>NC_136067.1:656864284-659364284 GCF_964261635.1 Lissotriton helveticus
TTTGTTCCGAGTTGCCTGAGTCGGAAAAAAATGCCTCCCAGTTTATCTCTGTAATATACATCAGTATATAGTTGTCAGCAATGCTATTTCTATGGAGTCTGCCTTTCGAATTGTCTGTTCTATACTCAACGTCTTACCTTCTAAAATAAAATAAGCCTCCTAATGGGAAGTAGTATCGATGTCCGGCTTCTTAGGATGATATCGGCTTGCTTAAGTGGCCTTTGTATACTGTCTTCACCCTAGAGATTGGTATTAAGAGAGGGTGTTTTTTGGTTAATCAAACCTCCCGCATGTATTATGGTAGCTGGGTTAGGGGTGGGTGGCTAATCTTACCGGCTGTCTTGTACACATGGGCATTCCACTCCCTTCTCTGGCTGTAGATTCCTGACGGTTCGGCTCTGACGACTCGGCTCTGGCGAAAAAATGAATCAAACCCTTGCCGTTTCTGTCCGAATTTAAACTTATGTCGGCACTTGCTCATTGGTTGCATTTTAATGCCCCACAGCTGATTCTAATAGTTCTTTCCATCTCGCTGTTGCTTGGATGTTTGTCATTCAACACTACGTTACGTATTCCAAGCCTCGTTTTCAATTTTGCAGTTCAAGTCTCACTCTCGAGGTTGAACGCCGATTATGCCTTGTTCCAGTGTTTTGTGAGAAACGTACCCGTAGTGTGGAGCACTACGGAGCGAGTTCCAAGCCTCGTTTTCACTTGTGCATTAGCCTCGTTTCCAATTTCGGGCATTACTTTTGCCTACCCCTGGTCTAATACAAAAGACGGCCCCTTATTTTTGAACCGTAACCATGTTTGTTTATTATCCAGTGTCACGGGCAACCAGAACATATCTTATTTGTTCTTTTTTTATATAAAGCTCTAGTTCTATATGTATGTATCAATTGTGGTTTTCCAAGTCAGATTATTTCTATTTTAACTGTTTCTATTTTAACTTTACAATATTAAAGTTTATGAAGCAATACATTCTGGGAATGTATATTCAGATGAGCATTGATACACCAATAGAATACATTTCTCTTGTTAAAAGGGTGGGTCTAAGCAGAATTAGATATTTAATGGAAAGGTATTACCAATTACTGTCTCTTCCAATCTTTTCCATTGGACATTACATTACACCTTTATTACACTGTCCGGAGTCATTTCATTTGGTGTTTAGGTGTTGGTATCACCTATCACTTCATATAACCTGTCACTTACTAAAGTTTGGTGAATTGCTTTATATTTAATTTCATCTATTCTTATTATCTCTACAGATGACATTTACAGGGATTAGTATGTTGCGACTAGTTATTTGTTACTATTGACATCCAGTCCTCCCTGGAGGACTGGATGTCAATAGCAGCCTGCCTGCTTGCCAATACCAGTGTGCCCTGTGAGAAAGTGGAAAGTGTTATAATGAGCAAGGCACAGTGGGGAGCCGTACCAAAAGGACACCAGGTACGAAGTATGAGGAGACAGCTGTGCACTGATCGGGTTGTTGCCCGTGTGCAAGAGTGTGAATCTGTGATCCCCATATGCCATGGGAGGGCTACTGTGGACTACCATATGCATTAAGTGCTGTATTGAGAGCACCAAGCCTGTACTGACTCATTGTGGAACCCTGTATGTCAGAGAGGCCATGGTATGCCAGAGGGGCCATCGTAAAAGTGGCAACAAATCGCCAAGACTTGTGTGAGATTTAGCTGCAACACCAAATGGCAGGAGGAGCTGGATTCATATAGGTGGTTGAACAGAAGAGATCGACGCCTTGCTAGCAGGTACCAAAGCAACCTCATATGCTAGGTGATGCTGCCGGTATCAAGTATTGCAAAGTTCAGGATGTCAACCAGGAAAACCAAAGCTGCAACCTGTGGGTCAAAATTGAGCACCGAGACTCCTTGGACTCTGGATGACACTGAGAGGACTTCGCAGTGTTACTGGGACCTATACAGGTTCAAAAAGATCAACCCCCTCCTCATGTGCGGGGTAAAGGTAAACTTACCACATGAGCAGATGCTTGGAGCACTGCTCATCATTGTTGAGCCTGGCAGCATCACTAGGGAGAGAGTCTGCACCTGTGCCTGCCAGGTGCTGTCACATGTTCCATGAGCAGCCTGACTTCACTGAGAAGGATCAGAGCATTGCATGTGCCAGTGTTTGGGGCACTCACTGAAATGCTGAATGCTTCTGTTCTGCTGGAGAGGGTGAGACCTGATTCGGACCTGTCGGCCTCCAGGGGACTCACTGATGAAGGTAACACAGCACCATCAACACTTTTGACTATTTTCTAAGGGTCAAAGGGTCTCTTGAATATGGACAACTAATGAACATTCCCTGGATGTGGCTGCCAGTTAATGGGTAATAACCTTGACCACCCTGCCAGGAAGCAGCTGGGACAGGGATACTTCGCTGAATGTGCAGAGTTAGAAATAAAATACTTTTTTTATATAAAAATAATTATTTTTTTATATGAAAAAAACATTTAAATTGGCATATGTCCTCAGCTCAAGCCATATTGCCTACCTTGCAAAAGTAATCCCACACCAATTAAAACTGAAAAAAGACAGATGCAATTACAACAGTTTCTGCACACAGGCTAATTCCAATCCAGTGTTGCAGCATCTGGTGTAATTCCATAAACAGATGTCAGTGATGTTCCAGAAACACTTTGGCCTACAATGAGGAGACACTTCAACAGCTACATACAGGTTGTACACAGTGAGGTATTGGCCAGTGTGAAGAGAGGATAGAATAATTTGTCCTCACAACCACATTTTGTTGGAGCAAATGATAGACAAAATATCGCATTAGAACCACCACACAAAAAGGAACAAGTTCAATGGACTCCTCATTACTTCCATCCTATCGCTGTCTATGCTGTCATTGTACAGGTTTTGTACACTTGGGCATATTTACAACTAAGTGGCTGAGCATGGCATTAGCCTCCTTGGCTTAACGTCTTGCTCCACCACCTCAGAAACGCTGGCCTGCACCATATTCCCAGCGGTACAGTGCAGCCTTGTGATTCCCCTGCGATGGTGCTAAACTTTGCAGCCTTGCGCCAACGCAGGCACCTTTGCACCATTGTGCAAGGGTGTCTTTGTTGAGGGGAAGATTATCTATGTGCGGGAAGTTCTCCCTTCCTGCACATAAACAGTGTTTAAGGGGCGGTTTGTACTTTTTTTGTGTGATGCCTAATGCAGCACAGATGGAAGTTGCATAACACAATTTCTTTATTGTTTATGTGCAGGAAGGGGACAGCATCAAAATCAATGGGTGTTGCAATGGAACGCCCACCACAACACCCATTGCCCTCCCCCTTTCACTCTAAGTACAGCGTGAAAGGGTGCCTTATTTACAAGGCAGCGTTAAGCCACTTAAATAAGGTGAAGCCCCTATCGCCACCACAATGTCACTACAAGTGACATTGTGGTGGTGGTAGGGGATTGTAAATATGCCACTCAAAGTCTGTGACAGTCATTCCCAGGAACTATCCATGTCTACTTCAAACATCCAAACAGCATCATATACCATGATAATGTCACAACTTTGAAAAGTCCAAATGAAGATGACATGGGGAATGTACCTAAAACAGATCAACACAAAAAGATTAGCGATTAAACCATATATATGACACAGGTCACATAGTCAACTTTTGGAGTACACAAATACATGACAAAAATCTAAGCTAAACAAAGCAACACCAACAAAGTGAGCATGTGTGAAAACCTTCCTCCACAAACAAAATGTCACCAAATTTTGCCAGGCCGTAGCTTCCTAGTATTTTCCCAAAACATACCTCCAGTCATGAGAAGAAGTTTTTGATGAGATCTTAACACAAGTTAGTACCTTCCTCTTCATTGCTATCATTGTAATTTGGCACTTCAGTTTCCTCACCCGGTGGCACATCATGGTCTAAATCCTCTGCAAAATAAGAGCTATTCCATGATGTTGTGGAACATGCAACAGGCCATGTTGATTTGACACACCCTTCCGGGTGAGTGGAAGAAGGTTCTACTAGTCTTATAGAGACATCTGAATCTGGCCTTCACGTGCCCAAAACCTCACTCCACTGTTTTTCCAGGGGCCTCATTGAAGGGGACTCTCCCGGCATAATTAGATTCCTCAGTGGTGCCAGCAACCATGGAGGATTGGGATACAAGCTGTAAGATGGACATAAATGCAACAGTAAGTTACATACTTTCAGATGATACAACATGACATCACCCACACAAAGTTAGGACAGATCATACTTACCAACAAGCCAGCCATCAGGAGGGGTAAAATTTACTTTTCCCTCAACTGTGTGCAACAGTTGAGAAAACGTTTGACTCAGGAGGGGTTAAAGTTACTGTTCACACTCCAGTGTGTGCAACAGTAGGGAAAGGATTGGACTCAGGAGGGGTTACATTTACTATTCCCACTCCAGTAGGTGCAACAGTAGAGAAGCCGTTGGATTCAGGACCATTCACTGGTACAGTACAGAGAGAGTACTGCACTTCAAACAACTCTACTAAATAACCGCAAATATAAAATGTCTTAATTTAAAGAAATAATTAAAAGTAACAAAAATATTACACAATTTAATATTTATTATCATTTAGAACAAATATTATTAATATAGTTAAAATACCACATTATGGGCCTCATTATGATGGAGGTCGGACGAGTGTTCGACTGCCATTGTAGTGGGATGGAGACCGGCCGACAAGTAGTCGGCAGCTCCATCCACCATATTATGATGTGACCGCCGTATAGGCAGTTGTAAACATGCCTTTTACTATTGCAGCTTGTGCTACGGCCCAGAAAAGGGCTGCAGCACAAGCTGCAGTAGTAAAAGGCATGTTTTGAATACATCCATGCACCGTGTGCCAGGCACCATGTGGTACTTGTCACAAGGTGCATGAATGTTTGGGTAGGCACCACATGTGCCCCCCTTGCCATACAGTGGAGGCCCATGGGGGACAGGGTCCCTGCTAGAGTGGATCCTTGTGAAAAGGCTTTGGGAAAAAGATATTGTAATCCCTGCGGCGGTTCTTACATCACCTTCATTTTATGTTTTTATGTTATGTTAAAAAGATTTTTATAGCGCAGCTAACACCTGAAGGTTTCTTGGCGCTGGTGCTGAGGAAACAAAGAAAGAAATAAAGAAGTGGACAACAGGACTAGTTATAGGCATCAGTAAACAAAAAAGTTTTAAGAAGGGATCTAAACCTGGTGTATGGAAGGGGCAACCTTAGAGGGGGAGGGAGGGCATTCCAGAAGGTAGGGGCTAAGAAAGAAAACCTAAGACCACCGTGTTTCTTCCTCTTAAATCTGGGGACTGATAACAGAGCCAGTTGGGACGAACGAAGGTTGCGTGAGGGAAGGTAGGGGTGAAGGAGGGAGGAAATAAAAGAAGGGCCTCCACCTGCAAGGGATTTAAAAATTATGCAGCCCAGTTTAAACTTGCAACGAGCGTTAACCGGGAGCCAGTGGAGGCTTTTCAAGAGAGGGCTAACATGTTGGTACTTGGCTTGGCGAAAAATCAGAGAAGCAGCCTGATTTTGAATCTGTTGTAGCCTCTTGGCTTGGTAGTCAGGGATGCCTACATAAAGCGCATTAGCATAATCAAGTCTCGAGATGACTAGCGCTAACAGCGCCAGGGTAAGGGCCTCTGTGGTAAGGAGGCGGGAGATCTTTCGTATCTTCCTAAGCTGGAAGTGGCTAGAGGACACTACCGCACTGATCTGAAGTTTCATAGACAAGTCAGCACTAATAATCACCCCCAGACTTCTAGCCGAGTTAGTCGGGCAGGGGGGACTGCCCAAGTTAGTCGGCCAGAAGGATGGTTGCCAGGGGTTGGAGGGACCCCCGACAAGAACCAGCTCGGTCCTGTCGGGGTTGAGCTTGAGATGGTTAAAGCTCATCCACTCACTAATGAAGCTGAGGGTGGTTTGAAAAGTAGAAATAGATTCCTCCGATTTGTCGATGGTGAAGACCAGTTGAATGTCATCTGCGTAATTGAACGCAGTGACATTCAGCCTACGGAGGGATCGAATCAGAGGAGCCAGGTATAAATTAAAAAGGAGGGGAGACAGGGAGGAACCCTGCGGGACCCCACACGTCAACCCGACCTGCCTCGCTGAAAATTGGGACAGCCTGACCGCCTGTTGACGGTTGGTCAGGAAAGAACGAACCCAGTCCAGTGCGGTGCCCTGGATACCGGCCTCCCTGACATGGCCGACCAAAATATTATGGTCGACCGTGTCAAAGGCGGCCGATAAATCCAGAAGCACCAGAGCCTGACAGATGTTAGTGTCGGCTCCTCTGCGCAACTCCTCCATGACAGATAGTATAACTGCCTCTGTGGAGTGCGCAGGTCTGAATCCGGCCTGCTGGGGGTCCAAAAAGCAAGATTCCTCAATAAATGAGCCAAGGATGTGAGTAACATGTGACTCCAAAACCTTGCTGAGGAAAGGGAGGAGGGATATTGGGCGAAAGTTGGTCATAACGGAAGGGTCTGCCGAGGTTTTTTTTAAAATGGCCACTACCTCTGCCTGCTTGAAAGAGCAAGGAACCTCGCCCGTGGCAAGAGAGTTGTTCAAAAGGGCCAGGGGGGGTTCAGGGCAAGCGGTAATGGCTTCACGGAGAACCGTGGGAGGACAGCAATCGCTAGGAGAACCAGAGCGGACTTTGTGTAGGAGGGCGAGAAAGCCATCCAATGAGATAAGGGGAATCTGGGTTAGGGTGTGAGGATCTAATAGGGGGCAAAAAGCAACAGGTTGAAAAGAGGTGGGCATAACTTGGGTGGGGATGCTATTTTTGATCTTAACTATTTTATCAACGAAAAATTGGTTAAGGGAGTCACAAAGCAACTGGGAGGGGAGAGGTGCAATAGTGACTCTTTCCGGGTTGGACAGCTCCTCAACTATTGAGAAGATGTCCTTGGATTTGTTATCAGAATTCAAAATTTTTTGGGAAAAATATAAAGACTTAGCTAGAGATATAGCTGACTTATACTCTTTAAGTCGGATGGAGAATATCAATTTAGTTTCAGGGGAATAGCCCCGGCGCCAACGCCGTTCGGCCTGACGGAGGCCAAGTTTCAGTGCTCTCAGTTCGTCCGTGAACCATCGTTGGGCGTCATGACGGCGCCTAGCTCTAACCATTTTTAAAGGAGCCACTGAGTCAGATGCCGTAGTGAGCCATCCGGTCAAGGCCTGGGCTTGTGAGTCAATAGGCCCAGTGGTGGGGGGAACGGAAGTACAAAGTAAAACAGTAAATTTATTCAGGTCAGCCCTGGTCCAATTGCGAGCAGTAAAGTTAGTTTCTATTGGGTGTATGATAGGGGAAGGCACAGCCAAGGAAAAGATGATCATAAAGTGGTCTGACCAAAGACAAGGGAGGACAAGAGGAGTGGAGATGTCAAGGCAGGAGGTCCATACCTGATCTAGGATGTGGCCCTTAGTGTGGGTAGGTGAAAGAATGTGCTGAATACAGTTCAAGCCTGACATATAATCCGAGAAGGCGTGTGAGCAAGGGGTTTCATGGGCGTCAAAAGGCCAATAATTAAAATCGCCAAGGACCAATATATTGGTGTTGTTAATGGCGAGTTGGGAAATTAGGGCGCTAAATTGGGTCACAAAACAGGGCATAGGTAGGGGAGGGCGATAGACCAGAACACATATATGGCTGCTCCAATCTGAGCACCATGCAGTCGGTCAAAGGGATGTCAGTAGTGACCAATGAAGAAAAACGAATCGGGTGCCTAATGATGGCTGCAACACCGCCGCCCATTTTGCCCGGAGGGCGATTTACATGGAGAATATAATAACCCGGCGGGATTGCAGCCAGAATGTCGGGGGAGGAGTCTTCAGTGAGCCAGGTCTCGGTAAGGAATAAAATATCAGGTTGCTCAGACTCTAGGAGATGGAAAATGTCCAGCTGATGGCTAACCAAAGAGCGAGTGTTTAAATAAATCACAGAGTATTTAGGGTTGCAAGCCCTGGTGGGTGGAAGGGAGCTAGATCTTGAAGTCAGACTAGTCGGTTCAGTGGCGCCCAGCAGGGAAGTAATTTCAGGGAAAGCCGTTCTAGTCGTGAGCAAACCCAGAGATGCGAGCCTGGAGGAAGACTCAGGGATAGGGAGCATGGGGTCATGAAGACAAATAAGGGCAGAGTGGGTGTATGCAGGAGGACTGTAGCGATTAAAGTCCGACGACCACCCAATGGGCTCCTTAAGCCTGTCAGAGGCGGCAGTCTTACCCCCGCCCGCTGCACTTCGACCGCTGGTTGTAGGACCGTTGCTCTGGATGTCGGGCAGACCGCCACTGATGACCTGTTGGTGGTGGTCCGCCCAACATCCTCATGAGGCCGTATATTCCCACAAACATAACAGCTAATGATTAAAATGTAAAAAATGAACAAAGTATAACACAATTAACATATAAAATAATACATTTTTTTGAAATAAATGAATAATTTGTTTTAAATATGATTATTCTATTCTATTCTATATGAATTGTAGCACGCACAGCTACTCCTAGGAGTGTCCTGGTGCAAGCCTAAAAGAAAGCCGTCGGAGTCAACAGGTGGAGCTAAAAAAGCACAGTTTTTAGCTTCTTCTTAAAGGTCAAAGAGTCTTGGATACTACGTAGAGCCAGAGGCAGGGTGTTCCACACCAAAGCAGCTTTTCGAGCGAGAGAGCTCTCCCCAAGCTTTTGACAGTTGAACCGGGGGATATGAGCAAGAAGTTGTGAAGAGGAAAGCAGCTGTCTCACAGGCACATAGAAAGAGAACCTCTTCTGTAGGTAAATAGGCCCTAGGCCATTAAGAGCGCTGTGGGCAATAGTCAAGATTTTACATTGTATTTACGCCTCCACTGGAAGCCAGATTACTTAAATAGCTTTCTCCATTCCTCTACAAACTAAACAATACACACCTAAAATATAACTTAAAAAAATGATACATTCACAATTAATCTAAATATCAATTAAATAATGAATAATAAATTAATAATTAATTTTCACTACATTATTTCTTAATTAACCTCCCACCCTGTAACCCTAAAAACACAACAACCTGCACCTGGCATATAATTTGAAAATATCTTAATAACACAATTTACATATATATATATATATCGTATCAATTAAATAATTAATAAATAATTAATTATACTTAATTCATTATTATATTTTATAATTAATTAATCATATTTATAATTTAGTAAAATAATTAATTATGTTATATGAATTACTATGTTGTACAATTAATATTAATTAGAATGAACTGATTATAAATAATTTCCATAATGATTTATCAAGTAAATAATTAATAATAAAAAATATTAATTAACTTAAATGTATGTCCCACCCCTACAAACCCTAGAACCCGCACTTAAAAATTAAATTGAAAAATAAATTAATTACACAATTAAGATAATTATTTATGAATTAAATATTTAATAATGATTAAAAACTTAGGGTAACCGCCCAATTTTGGATACGACCTCGGGATGGCAGTCAGAAACATGGTGGGGGCATCATGGGGCCATGAGATAAGACGGCAGCACATGTCTATGCTGTGATAGCACATTTTGCACGTCCATGCACTGTGTGCCATGCATCATGTCGTGCATGGCACACAGTGCACCGAGGTGAGTGGGGGCACTAAATGTGCCCCAAACCACTTTTTATTGGTGCACAATGGACGTGGGCCCTGTTTGGGGCCACCGATAACCCTTTCCGACAACCTTTTCAAAGCGGTCGGGCAGGGAAGTTGTTAATCCTAATGGTGATGCCTGCCTTGACACCAACGCCATTGTCTGGAGCAAATCCGAAAGCCGCTCCGTTGGGATCTCTGATCTTGGCAGAGGTGGCGGTCTTGTGTCAGACCGCTAGCATCGAAATGCTGTGTGTTGGGTCAGTGACTCGACCATCCGACATCCTAATTAGGCCCTTAATTATTAATTATGATTAATTTGCTTCCCACTCTATACCCCTATGAACCCCACAACATGCACCTAAAACTTATCTGAAAAAATAACTTAATTATACTATTAATTCATCATAATAATGATAAAAAATGTATCTAATATACTTACTTCTCATTCTGTACACCTACAAATCCCACAAACTGCTAAAACACAAAAATTACAATAAACATATACATGTAATTAAAAACTGATAAAAAAGTTCATACTATATTAAAAACATTGACAATACTTATAACAATTGATAACATATGCAATTAAAACATATACTAAAATACACACAAAAAATTAAAAAACAATATTTTTGTAAACTATTTTAACAACATTGATATTTTTAACATCGATATTAACATCATAGATATTTTTGTAAACAATATTAACAACATATTCTTTTTTTAAATTGATATTACTTACCTTAGAAAATCAATATTCTTGTCAGCCATATTCCTGCATCAGGATATTTGTGGATCACAATACTAAAAACTCGATATTTATGCATCTCGATATTTTTTATTAGATATTTTGTCCGAACACCTTTTTTGATACCACATGAAAAGAATAATTGACACTTTAGAGATGTTTATGGGATAAAATCGGAACTGTATCAATATAATGAGAACTAATGGCATGATTACAATGGTGGTCGGAGATACCTTTGCTGTCCTCTTGGAGCCGTAGAAATACGGTTTGGTTGCGCCGGAAGCAGTCCACCCGACTGCCATATTACAATGGGCAAAGATTGGCATATTTCGGCCCACCTAGGAGTTTCAGATTCCGACATGAAATTCCGACCACTACTGTGTAGGAAGGGACAAATGAAGACAGACTGACGTGCAGAAGTGTGAGCCGACTGCCCTCCCCATTTCAATGCGCCATTCAGGCCATCTGACCGCAGCGGTTAAACCAGCTTGTCTGAATTGGCGGAAACAGAGGCACAGAGAGAAGAAACTCAACTCCACGCCCCTCTCCATGTCCTTGGATGTCATGGATCCTACCTTACAAGTCCTTCCTCTGCTCTACCTGATCCACTACTACTAAATACGGCGCCATCGCGGACCCAGCTGAGAAAAGTCACCTATCACTGCATGTATATCCCGTGTTCAAGTTCAGGTCCCCCATCCCAAAGATGGCCTATAGCACACTATGCTGGTCTGCCTGACCACAACATGACCAGTCACCGCTCAGGGACACTTTACCTGTTAACCTCGGACATCTTGCTGGACACAGGAATATATTGGCATGTCCCACGAAGGCCAGTTGTCACCTCTGCAGCAGGGGTCCATTTACCATCCAGACTGCTGCCATGTGGGTCGGCCGTGCAGGTCACATAATAGCAGCGGTGGGCAAAGATGTACATTTAGAGGCAGATGAGACTCAAACACTTCACAGGTCACAAAGGGGCCAAGGTATCATTCCCCCTCCCATGCATTAGCTGCCATAATCCTGGCACCATATTGAACACAGCTAGGATGCCTGAGCACAATTGGACACACTTATATTGCAAATGCACAAGACTGACCATTGCCTTATTTGACCAGCACAAAATAAACACATTTCACATCTGCAACACTCATCTCAGTGCACACAATAACACACACTCCTTCCACACGCACACCCTCTCCTGTAATGGCAACAGAACACACAAATGCACTGGTCTGTGGAATGGTCTAATACACACACATCACACCCTTCATCCTCCTCGAACTCATTACCTATTTACATCCCATTACACCCCACAGCAACCACATCTGGACATGAGTTGGCCTCACACCTGTCACAGGTCATGGCGGTAATAGCGGCGAAACGCTTCATTATTTTTTAATAATCCCGCCCTACCCGCCCTGTTGACCCCGCCCACCCTGGTCACGGGTCTACTTAGACTCCGCCTCATCTCGCCTGCCAAACTCGAGCTGTCCTGTGGCAGAGGACGGGCTCGCTGGCGGCACGCGCATTTTTTAAAGACTCACTTGCTTCTTGGCTGACTACGAGCTAATAGACACTTGTCTCCGCTGATTAATAGCGGCGAAACGCTTCATTATTTTTTAATAATCCTGCCCTACCCGCCCTGTTGACCCCGCCCACCCTGGTCACGGGTCTACTTAGACTCCGCCTCATCTCGCCTGCCAAACTCGAGCTGTCCTGTGGCAGAGGACGGGCTCGCTGGCGGCACGCGCATTTTTTAAAGACTCACTTGCTTCTTGGCTGACTACGAGCTAATAGACACTTGTCTCCGCTGATTAATAGCGGCGAAACGCTTCATTATTTTTTAATAATCCCGCCCTACCCGCCCTGTTGACCCCGCCCACCCTGGTCACGGGTCTACTTATACGTACCTTATGTGTCAGCGCAGCGGACGAGCGCAGCGGGCGCGACGGAGGCGCGCCGGAGTTGCGCCTGAGTTAAGCCCGTCTGCGCCCGTCCGCGACCGGCCGGGGCCAGGGGCATGTCACTCTGCCCCTTTTATTACCTATCCCCCGGCTACTTTGAAACTCCTACAAGGTAAGTGGCCGCTTCCACCGGCCATTAGTAGTAATATCTCTGCCCTTGGCCTTGCCCCTTCTACCCCGGTGCCTCGCCCTCCCCTTCTCTCCCCCCCTTCCGCCCTGTCCTTTATTTTATTAAACACTAGGTCAGCGGTGAAACATCACCAGGACCTATTTATTTTGCTCGACTCCCAGAAGCCAGATATATTGTGTTTAACGGAGACGTGGTTTGGCGATTCGTCATTGCCCGCTCTCTTGGCTGCTCTCCCTCTTACCTACGCGGCCCTTCGGGTCGACCGCCCTGCAGGGAAAAAAGGAGGCGGTGTGGTGCTCATCGCCAAAGCCGAGTACAATTTCCAGCTACTTCCATCTGCCTTTATTGACTCTGTCGAGTATCTTGTAGCTCGTTCTGACACCTTTTCCCCTCCTCTTATTTGCTTACTTACATATCGCCCCCCCCAGAACACTCCTCACTTTACTACAGCTTTCCAGGACCTAGTGGCCACGCTGACGGTCAATCATGCCTCCATCCTTATATTGGGGGACTTTAACTATTGGCCCAACGATCCGTCTGAATGCCAGGCTTCGAAACAATTTACCGATCTGCTCCAGTCGTTAAATTTTGTTTCACGTATTCATGCTCCCACACACACTGGTGGTCATGTGCTCGACCAAGTTTGGTCCCTTAACTACCTTATCTCCTCTGTATCAGTGTCCCCTTGTCCATGGTCCGACCACGCCTTCATTTTCTTCACTCTTCATCTTACTCTACCAGCCAGGATCTCGCGGGAAAAAAACATCTGGGCCCGGAATTGGAACCGGGTCGATCTGACCTCGCTGTCATCTTCCCTCCTAGCCTCTACGCCTGACTTAGCTGGCTTATCATCGTCAGCACAAGCCATTGGGATTGACACCTGGCTTGCGGAAGGCTGCGATTCAGCGGCCCCCCTTCGCCGGATCTCAATTAAAAGACCTAAGGAGGCGAACCGATGGTTTGATACCAATTTAAAGGAAAAGAAATTGTCCCTCCGGCGTGCCGAAAGACTTTGGAGAAGGAAATACTGCCCCCATCTGAAAACCTGCTATTTAACATTACGGCAGGAATATAAAAAAGCTATCGTAGAAACTAAAACCACCTATTTCTCATCAAAAATCTTAACAGCAGAGAATCAACCGCGAGAATTTTTTTCGATAGTTAACGAGTTAGCTTTTTCAGATAGGAGTGTGTCTAAACCCCCTCCCACTCAAACCCTCTGTGACTCGTTAAATTCCTATTTTATTGATAAAGTCATTAATATCAAGAACAACATTCCCCCTCCCTCTGTTTCTTATGTTGAGCCCTGCCCACCAACCCTGCCGCCTAGTTTAACATCAATTCCTCCTATCACGGAAACAGGGTTCCGGGAAATCTTACTCAAAGTTAAGTCAGGTTCGCCTGCTGACATTTGCCCGGCACGTATTTTACAGCAAATTTATTCAGTTTGCACACAGCCCCCGTTCGCCTTTCTTAATAGTTCCCTCTCACAAGGAATTGTGACCCCGGCCCTTAAAGTAGCTACCATTGTGCCCATTTTGAAAAAACCAGGGGCCGATCCAGTTATTTCAACTAACTATCGGCCTATCTCTTTATTGCCATACTTGGGTAAGGTGCTTGAGCGCCATGTTGCCGCGGTGCTTAGCACCCATGTTGAGGCTACGGGAGGCCTGGCATCCTGCCAGGCTGGCTTCCGCCCCAAACACTCCACTGAGTCTGTGGTGGTGTCGGTCCTAAACACCCTCAGGGAGGGCCTGGACCAAAATAAACATCAAGCCCTGGTGCTCCTCGATCTTTCCGCCGCTTTCGATACGGTGGATCATTCCATCTTGCTTTCACGTATCGGAGCGGCGGGAATCGGGGGTTCAGCACTAGTGTGGCTCTCGTCCTTCCTGCGGGATCGCACACAGGCGGTTTGGCTGGGAGAGTTCATGGCAGCTCCTTTGAAGATCACTTGTGGTGTTCCCCAAGGTTCCTCTCTATCTCCCTTATTGTTTAATCTCTATATCTATCCTCTTATCTTTGCACTTCAGCAGCTGGAGGTCGCTGTGTATAACTATGCGGATGACCTCCAGCTGGTCTTTGACCTTTCTTCTTCCCCTCACGCTATTTCTAATTTTCAATCTATTATGATTTTTATCAGGGACTGGATGAGCCACAACCATTTGAAGCTTAATCCAGATAAAACCGAATTGGTGCTTACTGGTGGCTCCTCCAGTCCCTGGAACTCTTCTTTTTGGCCCCCCACCCTTGGCTCCCCTCCCCTTCCCTCTTCTACGGTTAAGACTCTAGGTATAAAAATTAACAACCAGCTCACTCTTCATTCACAGGTTGGTTCTGTTGTTTCTTCTTGTTTTCTGATGCTCCGAACTATCCGCACTGTCTCCCGGTTCTTTTCCCCTTTGGCACTTAAACTTATTATGTCTGCCTTGGTCATCTCCCGGCTAGACTATGCCAATGCCCTGTACAACGGCATCCCGGCATATAGTCTACGCAAACTCCAGCTTGTGCAGAACCAAGCAGCCCGGCTGGTGTATGGCCTTCCCCGTTTCCACCATTCTACACCATTGTTGAAGGCGCTGCACTGGTTGCCGGTCCGGCAACGATCTCTTTTCAAGATTGGGTGCATGGTTTTTCAGGCACGGCAGGGAACGGCCCCTGCTTTTATTTCTTCCCTTTTAACTAATTATGTTCCCGTTAGACATCTTCGTTCGTCCGATCAGTCCCTTTTGCAGGTCCCTCGTTTCACTAGGAAAAAATGGGGAGGTTCCAACTTCTCCATCTTGGCTCCGGTATTCTGGAACTCCCTGCCTGACCATCTCCGAGCGACAAAACAATACTCCCTCTTTCGCAAGGGCCTGAAAACCGTTCTGTTTGATCAGGCCTTTCCACACTAATGATCCTCTCCTTGTCTGCTCTGCATGCCGCCAAAAGCGCCAAGAAACCGTTATGGTGTATGATGCGCTATATAAGCTTTTTAAATTCAAATTCAAATTCATGGTTCTGCCACTGGCAGCACTGTATGTGCACAAAGCAGTGGGCTCACACCACTACAACCAGGAACACACATAACTGAGGTCACTTTCAGGAATAACAACATCAGAAAACGTCAGCACACATATCACTCCCCATAATCCATGCGTCACGCCAAAAAGGCCCCTCACTGAACTCTCATCAGCAAACAAAATCGACACAAACAGCAACAGCATACCACATGACTATTGACCACATGCAATTCGCAACCCACAGCAAATACCATTGACCCAGCTTAGCACATCTGGAGGCAGGCTGCTCTCACAGCTGCTGATATTCACAGAACTTGTATAAAACTGCATTCATGCCACAGCATGATGTGCACATGTGCAGAGTATGCATGTCACCACACCGTGACACCAGTGCAATCTGGTACACCATTGCCAGGGACACCCTCTCAACCCAATTAGCTACCCACCAAAAGGTTTGGCTAGCCTCAAGGAAACTGAGAAAGAGTGAGCATTCTGACCCATGTCACATGCACTGTAGTCTGTAGGGGTATGGATTAACTCCATACCACCACATCACTAAACATCTACTCATGTCACTCATAGGCACATAACTCCTGTGTTCACTAATTCACTGTTTATAACTGTTTCGGTCAGCCAGCACTACACACTCCTCTTCCACAGGTGCAACTGTAAACACACTCACAATACTCCATACCCACACTGACCATCCAGAACAGAAGACACAACTACAATCATGGCCACCATGTCACATCAGCTGCCACAAAAATACTGGTGCAACTCCCAACCTTTGCCAACAACAAATAACCTGGTCACATCTATTTGTGATGTAATTTTTGTCCATCAGACATCAAGATGCATTGCTTACACAAAGAGGAAGAGATGTCACAGCGAGGGACAGGAGCATCATCACATGAGTACAGAAGACACACATTAAACACATGAACTCACATACATCAGACACACTGTAATGAGAGCATATAACTCCCCCGTCTACATGTATGCCAATGAAACTCTCCAGGTACAGTATATCTTCTACTAAGAGGGTACACTTATAACACAGCAGACCAAATAGAGAGTATATATAAATGGCAGGGTGCCAATAACACACATACTGACTGAGCTTTCACTCACACTCCACATCACCAGACTAAAAGCTATCATAGGCAAAGACAACACACAGCAAACATCTAAGAAGGTGGGCACACAACATGTAACAGGATGTATGCCATTACAACGCAGTTTTTACAACGCAAGTCGTTACAACGACTTGCGTTGGGGGGTGCTGGATAGTGGATTGGTTTAATTTTCTATTCCAACTCCATTCCCCGTGGATAGTAGGGAAGGTGTTGGATAGAAAATTAAACTATTCCCTATCCTACAGCTCCCTCCAGCGCAAGTTGTTGTAACGACTTGCGTTGTAATAGCTGCGTCGTAATGGTAGTGCGGAGTAAAAGTTCCGTTGTAATGGATGTTTCCCCATGAAACACCACCCCTTTGATCATCAGGACAGTGGGAAAGGTCATGACTTTCTTATCCATGTCCCAAAGATTCTGTTTGTCAGCATGTATGCAACATCTAAAACACCAGACCACCACTGACATATGAGTTGTTCAACCTATGTCTACATCAATCACTATGGTCAGGCCAATACTCACAAATCAAACATCTGTGCCCAGCTCCCAAGCTCTTGCTGTGCAGTCCAGAGTCAACAGTCCTTACTTACTCTGCATCCTCGCAAATGACAGAGCCTGCATCACATGGCACAACCTCAAATGTATTGCCACATACGTCAAATACTCATCTCCAACAAACATCAGGATGGGTGGGAGTGGCTCAGCAAACAACTCTACACTGCTGATGTCACCTACTGCTCTTCAACTCCATTAACTACATATGCAAGGGATAAGCGTAGAGGGCAGTGTTGCAAAGTAAATTGTGGTAGACTAGGATTGGCCTTCACTGGAATTTAGTACAGTCGAATGGCATACAGTGGAGTGGCATACACTGGTGAGTTGTACACTGGAATAGCGCAGATGGGAGTGTGCCACAGTAGAGTGGCGTACGCTGGAGTGGTGCATAGTGCAGGATTAAACAGTGGAGTGGCACACAGTGGAATGGTGTAGAGTTGAGTAGCGTAGAGCGGAGAGTTGTACAGTGGATTTGCATACAGTGATATTGGGCATAGTGCAGTAGTGTACATGGTACTTGCGTATAATGGAGTTGTATAGACTGTAGTGTCATACAGTGGTGTCAGGTACAATGTAACAGAATACAGTGGAGTGCCATACACTGGACTGATGTCCAGGAGTGGGATGTAGTGGGATAGCATATAGTGGACTGACTGCAGTGGCATGGGACATGAATGCAGCAATCAAGAATATGTTGTGCAGACTTAGGCAGCACAGTGTATTCGCATGTACTAAGGAAAGGCTGATACCTTTTATATCCACAAACCATTGTCTCACTAATTTGAACAAAATACTCTCCCTACTCCCAGCTGATGTGGTTCAAAAGTATATGGATTCCAGGATGGCAAGGCCAGAAGGAAACACTGAAGATAGCACCTGCAGCAATGACCCATGTGCATACAACCTCTTACATGTTTTTGAGATTGGGACAAGCTATGCCCTCACCAACTGGCATGTTCATGTGTGAAATGTTGAATGGCAAGTCTATGCATATATTCCTGCAACTCATAGCCATAATGATGCATTGGTGGGGAAGGTCACAAATGGAAATGCACTCATGTTCTTGTGAAGTCATACATTTCAAAGACAACAGCACACCTACCCAGGTGTGTTTCGATAAAATCCTATGATGCACATATGAAGCACCCTGTCCAGACAGTAAAGCATAATTGTTGATGTTGATGTAATGGAAGCAAAGATGCCAAGCGTACCATAGCAGAGCCCAGCCGAGGTAATGCCTAGGCCAATAGTAGCCCATCACAGATAGGCCTCATGTCCCCATTGATCCACTGATTCAACAAACACATTACCTGCCCCAAGCTCTGGCAACTCCTGCAACTGCAAATACATCATATGCCACAGTGACAGTGGTACTACTATGCTGTAACAGGTCATCATATACACATACATCACCCTGCATCACTAGCAAGGCCAGCGACAAAGGTTATAAAGAAAATATAGCTTTAATCAATGCAATCAAATTTGAAAAAAGTTCCAAACAAGACCAATCACCAGTCCAAATGTCAGACGGAATTTGTGTGCCGCAAAACTTGCCACACAGTTCCAAGTCAGGGACACCGCCCCAGGATAGGGGCATCAAATGGGCACTCCTGGCACCGCTCAGAGGGGATATGTGTGGACAGCGGGAGGCTGGTTTAATCCTTGGGAGGGCTGGACATAGGAAGGGGAGGGTTGGTTGGGGTAGTATTAGGGCTAAACCTGGGAGGGGGAGGGCTGGCTGGGGTAGCGGGAGGACTGGACCTCAGGGGAAGGGCTGGCTGAGGTAGCGGGAGGGCTGAACCTAGAAGGGGTAGGGCTGAATGGGTAGTGGGAGGAATGGACCTGGGAGGGGAAGGGCTGTCTTGGGGAGTTAGAGGGCTGTCCTCTGTATGGGGAGGGCTGGGCTTCAACAATTTGGGGATAATATAACCCCCAAGGTAACTATGGAGAATAGACACAGCAGTGGCTATGTTAGCCACTTTTTTGTCAGAACGAGGGGGAGTGAGTCTTTTTTGTCTCTCTTGGCTGATTTAGGTATAGGATCTGGCAGGTGGCTCGTTTACACTTCCTCCCCTGTTGGGAAGGGACTACCTCAGGAGGGTTGATGGTGCCACCCTTCTCAGGGGGGTGACTGGAAGTGGAAGGGATTGGTGGTAAGCCAGCCCTCTTAACTCTGGTCATGGGGCAGCAGTGGCAGTCCAGAGGACCAGGGCACACAGAGAAAGGGTGTTCAAAGATTTGGAAGGAGGTATGGTGATGGGTGGGGTTTTGAAGGGAGAAGAAAGTGAGGTCTTAGATGTGGATGCATGTTTTCATTGTGTATGTCTTTGAGTGTCCTGGGATGGCGTTGTTGGTGTTGTGTCTTGTGTGCTGGGAGTGGACGTTGTGCATGGTGTGGTGGTTGTAGTGTTTTTGTGTTTCTTGGAGTGGCGTTGATTTGTGCTGCATGTGGATGTCTGGGTTCCTGTGTGCTTAGGTTTGCGTGTACTCGGGTCAGATGAGGGCATTGGGAAGGTGGAAGGTGGAAGGTGGAAGGGACAGGAGCCAGGATGAAAGGCTGGTAGTTATTGATGGCTGCCATCAGTGTTGAGGCCACAGACTGGACAGATCTCTACAGACCAGCCATGTCCGAATGAATGCCCTCCAGGAATGCAACAACTAGGGGCAACTTGTTTTCATGATCCTGGAGGGCATTCAGGCCTGCAGTCTGACCAACAGAGATCTGCGACGGGACATCAATGGCATCCACACTGAGGGCAGCAGTGGAGAAAGGGGCAGGGACTGCAGTGCCTAGAGGGGAGATTCTACCCTTCTTAGTGGAGCGGGCCCAGATAGTAGGTTGGGGAGCAGCAGGGAGGGTGGACACAGAACGTGGTTTGGTGGACGGAGATGTTGATGTTGTACTTCCTTGGTCCGCCAGCACCATGGAGTTGCTGCTGGAGTTTGATGTTGTGGAGCTTGGTGTATCTTCTCCTGTCTCCTCTAGGGCACTCCCATCACCTTCCAAGGTACTGGTCCCCTCTGTGTCGCTCAACCGTCGGGGACCAATCAGGCCAGCTGCTTCCCCAAACGTTTTGGGCCCCTCTCCTTCCCTTCCCTGGGTTGATGCTGTAACAGAATAAGACATAGATTAAATACAATGGCCTTGCTACAAATCTGAAAGCATATATATATCTTCAACTGTTTACACATCAGTACAGGAAATTACTTGTACCCGGGTTGGCTGCATCAGCACAACCGTTGGCATGAAAACAGAATGCATTGACACATGACGTGTAAATCCAAGCTACATGATGTGTTGACAATGCTAATTTCTATTGCATGTGCCAACATATACATCTTACATCCTATTGTGTGTAGCAACACCTACATGCATCCTCTCAAACGAGCTACACATCCAATGGTGTAGTATCCCTCTAACATTATGATGAAATGCCTTATCCTCACACCACTACAAATACAAACTGAGATGTGCAAATATGTAAAAAATCTTACATCTGTACACTAATATCTCTTTGTACTGTAGAACACCTAATTGGTATCAGTGGTATCACAATCCAAATGCGTCATTGGCACGGAAGTGAACACCACACCTAACTTACATCACCAATCATCAGCCTCACTGCTGTCCACTGCCAGATGAGGCAGTTGAGAAATGCAAACCAGCAGACTTGCTGCATGTCACAGGTTGTATAGCTAAATTGAACAAATCAGCATGTAATAGTGTAAACAAAGAACAAGGAACATTACCCTGGGTAGGGCAATCTCAGTCAAGGGTTGTTGCATGTCAGCAGAACACATCCACCGAACATTTGTCAATGTCTGGCAACACTTAAAGGACAGTAGTCATTCTAATGAATCTATTCGTGAAGATGAGAGTGGACTCCACAAGGACAGGGAATGAGTGGTCAAAGCCATTGTCTGGTGTCTGTCATCCCTATGTTGTGCTGACCGCTGACACACAGGGCACATCAATGTCTCAAGATGTCACTCCTTGATGCATGTCATGTCACATTTTCATACGTACTGATCCCATCCAACCATGTCAACTCTTAGGGGTTAACACATTGTTAGACCTGGCATCATTGGCGTGAGTCTCCCTTCCATTTATTTTACTGATTGCCTCTGTTTTTGATCCGTTTTGCTGGTTATATGCTTTGGGCACTGTGCCCCTGCTATTCAGTTCCACAGTGCAAGTGCTCCCTATGATAAATTGATGTATTGTTTAGTGACTCCGTGATTGGGTTATTTGATTTATTGTCAGACCCTAATAAAGTGTACCATGTGTGCCCAGGGCTTGTAAATCAAATGCTGCTGCTGGGCTTGCAGCACTGGTTGTGCCACCCACAGAAGCAGCTTGTAAAGTGTGTCTCAATCCTGCCATTGCAAGGCCTGTGTGCAGTCTGTTGACTTGGCAAGTGCACCCACTTGCCAGTCCCTAAACCTTCCCTTTTCTTCATAGCAGACACCCCTAAGGTAGACCCAAGGGCAGGGCGCATTGTAATTATAAAGTAGGACATGCCCTGGTATGTGTGGCATGTCCTAATAGTGAATTACAGCCATATTCATTTTCTCACTATTGTAAGGCTACCAGTTCTTCATAGGCCAGAATGAGCAGTTTGATTATTACATCTTATAATCCTAACTGACTCAGGGAGCACGGTAGAAATTCAAATTTAGTGTGCCTTAACTCGGAACGATAAAATACATATTTTAGTAAAGTTGGTTTTAACATTCTGTGTTTAAAAATACCACTTTTAGAAAGTAGGTATTTTCTGGCCTTACTATCCATGCATACGTCTGCTAGGTTGTGTATTCCTTTTCTAGAGTTTGAGTGACAGGGGCTGGGGGATTCCAGGAGACAGGGTGAGTCAGCACAGTGCTGAATAGAGAGATCTGCATGTAGAAGTTGCACCTGGGACCTGAATAGGGCTGTGCCTTCCCTCCACAATGTTGGCTCCACCTCCTGTGGTGTGTCTGATGTCCCTGGCCTACACTGTGAAAGGAAAGAAGGAGTCTTGTCTACAAAGTGCTCCAGGACTGACAAGAACTGGTTTGGACCAGGCAGAGGCCACTCTGCCTTCAGAGAACACAGAGAAAAGTAGTATAAATATTGGGACCCAGATCCAAGAACCTTAGATCACTTCTGGGAACAAGACAAACTGTTTGCCAAGGAGAAGAACCAAGGAAGCTGCAGGAGTTTGGACTGCAACTCTACCAGTGTGCTGTTTTCTGGGTTGGCCTGCAGTGATCTCTTCATTGCCAAGAAAAGGTGAAGGAACTTTTAAAGAACTTTCATCATCTTGCAGAATATTACTCCAAGGGATTGAACTTGTGCTTGCCTCCTGTAGAAGTTCCAGGGCTACAAGACTTCACTACCAGCTCTCCTCTGAATTTCCTTGCTAGGAATTCTATCTGCAGAAGCCTGCGTGTCGCTGGGAGCTGGAAGCATGACTCAACAAGAAGAAGCGTGTAGCCGCCGCAGCCTTTGCCGTCGCATTCCCGGAGAAGCGTGCCTTCGTCGCATCTCCCGAGGAGTGTGTCTTTGTCGCAGCTGTTTGTCGTCGCAATACCAGAGAAGCGTGTCGCCACCGCGAGGGTCACCGTCGCATCACCGGAGAAGCGTGTTGCAGGGCCTGTCGCGGCTCCAAAGTACAGAGTTCTCCACAAAGCCGTCATCACGAGAATCTACGCATCACCTCCTCTCCGGTAAGGATCAAGACGCATCCCCTACTCTGCGCAAGCATTGATGTGTGACGCATCATCCCCGCCCCCCGAAACAAGGAACCGAAGCATCTCCATTCCTGCAAACCTTTTGTTTGTTTTGCGTAACACATACAGGTACCTTGTTGAGAACTTTGTCGCATTTATCACCAACTTGAATTAAGCAATTTCGAACAACTTTAAGCCAATCTTAAGTACAGTATTGTGTATTTTTGTCGTTTGTGGTCTTGTGTTAAGTCTATATAAGGAATACTTATTTTTATAAAACCCTTGTGGTGTCCATCTGTAGTGTTTTCACTGTATTACTGTGTATATTCACAAATGCTTTACACACTGCCTCTGAGATAAGCCTGTCTGCTCATGCCAAGCTACCAACGTGGTGAGTAGGGGTTATAAAGGAGTGTAATCCCCTTATCCTGACTTAGAAGCAAGGGTCCCTATTTGGTCAAAGGTGTATACCATTGCCAAATAGAGACCCCCAGATCTAACACACATTTATCCAAAACAGACACACTGCTCAATTGCATCAACCTCACCCTGTCTGCCCATCGCAAAGACATATTGCAATGTACACAATAAACAATTTGACATCACCTAATGCATATCTGTTTTTTTGCCATCTACACAATCAGCACATGTGTGCAGCCGCTGTGATTGTACCAGGAAAACAACTATTGTGATGTTATGCTGCAGGTAGGCAACTAAGGATCAAGCTGGGATGCTCTCATCTGTATAATTTGGCTGTGAACAACAGATATGAAAGGTGGATCTTCTGCAAACTCATTGTACCCTCAGGGCTCAACTGGCCATAGCGCAAGCCACTGCCACACCATCACATGAGTCACAATAGTCTGGGAGCCATACTGCACACACAAGGATGACAAGTATCCGGAGCTAGACATTTCACACACTTCTTTTCATGTGTCTGAATGGGTCCGTTCATACATGATTCTCCAGATAGGATCCGCAACCATGGTAAGATTTGTATGGGTGACACTATATACTTCAATGATACAAAAAGTGGAGACAGTTGTATACACCAGCCACCTCCTGCCATTCCTAGACAATCAACTTTCTACACGTTGCATCCCACATGAGACATCTTGAAGTTTCCTGGGGTGATGATGGCTAGGATAAAGGTAGTCATTCATGCATATATGTGCCTAATACTCACCCCCACCTATCTGCTATTGGGCCCTCAAACATCCATCCAGCTCAGGCTGGGCAGCCGCCAGAATGTGGGCCATTAGGGGTGTCAAGGTCTGGTGCACCAACCTGTCACTTCAGGGGGC
This sequence comes from Lissotriton helveticus, assembly GCF_964261635.1. Lineage (NCBI taxonomy): Eukaryota > Metazoa > Chordata > Amphibia > Caudata > Salamandridae > Lissotriton > Lissotriton helveticus. Next base: position 656,888,480 of record NC_136067.1, read on the forward strand.
CAGCCTCAGCTGCATCTCAGCGACATTCTTTCTGAGGCGGCAGATGTCATCCCACATTTTGTGGCAGTGTGTACTTTACCGGTTAGAGAACCCCAGGGTCCGCACCTTCCTGGCGATGACCTTCAAGATGGCCATTCACTGATGGACTTTGAGCTATAGGCATGGGAGACATGTAGAAAAAGATTTTAACAGATATGTAGTAGAAGTTTGTGTGCAAGTTAAGAAGCAAATTGACACATACCACACACATGGACCCATAGACAGGATAGTCATACAGACCATGTCAAATGCTATGCTCGAATCAAGCTTCGTAATTACAATGGCAACGTCTGTGAGGATGAACCTTTTACCTGGTCAATACATGCACATGCCAAGGCTGCCCACTTAGATCAGGGTGAGCAAGGACATCCTTGGTGGTTCTTAATGTGAGGGACCATGACAGACAGTATACTGTAATGAAAACCTCTTTGAAATACTCACTTGGTCTGTCACTACAAACACCTTTACGTCCAGACCCATTGCTTGGCATCACATGGTACAGAGGGCACAGTAAGGTACATGACACAACATTCAGTCACTAAGGTGACAAGGTAAGGGCTGTTGTGTGTCCAAATAATAGCTATTACTGTTTGTGATCAAATAGGAGGGTGCCCTACTCTGATGGTTAACCTAGTCGAGTTGAAAGAAGTGAACTTTCAACATTGTGCATTCACAGGACAGCCCTTTTGCCAATTGTGACACTAACACTGGGGTGCAATCACAATTCTCACTTGTGTGTGGAATGTGATCCTCACCACAATATCATACCAATAGTATAAGTACATATCCGCTGTACATGTCTCAGATGTGTAAAAGGTGAGTTCAAGTAAATCTATACAATACAGATACAGGCCTTCATTTCGTGGGCAGACAGCACTCATCTCTATTGTGTACCTGTATACCAATGTACTTAATGTATCTGTACCCTCTGTCCAATAGAAATGTTTCATTTCATTTCTGTTGATGTAGTAAGGATGATGGATCATAGGAAAGAAGGCTCTACATATGATTGCACCATAACCGTGTAGACATTAAGCAAGTCAAAGTAGCAAACATAATTTAGAGCCATGTAGAGAGCAATATCAGCGGTAACAGTGTGAAAGAGAGCTACACTCATAACAATTGGGCCATTCTCTCAACAGACTCAAGCGCAACACATTAAATGTCATGTATGGGCCATCTACATTGGCTTGTACTCTGAGGCACATACCAATGTACAGTTACATACGCTAAGCATTCACATGACTCCAAAATCTGTACATATTCACTTACCAGTCCCATGGGCACCATAGAGCTGCCTGTACTGGCCAAGAACCTCGTCCACCAGGAGATCCAGCTCCTCTGGGGTTAGATAATGGGCCGTTACCTTCTCAGTACGGGCCATGAGTCCTCCCAGAGGTGACAAACAGCAGCGTGTGATAAGGAGGTAAAGCAGGCAGCTGTGTGTGTAGGCAAGTGACATGTATACCTAAATGCCACACATAAATAGGTCACAAGGGTGGTGTCAGTGCTAGACTAGTATTGCCATTGGTCCGCTCCAGTAGCATTTTTCATTTGGGGCTAATGACAGTGGCCGCCGTGGCTCAGCATGCCTACCGCAAGTTGCAAATCTGCAAGTGGTGACAAAGATACCATGTACCATTGGCTGCCATGTTATTCTCATAGGTGGTGTCAGACTGTGGGGGTCAGAATCTCTCCACGGTGTTGCTGGCCTTTTACAATTGGGGCCAATGGCAGAGGCCGCCGTGGTTAACACCAACCATCCAGGTCAAACCATCTGGTGTTTGCAGTTCTTGACTAACAAATTGCAGCATTATGCTCCACATGAAATCAGACATCATGAGCACCTTGTAAGGGGACTCAATAGTGTGACACTCATTTTTCTCATCTTTCACATGAAATACCTGTGACCAGAGGTTTACCATCATTGCTTTGCCATTCCTCACATGTCATTGTAACCCATGCGTGCATGGACACACATTACTAGTTGAGTTGTGTATCCTTGTAGTGACTGTGTCAAGGTGTGTAATAGAGACTCATATGACAGGCATAGTGTGCATATATGATGTACACAGTGCTGTAACAGACTTGATAGAGCGTGCAGGGACCAACTTGCTCAGTTTTACCATACTCACCTTGGGCCCATATAACATTCACACATTGAACTAGTAGCCCTGCCTAACTAATTTACTATTGTAATCACTCTATAAGTTCACCCAGAGGTCCGATTTAGGACTAATACCTGTAAGCCATGACTTACCAATCCTTGTCACCTTACTATGAGTCCTGTGGATCAGGGAGTTAGCATAAACAGGTAATATTTAAACACATTTACTTTTCTTATAGTAACCACAGACTCCGGAGAGTTTTAAAACCTTTATCTACGATAGAGCCAAAAGGAAAAGGGACACAATCTTGTAACCATAGATTTTACAAGCAAAAATATAACCAGCAGGACATAAAGTTTGTAAGAAATCACAGTAACTCCTTTAGACATTGGTACCTGGGAAGGGTGAGAAAGGGACATAGCACAAAGACATACCACATTGATTATATTTACCTAGAATGGTGCAATGACCAATCCTGGCCACGGGCTGGGGCAAAATACGGACCAGGACCAGGCTCCCGACTAATCAGGTGCCCACGGGAAAAGACAGGTGTAGATCTGGACAGGTGACCTCAGCCAAGTGCAACGCCAGCGTCATACCCCTCTCTCTGGGAAAACCAATTAATACCCCGATTGCGTAATCCATTCTTCTGACAGAGTGCTCCGCCAGCACCTCTGCTCTCGATCGCCTATTAAGTGCGTTGGATCAGTGACAGGTCAGCTATTCAGTCAAGTCCGACAATTTCTCTATCTGAGCATACCTTAATTATACCATTTCGAGGGCAATGTACCACCCCTAAATGTTGCAAATCTATGTGTTCCCCTTCAGTGAGTGGTTGGAAAGACGAGGAGAGGTCATCACACCATATTAAGATGATGTCATTTTCAATTCCAATCATATTGATTGAATCCCCACACACAATTTATTTTCCCATGATTTTATTCTGCCCAACAATGTTGGTACACATTTTGAATACATTGTATTTGGTAGCTTCCTTTCTAGAAGTCAGGTGAGCAGGTTCCCAGGCACATCATGGGTAAGAAGTGGGTTGGCAGGGGTTCAATGCGATTGCTTCAGCAAATTCAGAGTCAGAGTACGCATGTGCAGAATCATCCAAGATGGAAGATGTGTCAGTAATCAGGTCCAAAGTACGAGCTAGTAGCAAAATCAAAAAGAAACATTTTCGAATACAGAAATAAATGAATGCACTGTATACCACTTATCTCTACTCTATCCCCATTACTTTATTTTAACTTGAGCATTAATAATTAAGCAGAACGAGCAAGTTTAGTACAAGCTGTAGCATAATCAATAGCATGTGAAACTTAAGCAGCCATTTCTGGCACTAGAGCGCAGAAGCAAAGTTTTCCCACCAAGCAGAGAGGTACGTCATGCCACGTAGATGTGACAGACGCATGCGCAGAAGGTTTCCCGCGTTTTCGGCTGCCATTTTAATGCATTAGAGTTACGGTTAGTAAAAGCACATAGGCAAGCTTCCCCTAGATGCTAGAAATGTCGTGAAATGTAAATATTAGTAAACAAAACAATGTATGTCAACAGGTCACACATGCTTGACACTGATTCCACATGACTGTTCATCTTGTGCTGGTATGTGTCAACGTGTGCGCTGTAACCAGCGTCTTATCTTTTCCTGTTTTCACACATGTGTACCCTGCCAGGGGGAGAAGGAGACAAGCTCCCATCTACCGGCCTTTTCCAGACCTGTTGACCATGGAGAAGCAAGACATCATTAAGAGGTTCTGACTCAATCTCCTGAGATTCAGGAGCTATGTCTGCAGTTGACACCTCAGTTAAGGGCTCAGAGAACATATTCCATCGCTTTGACCCCAACAGTGAAGGTGATTGCCACACTGCATTTCGTTGCCACTAGTTCATTTCAGTACAAGGTGTCTTCATCTGCTGGGATTTCTCAACCAATGTTCAGTATTGAATGTGTGATGATGGCCTGTCTGCACTGATGCTACACATGTACAGTTATATTCATTTCCCAAGAAGAGCAGAATTGACAAATGTGAAGGCGTACTTTTATGACCTAGATGGCATTCCACATGTTGGATCCATCAATGGCACACACATTGCCCTTGTGTCACCTTAAGCATGTGAGCAAATATATAGGAACCAGAAACATTATCATTCTATCAACGTGCAAGTGACATGAATTGCAGATTTTACTATTTCACATGTCTGTGCCAAATTCCCAGGATTTGCTCATGACTCCTATGTCATGAAACAAACCCCTATTGATGTCACATCTACAACTGGATAGGGCCTGGCTTGTTGATGAGTGAGATGTGTCCATCTTTTCTGTGTGTGATATGCTGTGCTCCTCAGCAAATTTCAGAATCTTGATTGTATATCTGTGTGTCTCACAAATAGGTACCTCAGCGTATCCAAACTGGCCTTGTTTGCTGACCCCACTGAGAAATCCAACAACCCGTAGGGAAGCCCACTTCAATGAAGCCCATGGGAAGACACGTTGGGCAGTGGAGTGGGCTTTTTGGCTCCTGATGGCCAGTTTCTGCTGTTTGGACAAGATTGGGGGAGCCCTCCTCTACTCATCCAGGAAGGTGTGTCAGATCACAGTCGCCTGCTGCATGCTCCACAACCTTACATTGCGCAAGGTCATCCATCTGATTGTGAAGGAAGGAGACAAACAGGAGCCCAGGGTGAGAATCCTGCCATGTACAGTGATGAGGACAGTGTCGAAGAGGTAGGTCTTGACCTGCGTCAACAGCTTATCAACAACTACTTACCTTGAGTGTAAATATGCAGTAAGATGACATGACTGTGACAGTTACATTCGCTGTCAATGTGAAGTAGTGAGGATGTGGTGTGCTGCTGACTGTTTGGTGGTGTGCGCAACTGTGGGCTACTTTGTGCAGAGATGTTTTTGGATGAGCTCTTGACTGATGTATGAGTTTATGTTGCTGCTTTGTGTTGTTGGATCTAATCCATGTACTGTGTAGTCCAGGAGTGTAGTGTTATTATTGTGACATTGTTGAACAGCTCCATTAATTATCCTTGTTGTGTTGTTGTAGGTCCCTTCGCCCTAACATTTGCATTCTGACATGTCAGTGTATTGACATCATCTGCACTTTGATGCCGTTCTGTCCGGTAATATGGAAATTAGGTTTTCCTAGGAATTCCTGACACTGACTTTGTGAATATAACTCAGATTCGTAAGCAACTTGCACAGCGATGGTATGGATGTTTCAGGTACACCTTGGTATTTCTATTGTGTTGTGTGTTGGTGCATTCACCTTGGTATTTCTATTGTGTTGTGTGTTGGTGCATCGCCTACGTGTACCATCATTTTCTTCATCACAGTGTGTTTGTGGGCCAATACATGGTTTTCACCGTTCACATAGGTTGATACCTCTCTGTGGGTGAACTAGATGTAGGTGTTCACATGTGTCATGAATGTATGCCACAGAGCTTAAATGACAACACGTACACATGTCCAAAAGATATCCAGAAGATGCAGCTACACCTGTTTGTAGTGTACCAATGATGACTTACAGGTTTGCCCCCCTGTTGCTGTTACTGTTTGGGTGTGTGTAGTCTCTTGTGGCCTACTTTACATGGCTGTGGCAATGAAACATCAGTGAGATTACTATGCCATTGGGCAGTGGATGAGGTTTCCTCAACATACTTGTATCTGAGATGTTGATATGTGAAAAATGTGATAATTCACATTTCATTAGTGACAGGTGTGCCATGTCACTGTGTGGACCAGATTCTCCTCCTAAGCACCTACAGGTGTGATACTGCAATAAAGATATGTGTGTACTTTACACTTCCCTGTCTGTTCAGGATTACATGTTCGGTATACTCACCTGCAATGTTAGCTTGTGCTGCACCTAGTGACTGCCTACAATTTTTGCACATAATGTCATCTGGTGGTACATTAGCAGTCAAATTCGTAAGGTATTTCATCTGAAAAAGAACATTATAGACAAATGGATGTGTATTAAGTGTATCTATTTTGGTTCATAAGATGAGTGATGCAAATGGCCATACAGTGGGAAGGTGAATACATAGGGGTAACATTGTCAATGATGGTAGTTGAAAACATTAGAGCTGGTACAACATTTTACAAAGTCCACAATCCACAGACTTCTGTCATCATAATTGAAATGTGTGACAGGATAGTATTACATATTTCTGTTTACTAAAATGGTACATTCCAGTTTCCCCCCTTCTTTCCCCTGTTGGTTCACCCCTCTGAAGCTTACCTTGGAATGTTGGCATACCAATAAGTGAGGAGAGTGGACGGCCAAATAAACATACTTACTTACCTTTGGTCCTGTCATCTTTATTTCTAACACTGGCGACGAGGATGCTTACATGACTTCCAACATAAAATCAAGCTAAAGTCCAATGCTAAGCCAGTTGTCCACAAGCTACGCCCGGTACCAAATCAAATGAAGGAACCCCTAGAAATAGAACTAAGTAAGCTGTGCGACATGGACATCATTCAACCAATAAATTGTTCAGAATGGTTGGCCCTAGTCGTTATTGCAGCGAAGGCTAATGGTGAAGGTATTCGGTTGTGTGTGGACTTACGCAGCCTCAATGAGAATATTTGGGTACAAAGACACCCTCTACCAAATATCAATGAGATGCTTAGCTCCATAGGCCATGCTAAGTATTTTAGCGTAATCGACTTGTCAATGACGTACCACCAGGTAGATCTCCATCCCGAATGCAGCAAATCTTGGAAGGGGTGGATCACACTATGTGTTTTCAGGACGACATACTGGTGTATGGCTGTGATGTGGAGGAACACGACTACTCCCTCAGACTTGTTTTCAAGAAACTAATGGATGTTGGATTACCAGTGAAGAGAAGCAAATGCAAAATAAGAGTTGTGTCTGTAGATTATTTAGGACATTCCATCTCGGAAGAAGGTTTCAGACCCAAGGGCAGCCTTATTAATGCGGTAAAGGATGCTCCGTACCCGGAAAATAAAGAGGAACTGAAGTCATTTTCAGGGCTCATGGAGTATATGTCAAAATACATTGACAATTTTGCTACTAAATGTGAACCGATGAGGGATCTTCTAAAGAAGAACAAGGTTTTCACATGGAATGAAGAACATAAGAGAGTAGTGGATGCTCTCAAGGAAGATCTAGTTAGTTCACCGGCCCTAGGAGTATTCGACCCCAGAAGAAAAACCATCCTCCCATGGATGCTTCAAACAAAGGTCTAGGAGCCACGCTAATACAAAAGGAAGGAAAAGAGGAAAAAGTTATTTCCTTTGCTTCAAGACGTCTCACTATTCCTGAACTCAATTACTCTGTGATTGAACGGGAGGCCCTGTCCTGTTTCTGGGCGGTAAGGCATTTCAAGTTCTTTTTCTGGGGGTTGAATTTTACCATTTGGGTGGACCACAAGCCCCTCACTTTCATCTTTACTGTGAAAGGACTGGAAAATTGTACACCACGCATAAGCAGGTGGATCCTAGGGCTTGAACATTACAATTTCAAAGTGGAGTACCTACCGGGGAAAGAAAATAAGATTGCCGATTTCCTATCCAGAGCGCCTTTACAGAGTGAAGAAACAGAAGAAGGACTAGACCGTCCCATTATGATGGTAGATGAACACACTATCACTGAACAAGAATGGGAAAAGTGTATGAGAGAGGACACAGAAATGGACACATTGAAAACCATCATGAAAGAAGGGTGGCCCAGCAAAAGGATTGACCTCGAAGAAGGAATCATGGAATTTTGGGAAGTTAGAAACAAACTAAGTGTTATTGGGAACAGAGTATATCGCCAAAACAGAGTAGTACCTCCCGAGGGTCTGAGGAAAAGAATTGTAGATTTGGTGCATGAAGGGCATCTGGGAAGGAGCGCCACCAAAAGTAGAGTGAAAGCAAATTTTTGGTTCCCAAAAATAGACACTGTGACAGAGCAACTGGTCAAAGACTGTGTAACGTGTGCCAAGAGCGATAAATCCAAAGCCTTACGTAAAGCTCCTCTATCTCCAGTCAAGATACCGACAAAACCATGGAGCAAATTAGCAATGGACATCATAGGGCCGATGCACAACGTAGGATTACAAAGGAAATTCATGTTGGTATTAATTGACTACACCTCACATTGGATCAAACAGAAATTTGTGCATACCAGAGTTCCTCAAGGGAGTGTTCTCTGAGGAAGGTATACCCTCTACCTTAGTAACAGATAATGGTGTTCAATTCACCTCAGAAGAGATGAAGGATTTTTTAGGTAACTTGAACATTAAACAAGAGGCCACTGCTCTTTACTGCCCTCAAGCTAACGGCCTATTTGAGAGGGCAAATAGACTCATCAAGGAGCACATCCAAGTGGCCATCACCAACGATCACGTTTTGCTGTCTCCTGAGGCAAAATAGCCGGGAGTGCTCGTTTTTAATCTATTTTGTGTCATTTGTGATTTAATACTTGTGCTTTTATCTTACCTGACTCCCACTGCTAATCTCATTTTGGAGGGCGCCGTGTAGCGGATCAAACGCTCACGTGACCCCCTCCCCTCGGCCTGTTCCACGCTCGGCCACGCCCACTTTGAGGCCACGCCCCCTTCCCGCCCTTTATAAGCGCTGAGACGCTAGCGCTGGGGTGTTTGCTGTCTCCTGAGGCAAAATAGCCGGGAGTGCTCGTTTTTAATCTATTTTGTGTCATTTGTGATTTAATACTTGTGCTTTTATCTTACCTGACTCCCACTGCTAATCTCATTTTGGAGGGCGCCGTGTAGCGGATCAAACGCTCACGTGACCCCCTCCCCTCGGCCTGTTCCACGCTCGGCCACGCCCACTTTGAGGCCACGCCCCCTTCCCGCCCTTTATAAGCGCTGAGACGCTAGCGCTGGGGTGTTTGCTGTCTCCTGAGGCAAAATAGCCGGGAGTGCTCGTTTTTAATCTATTTTGTGTCATTTGTGATTTAATACTTGTGCTTTTATCTTACCTGACTCCCACTGCTAATCTCATTTTGGAGGGCGCCGTGTAGCGGATCAAACGCTCACGTGACCCCCTCCCCTCGGCCTGTTCCACGCTCGGCCACGCCCACTTTGAGGCCACGCCCCCTTCCCGCCCTTTATAAGCGCTGAGACGCTAGCGCTGGGGTGTTTGCTGTCTCCTGAGGCAAAATAGCCGGGAGTGCTCGTTTTTAATCTATTTTGTGTCATTTGTGATTTAATACTTGTGCTTTTATCTTACCTGACTCCCATTGCTAATCTCATTTTGGAGGGCGCCGTGTAGCGGATCAAACGCTCACGTGACCCCCTCCCCTCGGCCTGTTCCACGCTCGGCCACGCCCACTTTGAGGCCACGCCCCCTTCCCGCCCTTTATAAGCGCTGAGACGCTAGCGCTGGGGTGTTTGCTGTCTCCTGAGGCAAAATAGCCGGGAGTGCTCGTTTTTAATCTATTTTGTGTCATTTGTGATTTAATACTTGTGCTTTTATCTTACCTGACTCCCACTGCTAATCTCATTTTGGAGGGCGCCGTGTAGCGGATCAAACGCTCACGTGACCCCCTCCCCTCGGCCTGTTCCACGCTCGGCCACGCCCACTTTGAGGCCACGCCCCCTTCCCGCCCTCAAATCCCCTTTATTAAATGTGTTACCCTAGGGAGCGCAGCGGACGTGCGCAGCGGGCGCGCCGTTTGCGCGCCGAAGGCGCGCCTAAGGCAAGCCCGTCTGCGCCCGTCCGCGGCCGGACGGGGCCTGGGGCACGACCCCTTGCCCAAAATACCCTGTATTCATCTAAGCAGCTCACCACCCTTCAAGGAGAATGGCCTCTCCCAGAAACTATACTAAGGCACATTGCCTCCTTAGGTCTTGCCCATTCCCCCACCCCTAGGCCACGGTCCGTTCCAGCGATCCCTCCACTGCAGAACCCGCCCCTGCCTGTCCCTCCCTCCTCGCCTCCACCGCTATCTATTCTTTTACTCAATACAAGGTCAGCGGTCAAGCACCATCATGAGTTGTTTACCCTGCTTGACACAGAGAAGCCGGATCTGTTGCTATTAACCGAAACCTGGTTCTGTGACTCCTCCCTTCCTGTTCTCCTGGCTACTCTTCCCCCTGCCTACGTTGCCCTGCGCGCCGATCGTCCGGCGTGCAGGTCCGGCGGCGGCGTGGCGCTTATCGCCCGTTCAGAATTACAGTTTCAACTTCTCTCCTATTCTCCCATTGCTCCCACTGAATTCCTTGTGGCCCGTTCCCTATCCTTCTCTCCCCCCATCACTTGTCTCCTTATGTACCGGCCCCCCCAGTCTTCTCCTCTATTCCTGCCGGCATTTCAAGACCTGTTGGCCAACTTGGTGGTCAATTACGCCTCGGTCTTGGTGTTAGGCGACTTCAATTATTGGCCCTCGGACCCCTTTGAGTGCACCGCCTCCAAGGAGTTCACTGAATCTCTCTCCTCATTGAACTTTGTCCCGCACATTACGGTCCCCACCCATTCCCACGGTCACCTGTTGGACCAGGTTTGGTCCCTCAACCTTCAATTATCCCCGGTGATGGTATCCCCCTGCTGTTGGTCTGACCACGCCCTTATTTCTTTTTCTATCTCTCACCACTCTGTACCTAAAGTTCCACATGCCAGAAACACCTGGGTGCGGAACTGGAACAGAGTGGATCTTTCCTCTTTGTCCTCCCTGCTCCGCAATTCTACCCCGTCTCTCTCCGGTCTCTCCTCCCATGCTCAGGCCACTGCCATGAACACCTGGCTGACAACAGGCTGTAACACCGTGGCCCCCTTACGTCGTATTTCCATCCGACGACAAAAGGACTCCAACAGATGGTTTAACGACCACCTAAAAGAGTTAAAACTATCGGCCCGACAGGCGGAGAGACAGTGGAGAAGAAACTATTCCTCCGCAGCAAAAACCCTCTATCTCAAAGCACTTGCTGCTTACAAAACTGCTATTCTCTCTGCTAAAACCACCTATTTTTCCTTAAAAATAGAGGCAGCGGAAAATAAATCCAGAGAAATATTCAGCATAGTTAACAACTTGGCTTACTCTGACAGAGCTTCTTCGCAAATCCTTCCATCTCAATCATTTTGCGATCAGCTCAACACCTATTTTACAGACAAAATCATTACCATCAAGGCTAACATCCCCCCCCCTTCACCTACTTTTGTGGACCCCTCTTCCCCCACCGTTCTCAATCGCCTCTCCTCTATTCTTCCCCTCACTGAGGCTTCATTCCGCGAGATACTCCCCAAAGTCAAGTCGGGTTCCCCGGCAGACACTTGTCCTGCTCGTATCTTGCAACACATTTACTCCTCTTGCCCTGAAGCCCCCATCACTTTTCTCAACAACTCACTTGCTCAGGGAGTAGTGACCCCGGCACTCAAAACAGCCTTCATAGTGCCCATTCTGAAAAAGCCCGGCTCTGACCCTACCATCTCAGCCAACTACCGCCCTATCTCCCTGCTGCCCTACCTGGGCAAGGTGCTGGAACGCCATGCCACCGCGGTCCTCAGCGCCCACGTAGAGGCCAACGGTGGGTTGGCTTCCCGCCAGGCCGGCTTCCGTCCCAGACACTCGACCGAATCAGTCGTGGTATCAGTACTGGACACCCTCAGGATGGGCTTGGACAACAATAAACACCAGGCGCTGGTGCTTCTCGATCTCTCCGCCGCCTTCGACACGGTTGACCATATCATCTTGTTGTCCCGTGTCAGGGCGGCGGGAATCGAGGGCTCAGCCCTGCTCTGGCTGTCCTCATTCCTGAGGGACCGCACCCAGGCGGTTCGGTCGGGTGACTTCACGTCCACTCCCATCCCTGTCACTTGTGGTGTCCCCCAGGGATCTTCTCTTTCCCCCTTGTTGTTTAATCTTTACATTTCTCCTCTTATCTTTGCTCTTCAGCAGCTGGAGGTCACCGTGTACAACTACGCGGATGACCTCCAGCTCATCTTCGATCTGTCTACTTCCCCTTCTTCTGTCTCTAACTTTCAGTCGACATTGACCTTCATCAGGGACTGGATGAACCACAACCAGCTGAAATTGAACCCAGACAAAACCGAGCTGGTTCTCACCGGTGGTTCGTCCAGTCCGTGGAACTCTCATTTCTGGCCACCCTCTCTTGGTCCCCCCCCCTCTCCGTCACCCACAGTCAAAACACTGGGGGTTAAAATCAACAACCAGCTCACCCTCCACTCACAAATTAGCACCGTTGTATCTTCCTGCTTTCTCACCCTTCGCACTATCCGCTCTGTTTCCCGTTTTTTTTCCCCACAGGCACTTAAGATGATCATGGCTGCACTGGTCATCTCTAGGCTAGATTACGCTAATGCCATTTACAGCGGCATCCCATTATACAGCCTGCGGAGACTCCAGTCGGTCCAGAACCAGGCGGCCCGTCTGGTCTATGGTCTCCCACGGTACCACCATTCCACACCCCTCCTCAAAGAGCTCCACTGGCTCCCGGTCAAAGAACGTTCCCTGTTCAAGACCGGGTGCATGGTCTTTCAGGCCCGACAAGGCACTGCCCCAGCCTTTATTGCCTCATTACTAAAGGAATATGTTCCTTCTAGAGAGCTTCGTTCTTCCTCCAAATCCCTCCTCCTAACCCCACGTTTCAAACGTAAAAAATGGGGCGGAACCAACTTTGCCACCCTTGCCCCCACATTTTGGAATTCCCTCCCTGATCACCTCCGTTATTCTACCCATTATCTTTCGTTCCGCAAGGATTTAAAAACCTTTCTCTTTAAACAAGCCTTTCCTGTATAATGCCCCTCCCCACCCAAGACCGGTCTCATTTTCTTCAGGAGTCAAACGAACTACTAGCGCCAAGAAACCGTACGGTATATGCTGCGCTCTACAAATGTTTTAAATTAGAAATTAGAAATTAGAGGCTTCCCTTCGGAAGTGTTTATGGGCGTACCATACATCACCTAACAAAGTAACAGGTGTTTCCCCCTTTGTCTCCCTCCGCAGGAGAGAGCCCTGCACAAAGTTCAATCCTATTTGGCTAGAAGGAGGAAAGACAAGCGATTTCAATCAGGAAGAAATTACTAAGAAGATCAAACTACACCAAGCCAGATATAAACAGTGGTATGACCAGAAGAACGGTGTAAAAGTCTCCAACTGAGAAGTAGGTGATGTAGTGCAAGTGAGAAGAATTAACAGGGATGGGACTAGTCAAAGTAAATTCTACCCTCCATGCAGAATAGTTAAGGCTTTCAAAAATGTTGTGCAGCTTGATAATGGACAATGGTGGAGTTGTGACAAAATTGTAAAATCATATATGTGATGAGTCCCTTGCTGTTTGTGTTGTTACACCTACCTTTTCCCTGCACATATATTACAGACGCTGTACTTCCCTCTCATGCCACTTGTTCTCTGTGTTTTTCAGATCACATAGGGAAGGAGATGTGTTACATATTCATGTTTACTAAAATGGTACATTTCAATTTCCCCTCTCCTTTTCCCCTGTTGATTCACCCCTTTGAAGCTTACCTTGAAATGTTGGCATACCGATCAGTGAGGAGAGTGGGCGGCCAAATAAACATACTTACTTACCTTGGTTCCTGTCTTCTTTATTTCTAACAAATAGTTCACAAAGTCAAATGTGGTGCGTAGAACTGGTGACATCAGGGGCTGCACTGCTTCCTGGCTTGGGTCGGTGCCTTTCCACTTAAATCTCCAGGTGAGTTTTTCTGAAGTCCCGCTTACGTTTGGGAGGGTTCCACTGCTACAGGCTCCGAGGTTCTGTGGAATCAGCGTGTGACAGGGCCTCCCTCAATGTGGCAGCCTCAGAGGTAGAAGGTGTTGCTGTGAGCTGACCACAGGGTGATGATGTTGTGAGGCCTGACTTGAGCTTCACTCAGCACACTATGAGCTGGCCCATGGTCTCAATAAGTTGTCCACACCTGTTGTCCATGGACTGCTGCAGCAGCTTGATCTCCCGGACTTCCTCCTGGACCTGTCTCATCTGTCCTAGATTGCCTTAAAAGACACCAAGGACTCTGTCAATGGTGGCCAGAGCTGCGGTGTCCACAGTGGTCTCATATACTTGGCCCCTACTGGCCCTCAAACCTGCCCTGCCCCCGGACCTGTGCCCTTGGCTGTGCCTGCACCCATCTGCTGTCCCCTGCATCCTCAGTGAGTGTGATGTTGGGGATCACCTTCGGGATGGGTACTATGGTGCAGGTGGTGGTGGTAGTAGTGTTCGGTCCACAGGTTGTTGGGGCAGTGCTCAGCGTTGGTGTGGCTGTGGTGGAGCCAGTGAGACCCACTGGTTGTGTCTGCCATGGATGTCCAGAAGGGCCAGGTTGGTCCTCCACGTCCGAATGGTGGGGAGATTCGGCATCTTAGAGTTCATGATCTGGGGTGGAGACTGGCTTTGTCTCAGCTGATGTTGATTGTGATCTGCCTGTTGGGGAACAGTTACATTGTCAGGATGTTGAGTGCATTCCGCAAAAGTTGTAACACAGTGAGTAATGGGTTGAAGGAGACAAACGTTTGAACATAATGAACATTAATCATGGGGTTTACCTGTATGACTGTCCCATGGCCTATAGGGACATTGTCATTTACACTGAGTTAGCATGAGCACGTGGCAGCTTGCCTCCAGCTTTGCACACGTTACAATACGTCTTCATTTTTTGCAATATTTTCAATGGCTGCTTTCACATCAGAACTCATCGCTATGTTCACTCTCTGCATGTTCCTGGGATGTTGACTGAACATGATGTGCAAGGTCGTATAACAATGCCCCTTGGTATTTTGTTCTGGCCAGGCCTTAGCCCTTGGACAAAACATACAGATGCAGCTGTTGTTTGGACAACGTACTTTGGTTTTTAGTGGGATACACGAATGGGTTGCACGCACTTAGTAAGGGACCTTTCCAGTTAAAAGATTGGGACAGCACCTATGATGTAGATCTACCATCTATAGGCTTAGGTATGGGGTCTACTGACAAAACACAGAGATCTTCTATTATATAATAATACTTGTTCTTAGTTATGCACTATAATCTTTTCTACATTGGCTTTTTATGATGACATCTCTCTTCATGATACATGGACTAGCAGCTATACTGCCTGTATTTGTACTATGCATTTTCCTGCTTGTTTTGGCATGTATACTGAATGTTAGGGCACATTAAATAAAATAAATATGAAACTGTTTTGTTTTTCTGTCTGATCATATCTTGGACAAGTACAAGAGTGTAAGCTAAAGGGTGTGTCTTGTTACTGCGATTCCTGAGAAATATGGCAGTGTTGTGTTTTGGGGTATCTAATCATGCGTTTCTCTGTGAGTGAGTAGGAGAGCAAGTGAGTCACTATAGCTAGTCGGTCCTGGGCCCATGGGTACAAAGATGGTTGGAAGACTCAGTACCTACACACCAAAGTCCTATATTACTGCGCATAGTTCTGTATTTTTGCAGAATCCCTGTAACATGGTGCTCAACGTTTGGTCTGGCACTTATTCATGAGACCCTTGAGTAGTGCTTGTGCATGGCCATGATACCTTCTCACTGATTTCCGGAGACGTCCATGGTGTAAAGGCTTTGCCTCCTATATTTGTGTTTTATAGGTTATTCAAGCTTGAATTTTAAAAAGGTTGTATTTCTCCTTCTCAACCCGCGTTTGCACTACCATTCTTCTGACTTCTCCTTTTACATTTTTTATTATAGCAATTGCTATTCCGGGACCTAACCGTGCCGCGGTTACGGCATTCATCTTGACTCACCGTGGAGTCCCCAATGCGGGGCCTACCATTATCTGTGTTGTCGAGGCGGACGCAGCTTACCTGTTCCAGGTCTTTTACTCTTGGGTTACATTCCCGGCAGAGGATGGGAATGAGAATTTGTTTCATGAATATACAGCAGCCGCAGTGCCACAGGCTTATCGCCCTTATGCATTACTTGAAGTTCTGTTGACAGCCTGGGAGCATACCAACTGGTTTAATGGTGACCTTCCTCAACCTGTTTCTGTGGTCCGTTTAGGACCCTTATCAGTCGATGGGGCATTTGGCCTGTTTTGGTGAGTTTTACACCCATCCAAATGATGTTAATGGTACACTTGCAGAACTACGTCAGTTGCATACTATTCTGATTCATATACACAGAAGTGTCATACAATATATGTCATGTGCGATTCAAGTGGATCAGGCTGGAGCCGCTCCCCAACCACCAGTACATGGTGGTGGTCTTGTTATTAGTTCCATCATGATTACTTCGGTGATGGTCAAACATCCTCAAAACTTTGATGACTTGCCATTGTGGCTTGCACAAAAATTTGAACAATTTGAAGCTGACTTTCTGCATACTACCCCTGTAGAAAAACACAGGATCCTTACAATGAGTTTGCAGAGTAGGTGAATTCCTGCCTTAGGGTACTGCACCACCTAGGGGACGGTGTTTGCTTCAGTGTATACACTATGCTTTGGCAACCCCTCCATGACCGTTCTACTGAGTGTTCTGAAAAATGTACAAGATGAACAAAAGGCTTCACCTCTTCCTCCTATTTCTCCTGCTGCTCCGTCAACTGCTAGTGGTATATTCAGCTGTTGAGGAATCTCTACATCAGTCATTTCTGCGGTCACTAGCATAACCTCCCTCCTCAGCTTCCATCTCAATTGCCAAAGCCTGAAAGGGATTTGGAGTTAAATGCGCAGACCAATCCTGTCCTATATGCCTCCAAGCAAAGGCTGCACTAACTTTCCACCCTTGACAGAGACGGGGATAGGGTTCTGAACTGGCAGTGCAGGGTGTGGTTTCAAAAGCAATACCTTGGGAACTGGCTTAAAATACGAATTAAGCGATGGGGTCGTAACTAACTTATGTTCAGGCCCCTTTTGCTTTCCTTTTTTCATATCTTTTTTTAAGGAACACTCTCCTAACTTAGTGGTTTTGGCCTCTTTAATAGAGCCCTTTTTGAATTTTTTTTCTGATAATTTAGGCTTGCCCAGCACAGGTTCGTTATTGTCGGACTTAGTACTCCTTAATAAGTACCTGGGACGCCCCAACACCAAATTATTTGTATCTAACTCACTCCTTAGTTTCTCCGAGTCAGTATCCGCTGGGAACAATATTTGTGTGGTCTCCAACAAATCCTCGGCGCCTTTTACCTCCAAGGACACGGAAGAAGTGATGGATAGAGGGACAGAGGTAGGGAAAGTGGATGAAGCGTTGATGTCTCAGGAAGGATTGGATAAGATGCAGATAGCCCTTCAGCAGAATAGCTCAGACATATCAGATATGTCGGTATTGGCACTGTTAAGAAAGTTGGAAAGAGATATCCATATGGGTTTTGAAGCCTCAAAAAGAAATCAGGAGCGTATAAGTGCCACATGCAGTCTACTAGAAGACAAACTAGATAAATTAAGAAAAATATTATTTAATTTCTTAAAGTACAACTTAAAATAGAAGATTCTGACAGCTGCCCTCAAGAAAAGGAATATAATTGTGGATGGAATTGCAGTAGACATTAGGTCAGATTTATCACCAGCCACAGCAAGTAGACAATGGGAATTAGGAAAGCGAATGGCGCCACTTAGAGCAATGGGGGCAACTGTTCAATTGAAATTCCCTGCTTTTCTAAAAGTAATGTGACGAAATAAAATTTACACGTTTCATGCAGTTGAAGAGGTAGATGCCTTCTTGGATCAATGTCAAGAAGAATAGTATTAAACAGGTCAGATTACTGTTTAACACCCATGAAAATAATGAATAAGTGCTACAGGAAAATAGAGGCACCGCTACTGTGGCATCCACTGGCCTAGGCCATGGGAGTTTTGGTCGGGTTTTCCAGGGAGGGAGAAGTGGGGGGAGGGGGGGAAGAGGAATGGGGGGGTTTGGGGGTAGGGGTAGGGGCAGGGGGTAGGTAATGGGGGAGGTGGGGAGGGAAGTGGGAGCAAAAAAGAAAAAAAATCCTCAGGAGCACCAAAAAAAAAGGGAACTGTGGGCAAGCTTATATGACTGGGGCTAGGATTAATGAGCTAAGGTTCCTCACCTGGAATGTTAATGGTCTACGGGGAAAATCTAGGAGACAATTGATATTGAAATATCTAGAAGACTCCCTCGCTCATGTGATTATCTTACAAGAGACTCATTTAACTGAAAAAGAAAGTAAGGAGATTTTCTCTGCTCAGAAATGGATTGCTAGCGTTGTTTTTACACCCCAAGAGATAGTAACGAAAGGGGTGGCAATTTTGTTTAGGAAAGGGGTTGATATTGTTATGGAAGATAAGTCAGCAGATAAAAGAGGCAGATGGGCGATTTTTAAGATAAGAGTGGCAGGGGAAGTATTGCTAGTAGTCGGGTATTATGGACCGAATGTCAATGACCCAACGATTTTGGACAACCTTGCGACAGAATTATTAGATTTCTCAGGAAAAATAATTATGGACGGAGATTTCAATACAGTCTTAGACTGTAAATTAGATAGGACAGGAAATAGCAGGGCTGTGGTAAATGGTAAAATGTCGTCTAGGTTAAGGTCGATTATGGCACAGCAAGGGTTATGCGACATTTGGAGATTGAAAGCAGGCCAGCAGTCAGGATTTACCTTTCATAATAAAAAATATAATCACAGTTCACAAATAGATTTTTTTTAGTAGATATCAGGTTGAAAGATCGGGTTACGAAAGTGATACACCTGGGAGCGCATATGTCAGACCACTCAGCTGTTGGTTTAGATCTAGAATTAGGAACAGATGGTTCAAGTTCAATCTGGAGGCTGGACCGCACCATTTTATTTGATGAAGTCTATCTAGAAACCCTAAAGGTTGAGTTACAAGTCTTTCTAGATATAAATGAAGGATCAGCTAAAGAAGATATAGTATGGGATACATGTAAGACATTCTTGAGAGGGAGATTGGGAGCTCAGGGTGCTAAAAAGAGGAGACTATATTACAGCAAGATTTCAGAGTTGGAAAAAGAAATACGAGCTTGGGAAGGTAGTGGAATTAGATCAAGAGGAAATGTAACTGAAGAGGAAGTTAAAAATAAGCTCCAGGATTTAAAAATAGAACTTACAGCAGTACTCTCACAAAGAGTTAAAGAAAGATGGGAAGCTAGCCAGCTGGCTCACTTCTCATATGGAGAAGGGTGTGGCAAACTGCTAGGTTCGAAAGCAAAAAAAGATCTAATACGTAATCAAATAAAAGAAATTAAAAAGATGGATTCAGGAGAAGTTATAACAGATAGCAAAAGAATTGCAGACGCTTTTCATGGCTACTTTGTAAATCTTTACACAGAAGATCTTTGTCCAAGAAAACTGAAATTGAAAATTGGTTACATCTTTTGAAACCTTTCTCCGTTGTTTGGATGGGAGCACTAAACAGGGAAATCTCGCAAGATGAAGTGGCCAAAGTGATTAAAGATAGTAAAAGAGGGAAAGCACCCGGCCCGGATAGCCTCTCGGCTGAAGTATATAAAGCCCTAGTTGATTCAATTGCTCCCACACTGTGTCAATTGTTTAATCAAGTTTTCAGACGGGGGGTAACTATACCTACTTCTTGGAATGAGGCAACAATCTCCCTAATACTTAAGCCAGGAAAATCACCCAGTAGCTTAGATGCATATAGATCTATATCACTTTGAACTGTGATTATAAGTTTTTTTCAAAGAGAAGTGTGGCTCAATGGTTAGAGCGGCAGACTCTGATGCAGAGGTCTAGCCTGGGACCAGGGTTCAATTCCCCGCCTCAGCGGGTCTTGGGCTCAATTTTCCACGGACGTGATAATTCTCGCCTCGGTGCCTATTCCAATCATGGTGTCCTACTCTGCAACTCTGGGCAATAGCTTGCTTAATCTCCACAATGGCCCCCACAACGCTAAGGAAGCCTGGCCTCCACCTTGGGGGTGCCCAGAAGTGGACACCTCACAGAGAAAGCCAGGATGGGTTCCACAGCGGTATTCGTACAAGCGCCTTGAGACTCTTGCGGGTTAGTAGTGCGCTATACAAGTATCAATTTTATTGTTCTCCGATATCACGCGTTTTAGTCAATGGAAATCTCACTCACCCCATTAAAGTAATGCGTGTTACTAGACAAGGGTGTCCTTTATCGCCCTTGCTCTTCAATTTATACATAGAGCCACTGGCTTGCAGAATTAGAGCTTCAGAAGAGATACCCCCTTTTATAGTTGGTGATTGGTAAAAAAAACTGGGTTTATATGCGGATGACATTATTATTTATTCTTCTAATTTGCATCATTCTTTGGAAAATTTGGTGAGAATAACAAAGGAATTTGAAAACGTTTCAGGTTATCAGATAAATCAGGATAAAACCGAGATAATGGCTTGGAATTTAAATACGGAAGGGGTAATAAGTAAATCA
Source organism: Lissotriton helveticus (assembly GCF_964261635.1). Classification (NCBI taxonomy): domain Eukaryota; kingdom Metazoa; phylum Chordata; class Amphibia; order Caudata; family Salamandridae; genus Lissotriton; species Lissotriton helveticus. Next base: position 656,908,934 of record NC_136067.1, read on the forward strand.
GAAATGAGGTATCTGGGGGTCAGGATAACTCAAAATATTGAAGATCTTGTTAAAACTAACTTTCTCAAGATTAAGAAAGAAGTCGTGGCCATTTTCAAAGGATGGATGAATCTTCCACTGTCATTATACGGTCGTACTAATCTTGTGAAGATGGTGATTGTGCCAAAAGTCACGTATTTGTTTGAGACTATTCCACTCGGATTTAGAAAAGAATGGTTGGCCAAATTACAGAGTGAGATAGCATCATTCATTTGGGCATCAAAAGGTGCATGACTATCGTGGAAAAAGTTAAGGAGGAGAATCAACAAAGGTGGTCTGGCTGCTCCAGATTTACAAATTTATGCGTGGGCTTTTTGTTTAAAGAATTGGAGGATGAAGTTCGGTACCCTAACTAAATCAACGATTGGAGATATATTTGGTGTGCTGCTGAAAAGTTGCGGATTTGATGATTTTGGTTTTTTATATAAGTTTGCAGATCCTACAATTTTCAAAAAGGTGAGACTTAAGGTTTTACAGGACTTGGAAGAGGTATGGTACAAAATAAGAAGAATATTGAAATTGCCTTATTTTAGTTATATGGCCCCAATATGGGACTCTCCTGGAGCTCCACTTTGGACAAAAGATGTTTTGGCCTTTCAGTTGAAAAAAGAGGATGCTTTGCAGAGATGGAAAGATTTGTTCCAAGATGGTAAACTGCTGTCTTGGGGCCTTTGCCAACAACTGTGGGGTCAGGTCTTCTCGAGATATAAGTATCTACAGATTCAGAGTTGGGCAAATGATCCAGAAAATGTAATTGGGACGATTTTGAGTTGAAGCTGGGGATAGGGACCTTCAAGAAGGAAGTGGCCACATGGTTCTGGATGATATTGGAAATGGAAGATGGACCATTTATGCTTCCGGAGGCTCTGTGGATGGAATGCTTGCCGAAATCTTTTGTTTACTATCCATAGGGCATATTGGTCCCCTCATAGACTATCCAAATTCAAAATTGGCGGAGTTGTGGGGTGTCCGAAATGCAAGACCCCAAATGCGGATGATCTACACATGTTCGTCTTTTGTCCAAATATAAGACAATTCTGGCTGGATGTAAGTAACTGTCTATCTAAAACTCTGGACCTGCGGATGGAGGAAAGCCCTGAATTAATAATAACGGGGAGATCTGATTTAGAAAACAAAAGTATGAATGATAATGTAAGACTTACCTTTTATGCCATGTTGCTATCTCGTAGAGAGATATGTACGTTATGGGTCTCACCATCTAGCCCTAACTTAATGGACTGGATTTTAGCCATGAGGTATATGGCTAAGCTGGACACTTCAGATCACACCAATAGAAATCGAGGATTTTGGGTACCTTTCCTTGTATGTTTTGGTTGAATTTATATTATTTGGTATGATTTTCCGATGATTAAGCCCGCGCCTATCTCGCTGGTATTTATTATATGGGACTCCAGGTTGGAAACAGAGTAAGAGGAAGACACACTTGGTGAGCCAGATGGCCAAGAAAGATCGCTCGATGAGTGGCCAGACTCAAAATAGGTCGAGTTTATGTCTCGATACTCTAACCAGCTTATGAGATAAAAAGCCCAGTGGTTGATTAAGTTAGAAGATATGGGTGGCGAGACGGCAAATGAGGTCCAGCCCTGGACTTGGGGATGAAGTTAGTGGGAATGTTCCCTATTGTGTCCAATATGATTCTGGCAAACATTAAAAGTGAAACAGTTTGCTTACAATTCCGTCAACGTCTAGCGGCGTGCCCAACGTGGATCGGCATCAACAGTTGCTGATTATAATTGTGGATGTGTATACAGCTTTAGAGAAGGAGGGTTGTCCAGTCTTTCCTAAAAAGGCTTGGAACAAGAAACAGAAGCAGCAACACAGAAGCATGGTTTACCTGCTGGGTCGCCACCACCTGATACATCTGAATGTAGATATGATTTGTGAGACCACTCTAAAATTAAGACACATGAGAGGTTCCAGGTTCCTGATCCTCATTCTCCTCGTTCCTTTCAGGAATTATCAGATCAACTGTTCCCTGAGGGGGAGGGGGAGGCAGGATCGCAGAAGGGGTGAGTCGACACAAGCAAGATGTGACCTGCAACACCAGTTTGACCTAAAAGTCAAGCGGGAGGAGCCACCTCAATATCGACGACAATTTTAGGAAAAAAAAGTTGCTGCTTTGGCTGGAGAGTATGCCTCAGACAGTGAGAACCCTGCTCCTTGACAGGAGTTGGGCGGTAACCCTCCCCCACAGCGCATTGGAGGCTACCATAGTACGGCAGACACTACACCAGAGTCTGGAGGCGAAAGCAACTGATACTTTCATTATCGTAGAAACAGCTGACACTTGAGATGCCCCTACTGATATGCTTTATGAAATAGGCCTCCAAATTAAAGGTGATATTAAACACAAAATGAAAGCATATGTTTGGGAAAATCTCACTTCTTCCTTATAATTTTTTGTTGACGGAGGTTGATTGAACTCACTCTTTTGTCTTCTCTTCCTCTTGATGGGAAGGTGTTATTGTGAGAAAGTGCCCTCTTTTGGCATGGCTGCCCTCACTTGTCGCTGAAATGCTGATATGCTTTGACTGAGTGTGCCCAGGGCTCCTGCCAATCAGGTGCCCAGGGCCTATGTTTTTTCCCTAAAACTGCATGGCAGACCAAACCCAATTGGCACTCTCTGGCCACAGGTCAGTCCCTGGTAAATGGTACCACAGGTACCCAGGGCACTGTGACCAGGGAAGACATCTAAGGGTTGCAGCACTTATTGTGCCACCCTTACAGGCCCTGCACCTTTACACTCAAACACTGCCTTTGCAGGCTACAGCTCACTGCCTTGGCATAGATCAGTCACCCCTCTAGCTGGGTGCACTATACCAGTGGAGAGGGTACAGGTGCATGAGCCCTGTACCCCTACAGTGTCTAAGTCAATTCTTAGACATTGTAAGTTCAGTGCTGCCATTAGTGCTGCCATTAAGAGTATATGGTGCTGGAAGTTTGTCATTACAAACTCGCAAGTACCATAACAGCTGCACTGAAAACTGAGAAGTTTGGTATCAAACTTCTCAGCACAATAAACCCACACTGACGCCAGTGTGGGATTTAATGAAAAATGCACACAGAGACATACTAGAGCTGCCACCAACAGACATGTTCCGGACCCCTGGGTCGAGAGCCTCCTGCTCTCGGGGGCCTGAAACAATGCACATCCTGGGATGAGATACCAAGCCTCCTCCCCCAGGATGCGCAGGGTCCATGAGTGCTGACCTGAAATTTGGGCCGGAAAACCGGTGGGGAAACCTAGTGAGTAAGGGAGATGGGCTCACCTTTGCCCACCCCAACCCTCAGGTGGGGGAGGAGAGGTGAAGCAAAACTCTCAGTTCCCGCCATCTTGCAGATGGGGGGACCCAGCCAACCAGAGTGGGGCCTATGCCCCCTCCCACTGGAGGGTGGCATAATAAGGGGTGTACCTGCCCCAGAAAAGGGACCCATTGGTCCCAACCTTTTACGTACCTGTAACACCCCTATATCTAGTGTTTAGGGGCACCCCTGAACCTTGCTTCCTTAGACAAGAAACTACAAGAAGAAAAGAAGAAGAAGGACCAAACAGTGGAATTTGCAGATTTTTGGCAATTTTGCTGTCCGCGAATTCCCCGAAATTGCCCAAAAATCCGCAGTTCGCTAGTTGGCGAATTTTTTTTGCTTGGTCGAGCTTTAAAATACAATCTCGCATGACTTACCGTGATTCTGAATTCGCCGAGTTGTTTTCCTCCCGATTTGCGTGCGCTGCGCCATTTTGGATCTGGCTGCGTGATTGCGCGAGACTTTTCGACCGCGAGTACGTCATGAAGTCCCGCCATCTTACACTGCAAGACTTTGAGAACGATAATACGTCATAAGGGCCCGCGATCACGCATCGCGAGAGTAAACAATTGCGAATACGTAGATGTGACGCACAGCTGACATCCGGTGGGAGATTTCAACAGCTCGCTTTCCCAAAGTTGCAAAAATTGCAATTCTGCACAAGAAATCTATCGCTGGCAGCATAAACCTTCCGAAAATGATGATTTGGATCAGAATAACTCCTCAGATTGACATTTGGCTAGAATGTTTTGTGCAAGGAGTCCATGTTTGGGGGGGGTTGAAGGAAGGAAGTGCCCCAGAGTCTACAACTTCCTGTTCCTGTCCAGCAGGCTCCTCCCAGTGCTTTGTCCATGTCCGGTCACTTTTCATTTGGATCTGGAGCTGGAAGGATTACTCTTTGTGGCTGCTGCTGGATATTTGTATTTGAGGACTTTTTGTTTGGATCACTTTTGGATTTGAGATTTTGCAAGTAAGTTGGTGTTGTTTGATTGGGGCATTGCAGTTGCTGCAACTACAATTTATAAACTTTTTCACAACTTAAAAAAATATATATTGTGGGTAGCCACAGTATCCAGTAGGCCCAGGGTTAGTCATGGGTGCATGATACAACTGTTTCTGTGAGTTTTGTTGAACTTAAATATGATTTACAGCCTGGATGGCAAGGAATTAAATAGCTCACTGTTATATGTGGACGTTATTTTTTATTTTGGGGTGCGTGTTAAAGCCACACTAGCCAGTAGGCCCTGGGGTAGTCAGTGGTGCATGGACCAAGTCTTTCTGTGGGGGTCTCTTGAATTTAAACATCATTAAGGGCATGGATGGCAGTGGATTGGGGTGATTTCTGTGTGTATTTCCATTTTATGGGTGTTGTTGGTGCCTGGTCCAGGGCCTGCCATGTGGGTGGGGGCCATTTTGATGCCTGGTCCAGGGCCTGGCCATGTGGGTGGGAGTCTAGGGGCCATTTTGAAGCCAGGCAGTGTGCTTTGTGCCATAGGCCTGCACCCAGTCTGCCTTGCTTTCATCCATTATGCCCAGGGGTACTCAGTGGTGCATGGACCAAGTCTTTCTGTGGGGTCTATTGAATTTAAACATCATTTAGGGCATGGATGGAATTGGATTGGGGTGAGTTTTGTGTGTATTTTGATTTTTTGGGTGTTGTTGGGTCCTGGTCCAGGGCCTGGCCATGTGGGTGGGGGGCATTTTGATGCCTGGTCCAGGGCCTGGCCATGTGAGTAGTGGTCTAGGGGCCATTGTGAAGCCAGGCAGTGTGCTCTGTGCAATAGGCCTGCACCCTGTCTGCCTTGCTTTCATCCATTATGCCCAGGTGTACTCAGTGGTGCATGGACCAAGTCATTCTGTGAGGTCTCTTGAATTTAAACATCATTTAGGGCATGGATGGCACTGGATTGGGGTGATTTTTGTGTGTATTTCGATTTTTTGGGTGTTGTTGGGGCCTGGTCCAGGGCCTGGCCATGTGGGTGGGGGCCATTTTGAGGCCTGGTCCAGGGCCTGGCCATGTGGGTGTGGGTCTAGGGGCCATTTTGAAGCCAGGCAGTGTGCTTTGTGCCATAGGCCTGCACCCAGTCAGCCTTGCTTTCAATCCATTATGCCCAGGGGTACTCCGTAGTGCATGGACAAAGTATTTCTGTGGGGTCTCTTGAATTTAAACATCATTTAGGGCATGGATGGCATTGGATTGGGGTGATTTTTGAGTGTATTTTGATTTTTTGGGTGTTGTTGGGGCCTGGCTATGTGGGTGGGGGCCATTTTTATGACTGGTCCAGGGCCTGGCCATCTGGGTGGGGGTCTAGGGGCCCATTATGCCCAGGGGTACTCAGTGGTGCATGAACCAAGTCTTTCTGTGGGGTCTCTTGAATTTAAACATCATTTAGGGCATGGATGGCATTGGATTGGGGTGATTTTTGTATGTATATCAATTTTTTGGGTGTTGTTGGGACCTGGTTGAGGGCCTGGCCATGTGGGAGGGGGCCATTTTGAGGCTTGGTCCAGGGCCTGACAATGTGGGTGGGGGCCATTTTGATGCCTGGTCCAGGGCCTGGCCATGTGGGTGTGAGCCATTTTGATGCCTGGTCCAGGGCCTGGCCATGTGAGTAGGGGTCTAGGGGCCATTTTGAAGCCAGACAGTGTGCTTTGTGCCATAGGCCTGCACCCAGTCTGCCTTGCTTTCATCCATTATGCCCAGGGGTACTGAGTGGTTCATGGACCAAGTCTTTCTGTGGGGTCTATTGAATTTAAACATCATTTAGGGCATGCATGGCATTGGATTGGGGGGATTTTTGTGTGTATTTCAATTTTTTGGGTGTTGTTGAGGCCTGGTCCAGGGCTTGGCCATGTGGGTGGGGGCCATTTTGCTGCCTGGTCCAGGGCCTGGCCATGTGAGTGGGGGTCTAGGGGCCATGTAGAAGCCAGGCAGTGTGCTTTGTGCCATAGGCCTGCACCCAGTCTGCCTTGCTTTCATACATTATGCCCAGGTGTACTCAGTGGTGCATGGACCAAGTCTTCCTGTGGGGTCTCTTAAATTTAAACATTATTTAGGGAATGGATGGCATTGGATTAGGGTGATTTTTGTGTGTATTTTGATTTTTTGGGTGTTGTTGGGGCCAGGTCCAGGACCTGGCCATGTGGGTGGGGCATATTGAGGCCAGGCAGTTTTTGCCATAGGCCAGCAAGCTTGCGGTTGCGGGCCAGTAGATCTAGGGCTATATGATGAATGGGTGCATGAAACAACTCTCTCTGTGTGGTCTCTCTTCTATTAATTTAAACATCCATTTTTGATTAGAATTGCAATTTTTATTTTGGGTCTTTCCGTTTTTGGGTGTGTTTTGTGTTAATAATAATAAATGGCTAGTTGCAATAGTATTAATTGAAGCACGACATATGCAACATTTATTTAACTGATGCTCCTCTGGCTTCTTTGATTTTAGGTGCACAAAGACTGAGAACCAGGAATCATCCTCATCATCATCACTTGTTGTAGTGCCAGGAAGAATTCCTGTTGCAGTGTGTGCACAACGTCACGTGACGCCACGTGTGGCCACAGACACCTCTGCAACTCGTGCAACTGCGTCCTGCTGTTCTGACATATGAAGAAGATGGGCCCAAAGAAAGGTGGCTGTAGCTCCTCTACCAAGAAAGTTGCCAGTGCCACTGCCAGTAAGAAGGAGCAGAACAAGCAAGTGGCCCCACTTACCAAGGAGACTAGTGTACCGACCAATACTTTTTTGGGGAAAAAAAACTACTCCTGCAGCAGCGGTGTCCGCCGGGTACCAAGCTGGGAGCAGCACCTCTGCTTCATTGGTCTCAGTGCCACCATGCCAAGTTAGGCCCAAGCCCATGAGTGCCGCAGAGGCAGCCACTTTAATTGCTCTTTCACCATCGACCAGTGATGTTGGCATTGACTTATCGCAAAGTAGCATCCAATCAACGCAGGGTGTAACTCATCTGACGAGTGTTCAAGCACAGCCGCAAAGACAACCACAGGTGTAACAAAGAGAGGCGCAAGCAGAGGTGCAAGGAGATGCGCAAGGAGAGGCGCAAGGAGAGGCGCAAGGAGAGGCGCTAGGAGAGGTGCAAGGAGAAGCGCACGGAGAGGTGCAAGGAGAGGCACAAGGAGAGGCGCAAGGAGAGGCACAAGGAGAGGCACAAGGGGAGGCACAACTGCCCATAATGCTTGTTCCTCCAGAAGTAGCGGCACATGAGGAAATCGAGATTCATGCGGAGGTATCAGCCGAGCAAGCCACTCCTGATGATCCATTGTCTTCCAGATCCCCAGCAAGGAAAAGCAGGGCTACTAGTACAACTTCTTCTTCAAGCCCCCTTACTTCTGATGATCTAGATCTTGATTGGCACCCACCAATTCAGTCTGAGAGGTAGGCATTCCATGAGCCGACAAAGCTAGGTAAAAGTAAGATTCCCATAAGGCTTTCAGTTATGGGTGATGACGAAAAAGTATAAGTGGTGTATTCTGCTGCTGATGAAGAGTCTGACGATGACGACCCAGTCATCACAGTCGTCACTCCAGCCCCAGAGGGCATGCAGCAGACAGACATTTTTACCCTATCCCGAAATGCTGCACGGGATGTGGGCGGCGTGGCACTGGTACCACCAGCAACACAGGTAACTACTGCACAAACACGACCTACAGCTTCCATATTTTCTCTTCAGAAGGGCCGGCAGGGACCTCCATACAGCTCGACCTCCATTACCTCAAGTAGTGGTGCTGTAAGTGCACAACAGAGACAAATTCCACCACGCACATCCTCCACTTCATCTGGCATTGAAAGTGGCACCTTCACCACCACCACTAGAAATCTCAACTCCCCAGTTTTGGACTTCTTTAGTATTAGCAAAAAGGCGGAAAACCACGTTATTTGTTCGATTGGTAAACAAGTAGTTAGTCGAGGTAAGCTTGGTACCAACTACGGTACCGGATGCCAGGGAGGTCAGTTCCAAAAAAAACCACAGCATCCAGTGGGAGGCGGACCTAAGTAACATCCAGAAAGCCAAAAGTACGAATCCAAATGTAGCCAGTGATATTGCATATGATGACTAGGAGCTGATCGTGCAGGGGGGAGGTGAAGAAGCGAGAGACATTTTTTCTGGTACACACAGTACCCCTGGCAGCAGCACTGCAGTGGTAGCACCCACACCCTCTACCCCAGCAACATCTAGGAGGCACAGTAAGAGTCTGGTAGAGACACCAATGCAAAAAAGTACATCAATGAGCCTAACTGGGTTGAAGAAGTCTGCATCATCATCACATATGAAAACGGTCCAGACCACCATTAAAAGCATGTTTTGGTTGGAGGCGTCATTTGAACGCAACCACCCAATGGCACGTCTGTATAATGCAATGCTGGCTAAAATGTTAGCGCTGGACCTTCTCCCTTTTTCGTTCATGGAAGGGATGGGTTTTCTAGAATTTGTGGCAACAGTTTGCCCTAAATGGAAGGTTCCTAGCCGGTCTTATTTTGCCAGAGTTGTGGTTCCAGTACTACATTAAGATGTGCTGGACGAGATTGGGGCCACTTTGCAGAAGAGTGCTGTTCACACTATCCACCTGACAACATACATGTGGACCATTTGCCAAACCGTTGATTACATGTGCATCACTGCACACTGGGTCTCTTTTGCGGAACTTAGAGAGAAGATAGCTACAGGTGTTGAGAGTGTCATAATTTTTCAAGCTACTCGGAAAGATGCAACAGTAGCCATGTTTGCCATGGAGAAATCTCATACTGCAGTAAACATTTTGGAGGAGTTTAACAGTAAGGTCTTTGAATGGCTGCATCCAAGAAAGCGCATGATTGGTTATGTTTCCACAGATGATGGCAGTAATATAGTTGAGGCCATTGCTGATGGTGGCTATTTCAGAGTGCCGTGTTTGGCACACAGCATTAACATTATTATTCAAGATTTCTTGAAAAAAGAAAACACAGTCAGCAAGTGACTGACCACCTGCCGAAGAATCTGCACACATTTCAGCCATTCTTTTAAGGCCCGGAAGCAGCTGAGGATCATTCAACGTGACCGTAGAGTGCCAGTCAGAGGACTCACCCAGGAGGTGGCAACACGTTGGAACTCGACCTTCTACATGCTTGAGCGTCTGTTTGAGCAGTACTTGGTAATCAATGAGTATGTCTTTCACGCACGGGCTGCTTCCATGAAAGACATGAGGCTAGAGGTGAAGGAATGGGACCTAGTTAAAAGCCTGACAGACATGCTTCGTCCTTTTGAGGTCTTCACCCGTGAAGTCAGCAGGGAGGACTGTACTTTGTGCAAAGCTATCCCATTGGTGCGCATGCTAGAGCACCAACTGAAGGCGGTGTCTTCAACGTTCCGAGTTGATGCTGAAAAACAAGACGCATATCAGTTGGCGTAGAGCTTATTAAGCCGCCTAGTTGACAATGCAAGGCTTAAAGCAATACATTAAGAACAACATTACATTTGTGCCACTATTCTGGATCCACGGTACAAAAAGGCACTGGCCAGCAATACATTCATTCCTTTTTCTGAAGCAGATGTTTCCAAGTACAAACATTGGCTAGCTCTGGCAGCCACTCGGTTTGAAAAAGAGCGGCAGGAAATTGAAGGAACCACCACAAGTACTACTGAAGCAGCAGGCCATCCGGCGTCAAGTTCCACTTTTGTGGCTGAAGGCAGTCACTTTCCCTCAGAGCCGTTAACGACACCAGCAACCGTATCATCACCTGCACCAGGCCCAGCCATAATATTGTCGGAAGCGGATTGGATTACTCATCAAGGGTTTGCTCATTCCGGTGTTGATGCAAAGGCAACAGATGGTACGCAAAGTGGAGAACCCCTGGAGGACTTTGAGTGGATGACCCAACCGAGGTCTTCTTTGATCAGAATCCATTGGTGTATTGGTATGGGAAAAGGCCTCAATGGCCATTGATCACCAAGCTGGCTATACATTATTTGTCTTGCCCACTCGCAAGCTTGTCTTCTGAACGTGTTTTCAGTGCTGCTGGTGCCATTGTTCCTTCAAAAAGGACCCACCTCTTGCCCAAAAATGTGGAGAGGTTAACAATGATCAAGATGAATCAGCACTTCATACCACCAGATTCCAAAATATGTGAATCCACGCAGGAAGAAGAGGACACCGACTTAGGTGACGGAAGTTCTTCTCTGTTAGCTGACCTACTCCCGGTTCAATTCACAGAGTTTGAGGACGAGCTCTACTTCTCTGACACCTAGGCTTGAAATACTTACTTTTTTCCCCGTCCTTATTCACTTTTATTTCTGTCTGTCTTTCTTTGTTCTGCAACATTTAGCACAACAAAACTCTAATCACAACAAATCCATCAGCAGCACTGTCTTCCTCTTATTTCATATTGAAGGTGCCACTGTCTGCATTCCTGAAGTTCACAAGTTGACAACTCAGTCATGCTCCTCTTTCCTCCGTCTCCAGACTCCCCCTATCTGTTTCCCTCAAGGCAGATGGCCGGATTACGCAGAATCAAGAAACTGTTGCTTCGTAGACGAGTCCCCTCAAAAGAAGTGGGACTGGAATGACTGACTATGCTGACTGTTACTTCTGAAATTGACACGAGAGGCTGCCCTGTGGCCCTTCACTTAAGAATAAGATGCTGACAAAAAGTGGAACAGGTAATCAATGATGAGATGGCATGCAGTGGACAACACTGGCTGTCTGGCTCTGATGATAGCAATTGCTGTTTGTTAAGTATGGGCGAATTTTGCAAATTCGCGGTACGCAAATTTGTGCGAAAGCATACTCGTGGTCCGCAAAATCTGCGAACCATCGCAAGATTGCCGATTTTTTTATGTTTGCGTGTTCGCAGGATTATTTTCACCGTGGCTATCGCAAACTTACCCATGCGGTCGTATATGGGCGCGGCAATCTTGTTTTCACTGTTCGCGTTGCGTATTTCCGTTTCCAGTCTCTAGTGGCATGCTCGCGTTGCGCTTTTCCTGTTTGGGGCCGCAGTTGCGTGTTCGCGTCCGTTTTTGAGTGCTCGCGAGGAAAATATTGCGCAAACTTACCCATGTGGTTGCAATGAGCGCGGCCATCTTGTTTTCCATTCATTGCTATGGTTCTGGGCATGCCTTTTCTATCCAGCTTCAATCTTTGTAATCCTTTGTTTTTTTAACCTTTTTTTATCTTTTTTACTCATTATCTATCTCTTTATTTTTGTACATCTATATTTTGTGTTTTTTTCTGCTTTTCATTACTTTAATAACTACTTTTTCTTTTAACTCTCTCTTTTCTTCTCTTTACTTTCTTTTCCCTATTCTTTCCTCTTTTTCCTTTCTTTAACCCAGGACCATGGCAAAGGGAGCCGACAAGTCCAAGGGAAAGAGTCCCGCTCACGCACCCCGCAGCCGGCTCCCTTGCGGGCGCTTACGGGGGGAGTCTGTAAGTCCCAGGGAGATCTTCAGCGCAGTGGAGGTGACCGCACTGGTCTTCTTTGTGCAGCGCCACCTCCCGAATACCGTCGCAGCAGGCGGCAGGCCCGGTACCGGGTAGGGCCTCCGGGAGCGTCACCAGCTATAGGTTAAGGTGTGCTGGGCCATGTATTGGGATTCAGGGGTCCGTCGCACCTACAACGAGGTGACGCACCGGTGGTCCGACATACTGGACCGGAGACAAGACCATCTCGATCTGCTTGGCGTCGAGATCCCTGGGCTTGGTGAGTACTAGTAGCTATTTAATAACTACTTTGTTTTCTTCTGCTCTGTGTTATATTGCAAATATGTGTTTTTTCCGTAGAGCAAGAATGCTGCAGATTATATTGCAGGTAAATTATGTTTAAAAAGCTTCTGTGATTGCAGTTGCTCGCCTGCTGAGTGGCGGTGCTACTATGCTTACTTGTTTTCAATTTTGTGCTCATTTGGCCTTAGTGATTATGAGTGTACTTTACAGAACTGCGTAATGCTAGAGACTAGAGACTCAAGTCCAGTCCTTCCTTTGTACTCCCGCCACTAAGAAGAGATAGTGGTGGTGGATTGATAGGTTGAGTATATTATGACTTGTCATTTAGTAGGACATTTTTTAGTGGTCTGCAATCATGAAGGACTGTGTCTGTCACTTCGCGTGCTGCTGAGTGCTGCCAGTCCTAGAAGAACTTTTTGTAGTTAGTTTAGTGAGTTACATAACTTTCCAAGTAGATGGTCCGCGAATCCAGCAATACTAATATCCTAGCAGACCACATTAGATAGGTCAATATATTTAGTGCAATTGTTGTTTATTTCCCCAAAATAATTAGTTATTGTTTTTTTGAAATGTTTGATTTCATTGACAACAATCATCCATGTTTGTGTCTTTCTTTCATGTACATCAGCTCCTCTCAGGGGCAAGAGGACAGAGGTGGCGGTGGCCGCTCCGGCAGAGCAGGAAGGCCAGGATTGGTCCGCCGAGGGCTCTTCTGCTGGCCCCAGTAAGTTTTCCTGTTAATATTAATAATTATACTTCCCTAACTTTTACAGCACCTATTTATTCCAAACATTCATCATAATTCTATTTTTTCCTAAATCGTCTTTGATCTTCTTGTAGACTGTTTCTAAATTCTTATCCTGCCTCTACTATGACTCTCTGTGCTACTACTATTTATTATTATTAGGCTGTCTGTGAAGCTAGCTAAGCTTGCACAGTTGGCAAAAGGTGTTAAACAAAACTCCTATTCAGCAATAGCTCTAGGCACTGAGTGCAGTCCTCTGGGTTGTCCATAATGTCTATTGAAGTCTTCTTAATCTTTATGCTTTGACAATTCCCAACAATAAAATGTCAATGGCCACCGAAAATAAGATACTAGTTTACTTTTTGATTGGATAGGAGAACATGATACTACTACTGTTGCAGGGACTATTCTGCCCATACAGAACTATGGACAAGAAATAGGGCATTGGTGATAATAGGCACAGTTAGACTTTCCATATACCTCAGTCATAACAGAAGTTGAACCCCCAATCTCCTTACTGACTAGCTAGTGTGTCAGAGTCATTATTTAGCTCCGGAATGCAGCGATTATCCCCAATGATTATACAACCAAGAACATAAGACTATGGAGTCAGATTCCCGACCTCTCAGAGTCACGGAATCATGCATGCAAATTGCAAACCCTTTCGCTCACTCACGCATGACCAAAAAACCACAGAGTCAATGTAAGTTTTAAAGCTTTATTAAAAGTAAAACAAGTAGCTCTGTGTGTACTCTGTATGTTAATTTTCAATTGTGCATTATATAAAAACATTTATTAAAATCAACTTCATACTAGAAGAGAAACGGTGAACTCATGAAAATTGAACATTAATTGTGGGAGACCCCTCACCTGTTATGAGAAAAAAGGTGCGCATTAAAAAGCAAGAATTCATCAGATGTGCCAATAAGTGTAGCATGTTATGGCTAAGCATAAATAAAAAACACCCTCCCCTTCCTAAAGGGGAATTTTTAGTTTAGACTAGAGAGTCACAAATAATTAAATTTGCTTATGTAGTAAAAAATGTTTTCATTCCTAGACAAAATAGGGAGTGGTGTGTATGGCATCTAAAAATAAGAAATGTATTTTCTAGGCGGAACGCCATCGGCACAGCCCACCACCAGTGCCGGGGCCAGCGCGGAGGTGGTCACGTTATTGGCGGATGGGGTGTCAGCTGGAACTGCTGTGGGGTATGCCTCGGTAGTGGCAGGCAGTGATAAGCTATTATATTCCTTACTTATTGAGATTGTAGAGTAGGCTCGCTGCAGGAGTGTATATGTTGTACAGTATAAGTACACCTTACTGTTAAGAAGACTTACAAATTTAGAACTACGTTTTTGTCAACCAGGTAGTAGGCAGTCACCCTTGACTTCGCATTAGCAATAGCATTAGAGGCGGGAGTTGACGAGTAACCAATGGCCTCTTCTAAATTTGACTTCAACTCAGCTGTGAAGGACGAGCGAGTTAAATTAATGGCTGGCAAAGAATGATACGTGTTTTTGAATGCAGGCACAGGTGGCTGGGAATCTGAAGCATGGCCGGTTGAAGGCTGAAGCAAGGATGGGTGGAAGGAGAAAGAAAAGAGGACTACCTGGGTGGGTGAAACAGAAACTGTATGTGTGCGCAATATATCCTTTGGGTCAAATTGGCGGTTTGAAAAATAAAATGAAAAAGGGTGTTTTTCGGTGAGAAAAAGTAAGATTTGTCCAGTTGAGACATTAAGAAGAATGAATGACATTTACTTTGAATAGATGGATGCCTGGATGGTATCTTCCTCATATATAGCATAGGTGTATGTAGAATAGACAGAGTAGACGGTCACTGGATGAAGAGTGTTCCTTTGAATAGCATGTAACACCGCACGTCTGTGCCCCAGTAGCAAAGCCGAGGAAAGTAGAAGTTGTAATTTTTCAGAATACTCCCTTGACTAACAGTAGTTTGCAAGCACAGCATATATTGTGTATCTATATTGTATAGTCCACATTATCAGGTCCGGCAATTATGGGGACCACTCACTACCAATGTTAATAATTTTTGTTCACCTGTGTCATTCATGTGTGGCCTATCGGTGTTCACTCAATCAATAAAAACAAAGCACCTAAAGTCATCCCTTATATAAGCAAATGTCCAGTGAAGGGATAGATGATCATATTATCTTCTTCATTTTCCTTCTGTGGTAGTCAGGGGCAGGGCAGGGTGAAAGTTAAATTAATTGTGCAGTAGCCCTTGTAACAGAGTATGGCCAGTGCCACCCATAATAGAAAAGTAAGAGCTTCCCCACCTGTATCTACTGGACTGGTAACAGTAACGCGAGTCTGCGTCATCAAGGCTTGCGTCTGTTTTTCTTGGGTGCAAGCTGACTGCGCTGGCATTATGCCGGCTTCCACAAGTTTATGTACTAATTTCGCTAAACAAGAGAGAAGAAGAAGACTGGTGTACTGACTGAGTCTAATGTAGTGAGTTCATATAGTGCTAGTAGAATTCCTTAAACTCCCACTAATGTTAGAGCAGAGGCCGAAAAAGTGGGAGGTTAGATAGATACATGCCACAAATGTTATGTACTGTGCTTGCAAGTTGCTAGTGCTACTGTGACACAACTTTCTTTTGAATTATTTTGTGTTAATCTTAAAGAGTATTGGTTACAGTATTTTTCTCTTTCTTCATACAGATACTCCTTCTAAACTATCAAGGAAGGAGTTGGCTATCTGGGCCAGGCAACGGAAGCTGGAAGCAATTGTCGCCGAATTTTGGCGGCTGATGGTGCAGGAGTAGGAGGATGACTCTCAGTCAAGATCGACAACAAAAGCTGCATCCTCCTCCACTGTCCCTGGGTCATACAGCCAGTGCAATCCTCCAGCGGTATGGTGCCTTGGTCCGGCAGCCACCCGCCGCCGCTGAGCAGCGAAACCAACGGCTGCCCCCCAGAGTACCTGTAAGGCTCGTGTGCACCGACTAACCCTTTGAGTGGCCTACCTTGAGCAGGAGGTGGAGAGGCAGAAAGCCCTGCTCATGGCCCTCCGGAGAGAGCTGCGTGACCACCTGGCCACAAGACACCGCCGGCCAAAGTAGTGAGAGACCGTCCCTTGCCCCTTTTTTAAAGTCTTTTGGGGGGTGGGAATTGGGCATTGGGATTTTGGAACTTTTCGGGACATTTCATGGACATTGGTTGGGGTTAGGGAGGGGGGTGGGTCAGGTCTTGTGGGATAGTTTCTTTTTGTTTTGGTCGAAATCATTATTTATTTTCCACTTAAACATATCATACGCGTTTTTACTGTTTTGTGGGGGAGGCAGGGGGGGGGTTAACTGTACGTTTGTTTTCCTGAAACTTAACTGGCTGGTTGATTCAGATTGTCTAAGTAATCGCCCAAATTTGTACAAAAGTGCTACTGACAGAGTTAGTGAATTCAATTGTCCTACTACTTTACTAGTATTACCGTTGTCTCTCCTCTCCTTCTACTCCATTATTCTTCCTCCCCCAAAATGCTTATCTTACCTGTGATTCGTGTTTGAGAATAGGGCTAGGCACAGGGCTGGCTGCATGGCAAATGGCAATTAAGGTTGGCTATGGAATCTGGTATGGATGAAATGGCATTGTTGTAGTGATAGTTGTAGTGGTACACACTGGCAGTAGCAGCATATGAAAAAAAAGGAAATGAGACATTGAGTGGCCTGAGGATCATTAGAACAGTACGATAGTACATAGTACAGTACACAAGAACAGTGCCATAAATTGTAGCCTAAGCAATGCTAAAGTATTCAATCAAAAGTTAACTACTAGTTGCGTGGATTATGGCTACTACAAGAACTAGTACTGAAGGACACAGCAGCATAAGCTTTCGTCATGTGTAGGAGGATGTTGTTGTTGATTAATCCACTCAATGGCGGCCATGAAATTCTGAATTGATTTGCAAATACTGATCGGTGTGTATCAAGCAGAATAAGAATATATCCTTGGATTCCTTGACCTGCCTTGAATTAGATGCTCTGTTGCTTTTGACCTTATCCTCCCCAGCAAGCCTGTGGAATTATTAGTGTCATCTAGTCACACCTCAGTGAAAACCACACAGCCCGGGGGAAGAGGGTTAGGGTTGGAAAAATGGATGGGAATGAGAGTTTTTGGGAAAGTTTTTTGGAGAGAGAAAAAAAACACAGCATGGGCAAACAACAAATGAAGAAAAACAAATCTTTGGATATGAACATATCCATAAATCTTTTAAGGGACATAAAGGAAGTGCATGCATGAAGTTGTTTGCTAAATGGATGGTTAGGTTACTGAAAAGTAGCACTTATACCACAACTTACTAACTAGTACTAAACAATTAGACAGTGCAGGGCTGCAGTAATTTGCAATTTCACTTGCCTACCTGCCCTCAGAGAGAATAAACACTTAGTAGTACATTACATTAGTTTTAAAAATAGTAAAGAAACTTATCAAATAGCTGTAGGGATGAATTTGAAGCAGAGAGCAAACGCACAGAGTCGCATTCATAGAAGTTGACAACAATAACATTATTTAAAAGATAAGGACAAGTGAAGTGGATACTGTAACTGTATGTTGTAGTTGTCCTGGTCAAATTGGGAAGTTGCATGCATCCAGCCATTCCCCTTATTCAGGGTACTGCTCCATTCCATTGTGCGCTCCATCGATCAATCTTGGTGGCCACACTGTCCACTGCCTGCCTGGCGGATGCAGAATTGCGGATTGCTATGGTAAGCCTGAGTTAATGTTTTTCCCATTGCACAGGGTAAGTGACGGCCTGTAATTGTCAATGGAAAAACAGAAAGGGATATTAAAACACCCCGGAGGAAGAATATAAGGTACGGTGTATAGTGCAAAAAGAACACTTTCACTTTCAGAGGTGACCGTATTACATACATGCATCATTTCTAAAGTGCCTACTCTGAGTCTCTGTTTCTAGGATAATAATTAGCACACAGCAGGCCAGGGCCATGCGGACGGTCAAGGCAGGCACCACTGAGTGAACCAACCTCCATGTAGCATACCTCTTTGACACAGACAGACAAAGCAGATCTAATTTTATACAGCAAGCCACATAGCCGCAATTTTACATGAACCGCTGTCTGGACTCTGGCATAACACTACACTGGATCGACCACTCCATACCACGACTAGACAGACATGTAGTTCTGCTGTGGTTGTTGTTGACTTGTTTACCTGTTTGCCACTCACAAAATGGCCATAGTTCTTCCGTAAATCAACGATGATGATCCATCCATCCCAGTGAGTGACTGTGATGATATTATGTAACTTTGGTCATCAAGACTCATCATCATCATCATGGTGTTGGCAAACTCAATGTTGTTCATGCAGTCTACACACAGTGAGTCCAAGGACATTTTCCATAATAAAAAATGCAACATAGTGGCCCCTAGAGTAGAATTACAATTTGCATTAAACAAGGTAAACAGAGTAGACTTGAGTTACATTTAGTGTGTAAAAGATTATATATTAACAGAACACATAGGATTCATTTCATGCACAACAAACAGCAATTGCATTCATCAGAGCCAGACAGCCAGTGTTGTCCACTGCATGCCATTTCATCATTCATTACCTGTTCCACTTTTTGTCAGCAATTTATTCTTAAGTGAAGGGCCACAGGGCAGCCTCTCGTGTCAATTTCAGAAGTAACAGTCAGCATAGTCAGTCATTCCAGTCCCTGTTCTTTTGAGGGGACTCGTCTATGAAGCAACAGTTTCTTGATTCTGCGTAATCCGGCCATCTGCCTTGAGGGTAGTGGATAGGAGGAGTCTGGAGGCTAGAGGACCATGACCGAGTTGTGAACTTGTGAACTTCAGGAATGCAGACAGCGGCACCTTCAATTTGGAAATAAGACGAAGACAGTGCTGCTGATGTATTTGTTGTGAATGTGATTAGAGTTTTGTTGTGCTAAAAGTAGCAAAACAGAGAAAGACACACAAAAATAAAAGTGAATAAAGATGAAAAAATAAAAAGTAAGTATTTCAAGCCTAGGTGTCAGGGAAGTAGAGCTCGTCCTCAAACTCTGTGAATTGAAACTGGAGTAGGTCAGCTAACAGAGAAGTACTTCCGTCACCTAAGTCAGTGTCCTCTTCTTCCTGCATGGATTCACGTATTTTGTAATCTGGTGGTATGAAGTGCTGATTCATCTTGATCATTGTTAACCTCTCCACATTTTTGGGCGAAAGGCGGGTCCTTTTTTAAGATACAATGACACCAGCAGCACTGAAAACCCGTTCAGAAGACACATTTGCGAGTGGGCACGACAAATAATTTATAGCCAGCTTGGTGATCAGTGGCCATTGAGGCCTTTTCCCATACCAATACACCAATGGGATCTGATCAAAGAAGACCTCTGTTGGGTCATCCAGATAGGCCTGCCCCATCCACTCAAGGTCCTCCAGGGGTGCTCCACTTTGCGTACCATCTGTTGCCTTTGCATCAACACTGGAAAGAGCAAACCCTTGGTGAGTTATCCAATCCGCTTCCGACAATATTCTGGCTGGGCCTGGTTCAGATGATGATACGGTTGCTGGTGTCGTTAATGGCACTGAGGGAAAGTGAATGCCTTCGGCCACAGAAGTGGACCTTGACGCCGAATGGCCTGCTGCTTTAGTAGTACTTGTGGTTGTTCCTTCAATGTCCTGCCGCTCTTTTTCGAACCGAGTGGCTGACAGAGCTAGCCAATGTTTGTACTTGGAAACATCTGCTTCAGAAAAAGGAATGAATGTATTGCTGGCCAGTGACTTTTTGTACCGTGAATAAAGAATAGTGGCACAAATGTAATGTTGTTCTGAATATATTGCTTTAGGCCTTGCATTGTCAACTAGGCGGCTTAATAAGCTCTACGCCAACCAATATGCGTCTTGTTTTTCAGCATCAACTCGGAACATTGAAGACACCGCCTTCAGTTGGTGCTCTAGCATGCGCAACAATGGGATAACTTTGCCCAAAGTACAGTCCTCCCTGCTGACTTCACGGGTGAAGACATCAAAAGGATAAAGCATGTCTGTCAGGTTTTTAACTAGGTCCCATTCCTCCACCTCTAGCCTCATGTCTTTCATAGAAGCAGCCCGTGCGTGAAAGACATACTCATCGATTACCAAGTACTGCTCAAACAGACTCTCAAGCATGTAGAAGGTTGAGTTCCAACGTGTTGCCACCTCCTGGATGAGTCCTCTAACTGGCACACTACGGTTACGTTGAATGATCCTTAGCTGCTTCCAGGCCTTAAAAGAATGGCTGAAATGTGTGCAGATTATTCGGCAGGTGGTCAGTAACTTGCTGACTGTGTTTTCTTTTTTCAACAAAACTTAAAAAATAATGTTAATGCTGTGCACCAAACACAGCACTCTGAAATAGCCACCATCAGCCATGGACTTACCTATATTACTGCCATTATCGGTGGAAACATAACCAATCATGCGCTTTCTTGGATGCAGAAATTCAAAGACCTTACTGTTAAACTCCTCCAAAATGTTTACTGCAGTATGAGATTTCTCCATGGCAAACATGGCTACTGTTGCATGTTTCCGAGAAGCTTGAAAAATTGTGACACTGTCAACACCTGTAGGACCGGCTAGGAACCTTCCATTTAGGGCAGACTGTTGCCACAAATTCTAGAAAACCCACCCCTTCCACGCAAGAAAAAGGGAGAAGGTCCCCTCCCACATGGCCAGGCCCTCGACCAGTCCCCAACAACACCCAAAAAATTGAAATACACACACAAATCACCCCAATCCAATGCCATCCATGCCCTAAATGATGTTTAAATTCAAGAGACCCCACAGAAAGACTTGGTCCATGCGCCACTGAGTACCCCTGGGCATAATGGATGAAAGCAAGGCAGAATGGGTGCAGGCCTATGGCACAAAGCACACTGCCTGGCTTCAAAATGGCCCCTATACCACCACCCACATGTCCAGGCCCTGGACCAGGAATCAAAATGGCCCCCACCCACATGGCCAGATCCTGGACCAAGCCTCAAAATGGCCCCCACCCACATTGCCAGGCCTTGGACCAAGCCTCAAAATGGCCCCCTCCCACATGGCCAGGCCCTCGACCAGGCCCCAATAACACCCAAAAAATTGAAATACACACAAAAATCACCCCAATCCAATGCGATCCATGCCCTAAATGATGTTTAAATTCAAGAGCCCCACAGAAAGACTTGGTCCATGCACCACTGAGTACCCCTGGGCATTATGGATGAAAGCAAGGCAGACTGGGTGCAGGCCTATGGCACAAAGCACACTGCCTGGCTTCAAAATGGCCACTAGACCCCCGCCCACATGTCCAGGCCCTGGACCAGGCAGCAAAATGGCCCCCACCCACATGGCCAGGCCCTGGACCAGGCCCCAACACCCAAAAAATCGAAATACACACATAAATCACCCCAATCCAATGCCATCCATGACCTAAATGTTGTTTAAATTCAATAGACCTCACAGAAAGACTTGGTCCATGCACCACTGAGTACCCCTGGGCATAATGGATGAAAGGAAGGCAGACTGGGTGCAGGCCTATGGCACAAATCAGACTGCCTGGCTTCAAAATGGCCCCTAGACCCCCACTCACATGGCCAGGCCCTGGACCAGACATCAAAATGGCTCCCACCCACATGGCCAGGCCCTGGACCAGGCATCAAAATGGCCCCCACCCACATTGCCAGGCCCTGGACCAAGCCTCAAAATGGCCCCCTCCCACATGGCCAGGCCCTTGACCAGGCCCCAACAACACCCAAAAAATTGAAATACACACAAAAATCACCCCAATCCAATGCCATCCATGCCCTACATGATGTTTAAATTCAAGAGACCCCACAGAATGACTTGGTCCATGCGCCACTGAGTACCCCTGGGCATAATGGATGAAAGCAAGGCAGAATGGGTGCAGGCCTATGGCGCAAAGCACACTGCCTGGCTTCAAAATGGCCCCTATGCCCCCACCCACATGTCCAGGCCCTGGACCAGGCATCAAAATGGCCCCCACCCACATGGCCAGATCCTGGACCAAGCCTCAAAATGGCCCCCACCCACGTGGCCAGGCCCTGGACCAGCCCCCAACAACATCCCAAAAATCTAATTACAGACATAAATCACCCCAATTCAATGCCATCCATGCCCTAAATGATGTTTAAATTCAAGAGAGCACACAGAAAGACTTGGTCCATGCACTACTGACTACCCCTGGGCCTACTGGCTAGTGTGGCTTTAACACGCACCCCAAAATTAAAAAATACTTCCACATATAACAGTGAGCTATTCAATTCCATGCCATTCATGCCGTAAATGATATTTAAGTTCAACAAAACTCAAAGAAACAGTTGTATCATGCACCCATGACTAACCCTGGGCCTATTGGATACTGTGGCTCCTCACAATATATATTTTTTTTAAGTTGTGAAAAAGTTCATAAATTGTAGTTGCAGCAACTGCGATGCCCCAAACAAACAACACCAACTTACTTGTAAAATCTCAAATCCAAAAGTGATCCAAACAAAAAGTCCTGAAATACAAATATCCAGCAGAAGCCACAAAGAGTAATCCTTCCAGCACCAGATCCAAATGAAAAGTAACCAGGACATGGACAAAGCACTGGGAGGAGCCTGCTGGACAGGAACAGGAAGTTGGAGACTGGGGCACTTCCTTCCTCACACGCCCCAAAAATGGACTCCTTGCACAAAAAAGTGCAGCCAAATGTCAATCTGATCCAAATCATCATTTTCAGAAGGTTTAATGCTGCCAGCGATAGATTTCTTGTGCAGAATTGCAATTTTTGCGACTTCAGGAAAGCGAGCTGTTCAAATCTCCCACCGGATATCAGCTGCGCGTCACATCTACGTATTCGCAATTGTTTACTCTCGCCATGCGTGATCGCGGGCCCTTATGACGTATTTGCGTTCTCAAAGTCTCGTAGTGCAAGATGGCGGGACTCCATGACGTACTCGCCGTCGAAAAGTCTTGCGCGATCCTGCAGCCAGATCCAAAATGGCACAGCGCACGCAAACCGGGAGGAAAACAACTCAGCGAACTCAGAATCACGGTAAGTCAACGCCGCGCACGCGAGATTGTATTTTTGAAGCGCGACCAAGAAAAAAACATTCGCCAACTAGCAAATTGCAGATTTTTGGGCAAAATTGCGCAATTCGCAGACCGCAAAATTGCCAAAAATCTGCAAATTCCGGGAGCGGAACAAATTTTCCACCCATGCTTACTGTTTGTTTGTTGTGCATGAAATGAACCCTATGTGTTCTGTTATTATTTAATCTTTTACACACTAAATGTAACTCAAGTCTACTCTGTTTACCTTGTTTAATGCAAATTGTACTTCTACTGCAGGGGCCACTACGTTGCATTTTTTAATATGGAAAATGTCCTTGGACTCACTGTGTGTAGACTGTCACTGCATAAACAACATTGAGTTTGCCAACACCATGATGATGATGAGGCATGATGACCAAAGTTACATAATATCTTCACAGTCACTCACTGAGATGGATGGATCATCATCGTCCATTTACGGAAGAATTATGGCCTTTTCGTGAGTGGCAAACAGGTAAACAAGTCAACAACAACCACAGCAGAACTACATGTCTGTCTAGTTGTGGTATGGAGTGGTCGATCCAGTGTAGTGTTATGCCAGAGTCCATATAGCGGTTCATGTAAAATTGCGGCTATGTGGCTTGCTGTATAAAATTAGATCTGCTTTGACTGTCTGTGTCAGAGAGGTATGTTACATGGAGGTTGGTTAACTCAGTGGTGCCTGCCTTGACCATCTGCATGGCCCTGGCCTGCTGTGTGCTAATTATTATCCTGGAAACAGAGACTCAGAGTAGGCACTTTAGAAATGATGCATGTATGTAATACTGTCGCCTCTGAAAGTGAAAGTGTTATTTTTGCACTACACACCGTACCTTATATTTTTCCTCCTGGTGTTTTAATATCCCTTTCTGTTTCTCCATTGACAATTACAGGCCGTCACTTACCCTGTGCGATGGGAAAAACATTAACTCAGGCTGACCATAGCAATCCGCAATTCCGCATCCGCCAGGCAGGCAGTGGACAGTGTGGTCACCAAGATTGATCGACGGAGCGCCCGATGGAATGGAGGAGTACCGCGAATAAGAGGAATGGCTGGATGCATGCAACTTCCCAATTTGACCAGAACAACTACAACATACAGTTACAGTATACACTTCACTTGTCCTTATCTTTTAAATAATGTTATTGTTGTGAACTTCTATGAGTGCGACTCTGTGTGTTTGCTCTCTGCTTCAAATTCATCCCTACAGCTATTTGATAAGTTTCTTTGCTATTTTTAAAACTAATGTAATGTACTACTAACTGTTTATTCTCTCTGAGGTCAGATAGGCAAGGGAAATTGCGTAATTACTGCAGCCCTATACTATCTAATTGCTTAGTACTAGTTAGTAAGTTGTAGTATAAGTGCTACTTTTCAGAAACCTAACCATCCATTTAACAAACAACTTCATGCATGCACTTCCTTCATGTCCCTTAAAAGACTTATGGATATGTTCGTATCCAAAGATTTGTTTTTCTTCATTTGTTGTTTGTCCATGCTGTATTCTTTTTTTTTCTCTCTCCAAAAAACTTTCCCAAAACCCCCCATTCCCATTCATTTTTCAAACCCTAACCCTCTTCCCCCGGGCTGTGTGGTTTTCATTGAGGTGTGACTAAATGACACCAATAATTCCACTTGCTTGCTGGGGAGGATAAGGTCAAAAGCAACAGAAAGTCAATTTCAAGGCAGGTCAAGGAATCCAAGGATATATTCTTATTGTGCTTGACACACACCCAGGAGTATTTGCAAATCAATTCAGAATTTCATGTCCGCCATTGGGTGGATTTATCAACAACAACATCCTCCTACACGTGACGAAAGCTCACACTGCTGTGTCCTTCAGTACTAGTTCTTGTAGTAGCCATAATCCACGCAACTAGTACTTAACTTTTGATTGAATACTTTAGCATTGCTTAGGCTACAATTTATGGCACTGTTCTTGTGTACTGTACTATGTAATAACGTACTGTTCTACTGCTCCTCAGGCCACTCAATGTCTCATTTCCTTTTTTTTCATATGCTGCTACTGCCAGTGTGTACCACTACTACTACCACTACAACGATGCCATGTCATCCGTACCGGATTCCATAACCAACCTTAATCGCCATTTGCCATGCAGCCAGCCCTGTGCCTAGCCCTATTCTCAAACACAAATCACAGGTAAGATAAGCATTTTGGGGGAGAAAGAATAATGGAGTAGGAGGGAGAGGAGAGACTGTCGGTAGTACTAGTAAAGTAGTAGGACAATTGAATTCACTAACTCTGTCAGTGACATTTTTGTACAAATGTGGGCGATTACTTAGACAATTTGAATCAACCAGCCAGTTAAGTTTCATTTTCAGGAAAACAAACGTACAGTTAACCCACCCCTGCCTCCCCCACAAAACAGTAAAAATGCGTATGCTATGTTTAAGTGGAAAATAAATAATGATCTCGACCCTAACAAAAAGAAACTATCCCACAAGACCCAACCTACCCCCTCCCTAACCCCAACCAATGTCCATGAAATGTCCCCGAAAGTTCAAAAACCCCAACGCACAATTCCCACCCTCCCAAAAGTCTTTAAAAAAGGGGCAATAGACAGTCTCTCTCTACTTTGGCCGGCGGTGTCCTGTGGCCAGGTGGTCACGCAGCTCTCCGGAGGGCCTTGAGCAGGGCTTTCTGACTCTCCACCTCCTGCTCAAGGTAGGCCACTCGCAGGGTTAGTCGGTGCACACGAGCCTTGCAGATACTGTGGGGGGCAGCTGTTAGTTTCGCTACTCGGCGGTGACGGGTGGCTGCCGGACCACGGTGCCGTACCGCTTGAGGATTGCGCTGGCTGTGTGTCCCAGGGGAAGCGGAGGAGGATGCAGCTGTTGTTGTTGATGTTGACTGAGAGTCATCCTCCTCCTCCTGAGCCACCAGCCGCCGATATTCGGTGACAATTTCCTCCAGCTTCAGTTGCCTTGCCCGGATAGCCAACTCCTTCCTTGATAGTTTAGAAGGAGTATCTATATGAAGAAAGAATAAAATACTGTAACCAATACTCTTTAAGATTAACACAAAATAATTCAACAGAAAGTTGTGTCACAGTAGCACTAGCAACTTTCAAGCACAGTACATAACATTTGAATGTATCTATCTAACCTCCCACTTCGCCGGCCTCTGCTCTAATATTAGTGGGAGTTTCAGGAATTCTACTAGCACAATATGGGCTCACTATAATAGACTCAGACAGTACACCAGTCTTCTTCTTCTCTCTTGTTTAGCGAAATTAGTAAGTAAACTTGTTTAAGCCGGCATTATGCCAGCGCAGTCAGCTTGCACCCAAGAAAAACAGACGCAAGCCATGATGACGCAGACTCGCGTTACTGTTATAAGTCCAGTACATGCAGGTGGGGAAGCTCTTACTTTTCTATTACGGGTGGCACTGGCCATACTCTGTTACAAGGGCTACTGCTCAATTAATTTAACTTTCACCCTGCCCTGCCCCTGACTACTACAAAAGGAAAATGAAGAAGATAATATGATCATCTATCCCTTCACAGGATATTTGCTCATATAAGGGATGACTTTAGATGCTTTGTTTTTATTGATTGAGTGAACACCGATAGGCCACACATGAATGACACAGGTGAAAAAAAATATTAATATATGTAGTGAGTGGTCCCCGTAATTGCTGGAGGAAGGCACTTGTGACTTGACTTGATAATGTGAACTATACAATATAGATACACAATATATGCTGTGCTTGCAAACTACTGTTAGTCAAGGGAGTATTCTGAAAAATTACAACTTCTACTTTCCTCGGCTTTGCTACTCTGGCACGGACGTGCGGTGTTACATGCTCTTCAAAGTAACACTCTTCATCCAGTGACCGTCTACTCTGTCTACTCTGTCTACTCTACATACACCTATGCTATCTGTGAGGAAGATACCATCCAGGCATCCATCCATTCAAAGTAAATGTCAATCATTCTACTTAATGTCTCAACTGGACAAACCTTACTTTTTCTCACCGAAAAACACCCTTTTTTATTTTATTTTGTAAACCGCCACCCATGCATCTGTGCTTGACTTGCATTTGAATTTGACCGAAAGGATATATTGCGCACACATACGGTTTCTGTTTCACCCACCCAGGCAGTCCTCTTTTCTTTCTCCTTCCACCCATCCTTGCTTCAGCCTTCAACTGGCCATGCATCAGATTCCCAGACACCTGTGCCTGCATTCAGAAACAAGTATCATTCTTTGCCAGTCATTAATTTAACTCGCTCGTCCTTCACAGCTGAGTTGAAGTCAAATTTAGAGGAGGCCATTGGTTACTCGTCAACTCCTGCCGCTAATGCTATTGCTAATGCGAAGTCGAGGGTGACTGTCTTCTACCTGGTTGACAAAAACTTAGTTCTAAATTTGTAAGTGTTCTTTACAGTAAAGTGTACTTGTACTGTACAACATATACACCCCTGCAGCGAGCCTACTGTGCAATCTCAATAAGTAAGGAATATAATAGCTTACCGCTGCCCGCCACTACAGAGGCATACCCCAGAGCAGTTCCTGCTGGCACCGTATCCACCCCTGGAGTGACCACCTCCGCGCTGGCCCCGGCACTGGTGGTGGGCTGTGCCGATGGTGTTCCACCTAGAAAATACATTTCATATTTTTAGATGCCATATGCACCACTCCCTATTTTGTCTAGGAATGACATTTTTTTTTACTACATAAACAAATTTAATTATTTGTGACTCTCTAGTCTAAACAAAAAATTCCCCTTTCGGAAGGGGAGGGTGTTTTTATTTATGCTTAGCCATAACATGCTACACTTTTTCGCACAACTGATGAATGCTTGCTTTTTAACACGCACCATTTTTCTCATAACCGACAGAAGCTTCCCTTCTATGAACAAGAGCAATATGTTACTCATCATCATCACCATCAGTACTTTAAGTTCCAAGCAGGTGAGAGGACTCCCACAATTAATGTGTAAAATCAGCCACTGTTCAGTTTTCAACAGTTCACCTTTTCTCTTCTATGAAGTTAATTTTAATAAATGTTTCTATATAATGCACAATTGAAAATTAATATACAGAGTACACACAGAGCTAGTTGTTTTACTTTTAATAAAGCTTTAAAACTTACATAGACTCTGTGGTTTTTTGGTCATGCGTAAGTGAGCGAAAGGGTTTGCAATTTGCAAGCATGATTCCGTGACTCTGAGAGGTCGGGACTCTGACTCCGTAGTCTTATATTCTGGGTTGTATAATCATTGGGGATCATCGCTGCATTCGGGAGCTAAATAATGGCTCTGACACACTAGCTAGTCAGTAAGGAGATTGGGGGTTCATCTTCTGTGATGACTGAGGTTTGTGGAAAGTCTAACTGTGCCTATTATCACCAATGTCCTATTTCTTGTCCATAGTTCTGTTTGGGCAGAATAGTCCCTGCAACAGTAGTAGTATGTTCTCTTTTCCAATCAAAAAGTAAACTAGTATCTTGTTCTTGGTGGCCATTGACATTTTATTGTTGGGAATTGTCAAAGCATAAACATTAAGAATATATTCAATAGACATTATGGACAACACAGAGGACTGCACTCAGTCAGTGCCTAGAGCTATTGCTGAATAGGAGTTTCGTTTAACACCTTTTGCCAACTGTGCAAGCTTAGCTAGCTACACAGACAGACTAATAATAATGAATAGTAGTAGCACAGAGAGTCATAGTAGAGGCAGGATAAGAATTTAGAAACAGTCTACAAGAAGATTAAAGACGATTTAGGAGAATAAAAAATAGAATTATGATGAATGTTTGGAATAAATAGGTGCTGTAAAAGTTATGGAAGTATAATTATTAATATTAGCAGGGAAACTTACTGGGGCCAGCAGAAGAGCCCTCGGCGGACCGATCCTGGCCTTCCTGCTCTGGCGGCGCCACCACCACCACCTCTGTCCTCTTGCCCGTGGGAGGAGCTGATGTACATGAAAGAAATACACAAACATGGATGATTGTTGTCAACGAAATCAAACATTTCAGAAAACCAATAACAAATATTTCGGGGAAATAAACAACAATTGCACTAAATTTATTGACCTATCTGATGTGGTCTACTAGGATATTAGTATTGCTGGATTCGCGGACCGTCTACTTGGAAAGTTATGTAACTCACTAAACCAACTACAAAAAGGTCCTACTAGGACTGGCAGCACTCAGCATCACGCGAAGTGACAGACACAGTCCGTCATGATTGCAGACCATTAAAAAATGTCCTACTAAATGACAAGTCATAATATACTCAACCTATCAATCCGCCACCACTATCTCTTCTTAGTGGCAGGAGTACAAAGGAAGGACTAGACTTGAGTCCATAGTCTCTAGCATTACGCAGTTCTGTAAAGTACACGCATAATCACTCAGGCCAAATGAGCACAACATTGAAAACAAGTAAGCATAGTAGCACCGCCACTCAGCAGGCGAGCACCTGCAATCACAGAAGCTTTTGAAACATAATTTACCTGCAATGTAATCGGCAGCATTCTTGCTCTTCGGAAAAAACATATATTTCCAATAAAACACAGAGCAGAAGAAAACAAAGTAGTTATTAAATAGCTACTAGTACTCACCAAGCCCAGGGATCTCGACGCCAAGAAGGTCAAGCAGGTCTTGTTCCCGGTCCAGTATGTCGGACCACCGGTGTGTCACCTGGTTATAGGTGCGCTGGACCCCTGACTCCCGATACATGGCCCGGCACACCTTACCCCATAGCTGGTGACGCTCCTGGAGGCCGTACCTGGTACCGGGCCTGCTGCGACGGTCTTCGGGAGGTGGCGCCTCACAAAGAAGACCAGTGCGGCCACCTTCACCGCGCTGAAGATCTCTCTCGCGGATTTTGTGGACCACGAGTACGCTTTCGCACGAATTCACGGACCGCGAATTCGCACATACTTAAAAAAAACTGTCCCCACCTCAAACCTGCAGAAGTGAATCTCTGGT
This sequence comes from Lissotriton helveticus, assembly GCF_964261635.1. Lineage (NCBI taxonomy): Eukaryota > Metazoa > Chordata > Amphibia > Caudata > Salamandridae > Lissotriton > Lissotriton helveticus. Next base: position 656,938,830 of record NC_136067.1, read on the forward strand.
GTGTTCTGCAACAGCAGCCTCAAGAACCCTGAGGAACTGCCATGCCTTCAAAAGAAAAGACTCTGTCTCACGTGAACACCGGCTTGTTCATCAAGAGACTGCAGCTCTCTCAAAATCTGTGAATCTGCACCACTTTGCACCCAATGCCCACGGCCCGATTTTAAGTGGCCCATTCCAGGAGGATGTATCCCCAGTGATCCTGACCTGAGATATGGTGATCCCTGACCTGCCTCTAGCCTCCAGCCGACGCCTGCAGCCTCAAACCTGAAGGCCCCCCCAACTGTGAGCTGGTAGGAAGATCTGAGCCTAAAAAACACCCCTGCACCCAAAGCCCCATGGCCTTGGGTGGCCCAACTGATGGTGCCTTACCAACCCCCAGCATCCCTTCTTACCTCTCCAAGTGGTGGTTGCACCCAGAAGACTTTCGTCCCCGAGCCTGCAGTGTGTTTGCAAACCAGAGACTCCCCATTGAAAGCTACAGGGTGCCCGACACCAAAACATCACTCTGCTCCTGGCCGCCCCAGTGCCGATGAGGGGACACCTTTTGTGCTGGCTAGAACCGCCATTTGCCCTGAGCTTAAGTCCAAGAGCTTTGTTCCAACAACTTTGTGGCCTGCTCGTCAGCAGCCACCAATTGGAGTCCCCCTATTGGATTACATTGGGCCTCAGCACTCTACACCAGGCCTTCCTAGTGCCGCTGAGGGTGTAACAAGAATGCATCCTTGACCCTGGGGGACCCCTGAGTCTACCTCCAGAATACCAACTCCCACCACCGAATACTTACCTTTGAACCGATAACCCTATTTTCCTCCATAGGATAACATTGACTGTTTTTCTGTGAAAAGTTTGGAGTTGGAAAATCTATAAAAGTCTCTAAAACTGTAACAAAATAACCAACACGCTTTTACTTACCTATTTACAGGAAATGTTCCACTGCAGTATCCAGATATTACTGCACTGTGTAAGAAAAGTAATCTGTAAAGTAATCTACTTGACATTCGACTAAAAATCCAATACAAAGTATATGTACAATATTACAAAGCATTGAATTACTAGTAGTTCTACTGTAATCAAACCAAAGTATATATAGGAACTACAGATTCACCCCTATATCATATGCAGATGACATTCAGCTTACCTTCTCTTCCTATAAATCTTTCTATGCAGCTCAAGCCACCTTCTCTTTGGGCATGTGCGCAATCTCTCAATAGATGTGTAGCACCTTTCTACAACTAAATGCCGGAAAGACTGAGATCATGCTTTTAGGAGAGGCTCCACTGCTGTGGACACCAGAGTGGTGGCCAAGAGAGCTGGGGATTGCTCCAGCACCAAAGACAGTAGTAAACAATCTAGGGGTTCACAGTGAGCATGCCTTGACCATGAAGGAGCATGTGACCCACGCGGTTGGCTCTTGCTTCTATGTGCTTAGCCTGCTGAGAAGAGTATTTTCCTTCCTTCCTAATCCACACGGAAGACTCTCATCCAGACTTTAGTGTTAAGCAGATTGGACTACTGCAACAACTTGTTGATTGCAGCTAACAAGTCCTCTCTGGACCGCCTACATGTAGTGCAGAATACGGCGGCTCATTTAACAGTGAATGCCCCTTACAGAGCAGCCTCACTTCCCCTTCTCCAACATCTCCATTTGCTGCCTGTACGCAAACGAATAAAGCTTAAGATTTGCTGCATCGTCCACAAAGCAGTGTGGGGTAAAGGACCTATTTACCTGCCGGAGAAACGTAACCGTTACACTCTCCCTAGGGATCTCCGCTCTGGTTCGAAATCCCTCCTGAGGATACCTAAGGTCAAGAAGTTAAGGACAGGGGGAAAATCTTTATCATATCTGGCTCCCCTCTACTGGAACCAGTTTCCCATCTCATTGAGGCAGTGCCCGAACCATCTGCTGTTCAGAAAGGCTTTGAAACTGTTCTGTTATAGACTCGCTCCTTTGTGATAGCTTTCTTATGTGGGTTCGTGAGCAGTGAGATATCCCTTTGGAGGTGATTCAAGCACCTTACAAATCCATAAAATAAAATAAAATAAATATACAACTGCAATCCAAACTGTTTACAAACTGTATTATTACTGCAAAGTACTTTTCACTTACCTGTGCCAGGCTTGCATTGTTCTAGATAATAAAATAACTAAAAGAATATTTTTATACAAAACCAATTGGTATGAAGTTCAGTCTCTGAGCGTGTGATATTATCTGCTGATTGAGTGGGTACAACAAATGCTTAAAACTACCCTCTGATAAAGCCTGATTGCTTGACCACACTATCACAAATAGAGAGTAAGGTGCTATCTACTTTTACCTCTGCCTACCATTGGGGTTTTATTGGACTCTGTGCACACTATACTTCACTTTGGTATAGTATATACAGAGCCAGCTTCCTACAGTTATTCTACACAGATTTTCACAATATGTTTTAGATGATGCTAAATTTGCTTACTCCATGATATGGGCTTTATCCTTATCCCCGGCATTATATAGCAATCAGGCAGGTTGGGACGAGAATTCCCCAGTTTCATGTGATTCCTTTGCATTCTACACCTCAGCCCCAACCATAGTATCCAATCAAACAGGACGCCAAGGAGTCCATTAGTGAAATCTTGACCCAATTGGAATATCAGGGTGTGATTGAACCCTGTGTTTCATCAATGAATAATCCTCTTTTTCCGATATTAAAACTTGAAGAATAGCCCTGGTGTGTTTGCGGCATGCATAGTGTTCCTTTTGCATGAGGTCGACCCCGATGCCTCTCATACATTGATGACATATACTTGATGGATGATGAATTACAGCCACATCTCTTGAGTGTGGACTGCATTATCACACATTTTGCAAATCTTGGTTACAAATTCAATTTTGCTGAGTCTCACATCGCCTTCTTGGCGATCCTTTTTCTTGGTTATGAAGTCAATATTGAAGGTAGGGGGTTGGCCCCTCACTTTCTGGAGAATTGTGCTCAATTGCAACTTTCATCTATTCTTCAAAAATTGAAATCTTTGCTGGGTTTTTGGAATTTTGGGAGGACATACATTCCTGATTATGCCCAACATATCGAGCCTCTTTACTCTTTGATACAACCTTCTTTTTCGTCTTCCAGCTGGCTTTTGGAACACACCACAATTCTTCAGTCTCTGCAGTTTCATCTGCATGCAGCAAACGTCTTGTTAACACAAGACAATTCTACAAATTCGGTCATAAGGATTGTACCCGGGGCATTAGGCTTTACTTACTTGACGGTCAATGATGGGGACACTGTCCCCATTGCAAATAATACCACTGCTGAGATGCGTTTCGCTTCTACAGAAAAGAATTTGACAGTAGTCCAGATGGCGATTCTTAGAGAAAACTCTCTGGCTCAAGGTAAAGACATTATCATGGTCTCAACGGCACCCACTTTAGAACAATTGCGAAGGCTCGTATCCTGAATTCTAAAGTCTTGCATCCTTGCTGGATACAATGGGCTAGTTCTTTGACATTGGCAGATGTCAACTTTATCTTTGATCCTTCTTTGCATAACAGGAGTTTTTACAGAATGAACATGGTCACCCTCCTCCTTTATCATTACTCCCTCTTGAGCAGTACAAATGCATTATTTACACTGATGGATCTGCACAGGACTGCCATTGGTTCTAAACATACTCATTCTGCAGCCTGCGCAATTGTGGCAGGAACGATAGTTGATGGGGATTTTGAATCCTCCTTAGTGCACACACAGGGGCAGATTTACAAGCCCCTTGCGCCACTTTTGCATCATTTTTAACCTCGGAAAAATGATGAAAAAGTGGCGTAAGGGGCTTGTAAATCTGCCCACAGTCTCTTGGAGATTGCACAGGTCACTTGGCTGAGCTATGTGCTTTGGTTTTGGCTCTTGAATTTGCTGATCCTGAAATCCCCACCATTATAGTGTGCGATTTGTTTTACTGCATACAATCCTTCAATGACAATTTGTTCTTCTGGACACAAAATTATTTCCTTGATTCTAAAGGTAGCGCAATAAAGCATAAAACGCTTTGGGTTTGAGTGGCCACTCTTAAGGAACGTTTGCTACTCACACATGTTATACGTCCTTTGGACCTTCAATGTGTGGGAGCACACACCGTTGGTAAGGCGATGGCTGATGAGGCAGCCAAATCTGCAGTGGCCATATGCTCAATAGCAGCACTCACCAGGTCTATGACTAAAGTTGATGATGATATTTTGATGTCTATCACTGCGACAACAGAGGGGATGGAGTTCCCCCAAGCTTTCCTTCCTGATACACATACCACTTGTCTTCTGATCAATCTCCATTTGCAACTATTGTATCCATTGGGGATTGGCTGACAACCAACAAGGACTGCAGACTTTCTTTGTCATTGTCCCATTTATTTCTTGTCCCATATAGATGATTTATCTGTGAAGGGTTATGAATATTGGAAGGGCACGATTGATTTGAAATCCATTTGGGGCACTAAATATTGGCAAGTCCGGGGCACAGAATTGTTGCATCGAGCATGTCTGATACCTTCTCAACTTATATTTTTAAATGAGATGGTACAACAGACTATATTTTTTGGTTTAGCCTTGTCCAAAAATCTCAATATTCCCTCCCTTCCGTTATTGGCTCCTTATGAAATGGCAAACATACACCAACTACACGCTTAAAGACTTAGCTGTCATGTGTCAGAATGGCACACTTAATTCTAGCACTATTGACCACTTAGGACGGTTACTGTGGCCGATGAGCTCCAATGCATATCACTTACGCGTTCTGAATACTACAGAGGGGTTTACACAAAGTAGACCTTATACACATTTCCCACATTCCCATACAGTTACCACATACTCAGTGGGTAAATTGTGTCAGCAATGATTGGAACATTCCACACTGTCATGTGTGAAACAACACCGTTCTCTCTTGTCAGGTGACATTTATCTGGCTGAATTTTGGGTCCAAAGTCCTCTCAAACACATTTTTTTGTTTATGCAGCCTATGATGAATTTTGGAAGCTGTCGCAGATGGAAGCTGCCTTCCGCCTGTTCCAAATTGACCAAGCTATTTAAAAAAAAGTTCTTGCTGTTGTTGATAACAACATTAATACACTGTCTTCTCATATCTATACATCAGATAATAGTGTATCATCATTCATTGACATTGTTCAACATGAAGTGTCTGTTTTGTATCATGGTCAAAATCAGTTACGTTCTGCAATGCAATTGGCAAGGACCTTGCAAACGCTCAAAAGTGGAAAGGTACAGTGGGATTATTTGAATGCTTCAGCACTGTTTTTGCCATTTATTTTGACTGATAAACAGAAATTAATGTCAATGAAAAATGCAACATATACATTGTTACATATTGAACAATTAGAACAGTTACCCTTTTCTGTGGCTGAGACTGGTTCAGCTGGGTGGTTAATCCATGGGGTTATTTCACTGCCTATCTCACTCTTTCACTTTACAGCCTGTATGAAACATTATCCAGTTGGTAGATATGAGCCCCTGGCCAGTAATTATATTAAAAATGATGATCGTTATCTTTCACAATTAGATGCCAAGGCGCGGATAAGGAAGTTTTCCTTACAGGGAAAGATTGCAGTAGGACATTCCCTAGTCTGTAAACAAATTAAACTTCACGGCGCCTGTACGAATTTGGCCCCTAATCTTTCTTGTTTTTTTAAAGATACCCCTGTCCCAGCTATTATTCCTGTGCTAATTTTGCCATCTAACTGAAGTTATCTTATTTTGAGTAACCAAGACTGCTGCGGCTTACGGGCTGGCATCCCGTATATAGTAACAGTTTCCCAATGAGTTACATGTTGCAGCAATGTCCTGTTTACACCAACACATGGAATTGCAGATAGTTCTCTTTGGCCTTCCATTCCAACTTTGAAAACAGATTTCAATAAGCTATGCTGACTCAAAGCGCAATTGTTTCAACAAGAAGTGGCTCTCACATCAGCTCAAGAGACCTTCGAATTGCAGGTGGCCAGAACTGCAAGTGAGATACATTCACTGCTGAAGACGAATCTTCCACTACATTTTGGAGAATTAATACACCAAATATTTAATGCTTCTGATACAGAGGGCCTTGCCCACTTTTTTAAACTCACGGGATCCAGCCTTGCTTCCTCCTTTCAGACTATTTTTGGAGTAATACCAGCCTTTATCCATTCTAATTTTTCCAACACCTTCAGAGGGTTCCCCCTGGTGCTCCTGTTGATTTGCGGTGTGCTTGTTCTCTTACTATTGCTTCGCAATGGATGCTCGATCTGTGGAGCCTGCAAACCCGGTCCAGTTGCACCTGTACCATGATCGAATGCGGCAGCTTTTTGGTTCGATGCCAGTGAAGTCTTTTGCCATCGACTATTGGCTGCCCTTCCGTTATGCCTACTTCACCTGCATGCAACCTGTGTTCCACTGCCTGCGGTGCCCTTTTCAATGGGTCCTGGATGTCTGCCTCTCCAATACCACACATGCTGCCCTAGATTACAATCTGTTAATGGGTCAGTTGAAGCCCATGACCACGAATGTGCCCTGGTGCCATGGGTAGGCGTTTGGTGTGCGATCCTCTACTTGGACCAATGGCAGACTTGATTACCTGTGCTCGTGGGCAGCACCTTGTAGATTGGAGTTTCCTCGAAGATAACGGAGGTTGCCCTGAGATACTCCTAAAGGCCTCTGGATATCAGGAGCATGTGTGCTCGTTCGACCTACTTAATTGAATGGCGTACCTTTTTACTATGGAAGAGACTGAGAACATTCTGGAGTTCATTGTATCATGCTTTTTCCGCAACATTTCTGTCTCCGAAGACTGCCTATGAATGGATGGCTTTTTTGAGTAACCAGTTGGCAAACAAATTGGGGGGGAAATAAAACCTTGTAATAATAACTTTTTTTTTGCTTCATACTTGGAATACAAGTGAGTCACTTTGCCTCTGCTTACCTCTGATTTTTGTTTTAGCATAAGGCTAACGACCTGGCCAAGGGGAGTGTGTCACACGGCCAATAGGGACATTTTCGTCTACACTGGCTTAGCTTGAGCACGTTGCTGCTTGCTTGCTGCTTTGCGCACATTACTATACGTCTTTATTTTTTGTAATATTTTCTATGGCTGCTTTCACATCAGAGCTCACTTTCTGCATGTTCCTGGGATTTTGACTGGAAACTATGTGCATGGTCGAACAGCAATGCCCCTTGTTATTTTGTTCTGGGCAGACCTTAGCCCTTAGACAAAACATACCAATACAGCTTTTGTATGGACATCGTACTTTGATTTTTAGTGGTATACACGAATAGTTAACACACACTTAGAGAGAGACTTTTCCAGGGAGAAGAGCGAGACAGCACCTATGATGTAGATCTACCATCTATAGGCTAAGGTATGGGGCCGCTGACAAAACCCAGAGATCTTCTATTATATAATAATACTTTTTCTTAGCAAGGGGAGAGAGGTTATGAACTATAGTCTTCTAGCCATTGTCATTTTATGATGACATCTCCCTTCATGATATATGGACGAGCTGCTATGCTGTATTTGTACTATGCATGTTCCTGCTTGTTGTGGCACGTTCGCTGCATGTTAGGGCACGTTAGTTAAAATAAATATTTTCAACTGTTTCGTGTCTCTGTCAGATCTTATTGTGGACAAGTACAAGAGTGTAAGTGAAAGGGTGTGTCTTGTTTCTGAGATTTTGGAGAGATCTGGGAGTGTTGTGTTCTGGGATGAGTAAACATTTGTTTCTCTGTGAGGGAGTAGGAGAGCAAGTGAGACACTCTAGCTAGTCAGTCCTGGGCTTTTGGGTACTAAGGTGGTAGGAAGGCTCAGTCCCTATACACCAAGGTCTCATATTCCTGCACATAGTTCTGTATTTGTGCAGATTCGCTGCAACATGACATGAGATTGATGTACACTCATTACTTGTTTGTGAACTGACACGGAGGTAATGAGTATTGTACATCTTCATGTTGCCAATATGGATGGACATGTTATTAACTGCCAACTTGATGCTCAGCTACTGTAGTTTTGGCATGTGTATTGTTCAGTTTGCACTAAAATGTGTTTACTATGCAGGCATATTCCAATTTGTGTTGTCTATTTTGCAGTGCTCATCATATGTGCTGTGTTCCTTGAATAAATGTCCAGGCATGTATTGTGGCTGTATCACCTTCATGATTTCCATCCTTTGTTTTTGCACATATCATTGTGCACATATTGTGATATATCTTGATATTACATTCCTAGAGCCTTGGTAATTGACAGTCTGAGATGTCAGACATGTACGTGAGCATAGCTATGTGTGCAGTTGATGTGACATATGGAACAGTGCAGACATGGCTGCCAAGTGAGGAATGGTGTGAGAACAGTGCTACCTCCTCTTCAGTGGTGAGGAAAGAGGGCATAAGATGGCTACCTACTTGTAAAGTGAAGCAGAGTAGTAATGTGGCTACCAGATGGTAATGGGGTGGGAGGAGTGTACCTGTACCTGTTAGGTGGGACAGAGGAGTGTAATGGCTGCCCAATGGCTCTGGGGTAGGAGGAGTGTTAACTTCTGTTCAGAGATGAGGCAGGTGGGCATGTTGGGAGTTGTAGTGGTGTTCTCCTGTTCCCACAACCCCCTAGTGAGATGGTTATGTACCTGTAAGGTGAAACAGAGGAGTGAAATTGCTGCCAGATGGGACTGGGGTGGTAGGAATGTACCTCTTGTTCAGTGGTGAGGCAAGAGGGCCTTGTGGGAGTTGTAGTGGAGTTCTCCTGCCCCCACACCCCGAGTAAGATCGATAACTACCTATAAGGTGAGACAGAGGAGTGTAATAGCTGCCAAATGGCTTTGTGGTGGGAGGAATGTTACCTCCTGTTCAGTGGTGAGTCAAGAGGGCCTGGTGGGAGTTATAGTTGTGTTCTCCTGTTCCCACATCCCCTAGTGAGATGGCTACCTACCTCTAAGGTGAAGCAGAGGAGTGCAATGGCTGCCAGATGGGACTGGGTTGGGAGGAGAATTACCTCCTGTTCAGTGGTGAGATAAGAGGGCATAAGATGGTTATCAACCTGTAAAGTAAAGCATGGGAGTGAAATGGCTGCCAGATGGGACTGGGGTGGGAGGAGTGTTACATCCTGACCAGTGGTGAGGCAAGAGGGCCTAGTGGGAGTTGTAGGGCTGGCTGCCTGTCCCAACAACCCCATGTAAGATGGCTACCTGCCTGTAAGGTACAACAGGGGTGTGTAATGGCTGCAAATGGCTCTGGTGTGGGAGGAGTGTTACACCCTTTTCAGTGGTGAGGCAAAAGGACCCTGTGGGAGTTGTAGTGGTGTTATCCTGTTCCAACCTCCTAATGAGATGGCTACCTACCTGTAAGGTGAAGTAGAGGAGGGAAATGGCTGCCAGGTAGGACTGGGATGGGAGGAGTGTTACATCCTGTTCAGTGGCGAGACAAAAGGTCCTGGTGGGAGTTGTAGTGCTGGCCGCCTGTCCCAACACCACCCTAGTAAGATGGCTACCTACCTGTAAGGTAAGACAGGGGAATGTAATGGCTGCAAAATGGCTCTGGTGAGGGAGAAGAGTTTCATCCTGTTCAGTGGTGAGGCAAGAGGGCCTGGTGGGAGTTGCAGTGCTGGCTGCTGTCCCAAAACCCCCTAGTAAGATGGCTACCTACCTGTAAGGTGAGTGGGCCGGTTTGGTGAACTTAGCTCTGTTCACGTAGTTTGCAGAGTTTTCTGCACTCCACACTCCACGGAGCTCGCGGAGTGCAGAAAACTCCATGTTGGATTGCTCGCTGTCTATGAAAACCCATATCAATCAAGTAGCCGGCATCTGCTATGGGATCATGCATATGCTGCAAAAAATCTTCAAGTGGCTACCTCTGGAAACAAGGAAACCACTCGTGCAAGGTCTTATCATAAGCCGGTTGGACTACGGCAACGCCTTTTTTACATCAATAAATGAGTGTCTTCTCTCCAAACTACAAACACTGCAGAATGTTGCAGCGAGACTAGTGCTGGGCCTTCCCCCCAGATCGGCCTCTTTACCCAACCTTAGGCAATTACATTGGCTGCCTATCCACCAGAGAAGCCATTTTAAAGTTCTTAGTCTAACCCATAAACTTCTGTACAACACTGGGCCAGCTTATCTTGTAAAAAATCTAGTCTGGTATTGTCCCACTAGATCACTTAGATCAAGTTCTAAATCTCTCCTAGTACAACCACGGGCCCGGAAGGTGCGGAATTGATGTCGGTCTTTTTCTTTTATGGCTCCATTTCTGTGGAACAAACTCCCCCCTCATCTCCTGTCAATTACCAATCACCAGTTGTTTCGGAAAAACCTAAAAACCTGTCTTTTTCTGAAATAATTACTCCCCCACCCTTAGTTCACATCATGGTTGTTGTTCTTTACTGCAAAGCGCCCTGAGACCTTGCGGTGATTTGTGCGCTATAAAAAAGTATCTGACTTATGACTTAACTCCGCTACGCGATGTGCAGCAGAGTGTTTTTACTGCACAGTAAGTTTGCGAGCGCGAGCTGCCGATAGGGTAGAATTTCTACCCGAGCGGCAGGAATAACAGCACAAACTGCAGTTCGCACTGCACTCCGCCACTCGCAGAACTTTGCAGAGTTTTTTTGTAGATTCGCGGAGTTCCGTGTAGAAAAACTCAGTGAACTATGCCCAAGACTGAAGGTGAGACATGGGAGTATAATGGCTGCCAAAAGGCTCTGGTGTGGGAGGAGTGGTACCTCACGTTCAGTGGTGAGGCAAGATGGGCTGGTAGAAGTTGTAGTGGTGTTCTCATGTCCCCACAACCACTAGTATGATGTCTACCTTCATGTAAGGTGAAGCAGAGGAGTGAAATCGCTCCCAGTTGGGCCTGGGGTGGGAGCAGTGGGTCCTACATATGTGAGCATTGGACGTGTGTGCAAAACAGTACATGACAGTAAAGGGTGGAATTTGTAGTTGGTACTTACCAGTCTCCAGTCCCCCTGCTATTCCTGTGAAACTCTTTGGATGCAGTTTTGCAAGTACTTGCTCATCCCAATCTGTGAATGTTAGTATAGGCACAGCAGGGCCCCCGCCAGTCCTCCGAGCCTCCTCATGGTTCCTGTTGGCCCAGTATTTTACACAGGCATTGCGGTCATGCCACTTCTTTTAGATGTCACGCAGTGTGCTCAGGATGGAACCTACTGCATTGACCTTGTTAACTATCCTGTCCCATATTTGATTCTTCCTGGCGAGTGGGGTCTGTTGGACTAGGGCTCCAAACAAATGTGGTTCAACTCTAATGATCTCCTCTACCATCTCTGACAACTCATTGTCAGTGGATTTGGGCGTCTTTTTTTGTGACATGGTAAACGGTGTTAAAATGAAGACTAGTGAAAATAGGTATGTTGTAGGGAAGGTGTAAAAGATGTTTCAGGTTTATGGGTGAAAAGGGTTGGTGCATGGAGATAGGTGGGTGTGATGGTGTGCAGTGTGAAATTTGTCTTCTGCTAACAGCTGTGGTTTGTAGGCCTTAAATGCTGGGTTTTTGCAAAGGATGATGGTCAGGGAAGAGGTATGTTTTATGCTCTGCAGTGTGGGTATGTCTACCTGAGAAATGACAATCAGCTGTTTTTTTCTTTTTAAACTTTGCTATGGACACTTTTTTTATGTTGGATTAGCAGAGCAGTGGTGTTCAGAATGCAGAGTCCATGGAGACCAGACCGCTTTCTCATCATTTCCTCAGTCATCATGCCGCTGTGGATTGGGCATTTGGGGATGGAAAAAAACACCTTTCCGACTGCTTTGGTCGGAGTTTCAAGCTTTTTAACCATAGTGATGGCGTTTCTGTATTTCCGACTGCCGCAGCCGGACTTTTTCATTGCATGTATCGTATTAAGACCGTCGGATACTCCCTGGACATGGCGGGCAGATTTTTACTGCTGCCATGACGGTCGGCCAGCTTTTCCAACCAACAGCATAATGAGCCCCAAGGTATTAGCCTTACCGATTCATATTCACTGTGGAATTGCCTCAAATGTGGAATTTATATTCACTGCATTCTTTTGCTTCATGGCAATACATACTTCAAAATTAGTCAACACTGTGGCTAATCTAAACAATGGAATGAAGAGAATATATTTGCCAAAAGATGTACAAAGGAAGCGAGAAAAAAGGTTTGCAAAAAGATACAAGTAGGGTATTAGGGCATTTAACTGGCTGTCCAAAGTCGTTTTTAGAAAACTAGTTAAATGCTCTTGTCTTCCACAACAATATTGATTTACAATAATCTCTCCAAAAATACTGTTAACAAAAATATTGCCACCCTACACTTAAACAAGAAAAAGTTAAATAACAACATCTGATTGCCGATTTAGCAGCTTTCCAATTAGACCTACTGGTACGGGATGCCACTCATGCCGCAGGACATCTATTGGATCCGGTCTTTTCTAACATCCCTGATGTTCAGGTTGATCAACCTCTTCCAATGGTCTGGACTGACCATTATTTGATCAAAGTTAGCTGGAAGATGACACAACTCCCAAAATCTAATGCCACAACTTTGGCGTTTAAAAGGCCTTGGCATAAACTTAACCTAGACGATTTCCACACCCATCTGAGAGAGACCACTGTAGAAGATTTGGCTGACCCGGAGATCGCATATACCGCCTTTTGCGACTGGATAAGTTGAGGGCTTGACGCCCTGATTCCAGCTAGGTGGGTCAGAGGACGGAACTCAACCTCCAACCCTTGGTTCTCAGATTCTCTTAGAATACTCAGGAAGGAATGTAAAAGAGCAGAACGTCTGTGGAGAAGGGACTATGACAAAGACCTTAAATCTGTGTATACGGCTAAATGAAAACATTATCATAGAATGATATGCTCCACACGCGCAAATTTTTACGCGGAAAAAATCAGGGATAGTTCGAATCCCACGAAATACATCTTTAAAATTGTTCAGGAACTAAAAAACACCAAAACCTCAGCCTCACATGTAAATTCAGCACAGCAATGCGAGGACCTTGCTCATTTCTTTTTGAGCAAAGTGCAGAAAATCTACGCTACTTTTCCTCAGCATTTCCCTGCTTCAGGCTTTGTCACGGTCAGGGAGAAGACATCCACTCTCACCATGATACCTGAGCTCTCGTGTGACGAACTTATGAGACTTTGTAAAAAGGTTAAATCAGGGTCTCCATCTGACCCAATGAGGCCAGCACAGTTTTTGGACTCTATGGATCTTGTGCTGAAACCTCTCCAGCGGATACGTAACTTGTCTTTTACCACTTCGATAGTACCTTTGGCTTGGAAACAGGCTCTGGTCTCCCCTATTATTAAAAAACCCACACTTGATCCCTCTTTGCCTGAGAATTTTAGGCCAATCTCCCTGCTTCCATGGGTGGCTAAAATAGCTGACGCTCATGTGAATGAGATGTTGGCTCGCCATATGACCCTTAACAACATTCTGGACCCGTCTCAAAACGGCTTCAGAGCGGGTTGGCCTCCACGGAGTACTTAAGATCTACCCTTGACGCCGGTCAGAGTGCAGCGCTTATACTATTAGATCTTAGCGCTGCCTTTGATACGGTGTCCCATGACATCTTGCTGTACCGTTTGGAGGCTATTGGGATCATGGACCAGGCCCTGGAATGGTTCCGTGCATTCTTGACGGATAGATCCTTCCGGGTCTCGGCACCACCTTTTCAGTCTCAAGTTCATTCCATCTGTCAAGGGGTTCCGCAGGGTTCTGCGTTGAGCCCGACGTTGTTCAATCTGTATGTTCAACCCCTCGCGGCTGTGGCAAGGGAATGGGGCCTAACGTTAGTTTTGTACGCTGACGATACTCAGCTGATTGTTACCCTGGCTGAAGGTCCCTCGGCCACGGCCTCGAGGTTCCGAGATGGTATGACCGCTGTTGCCCAATGGATGGCTGAAAACTGCCTTCAATTAAATGCCACTAAAACTGAGGTGATGTTGGCAGGAAAAAACACCTCTCTTTGGAACGAACATTGGTGGCCAGCCTCCTTAGGTATTATGCCTTCCACCAAGCCAGTGGTCAAGAACTTGGGAGTGTGACTGGATGCAGATCTTAATTTCCAGTGCCACACGAAGAAGGTGGCAGCGACTTGTGTGGGCCTGTTGAGGGGCCTTCGCCCTATTTTGAAGTTTTTCTCAGTGCCTGTTCGGCAGCTTATTATCCAAGCGACAATTCTATCGCGCTTGGACTATGCCAGCGCGTTATTCTTGGGTGCTAACAAAGCTGAGATTCTGCGTCTTCAGCGAGTACAGAACTCAGCAGCCCGAGCTCTTGTCGGGCTGCCTCGCATTTGCTCTGTTAGAGCCACCATCAGAGCCTTACACTGGTTACCGATTCGAGCTAGAATCCAGTTTAAGACGCTCTGTTTAGCGTTTAAAATCTTGAAAGGTACCAGTCTGGAGTTACTTCGCCCACTCTTAACCCCGTACACTCCTCAGCGTAATTTGCGCTCCTTAGGGCAACATCCGGTAAATATACCTAAGTTCAGACTCTGCCGCGTCGGAGGTCGCTCCTTTCGACTACTGGCGGCCAAATTGTGGAATTCCCTGCCTGTTTCTATTCGTGGAATCAATGAGCTTTTCCCTTTTCGGAAAGCCATTAAGACTTTTCTTTTTCCTTCAACTTAGGTTGCCTTTCTTGTAGTTTCCTTTTTTGGTATCATGTTACGGTTAGCGCCGGGACGCCCCTTAGCTGGGGCAGCTGTGCACTCAAACAAACTATTACCATAACATAACATAACAAAAAAAATATTGGCATTAAAAATATCCAAAAACCCTAATATTAATAAAAAACAAAAATACAAAATATCGGAGTCCTTTTGACTAGATAGAAAACTACCCAGACATCAAAAACAACAGTGTTAGGTACCATAGTATCATTAATCTACACAACTGATAAATATACTATAATATACTCAAGTAATAAACAAAAAAATGATACATCTAACATGAAACCAATATTTAAAAAAAATAAAGCTATCAACAGAACATCAGTAATTAACTTGAACTTAAATAAATATATATATATCAACATATAACCACTAATTAGAGTTCACCAACCAGGGGATGTTACAAGTGAACAGTTTTAGGTCACCCGCTACCAGGATTTGGTCCTAGGAGCGTATGCCTGCCTCTCTCCAATGGGTCTAGCAGAGGGTCCGACCACCAATGCATAGACCATCATGGCACCGAGTACGGGGAGCATGACGGTGCCAGACGACATCTAAACGCTTTAACACGGTATCACAGAAGAAGTGGGCCATCATATTAAGACGGGGTAAATTGACTATACCCGGATCATCATCTCCAAATCAAAGGACAGTGTGAAAGCAATAAACTGGACTAAGTCATGTGCCTTAAGTTTATTGGTATTGTATGTACCAGAATCTACAAGATGTTATGCGCAGATTAAAAGACGCAGCAATTACATTATGACATCGTAGACACGAGCCTCCCCGTTTTTAAAATTCGTGAGCTACCGTTTACTGGCTCCACAACCGTTACGAATACGATATTCTTTGGCCTCTACATTGATGAGAAGGACCAAAAGTTGACAAACCAAAAAAGAAGATTATTCTTGTTTTTAACTCGTCTGTCCTGAGGAAGGTGTTACAACACTACAAAAGCACCGAAACGCGTCGACAAAGGACTTCTTATATTTATGTATTATGTTTATTAATTGATTTTATGTATTATGTACATTTATTGATTTGTGATTCAAGTTAAATTTTGATCAAAGTATTAGGATCAGTAACTCTGAGGTAGTAACCGTAAATTGGAATTGTTAGTTAGATTATGATATGATGTACCAGAGCACATGATCATGATCACAATATATAATGAATGTGTGACTAGTGTATGTTTTTAACTGAAAAGGAAAAACTTTTTAAGGAAAATAAAATTTGAGAGATAAAAAGTAAATCTAGAGTTGTGTAGCAATAATTATCCGTGTCACAATTTGAATACAAAGTAAATCATGAGATGTGTGTAGGCCTTTCAGTCACCAATCAGAAGTATAACAACACAGAAAGGAATTCTTTTTGTTTATATTAATTATTGATACCCGGTCCTTTCTGGTGTCTGGGAGACTCTCTTATTTTTTAAGATAGACCATCATTGCCCCACAGAGGTACTTTGTCATGCAGTTGTGGGTCTACCCCGAATAGTAGGCGTGCATCCAGTCCTTGTGCGTGGAACATAGCACAGGATGTGAGTGGTGCGCCTGGAAGGCACAGTCCCCATAGAGAAGGTCAAGCCCCATGCCTCCAGGGAGTAGCGATTGTTCAATGTGGACCCATTGCGGTGGGTCTGGAATACCTGGGTGCAAGTATTCTAATTGTGAGAGAAGGAGAGCCAAGGCATAGTGCTCTTCAGATGGGAAGCCCAAGCCTCTGCTGGAAAGGCATGCCATGAGTTGGGCCGCAGCCAGTCAGGGTCTCGAGGACCTCCACACAAAGGACCAAATCTGGGAGTCAATGAGGTGCAGTGTGGACAAAGGCACCAATATGGGAAGGATACCTAGCATACAGGTAAAGCACGGCATGATGACCATCCCTACTCCTTACACCCTGCCCCTCATGGAGATCCCCAGTTGGGACCACTTCTTGAAGTCTCATTTCATCTAGGCCAGCAATAGGTCCAGTTTGTTAGAGACCATTCCCTCCAAGCCCCTGTTGACCAGGATCCCTGGGTATTTGAGATGTGAAGGTTGACAGAAAGAAGCTTAACCATGTATGGTCTCCTTCGCTGTACCAGCTGATTGTGGGCGGCCTCGCTTTTGTCCCAGTTCACCTTGTAACCAGCCAGGGCCACTAAGCCATTGATGATTTCCAGCAGGGCTGGAAGGGAGCGGTTGAGGTCCATTAGAGTAAGCAGGACATCGTCTGCATAAAGATAGATTTTGGAGGAACTGTCCACGGGAGGGACACCCACAATACTGGATGAATTACGAATAGTAGAGGCCAGGAGTTCCATTGCCAGGCGGAAAAGAAGGAGGGAGAGAGGACATTCCTGGTGAGTGCCCCTCCAGATCAGGAAAGGGTCAGAGACGAACCCCTGCAATTAATTTGGGCTGTTGAACAGTCATAAAGCAGTCGCAACTTTGCAATGAATTGGTCTTCCAGGCCAAATCGTTTCAAGGTGGCAAAGAGGTAGTCCCATTTGATGTGGTCCAATGCTTTTTTGGCATCTAGATAGAGGGTCATCGCTTCAACCGGAAGGTCCTTGGCTGTCCAAAGGGCATGGGTCAGGATGCGGAGGTGGTTCCTGGAGGAGCGGCCCGGCACAAAGAGAACCTGTGTGTGGTGAGAATGCTCTTGCCCAGGCTTGTTGGAAAGATGCTGCCCAGGATTTCAATTTTGGAGTTTAGCAAAGAGATGGGCCTGTAACTGCCACACTGGAGAGGGTCTCTCCCAGGTTTAAGTAGATTTGCAATCACCTCCATGTTGGAGAAGGATCCCAGGGAAGTCGTCTGCTCAGCCTCCTGAAAGGTGGCATTGAGGGTGTCAACCACCTCCTCTGCTGACCATCTGTAGAATTCCGCAGGGAAGCCGTCCTCGCCTGGGGCCTTTTATTGGGCAGATAAAGACGCCAAGCTCCATCTGCTCTTTACTGATCTCCCCACCAGGAGTTCCCTGCCCTTGTCCGGCAGGCAGGGGAGGTCCACTTCCCCCAAAAAGGTAACCACATGGTCGGTGCCAGCCGGTTCCCCTTGAGTGTACAGCGTCTTGTAAAATGAGCCCAACTCATTCACAATGTCCAGGGGTAGGCTCAGAACCTCTCCCCTTGCTGAATGTATGGAGGAATGGCCATGGTGGCCAATCGTTTATGCAGTTGGGCCGCCAGCTGTCGGCCTTCCTTTTCCCCCCGCTCGTAGTGTCATCCCTTCAGGCATTGCAGCGAGGAGGTGAAAAGGCTGTTAAGGACCATACAAGACTGTTGCTGACGTCAGCAACGGGGCAAAGTGGGATGAGTGGCGGGCAAGGGAAATGATTTCCCTCTCCAGCTCTGCCTGGCAAGTGGCGACATGCTTATTGGCCACAACAGCGTCTCTCATAAGTTGGCCACTGATAGTTGCCTTCGTGGCGGCCCAGAGTACTCTTTAAGAGTCTACTTAGTTTTTGTTGTCTGATAAGTATGTGGAGATATGAACTTTCAGTTGGGATTAGCCCTGAGGGGTTCAGTATTGTTGTATATTCACGCACCATGGTTTGCGGCACAGGGAGGCCTGGGTAGGCCACACCCATATCGAGGGACAGGAGAACCGGGAAGTGATTGGATAATACTGCCTCCATGATCTGAGACTCTCTGATGAGTGCCATGGTTCTCTGGGAGATGAGGAAGTAATCAAATAAATCTGGAGAGCGTGCAATGGACCGAGGAAAAAAATGTATACTCTGTATCCGATGGGTGGCTGAGGCGCCAGTGATCTACCAATCAATAATCCAAAGCCACATCAGCCAGCAGGGCCCTGCCTTTATACAGGGGACCTGTACCGTCCAAAACCACTTCGCAGGAGAGATTCCAGTCTTCCCCGATAGCATACTGTGAAGCCCCATTCTCTACGAGTAAATGGTTAAAATGAAGGAAGAAGAAGCGTTTCACCTCAGTAAGTGCATATATGGATCCCACACAAAGGGAACGGTCCCCTAGATTCAGTTTGGTAAACGCTTACCTGCCATTGTAACAGTGACAGGCAACGATTTGTGCAACGATTTGTGAATAAGGATCACAACTCAGCATTTGAAGGTTGACCCACCGTCAGTAGACGTTGCTGCCGCTACGCTGCTGTGTATCACCCTGCCCACCCAATCTCGGCACAGCTTGTCGGATTGCAAGGCATCCAGGTGGTTCTCTTGTAACAGAGTCACCCCTGCCCTTTTCGTCTGAAGATAAGAGAGCACTTTTTTCCATTTGATGTAGTGCGTGAGGCCATTGACATTTCAATAGAGGACCCAAAGTGAATGGAAAGCACACATAGCAGGGGCAGGCACAGGCAGTCCGTGGTCCAGTTTCTGAGTAGGGCCACGGAGGGAGCTCGATAACCAGATGTGGAAAAAGAGAAAGAAAAAAGGAGAGGCGGTGCTAGGGTGCATTCAAGGGCATGGAGAGTAGAGTATGCGGTGAGGCGGCTCTAATGGCAGCAGAGCTAAAGTGGTGGGGAAAGAACTGGGAGGGTGTTAGATCCGGATAAGAGAATGGGAGAAGGACTAAGGCTGGTGGGAGCAACAGGTAGCAGAGAAGGAATGTGTGAGGGAAGAAATGGTGGGGTACCGCACAGGTAAGTAGAGTGGGTAGAAAAAAGGGGGGAGGTGAGAAGGGAAGAGTAGGGGAAAGGGTGGGAATTTCACCAGACATGCAGAGTAGGATACCCTAGTACACTAGTCAGTGTGGGAAGAAGGGTGATGGCCAACGCCTAATACGCAGGTAGTATGAGGGTGAAAGGGGACGGCCAGGAGGATGGGAGTTGATAAGAACTGCAGGTTAGGATGCACAGCACAAGGAACACTGATCTGTGTACCGCGGGTCTAAGCTTGGGGAGCTAGTGCGTTCAAAGGACCCAATTGGGAGGCAGAGTAGTGTAGATGATGAACAAGAGGGGATAAGTATAGATGGCTGAGGTATAGGGTATTCACAGAGGTTGTAGTGTGCGGGGAGCGGAAGAGAGGGGGTCCTGGTCATCGTATACGGGGGAGAGACAGACAGCTAAATATCTAGCTGTGGAGAGGCAAGCGGTTCCTCAGTCCCCTACATCCGTGGGAGCCCAGAAACAGAGGGTCAAGTGTGGAGGCCCAGCCAACAATAGGCCTGAGCGAGGTGTCAGGCTGGGCCAGAGTACAGTCAGTTAGAAATAGGCTGTACCTGCGAGGGTGTCTGGAGGACGGGGCGGTGGGTGGAGTGTCTTGATAGTGTCCCTTGTTGACCACCCCTGGTGTAACAAGTGGAGGATGTTAGCAGCGCATCTGCGGGAGGGTCATGACAGAATGAGAGTGGGTCGTAAAGCTCATAGTGTGTATGAAACAGGAATAGCAAGCAGAATAACAGTCGAAACAATCAGACATGCAAATGATCAAGACAGGCATAGTCAGGGCTTTAAGTGGGCCGGGTCTCATCAGGTCTGAGCACCGGCAGTTTTTTAAAAGGGGCCTCAAAACGGGTCTCTACCGGCCTCTGTTTTGTGCCCTGGCACAGGCGGTCCGTTTTTTGGGGGGGACCGCAGTGACAGCAGGCACATCGCTGTGCGCGTGCTCACACTTCTCACTTCTCACTAGTGGAGAAGTTACGGCATGACGTCATGCCAGGTGAGCATTGTAGGGGAAGGGAAATCCTTTAAAGAGAGTCATTTTCTCTCTGGATTTCCCTTCTCTTTTTGAAACTCAGGACTAGCAACATTGTTGTGGTGTCACCAGGGCTTTAAGTGGAAGCTTTTTCAATATTATATACAAACCATAGTTGCAGCTTATTTATCCTATGCAACTAACAACCAGTAAAAAAGTCAATAGTCCTGACCTGTTGTAGGAATGTTGTTACTTGTTGTATCATGTATCTGGATGCAATGGCAGAAACACCGAAATACAAGTTGGGCGGCTCGCTATGCTAAGCACAGATTTTTAGCTTAAGTGTTTTAAGCCACGCCCTTAATTACATTGACCACGCCCCTTTTAGAGCCCCCCCCCCCCAGTTTTTTCACCCCACTTAAAGCCCTGGGCATAGTGATATTAAGCTGTCTGGTGGTCATTGATCCCTTCGATCCCGCAGCAACAGGTCCAGCAGTGTCTGGGTCTCTGCCCTGATGGCAGGATCCGCTGCCAGTTCACCATTGTCCACCAGAAGTGGCGAGGGAGGGCACCGGGTATGGGTCATCTTGGCTGAGGAGGAGGAAGTATCCATGTCCTGTGCGGACAGTCTATCCAGGAAAAGGTTGCAGGTCCTCTGAATCAAAGAATTCCTTCGAAGTGCAATCCTTGGTGATCTGTAATCGGGCGTGTTCGAAGAGGCCATACTTTAGGTCTAGTTGGCAAAGACAGGCAGGAATGAGAGAAAAGCGTACGGTGATCATTGGTTTCCTTGGAGAAGTCCGCTGCTATGCGTATTTCATGACCTCTGCGTCGGAACGGACCATGTGGGCGAGCTGCAGAAAGTACCTGTCGGGCTTGCTCACATTGCAAGAAACAAGCGATTAGGGGCCTGGGAGGTGCCGAGGAGTCCCAGTGCAGAGGGCCAATATGATGGGCCCTTGCATCTCCAGCAGAGGGTCGAAAACAAGCCTGTGAGCTTGGGCAGGGTGTCCCTAAGAAATGATTTTGCATCAGGGCAAATAGGAGTTCCTGATCCCTTTCTAGTGGGGCATTTAGGTGCCCCCCCCCCCCATTACCGTGATACTCGAATCGAGCCCGTCCATATGGGTCTGAAATCCCACAATATTCAGCTGGATCGATTTGTCTCCGATTCTAGGGCAAATATGTTTGCATTCATGCCTTCCATTCGACAGCCACCACTGACATATCTTGCAGTATATGCTCAATGGTGTTGTCCTGGGCCGTGATCACTGGAGGCTGAGGCAGGACAGTCTTAGGAGGTGTAGACCCCGTCAGGGTGGCCATGGTGTGGGAGTAGTTAAGAGCTTCAGTAGAGAGGAGTTGCTGTGCAGGTTTGCCTACAGTCTTGCCAGGACACATTCATACACAGACACTGTGGACCACCCAGTGCACCCGTAGGTCTGGTCTAGCTGAGGCAAGAGGTTAAGATTCTGAGTGGTGGCTGCTGTTCTGCATCGTCTGTCACTGGGCGGCAGACCCCCGACACGAGTTGATCAACAAAGTCTGACCTGCAGCAGTTGTGCGTGCTTGATGAGGGGAGAGCACCAGAGGATGGCCTGCAGACTGAGGCGGGTCAGGTATGTGCAGATCTCAGGCCGCTAGGAGGTCATGACTAGCCCAGGGGGAATTCTAGAGAGGATGCCGTGGCTCCAAAGCCAATGGTGTAGTCGGGTAGAGTACAACTGGTGGGCCCCACCCCGGGCCTGACAAGGCCAAGGTGTTTCGCCCAGACCCTTTAAAGGGTGCAGAAGGCCCAGGAGCAGCAAAAAGGACCAGGTCAGTGCCCACTGCCGTGAATGCGGGTGTTACAGCTTGGGTAATGAAGGCCTGGAGGCTATGCCAGACCTATGAAGAGAGCGATCTGGATCCACATTAGCAGGTCGTGATTTTACAGCGTTCCACCCCCCATGCGCTGGGCCAGCTATCGGTCTGTTCACCGTCAGTCATCCATGACCAAAGTCCTGGAGGCCGACGTGGCAGTAAGATCCTCTCCGGCGAGTAGCAAGCCTGGTAAAGACATGGAGGGTACAATTGTCCCAGAAGCCCCCAAGCCTTATGCACTGTCCTCTTTGTAAGTCGGCCATAAGTGGAGGTGGCAGAAGCTCTGAGGAGCAGCAGGGGTCAGGAGAAGAAGACCAGGAGGCCACTCACATCAATCAGGGTGGCAGAGACCGCAGTTGGCACCAGATGATGGCTTAGCGTTGGCACCCTGCATAGACTACGCAGGTTGGGGTCACTGCAGCTCTGTGGTCCAAGGCTGCGTGGTCACTTGCAGGCCGACAGGGCCCCATATTCATATGGTGTGTCTGGCAGGGACAGGGGCTGGGTTAGCTCTGATGTTAGCTGGTGTGGTAAGTACCTGACAGGGGCAACTCGCACCAAAGGGCATCAATGTTCTGAACCCAGGCTCCTCTTCAGCCCCTTGGTCTGTCAGCCCCTTTTGGTCGGCCCTGGTGTGAGTTGTAGTGTGTGGGGAAGGGAGCTGAGTGTTAGGCCCCCACCTTGATGCAAATGTCACCGCTGCTGTCCACAGCGGTGATAGACTGTGGTGACTCGCACCAAAGGGACTGCAATGTTTTGGACCCAGGGTCCTCTTCAGCCCCTTGGTCTATCAGCCCCACACTGGTCTGGGCCCGGTGTGAGTTGTAGTGAGTGGGGGGGATGATTGTTAGGCCCCCACCTTGCTGCAACGTCACTGCCGCCATCCAAGGCAGTGCAGGACCGGGGTATTGTGGGCCCGTAATCCAGAGTGATGCAGCTTGTTCTGGGCCCAGCGGGCCTCCTCCAATGTGCGCCAAGGCCTCCGGTGGAGCAGAGCTGTCATATTTGCCGCCGTCCACTGCGGTGTTCATCGGGGGTTGTTGTGGTCCCACGAGTCAACACCGTACGGCAGGCTCTAGGCACAGCAGGCCTCCTCTGGTGTGGGTCAGGGCCTCTTGTGAGGAAGAGCCGCCAGCAGCAGCGAGACACTCCAGCAGGAGAGGTGAGGCCGCAGTGCTGGGGGCTGAGGCTTCTCATCTGCCTCTGGGCCCAGCGGCCCTGCATGGAGCAGGTAAGAACATGACCGGCTGGTTGCAGCAACAGTTATCAGAAAACCGGACGAGGTGGGGAGACAGGCTAGCAAACCCCTGCCACGCCGCAGATGCCGCTGTTGCTGTCCGGGGCCTGTCTCTCAGCAGAGCTCTGGAGTCAAGTGGCTATTCCTGCTCGTGACCAGACCACGCTCCACTAATGACACAAATGTTGATCAACGAAAAATAGTGCCATTAGCATAAAGGCTAACTTGAGAGATTTTTAGTGGAATATAAATGCTACAGAAAATTGTTAGTTGAAATACATTTAAATTACTTTATTGCTACTAACATGGTTTCATTTCATCGAAATGTTTGTTGGGTATTTGCCTCTACAGCATTACATAACAATTCATTTCAAGTACTGCACCTAGCCCACTCTCTTCTATAACACTATTGGTGAATGACAAAAAAGTAGTCTATCAATGGATTACCCTGTGAACAATGCTGCTCGATCCACCCACCCAACTACCGGTCATACTCATGAAACACCACTCTTCTATCAGGGCCGGACTGGCCGTTGCGGGCACCGGGCACTATCTCAGTGCGCCGCAAGGGTGGGGGGCGGTTTTGGGCTCCTGGGGACCGTTTTTGTTACAGGACTGTTTTTGTAGCATAGCTGCAAAATCGGCCCTGTAACAAAATCAGCCGGCCCGGCAAAGAGCTCGGTCGCACCCCCAACGCCCCCGGGAGGGGGGAGGGGGGCGGCCGAGCACTTTGCCAGGGCCGGTTTTCGTTCCCAGTCAGGCCCTGTCTTCTCTGCCTTTGTTGGTTCCATTTCTTTTATAATCTGCTTGATTGAGACAAAGCGTTTAGTGCAGGGTTGGGGACGATGTCGTTCACAAGAATATATGAAGAAATGTGTCCCTAAAGGCAAGATTCAAAACAGTATTTCAAAATGTTGTCAATAAAAAAATAGACTCAAGAAGGGAGTTCAAGATCAGTAAATTCTGAAAAACAAGGTGGTTTATTAAAATAATAAAGTGCAATATAGAAGGCATAATATATTCTGTCTCAATAAATCAGTCACTATATATTTCCATGAAGGTTTCTCTCACCTTAAAGTAGATGCAACAATGAACGATGTCTGGAAATAGACTAAGGGCGTGATTACGGTTTGTCGGTCCCTCTTCCACTCCGCTGCTGTGGTGGTCCCTAGAAGACTGCTGAGCCGATAGTCTTCCGCCTGCCGTATTACAGTGTCACATCTAGCCGGGTTCTGAAACTGGGATGGTGCAATGAGCTAAAAAACGGTGTTGGATCTAGCCCTGATCTCTTGACTGGGTGAGAGTATTCTGCTTAATTCAGAGACTCTGTCCATCACCACCCCTTGTTGTAAATTATTTTGTCCACCCTAAGCGTGGAAGGGTATACTCAGATGTGAGTCCCTTGCTCATTGCACCATCAGGATTCAAGCAAGCCGGGCCGAACACGGCTGAAATGCCAGAAACCGGTCCCCGGAAGCTTGTTTCCTTCCCAGTGTAAGAATTGGCTTTTGTAGTCTGGTCTGCCCTGTTCCCATGATGCACTGGGCCAGGGACAGACTAATTTGCATACAGCCGGGTTCTGAAACTGGGATGGTGCAATGAGCTAAAAAACGGTGTTGGATCTAGCCCTGATCTCTTGACTGGGTGAGAGTATTCTGCTTAATTCAGAGACTCTGTCCATCACCACCCCTTGTTGTAAATTATTTTGTCCACCCTAAGCGTGGAAGGGTATACTCAGATGTGAGTCCCTTGCTCATTGCACCATCAGGATTCAAGCAAGCCGGGCCGAAGACGGCTGAAATGCCAGAAACCGGTCCCCGGAAGCTTGTTTCCTTCCCAGTGTAAGAATTGGCTTTTGTAGTCTGGTCTGCCCTGTTCCCATGATGCACTGGGCCAGGGACAGACTAATTTGCATACAGCCGGGTTCTGAAACTGGGATGGTGCAATGAGCTAAAAAACGGTGTTGGATCTAGCCCTGATCTCTTGACTGGGTGAGAGTATTCTGCTTAATTCAGAGACTCTGTCCATCACCACCCCTTGTTGTAAATTATTTTGTCCACCCTAAGCGTGGAAGGGTATACTCAGATGTGAGTCCCTTGCTCATTGCACCATCAGGATTCAAGCAAGCCGGGCCGAAGACGGCTGAAATGCCAGAAACCGGTCCCCGGAAGCTTGTTTCCTTCCCAGTGTAAGAATTGGCTTTTGTAGTCTGGTCTGCCCTGTTCCCATGATGCACTGGGCCAGGGACAGACTAATTTGCATACAGCCGGGTTCTGAAACTGGGATGGTGCAATGAGCTAAAAAACGGTGTTGGATCTAGCCCTGATCTCTTGACTGGGTGAGAGTATTCTGCTTAATTCAGAGACTCTGTCCATCACCACCACTTGTTGTAAATTATTTTGTCCACCCTAAGCGTGGAAGGGTATACTCAGATGTGAGTCCCTTGCTCATTGCACCATCAGGATTCAAGCAAGCCGGGCCGAAGATGGCTGAAATGACAGAAACCGGTCCCCGAAAGCTTGTTTCCTTCCCAGTGTAAGAATTGGCTTTTGTAGTCTGGTCTGCCCTGTTCCCATGATGCACTGGGCCAGGGACAGACTAATTTGCATACAGCCGGGTTCTGAAACTGGGATGGTGCAATGAGCTAAAAAACGGTGTTGGATCTAGCCCTGATCTCTTGACTGGGTCAGAGTATTCTGCTTAATTCAGAGACTCTGTCCATCACCACCCCTTGTTGTAAATTATTTTGTCCACCCTAAGCGTGGAAGGGTATACTCAGATGTGAGTCCCTTGCTCATTGCACCATCAGGATTCAAGCTAGCCGGGCCGAAGACGGCTGAAATGCCAGAAACCGGTCCCCGGAAGCTTGTTTCCTTCCCAGTGTAAGAATTGGCTTTTGTAGTCTGGTCTGCCCTGTTCCCATGATGCACTGGGCCAGGGACAGACTAATTTGCATACAGCCGGGTTCTGAAACTGGGATGGTGCAATGAGCTAAAAAACGGTGTTGGATCTAGCCCTGATCTCTTGACTGGGTGAGAGTATTCTGCTTATTTCAGAGACTCTGTCCATCACCATCCCTTGTTGTAAATTATTTTGTCCACCCTAAGCGTGGAAGGGTATACTCAGAGTGAGTCCCTTGCTCATTGCACCATCAGGATTCAAGCAAGCCGGGCCGAAGACGGCTGAAATGCCAGAAACCGGTCCCCGGAAGCGTGTTTCCTTCCCAGTGTAAGAATTGGCTTTTGTAGTCTGGTCTGGCCTGTTCCCATGATGCACTGGGCCAGGGACAGATTAATTTGCATACAGCCGGGTTCTGAAACTGGGATGGTGCAATGAGCTAAAAAACGGTGTTGAATCTAACCCTGATCTCTTGACTGGGTGAGAGTATTCTGCTTAATTCAGAGACTCTGTCCATCACCACCCCTTGTTGTAAATTATTTTGTCCACCCTAAGCGTGGAAGGGTATACTCAGATGTGAGTCACTTGCTCATTGCACCATCAGGATTCAAGCAAGCCGGGCCGAAGACGGCTGAAATGCCAGAAACCGGTCCCTGGAAGCTTGTTTCCTTCCCAGTGTAAGAATTGGCTTTTGTAGTCTGGTCTGCCCTGTTCCCATGATGCACTGGGCCAGGGACAGACTAATTTACATACAGCCGGGTTCTGAAACTGGGATGGTGCAATGAGCTAAAAAACGGTGTTGGATCTAGCCCTGTCTTGACTGGGTGAGAGTATTCTGCTTAATTCAGAGACTCTGTCCATCACCACCCCTTGTTGTAAATTACATCTGGCACAACAGCATTGTTCCTGATGGCCGCAGTAGATATTTTTTCACGTGTCGATACAGATGTGTATAGTTTGACTGCACAAGTGTGAAAAATATCCATATATATGACACGTATAAAAAATCATTACTACCAGTACTTTCCCAATGCTGGAGTCCGGACCATATGTGCCCTGTTCAGCCAACATGTAAATAGTGCAAAACTGACTTACCTGGATTTCTGGGAAAACGTTTTTTTCCTTCGGAGTCAAGAAGCTGCCATGAAGGGAGGATCTGGAGGAAGGGATCAACGTGGGAGACTGAAGGGAAGAAAAGGAAATGTATGAGATTGCACCCCAATTCCTTTGATTCTGCTGACTCGAAACCGGCAGTCTTCCCGCCACGGTCGGCTCATCCAAAAGCCAACTCATAATTCTGACAGCTGTGAACTTCTCTGTAACACCCTCAGACAGCAGCTTTCCCTCCTACCACCGCCTCGGTGGTCTGCAAATGGCTGGCGGTGTTGGTGTGACTCCAAGAGTCTTTCGTTCAACAGACCGCCACATCGTAATTTGGCGGTTGGACTGCCAGCAGTGTGGCTGATTCCGACTCTGCCACAACTGTGGTGGCAAGGCCAACAAACTCATAAAGTCTGGAGTGTTCAGCAAATTGAAAACCACAGAAAGCAATGGAGATCATGCACTCAGCGTGGGGTGAGCAAATGTAGTAATAAAGCAAATCAAAATAAAGCGTCATAAAAATGTAATTTAATTCCAAAATCCGAACCCCATCCCTCTAAAAGAATAATAATGACTCCTTCTGACCTAATGTGTTGAGAAGTGTCAGAAAGATCTGGTTAAACAAACAATGAAAAGACTCATAGATGATTGGCCTACAGCGAGCGAGCAGGAAGAGACATTGAAAAGTATACAGAGGTTTCCTTTGGAGTTCTTCAAGAAGAGCATGTCATTACAAAGCAAACAGTACACATTTTGCTGCGTACTGTGCAAATGAGTAATATAAACACATGATGAATTGTAGTGTAGTTCCTATCTTCCCAATAGGCTCTGCGCATTGGAATAATACCTACAGCAGTAAAGGCCTAGGCCAGACGTTAACTAGGTCTACTACTGTCGATACTAGACTTAAGTTTTGGGTTTGCCAGCGTAGCTCAGAGTTCGCTAGAAACTTTCTCGAATGTTCAGGAAAGAATTAACTCCCCTGATTAGACAAGAAGGGATTTAGTTTCTGACAACCATAGAACATGACAACTTTGCTCTCCCCTAATCAAGAGTGTATCTCCAGAGTCGTGTGAGCACAAGGCAATTATTTTACTCAGTCAGTACGTGCATTCTTAGTCTCATCAGATTGTAGAGAAAAGGAAGAGAAGGGCGTGTTCAATAAAAAGGTGTTATTTATTGATCAGTCTCTTTTCTCGTACAAGAGAAATGGATCGATATTATTGCAATACTTATAGTTAAGTAAAGTGCATACATTAAAAGCAATAGTATAAAATAATACTGTAAAAACATTGATATGGTTTCTGAGCCATATGATGTTTAAAATGATTAAAATATATTTACATACACATATACATTTGACTAAACGTACTCAACTGGTGTTTCTAAATACGCCTACCCCGTGTACCTGACCTAAGTCTAATGCGTGGGCGGGAATAGAAAGTTACAGTTTAAGTTAAGTTTGTTTTTGCCAAGTGAATAACTAAAGAATTCTCTGTGAGGGGTTATTCAGTTCTGTACCTGGAAGTTAGGATGAATGAGGAATGGTATCTCTTTCTCTGCTCTCGATATTCTGCGAGGGCTGCCCGAAAGCGCCGGTGCTGGGTCTCTCGGCAGGAGATAGCAGCGCGTCTCTCAGTGCGTCAGGAAGGCGGGGCTGCTGCCAGCGGGGTCTGCTCTGCTTCTGGGCTTCGGCAAGTATGGCTGCTCCGTCTCGTCACCACGCGTGCGTTTGCATATGGCAAGATCGGCAATATTTATACCTTAAAGGTGCCGAGATTGACGTAAGGATGGACATAGATACGTCAATAAAGATGTCATACGACTTGCTCGTTAGCACATTCTTTTACTGAAGTTCTCTGTGAAATCAAAACAATGGCCGCACGGATTTTCCAGGTTGTCATAGGTTTGATTTGTTATGAGAACGTCGTATGCCTTATCAGGGGCTGGAGGAATGTCGCTTGTCTAATTAGATCTCAAGCGTTATGACCTAATCAGATAACACGTTCCTGTGCCGTAGTGTGACTGCGTCAGATAACGGTATCTGCATCATGGGGGCTTTTCTTGCCTCATGGGCTGACTGTTAGTTAACTTGATAGTTAGTTTAACCAGAATAGGGTCAGGAATAGGGGGATCGATTCAGAACCTATAGGAATACATGACACCCACTCCACGCTAACTATGGTCATATTTAGTAATCTATGCATAGTATAACATAGTACAACATACTATAGAGTATAGTGTATACCTCACCACCCCAAAATACATAAATGCATTTTGAAATTTTCAAATATACTGAAAAATTGCAGTCATATATATTGTATGCACTTAAGCTATGAATTAAACGCTAAAGTAAACACGCATTTGTAGACATTATTGCTCATTTGGTATATGAGAAATACACATGAAATGGCTCTTAATATGGCTATACAGAAAGAAAGTTCGAGACCATTTCATCACATAATAAAATATTTGTGAACATACCAGCGGGCAACTAAAGTTTATAAAGTATCTAAAAATAGAAATCTTAGTTCTCTAGGAATAGTTTCTTACTTTAAGCAGAAGATAAGTGTCCCGAAAATTTTGTAAAAATAATTTGGGGCTGCTAAAAAATTGTTGTCCGTGAACTGGTGGGAAAAATTGTTCATGTGACTTTATTTTTAAAGTTGAAGGCCGAATTCAGGGAACGCCGTGTGCGAGCTTGCTCAAAAGTCTCTATTTCTGTTCTGGAGAGAACATCATATCATTAAGGCTTTCGAAAAAACTGTCAACAGCTTCATGGGAAAGTTCCACTAAGTCGGAAATAGGTGTAACCATGCATTCGGGCGCATGATTGCCTCCATTGACATTCTGATTCGCATTGCTGACAGAAGGTCGTACCTGATCGATGCTGCTTTCATCTTGAACTTCACTACTCTTCAATCGTAGTGGTGAAGACTCCACGAATGCCGTCATCAGGATTGGCAGCCTTTGAGGGCAGCACAAAGCGTGAACCTTGGTAGGAACCAACAATGTATCTGCATCCACTGGCGCATCCGATTGTAGTGTCAGACAGGTGTCTAACACGCATTCTTCTCCGCATAGCAGACACCTCAATACAGGTAAAACACATCTTTGCCACATTGGTCGAAATGATAGAAACCAAGTCATGTTCAGGTCTCTAAGCCGAGAGAGTCCCAGGATTTTTGATATCCGGTCCCGGTATCCAATGGCTAGGATTGTTTCTTCCATTGTCGCGAGAGTTTGATCTGTGACATGGGTTGCCATAACGAAAAATAAGGACTGAGAATAGGATTCCTGCAATTAGTGCCAGGATCAGGGGAAGTCCGCCAAAAATCGAATGGACGAAATCTGGAAAAATACCCAGTATGGCTTTGAATAGTGTTAATGCCATCGAAAATACTGTCTTAAATACCTTTGAGACCCCAGTGGTATCAGAAATATTTAAGATTTCGCTCAGGATTTCCGCGAAATGTACGGGGGAATTAGTCAATAATAATGTATGTATCTCTGCAGTCGTCCTTGCGACTTGTAGATCATACGTTTCTTTTGATGACGTGAGCCTTGTAGGCGTCTGAAGAAGCACTGTTTTCATTCTGCTTAAAGTATCTATTCGAATAGAAGTAATTTTCAAACTGGGCCATGCCCTTGCCTCCCTGTCTGGAAAGGAGCTGGGGAACAAAGAACGTCCACAGCACTTGACCTTCGCAGTCGTAGTGACTAGATAAGGAGTCCCGGGCATAAGACTACAACATTTGCAGTCTACAATAAGAATGTAACTCCCATTATAGAGTCTTTGAAAGAATGGTTCTATTTCAGTTGCAGGTGCGCCTTGCTGGTGACATGAAAGGTTGTATGAATTCCCTTCACAGGCTCCATGCAAACTAATTCCGTTACACAGAAGCGTGCGGCTTAGTGACATGGCACAATTGTTGCCACTAAGAAACACTTTCTGTCCTTTATTACTGACACATGCATGTGAATAGGGCAGGTTCCAAGTTGTTTTAAGGTACCCCTTCCCCAATTTCTCGTACATGCCAGCCTGTATATATTTTTGGCAGTATTGAAACCTGAAGGTTGAGATTGGAATATTTATGATTCCGTGGATTATCCATTCACTGACAGGTCGTTCTGACATTGTCATTGGTAATCTTTCTAGTTTTTCAATGCTCAAGATTGTATAATCAGCACCCTTTTGCGCCATACCGATTTGTCTATCAGTAAGGTTAAAGATTTGGAATAGTGACGTTGTGTTGATTAAACGCCAAGGCACATAGCCTGAACGCAGATTTTGTAACGTCCAGCCAAGCTGTACAATAGAACGCAATTGTGACTGACCATGTTGTAATAACAGTAAGTCTTGCGATAATATATCGATTGCTGAAGACACAATGCTGTCCAATGAAAAAATTCTGGAGGACAGAGTCATTAACCCATTGTCCACTACAGAAAGTGATTTTTCCAAATTAATATGGTCAATTTCCCGTATTCTTTCTGCTGTTTCAATTTGATTAACCTTCCAGGCCTCATTGTATGCTGCATATACAGAGGCTGCTATGAAACGCTTTTGACGCTGTTTGCGTGGTCCCATTATGAAATCACGCAAGTCAGCCCCATCAGTAAGTAAAGTTAGGTGTTGCTTAATTTCAGGCAGTGTGGAAGTTTGTAGCCACTGAAGGCATAATTTGCCCCCACTGTAGGTTGTTATTATCCCTGGGTGATGTCTTTGGGGATATCTAGGGTCTGGCCTGGTCATTTTGAACCCCTGTGTTTTATTCAGGAATCTGTCTTGACAGTTATTTGTATCTGTGGGCCAGATTAACCATTGTTTCCAATCAGGATGTGTTCTGTTTTGGTTTAATATATGGTTTACGTCTATCTCTTCATCCGTATCAGAGCTATTGCTAAACATTGTTGGCTTTGGAATAGACGGTTTATTTAAATCTTTGATTTTGGCTAGGCCAAGACAGGTGGTTTGTTGAACAGTGTCATTTAAAAATATCATTTGTTCTGGGATCATGCAAGCTCTAAACAAAGCTTCTAAACCCTGTACTTGCCATTCTTTTGTACCCCAAACACTTTTCAAATCAACATTTTTGTCCCAATAATCAAATCCAAAAGTATTCATTTCTTCGAAGAATGAATCTGAATATATCAACTTTGTGTTGGTTATCATGGTTTTCATCCCTGTCTTGTTTGACAATTTATAATAGAATGTTTCAGCATTACTTGTGTTAAAACCTGAAAAATATGAATATTTGTCGTAAACGGTTCTTGAGCTCCCTTTTGGAGGTGTTGCACAATGTTCCCATTGATTATAATTTAAAACATTTCTAGGTTGTGCAGATTTATGTAAAAAATGGTTACCATAGTGGTTATAGCAATACATACTATCATAATTTGTAGAACCTTGCAAATAATCATGTTTTGTAAATTTAGCAGACATTACTAAGTCAGACATCATGTTATTAATGCTTTCGAAGTCCCAATCATCAGCAAATGAGTTTGGTTTTGCAAAGTCACTCAAGGAGATCTTGATTTGGTGTGGATATTTCAGGATCTCGACCGGACCATAAATTTCATAGTCAGTGTTGTCCCAGGCTACCCCACCAGGTATAGGATTGGCTGTGAAGTTGGCTGAAGAAAGTTCTCTTTTCTCGACGTGTGAAGATGTGTGTGGTTTGAGGACCAAGTTGATGTTCTGACTTGCTGTGTCCATTTTAGCATATTTTCCCTCAATGAAGCGTCCCAAAGTTAATACCATGATGAGCCAAAGTATGAGGATAAATGCACCAAAACCCACCCAAAATTCAATCCATGGAGAAATCAGATATGTTTCTTTCAGTTGGTTCAAAAGTTCCTTAGCTTTGTCTTTAAAGGATTTTGATGATGGCTGTGTCTTTGATTCACTGAGGCTTTCAGAGGAATCATCGAAGTTGATGAAGTAGCCGGATGCAGTTCTGTCAATTGTTCCAATTGCTCCAGGATTTTTGTTTCTTGAATTGTCACCTGGTACTTCATTATAGATTGGTGTGTCTCTGCTAAATGTTTTTATTTGGGTTTTCAGAGGTCTGAGTTCTATTGCATTGTTGCATAGTCCTTGTTGTTCTTCTGTAGGCGTTTCGAATGTGATGAGCCTCTTTGTTAGGACCTCTGTACTGGTAGCAAACCTTGGTGTTCTGCTACTTATTGGGAGTCCACTTGGCCTACTGTTTGTTATCGGCCACATGTTGTGGTTTTACCAGGTCGATGGATACAACTCGGTTCTCCTTTTTACCAGCAAGTGGCGGTAGTACAACTGATCTTGTCCCGTTGACAGACAAGACAGGAACTGCTTTTCTGTAAGAAGGCCCAAATTACTTCTTTACCGCGATCTTCTCCCTGACTAGATCCCCGACTTTTGGAATCCAGACAGGTCTTGCTGGGACAGGTGGTGATTCTTCAGTGGTTGTTGGCTGTTGTTTCAACTGTATGTTGCTCAGGTCTTTTCTTGTTTTGTTTAAGTCCTGCAAAATAGCCAAACGGTCTTTGACATCAAAGCTTTTTTCTTTAACCACTGAAGTCTGACTGTCAAGGTCAGAGATAATCATTCTAGTTCCAAATAATAATTCGTACGGACTGAATCCCTTCAGAGAATTTCTTGGCAAGTTATTTAGACTACGTTGGACACTTATTAGATGTTTGACCCACCCAGCTCCCGAACCTAATATCCTTTCCATTATAGATTGCTTTCTGCCTTGGTTTTTTCTTTACACCATCCCGTACCCTCAGGAAGGAAGTGAGAAGATTCCCGCTGGGCTGTGCTCATTTGGCCATGTTTCCCCCCCGGCCGGAGGGCTTGAGTGAAAACAATGGTCGAACGTAGCATGCTCTTAGCGTATATGCCATTTAGACTCGCAAATCTTTGTATAACAGTCCGGACGTCAGCCGAGTGCTGAGGATCGACATTATAAGTGGAAACTAGCCTGTATATGTTAATCGCAAGCCCTGCTTTTTATTGGTCATATTATCTGCCTTGATACGACGAGGTATTAAACTGTTTCTCTCCCCACTGCGATCTCTGTTGCAGTTTGGGCAGTTTTTTACAAACATGGTGTGATGCAGGCTCATGCCTGGCCACCAGTACCGTGATTGTAATTCTTCCAGAGAATCTTTCAGTTTGAGGTGTCCAAGACCCTCACCCATGTGTGCGTCTGCGATTAACAAGCTTCTCCTGTCCATGTTTGGAATCACTCTATCCCCCACTCCAGGGATGCGAGCAAAAGGGACGGAGTTTGCATCGATTATGTATGTATAATTGAGTGGATAGTTGATCGGTAACGCTGAGCAGTCGCCTTTTGATGACGTTTTCACTGCCAGCACTGTTTCACCGTCAATGTTTTTTAATGTACGCTTTTTTCGAACTACGGGAGCCGATTTAGTGGCTGCCTCTGTGGCTGTTTCAGCCAATGAATTCCCTACAACGTGAACGCCATCACGCTGATGACTCAGTGAGTGTGTCACGTGAGTCCTTGGTAGTTCTTTTTGTAAAAGAGCTATTTGTTCCCAGAGCAATTTCTGCTTTATTGGTGCATCTGTGTCATCTTTGTAACCGTTCTGAATCCATGTCTGCAAATCCTTGTTATATGATTTGACGCAGTAATATGAATCTGACACTATAAGTGTCGGGAATTCGCGATCCGCATTATCTAGCGCCATTTTCAATGCTATTATTTCAGTTTGTTGTTCTGAATTAGTTTCTACTGAGTGTGTTTTTGTTAATAGAGCTTTTAGTTTACCTCCGCGCCACACTTCTTTTGTAATCTCACATGTGGGGTTGTATGCTTGTTCTCCCCAAACGGAGGGTTGAGCATGTCCGTCTGTATAGATTACACAGGCGTAATGTCGTAGAGGCAGAATGTCGATTGGCAGAGGATACGTCTTTTCATATTTTAGATTTTTTAATTCTTCGAGTTCTGGATCAAAGTAGTAGTATACTTTGTCCGTTGTGATTGAATTCACCCATTGTATCCATTCCGGATTCAATGTTGTTGTTGGTAAATTACACGGTGTTGTTAGTGCCTCAAAGGCTGATTCTGCTGTTCTGACTGTGATATGTCTACCGTCAGCTATGTCTTTTTCTCTAGCTATTGCGGTTTGAACTGCACGAATGATTTTTTCTGTATTACTGAATTTCTGTTCAGCTTCTGTGTACAAGTGTGATTTGAATGCAATTGGTACCTTTTCTCCCTCATTAGAGGTCAGGTATGTGAATCCGCATCTCCCTGGGATGACTCGAATCACAAGATTGCGTGTGTTATCACGTGTTTCTAATTTTGTTTTAATTAGCATGTCTGTTTGTAAGGATCTCAAAATTTCTGTGTGTGTTTGAGTCCAATTGGATCTTTTAAAGTCTGGTTTAATTAGATCATAAAGGGGTTTGACCCTTTCTGCGTATTTTGCAATGTATGTTCTTTCTAAATTTAGGAAGCCTAGAATTGACTGTAGGTTTTTTAGTGTTTTAGGAGCTTGGATTACGGCACATTTCTCTAGGAAATTGTCTGCCAGGCTTTTACCTTCACTTGATAACTCATATCCTAAGAATAGGACTGTCAGATGGGCAATTCTGGATTTTTTAAAGTTGAATTTGTAACCCTCTGCAGCGAACCCAAGTATTATGGTGTTCACTCTTTTCAAGTGAGTCTCCAAGTCATCATCTGTTAAGTAAATGTCATCGACATAAGATAATGCTTCATCATCATATAGCTGTAGTAATTCTGTTACTCTCGCTGAGAATACCCCCGGGCTGTTCTTGTACCCCTGGGCTAACCGACAGAATTGTTTTTGAGTGCCATTTACTGAGAATGCAGTTAAATATCTGCTCTCTGGTGCTATGTTTTGACAAAAGAATCCATTGGAGATGTCCAAGGTTGTTTTGTATTTTTTGCGCGCTATGTTATTCATTAGTGCAGCACTGTGTGAGTTTTGCACTGCAAAGGTTTTGCAACATGTGTTAAGGTGTCGGTAATCCAAAACTAGACGATATGTATTGTCTGGTTTGGAGACCGGAAACAAAGGATTGTTCATTTGTGAGGTGCAAGTTTCAATCACCCCCTGGTATTCTAGCTGATCTAGTATTTCATTTACCTGTTTTTTAGCTTCTTGCTTAATTGGGTACTGCCTTTGTGCAGTAGGTTGTGATTTTAACTGGATTTTGTGAGGAGGAGAATCCTCATCCCATCCTACATGATTTTTATATAAAGCAGGTGCTAAGGCCACTGCCCACTTTCTAGCAAGTGTGTATTTTTTATGAATCGGGATTTGATTCGAGAAGGCAGGCATAATTACTTCTTCGCCATGAGGGCACTCCCTGACAAACTCTGGTGGCCAGTCTTTTTCAGCTAGAAGGATGTCATAACCCTTGGAGAGGTTATCCCAAAATAGTCCCCTTATTTTCCTAGTCTTATCTCCCTCTATACGTAATGTTATCTCGTATATCTTGTGGGGTTTGCTAACTCTGGTGTCTGCAGTTTCCACTTGAAGATATTCATTCGTGTCCACTGTCTCCAGATGATTCATAAGGACTTTGCGAGCTATGCTCACTTCTGCTGCGCTGTCTAGCATTGTCTGAGCCCACTCTCCGTTTTTCAGTTGTGTCCTCAGTATTCTCGGCATTGTTAACTACCTTGATACTGGCTACCTTCTTTTTTGGAAATTGTAATTTCTTTTTTTGTTGAGCAGGTTCCTTGTCTTTGGACTTGGCGTGCTCTTCTCTTTGTTCTGATCGTCCTCTTCTTTCCGATTTCTGCGAGGAAGTCTGAAAAGATTGAGAGGGACGTGTATCAATGTCTTGATATCTATCAGGTTTTTTAATATTATCCCTATTTCTAAGGTTATATCTTTTCCCAGAGGGGTCACTCTGGGGTGACCTGTGTCTCTGGTTCGGAGATTTCTCCCTTCGCCTAGGAGACCTTCCTCGGGACTGGAATTTCTTTTCTTTTGGATTGGATTGTTTGTTTCCATCCCAGTTCTTTTTTGGTGAATTATTATTAAAAAATATTTTTTCTGGACTTTCAGTCAGTTGCGGTTTTACTGGTATTCCACCTAAACTATCTCTACCTAGTTCTTCATAGGATTTTTCTATGATTCTGGCAATTTCAGCTGGTTGGTCTGCTATATCTGTCTCTTTTAACCTCTGGCGGATCGCCACGTTTGCTGCTTCACCTTTTATATTGGCTAATAATATAGCCGAGACCTGCTTGAAGTCTTTCAGTAATTTCATACCAAGAGTTAAAGCTGGTTCTGGACCGTATTCATCTGTAATTTGTTTTAGCACATCTGGTATTACCGAAATGGATGGAACACCATGCGTTTTTGTGTAGATTGAAGCAAAGACTGTACCCCAAGTGTCACAGTCCTCTATGTGTGGTGCGATTCCCATTGGGAGACATAAAGTCAGAATCCTGTGTTTTTCTAGCGGGGTGGTGTCAGGAAACACCGCCTCTATTTGGGTGATTTTCTGTGCCAACCAGAATGGTATTTGTTCCCGTTTAGCCGGAACTTTACCTAGGCAGGATTGGATGTTCTGTGGTGTAATTTTATTTGTGTTCCCCTGGTGAGGGGTCAGCTGTGGAAGTTTAATCGCTGGCTGAATTGTTGAAGTCCGCATTACATACTGGACTAATTGTCTATGAATTTTTAGTAATTGTCTTAGCTGTATTAACAGCTCTCCTGTAGACATTCCTTCGATGTCTGGGTGTGGTGTGTATCCGGCTAAGACCGGCCACGTTGCTCCTGGTCTACCTAAAGGACCGAGCCTGGTGATGTGATTATTATGTATTAGGGCGCCATCAAATAAGAGCAAATGCTCTTGGAATTTGAGTGGTACTTCCACCTCCTCGAAATGAGTGTAAATGTCGGGTGGAACCTCTATTTTGTAATAGTGGAAGTACTTTGTTACAGCATTTGCTGCTGGAAAATGTATCCATGTATAGTATACCTCTGTCTGCCGATATTCGTGTGCCTCAATTACGAATATGACTGTGCCACCTCTAGGTGTCAGTCCATTTTCTATAAGTTTTAAGGTTATAGATTTCCTTTTGGCGACCGGGATGAGTATTTTTTTTTTTTTTTTTTTTTTTTTAATCCTCATTTGTGTGCATAGCTCCAATCTATCAAAAACAAGAAGTAAACCAACACAGAGCAATGAGCCAACTGATCGTATACTGTGCCAACTCAGCTTATAACTGGTAGGGGAAATTATCTAACGGAAGGAGAAGCCAGTTCCCTTTAGCACTGTATACATTGACCAACCTTGAACTCGCTTAGGATGGTACCTCAGTTGATAGTGCCCGAATCATCGAGACCCCATTGGAATCAAGACTGTTAGTCTTGATAGCCAGGTTAGGCAATGCTCACATTAATCATAGGACCTGGGGAAAAAAAAAAAAAACCCCAGGTAAGATCTCTACAGAAGCATTGCCCAGAATGCTCTAGTATTCGGATTTCCTGCCCTGGCAAGGTCAAGTTTAGAAATTTGAAGGAGTGATGTTCGCCATTCATGCACTGTAGGTGGTTGAGCATCTTTCCAGTGTCTGCATATCTCCCTGCGTGCCGCAAGGATGGAATAAAATATCAATCTTGTTGCAGCGTTGCGGGTTTTATTTCTCAAACCAAATATAACTAGAGCGAGGTCTATAGTGATATGTTCACCCACAGAATGTGACAGCTTATTTTTAATAGCTTCCCAGTATTCTAATAGACTTGGACAATCAAAAAACATATGTGTATCCGTGGCAGCGGCTAATCCACATCTAGGACATAAAACTGGACCAGTTAATGAAAATTTTGTTAATCTGTGAGGAGAATAGTATGCCCTATGCAATGTAAAAAGGTGGTTCCTACGGAGCCAAGATGGTTTAACTAGCTCCCAAAGCAATGAGCAGGAAGAAATCCAGAGCTCATCCACATCTAGGCCTGGCATTAGTTCTGCCCACAAATTTGTTGGTAATTGAAAGCTGACATCTATTTCATCAATTATTTTGTAATACCACCGCGAGATTTCTTTTTTTGCCACCGGGCTGTCTAATAAAGAGGTTACCAAGTCACTAAGGCCTCTTATAGGCTGCGTGTTACGTCGCATTGGCTGACCGTTATATGACTGGGCCCAACTGGAAATCTGAATGTATTTAAATTTTGACAACTCAGGGCCGAATTTGGTAATAAGATAATCCCAAGGGAGTAAAGCCCCGTCCATAAACAGATCATCCCAACAATAGATACCAGCTTCTATCAGGGGGTTATTAAGGGCATCTATTGTCCATAAGGGAGGGGCGGGTAAATTCCATATCGGAGCCCTCACTGAGTAGTAGCCAATCTTTATCGCTTGCGTAACTTTGTACCAAGTAGATACACAACCCTTTAGAACTTTCAGTTTTATCTTTTTGAAAAATTTGGGGTCACTGAACTTAAACAAAAAACCGGCATGATTAATTCCTTCGCATTCCAATAAAATAGAAAAAAGAGGGCCCATCCCAGTAGATATTGGGGTTTTAAGCAACATACGCATGTGCGTTAACTGGAACGCCCATGCGTATATTTGAAGGTCTGGTCCAGCCAGACCTCCCTTCTCCCTCCGTCGTCTAATTTTTTTCCACGAGATTCTGGCACTTTTGTTGTTCCAAATAAAACTGGTAATAGCGCTCTGTAGTTTAGAAATTAATTTTGGATCAAAATAAAGTGGAATTGAGTTAAATAAGAAAGAAACTTTCGGTAAAATGCTCATCTTAACCAGATTAAGCTTACCCAGAACAGAGAGCGGGAGATGGGACCAATCTCTCATGAGTTTCCGGCACTCTGCAGCTACTTTATTAAAGTTAAGAGAAGCAATTACGTTGATATCCTTAACTATATTCACCCCCAAGTACCGGATTTGGCTTTTGAATGTACCGTTATTATTAGTTCTATTACAATTCCAAGACATTGACTCAGTCTTGAGGGCGTTAATTTCATATCCGGACACTTTCCCAAATGTAAGGGCCTGTTCAATTATTTCTGGGTATGCCTCTTCATAGTCTGTGGAAAAAAATCATAATATCGTCTGCATAAAGTGCCACCTTCTTATCCCAGCCACCATAAACAAAAGGTTTGATGAGTGTGTTATCCCTAGGAGTCTGAGCAAATGGCTCTATATATATGTCGAAAAGAAGGGGGGACAGGGGGCAACCCTGTCTAGTTCCTCTCATGATCTTAAAGGGCTCTGTCAAACCTCCATTAATTAGCAGTGAAGCAGAAGGATTACGATATAAAAGCTCTACTGTCCTCCGAAATCTATCCCCAATGCCGAACCTCTTCAAGGCCTCCGATAGGTACAGCCAATTCACCCTATCGAAGGCCTTGGTGGCGTCCAGAGTAAGAATAATCAGTGGAATTTCCTCCTTTATAGCAATGTCCATTGAGCCAATCAATTCGTATGTGAGCTCGCAAAGCTGTCTCCCTTTTATGAAACCCTTTTGGTTCGGAGCTATAATATCCGAAGCTACCACACCTAGCCGATTAGCCAGAATAGATGTAAAAATTTTATAATCGGCATTTAGTATAGAAATGGGCCTGTATGAGCTACAGTCAGAGACAGGTTTACCGGGTTTCAGAATGAGAGTTATAGTGGCATTATTCCATGACTCCGGTGGTGTTTCGCCCTCTTTAAGAATTTGGTTAAACAGAGTGGCCAACACTGGTGAAACCTCCGAGATAAGTTTTTTATAAATCTCGCTAGGCATCCCATCTGTGCCAACCGCCTTCCCACTCTTTAACTTCTTTATGGCCTCCTCCACCTCCACTATAGTAATTTCACTGTCCAAGTAGCGAGACTGTTCTGTTGTTAAGGACGGAAGAGATATGCCCTCCAGCCACTTAATTATATCACAGTGATTGGGCCTGAGATCGTCTTGGTATATGGTTTCAAAGAAATTCCTAAAAACTGTTCTGATTTCCTCATCCCTAGAGAAGGTCCCTTCCGCTGATGTGACCGAGCAGATGTTATTGCGCGCCCGATCAGATTTTATTTTCCAGGCAAGTAGCTTACCTGCCCCCTCCCCATATTGGAAATGTGAAAGTTTACTTGCCTCCCATCTCTGCATAACCCGCCTCTCCAGAATTGCTGATAATGAAAGTTTCAACCTGTTTAATTCTGCTTGTTTAACAGCAAGGGTTATATTTTCTATGGGATCGATGTTATCTATGTCGTTTTGTACTATCAAAATATTTCTTTCGATGGAGGTGACTTCGTCTGTGTATTGTCTACTACGGTAGGCTACTTTATTTTTAATAAGACCTCTAAGAGTACACTTGAACGCGTCCCAAATTATCCCTATGGGGGCTGTATCCTTATTGGAATTAAAAAAGTGGCTTGTTTCAGATTGTAAAAATACCTCTGTTGAGGAGAGAAGGGATCTGTCGAAGGACCATATTCTAGTAGGAGGGTTCGTAGCGAGTTTTAGTACTAATTCAACTGCGGAGTGGTCGGAGAGATGTATTGGAGTGTATTGTGTTAAGATAATATTTTCAGCTAAAGCTCTACTTGTGAGAATGAAATCGATTCTAGACCTGTGTCTATATTTCCAATTTCTAAATGAAAATGCTTGCCTTTGACCCTCTTTAAACCGCCAAATATCTATATAGTCATATTGATGCATCAAGCCTAGCAGACAGTTTCTGGATTTGGAAGTGCTTTTCTGCCTACTGTTAGGGGATTTATCTAAGAGTGGATTCAAGGTTATGTTAAAATCCCCCGCAATAATCACTGGATCTGGGAAACTAAGCAAGTGACTAAATAGAGTTTCCAGTGTTGAAGGGTCATCAATGTTAGGGCCATAATATCCCACAAGTGTTAACTTGGTGTCTCCTAATTCTATTGCAGCGATAGCCCATCTCCCTCCGGTATCTACTTTCTGCTGTTTAATTTTAAATATGACAGATTTTTTGAAAAAGATCGAGACCCCCCGTGTGTTAGAACCTTGTGTTGTTGAGATGGATGACTCTATCCATCTATTCCTACGGACCAAGTCGCGTATCTCACTCTCGATTAAGTGAGTCTCCTGGAGGATAATGATTCCCGCATCAGTATCTCGAAGATATTGCATAATTTTATTGGCTCGTGGTTTGGTGCGGAGACCATTAACGTTCCAGGACAAAATTTTTAAATTACTCATTAGATTGTACAATTAAGGTGTTTGTCAGGGCTGGC
Source organism: Lissotriton helveticus (assembly GCF_964261635.1). Taxonomy (NCBI): domain Eukaryota; kingdom Metazoa; phylum Chordata; class Amphibia; order Caudata; family Salamandridae; genus Lissotriton; species Lissotriton helveticus. The sequence continues at coordinate 656,981,422 of NC_136067.1, forward strand.
TGTGATAAGAAGAAAATAAACAATTCAAACAAATTATTACTATATATCTTAAGATGAGAAGAGACCATTGTGTTGAAGAAACTATATACATAAAAGGATTGGAGCTCTTTACTAGAGATGTGATTTTGCTCCCCTACCCCCCCTTGCCCACCCTGGGAAAACCCCGTACTCACCAACCGGAAAAACTTCCGGAAGTAAGTGCCCCTAGCTCTTCCCCGTCTCGTCACCTCGTGCCTTTAATATCTACAAAGTGTCTCGCCGTTACATGGCTATATTAATTGAGTGTTTGTGTTTTATTTAGTTTGTGATTTTTTTTTTTCCCTCTTTTCTCCTTTATCTTTCCCTTTATCCCTTCTTTCCCACTTCTTTCCCACTTTTTTTCCTTTTTACCCTTTTATTCACTTTAAGGTTTTTTTTTCTCTCTTCGAGGTTGTATTTTGTAACCATATTAACCATATTAATATTAATATTCACTGACACCTCCACCTCCCCCTCCACAAAACATCCACAGAGCTACATGGCGTTCTAAAATTAAAGGGCCAATAACGTTCTTTGATTCATCTAGTTATGATAGTGGTAGTTTTCAACAAATCTTGGTATCACTCCCTTTGCTTCTTATTGCCAAAGGCTAACAGGAGGTCATCTGCAGCTTGTACTGATCTGATGTTGTGCATTTTGTTGTCTAACATGATTTTAAGAGATGCCGGAAACCCCATTTGTACTGTAGCGCCAAGCTTACGAAAAGCGTCCATCCTTTGTCCGAGCTCCCATTGTTTGTCCAAGGTGAAGCGGGAGAAATCTGAGCGGATCTGAAAATTATAGTCTTTATATGTTTGCGACTTAAACTTAAGAGCCTGGTTCAAGATATGTTCTTTTAATGAGTAGGTGAGGAAGTTTACAAGGATTTTCCTCGGCTTGGTCCGCTGGATATTGCGTCTAAAAGGATCCCGGTGTATGCGCTGAATATCCGCTGCTAGCTCCTCAAGAGATTGCGAGAGATTTAGAGTTTCTTTCAAAAGAGTAATTATGTAGCTCTTAGTATCCGCACCTTCACTCCCCTCAGGAATATTCAATATGCGTATGTTATTCCGTCTTGCATTGTTCTCTAAAATCTCCATTCTTTCTGAGAGGGCTTGATCTTCTTTCCTTAGTTTTACAATATCATCAGTGGTGCCTTCAGCTCTCATTGATATTTGGCCCACCGTCTCTTCTAAGGCTTGAGTTCTTAATGTCAAGTTACCTAGTCTCTCATCAAGAGACTCGCAAAAACTCCTTATCTCTTTCTGATTAGAGGCTGACTCAGTGAAGCCTTGTTTAATTTCTGATGACAAAGCCGCAAACATTATTTGTACTGAGGCAACTGATATTGTATCTGCACTAGAAACAGCCGCATCACTTGATTCTTGAGGAGTTCTTAGAGGGGTTTCAGATAATATACCGGCTTCAAAATTATCTTCGATGTTGGTATTAGGGTTCTCGGTCTCGAGAGCATTCCTTCCATCTGCTGAAGAGATGGGTGGTGACAATACGTCCCCTGTCTTCAAAGTTCCATCGTCTACTGTGGCTTGGAGTGCTAAGATTGAAAGGGCTGAGCTCTCTGCCTCGGACTCTCTCAGTGTGCTTGGTGTACTCTCCTCTAGCAGTGTTATGTGGGACAGATCAATATTAGCAGTTTGATTTTCATCTATCTCTATGGTTTCCATGATCTCAGTTCCGAGTTTGGAAATGCTGTCGCTAGATTGGACTTGTTCTTTTCCAAGGTTCAGAATTTGAGGGATCGCCTTGAAATATGAGCGCAAAGAAGGGGTAACTCTAGGGCCAAGAGCAGTAGAGGGATTCGCTTTTGAACGTTTCCTTCCCCTTTTAGCTTTCACTTCAATCGAGAGGTATGAGGATGTTTCCTGATCTGGTTGCGGACTTTTTCCTGATTGAGAAAGTTTTTTCCCAGTCTCTTCCTTAATGTCTTGAAATGTGCCTTTCGCTCTCTTTTTCCGAGATACACTAACCCCCGCTAAATCTTTTACTACGCTCTTTCCCCTTAATTTCCTAACGGATTCTGAAGCACTCATGTGTGCCTGAGTTTGGCTAAGGGACGCGCTATACGCTCTGTAGTTAATCACGACATTCACACTTTTTATTGTACTTACAGTAGGAGTTACAGAAGACTCAGAGGAAACAGAAGACTCAAGGGTCCTGCCTTTTGGTGTAATGCTTGCGTGCAGGGAAGAAAATTCGTCGTATTTTTTTTGCTGAACTACTGGGTCCAATTTCAGGTCGCAAGTAGCAAAGGCTCCGTTGGCATGTATGGTGCAACCAACGCCGAGAAGGCTCTGTGCCCGTTTCACCTTGCGGAGCCCCAAAGCAGCTTGCCTCCACGGTTGCAGCAATGCCGATGTGAACACTCCATCCGAAGGGTGTTTACTTCCGCGTTCTTCTACCTGGCCGCTGGGGTTGGGGCTGGAGCTGCCGAGGCTGCTTAGGCTGCCGCACCCTCCCTCCTGACCGCGGCAGGAAACGCTGCAGGAAACGCCAAGAACTCGGCACATCGATCTCAGGTAATTTCAACGCCAATAGGCGTTTTAAGTTTTGCAAAAGCCTGAAAATAGCCGGGTAATAATCCCACAAGCTACTAGTGACGGCGAGTTTCCCTTCAGCTAACCGCTAACAGCTAGGCATCTAAAGGCGAGACGGAGCGGAGCACTGCCGCAGTCAGCCGACTGCCGCCATGTTTTCCCCCGCACTCTGCGACCGGGATGAGTATTATATCCCCGTCCGCATCTAGTGCTGCAGTATCAGCTGCTGCTATTTCAGCTGCTAATCTCACTGCCTCTCTTTCATCCTCATTGTCAGACATTTTACTGTCAATAAGGTTATTTTGTTTGTTTGCAGATCAGGTTTCTTATGGAACAAAGATTAGATGCACAATATTTTGGAACAGTGTATCCTTCAACGTTGACTAAACCAAGAACCTTACATAGGAGTTCCCTCCTGCGAGGTTTTGGAGGATATTACCTTTCACCAACTCCAGACGTCTTTGGAGTATTTGGGAAAAGGGGTCTGAGTGAGAAAGCACGACTGAGTTACTCTAAATGTCTTACGTTAGTTTTATCGCCCTTTCCAAACGCGTTGGGCGCCATGTAGTGTAGTTCCTATCTTCCCAATAGGCTCTGCGCATTGGAATAATACCTACAGCAGTAAAGGCCTAGGCCAGACGTTAACTAGGTCTACTACTGTCGATACTAGACTTAAGTTTTGGGTTTGCCAGCGTAGCTCAGAGTTCGCTAGAAACGTTCTCGAATGTTCAGGAAAGAATTAACTCCCCTGATTAGAGAAGAAGGGATTTAGTTTCTGACAACCATAGAACATGACAACTTTGCTCTCCCCTAATCAAGAGTGTATCTCCAGAGTCGTGTGAGCACAAGGCAATTATTTTACTCAGTCAGTACGTGCATTCTTAGTCTCATCAGATTGTAGAGAAAAGGAAGAGACGGGCGTGTTCAATAAAAAGGTGTTATTTATTGATCAGTCTCTTTTCTCGTACAAGAGAAATGGATCGATATTATTGCAATACTTATAGTTAAGTAAAGTGCATACATTAAAAGCAATAGTATAAAATAATACTGTAAAAACATTGATATGGTTTCTGAGCCATATGATGTTTAAAATGATTAAAATATATTTACATACACATATACATTTGACTAAACGTACTCAACTGGTGTTTCTAAATACGCCTACCCCGTGTACCTGACCTAAGTCTAATGCGTGGGCGGGAATAGAAAGTTACAGTTTAAGTTAAGTTTGTTTTTGCCAAGTGAATAACTAAAGAATTCTCTGTGAGGGGTTATTCAGTTCTGTACCTGGAAGTTAGGATGAATGAGGAATGGTATCTCTTTCTCTGCTCTCGATATTCCAGGCTGCCTGCGAGGGCTGCCCGAAAGCGCCGGTGCTGGGTCTCTCGGCAGGAGATAGCAGCGCGTCTCTCAGCGCGTCAGGAAGGCGGGGCTGCTGCCAGCGGGGTCTGCTCTGCTTCTGGGCTTCGGCAAGTATGGCTGCTCCGTCTCGTCACCACGCGTGCGTTTGCATATGGCAAGATCGGCAATATTTATACCTTAAAGGTGCCGAGATTGACGTAAGGATGGACATAGATACGTCAATAAAGATGTCATACGACTTGCTCGTTAGCACATTCTTTTACTGAAGTTCTCTGTGAAATCAAAACAATGGCCGCACGGATTTTCCAGGTTGTCATAGGTTTGATTTGTTATGAGAACGTCGTATGCCTTATCAGGGGCTGGAGCAATGTCGCTTGTCTAATTAGATCTCAAGCGTTATGACCTAATCAGATAACACGTTCCTGTGCCGTAGTGTGACTGCGTCAGATAACGGTATCTGCATCATGGGGGCTTTTCTTGCCTCATGGGCTGACTGTTAGTTAACTTGATAGTTAGTTTAACCAGAATAGGGTCAGGAATAGGGGGATCGATTCAGAACCTATAGGAATACATGACAGAATATTATGAAAAAGCATCCCTTGACACAAAATTGAGTGGATCCTAATAAAGACCTAGTTTAGAATAGGTCAGAAAATATAGCTCTGCACATCGGTGTATTTTAGTTTCATTTGCAGTAGATTCAGATTATATTCGAGTATGGATTAAATTAGATGATAGCTTCATCACCTTCAAAGTTATAATTCCCAAGGTTTGGCAATCATACATTTACTTGAACACACAGTTGTGCCTCGGTCATACTGAATTGATGTTTGTGCAATGCAAATGATCCCAATGAAAGGTGACTGCTGCAGTTTAGCCTGGAACCAGCTACTCACAGTGCAACTTTGACCACTCCTCACCTCAGTGTTGCTACAGTTGCACGTAGCAGCCAGGTTTAACTGTAACCCCATCCCACCTTAACCATGGCACACTTGATCTTAACCTTTCATCAGCAGGTGCCGCAGCAGTGGGGTTTTCAATCGAGTCTCTCAAATGCCTCTCAGGTCACTCTCTGGAGTCACTAACATTCGCAACAGAGTTCAAGCAGACCAGCTACGAGGCACCAGCCCTGCACAGCCTGCATATATACACATGATCCTGTGAAATGTCTAAATCTGCAGTTATTTTACACACATTTTTCCTGGTGATCTCTCTTTCACCTGCCACTTATATCATTAAATTAGTGGCAAAAAAGTTAACACCACATTATGTATTCTGCATCAAGGGAAAATGATATAGTGTACTAAATTTAGCAAACTAGTACAGCAGTGCGTCATAAAGTTGTTGAATAAATACATATTATCAAACAAATAAATATAAATAATCGCGGAAAGAAACTGAGGCCTCCGAGATTCAGAGGGAGGATGTCAGAAAAGAAATGAAGGGTGGAAGCAGAAATTTAGATCATAGGTCACCAAAGCAAGAATCTTGTGAATGCCGCGAAGCGCAGTATTGTGCGTTTGAGGAATAAACTGCCCCCTTGACACATTCTAGGCTAATTTTAGCATCTGGTTAATCAACGGACAAATATAGAACATAACCATTGCATGATGTAGAAGAGGAACAGCCCAAGGATACCGAGCGTCTTCGTATTTTTATGTCTTTTTATGTTATTAAAAATATATGTGTATAAATAATTAACTTACCCGTAGGGCCTTTCAACCATCTCATTTCACGAATTGTTCTGTTAATGTGTTGTCCACATTTTCGTTCCGTCCACCTCAGCATGGGGCACTGGGTCAGACCACTTTAGCCATTGGATTACCCCTCCTTTGTGTTCTTGTGCAAAGCTCACTTACGCACAAAAAGTAGCCCACTTGAGCAGTTTTACAAAAAACATTCACGAAAACTTGCAAATCAGAAGTCGGCAGCCAAGTCAGAACTATTGGAAATGTCAATCCTTTTTTTAAAACTATTTAAATGTAATCCTTGGGAATCGCTGAAATGTTTTGTCTAGTATATTTCCTCGCGGTTATTGTGTGCCTTTGGCAAGTTAATTAAAAACTTCAATCCGAGCCTGCTCAGCAACGAATTTCCTTGAGCTTCTATTTTCAAGTCTCCCTTGCACTCTTCAATTTAGTTAGAGAATTTATAAAACTGCATTTTCAGAATTTTTAAAAGTCATTAGACCAATTACTGCTGTCTTGTTTTGGCTGCGAGACAGTTTTCCAGGAAACAATAATTTGTCTGAATAATGCAAGATTATCAACAAAGTGTTCGTTCCTCACTTCTGTCCTAATGCGCTGTCAATAGGAAGGGTGTTGACATGCAAGACTAATTAGAGTAAAGGATTGAGGGATGGAGAGGTGTGTGATACGAGCCGGCTGTGACGTAACCATTCACCATTTGAAGTAGAAGAAAGATGTGCCTTTAGGGCAACAGCACCCTAGTCCTGGACAAATAGTGCATTATGTTGCGCTATGAATCAGATGTTTCATGCGGCCGTTGGCATCTGTGCAAAGGATATCGGGGGCTTAACGTGATTGCGTTTTTTGAGCAGAAGTTAAACTCCACGCATTATTCCATGTCCTTTAATGAGGAGCTCGTACATTATCATTATTAAAATGAAAATCTCAGAACGTTTTTATAACAATATGTTTTGTATCTGTTACAGATGTCCGTATTCATCACAATATTGGCCTTTTCAGACACCGACCCTGAAGCATGACGTCTTAAACGCAATTGTTCGTTTATCCGGCAAAACACAAAATTGCATTATCGACTTGTAAAAAATCTCCAATAAAGAAACTATATTATGAATTGTATTGAAAAATAATCATGTCCAACCTGTAAAAGCTAGTAAATAGAAAGGAGAAAAATGAAAAAGCTTTATATAATGCTGAAATGTAAAACCTGGTTCATGCAATTTCACTGAAAAACAAATTCGTTGAATAGCGCTTGAAAAACCATTTAATCTAAATTATTTCATTGACATTTTCAAGATGAATGCTATTTGCCAATTTGTAGAAAGCAAACCATAGAGTGCCTTTATTCTTGACATCTCTCATTCTCTGATTATAAAGGGTTAAATGCCATTATTCTTTAAAACTGGTTCTGTCTGTTGATTTCCTTTCCTTCCGCCACTTTTAATGTTAGATTATTCGCACTTCCCCAATATTCTTCCTTAATTCTACTTTGGCCTCCGGTGGCTCCTTCTGAAACCTTGTGTATCCAACCTGTCTCCTTAATAAGTTTTTCAACATGAGAAATAAGGGGATGCTTGAAATAATCTCAGTCCCATTCTTCTCAGATTCTCACGGCAGCCTTGGACTACTCATATGCAAATCTGCCTTGGTCATCGTAAAAGAGGAAAGGATACCCTTAACTTCCAGGCCACGTCCCCTCTAAATGTGAACACAAGCAACCCCAGAGTAATTTGCAGTGGCTACGATTAATTCATTATTTCCACTTATTACTTTTTTGTTTCCATCAATGCAGCACTCTGATTTGCTATGTCATATTATTTTATTTGATTAATGTAGTTATGTGATGTGATGTTATGTTGTTGTTATGTTGTGCTTTATTATGTGATATGTTATGTAACGTTATGTTGCGATGTAATAAGCTATGTTATGTTATCTGGAATTTGTATAGCATGCCACTACCACGAGTGTGGCATCTTGTCTGTTTATCACTTATGAGTGACTACTGATGCACCTGTATGTTTTATTGGCAAGGTATATGATTGTAGTATGACCTAGTTGGGAAGAGTTGGGTGAGGTCCTGACAAATAGTATTGTCATTGCGCCACAATATTGATGCTTCTGTTATAGATATATGTGACAATAAACAGGGTATGCCTAATAGAGTTTTTGATCAAAGAGAAGTACTCGAACAGGCTGCTATCCTATGCAACAATATATTTGTCTACCGATTCGATCAGAAGCACTGAAAGGCACAGTCTAAGGTAAATCAATAAGCCCCTCAGTAAAAGGGGTATTGTGGTCCACCCAGAAGTGCTGAGGGATCAGTCAATCTTTGTGGGTGAAATGCAGCAACTGAAAGCAAGTAGGCTTCAACCTGTACGAGTAATGGAGGATACTAAGATAGGAAGCAGGGGAAAAGTCTCAAGGAATGCAAAGCAGAGAGAAGAGCAGTGGTTCTCGTTTTATTCACTTTCCAGGCCCTATCAGGTCCTAACGGGCTCCAACAGGTAGGACCCCAAAGGCAGACACCCTTAACCTGCCGACCTAACTGAACTCTCCTAAAGGAGAGGTTAAATAAGGGATTACGGTACCCAGAGAGGTCCTCTGGAAGGAGCTGCTGACTGAATATATGCCTTTAAAGGGTTGTCTCTAGATATTTGTTTTTAATTATTCCATGTATTAAAGAGGATCAATGAATACATGTCTGTTTCAATATAATGTAATGAGAGACTAATGCATGGGAGAAAAGCTCTTTTCCTAAGAAAAAGTACATTTTGCAAATATAAGAAATAGAGAAACGAAACAACTGAAAAACATTGTCCAAAATAATGACAGTTCATTTTATCCCAGTCCTACTCCCAGTGTGTGCCAGCCAAACCCACCCCAGCAACCCTTCAAAGAGCTGCCTTGCAACAAGTGTAGACTCCTTAGAGTCAGATCCTTGCCAAAAAATGTGTGACAAATCAGGCTCTTTGAGGAGGAACTTAGGGCCAGATGTAGGTGGGCAATTACCGGTCGGTAACGGCCGAATTCGGCCGTTACCGACTGGTAATTGGATTTTGAGATGTAGGGCATGCATTTACAGAATCGGTATTTTACCGATTCTGTATTTACCGATTCTGTAAAATTACCGAATCGGTAAATACAGACTCGGTAAAATACCGATTCTGTAAATGCAGATGTAGCTGGCACATGTCAGAGTGCCACAGGGCTTTAAGAATCGGTATTTTACCACCCAATCCAATTGGGTGGTAAAATACCGAATCCAGGTGTGCATGCACATGTGTGCATGCACACCTGTGCCATGTGACACACAGACATGCCCTTAGGGCATGTCTGTGTGCCACATGGCGCACATGCCTATTTTTGGGGTGCCAGAGGGTGTCAAAGTGACACCCCGTGCACCCTTGCTAAAATCGGTATTTACTGATTCTGTAATTACAGAATCGGTATTGCCCATTGATTCCTATGGGCTGCAAGGCCCATAGGAATCAATGGGCAATACCGAATCGGTATTTACAGAATCGGTAAATACCGAATCTTAACGATTCGGTATTTACCGAATCTGAAATACCTACATCTCCCCCCCTCTATTTTACCACCTCTTAAATACCGATTCGGTATGAATCGGTATTTAAGAGGTGGTAAATTAAAATTACCTACATCTGGCCCTTGCCCCTTCGCTGCTAGGCCTTTTCCCTCCTTTTAAGCCTTTTTTTTGGCTATTTGGGGTAGTGTGTGCTTAGGCCCCTGTAACTTTTTGACCACATAAGGTATCCACGCCAATTTTGCGTCCTTTTCTTGAAACATCAAAGGGATTCTAAAAGTGCCCAGGGTTTGTGGATTCCTTTAGAGGGGTCCCAGAAATTTAGCAAAATACAGTAAAATTTTTGTTTTTTTCAGAAAAATGGGAAAAACGGGCAGCAAATGAAAGCATCTGGGGTTTTCCCTGCAAATGCTATCAAAAAAGAGTTTATGGGGCTGAAATCACCATTTTCCCAGCTTTTAGGGAGGGAATGGCAGTCTTTTGTCAGAGAACCAACATTTTTTACACAGTTTTGGCATTTTTCTGGGACATAGCCTTTTTTTGCTATTTTTAGTGCTTTCAACCTCCTTCCAGTTAATGGTAAAAATAAGTATGAAAGCAATTATGGAACCTGTAAAACTATACATTTCAGAAAATTAATTCTGAATTCAGAAAGGGGTCATTTGTCTATGACAGCTCTTTAAAAACAATATACATTTACATCCGCTGGACCTTCCTGGTTGTGGGGATATATAGGACTTGTAGGTTCACCAAGAACCCGACGAACCCAGAGCCAAAAACTGAGCAGCAACTTGCAATGGTTTTTTATTATGTACCGGGTATAGAGCAATTATTCTTGGAAAATGTATACATGGAAAAATCTATATGAAAGACACCTATAAATTTCTGAAATGGGTACAAACTATAGAGTTTAGAAACAGTACATATTTGCACATTTTCAAAAATGGAAGTGCTCATACTAGTATGAGAATTATTGGTCATTTTTCAAAATGACTTATTTTTTACACAATGTCTTTCATTTGGAAGGGAGAAATGCATGACAACTCAATAGGTAATAACAGTTGATTTACAAATCTGAATTACCCTAAGTCTCCCGATAAAAACGGTACCTCACTTGTGTGGGTCGTGCTTGAGCCCGCGACAGGAAACGCCTGCAAATTGCAACATGGTCCCACTTCAATTTCGCAGTGAAAAATGACCCTTGCTTTGCAAAGTGCCTATCTGTAGTTTTTGCACCTTAGCTCTGCCGGCACCTAGGGAAACCTAGCAAACGTATACATTTCTGAAAACTATACACCCAGGGGAATCCAGAATGAGGTGACTTGACTGCCTTCCACCAGGTTCTGTTACCCAGAAACCCATGCAAACCTAAAAAATTGTCAAAAAAACCACATTTCCTCCACATTTCTGTGGTGGAAAGTTATGGAATCAATGTGTATCCACAAATTTCCTTCCACCCAGCGTTCCCCAAAGTCATCCAAGAAAAATGGTACCCCACTTGTGTGGGGCGCCCTATTGCCTGCGACAGGAAACGGCACAGAACGCAACGTGGTCACACCTTAATTTCGCAGTGAAAAATGACCCTTTTATGGCAAAGTGCCTAGCTGTAGTTTTTTAACCCTAGCTCTGCTGGCACCTAGGGAAACCTAGCAAACCTATACATTGCTGAAAACTAGATACCCAGGGGAATCCAGGCTAGGGTGACTTGACTGCTTCCCCCCAGGTTCTGTTACCCAGAATCTCTTGCAAACGTAAAAAATGGACAAAAAAATACATTTTCCCTACATTTCTGTGGTGGAAAGTTCTGGAATCTGTGTGGATCCACAAATTTCCAACCACCCCTCGTTCCCCAAAGTCTTCTGAGAAAAATGGTACCTCACTTGTGTGGGTCGGCCTAGTGCCTGTGACAGGAAACGGTGCAAAACTCAACATGGTCACACCTCAATTTTGCATTGAAAATTGACCCTTTTTTGGCAAAGTGCCTAACTGTAGTTTTTTAACCCTAGCTCTGCCAGCTCCTAGGGAAACCTAGCAAAACTATACATTTTTGAAATCTAGACACCCAGGCAAATCCAGGATGGGAAGACTTGACTGCCTCCCACCAGGTTCTGTTACCCAGAAACCCTTGCAAACCTTATAAATTGACAAAAAAACACATTATCTCCACAGTTCTGTGGTGGAAAGTTCTGGACTCTACGTTGATCCACAAATTTCCTTCCACCCTGCGTTCCCCAAAGTCTTCCGAGAAAAATGGTACCCCATGTGTGGGTCGGCCTAGTGCCTGCTATAAGAAACGGTGAAGAACGCATGGTCACACCTCAATTTTGCAGTGAAAAATGACCGTTATTGACAAAGTGTCTAGCTGAGGTGTTTGAACCCTAGCTCTGCCGGCACCTAGGGAAACCTACCAAACCCACACATTTCTGAAAATTAGACACCCAGGGGCTTCCAAGGAGGTATGGCTTGCGTGGATCTCCCAACGTCCCCTTACCCAAAATCCCTTGCAAACCTCGATTTTAGCTGAAAAAATCTTTTTTTTCACACATTTGTGTATGGGAAAGTGTGGCATCACCGGGTTCACACACATTTCCTACCACCCAGCATTTCCCCAGGTCTTCCGATAAAAATGGTACCTCACTTGTTTGGGAGCCGCAAGTACGCGCGACAGGCAAGGGCCCAAAACGTAGTGAGGCGACATCAAAATTGCCTATCTCAAAACCACCTGCTTTTGCAAGGGGGTCACCTGGGTTTTTGGCCCCGTGCTCGACGGGCATCTAGGGAAACCTCCCAACCCCACACATTTCTGAAAAGTATACACCTGGGGGCCACCAAGGAGGTATGGCTTGTGTGGATACCCCAACGTCCCGTTGCGAACCTCAATTTTAGCTGAAAAAAATCAGTTTTTTCACACATTTTTGTGTGGGAAAGTGTGGCTTCACCAGGCTCACACAAATTTCCTACCACCCAGCGTTCCCCCAGGTCTCCTGATAAAAATGGTGCCTCACTTGTGTGGGAGGCCCAAGTACCCGCGATAGCAAGAGCCCAAAACATTTTTTGAAAGGCAATCTCGATGTTGCCTCAAAATGTTTTGGGTAAGGGGACGTTGGGGGATCCATGCAAGCCATACCTCCTTGGAAGCCCCGGGTGTCTACTTTTCAGAAATATGTGGGTTTGGTAGGTTTCCCTAGATGCCCGTCGAGCACGGGGCCAAAAACCAGATCGTTTTGACAAAATGAGTTGTTTAGTTCTGCAGCGTGACAATTTTGGCACAATATTGCAAGGAAAATGTGACAGACATTGTGAGTTTTACAGGATATTGTGGATAAAAATAACTTGTTAGAATTCACCAGAGAGACATTGCCATGTACTCCCATGGCTTTTCAACAATATCTACAATTGGTAGGTTATTCTTAGGTGGAATGTACACCTTGGCAGAGAGACTAAAAAGACAAAGATTCCTGCACAGCCATCTATTCCTCAAACACACACACATACTGGTTGGATTTGGCACGAGGGCGAGTGATGGTTCAGTATATAAAATGTTATTAACAAGAGATGTCACAAAATGAAATGCTGTGCCAATTAAATGGACAAAAAACCGAACCAATGACTCGCAGCTCGTGAGCTGTAAAACCACTTCAAGGCACCAACCGCTTTACAGGCCATTCACACACCTTTCATACTTGATACACAGAAGACCATTCACACCACCAGGCACGAAAGCAACACATCACAACATTCACAAAAAAGGGACAAGGGGCACCCTGTTTCAAAAATAAAAAAATATATATATATATTACTGCACAGCCATCGATTCCTCAAACACACACCCATACTGGTTGGATTTGGCACGAGGGTGAGTGATGGTTCAGTATATACAATTGTATTAGCAAGTGATTTCACAAAAATGAAATGCACTGTTAATAATTGAAAGGACGAGAAAATGAACCATTAACTCACAGCTCGTGAGCTGTAAAGCCACGACAAGGCACCAACCTCTTTACAGGCCATTCATACACCTTTCATACATCTGACACATACAACAAATTCACACCGCCAGCCACGGGCCCATCACATTACAACACTTCCACCAGCAGACAGCGCCATTCAAGGGCCCATCAATTTCACACGCCCACATTCCTGACACAGCAACTACACAAACAGATGGATTGCATGGAGTGGCGCTCAGCTAGCAGTGTGTGTAGTGACCAGCATCAAGTCACTACTCACACACCGCCAGCCGAGCGCCAGTCCACGCACACCGCCAGCCAAACACCAGTCCATGCACACCGCCAGCCAAACGCCAGTCCACGCACACCTCCAGGCAAGCGCCAGACCACGCACACCGCCAGCCAAACCCCAGTCCACGCACACCACCAGCCAAGCGCTAGTACAAACACACTGCCAGCCAAGCGCCAGTACAAACACACTGCCAGTCAAGAGTCAGTACAAACACACCACCAGCCAAGCGCCAGTCCACGCATACCGCCAGCCAAGCGCCACTCCACGCACACCGCCAGCCAAGCACCAGTCCACACACACTGCCAGCCAAACGCCAGTCCACGCACACCGCCAGCCAAGCGCCAGTACAAACACACTGCCAGCCAAGCACCAGAACAAACACACTGCCAGTCAAGAGTCAGTACAAACAAACCACCAGCCAAGCGCCAGTCCATGCACACCACCAGACAAGCACCATTACAGGCACACCACCAGCCAAGCACCAATCCAAACACACCGCCAGGCAAGCGCCAGACAACGCACACCGCCAGCCAAGCACCAGTCCACACACACGCCAGCTAAACGTCAGTCCACGCACACCGCCAGCCAAACGGCATCCACACAAACCGTCATCACATTTTAGATTTTTTTAAATATAAATAAGAAAACACAAACAAATTGCAAATTGATACAAATCTACTAACACAACAACTAAAACTAAATACACTACACAAATGGCAACTTTGAAACTGAACAAAAATTATTAAACAATAGAGGCCAGGCAGTTCACTTTACCACTCATGGATGCTCCCAACATTCTTTTGCGTATGGTACATTCTAAAACAAGCAGGCACACACCTCCCAGGGTTAGAAGGACACTCGGGGCAGTACATACGAACCTCCTTCCGCAAACCTCTTCGCCAACAGACTCTACATCTCATACTGGGAAAGTCTTTTGAGGATGTAGGAGGAATGTGATCAGGAAAGTGGTGATCTTTCAATCTAGCAACATCCTTCTCCACTCCAACTCTAGGAACACTTGCCTGTCCCACTAAAACAAGGATGCCTATTACAGACTCCTGAAACTTTACAAAAGCCATCTTTGACTGAGGACAAGATTCCTGGAACACAACAAAAGCATTAAAGGTTGCCAAGTGGAAAAGATGGATAGCCAACTTCTTGTACCAAATGTAAGCCTTACGAAGAGCAGCATACGGTTCCAACCTCTGATCTACTCTGTCAACACCACCCATGTGCTTATTATAGTCTGAAATGCGCACAGGTTTGCGCGCTTCAGCAACCTCACCCCAAACAGTAACCGGTTCAGTGCTTTCATCATGGATGGTAGTCAACATGTAGACATCTCTCCTGTCTGAAAACTTCACAACTAGAAGCTCCTTGCAACACAATGCACTGCACTGTTCCCTGACAAGCTTTTGACAAACAAGTTATTTTGGGAAACCTTTACGGTTACAGCGGATTGTGCCACAAGCAACAGTGTCCACTTTGGCCAATTCCCTGAACAACCGCACACCAGTGTAGAAGTTATCTACATATAAATGATGGCCTTTGTCAAATAATCATCTACCAGGTTCCCACACAATTTTCTCAGTCACTCCAAAAGTGGACGGACAACCAGGGGGGTTAATCCTGGATTCCTTACCGGTGTACACTCTGAAATTAGAGACATATCCAGTCCGACTGTCACGCAGCATATACAGCTTAATTCCAATGCGTGCCGTCTTATTAGGAATGTATTGCCTTAAAACCAAGCGCCCCTTGAACAACACCAAAGACTCATCCACTGCAATTACTTTCCCTGTAGCATAGATCTCAGAAAATCGATCAACAAAGTGATCAATGACAGGCCGAATCTTGAAAAGATGGTCACAATCAGGGTGATCTTGTGGCAAAGCTAAACCATGATCGACAAAATGCATCATCCGAAGCAGAAGCAAATACCTATCACGACTCATGACTACTGGAAATATAGCAGTTGCCATCAAAGGATTAGTAGACCAATATGAAGCCATTGATGGCTTCTTTAGCAAGCCCATCAAAAAAGTTAAACCCAAGAACTTCTTCATCTCTTCCAGATTTGTGGGAGTCCACCGGGTAGCTCTAGAGTGGGGCTTAAGGCTGGCACTGTTCTCCCTCAAAAACTATTCAGCATACAAATTAATCTGCTCAACATTCTCTGCCAAAAACACATCATCCATAAACAACTGAAAAAAATCAATCAGCAAATAGTTTTCAGTGTTCGCCCTACACCCTGGAACACCAGTAAAGTCTGGCATTGCCGGCTGCACCATGCCTGGGACAACCCAGAGGTCAGCACTTTCAATGGGAAGCCTTGCAGCCCCAGGCCGCCGCCCAGCTGCCTCTTAACTCACTATACCAACGGGAAGTCTTGCAGCCCCAGGCTGCAACCCAGATGCCTCTTGTCTCACTATACCAACGGGAAGTCTTGCAGCCCCAGGCTGCAGCCCAGATGCCTCTTGCCGTACTATCGGCACATCAATGTCCTCCTTTAACACAGGCACTTCATCCGCACCAAGAGTAGCGTCATCTGCACTCAGAGTATCTTCATCATCAGATAATGCCATGTGGAGAGAAAACTCACTGCCTGAGTCTTCCCCTCCCACCTCTGCCTCAGAATCAGAGTCAGTCTCTGGACCATGGTCAAAGGAAGAATCAAAAAGCATTCCAACAACTTGCTGAGCTGTAATCTGGCGGCTAGCCATTATCCTTACTAAGAAAGGAGACTGCACAAACAAGTTAACAACCAACACTGTGCAAAGTAAGTACAAAAATGTGTGCCTTTATCACAGAGATCTATATACTTAAAAACTATACAATTCACTTACAAGGGACAGCTACACTCATCAGCACCTACTCTGCAAAGACACAGCAAAGAGTCAACGATATCCCACTAGAAAGAAGAAAAAAAAATGAATCTACAGAAAACAAAATACACATCAATCACAAATGCAAAACATTTTTTAGATACTAAAAAAACAGAAACCAAACATACTGGCATTATTACACACTTTGCAAAAAACACATTTACATTGAAATTGTACAAAAAAGGTCTCTTACCAAACACATGCAACTACACAAACAGCAAAATCACCAGTAACGAAACCGCAACCTGCAACAGTCTAAAGAACAAAAGCCTTGAACTAGAACAAAAGAGGGGGAAATAAACCATTACAATTCACAAGAAATAAAAACAATACACATTATAACAGGCTATGTCACAGGCTATGTCACTACACAAATGGGGCCAGAAAGGGCTGAATACACATAAACAAATATATGTCCCCTGGAAGCAACCAATGTATTTATTTTTACATCCCTGGCACTAGTGGGCTTTTGTGCCCCCCCCACCCCCGGGCCAGAAATGCCAAAAATATAGGTAATCTGTCCCCAAGGGGGGGGCAGAAAAGTCTAACAAATTAATTAGGTCCATAAGGAAGTGACCCTTGCCCAAGGGGTCGCATTACATTTCAAATTTGAATACACTCCCTGGTGTCTAGTGGGGTTTTCTGCCCTCCCCTGGGGGCAGAAAGGCCAAATAAAGAAACAGATCTGCCCCCAGGGGGGCAGAATATACTAAAAAAAAAAAAAAAAAATCGCCCCTGGAAGCGACTGGTCACTTCCAATTTAAAGAAAAAAAACAATTCCCTGGCTCTAATGGGCTTTTCTGCCCCCCCTGTGGCCAGAAATGCCAAAAATCAGGCTATCTGTCCCCAGGGGGTGCAGAATATATTTTGTTTTAAAAAATTGGGCCCCCTGGAAGTGACCCTTGCCCAAGGGGTCGCTTCCATTTAAAAAAGCAATGAATTCCCTGGTGTCTAGTGGGGTTTTCTGCCCCCCTGGGGGCAGAAAGGCCAAATAATAAAAACGATCTGCCCCCAGAGGAGGCAGAATATACTTTAAAAAAAAAATTGGGCCCAAGTAAGCGACCCTTGCCCAAGGGGTCGCTTCCGATTTTACAAAAAACAAATTCCCTGGCTTTAGTGGGATTCTCTTCCCCCCCTGGGTCCAGAATCGGCCAAAAAACGGCCGATCTGTCCCCAGGTGGGGGCATAAAAGTCAGATTTTTTATTTGCCCCCTAGGAAGCGACCCTTGCCCAAGGGGTCGCTTCCTTTTTACCAAAAAAGACATCCCTGGTGTCTAGTGGGGGCATTCCTGGTGCACGGTCGTGACGCTGTGCGAGATTGTGCACCAGGAATGCCCTGCATTGGGACATCAGGGGAGAGAAACACTGTTTCCTCCCCCCGATGCCTCAAGGCACAACAAAATGCCCCCCCCCGCCCCACCGGAGGCCCAAACTTACGTCCTGATCCTGGACGGGCTGGAAACGAATGGTTTCCAGCGCGTCCAGCGCGCCCTGATGATGTCGGCACGCGCTGATGTAATCAGGAAGCATGGGGGGGCTCTGTTGCTGTGGGCACAATCGATTCCCCAGGGCTGTGCTGATGACGGAGCGGTTCCGTCAACAGCACAGCCCAACCGATGCTGATGACGGAACCACTCCATCATTTGCATCGAAGGGGCTAATCTGCACATTCTTGTAGTCGCTGAATCCTGCAGAAGAGACAGCATTGATACTGATTGAAAGATTATGATGCCCTGTTGTTTGAAAATATTACAACCGGATAGGGCAGGTGGAGAAACATGGGTCGGTGCAGGGCAAACATTTCCCACCCTTTATACAAATACTTCATAAATACTTAATAGAGACATGACACATGTTTCCTGTGTGGCTGAACAAAATTAGTTAAGTGTTGCACCTGATACTATCCTTAAAGAGTAAATTTAATGTAGGATTAGAGAATTTACTCATATTGTATGTTTTACCATAACTGATTGGCATATTATTTAATAGTCTTGATAACATTTTTTTTTTAATTAAAGTTTTTATTAGCCTTCGATTAGATACATTAAACATATATAGCACAAAAGAACAACATAAATGCCTTCTCTAAAGCACAAAAAGGAACACCGGGGAAAAATATAATAACAATATTAGAAAAATTCAAGTAAATACAAGCATTAGCATAAAATGATATAGTATAGACAATATGTATTGACAATAGGCTTGACCAAATCCTTTCAAATGTTGCCCTTGAGCGTGGACCCATGGCTTTTGCTATGGCCAAATCCATTTCATAAACCTCTACCCAAAATTCAGTGATTTTCAGGCTAAACGTTTGAATCCACCCCCTAGCAATGCACAAGCGGGAACACACTATAAAAATAGAAACCAGAGATTTCGATAAGTTGCCTTGATCGACTACTATCCCCAGTAAAATTTCTTTCTCAGTTAGTTGAATATCAATACCTGCTAGAATGTGTCAGAGATCAGCAGCATATTCCTGACACTTCAGGCAGCGTGTCTTTAAAGAAGCATTGGTCAAAGCCCACTTAGAAATTACCTCTGGGCGCTAATGTAGCATAAACATAAACCGGTGTTGCTGTAGTTTCAAGTTAACTGAGGTAACTTCAGTATTAATTAAAGCCAATGATTCATGTAGTTCCTCGTTAGAAATATCGATTAAAAAAGTCTGGTTTAATTTGGCTATAATCTGTATGCCATCATCATTAGCGGCCGATAAGAATCTCTGGTGGACTTTCCCGATACAGCTCCGGCCTGAAATCTGAAAAATTGCATATAATACCTCAGTTGGACTGGGTAGGGCTGATAATCCCTCTCCTTGAATAAAATAATCCCTAACTTGTAGATATTTAAAAAACAAATTATGTGCTACCTCGAATTCCTCTTTAAGTGACGCAAATGATCTAAAACCTTGCTCGTGGTACAGTTGCCCAAGCTGTGTTATGCTGCAGCATTGTCACCCTCTCCCCACAGAATCAGAAAATATATCAGACAGTCTCGGGTTACCCCAAAGAATAGTAAATCCGTGCAGATCGGGTAGTACATAGGCTTTACATATATCTTGCAAAATCCGGGCAATGTGTCTGACTATCTTGAATCGTTCCCGTTTATAGTAGTTCGCATCAGCCATTTTATACAGTAAGAACCCAGTATTTGCGCCACAGGCGAGCTGATACGCAAACCAAGTCTTACCCACACCAGGCCCCTTAAGTAGACTCTGAATCCGATGAACAAAAGCAGCCCAAAAATAAGCTTTAAAGTCTGGGAGTTTAAAACCACCTTATTCATATGTTTACTTGATGTACCTAAGAGCGCTCCTTGTCCTCCGAAAGCCCCATATGTGACTCCCTACAGCACTATCTAGCCGCTTAGAGAATGAAATTGGAACCCTCAGTGGATTGGTGCGAAAAAAGTAAAGGAACTTAGGTAAAATATTCATTTTAACTGCATTACACCTCCCCATAATAGTAAGTGGTAGCTTGTGCCAGCTGTGCATATCTGCAATGACCTTTTTAAGCAGTGGCTCATAATTTAGAGCGTTAACATCATCAATGTGGCAGCTAAGGCACACTCCAAGATAAGTAGCGGTTCTAGTGAATCCTAGCGAGAGTGGGGCAGAATCTAGATCCAAATTTAAAATTGACTGTGTCTTGTTTAAGTTTAACTTATAGCCGGAGAAAGACCCAAAGCGTTGGGCCTCTAACGTTATCACGGCTATAGTTTCCGCCAGTTTCGTAGTGTATATAACAATATCGTCTGCATACGCAGTAAATTTTAAAGACATACCGTTAAAGGACACTGGAGAAATAAAAGTATTGTGGAGCAAGTGTCTAATAAAGGGCTCAATGTAAAGAGCAAATATTAGTGGGGATAACGGGCATCCCTGCTGGGTACCACTTTGAATACTAAAAGAAGAGGAAGAAAGGCTGTTAAGCCTAATAGCAGCAGTTGGGTTGCAATATAGTTTCTGCACTGCCGAAATAAACCTCCGACCGAGCCCTAGAGAAGACATCGTAAGACATAAAGACCCCCAAGCCACTCGTTAGAAGGCTTTATCAGCGTCAAGCATCAGCATCCCAATCTGCTGGTTTAAATGACCAGCGATATCGAATGCAGCAATAGCTGTGTTTATGTGTGCCGCTGTGTCACTGCCCGGGACAAAACCATGCTGTTGTTCATATACCAATAGATGAATCAGGGGAGCTAAACGAGAGGCGGGAAGCTTTGAGAATTGTTTTGCGTCTGCATTAATTAAAGATATTGGTTGGTATGAACTCCTGTCCTCCACGGGTTTCCCCTTATTTCAAAAGACAATAATGTTACTTATGTTCCAGGAGGAGGGTGCATCACCACCTTGCAGTATTTCGTTACCCAACTCTAGGAGGACCGGGACCAATATATCCTTAAAAGTTTTGTAAAACTCAAGAGGGATGGTATCTTCGCCTACCGCTTTACCAGAGGGTAATGCACTGATTGCTGTGTTTATTTCCAATGAATCCGCGCCTCTGTCCAATTGGTCAGATTTAAATGAATCCAAAGCCGACATTGCACTTTCTTATATGTACTCTATAGCTACTAGCTGATTAAAGCTTGCTGAGTCACTATAAAGATCAGCATAGAATAACCTAAATTGCTTTATTATGTCTTGGGATTTAGTATAAACTAGACCATTGGCTCTTTTAATTTGTTTAATATGTGACTTAGCCCTCTGGTCTGCTAACTGATAGGCTAAAACTCATCCAACCTGTTCTACATATTCGTATTGCCTCGATTTATACTTATGAAAGTTATTAGCCACTCTGTCCCTTAACCTTCTGCTGAGTTTAGCTCTCGCTTCAATAAGCTGACGGTAAATCAGCGATTCACCAGTGTCCTTTAAGGCAACTGCTCTAGCATGTAGCTGCTCTAATTCAATATACTGCCTATGCTCAACCTCTAACAGACTTTTATTAGACCGATTCTGTTTAATAATGCATTGAAATGTTGCCCCTCTCACATATGCCTTCAGACAGTCCCAAACTATTGCACAAGATGCTGTATATTGATTGTTCGCAATATTCCCTCAAAGTTCCTTGCATGAAAGCTACTTAATCAGGGTTGCTGAGGAAGTTCCTGGGAAATGAAAATTCCTTTATTGGCTCCTTCCCCTCCAGCTGAAAGTGTGCTGCGAACATGATGGGGTTAAGGTCCGATGTGATTCTCAGACACACCTGCATGAAAGAATTTTCTAACATAGCTTTATTGGTGAAAATCATGTTGATTCTAGAGTATTGTTTGTGTGTATTTGAGAAGAATGTATAACCTGGTATTGAGGGAAAGAGTATTCTCCAACCAGACATCCTCCATTTAAGGTATATGAAGTAGGTCAAGTATAGCTGCCCTCATCTGACCAATTCGAACACGTGCTGCCAAAATAGTAGGGTCAATCTTTTTTATCTAAAATGCAGTTAAAATCTCCCATAACTATAACTTCTCCCTCCCATTCTAATAGTTCAGAGCACAAGAAAGAAATAACCTCGGGGCAGTCAACATTAGGACCGTAAATCATGCAGATCATCAACTCACGGTCAAAAATCAGAAGTTGGGAAATTGCCCATCTTCCCTTAGAGTCGGCCATAGTACGTAACACCGATACTGTACAAAGTTTAGACTTTAGTAAAGCCAGCCCTCAGATAGACGCTGTCTGCGAGGTGCACACGATCAGATCATGGCCAAGTTGTTTAAAAAGAGTTCTATCCTTAAATGCCAATTGCTTTCAGCAAGTCCAACTATTTGAGGTTTAACCCCTTCTCTGCAGTGGCTATTCCGCCGCAGTGCTAAGGGGGCGGGGCGGCCGCGCGGCGGGCGCATGCTAGTGACGGAACCGCTCCGTCACCAGCCGCGGTTGCGCTGTGCTCATGACGGAGTGGTTCTGTCACGGCCCCGCCCGCTCAATGGAACGCTCAGCGCAGGCGCGGAATCTGCGCCGCGCAGGCGTGCCGAGGGCGCCGTGACAGAACCGCTCCGTCATCAGCATAGCGTGACCGCAGCTGATGACGGAGTGGTTCCGTCACCAGCAGGGGCGGGGTTAAAAACCTTAAGTTCTTTTGCAACCAAACGTCTTTTACTGGCCTGATTAAGCCCAGCAACGTTCCAACTCATAAATTTAACACACGTCATTGTGTAGGTTTTGCAAATTCAGACCAATCTCCATCCCCAAAAATAGGAGTTCCTTAATCATGTGCTCATTCTGTGCATTTTTACCTAAGTCTTGGCTACTTATCCCCCTTTCTCCCTGACTACCCCCACCAACTAATCCAAAAGTCACCATTTCTACACATACACACATCCCTCACCCTTCCACTCCCACCCCGTGTCTTACAAAGGAATCACCTCTTCCGTGCTGTCCTTGAGTGACAGCATTCGGAAGACGCCCCCCCACACCCCTCTCCCTAGGAACCCTCCTGAGCCCGCGCACCCCACCCACGCCACCGACAGATGCTCATGCCATTAAAAAAACCCCAAAAGAAGCACATCCTAACAGTGCCAAAAAAGGCAAGAGAGTTTAGGCAGACATACTTAGAAACTGATTGCCGATTGTCCTCCCTTTTTTATTTTAAGCCACCATTAAACATTGAGTCAATCTTTAGGAGTAGGCTGCCACTTAAAAAGTGCCTTTTTAGCCTCCTGCTCATTGAAAAAGAAATGAGTGCGACCGTCCTTAATGACTTTTAAACGAGCTGGCTCCTGTAAAAAAACCTATGTGCACACAGCGTTATAGGGGTCAATAAATTGACGAAGCTGCCATCGCTTTTCCATAGTTGATTTCAACAGGTCTGAATGCCAAAAATAGACAAAGAATCTATTTTAACAAGAGCTGTAGGGCGTGCCTTAAAAAAAATTACTTGACGCAGCAGTAAGTTGCCCAAAAACACAAGGATAGGTCCTGCAAAATTAGGTTTAGCTTGGCTACTTTGCGAAAAAAATAAAGGCAATTTATGCGCTTGCTGAACCTGTGTATCCATGTCCCAGTCTTCTAATTCAGGGAAGGCCTTCTGTAGCAAGTTGACGATGAATGCCCGTGGGTCAGAACCTTCCCTGCCTACCGGAATTCTAAAGATCCTCAGATTCTGACGCTGCTGGCGGTTTTCAAGATCTTTGATCTTAAGTTGCATAGTTGACATTTGAGAGTCTTGTGATTTAACTAAATTCATTGTGTGAGTATTGACCTCCTCTACGGCTGCCACCCGTTGTTGGAGTTCACTTTTGACAGAGCTTGCTTGATCTCGATGCTGTCAACATTAGCCTGCTGATAATAGTGTTGTGCTTATGCCCTCTGAATGGTGAGTGCCTGCATAATTCTGGAAAGTGAGGGTTCGTCATCCTCATACTGGGTATGCTTCACGCTGCTCGCTATTCCTGTTTCTTTTATAGACGATGTAGGAGAAGATACTGAAGGCGATATAGCAGGAATGGAAGTGGAAGCGGAAGGCATAGTAGGAGGGATTATGAAAGTAGGAGATGTAGACCCAACAGCTTGGGCTGTCTCCATGATTGTCGAGACTTGAAAAGAACCTCAACCCCCATCATCAGGCTTGATTCGTAATCTACCCCCAGCATGAGGAACTTCAGCACCCAAATCAGCAACAGAAGGGGCCTCGGGATGTTTGTGGTGGAATTTGCCACCAAATCTAGGCGACCATTATGTAAAGTAGCACTTAGAATATTACCAAATTCCCCAGTGTTAGATAGTCTAGAAATAATAGATTTTACATCGCCTTTAGATGAAACCCACCTCCGTAATGGTCTCACTCCTGAACGGATCTTTGCAGAACTTGCGGGTCCCTTAAGTCATCCCAACACCTCTGTCATCTGTGCCTTGGCTCCACCTCTGATACCCCGTCCTTGCCTGCCCGGATTGATTCAGGGCCTTTCCCTTTAGCAGCTCTCCCTCCCTCTGGGGTGTTATTTTTAGGATTCTTGGGGGCCCCTAAAACGTGGTTATCTCTATACACAATGCCCTGCCACCGTGCGACAGCGTCGGAGGAGAGATCTGAACAATCAGGCAGACCGGGTTTTGAAGCGATATTACTCCCTCTGCCACTGCCACTGAAAGCACTGATCTGCTCCTTACATATGCCGTTTTCACAATTTTCAGAGGCTTCGTCACTCTTGCCCGCCTTGCCAGATCCAAATTGGTTGTCATTTTGCTGTTTCCCATTTGCCAAGAAGTCCTCTCCGGTCGACCCATAACTTGATGAAATCTACCGTCCTCTCTTAGTAGATAATGTACTTACCATATAGATAAAATTCATCTTTCATAATGTGTGCATTAAAACCTTGAATTACATTTATTGATTAGCAAACTAAATAGAAACCATCCTCATATATGCAGAATGTGATTTCACTTAAAACCATTAAAAGTTGTGCAATGTGTGCACACATTTTTCGTATATTTTATTTAAATGTAGTTCCTAGCCGTACTTACAGATTATTATTTTAAAGATTTACTGTATGTTACATGAAATGTGAATCGAATGCAATAATAATGCATACTCGTTTGTGTTTAAATGTGCACACAAATATTAAATGTGCACCTTTGAGTAAATGCTTTTACTCGTCTTGACTAGGCCTGTATTTCACGATGCTGCATAAGTACTATTTTCTGCTAACATGACATTTCTTGCAGGTATTCACATGCATTGTTAGTTTGAGAAGAGATACATTGCTGTACTAGCGATAGAAGAGCAAGCGTGAGAAGAAGACCTTGACGAAAGAACACAAGGAGCCAGAGTGTCAACTGAAAGTCCTATAGAGCAATGTTGTGATCTAACCTGTACACGAGAAGATGTCGTTCTCTTATGCGATGTGAGATTTTTCCCTGATGTTGCTGTGTGCAACATGAGAAATGTACATGAACAATGGACCCCTGATTAAGCGTAGAAAGGGTTGTTACCAAGAAGACTCTTGTGTGTTATAAATTAATGTTTCACCATTGGATTTCGACCCTTTTGACATCCCTTCAGAGACTCTCCCCTGAATGCTTAGATCACTCTAAGAGCTTACTTTGTTTCTTTACTGAGTGTGGCTTAGGCTAACACTGACTTGCTGACCCAATAAGACTCTTGACTGAGCTTCTGAAAGGCTGATGCCTCTCTTATTTATGTTGCCTTGCCTAGATCGTATTTCCTTTATGAAGATGCCTGATTTTTGAGTCTCTTTAGATTTTTAGAACCATCCTTTTCACTGGAACTCTACCCTGTTTGATTTAGATTCATTCATGCATAGACAACAAAACATGTGCTTCTTTCTTGAGCATCAGTAACTTCTCCTCATATTTTGTACTGCTGTAACTGAATAGCTTGTTTGTCATATTTTGGTCCGCCTAAATTTCTTCCGTAGGTTGGGATTTCCTGGACATACTATGGCTATAGACGTGGGTCTTCATACACATGTTTGGCTCGTACAATGGCATAAGATCACTGAAAGAAGCTGCATTGACATTTCCTCGTTATAGGTTTTTTAATTTGAGAATTATTGAGCATTTAGGAAGGACGCTGTATAAAATGAAACCACCTCCTAGACCTACGCCATACAAAGCACTTAATGCTTAGGAACATAGAGACACAGAGAGAGATTTCAAGGAATGGCCGAAGAAGGCACATGTACTTGTCTAGATGCTAGATGGGATGCACAACAGAAATCCTGGAGAACTGACATGATTGAGGGAGCTGGATTATATCCTGCATTAACGTGGGAAGAAAAAGGGATGGGTAAAGCAAGGATAAAAAAAATACGAAAAAGACAGGTGACACAGAGAACATAGCTGACGACAGTGACAACAACTTAAATGTGGATTTTATAATTGAACTACTGTTAAACTGTCTACCTCCAAACAATGACACCCAGACTGGTGGAGCAAGTAATGTACCTATGAGTGAGACTTTTGATGTAACTAAGGTACCAGTAAATATCAATCCTGATCCGATGGGAGAGAATTCAGGACTGAAAGGCCTTCGACTTCACATGCTCCCAATGTCCCAGATGCATTGACTGTTCCTGTCACAATTGGCCCTGCAGTTCATGTGTATAAATCTTGAGTAGCAGGAACTAATACACATACTTTTTCTGTTCCTACTGAAATGAATGCTATAGCTAGCAATTCAGTGTACTTGACAATTCCTCAGACTCACAAAGTTCTGACACAAGGGAATACTCCATGTGCCCCGAGTGCAGACCCTACATTAAATCAAACAGAGTTTGAACTGACAAGGAGATATCCCCAGAGGTCATCACCTTTTTCATGCCCAATACAAATGTACCTCCAAATGTGAATTACAGTACCCCTAGAGCAGAGGTGTCTACGGACATGCCAATTTCTGACATGTCTCTTATGAACTTACCACCTGGTATAAGAAGTGTTAACTATAGCAAAGAAATAATTATGCATTCCCCAGCAGAACTACTAGGTCTTATTGCCCGAGAACTTGATGATTTATTCATAGGTACAGACAACCCAACAAGTCCTGGAATGAGTAAAACGAGTGCTCAAGTCCCTTCGAGAGAAAGAGTAATGAATATGCTAAACTGAAATTAGAATTAGAAGAACTGATAATTAGAACTCTTGATGTGTCACAATTGAATGCCTCCCAGGGTGATGAACTATTGTTCCTGTGCAAGGATATTACATGAAAGGCAGAACAGGCTCATGAAAGACTATCTGAATTGGCCCAAAGAAATGGAGTTGATTTACAGATATCCAAAGCCTTTCAAAAAAGTTGCTGGTTAGGCTTTAGTGCCAGAGATCTCATAAACATCTGACCAACAGGAATGACATCACAGATCAAGGAATTATTTCCATATGTTTAAAAGTGGAGTGAATTAGATAAATGGGAAGGTAGAGGGTAAAAAAAAAGGAATTGAAGAATGTTTGACTGCAAATGCCTCCATTTGGGACAGACGAGGAGGATGAGAATCTACACATGCTTCCCATGAGAGAAGTGCCTGATGTAGTATATGTCCATATATCATGGAGCAGGACTGAACCATGAGTTTCCTAAATTGAGAGAGAACCCCGTGGAATGGTATAGATAGGTTGATCGATTTGTAAAAATATCAAAAGTTTTCTGGAAAGATTTGGATACTCTATTTGAAAATGAGGTTCCAGGTGATCTGCGGGTTGAATGCAGGGTTTTGGTGTATTGGCCTGAGGTAGAACCGAAGAGACGTCCTCAATAAAATGGTCGGTCACCACTGGTAATGAAAAAGTAAAACCAGTTGATTATATTTTTGAAGTCGAAAATCACTCCTAAGGAAATTGATTTGGTCAAGATTGACAGAACGACCCAAGAATACAAAGAGTCAATACATGCCTAATATGAGAGAATTTTGCAGGCATTTGAATAGTTCAGCATGAAAGAGAGTTTTGAGGAGAAGGATGTAGGGCATTTTGTTTACAGATTTGTGTATGGATTGAAGTCTGAGGTTAGTTCCACGATTCAGCAGAATTTGATTTGTAGGCTAAGTAAGCCCATTGATGCCATATTGAGAGATGCCAAACACTGCAGGGACAAAATGGAAATAAAACATAAGAATCTGAAGAACAAATAAATTATAGCATAGATGAAAGCTACACAGCGAGGTCAGATTCAACAGTTTGTTGTGAATGCTGGTCCCCTTCAGGAAGGGTATCATCAGGGAGCTCCTATGATGCAAGTAGGTAATGGGTTTCAACAGAATGGGTTTCAACCGTAAGGTAGAGAACATGGTGTCATGATTGATCTGAGTGCAGGAGTTGATATTCCGACAAGGATGAAGACTAATCCCTGCCATGTCTGTGGCAGGCTAGGGCATTGGAAGTACAAATGTCGGTTTAATACTGGTTAAAGGAAATCAGGTTCAGAATGATGGATTTGTGCAATCACCAGGAATTAATATGGTCCAGACGCAGCAAGTACAGAGACACAGAATTCAAATCCTAATGTACACCAAGCTTAGGTCATGCAGGTTCCACATGCCCCAAAGCCCAAACAAAATGTAAATGTCCGGAGATACAATGCAAATCAGATACCAAATGGAAATTCCAATCCTTTTGTGAATCAGGGTACTTCTCAACACAATCCAAGCAGATGTGTTGATAGGCCAAACCAACAATCCCTTCCAATTGGGGTCTGATGAATTGTAAGAACCATTTTGTATGATGGTATCTAATGTATCCTCACTGTGTTGGGTGTAATTTTGCAAACCCTCAAAATGTGCAAGTGAGGGGATCTGAGGTGTGTACAAAACCTTGAACTTGGCGACCCTAAGACAGGAAGTCTGTTGCACTGTGTTGTTCAGGAAAAGCATTCATGTGGTATGAGGCATGCTCTAAATAAGGCCCCAGTTCCCTGAACCTGCTAATCTATAGTCCTCCAGACAGAGTTTGTGTCTATAGTGTCCCTCCAAAAGTCAAACCCTGTAAAGACAGCTGGGCAATAAAGGAGGAAGAAAATATTATCTTAGTGAGCAGATTTTTCTTTGCAGGTGTAGGTGCAAGCCTATAGTAATACGAGGCTGGATCTGAAATGTTAAATCCAGAAAAATAAGCAAACTTCTGGGCAAATGTTATTGAACTACCTTTCAGCGGTGTTGGGCAATGTTCCCATTGATAGCAAGTGAAAACATTAAGTGGGATGCTTGCTTTGTGCAGAAAGTTGTGACCAAAGTGCTGGTAACAAAACAGGGTGTCAAAGTTAGATGTACCATCATACAACTGATCATTTGAAACTGCAGCAGAATGTTCTAAATCAGACAGCATAGTATTTACAGTTTTAAAACCCCGATCATCAGAGAAAGTGTGTGAATCCTCAGACCTCGGTACTTGGATCGCACTCTCCCCGGCAGTTCCGCGGTACTCTGTGTTGCCTCTGGCAGCCAGCCCCTCCATTGCATGGTTCGAGACCACCCTGATTCTGGTTTATCTTTAGTGCGTTTGTGACATTAGTGTGCCTGGTTCATCTGTATTCCCTCATTGCCCATTGCCCTTTGCTGGTGCTCCCCTTCATCTCCCCTCCGTTTCCCACAGCTGGCCTCTGACCATTCACCCTACTGCCCCGCTCTCACCTCCCAGCTGCACGTCCCTCTCTCCTCCCCTATATTATGGCGACCACTGCGGGGGAGTGCGTGTGAATCCTCAGACCTTGGTCCTTGGATTGTACTCTCCCTAGCAGCTCCTCAGTACTCTGCATCGCCTCTGGCAGCCAGCCCCTCCGTTACAGGGTTCGAGACCACCCTGATTCTGGTTTCTCTTTAGCGCGTTTGTGACATTAGTTTTAAATTAGTGTAATTGTAATTATCTGTTGTTGTTTATGTGTAATAAGTGTGCCTAGTTTATCTGTACTCCCTCATTGCCATTGCCCTTTGCTGGTGCTCCCCTTCCGCTCCCCTCTGTTTCCCACCGCTGACCTCCGACCCCTCCCCCTACTGCCCGCTCCCACTTCCCAACTGCACATCCCTCCCCTCTCCCCAACATTATGGCGTCCGCTGCGGGGGAGCTCGTGTAAATCCTTACACCTCGGTCCGTGGATCGCACTCTCCCCGGCAGCTCTGCGGTACTCTGCATTGCCTCTGGCAGCCAGCCCCTCAGTTGCAGGGTTTGAGGCCACTCTGATATTGGTTTATCTTTAGCGCATTTGTGACATTAGTTTTAAATTGGTGTAAGTGTAATTGCCTGCTGTTGTTTATTTGTCATTAGTGTGCCTGGTTCATCTGTATTCCCTCATTGCCCATTGCCCTTTGCTGGTGGTCCCCTTCTTCTCCTCTCTGTTTCCTGCCGCTGACTGCTGACCGCTGACCTCTGACCTCAAGCCCGTCTGTGCCCGTCCGCAACCCGGCCAGCGCCAAGAACCCTGGTTCTCCCAGACCCCATCACTAGGACTTAACCACCTTCCACGCAGACAACCCCGGAAGAAACGCCGACTGCACAAGATCCTCACTGAACACCACCCACGGGCAGTTCTCATGCAGACCCTGCCGCAGATCCTTTATCATTCACAAAGCTATCACGACCGCCCAAGGCACCCCCGATGCATGCACCACCGAAACCCTGACTTGCATCCTTCTCTACGTGCGCTCACTGCACAAACACGTCGTAGAGATCTGGGACCTGATTGACACCCCCTCGCCCGATGTCGCCTTCTTCACGGAAACCTGGACCAATGCCACGTCCGGCCCGGCATCGCCACGGCCATCACCAATGGCTACAAGATCCATAGAAAGGACCGTACGCACCGCCCAGGAGGAGAACATGCCATCTCACACAAGACCCTCCTCTGACTCTCCACATCCAACACGAGTGCCCCCACTCCAACACAGACCACCTCCACTTCCAGATCCAGACTAACCCCAGGACCTTCATCTACGGACCCCCAGGACCTCAAACTCACCACGCAACCACCATTGGCAAGCTTGCCAAACCCTACGCCATCACCTCCACGGACTACATTCTACTCGGGGACCTGAATTTCCACATCAATAACGGCAACGACCCCGACTCCACCACTCTCCTCGTCAACCTCGCCAACCTTGGACTGAAGCAGCTAGTCACCACGCCTACCCACAGAGCCTGTCACACCCTCAACCCCATCTTCGCGGGAGGAACTAACATCCGCTTCAACCACACCACCCAGCCCCCCTGGACTGACCACCACTGTGTCCACTTCACCTTCAACACCACCACCACACCCATACCCGCGGCCGTCACAATGGAACTGGAGCAAGGTCACAGAGGAACACCTCAGCACCATCCTCCATCAAAACCCCCCCATCACCACGAACAACACCTACTCCGCAGCCAGAGAATTTACCCGCTGGGTCTCCCTATGTGCCGACAATCTTGCACCCCTCCGCCATGCCAAAAATGCCCTCTAAAAGCCGTTTGGTTCACCACAGAACTTCAAGAAGCCAAATGCTTCAGCAGACGCCTAGAGAAAACCTGGCAAAACATGAAAACCACAGAATCACGGAACAACCACAAGAGCGCCCTGAAGGAGTACCACCAATGCATAGGAGATACCAAACAGACCTTCATAAGAGACAAAGTCCAGACCAACCTGACCAACGCCAAGGAACTGTTCAACATCATACAGCAGTTCGCCAAACCAACCTGCGAAGCCACGGACGTCACACCCTCCCAGGAACTCTGCGACAAGCTCAGCTCCTTCTTCCATCTGAAGATCAAGACCCTCTACGACAACTTCAGAGAACCAAGAATGAGTACAACCCCCCTATCCACCACCGCCGATAAGCCCACCATCACGTTCTGAGATCCCACAACCATCGAACTCATCTCCGTGACCATGAAGAAAACTCACTCAAGAGCCCCAACGGACCCCTGCCCACCGCACATTTTCGACAGGGCCACCGCCGTCATCGCACCCGAACTAGGATGAACCGTCAATGCCTCCCTCAGATCAGGCATCTGGAAACAGGCAAACAGGCATCTGAAAACTGGCAAAATTGCCAGTTTTATCCCTAAGTCCATTGCAGGTTCTGCTCTGTATTCATTCTGTATTTGTTTCAATACATCTGGAATAACTGCTATTGAAGGGGTACCATGAGTTCTGGTATAAACAGCTGAAAAAACTAAACCCAAGTGTACAATCCAGCCAACGAACATGACAACCCTTGACCCTTCGGGGATCGTGGAAACAGTAAAGTACTTTTCGCTCAGTCAATCGTGCTCACCATGTCTCAGAGAGATACACAGAATAAACGTTGTGGACATTTTCAACAAACATTTATTGAACCAGCGGCATTCTAGTATAAAACGTGTTTGCTTTGCCATCAGTATACAAAAGTTAATGCAAGAGATTACAAGCAACAACAAAGTAAATAGCAGGTAGAATTCTACCATGGTGCTAAAACAGTGGAAATATGCAGGCATATAAACATGATAGTAATCAAGCGTACTCGTACAATGCAGAACCTACCTAAGTGTACCTAGCATATATGTGGGTGTAAAGGTAAGAATCCACTAGGAAAGAGCCAGCCCCATTACGTGATGGGAGAGAAGGAAGGACCCTGTCTTGGTCTCAAGTTGGGCACACATCAAGGGATGTCAGACCGCTATGTGTTGAAGCTTCAGCAGGCTTTGACCTCAGTGTCTGTGTCAGCATGGAAGCATCTCCTCTCCTTCACTTGTGAAGGTGTGGTTTTTTTTATACTAAAATCATAGCCTCAGTGGTTCTACCACAATTGATTTGTTGTGAGTACAATTATGTAGATGAGCCTAAATCAATAATTGTGATTGAGAAGTCTGGTTGCCCTAGGATGAAAGATAGCGATTACTTTTGTACAGAGCATGTTAATGTTATTATGTGCGAGGTTGTGCAGGGGGTTTTACTAAGAATCCTAATGCATTATAAATGAGGCTAGTTTCAAGGAAATCATATACAACCTAAGCACAGGTGCACCACACAATAAATTGAGACTGGAAAAAAGACTATGTTATTTTAGATCCAGCACCTATCCTAATCAAAGTTTTCTTTTTATTCCAATTTCATCAGTTTTCACAAAAATACAGCCAACGTGTTTCGTCCTGCTAGAGGACATCTTCAGGGCTGATCATTTAAACAAATATAAAATACATATCAATATACAAAAACAAAGACCACATATAATCCATGCATACTATGCATACTTTTTCTCAAAATGTTCCTTACATCCAAATGGCTACATTAACAATCCAATACACAAAAATCAATTGCATTAAAGAAAAAGTCAAAAAAGACAGACCAACATTTTATAGTAGTTCAAGATTTTACTACATACAATTTTTTTACTATATATACAACATATGTACAAACATAAAAAACCCCAACAAATGAGAAAAAAGGAGAAAAGTCCTTTGGTAGGGTTAAATATGGACTGACACACAAAGCCCAAAAATCTGAAGTCAATAGGAAGTAGAGAGAACAGGAAACTAGTAGGGGATGCAGACATCTAGTACGTGAACAGAGTAAGAGCCAGCAAGTTGAGGGATATACTTATCTGCTAAATTATTTCATAGAAGAATGGACTTAGGATTGTATGGGAGGGAGAGGGAGAAGAACAGATACTGATTGCGAGCAGCAGTGGGGATAAGAGAAAGTGCAGTCGGGCCTATATGCCCACCTGGCAGACACAATGAAATACCCACCACTGCGGAAGTTAACGGGTCAATGCCAGCTAGAAGAGAGGTTGGCAGATAACCGGAGCGGTATTCACGGTTATCTTGAATATCTACAATATATCAATGTAGATTATACACCAGACTCTTCCATTCCGTCACCGGGTATGATGATGGCAGACCTACCAAGTTACAGTTGAAAATACCCACTTGATTTTACATAAAGAGGCAACGTTTCTCTTGAAAAAGTAGATAGCGAGAGTACAACAGTCCAGGATGACGGTTAGATCCAACAATAGGACACCAGCAGTAGCGCAGAACCGATATATAAGAATAAAGGGATTTCACCTCAAATGGTTGATACTGCTTTCTGTGGGATGGAGTAAAGCTTGCTGATAGGGCGATCAAAATATTGCCGCTTTAGCGGCAAAAAGGGCCGCTAAAGCAGCGATACTGCCCTTGCTAATATGCCCCAATATTTCTGAGCAATTAGCGACAACAAAGAATGACCCAAGAAGCATTCTAAGTCTGTGCAACTCAGCAATAGGAAGGATGGCTGCATAATGTGCTTCGACTAAAGAGCTGTGTAGTAAGCAGAAACATCTGGTCCACAACATAGGAGCCCAAAGCTGAGCTAACACATAACCATTTTTATCAGAACTGCATAGGAAGCCCCTACATTTTGCAGATGCCTGATGTAATTTGGAACTGAAATTGCATTTGGTCCCTGCTAACCATGTTCCCAGTGCCAGATCTCTTTCCTAGAACACTGTACCACAATTGGCACCACTTCAGCTACCCCTGTAAGTCCCTAGTAAGCAGTACTTTTAGTCCCTGGTGCATGGGCACTGACATGGTACACAGTCCTGTGTGCCATGCCAACCCTACACTGCATAACATGTAGTCAACACCTCAGCAGGCGTTTAGCCCTAAGGCAGGGTGCACTATATTCTATGTGTGGGCATATCAGCATGAGCAGATATGCTTCTACAATGTCCAGTTTGATCGGTGATGTAAGTGAACAGAGAGGCCATAAGTAGTACATGGTATGGATACTTGTAAACACAAGTTTCTTAGATATATGATGGCTTCAATGTTTGGTACCAAACATCGTGTCTTAATAAATCCTCACCCATGTTGTATTTATTTGAAATTCACACCGGAGACCTTTTAGAGGTTCCCCTGAAACTTAACTAAACACTGGTGGGATCTATGGCACCACTAAACATTTTTCTGACCTCATGGGGTGAGAGACAGTGCTCTCAGAGGACAGAAACAATACCTGCTCTGGGCGGGGATGTTTCACACTTCCTGCAGGAAAGGATGGCCGTCCAGGGCGGGAAGCTTCAAAGGCAGTGTGACCTCTGAAATCCAACAAAGGAAACCCCAAACAGTGGGGGAGGCCATCCCCTTTCCTGCTCCATATTTGGCAGTAGGAAAGGCAGGAAAATGAGTTAGATGAGGAGTAGGGTCCCCCCTCAGCCTGCACCACTACTAGGGAGGGGCAGGCGAGGTGAACCCCTCTCCTGAAATTCCACCATTTTGAGATGTTGAGAAAACCTCAAAGCAGGGCTAGGGTGGTACCTATTCCTGCAGAAACGGGTTGCTAGAGGGTGTAGAGACCTTAAAGGTAAATACCCCTTTTTCTTTAACCTGTCTCCCCTTGTAACACGGCCCGGAAAAAGGCAGTGCATAACTTCTGCGCGAAGGCGAAGGGTCATAGCATCAGGGAGCTGAGCCGGCGGGGAGCAAACACTGTGGACTGCGCAATCTGATCATGCTTTTCGAGATTTGTGATCTGCGTCCACCCCACATGGTCACCCCCGGAAAACTGAGGATAGTCCAGTGGAGGGGAGGGCAGGCAGAAGACTGTAGTGCCAAGGCGCCTACACCCACCAAAGCCACTGGACCGGAGTGTTTTGGAACACAGCGGGCCAGCAGAAGAGAGAACGAGATTGCGCAGGGGGTCATTGGCAGCAGCGAAGGAGCAGTGGGGAGAGGGCTGGGAGGTGCTATGACAGTATTTGTCCTGACTGTATCGTAGGAACCATGCCCACCACCACCACAGGTGAGCAGGAGTCAGGCTACCGGTGGTGGGGGCAAAGAGGGAGCAGTTTGCACAGTTTACGGCTTGTTGCACCCTGTCACTGAGCCACCCTCAGGCTCAGCTCAGTTACACGCTGGCCCTCCCAGTGTACACAGTCTGTTCAGTTTTGGACATAGACTGCTCCGGCCTACCTGTTTTCCATTGCCAATTTCAACCCTGGGACATTCACCTAGGTCTCACAGTGAATGCAGTGGCCTTGGACAGCCGCCCCAAGAGAGTACCCTTTGGTAGCCCTAAGGAGGCTGCCCAGATAGTCTGGGAACCTCTTGTGGGGGACACGGGCACCCTGCTTCTGCTCCATGGTAGCCTTTCTGCCAGTTAGTCCTTTACCTAGTCTCTACATTTCAGTAGCAGCAGTATAAGGCAAAACGTACAGCTAACAGGCAAAACACATTAGATTTCACTTAAACATTGGTGTGTGCTGTCTCACCCCAAGGGTCAGTAGGGGCTGTTCAGCGAAGTTGGTGGGAGAGAGGAGCACACTAGGACGGGAGCAAAAAAAGGAAGGGGGCCAAAAACCCAATACCCTGCCCACTAGGGAGCTGAAGAATAATGCTCAAAAGGAAACAGAACTGTCAAAAAGAGATGGAAGCGGAAGAGAGCACGTTCATACATTTTACAAGGATCACAAAAAGTACAGCCCAGCTCCTCAATCAGGAGCTAACAACAGTGAACTTCCCCCAACATCTTCCCAACAAGGGCTCATCACTCACTACTTTCAAGCATCAGGCAGCCCACCCATCCTGGACAAGCCCTCTGTAAGGGTAGATGAAGCTACACTACATAACCCCCAAGCACTGGAGTGAAACCCGGAGTATATGGAACCGTCCCTCACTGGAAACTCCACTCTTGGGAAAGGAACCTCCCCACTTTCTGGAGACGGTGACCAGGAACAGGGTGCAAAGGAACAGAAAGCACTGTCCCAGCCCCCTCTCAGCGGGCTTTAGGTGGCAAACAAGGTGAAGAGTAGGAACATCTGCTATAAAAGAGCCAGTGAAACTGTGCCTAGGAGGCCCCCGCAGCATATAAAGCCCACAGAAATTGACAGGAAGCCAACTGATTTGGCAAACAGCCTTCTATTGACTGAAGCCCTGCTTCACTGGCTTCAGGATGAGGATAAGGCCAAGGACAACGAGGGAACACAATCAGCACAAACCACCCCGCGATCAGTTACAACCACCTCGCCCATTGATTGCCAACAGTTTGACTCACCGGAGACAGAAGAACTCACCAACTCCTTTCTACAAAAATTAGAACTAACAATAGAAAGTACCTTGGACCTTACCCCCAAACCCGTTGGGAGAAGGGAAGAAGCAAAAGACCTTTGAGCGTGGGGAATCTATCAACAGGCCAGGAAGACCAAGAAGATAACCTCCATTTGAAAACCATCAGAGAAGCACAAAAGTCAATAGCCAAGGTTCTAATTTGGCAGTCAACAAAAATGGAGGTCCAAATTGATCTCTTACAACCATTTCTAACACTAGCGAAGCAGGCCAACATGCTGGCAAAACTGGAGGCAACAATCATCCATAATCATGCCATAATAGTCCGCACAACCTCATGCACTGACATTATTGGAAAGTGGGCAGAGCTGCCGGAAATATTGGGGGGCATAGTAGCGATAGCCAAGAATAAGGAGGACCCGTTGACAACACTTGAATCCCTCAAGCCAATGGTAGAGGACAAGCATCCAATGGAACTTAAAGGAGAACATAGCTCAGCCATGAGCCGAGAATCAAAGGACTCTGGGGAAGAAAGAAGAAGCTCATAGAACACGGCATCCCCAAACAGGAGCAACAGCAAGGAAATCCCTGAAAGCTAGACACAAAGGAAGGAGTAGAGTTGAAGAAGACCATCGAGGGGGAAGCCAGAGCAAGGCCAGATGCCGAAAGAAACAGATGCTCCAATGCAACAAAGCAGGCATCAGGAGGCCCAACAACCAACAGGGCTAAAACCAGACCCTGGTCAGGTGGCAAAACACAGGGTTAGCCTGGGAAAAGAGGATGCCTGCAAACAAACAATCTCATGACCCATTGAGACCGGAGGCTCAGAAAGACTAGAAGGGGTACAACATATCCCATTGATGGAGCAGAAGCGAACAGATAGCTTGGCTGGAGGCAGAAACAGGACTGTTGGCGAGCAACAGTGGAAAATTTCCAACAAATCCTCCCCAAGCCCGGGTCCATGTAGACCGAGCCATGGGGAGGACACGTGAACACGGGACACACAATGCCCCAAGGAAAAGCCCACAATACATGAGGTGGTGCTTACCCCAGGTATCACTTTGCATCAACGTGGGAAGCACACTTGTTGAGGGAGGGCTACCCGAAGGTGACTGGATACTGGGAAGGCCTGATGGATGATTTATGGTAGAAACTGTGGGAAATCTAATGCAAAAAAATACTTTCCAAAAAGGCATCATCTCCCAAAAGCCACGAGTACCGAAGTGCCTGACTCAATGTAAATGCGCACCCATGAAGGCACTCAGGGTAAAAAAGAAAAGAGGAACATTGTCAGGAGCGGTCCCCATAGTCACACAGTATACAGGAAAAAAGTAGGTGAGTACAAGAGAAAGGATACTGAACAGAAATGGCTCACGGTATTCACCTTGATAAAGGAAAAGAACAACGCCAAACTATGGAGATATATCAATCATCTGAACTCCCAAACTACTGGAAAGGAGAATGATACTGAAAGCAAAGATTGGGAAGCATATGTTAAAGGATTATTCATCAGAGACTTACCAGCTGCAGAGTATGCCCTCTCCAAGAAGACCTCAGAAATAAGTCATGACATGGAACTCCATTCTAAGAGCGTACTGGAAGTAGGACCAGCGGCGATCAAGGACTTTGACTTCTCAGAACGAGAGATAACAAGGATGATCCGGACAATGAGAAACAATGGGGCTTCAGGACCCAATGGCATTCCAGCCCTGGCATTTAAATTACCTCTAGAATTCTTTTCCTCAATGCTTACCCCACTATACAAACACGCTTATTCAATGGCAATAATACCGCAATTATAGAAAGGATCAGTTCTCTTTCCCATCCATAAAAAAGGGGATCACTCTAATCATGCCAGCTATAGGCTAGTGGCCCTGTTTGATGTAGAAGCCACAGCCTACGCAAAATTACTACTGAAAGAGTTGGAGGATTGCGCAAACAAAAACAATTCTCCCTTTCCATTAGACCTAGGCTCAGGACAAACAGTTCAACAATGGGCAACAACATGGCCCTGGCCTTCCTCTCTAAACAAGCGGTCAAAGACAGGCACTCACCGCTGTTCTACTGTTTCATAGACTACAGAACAGCCTTTGACAGAGTTGATAGAGGCAGACTTTGGGAAAAACCAATAGCCTGGGGGATTCCACATAAGCGTTTGAAAGCAACCATAGCTCTGTATGAGGGGACTTGGGTCCAGGTCAAAATAAGCCCCACAGCCTTATCATCAAGAGTCGAAAACAACGAAGGTCTGAAGCAGGGTTGCGTCCTGGCCCCAATATTATTCAATCTTTATACTGCAGATGTGGGGAATGCCCTGAAAGAAGCCAGTCTAGTGCCACCGAGATTGGGCAAGGTGAGACTGGCAATCCTCCAGTACGCTGATAATACAGTAGTAATGGATCATATCAGGGTGGGCCTTCAAAGAGCTTTAAAGGAGCTGGGAAAGAACAACAAGGAACACTGCTTGACAAAACAAAGATAATGGTATTTGTTAAATATGTTCCAAACAAAGAAGAGAGTAAGGGAGTTCGTTCACCCAAAAGTGAACTAGAGACTTCTCCTATTCCCCTGGGAGGAAATATATCAAAAACAAAAAGAGGAGTATCCACTATGAATCTGAAGAACAGACGTATCTGGAGGACCGGTTCTTGGCAAAAAGGAGGAAATTCATCCTTTTGATAGAAACCCCTCACTCACCACCTAGTGGTGACATGCTTCATCATCGGGGTCCACCTTGGCGTCCTAGCGACACCAAGGTGTGCTGCGACACCTGGACTACAGTGGAGCGGGTTGTGGCTGTAGGTGCAAAAAAATGTTAAAAATTGTCCTGGTTGTACTCAGAAAAAGTAGTTTTAATTATAGAGCAACTGAACAATGTTTTAAAAATATATACAGGCGAGATCCTGGTAGGGAGGGTTACGACCAAGGGATCTCTATATGTGTTGAGTGGTCAACATGTTTCTACCATAAGGGCTATTGCCCGGTATTCGTCAGGACCAGAAAAAACAGGTGGACAGGGGGTGCGTGCTCCCTAAAAAGCACACCCGTCCTTGATCCCCTGTGTGCCTACTGGCAAAAATAGCCAGTGGTGGGTGCTGCTCAATAAAATAAGTGAGCTGGCGAATAAAAAAGAGACCTGTGAGGAGAGAAGGGTGGATAAAGAACAATCAGGTATTGAGTGATAGACTTACTCTCCTGTAACGTCGTGCAGTCTCTCAGTGCAATGGAAATATAGTGCCAAAAGAAAGGGGAGTGGGTCTCCAGATATACATAATACCGTGGTGAAGGAGTGAGATACTAGTCAACATCTATGCCAAAGGATAGGTGCACGCGAGTTGCATGCGGTGCTAGCACGACCCAAGGGGGATTGAGTATTGAGTATAAGATACTTGTGCTACACGGAACAGGTCTGTCACGTGGTGCCTAGGCTACTCGCAAGGTATTAAATGACAGGGCGGTACCTCTACCATTGTAGGTGAATGTACGGTGGGGTGATTTAAGGCATAGTTGTAACTCGGTAGTGCTATATACATTTGTCAGCATCCGACTCAAACGTGTAAGTGAATAACATTAAATTAACATACATAACGAACACACATGTAACACTGAGGGACACACTTGAGCTCAAAATGACATGGGACTGGGCTTACTCGAATAAGAGTACTCTGCGCTTCAACGGGCAGGGCGTAGGGTCAATGCCTGTATAGTAACATATTCTGTAAGAAACAAACAGAGCGCGAGCGTTGTAAATCTCTGTGCCGCTCAAGACGCTGTGTGGGTGGTGAGCGGCGCCCTCGTGGACCCGGTACTGGGAAGTGTACCCGGGACCTGGTATCGTGAATCTACTTACAGTTGCAGGCAGGGAAGATCATGGTCGACCTACTCCTCGCGTCCACTGCTCGGCTAGTGATTTCGAGGGCAGCTGGACGCGGTAAAGAGGAGTCGGCCGCTTCCGGGTTTGGGCGCGGCCTGGGCGGGTTGGGGGCGGGGCTAGCAGTACGCGGTGGCGTGCTGTCGGTAGCTAGGCTACCGTAAGGAGACAACCAGCAGGTTAGGTTGTGTCACAACACTGGGCAGGTTGGGGAGGCTCGCGGAGCTGCTCCGCAGTGCTAGTATGAATGAAAAGAAAAGAAAACAAAGCGTGAGGTTCACGTCAGGGCATACAGTGTAGAAAAAGTTATTTACACAGCATGGGGATTTCAGAGGGGTGAGAGAGTAGACAGTGTGGAAATTATTATTTGCACTGCGCGGTGAGGAAAAACATTGGATGTGTGACCAGTACTGGGTCAATGGTGGGCGAGATACCACAGTGTCAAAAGGCAGCCTCATTACAAGGTTCTGAAGGTGATACTTTAGCAAATTAACAAATTAACAGTACTGGATCATGTGGGGAATGGCCCAATACAGGGGCGCCAATGCGGAGCAAAAGGGCCAAGGTAATTCATAAACAGGTCTATGGTATTTTTTAAGGGTGTGAGGAACACTAAGTTAAAAGCTCAGTAGAGCAAAGCTTGGAAATATATTAAGAGTACCAGGTGGTAAAGCTCTGTTCTAAATTCCTGGTCGTAGTGACCAGGGAGATAGAGTCTCATTTCAGCACCGAGTTCCATGGGATATTGTCGTTGAGCCCAATTTTGTGAGAGGAAAGACGATAAATCCATCGCTGCTCTTTTTCAAACAGTCGTGCTTGTGC
The DNA here is from genome assembly GCF_964261635.1 of Lissotriton helveticus. Classification (NCBI taxonomy): domain Eukaryota; kingdom Metazoa; phylum Chordata; class Amphibia; order Caudata; family Salamandridae; genus Lissotriton; species Lissotriton helveticus. The sequence continues at coordinate 657,022,888 of NC_136067.1, forward strand.
ATTAGGACCTGGTTGGATTTGCTCAATTACCGTCCATCTCATGTCGTTGGGGGTGTGATGGGCTGTGAGAAAGTGGTCAGTAAGCCTGGTGTTCGTTTTTTTGCATCGAATTGTGCTACGATGTTCCGCTATCCGTTGTTTGACCTTTCTTGTCGTCATACCCACATATGGCTTGTCACAGCTGCATCGAATAAGGTAGATTACAAATGTGCTGTTGCAGTTTGTGTGTGATCTCTGTTGCCAAATTTTGCCTTCCTCAAGGTTCAAAGTTTTAGTGTTGTTCGTGAGGTGACAGACGCTGCAGTCACCACATCTGGAATGTCCGGTCACTGGGGGAAGGCCCCAAGCGTTGGTGATGGTTTGGTCGGTTGTCGCCATGTTCATTCTTGGTCTGGTGTTGACCAAGGTGTCTTTTAGGCTCCGTGCTTTTTTGTAAGAAAAAAGTGGTCTGTCCCAATTGTGATTTCCAGTGTTCAGTATTTGCCAATGTTTTCTGATACTTTTACTGACCTGGTTTGACACCGCATTGTATGTGGTCACGCATGTAAGTGGAATCTCCTCCTCTGTTCTAGGTGTGTCCTCTAGCAGGGCTTGTCTTGGCTGATTTCTGGCCCTTTTCTGACATCTCCTTGTGATTTTTTCGGGGTATCCTCGGTTAGTTAGTTTCTCCGTCAGGTCTGCTGCCTGTGTTTTGTAGTCCTTCAACTCGCTGCAGTTCCTCCTAAGTCTGAGATACTGACCGTAAGGTAAATTCTCCCTCAGGGGGCGAGGATGGAAACTGTCAAATCTCAACAGGTTGTTCTTCGCGGTGGGCTTGAAGTGGGTTTTAGTCTTGAGCTTGTCAGTGTCTCTTTCGATCTCAATGTCAAGAAAGACCATTCTGTCTTTGTCTACACTATGTGTGAACCTTAGGTTAGGGTCACACGTGTTAAGCCACCTGATGAACTCCATTAGTGTTTCTTGCGGTCCTTGCCAGATGGTGAAGACGTCATCTATGTACCGCCTCCAAAATTTGATGTGGGTGCTGTAAGGGTTATTGGGGGTGATGACATATTTTTTCTCGAAGTCATACACGTAGAGGCCCGCTACGCTGGGAGCAAAGACACTACCCATGGATGTCCCACCTATTTGGAGGTATAGCTTTCCATCATGTTCAAAAAAGTTTCTTTTAAGAGCGAGGGTTGCACATTCTACAATGAACTCTGTTGGTGTTGTATGATCCCATGTGGAATTGTCCAGTGTTTGTTTTAGTACTGTAATGGTGGCGTCTTGGGGTATGTTAGTGTACAGGCTCTCTATGTCTAGACTCACAAGGATGTGGTCCGGTTCAATCCTGATGTCTTCCAGCATTGTCAGTAGGCTTTTAGTGTCCTTCAGATAGGTTGCAGTATTTTGTACAATGGTTTTAAGGAAGTAATCACAGAAGCGTGACAGGGGTTCCAAAAGCGAGCCTATGCCTGACACCATTGGTCTGCCAGGTGGTGGGATCTTGCCTTTGTGCATCTTTGGGACTATGTAGAAGTAGGGGATCTTACCCTCCGTTTTGCAGAGGTAGTCCGCTTCTTGTTTTGAAATGTGGCCTGAGGCGGGGGGCTGGTAATAATGAACAAGGCCGACTACGACACCGAATGCCAACGCCTTCTGGGAGACAACACCAACTACAGAAGGCTCACAGCCGACCCTACTGACGACCTAAGGGTGGAAATAACCAATATGGTGGAAGCAGCAGAGGCCTCAGGCCACATTTCAAAACAAGAAGCGGACTACCTCTGCAAAACGGAGGGTAAGATCCCCTACTTCTACATAGTCCCAAAGATGCACAAAGGCAAGATCCCACCACCTGGCAGACCAATCGTGTCAGGCATAGGCTCGCTTTTGGAACCCCTGTCACGCTTCTGTGATTACTTCCTTAAAACCATTGTACAAAATACTGCAACCTATCTGAAGGACACTAAAAGCCTACTGACAATGCTGGAAGACATCAGGATTGAACCGGACCACATCCTTGTGAGTCTAGACATAGAGAGCCTGTACACTAACATACCCCAAGACGCCACCATTACAGTACTAAAACAAACACTGGACAATCCCACATGGGATCATACAACACCAACAGAGTTCATTGTAGAATGTGCAACCCTCGCTCTTAAAAGAAACTTTTTTGAACATGATGGAAAGCTATACCTCCAAATAGGTGGGACATCCATGGGTAGTGTCTTTGCTCCCAGCGTAGCGGGCCTCTACGTGTATGACTTCGAGAAAAAATATGTCATCACCCCCAATAACCCTTACAGCACCCACATCAAATTTTGGAGGCGGTACATAGATGACGTCTTCACCATCTGGCAAGGACCGCAAGAAACACTAATGGAGTTCATCAGGTGGCTTAACACGTGTGACCCTAACCTAAGGTTCACACATAGTGTAGACAAAGACAGAATGGTCTTTCTTGACATTGAGATCGAAAGAGACACTGACAAGCTCAAGACTAAAACCCACTTCAAGCCCACCGCGAAGAACAACCTGTTGAGATTTGACAGTTTCCATCCTCGCCCCCTGAGGGAGAATTTACCTTACGGTCAGTATCTCAGACTTAGGAGGAACTGCAGCGAGTTGAAGGACTACAAAACACAGGCAGCAGACCTGACGGAGAAACTAACTAACCGAGGATACCCCGAAAAAATCACAAGGAGATGTCAGAAAAGGGCCAGAAATCAGCCAAGACAAGCCCTGCTAGAGGACACACCTAGAACAGAGGAGGAGATTCCACTTACATGCGTGACCACATACAATGCGGTGTCAAACCAGGTCAGTAAAAGTATCAGAAAACATTGGCAAATACTGAACACTGGAAATCACAATTGGGACAGACCACTTTTTTCTTACAAAAAAGCACGGAGCCTAAAAGACACCTTGGTCAACACCAGACCAAGAATGAACATGGCGACAACCGACCAAACCATCACCAACGCTTGGGGCCTTCCCCCAGTGACCGGACATTCCAGATGTGGTGACTGCAGCGTCTGTCACCTCACGAACAACACTAAAACTTTGAACCTTGAGGAAGGCAAAATTTGGCAACAGAGATCACACACAAACTGCAACAGCACATTTGTAATCTACCTTATTCGATGCAGCTGTGACAAGCCATATGTGGGTATGACGACAAGAAAGGTCAAACAACGGATAGCGGAACATCGTAGCACAATTCGATGCAAAAAAACGAACACCAGGCTTACTGACCACTTTCTCACAGCCCATCACACCCCCAACGACATGAGATGGACGGTAATTGAGCAAATCCAACCAGGTCCTAATGCACAAGCACGACTGTTAGAAAAAGAGCAGCGATGGATTTATCGTCTTTCCTCTCACAAAATTGGGCTCAACGACAATATCCCATGGAACTCGGTGCTGAAATGAGACTCTATCTCCCTGGTCACTACGACCAGGAATTTAGAACAGAGCTTTACCACCTGGTACTCTTAATATATTTCCAAGCTTTGCTCTACTGAGCTTTTAACTTAGTGTTCCTCACACCCTTAAAAAATACCATAGACCTGTTTATGAATTACCTTGGCCCTTTTGCGCCGCATTGGCGCCCCTGTATTGGGCCATTCCCCACATGATCCAGTACTGTTAATTTGTTAATTTGCTAAAGTATCACCTTCAGAACCTTGTAATGAGGCTGCCTTTTGACACTGTGGTATCTCGCCCACCATTGACCCAGTACTGGTCACACATCCAATGTTTTTCCTCACCGCGCAGTGCAAATAATAATTTCCACACTGTCTACTCTCTCACCCCTCTGAAATCCCCATGCTGTGTAAATAACTTTTTCTACACTGTATGCCCTGACGTGAACCTCACGCTTTGTTTTCTTTTCTTTTCATTCATACTAGCACTGCGGAGCAGCTCCGCGAGCCTACCCAACCTGCCCAGTGTTGTGACACAACCTAACCTGCTGGTTGTCTCCTTACGGTAGCCTAGCTACCGACAGCACGCCACCGCGTACTGCTAGCCCCGCCCCCAACCCGCCCAGGCCGCGCCCAAACCCGGAAGCGGCCGACTCCTCTTTACCGCGTCCAGCTGCCCTCGAAATCACTAGCCGAGCAGTGGACGCGAGGAGTAGGTCGACCATGATCTTCCCTGCCTGCAACTGTAAGTAGATTCACGATACCAGGTCCCGGGTACACTTCACAGTACCGGGTCCACGAGGGCGCCGCTCACCACCCACACAGCGTCTTGAGCGGCGCAGAGATTTACAACGCTCGCGCTCTGTTTGTTTCTTACAGAATATGTTACTATACAGGCATTGACCCTACGCCCTGCCCGTTGAAGCGCAGAGTACTCTTATTCGAGTAAGCCCAGTCCCATGTCATTTTGAGCTCAAGTGTGTCCCTCAGTGTTACATGTGTGTTCGTTATGTATGTTAATTTAATGTTATTCACTTACACGTTTGAGTCGGATGCTGACAAATGTATATAGCACTACCGAGTTACAACTATGCCTTAAATCACCCCACCGTACATTCACCTACAATGGTAGAGGTACCGCCCTGTCATTTAATACCTTGCGAGTAGCCTAGGCACCACGTGACAGACCTGTTCCGTGTAGCACAAGTATCTTATACTCAATACTCAATCCCCCTTGGGTCGTGCTAGCACCGCATGCAACTCGCGTGCACCTATCCTTTGGCATAGATGTTGACTAGTATCTCACTCCTTCACCACGGTATTATGTATATCTGGAGACCCACTCCCCTTTCTTTTGGCACTATATTTCCATTGCACTGAGAGACTGCACGACGTTACAGGAGAGTAAGTCTATCACTCAATACCTGATTGTTCTTTATCCACCCTTCTCTCCTCACAGGTCTCTTTTTTATTCGCCAGCTCACTTATTTTATTGAGCAGCACCCACCACTGGCTATTTTTGCCAGTAGGCACACAGGGGATCAAGGACGGGTGTGCTTTTTAGGGAGCACGCACCCCCTGTCCACCTGTTTTTTCTGGTCCTGACGAATACCGGGCAATAGCCCTTATGGTAGAAACATGTTGACCACTCAACACATATAGAGATCCCTTGGTCGTAACCCTCCCTACCAGGATCTCGCCTGTATATATTTTTAAAACATTGTTCAGTTGCTCTATAATTAAAACTACTTTTTCTGAGTACAACCAGGACAATTTTTAACATTTTTTTGCACCTACAGCCACAACCCGCTCCACTGTAGTCCAGGTGTCGCAGCACACCTTGGTGTCGCTAGGACGCCAAGGTGGACCCCGATGATGAAGCATGTCACCACTAGGTGGTGAGTGAGGGGTTTCTATCAAAAGGATGAATTTCCTCCTTTTTGCCAAGAACCGGTCCTCCAGATACGTCTGTTCTTCAGATTCATAGTGGATACTCCTCTTTTTGTTTTTGATATATTTGTTAAATATCCCCACAAAAGCAAGCTACATGGAAACTGGAAGCCCATCAAATAGGGACAACAGCAGCCTTTAACTACCCTTGGGGTTTGGCTATCTGAGAGGGCTACTACAGCAACACACACAAAACATTTGATCGCCAAAACCAAATGTGTAATCCTCACACTGAGACGCTTAAGCCAACGCCTGTCAAGCCCGACAGCAGAGCCTTTGCTGATGGTCCTCAAGGCAAAACTAATAGTGGCCCTTAACTATGGCCACCTTGCCTTCCTGGAACCTTTAGACAAATTCATAGCAGCTGCTTAGGTCAAAGCCTATATGACAGTGCTGCAAGCACTCAGGTACACAAGAAACTTCAGGCTTCAAATGGAATTAGGGCTTTGCACACCATAACTGGCACTTCCGGGGGACTTAAGTATTAAATCAGGGTACTCAAAGCCTTGAACAACACCTTTAAATATTATTTGGAAACAATCTTCAGGGAAGCGGACTCCCCATGGCACATCAAGCTGGGCAATGCACTAGGGACCTTGAATATCGAAGCAGATAGTTTATCTCTACCTGACATTCCCCAAAAGGCCTTGTCAAATGCCAAGAAGCGGCATGCCCGCTCCCTCTCATATGAAAAAGATCAAGCTGCACTCTGGTACAATACCTTCACAACGGCACTGGATAAATCGTATACTCTGGGGAAAGCCCAACAGTATTTAGGGAAGCACTAGGAGTCCAAGCTTGCAGGAGAATTCTTTAAAATGAGGCTCACGGCACTTAAAATTTCAGAGTTTAATCCAGCATGGGCTCGAGAAGACAGACTGCCTCTTGTCGGCTATGCAACTATCAAAGGGAATCCTGGCTTCACCTATTATGCTGCTGCCCTAAATTGGTCAGCAAACGACAAAGGTTGCTTCACCCAATTTTAAGGGCCCATGGGATAAGGTTGTGCAAGGAGGCATCAGACTGGTGTCTCTCGGAAACAAAAATCTATATCCTCGCAAGAGTGGTGAAGTTTATACATTCAATCAGACAGGCTTTAGAAGCGCATTCATAAATGCATTACCACATAGAACGGCTGTGCGAACTCACGCACTCTCAGAATTTCAGAGACAGCTTAATGGGCTACAAGGAACTGGCAATCACATCCTCAAAGTGCAAAGAAGAGACAGACAGTCACATTTATTGGGTTTTATTGTAATATTTGTGCAACATGAAGCTAACCCCTGCTCAATGGTGAAAAGGGATCTCGCAACAAAAGATTAACTGTTGAAAATAGGGTTCCAGGCAGATGGGTGGCTCGAGGGAGCTGGGAGGCAAGGAGGGTGGGTGCTGATTTTAGTTAGTTTTAATGTAAAGATTTTAAATATTCGAACAGTCAATAAAATGACTAACACCCCTAAATTCACTATTTAGGTGACTCCCCGGAAGCTGAACCTCAGATTCATCAGACCAAAGAAGACCAGGACAAAAGAAGACCTGCTACGCGAGAACAGAAGCTCTGCTGCAGAAAGAAACAGTGTCAAACCCTGCCAGCTGCAAGAAAGACTCAACATCTGCTGTTGCTGGGTCATCCTAAAAACTGTAGAGACTCCAAGAATCCCAGAGCACCTCCAGCATTCGATACATCACTTAGAAGTTCCCTTGGAGTGAAGTTATCACTCCCCTTCACACTGCAGGTACCAATCCCATGAATGCTGGTTTGTCGATTTGTTGCTCCCCGACATCCTTGATGCATCACCAAAACAGTAACAGGTACAGCAGATCCATAGGTTTGGATGCCTCTCCACCAAGTTTGGAGGTACTAGGACCTACCGGAGCTCAACGTACCAATAGCTGAGTCACCAGACCCACCAGACTCCCAAAGCACCTGAATACTGGCACCCAATGAGGGACATTGAAAAACATGAAACCAACTTTCTGGGTGGCCTGTCTGTCTCGAGGTCACCTCTCCAAGCTACCTGCTCCTGACCACGAGGACCCCGAAGACTCACAACACCTGGCTGACATGTTCGCTCTGCACTGGGGCCCACCGGTCATAGCACAAACCAACCAGCTCTGCTCCATGGTCCCGAAGCCCTTGCAGCCTCCTCTTTTCAAGGAGACCCACCGGACTTACCTGTAAGTCCACCTCTGCAGTGCATTTCAAAGTGCCCTCCTTCATCTTTGCACACCAGTTTCCAATACCCTCAGCACTCTGCTCCTGCCAAATCTGGGGTGCTTCCAAACTCCCCCTGCTGGAACTTTGGACCTGGTCTGACATCGACCTAAAAAGAGAAGGGGAACTTTGTGAAAACCTTGCCTCCTTTTCTATGTAATTTTCTATTTTCTTCTCATTGATTCAGATGGTGCATATTTGGGCACAAATGTGATATATTTTCCAAAATTTGTTTTAATCGTAACTTGAAAACTACTTACCTTAGAACTGGGTTCTTGGTCTTTAAAAATATATTAAAATTGACTTTATTTCTACTAATTGGTCTCAGATATATTCTTGAGTGTGTCGCTCATTTATAGCCTCTGTTAGAACAACAACTGCTTAGCAATACCCTCTGATAAGCTCACCCACACTACCACAAAAAGAGTGTTAGCATTTTTTGATTTTACCTCTGTGTACCATTTGGAGATTTTCTGTACTCTCTGCACAGTGTAGTTCTTTTTAGTACACCATATAAATGGGTAATTCTTCATTCAGAGGTAGGTCTATACAAGACACAATCTTAACTGAAAACAACAATAGAAACACGTATGCTCCGGGATTTGCACTTCTCCCAAGCTAAGAAAGGGTCTAATGATTTAATTCTTTCATTGTGTAACCTGTTATGTGTTCATTTTTGACACATACTCACCACTTCACTGCAGTTACACAACTCACCAGGCAGTCAATTGGTTAGTCAAAGAAGGGGTTCCACTCAGCTACGCTGAGTAGAATAACACCCTAGTAATTTGTCAACATGTGTCTCTTGGCATTGCTGTTTTCCCTGAGCTTCTTAAACAATGATTCTGTCTTATATGGATTAATAAAATAGAGGGTTCTTGGGCAAGGCACCAACCTTGACCTAGGTTTAGTTCTGGATTCACAATGCTCCTGAGGTGATCCAGCAGGCCCATTTTGAGAGACAAGTTGGTTAAGAACTGCAGCCTTTTGTAGGGTCTCATTGACATGTTCCGAAAGCCCCATGTACCACCATTGTTTCATCTATTCTTCAGTCTTTAGAATCATTCTGATTTGAGAATATATCAAATCCTATTCGTGGCAGGGGGGTTACTGAGCATTCATAAGGTACTGTGGTGATCCAAGCTGGCTGAGGATGTTTCTCTCTAGTGTCCCAGATTAGCCCTACTATGACTCTGCATACTCAAACAAGTACAACTCTTCGGAGCTTGAGTCTCAAAGTATCAAGGGTGAGCAATTAAAGGCTTCTCTGGGATATACTGTATAGGGTATAGTATCAGATCTCAATTAGTCAAGCAACAAACTCAATAATTCATTGTCCAGCACAGTGCTTGTCTTATTAAAAGAAGAAATAATTTAGTCTCCCTGTAAAACAAAATACTACACACATTAATGGGGCTTTAGCTACAAGATTCTACAAAACATAAGTAAGGACCCAGAAAAATTCTTATTGGAATCTCACACCACAGCATTTTAGCTACAATGGCAATCTTTAATCTCTGTGACATGCAGAACTATCTTTCTGAGTCCAATGCATGGTGTTCATTTTATTGAATGTGCAGCAAGTGGGGATGCGCCTTCAGAGTATGCACAGTTATTACCTCATCCAGCATGCATGGGATCTTAGACAGCTGCCCTGCCTCTCTGTTCTTGACACAGGGTGAAGAACAGCAATTCAAGCCTTTAGAGCAGCCACTCATCTCCAAAATGCACAGCCAAAGGTATGACTGTGTCGTTGGGGGTCACAGGACTCACAACTCATTGAGGGCAGATGAATTACAGCTTCCTCAGTTCACATTGTACTGATGCCAGATGGCACGCTGCCACTCGGGTTTAATGGTGCTTTATGTAGTTTCTCCAATAAATCACACACAGAGGTTGGGAAATCCTCCTACCTCAATTGGGTCTGCGTGCACCTCACCCTGGGAACATGGTTGTGCTTTTCCTCTTGGCATGTCTCTCTTTCTGATGGCCTAGACACATTCCTTCCCTCTGTGAATAAGTAGGCAGGTTTCTCTGCACAAGGTAGTCACCAAACTCTCAAGCAAGTTGTGCAACCTTCAGATGACAACTCTTCACCATAAGGAGACAGACTGCCTGACAGACACTATATCTTGATCACATTAGCTCTTCAAGTACTCTGCAGAGTTTCTCTTTTTTGAATACAAACTTAGAATTTTAAAAAAGTGGGATGGTTTGGACTCACCTTATACTTATTATCCAGACAGGAGATGTTGATCTGCTGTTGAAAGTCCAGGAACAAGGATGGATTGGTTCCTTTACATATATAATTTTCTTGCTGTGGTACAGCCACAGTTTTTGTAAGATGTGATGGCTCTCACTGCAGGTAGTGATGATGTTAGATTCAAGCAGGAATAACCGAAACATGAACACAATGAAGTGTAAAACCTCTGCACCTAGCTGTTAGCATTGAGGGAGAGATAAAAAGGTGTTGGCCCTCCCTCTAACAACAAAGTCTGTTGACTCACTCCCAGCATTAACCAAATAACAGTGTTCTCAAAGTACTACTCAGCAATCTTCTGCTGAAAGGTTCTCCTCCAATTTCCATAAGACAGTCCTGTCTTCATCTTTCCTCCTTTCACAGCTATAAGCAAATCAGTCTTGACCATGTGCCTCATGGGAGCAGTCCAGCCTGAACTGCCAAGCCATGTCTTCCCTGGACAGGAAACAAGCATCCTGGGACCGGTTTCAGGCTAACAGCCCTCTGCAGCCAGGCTAGCTTGAATCCAGTGGCAAAGTGAGCAAGGGACCCACATCTGGGCAACCGGGCTGGACAGTTCGGGCTGGACTGATCCCATGAGGCTAAGGGTCTAGACTGATTTGCGTATAGCTGGGTCTGAACTGATGTGGCGAAGTGAGCTAAAGAATGATGATGGATTCAACCCAGATCTTTGACTGGGGGTGACTATCTGAAAAGTTTCAGCGCTCCATCCATCATCTCCTTGTGTTTGCTTTGTTCACCCTAGATTGGCAGGGTATGCCCAGATGTGGGTCTCTTGCTCACTTTGCCACTGGATTCAAGTTAGCCTGGCTGATGAAGGGTGTTCTCCAGAAACCGGTCCCAGGATGCTTGTTTCCGGTTCAGGGAAGACCTGGCTTGGCAGTGCGGGCAGAACTGTTCCCATGAGGCACAGGGTCTAGATTGATTTGCATATAGCTGGGTCTGAACTGAGGTGGTGAAGTGAGCTAAAGAATGATGATGAACTCAACCCAGAGCTGTGACTGGGGGTGAGTTTCAGCGCTCCGTCCATCATCTCCTTGTGTTTGCTTTGTTCACCCTAAGTTGGCAGCGTATGCCCAGATGTGGGTCCCTTGCTCATTTGCCACTGGATTCAAGCTAGCCTGGCTGACGAAGGGTGTTACACAGAAACCGGTCCCAGGATGCTTGTTTCCGGTTCACGGAAGACCTGGCTTGGCAGTGCGGGCAGAACTGTTCCCATGAGGCACAGTGTCTAGATTGATTTGCATATAGCTGGGTCTGAACTGAGGTGGTGAAGTGAGCTAAAGAATGATGATGAACTCAACCCAGAGCTGTGACTGGGGGTGACTGTCTGAAAAGTTTCAGCGCTCCATCCATCATCTCCTTGTGTTTGCTTTGTTCACTCTAGATTGGCAGGGTATGCCCAGATGTGGGTCTCTTGCTCACTTTGCCACTGGATTCAAGTTAGCCTGGCTGATGAAGGGTGTTCTCCAGAAACCGGTCCCAGGATGCTTGTTTCCAGTTCAGAGAAGACCTGGTTTGGCAGATCGGGCTGGACGGTTCCCATGAGGCACAGGGTCAAGACTGATTTCCATATAGCTGGGTCTGAACTGAGGTGGTGAAGTGAGCTAAAGAATGATGATGAACTCAACCCAGAGCTGTGACTGGGGGTGAGTTTCAGCACTCCGTCCATCAACTCCTTGTGTTTGCTTTGTTCACCCTAAGTTGGCAGCGTATGCCCAGATGTGGGTCCCTTGCTCATTTGCCACTGGATTCAAGCTAGCCTGGCTGACGAAGGGTGTTACCCAGAAACCGGCCCCAGGATGCTTGTTTCCGGTTCAGGGAGGACCTGGCTTGGCAGTGCGGGCAGAACTGTTCCCATGAGGCACAGGGTCTAGATTAATTTGCATATAGCTGGGTCTGAACTGAGGTGGCAAAGTGAACTAAAGAATGATTTGAGTCCCCCACGTTGGTGACCACCTCCTGAAGTTTGGAAGCCATTGTGTCCCGTTGAGGCGCTTGGGGAAATTTACAGATGCTGAGTAGGTCCTCCCTACGTAGTGCCGCACCCTCTGCTTTAGCCCAATTAAGCAGGGATCGGCACCAGGCAAGTGGGTGAGACAATAGAGGGGATTTCCAGTGCCTAGTGATCAATCGATTTGCCACTATTAGACCCATGTCTAGAAATCGTATGGCAGTTCTAAATTCTTAGTTTCCACTAAAAAGGTGTAATACATGGGGTTCCCTGCTAGGGGGAATGGTTTGGGAGGTGCAAGTAGTCAAGGTGCTTGTCACGTTGTTCCAGTAGTCAGTTAAGACTGGACAGTGGCAGAGCATATGGAGGATGTCAGCACCTAATTGCCGACTGCGGGGGCAAGCCGCATCGGCGCTGAGGAAATACCTGTTAATTTGGGCTGGAGTAAGATAAGCCCGATGTAGCACGAAGAATTGAATTTGCTTGAACCGTTGATTGCGCAGAATGTATGTCGGGCTACCTTGGACGGTAGTCCACTCTGCATCTGTAAACTCCCTCCCCAGGGCCCCCTCCCAGTGATGTCGAATCTGAGTGAGGTCCACCTCTGTGTGTTTCCGGAAGAAGAACCAGCACGTGAGGTGTCCTCCCGTCCCCATTACATTAAGGTATTGTAAAGTGTGGTGCTTGGGGGAGTTCCTGGGTGAGCGTTCCCCATTTGGATGATAACAAAACTACAATAGTTCTATGTGGTAAAAAAAGCCCAGGGCGTAGTTACCCCTCCGCTATGAGTTCCTGATATGGGATGAGAGTGCCGTCCTGGAAAAGATCTACAATATCCTGTATTCCCTCCAAGGCCCAGTGTTGTAACTCAGTCACCGTTGTGTAAGTGTCCCCTCGTGGAGTTCCCAGCAATGGGATAGCGGGTGCATAAGGAATGGTGGTTCTAGTGAGAAAAAGGCACCTAGAGAAGCATCTGTATGCAACATTCAGTAGAAATATATCGGGGTCTGGACTTGGAGCAAGGGTGGAAAATTTGTAAAAGGGTACCCTGCGTCAGAGGGGGCTGTAGAGAAGCTGTGATAGGAGGATAGCCACCTGGCAACCCATTGTAACTGGGAAGCCAAATAGTAATGTTCGAAGTTAGGCACTGCTAGGCCACCCAGTTCGGCAGGCAAATAAAGTTTTCCCATGGACACTCTGTGACGTGATGTTCCCCAAATAAAGTCCTGTACAACCTTTTACCACTGCCTGGAGAAAGGGGGGAGATGATGAGAGGTAGAGTGGCGAAGTGGTAGAGAAGATGGGGAAGATCCACCATTTTAATAAGGGTGATCCTCCCAGAGATCGCCAATGGCAGAGTCTTCCAGAAAACCATAAGTGACTGAATCACCGTGGTGGCCCGGATTATGTTTCCATCAAAGAGATCAGTTCTGGTACGATAAACTCGGATCCCCAAATAGCGGAAAGGGTCTACACACCAGGTCACGGGTGTCCCCCCAGCAAGTACGCTGGATCAGTAGTCTCTCCCAGAAACGGCGAGAGTATAGATTTCGCTGCATTGACTCGTAGTCCCGAGGCACGTGCAAAATGGCTGAGGGCTTGGTCAAGTGTGTAGGGGATGTTATGAAGGTCTCGAACATATAACAGCAGGTCATCTGCGTATAGCGAAGTGGTGTGAATGCCATTCCCCAGTGCAATTCCCATATCGATGTGGGTGCGAATATGGACCGCCAGCGGTTCCACTGCAAACCTGAAAAAGAGCGGGGACAATGGACATCCCTGCTGGGTTCCACGTCGCACCTGGATTGGATCTGAAATGTAGGGTCCCGTCCAGATCCGGACCGACGGATTGTGATATAGCTGCCGCACCAGACTAAGGTAGTAGGGGCCGACTCTGAGATGGGCCTGAACAGGCGAAGAGGAAGTTTCAAGCCAGCGAATTGAAGGCCTTCTCAAGGTCTAATACCATGCACCCCGAGCGTGGCCAATCGATTGAGGCATATTCCGCTACCCGAATGTAGTCACATATGTTCAAAGCAGTATTACGCTGTGGAACAAAGCCATTCTGATCGGAGTGGACCACATCAGGGACGAGCGAGGCTAGTTGGTTGGCCACGACTTTTGCCAGGATCTTTTAATCCATGTTTAATATTGCGATCTGCCAATAAGAGCCAGGGGTCGTGTGGTCCTTACCAGGTTTCAGCAAAGAAACCACATTAGCATTGCACATAGTCGGAGGAGCCCCATCCAAAATTGCCGCGGCAAACAATGAATGGGGATGTGGAACTAAATGTTCCACATACGTTTTGAAAAACTCACCTGAGAGGCCAATCAGACCCGGCGTCTTACCGGAGGACAAGGATCATAATGCGTCTCGTATTTTGTCCTCCGTGAGGGGTGAATCCAGCTCCAGGAACTAGTCAACGGTATGAGTAGGCAACTCTACCACGTCCAGAAAGGAACCCATGTCCTGGGCATTTCCCACCAGTCGGGTTCCATACAGTCGAGTGTAGTGTTCGGTCATCAATGTGTGAATGTCTCTCGGAGTACTTCGCTCCTGGCCCAGATCATCGATCAGCAACTGTATGGGGGTTTGGGGGTGCTCCTGCCTGAACAAGTAGGTGATTGTTCAACTTCGGGGGAGGTAGGGAAAGTAGGTATGAGATGTATCCCCCTAGTTTACCCCTCCATAGTTAGAGATATAGCATTGGGCAAAGAAATTAAGTACAGTATGTCCCAGGAGCACATCATGCATCAGTAAAAGATCAGTGTGTAAGATAGGCGTATGCTGTCCGCCCTATTGCTGGAACTAGATATCTCGGGGATGGTAGGCAACAGCTATTCAAATAATGTAATCTGCAGTCTGAGGGGTAATGTCCGGTAGCGGGGGCGAGTCCATGTCGTAGAGCCAGCTTTTCCGGACTTTTGCAAGGATCTAGTTTAACTGGCAGGTGATGGTGACGTAGTGGACGAAAGGGCGGCCACCATCTGCACAGCCTCCTGTTGTTCCAACCTGATCTGATCGGCATTTGGGGCTGTTGCAAGTGAGTGCTCCTCTCTGCCTTTTCTTCTGTGCCTGCCGCGGCGGGGTCGTTCGTGTGATCGAAAATCCTCCGCTGTTTTTGGTGCCATTCCCAACCCATTTTCTTCGAGCCAGTCCCAAGCTTCTGAGGGGGAATCGAAGTACTGAGTGTTACCATTCCTGATTACGTGGAGGTGGGTGGGAAAGAGGAGAGAGTATCAGAGGTCCAACTCCCAAAGTTATTTCTTGACTGCGCCAAAGGTGGCTCCTCTATACATGAGCAGTGTAGTCAGAGAAGAGGGAGACGGTGACATTTTGCAACCATAGGGTCAGGCTGTTTGCAAACTTCCAGCAGCATGACATCCCTGTCCCTGAAGTTCATTACACGGAACAGGAACGGATGGGGGCGAGCCCCCAGAGGGGGTTTGCGGGCTGGCACTCTAAGCGCCCTCTCCACTACAAATTGTGGGGAAAGTGACTCTGGAGGCAGCAATTCTCTCATCCAGGTTTCGATGAAGACCTCCGGGGCACGTCCTTCTGCCCCCTCCGGTACTCCGACCACCCGAACATTGTTTCGACGTGACCTCCCCTCAGCGTCGTCCACCTTCTCCTTGAGGTTGCACACGCGGTCTAACAGATCCTGCATTGTGGATGCACAGTTGCGAGAATGGAGCTGAAGGTCAGCCAGTACAGTCTCCGCATCGCAGACCCTGTCCTAGAGCTTATGCTGGTCGGCTTGGAGGAATGTGAAGTCTGAGGTAATAATGTCCATCCTGCTCTCCAGGGAGGTGCATGTCAGCTCCAGCATATTTCCAATCTTTTCCACTGCCGCCAGGACTGAATCTAGTTTGGCAGCAATATCTGGTGGACTCACCCCCATCCCCGGGTCCTGAGGTTGTGACTGTTCTCTCAGACTGGCCCCTTGAGTGGACATCTTGGTGCACGTTAGAGCGTAGGCGGCCGATGACGATCTGCTGGGCACTCCGCATATGGAGTGGGGTAACGGAGGCTGACGTCCATGGACTGTGCAGTCCTCCCTTAATGCCTCCTGGCACCGCAGAGGTACACCCTGCCCCCAATGGTACCAATAGGGGACAGGCAGCCACCCACTGCAGCCGGCGGCGCGATGAAGTAGGCACACCCTAAGCTTGTCTAATCTGTGGCCACCGCCTAGCTGGACGGAAGCAGGCAAGTCCTTAGCGAGAAGGAAATAGACCCGAATGGCCCCCGGGACTTCTGCTACCTCCACCAGACTCCCCCCAGCTCTAGAGGTCAGCCCCCACTGCAGAGACAGGGCAGTGCAGGTCTGATCCTCTTAACTATGCCCCATCTTAGGGATCACCCAGATGAGTGAAGCAAGCGTCTGTGAGGCACTCAGTATATGGGCGAGGGTCCCCACCAGTCCATTGTAGGTCTGTAACCTCCCCACCAGACCCAGTCAGGGTGGTCCCGCCAGAAGGGAGCTTGGCCCAAATGACCCCCGGAACCCCTCCAGCACAAACAGTCTTGCCTGGGCTCAAGCCGCACTTTCCCAGGTGGAGTCTGGAGCAGTGTGGGACAGGGGAGGACTAGGCCCAAGCGCCCCCCGGAGCTCCCTCACCACAACCAGTCTTGCCCGGGCACAAGCCGCAGTTTCCCAGGTGGAGTCAGGAGCAGCGTAGGACAGTCGAGGAACTATGCCCGCCCGGCCCCCGGAGCCCCCCAGCAATCACCACAATGAATCAGGACCAATATAGGCCTAAGCAGCCTCCTGCTACTACTCCATGCCGCGTTTGAGGGGGAAGGGGCCTAGGCCCGATCGACCCCCACACCCACCCACCACAGTTAATTAGTACTGATGCGTGCCCACCTGGATCACCCCCGCTTCCCACAGCTGTGGAAGGGCCTCAATGGTCACGGTTGCCACAGTCCAGTGCTGCCCGATCTCCTCCTCACTTCTCCTCATGCTTGCAGCCTAGCCGCGGGGTAGGCCAGGGGTATCTCCTGTGCCTAAGCAGGACCCCACTCCGAGCAGCCTGCCACTCCACACTGGCTAAGCGCTGGCAAGCTTTGCAGGATTCACAGCCTCAGGGGGGCCTCTTACCAGCTACTTGTCTTGCTGCTGCAGCCATCCAGATCCGGGAATGAGGCCCCCTCCTTACGGACGTGCCTCGGCTCTCAGCGCTCCATGTCTGTGCCTCCCTGACATCAGGAGCACGTCGACTTCAGGCTCCTTCAGTGTCTGTTGACCCCCACTGTTCAGGACAGACGACGACTGCTCCGCAGGGTCTGCAGGCGACCCACCACCAGCACCCCTCTCACCACTCCTCAGCCAGCCGATGCAGTGAGGGCCCAGACAGAAACTCATGACAGCGAGGCCCTGTCATTTTTACCTTAGTCCTGTCACCGAGCGCGTTCGCGCCCTTCACGCCCACAGCAGCAGAAAGGCCACACAGCGGCCAGGGCTCAGGAGTCTGCCACAACCGCTTCCCGGAGGGTCGCAGCTCTGATTCAGCAGGCAAGTAACTGCGCTGGCTTGTGGGTTGTATGCGGCTGCGTTTTAAGCCCGATGCTGTACGATTGCTGCAGTTTTTCAGGAGAAATGGGGGATACTTAGCATAGCGTTAGGGATTCCCGTCCGCAATAATGGCTGGCTAGCTAAAGAATGATGATGGATTCAACAAAGATCTATTACTGGGGGTGAGTGTCTGAAAAGTTTCAGCACATCCATCCATCATCTCCTTGTGTTTGCTTTGATAGGGTTTGCACCTAAGCCAGGCAGAATTCACCACTCTACTCAGGATAAGGGGATTACATGTCTAAAACAACACATGCTCACCCCCTTGGTAGCTTAGCACAAGTAGACAGGCTTATTCCAGAGGCAGTGTGTAAAGCATTTGCACATAACCAGCAGGAATAAAGTGAAAAAACTACAAAAGGAAAACACACCAGTTTTAGAAAAATATCCAATATTTATCTGTGTAAAACAAGACCAAAAAGATAAAAATCCAACATACAGTGATCAAAATATGAATAATGGAAAAATAGGCTTTACATACAGTTCCTTGAAGTTGATAGCTCCATCCGGGGCTATCACTGCATCATGAACAAACAAATTTAACAGTTCTGGACGGTCGCTGCGTTGTGGGCCAGCTAAGGTTTCAAGGAGACACACAAAACAGTACCTTTGGAGATGCAGGGCATCGAACCTTGAGGTGAGTTCTGAAGGAGCAGCGTCAGCAGGGGTCAGTTCCGGAAGTCGGTGCAGGAGTTGCCCAGCCCTTGAAGTCACATGTGTTGCAGGTCAAACTCTATGAGTTTGAAGTCAGGAGTGCCGACTTCTGCAGGCGTCTGGGCTGCGGTGCGAAGTGGAGCGGCGCTACTTTTGGTACCCTCAGGACACGGTGCTGGCAGCGGCTCAGTGACGGTCGTCCAGCAGTGTCAGTGAAACCAAATCTGCTTGTTGCAGTGCTGACTGGTCACAGTACAGGCAGCAGGGTTATCTTTGCTGAAGCCCTATTGTTGGTAGACCCAAGGCTGCCGTGCAAGACATGACAGTGCCTCATGTGGGGTCAACAGGTCGCAGTGCAAGCTGTAGCATCAGTTGACGTTCTGAAGTCAATGGCACTGGCGTCGGTGGTCCGAGGCTTCATTGTGGGATGGGGCAGTGCGTCATGTAATCTATGAGTTGTGACCCTAAACCACGCTACAGGCAGCAGCATCAATGTCAGCTTGGAGCGGCATCTTCAGTAAGACCAGGGCTGCAGTACAAAGCAGGATGGTGCTTCATTTTCTCTACAAGCAGTGTACACCAGTCATGATGCAGGCAGCAGCGCTGGTAATGGCATCACAGCATTGTAGGGGATACAAGCCTGTTATCTTTGTGGCAATTTCGTCAGGGCTCAAGGTCGTAAATCACCTTACTGGACTTCAATTTTCTACACAAAGTGACAGCTTTGTCTCATTCCGGTACCGGAATTAGACAAAGCTCATCCTGCGGGTACACGCGATTGATGACAACAGATGGTGTTGTAAAAGGGTCTTTTTCTTTCCTTTTGTGATATGCACAAACACTTTATTTACCTGTATTGTTTGTACTGGACACTTTTTCTGTTTTCATAGGTGAGTTAGCTACCAATGATGAGAAACGTGGGCACAACTGGTGAGAACCGTCCAGTAGGCTCCTCTGGTGTAACGCACGTGATGTGCTATCTCACCTACACACAATTTTGTGTTGTCTATACACCTGTTTACATGGGGGGTATACCAGGTACTTAGTGAACCACATTCCGAAAGTTTCTTTTTTGAAATATAAAAATTCATTGTGGGCTATAAGGATTGAGGAAAACTGAGAAATTCCTTGGGTATAGTAAGTTTAAAACCCACTTCCAATCTTATATTCAAAAGTGGATTTAGCCCCTGTTGATCAGGTCGTTTGGTTGTTTGGTCGTATAATGGGGGTGACTTAGATGCATAAAACAGGGAAGGAAAGGGCCTGGCAAGTGGGTGCACTTGCCAGGCCGCTATGGCAGTTGACAACTGTACGCAGACACTGCAGTGGCAGGTCTGAGACACCTTTGAAAAGATACTTGTGCAGCTGGCCCAACATGTGCTGCAGGCCCACTAGTAGCATTTGATTTACCGGCTCTGGGCACACACCATGCACTGTACTAGGAACTTAGTAGTAAATCAAATAGGCAAATCATGGAAACATTAATCCATAAATACAATTTACATGGAGAGCGTATGCACTTTAGCGGTGGTAAAGTGCCCAGAGTTCTAAAACCAACGATAAATAGGTCAAAAACAGGAGGCCAAAATGCAAAAATTCTGGGGGTAAACTGCTGAAAAAGCAGAGTCTAAAACTCAGCAAACCTACGCTCATAACAACATGAAGGTCCATCTGTATTTCATGCATGCACTCAACAAGCATGTGATGTCAGCACAAATATCTGGTGGTACATATAAGCACAACTTTACATGAGTGGTGCCTGTTGAAATTGCAATTCATCTGGTAATGAGACACTGCTTTTGTCATTTTTTATCTGGCTGTGGAAAGAATCTTGCTGTAAAAGTGGAAAAAAGCTTGGTTGGGATGGCCCTGTGCTAACCTAATGCTTAAAAACTCTGCTAGAAAAATGGAAATTTGTGTAGGGGGTTGCAAAATTTACATAATTTGCTTTCGCATATTTACACAACATTTTGACAAAATTACACAACATTATATAAAACTATGCAAATGCAAAGCCGTTCTTGTGCTCTATATTCTAGTGTGAAATATGTACTCACATCAAGCGTGAGGTTGCATTTAAACACAGCCTGTAAACCTGAGCTGCTCCCACTCTGTTGTTAATGTGCATTAAATTTTTATCTCAAATTACATATTTTGCAGTACATTTTTACCAGGAATGGGACGTTAATATGCAAAGTAGCATAACAGCATAATGTTGGGAATTTAACAAAACAAGCTAAGTGTGAAATTCCCAAAATTATGCAAATTACTCTGACATAAATCAAATTTCACCCAAGCCACCATTTGAAGTGAGTGAGCAGAGTGTCAGTGGTGTTGTAGAGTGCTGTATATAAAGGAGATGCTCTCCATCTAAAGCCTGGTAATCACCCAGGAGTCCCTACTTCTTTTTTGCATAATATATGCAGCGAATCAAACCTGAAAGGGCATTGTTTTATAGTTGGGTGTTGTAATACTATAAACAGTAACATTCAAAAAAGAAAAAGACATATCTATAACCGGTGTATTTCAGTTTTTTTAGTGTACAATGGTATGTCTTAACTGACATTTGCTTCTAACTAAAATGCCACTTTACTATTTGTTGTTTTCAGTGAATTTCTAAGTTGATTTAAATATCTAACTGTAACTGTCACTTTAACCTTTGATTTTATCAGTGATTTGTTTTTGTTTTCAAATGTAAGTAACTTTCAAACTATAAAAGGTAAGCCCATTTGTCAACAAACATTCCAATAAAGCATTTATAGTAAAAAAAAAAAAATAAGCATGTGTTAGTCTGTTTTTTAAACTCCTCAGGTCACATAAAGCAGCCATAAAACCAACCATGAGGAGTTTCTTCATACTAAAATCTCCAGCTTTGGGAATGCTTAAAAACATCAATTACTTTTCCGGGGATCATATTCTTCAGACCCCATCAAATATTGGGTTAATGTTTTGTACGTATTTGTGGGGGCTGGTGCATTGCCTGCCACCCTCAGCAACACTTAAGAAACATGCTGGTGGTGCCCTTGCTCAGATAGGTCTAAAGTGAAAGGCATTATTGTGGAGGTCATATGGTCAATCTGGCATTTGGTATAATGAAGATGTAAGATGACATGAAACGTAGGAGAGTGGATACTTGTTAAACTGAAGATGATAATTTCTCTTCAGTTCCATACATTACTTTTGAATTGATAACACCGACTGCCGAAGGAATCACTTTTTTTAAGCAGGTAAATCATAACAGTCACCCAATGTAGCAAGACAACGTTCTGCATTGCATTGTGTGATAAGGAGAGAGCATATATGCATCATATCTACTAAAATATGAGGCATTCCTGCTCTCTCCCTGCTCCGGTGCACTGATTCCTGCTTCGTGCCTACATAGGCAACCATGTGCCATGTTGCAAGGGTGTCTGTGTTACAGCAGGAATATTTTGTCCAGAAAGGGAAATCTTTCTTCACAAAAACATTATTTGTAGCACTTTTCTCTTAAAGGTAAATAACAAGGAGAATTAAAGATATTTCTCCACACTATGCCTCTGTTAGGAAGGCATAACATTTTTACACATTCCCAGGTTTACTAACCTTAGTAAATCTTGGATTGCATTAAATCCATGGGTGAATGGATTGGAACGTCAATGCGCCACCCATGAAACGCATTCTCAACATAGAGTTACACAAGGTAGCGATTTGTGCTACTTTACGTTACTGTGGCTTTACTAAGCTATGCAGAGTCACACAAGGTGGCTTTGCGTGGCTTAGTAAATCCCACTGAAGGGGTTGTGCTGCCTTGCGTCACCGTGCGTGACACAAGGGTAATGCAAACCATTTGTAAATCCGGGCCTGAGTTTCAAACCCAGTTATGTTAGAGCCTTGAGGACATTTGGAGTTGCCTTACAGCTTTAATGGGTCAGTCATGCATTCATGGATAATTAAAAATAACTTGTTTTTGCTAGTGAGCTGCTCCTATCACCACATTCTACAAGAAAGTGCATGGAGCCCTTTCAAGACCATAGGGAAGCACTTTGTAAAGACAATGCCCCAGATGCATCAAAGAATTGCATTGCCCTTGCATCAAGCAAGGGCAATGCAAACTTCCTGATAGAGATGCAATAACGGCAAATATCTTTCTTTCTCCTCATTGTTTCCTCTTTGTAAATTCTGCAGCACACTTAGAAAGAGGAAAATGCCTCTAATGATTGTTTTGTGCCAGAAGGTGTCCCCTCCTGCACAGAAACAATCCTGTGTGTAACGCTAGCACACTTGCATGGGTGTATGTGTTGGTGGTTGGTAGCCACCAGTGCGTCAGCAAGGAGAGCAGGAATGCTCCATATGTTAGTAAATATGGATCCTTCCTGCCCTCTCCAATTGATTCACCGCAGCAAGTTATCTTGCTGCCATGTGCTGCATCCAATATTGATAAAATTGAGCCAATGTGTTGTGCCCACCACAAATGTTAGGTAATGTATGTGCCTCCTTGGAAATGGTGTACAGAATGTGGAATTCAGTGATATATGTGTACAATAAAGAATGTGGGATTTCTTTACAAAACTTATTTTTTTCTAACTAAATTCTTGCCACTGGATTTACGAAAGCTTTATCCCTAATTTGTGCAAATCAAGAAAAATACATTTTATGCTTGAATTATTTCATCAAGCTACTTTGTATACATTCATAATAGACCATGTTGCACACCTGATTCTACCCCTAAGAGCAAAATGTGAGCTTTGGTAAGAGCCAGGGGTAAAGGCATTGACGCTTTCGTGACATCTCTCAGTTAGTATGGAATAACTCCACCCCTTTTGCTCAGTGGCAGTCATGAACTAGTTCATTGCTGCTTCAGTCAGAGGCAAAACGTAGACACGGAATAGACATACCACCTTAATTTATTACATACTCTGTACTCCACTGCCATAGCCAGACTGGCCAGCGGGTCAAGCGGGCAATCACCCGGGAGGCTGGAGCCCAAGAGGCCGGTTTTGACACTTAGAGATCGGTTTCAGCCTCCAGGCGTGGTGGTGCTCATTATACGATCCCAGCAGTAACTGGAAAGAGCTGCTCTGGTTATAACTAACACATTTTAGGGTTTCTGTACTCTGCACATGGGAGCTGAATATATCATTTTTGCCAGGGCTGTTTTAAGTTCCCAGTCCAGCCCTGTCCACTGCTCATGAACTACACAAGGAGTAGACTCAACAACTCATTCCAACATCTAAATTAAAGTCGTGACTGTAATTGTCTGACTTCCGTGGAAAATAGGGCTGGCCAGAGAGACCCTGTGTACCGACAACTCTCATTACAGAAGCTGTCACACGATCTCTGCTGTCAGATTACCGGGACGTCCAAGAAAAGCAGGCACAGGAGTAGAACACCCAGCCTGACTCTCCTCCTTCCTAAAGGGTCCGGGTTTTCAATCAACTACTGCTGGGTCAGGAAACCTTCCAGCACATTTGCTGTTAGTATTTGTTTCATCTCATAGTTATACAGGTATCGTTCTAGGTCCATTTTGACTTAAATAGGTTGAAAAGACAAATGGCAATCTTTTACCAGAGCTTTGATAGATGTTGTCTTTATTTGTTGCATATATCACTTGAAATCCTCATACATCGTCATACTTCGTACAAAGTCATGCTAAAAAGCCATGAAGAGAACCATGGGGCAAGGAGGGCGATAAGAGATCAATGCCGCTTTAGCTGCCATTTTTGCCCGCTAAGCGGCGATAATTCTATCGCCCTATTAGCAAGCTGTCGCTAACAGCAGTTAGCCACAGCTTATAGGCGATAGCGAGCGGTTTGGGGCCTGCTTTGCATGTCAGCGATATTTATCGCTAATGACATGCAAAGTGGGTGTAGCCAACCTGTTAGTGACTAAAAACAGTCGCTAACATCGCTATCGCCTATTATCAATGCAGGCGTAGCGATGAAAATATTTGCGTTAAGCGCGAATATGTCCAAAAGCTAATGCCTGCTCAGACCAGTTCTTAGCCATTATATCCAATGGGAGGTGGATATAATGGCTAAGACCCTACTGGCGTTAATGCGTAAATATCGCTGTAGTCTCAGCGATATTCACGCATTTTGCCACTATCGCTGGATATTTTATTGCTTTAGAGATAAACATTGCTAATAGCACGTTATCTCTGCGATAATATCCAGCGATGCTTGGGGATAAAAAAAACTCGCCAAGCCCATTTAGCGATAAATATCGCTAGTTGTTGGTAATATGCCCCCATGTGATTTATTTTGCCCAATAAAATCTCTTTCTAAATGCATAAAGTTTTTTTAAAAAACGAAACAGATGACCGAATTCGGGTCATACTGCTAATTGACTTTATATGGTTTAAAAGAAAATTGTTTGGCAAAATACATTTCTGTAGTGTTTTGCTTGGATGAAGGGTAAAATCGCCTTACAACATATTGCAGGAAGCGGATAAAACTTCTAATCAAATCCTCCCAGCCATGAAATCCTCCAGCCCTGTAAATGTTCCCAGGGTCCGGGCTCGTGACTGAATAGTAATAAATCACTGAGATGGGATAGTAGAGAACAAGACCTTGTCAGAAGCTTAGGAATCTGTAATTTGCTGTTGCTTTAGTCATTTGATAAATGTAACAGCAATGTTCATGAAAACTGTGTTCTCATACTGTATATTCGGTTTCTTGACTCGTTTCCAATAGTGTAGTTTATTCCCCTCTGATGTCTGTAGCAAAGGATGCATAGAATGGCGTTCACAGTAAGTTAATATTTCGAATAGCAAGAAGGCTTAAGATACTATTTTTCACAATGTGGGAGACCTTAGGTGCTGAT
Source organism: Lissotriton helveticus (assembly GCF_964261635.1). Lineage (NCBI taxonomy): Eukaryota > Metazoa > Chordata > Amphibia > Caudata > Salamandridae > Lissotriton > Lissotriton helveticus. Next base: position 657,047,717 of record NC_136067.1, read on the forward strand.
GTATTCCTTGCTATGTGTTCTGCCTATGTCAATACAATTGACTGAGCTAAGTGCAGTGTTTATATAACCTCTGTAGCAAGATGTTCTATTTCATTTATTTATGTTGTATATCCTGCCGCACCCGAGGGAAGCCCCTTTCCAAATTTTACACCGTGCGGTCTGAACGGGTGTAGCTCAAAAATGGATTTCACAGTGCAAGTGAGTGAGTAAATACACGTATAATCTTGTCGTCTAGTGATGTCGGTGAACTTTCTTAAAAGTTCACACGGAATTTGATGAGTCGCAGAGGAGATTTAAATGAGTTTTCAGGTTGTTTCGACTGCTCTTGTCTTTCATTTGACTACAAATTAGTAACTCGAATAGGCATTTAAGCACTCAAACGGTATTTGCTTACAATGTTTAAATTGTATTATATAGGAATAGGTCTGGGCCATATTATCAAGCAAGGGCGATACATTATCGTCGCTTTTATCGGCAGGAAACTGCCGCTAAAGCGGCGATAATGGGCTTGATAATATGCCCTTGTGAATTCCCATAGAAGCCCAGGTTCTGGTGTTTCCTGGGACTTATTGAGTGGGGAACCCTTTCTAATATATATTACCTACTGGCGGTCGCCAGTAGGTATATATAGTTAGGATTTTTTCTCTATGGGTTTTTTGAAAATTCTATGTCTAATAACTTTGGCGTTTGTGGACGGAATCGGCTGAAATTTTCAGGAAAATGGCACATTTTGTTTCTGAGCAGCCCTTGAAAATTTGGGGGGGGTTCGTCCAGTGGGGGCCGAGAAAAAAGGGGGGTCCCAAAACGTGTTTTTAACATTGAGTTTTCCATAGGGCGGTTGGCCTCACTTTTAGCCCGAACGGCTGAATGGATTTGCACGAAACTTGGCAAAATTGTAGGGACTGGTAGCCCGATGTGCCTTTTGTAGGTCTCAATATATGTGCTCCAGTGGATTTTGAGAAATTAACGTTTAAAAAAAGATATATATCTGTAACAGCGGACCGGTTAGCGCTCTGGTTCGCGGACTTTTCGCGCAACGGAGCTTTGTGAAGCGAAGCTGATTGGCTCTCCGGCGTCTGTCAACATTCCAAACAGTCCGTAGCGGCCGCCATCTTGTCTCTCGGTAGGATCGAGAGACAAGAGGAGGTCAAAACAAAGGGGGAAATAACTATAAGGGGGCATAGTAGATCCTCGCTGACCCCCTAGGTTTGATGTGGAGGTTTTAAAAGGGCCCCGCGGGGCAAAAAAAAATAATAATAATAATAATCGAACGGCTGAATGGATTTGCACGAAACTTGGCAAAATTGTAGGGACTGGTAGCCCGATGTGCCTTTGCTAGGTCTCAATATATGTGCTTCAGTGGATTTTGAGAAATTAACGTTCAAAAAAAGATATATATCTGTAACAGCGCACCGCTTCGCGTACTTTTCGCGTTACGGAGCTTTGCGAAGCGAAGCTGATTGGCTCTCCGGTGTCTGTAAACATTCCAAACAGTACGTAGCGGCCGCCATCTTGTCTCTCGGTAGGATCGAGAGACAAGAGGAGGCCAAAGCGAAGGGGCAAATGACCATAAGGGGGCATAGTAGATCCTCGCTGACCCCCTAGGTTTGATGTGGAGGTTTTAAAAGGGCCCCGCGGGGCAAAAAAAAAAATAATAATAATAATCGAACGGCTGATGACCATAAGGGGGCATAGTAGATCCTCGCTGACCCCCTAGGTTTGATGTGGAGGTTTTAAAAGGGCCCCGCGGGGCAAAAAAAAATAATAATAATAATAATCGAACGGCTGAATGGATTTGCACGAAACTTGGTAAAATATTAGGGACTGGTAGCCCGATGTGCCTTTGCTATGTCTCAATATATGTGCTTCAGTGCATTTTGAGAAATTAACGTTCAAAAACAAGATATATATCTGTAACAGCGCTCCGCTTCGCGGAGATAAAATTATATGTGTATTACCTAGCTGTTGCTAACACCAGTTAGCGACGGCTAGTAGGAGATAGCGACCATCTTGGGTCCCACTTTGCATGTGAGTGATATTTATCACTAATGACATGCAAAGTGGGCATGCCAAGATGTTAGCGACTGGAAACAGTCGCTAACATCGCTATCTCCTATTATCAACTTTTGGAAATATTCGAGATAAGCGCGAATATCTCCAAAAAGTAACAGCTGCCCTGAGCAGTTCTTAGCCATGTTATCCAATGGGAGGTGGATAACATGGCTAAGAGCATTAGCTCGGTAATGCATGAATATCGCGGAGTTTTCAGCGACATTAATGCATTGCGCTCGTTTTTTATCGTATTTGCGATAAACCTTGATAATAGCAAGGTTTATCTGCGATAATTTCTGACGGTAAAAAAATCTTTGCAATGCATCGTTAGGGATAAATATCGCTTAACTTTGGTAATATGCCCCAACGTCTGTTAACGTTCGATTCGAAGGAAATCAGGAATTGTTGAAAAACATTGTGTGCGCCATCTTGTCTTTTTTCAAATGCCACACTTTTGTCGTGCACGGCAGCCATTTTAGATGCCTTGACCAGATCCACTCTGTGAACGCTGTCGATCCTTAGCATGGCTCCCCACCCTCGCAAGCATCTCCCCCAGGCAGTGGTCACCCCCGCTCTCTGTTTTATGCATGGGTAATAAACCTCCCCCCATCTGCGCTGTTCTTCCCTGAGAATCACACCCTGTGCCCGCCCGACACCTCCCTTTCGCCCTATTCACTACCGCACCCTCTGACACTCCTTTTCCTCTGTGTCCGATTGTCCAGGCCGGTCCTAGGCTATCAGCTAGCCCTGCAGATGTAGTTTATGGCCACAGCTGTAAAGAATCACCCGTCTTCAAAGGAGTTATAGTAGATCAAGGCCCACACTCGATGAGATCCGTCACAGCAGAAGCGTTGCTATTATCTGAAAACCATTCTGTATTGTGATTGGGGAGGGGACCGAGCGTGAAGCGGAAGATTCCAGGGATGACTCTTTGTACATCAAAGTTTTTACAATTATGTGTCACATTAAAAATATATAGCACTCCGACAAAGTAGTAAGATTATAAAACTTTAATAATTTATAAATATATACAAGAAAACAAAAATAGTAATAACATATAAACATTTTTAGAGAAAAACAACGAAGTAGCGGTCGGCTGTGCGAATAGTCCCAACGCAGCACAACGTCCAGATTTCCGGCGTGGGGCGTCGCGGGGGGTGGGTGATCAGTAGCAAACTGTTGTGCGAATAGTTCCAAGGCAGCAGAACGCGCCGAAATCTAGATGACACAAAAGTGATGTCTAGTAAGTTGCCACCCAGCAAATAACGGCGTGGGGCGTCGCGGGGGGTGGGTCATCAGTAGCAAACTGTTGTGCGAATAGTTCCAAGGCAGCAGAACGATGGCACCAAGGTGATGTCCAGTAAGTTGCCGCACTGGTTTTGGTATCCTACAATGCTGCTCCGAATAACGGCGTGGAGCGCCCCGGGGGAGGCGGCGTGAACGGGCCTCTCCAGGTGGAGTCTCGTCTGTTGTAGTGGGGCGCCCCTTTACCGTTTCAGTTGCCATTCCGTCCGCTTTTGGTCCACTGTGTCAAAATCCGCCATTCAGCTGAGTTGCGCCCACTCTTGCGGTGCAGCGATAGGCGGCTGTCACAGGACTCTCAAAATGGCGGCAGGCTGTTTCCTTTTTGGGCCTGGTCCACTGAAATGGCCCTGGGACACCTTGGAAATCGGACGCTTGTCTGCTAGGTCTTGGACCCCATTCTCGAAAGCGTCCCCTCCGCCTTGAGAATTCATCAAAAGTTTTGGGGGCCCCGACTCCTGCAGGCTTCTGGTAGGGAGCGGCTGCCATGATTGCTCGCGGAATGACCACGACGGAGCTACGAGATGGTGGTGCTCTCATGGTGACGCCAGCTTCAGTCTGAAACATCCAGAAACAAGGTGGGGCTTTCATCGTTTGGGGGAAAAAAAAAGTTTTCATCCAATGAAAAGTGTTGTTTTTAGGTCATATGATCAAGCCTTCCATCATTAGGAAACCAAAAGTAAAATGAACCAATGAAAAGTTTTATAAACAAGTCACATGACCTGTTATGCGGCATAGGGTATAAAATGCGGAGAAAATACGTTGGCACGTGAGGCGGCGTCAGTAGCGGACCGATGTGCGAATAGGCCGAAGGCAATACAACGCGCCAAGATCCGGATGGCATCGAGGTGGTGTCATAGTTGAGAGTTCTGAGCAGCGGTTGTAACACTGTCTGAAGCTTATTTGCAGCTGCTGCAGCTTCACTACGCGCCAAGATCCGGATGGCACCGAGGTGGTGTGTAGGAAGTTGCCGCACTGGTGTGGCCATCCTACAATGCTGAAAGTCGGCGTGGGGCGCCCCGTTGGCCTGTGAGTTTGCGTCAGTAGCGGACCGATGTGCGAATAGGCCGAAGGCAGCACAACGCGCCAAGATCCGGATGGCACCGAGGTGGTGTCTAGTAAGTTGTCGCACTTCTGTGGCCATCCTACAATGTTGAAAGTCGGCGTGGGGCGCCCCGTTGGCTTGTGAGATGGTGTCAGTAGCGGACTGATGTGTGAATGGGGCCAAAGGCAGCGCAACAATATTTTCTACTATATTTCCGGTGTAGAAGAGACCACAAGGCGCTGAGATGCCAAGATCCGGATGGCACCGAGGTGGTGTGTAGCAAGTTGCCGCACTGGTGTGGCCATCCTACAATGCTGAAAGTCGGCGTGGGGCGCCCCGTTGGCCTGTGAGATGGCGTCAGTAGCGGACCGATGTGCGAATAGGCCGAAGGCAGCACAACAATATTTTCTGACTGACACCACAAGGCGCTGAGATGCCAAGATCCGGATGGCACCGAGGTGATGTCTAAGTTGCGGACTGATGTGCGAATGGGGCCAAAGGCAGCGTAACAATATTTTTTGTATGGAAGATACCACTAGGCGTTGAGATGCCAAGATTCGGATGGCACTGAGGTGATGTCTAGCAAGTTGGTGTGGTCATCCTACAATGCTGAAACTCGGCGTGGGTCACCCCATTAGCCTGTGAGATGGCGTCAGTAGCGGACCGATGTGCGAATAGGCCGAAGGCAGCACAACGCGCCAAGATCCGGATGTCACCGTGGTGGTTTCATAGTTGAGAGGCACTTCATCTGCAGTGGGGCGCCGAGATCCGGATGGCACCGAGGTGATGTCTAGCAAGTTGCTGTACTGGTGTGGTCATCCTACAATGCTGAAACTCGGCGTGGGTCGCCCCATTAGCCTGTGAGATGGCGTCAGTAGCGGACCGATGTGCGAATAGGCCGAAGGCAGCACAACGCGCCAAGATCCGGATGTCACCGTGGTGGTTTCATAGTTGAGAGGCACTTCATCTGCAGTGGGGCGCCGAGATCCGGATGGCACCGAGGTGATGTCTAGCAAGTTGCTGTACTGGTGTGGTCATCCTACAATGCTGAAACTCGGCGTGGGTCGCCCCATTAGCCTGTGAGATGGCGTCAGTAGCGGACCGATGTGCGAATAGGCCGAAGGCAGCACAACGCGCCAAGATCCGGATGTCACCGTGGTGGTTTCATAGTTGAGAGGCACTTCATCTGCAGTGGGGCGCCGAGATCCGGATGGCACCGAGGTGATGTCTAGCAAGTTGCTGTACTTGTGTGGTCATCCTACAATGCTGAAACTCGGCGTGGGTCGCCCCATTAGCCTGTGAGATAGCAGTTCTTTGGATTTGGGCCTGGCTCGTCTGCTGTAGTGGGGCGCCCCTTTACCGTTTCAGTTGCCATTCAGCTGAGTTTCGGCTGCTCTTGATGCTACAGCGACAGGCGGCTGCAACAGGACTCTCAAAATGGCGGCCTGTTCTTTGGATTTGGGCCTGGTCCACTAAAATGGCCCTGGGACACCTTAGAACTCGGACGCTCGATTTTTTTTTCCTTTCCTGTACATGCAAAAAAAGGTAAATGCCCGGTACGTTACACGCTTCATCTGCCACGATGAACTCTCTAGAGGAACCGAAAAAAAATATAGTTGTGGTAACTATACCATGCATCGTCATATGGAGAGGTGGCACCAATTAATTATAGTGCTGCATAAAAGAGAGATTTGGAGGAGAACCCCTGACCTGCTAGTACATTCATCAAAGAAGTGGCACTGAGAGCTTCAGAGGCAAGGGAAACGGTCCCAAATATTTAGAAGAACTTTGGAAAGATTAAAATGACATGTTTAGATTGTGGCAAATTTATTTCATGTGGACATCTGAGTGTTACTCTAATAAATACAGCATATGAACATCATCATAGTCGATGGTTGGTAGAGACATTTTGACTATATCCTGGACCTGCCCGTCCTCGCCCAAAATGGCGCCAGAATAAATGGGACTCGTAACTCCTTGTTGTGTACTGGTTGCAGAACCTTGAAATCACGAGATACGTATGCAGTTTTGAAGCACATGGCGGGCGGGGACGAGAATTGATTGAATATTTCGACATCCCTATTGATATTAAGTTCTGATGTGTTATTGATTACTGTACTGTTGAAAGTTCGAATTAACGTCACCCATGGTACTTGCCCGCAAATGTATATCTAGATAATTTTATTGTAACTGGCCCTGTCGTATTTTAATTATAAAATGTACGTCCACCGATTCCGTAACTGTTAGACACCTTAGTTCTTGCAACCTAATGGCCCGCCCGTTACGTTCCTCTACAGTGTAAATGTCTATTCATCATATACGATTACAGTTTGCTCCGTGGCCGGCCCACGTGGTTATAGGCTCGTATTTGTATAATGAAATTTTCACAATAAAGGTTTTTAAAAGAAAACATGGTAGTAGTATATACATTGGTAAAGTTTTTAATAATAGTCACTGTTTTAGAATCATTAAAAGGCAAGTGAAATAAAGCAGACCAATTACATGAAGGGTAAAAGGTATAATACGAAGGAACGCAGTAAAGATAAATGGTCAAGGGCTGTTGTGTTTTCTATTCCTGCAACATAAAGTGATCGATAAGAATCTCATATTCAGGCGTATCGGCGACTAAGACAGCAGGTCGACCCTCTTTTGCTCAACGGCTCCGTCATGGGACGAAGAAACGCTCTTTTTCTCGAAAAAAGAATATATTTTACTTGCAGGACAGTTGTAAAATTTCCGGGAAAGTACATTAGCCTGGAACATTATAACATATATTTAAGAAAAAATAATGTTCGGAAGTAATGAAAAGCGTAATTTTTAGGTCATATGACCAAGCCTTTCATCATTACAATAAGAAAAGTAAAATGAACCAATGAAAAGTTTTATTAACAAGTCACATGACTTGTTATGCTTACGTTACGCGCTGCGCGCCCCGGATGACTTCCGGATGCGCTAACGCGGCGCGTCATATGACGCATTACGCGACAACGCAGGTACAGAATATAGTCAAAATGTCTCCACCAACCAGCGGTCGGAACACAACCCCTTTCAGCAGGCTAAATAGTTCTGTTAAATGACAACAGAAGGGACAGGCAACAAGAACCATCAGTCAAAGAGGGGAGGGCTAGTTCTTCTCTACCGGGTTACATTGGGGCGCTACCGGAACTGATCGAATTGGTAGTCTACAGTGTTTCTGGATGTTTCAGACTGAAGCTGGGGTTAGCATGAGAGCAGCACCATTTCGTAGCTCCGTCGTGGTCATTCCGCAACCAATCATGGCAGCCGTTCTTTATCGTTATTTTGGGCGGGGTGGGTGGCGGAGCAGAGCTGTTTTGCAGCCATCATTGTGTGGAGTTCAGTTCATCTCACTAGTTTTGTATTTGTCATGAGGGGTTGTTCCTAATGTTTCTATTTTAGCGAGGTCAAAAAGAGATCCCATTAGTGGCCTACTGATTTTGCTCGATTCCTTTTCTTTTTTTTTACACGATTTTTCGTTATCTGCAAAGACTAAACAGAGTATTGCGACTCTGTGTTTGTTTGTAAATAGAGAATGAACCAAAGAGAACTAATTCTAAAACAGTAAATACTTGGATAACAATGAATCAAATGGAGAGAGAAGCAGGCACGACGGATTACAATGGGGGCAAAGACCTGCGTTAACTACCTTTCACTATCTGCAAAGAGAGAGTACTCCTAATAGAAATGAGGGGGGGGGGCACCATTCAAAGCAGATCAGTGTGCATAAACACGAAAGTGTTTTCACTTACCACGTACTTGACATTCGACAGCTTATGATATTTGCTATTAAAAAACCATTGAAATTCACTGAAAAAACCATAGGTTATAGACCATATATAGTTAGGAATTAGCATTTACAAAACCTTGAAAATTCACTGAAAAAACCATAGGTTATAGACCATATATAGTTAGGAATTAGCATTTAAAAAACCTTATTTTACTCACACAAAACCATTGAAATTCCATATATAGTTAGTTGCACTAACTATATATCGCGCACCTGCAATCCACTGCTGATGATGTCACATATTACATCATTCATGACATGGTCAGTGACATCACTGATGACATCACTGATGACATCTCAAATGACATCACTGATGACATCACTGATGACAACATCCAGTGACTGTATGTTTCTGTAAAGTTAAAATGTGTCTTACATATTGAAGAATGAGTGGAAGTATAAGTGTCTGGACAAAGGATTTAGTAGGTGCATGACTGAATGCATGAGTGAGTGATTAAATGTGTCTCACTGAGTGCATGGGTTAGTGACTAAAGTGTCTTAATTTGTGCATCATTATGTCTGTTGTTCTGTAAACTGCTGCATGTTTTGATCAGTAGCTATATGATTAACTATATGGGTTACTGATTGATTGTCCAAGTATTTGTATGGGAGACTGAGTGTGTGTGTGGCTGGCTGGGAGGTGTGTGACTCTGTGCAGATCAATGTGTACTTGTATCAATGATTGTATAACAAGGTAAGTATGTGTTAGTATATGTTTGAAAATGTAAGGTGCTCTATGTTTAACTGTATAGACAAGAAAATGGAAGTGTCATTGATTCTTTACAGGACTGACTAGGTGTGTGAGTAACTCCATGGATGAGTGGCAGACTGTGAGTGTCTGTATAGGTGTATGAGTGCATATGATAGTGTTGTAAAGATGAGTGATTGTATGTATGAATGATAGTATGGGTGAATGAGTGAAGGTGTGTGTAGACGTAGGAATCAGTGAGTGCGTATGTAGTAACTAGTATTGGTGTGTCAATGGTTTCAAAAATTATATTCTGTATTTAACACTGGGTGAAACAGAGGTTATATTAAAATGTGAGGAGATGCATTGTATTGTCACATGAATGATATCATCAGTGATGTGGTCATTGATGTCAAATGAGATGTCATCAGTGATGTCATCAGTGATGTCATTTGAGATGTCATCAGTGATGTCATCAGTGATGTCACTGACCATGTCATGAATGATGTAATATGTGACATCATCAGCAGTGGATTGCAGGTGCGCGATATATAGTTAGTGCAACTAACTATATATGGAATTTCAATGGTTTTGTGTGAGTAAAATAAGGTTTTTTAAATGCTAATTCCTAACTATATATGGTCTATAACCTATGGTTTTTTCAGTGAATATATATATATATATATATATATATATATATATATATATATATATATATATATATATATATATATATATATATATATATATATATAAATATATATATTCACTGAAAAAACCATAGGTTATAGACCATATATAGTTAGGCATTAGCATTTACAAAACCTTGAAAATTCACTGAAAAAACCATAGGTTATAGACCATATATAGTTAGGAATTAGCATGTACAAAACCTTGAAAATTCACTGAAAAAACCATAGGTTATAAACCATATATAGTTAGGAATTAGCATTTATAAAACCTTATTTTACTCACACAAAACCATTGAAATTCGCATATATAGTTAGTTGCACTAACTATATATTTCGCGCACCCGCAATCCACTGCTGATGACGTCACATATTACATCATTCATGACATGGTCAGTGACATCACTGATGACATCACTGATGACATCTCAAATGACATCACTGATGACATCACTGATGACATCTCAAATGACATGTTTTTCAGTGAATTTCAATGGTTTTTTAATAGCAAATATCAAAAGTTTTAAAATGTATTCTTCTTTAAATCGAAAAATATATTTTATATGTTTTTAATACAATTTTTTTTTTTTAATTATTTTTTTTTGTTTCGCTCCCGGTCCGCGAACCGGGTAGCTTCCCGTTAGCTCAATTTGGTGCCGCGACTCGGTCCGCGAACCGGTAAATGTTCCGTTTGCACAACTGCCGCGTTAGAAAACAACATCGTGACGCGTCACGTAACCGCGACGTATCGCGTTGTCGGTGCGCGAAGCGAGGCGCGAAGCGAGGCGCGAAGCGCAGCTTCCCGGAAGCGATCCGGGGCGCGGCGCGGAGCGCGTAACGTAAGCATAACAGGTCATGTGACTTGTTAATAAAACTTTTCATTGGTTCATTTCACTTTTGGTTTCCTAATGATGTAAGGCTAGGTCATGTGACCTAAAAATAACACTTTTCATTGGTTTAGAACTATTTTTTTTTCCCAAATGATGAAAACCCCTCCTTGTTTCCTCACTCTGACTTTCAACTTTGTGAGAGGAAGACCTTTTTTGATTACTTAGAAATGGCAAGTCTTGTAGCTACAGCTGGTGCACCCCCACCACCACCACCACCTCCTAGGAAGAGAGCACCACCTCCTCAGGTTATCGTTCAGCAAGAGGAGGAAGAAGAGGAAGAGGAGCAAGAGAGGCAGTTTTTGCGTGAAGAGCCTAGGAGGTCCCATGTCAAGGAAAATTTCATTTGGCAATTTTTCAAATATCCCCGGGGCCAAAAAAAAGTAAATGCCCGCTATGTTACTTGCCTTATCTGCAAAAAAGTTCTGTCCAGAGGGACAGATAAGAAATATAGCTATGGCAATTACACCATGCATCGCCACATGGAGAGGTGGCACCCTATTAATTATAGTGCTGCGCAGGTACGTGACCTGCAGGATAACCCCCCTCCTGTGGCCAGAACATCAAATGTAGAGGCAGTGACGGGACCAGAGGCGAGGGAGACGGTCCCCAATATACAGATGAAGTTTGGGAGTGTGAAACAAGTGTGCGTTTATTGCGGCCAATTGATTTGCTACAGGGAAAGTAGCATAAATTTAATCAATGTAGCTATTGACAATCATAATTGCCCAAAACGCCCCAGAAAATAAATTATCTTTTTTTTGTTGCTCCTGTTGAGCCCTTTATAATGAATCATTTTCGTTTCCCCCCCCAAAAAAAACAAAAAAAATTTAAAACCGTTCAAAAATACAAAAAAAGTAAAAAAATGTTCAGAAAAATAATAAAATAAATATAAAACAACAAAAACAATAAAAAAAAAAAGTTATTTTCAGAACTACCTCCCATTTATGAAAAATTGCTAGAATGTTTAGCACTCTGGCAACCTCTATTTCTTTTGATTCGCTTCCCGGTTCGCTACCCGGTTTTTTAAAAAGGAAGAGTGAGTATAAGGGAAGGAAACAGAGAGTAATGTGAAAATAAAGACAGCTACAGGGAGTAACACAGAGATACTATTTAATAGATCTATTTACCAAAGAAAAGATGTAAGAGTGTATAATTGAGAAAAACAACATAGATAAGGAAGTGAAAGAAAAAAGGAGAGTAGAAGAATACTAAACAAGAGTTTCTTGGAGAATGTGAGTGAATGTTCAAATTAAGAAGAAAAACAGTAAAGGATGTGGAATGAGAGGTAGGGATAGAACCGAAGTAAAAGAACAATCCTGAGGGAAAGTGTTAAGAAAACAGTGAGCAAAAGTAAATAGGAATAAAACAAGATGTATGATAGTGACTAAGGTTAAAACATGTGGAATAACAGAGAGAAAAAACAGAAAGCAGAAAAGAAGAAGTGACAGAAAAGGAATGATTGAAACAGCAAAGAACTGTAAATAACATAGGGGCATATTATCAACACAGGCGATAAAATTATCGCTGCTTTTATCGGCAGAAAACTGCCGCTAAAGCCGCTTTTGCCGCAGAAAACTGCCGCTAAAGCCGCTTTTGCGGCATTTTTCTGCCGATAAAAGCAGCGATAATTTTATCGCCTGTGTTGATAATATGCCCCTTAGTGTGCTTGAACTACAGGGAGAAAGCATAATGAACAAGTAGTGAAAGAGTGATGAGTCAGAGATAGTGAGAGTAATAGAGACGGAGTGAGTGAACAGGAGTGAGGAACTATGAGAACAGAGGGACTGAGAAAAGGAGTGGAAGGAGTAGAGTAAGTAAGTAATAGAAAAAGAAATGAGGGAAGTAGCAAAGGCAGGAAACTGAGGGTTAAACAAATGAAGCAGTGGAACTAATAGAAGTTAAATGTGATAGAAATGTAACGAAAAGAGTACAAAACACTTACCTTATAATTGTCGTTAACTTAGTCACTTGTTATTTTTATATTTTCAATCTGTGAAAGAAAGAACAAAAATTTGAAAAATATTAAAACATGTATTTAAAAATTAGAAAAGACAAGGGAAAAGATTGACAATCATCCAATGTTACAAAGAAATAAAGTTAGAGATAAACATGCAGAAAAAAAGAGAAAGAAACGGTGATAGACAGTCAGAGACAAAAAGAAATTGTAATAGAGTAAATTGCTAAGAGAAAAAAAAGGAAGATACTTTCAGTGACAGAAAAGAAGGATAGAAGAGAAAATTAAATTGAAGTTGTGTAAGCTACTAAAAGAAAGTGAGTAAGGTAAACTATATAAGGAAAGTGTGAATAAGGAAAAGAGAGTGAGGGAGAGAGGAGACAGAGGAAGTGAAGGAAAGAGTGTCAGATACAGACTGAGTGAGGCAACAAAGAAAGATAAATGAGTGAGGGTGAGTTATAATAACTGATTGCACCAAAAAAGGAGAACCCAAAAATATTTAATTTAGAAAACAAAGGGAGGAAAGATGGAAAAGACAAGCGAATCAGAAGGTCTAAAAGCTGGAAAATGGTGCAAGGGAGAAAAGAAAAAAACAGAGTTGGATTAGGGAAACAAAGGTTGAAAGATAAGTGGAGTTAGAGAGCAAGGGTGAAAGAGAATAAAACAAAAGGCAATGTGAGTATGTAAGGAGGATTGATAGAAGGTAGTAAAAGATGAGTGAGCATGAGATAAGACGAGTACAAATTAAAATTCACTATACAAAGTACAGAATTAATTATACATGTTAAATGTTTTATTTTTGCTGTTCTCAGAATATATAAAATTTCACTAAAAACAGTGACTTGAAGGTATTCATCATATAACAGCGGGGAAAAAAAAACACAATCAAAATGATTGTGTTTAAAAAAGCCATATAACATAACCAATCAGAAATCAGAACTCCTTAAAAGAAACTTACTTTCCATGACGTCGAAGGATGTCCTATGAACAGCTTACACTCTGTTGTGCTGTTATTATTTTCAGCCCGCCACTTTCTGAAAGAAAAGCTCCATCGTTTTGACAAATATGTTACATGCAATAAATGACTTCTCGCTCTCTACCGCACTTCTCCTCAAGGCCAAATTGTGTAAGAGCCATTTATAACTCTTGGAATTCTTCTAAGCAAATCCCGTCATTTTCTTTTTCCGCAACTTTCAGAAAGAAAACGTTCAAGATCACTTTCACAATCCTGTACTATTCATATTTTACCCTTCTTGCTCACTCATGTTCCACATTTCCTATGACACTGATACTGCTTACTATGAAGCAGACTTACACTACCTCTATGACTACTACAATTATTTAATTCTCTACATCACTTTTATTCACAAAGCAATTTAAAACAGTACTTAAAATTATATCAACTCCTAGAATCATTATAGGCCAGTTACCTACCCAAAATTCTTTCTTCTAAAAACAGAAAGTAAGAATATTTTTAAGTCAAAAGGCAACATTGTTTCATAGTCAAATGTGAATCATTTCCGAAACATCAGCTTTTTTTACATTTTCAATAAGCTGTGTAATAAGTGGATGTTGTCAAAGGACCATCATGTCATATAATAGCTGCAGTTAGAAATGTTCTTCCTAAAATCAACGACTGTGTAGCCACAACATTTGTAATTAAAGTTGAAAACTTACTTTCATCAGCTTTATATAGTTGGAATTTTTAAATGACATTATAACCAAACGTTTGTTCAAAAAATGTGGACAGCATTGCAGACTTACATTACCTCTACTCCATGTTTTGATTGGCTGCTTGAATTAGCTTATTAAAAGAAACAGTTTTTCTGAACTCATTCAAAGTGCAGTTATTTTTCCATGACGTCAAGTGTTATGGTAAGAACACCGTTTGCTTTGGGAAATACTCTGTTGTCCTTTAACTAATCCATGCCCACCACTTTCTGTAAGAAAACCTTCTTTTTTTTCAGGAACTACTTAAAACTCAAAAATAACTTTTTACTCTGTACTACACTTATCCTCAAGGCCAAATAGTGTAGGAGCCATTAGAACCTCTTGAAATTCCTCAGAGCAAATCCCGAAATTCTTTCCCTAAAATTTTGGTTGTACAAACACCAGGTAAGAATTTTTAAGGTCAAAAGGCAATTTTTTTTTAAAGTTAAAACAGAATCATTGCAGAATGACCAGCCGTTTCTAGACTTCAAATAAGCTGTGTAATGTCCTGATGTTGTTGAAGGACCGTCATGATATATAATTGCTGCAGTTACAAAAGTCCTTCCTGATATTGACAACTGCGAAGCCACAACATTTTTAATTAAAGTTGTCAATTTTGTTCCATCAGGCCTACATCGTTGGAACATTAAAATGACATACTGGCCATATGTTCGTATGAATAATGTGGACAACATTGCAGACTTACATTGGCTACACTCCATGTTGTGATCGGCTGCTTTTACTAGCTTATTAAAGGACACTGATTTACTGTCTGGCAAAGTTAAATATATAAATCTTTCTGAGTCTACACTAGTAGTACTTGATACCCTACAGTTCTCGCAGTCATGCTGCCATTGATAAGAAAGGCCAAACAGATGATCTACATCTACACCTTCATCTTGCAATACATCAAGCATATACATTAAAAACTCCTGATAATCTTGCTGAATATTTTGAGAGAATTGCGTTTGACCTGAACATTTGTCTAACAGATTTCGAACTTCAGACACACTTTCTATTTTTGTTCTATCAGTGCTACATTTCTCTAACACAGAATTCAACAAACTGCAAAATCTTTGATCCGAATTGACCACAATCTCTTCTTTTAAAGTTTCTAGAGAAAAGACAACATTAACCACTTCATTAGCATAGCAGTTGACACCAGAACTATTTTCAAATTGAAAACCAACAGAATCCATTTTTTTCTGCTTATAATTTTGGGTTCATTGACTTTTCGTCTTTTTGCTACAACCTCCCTACTATTGGTCACATTTCTTTGTTTCCGGCCTACCACACGTTTCTCAAACAAAGGATATTGAGGCAAATGTGGCGCATACTCTCTTCTTAACCTATTGTATTCCTTAACACAATCTAGATCCGCACAAATGTTTGTGACATCACACTCAATCAAGTACAATCCCGATAAAGTTCTGACTTGTGACAATGCCACATATGCCATACCCTCCTTGAACACAGAACTGCCAATATTCACCAATGCACTGTCTACACTTAAACCTTGCGATTAATGGATTGTCACCGCATATGCCAAGCAAACAGGAAACTGCTTACGGCGAACATATAAGTCTTTTACAAGCAAAAACCTAGCAGAGCAACGACCAATTAGCTATACTTCCTCAATGCCATCAAATTAAATTTTTAAAAATTCAATTCCATCTCTATTTCTGTATTTCTCAAAATCAACAACATTACCCATTGATCCATTTACCAGACCTCTTTCAACATGTAAATTCCTTCTTAAAATTATACGGCAATTCAAGCACACATTCAGAGTCTTTTCAAAACCAGCAGTTTTAGATATAGTCTTCTCTAATGAATCCAATTTTGATTTCAAATTCTCAGACAAAATAATTGTTGCTCCCATATGCTCTATTCTGTCAATAGCTTCCAGTTTCACAATCTCTTGGTTTTCTAAATTCAACATTTTGTTGTTGAAGATGGCACATTCTGCAAGAGTTGGCATCAAACATATTCCAGATTTCTTCTCAGTAATTTTCCGAAAAATATTCTCAGGCACAACGTCTTCTTCTGGATACAAATTTGACAGTCATCGTGCATGTAAAGCTTCTTTCCCATGCTCGGTCACTTTTCCAATTCTAACATCTTGTAGAATATTCTTATAATCTTCATCCTTCGCTTGACGCATATTTTCACGCAGTTCAGCATAATTGAAGTTTAACCATATATTAACGTTGCCAATGCTCCCTAGGCACTTCCTGGTATCTTCATGCGTGAGCATTTTGAACACAGGTTGTCCTTTCAGTGGTGTCAGCTGCAGAAGATCACCGAAAACAATGATGTGTTTGCCACCAAATAACACATCATACTCTGTTTTGAGAACTTCTTGCATTCTCAAATGCACAAAGGCAAGCATGACATTGTAAACCATGCTTACTTCGTCAATGATAAGAAGTTTCATTTTCCTCAAGACTCTGGAAGCTTCACAACAAGCATCTCCAGATAACTTGTGGTATTGTAATTTGTTATCATGCTCCACTGGCAGCATCAGTAGACGATGCAAAGTAATACCTTTAATGTTATGTGCTGCCAGTCCAGTTGGAGCGGTGACAACACAAGACAGCGATGACTCAGTCCTTTTCTGCAAATAACGTGAAATTGCTTTAATGAGGAAACTTTTTCCAGTTCCCGCTTCTCCACTCACGTACAGTCGGACAGGCTTCAACGACGTACATGAGCACTCTTTCTTCTCATGACTTAATCCATGATCAATTTGGTTGGTAACTTCGTCATATATTTTCCTCTGCTCAACGTTGAGTTGTCTTTCCAAGTCTTCTAAGTTAACCGCATCCTCCTGAGCATGTGCCATGGCTCTTTCCACTTCAATCAGGGCAGTGGCAGCTTCATTTTCGATAACTGGTCCTCCTAGTGGATCCTGACTCAATGAAACAGAACTCTGATTGTCCTGAGAACTGTCTCTAGCAATCTCGGCTGCAATCATTGCTTCCTGCTCGATTTCCGCATTCAACATTTCTAGATATTTGGGAAAAACAGGACATTCTATGGTCTCCTTGGTGGCATGGAAAGAGTCTTCGTAACAGAGGAAATCTCCAAGCAGTTCCTCTTCTGCTCGCCAAGGCTTGAAAAGTTGCAAAAGACCTAAATAGAAAAACTCTTTTCTTTCAGGAGATTCGCCACTCAATTTTCGATGGTTTACCAATTGGCATTTTCTTTGCTTGACCAGACATCCCTCACTTCCAATTACAGCATACACTCCTTTATCAATATCTTCTTTGATGTTCCTCTTGAATATGTAATTTTGTGGAACCTCATACAGACAAACATTCTCGAGGTGACTGCTTCTATTTGGATAATATGTATCCAACATGTTGGTCTTCAAAATATCTGTACTGTTTGGCTCCTTTTCCGCCAAATACTCAATTTCCCGTACAGGTTTCAGAACTCGATTACGTATTGCAGCAAGACCAAGACTCGCCCAAATGATACTCCTGGATTTGGCATAGAGACTTGCTGGAGACAACCGGTCAGAACATTCGTAAGCTCCGATTTCTCGATGCGACAACATCTTCAGACTGAAACTGTACAACTTCTTACTGAGGCTCTTTTCATGGGAAATGTCCTCCCACATATCCTTCAATTCTGTCTTTTCTTTTTTTGTGATGTAAGATGTCACATACCGAGCCACAGCCATACAGTTATCAGCCACAAACTGTATATCCATGTTAGCATTCCACATGGACAAAATCACTGGGTTGTAGTCGTTGATGTACTTGGACTCTTCCTTTCTTTTCAAATTGTATGTATTTTTGGGTGATTTTCTCGTCACATTATGTTGCAGCGAAGACATCAAACTGTTCACTCTTCCTTTGGAAATCACCGGTCGTGGAAAGGCAAAACGACATTTTGTGTAGAACTTGTCCTTGTTTCTGAATTTACGACGACAGTACTTTCCACAACGATGGCTTTGGAAGCGTAAAACTTGTTCTCTTAGGCTTTTGTCTTCCTTTGTGTTTGGAACAGCACATGTAGAATACTGTTCTATGAAACTCATCACTAAGTCATCCGGATCTGTTCCAAATTTTGGTGCATCTTTGATCCATAGCAGCATATGTATATGAGGAGCACCTCTTGCTTGGTACTCCTTTCTCCAGAAGAAATCCAACACCTCTCCGAGAGGTGGATTTTTCTTGTTCATGATGAAAGACATCATAGCTTCAAATCTATGATTGAAGTACCTGCATACATTCACTGGATCCAAAGAGCACAGTTCTCCGGGTGTCTTGAATTCAATATTTTCAATGTTTCCATTTGCTTCTCGTAGAAATTCAAGTAAGTCTTCCCAGCCATACTCGGCACAGCTGAGAGTGAGGAACCATGTGGGAGTTCCTAAGTTCCTCAGCATACATTTTAAATCACCATGACAACGGTACCAGTACTCATTAGTACCACGCTGACACGCCATGAGATTAATCAGGTGAGAATCCAAAATACTGTCTTGCACATTGACTTTATCCATAAAGTCCCTTGCCGAGATATTTTGCATCTGTACACCACTTTTCAAGATGTGGTTCACTGCATATGACAGTCCAGACAGATCGCTTTCAAACAGTAGATGAAACAAATAGGAAATGCATTGACGAAACCTAGGATCTTCTGCATACAATCGTAAAGTCCGGTATTCAGAAGCAGGAATTTGATCAGGTCGCTCATCATATCTTCCTCCTTGACCTGTTGGAAATAGTTGTGGGAAACACCGAGCTTCCAAACTTTCCTCCCAAACACTAATGGGACTCCCTTTGGCTTGTTTCATTTGAAACAACTCAATAGCATTCCCCATGACTTCCTTGAAATGCAAAGGATGAACACTATAATGTTCATATATTTCTTCATTTTTAGAGGCTTCTACTTTCTCAATTTGAACAGCACACAAATCGCTATCCTCTTCTTCACTTACTTCCTCTTCTGCAACATATACATTCTTGTAGTACTTATTGTTTTTCTTCAAATACAATGTTGCCTTTTTGACTTTCCTAACATCCACTAAACCTTGCCAGATTTTCTTACTCTTTGTCGGAACCCCATTAACTAAGATAACCAGAGGTTCCTCTTCCACTTTCTCTACTCCAATTGTATTAATGTTTTTCTTTAAATCTAGAGGCAAATAAAAAACTCTTCCCTTTAATCCTCTCTGTAAATCTGATGGAGGCAATTTCCCTGTCTTTGGCTCCATTCGCACAATAGCCTGAAAGGGATGAACACTTTGAATCAAAATAGATTCATAAGTATTTAAATCCTTCAATTCAGAAGGAATCTCAACCAATTCCAGATTATTATGAACCGCTCTAGCAGGCATCTGGTTTTGATTTAATTTGTTACAACAATAAGTACACACACGTTGATCCGATCCCAAATCAAAACAATTTTCTACCATCAAGTATGTTGCGAAATCCTTCCATTCACTATTATTTTCCCTTTCACTTTTTGCATATAAATCCACTAACTTAGTCTGATTCTTATAATAAGTGCGTCGACAACACACACAAGTGAAATTAGGCCTCTCACTTGATTTCACCTGAAACGTGACAATTTCCTTCTGAAAATTATCTGTACTGGAAACCTGTACACTCTCTTCCACATTACCTTTTTTCTTCTGGGTCAATTTCAACATTCTTCTCTTTACTTGTAAAGTAACAAAACTCAATTTCTTCACAAATATTCTTCACATCTACTTCAGAACCATGCAAAAGAGCAGTGCATAATTGTTTAAGCATAATTGCTGGACTCTTAGCATAATACAACATTCTAACTAATTTCCTCACTTTATTATGATGCACTGCTAGCATCCTGAAATGATGAAAAACACTCTGGCATACTCTCCTAGAAAGACATGCCAGTGAATGACCATGCAAACCTGTCACTTCTCTCACTCTGCAAGGATCTAATTCTTGCAACAATTTCATTTTCTGTTTTAAACTTTTCCTATTAAATGTCCGTACAAAATCACAAAGCAAATTGATGGAATCCTGTCGCACACTGCAAATACTACTACACTTCCAGGTGTACACTGGTCCCTTAGGACGTCTTCCTAAAACCTCATTACCTAACACCTCTTCTGCCTCTGTTGACACAAGTTTTTCTTTTTCAACCGGACAACCATCTTTCACCTCATATGCTCGACCACTGGTGTCAACTGCATGCACCAAATCATTATCCTGGAAATAACTCTCCTCATTAAAAAATGCCTCACAACTTGAACTATGCATCCATTCTCCTGAAAAAACTTCACAAAAATTACTACGATTAACTGTTCTCTTCCATCTACTATTTGTTTTGAAATCATAAATTACCTTGTTTAGTTTCCTAATTCTATTGATTATCAAAATAAATAACTTTCGCTTAATTTCGAATGCCTGATCAATAATTTTCTCAATGTTTCTCTTTCTCTTATAAAAAGCCACTTTCTGTTGACCTTTCTTAATATTTTTTAACAAATTGCCAATTATCCTGTTGCGGAACATTCGTCTACGAATGTCCCTAAACTGATTTTTCCTTCTACTACCATGCACAGAGTTATCTCCTGCTCTAGCAGTAACATTTTTGAGTGGCCTTTCCTTTCCGTTTAAATTGGTTCTCTTTTTCTTGTCTAAAACATGTTCTGTACTGATACTTCTTTCTGGAAATGTTTCTTAGGAAAGATTTCGTTCTCTTACCCGGAGCTTTTTTGCTGACTTGACAAGTTTTTATTGTAGAGGACTGCTGCAAGCATGTAGTAAGCTGCTGTCTTTGACGTTTTGTAGCCTTTTGGCTTCTTTGCTTCGATGGCATAGTGTAGTTTTGAAATGATCTGCAGTTGAATCTGTGGTAAAATATAATAAAAAATGTTATTAACCACTATTACCAAACAGTAAATCAATAACAGTCGTCAAAAAATTAACATACTAGTTGTCAATTCTACATACAATAACTTTTTAGTGCATTGGCAAATTTAAAACTCACAAATAGTAGCAAAGAAATGGAATGCTTCTACATTTGACCTGTGCTCTTTTATATGTGAATCTGAACTAATTTTATTAGCATATTTCACTATTTTATTAAAGACACTTCACACAAGCTGTTTTTGAAGTTGTTTTTAATTTTAAATGAAACAGTTTACATGGTTACTTTTCATTTCGAGTATCTTAAATTTATTTCTAAAAGTCTTTATAGGTTAATAGACTCGAGCAGGTCAGCTGCCCACCCTATGTCATACAATTCTGACAAATCAGCATCCTCATCATATTCTTCATCATCCACAGGATATAAATCATCCAAGGGATCTACTTCCACTGACGTTTCAATAACAAGTTCAATGATAAGATCGAGATCAACAGATTGCTCATTATCACTCATGCTTGATGTTGTCGTTATCTTTAAAGAAAGAGAACAACAATGAGATGTTGCAGAGTAAGAGACAAATCTCAGAGACTATAATAGTAAAATTGTTTAACAAGAGTAACATTTTGCAGATATTATTTAACCATGTCCAGCGATGCTGAGGAGGTGAGGCCTATGTCCAAGTTTTCACTGAACAGGACTCATCTCTTCTTAACCTTGGATAAGCCTCACCAACTCTGTGTCCCCTGCTCATACTTAAATGTAAAGGGGCAGATTTATGTTAACTGGCGCATCCCCAGGGATGCATCAGTTAACGTGCGCCACTGCTCTGCCACCCATGATGTGCCGCATTTACAATGCGGAGCACCATTGAGCAAAAACAGCACAGATGCGTCACGCATCTGTGCCACAAAAGCAGCGCATTGCAGGAATCATGTCATAAGCGCAACATATCTACTGCAATGCACAGGGGCAAGCCACACATTGCATGGTGCATCACTCCTTATGCCTGTTTCAAACAGGCGTAAGGATTTGATTCAGCAATGCCATAAAGCTGACTCAGTGAAATCTTCTTAATTTTACTGTGTTAGTTTTACAGGGCTTTCATGCAAATGACTGCCCACCCTGCAACAAAACGCCCACATGAAACCTGACGCAGGTTTCATGTGGCACAGGACTTTACAGCATGACACATCTGCCTAGATGCATCAAGTTGTAAATATGTCGCAACATAGCGCATCTTTTGCGCCGCCGCTGCGTCACAAAAGTGACGCACAGCGGCACAAAAGAGGCGCACGGTCATCATAAATCTGCCCCTAACATTTTAAATGATTGATTCAGGATGACGATAAGGTGTGGCCTATCCAGAGGTTTGTTTGAGGTGAGGCCTACTCAGGGTTGCAGATGAAATTTAGGCTTGTTGAAGAGTACAGAGGAGATAATACATGTGCAGGCCTACCAATTAAGTGAGTCATGTTCACTGCACTCTTGAACAAAGGCCAGACCTCCTCTGTCTCCCTGGACAGGCCTAAACCTCATCTGCACAATGTGATTCGTAATGTTAGGAAACACAGGTGATGTAATTGAAAAACGTGCAATTTTTTTTGCTCATTTCGCAATCACATCACCTGTGTTTCCTTTGCTAAAGTATCTCATTATGCAGATGTAGTCTAGCATATGAAAGAGTACGTAGAAGGTGAGCACTGTATGCAACAATTTTGACACTTACAGAAACCTCAGCTTCTCCATGCCCCCTACACAGTCCTAAATGTATACAGCTTAAACTGACGGTATCTTGTTGCAGATGAAGTGAGGCCTATCTTGCAACATGGTGCATCTTTTGCACCACTGCTGCATCACAAAAGTGACGCAACAATGGCGCAAAAGAGATGCACGGCCATCATAAATCTGCCTCTAACATTTTAAATGACTGATTCAGGATGCCAACAAGGTATGGCCTATCCAGAGGTTTGTTTGAGGTGAGGCCTACTCAGGTTTACAGATGAAATTTAGGCTTGTTAAACAGTACAGAGTAGATAGTACATGTGCAGGCCTACCAATTAAGTGAGTCATGTCCACTGCACTCTTGAACAAAGGCCAGACCTCCTCTGTGTCCCTGGACAGGCCTAAACCTCATCTGCACAATGTGATTCGTAATGTTAGGAAACACAGGTGATGTAATTGAAAAATTTGCAATTTCTTTTGCTCATTTCACAATCACATCACTTGTGTTTCCTTTGCTTAGGTATCTCATTGTGCAGATGTAGTCTAGCATATCAAAGAGTACGTAGAAGGTGAGCACTGTATGCAACAATTTTGACACTTACAGAAACCTCAGCTTCTCCATGCCCGGTACACAGTCCTAAATGAATACAGTTTAAACTGACAGTATCTTGTTGCAGATGAAGTGAGGCCTATCTTGCAACATGGTGCATCTTTTGCACCACTGCTGCATCACAAAAGTGACGCAACAACGGCGCAAAAGAGATGCACGGCCATCATAAATCTGCCCCTAACATTTTAAATGACTGATTCATGATGCCAATAAGGTGTGGCCTATCCAGAGGTTTGTTTGAGGTGAGGCCTACTCAGGTTTACAGATGAAATTTAGGCTTGTTAAACAGTACAGAGGAGATAGTACATGTGCAGGCCTACCAATTAAGTGAGTCATGTCCACTGCACTCTTGAACAAAGGCCAGACCTCCTCTGTGTCCCTGGACAGGCCTAAACCTCATCTGCACAATGTGATTCATAATGTTAGGAAACACAGGTGATGTAATTGAAAAATGTGCAATTTCTTTTGCTCATTTCACAATCACATCACTTGTGTTTCCTTTGCTTAGGTATCTCATTGTGCAGATGTAGTCTAGCATATCAAAGAGTACGCAGAAGGT
Organism: Lissotriton helveticus; assembly: GCF_964261635.1. NCBI lineage: Eukaryota > Metazoa > Chordata > Amphibia > Caudata > Salamandridae > Lissotriton > Lissotriton helveticus. The sequence continues at coordinate 657,071,616 of NC_136067.1, forward strand.
GAGCACTGTATGCAACAATTTTGACACTTACAGAAGATTCAGCTTCTCCATGCCCCCTACACAGTCCTAAATGTTTACAGTTTAAACTGACGGTATCTTGTTGCAGATGAAGTGAGGCCTATCTTGCACCATGGTGCATCTTTTGCATCACTGCTGCGTCACAAAAGTGACGCAACAGCGGCACAAAAGAGGCGCACGGCCATCATAAATCTGCCCCTAACATTTTAAATGATTGATTCAAGATGACGATAAGGTGTGGCCTATCCAGAGGTTTGTTTGAGGTGAGGCCTACTCACGGTTGCAGATGAAATTTAGGCTTATTGAAGAGTACAGAGGAGATAATACATGTGCAGGCTTACCAATGAAGTGAGTCATGTCCACTGCACTCTTGAACAAAGGCCAGACCTCCTCTATCTCCCTGGACAGGCCTAAACCTCATCTGCACAATGTGATTCGTAATGTTAGGAAACACAAGTGATGTAATTGAAAAACGTGCAAATATTTATGCTCAATTCACAATCACATCACCTGTGTTTCCTCAGCTTAGTTATCTCATTGTGCAGATGTAGTCTAGCATATCCAAGACTACGCAGAAGATGAGGACTGTATGCAACAGAGCAATGTACATTACTCACCTCCCTTGACACTTACAGAAGCCTCAGTTTCTCCATGCCTCCTACACAGTTCTAAATGTATATCATTATCATCATAGTGACTATGAAACTCTTGCAGAACATATTGTGAAACCTTAATGACTTCAAGAAACGTGTTTTTAAACCGGCAAACAAGGACAATTATTCTCACATATTCATGGTGGAAAGTGAAATATTTATTTAAAGAAGCAGACACCAATATGACCTTCTCATAAATGTGAAAAGCGTTTTTTTTTTTTTTTTTTTTAAAAACGATTTTCTGGTCATAATTTGAAAACACAACACAGGTCCTATGTAGAAGCACACCCTGTCAGTACTTAAATTAGCCAAGCACACATGGGGGCGTATTTACAAGGACCTTGCACCACGGGGAAATGACTTAAATTAAAATGGGGAAAATAACATCAAAGGGACTCAAAGGCCTTGTAAATATGCCCCAAGCAGCCTATGAAACTCTAGCAGTACATATCAAGAAACCTAAATGACTTCAAGAAACGTTTTTAAACACATCAAGTAAAGCAATTATTCAACCACATTCATGGGGAAGTGACTTAAAATGCCCTAACACACATGAAAGCGTATTTTTAAGGCCCTTGCACCATTTTTGCATCACTTTTAACATGGCTATGTAACTCAAAGAAACAAAATCTAAATTTGCCAAGCACACATGGGGGCGTATTTACAAGGACCTTGCACCACGGGGAAATGTCTTAAATTAAAATGGGAAAAATAACATCAAAGTGACTCAAAGTCCTTCTAAATATGCCCCAAGCAGCCTATGAAACTCTAGCAGTACATATCAAGAAACCTAAATGACTTCAAAAAACGTTTTTAAACACATCAAGTAAAGCAATTATTCAACCACATTCATGGGGAAGTGACTTAAAATGCCCTAACACACATGAAAGCGTATTTTTAAGGCCCTTGCACCATTTTTGCGTCACTTTTAACATGTCTATGTAACTCAAAGAAACAAAATCTAAATTTGCCAAGCACACATGGGGGCGTATTTACAAGGACCTTGCACCACGGGGAACCGACCTAAATTAAAATGGGGAAAATAACATCAAAGTGACTCAAAGGCCTTGTAAATATGCCCCAAGCAACCTATGAAACTCTAGCAGTACATATCAAGAAACCTAATTGATTTCAAAAAACGTTTTTAAACACATCAATTAAAGCAATTATTTACCCACATCCATGGGGAAGTGACTTAAAATGCCCTAACACACATGAAAGCGTATTTTTAAGGCCCTTGCACCATTTTTGCATCACTTTTAACATGGCTATGTAACTCAAAGAAACAAAATCTATTTGTAAAACACTTGACACAAAGCAACATTTTAAATACACAACTTTCTTCATAATTTTCTCCCTAAAGCATACTATTCTCTATCTAAATTAAATGAATATTTTCTCACCTTAGCAAATACTTTTTGAGTTTCAAAACAGTCTCAGACACACACCAATTTTCTTTAGCAGAGCAAAAGGTATGCACTCCAGAGGCTGCAACCAACAATGGCACAGAAATGCTGTAATTCATCACACATATCTCTCATGTCACCCAATCAAAACTCTTCCCTCACTTTTTTCATATCAACACCCTTCCCCCCTCTGCCCTTTCTGCCTTTTTTCCATAGCAACCACCTCCTGAAAGACCTCTCATGTTTACAAGTTCACACAACAATGTTTCAATTGAACTCTGAACTCTCAGTACACCTGCGTATCCAGTGCAATCTTTCATAAAATGATTTTTTCTTGACCATTCAAATGACATCTTTCAAAGAACTCATCCATGCACCCTAACTTTCTGTTTTCAGCAATCAAAATCCACCAATCACTGCTACTGAATCATTAGCACACAAACTCCACATTTTTTTTCATTACAAACTCCTACTGTTTCAACTGCCATTTCATACCCACACTTCATCTGACTGCAGCAGAACCTCCTCTCACCATGTTTTCTGTCTGGATTGTTGGACATAGTTACATCCACTGGGTTCAAAGGTATGCTGATAACAGAAATTTACATAACCTCAATTTACAAAATGTGGAAATCAAGTGGATTGGCCACAGAGGATTAAGATGTCACCAATTGATACCATTGGTGAAAACCTTTTTGCATTTGCCAAAACCTGACCTGTTAATTGTGCACTGTGGAGGAAATGACTTGGGCACTTTGACTGGGGTAGGTCTGGAAATGCTTTTAAAGGACACCTTTGACCAATTGATGGCACTTTTTCCTCAAACTGCCTTGGTATATTCAAATATATGCCAAAGACAGAAATGGAGGTGGTCGAACCAATTTTGTCCACAAATTGAGAAATCGAGGAAGCATGTAAATAAGTCTGTTTCAGCTTACATGAGAGACCATGGAATGGGCTCCATGTACAACAATAACTTGCGTTACTACATGCAAGATATCTACAGAGGAGATGGAGTTCACTTCTCAGATGAGGGGAACAGAATTTTCATCCTGAATTTAAAACTATGTATCGGTACCTACTTATAAGTACCTAAATCTACCACAGACCCAAAAGCTCTTCTCAGAGCTACCCTAACTATGATCACTATAAACAAATTTTAAATGTAACTTTTTTTTACTAATTTTCACAATTTACGCTTTCCGGAGCGCTACCCGGTACGCGCACCGGACGCTAACTGCGCGAAAATTTGAAAAAAATTGGGGTTTTTTGCACATATGGGCCTCCTCAGCCACCCTCAGAAAACCTAGGGGGTCAGGATACGTGTACCATGCCCCCTTCTACCCATTCTGAACATTATTTGCCCTCCATCTTGTATCTCAATTCTACCAAACACAAAATGGAGGACTCCCGTAACGCTGCCGATTCTCGTATCGATTAAAAAAGGTGGGAAAGTAATTCACAGAAAACCCACTGGAGACACTTTCACCAAATATAGATTAGGTCATACTACATACCAATCCCTACCATTTTCACAAATTTGGTTGGAATTCCATTTAGCCATTTAGCCTGTAGACCTCTCTAAATACCCTGAGGTAAATTACTTCACAAAACACATCTGAAGTGTTGGAATTGACAACCAATTAAAATGTTACTTTTATTTTCTACTTTTTTTAACCTGACATTTGATTGGTTATGTACCTGAATATATATAAAGAAAGAGAGGGAAACACAGCCATTTTGACTACTACTTCCTGAAGTACATTGCAAGAGCATTTTCACTGACAACTTAAACTTGTTTTTAAAAGGTAAGATGTTATTTTGAAAACTGAAGTATATTGTGCACTTTAAGTTAATATGGAAAACTTTTTCTGATAGTTATATACTATCCCTCTATAATAGTTATAGATTTAGATAGACTTCTCTGTTATAGTTATGGATGGATGTAGGCTTGTCTTGTATAATTATGAATTTACTTAGGTTTCATCACATACACTTTTTTATATTTCTACTTCCAGTCTGATACCATACACTGCCCAAAGATAAATTCACTGTTAAAAACTACCTATCTAAAATTAATCCCAACAGTGCCCTATCTCTACTGATATATATATATTTTTTTATGCAAATTTCAGGCAAAATGGAAGGAGAACAAAAAATGTCATTTGAAATTGTCCTTGCAGAGACCAATCAAGAAAACATTGAACCAAATGACATTGAATTCATGGATGAATCACGGGACCATGAACTATTACAATGTGTACAATCTGTAGATTTCCTCCTTCAAAATGAGTACATTTCAGACACTCAAATGTTGCAAGTTATGTTCACTCAAAATAAGGACATTTCGGACACTCAAATGTTGGAAGTTATGTTCACTGAAAATGACGACATTTCGGACAGTCAAATGTTAGACGTTCTATTAAATTTTGAAAAACAATCACAAAAATAAATTTATATTTAATAATCAAAAATTGTTCGAGACTTTAATCATTTTTATATGTAATTCATAAACTAGTACCAAATTGATTATAATGTAAATTCAGACTTATAGTATACTGTGCAACTTTTTTATGTTACATAGTAATTTTGCTCATAGTTACTTCCTTTCTCCAACTATATTATCTCCAATGTGTATTTAACATCTCTTTATCATCTCCTGCCTCCATATTGTTTCTGCTTTCCTGACACACTATGGTATGAATTCCAAATTTCACAATAACTTCTGAAACAACATGCAAGATATCTACAAAGGAGACAGTGTATATTAATTTTTGGACTCTGCATTGGTACCTACATATTGCTACTTAAATAAAAAAAAACGAAAAAAACCCAACAAAACGAACAATCAATAAACATACAATATTTGAAAAGTCTATCATTCTTTTTTCCTCATAATACGCTCCCCGGACCACTTCCCGGTGCGCGTACCGGGCGCTCCCCACGCAAAAAAAACGAATTTTCTTTTTTTTTTGATGTCATGAGTGATGTCACTGACCATGTCATGAGTGATGTAATATGTGACGTCATCAGCAGTGCATTGCACACGCAAGTTATAGTGAGTCCAACTAACTATAACGTGGGAATTTCAATGGTTTTATGCGAGTAAAACTTCCAGCTAACTATAACTGGTGTGAAACCTATGGTTTTTTCAGTGAAATTAATAGGTTTTTTAAATGCTAATTCCTAACTATAACCGGTGTGAAACCTATGGTTCTTTCAGTGAATTTCAATGGTTTTTTAATAGCAAATCTCTATAGGTATAAAAAGTAAAACATTTTATAACGAATTTTATATTGTATAATTATGTAATTTTTTTTTTTTTTTGCCCCGGGGCGCTCCCGGGGTGCGTACTGGTGAACGCACGGGTGAGCGCAATGTTACGGCGTGCCCCGGGGCGCGTACCGGTGAGCGTCCCGTTAGCGCTATTCCCGCGAACGAAAACAACATCGTGACGTATCGCGTAGCCGCGTGATGCGTCATATGACGCACTGCGTAAGCGCACCCGGAAGCACTCGACCGCATACGATCGCGCAACGTCCTGACGCGCTTACGCTACTCGCCCCCGGGCGCGCCCGGGCGCGTAGCGTAAGCGCTTCGGGTCATGTGATCTGAAAATAACACTTTTCATTGGTGCAGATCAGTTTTGGTTTCCAAATGATTAAAGCCCGGATCATGTGACTTGAAAATAACACTTTTCATTGGTCCAGAACAGTTTTGTTTTCCCAATGATGAAAGACCCCACCTTTTTTCCTTATTCTGACTTTGTCCTTTGACTGAGGAAGACCTGTTTCAACAACTTAGAGAAATATTTTGTACTTTAAAATGGCTACAGTAGCAGCAGCAGCTGGAGCATCTGCACCACCACCACCACCACCAAGAGGACCACCACAACAATACATTGGTGGTCAAGAAGAGGAGGAGGAGGAAGAGGAGCAGGGGAGAAGATGGCTGCAAGAAGACAATACCCCATACCAGCCAAGGCCACACATTGTATGGGAGTTTTTTTCTATCCCAGAGGGCAAGAAAAAAATCAATGCGGCCAAGGTGACTTGCCTAATCTGTGGAATGGAACTTTCAAGGGGGAACCCTAACAAGAAATATTCTTTTGGTAATAATACCATGATTAGACACATGATGCGCAAGCATCCAAACAACTATTCTAATGCAGAGATGAGGGAACTGGCAAGAAACCTCCCCCAATCTTCAATGACCACCCGCAAAAGAAAACAACCAACTGAATCGGGACCAGAGACAACGGAGACGATGCCTTGCATTCAACCACGATTTGCGGATTTCCGAATTACATCTAAATATTGTGGTAAGCTCATCTCCTATGGTGAAAAGAGCGTAAAGCTCGTCTTCCTTGCTGGTGACAACCACAATTGCCCCAAAAAACCCTAATTTTTTCCGTTTTTTGTTTTTTGCTCCAGTTGAGCCATTTTCAATTCCCTCATTTTTGTTTCTCCCCATAAAAAATACAAAAAAAATATAAAACTGTTCAGAAAAGCCAAAAAAGTACAAAATGTTCAAAAAAACATTATAAAAAATATAAAACAACAAAAAGAAGAAAAAAAAGAGTTCTTTTTAGAACTACCTCTAATTTATAAAAATAAACATATATTTTTAAAGAATCTCTGTCAATTTTTTTCCTCAGGGTACGCGTACCGGGGCGCGCGCCCCAAATTTTTTTAAAAAAAATGAATGAAGGAGTTTGCATGAGCGAAGAACAAAAAGAGAGTAATGTTAAGAGAAAGAGAGCTAGAGGGAGAAACACAGAGGGATTGTTTATTACATAGTAAAAAACAGAGAAGGTGTAACAGGGTGAAAGTGAGAAAAGTAAAATGAATAAGGAAGCGAAATAAGGGAAGGGAGAGGAAGAAGACTAAAGTAGAAATAGTGGGAGAATGTGAGTGGCTGTTGAAAGAAAAAGAAAGGACACTAATAAATGGGGAATGAAGGGTAGTGACGGAACCGGGATAAATGAACAACGGTGAGGGAGAGTGAAAAAAGAGCAGTGAGTGTAAGTAAAGAGGGGTAAAAGAGGGTGAAAAATTGAATTAGGATTAGACATGGGAGTGACAAAGAGAAAGGATAGAGAGAGTAAAGGAAACAGTACCTGAATGGGTCTGAGTGAAACAGCAAAGAAAGGTAAGTAATGCAGTGTGTGTGAGTTATAGGGAGTCACTGGGTGTAGGTCGGGTTGTGGGTGTGTAAGGTGTGTCTGTGGGTGTGGGGTGTTTCGGTGTGGGTGGAGGTGAGGGTGTGTGAGATATGTGTGAGGGGTGTATGGGTGTGGGGGTTTTGTGTGTGGGATGTATGTGTGTGTATGGAATGTGTGTGTGTGTGTGTGAGGAGTGTGTGTGGGGGTGTGGGGGTGTCTATGAGGTGTGTGTGTGGGCTGTATGTCAGAGGTGTGTGTATGTGTTGGGAGGGGGATGAGGTGTGTGTGTAGGAGTGAAGTAAATAATTAAGAAAAAGAGAATGAGTGAGGGAGCAAAGGAAGGGAACAGAGGGTAAGTGAACTAAAGAATGGGGACTGAAAGAAGTTGAATGTGAGAGGGGAAATAGGGAAAGGGGAGTAAACATGGAGAATAAGAATAAGTGAACGAAGCAGAGTAAGGAAACAAGAGTGAGGTTGCTTGAGAAATTATTAGTGAGGTTAAAGCAAAGGGTGATGACAAACTACATTTATTTAGTCACACTTACCATATAATAAATGTATCTTTTATTAAATTTTTTTACTACACTTTGTATCTGTGAAAGAGAGAAGAAAAAATAAGTTATAATTAGTAGAATATCTATTTTAAAATAAAAGATACAAATGAAGAGGTTAAAAATCATAACAGTGTATTTAGAAATAAAGTAAGAGTGAAGGACAAAGAATGAGAAATAAAGTAAGGTAGAAGGACAAAAAGAGAGAAAAAGAAATAGAAGGAGAGCAAATTACTAAGAGTAAGGCATATAGATTCACTGACAGAGAGGAAGAGAAGAACAGAGAAATTAACTGAAGGTAAGAAAGATACTAAAACAATGTGAGTTAGCAAAACTAAATCAGGAAACAGGAGTAAGTAAAAAGATAATGACTGAGAGGGAAAGGAGTCTAATTAAGGATGCATTTAGAAGAATGAAGAATGGAAGATAACTGAGAGTAAGTGAAGAACAGTCATAGAGTGAAGGGATGAAGGGAGAGAGGATAATATAGAAGGATTGAGTGAAAAGGAGTGAGGAAGTTAGTAGACAGACAGACTAAGAGAAAAACTGAGTGAAGTGGAGTACAATGAGTGAGGAAAGGAAATGAGTAAGGGAGCAAAAAAAGGAAAGAGAGGAGAAGAGGACTAAAACAGTGGTACTGAGAGAAAATGATTCAGTGATGAAAGTAAAGAGAAGGACACTGAAAGATAGGAAATGAGGGATAGTAATGGAACCAGAGTAAAAGAAATGGGATGAAGAACGATGAGAGAGGAGCAGTGAAGTTGTTGTAAGAGAAATGATAGAAGGTAGATAAACACAACTGAACATAACACAAGGAGAGTGAGGGACTGAGGACATAGAGGTAGTGAACAGAAAATAGACAGAAGAGGTCAAAAGAAAGGAGCAAACAAAGATAAGCGAGGGAGAGTGGGTGATTTATAGTGATAGAGTGCAACAATACTGCTGAGTGAGTAAAGAGGAATTACTAAAAGAGCAAAGGAGTAAAATACGGAAAAGGGAAGTAAAGCAGAGAGACTGAAAGCTGAAAAGTTATGCAAAGGAGAGATGGGATGCAGACAGTTGAAATGAGAATGAGGGGTTGTGAAAGAAGTGGAGTAAAGGAACGGGGGTTACAGAGAGTAAGAGAAAGACATTATAAGTGAGTAAAAAGAGCTGAAAGAGGATGGAAAAAGGAAAGTGAGTGTCAGACAATGGGAATACAATTTAATTTACACAATCCAAAGTATAGAATAACTTGTACAACATGTTACATAGTTTATTTTTGCTGTTCTCAGAATATATTGAATTTCACTTAAAACAGTGAGTTCAAATTACTCATCATATGACAGCGGGAAAAGAAACCACAATCTAAAAGATTGTGTTTTAAAAAAAACTTAGATACTGAGAAATGACAAATGTACACTAATCTTTGATTCACTTACTTTTCCTTTAGGCCAAATAGTATATCATGAAGGTCCTTTTCTCGTTGGAAAGTACTCTGCTGTTCACTAAAAAATCCATTTCATCGACTTTCTAGAAGAAAAGCTCCAAGAACATCTGAAATATTTTCATTATTTTCATATACTCCTTTTTTTCAGTCATGACTCTTTACTCATTCGTTTACTTTTCCTTTTGGCCAAATAGTGTCAGATGTATGAGTATATTTTCAAATTAATTCTAAGAAACTCTGAAATTACAGTTTTTCCGACGTTCTGAAAGAAAGGCTCATACAACATTTTCACAATATTTAAGTATTTGTAAAACCATCTCTGACTCACTCATGTTCATCATTTTGTATAATACTGATATCACTTACTATGAGATCCACTTACAGTACCTATATGACAAGTCAATTTTTTATATTACCTGGATCACTTTTACTCAGAATATATTTTTAAACTGCAAAATAACCTTTATTAACTGGTCCCGTCTTCATAGGCCAATTACCTTTACTTAAATTTTGGTTCTAAAAACACTAGGTATGACTTTTTTAAGTCAAAAGGCAAACGTTGTTTGAAAGTCAAATGAGTGTCATTACACTGGGTCCAACCTTTACGACTTTTTAAATAGCATGTGTAATGCCCTGATGTTGTTGAAGGACCATCATGATAAATATTTGCTACAGTTGCAAACGTTCTTCCTGAAATTGATAACTGAGAAGCCACAAAATTTTTAATAGAAGTTGACAATTTACTTCCATCAGGTCTACATCGTTGGAACATTAAAATCTCATATTTGCCATAAGTTTGTAAAAATAATGTGGACAGCATTGCAGACTTACATTGGGTACACACCATATTGTGATCAGCTGCTTTAATTAGATTATTAAAAGGCACTGATTTGCAGTCTGGTAAAGTCAAATATATAAATATTTCAGTGTCTATTCTAGTACTACTTGATAAACTACAGTTGTCGCAGTCATGCTACCATTGATAAGAAAGGCTAAAAAGATTTTTTTATATCTATACCTTCATCTTCCAAAACATCAAACATATACATTAAAAATTCCTGACAATCCTGCTGAATATTCTGTGAAAATTGATTTTGACCAGAACATATGTCTAGAAGATTTCTAATTTCTGAAACACTTTCTATTTTTGCTCTATCACTGCTACATTTCTCAAACACCGAATTCAATAAACAGCAGAATGTTTGATCCCGATTTTCAACAATCTGTTCTTGTAAATTTTGAAGAAAAAAAACAACATTAAGCACTACATTAGCATAGCAGTTGACACCAGAACTGTTTTCAAACTGAAATCCAACAACATCTTCAACAGAATCCTTTTTCTTTCTGCTTACAATTACAGTTTCATCTACTTTTTGTCTTTTTGCTACTACCTCACTGCAATTATTCTCATTTCTTCTTTTTCGGCCTACCACACGTTTTTCAAACAGAGGATATTGAGGCAAATGTGGAGCATACTCTCTTCTTAACCTATTGTATTCTTTACCACAATCTAGATCAGCACAAATCTTTGTTTCATCACACTCAATCAAGTACAATCCTGATAAAGTTCTGACTCGTGATAATGCCACATATGCCATACCCTCTTTAAACACAGAACTTCCAATGTTCACCAAAGCACTATCTACACTTAAACCTTGAGATTTATGAATTGTTACCGCATATGCCAAACAAACAGGACACTGTTTTCGGCGAACATATAAGTCTTTCACAAGCAAAAACCTAGATGAACAACGACAAATTTGTTTTTTCGTCCATGCCATCAAATTTAATTTTTAAAATGTCAATTCCATCTCTATTTTTGTAATTCACAAAACCAACAACATGACCCATTGCTCTATTTACCAGACCTCTTTCAACATTTAAATTCCTTCTCAAAATAATACGACAATTTAAACACACATTCAGAGTCTTTTCAAAACCAGCAGTTTTAGATATAGTCTTCTCTAATGAATCCAATTTTGATTTCAAATTTTCAGACAAAATAATTGTTGCTCCCATATGCTCTATTTTATCTATAGCTTCCAGTTTCACTATCTCTTCATTTTCTAATTTTAACATTTTGTTGTTGAACATGGAACATACTTTCAGAGTAGGCATCAAACATATGCCAGATTTCTTCTCGTTAATTTTCTTAAAAATATTCTCTGGAAGAATATTTTCATTTGGGTACAAATTTGAAATTAATCGTCCATGTAAAGCTTCTTTTCCATGCTGACTTATTTTTCCGATTCTTACATCTTGTAGAATATTTTTATAATCTTCATCCTTTGCCTGCCGCATATTTTGGAGTAGTTCTGCATATTTGAAATTTAACCATATATTAACGTTTCCAATGCTTCCTAGGCACTTCCTGGTATCTTCATGCGTGACCATTTTAAACACTGGTTGTCCTTTCACTGGAGTCAACTGCAGTAGATCTCCAAAAACAATAATGTATTTTCCTCCGAATAACACATCATACTCTGTTCTAAGAATTTCTTGCATTCTCAAATGCACAAAAGCAAGCATTAGATTTGAGACCATGCTTACTTCATCAATGATAAGAAGTTTCATTTTCTTCAGGACTCTGGAAACTTCGGAACACGCATTTCCAGATAGCTTGTGGTATTGAAATTTGTTATCATGCTCCACTGGCAGCATCAGTAAACGATGTAAAGTAATCCCTTTAATATTATGTGCTGCCAGCCCAGTTGGAGCGGTAACAACACAAGACAGTGGTGATTCAGTCCTTTTCTGCAGATAAGTTGCAATTGCTTTAATCAGAAAACTTTTTCCAGTTCCCGCTTCTCCACTCATGTACAGTTGGACAGGCTTAAATGATGTACATGAGCACTCTTTCTTCTCATGACTGAATCCATGTTCAACCTGTTCTGTGACTTCGTCATATATCTGTTTCTGCTCAAGGTTTCATTGTTTCACCAAATCTTCTAAATTAATTACATCCTCTTGAGCTTGCTCCATAGCTCTTTCCACCTCATCCATGGCAGTGGCAGCTTCATTTTGGATAATTGGTCTTCCTAGTGGATCCTGACTCAATGAAGCAGAACTCTGACTGTCTTGAGAACTGTCTCTCGCAATCTCTGCAGCAATTGTTGCTTCTTGCTCTATTTCTTCATTCAACATTTGCAGATAATTTGGAAAAACAGGACATTCTATGGTATCCTTCGTTGCATTAAAAGAGTCTTCGTAACAAAGAAAATCTCCAAGTAGTTCCTCTTCTGTACACCATGGTTTAAAGAGTAGCAAAAGAGCCAAATAGTAAAATTCTCTTTTGTCAGGATTTTCACAACTCAATTTTCGATGATTAATCAAATGGCCTTTTCTCTGCTTCACTAGACATCCTTCACATTCAATGACAGCATATATTCCATTATTGATATCTTCTCTGATGTTCCTCTTATAAATATATCTTTGCAGAACTTCATAGAGACAAGCGTTCTCAAGATAAGGACTTCTATTTGGATAGTATGTATCCAACATGTTTGTCTTCAAAATATCTGTACTTTCTGGTTCTTTCTCCGCCAAATACTCTATTTCCTGTACAGATTTCAAAACTCGGTTTCGTGTTGCAGCAAGACCTAAACTCACCCAAATGATGGTTCTAGATTTGGCATATAGACTTGCTGATGACAATCGATCGGAACATTCATATGCTCCAATTTCTCGATGTGACAACATCTTTAGACTGTAACTGTATAATTTCTTGCTGAGACTCTTTTCATGTGAAATGTCCTCCCACATTTCCTTCAGTTCTGTCTTTTTTTTTGTGATGTAAGACGTCACATATCGAGCCACAGCAATAGAGTTGTCAGCAACAAACTGAATATCCATGTTAGCATTCCACATGGACAAAATCACTGGGTTGTAGTCGTTGATGTACTTGGACTCTTCGTTTCTTTTTAAATTATATGTATTTTTGGGTGATTTCCCCGTCACAGTATGTCGCAGAGAAGACATCAAATTATTTACTCTTCCTTTAGAAATCACTGCTCGTGGAAAACCAAAACGACATTTTGTGTAGAACTTGTCCTTGTTTCTGAATTTTCGACGACAGTACTTTCCACAACGATGGGATTGAAAGCGTAAAACTTGGTGCCTTAAACTGTTTTCTTCAGTAGTTTTCGGAACAGCACATGTTGAATACTCTTCAATGAAGCTCATCACTGTCGCATCCGAATCTGTTCCAAATTTGGGTGCATCTTTAATCCACAACAACATATGTATGTGAGGAGCACCTCTCGCTTGGAACTCCTTTCTCCAAAAGAAACCCAAAACCTCTCCAAGGGGAGGATTTTGTTTTGTTGGTAATGAAAGACATCATAGCTTCAAATCTATGATTAAAATATCTGCATACAAAGAACACAGTTCTCCAGGTGTTTTGAATTCTATATTTTGTATATTTGCATTTGCCTCGCGTATAAATTGAAGTAAGTCGTCCCATGCATACTCGGCACAGCTAAGAGTGAGGAACCATGTAGGAGTTCCTACGTTTCTTAGCATACATTTCAATTCTCCATGACGACGGTACCAATACTCGTTTGTACCACGCTGACATCCCATGAGATTGATTAGATTAGATTCCAAAATATTATCTTGCAGATTAACTTTCTCCATAAAGTCCCTCGCCGAAACATTTTGGAGATGTGGTCCACTTTTCAGTATATGGTTTACTGCATAAGAAAGCCCAGACAAGTCACTTTCATACAGTAGATGAAACAAATATGGGATGCATTGACGAAACCTTGGATCTTCAGCATATAATCTTAAAGTCCGGTATTCAGATGCTGGAATTTGAAGTGGTTGATCGTCATATTGTCCACCTCGACCTGTTGGAAATAGCTGTGGAAAACAACGAGCTTCCAAACTTTCTTCCCATACACTAATGGGACTTCCTTTTGCTGATTTCATTTGAAACAAGTCATTCCCCATTAATTCTTTGGAATGCAAAGGATGAACAGGATAATGTTCATATATTTCTTCACTTCTAGACACATCAACTTTTTCAATTTGGCCAGCTGAACAATCACTGTCTTCATCTGCAGCTGTTTCCTCTGCTCCAACACATACATGTCTGTAGTACTCATTGTTTTTGACCAAATACAACGTTGCCTTTTTGACTTTCCTAACATCCACTAAATCTTGCCAGATTTTCTTACTTTTTGTCGGAACCCCATTAACTAGAATAACCAGAGGTTCCTCTTCCACTTTCTGTACACCAATTGTATCAATATTTTTCTTGAAATCTAGAGGCAAATAAACAACTCTTCCCTTTAATCCTCTCTGTAAATCTGAAGGAGGCAATTTCCCTATCTTAGGCTACATGCGAACAATTGCGTGAAAAGGATGGACACATTGAATCAAAATACACTCATATGTATTTAAATCCATCAATTCAGGAGGAATGTCTACCAACTCAAAATTATTATGAACAGCTCTAGCAGGCATTCTGTTTTGATTTAATTTATCATAACAATATTTACAAATACGCTGATCAGAACTCAAATCAAAAGAATTCTCCACCCACAAATAAGTTGCAAAATCCTCCCACTCATAATTATTTATCTTTTCACTTTTTACGTATAAATCAACTAATCTAGTTTGATGCTTATAATGAGTTCGTCGACAACACACACAAGTAAAATTCGGCCTTTCACTTGATTTCACCTTAAACCTGATAATTTCCTGGTCAAACTTTTCTGTATATGAAATCTGTACATTGTCTTCCACATTACCTTGAATTTCTGTGTCAATTTCTACACTGTCCTCTTTTTCACTAAAATAACAAATCTCAATTTCTTCACAAATCTTCTTCACATCTAATTCAGTTCCATGCAAAAGAGCACTGTTTAATTGTTTAAGCTTAAGTGCTGGACTTTTTGCATAATACAACCTTCTCACTAATTTCCTCATTTTGTTATGATGCACTGCTAACATCCTAAAATGATGAAAAACACTCTGACAGACTTTTCTAGAAAGACAAGCCAGTGAATGGCCTTGCAAACCTGTCTTTTCTCTCACTCTGCAAGGATCTAAGTCTTGAAACATTTTCATTATCTGTTTTAGAGTTTTCTTACTATATGTACGTAAGAAGTTACAGAACAAATCGATTGATTCCTGTTGCACACTACAAATACTACCACACTTCCAAGTGTACACTGGACCCTTAGTACGTCTCCCTAAAACTTCATCAGTTAACACCTCTTCTGGTTCTCTAGGCACAAGTTTCTCTTTTTCAATCGGACAACCGTCTTTCACTTCATATGCTCGACCACTGGTGTCAACTGCATGCACTAAATCATTCTCCTGAAAGTAACTCTCCTCATTAAAAAATGGCTCACAACTTGAACTGTGCATCCATTCTCCAGAAAAAACTTTACAAAAATTAGTCTGATTAATTACTCTTTTCCATCTACTGTTTGATTTGAAAACATCAATTGTCTTGTTAAGTGTCCTAATTCTATTGATTATTAAAATAAATAATTTTTTCTTAACTTCAAAAGCATGATCAACAATCTACTCTACACTTTTCTTTTTCTTATAAAAAGCAGATCTCTGTTTACCTTTTTTAATATTTTTTAACAAATTTAAAACCACCCTATTGCGAAACATTCGTTTATGAATGTCCCTAAATTGATTTTGCCTTCTATTCCTATACATATTATTGTCTCCTGCTGCAGTAGTAACATTTTTTTGGAGTCTCTCCTTCCTCTTCAAAATTGCTCTCTTTTTCTCTTTTTCTACTTACTGTCCAACATTTTTTTTTGATCTACATATGTTCCGTAAGAAAGACTTAGGGGCCGATTAGGATGGCGGTTTTTCCGCATCCTCCGGGCCGGCGGAAGTGTCCGCCGGCCTGGAGGATGCGGAAAAACCGCGGCGGAGACTCCAAAGACCCACCGCCAAATTAGGATGGCTGGTGGGTCTGGAATTCCGTCCGCCGCTTTTCCGCCGCGGTCGGCTTCCGACCGCGGCGGAAAAGCTATAACATGGCAGGCGGTGTCTATGAGACACCGTCCGCCATATTATGATGTTTGTGTAAATATGCTTTTCCACGGCGGCTTTTCCGCCATGGAAAAGCATACGGACATTCACTTTGGGGGCCCGTTGCGGGCCCCCTGGGTGAATGGGGGGTGCACATGGGGGGTACCTATGGTACCCCCCTGCATTTGCGTACACAAAGCAGCAGGCACCGTGCGGTGCCTGCCGCTTTGTGCATGTAAATGCAACACATGCATTTTTAACATTGCGGCGGGTGCAGCTTGAAGCTGCACCCGCCGCAATGTTAATAATAGAGGATGTGACCGCCACCCTGGCGGTCACATCCTAATTGCCATGGAGGGACCGCCGCTGCCCATGCGGACGGTCCCTCCTACTCAGGGGTGGCGGACGGACGCAAGTCCGTCCGCCATCCTAATCGGCCCCTTAGTTGTCTTACCAGGAGCTTTTTTCCTGTTTTTTGAAGTATTTGTTGTAGGAGACTGCTTTAATTCCGTTGCTGTTTTTGATTTTTTCCGCTTACAATCTTTTCGTCTCCTTTCCCTTGAGGGCATTTTTTCTTATTTTTGAAATCTTGATTTAAATCTGTGCAAAACAAAAATAAAAATAAAAAAATCATTATAGACCACTATTACCAAACAACAAAACAATGACAATAAGCAAACAATATAAACACTAAAATACTTCTACATATGACCTTATCTCTGTGTTTTAAATATAATTCTAAAAAAATATTTCGGGCACATGAATTACTTTTACATTTTTAACAAGGATTAGATAGTATCTGCATGTTTAAAAAAATATATTTGCACATTTCACAATCATATCACCTGTGTTTCCTCAGATTAGTAAGCAGATTGTACACATGAGGTAAGGACTGTCCTGGGGAACATTGGTGGTGAGGCCGGTGTCTAAGAGTCTACTGGACTGCACTTCATGAAGCCTATCCCCCACTACACTCTTAGACACAGCCCTCACCTCCTTTCCACCTCTGGACAGACCTCTCTTCCACTACACTCCTCAACACAGGCATCACCTCCTATGCACCCATGGACAATCCTCACCTTATCTGCAACCCAGAATAGACCTCAACTCACCTGCACCATTAGACAGGCCTCAGTTCATTTACACCCCTGAACACGCCTCATCTCATCTCCACCCTGTTACCATCAATTATACTCAATGTATTGAGGCCTGTCGAAGGGCCACAGATTACATAATGTTTGTCTAAGGGTCAGAGGAGGTAAGTCCTCTCAATTGCACTCATGGACACAGGCCTCAACTCCTTTGCGCCCCTGGACATGCCTCACCTCATCTGTACAATCCACTTCCTATTTTGAGGAGACACAGGTAACATACATTTCCTCTCTCTTGCAAACATTCCTACCAAGCATTACCATAAAAATGACACAAACCAGCAGCAAACAAGCTCAGTCTGCTTCCTAATCTGAGGTAACACAGGTGACATGATTGTGAAAGGTTCAAATATTTTTATGTAATCATGCACACACTATTTATTCCTTCTCAAAAATGTAAAACCATTGATTTACCCCAAAATCGTTTTTTGAATAACATTTTAGAAACACAGCGCAGCTCCTATGTACAAGCATTCCATTTCAGTTCTAAAAACTCACTATTTTACAAAATACATTTCCTCTCGATTGCAAACATTCCTACCAGGAATTACCCAACAAATGTCACAAACCAACAGCACAGAAGCTCATTCTGCTTCCTAACCTGAGGTAACACAAGTGAAATGATTGTGAAAGGTTCAAATATTTTATGTAATCATGCACACACTATTTATTCCTTCTCAAAAATGTAAAACCATTGATTTGCCCCAAAATCGTTTTTTGAATAACATTTTAGAAACACAGCACAGGTCCTATGTACAAGCATTCCATTTCAGTACTGAAAACTCACTATTTTACAAAATACATTTCCTCTCTATTGCAAATATTCCCACCAGGCATTACCCAAAAAAATTCACAAACCAACAGCAAAGAAGCTCATTCTGCTTCCTAATCTGAGGTAACACAAGTGACATGATTGTGAAAGGTTCAAATATTTTTATGTAATCATGCAAACACTATTTATTCCTTCTCAAAAATGTAAAACCATTGATTTGCCCCAAAATCGTTTTTTGAATAACATTTTAGAAACACAGCGCAGGTCCTATGTACAAGAATTCCATTTCAGTTCTGAAAACTCACTATTTTAAAAAATACATTTCCTCTCTATTGCAAATATTGATACCATGCATTTTCAAAAAGCATCACACAAACCAACAGCAAAGAAGCTCAATGTGCTTCTTAATCTGAACTCTCTATCTATATTGAATGAATCATAACTCACCTTTACAAATGCTTTTGGAGATTGAGAACAGTGTCAGATACACACACCAATATTTCTTTAGCAGAGCAAAAGGTATGTACTCCAGGCACTGCAACCATGAATGGCACAGAAAACCTCTAATTCTACACACATAATCCTCATGGTAACCAATCAAAACTGGTCCCTCTCTATTTTCAAATCAACACCCTTCCCCCCCTCAGCCCTTTCTACCTGTTACCATAGCAACTCCCTTCTCACTGAGCTCTCAGGGTTAAAGGAGGTTTATTCTACAATGTTGCACATGAACTCAGCAAGGATGTTTGACCTGTCAATAAACCAGCTTATCAGGTACAATCTTTCTTTTTATGACTTTTTCTTGACCATTCAAATGACTTCTTTCACGGAACACAATCATGCACCCTAACTTTCACTTTTCAACTATCTGAATCCACCAATCATTGCTTGTGATTCAAGAGCACTGAAACTCCCCAGTTTTTTTTTTGCAAACTCCTACTGTTCCAACTGCCATTTCATTCCTACACTTCATCTGACTGCACCAGAACCTCCTCTCACCATGTACTCTGTCTGGATTATTGGACATAGCTACATTCACTGGGCTCAAAGGTATGCAGCTATCAGAATTTTTCACAACCCTGATTTACCAAATGTGCACATAAAATGGATTGGCCAAAGAGGATTGAGATGTCATCAATTGATCACATTGGTGAAAACCTTTCACCATCTGCCACACCCTGACATTATAATTTTGCACTGTGGTGGAAATGACCTAGGCACTTTGACTGGGGTAGGTCTGGAAATGGTTTTAAAGGACACCTTTGGGCAATTGATGACACTTTTTCCACAAACTGCCTTGGTATATTCCAATATATGCCAAAGACAGAAATGGAAGTGGTCCACCCAATTTTGTCCACAGATTGAGAAAGCAAGGAAACATGTGAATAAATCTGTTTCTGCTAACATGAGAGACTATATGGGCCTCCTAAGCCCCCCTCAGAAAACCTAGGGGGTCAGGGGGTGCCTACCGTGCCCCCTTCCCAACGTTGTTTGTCCTCCATCTTGTATCTCAAATCGACCGAAACACAAGATGGAGGACTCCCGTTGCGCTGCCGGTACGCTTACCGGGGCGCGCACCGGTGAGCGCTCCCAATTTTTTAAAAAAGTTATTTTACATAAAAACCTCTGTAGAGAAGTTCACCAAATATAGAATAGGCTATACTACATACCAGTCCCTACCATTTTCCCAAATTTGGTGGAATTCCATTGAGCCATTTGGCCTGTAGCCCTGTCTAAATATCCTGAGGTAAATTACATGACAAAAACACATCTGAAGTGTTAGAATTTACAACCAATTAAAATGTTACTTTCATTTTCCACTATTATTTCCTGACATTTGATTGGTTATGTACATGAATATATATAGAAAAGAGAGGGAAACACAGCCATTTTGACTACTACTTCCTGAAGTACATTTGAAAAGGATTTTCACTGAGAACTTCAACTGTTTTCACAAAGGTAAGTTGTTATTTTGGAAAGTGAAGTATGTTGTGCACTTTAAGTTAATTTGGGAAAACATTTTCTGATAGTTATATACTATCCCTCTGTAATAGTTATAGATTGAGATAGGCTTCTCTGTTATACTTATGGATTGACTTAGACTTCTCTTGTATAATTATAAATTTACTTAGGCTTTATCACATACACTTTTTTATATTTCTACTTCCAGCCTGATACCATACATTGCCCAAAGATAACTTCACTGTTAAAAAATCAAAACTACCTGTCTGAACTTAAATCCAACAGTGCCCTATCTCTACTGATATATTTATTTTTTATGCAATTTACAGCAAGAAAATGGAAGGAGAACAGAATAAAATGAATATTTCTTTCGAAATTGTTATTGAAAACAACCCTGAAGAAAATATTGCTGAGAATGATGACTTTGACTTTATGGATGAGTCTCTGGACCATGAATTACTTGAGTGTGTGGAAGCAATATAATCACAGAATGAAAATGAGGACATTCCAGACAATATATTGTTAGAAGTTTTATTACATTTTGAAAAAGAATCAGAAAAATAAATGTATATTTAATAATCAAAAATTGTTCGAGACATTATTCATTTTTATATGTAATTCATGAAGTAGTACCAACATGATTATAATATAAAGTGAGACTTATAGTATACTGTGCAACTTTTTTGTGTTACATAGTAATTTTGCTCATAGTTACTTCCTTTCTCCCACTTTATTATCTCCAATGTGTATTTGACATCTCTTTTTCATCTCCTGCCTCCATGTTGTTTCTGCTTTCCTGACAGACTATAGTATAGATTCCATATACCACAATAACTTCTGTAACAACATGCAAATTATCTACAGAGGACACAGTCTACATTGAATTTAAAACTCTGCATTGGTACCTACATGCTGGTACTTATATCACCCACACAACACAACAACTCTATGCAGAGCTACCCTACCTCTAAGCACTTTAAATTATTATTTTACTGTTTCACTGGGTTTTCCCCATGTGTGTGGTGGGGGGTGATGTGTGTGGGGGGGGGGATGTGTGGGGTGTGTCTGTGAGGTGTGTGTGTGTGTGTGGGAGGGGGGTGAGGTGTGTGTGTGGGTGTAGGTGTGTGGGGTGTGTGGGTGTGGGTGTGGGTGTGTAAGGTGTGTGTGTGGGTGTGGGTGTGTGGGGTGTTTGGGTGTAGGTGGAGGTGTGGGTGTGTGAGGTGTGTGTGGGGGCTGTGTGGGTGTGGGGGGTATGTGTGTGAGATGTGTGTGTGTGTGAGGGGGATGTGTGGGTGTGTCTGTGAGGTGTGTGTGTGTGGGGGGGAGGTGTGTGTGTGGGATGTGTGGGGTGTGTCTGTGAGGTGTGTGTGTGTGTGGGGGGGTGAGGTGTGTGTGTGAGTGTGGGTGTGTGGGGTGTGTGGGTGTGGTTGTGTGGGGTGTGTGGGTGTGGATGTGTGAGGTGTCGGTGTGGGTGTGTGGGGTGTTTGGGTGTGGGTGGAGGTGTGGGTGTGTGAGGTGGGTGTGGGGAGTGTGTGGGTGTGGGGGTGTAGGGTTATTTGTGTGAGGTGTGTGTGTGTGTGTGAGATGTGTGGGTGTGTGTGTGTGAGGAGTGTGTGTGTGGGTGTGTGTGTGGTGTGTGTGTGGGGTGTGTGCGTGTGGGTGTGTGTGGGATGTACTTGTAGGTACCTAAATCAGCCACAGAACCCAAAAGCTCTTTTCAGAGCTACCCTACCTCTGATCACTCAAAATGATTATTTTACACTAATGTTTTTCACTATTCTTCCCCAAAGTACACTCCCCGGTACGCTCCCCGGTGCGCGTACCGGGCGCACCCCCCGCGAAAATCGAAAAAAAAATAATTTTTTTTTTGTCCCGCGGGAACTTTTTATGGCCCCCACATCAAACCTAGGGGGTCAGGGGGGTCTACCCTGCCCCCTTCTGGTTATTTCCCCCTTTGTTTTTGCCACCTCTTGTGTCTCGATCCTACCGAGACACAAGATGGCGGCCGCTCCGGACTGTTTCGAATGTTTACAGACACCCGAAAGCCAATCAGCTTTCCGCACGCGAACTCGCGGTGCGCGCCAGGAGCGCTCCCCGGTGCGCGTACCGGAGCACGGCTATAGATACTTATATTTTATTAAACCTAAATTACTCAAAATTCACTGGAGCACATATCTTGATATATAGCAAAGGCACATTGGGCTACCAGTCCCTACAATTTTGCCAAGTTTGGTGAAAATCCATTCAGCCGTTCGAGCTAAAAGTGAGTCCAACCGCTCTAGGGAAATTAACATTGGGAAAACACATTTTGGGACCCCCCTTTTATCTCGGCTCCCGATTGACGAATCCCCCCCAGACTTTCAGGGAAGGAGCGGAGAGCCGCAAGGCAAATTTGAGGAAAGTTTCAGGCAGATTCCTCAACCGGCGCCAAAGTTATTCCCAATAGAATGTTGCGATTTCCCTATGGAAAACAATCCTAACTATAACTACCTACTGGCGACCGCCAGTAGGTAATATATATATATATATATATATATATATATATATATATATATATATATATATATATTACCTACTGGCGGTCGCCAGTAGGTATATATAGTTAGGATTTTTTCTCTATGGGATTTTTGAAAATTCTATGTCTAATAACTTTGGCGTTTGTGAACGGAATTGGCTGAAATTTTCAGAAAAATGGAACATTATGTTTCTGAGCAGCCACTGAAAGGTTGGGAGGGGTTCGTCAAGGGGGGGCCGAGAAAAAAGGGGGGTCCCAAAACGTGTTTTTCCTATGTTAATTTCCATAGGGCGGTTGGCCTCACTTTTAGCCCGAACGGCTGAATGGATTTGCACGAAACTTGGCAAAATTGTAGGGACTGTTAGCCCGATGTGCCTTTGCTAGGTCTCAATATATGTGATCCAGTGGATTTTGAGAAATTAACGTTTAAAAAAAGATATATATCTGTAAGCGCGCTCTGGGCAGCGCTCCAGTTCGCGTACTTTACGCGTAACGGAACTTCGCGACGCGAAGCTGATTGGCTCTCCGGTGTCTGTCAACATTCTAAACAGTCCGGAGCGGCCGCCATCTTGTCTCTCGGTAGGATCGAGAGACAAGAGGAGGCCAAAACAAAGGGGGAAATGTCCATAAGGGTGCATAGTAGATCCTCCCTGACCCCCTAGGCTTGATGTGGAGGCTTTAAAAGGGCCCCGCAGGGCACAAAAAAAAATATCTTTTTTGTTTTTTTGCGTGGGGAGCGCCCGGTTCGCGAACCAGGAAGCGTACTGGGGAGCGTACTATAAGGAAAAAAGAACTATAGACTTTTCGAATACTGTATGTTAATTGATTGTTGGTTTTGTTGATTATTTTTTAATTTCTTTATTTTTTAAGCAATTATTTATTATTGTGATTGTGTTTCAAAATTTAATAACATTTCTAACATTTCACTGTCTGAAATGTCGTCATTTTCCATGAACATAGTTTGTAATCTCTGAGGGTGTAAAATGTCCTCATTTTGAAGGAGGTCATCTACTGCTTGCAAACATTGCAGTAGTTCTTGGTCCCAAGTTTCATCCATAAATTCTATATCATTTGGATTAATTAATTCTTGGCTGCTCGCTTGCAGGACAATTTGAAATGAAACTTTCTGTTCGCCTTCCATGTTGCCTGAAATTTGGATAAAAAAAAATATATATTAGTAGAGATAGGGCACTGTTGGGATTCATTTTAGATAGGCAGTTTTTATCAGTGAATTTATCTTTGGGCAGTGTATAGTATCAGAGTGGAAGTAGGAATATAAAAAAGTGTGTGTGATTTAACGTAAGTAATTTTATAATTATACAAGAGAAACCTAACTCCATCCATAACTATAACAGAGAAGTCTATCTAAATCTATAACTACTACAGAGGGATAGTATATAACTATCAGAAAAAGTTTACCATATTAACTTTTGGTGCACAATTTACTTCAGTTTTAAAAATAACAACTTACCTTTACAAAGAAGTTGAAGTGATTAGTGAAAATCCAATTGAAATGTACAACAAGAAGTAGTAGTCAAAATGGCTGTGTTTCCTTCTCTTCCTTTATATATATTCAGGTATATAACCAATCAAATGTCAGGTAATAAAAGTTGATAATGAAAGTAACATTTTCATTGGATGTCAATTCCAACACTTCAGATGTGTTTTGAGAAGTAATTTACCTCACGGTATTTAGAGAGGTCTACAGGCTAAATGGCTAAATGGAATTTCAATCAAATTTGTGAAAATGATAGGGATTGGTATGTAGTATGAGCTAATCTATATTTTGTGAGAGTGTCTCCAGTCGTTTTTCTGTAAATTACTTTCCCACCTTTTTTGATGGAGCGCTTCCCGGGGAGCGCCCCGGTACGCGAACTGGTGAGCGCCCCGGTACGCGAACCTTAAGCGGCACGGTAGACTTATCTTGACCCCCTAGGTTTTCTGAGGGTGACTGAGGAGGCTTATATGTGCGAAAAAAAACATTTTTAAAAAAAAATTCGCGAGGTTAGCTTCCGGTTCGCGTACCGGGTAGCGCCCCGGGGAGCGCCCCGGGGAGCGTACTTTGTTGAAAATTTGTGAAAAAAGTTAGAGAAAAATAATAATTGTGAGTGATCAGATGTAGGGTAGCTCTGAGAAGAGCTTTTGGGTTTATGGTACATTTAGGTACTTATAAGTAGGTACCAATGCACAGTCTTAAATTCAGAATGAAAATTCTGTTGCCCTCATCTGAGAAGTGAACTCCATCTCCTCTGTAGATATCTTGCATGCAGTAACGCAAGTTATTGTTGTACACGGAGCCCATTCCATGGTCTCTCATGTAAGCTGAAACAGATTTGTTTACATGCTTCCTCGACTTCTCAATTTGTGGACAAAATTGGTTTGACCACCTCCATTTCTGTCTTTGGCATATATTTGAATATACCAAGGCAGTCTGAGGAAAAAGTGCCATTAATTGCTCAAAGGTGTCCTTTAAAAGCATTTCCAGACCTACCCCAGTCAAAGTGCCCAAATCATTACCTCCACAGTGCACAATTAACAGGTCAGGTTTTGGCAAATGCATAAAGGTTTTCACCAATGGTATCAATTGGTGACATTTTAATCCTCTGTGGCCAAACCACTTAATTTCCACATTTTGTAAATTGAGGTTAGGTACATTTCTGTTCTCAGCATACCTCTGAGCCCAATAGATGTAACTATGTCCAACAATCCAGACAGAAAACATGGTGAGAGAAGGTTCTCCTGCAGTCAGATGAAGTGTGGCAATGGAATGGCAGTTGAAAAAATAAGAGTTTAAAATGAAAAAAACTGTGGAGTTTCTGTGTTAATGAAGCAGTAACAGTGATTGGTGGATTTTGATTGCTGAAAACAGAAAGTTAGGGTGCATGGATGAGTTCTTTGAAAGATGTATTTTGAGTGGTCAAGAAAAAATCATTAAATGAAAGAATGCACTGGATATGCAGGTGCACTGAGAGTTCAGAGTTCAATTGCAACATTGTTGTGTGAACTTGCAAACACCAGAGGTCTTCCAAGAGGTGGTTGCTATGCAAAAAAAGCAGAGAGGGCAGAGGGGGGAAGGGTTTTGATTTGAAAAAAAGTGAGGGAAGAGTTTTGATTGGGTGACATGAGAGATATGTGTGAAGAATTACAGCATTTCTGTGCTTTTGATAGCTGCAGACTCTGGAGTGCATACCTTTTGCTCTGCTGAAGACAAATTGGTGTGTTTCTGAGACTGTTTTGAAACTCAAAGTATTTGCTAAGGTGAGAAAAGATTTCTTTAATTTAGATAGAGAATAGTGTGCTTTAAGGAGAAAATTATGAAGAAAGTTGTGTTTTTCAAATGTTGCTTTGTCTCAAGTGTTTTACAAATAGATTTTGTTTCTTTGAGAAATTGTAATTGGAGAAAATGTGAAGTATTAGTACTGACAGGGTTTTCATGTGCATAGGAGCTGTGGAGTGTTTTCAAATTATGACTTGAAAATCGTTTTTGAGGAAAAGGAATGGTTTTAAAATTTATGACAAGGACATAATGGTGTATGCTTCTTTATAAGGCAATTGAGTGTCTCTGATGTTATTTTTCCCATTTTAATGTAAGACCTTTCCCTGTGGAGCAAATTGCTTGTAAATATGCTCCCACCTGTGCATGGCAAATTTAGATTTTGAATGTTTGCGTTACATAGCCATGTTAAAAGTGACCCAAACATGCTGCAAAGGCAATCAAAAACCGCTTTCATGTGTCTTAAGGACATTTTAAGTCATTTCCCCATGTGGAGTGTTTTCAAATTATGATTTGAAAATCGTTTTTGGGGAAAAGGAATGGTTTTAAAATTTATGACAAGGACATAATGGTGTATGCTTCTTTATAAGGCAATTGAGTGTCTCTGATGTTATTATTAACAATTTAATGTAAGACCTTTCCCTGTGGAGCAAATTGCTTGTAAATATGCTCCCACCTGTGCATGGCAAATTTAGATTTTGAATGTTTGCGTTACATAGCCATGTTAAAAGTGACCCAAACATGCTGCAAAGGCAATCAAAAAACGCTTTCATGTGTCTTAAGGACATTTTAAGTCATTTCCCCATGTGGAGTGTTTTCAAATTATGATTTGAAAATCGTTTTTGGGGAAAAGGAATGGTTTTAAAATTTATGACAAGGACATAATGGTGTATGCTTCTTTATAAGGCAATTGAGTGTCTCTGATGTTATTATTAACAATTTAATGTAAGACCTTTCCCTGTGGAGCAAATTGCTTGTAACTATGCTCCCACCTGTGCATGGCAAATTTAGATTTTGAATGTTTGCGTTACATAGCCATGTTAAAAGTGACCCAAACATGCTGCAAAGGCAATCAAAAAATGCTTTCATGTGTCTTAAGGACATTTTAAGTCATTTCCCCATGTGGAGTGTTTTCAAATTATGATTTGAAAATCGTTTTTGGGGAAAAGGAATGGTTTTAAAATTTATGACAAGGACTTAATGGTGTACGCTTCTTTATAAGGCAATTGAGTGTCTCTGATGTTATTTTACCCATTTTAATGTAAGACCTTTCCCTGTGGAGCAAATTGCTTGTAAATATGCTCCCACCTGTGCATGGCAAATTTAGATTTTGAATGTTTGCGTTACATAGCCATGTTAAAAGTGACCCAAACATGCTGCAAAGGCAATCAAAAAACGCTTTCATGTGTCTTAAGGACATTTTAAGTCATTTCCCCATGTGGAGTGTTTTCAAATTATGATTTGAAAATCGTTTTTGGGGAAAAGGAATGGTTTTAAAATGTATGACAAGGACATAATGGTGTATGCTTCTTTATAAGGCATTTCAGTGTCTCTGATGTTATTTTTCCCATATTAAATTAAAAGACCTTTCCCCGTGGAGCAAATTCCTTGTAAATATGCTCCCACCTGTGCATGGTAAATTTAGATTTTGACTGTTTGAGTTACATAGCCATGTTAAAAGTGACCCAAAAAAGTTGCAAAGGCTTTAAAAAAACACTTTCATGTGTCTTAAGGACATTTTAAGTCATTTCCCTGTGGGCAGTGTTTTCAAATTATGACTTGAAAATCGTTTTTGAGGTAAAGGAATGTTTTTAAAATTTATGTGCGCCATATGCCCCCAAATTTCTTTTTCAGGGGTGCAGCAGGGTGTTCTTGAGACACCCCTGCACCCTTGGAAAAATTCCTAATTTGCGATGAGCTAATTGCTAATCGCAAATTGCACCTTCATTCCTATGGGCCTCCTGGCCCATGGAAATGAATGGGTAATTTGCAATTAGCAATTTGCTCATCGCAAATTAGGAATGGTAAAGAATCGCTATTTATTCCTTAAAATTCGCTATTTAGGAAATGCAAAATAGTTTGATGATACATATGGCGGTTCATCTCTAACAAGATAAGAAGCTTAGGGATACATTTATGATGACTGGCGCAATGAAGTGGACATCACTTACTTCATTGGTAGGCCTTTACATGTATTATCTCCTCTGTATTCTTCATCAAGCGTAACTTTGATCTGCAATCCTGAGTAGGCCTCACCTTAAACAAACCTCTGGATAGGCCACACCTTATCGTCATCCTGAATTAATCATTTAAAATGCTAGGGACAGATTTATGATAGGTGTATGCCTCTTTTGCGCCACTGTGCGTCACTTTTGTGATGCAGCGGCGGTGCAAAAGATTTGCTATGAGGTGACAAAATTACAAATTGATGCATTTAGGCAGATGTGTCATGGTGTAAAAAACACCGTGCCACATGAAACCGATGCAGCAGTGATGCAAAAGATGCACCATGTTGCAAGACAGGCCTCACTTGGGGCCATATGTATCAAGCTAATTAGCATTCACAAAGGCCGAAATTCTGTGAATTTCGGCCTTTGCGAATGCTAATTAGACAAATGGTATGTATCAAACAAGTTTGATGCAAAATAAGGAATAGCAAAATTTGATATTCCTTATTTTGCGATTGCACTGAAGGATTTGCAAATTTTGCGATTTCTTAAATGCAATGTATCAAACAAAAAATATGCAAAAAATGCCATTAAGGATTTGCAAATTACCACCAACTTCTAGTTGGTGGTAATTTGCGAATTCTTTTCAAAAAGCTTTTTTTCCAGAAAACAAAAGGTGCCATATGACGCCCATACATGCCCTTAGGGCATGTATGTGCGCCATATGCCCCCAAATTTCTTTTTCAGGGGTGCAGCAGGGTGTTCTTGAGACACCCCTGCACCCTTGGAAAAATTCCTAATTTGCGATGAGCTAATTGCTAATCGCAAATTGCACCTTCATTCCTATGGGCCTCCTGGCCCATGGAAATGAATGGGTAATTTGCAATTAGCAATTTGCTCATCGTAAATTAGGAATGGTAAAGAATCGCTATTTATTCCTTGAAATTCGCTATTTAGGAAATGCAAAATAGTTTGATGATACATATGGCGGTTAATCTCTAACAAGATAAGAAGCTTAGGGATACATTTATGATGACTGGCGCAATGAAGTGGACATCACTTACTTCATTGGTAGGCCTTTACATGTATTATCTCCTCTGTATTCTTCATCAAGCGTAACTTTGATCTGCAATCCTGAGTAGGCCTCACCTTAAACAAACCTCTGGATAGGCCACACCTTATCGTCATCCTGAATTAATCATTTAAAATGCTAGGGACAGATTTATGATAGGTGTATGCCTCTTTTGCGCCACTGTGCGTCACTTTTGTGATGCAGCGGCGGTGCAAAAGATTTGCTATGAGGTGACAAAATTACAAATTGATGCATTTAGGCAGATGTGTCATGGTGTAAAAAACACCGTGCCACATGAAACCGATGCAGCAGTGATGCAAAAGATGCACCATGTTGCAAGACAGGCCTCACTTGCTAATTAGACAAATGGTATGTATCAAACAAGTTTGATGCAAAATAAGGAATAGCAAAATTTGCTATTCCTTATTTTGCGATTGCACTGAAGGATTTGCAAATTTTGCGATTTCTTAAATGCAATGTATCAAACAAAAAATATGCAAAAAATGCCATTAAGGATTTGCAAATTACCACCAACTTCTAGTTGGTGGTAATTTGCGAATTCTTTTCAAAAAGCTTTTTTTCCAAAAAACAAAAGGTGCCATATGACGCCCATACATGCCCTTAGGGCATGTATGTGCGCCATATGCCCCCAAATTTCTTTTTCAGGGGGTGCAGCAGGGTGTTCTTGAGACACCCCTGCACCCTTGGAAAAATTCCTAATTTGCGATTAGCTAATTGCTAATCGCAAATTGCACCTTCATTCCTATGGGCCTCCTGGCCCATGGAAATGAATAGGTAATTTGCAATTAGCAATTTGCTCATCGCAAATTAGGAATGGTAAAGAATCGCTATTTAATACCGATTTTCTACATACATACCGTTTTGCATTTCCTAAATAGCGATTCCTTAAAATTCGCTATTTAGGAAATGCAAAATAGTTTGATGATACATATGGCGGTTCATCTCCAACAAGATAAGAAGCTTAGGGATAGATTTATGATGACTGGCGCATCACCAGGGATGTGCCAGTCATCCTGCGCCGCTGTTCCGCCACCCATGGTGTGCTGCATTTGCAATGCGGCGCACCATGGGGCAAAAACGGCACAGATGCGTGATGCATCTGTGCCGTAAAGGTGGCGCATTGCTGGAGTTGTATCGCAAGTGCAATGCAGCTCCAGCAAGGCTCAGGGGTGCCCCATCTCCACAATGCTGCGTCAAGACCTATGCCTGCTTCAAGCAGGCGCAGGGTTTTGACGCAGCTTTGTCCTATCTGATTGTAAATGCGGCACACCATGGGTGGCAGAGCAGCGGTGCACGTTAACTGGTGCATCCCTGGGGATGTGCCAGTTAACATAAATCTGCCCCTTTACATTTAAGTATGTGCAGGGGACACAGAGTCAGTGAGGCTTATCCAAGGTTAAGAAGAGATGAGTCCTGTTCACTGAAAAATTGGACATAGGCTTCACCTCCTCAGCATCGCTGGACATGGCTAAATAATAGCTGCAAAATGTTACTCTTGTTAAACAATTTTACTATTATAATCTCTGAGATTTGTCTCTTACTCTGCAACATCTCATTGTTGTTATCTTTCTTTAAAGATAAAGACAACATCAACATGAGCGACAATCAGCAATCAGTTGATTTCGACCTCATCATTGAACTCGTAATTGAAACATCAGTGGATGTTGATCCCTTGGATGATTTAAATCCTGAGGATGAAGAAGAACGTGATGAGGATGCAGATTTGTCAGAATTGGATGACATAGGTTGGGAAGCTGACGTGCTTGAGCCTATGGAACTATAAACATTTATTTTGAAAATTTATAATAAATGAAAAGTAAAAATGTAAACCGTTTGATTTATAATTAAAAACACCTTTAAAAACAGGTTATGTCTAGTGTCTTCAATAAAATATTAAAATATGCTCATAAAATTAGATCAGAATCACATATAAAATAGTAGAGGTAAAATGAATATAAATTCCATTTCTTTTCTGCTATTTGTGTATTATATATTTGCCAAGCACTAAAAAATCTTCTATGTAAAAATGTCAAGTAGTGTGTTAAGTTTTTGATGACTGTTATTGATTTACTGTTTGGTAATAGTGGTTAATAACATGTTTTATTATATTTTACCACAGATTCAACTGCAGATCATTTCAAGATTTCAGCATGCCAACCAAAGAAAGACTGAGAAAGGCTGCAAAACGTCAAAGATAGCAGGTCAATGGAAAAAAGCAGCAGTCCTCTAACAAAAAGATTTGTCAAGTCACCAAGAAAGCACCGGGTAAGAGTACAAAAACATTCATAAGAAATATCTGTAGTAAAAAAAATATTACTACAGAAAATGTTTCAGTCCAGAAAAAGAGAAGCAATTCAAACGGAAAGGAAAGGCCAATGAAAAATGTTACTGCTAGAGCAAGAGATAACTCTGTGCATGATAGTAGAAGGAAACAACAGTTTAGGGACATTCGTAAACGAATGTTCCGCAACAGGATAATTGGCAATTTGTTAAAAAATATTAAGAAAGGTCAACAGAAAGTGGTTTTTTATAAGAGAAAAAAAATAGTTGAGAAAGTTATTGATCAGGCATTTGAAATTAAACGTAAGTTATTTATTTTGATAATCAATAGAATTAGGAAGCTAAACAAGGCAATTTATGATTTCAAAAGAAATAGTAGATGGAAGAGAATAGTTAATCGTAGTAATTTTTGTGAAGTTTTTTCTGGAGAATGGATGCATAGTTCAAGCTGTGAGGCATTTTTTAATGAGGAGAGTTATTTCCAGGATAATGATTTGGTGCATGCAGTTGACACCAGTGGTCGAGCTTATGAAGTGAAAGATGGTTGTCCAGTTGAAAAAGAAAAACTTGTGACAACAGAGGCAGAAGAGGTGTTAGGTAATGAGGTTTTAGGAAGACGTCCTAAGGATCCTGTGTATACCTGGAAGTGTAGTAGTATTTGCAGTGTGCGACAGGATTCCATCAATTTGCTTTGTGATTTTGTACGGTCATTTAATAAGAAAAGTTTGAAGCAGAAAATGAAGTTGTTGCAAGAATTATATCCTTGCAGAGTGAGAGAAGTGACAGGTTTGCATGGTCATTCACTGGCTTGTCTTTCCAGGAGAGTATGCCAGAGTGTTTTTCATCATTTCAGGATGCTAGCAGTGCATCATAATAAAGTGAGGAAATTAGTTAGAATGTTGTATTATGCTAAGAGTCCAGCAATTATGCTTAAACAATTATGCGCTGCTCTTTTGCATGGTTCTGAAATAGATGTGAAGAATATATGTGAAGAAATTGAGTTTTGTTACTTTGGAAGTAAAGAGGAGAATGTTGAAATTGACCAAGAAGAAGCGGGTAATGTGGAAGATAGTGTACAGGTTTCCAGTACAGATAATTTCCAGAGGGAAATTGCGACGTTTGAGGTGAAATCAAGTGAGAGGCCAAATTTCACTTGTGTGTGTTGTCGACGCACTTATTATAAGAATCAGACTAAGTTAGTGGATTTATATGCAAAAAGTGAAAGGGAAAATAATAGTGAATGGAAGGATTTCACAACATACTTGATGGTAGAAAATTGTTTTGATTTGGGATTGGATCAACGTGTGTGTACTTATTGTTGTAACAAATTAAATCAAAACCAGATGCCTGCTAGAGCAGTTCATAATAATCTGGAATTGGTTGAGATTCCTTCTGAATTGAAGGATTTAAATACTTATGAATCTATTTTGATTCAAAGTATCCATCCCTTTCAGGCTATTGTAAGAATGGAGCCAAAGACAGGGAAATTGCCTCCATCAGATTTACAGAGAGGATTAAAGGGAAGAGTTGTTTATTTGCCTCTAGATTTGAAGAAAAACATTAACACAATTGGAGTAGAAAAAGTGGATGAGGAACCTCTGGTTATCTTAGTTAATGGAGTTCCGACAAAGAATAAGAAAATATGGCAAGATTTAGTGGATGTTAGGAAAGTTAAAAAGGCAACATTGTATTTGAAAAAAAATAATAAATACTATAAGAATGTATATGTTGCAGAAGAGGAAGTAAGTGAGGAAGAGGATAGCGATTTGTGTGCTGGTCAAATTGAGAAAGTAGAACCCTCTACTAGTGAAGAAATATATGAACATTATAGTGTTCATCCTTTGCATTCCAAGGAAGTCATGGGGAATGCTATTGAGTTGTTTCAAATTAAACAAGCCAAAGGGAGTCCCATTAGTGTTTGGGAGGAAAGTTTGGAAGCTCGGTGTTTCCCACAGCTTTTTCCAACAGGTCAGGGAGGAAGATATGATGAGCGACCTCATCAAATTCCTGCTTCTGAATACCGGACTTTGCGATTGTATGCAGGAGATGCTAGGTTTCGACAATGCATTCCCTATTTGTTTCATCTCCTGTTTGAAAGCGATCTGTCTGGACTGTCATATGCAGTGAACCACATCTTGAAAAGTGGTATACACATGCAAAACATCTCGGCAAGTGACTTTATGGATAAAGTCAATGTCCAAGACAGTATTTTGGATTCTCACCTGATTAATCTCATGGCGTGTCAGCGTGGTACTAATGAGTACTGGTACCGTCGTCATGGTGATTTAAAATGTATGCTGAGGAACTTAGGAACTCCCAAATGGTTCCTCACTCTGAGCTGTGCCGAGTATGGCTGGGAAGACTTACTTGAATTTCTACGAGAGGCAAATGGAAACATCGAAAACATCGAATTCAAGACACCCGGAGAACTGTGCTCTTTGGATCCAGTCAATGTATGTAGGTACTTCAATCATAGATTTGAAGCTATGATGTCTTTCATCATGAATAAGAAGAATCCACCTCTTGGAGAGGTGTTGGATTTCTTCTGGAGAAAGGAGTACCAAGCAAGAGGTGCTCCTCATATACATATGTTGCTGTGGATCAAGGATGCACCTAAATTTGGAACGGATCCAGAAGACTCAGTGATGAGTTTCATACAAAAGTATTCTACGTGTGCTGTTCCAAACGCAAAGGAGAAGAAAAGCCTAAGAGAAAAAGTTCTACGTTTCCAATGCCATCGATGTGGAAAGTACTGTCGTCGTAAATTCCGAAACAAGGACAAGTTCTACACCAAATGTCGTTTCGGCTTTCCACGACCGGTGATTTCTAAAGGAAGAGTAAACAGTTTGATGTCTTCGCTGCGACATAATGTGTTGAAGAAATCACCTAAAAACACATACAATTTGAAGAGGAACGAAGAGTCTAAGTACATCAACGACTACAACCCGGTGATTTTGTCCATGTGGAATGCTAACATGGATATACAGTTTGTGGCTGATAACTGTATGGCTGTGGCTCGGTATGTGACATCTTACATCACCAAAAAAGAGAAGACAGAATTGAAGGATATGTGGGAGGACATTTCCCATGAAAAGAGCCTCAGCAAGAAGTTGTACAGTTTCAGTCTGAAGATGTTGTCGCATCGAGAAATCGGAGCTTACGAATGTTCTGACCGGTTGTCTTCAGCAAGTCTCTATGCCAAGTCCAGGAGTATCGTTTGGGTGAGTCTTGGTCTTGCTGCAACGCGTAATCGAGTTCTCAAACCTGTGCGGGAAATTGAGTATTTGGCGGAAAAGGAGCCAAACAGTACCGACATTTTGAAGACCAACATGTTGGATACATATTATCCAAATCGAAGCAGTCACCTTGAGAATGTTTGTCTGTATGAGGTTCTTCAAAATTACATATTCAAGAGGAACATCAAAGAAGATACTGAGAAAGGAGTGTATGCTGTAATAGGAAGTGAGGGATGTCTGGTCAAGCAAAGAAAATGCCACTTGGTAAACCATCGAAAATTGAGTGGCGAATCTCCTGAAAAAAAGGAGTTTTTCTATTTAGCACTTTTGCAACTTTTCAAGCCTTGGCGTGCAGAAGAGGAACTGCTTGGAGATTTCCTCTGTTACGAAGACTCTTTCAATGCTGCCAAGGAGACCATAGAATGTCCTGCTTTTCCCAAATATGTAGAAATGTTGAATGTGGAAATTGAGCAGGAAGCAACGATTGCAGCCGAGATTGCCAGAGACAGTTCTCAGGACAGTCAGAGTTCTGCTTCATTGAGTCAGGATCCACTAGGAGGACCTGTTATCGAAAATGAAGCTGCCACTGCTATGAATGAAGTGGAAAGAGCCATGGCACATGCTCAGGAGGATGCGGTTAACTTAGAAGAGTTGGAAAGACAACTCAACGTTGAGCAGAGGAAAATATATGACGAAGTTACCATGCAAATTGATCATGGATTAAGTCATGACAAGAAAGAGTGCTCATGTACGTCGTTGAAGCCTGTCCGACTGTACGTGAGTGGAGAAGCGGGAACTGGAAAAAGTTTCCTTATTAAAGCAATTTCATGTTATT
Organism: Lissotriton helveticus; assembly: GCF_964261635.1. Taxonomy (NCBI): domain Eukaryota; kingdom Metazoa; phylum Chordata; class Amphibia; order Caudata; family Salamandridae; genus Lissotriton; species Lissotriton helveticus. Next base: position 657,107,125 of record NC_136067.1, read on the forward strand.
TGCAGGAAAGGACAGAGTCATCGCTGTCTTGTGTTGTCACTGCTCCAACTGGACTGGCAGCACATAACATTAAAGGGATTACTTTACATCGTTTACTGATGCTGCCAGTGGAGCATGACAACAAATTACAATATCACAAGCTATCTGGAGATGCTTGTTGTGAAGTTTCAAGAATCTTGAGGAAAATGAAACTTCTTATCATTGACGAAGTAAGCATGGTTTCCAATGTCATGCTTGCCTTTGTGCATTTGAGAATGCAAGAAGTTCTCAAAACAGAGTATGATGTGTTATTTGGTGGCAAACACATCATTGTTTTCGGAGATCTTCTGCAGCTTACACCAGTGAAAGGGCAACCTGTGTTCAAAATGCTCACGCATGAAGATACCAGGAAGTGCCTAGGGAGCATTGGCAACGTCAATATATGGTTAAACTTCAATTATGCTGAACTGCATGAAAATATGCGTCAGGCGAAGGATGAAGTTTACAAGACTATTCTACAAGATGTTAGAATTGGAAAAGTGACCGAGCATGGGAAAGCTTTACAAGCACGATTACTGTCAAATTTATATCCAGAACAAGATGTTGTGCCTGAGAATATTTTTCAGAAAATTACTGAGAAGAAATCTGGAATATGTTTGATGCCAACTCTTGCAGAATGTGCCAAATTCAACAACAAAATGTTTTTTTTTTTTATTTTTTTTTTTTATTTTTTTTTTTTTTGTCCTCATTAGCCATAAAGTCGATCCAACTATGCTCTTAGCCTCTCAGACACGAGGACCGTCCCCCCCATAGCACCAAGGAGCCCAATGCTGAGCCCCAGGTGCCCAGAGAGCCGGCCCCCATGCTTCCAGCAGAGCTTGAATAGACGTACTCCCTTCAGACCAGTTCGGCCAGATGTCCTGTTGCTGTACGATACCACCCTTTTGGACAGAGAGATTTTAGGCCTAATCATCGGACCCGGGGGAAAAAAAAAAAAAAAAAAAAAAAAAAAAAAAAACCCCGGGTAGGCTAACTATCCCTCCTCCAATCGATCAAAAGGTGCCAAAATGTAAGAGATCGAGGGCTGCATGTTCTCATTAAGTCCATCTTTGAGGTTGCGTATAATGAAGACAGCAACTCTGCATGCGTTGGGGGATTTATGTTAATCCAGTTTTTACAGATCTCTCTTCTAGCCAGTAAGATGGCATAAAACAGAAAATCTCTCTCTGATCCCTTGATGTTATGATTTAATCCGAAGATGACCAAAGACCATGACCACGGGATAGTGACACTAAGAATAGATTCGAGTGTTGTTCTAACTTCATGCCAAAAGGTGGCAATACTCGGACAGTCACAGAACATATGCAGGTCTGACGCTGCCGGTAAGGAACATTTACTACAGCACTTCCCTGTTTGGAATTTCGACAACCGTTTAGGAGAGTAATATGCTCTATGAAGTGTGAAGAAATGATTGCGCCTCAGCCATGCTGGCTTGACGATTTTATAGAGGAGGATAAAAGATTCCTCCCAAATATCTCCCCTATCTGGTTCTCCCTCAGCACCCCAAAGTTTTTCCGGGAGGTTAAAGTCTCGCTCTCCATCCTCTATAATATGCCAATAGAAGAGCGCAACTTCTTTTTTCCCCGCCGGTCTATCCACTAGTATATTCTCGAGAGGGCTTTCCTGTCCCATCATTCCTTTCTTCTTAATTTGAGTTCGAATCCAACTTCCTATTTGTAGATATACTATCCAGGAGAGTGGTGATGTTACTTTAAGCTTGAAGATATCCCAGCCCAAGATTGTTCCTTCCATCAGCAGATCCCCCCACTTTGTGATCCCTGCGTCCAGCAGGATTCTTTTGACTGTGTTGGCTTCCTGTGGTGCTAGTCCAGGTAGGTCCCAAATTGGGGCGTGTTCGGATAAGTGTCCTATCCCGATCTTAGATTTTATTTGGAACCATTCTTTTAAGCTACTCAATAGTGTCTTTAGTCTAATTTTTTTAAAAAACTTCTGGTGGCTGAACTTGAAGAGAAAACCATTCACTGGAAGGTCCGAACCCAATAACATTGCCTTGTACATAAGCCCATTTGCATTTTCCCAGGGGAGCTTAAGTAACATCCTAGAGTGGGTCAGATGAAATGCCCAGGCATAATATTCTAGGTCTGGCAAAGCGAGCCCCCCTTTTTCTCTTCTCCTTCTCAGCTTTTTCCAAGCTAATCTGCTGGATTTATATCCCCAAATGAATGAGTTAATGTTTTGCTGGCATTTTGCAAGCTGCTTGGTGTCAAAAATTAATGGAATGGAATTAAAAATAAAAGTGAATTTCGGGAGAATACTCATTTTTATCAGGCTAGTTCTCCCATAAATGTTGAGCTGGAGAAAAGACCAGGCTTTCATAAGAATTTGGGATTCTCGGGAAATACGGGCTAAGTTGTTTTGAGCCAAGTGATCCAGATCTTTAGTTATTGTGATGCCAAGGTACCTCATTGAGGATTTTGTCGGAAGTTGAGAATTGTGAATGTTCCAGACCATAATTTCGGTTTTTCCTGCGTTGATTTCGTAACCAGAGAATTTCCCAAAATTTTCCGCTTTCTTTATAATGATGGGAAATGCCAATGTAGGATCAGTTGTGTATATGAGAATGTCTACTGATGCTGCCAGTGGAGCATGATAACAAATTACAATACCACAAGTTATCTGGAGATGCTTGTTGTGAAGTTTCAAGAGTCTTGAGGAAAATGAAACTTCTTATCATTGACGAAGTAAGCATGGTTTCCAATGTCATGCTTGCCTTTGTGCATTTGAAAATGCAAGAAGTTCTTAAAACAGAGTATGATGTGTTATTTGGTGGCAAACACATCATTGTTTTCGGAGATCTTCTGCAGCTGACACCAGTGAAAGGACAACCTGTGTTCAAAATGCTCACGCATGAAGATACCAGGAAGTGCCTAGGGAGCATTGGCAACGTCAATATATGGTTAAACTTCAATTATGCTGAACTGCATGAAAATATGCGTCAGGCGAAGGATGAAGATTACAAGAATATTCTACAAGATGTTAGAATTGGAAAAGTGACCGAGCATGGGAAAGAAGCTTTACATGCACGATTACTGTCAAATTTATATCCAGAACAAGACGTTGTGCCTGAGAATATTTTTCAGAAAATTACTGAGAAGAAATCTGGAATATGTTTGATGCCAACTCTTGCAGAATGTGCCATCTTCAACAACAAAATGTTGTATTTAGAAAAGCAAGAGATTGTGAAACTGGAAGCTATTGACAGAGTAGAGCATATGGGATCAACAATTATTTTGTCTGAGAATTTGAAAACAAAATTGGATTAATTAGAGAAGACTATATCTAAAACTGCAGGTTTTGAAAAGACTCTGAATGTGTGCTTGAACTGCCGTATAATTTTAAGAAGGAATTTACATGTTGAAAGAGGTCTGGTAAATGGATCAATGGGTAATGTTGTTGATTTTGTAAAATACAGAAATAGAGATGGAATTTAATTTTTAAAAATTAAATTTGATGGCATTGAGGAAGTACAGCTAATTGGTCGTTGTTCTGCTAGATTTTTGCTTGTAAAAGACTTATATGTTCGCCGTAAGCAGTTTCCTGTTTGCTTGGCATATGCGGTGACAATCCATAAATCGCAAGGTTTAAGTGTAGACAGTGCATTGGTGAATATTGGCAGTTCTGTGTTCAAGGAGGGTATGGCATATGTGGCATTGTCACGAGTTAGAACGTTATCGGGATTGTAATTGATTGAGTGTGATGTCACAAACATTTGTGCGGATCTAGATTGTGTTAAGGAATACAATAGGTTAAGAAGAGAGTATGCGCCACATTTGCCTCAATATCCTTTGTTTGAGAAACGTGTGGTAGGCCGGAAATGAAGAAATGTGACCAATACTGGGGAGGTTGTAGCAAAAAGACGAAAAGTCGATGAACCTGAAATTATAAGCAGAAACAAAAAGGATTCTGTGGAAGATGTTGTTGGTTTTCAATTTGAAAACAGTTCTGGTGTCAACTGCTATGCTAATGTAGTGGTTAATGTTTTGTTTTCTCTAGAAAATGTAAAAGAAGAGATTGTGGTCAATTCTGATCAAAGATTTTGCAGTTTGTTAAATTCTGTGTTAGAGAAATGTAGCACTGATAGAACAAAAATAGAAAGTGTGTCTGAAATTCGAAATCTGTTAGACAAATGTTCAGGCCAAACACAATTCTCTCAAACTATTCAGCAAGATTGTCAGGAGTTTTTAATGTATATGCTTGATGTATTGCATGCTGAAGGTGTAGATGTAGATCACCTGTTTGGGCTTTCTTATCAATGGCAGCATGACTGCGAGAACTGTAGGGTATCAAGTACTACTAGTGTAGACTCAGAAAGATTTATATATTTAACTTTGCCAGACAGTAAATCAGTCTCTTTTAATAAACTAGTAAAAGCAGCTGATCACAACATGGAGTGTAGCCAATGTAAATCTGAAATGATGTCCACATTATTTATACGAACATATGGCCAGTATGTCATTTTAATGTTCCAACGATGTAGGCCTGATGGAACAAAATTGACAACTTTAATTAAAAATGTTGTGGCTTCACAGTTGTCAATATCAGGAAGGACTTTTGTAACTGCCGCAATTATATATCATGACGGTCCTTCAATAACATCAGGACATTACACAGCTTATTTAAAGTCTAGAAATGGCTGGTCATTCTGCAACGATTCTGTTTTAATTTTCAAAAAAAAATTGCCGTATGACCTTAAAAACTCTTACCTGGTGTTTTTAAAACCAAACTTTTAGGGAAAGAATCTCGGGATGTGCTCTGAGGAATTTCAAGAAGTTCTAATGGCTCCTACACGATTTGGCCTTGAGGATAAGTGTAGTACAGAGACATAACTTCTTACCATAACACTGGACGTCATGGAGAAATAAGTGCACTTTGAATGAGTTCAGAAAAACTGTTTCTTTTTATAAGCTAATTGAAGCAGCCAATCAAAACATGGAGTAGAGGGAATGTAAGTCTGAAATGCTGTCTACTGTTTTACATTGCTTGTGATTAAAAGTGATTTAGAGAATTAAATAATTGTAGTAGTCATAGAGGTAGTGTAAGTCTGCTTCATAGTAAGCAGTATCAGTGTCATAGGAAATGTAGAACATGACTGAGCAAGAAGGGGAAGATATTACTAGTCCAGGATTGTGAAAATGATCTTCAATATTTTAATTGTGAAAGTTGCGGAAATACAACATGACGGGATTGGCTTACAAGAATTCTAAGAGTTATAAATGGCTCAGACATGATTTGGCCTTGTGGAAACGTGTGGTAGAGAGCAAGAAGTCATTTATTGTATGTAACATGTTTTTCAAAACGATGGAGGTTTTCTTTCAGAAAGTGGCGGTCTGAAAGTAATAATAGCACAACAGAGTGTAAGCTGTTCATAGGACATCCTTCGACGTCATGGAAAGTAAGTTAACTTTAAGGAGTTCTGAATTCTGATTTGTTATGTTGTATGGGTTTTTTAAACACAATCATTTTGATTGTGTTTTTTTTTCCCCGCTGTTATATGATGAATACCTTCAAGTCACTGTTTTTAGTGAAATTTGATACATTCTGAGAACAGCAAAAATAAACCATTTAACATGTAAAATTAATTCTGTACTGTTTGCATTTATGATGTACATTTAGAACTGTGTAGGAGGCATGGAGAAGGAGAGGCTTCTGTAAGTGTCAAAGTTGTTGCATACAGTGCTCATATTCTACGTAGTCTTTCATATGATAGACTACATTTCCACAATGAGATACCTAAGCAAAGGAAACACAGGTGATGTGATTGTGGAATGAGCAAAAACAATTGCACGTTTTTCAATTATATTACCTGTGTTTCCTAACATTACACATCACATTGTGTAGATGAGGTTTAGGCCTGTTCCTGGAGACAGAGGAGGTCTGACATTTGTTCAACAGTGCAGTGGACATGACTCACTTCGTTGGTAGGCCTCCACATGTATTATCTCCTCTGTATTCTTCAACAAACCTAAATTCCTTCTGCAACCCTGAGTAGGATTTACCTGAAACAAATCTGTGGATAGGTTACACCTTATTGGCATCTTAAAACAATCATTTAAAATGTTAGGGTCAGATTTATGGTGGCCGTGCGCCTCTTTTGCTCCATTGTGGGTCACTTTTGTGTAAAAGATGCACCATGTTGCAAGATAGGTTTCAGTTCATCTCCAGCAAGATACCATCAGTTTAAAATGTATATAATTAGCACTGTGTAGGGGGCATGCAGAAGCTGAAGCTTTTGTAAGTGTCAAAGTTGTTCCATGCAGTGCTGCACTTCTGGGTACTGTTTAATATGCTGCACTACATGTGCACTATGAGATACCTAAGCAAAGGCAACACAGGTGATGTGATTGTGAAATGAGGAAAAGAAACTCCACATTTTTCAATTACATCACCTGTGTTTCCTAAGTTTACGAATGACATTGTGCAGATGAAGTTTAGGTCTGTCCATGGACACAGAAGAGGTCTGGCCTTTGTTCAAGAGTGAAGTGGACATGACTTACTTCATTGGTAGGTCTTCACATGTATTATCTCCTCTGTACTCTTCAACAAGCGTAAATTTCATCTAAAACCCTGAGCAGGCCTCACCTTAAACAAACCTCTGGATAGGCCACACCTTATCGTCATCCTGAATCAATCATTTCAAATGTTAGGGACAGATTTATGATAGGTGTATGCCTCTTTTGCGCCACTGTGCGTCACTTTTGTGATGCAGCGGCGGTGCAAAAGATTTGCTATGAGGCGACAAAATTACAAATTGATGCATCTAGGCAGATGTGTCATGCTGTAAAAAACCCGTGCCACATGAAACCGATGCAGCAGTGATGCAAAAGATGCACCATGTTGCAAGACAGGCCTGACTTCATCTCCAACAAGATAAGAAGCTAAGTCTTCTGTAAATGTCAAAATTGTTGTATATTTTGCTCAACTTCTATGTACTCTTTGATATGCTAGACTCCATCTGCACTATGAGATACCTAACCAAAGGCAACACAGGTGATGTGATTGTGAAATGAGGAAAGGAAATTCTGTTTCTCCTTCAATCTTTTCCCTTGTCTTTTCTAATTTTTAAATACATGTTTTAATATTTTTCAAATGTTTGTTCTCTCTTTCACAGATTGAAAGTATAAAAACAAAAAGTGAGTAAGTTAACGACAATTATAAGGTAAATGTTTAGTACTCTTTTCGTTACATTTCTATCACATTCACCTACTAGTAGTTCGACAGCTTCATTTCTTTAACCCTCAGTTTCCTGCCTTTGCTACTTCCCTCATTCCTTTCTCTATTACCTACTTACTCTACTCCTTCCACTCCTTTTCTCAGTCCCTCTCTTCTCATAGTTCCTCACTCTTGTTCACTCACTCCGTCTCTATTACTCTTAGTGTCTTTGACTGCTCACTCTTTCACTACTTGTTCATTATGCTTTCTCTCTGTAGTTCAAGCACACTAAGGGGCATATTATCAACACAGCCAATAAAATTATTGCTGTTTTTATTGGAAGAAAACTGTTGCAAAAGTGGTTTTAGCGGCAGTTTTCCGCCGCAAAAGCGGCTTTAGCGACACATTTCTGCCGATAAAAGCTGCAAAACTTTTATTGCCTATGTTGATGATATGGTTCTATGTTATTTACATTTCTTTGCTGTTTCAATTAATCTTTTCTGTTATTTTTTCTTTTCTGTTTTCTGTTTTTTGTCTCTGTTATTCCACATGTTTTAATCTTATTTTGAACATTCACTCACATTCTCCAAGAAACTCTTCTTTGTTATTGTTCTACTCTCTTTTTTTTCTTTCACTTCCTTATCTATTTTGTTTTTCACAATTATACCCTCTTCCATCTTTTCTTCGGTAAATAGATCTATTAAACAGTATCTCTGGATTACTCCCTATAGCTGTCTTTCTTTTAACATTACTCTCTGTTTACTTCCCTTATACTTACTCTTCTTTTTTTTTTTTTGGTTCGCTCCTGGTTCGCGTACCGGGAAGCGAACGGGGAAGCGAACTAAAAGAAATAGAGCTTGCCAGAGTGCTAAACATTCTAGCAAATTTTTTTTGAAAGGGGAGGTAGTTCTGAAAAGAACTTTTTTTTTAATGTTTTTGTTGTTTTATTTTTTTTTTTATTTTTCTGAACATTTTTTCTTTTTTTTGTATTTTTTGAACATTTTTATGTTTTTTTTTTGTTTTTGATGGAGGGAAAACAACAAAAAACAGGCATTTAAAAGGGCTCAACAGGAGCAAAAAAAAAATTACTGTCTGGGGCGGTTAGGGCAATTGTGATTGTTAATAGCTAGGTTGATTAAATTAATGCTCATGTTACCACATGACAGCAATGCACCGCAATACATACAGGTATGTTTGATATGAGCAAAGTTCTCCTGAATGTTTGGCACGGTTTCCCGTGCCTCTGCTGCTGTCAACGATATTAGTGATGTTGACCTGGCCACAGGAGTTGTTGTTGGGTTATCTTGCATGTCACGTATCTCTGCCTGGCTGTAGTTCAATGGATGCCACCTGATCATGTGACGATGCATTGTATGGTTTCCGTAGCTATATTTTTTATCAGTGCCTCTAGATAACCGGTCTTTACAAATCAGGCAGGTGACATACCTAGCATTTACTTTTTTTTGCCCTCGAGGGAGTGAAAAAAACTGCCAAATAAAGCTGGCTTTCCGACGGGAAACCCGGGGCACCTCCTGTAAGAACTGTGGTCCTTCGGTCTCCTCTTCCTCTAGTTCATCCTCTTCCTCCTCTGTCTGGCTAATAAACTGGGGAGGTGGTCCTCTCTTCCCATGAGGAGGTGGAGGTGGTGGTGGGGGTGCACCAGCTGAAGCAACTATTGAAGCCATTGCTCAACTCTCAAAAATGGTCTTCCTCTCACAAAGATGAAAGTCAGAGTGAGGAAAGAAGGAGGGGTTTTCATCATTTGGGATAAACAATAGTTCTAAACCAATGAAAAGTGTTATTTTTAGGTCACCTGACCTAGCCTTACATCATTATGAAACCAAAAGTGAAATGAACCAATGAAAAGTTTTATCAACAAGTCACATGACCTCTTACGCTTAAGTTACGCGCTGCGGAACGCGCCCCGGATCGCTTCCGGGTCTCTGCCCTTCGCGCCTCGGTTCGCGCTCCGGAGCGCTTCCGGGTGCGCTAACGCGGCGCGTCATAAGACGCATTACGCGGCAACGTGATACGACGCGCCGCGGATCGCTTCCGGGGAGCTGCGCTTCGCGTCTCAGTTTGCGTACCGGAGCACTTCCGGGTGCGCTAACGCAGCGCGTCATAAGACGCATTACGCGGCAACGTGATACGTCGCGATGTTGATTTCTAACGCGGCAGTTGTGCTAACGGAACGTTTACCGGTTCGCGGACTGGGTCGCGGCATCAAGTTGAGCTAACGGGAAGCTTCCCGGTTCGCGAACCGGGAGCGAACAAAAAAAAAGTATTAAAAAAAAAAATTATTAATAAACTTATAAAATATATTTTTGGATTTAAAGAAGAATACATTTTACAGCTACAGATATTAGCTTTTAAAAAACCAATGAAATTCACTGAAAAAACCATAGGTTATAGACCATATATAGTTAGGAATTAGCATTTACAAAACCTTGAAAATTCACTGAAAAAACCATAGGTTATAGACCATATATAGTTAGGAATTAGCATTTAAAAAACCTTATTTTACTCACACAAAACCATTGAAATTCCATATATAGTTAGTTGTACTAACTATATATCGCGCACCCGCAATCCACTGCTGATGATGTCACATATTACATCATTCATGACATGGTCAGTGACATCACTGATGACATCACTGATGACATCTCAAATGACATCACTGATGACATCATTGATGACATCTCAAATGACATCACTGATGACATCACTGATGACATCTCAAATGACATCACTGATAACATCACTGATGACATCTCATTTGACATTACTGATCACATCACTGATGACATCATTCATGTGATAATACGATGAACCTCTTCAGACTCTAATATAACCTTAGATACACTCAGTGTAAACAGACACTCACAGACTGTCAGTCATCCATGGAGTTATTCACACACTTAGTCAGTCATGCAAAGAATCAATCACACCTCCATTTCCTCAACTATACAGTTATACACACCTTACTTATTCAAACATATACTAACACATAGTTACTCTCTTTTACAATGCCTGATACAAGTTCACAATGATCCATACAGCCACTCACACATTCACTGGCTCTTATGCACAGTTATTTATATATGTCAACTGTCACATGTACTGTGTTTTACACATGTACTTACTTTGACATGTAGCACTGAGATATCCATTCACTCACCAATGCACTCAGTCAACCGCCCATACAGGTGTTTCCACATGCACTTTTGAACCCATACATCTAGTGAATCAACTGCTCACACATCTATGCACAGAGTCATACACCTCCCAGCCACCCACACACACACACTCAGTCTCCCATACAAATACTTGGGCAACCAATCAATAACCCATATAGTTACTCATATAGCTACTGATCAACACATGCAGCAGTTTACAGAACAACAGACATAATGATGCACAAATTAAGACAGTTTAGTCACTAACCCATGCACTCAGTGAGACACATTTAATCACTCACTCATACAGTCAGTCATGCACCTACTAAATCCTTCATCCAGACACTTATACATCCACTCATTCTTCAATATGTAAGACATATTTTAACTTTACAGAAACATACAGTCACTAGATGTTGTCATCAGTGATGTCATTTGAGATGTCATCAGTGATGTCATCAGTGATGTCATTTGAGATGTCATCAGTGATGTCATCAGTGATGTCACTGACCATGTCATGAATGATGTAATATGTGACATCATCAGCAGTGGATTGCGGGTGCGCGATATATAGTTAGTACAACTAACTATATATGGAATTTCAATGGTTTTGTGTGAGTAAAATAAGGTTTTTTAAATGCTAATTCCTAACTATATATGGTCTATAACCTATGGTTTTTTCAGTGACTTTTCAAGGTTTTGTAAATGCTAATTCCTAACTATATATGGTCTATAACCTATGGTTTTTTCAGTGAATATATATATATATATATATATATATATATTCACTGAAAAAACCATAGGTTATAGACCATATATAGTTAGGAATTAGCATTTACAAAACCTTGAAAATTCACTGAAAAAACCATAGGTTATAGACCATATATATTTAGGAATTAGCATTTACAAAACCTTGAAAATTCACTGAAAAAACCATAGGTTATAGACCATATATAGTTAGGAATTAGCATTTAAAAAACCTTATTTTACTCACACAAAACCATTGAAATTCCATATATAGTTAGTTGTACTAACTATATATCGCGCACCCGCAATCCACTGCTGATCATGTCACATATTACATCATTCATGACATGGTCAGTGACATCACTGATGACATCACTGATGACATCTCAAATGACATCACTGATGACATCACTGATGACATCTCAAGAGACATGGAACAGAACCCAACAGCAACTCCTGTGGCCAGGTCAACTTCGTTGATTTCTTTGACAGCAGCAGAGGCACGGGAAACCGTGCCAAACATCCAGGATAATTTTGGGCATATGAAGTTTACTTGTCTGCACTGCGGTGCATTGATATCATGTGGCAACATGAGTATCAATTCAATAAACCTAGCTTACAACAATCATAATTGCCCTAACCGCCCCACACAGTAATTTTTTTTTTGCTCCTGTTGATCCCTTTTCAATGCCTGTTTTTTGTTGTTCCCCCCCCAAAAAAACCAAAAAAAATATAAAATTGTTCAAAAAATACAAAAAAAACAAAAAATGTTTAAAAAATAAAAAAAAAATATAAAACAACAAAAACATTAAAAAAAAGTTCTTTTCAGAACTACCTCCCCTTTCAAAAAAAATTGCTAGAATGTTTAGCACTCTAGCAAGCTCTATTTCTTTTAGTTCGCTCCCAGTTCGCTTCCCGGTTCGCGAACCGGGAGCGAACCAAAAAAAAAAAAAAAAAAAAAAAGAAGAATAAGTATAAGGAAAGTAAACAGAGAGTCTTGTTAAAAGAAAGACAGCTATAGGGAGTAAACCAGAGATACTGTTTAATAGATCTATTTACCGAAGAAAAGACGGAAGAGGGTATAATTGTGGAAAACAAAATAGATAAGGAAGTGAAAGAAAAAAAAAGAGTAGAACAATAACAAAGAAGAGTTTCTTGGAGAATGTGAGTGAATGTTCAAAATAAGATTAAAACATGGGGAATAACAGAGAGAAAAAATAGAAAACAGAAAACAAAAAATAACAGAAAAAGATTAATTGAAACAGCAAAGAAATGTAAATAACATAGAGCCATATCATCAACATAGGCAATAAAAGTTTTGCAGCTTTTATCGACAGAAATATGTCACCAAAGCCGCTTTTGCGGCAGAAAACTGCCGCTAAAACCACTTTTGCACCAGTTTTCTGCCAATAAAAACAGCAATAATTTTATTGGCTGTGTTCATAATATGCCCGTTAGTGTGCTTCAACTACACAGAGAAAGCATTATGAACAAGTAGTGAAAAAGTGATCAGTCAAAGACACTAAGAGTAATGGAGACGGAGTGAGTGAACAAGAGTGAGGAAGTATGAGAAGAGAGGGACTGAGAAAAGGAGTGGAAGGAGTTGAGTAAGTAGGTAAAAGAGAAAGGAATGAGGAAAGTAGCAAAGGCAGGAAACTGAGGGTTAAAGAAATAAAGCTGTGGAACTAATAGTAGGTGAATGTGATAGAAATGTAACGAAAAGAATACAAAACATTTACCTTATAATTGTCGTTAAATTACTCACTTTTTGTTTTTATACTTTCAATCTGTGAAAGAGAGAACAGACATTTGAAAAATATTAAAACATGTATTTAAAAATTACAAAAGACAAGGGGAAAGATTGAAGGACAAACAGTTTTTCAACAACTTTGACCCTGACATAAGCTTCTGCTTCTCCAGGCCCCCTACACAGTCCTAAAGATATACATTTTAAACTAACAGTATCTTGATATAGATGAAGTGAGGCCTATCTTAAAACATGGTGCATCTTTTGCACTGCTGTTGTCTCAGAAAAGTGTCGCAAGACACTAACATTTTAAATGATTGCTTCAGGATGCCAATAAGATGTGTCCTATCCAGAGGTTTGTTTGAGGTGAGACCTACTCAGGGTTCCAAATGAAATTTCGAGTTGTTTGAAGAGAACAGAGGACATAATACATGTGGAGGCCTACCAACGAAGTGATTAATGTCCACTGCACTCTTGAACAAATGTCAGACCTCCTCTGTCTCCAGGAACAGGCCTAAACCTCATCTACACAATGTGGTGTGTAATGTTAGGAAACACAGGTAATATAATTGAAAAACATGCAAATTTTTTTGCTCATTCCACAATCATATGACCTGTGTTTCCTTTGCTTAGGTATCTCATTGTGGAAATGTAGTCTATCATATGAAAGACTACGTAGAATATGAGCACTGTATGCAAGAACTTTGACACTTACAGAAGCCTCTCCTTCTCCATCCCTCCTACACAGTTCTAAATGTACATCATAAATGGAAACAGTACAGAATTAATTATACATGTTAAATGGTTTATTTTTGCTGTTCTCAGAATGTATCAAATTTCACTAAAAACAGTGACTTGAAGGTATTCATCATATAACAGCGGGGGAAAAAAAACACAATCAAAATGATTGTGTTTAAAAAACCCATACAACATAACAAATCAGAATTCAGAACTCCTTAAAGTTAACTTACTTTCCATGACGTCAAAGGATGTCCTATGAACAGCTTACACTCTGTTGTGCTGTTATTACTTTCAGCCCGCCACTTTCTGAAAGAAAACCTCCATCGTTTTGAAAAACATGTTACATACAATAAATGACTTCTTGCTCTCTACCACAAGTTTCCACAAGGCCAAATCTTGTCAGAGCCATTTATAACTCTTGGATTTCTTGTAAGCCAATCCCGTCATTTGGCATTTCCGCAACTTTCAGAATTAAAATGTTGAAGATCATTTTCACAATCCTGGACTAGTAATATCTTCCCCTTCTTCCTCAGTCATGTTCTACATTTCCTATGACACTGATACTGCTTACTATGAAGCAGACTTACACTACCTCTATGACTACTACAATTATTTAATTCTCTACATCACTTTTAATCACAAAGCAATGTAAAACAGTAGACAGCATTGCAGACTTACATTCCCTCTACTCTATGTTTTGATTGGCTGCTTCAATTAGCTTATAAAAAGAAATAGTTTTTCTGAACTCATTCAAAGTGCACTTATTTCTCCATGACGTCCAGTCTTATGGTTAGAAGTTATGTCTCTGAACTACACTTATCCTCAAGGCCAAATCGTGTAGGAGCCATTAGAACTTCTTGAAATTCCTCAGAGCACATCCCAAGATTCTTTCCCTAAAATTTTGGTTTTAAAAACACCAGGTAAGAGTTTTTAAGGTCATACGGCAATTTTTTTTTGAAAATTAAAACAGAATCATTGCAGAATAACCAGCCATTTCTAGACTTTAAATAAGCTGTGTAATGTCCTGATGTTATTGAAGGACCGTCATGATATATAATTGCTGCAGTTACAAAAGTCCTTCCTGATATTGACAACTGCGAAGCCACAAAATTTTTAAAGTTGTCAATTTTGTTCCATCAGGCCTACATCGTTGGAACATTAAAATGACATACTGGCCATATGTTTGTATAAATAATGTGGACATCATTTCAGATTTACATTGGCTACACTCCATGTTGTGATCAGCTGCTTTTACTAGCTTATTAAAGGAGACTGATTTACTGTCTGGCAAAGTTAAATATATAAATCTTTCTGAGTCTACACTAGTAGTACTTGATACCATACAGTTCTCGCAGTCATGCTGCCATTGATAAGAAAGCCCAAACAGCTGATCTACATCTACACCTTCAGCATGCAATACATCAAGGATATACATTAAAAACTCCTGACAATCTTGCTGAATATTTTGAGAGAATTGTGTTTGGCCTGAACATCTGTCTAACAGATTTCGAATTTCAGACACACTTTCTATGTTTGTTCTATCAGTGCTACATTTTTCTAAGACAGAATTTAACAAACTGCAAAATCTTTGATTAGAATTGACCACAATCTCTTCTTTTACATTTTCTAGAGAAAACAAAACATTAACCACTACATTAGCATAGCAGTTGACACCAGAACTGTTTTCAAATTGAAAACCAACAACATCTTCAACAGAATCCTTTTTGTTTCTGCTTATAATTTCAGGTTCATCGACTTTTCGTCTTTTTGCTACAACCTCCCTAGTATTGGTCACATTTCTTCGTTTCCGGCCTACCACACGTTTCTCAAACAAAGGATATTGAGGCAAATGTGGCGCATACTCTCTTCTTAACCTATTGTATTCCTTAACACAATCTAGATCCGCACAAATGTTTGTGACATCACACTCAATCAAGTACAATCCCGATAAAGTTCTAACTCGTGACAATGCCACATATGCCATACCCTCCTTAAACACAGAACTGCCAATATTCACCAATGCACTGTCTACACTTAAACCTTGCGATTTATGGATTGTCACCGCATATGCCAAGCAAACAGGAAACTGCTTACGGCGAACATATAAGTCTTTTACAAGCAAAAATCTAGCAGAACAACGACCAATTAGCTGTACTTCCTCAATGCCATCAAATTTAATTTTTAAAAATTCAATTCCATCTCTATTTCTGTATTTCACAAAATCAACAACATTACCCATTGATCCATTTACCAGACCTCTTTCAACATGTAAATTCCTTCTTAAAATTATACGGCAGTTCAAGCACACATTCAGAGTCTTTTCAAAACCTGCAGTTTTAGATATACTCTTCTCTAATGAATCCAATTTTGTTTTCAGATTCTCAGACAAAATAATTGTTGATCCCATATGCTCTACTCTGTCAATAGCTTCCAGTTTCACAATCTCTTGCTTTTCTAAATGCAACATTTTGTTGTTGAATTTGGCACATTCTGCAAGAGTTGGCATCAAACATATTCCAGATTTCTTCTCAGTAATTTTCTGAAAAATATTCTCAGGCACAACATCTTGTTCTGGATATAAATTTGACAGTAATCGTGCATGTAAAGCTTCTTTCCCATGCTCGGTCACTTTTCCAATTCTAACATCTTGTAGAATAGTCTTGTAAACTTCATCCTTCGCCTGACGCATATTTTCATGCAGTTCAGCATAATTGAAGTTTAACCATATATTGACGTTGCCAATCCTGCCTAGGCACTTCCTGGTATCTTCATGCGTGAGCATTTTGAACACAGGTTGCCCTTTCACTGGTGTCAGCTGCAGAAGATCTCCGAAAACAATGATGTGTTTGCCACCAAATAACACATCATACTCTGTTTTGAGAACTTCTTGCATTCTCAAATGCACAAAGGCAAGCATGACATTGGAAACCATGCTTACTTCGTCAATGATAAGAAGTTTCATTTTCCTCAAGATTCTTGAAACTTCAAAACAAGCATCTCCAGATAGCTTGTGATATTGTAATTTGTTGTCATGCTCCACTGGCAGCATCAGTAAACGATGTAAAGTAATCCCTTTAATGTTATGTGCTGCCAGTCCAGTTGGAGCGGTGACAACACAAGACAGCGATGACTCTGTCCTTTCCTGCAAATAACATGAAATTACTTTAATAAGGAAACTTTTTCCAGTTCCCGCTTCTCCACTCACGTACAGTCGGACAGGCTTCAACGACGTACATGAGCACTCTTTCTTGTCATGACTTAATCCATGATCAATTTGCATGGTAACTTCGTCATATATTTTCCTCTGCTCAACGTTGAGTTGTCTTTCCAACTCTTCTAAGTTAACCGCATCCTCCTGAGCATGTGCCATGGCTCTTTCCACTTCATTCATAGCAGTGGCAGCTTCATTTTCGATAACAGGTCCTCCTAGTGGATCCTGACTCAATGAAGCAGAACTCTGACTGTCCTGAGAACTGTCTCTGGCAATCTCGGCTGCAATCATTGCTTCCTGCTCAATTTCCGCATTCAACATTTCTACATATTTGGGAAAAGCAGGACATTCTCTGGTCTCCTTGGCGGCATTGAAAGAGTCTTCGTAACAGAGAAAATCTCCAAGCAGTTCCTCTTCTGCACGCCAAGGCTTGAAAAGTTGCAAAAGTGCTAAATAGAAAAACTCCTTTTTTCAGGAGATTCGCCACTCAATTTTCGATGGTTTACCAAGTGGCATTTTCTTTGCTTGACCAGACATCCCTCACTTCCTATTACAGCATATACTCCTTTCTCAGTATCTTCTTTGATGTTCCTCTTGAATATGTAATTTTGAAGAACCTCATATAAACAAACATTCTCGAGGTGAATGCTTCGATTTGGATAATATGTATCCAACATGTTGGTCTTCAAAATGTCGGTACTGTTTGGCTCCTTTTCCGCCAAATACTCAATTTCCCGCACAGGTTTGAGAACTCGATTACGCGTTGCAGCAAGACCAAGACTCGCCCAAATGATACTCCTGGACTTGGCATAGAGACTTGCTGAAGACAACCGGTCAGAACATTCGTACGCTCCAATTTCTCGATGCGACAACATCTTCAGACTGAAACTGTACAACTTCTTGCTGAGGCTCTTTTCATGGGAAATGTCCTCCCACATATCCTTCAATTCTGTCTTCTCTTTTTTGGTGATGTAAGACGTCACATACCGAGCCACAGCCATACAGTTATCAGCCACAAACTGTATATCCATGTTAGCATTCCACATGGACAAAATCACCGGGTTGTAGTCGTTGATGTACTTGGACTCTTCGTTCCTCTTCAAATTGTATGTGTTTTTAGGTGATTTCTTCATCACATTATGTCGCAGCGAAGACATCAAACTGTTTACTCTTCCTTTAGAAATCACCGGTCGTGGAAAGCCGAAACGACATTTGGTGTAGAACTTGTCCTTGTTTCGGAATTTACGACGACAGTACTTTCCACATCGATGGCTTTGGAAACGCAGAACTTTTTCTCTTAGGCTTTTCTTCTCCTTTGCGTTTGGAACAGCACACGTAGAATACTCTTGTATAAAACTCATCACTGAGTCTTCTGGATCCATTCCAAATTTAGGTGCATCCTTGATCCACAGCAACATATGTATATGAGGAGCACCTCTTGCTTGGTACTCCTTTCTCCAGAAGAAATCCAACACCTCTCCAAGAGGTGGATTCTTCTTATTCATGATGAAAGACATCATAGCTTCAAATCTATGATTGAAGTACCTACATACATTGACTGGATCCAAAGAGCACAGTTCTCCGGGTGTCTTGAATTCGATGTTTTCTACGTTAGCATTTGCCTCTCGTAGAAATTCAAGTAAGTCTTCCCAGCCATACTCGGCACAGCTCAGAGTGAGGAACCATGTGGGAGTTCCTAAGTTCCTCAGCATACATTTTAAATCACCATGACGACGGTACCAGTACTCATTAGTACCACGCTGACACGCCATGAGATTAATCAGGTGAGAATCCAAAATACTGTCTTGGACATTGACTTTATCCATAAAGTCACTTGCCGAGATGTTTTGCATGTGTATACCACTTTTCAAGATGTGGTTCACTGCATATGACAGTCCAGACAGATCGCTTTCAAACAGGAGATGAAACAAATAGGGAATGCATTGTCGAAACCTAGCATCTCCTGCATACAATCGCAAAGTCCGGTATTCAGAAGCAGGAATTTGATGAGGTCGCTCATCATATCTTCCTCCCTGACCTGTTGGAAAAAGCTGTGGGAAACACCGAGCTTCCAAACTTTCCTCCCAAACACTAATGGGACTCCCTTTGGCTTGTTTCATTTGAAACAACTCAATAGCATTCCCCATGACTTCCTTGGAATGCAAAGGATGAACACTATAATGTTCATATATTTCTTCACTAGTAGAGGGTTCTACTTTCTCAATTTGACCAGCACACAAATCGCTATCCTCTTCCTCACTTACTTCCTCTTCTGCAACATATACATTCTTATAGTATTTATTATTTTTTTTCAAATACAATGTTGCCTTTTTAACTTTCCTAACATCCACTAAATCTTGCCATATTTTCTTATTCTTTGTCGGAACCCCATTAACTAAGATAACCAGAGGTTCCTCTTCCACTTTTTCTACTCCAATTGTGTTAATGTTTTTCTTCAAATCTAGAGGCAAATAAACAACTCTTCCCTTTAATCCTCTCTGTAAATCTGATGGAGGCAATTTCCCTGTCTTTGGCTCCATTCTTACAATAGCCTGAAAGGGATGGATACTTTGAATCAAAATAGATTCATAAGTATTTAAATTCTTCAATTCAGAAGGAATCTCAACCAATTCCAGATTATTATGAACTGCTCTAGCAAGCATCTGGTTTTGATTTAATTTGCAACAACAATAAGTACACACACGTTGATCCAATCCCAAATCAAAACAATTTTCTGCCATCAAGTATGTTGCGAAATCCTTCCATTCACTATTATTTTCCCTTTCACTTTTTGCATATAAATCCACTAACTTAGTCTGATTCTTATAATAAGTGCGTCGACAACACACACAAGTGAAATTTGGCCTCTCACTTGATTTGACCTGAAACATCGCAATTTCCCTCTGGAAATTATCTGTACTGGAAACCTGTACACTATCTTCCACATTACCCGCTTCTTCTTGGTCAATTTCAACATTCTCCTCTTTACTTCCAAAGTAACAAAACTCAATTTCTTCACATATATTCTTCACATCTATTTCAGAACCATGCAAAAGAGCAGCGCATAATTGTTTAAGCATAATTGCTGGACTCTTAGCATAATACAACATTCTAACTAATTTCCTCACTTTATTATGATGCACTGCTAGCATCCTGAAATGATGAAAAACACTCTGGCATACTCTCCTGGAAAGACAAGCCAGTGAATGACCATGCAAACCTGTCACTTCTCTCACTCTGCAAGGATCTAATTCTTGCAACAACCTCATTTTCTGCTTCAAACTTTTCTTATTAAATGACCGTACAAAATCACAAAGCAAATTGATGGAATCCTGTCGCACACTGCAAATACTACTACACTTCCAGGTGTACACAGGACCCTTAGCACGTCTTCCTAAAACCACATTACCTAACACCTCTTCTGCCTCTGTTGTCACAAGTTTTTCTTTTTCAACTGGACAACCATCTTTCACTTCATAAGCACGACCACTGGTGTCAACTGCATGCACCAAATCATTATCCTGGAAATAACTCTCCTCATTAAAAAATGCCTCACAGCTTGAACTATGCATCCATTCTCCAGAAAAAACTTCACAAAAATTACTACGATTAACTATTCTCTTCCATCTACTATTTCTTTTGAAATCATAAATTGCCTTGTTTAGCTTCCTAATTCTATTGATTATCAAAATAAATAACTTACGTTTAATTTCAAATGCCTGATCAATAACTTTCTCAACTTTTTTTTTCTCTTATAAAAAAGCACTTTCTGTTGACCTTTCTTAATATTTTTTAACAAATTGCCAATTATCCTGTTGCCGAACATTCGTTTACGAATGTCCCTAAACTGTTGTTTCCTTCTACTATCATGCACAGAGTTATCTCTTGCTCTAGCAGTAACATTTTTGATTGGCCTTTCCTTTCTGTTTGAATTGCTTCTCTTTTTCTGGACTGAAACATTTTCTGTAGTAATATTTTTTTTACTACAAATATTTCTTATGAATGTTTTTGTACTCTTACCCGGTGCTTTCTTGGTGACTTGACGATTTTTTTTTGTAGAGGACTGCTGCTGTAAATGATGGACCTGCTGTCTTTGACGTTTTGTAGCCTTTCTCATTCTCTCCTTAGTTGGCATTCTCAAAATTTGAAATTATCTGCAGTTGAATCTGTGGTAAAATATAATAAAAAATGTTATTAACCACTATTACCAAACAGTAAATCAATAACAGTCAACAAAAACTTAACACACTACTTAACATTTTTACATATAATATTTTTTAGTGCTTTGGCAAATTTAGAATACAGAAATAGCAGAAAAGAAATGGAATTCGTCTTCATTTACCTGTCCTGTTTTATATGTGAATCTGATCTAATTTTATGAGCATATTTTAATATTTTATTGAAGACACTACACATAACCTGTTTTTGAAGGTGTGTTTAATTTAAAATTAAACAGTTTACATTTTTACTTTTCATTTATTGTAAATTTTTAAAATAAATGTTTATAGTTCCATAGGCTCAAGCAGGTCAGCTTCCCACCCTATGTCATATAATTCGGACAAATCTGCCTCCTCATCACGTTCTTCTTCATCCTCAGGATTTAAATCATCCAAGGGATCAACATCCACTGATGTTTCAATTACGAGTTCAATGATGAGGTCGAAATCAACTGATTGCTGATTGTCGCTCATGTTGATGTTGTCTTTATCTTTAAAGAAAGATAACAACAATGAGATGTTGCAGAGTAAGAGACAAATCTCAGAGATTATAATAGTAAAATTGTTTAACAAGAGTAACATTTTGCAGCTATTATTTAGCCATGTCCAGCGATGCTGAGCAGGTGAAGCCTATGTCTAATTTTTCAGTGAACAGGACTCATCTCTTCTTAACCTTGGATAAGCCTCACCGACTCTGTGTCCCCTGCACATACTTAAATGTAAAGGGGCAGATTTATGTTAAATGGCACATCCCCAGGCATGCACCAGTTAACGTGCACCACTGCTCTGCCACCCATGGTGTGCCGCATTTACAATCAGATAGGAAAAAGCTGCGTCAAAACCCTGCGCCTGCTTTAAGCAGGCATAGGTCTTGACACAACATTGTGAAAGATGGGGCACCCCTGAGCCTTGCTGGAGCTGCATCGCACTTGCGATACAACTCCAGCAATGCGCCACCTTTACGGCACAGATGCGTCACGCATCTGTGCCATTTTTGCCCCATGCTGCGCCGCATTGTAAATGCAGCACACCATGGGTGGCGGAACAGTGGCGCAGGATGACTGGCACATCCCTGGTGATGCGCCAGTCATCATAAATCTATCCCTAAGCTTCTTATCTTGTTACAGATGAACCGCCATATGTATCATCAAACTATTTTGCATTTCCTAAATAGCGAATTTTAAGGGATAAATAGCGATTCTTTACCATTCCTAATTTGCGATGAGCAAATTGCTAATTGCAAATTACCCATTCAATTCCATGGGCCAGGAGGCCCATAGGAATGAAGGTGCAATTTGCGATTAGCAATTAGCTCATCACAAATTAAGAATTTTTCCAAAGGTGCAGGGGTGTCTCAAGAACACCCTGCTGCACCCCTGAAAAAGAAATTTGGGGGCATATGACGCACATACATGCCCTAAGGGCATGTATGTGCGTCATATGGCACCTTTTGTTTTTTGGAAAAAAAGCTTTTTGAAAAGAATTCGCAAATTACCACCAACTAGAAGTTGGTGGTAGTTTGCAAATCCTTAATGGCATTTTTTGCATGTTTTTTGTTTGATACATTGCATTTAAGGAATCGCAAAATTTGCAAATCCTTCAGTGCATTCGCAAAATAAGTAATAGCAAATTTTGCTATTCCTTATTTTGCATCAAACTTGTTTGATACATACCATTTGTCTAATTAGCATTCGCAAAGGCCGAAATTCGCAGAATTTTGACCTTTCCGAATGGTAATTAGCTTGATACATATGGCCCCAAGTGAGGCCGGTCTTGCAACATGGTGCATCTTTTGCATCACTGCTGCATCGGTTTCATGTGGCACGTTTTTTTTACACCATGACACATCTGCCTAAATGCATCAATTTGTAATTTTGTCGCCTCATAGCAAATCTTTTGCACCACCGCTGCATCACAAAAGTGACGCACAGTGGCGCAAAAGAGGCATACACCTATCATAAATCTGTCCCTAGCATTTTAAATGATTAATTCAGGATGACGATAAGGTGTGGCCTATCCAGAGGTTTGTTTAAGGTGAGGCCTACTCAGGATTGCAGATTAAAGTTACGCTTGATGAAGAATACAGAGGAGATAATACATGTAAAGGCCTACCAATGAAGTAAGTAATGTCCACTTTATTGCGCCAGTCATCATAAATGTATCCCTAAGCTTCTTATCTTGTTACAGATGAACCACCATATGTATCATCAAACTATTTTGCATTTCCTAAATAGCGAATTTTAAGGAATAAATAGCGATTCTTTACCATTCCTAATTTGCAATGAGCAAATTGCTAATTGCAAATTACCCATTCATTTGCATGGGCCAGGAGGCCCATAGGAATGAAGGTGCAATTTGCGATTAGCAATTAGCTCATCGCAAATTAGGAATTTTTCCAAGGGTGCAGGGGTGTCTCAAGAACACCCTGCTGCACCCCTGAAAAAGAAATTTGGGGGCATATGGCGCACATACATGCCCTAAGGGCATGTATGTGCGTCATATGGCACCTTTTGTTTTTTGGAAAAAAAGCTTTTTGAAAAGAATTCGCAAATTACCACCAACTAGAAGTTGGTGGTAGTTTGCAAATCCTTAATGGCATTTTTTGCATGTTTTTTGTTTGATACATTGCATTTAAGGAATCGCAAAATTTGCAAATCCTTCAGTGCATTCGCAAAATAAGTAATAGCAAATTTTGCTATTCCTTATTTTGCATCAAACTTGTTTGATACATACCATTTGTCTAATTAGCATTCGCAAAGGCCGAAATTCGCAGAATTTTGACCTTTCCGAATGGTAATTAGCTTGATACATATGGCCCCAAGTGAGGCCTGTCTTGCAACATGGTGCATCTTTTGCATCACTGCTGCATCGGTTTCATGTGGCACGTTTTTTTTACACCATGACACATCTGCCTAAATGCATCAATTTGTAATTTTGTCGCCCCATAGCAAATCTTTTGCACCACCGCTGCATCACAAAAGTGACGCACAGTGGCGCAAAAGAGGCATACACCTATCATAAATCTGTCCCTAGCATTTTAAATGATTAATTCAGGATGACGATAAGGTGTGGCCTATCCAGAGGTTTGTTTAAGGTGAGGCCTACTCAGGATTGCAGATTAAAGTTACGCTTGATGAAGAATACAGAGGAGATAATACATGTAAAGGCCTACCAATGAAGTAAGTAATGTCCACTTTATTGCGCCAGTCATCATAAATGTATCCCTAAGCTTCTTATCGTGTTACAGATGAACCACCATATGTATCATCAAACTATTTTGCATTTCCTAAATAGCGAATTTTAAGGAATAAATAGCGATTCTTTACCATTCCTAATTTGCAATGAGCAAATTGCTAATTGCAAATTACCCATTCATTTGCATGGGCCAGGAGGCCCATAGGAATGAAGGTGCAATTTGCGATTAGCAATTAGCTCATCGCAAATTAGGAATTTTTCCAAGGGTGCAGGGGTGTCTCAAGAACACCCTGCTGCACCCCTGAAAAAGAAATTTGGGGGCATATGGCGCACATACATGCCCTAAGGGCATGTATGGGCGTCATATGTCACCTTTTGTTTTTTGGAAAAAAAGCTTTTTGAAAAGAATTCGCAAATTACCACCAACTAGAAGTTGGTGGTAATTTGCAAATCCTTAATGGCATTTTTTGCATATTTTTTGTTTGATACATTGCATTTAAGGAATCGCAAAATTTGCAAATCCTTCAATGCAATCGCAAAATAAGGAATAGCAAATTTTGAATTAATGACATTTTAAGTCATTTCCCCATGTACAGTGTTTTCAAATTATGATTTGAAAATCGATTTTAGGGAAAAGGAATGGTTTGTAAATTTATGACAAGGACATAATGGTGTATGCTTCTTTATAAGGCATTTCAGTGTCTCTGATGTCATTTTTCCCATATTACATTAAAAGACCTTTCCCCGTGGAGCACATTCCTTGTAAATATGCTCCCACCTGTGCATGGTAAATTTAGATTTTGACTGTTTGAGTTACATAGCCATGTTAAAAGTGACCCAAAAAAGTTGCAAAGGCTTAAAAAAAAACACTTTCATGTGTCTTACGGACATTTTAAGTCATTTCCCCGTGGGCAGTGTTTTGTAAGTGGCGCAAAAGAGGCATACACCTATCATAAATCTGTCCCTAGCATTTTAAATGATTAATTCAGGATGACGATAAGGTGTGGCCTATCCAGAGGTTTGTTTAAGGTGAGGCCTACTCAGGATTGCAGATTAAGGTTACGCTCGATGAAGAATACAGAGGAGATAATACATGTAAAGGCCTACCAATGAAGTAAGTAATGTCCACTTCATTGCGCCAGTCATCATAAATGTATCCCTAAGCTTCTTATCTTGTTACAGATGAACCGCCATATGTATCATCAAACTATTTTGCATTTCCTAAATAGCGAATTTTAAGGAATAAATAGCGATTCTTTACCATTCCTAATTTGCAATGAGCAAATTGCTAATTGCAAATTACCCTTTCATTTCCATGGGCCAGGAGGCCCATAGGAATGAAGGTGCAATTTGCGATTAGCAATTAGCTCATCGCAAATTAGGAATTTTTCCAAGGGTGCAGGGGTGTCTCAAGAACACCCTGCTACACCCCTCAAAAAGAAATTTGGGGGCATATGGCGCACATACATGCCCTAAGGGAATGTATGGGCGTCATATGGCACCTTTTGTTTTTTGGAAAAAAAGCTTTTTGAAAAGAATTCGCAAATTACCACCAACTAGAAGTTGTTGGTAATTTGCAAATCCTTAATGGCATTTTTTGCATATTTTTTGTTTGATACATTGCATTTAAGAAATCACAAAATTTGCAAATCCTTCAGTGCAATCGCAAAATAAAGAATAGCAAATTTTGCTATTCCTTATTTTGCATCAAACTTGTTTGATACATACCATTTGTCTAATTAGCATTCGCAAAGGCCAAAATTCACAGAACTTCGACCTTTGCAAATGCTAATTAGCTTCATACATATGGCCCCAAGTGAGGCCTGTCTTGCAACATGGTGCATCTTTTGCATCACTGCTGCATCAGTTTCATGTGGCACGGTGTTTTTTACACCATGACACATCTGCCTAAATGCATCAATTTGTAATTTTGTCGCCTCATAGCAAATCTTTTGCACCGCCGCTGCATCACAAAAGTGACGCACAGTGGCGCAAAAGAGGCATACACCTATCATAAATCTGTCCCTTGCATTTTAAATGATTAATTCAGGATGACGATAAGGTGTGCCCTATCCAGAGGTTTGTTTAAGGTGAGGCCTACTCAGGATTGCAGATGAAAGTTACGCTTGAAG
The DNA here is from genome assembly GCF_964261635.1 of Lissotriton helveticus. NCBI lineage: Eukaryota > Metazoa > Chordata > Amphibia > Caudata > Salamandridae > Lissotriton > Lissotriton helveticus. The sequence continues at coordinate 657,133,503 of NC_136067.1, forward strand.
AAGAATACAGAGGAGATAATACATGTAAAGCTCTACCAATGAAGTAAGTGATGTCCACTTCATTGCGCCAGTCATCATAAATGTATCCCTAAGCTTCTTATCTTGTTAGAGATGAACCGCCATATGTATCATCAAACTATTTTGCATTTCCAAAATAGCGAATTTTAAGGAATAAATAGCGATTCTTTACCATTCCTAATTTGCAATGAGCAAATTGCTAATTGCAAATTACCCATTCATTTCCATGGGCCAGGAGGCCCATAGGAATGAAGGTGCAATTTGCGATTAGCAATTAGCTCATCGCAAATTAGGAATTTTTCCAAAGGTGCAGGGGTGTCTCAAGAACACCCTGCTGCACCCCTGAAAAAGAAATTTGGGGGCATATGGCGCACATAAATTTTAACAACATTCCTTTACGTCAAAAACGATTTTCAAGTCATAATTTGAAAACATTGCACCCGGGGGGAAATGACTTAAAATGTCCTTAAGACACATGAAAGTGTTTTTTTAAAGCCTTTGCAAGTTTTTGGGTCACTTTTAACATGGCTATGTAACTCAAACAGTCAAAATCTAAATTTACCATGCACAGGTGGGACCATATTTACAAGGAATGTGCCCCACGGGGAAAAGTCTTTTAATGTAATATGGGAAAAAAGACATCAGAGACACTGAAATGCCTTATAAAGAAGCATACACCATTATATCCTTGTCATAAATTTACAAACCATTCCTTTTCCCCAAAAACGATTTTCAAATCATAATTTGAAAACACTGCACATAGGGAAATGACTTAAAATGTCCTTAAGACACATGAAAGCGTTTTTTGATTGCCTTTCCAGCATGGTTGGGTCACTTTTAACATAGCTATGCTACACAAACATTCAAAATCTAAATTTGCCATGCACAGGTGGGAGCATATTTACAAGGAATGTGCCCCACGGGGAAAGGTCTTTTAATGTAATATGGGAAAAATGACATCAGAGACACTGAAATGCCTTATAAAGAAGCATACACCATTATATCCTTGTCAAAAATTTACAAACCATTCCTTTTCCCCAAAAACGATTTTCAAATCATAATTTGAAAACACTGCACATAGGGAAATGACTTAAAATGTCCTTAAGACACATAAAAGCGTTTTTTGATTGCCTTTGCAGCATGGTTGGGTCACTTTTAACATAGCTATGTAACACAATCATTCACAATCTAAATTTGCCATGCACAGGTGGGAGCATATTTACAAGCAATATGCTCCACAGAGAAAGGTCTTACATTAAAATGGGAAAAATAACATCAGAGACACTCAATTGCCTTATAATGAAGCATACACCATTATGTCCTTGTCATAAATATTATAACCATTCATTTTCCTCAAAAACGATTTTCAAATCATAATTTGAAAAGACTCCACAGCTCCTATGCACAATAACACCCTGTCAGTACTAATACTTCACATTTTCTCCAATTACATTTTCTCAAAGAAACAAAATCTATTTGTAAAACACTTGAGACAAAGCAACATTTGAAGAACACAACTTTTTTCATAATTTTCTCCTTAAAGCACACTATTCTCTATCTAAATTAAAGAAATCTTTTCTCACCTTAGCAAATACTTTGAGTTTCAAAACAGTCTCAGAAACACACCAATTTGTCTTCAGCAGAGCAAAAGGTATGCACTCCAGAGTCTGCAGCTATCAAAAGCACAGAAATGCTGTAATTCTTCACACATATCTCTCATGTCACCCAATCAAAACTCTTCCCTCACTTTTTTTCAAATGAAAACCCTTCCCCCCTCTGCCATTTCATGCCTTTTCTGCATGGCAACCACCTCTTGGAAGACTTCTGGTGTTTGCAAGTTCACACAACAATGTTGCAATTGAACTCTGAACTCTCAGTGCACCTCATATCCAGTGCATTCTTTCATTTAATGATTTTTTCTTGACCACTCAAAATACATCTTTCAAACAACTCATCCATGCACCCTAACTTTCTGTTTTCAGCAATCAAAATCCACCAATCACTGTTACTGCTTCATTAACACAGAAACTCCACAGTTTTTTTCATTTTAAACTCTTATTTTTTCAACTGCCATTTCATTGCCACACTTTATGTGACTGCAGGAGAAGCTTCTCTCACCATGTTTTCTGTCTGGATTGTTGGACATAGTTACATCTATTGGGCTCAGAGGTATGCTGAGAACAGGAATTTACCTAACCTCAATTTACAAGATGTGGAAATTAAGTGGTTTGGCCACAGAGGATTAAAATGTCACCAATTGATACCATTGGTGAAAACCTTTATGCATTTGCCAAAACCTGACCTGTTAATTGTGCACTGTGGAGGTAATGATTTGGGCACTTTGACTGGGGTAGGTCTGGAAATGCTTTTAAAGGACACCTTTGAGCAATTGATGGCACTTTTTCCTCAGACTGCCTTGGTATATTCAAATATATGCCAAAGACAGAAATGGAGGTGGTCAAACCAATTTTGTCCACAAATTGAGAAGTCGAGGAAGCATGTAAACAAATCTGTTTCAGCTTACATGAGAGACCATGGTTGGGCTCCCTGTACAACAATAACTTGCGTTACTACATGCAAGATATCTACAGAGGAGATGGAGTTCACTTCTCAGATGAGGGCAACAGAATTTTCATTCTGAATTTAAGACTGTGCATTGGTACCTACTTATAAGTACCTAAATGTACCATAAACCCAAAAGCTCTTCTCAGAGCTACCCTACATCTGATCACTCACAATTATTATTTTACTCTAACATTTTTCACTAATTTTCAACAAAGTACGCTCCCTGGGGCGCTTCCCGGTACGCGAACCGGGAGCTAACCTCGCTAAATTTAAAAAAAATGGTTTTTTTTTCGCACATATGGGCCTCCTCAGCCACCCTCAGAAAACCTAGGGGGTCAAGATAAGTCTACCGTGCCCCCTTCTACCCATTCTGAACATTAGTTGCCCTCCATCTTGTATCTTAATTCGACCGAAACACAAAATGGTGGACTCCCGTAACGCTTAAGGTTCGCGAACCGGGGCGCTCACCAGTTCGCGTACCGGGTCGCTCCTTGGGAAGCGCACCATCAAAAAAGGTGGGAAAGTAGTTTACAGAAAAGCGACTGGAGACAATTTCACCAAATATAGATTAGCTCATACTACATACCAATGCCTACCATTTTCACAAATTTGATTGAAATTCCATTTAACCATTTAGCCTGTAGACCTCTCTAAATACCCTGAGGTAAATTACTTCACAAAACACATCTGAAGTGTTGGAATTGACAACCAATTAAAATGTTACTTTCATTTTCTACTTTTTTTACCTGACATTTGATTGGCTATGTACCTGAATATATATAAAGGAAGAGAGAGAAACACAGCCATTTTGACTACTACTTCCTGAACTACATTGCAAGATCATTTTCACTCACAACTTAAACTTCTTTTTAGAAGGTGAGATATTATTTTATAAATTTGAAAACATTTTCAGATAGTTATATACTATCCCTCTGTAAGAGTTAGACATTGAGAAAGGCTTCTTTATTATAATTATGGATTGATTTAGGTTTCTGTGGTATAATTATGAATTTACTTAGGCTTCTTCACAGGCACTTTTTAATAGTACTACTTCACGCCTGAAACCATACAGTGCCCATAGATTACTTCTCTGTTATAAACTCACAAGTACCTGTCTGAACTTAAACCCAACAGTGCCCTATCTCTACTGATATATTTATTTTTTATGCAAATTACAGCAATAAAATGGAAGGTGAGCAGAATGTTTCCTTCGAAATTGTTCTGGAGAACAACACAGAAAAAGATATTGAGGACAATGATGACTCAGATTTCATGGATGAATCACGGGACCATGAATTAGTTCAATGTGTAGAATCTGTGGATCATTTACTTCATTATGATGACGGTCAAATGTGGGAACTTATGTTCACTCAACAAGAGGACATATCGGACAGTCAAATGCTAGACGTTCTATTAAATTTTGAAAAACAATCCGAAAAATAAAATTGTATGTAATATTAAAAAATTGTTTGAGTCTTTAATCATTTTTATATGTAATTCATAAACTAGTTAAATGTTAGAAATGTTATTAAATTTTCAAACACAATCACAATAATAAATAATTGCTTAAAAAATAAAAAAATTTAAAAATAATCAACAAAACCAACAATCAATTAACATACAGTATTTGACAAGTCTATCATTCTTTTTTCCTTATAGTACGCTGCCCAGAACGCTTCCCGGTTCGCGAACCGGGCGCTACCCACGCAAAAAAAACAAAAAAAAAATTATTTTTTTTTGCCCCGCGGGGCCCTTTTAAAGCCTCCACATTAAACCTAGGGGGTCAGGGAGGATCTACTATGCCCCCTTATGGTCATTTCCCCCTTTGTTTTGCCCTCCTCTTGTCTCTCGATCCTACCGAGAGACAAGATGGCGGCCGCTCCGGACTGTTTAGAATGTTGACAGACACCGGAGAGCCAATCAGCTTCGCTTCGCGAAGTTCCGTTACGCGTAAAGTCCGCGAACCGGAGCGCTGCCCAGAGCGCGCTTACAGATATATATCTTTTTTTAAACGTTAATTTCTCAAAATCCACTGAAGCACATATATTGAGACCTAGCAAAGGCACATCGGGCTACCAGTCCCTACAATTTTGCCAAGTTTCGTGGAAATCCATTCAGCCGTTCGGGCTAAAAGTGAGGCCAACCGCCCTATGGAAAACTCAATGTTAAAAACACGTTTTGGGACCCCCCTTTTTTCTCGGCCCCCCCTTGACGAACCCCCCCCAAATTTCCAGGGGCTGCTCAGAAACAAAATGTTCCATTTTCCAGAAAATTTCAGCCAATTCCGTCCACAAACGCCAAAGTTATTAGACATAGAATTTTCAAAAATCCCATAGGGAAAAAATCCTAACTATATATACCTACTGGCGACCGCCAGTAGGTAATATATATATATCTATATATATATATATATATATATATATATCCAACACTTGCAGTTACCCATTTAAGAAAGCCACACGAAGTCCATGTTTGCTTCATATTCACTTAATGGCAGCTTGCAAATCCGAAGTCCACTTTGAAAATCAAACGCCAAACGCGTTTCTGGACTGCTCCCTTCGTCAGCGGCGTGCTTGTAAAAAGAGATGAGAGCATCTTGTTCGCGCACTTTTTAAAATGTTAAATCCCTGCCCTGTTGGCGTGGCCATCACTGTGGCCTTGTGGGGTATGTAGTGCGTTACTTAGTGATCCCCAGTGGGTGTGCTCCCAAGTCTGTGAATAACAAAAATAATCCCAAGTGGGTCAAAGTAAATTTCGGGCGGACCTCTGTCCCGCTTTGTAGATGCCACCAAGAAGCGTCACTGGCATCTCCCTGCCGAGCGCCAGATCCTTCATTCCCTCGTGCTGAGACCGGATGGTATCAGCAGGGACCCGCAGCTGCGGTGGGCTCGTTCTCACGACCGGGACGGCCGTTTCAAATCCAACACTTGCAGTTACCCATTTAAGAAAAGCCACACGAAGTCCATGTTTGCTTTATATTCATATGTATATCTATACTATTATAATAAAGTAAGAACTTTCAGGCTTTGAGGCGGGTAAACTCGGGAACCACGGCGCCAATCTACACACCCGATACACCGTTGAAATCGTCAGGGTGTGTAGATGGTTATAGGCTATATAAATATAAAAAATAAACGTTATTTAAAAAATTTATATTAAAAAAAAAAGTAGTCCCTACAAAGTAGCGCCGGCCGCGACGTGCGTGCTCACGTCAGGAGCACGGGGAGGAGCAGCGTCCTAGGAGCGGCGGACATGGCGCGGGGGAGGAATGATGACGTGAGGAGCTGCGGGCCCCCCTCCCGTGGCCAATTCCGGCCCCGGGGACCCCATCCCCCGGGGCATGGCCAACTTTTTTATTATTTTTGTGGAGGGGGGCTGCATAGCCCCCTCCTATGCCCACCTAAGGCCCCAGGGACCCCATCCCCCGGGCCTGCCAATCTTTTTTTTGCATATAAAAAAATCTGTATTGGGCAACTTATGGGCCCAGGGACCCCATCCCCTGGGGCCTGCTCTCTCTGTTGGGGACTGTGGGGGGTCCCCAAGCCCCCCACGGTCCCTGCCGGCTCCCTGCATCCTGCGGGAGCCGGCATTGCTTTTCTGCATGGGGAGCAGCTAACATGCTGCTCCCCGTGCAGAAGAGCAATCCGCTTTGGTTTTTGAAAGAGAGAGCAGGTTTCTTGCTCTCTCTTTCAAAAACCATAGCAAACAGCAGTGTCCCGGGGGTAGGCATCCGGGGTCAATGCAGGAGCCTGCCCTGGGGGGTGGCGGTCCCCAGGGCCATCATGGGCTCCAGGAGGGGGGTCGCATGGCCCCCTCCCACCAGTTAAAAGTTCCAGGGAGTGGTAGTCCCAGGGGCTGGGAGGTCCGTCACAGACCCCCCCTATTTTAAATATAGGGGGGTCCCAGGGGCGTGGGGGGGGCTTGAGCCTCCCCACACAGGTTTTTTGTTTTTTATTTTTAAAAAAGAAGCCCTGGGGGTGGTGGTCTCCGTGGCTGCGGGGGGGGCGTGATCCCCCCCCGCATACATAATATTAAAGCCCCGGGGGTGGCGGTCCCCGGGGCTGGGGGGGCCCTCTGGCCCCCTTTTATTATAAAAAAAAGAAGCCCCAGGGGGGTGGCGGTCCCTGGGGCAGGAGGGTCCCTCTGGCAAGAGTAAATTGCCCCCGGGGTGTTAACCCTGCCCCCTTTTCGAGTTTTTAGCGTTTCTTTTTCTGTTTTGATGGCTGCCAACACTTCCTGGTTTTGGAGTGTTGACAGCCAGTTTTTAGCTAATTAGAATGCAGCTTGTGCTCGTAATGGTACACGTACTGTCCTCGGACGGTACGCGTACGGTACAACTTCGGATATATATCTATGATTTTACTTTCTAAGGAAATACTGAACTGATTTACACCATTTAACAAAAAGAGTAATCTGCAAACCAAACTCTACCTTTTTGCCAAATTTGACGTAATTCCGTTCAGCAGTTCGGGCTGTAGCCTCACTTAAAGAACCCTATGGAAAATTGCATGGGGAAAACACGTTTTGGGACCCCCCTTTTTTCTCGGCCCCCACTTCACTAATCACCCCGAAACTTTCAGGGAAGGAGCGGAGCGTCTCATCTTTGAGAATTTCGTGAAGATTCTTCAACCGGCACCAAAGTTATTCCAAATAGAATGTTGCGGATTTCCTATGGAAACTAGGTCCTAACTATACCTACCTACTGGCGACCGCCAGTAGGTAATATATATATATATATGAAATATATATGTGAAATGTCCAGCTAACTATAACACCCCTGAAACCTATGGTTTTTCAGTGGATTTGTAAGGTTTTTTTAAATGCTAATTCCTAACTATAACACCACTGAAACCCATGTTTTTTTCAGTGAATTTTAAAGGTTTTTTAAATGCTAATTCCTAACTATAACATGTTAGAAACCTACGATTTTTTCAGTGAATTTCAAAGGTTTTTTAAATGACAATTTTTAAATGTAATAATAGTTATATTTATTTTTTGATACTGATTTTCAACATTTTTTAACTATTTATTTTTACATATTTTATTTTTTAAATTACAATATATATTTTTAATATGAATGGAAAAAAATGTTTTTTAAAATATTGAAACTGAAATATTGTTTTGTTTTTTGTTTTATATTTTTATTTTAATATATTTATATTATTTTCTTTATTCAAATTCTTTTGGGGAGTCGCGCACCCAAAGCGTACCATTCTTGATCACTACGCGGAACCTAGCTGCCATTTTAGAAATGTTGTGAAGGATCCGCGTAGGGTATGCGATGGGTGCGTATTTTCGTGCATGATTGCTATGTGACCTGCATCCGTGACACATGCACATTACTGTATGCGGCGCTTGCATGGTGACGAGTACCGCGTGACATCATATATGTGCTGGATGCGGTGAGTGCGCGACTCCCGCAAAAAAATGTATTGTCTAAAATGACATGTATATGTCTTTAATATGCGTATTAGGGCAAGACATTATCTAAGTTATTCCTAAAAATTATATATTTTTACTTGTAATAAACTTATATTACTTTTAAATGCATAGTGGACGCAACCATGTTACCTAGGGCAGTGGGCAAGATCTTGGTCATGTAGCTGTGTTGTCCCCTCTGGAAGCGGAAGCGGAGTGGGCTAGTCCAACATACGCCACTCCAGTGTAGGAGTATCAATAAATAGGCTGGGGCTCTAGGCGTGGTTCACTTGTGGGAAGGCCAAAGCGTCTGCCAGTGCGGTGGCCCTCACTCTGCCATGTGGTGCTGCCATGACCGTGGGCCACCTCGACACAGGCCCCCTGCAAACTCAGTGGCACAGCAACGCAGACTTATGTCTGTACAGACTACTGCCTTCAATCTACACTACGGACAGCAGGGTTCTTCACAGCTTGAATTCAGCCTTGATTTATTAATTGCACAGAGAACTGTACTCTATGTCCTCGGATTTTGTGGAGAAGAAGTGACAAAATGACAGATGACGCAGTCCAGTAGGCAAGAGACATTGTACCAGTGCGGCCCGCCCGGACCACGCATCATCGCAGGCTTCGCACATGCCGAGTCCTTCAGGTGCCACTAACTCACAGTACCATATCATCACCATGTGGCCTTATTAAGGCAGAATTCATTAGACAAAAGACATTGCTCCCAGTGCGGCCCGCCCGGACCACCCATCATCGCAGGGTGTGCACAGGCTGAGCTCCAGAGGTACCACTAACTCAGTGCACCATAAGTCATCACCATGTGGCCTCAATAAGGCAGAATTCATTGGACAAAAGACATTGCTCCCAGTGCGGCCCGCCCGGACCACCCATAATCGCAGGGTGTGCACACACTGAGCTCCAGAGGTACTACTAGCGCAGTGCACCATAAGTCAGTGCCATGTGGCCTTATTAAGGCAGAATTCAGTAGACAAAAGACATTTCTACCAGTGCAGCCTGCCCGGACCATGCATCATCGCAGGCTCCACAGAAGCTGGTTGCTTCAGGTGCCACTAACTCAGTGCAACACTTATCATCACTGGCAGCACACACACAGAATTGCCAATACCTGTGAAGCTCAATGCAACGCCATGTGGCTGTGGGCCCTTGCTGACCACTGCCTATACTGCGGTCATCAGGGCTCACAATTGAAATGAAGTCTTCATTCATTAATTGCAGAGCGCAGTAGGGAACTAAGTATAACATCCCTCAAACCTACACAATATCCTTTTAGTGTCCTTGCTTCACGAGCTTGTTTTATATCAGTTACAGCTTTACTACAATGACAAAATTCGTCTTGCAAGTCCAAACAAACCCTGAATGGCAGTCTACACTGCGGACAGCTGAGTTCACAATTTGAAATATAACTTCTCTGAAACCTACATGGTTCGACATTGTATTCCATGCATATTTCATGGTTTTTTCCATACGCCTACACTGCGGTCAGCTGAGCTCACAATTTGAATTCCGTCTTGTTTTATTAATTGCCGAGAGAATTGTACTCTATGTCCTCAGATTTCGTTAAAGGATATGACAAAAAGCATTGTTTAATGTCTGTGCTGACTACTGTCTTCGATCTATACTGCGGATAGCAGGGCTCAGAATTCAGATCGAGTCACAATTGCAGATGACGCAGTCCAGTAGGCAACAGACATTGTTCCCAATGCGGCCCGTCCGGACCACGCATCATCGCAGGGTGCGCACACGCTGAGGGCCAAAGCTACAACTAACACATTGCACCATAAGTCATTGCCACGTGGTCTTATTAAGACAGAATTCAATAGGCAAAAGACATTGTTACCAGTGTGGCCTGCCCGGACTACGCATCATCGCAGGCTCCACACAAGCTGGTTGCTTCAGGTACCACTAACTCAGTGCACCACTTATCATCGCTGGCTGCACACACACTGAATTGCCACTAACTGTGCAGCTCAACTCAAAGCCATGTGGCTGTGGGCCCTTGCTGACCGCTGCCTCCTGCCTACACTGCGGTCATCAGGGCTCACAATAAAAATTAAGTCTTCATTCATTAATTGCAGAGTGCAGTAGGCAACTAAGTATAACATCCCTCAAACCTACACAATATCCTTTTAGAATCCTTGCTTCAAGAAATTGTATTATATCAGTTATAGCTTTACTACAATGACCAAATTTGTCTTGCAACTCCAAACAAACACTGAATGGCAGTCTACACTGCAGACAGCTGAGCTCACAATTTGAACTATAATGTTCCTGAAACCTACATGTTTCGACAATGTATTCCATACATATTTCATGTTTTCTTCCATACACCTACACTGGGGTCAGCCGAGCTCACAATATGAATTCAGTCTTGTTTTATTAATTGCAGAGAGAATTATACTCTGTCCTCAGATTTTGTTAAAAGAATGTGACAAAAAGCATTCCTCGATGTCTGTGCTGACTACTGCCTTCGATCTACACTGCGGATAGCTGGGCTTACAATTCAGATAGAGTCGCATTTGCAGATCACGCAGTCCAGTAGGCAACAGACATTGCTCCCATTGCGGCCCGCTCAGACCACGCATCATCGCAGGCTGCGCACAAACTGAATGCTTCTGATGCCCGTACCTCAGTGTACCACAACTCATAGACCCTTTATGATAGAATGTTTGTGTATTATTCCACATGTAGTGCTCCTATCTTACTGCATCACAAGTTATAGACCCTTTATGATAGAATCTCTGTGTATGATCCGATGATTACTGTTGTACTTGTTACCAGCACCAACCATTCCCGTAGGGCTGGATTACACTCACCCCACATGCACCCAGCACAGACATCACTGGACATGTGACCCTGGTAATAAAAAGGAGTTGAGCGCACGTGCCCGTACCCAGTTCAACTATCTATCTGTGTCCGTGTGTTCATTATGTTTACAAGATGCTGCTCCTGGGTCCTACCATATTACATTGTGCTGTAGACAGCGTATGCAACCATGTTACCTCTGGCAGTAGGAAAAACTTCGGTTATGTAACTTTCTCTCGCTCATTCTACAAGTACGAACGTAGAGACTGGATCATTAGAGTACTGCAAGCAAAGTTTGTAGTAAATGTATAAGTGAGTGGGGATTGCCAGATTTTTTTTTGTTGCATATTTATATAGCACAAACTCTACCCAAAAGTATTTCAGCGCTTGACATGAGTGCTGTATATACATTACACATTCAGGCACGTGGAGATTACGTGATTTGCCAACAATCACAGGATGTGGATGTGACCCCGAGGCTTGAACCCTGGTTTCCAGCACCAAGTTCAGCAGTCTAGCCGACGGACCACATAAGTACATATGTTGGCGCAGCCTAACTCGGGAAGCCTAACTCGGGACCACGAGCTTCGCTCTAATTAGCTGCCCTCCATGTGCCAAAAACTGCAACCTGAACTTTCCATGGCCCAGTAATGCTACTGCTACAGCATTCCAGTGAATGTGCAATAAACATTCATATCCTCAGAAATGAGTCATGTCCACCATCTTTCATGTGTGGAACTATGGATGAATGTAGGGTTAGTGATTCCCGGTACCTTCCATGTTGGCCATGTTGTGGGACTTTACTTACAAAATGACACATTTGCGCTTGCAACCCGGGTGATGGCAGCACCACAACACGGATACCCGCATCAGTTAATTGTCCCAGGACACCCCCAACGCCGAGCGGCTCACCAGCTTTAGCGCATCTCTGCCCTGCACCACAGGTTCGTCCCTGGCCTCGGTGCCCCCGCTGCTGCTCGTTTTCTTTCTGCCCCGTTGTTTCCCTCATTGTGTGCTTTTACCATTTGAACTTCGTGATTCTTTAACTATCTTTTTTGTGCCTTCTTGATTCTGTAATTGTCTTTTCGTGCCTTCTTGATGCTGTAATTCTCTATTTTCTTGCCTCATGATACCGTTACCCCTGGTGTGCCCCCTCCCCACTCCCCGCTTCCCGCCGCTGCTCCCTCGCGGCCCGGCCCCCTTTCTCTTCTGTTACCCGATTGGCCGCCCCGCTCTCGCCTCCCAGCTGCTCCTACCTCCCACTTGGCCTCATATGGAGCCCGCGCGGCGCAGGTGAGTGTGACCTGTCCCAGGACACCCCCCACGCCGCGCGACTTGCCAGCTGTAGCGCATCTCCGCCCTGCTCCACAGGTTCGTCCCTGGCCTTGGTGCCCCCGCTGCTGCTCGTTTCCTTTCTGCCCCACTGTTGCCCTCATTGTGTGCTTTTACCATTTGAACTGCGTGATTCTTTAACTATCTTTTTTGTGCCTTCTTGATTCTGTAATTGTCTTTTTGTGCCTTCTTGATGCTGTAATTCTCTATTTTCTTGCCTCGTGATACCGTTACCCCTGGTGTGCCCCCTCCCCGCTTCCCGCCGCTGCTCCCTCGCGGCCCGCCCCCTTTTTCTTCTGTTACCCAATTGGCCGCCTAGCTCCCGCCTCCCAGCTGCTCCTCACTCCCACTTCGCCTCATATGGAGCCCGCACGCTCGCGCAGCGGGCGCGCCGATTGTGCGCCGAAGGCACGCCAAAGGCAAGCCCGTCTGCGCCGGTCTGCGCCTGGACAGCGCCCAGCGCCAGGACCCCTGGCCCCTGTCGATGCCAGTCCACACAACAGACCTACGACGCCGCCACCCTCAACGACTCAAACCTGACCGGAACCCCGCCCGCTACCGAGCCACCCTGAAACACACCCACGGACCCTTCAGCTTCCAAGCCTGCAAGTTCACCTGCCTCCGGACCTGCACCACATCCAAAAGGCCAGGCACAGGCAACAACCACCTCAAGTGCATCCTGCTCAACACCCGCTCCATCCACAGACACGCTGTCGAACTCTGGAACCTGCTCGACACAACATCACCAGACGTCGTCTTCCTCACGGAAACCTGGATGAATGCCTCCTCAGCACCTGACATCGCCATAGCCATCCCGGACGGATAGAAGATCACCCGGAGGGACCGCGTCAACCAGACCGGAGGTGGCATCGTCATCGTCCACAGGAACACCATCCGCATCACGACCAACTCCGACGACACCTTCTCCGCCGCGGAGCACCTCCACTTCCAGATACACACCGACCCCAAGACCACCCTCAGAGGCACCCTCATCTACAGACCCCCGGGACCACGGACCCAATTCAGCGAAAACATCGCAGAATTCATCAGCCCGCACGCCCTCCCCTCCGCAGACTACATCCTCCTAGGGGACCTCAACTTCCACCTGGGGAAAAACAACAACACCAACATCACCACCCTGCTGGACAACCTCGCCAACCTTGGACTCAAGCAACTGGTGAACAACCCCACCCACTACGCCGGCCACACGCTTGACCCCGTCTTCTCCTCCAGCAAGCACATCTCCTTTAGCCACTCCACCAAACTTCACTGGACGGATTACAGCTGCGTCCACTTCAAAAGAACCACGACCCACCACCACCCGCAACAGGTTACTCACAGGAGCTGGAGCAAGATCACCGCCGACCAGCTCACCACCTCCCTCAGCCTGAACCCTCCCGCCAGCACAACGGACCCCAACGAAGCAGCCCGCACCTTCACACAGTGGCTTACCAACTGCACCGACGACCTCGCACCACTGAAGAACCCTCCCAGCAGACCCGGCAGCAAGAAAGCCTCCTGGTTCACCGACGAACTCAAAACATCCAAGAAAAACTGCCGCACCCTTGAAAAAGCCTGGTGCCACCACCAGACCACAGAAAACATGACTGCCCTCAAGAACGCCACCCGCAAACACCACCAGCTGATCCGCACCACCAAAAGGACAACATTCAAAGAACGACTGGACAACAACACCCACAACAGCAAGGAACTTTTCAGCATCGTCAAAGAGTTCTCCAACCCCAACGCCGGAAACAACGACATCACCCCCTCGCAAGACCTCTGAGACTCACCCGCCACCTTCTTCCACCGCAAGATCACCGACATACACAACAGCTTCGGCGCACAGACCACGCACCCAACCACCGAACCAACGCCCCCCACCACCACCCTCTGCAACTGGACCCCGGTCAGCACCGAAGACACCACCCGCACGATGAACACCATCCACTCCGGATCACCAACCGACCCTTGCCCCCACCATGTCTTCAACAAGGCCGACTCCATCATCGCACCCCAACTCCGGGACATCATCAACATCTCCTTCAACACTGCCACCTTCCCAGAGAGCTGGAAGCACGCCGAGCTCAGCGCCCTCCTGAAGAAACCAACAGCGGACCCCACCGACCTCAAGAACTTCAACCCCATCTCGCTCCTTCCTTTTCCTGCCAAAGTCATCGAGAAGATCATCAACAGACAGCTCGCCGCCTTCCTCGAGACAAACGGATCCCTCGACCCTTCGCAGTCCGGCTTCCGAGCCAACCACAGCACCGAGACCGCCCTCATTGCAGCCACCGACGACATCAGATCCCTGCTCGACAACGGGGAAAACAGCGGCCCTCATCCTCCTGGACCCTTCTGTGGCGTTCAACACTGTCTGCCACCGCACCCTAGTACAGCGCCTCAGCAACATCGGAATCCAAGGGAAGGCTCTGGATTGGATCATCTCGTTCCTCGCCGGAAGAACCCAGAGAGTCCGCCTCCCCCGTTCAGATCCGAGGCCACCGAAGTCATCTGCGGCGTACCACAAGGATCCTCACTCAGCCCCACCCTCTTCAACGTCTACATGAGCCCCCTCGCAGCCATTGCACGCCAACACAACCTCAACATCATCTCCTACGCCGACAACACCCAGCTGATCCTCTCCCTCACCAACCACCCCGCCACCGCCAGAGCCAGCCTTCACGAAGGGATGAAAGATGTCGCCGAGTGGATGAAGAACAGCCGCCTGAAACTGAACTCAGAAAAGACGGAAGTCCTCATCCTGGGATAATCGCCCTCCACCTGAGACGACTCCTGGTGGCCTCCTGCCCTGGGCACCACCCCCAAGCCAATGGACCACGCACAAAACCTGGGATTCATCCTGGACTCCTCCCTCTCGATGACCAGACAAGTCAACGCCGTATCGTCATCGTGCTTCAACACCCTGCGCATGCTCCGTAAGATCTTCCGATGGATCCCCACCGAAACCAGGAAGATGGTCACCCAGGCACTCGTCACCAGCCGACTGGACTACGGGAACACCCTCTACGCAGGAACCACTGCCACACTACAGACAAGACTCCAGCGCATACAGAACGCCTCCGCACGACTCATCCTGGACATCCCTCGCCACAGCCACATCTCAACCCACCTGAGAGACCTGCACGGGCTCCCCGTCAACAAGAGGATCACGTTCAGATTCCTCACCCACGCGCACAAAGCTCTCCACGACATGGGCCCGAAGTACCTCAACAGCCGCCTCACTTTCTACACACCCACCCACCCGCTACGATCGGCCAGCCTCGCCCTCGCCGCCGTACCACGCATTCGCAGAGCCACCGCTGGAGGAAGATCCTACTTGGCGGCCAAGACATGGAACTCCCTCCACATCCACCTACCTCTGACCCAGGACCACCTCTCCTTCAGGAAGCAACTCAAGACCTGGCTTTTCGAGCAGTAACGGACCCCTCCCCCAGCACCTTGAGACCCTACTGGGTGAGTAGTGCGCTGTACAAATTGCTGATTGATTGATTAATTCCTCATATACCTCACAACGGAGCCACGCCCATAGCTCCGGAGTCATTCTTCACAGCCTCACGCAGTACTAGCATACGCCACGCCAGCCCACTCCACTTACAGGAAAGGACAACAACAATGCATTGTAGTGATCTGCTGCTCACAGGTCTAGTTGTCAGTACACCACAGCCACTCCCTCACGGCAGCTATACACTCACACCACACCCATCCAGCACTGACATAACAGGACACGTGACCTTCCCAATAAAAAAGACCGGGCACACGTGCTCGACACCATTTTAGAGTTGCTCGCAGCATCTGCACTGCGGTCGGCACAGGCACATAGCCACAGAACAGTGAATTTCGGTCCACTGAGGTAGGGGCATTGTAAGTGCTAAGAGGGTATGGAGCCTGCGATGATGGTCTGTCCCGTTGGTCCAGATACCTCATGTATTGTGTGCCCTGCTCGACCCCAGTGTAGGCCTGAGCCATGCAACAGGGGGGGCCTACGCCCTCACTGGTCACTGAGTTAGTGGTGCCCGAAGGACTGAGCAGGTGAACAACCTGCGATGATGATGGGTGAATGAGTCCTTTGCCATGGCGATATCAAGACTCAGCACCAAATGTGAAACTTCTTGTTTGCAGAGCGGGGCTGCATGATGTGGAGGGTGCCCTGTGTGCGAAAAGGTGAGCAGCGAGGCCTGGGTGTGCAGCGGCGGGCAGACACCACTGAGCGGCGGGAGTGGATGGGGTGCAACAGCCTGGATACAGAAAGGCGACACAGCGATTTAGGCGTTCGCAGTCGTATATACCCTGTCTCATTGCATTTTTTTTCCAATAGCAGGACAGTTTTCAGAGTCGGCCAAATGTCTGTTGCTCCCACATTTGTAGCAAAGTAGTGGAGTATTTATTTTTTCATAGTTTATACCCTTACATTTACCATCTTATTTTGAAAACCTTTCCTTTCTCTGTTTATTTAGGGTTCGCGCCTGCATTGCGCAGCGTGAGCCCTTTTGTAGGGGGTGTTCAAAGCTGACCACATGCTCGTGCGTGTGATCAGCTTTCGCCGTAGGTGCATTGGCTTTCGTGTGTTTTTTCTAAAAAAAACGTACATGAATGGGCAAAGGCGGGCGCATGTCCCGCCTTTGTAACGCCCATTCTTGACGGTGGCTAGCTCGCGCAGCAGCACAAGTTTGCCTCATTGCCGTGCTCCCTTCCCCCGCTCCTCTGTATTGTGCACGCACCACTGGTTCCCCCACTGCTCAGGACTGGCCTGATCCCTCACCCGTATCTCTGCGTAGAGATTGAAGTCGAGATCGCAACCCCCCTTCCCTAAGGCAGGCACAAGGAAAGCGTTCCGCAGTTCCAGCAACACCAGCCAGTGGGCGGCGCTACTATGGCTTACACCTACATTTTCAAGTATATTATCATCGGGACACAGGTGAGCGACACCCAGTCCTCAGGTGAGGCGTGAGGTGGCTTTATGAACAGTGCAAGCATTTCCATACTATTGAGGCTGATGATGTGGGTCAGAGCGACCCCCGCACTGCCTCCCACACACAAGCATTCTTGATAGCGCAGGAGGGATCTCCTCATCTGTGTAGGGTACCCTTTTCCAAGGCAGGACCCCAACAAGAGAGCATATTGCAGTTCCAGGGCGGGCAGGTTACTCTTCTACACGTTCAAACTAGAACAGGTGTTGTGAGTGATGAGCGCAGCAAGGAGGTACCCTTGAGTGCATCTGGCACTGCACAGATTTCCCAGGGTGCTTGCTCCTCTACGTGCACAAAAATCATTCATAGATGATAACTTTGACTCACTCACTTGGGCAATCAGGTTTGAGTGCATTGGTTCATACTGGGACACAAGTAGAGCATGCAAGCAATGTTTCAGAGCGAGGTGCCCAGGATACTCGCACCAGGGTGGCTAAGTAGCAGTTCTGCTTACCGCTGGTCACATGAAAAATTAAGTGTCTAATATCACAGGTAGTGCATCTGAGTCATAAGGCACCGTTCGCCTTGGGAGGGCGTGGGGGAGCGATGGGGATGGAAAGCATTCTAGTCCTGACATGGCAGGGCAGGTATGAATTAACATGAGAATACTACGTTTAACAAGCATTTCACTCAGATTGGAGGCCAGTAACTAGTTAAAAATGATAGAATATTTTAGTAATTGTGGTAAATCGTAGCCCATTAAGATAGTTGGGACCGTGCAGGTGGTTGTGTTTTTAATGGGGGATGGCAAGGTGGGGTGTGAGAGGGCAGTGTTATTATAGTCCAGATTAAAATCGTGGCAATTGCCACTCGTAATATATTCCTTCATGTTATTCCTGTTAAAAAATCTGTGCCATACATAACAGTTTCTGCAATATCACTTTAAGTTGAACTCTTTCATAGAACAAACATTTGCAATGCAATAGGTTTCACATTATTAAAGTTTGAGCTATTGAAGTTGCATTATTTAGCAATGCCAATAGCTCAAACTTTAATAATGCAAGACCTATTGCATTGCAAATACTTGCTTTTAAGGAGGTAAGGTGTGTTGCAAGCATCAAAGCATGCAGTCACTAGCGTGACATTCCTCTCACAGCTCGTGGCTGCCTCACATTGCTTTGGGAATGTTATGTTTTAAATGTGAGAAGGTCGGGAAGTAGAAAGTAATTGGAGTTCAGTCATTCTTGTGTTATACTTGCTGCATACAAGACGTGTTTTGAGGATCAATCCACATCAAGAGAATTACCGTCTCTGCCTTTTCATTCCTGAATACTGGACTTTCCTACAAATACTAATTCTCTACTATCTTTCAGATGTGGAGCTTCAGGGTGCACTATGTATCGGCATGTGGTGGGGGACACACCAGTGACAGAAAATTGAGCTACAAAGATTCTCTTCAGTGTCTCTCTCTCACTCTTTCTCTCTCTCTCTTCCTCTCTCCTTTGATGAACACATGACGCACAATCTTATCTTGCTTTTTATCTAACAGGCTGTGTTTCACGAATTGGCGTCCCCCCCAACACCCCCAACACCACCAGAGGTCAATGCCTGTAGAACCTGCGATGATGCTTGGACATCCTGACAATGCCTGAGAAGGTTGCTTCGGCATGTGTTGGACCGTCTTTCACACACGCCAGTGGCACAAGGTGAGCAGAGAAGTTTCTTTCCGCAGCAGCGAGAAGTCACTTCTGGGCGGTGGAAGTGGATAGTGTGCAGCAGCCTGAGTGCACAGGAACGGGCAAACACCACTAGGCAGTGGGAGTGGATGGCTTACAGCAGTCTGGGTGCGCAGGAACAGACAGTCACCTCCGGGTAGTGGGAGTGGATGGGGTGCAGCAGTCTGGGTGCGTAGGACCGGGCACTCACCTCCGGGCAGTGGGAGTGGTTGGGGTGCAGCAGTCTGGGTGCGCAGGAATGGGAAGTCTCCGCTGGGCAGTGGGAGTGGATGGGGTACAGCACCCTGGGAGCAAAAGAGCGCACAGACACCTTGCAGTGGGAGTTGATGGGGTTTAGCAGCCTGGGTACACAGAAGCGAAACAAAAAAGTATGCGCGTTCCGTTGTATGTACTCTGTAATTACTAATTGTATACAATCTTTCATATCACTAAACTTGAGGGTGCACTATGACCCGGCACGTGGTTGGACATACACCGGTGGCAGAAAGGTTAGCTGCGAAGGTTTTTTTCCAGTGTCAACACTCACTCTCCATCTCTTCCTTTCTCTCTCTCATACTTTCTCCCTCTCTGACTCTTCCTCACTCTCATTCTTAACTCATAAGGCCATATTATCAAGAACGGCGAAAACACGGGCTCCAAGTTGTGAAACCAACTCTCCGTTGTGTTCAAAAGGGATCCAAAAGGTGTACACTCTCCTACAATCAACACTCCACTTGAATTGTGAGCTCTGCTGCCTGTAGTGTTTGCTAGTGATGTGATCTCTGACCTCATTCAGTCTCATCTCTGTCTCATTTTGAAGACCTACTGAACCGTACTGTAGGCCTGAGCCAGCAGGCAGTGCTGCCCTACAGACACCTCTTCAGCGTGGTGCTGAGAGAGGGGTGGGATGCATCAGCCAGACTGCGCAGGTGCCAATAAGCGATATTGCCATGTGTTATGATGTGATCTTTCACCTCATTCAGTCACATCTCTGTCTCATTTTAACGACCAGCTGTACCATAAGGTGGGCCTGAGCCTACGGGCAGCGATGCCCTACAGACACCTGTTGAGGGCGGTTCTGCGGGAGGGGTGGGGTGCATCACCCTGAGTGCGCACGTGCGAAAAAGTGATGTTGCCGTCCGTAATGATGGATGCTCTGACCTCATTCAGTCACATCAGTCTAATTTTAAGGACCTGATGGACCCAGCGAGCCAGCAGGCAGCGCTACTCTACAGACATGTGGCGTTGACTTTTAGGACACTGTAGTGACCCCCTTACTGAGAGTACATGCACACAGGCTCCCGCCACTGCATTACATGCAAACATTATGCTCCTAGCATGCGCTCTTGTCCTTTCTATGTACACCTTGCCATAACATATTATTATTTAACCTTGTGTATTCTTGTGCACTCCAACTCCTCTTTGAACCACGATTACCACTAGCAGTTGGTTGATCGTACTTCAAAAACGAAGGATGCTTGAAATAAACCTTTCATTTACCTCCAGATGTTTCCCCCATTAAAATATTTCTCCCTTTATAGAAATCCATTAATTGTCTCAAAACGGGTTGAGCGGGAGCTCTCCCCGCAATGATGCCCTGAGTATTCTAACACCTTCCATGGCAATATCAAGACACAGTTCCATTTTGGAGACCTAGTCTACCATAGAAACGTACCCCGGACTTAGAGCTTGCACCAATACATCATGGGACACACCAGTGGTGGCAGGTGAGCAATGAAGCCTCAGTGGGTAAGACCTACAATTGAGCACATTGCAGGGGAAGGGGTTGGGGTGCAGCACCCTGGGTGCACAGGTGCATGAAAGCGATTTTCCCGTAGCCAATAATGTAGGACTATATTATCAAAGAACGGCGATAACCTTATCACCACTTTAGCGACAGGAAACTGCCGCCTAAGCGGCGATAAGGGGTTGAAAATATGACCTTGTGAATTTCCAAAGAATCCCAGGTTCACACCAAAACCTGAGCTTCTGTGGGAATTTACAAGGGCATATTATGAACCCATTATCGCCGCTTTAGCTGCAGTTTTCTGCCGCTAAAGTTCCGATAATGTTATCGCCCTTCCTTCATAATATGGCCCATAATCTCTGGCTTCATGTATTTAATTTTAAGGACTTCTTACTCTTTCTTGCAGACCCCAGCGTCCTAGACAAACGGGTGACGGAG
This sequence comes from Lissotriton helveticus, assembly GCF_964261635.1. Lineage (NCBI taxonomy): Eukaryota > Metazoa > Chordata > Amphibia > Caudata > Salamandridae > Lissotriton > Lissotriton helveticus. The sequence continues at coordinate 657,154,493 of NC_136067.1, forward strand.
GGTAAACACTAAGGGCTGAGTGCAATAGGCCAACGCTCTGTCTCCTCCTCCCTCTCTTTTTTTAACTCTCCCTCCCCTTCTCCCTTCCGGGCACTCCCCCTCCCTTCCATTTTCACTATGGTCCTTTCATTCAAACTAGCTTTGCTGCTTCCACTGAAGTCCAACCCACGTTTTTTTTATTATACTGTTCTATTAAAGTTACATTTCTTTTTATTTCTGTTCTAATAAAGGTTACTTTTAAATAAATAACTGAGTGTATAGGTCTTCTTTTTCTGACAACACTTGTCTATTATTTATTGTGCTAATCATCTGTTTATGGGAGATTTTAAGCACAACATGATTTAATATAGGAGTGCACCTACAAAACATAATCTAACTAACTGTTAGACAAATGAAGCCTGGGTAATTGTACAACTGCAAAAGTTATATGAGTGTATCACTTTATAACAGCATAAGTACTTCCCGTGTGATTACAGAACAAATAAAGCACTGCCAAGGACCACCGAGTCTTCAGGGACTGCCGAGGCCCACCCTGCATAGTTAAATAAAGACCCAGAGTATGGAGATCCCCGGACTTCATTTGACCTCTAATCCCCCGAACAATTAGTAAACAGTACCCGGGAAGATGGCTCTCTCCAAGACTATAAAACGTCTCTGTGCCCAATTCACATGAGACACTAAGACCCCCAATCCTACAGAGACCCCGCAATACAATATTTGGATTGACCATGGAACATAACCCACCAGGGGCCTCATTTAAAAGAACGGGTGAGACACCACTTTTTTTTCCTTTCCATTTTTACCATCCGCATCCCCTCTATTGCAGCGGTATGAGTTTTCCTCCTCTCGCTTCAAGTAGTCGAACAAGTATTTGCTATCACAGGCAACTTTTACTTTGGTGCCATTGCATATTTTCTGTCCCAGTCCGACCCTAAATTCTGCATATATTGTTGATTCCACTTTATGTCTTTTTCAGTCCTGAGTTGTATAACAGGAGGTGTAATACCCTGGCTGTTTACCAGCTCTTCTAGCTTTTCAGAGGTGCTGGCTGGCTGCAGGGAAGTCGTCATACTTCCCCAGGGGCCTCTTGATGACAGAGGGGAAAGCAAACAGAGAGGACGGAGCGCTGTGTACATTGGGAACAAAAGGAATACACAACTCTTTGAATTAACCTCAAGAGAGGGTGCGAGCAGTAGACACTGGCGTTCGAAAACCCATGTACAATTTACCTGCGCTGTGGGCAATTCTTTAGCGATCCCAGTCAGACACTGCTGTTTCACGTTTTGTGAAACGCTTCACAGTGTGGGCTTCACTAAATACTTCGTGGCTTTTTCATTGGGAGACGGGATTGTGGGCATCCCAAAACCCAGAGATGTAGAGAGGGCCATCTCCACCCCGAACCCTGCCCGCTCCCTTTCTAAAAATGCTTTTATTTTCAAAATGCCAAAGAATTAGCTCTACAGTTGGTGCCTGTTAAGAAAACAAAATCATTACATACTGAAATTGGGTTTAAAACAGAGGCCTGCTGCTGCGCTACACGCTACTTGCTTATTTAGTCGACTAAGCGCTGCAGCATTGGTCCCACTCGGGAGGCAACACTTGATGATTCAACGCAGTCAAGGAGGAACGGGGTAGGCTTATAATCCATTGCTAAACACCGGCACAAATTAAGCACTGCTGTTCAATGAGCCGACGACCCTGGCATGACATGCAGCTCCCCGTGACTAAAAGCAATCGGGTTTGCATTTTGAAAGAGAGAGCAGGTATCCCTGCTCTCTCTTTCAAAATCCAAACCACCCTGCAATAGCAAACAACAGTGTCCCGGGGGTAAGCCCCGGTGGTGGCGATCCCCAGGGCTGGGGGGGCCTTTGATCCCCCCCACTCATCTATTTTGTAGTCCCAGGTGGTGGCGGTCCTCATTGCTGGGGGGGGGCGGTGAGCCCCTCACACAAATTTCATAAAAGCCCCGGGGACCGCCACACCCTCTGGGCCCCCATTACATTAAATTTTTTTGCCCCCAGGATTTGACCACCCCGGGGGCTAATTGTTAAAGAAGCGTGGGAACCCGCGCTTTGCTTTTTTTTTCACGGCAGGATCGGCACATCTTGCGCGTATTTTGCTGTTTTAAAAAATATATATATAATCATTTTTTGCCCTGGGGGTCCTTTTAGGACCCCCTAAGCAGGCCTAGGGTGTCAGGGATTTTCTACCCTGCCCCCTTTTTACGTTTTGTGAACTTGTTGCACTGATTTCTTGAGCCTCAGTTCTACCGAGGCACAAAATGGTTGCCAACACTTCCTGGTTTGGAGTGTTGACAGCCAAGTGACAGTCAATTAGCATGCAGCTCATGATCGGGAGGGTGCGCGCAGGGTGAGCTCAGGGTGCGCGGATCCACTGCTACCATAGATATATAAGTGAGTTTACTTTTGATTTTCTCAGCAGCTACTGAACGGATTTACACCATTTAACTAAAAGGCACTAATCTGAACCAAGGACTACCTCTTTGCCAAATTTGGTGTAATTTTGTTCAGCAGTTCAAGCTGTAGCTGCTGCTAAATGTTCCTACGGAAAATTGCGTGGGGAAAACACGTTTTGGGATGCCCCTTTTTTCTCGGCCCCCGCTTGACGAATCACCCAGAGACTTTCAGGATAGGAGCGGACCGGAGCTGGCCATAAGTTTTGAAAACATTGCGAAGATTTGTCGACCGGCGCCAAATTTATTGCAAATAGAATGTTGCGGATCTCCTATTGAAAATAGGTCTTAACTATAACTACTTACTACTACTGCCAGTAGATAATATGGCGACCGCCAGAAGATAATATTTACTTATTTATATATATTTACTAAAAAAACAAAGGTTACAGGGACGTTATAGTTATCAAATACAATTCACAAATTCTTAGAAATTCTGTGAAACAAAGCAAAGGTTAAAGGGACGTTATAGTTAGGCTGACATTTCACGTGTACAAAAGCAGAGCAATTCAGTTGTTATTGCCCATGAAAGGTGGTGTGCTGTGCCGGCAGGACAAGCTGGACATCAAATTCCACTGCCAGTTCAATGAAGTGCACACTCAGTAGTAGATTGCAATCCAAAAATTATTTAATCATTCTTGTAACATGTCTCGACTGTAAACACAGTCTTGTTCATGCGCAGTATCAAGAGTAAAGCATGATTACACACCCTGAATAAACATCAAAAACGGACTATGCATACAAACAAGTGTAAATTTGCTATACAAGTGGTAGCCATCTTGGAACATGTAAAAGAAAGATATGCCTGATGTTTATAAACTTCTCCAACTCCTAAGTGAATGTATAGTTACACATAAAATACAATTTGCTCTCATTGAAAACTAAGCAGGCATATATTTCCTTGCCTTGTTGAGATAGAGGTATGGAGACATGCTCTGATAGAACAGAAATTACAAATTGAAATGACAAAATAATGTGAAAATATTTGGCCACCATCTTTTAGCATGATCAGTATACCTGAGCTGTCTGCCTATAAGCACTAGATGTCCTGAGGCTTGATGCGCATACACAAAGTCAACGTATTTCATATATTATCAGCAGCCTGGAAACCAAGTGTCACCCACATTGGAGGAAGGAATATTAGAGACGTGAAAGTTAGGAGGTATGCCCAAAAATTAAACCCCTCTTCCATGCATCTCCTAGTATATAGAAATGCTTTTGGTATAGGCCTGGGCAGTGCACTTTGCTCCGTTCGCGGAGTTTGCAGAGTTTGCAGAGTTTTCTGCACTCCGGGGAACTCATGGAGTGTAGAAAACTCTGGTTCGCGATTTGCAGCAGAGTTTTTCCCCGCTCGTGATCGCGAACAGTAAGTTTGCGAACGGTAAGTTTGTGAGCGCAAGCTGCCGCTAGAGTAGAATTTCTACCAGAGCTGTGGAAATATCAGCACAAACTGTAGTTCACACTGCACTCCACAAGTCGCGGATCTTAATGGAGTTTTTTGTAACTTTGCGTAGTTCCACGTAGCAAAACTCCGTGAACAACGCCCAGGCCTACCCAAGTGGGTATATAAGGTGAACTAAATGCAAACAATAGAATAAAGTTGTACAACTTTATTTTATTGTACAAAATCACTGAAATTCACTAGTTATAATTATCACAAGTTACTATAACTCACGCCTTCACCATGTACTTTTAATTGCACCACATAGCACATCTTCTATGACAACATTGATAATACCACTGCAACATTTGCATTGAACTTATGGATGGCAATAATGTGCCCGGCTGTAAGAAATAATACTAAGACATACTGATTTAAAAAAAGAAAAGCAATATGTCTTTGAGACTTTCACTTAACATTTTTAGCCCACAGAATGCAGCCCTTAAAACAAGAACACAAGTGGTTTCCGCTAGAGCTGAAAAGCATAGAGCTCCTGCTAGGAGTGCTTTAAAAATATAGTAAGCTTTCCTGTGGTCATGGTTTTAATGACTCAGGAGACTTGCTATCTTATGTTGCTGGGGGCCTGCTTCACTTCCTGCAGCCCCCGACAATATAAAAAAATGCTTAGTGGTTCCACTCCCTATTCTAGGAGCACCAACAAGCTTAAAAATGACTAAACAAAAAATAGCTCACAGTGCATTATGAGGTGCTCCACGCTAGAGTAGTAAATAATAAACAAGCGTTTCTTGCTTGTTTGAAAATGGGTCATTAGTTGTGTGGCCTGCACAAGTAATGGGTCCACATTTCTCCTCCACTGGTAACCAAACACCTCATTGTCACACTTGAATCTCACAGGGTAGCGAAGCAGAGTAGTCCAAATCCTACTCAAGGGAGGTGATGTGGACTAATAATCACCATTCACAGGTACACAATAATAACCTTTGAAAAAGGAAAAAGTACATTTATTACGCACACACACAATATTCAATACTATGCAGCAATTTACAAATATACTTAGGCTGAAGGGGGATGGGCGCACACCGTCTCACCTATCAGCACAGTTCGCCTCTTAGTATAGTGGTAAATGCAGTTCACACTGATTGCTTGGTGCAGGTTAGTGCGGTAAATCTCTAGACACAAGTGTTTCTGGATATTATCCTTCATTAGTAGGGATAAAAAACAAAATTCTTTCTGGGGTGGCTGGGAAGGGTGCCACACTCTCTCTGGTCTAAGTACCTCTCTCTGGCATGCAGGTGCATCTCCAAAAGCTCGTCAGCTCAGTTCCTCAAGGGAGCCTTATCAAATAGAAGGGGGATAGGAGCAAACTGCCTCACCTACCAGCACAGTTTACCCCTTAGCATTGTGGTAAATGCAGTTCACAGTGATTGCTTACTTGAATTTTAGCTGTAGTGGTTCACTAAAGTTGGGACAGGTTAGTGCTGTAAATCTCTAGACACATGAGTTTCTGGACATTATCCTTCATCAGTAGGGATAAAAAACTAAATTCCTTCCGATGGATATACTTCTTGATGACATTGCCCTTCTCAAAGTGGGACTTAGATCAACCAATCACATCAAAAAAACTTCACTTATATTAAAAGGCAATTATGCATTATCACTTTGAATGAACACAGTTAATATTGGCAATAAAGCATGTATACCTTGACAATGAACACTAAATATAGACACTAAGCATGTATACCTTGACAAAACACGACAGCCTTGGGAGTGTTCGAAAAGTCGAAGAAATCTTGTGTAGGTTATTCTTTTTGAGTCCCACCAAACTTAGGGTAGGAACATTTTTTATCCTTTTTGAGGAGGCTGCTCTGCTCCTACAGCTCCACCCGCATGTGTGCTCCTTTTGGCGGAGACCCAGCCATTCTGGGTCCACGACAAAGTCAAAAATTCGTGTTTTTATGCAGAAAATGCAGGCGAGCCCCTCAGAGTATTATCGGGAGCTCTTCGGAGCTTTGTGCATTTTTTGGTTAGCGGGTCTCCTGCTGCGCCAGGGAGGGCAGTGTTTTGTTTTTCTCATACTTTTGCCTTTTTGTCAGTGGCCTCGCACCGTGCGTTTCCTTTCCTCAGTGAGCCGAGTCCCACAAGGGCACCCCGCATGCATATTTTCTCATTGGAGGTCAGCTCGGGGAGCACACCTCTGGCTGTCCATGCTAGCTCCCTGAGCAGCCATCACTCAAGTGTGCTGCCACAGGAGTTAGCATCAGCTTTGTGGCTTGCCAGCTTTTGAGGGCAGGTTCTTTGATGGTGGCTGGCCTTCCCACTCCCCCAAGACTCAGGCACGTGGAGCAGGGGGCCAGCCACACAGGGGAAAAGGGGCAGCACTCCCCACTCACTTATCCAGGCATTGGGGCCAGGGATGGGTCCTGGCCACTTCCCTCAATTGTGGGGGGCATGCTCCCTTGCTGGTGCCCCTTCACTGAGGCCCAGGGATGGGGTCCTGGGACCCTCACTACTTAGGTGGGGGAACATGACAGCACCCCGTTGTCAGATTCATCTCCTCTGGATCCAGAGATGGGGTGTTGTGCCCTGTTCCCACACTCATGGTAAAAGTGCAATGGCACTTCTATGTATTTTATTTTTCCTGGGGGCAGCCTCCAGATTGGAGATGGTGGCGGAGTCCCACGCACTTCATCGCCGGTAAAGGAAAAAGGTAATCAAAATTGGCAAGGGCATGTCTCAGGCCTCATTTGGATGATTGTTAGACCTTGGCGGCAAATTCCGTTCCGTTCGCGGACCTTGCGGAATTTGGGTAATTTCGTGTTCCGCGGAGAATGCGAAATTGCCCAAAATTGTGCAAAATGTTTTTGCTTGTTCGCGTTCTCAAATGTATGTTCGCGAGATATTTTCCCCCAAGCACGCAAACAGCGATTGCGAACAGTAAAAAAGCATTGCGAACAAGCAATTCCACGTGTTCATGTCATTTCTGCGTATTCGTGGAGATTTTTTACCGTTTCGCGGAGATTTGCGTATCACTATTGGTCTTGCGCAGGTCCTGGTGGTGAGCTCGAGCCACCGAGAGCACTTTCTTCAGGTCTTCTGGTCTTATAGGTGATGAACTTTTCAGGGAGCTGGGTTCACTGGCTCCCTGCAACAGCCTTTCACTTTGCTCTTCCTCTGGGCTTCTCTCCTGATTGGTGCCAAAGCCCAGTCCTTCCCCCAAATAGGACTCCAGGGGGTAAGGAGTCAAATTTACGAGTCCTGGGGAGTGCCCCACTGGCCCTCGGATCAATTAGAGTTAGAGTCCCTAGGCCAGATGCCAGTCAGGGGGTTCTTCCGTCCAATTGTCCATGGCAACAATCTCCAGTCCTAGTGTCCAGTAGAAAAAGACAAGTAAGAGAGAGCTCTTGCCCTTGGTAGGACATTTAGAGTAGGGGCGCGAGGTTCCAGCAGGGATGCACCTTTCGCCTATCCTGATGTGCCACATCACCTCTCTGCCCCTCCCAACCTCCCTGCGTAGCCTGCTCGGACACTTCAAGATGGTGTCACCCAGGAGTCCTATGACAGAAGTGCTCTGGGGATCTCAGCTCCACTCCTCACTGATGTCACTGCCAGGGACTTCCCCAGCACAACTTCAAAGAAGCCCCCCTCCTGGTTTGTTGAGTGGGCTTGGACATACCCTCTTTATGGCACAGGATTGCAGCTGGCTGGATCATGCAGTACGGTAAGCTCTACCCCTTTAATCCTCAGAAGCTGACTTAAACACTGTCAATTGCTCCCTTTGTGGGGCAGGCCTTTGCCCTGGGGCTAGAGAGAAAAAAGTATTTAACCCAGCCCAGCAGGTGGAAAAAGGCCTGGGCTCTGATCCTGAGCTGAGGCAGAGGAAGATGATATTCCTGGATGACCATAAGCTGTAAATATGTGTCTCTAGACATTACAGAATTCTTTTCACACAGGTTATGCTGTACATTGGTACAACTATGGTGTCTGTAGACCTAAAGGAAGCTTAGCTGCACTCTAAAGCAGCCTTCGCCATAAGTGTGTAATGGGGTGTCACTGCAGACAAGACAGTACACCACACTAACTTTCCTTATATGTGGACAACAACATTATAAGGCATATCCCAGGTCAATACCAAATCCTGCAAAGTTCCTTTTGCGCCAGGCTACCGGTGCACAGTTGCTGGGCTGCACATGAAAGGAATATTCCACCTGCAGCCCTCACACATGTGTATAAGTGTGTTCAAATATGCTCACATGTAACCAGTCAAGTGTCTACTTACCCTTGCTGTGTCACAGTGGCCTTTCTTGAAAGGTGGACACTGGCGTTAAACATGTGCTGGTGGTTTTACCATGAGTTTGCAGTGGGTGAGTGACAGGTCATGAGGCTCCCCCATTATAATAGGCCAAAAACCAGTGACCAAAAAGTGAAACAAGTAGATGGGCAGAATAACCTTGTGCACACCCAGGACAGATTTAAAAAAGAAATGTATTGGGGACATGTGTGCACAGCCCCACTATCTGAGCCTTCATGGCCCTGGGGGCCCATCTCTTGGGGCCTTTTTTTAATTAAGAGGAGGGGGGAGTACTGCCCACTCCAGGCCCACTTTGAGTCCCAGGGACCCTATCCCACGTGGCCTTTATTTTCCAATAAGTGGAGGAGGGTGCGTGGGCCAACTCTATAAGCCACCTTGGGGATCCCATCCATAGGCCCTTATTTTTGTTGAAAATCTGTTTTATTTCCGAGGTAAGAATAGAACACAGGTCCAGATGTATACAGTGCCAGGCCTACAACCCTATTTAGGGCCAGCCGCGTTTTGCAGAAGTGCCTCTATGAATATAAAGAAGCAGTCGCAAGGTAACTTGAACACAGCATGTCGCCTACAACCCTTATTGGGCCGGCCGCGTGATACATTGTTTATAGCAATATTGGTCTATTGTGGGATTTCGCAGGACTCTTTTAAGAACAGCAACATCAGAACACGGGCAAGAGGCCCAGAAAAGGTGAATTGTGATGAGTGGACAGGAAGGTATCAAAAAAAGAAGGAATAATACAAAAGATAGATGGATAACAGTAAAAGGAAAGATTGTGTGGGTGGGAGGAGGGAGGGGTTACAACGGCGCTTATTAGTGAAAGTCCTATTATTCATTAAAGGAGGTTACTCACAAAGTTGATCTGGCTGCGGGAGCAGGCGGGTGATATCATAAATAATGTCATAGGACATGTCATGAGTGATGTAATATGTGAGGTCATAAGCAGTGCATGGGGTGGGCAAGGTATAGTTAGCTCTGCTAACTGTAACTGGTGAATTATTTCTGTGTTTTTGGAGTTCAAAATATTAATGTACTCACTGACATATTCACCTTCAGTGAATTTCTCATTTTTTTTTAAAACAAAACCAGATCTTCTTATAACATCTAACTATAACATTACTTTATCCTTTGTTTTTTTTAGTTAATTTCAAGTTTTTTTTTATATAAATATTTTATTATCACATGTATAGCCAATCCCACCAGGCTGTACACACAGCGGGAGGATTGGGCATTGTTTGGCCCCAGGCAGCCAACCACAGGCTGTGTCCAGCATTTGGCCATGCACAGGAGGGTGTTGTCTACAGGGAGCTGGCCACAGGCCAACCCTTAGGAGGAGGCTGAGTCTCCTGCAGGCAGGTAACCCCATGCAGCGCATAGCCTTTTGTCAGTCCCAGCATTTAACTGCCAGCAGGCAGACACCCAGAGGCAGCAAACCCCATGTCATTAAAGGCTTAGGGGAGGGGGCCACATGTTTACGCTCTCCTTTTTCAAAATGCTTTTGTCCCAAGGAAATGGGGTTCTTTGAGATTAATATGGCTCAAGGAGGAGGGCGCACACCCCTCTCCTAAATAATTAAATTGGGCCCTGGGGGTTGGGTGCTTGAGTGATGTAATATGTGGAGGCATAGGCAGTGCATTGTGGGAGGTAAGTTATAGTTAGCTCAGGTAACTATAACTGCTGAATTTTACTGGTTTTGTACAAGTGAAATCTGAGCCTAAATAACGTCCCTATAACTGTTGGGTTTTTTAAGTGAATTTCCAAGATTAATTTTTTTTTTATTTCCTAACTATAACGTCCCTGTGACCTTTGGTTTATTTCAGTGGCTTTCTGCGGTTTTTTAAATGTTATTTCTTAATTATAGCATACCCTGTAACCTTTGGATTTTTTATTGAATTTCTAAGGTCTTTTTAATTTTAGTTCTTAACTGTAACCTTTGAGAGTGGGTGTGTGAGTGGCTGTATAGGTCAGTGAGTGGGTGTGTGAGTGATAGTATAGGACTGTGAGTAGATATATGAGTGGCTGTATGGGTCAGCAAGTGGGTGTGTGAGTGGTTTTGTGGGTGTGTGAGTGCATTTGTGAGTAGCTGTATAGGTCGGTGAGTGAGTGTATGAGTGACTGTTTGAGACTGTGAGCAGATGTGCATGCATTCTCCTGCTTATGACTCATTTTTCACTGTTAACCTTCCTCTCCCCCGTTTCTCTGAGCACTTTTACACCTTTCTGAGTGCTTTCTTTTGCTTTGTTTTTTTACTACTTTCTCTTTCCTTTCCTCTATTTTTCTCCGGTTTTTCTCTGGCTTTTGCCCTTTTTTTTTACTGATTTCTCCTTCCTTTCTGCAATGTTTTTCTGTGCTTTGATCTGCTTTCGCCTAATTCTTTACTGCTTTTTCCTTCCTTTCACCCCATTTTAAGCCCCATGAACCACCACCTTTCTGGGACTTTATATAAATATTGGAGGGCTCTGTGTGGTCCTTCCTCCATGGGCTTATTTGAGCCCCGGAACCACCAGCTTCTCTGGGTTTGTTTTTGAAGAGGGAGGGCGGGGCTGTTTGATGACCAGCTCCGGGAGGGTCTGGGCCTAAAAATAAATATCTAAAAGGGGTTCTTAACTATATATATAGTTGTCTTGACTATGACATCACAAACACGTCTAACTCAAACACCCATGTCCTAATGTCTGAACATTTGAACTCGGAGTACATACCGTGCTTCTTGAAGCTTGTGGTGAATAAACATTTTTTATGAGACAGTATGCCGTATACAGGTGTACCAGAAGTGGCAAGTGCACGGACAATTGTGTGGATTGCATCCTGCGGCTGGAATGTTCAGAAAGATACTAAAGTCACCTGGCAAATTTGCTGCTGGTTCAGTGGGCTTGGCAGCAGTGTCCCTGTTAGCTGAGAAAAAAACAGGCCCCTTGACACACGTTTAAACAAACCGGGGGCTTGCCACAACGCTTTCTCTGCTCCCAGGAATAAGCTGAGCTCTGTATTTCCGGCAGCGCCACTAAAAGCCACCGCAGATCTTTTCACACTATGGTGAAGCCCTTTCCTTGGGGCCGACAGATGTGACTTTGAATTTGGCCCGGCTCTCCTACTTCCTGCAGGGCCCGAGCCCGGGAAGAAAGCCGCAGAATTCCATCTGAGGCATACCACTCCCAGATATAAAATGCAGTAAAATTATAAATATGCAGAAAGCGCTGGATGTCTGTTTAAAATATATTTCTTTTTGTAGTTTTACTGAAGCAAGCTGTGATTGAAGGCTTAAAGTGTGGATATAGTCCCACATAGACAATGCTGGTATATCAAATTACACTCATTTAAATAGCTGCAGCTTGTTTCAATTACTCTTTGGCAAACTGTCATGGGCAAGTTGTAAAGTTCCATACATTTGTATCAAGTTCAGTTACATCAGAAGTGGAAAACAGTTATTGCAATGTGGAAGACAGGAAAAGTGTGGTTCACTATTTTGAGTTTTTTTTGGTCTCCGCTGCTAAAATATCAAGATTCACCGTTAATTTCATATTGGAAGGCTCAGTTCAAAAGAAGTCAGAGGACATAATTTTCTTGAATTAGCGTCCCTCTTTCGGGCTCCCGCATGTCTATTTTCTAGGGACCTCGGGTGGGCCAAATCCCGGGGGCATGGTAAAATGAAAGGAGGAGGCACATGGGCCTCCCTCCTCGGGCTGTTGAATGCCCCGGGGACCACCAGCTCCCCGGGGCAGTGATTTAATTATATGCAGGGGAGCCTTGCAGCTCCTCTGCTGCCCCTGGGACTGCCACCTCCCCGTCTCACAAATACTATATTAAAATAATGCATGGGAGGCCCTGGGGACCACCACCTCCCCGGGGCAGTAACTTAATTATAGGCGGTTAAGCCTCACAGCTCTCTGGGGCACTGTTGTATAATAATACAGGGGGGCCCGCTCGGACCCCCTCTGCCCCAGGGACCTCAACCGCCCAGCGGCCCAAGTGCCCATCCATTAATGTGGGTGAGGTCCTAAGCCTCCCCCACAGCCCCTGGGACAGCCACCTCCCCAGGGAGAAAATAATTCATAATGAGTGGGGGCTCCAGCCCTCCTACACAGGCCCAGGGGCCGCCACTTCCATGTGGCACACATGCAATAATGCAGGGAGTCTGTTGCAGAATTCCGGAGCCCAGGGGACCACCACCTCCCCGGTGAAAATTGTAATGAAGGAGGGCGCCCCTCCAGGAGCCCTAGATGGCCCTGGGTAGTGCCCACCCCCAGGGCCGGTTCCAGCAATGTCCTGGAGTGCCCACCTCCGGGAGATTGCAGCTTGCTATGGCGGGAGCACCGCTCCTGCCATGCCATACCAAAATCAATTCTGCTTGCAACAAGCAAGAGCATAAAATGCTCTTTATTGTTGAAAGCAGAGTATGTCTATTTCCATGCCCTCTAAGAAGCAAGCAGGGACACGGGCATTGCTTTGGGATCCAGGGAGATGCATACTGACTGCTCCCTGGGTCTCAAAGAAATGTTAGCTCCCACAGGAGGTGGGGAGCCAGCAGAGCATGTGAAGGGCTTGAGGCTTCCCCCGCGGTCCCCAATGTAGAAGCCTGGCAACGGATGGTTGGGTCACCGGGCCGATAGTAACTCGAGGAGGGGGGCTGTTTTTTTCTCAAAATGTATTAAGGCCTTGTCCCAGGGGATGGTTTCTCCGGGGCGGAAATCAGCCTGGGAGGGGGGGACCCCTCCATTTCAATATAAAAATTAAAAATAAGAGTCTGGGCCCTGGAGGATGGGGTTCCCGGGGCAGAAATCAGCCTGGGAGTGGGGCTGCATGCCCCCCCCCATTTTTATTTAAATATAAAAAATAAAAAGGGGCACACGGATGTATGACGTTACAACGCATACTTTTACAACGCCTACCATTACCACGCAATTTTTACAACGCAGGATCCATTACAACGAAGTACCATTACAACGCATGTATTTACAAAGCAGGTACCTTTACAACGCATACCATTACAACGTAAGTATTGGTAAATTTATAATATTTTTTTTAATGTAAATTTAATTAAAATTAATATTATTTAATTTAACTTAATTTATTTTAATTAATTTAATTTAATTTAATTTAATTAATTTAATTTAATTTAATGTAATCAATTTAATTTAATGTAATTTAAATTTAATTATATTTAATTTTTACCCTTTATCCCTTTACCCAAAAACCCAATACTGACCCTGAACCCTAAAAATACCCCTTTACTCAAAAACCCAAAACTGACCCTGAACCCTAAAAATACCCCTTTACCCAAAAACCCAAAACTGACCCTGAACCCTTTAAATACCCCTTTACCCCAAAACCCAAAACTGACCCTGAACCCTAAAAATACCCCTTTACCCAAAAACCCAAAACTGACCCTGAACCCTAAAAATACCCCTTTACCCAAAAACCCAAAACTGACCCTGAACCCTAAAAATACCCCTTTACCCTAAAACCCAAAACTGACCCTGAACCCTAAAAATACCCCTTTACCCAAAAACCCAAAACTGACCCTGAACCCTAAAAATACCCCTTTACCCCAAAACCCAAAACTGACCCTGAACCCTAAAAATACCCCTTTACCCAAAAACCCAAAACTGACCCTGAACCCTAAAAATACCCCTTTACCCAAAAACCCCAAACTGACCCTGAACCCTAAAAATATCCCTTTACCCAAAAACCCAAAACTGACCCTGAACCCTAAAAATACCCCTTTACCCAAAAACCCAAAACTGACCCTGAACCCTAAAAATACCCCTTTACCCAAAAACCCAAACTTATAATATTTTTAATAAAATTATATACTTACCAATACTTACGTTGTAATGGTATGCGTTGTAAAAGTACTTGCGTTGTAAATACATGCGTTGTAATGGTATTTCGTTGTAATGGATCCTGCGTTGTAAAAATTGCGTGGTAATGGTAGGTCGTTGTAAAAGTTGCGTTGTAAAGGTTGTATACCGGGGCACACCCCAGGAGATGGGGTGCCAGAGGCCCAAAATGGTCTAGGGAAGGAAGAGGGTCCAAGCGACTCGCCTTTCTAAAAAGCAGCAATAGACAAATAAAGAAAAAAGCTGGCAACTCGGCAGAGGCCCGGCCCCTTTCTCCAATACTCTGCAAATGCACCTGGTTGGGGAAGGAAGTCCCCATGGTTGCTGAGGGTCCTTAGGGGCCAACAAGACCTCATGTTACCTCCAGCAAGTCCCACAAAGTGAAATTCACTGAAAAAGCAAATGTTACAGGGACGTAATAGTTGGGAAATTAAAAAAAACCTTAGAAGTTAGGATCAGGTTTCACTTGAACAAAACCAGTAAAATTCAGCAGTTATAGTTAGCTGAGCTAAACATAATTCACACCCTGAAAAGTACTGCTTATGACCACACATATTACATCACTCATGACATGGCCAGTGACATCACTGATGACGTCTCAAATTACGTCACTGACGACATCATCCACAGAATCTCTGACGCACCCACTCGCACCCCAATATACCTCCCCCTCCCAAAATGTTTTAAAAAGATATATATAAGGCACTTAACTGTGTTTCTGCCGCCTCCCTTCCTGGCCCCTCTCCTTCCTGCTCCTCCTCTCGTATCCCGGTCGTTCTTTATAAAAAAGAACACTACATTGTACGTCTTGTGAGTGTGCATGCACATGCGCAAGACAACGTTGTGTTTTTTTTTATGAAGAAGGATGTCGAGGACGTGAGAGGAGCAGGAAGGTCTGCCTTTCTAAGGCTTTCCTATGAGCCTTTGGAAAGGCAGAGGAGTGGGCTAGCAGCAGCAGTACCACCTGCCCACATTACAACTTGTGATCCGGGCAGCAGTCAGTGGTCGACTTTGGCGGCATGGGAGCGGGACAGGCGGTGGTGTGCCACCATCCTTCTGCACCACCAAAGTCAAAATCAGACCCTTAGTCATTTCATTGAAATAATAAAACAACAAATATGTTACATATACTACAACCACCCAAAGCTACACTACATTCAAACTGATATTTCAATTTAGAAACATTAAACACTTAATAAAATATTACATACAAATTCTATATAAATAAAATACAGAATCAAAATATGAATTAAATAATATATATAAAATAGTTTAAAACTAAATATTTTTAAAATAGCTACATTGTATATACATTAAGATTATTCACTGTTACATTTTAAAATATATCTCAACTAAATAATATACCATCTAATATTTTGTCAATTTTCTAAAGATCACAAAATTAAAAAAAGAAAAGATTTCAGCATAAAAATGAAAATCCAATATCTACAAATACATAACAATATATAATATTGTAACGTCCAATTACGATACGAAATGTAAATAGACTATTTACATTATTAAACTCATCTTCATAAATTCATAACAAATATTAAACCTTCTATCATAAAAACATTAAACAATAAATAACACTTATATCATTACATTAATATTGAAAAAAACAATATATCCCCTTCAATATTTTCAACCACAATATATTTAACAACAATATTAACAATAAAAGTAAAACATTATATACGTTCCACTGATATTCCTGTTGACAATATTTTCTAATCAATAATAATCATGTGAACATATTATGGTTTCATGATGTTGAAATCTCCATATTTTGTCCAAAGATACTCCCTCCCATGATCCGCTGGCCCTTTCTGTCTGCATCCGCCTGCCACTTAAGTGATTCAATGAATGTTTATGTGTATGTGTGTGTATGTATAACAAGTGTATTTGGATGTATGTGCTTGTAAATAGGTTGATATAAGTGTCTGCATGTATTTATTTTTCAAAGGGTGGCGTGCTCAGGCACATGCGTGCAAAGGCTTGTGAATGGATATGGGTGGGTATAAATGGTTGTGGATGGGTAAAACGAGCATGTGCATGTGTGCGCCCACCATTTAATTTCTGTTATTAAGCAGCCATTACTGATTTATGGAATACAAACTACTTACACTGAAATAAAGTTGCTCTGTAGATATTCTTGTGAAAATGATATGACATATGGGCATGATTCACAAACTGCATTTAACACTACTACTCATGTACTACATTAATCTACTTGCGAACATCTCCGCCTCGCCTATCTTTTCTGAGCATAGATCTCTGCCATGTGCGCAGAGAGACATGCATATGAATATATACGTTTTGATAGTAAATGAGGGAGACTTATACTTCTAAATTGGTGGGACTTATGGAGGAGTAAACAGGGTATGTGGGGAGGGACTTGCAAAAAAGACGTTAACTCACAAAAGTGAAAGGCCATTGCTGTTCATAGCCTACTCATCTAAAGTTGCTAATTTCCAAAAAGGTCCCAAAACAGCAGTAAATATGCACCATCTCATCTGGACTACAGATCACCACCCACAGATACTGCAACTCACTTCATAGAAAACAAAATGGAGGCAGGGACATAATATAACAACCTA
Source organism: Lissotriton helveticus (assembly GCF_964261635.1). NCBI lineage: Eukaryota > Metazoa > Chordata > Amphibia > Caudata > Salamandridae > Lissotriton > Lissotriton helveticus. The sequence continues at coordinate 657,171,115 of NC_136067.1, forward strand.
CAGAAAATATTATTAAATACATTTATTTATTTCGAAATCTGAATTAAATATGTTTTTCATTAAAATTTAGTATAACCTAAGGATTTAATATTTAATACATTTCTAAAATGAATATTGCATTATTTTTTTAAACAATTCAATTAAAGTGGGAGGCGTCGCTTGGACGGCAATGAGGAGAGTTGCCTGAATCCAGAGCTCCCCTACTCCCCAGGATAAAAAACGAGTAGAAAACGCTATGCCAGCGCATTAAGCAACTAAAGAACTAGCACAAAAGTAATCGGAAAACGCTGCGAACAGACGGCCCTAACCGGCGACAAGCAAGAACAGCAGCGAGAGACTGAAAATGCGAATTATTAGAGGAGGACACCCAAGAGAAACAGTGATCTCCAAAATGACGCCGGCTACTTGAGGGTCCCGCACATTGTTCAATAAGCCCGACAGTGTGCAAGAGAGGAACGGAAAATCGGAGGGTCTCCAGACAGCGAGGTCAGTTTGAGACCCCCCGTAGAGGCACCCCCTGCCCCCTATAAACCGCCAGGAGCCCTAGCCCCCCCCCCCATAAAGGCCCAGGCGAAAACGAAACCGAAGGCAGTACAGGGGGCTACCATCGTGGGACGGGCGCCATATTAAAGAAAAAAGAACCCAAGCGAGCTACAAGACAAAGAGAGGGGGCAGAAAGACCGCAAATCAGTACTACCAGCGAACAAACAGGCCCATTCAGCACCAAACAAGCGGCAAGACAATAAAGACCCAGGCAAAACTGAAAACCGCGACAAACAAGAAGAGCAGCGAGAGACTGAACACAGCACGACAGTGTGCAAGAGAGGAACGGAAGAATGGAGGATCAGAGGGTCTCCGGATAGCGAGGTCAGTTTGAGACCCCCCCACGAGGCACCCCCCACTGCCTATAAACCGCCAGGAGCCCTAGCGCCCCCCCCCCCAATAAAGGCCCTGGCGAAACCAAAACCAAAGGCAGTACAGGGGGCCGCCATCTTGGGTCGGGCGCAGTGCTAAAGAAAAAAGAAGCCAAGCGGGCTACAAAACAAAGAGGGGGGCAGCAAGACCTGCAAATCAGTACTACCAGTGAACAAACAGACCCACTCAGCACCAATCAAGCGGCAAGACAAGTAACGAAAAAGCAGACAAACAGAGGAGAGAGACCAACAGAGAAAGACGTTTGCCAAACTGACGCCTGGGACCTGCGAGTCCCACATACTATGCAATACAACGCGACAGCAAAAGAGGAGTGAACGGTGTCACAGTGGGGCTACACCCAATGAGGTCATCTCCGATAACTTGGGAGCCGAGCAACCTCAATAAAACCCCAGACAAAAAACAAAACCGAAGGGAGTTCAGGGGGGCCGCTATCTTGTGAGACACTTCTAAGCAAACACAGAGCTAATGCGAGCCTGAGGGGGCAAAGAAAGGAAGAAGCACGAGCAACACTCGCTAGGCCAGCATAGCAACAACCCGAAAATCGAGCACTACCCGGCCCCCCCAAAACCCACTGCAGGAGGGAGAATCTCCCGCAGCCTCCCAAAGGACACCGGAATCAGAGCCGGACAAAGCAGGGGTGCCACAGAGAGGGAAAAAAAGGGGAGAGACACCATCCAAGCCGACCAAAGGTGATACCGCCCAGCACAAAAGGAGCGTGCATTAGAGAGGTCCAACAGAGGTTAGGGGCAACACCACCACACTAACCCCAGTGAGCTCCCGACCCGCAATAGAGGAACAACAACACAACCACCACCCGGTCAGATGCAAACCGCAAGTGCATTTCAGCAAGCCTGCCGGGGGATACGCTGGAACCATCCAGTCTAAGGAGAGCCCAGACACGAGGAAGCTAGACAGAATAGCCCCAGCGGCAACGAAAGGGGTAGCCACTGAAGGTGCCATACCGTAACCACACCAGCAGAGGGCTACAACTTAAGAAACAGTGGCGGAAGTAAAACCACATAAGAAAGCCAACGCCTCAGGAGTGCCAGAGCTAACACAGCGCTCCAATCGGAGGGTCTCGTTACCAAAAGACAAAAACAGGCATCATAAGCACAACGACGGCGAGCCACAAGCGGAGCCTCCACAAAAATACATAAACCAGCCGGTACCCCAGAGAAGGAGCAGGAGATTTGAGCTTCACCGAGCAAAGAGGGGGCTAACAAACATGGCTGTCAACGATGGCAAAATCACTCAGTCACCGAAAAAAAAAAAACAGAAGGTCATGCTGAGTCCCCCATCAAGCACAAACCTGACATCAATAGCACACTGGACAGTATACTTAAAAAACTGGCTGAAGTTCGCGACCTAGCAAAACAACCAAGCATACCACAGACGCAATCCAACTTGAACTGGTGGCAGTCAGAGCAGACATCCACACAGCAACAACATTATCAGTGGTGGAGCAGCGGGTGAGTGATATAGAAGACAGAGGCCGTATAACAAACAAGGCGATGGTAAGGCAAACTAAGTCGACAACAGCCCTCCAAAAACAAGCAGCGGAATTTGAGGCTGCCGAAGAAAAGGAAATATAAGAATCCTAGGAATACCAGAAGGAGAGGAGGAAAAAGCGGGCTCATGCGTGGCACTCATACAGGACCTCATACCCAAGCTCACAAATATCAAATTCGATAACCACTTTGAGCTAGACACGGAATACAGAGTGCCTGCCTTCAAACTAACAAACAGATCGGGCCCGGGACCTATACTCTGCAAACAGCTACACTCACATCACACAGATGCCAATTTTGGAGTAGCAAGGAAAAACCCAAACCTACAATACAACGGCCACAAAATAATCCTTACACAGGACTACTCGAAGACCACAGTAGTCATAAGAAAAGGATTTCTAGCCCAGAGAGACGAATTAAGGAAAAAAAACATCATGTTCTCCTTTGCTGCCCCCACTAAATTTAGAATAAACAACAGAGGGAGATCGCACACATTTGAAGACCCGATGGAACTATCAAGATACCTGCTCGAGCCAGTCCAACAGGAAATGGAGACTGCAACGTCGGCGTCGAGCAAGAGGAGCACATCACCGGATCTAACGACGGAGTAGGAAGGAGCTGCAAGGAGAGGAGATGAGTAAAGGGAGGAAAACGACAGACACTCAGGATCAGCATATATGGTCCATAGCTGGAAACAGGAACTGGGAATGAAGTAACTTTAAGGGAAAACATATATACCTCAAGATACCTCAAGATAACAAAGTCTACCTCATGAACACGCTCAAGCAGAAACTACTGTAAACCGGCACTCCGAAGACAGCATGACATGGTTTTGGAGGTCAGAACCGGGGAACCGAAGAGGAGCGCCCAGACCCTTTATGCACTGGGGAGAAAAGAGCCACGACCGGCTAAATGAGCTTGTTATATCCTTTCTACTTACAACAAAGACGGTAGCAAACTAGATAAATATCCGATACATATGTGTCTAAATGTCAGAAGCATAGTCTAAAGTAAAGTATAACCAATATATTCCGGGGAAAGGGCGGGCGGTGGGATTTTGCTCTCGCAAGTCTACAGTACGATGCGCTAGCTCAGGCAGGGGAGGAGAGGGAGGGGGTGAGGGGGGGAGTCTGTCTGTCTATTCCTGTGCGTCTGTATTGTCCTGTCTACGTAAGTGTCCACGTTATACCTTTGGTAGATCGTCCTGTCCGATTTTGCTACTTCAATCATCTACTCTGACAAACGCCACTAGGCGAAAAGTGGCCAAGCACCGCAGCCATCAACCCAGAACAGACCACAAAAAAAACCCGGTACAAACAAGGGGAAATGGAAGAAAAGGAAGGCGAGGCCCACACACTGTAAACCATGACACATAACAACAGCACAGCTACACCACATAACAACAGCACAGCCCTGCTAGAGGACCTGAAGATAGTATCCCTAAACGTAAAAGGCCTAAACCACCCGGTTAAGAGGAAGAAGATACTTGACTACCTAGCAAAGACCAAAGGTGATGTTATACTTTTACAAGAAACCAAACTCTCCAGAGAGGACGCGACCAAGCTTAGGGCAAGTAGGATAGGTCAGGTAGCCTGTTCACCTGCAGTGAGCAAAAAGCGAGGGGTTATCACACTGATAAATAGCAAATCAAAAATAACCATTGAAAACGAACAGCATGACGAGGATGGGAGATGGCTAATAACATACCTGAAGAGAGGCGACGAAACTATACTCGTAGCTAACACATATGCCCCCAATACAGATGACACAGCATACTGGGAGGGAATAGCGGAGAGGCTAGAGGAAAACTCCCCAAATAACATGACAGTACTGGCAGGAGACTTCAACCTGGCACTAGATTACACCCTAGATGGACAGTCGACATCCCATGTCCGGCCCCCAGCCTCACACAACACCTTAAATAACATATGCAATAGATTTAACCTGATAGACTCTTGGCGACAGCAGCATCCCGACACCAGGGACTACACGTTCTACTCCAACCCGCACAACTCCTTCAGCAGAATAGATTATATCCTCATCTCAGGCTCACACACACACTTAATAGAACACACAGAAATAGCAGCAAGAACAATCTCCGACCACTCATGCATCAGCCTACAACTAGCAGGTCGTCATAACGAAAATCCCACCCGCAGATGGTGGTTTCACAATATAGTTATGGCCAAGCAAGCGGACAAAACTAGAGTAGAGCAAGCCATCAAGGACCACATCACAGACAACGACACAACAGACATAGACCCCAAAACCCTGTGGGACGCACTCGAGGCGACGGACAGGGGGAGACTAATAGAAATCAAAGCAAGGCGGGACAGGGAAGCAAAAGCACACATATACCAGCTGGAAAGAGACATCAAGCACCTTGAAATAACACACATTGGGGACACAACGAACGCCGAGTCCCTAAAGGAGATCACAGGAAAAAAGTATGAATTCAACAGATTACTGATTGAACGAGCAGGCCTGTGGATAAAAAAATACAAGCAAATTAATCTATGCGAGGCAAACAAGGCAGGGAAAATCCTAGCGTCATACCTTAAACACAATCAAAGGCAACATACCATCTCATCCATCACAGACGCAGACAACAACACACAGACGAAACATAAAGACATCCTATGCACATTCAGAATCTTCTACCAGGATCTTTACAAAAGAGTCGAAGCACTAGATCAGGAGGGCTGCAAAGCTTACCTGGACAGACTTAACCTGCCCAAGTTATCAAACGAGGAGGCTTGGTCGCTAGGGGAAGAAATAAAAGCTAACGAGATCGCAATGGCGATCAAGTCCCGGAAAGACGCCAAAGCTCCAGGGCCAGATGGCTACACAGCCTCCTTCTATAAAACCTTCCAATCGCATCTACTTCCAATCATGAAAAAAGTTTTTAACTACTGCGAAAATGAGGGGGTAGTAACAGAATCCATGACAGAGGCAAACATAATAGTCAATACCGAGGAAGGCAAGGACTCACAGAAACCCCAAAACTACAGACCCATCTCACTTATCAACACAGACTGCAAGCTATATGCCAAAATCCTAGCCACAAGATTGAACAACGTTCTCCCACAGCTGATTAACAACACACAAGTAGGCTATCTGAAAACACTTATGTCCCATGATAACACTAAACTCCTTTGCCATGTCCTCGAACACTCCTCCAAATCTGACAAACGGGCGGTAGCAATCACGCTAGATGGAGAGAAAGCCTTTGACAGAGTGTCCTGGCATTTCCTAGAACAGAGAATGCGAGCGTAGAACCTAGGAGGAAGCTACATGAGGAACGTAATGGCATTATACAAAACCCCCAAGGCACAGATAGCCATAAACGGGTCAACTTCACACCAATTCAACCTTCAACAGGGGACGAGACAAGGGTGCCCTCTGTCCCCGGTGCTGTTCCTACTAGCGCTCGAGCCCCTGATTAGAGACATCTTAGCCAATAGAAATATGAAGGGAGTCACCATCAACAAGACCACGACCAAACTTGCTGCCTATGCGGACGACATTCTCATAATAACAGAAGACCCAGAAACATCTATCACAGCCCTTATGGACACCATAGGCCGGTTCTCTAACCACTCCGGATACAAACTAAACAAAGACAAATCGGAATGCATGCCACTCAACAATCACACAACCAGAGAGGCAATAGGCGGCTCAGGATTTGCTTGGCATCCTGGGTTCATCAAATACCTAGGGATCCATTTCGGGGAAAACCTGAAGACCACCCTCGAGCATAACGAGAAACTAACCCTCGGAAAAATTAAAGGGCTGCTAGAATCCTCGTCGCCCAAGTTCATCACTTGGTGGGGGAGAATAGACACCATAAAGATGATGATCACACCAGTGGTAAACTACCTTGTGGGAATGCTCCCCCTCACACTCACAGACGAATTCCACTGCAAGATAGACCAAATGATAAACAAATACATATGGCTAGACAAAAAACCTAGAATAAGCCTCCCAAAACTAAAACTAGAGGAGAGATTAGGAGGGCTAAACGTGGCGGACTTCAGGACATTCCAGATGGCCTTCATAGCAAGACAGGGAATGTACTGGATACTACCAAACCAGAAATACACGCCAATCTAGCTCACCATCGAGAAGGCCATTCTAAACAACACCGACCCTATAGTTCTCCTCACCGCTAACAAGCAGGCACAAAAGAATAACCCTATATTTAAAAACACAAGACATGTGCTACTTAAGGTTGACCAGAAACTTGAACACAGCATTAGAAACTCGAACTGGGAAGCCCTCTGGGCAAACCCCAAGATCAAATATAGGGGGAAACCCCTAGACATAGAATTATGGTAAAGACTAGGGTTCTTATACACTGCACATCTGGAAGACGAGGGAAATACATAAACTTTTAACAATCTAAAAACCAGACACAACCTACCGGACATAGAACTCTACAACTTCCTCAAAATCAAAACAGCCATAGCTAAATAAAAAAAAACAAAGCACAAACCCTCGATTATTCATTATATGGAGAACCTAAACAAAGTGGGCCACCAGGTGTCCCACTTATACAAACTCCTCCGACCTGACTCCTCAAAGCTTAACATCAAGAATTCCAGTTACCTGGAAAGGCAACTAGATACCACGCTCACCAAGCAAGAACTACACACCCTCTGGGCGCCCCCATTAAAAAACATGATCTCCCCAGTGCTAGCACAGACAAAATTTTGGTTACTGCACAAACCATACTGGACACCAGCGCACTCTAGCGTCAGTAGGACTTAGCGTAAATGACAGCTGCTGAAACTGTGACATAGAAAAGGGGGACCTGGCGCACCTCATCTTCCACTGCACTAAGGTCAGAAAATTCTGGAAAAAAGTCTTCACATTCATAAATAAGGCCTTAGGATGTACACTAAAAGAAGAATTTGCCACAATCACCACTGTTCTCATAACGGCAGACATAGCCACACAACAAGACAAAAACCTCCTAGACTTCCTCCTAACAGCAGTAGCCAAAACAGTGCTCACCAAATGGAAAGACACAGCCAAAGCCACATTCAATGGGTGGCTGAATTGGTTAACATTCCTTAGAGGAGCCGACAACACAGCGCTAAGATACGCACCATGGAAGAACCCCAACATGGGGATGTGGGCAACCCTAGACAAGTTCCTAAACACATACAAACCCCCATGAACAACGAAAATCAGTCTGCACTAATAGGAGGGCAACCCCACAAAAAGTGCGGCTGAGGCAGGCCGGTGTAGCGGACGTGACAGGAAGACTGGATAGACAGTAGATTCAAGCACCACCACCAGGTTGACGGTCAACCCTAAAACAGGCGCCAATACTTATATGTTATGTGTTATTTGTCTGAACACCTCAGAACAATCGCAAGTAGCTACATGTTTTATGTTAAATGTTTAAAAGTCAGAGGGGCAAGTAAGCGCAGGCAGATGTGGACAAATGAAAAACCCCACTGAAACCAACAGCCAAAACTCAATGACGGAGGCCCCCTGCGAGAACAAACTTGAAGAGACTATACATGTTAAGTGTCATATGTTGTAAATGTTAAAATACCAATACAAATTATTATAAAAAAACAAAAAACAATTCAATTAACGTTTAAATAATACATTAACATGAATTTAAATTAATACAAAGAGCATAGCTATGAATTAAATGTAATAAATATTATTTGAATATTGCAGTGCTAGTGAGGGTGTTTTTTTCTAAAATATTGATAAAAAATAACATTTATAAACTCAAATAATGTCTTTTAAATATCTATTTTAGTTTGTTAATGTGTAGTAGCTCTTGATTTTATTAGTTCTATGCTATTAATAATTATGTTACATTAATTAAAAAATATATTTTACATTAAACTATTTTTTTAAAATTAAGAATTAATTAACGTATTTATATTTCCATGTACTTTCCTATACAGAGATCTCCATCCTGGTATTGGAGAGAGAGGGGATAGAGTCATTTAAGTCTTCACTAAGGTATAAGTCCAGATTTGGAAATGGTGACTAGCGAAAAATGCAGACGCAAATTTAATTTACACCTTAACAAATATACACGTGTAACTTTACTTTTTTGAACAGGGCCTGGTGCGTAATTAACAGAGAGTATCATTGTTAAATAGGGTGACATACATCTGACAGCTGCTTCCAAACAAAATAACACTATTATGAAAGAAATGGCCAGTTCAAGCAAGACATACGAACGCTAGGTTCCCAATTCTGTCTGCCTTGACTGAAAAACTAGATGGGGATGTGAACAAGTACATTTTAGGCATTAACTCTGAGTCAGTTTCCACTTTCCCCCAGTTGTTCTTTAGGTGTAAATCTCAATTTGCATGCCATCATAAGGAATTACACACCCCTCTTTAATAATATTCTATTCCATTGCATTAGAGGATGGTTGAAATGGCACCTATAAAGAACAGAAGTCCCTTCTGCTCTCCTCAACAAAGTAAAGACATCCTTTTGTCTGTGAGTAATATTTTAAACTTTCTTTTCATTCACCAAGGTAGTGTGGTGGGTGGCTGGAAAGATCATGCAAGGAGGATAAAGATTTATGGAAAGTGTCAAAACCAGCAATGATATTGTTAATGAAAGCCATTAATGTTTATGACTGGAAGTAAGATTACAAATTTGAAGACTAGACTTTCGGCGTGTAGCAGTCTCAGTGCTCGTGACCCTCAGTTAGACACAGCATTACAAATCATCCGCGGCAGTGGGAATGTGCGCATTGACATTTAGTGCTAGACACCGGAGCACACACCTGCAGTGCAAAGAAAAAAGACTGCCCAAGGCGCATTCATTTTGTGAAATATAGACATGCAGTGATGAGCTTCAAGTGAGTGAAGGGCCACTGCCTCTAGAAGTGGATGCTGACAGCGGCATTCCCAATGAGGTTAATTCGTGCCTGAGGGCTTTCCTTGTCGGCAGGCTTCATCTCACGTAGATGGCTTTTCTCCAATTGTATTTCATTGGTTTGATTTATAAATTATAATGTGTAATCCTATCAAGAACCTGCAAGCATTCCAGTATCACTTGCACTTGCAGTATGTCGTGAAGATATCCTGCTGTTACTCTTTACTATGTTGTGTTAAACTAAGAAATATATTGAAAATAAGTAAAATGGTCAATTCTGCATTTCTTTGCTAATCTCTCTCTTTCCTCTGGTTTAATCTGACAAAATAGCACGCATGCATTGCTGAAGAAAGGATTCAATTCTGCAAGAAGCTGAAACAGTGCTAGTATTCAGTTAGTATATTAGCTTATATATTGTGCGTATGCGTATGTGCGAGTGAGAGAGAGTTGTGTAATGTCTTTCTCTTTCCCTCTCCCTCTCTTAACCAGTGTAGAAGACTAATCACCTCGGGGCATATTATCAAGAACGGCGTTAAAATTATCGCCGCTGTAGCGGCAGGAAACTGCAGCTGAAGCTGCGATAATGGGCTTGATAATATGCCCTTGTGAATTCCCATAGAAACCCAGGTTCACACCAGAACCTAGGCTTCTATGGAAATTCACAAGGGCATATTATCAAGCCCATAATCGCTGCTTTAGCAACAGTTTCCTCTCGCTAAAGTGGCGATAATGTTATCACCGGTCTTAATAACATGGCCCTTTGATCGCAGTACCAACCTCATAGTACCGGGAAATTCAAAGTCATTCTAAGTATAGTAAGTTGAATTATTTTTTAAGTGAAGAATGCTTACACGTAAGAGTACGCTGATCTAAGATCTAAGTACCACCTGCTTCTACCTGGGCAGGGAGGAGTGCGGGTCTGTCTGCTGTGCGAATATATGATTATACCACGATTTCAGTTACCACGCATGGCTTTACCACGCGAATTTTACCTCGCAAGTGGCTTTACCACGCTGGTATTTACAACGTAGCATTTTACTACGCGTTGCAACGTCTTACCTTCACGTCTTTCTCCACGAGCCCTTACTTCCATCCTCCTTTGAAACAAGCGTCAAAACACGTATACCAAAATAAAAAAAGGACTGCTTTTTCGACGTACACGGCACGTCTTAGGGGGAGGCTCTTTCCTCTTTCTTTTAAATTTATGTTCGTTTTTTTGTTAAAGTAACCTGCTTGTTATTTCCCCCCTCCGAGCCCCCCCCTCCCTCTGCCCCCCCATGCCCACGCAGATCGACTAGAAGGAATACCACGTCTCCCCCCTAGCCCGTGGTAAAGACGTCGTGGAAGGTACCCTGCGTGGAAGGCACCCTGCGTGGTAAGTGTCACGTGGTAAACGTGAGTAGTGGTAATGCCTTCGTGGTAAATGATGTTTCCCCTGCTGTGCACAGTTAGAACACACATTATTGAGGGTGTCTGCTCTTCCTCTTATCAGTGTGCTGATTATTTTGTGTGATGCCTCTACTCATTTTCTGGGACGTAATAAAAAAAACATATTCTGTGTGTTGTATTTAATTCCAAGATGTCTTATGATTTTTCATGAATAAGACAAAAAAGAACGATTTGTGACGATGTCTTAGTTCTGGTTTTCAATAAGTCCCACCCAATCCTGGAGAAAGAGTCTAACACTCACAGGACATGCTTCATAGTCTGGTCTAAAAAGTCAGAAGAAAGTTACAGGAAAGAATACAAGAAGACACATCTTCCCCATAGAAGAAGCTATGTGAATCTGTCCATTGGCATTCAGGTCAAGTCAGACTTGGACAAAAAATAGGCCCAGGTACAAAAATAAATGTGTACCCCCATTAGCGAAACAGACAGCTAAAAAAGTGTCCCACATTTGCAAATCAAGGCAGTTTTGAAGTTGTAAAGACATGCTCTATGGCTATTTTGCAACGTATAGAAGTCGGCATGCATTTCGTATTTGCTGTAGGTAATCCTTGTGATAATATCAGGGAGATAATAATTGAAAACCAGCCCACCAGGCCATAAAACCGGCCCACAAACTGCTAAAAAAACAGCCCACACACTTGATCTCTCAGACAAGCACATCGGGCACTGCCTGACTGCCCTAAAGTTCAGAGCGACCCTGATTCAGGTCTTTGTATATAGTTTAACAAAGAGACAGTGTGCCTCATTTACAAGAAGTGATGGATCACTGCGTCAAAATAACTTACGAAACTTCACATAATTTTTTTACACCATGGATGTACCATATTTATGATATGGCACACCATGGCGGAGGCTGCGTTCTATGTGAAAAAAAATTATGCAGGCGCAGGGTTTATGGTGCAGCAAAAACTGAGTATCTGCCGGAAAGGTGTCGTAAGGTAGATTTGCATCTTTTATCAAGATCCAAACCACCTTTGCGTCACTTTTTGCTGCGTGTAACTTGAAAAAAAGTTTTTAAAATGATGTAAATTTAAAAACAAAAAATTCCACACATCACAGAAGGCTACAGTGAAGCAGGTACAAGAGACTAGCAGCAAAACACACAAGATGATGGATGGAATGTTGCACAATGGCAAAACATTCACCCCCAGTCAAAGATCTGGGTTTAATCCATCGTTATTTTGCTCACCAAGCCACCCTAGTTCAGACATGGCCATATGCAAATCAGTCTTGACCCTGTTCCTCATGGGAACAGTCCAGCCCGAACTGCCAAGCCATGTCTTCCCTGGACCGGAATCAAGCATCCTAGGACCGGTTTCTGGCGATCAGCCATCTTCAGCCAGGTAGCTTGACTCCAGTGGCTTAGTGACCACGGGACCCTCGTCTGGGCATACCATTCCCACATAGGGTGAACAGCAAAACACACAAGATGATGGACGGAATGTTGCACAATGGCAAAACATTCACCCCCAGTCACAGATCTGGGTTTAATCCATCGTTATTTTGCTCACCAAGCCACCCCAGTTCAGACATGGCCATATGCAAATCAGTCTTGACCCTGTTCCTCATGGGAATAGTCCAGCCTGAACTGCCTAGCCATGTCTTCCCTGGACTGGAATCAAGCATCCTAGGACCGGTTTCTGGCTTCAGGCTATCAGCCGTCTTCAGCCAGGATAGCTTGACTCCTGGCTGATGAGGGCTGAAAGCCCAAAACCGGTCCTAGGATGCTTGTTCCCAGTCCAGGGAGGACCTGGCTTGGCAGTTTCAGGCTGGACTGTTCCCATGGGGCACAGGGTCAAGACTGATTTGCACATGGCTCGGTTCAAACTGGAATGGCACGGTGAGCTAAAAAACGATGGATTTAGGCCCAGATCTCTGTAATGGGGTGAATGTATGACATTGTTCTGCATTCTGTTGATCAACTGTTGTTTTTACAAGAGACTAGCAGCCAGGACAGCAACCCCAACAACCCCAGCACCAGCAAGGATGTCCAGACAGACTACCAAGGGAAAGAATGAGAGGAAGTGCAACTTCAGTAAGGAGGAGAATGAGATCCTGGTCCCTGAGGTGGCAGACCACCAACATCAGCTGTTTGTCACCCCAAAACTGACATAAGAAAAGAAAGAAGCCATTTGGCAACCCATATTGGCCATGGTCAATAGCATGGGACAAGTGTAGAGGACAGTAGCCGACTTTAAAAAACACTGGCATAACACAAAGTGCAGGACAAAGAAGAAACTGCCCAGCAACCTGAAGGCAGCAATGCAGATGGGAGTATGAAGCTCAGTACCACAGGAGGAGCTGGATGCCTTGAAGGAGTGGGTGGCAGCTGTCAACCCAGAGGAGTTGTCGGCAGGAGTTCCAGGATAAGACAGTGCAGCGGATAAGGAAGAACAAGACCTACAGGGTAAGTCACAACAAGGGGCAATGTGGGCAAAAAGGTCATGTTGTGCAGTGCAGCTAGCTAAGTACCAGTACTCCACTGGCCCATGTGCAGGGCAAAGGACAAGTATGTGAGCCATGTACTGTTAAGCATCACATAAATGTAAGTCACACTGTCGAGTTACGTTGTACAGCTCACTCCAGCTCCATCATGTTTCTCCCTCACATGTGTGAAGTGCTGTACCAGTTCATGATTACCTCTGTAGAGTGCCACTTGTACACTAGAGGACTGTGTGTGTTGAAACTAAGGATGGTGTGTGGCTCTATGGGGACTCAGGTAGTGAATTGTAGGCACTGGCTAAGCACGTACAACTGCTAGTGGGTGTGGATGGGTCTATATCAAATAGGAAGGAGGGGAGAAGGCATGTGTGTACAGCAAAGTAGCCTGATAAATATACATGAACTGCTGTGTGTAACAGTGTCACACTTGTGTCATAGCTGGGAAGGGATGACAGAGAGGAGCACATTAGGGCACCCCATCCTACATGTGATGTGGCCCTGGGTGAAGAAGTAGCACGTGGGAGGAGGGAGTCTGGAGGCAAAATGTCTCTTTATGCCACATATGTCAAAGTCGGAGGATATGAAACTGGGATCAGCAAAGTATATGAAGAACTAGTTTGCCACCACAAAACTCTTGAGCCAGAGCTGGTAGGAGGCTGATGTGAATGGGCCCTGTTGTGTGTCCAACATGGGAAGGTACATATCACTAATTTCAATACTACTACCATGTGGGGTTCAGGTAGACCCAAAGCCCTCAAAAACAACCTGCATGTCAGTCTATTGGATATGGTCGCACATATTGCTGAAGTTGTAGGCACTAGAGAGTCAATGTAGGTTCTGGGTTCCATCATTGTGTGGCAAAAACCACCATCACTTACCTCTCTCCCTATAACTATTTACCCCTATTCAGAGGAACACCCCACAATACACTATGGGTTACGATGCAAGCATTGTGTACTCCTACCGACCCCTGAAAGACCGCCAACTACAACAGCTTTTCTGCAACCGTTAAGATGGTGCCCGGAGACAAACTGCATCCACAGAGCGGTACAGGGATCTCTGATCGCCATATTGATTACAATGTAGGTTTCTGATGAACCGACCATGGAGGTTTGAAAATCTGCCTCGAGTCATTGTAAATGAAGGGATAGGGGTGAATTCTCAGGCGATTCCCCTTCTTCTGGGCGGACTCCAGCATGGATCCCTTCCTCCAGGTCCCCCCTACAACTCAGCAGCTGCACCCTGAAATGGATAGTCCTGTGGGTAGAATCTAGGTAAGTTGTGGCATGTATCCCCATTGACGGGACTATGCACATATCGCTACACTCCAGCAATAGGGTACATGTTACACAAGACATATCCCCACGTGTCATTCATGTGTGCACAACAGCACGTTTCCTGTGCATTTGTACCCATAGCCATATGTCCGGGGAGCCGGGCACCATTGGTGAGATCTTTGCGGTAGCAGCATTTGCATCATAATACGGCGGGTGGAGTTGCTTTCCCAGCCTCGGTGGTCAGAATCAGACCGTGCAGCGGTCAGATGGGCATTCCGCCTGGCATCATAATCAGGCCCTGAGCTACGTGCTCCCACTACATGTGTGAACTTGCGGATTGTGGATCTTGTATCTGGATTGGTGGTCTTTCCTATGTAGGTAATGACATAGGAGGCATGCCATACACTGATACAAGCACATGTTCATTGTAAACCACAGATGTGGGTGGTGGGATATATGACATGCCTGGTGAACCATGGAAGTGGCATGTAGACATAGACACTCCCACCCATGGAACTCTTCCCTTGCACATATTAATGCTACACAGGATTTGTCCCTGCAATGCATTGCTCTGTACCCTTGCACCAGACCAGCCCATTCTACCGAGGCGGTGATCCTCGCCGTGTTGGACAACCTCAGACGTAATGCTGATAGAGGACGCCCTCAGGCATTGGTCCTATTGGACTTGTCGGCGGCATTCGACACGGTGGATCATAACATCTTACTCCACCGTGTCGAGGCCGCCGGAGTCCGCGGACTCGCCCTGTCCTGGGTTAAGTCCTTCTTAGAGGGCAGATCCCAGGCAGTTAGTTTGGGTCCCTTTAGCGCCACCAGTGCACCATCTCCCTGTGGGGTCCCCCAGGGTTCTTCTCTGTCCCCACTCCTTTTTAATTTGTATCTTCAGCCTCTTATTCACTCCCTGGGCAGCTGGGACGTCACCGTATTCAATTACGCCGGCGACTTACAAATTATATTTCCCCTCTCTTCCCCTGATGCCGTCACCAACTTTAAGGCGGTCATGATACACATCCAGCACTGGATGAACCAAATCAATTAAAGCTCAACCCTGGGAAAACTGAGCTCCTCCTCCCTGGGAGAAGCGCTCTCCACTGGGGCCCCCAGTATTGGCCATCTGAGCTTGGTCCGTCTCCTTCTCCAGCTGGCTGGGTAAAGAGCCTTGGTGTCATTATTGACTCTGAGCTCACTCTTAAGGCCCAGGTGAGCGCCGTAACATCTTCCTGTGTGTTCCAGCTACACAGGATACGGAAAGCGGCCCACCTCTTGACCCCATAAGCTCTGCTACAAGTTCTAATAGCATTGGTGATGTCCCGCCTGGATTTTTCCAATTCCTTGTACCTCGGCCTCTCCAAATCCCTGCTGTCTAGGCTACAGATCATTCAAAACCAGGCTGCCAGACTGGCATTCAAAATCCCTAGATGGCAGTCGGCCAAACCCTTATTACATCAACTTCATTGGCTCCCAGTCAGTGAAAGAATAGCCTTCAAGGTCGGCTGTCTGGTCTTTAAAGCCTTGACTGGCCCCTCTCCTGGTTTTCTGAAGTCCTTGGTCATCCCCTACTGCCCTTCCCGTACTCTGAGGTCCACTCACCTTCAGCTTCTAGTCACTTCCCGGTTTAAACTTGTCAAATTAGGTGGCCGCAGCTTCTCTCATCTAGCTCCCAAATTATGGAATTCTTTTCCACTCTCACTCAAGACCTCACATTCCCTCTTATCATTTAGGAAATCTTTAAATACTCTGCTTATTTCACACTCCCAATAAAACCCCTCTTGTACAGTCTCAGTGCTCTATCAGCGCCAGGAAACTCATGGTGACAGTGCGCTCAACAAATGTCCATTAACATAACATAACATAACACCATGAAACGGAAGACATAGTGGTTTTGCATGTTTTGATATTGGTAACTTGTGGGTTTGCCTGAACCATATATACCATTGAGTTCACACTCCAATCTACAGTTTACCAGAGAAGTGTTTAGCTCCTCGCCATGAACAGTAGAATGCAGTAAAATAATTGTATCAGACACACTAACACAGATACAGTGTAGTACAAGACATAGGGCTGGATTAAGAATTCGATGGTCAATGGCAAAGGTCCAATTTGTAGAAGTTTCTCCTCTTTGTGAATTACTTCTACTAGTGGGATTGTATTAAGAATGTAATTTTCCTGGTGCAATCTTAACTGGATGTGAATATCCCAGTGGAGTTTATATAGCTTTCTCCAAAAAATAGACAATTTTCCATTCCCATCCTACCTAAATCAGACCCACATAATAGACATAGTGAAAGATATGTTTTTTTTTTAATATTGAATCCTAGACAGCAGTATCCAGACAGTTCCAGCACAAGACCTTCAGTAGTAAATCAAACTTCTTGAGCTAAATTACTCAGGGTTTTAAATAACATTTTGATTATTGGACCCAAAAGTGAGTGGAGATTGGAAGAAATATTGAACCAATGGTGTTTTCATAGGTGTTCGTCTGAGCACAAAAGGTTAGACAGTGAGGGACATGTAAAATCATGCAAGTGGGGCGACATGTAAAATCAACTCTCACCTCCTTGTGTGGTATGACACCTTCCATTTCCCAAATGCCAAACTGGTGACAGAACTGAGGATCTTTTGCCACCAACCATGATATACTTTTAAGCTTACATTCTAGAGTAGTAGTTTGTAAGACTTTTCAGGACTGGATGTTCAAGTCCGTTGAAATTTAGAGGCTATGCTCTAAATTGGTTTGCGAACAAAATAATCACTTCTTGTGTACTCTTTTAATTACTAGTGCTGTTCGAGTGGTCTTGCACCTGCAAATAATTCATACTCCAATTGACATTTTCACTCACCTTTGTTTGCAACTCTTAATCTGTTTTTAGTTTCCGTTTCTGTTGTACTGTACCTTTAACTCCTATATTGCATGCTGCTCTCGTGCATCTCCTAGCATGTAAGTGCTTGAGAGCAGTCTTCTTTGGAACGTTCAGATTGTGGACTTTTGAATAGCATACGCGCGCATATGAATGCTTTCATGTGTGTGCAGATGCATGTTATTATTTCAATGTAAAGCTTGTAAAATATATAAGTTTGCGCTGGCAGTTTAGTCAGTTGCACCCACTTATTGGATGTGTCTGCCACACTTCTATGGCCTCCTTATTTTTGTGTTTCAAAGAACATCATACTAACTATTCCTGCTTGCAAGAATCGTTCATTACCCGGTGTATTTGTCATGCCGGAATAACCACACAATAGTTTTTTGCTATGATTATTATTTCTCTGAATGTGATTTGTGCTTGTCAGTTTCTCTGATTCAGTTACCCTGCTTGCTCTTTGATCTTCATGTTCTGTTTGCTTTCTAATTTGGAATATTCCTCTTTCAGGTCTCCAGATATGACAATTATTCCCTAAGCCTGTAGTTACCTCCACTAGCAACATTGCGATTGTCCTTGAGTTCAGGGAAGTACCAGCAGTAGAACAGGCACAAGCATCTTCTCTTGCTCGTAATTCTGTTCAAGAGTGTGGGTACATTAGGAGGAATGATTCATCTCCAAGTCCATCACCTTCTCAGTCCTTGAGAAGTTTTGATAATGTGGGGGTTACAGAGTTTGAAGAATTCTGATTGCAGTATATGGACTTCTCTTTGTCTGGTAACAGGGTTGAGCTGTTGAACACAATCTGGATTATCTATGCAGAACTCTGCTGTGCAACACTTATAAAGATTGTCTTGTTCTGTGTTGTAATCCCTGATCAATGTTGACCTTGACGTTTGGCTTCATGGATGTTGTGGAGATCCTAATTTTGAAAAGACACGGGACCCTGAATCTAGGATAGAATGCCCTGACAGGGAATTACAACTGTCGTCAAAGTTGAAAGATGACCTGAGTTGCCGGGGGTAGGGATCTACGCACTGGTGCCGAGTACAGAATCGTATGGAGGGAGAGATCCCCCCATAAGGCACTTCTCCATAGCATGTGCAGGGTCATCTCTATCCCCATACCTCCACTCATTCAAAACAAGTAAATGTGAGGCCATGTAATACGATAATCTGTCAGAGGTCACCAGTCCTCCACAGTACGTGGAGAGGAAACATGTCCGTAGGGCGACTCTAACTGCTCAACATATCCTTTTTTTAAAGGAGAATTACTATCAACAAAGGAATGAGAATGGATGGGAAAGACCCAATGATAGATCAGTGTACAGTAGAGGAGGAAAGAAAGGGGGTACCTCTGGGTCTAGCAGTGAGGAGGAAGGAGTAAGGATGAAAGCAACAATGGGGAAAACACCAGAGTACATGTTTTTTTAGACCAGAAACCCAAGAGAGGACAACGCTACAATGGGAATGCATGGAGGGGGCAACAAAATCGGGGTCTTCCTCCACAGGTGTACATCCGTACACGGAACCAGGGATACTGGCAACAAGCAGAGCACCAATAATAAATCTATCCAGTAGAGAATTGAGCCCACATGAGACTAGGGTCTTGGAAAAGGGTTTTAGCTTTGTTCCTTTAGCACACGTTAACACATTTGAATTAGAGAAGGATTTACTTGTTTCTTTAGGAAGGTACGTCTAAAAACATTTGTTGAGGGTCGTCCATCTAGAGAATCCAGTAATGTATTGGGACTTAAACCTAAGTCCACGTTTACCCCTTCACTGACCCTGGGAGGAAAGAATATTGAGGTTTTTGAAAGAACCGTTGAAATAAGATTTTTGTGAGGACAATATCAATCTTATCCCCAGAATATAAGTAAGATGGAAAGAGAGGCAATTTTATCCCTCAAAAATGATTTTAATCTTACCATCAAGCCCGCAGATAAAGATGGAGGGGTAGTCCTTTTTGATTTTTTGATTCACCTGATTATGAAGGGGGATGTTAGGCCTCTTGGAGGTGAAAGAACTTATGAACTAGTCCAGAAAAGCAGACTAACAAAGCTTTCTAATGAATGTTTACAATTGCGTAGGGATGCCAAAGACAATGATTTCATATGTGAGGAAGAATTTAGATTTCTAAACAACACCCAACCAAAAATCCCTGCGATATATGGTCTTCCAAAAATTCACAAAAACCATACTGATCCACCTATGAGACCTGTCATCAGCAGTATTGATTCACTCCTCGAGCCTCTTAGAAAGTATATTGATTTTTTTCTGTGTCCATTGGTAAGTGATCTTAAGTCTCATGTGAAGGATTCTTCCCATATTATTTCACTGCTAGAGGGATTACCTTTTAATGGAAAGACTCAGTGTCTAGTCACCTTGGACATTGAGTCTCTTTATACGAATATCCCTCAGGACGATACGATAGAAATGATAAAAGATCTTCTAACTGATTTAGATTTAGATGGAGCAAACAAGGAGTGTATTGTTGACTGTACCTCAATGATACTCAAGAATAATATCTTTCTCTTCAAGAACCAACTATAGATACAGAAGAAGGGGACCAGCCTGGGGACGACCTGTGCGCCGGGTTTGGCATGCCTCTATGTAGGACATTTCGAAAAGAGGCACAGATACAACTAGTTGGCTCCTTTTTTGAGAATGTAATGGGATGGTACCACTACATAGACAATGTTTTCTGTATTTGGGAATGAGGTATGGAACATCTTACTGAATTCCTTGTTTGGTTGAATTTGGGAGATTCTAACCTCAAGTTTTAGATATAACTATAAACAAGAAGACAATGGAGCCTTTATGGTGGAGCTTTACACTAAACCAACAGATAAGAACGCATTGCTCCATAATTCAAGTTTTCATCCTAAATCCCAAAAGGATAACATCCTGTTCAGTCAGATTCTTCGCCTCCGAAGAAACTGTTCTAATATTGAGGATTTCTATAAACACTCTGAAATACTAAAAACAAAATTCAAGGAGAGAGGTTATCCTAAGAAATTGATTTCACATCCTTTTAAAAGGGTGTGATTCTACAATGATTTATGGCAACAAAGAAGAGAAAAAAAATGAGACAACAGATTGGTGTTTGTGTGCCATTTCTCATAGATTAGTAACCAAATCAAAAATGTTATAAATCCAAATTGGCACATCTTAAATGAAGAGGAGACAGCAAACTTGGAGAAGCCTTTGTTTGCTTTTAAGAGAAACACAAATGTATGAACTGAATTAGTCCACACATATAGGGAAAAACCATGTGGCATTCAAAATACAATCTTTAACACCCCAGCGATAAGAATCACACGCTGTGGTAATTGCAATTTGTGTGTGTTATGTATACCCACGAAAAAGATCAATCACAATGGGATTGTTATTATCTCTAAAACTCTGAATAATTGCTGCAGCCAAAATGTAGTATATCTAATATGTTGTCCCTGTGGTCCGGGGTACGTAGGGGAAACAGGAAGAGAAGTATTTACCAGACTACAGGAACATATGTCAGCCATCAGAGTAAAAAAAACTAATTTTCCATTAGTGTCCCATTTAGAAGAAGGAGGACACAACTCAGATGATATACGTTGATTCATACTGGAAACAATTGGGATTAGAAGACGGGGGGAGACATTGTGAAAAAGAAGAAAGACAGGGAATAAAGGTTCATTTCCAAACTAAAAAGAGTGGGACAGATTGGTGAGATAAGAACTCTTTAGGCCATATCCTCTTTAATATGGAGTGTTCCCTTTAACATTTATCACATGCGTTATTTGGGGGACTGCAATTCAATGCAGGGATCTTTTGCATACATTATTGGAGGGACTGCAATATTATGCTGGACACTGTGTCAGCGTTGTGAGAAGTTGGCCTGATATATGAAGCTCACTAGTTCTAGTGATCACCTTGTATCATGCCAAGCAACCCTTATGGTGCAGGTTGTAAAGTCAACCTTATAGACAAGCTATCCTAGGGGTAGCATGGACTAAGCAGTCTTAGGCTAAACTCTGTAAAGGCATGTGAAGCAAGCTGTTTTACCATACACAATCCCTTGAATACCAAATGAAAGGACACCACACAGATATATATTGAAAATATATATAGATTTATTACTACAAATATCCCTGATACTCTTTATGAGCACAGAAGCAGATGCGTTAAAACAAAACACAGTTTAAATACACAAAAGTTGCACAATATGGATGAGCCCTAGGGGCCACCTAAACCATATACTAAAATAGTGGTATAAGAACCACTATGGGGAAAGTGAAGAGGCCTAGGGCCTGGAGAATCGCTGGAGCTGTTCGGGACTAGCAGTGAAGAAGTTGGGAAAGGCCCGCAGGACTCGGGAGCAGTGCGGAAAGTGCACGCTTTACCAATGCAATGTCAATGGTGCGTAAAAAGTACAAAGTTAGTTATAAAGGAACCTTCCGAGTGACCTAGAAAGCTGAAACTTGAGACACAGACACTAGAGGTGTGTACCAGTGTGGGAACACCGGCGGAGCTGAGTTACCTCACCCACAGGAAGCGGGTGCATAGGGTCGAAGTAGTGTCGGGTTTCGTCACGCAGGTCGATGGTGCTTGGAGCTGAAGATGCTGCAGGCGGCTCGATGTGAAGAGTTCCGGTGGATCCAAGGGTGGATCTGAAGAGGTGAAGACCTGAAAGCAGAGGGGACAATGTTCAAAGTCACTAGCCAGTGACTACCGTGGAACCAGAGTGGAACCAGGCGATGTCGGGTGCAAACAGTTGTCGAGGTGTAGCTTCTCTCTACAGCCACGTGGACACGAGGGGTCGAAGACGTCCAGGAGTCGGTCACGAGCTGTCCAACGCAGGCTTCTCGCTGTTGGCGGTGTCGGCGACTTGATAGAAGCAAACAGACCTTGGCTAATGCAAGCCACGCAGGAATCAAGAAAGGCTTGTCACTCGGACCAGCAAGGTCAGAGCGGGTGCTCCTTTTCACAGGAGCAAGGGCAAGTCTGGAGCAACCAGATCTGCAGTGAAAGTTGTAGATTTCGTCGCCAAGATGGCCACTAGCCACGTGGCAAGTGGACGGTTAGGCGCGTCAAGTGGCACGATGCAAAAGGGCCCCACGCAGATCGTGGAGATGCTGGGGGGCTGATCTTCGGTGCAAGGGCTGCTCGAGGTTGAGGCTTCTCAAACCCCAAAGCACAGCGTCGAGGGTGCCTCTGATGCTGCGCAGTCAGCGTTTCGGGGGTCTTCCAAGATGTCCGGTCCCACGTCTCTCGGTGCCTCCACGGGTCCCTTCTTTGCAGGGACTGTGGATCGGGCGGTGAGAAGTCTGGGAGTCTGGGTCTTGTCAGGCTCTGGGCTTGGGCTCCGGCAGGAGGCGGCGGCAAAGCAGACGTCGAGTTGCTGGTTGGTGCCTGTGTTAACAGGGTGGTCACTCCTTGGCCACAAGGGAGATTCTCTTCCGTCTTCTGTGCAGCAGAATGTCGAAGTCCAGTCTTCTTCTGTATTTCAAGTTGATTCAGGATGATCTGAAGTCTCAGGACACAGCTCCCACTCTTATTCGAATCTGGGGGGCCGGATCACCTACTAGGTCCCTCCTCTGGGTGGAACCAGGAAGGGGGGTGGTTACACCCCCTTTGCTTTGTCCAGTTTCGCGCCAGGACTGGGGCTGGAAAGCCCCAGCACCGGTTTGAACTGGCCTATGCACAGGGACACCTTGTGTGCCCCAGGCATGTCTGTTTCTTTTCAGCCCTGTCCTACCCAATACACAAAATCCTGTCTGGAGTGGTGCTAGCACCTCCCCAGGCAGGAAACCCTTTGTCCAAGCTGCCCTCGCTGGAAGGACTCCCAGCAGCAGGAGGTCAGACTTGTGTCTGTGGTGGCAGCATCCATTTTGTGATGCTAAGGCTCTGTTTAACTTTAACCGGGGTTCAGGCTAGGTACATGTCGTGTCCCTCTAGAAGGGTGGAATGCTACCCCCGTCGCCAGAACTGGCGAGGGGGTAGTATTCCAATTCGTATGACACCTTACTCGACATGTTTTGATAAAGCCAAACCTAAGATAGCATTTAACCGCGAGGTTCATAATGCACTTAAGAGTATATGGTATGGCAATATCATGAAACAGCTAAAGGACATGGTTCCGAAAGCTGCAGACAGGCTCAGCTCATGCCAGAGCACCATCTCACATATTTCCAAGCACTCTGCCTCCAGGATTGATGAGGCCTTCCATAGGAGTGACTGATAGGAACATATGTGTCCATTTTAGGTTAGATATAGGCATACTACACCTAAGTAAGGGGTGGTTACACCGACTTACCCCAGCTGAGTGATCAGCCAGTTGTGTCAAATATGGAGGCCAGGCCAGGGGTGGCACAATACATGCTGCAGCCCCTGGTAGGCCTTGGAAGCACCTATGCCCTGGGTACCTGGGTACACTATTACAGGGACCAATAAGGTGAACTAGTTCCAATTTCGTTATGCACCTAAAGTACATGGGTTACAATTTAGAGAGAGAACAGCAGGCTGTGGGTCTGATTAGCAGGCCCACAGCCACATTAAGTCATAAACCAGTGAAGCAAAAAGCAAAAATTTGGGGTGACCATAGGATAGCAGACCCTACTCTCCTACACAACCCCCCCCAAACGCAGGGACATTAGACTAACCTTGACCAGTTGTGTCTTCATGTTCTAAGTGGAAGTACCTGGAGAGTCCATCTGCATTACCATGGTCAGTCCCTGGGCGGTGCTCCACTGTAAAGTCCATCCCCTGTAGGGAAATGGACCACCTGAGCAGTTTGGGGTTTTCACCCTTCATCTGATTAAGCCATAAGAGGGGCTTATGGTCGGTCTGAATCTTGAAGTGAGTGCCAAACAAGTATGGTCTCAACTTCTTCAGGGCCCACACCACAGCAAAGGCCTCCCTCTCAATGGCTGACCAACGTTTCTCTCTGGGGGTCAGCCTTCTGCTAATGAAAGCAATGGGCTGGTCTTGACCATCTACATTAAGTTGTGAAAGCACAGCTCCCACTCCCAACTCAGAAGCATCTGTTTGGACAATAAACTCTCTTGAGTAGTCAGGACTCTTCAGGATAGGTGCAGAGCACATGGCCTTCTTCAGGTCATCAAATGCCTTTTGACAGTATTCTGTCCACTGAACCTTTTTGGGCATCTTCTTGGATGTCAGATCATTAAGAGGAGTCACAATGGACCCATAGTTCTTAACAAACTTCCTGTAGTACCCAGTCAGGCCCAAGAAAGCTCTGACCTGAGTCTGGGTAGTTGGAGGAGTCCAGTCCTTTATGGTCTGAATCTTACTCTCAAGTGATTGAACTTGGCCTCCACCCACAAGGTGGCCCAAGTACACAACCTTACTCTGCCCTATCTGGCACTTGGTTGCCTTGATAGTGAGGCCTGCCTTTTGCAGAGCCTCTAGCACTTCCTTCAGGTGGACCAGGTGATCCTCCCAGGTGGAGCTAAAGACAGCAATATCATCCAGATATGCTGCACAAAAGTCATCCAACCCAGTAAGGACTTGATTCACCAACCTTTGGAAGGTGGCAGGTGCATTTTTCAAACCAAAGGGCATCACCACAAATTGGTAATGCCCACTGGGGGTAGAAAATGCTGTCTTGGCTTTAGACTCCTCAGCTAACCTGATTTGCCAGTAGCCAGCTGTCAAGTCGAATGTGCTCAAATACTTGGCAGAAGCCAATTTGTCTATGAGCTCATCTGCTCTTGGAATTGGGTGTGCATCTGTCCTAGTGACAGCATTGAGTCCTCTGTAGTCCACACAGAACCTCATCTCTCTCTTCCCATCCTTGGTGTGAGGTTTGGGGACCAGAACCACTGGGCTAGCCCAGGGGCTCTCTGAAGGCTCAATGACACCTAACTCCAGCATCTTTTGTACCTCAGCCTTGATACAGTCTCTGACATGGTCAGGCTGCCTGTAAATTTTGTTCTTTACAGGAAGACTATCACCAGTGTCCACCACATGGGTACACCAGTTAGTCTGACTGGGTGTCAGGGAGAACATATGTCGAAATGACTGCAAAACCTGTCTACAGTCATGTTGCTGATGTTCAGTGAGGCTGCCATCTAAGGCCACACCATCAACTGAGCCATCCTCAGGGTTCTGAGTCAGCAGGTCTGGGAGAGGGTCACTCTCTTCCTCCTGCCCCTCATCTGTAGCCATGAGCAAGCCCATGTCTGCCCTGTCAACATATGCTTTCAGCCTGTTAACATGGAGCACCCTGTAAGGGCTCCTGGGAGTTCCAAGGTCCACCAAGTAGGTAACCTCTCCCTTTTTCTCCATGATTGTATGGGGTCCAGACCATCTGTCTTGGAGTGCTGCTGGGGCCACTGGCTCCAACACCCATACCTTCTGTCCAGGCTGGTACTCAGTCAGGACAGCCTTTTGGTCATGCCAGGCTTTCTGTAAAGCCTGGCTAGCCTCAAGGTTTTTGGAGGCCTTCTCCATATACTCAGCCATCCTGGAGCAGAGACCAAGTACATAGTCCACTATGTCTTGCTTGGGCTTTTTGAGAGGTAACTCCCATCCTTCCCTCACCAGACATAGGGGTCCTCTTACAGGATGTCCAAACAACAATTCAAAGGGGCTGAAGCCAACTCCTTTTTGTGGGACCTCTCTGTAAGCAAACAGAAGGCAGGGCAGAAGGATATCCCATCTTCGCCTGAGCTTCTCAGGTAATCCTTTGATCATGCCCTTTAGGGTCTTGTTGAATCTCTCAACAAGTCCATTGCATTGTGGATGATAGGGAGTGGTGAACTTATAGTTAACACCACATTCCTTCCACATAGCTGTCAAGTAACCTGACATGAAGTTTGCACCTCTATCAGATACTACCTCCTTAGGAAACCCCACTCTGGAGAAAACTCCAAGTAAGGCCCTGGCCACAACAGGAGCTGTTGTGGTCCTAAGTGGAATTGCCTCTGGGTACCTGGTGGCATGGTCCACCACCACCAGTATGAATCTGTGCCCAGATGCTGTAGGGGGATCCATTGGACCAACAATGTCAATCCCCACTCTTTCAAAGGGCACCCCCACCACAGGTAGTGGCATTAGGGGGGCCTTTGTGGTACCACCTGCTTTGCCACTTGCTTGGCAGGTTACACAGGAGCGACAAAACTCCTTTGTATCTTCTGACATGTGAGGCCAGTGAAAGTGACAGACAAGTCTGTCCCATGTTTTGTTCTGGCCTAGGTGCCCTGCTAAGGGAATATCGTGTGCCAAGGTAAGAAGGAAGCCCCTAAATTGCAGAGGTATGACCAACCTCCTGGTTGTACCAGGCTTGGGGTCTCTACCCTCTGAATAAAGGAGCCCATCATCCCAATAAACCTTATGGGTACCTTGAGCATTCCCAGCAGCCTCAGCAGCAGCCTGCTGTCTGAGGGGTTCAAGGGAAGGACAGGTTAACTGAGCCTGCCCCAAGTCTGCCCTAGAAGGTCCCCCTGTCCCCAGAAACTCAACCTGATCAGGTTCAAGTTCTATAGGGACAGTTCCTTCAGGGGTCTCAGAATCATCTTCCTGTAAAGGCTGATCCTCACTTGTAGGCATTTGGGAAGGCACAGCCTTTGCCCTCCTGTTCCTTGTCTTGGAAGGTACTTGGTCCATTGTTCCAGGATCCAAGACCTGAGGTTCAGAGAGGCACTTTTTGGCTTGTGACCTGGTCACAGCAAGGACATGTGATGATATCCCTAACATCTCTGCATGAGTCCTGTACTCAACTTCTGACCATAGAGAGCTCTCCAGGTCATTGCCCAACAAACATTCTACTGGGAGATCAGCACTAACCACAACTCTTTTTAGGCTAGTTACCCCTCCCCAGGAAAAGTTAACAATTGCCACACTATGTGTAGTAGTGACATTGCTGGCATTGGTCACCAGGTAATTATCACCTGATATGTACTGTCCAGGGTCCACAAAGCTAGGCGTCACCATAGTGACACTGGCACATGTGTCCCTGTATGCTTGAGCCACTTTTTCATTAATTAATGGTGTCTGTCTGTACTTGCCCAAATTATTGAGACTGACAGTAGGGGAGAAATCAATCTCCCCATCACAGATCAGAACAGCCTGTGTGGGGACTCTGAATAGGTCAGAATCTCCATCAGTTCCCAAGGTGATACCCACTACCCCCTTAGTCTGTGGTCCAACACTGCCAACTGTACTAGTGGGTGCAGGTGCCTTAGGGGCTGCAGTGTTGGTGGCTCCACCCTTTTTACAATCACTTGTCCAGTGAGTGGTGTTTTTGCAAAAGCTACACCAGGGTTTTCTTTGACCTTCTTTCTTCTTCTTCTTGGAAGTTTGGGACCCACCCTCAGTATTAGTTTGGGGCCCTGTTGAAGACTTCTGGTCTTTAGCTTTCTGCTCCCCACCCTTCTGGTCTGTTTTCTTTTGGTCACCACCCTGGTTCTGGTTCAGGTTCTTTTGTTTAACTCTGGTACTGACCCATTTGTCTGCCCTCTTTCCCAATTCTTGGGGAGAGGTTAGATCTGAGTCAACCAAATGTTGATGCAACTGCTGGTTCTGACAGTTATTTAAAATCTGTTCTCTCATAAGCAAATTGTACAATCCTTCATAGTCTGTAACCTTACTTCCCAGCAACCAGCCCTCCAGAGCCTTAGTGGCACATTCAACAAATTCAGACCAGTCCTGAGTCTGTGTCTTCTGGGTATCTCTGAACATTAACCTGTACTGTTCAGTGGTTAAGCCTAACCCATCAATCAGAGCACTCTTCAGGACCAGGTAGTTTCTAGACTCCCCATCACTAACTGTGAGGAGTCTGTCTCGGCCTCTACCTTCAAAGGAGAGCCACAAGATTGCTGCCCACTGCTCCTGAGGAACCTGCTGTACTTTGCAAGCTCTCTCAAGTGCAGTCATCCACTTGTGGATATCATCCCCAGCTTTGTAGGGGGGCACAATCTTACTCAGGTTTCTATTGTCATAGGACCTGTCTTTATCCTTAGGGATAGTGCTGCCACCAGTGGAATCTGATCCACTCTCTCTAGGCTGCCTTGCTCTAGCAAGTTTCTCTTTGGCCAGGGCAACTTCTAATTCTTGTCTCTGGATCCTAAGTTCAGCCTCTCTCATTTTGGCCTCATGTTCCCTTCTCTGAGGGTGAGTCAACTCCCTTCTGGAGTTGCCATGAGAACCTCTAGAAACATGGGAGGTATTGGATTCACCTGAGTGATTCCTCCTCCTCCTATGCTCCTGGTTAAGTCCATTTGGGGGTCTGAATGGGTTGGACCCACCTTCAGTCCCAAATAAGCTTAAGTTAGCCTGGTTAAGCCTGCTGACTAACACCTGGCTAGTCCCATCATCAGATTCACTCTCTTCCTCCTCCTCCTCCTCTTCTTCCTCAGGCTGAGGGTTCCCAGGGGTCTGGTTTTCCTCATCTACCTGAACTACAGGGGCAGGGGCATCAGAGTTATCATCTTCAGTGGGGGATCCTCCATCTCCAGTCTCTGAGGGGCCTGGTTTGGAGTCCCTTAGAGCTTCAGACTGGTCTAAAAGCTCTCTGAGGTGTCCTGCTGTAGGCGAAGGACCTGTTTTGATTCCTCTCATGGAACACAGTTGCCTCAGCTCCTTAAATGGAAAGGTAGCAAATTTGGATGGTGCCCTTGGAGGGTCACTCTCAACAGAGATGAGTCCAGTGGATCCCTCTGCTCCAGACATTGCTCTAGTGTGGTGGATGTGTTGCAATCTACCTACACTGGTGTTTTCCTACAAAACCTATCTAGTAGTTGTAGTCAGGGTGTGCTACTCCCTATCCTCTACAACAACTAAGTTCAGTAGAACTTAAGTATATCTAGTCTTGTTTTAGTGTACCTATCAGGTACCTGTATGATCTTTCAAATGATATTTTCAAAGATTGTAATGGTAAAACAACAGCAAGCTCAAATCCCAATCCGCTGCTCACCAATGTGAGAAGTTGGCCTGATATATGATGCTCACTAGTTCTAGTGATCACCTTGTATCATGCCAAGCAACCCTTATGGTGCAGGTTGTAAAGTCAACCTTATAGACAAGCTATCCTAGGGGTAGCATGGACTAAGCAGTCTTAGGCTAAACTCTGTAAAGGCATGTGAAGCAAGCTGTTTTACCATACACAATCCCTTGAATACCAAATGAAAGGACACCACACAGATATATATTGAAAATATATATAGATTTATTACTACAAATATCCCTGATACTCTTTATGAGCACAGAAGCAAATGCGTTAAAACAAAACACAGTTTAAATACACAAAAGTTGCACAATATGGATGAGCCCTAGGGGCCACCTAAACCATATACTAAAATAGTGGTATAAGAACCACTATGGGGAAAGCGAAGAGGCCTAGGGCCTGGGGAATCGCTGGAGCCAGAGTGGAACCAGGCGATGTCGGGTGCAAACAGGCGTCGAGGTGTAGCTTCTCTCTGCAGCCACGTGGACACGCGGGGTCGAAGACGTCCAGAAGTCGGTCACAAGCTGTCCCACGCAGGCTTCTCGCTGTTGGCGGTGTCGGCGACTTGATAGAAGCAAACAGGCCTTGGCTAATGCAAGCCACGCAGGAATCAAGAAAGGCTTGTCACTCGGACCAGCAAGGTCAGAGCGGGTGCTCCTTTTCACAGGAGCAAGGGCAAGTCTGGAGCAACCAGACCTGCAGTGAAAGTTGTAGATTTCGTCGCCAAGATGGCCACTAGCCGCATGGCAAGTGGACGGTTAGGCGCATCAAGTGACACGATGCAAAAGGGCCCCACGCAGATCGTGGAGATGTTGGGGGGCTGATCTTCGGTCCAAGGGCTGCTCGAGGTTAGGGCTTCTCAAACCCCAAAGCACAGCGTCGAGGGTGCCTCTGATGCTGCGCAATCAGCGTTTCGGGGGTCTTCCAAGATGTCCGGTCCCACGTCTCTCGGGGCCTCCACGGGTCCCTTCTTTGCAGGGACTGTGGATCGGGCGGTGAGAAGTCTGGGAGTCTGGGTCTTGTCAGGCTCTGGGCTCGGGCTCCGGCGGGAGGCGGCGGCAAAGCAGATGTAGAGTTGCTGGTTGGTGCCTGTGTTCACAGGGTGGTCACTCCTTGGCCACAAGGGAGATTCTCTTCCGTCTTCTGTGCAGCAGAATGTCGAAGTCCAGTCTTCTTCTGTATTTCAAGTTGATTCAGGATGATCTGAAGTCTCAGGACACAGCTCCCACTCTTATTCGAATCTGGGGGGCCGGATCACCTACTAGGTCCCTCCTCTGGGTGGAACCAGGAAGGGGGGTGGTTACACCCCCTTTCCTTTGTCCAGTTTCGCGCCAGGACTGGGGCTGGAAAGCCCCAGCACCGGTTTGAACTGGCCTATGCACAGGGACACCTTGTGTGCCCCAGGCATGTCTGTTTCTTTTCAGCCCTGTCCTACCCAATACACAAAATCCTGTCTGGAGTGGTGCTAGCACCTCCCCAGGCAGGAAACCCTTTGTCCAAGCTGCCCTCGCTGGAAGGACTCCCAGCAGCAGGAGGTCAGACTTGTGTCTGTGGTGGCAGCATCCATTTTGTGATGCTAAGGCTCTGTTTAACTTTAACCGGGGTTCAGGCTAGGTACATGTCGTGTCCCTCTAGAAGGGTGGAATGCTACCCCCGTCGCCAGAACTGGCGAGGGGGTAGTATTCCAATTCTTATGACACCTTACTCGACATGTTTTGATAAAGCCAAACCTAAGATAGCATTTAACCGCGAGGTTCATAATGCACTTAAGAGTATATGGTATGGCAATATCATGAAACAGCTAAAGGACATGGTTCCGAAAGCTGCAGACAGGCTCAGCTCATGCCAGAGCACCATCTCACATATTTCCAAGCACTCTGCCTCCAGGATTGATGAGGCCTTCCATAGGAGTGACTGATAGGAACATATGTGTCCATTTTAGGTTAGGTATAGGCATACTACACCTAAGTAAGGGGTGGTTACACCGACTTACCCCAGCTGAGTGATCAGCCAGTTGTGTCAAATATAGAGGCCAGGCCAGGGGTGGCACAATACATGCTGCAGCCCCTGGTAGGCCTTGGAAGCACCTATGCCCTGGGTACCTGGGTACACTGTTACAGGGACCAATAAGGTGAACCAGTTCCAATTTCGTTATGCACCTAAAGTACATGGGTTACAATTTAGAGAGAGAACAGCAGGCTGTGGGTCTGATTAGCAGGCCCACAGCCACATTAAGTCATAAACCAGTGAAGCAAAAAGCAAAAATTTGGGGTGACCATAGGATAGCAGACCCTACTCTCCTACAAGCGTTATCTCTATTTGACTCTGTATTAATTGGCAAAACTGAGGATCTCGGCTGAGAATCTTTGTTTACAATAATAACTGCCAGAACTTTTTAATATCGCAATATTATGCTGATCCCTGTGTCAGAGCAATCTCTATTTGATTTGTTATTAATTGACAAGATTAAGGATCTCGGCTGAGAATCTTTGTGTATAGTAATAATTGCCAGTCGGGGTGTATGGAAGATCTATGGGGCAGTGTTTTTCTGCCCTTTACACTCGATATAGGCGTTTATAAATATCCCACAAGGAATATTTAAATCTTCCCCAATGTGGTGAATACGTTTTATTTACATTTTCCTCTGTGGGTAATACGTTTTGTGTATAATCTGCAATAATTATCTTTGTAGGAATATGGCATGTTTGCCGAGAATAATTTGATTCTATGAGGGGCTTGTCTTATTGAAACAGCCATTAAAACAGCCCTTTTTTCTCTGCTTGAATTGGCTGGATTCGCCCTGTGATCAACAGAGATGGGTGCGTTTTTTATTTAAAGATACAGCGTGAGAGAGAGCTGTGGGTTATCTATAGTGTGAAAAGAATCACACACAAAATGTCTCAGAGTTATCGCTTGAATCAATCCAACTCACCCTGTGATTAATAGTGATGGGTGTGCTTTGTACTTCCTAACACAGCGCAAGAGTTGACGGCTGGGTATTAGTAGTGAGAGTGTGGAAAAGTAAATTTTGCCATGTTCTGTGTCACTACGTGTCATCCATCACATGTTATGTGTGCATGACCAATATGCATATGTTATTCCCCATGCCCGATTAATGACGCAATTATAGTTGTGTCCACCTCTAGTATGCCAGTTTCCAGTCCTCGTGAATACTACGAATACCAGGCCTATGTAAAGCTACGTTGCCACGTTTCTCAGTGTGCACGTTATTTCTATTATAAAGTCCCCGTTTCCAGGCCTCAACAGGGCCTGGACATCAGATTCAGCTCCTGTCTCCTGGAGCCTCGCTAAGGAGCGATACAGCCCCCACCTGTATCCTCGACCTTTCACTTACTTCCTGCCTCGCAGTGCCCGGTGCAGCTTGGCTCTGCCTCTGAGTCTGCCAAAGAATATGTTATGATTCCAGCTATCAGTTCAGTCCTCCTTTTCTGCATTCCTAAGCTACTGAACTGCATCAATAGTTTCCGTCATTGTCTAGCCTATGCGGCTCCATATTAAGAGAAATACTGTATTTAATGGTCATTTAATATTCTTCATCACGCACTACATGTAGAATAAATGCATGCTCCAGTCTTAGAGTCAGTTAGCTTTTCCCCTCATGACTTCTAGTTTATATCAACATGTTCCCTAAACATCAGATACTAGATAGGGTTTAGGTACATGTCGCTCCGACCCTCCAGACTTTAGTCTCTGCTCCTAGCACAGAGTTCATAGCCCCCAGCTTCTCCTCGTAACACGTCATTGCCAGTTTGCGCGCACCACCAGGTTAGAGGTCCCGGCTCCTTAGGTAGCCCCCTCCATGGTTTCCGCCCCATTCATGACATATTCTGTTACGTTTGCATCACATGTCTGAGTTACACCTTCTTTTTACTCTTATCTTTCGCGACTGCTACGCGTCACGCCTTCTGCTCCACCCACTGCTACGCCTAATGCAATGTAATGCTATGTGTTTGCGCTATGTATATATGCTCGTGTATTGTTATTAAAAGTTAGCGCGCTCATCCCAGATCGAGCCCCAGCAGCTGCTGGGCCCTGTCATCCTATTCCTATGCAGGTTGTCCTGTTCCTGTCCTTATGCTGTATTAAACCTGCAAAACTCCTACTACCTCGAATCTTGACTCTTATTTATTGAGCTATCTGTTATTCATTTCATTCATTCAAAAATAGATCCGGTATTATTTATTTATATACCACATAATGGCGCCCGAATAGGGACTTGCCCTTTCCCCACGCGTCGGTGAAGCCACGCCGACCCCCTGACCCTCTGCAGTCGTGACGGAACTCTTCTGCGCAGTGGCAGATATTTCTGCTCAAGTATCCCTCAGGCCCACGGAGGAGACGGAGGAGGCGGTCCAGCATCCAGACGAGACGGTGGAGGAACGCGGCGAGTCCCGACCAGAGCCCAAGCCAAGAGTCCAAGGTCCGAGGTATCCGGAGGTCCACCCGTAACTGAAGTCCGAAATCCGAAGTTCGTCTTCGTCGTCGTAACAGTCCAGTCCAGTCCGAGGCCTTCCGTTCTTGCTGCCCGGTGAGTACCGTTACTGGGGTGGTATCTAGACAGGGTCAATTTAATTGACTCTGGTCTGTGGGTTGGTGGTACACAGTCCCACAAACGAAGTGTCCACTTCGGTGGATACGGGTCCTGACGTGTCTCTTTAAGAGACCGGTAAGTTTCGTACTGTTTCAGCAGTGCATCTAGTTTCTGTTCTAGTCAGTTTCTGTTCTCGAGAAAATTCATGTGTTCTGTTCTCAGTATTTCCAGGTAGTATTCTGTCCGAACTGTTATTTTAAATGTTTTTCATGTATTCTAATGTCGTGGTATGAATGGGAAATAAGTATCGTGTTTATTGTGTATTGTATTGTGTCTAGATTACAGTTCAGGCATGCCTATATTTTCCAAGTTACGTCAGTTGAAAACTAGAAAGGGTCTGCTGGAAGCAGCAGTTCCCGTCCCGCCTAGGGACAGTCCAGGTCACTTTATGTATCAGAAACATGGCATAAGTGCCATATTGTATCTAGATTTATGGGTAGAGTATACCAAACAGTTAGAAGAAAAGTATAGATGGCCCGTATCGGGTACATGGGATGCCGAATGCATCATGCGAGTAGAAGAGGCATTATGGAAAAAGAAAGCCAGACAATCACAGAAAGATGCCATCGAGTTATGGCGCAAAGAAGCTCATAAGAGAACCGAAAAAGAAATCAGAAAGTCAGAACTAAGTAGAGAATCCCAAGAACGAGCCCAAGAAAGAGAATTAATCGAGATAGGTGAACGAGTTAGAACTGAGCAATCAGACAGACAGAGGAATGCCCTCATCAAGGGTATGTATCCTCTTCTTGCTGAGGGCTTGCCAAAAGCGACCCCAGAGGCATCCAGTAATTTCCCGCCACCATTAGTTCCGACCAAGCTACGTCACAAACCGACCGCAGCTGATATTTTTATTTCGTCCTATCTGGACGACACAGTCCCCGAATATGCAAATCCTGTTCGCACTCCGTCAGTCCCTGTAAACCAGGTAATTCCTGCTCCTCCAGACACCGGGGTGCCATTAACAGCCCCCCCAGGTCAGCCCGCCATACAAGTCCAGCCCACGTTACAATTACCGACCCTGCCAGGACGGAAAGCATCAGTTGATGATTCTAGTTTAGGGGCCGCAGGAGGAGGTCTTCCTCAAACCCCGCCGCCATACAAGCGTTTATCAGCACTCGAATTACATGCTCAAGCATCACAGCGTACTCCTAAGAGTAATAAGTCTGTTGCAGAAATCAGGCAAACCCTTGGCGAATGTGTCTATGACCCAGTTCCAGGCGAGTTTAATATGGTTTTATATTCCGTACGCGTAAGGAGAGTGACCGAGTATCTAGTCACCCTGCCGAATATGAAAGAAGATCTAGACAGGATATATCGTTTCATCCGTACAGGGGATGACCCACAAAGTATTAGTGATGCCATGTCTCAAAGGAAAGCCGAGATTCAGCGCATGATATTAAAGTTCTTAATTAACTGTCTAATAAGAGAACAGGATTACCCGTCTAAAGACCCGGAAGAAATGAAAACTCTGACAAAATGGAGTGATAATATAGCCGAAGGAAAGCACAATACCATTGGTGCCATGGAGAGTATGTACAAGAAAATCCGTAGAGAGATAATAAAGATACACGAACAGCGTAAAGCAGCACAAGTAAGCGAGAAAGAAAGTACCTCTGATCCTGAAGAGGAAGACGACGAGAATACTGCCAGAATAGCGTATGTAGGAAAACCCAGATTTCCAGATCGCCATTTACGTCTAGAACACAAGTCTACTTTCCATCATTCAGCACCAGAACAAGGTTCCCTAGAACAAGTATTTCAAGCTACCGATCACATTCTGAAATCACGAATCGGTTATAGTGAGTTAAGTACCATGTATGAACAAGAAATAGTTCGGTCAGCAGTCCGATGGATTACTGATTCTACCACTTTTCCAGACGAAATAGTGGCACAAATGTTTCTGAAATTGCCCCCAGCCGAGCAGCGACTGGTGGGTATGTATATGATTCAGCACCTCATTACTCTGTATGAGGGTCAACATTCTGATCCAGGCCCGTTACATGATATCCTGAACGAGTTACTCCAGTATAGATGGAGAGGTCTAGGTACCGATTTAATTAGTGTCATTCTAGAACAGCGTCACAAATATAGAACGTTTCTGAACCCGCATTTTGTTCATGTCTCACCCCCAGAAAGTAAACCCTTTTACATAGAAAGACAGAATCCGTTACGAGAAGTCCACCCAGTCAGAGGAACGGGTGGCGAAATGCAGCGAGTGTTTGTATACACTCCAATCACAAAGATGGAACTTCTAGAGATGAAGAAATTAATTCCCTGTCATGACAAAGATCCAGCAGGGTTCCATAGAGAATTAAAAGACATGCTCCGTATGGGAGAATACACTTACCCAGATATCATTAAAATGTTAAAGGTTCTGCTACCCGCAGGGGTGTATGAAAAGCTTAAGGAAAAAGAATGGGAGGTGGGAGAGAAAAAGATAGATTGGGCAGTCCTAGAAGCTGAAGATAAGATACGAGTACCAGGTACTGGTCTAGGAGATAAATGTAAAGAATTACCAGAATTATTGATTCAAGTTTTACCCAGATTATTAACAACGAGAAAAGAAGACTGGGATGCAATCTCAGCCTGTAAACAGAAACAAGATGAAGATATTAGTGATTTTTATTCTAGGTTTGAAAAGTGCTTTAGTATCAACAGTGGCCTCAAGACAAGTAGTGAGTCCTACCCTCACCTTTTCGTTACTAAATTAGTCGAGAATTCAAGTCCACCAATTAAAAACCGAGTTCTGAAAGTCGAAAGCACCTGGCAAGCAAATACTCCGTCCCAGATGCTCCAGATGCTCCAGTACCACCAGAATAGAATCAGGGAAGAGCAAGAACACGAGAGAAAACGTATGAAAGACACGAAAATGAAAGTACTAGTTGCACAATCTGTTCCTCAAGACAGTCAGAAGAGGGGTCCGAATCAAGCCAGTCCTCCTGCAGCTCCCGTTAAAGGGAACTGCAATTATTGTAAACAACCAGGTCATTTCATAAATGAGTGTGCAGTTCTGAAACATAACATAGCTACTGGTAAGACTAAAGAAAGACCACGTCCACCTAGACAAGAACAAGTTTCACAGATTCCTCAGCCACAGAATGCACCACAGACAGTTACAGCACCGCAGCCTATTGCTGCAACACAGCATGTTACATCGCAGATGTACCAGTATGCACAGTCTGAGTATCCAGAGTACCAGCCATATTCATGAAACAGCCTAGAGAGGGAGGTAGGCTTGCCTCTCATCGAGATACCTGTAGATCAAGAGGGTCCCTATGTTCACAGTCAAGTATTAGGGAAAGACAGAAAGTTTTTGATTGATACAGGGGCAAGTAGGACCACAATTAGTCATGCCGAAGTTCCAGGGGCTCCGCTCTCAGGCTCAAGAAATGTTTCCCTTGGATTTTCAGGAAAGCCTATCGTTAATGAGATTTCAAAGCCAGTCACTCTAGAAGTAGGTCCATTGTCCCGCACTACTGATCTGTTACTTACTAAGTCATGTCCAGAAAATCTATTAGGCATTAAAACACTGAAAGAGTTAGGTGCCGTTATATGTTGTTCCCCAGAGGGAATACGATTGTTCCTACGTGACTTTAAGGGTCACTATGTATTACGAGATTTTGATTCCAGACTGTCTAAAGTTCCACAGCATTTATGGGCGCAAGGTCCAACTGATGTAGGTTACATGCAAATCACACCCCATCGTGTGACTCTCAAACCAGGTGTAGTGTTACCACGAATCAGGCAGTATAGATTGCCACCTGAGGCTGTAGCAGCCTTATCCAAAATTATAGACGAGCTCATGGCTCAAGGAGTAGTTGTAGAAACTGACTCCAATGTATGTAACTCTCCGATCATTCCAGTCATGAAACGTACTGATCCAAATGCACCCCCAGTATATCGATTAGTGATTGATTTACGAGAACTTAATAAATGTATTATTCCTCAGTACCCAGTTGTCCCAGATATCTCTTCCCTATTGACAGCTATTGATTCCGAAGCCACGTTCTTCACTGTAATCGACCTCAAGAATGCATTTTTTAGTGTTCCCATCCATCCAGACAGCCAGTTTCTTTTCGGATTTTGTTTAAATGGAAGGAGCTATATGTTTACACGAGCTCCTCAAGGTTTCACAGAAAGTCCTAGTATTTACAGTCAAGCACTTAAGAGACAACTAGACAATATTCACATGCCAACTGACACTGCCCTGCTCCAGTATGTCGATGATCTACTGATCACAGCCCGTTCTGAACGTGATTGCGAGCGAGCGTCACTAACGGTTCTGTATTTCCTAGCCGAGATGGGGCACAAGGTGTCCCCTTCGAAGCTTCAATTCTGTGTCCAGCAAGTGGTCTACTTAGGACACTTACTGTCCAAGAGGGGTAGGCAGTTGACACCAGACCGTATCCAGTTAATAGCGAGTCTTCCTCAGCCCAAGACCCAGAAGGAGGTACGTGCCTTTATCGGCCTTACTTCTTATTACAGACAATGGATTCCTCAGTATGCATTTCTAGCCAAGCCACTGATACAGTTAACGACACAGGAGGCAGCCGCATCGACTGTTCTCCCTTGGACATCTGAACATACACTTAGTTTCAACGAGTTAAAGAAAGCTTTATGCCAAGCTCCAGTTCTAGCGACACCGAACTACAGTAAGCCTTTTACACTTTTCGTCACTGAACGTGAAGGTACAGCATTATCTGTTCTCACACAAGACCAAGCAGGACAATACAAGCCCTGTGCTTATTTTTCGAGCACACTAGATCCAGTCGCCCAGGCTCTGCCTGCGTGCCTCAAGTCAGTTGCAGCCACAGCACTAGCTATCAGACAAAGTGATTCCATAGTTCTAGGACACTCCTTGACAGTACAAGTTCCACACTCCGTGGAAGTTCTTTTAAACCGAACACAAACACAACACTTGACAATTGCACGTTTAACAGGTTATGAATTGACATTGTTTCAGCCACACATAGAAATTAGACGCTGCAACGTCCTGAATCCTGCTACACTGTTACCATCAGCTAGTTCAAATTCTGCCACACATGACTGTGTGGAAGTAGTCAACATTACGACAAAGCCAAGACAAGACCTGACAGACATTCCGTTACCAGATCCTGACCTGACACTTTATGTGGATGGTTCATGTATGAGAACTAGTACAGGAGAACTAGTAGCCGCGTATGCAGTGACTACTGACACTGAAGTTATTGAGACACACCGCATTGACACTCTGTCCGCTCAAGCAGCAGAGCTAGTTGCTCTGACACAAGCCTGTATATACGCCAAGAACCTGAAAGTTAATGTTTACACAGATTCACGTTACGCATTTGGAGTTGTACACGACTTTGGAGTGCTCTGGCAGGAGAGAGGTTTCATGACTTCTCATGGAACCAAGATTCAGCATGGTCTCCTTATTCAAGCTCTGTTAGATGCCATACACTTACCGACATCTATTGCTATCATGAAATGCAAAGCACATACGAAAGTTACTGACATTATTTCCCAAGGTAATGATCTAGCAGATCGCACAGCCAAGCTTACAGCACAGGCTCCAGACATTCAAGTTAATCCGACACAGACACATACTCCAGATCCGACTACATGTATGACAGTTAAGGACCCTACTCAAGATGTCATAGATATCCAGTTACATGCTACTCCCGATGAAATCAAGAAATGGTCCGAACAAGGAGGGGTCCAGACAGATCAAGGATGGTTAACAAAGGGTAGGACCGCATGGTTTCTCCCCGACTCTATGGTTCAAGTCATCATTAATACCGCACATAGTCCAGCACATTTAGGAGAAAAAGCAATGTTAGACAGTATCCAGAACATTTGGTTTAACAAGCATTTACGAGCTGCAGCCAAGCAAAAAGTCCGTACCTGTATGATATGTTGTCAGTTCAATCCAGGTAAAAGTGTCCCGGTGGAACAAGGTGGTTTCCAGCCCCCTGACCACCCCTTTGAAGTCCTCCAGATGGATTATATTCAGATGGAGCGATGTCGAGGTTTCAAGTATGTCCTTGTAGTTGTATGCGCTTTGTCCAGATGGACAGAAGCATATCCAGTCCCAGATTACACAGCCGCGACCACTGCCAAGCAGTTGGTTCGTGAATTCTTCCCTCGATATGGACTCCCTAGAGTCGTATATTCTGATAACGGTCAGCCATTCTCATCTGAGTTGATGAAGCACGTTTCCCTTTTGCTAGGGTACCAGTGGAAGTTTCATTGTGTACGTCATCCTGAAGCAGCCGGTCTAGTCGAGAGACATAATCAGACTCTGAAAATTCGAATTGCCAAAATATGTAAAGATAAGGGTGTGGACTGGCTAGTAGCTCTGCCAGTTGCTTTGTTTTATATGCGCATGGTCGCACATTCCAGATCAGGTCTGTCCCCGTATGAGGTCGTTTTCGGCCGCCCCCCTAACATGTGGGGTACTCCTAGACCCCGAAGTATTACTGATGTTTCATGTAATATGCTGACAGATTACCTAGCTTCCTTGATGTCTGCCCTCAACTCATGTCGTTCACAGGTTGCCGCCGCATTTCCAGACAATACCGAGGTGGCCCCGCATGAAATCGTTCCAGGTTCGATGGTGCTCGTCCGGAACTTTGACAGATCAAGTCCGCTGGAGCCACGTTGGAAGGAGCCCCGTCAGGTCCTCCTCACCACCCGTACAGCTGTGAAATTGGAAGGACGCCGCGGCTGGGTGCACCTTTCGCACGTCAAGAAATTCTACGGATTAAAGCCGGTCTCTAAAAACATTTCCCAGGATATCAAGACTTGTCAAAACATTGTTCCTAAGGACTGTCCCGCAAATGACATTGATACAACCCCTCCCCTGTTAGAGAAAACTCCGCAGCAGGAGTATAAGCAAAAGCTAAGGTCTAGTAAAACAAGTCAGTCAGTTTGATTGTATAAGTCCTCCCCTAGGTGAAACGGTTAGACTGTTTCTGACTGTTTCTGACATGTATAAAATAGACCCCCATAGTGAGAGAGGTAGTCAAAACTCAAACCGATGTATCGTTTTTCTAAGTTTCATATTATTCATCAGCATAATGATTTCCTGCACTAGTTACGCATTTTTCCTGTGTTTTCCAGTTCCTCATGTAAATAAGCCTTCTAATGTTACAGTAGAGCACACGTTTAGTGATCTGCCCCCTCATGAACTGTCCTACCGCCTCGCTATGCGCAATAACTCATTTATCCGCATGTTACATTATTCACACCAGACCAGCAATGCCACTAATTGTTGGGTGTGTGGTCGACTCCCCCCTTTTCAGACGTCAAAGGGAGTTCTGCCACTCTTTCCTTATCCATTTTCACATAATGGTTCGTGTGGAGCATGGTCCACGTTAACGTCATCCTTAACAGATATGTCTTTTCTTAACAGCACATGTTTCCCAGACAAGCAAGGTTTCCCCCACAGAACAGGTTTAGATCTAGAAAATGAAGTGTACAATTTAGGTAACTATTCTTC
Organism: Lissotriton helveticus; assembly: GCF_964261635.1. Lineage (NCBI taxonomy): Eukaryota > Metazoa > Chordata > Amphibia > Caudata > Salamandridae > Lissotriton > Lissotriton helveticus. The sequence continues at coordinate 657,212,511 of NC_136067.1, forward strand.
GAATTTCATGGTCCTGAATGTTCAGTCTGATACTACTCCAGACTCACCTGCTATTTCAGTACTACCAGTCAAAGGCGAATTATGTGTCCGTAATTATGGTTCTGTACATGTAGGACATAGTGATTGTACTACTATTGTCAAGTATAGTGACAGTGGGAAATCTATTTTTAAAGCTTCATGTCATTCTTATTTTGTTTGTGGTCAAACTGCATATGTTCGTCTGCCCCTCGATTGGGAGGGAACCTGTTACATTGCCTTCCTACTGCCACCTGTTTTCCTAGCCCCACCTGACTACCATAGGAATTCCTTCCTAGTACATACTAGACACAAGAGAAACCTCCCGATTGTCGATTATACTGAAACTGCTGCAGAACAATTCATTGATATTGATAAAGGTGTGTTCCCTTATTTAGGTACAGTTGTAAATAGCAAGCTAATCCGTAGGTTAACAAGAACCCTTGAAGCAGTAGTAGATGAGACTGCCTCCGCTCTAGGTAACTTAACCGAAGAGCAATCCTTTATGAGAATTGTTGTGCTCCAGAATCGTCTCGTCCTTGACGTCATACTGGCCGATAGGGGCGGGGCCTGTAGAGTCATCGGATCCAGTTGCTGCATTTTCATTCCAAATAACGCGCCGTCTGTTTATTCAGCTATAACCAGACTCCATAAAATTGCCCATCTGTTATACCAAGATCCAGGCACCTGGACATGGTCCGGTTGGTTCTGGAATATAATTTCCGCCTGGGGATGGAAAGTCCTGTCCTTTCTAGGTATAGCAGCAGCGATCATATTCAGCTGCTGCCTCTGTATACAATGTGGCCCTGCGATTTGCGGCATGTGTGCTACCTCTTGTATTCCTAGTCCCAAGCCCCGTTCTAAATCCCGTTCCAAGACAATTCGAGATGAACAAATGGTACTGTATGAAATAATAGATGGTATCATGAATATTAATGTTTCCTGATGGAAACGTAGTGACAAGGAGGGAATGTGGAAAAGTAAATTTTGCCATGTTCTGTGTCACTACGTGTCATCCATCACATGTTATGTGTGCATGACCAATATGCATATGTTATTCCCCATGCCCGATTAATGACGCAATTATAGTTGTGTCCACCTCTAGTATGCCAGTTTCCAGTCCTCGTGAATACTACGAATACCAGGCCTATGTAAAGCTACGTTGCCACGTTTCTCAGTGTGCACGTTATTTCTATTATAAAGTCCCCGTTTCCAGGCCTCAACAGGGCCTGGACATCAGATTCAGCTCCTGTCTCCTGGAGCCTCGCTAAGGAGCGATACAGCCCCCACCTGTATCCTCGACCTTTCACTTACTTCCTGCCTCGCAGTGCCCGGTGCAGCTTGGCTCTGCCTCTGAGTCTGCCAAAGAATATGTTATGATTCCAGCTATCAGTTCAGTCCTCCTTTTCTGCATTCCTAAGCTACTGAACTGCATCAATAGTTTCCGTCATTGTCTAGCCTATGCGGCTCCATATTAAGAGAAATACTGTATTTAATGGTCATTTAATATTCTTCATCACGCACTACATGTAGAATAAATGCATGCTCCAGTCTTAGAGTCAGTTAGCTTTTCCCCTCATGACTTCTAGTTTATATCAACATGTTCCCTAAACATCAGATACTAGATAGGGTTTAGGTACATGTCGCTCCGACCCTCCAGACTTTAGTCTCTGCTCCTAGCACAGAGTTCATAGCCCCCAGCTTCTCCTCGTAACACGTCATTGCCAGTTTGCGCGCACCACCAGGTTAGAGGTCCCGGCTCCTTAGGTAGCCCCCTCCATGGTTTCCGCCCCATTCATGACATATTCTGTTACGTTTGCATCACATGTCTGAGTTACACCTTCTTTTTACTCTTATCTTTCGCGACTGCTACGCGTCACGCCTTCTGCTCCACCCACTGCTACGCCTAATGCAATGTAATGCTATGTGTTTGCGCTATGTATATATGCTCGTGTATTGTTATTAAAAGTTAGCGCGCTCATCCCAGATCGAGCCCCAGCAGCTGCTGGGCCCTGTCATCCTATTCCTATGCAGGTTGTCCTGTTCCTGTCCTTATGCTGTATTAAACCTGCAAAACTCCTACTACCTCGAATCTTGACTCTTATTTATTGAGCTATCTGTTATTCATTTCATTCATTCAAAAATAGATCCGGTATTATTTATTTATATACCACAAGAGGACAAAGTGACATAATAGTCTTTACGAGGTCTCGATAGTGAGCTCTTCTTCCTCTTCTCTATTCTTGAGGTATAGGGACCTCTATCAATTTATTTCAAACACAAAAAGGTGTTAGCTGTTTTAAACGCAGGGGGCAACTCTGCCTGTGGAACAGTGGATGAATAGCAGTCGACAGTCTCTGTTTATTTAAGGAATTGGTATGTATTTGGGTGTATAAGATAGACATGTGGTTACAACTTTTTCTTGAAACCCTAATAGATTTTATGATATTGACTTTAGTAGTAGTAGAACGCTTTATTCGATTTTAGAGCAAGCATAAAATCATAAAAGCAACAATCATAGTAAGCAATTTCATACAGGGTCATAAAAATACAATAAAATAGAATTAAACATTATATATACGTTTACAGATTAAAGACTTTCATAACTACAATTGATGGGTAAAAGATTTTGTTTCCGCAGAATACATTGTATAAAACCAAACATAATTGCTATACACACTTCATTTTTCAACGATAAAAATTGTTAAAACACTGGAACTACAATTAATCATGTTTGCAACGAATTTTCAAACAGATTTTAAGAAACATAGCAATGCATTTAGCATTTGATACTGATTCTTGATGTTGTAACGCCATAAGGGCAGGACGGCATCTTCGCAAACCCTGGGATAACAATATTGGAGTAATCCAACATTTGCGAGGTGATTCATAACATTTGCAGAACAGTATTACATGGATAGTGGACTGTTCAGAAATACCATCACAGGGACACCGGGTAATTGGAGTGGACCAATCTTGTTTCTTTGGAAATGTAACCAGACGAAAAAATATATTGAACCTGAACCGGGTCAACAGATATTTTTTGTAGGTGGTCAGACAAAAGGTGAGATACGGTTGAATGCCCTGAGTACATTGAATAGTTAAAATTTGTCGGTTAGAGACTTTATTAATTTCTTGGGCTATACGTAATTCCCTTAAATGTGACAAACATAACATTTTTAAGGTCTTTCTTGTAATAGTAGATAAAATAGAACGTTCTTTAAAATATGTAGAAAGATCCAAATCCTTAAGAAAGTTGTGTACAAAGGACAGCCACGGGATATCTGACCAATTGTCTAGGCCCAAACAGTCTAAGATTAATGCACGTGTTAGACTACACTGCTCCGTTGACCAAATTCGGTGCCATAGTAATATTGGCTGAATTTTAATATGATCGGCAATGTAATCCATGCCCAGTTCGATATGGCAACCAAACGTTGGAGAGCACTGTGGGACGGCCAACAGAAAACGAATACAATTATTTTCTACCCTCTGTAAGATGTCCACGGGTACGTGGCCCCACACCCCAGCACCGTAAACAGCTAGACTATGGCATTTTGCATAATATATTTGCATAAGTTCTTTTGGGGGAGGCTTCCCTAATTTACGCGCAAAGACAATAAGGGCAGAAGTAGCTCTCAGGAATAGGAGGTGCCTACTACTAGTGGCCTGTTTCCAAGAAGAATTGTTATCAAATAGAATACCTAAGTATGGGTAAGTCTTGGTACAGTCCAACTTGGTTTCTTCAATAAATATAGTTTTTTTCTTGGCTATCTTTTTACCAAAATGCATAGCAAAAGTTTTTTTAATATTGACCTTAAGGTCCAGTGTGGCCATAAATTTGCAGTAGGAGTTTAACTGAATCTGGAGTTGTATTGGGGTTCGCGCCATGATCACCGCATAGTCCGCGTATAGTAACGCAGGAATGGGACGACGGGCGATAGCTGGTAAGTCCTGACTCACCTCTAGCATGGCCTTCTCAAGACAGTTCGTATAGAGGTTAAATAAGAAGGGAGCCAGGACAGGCCCCTGTCTGACTCCCTTAGTGACTGCAAAGGGGGGAGTAAGCTCACCGTTCACCCCAAATCTAACCCTGGCCGATGCTTCCGAATACAGCTCGCGTAGGAAGGATATTATCGGTGGGTCTACGCCCAGTTCTGTTAAGATTGACCACAGCCTTGAATGTGAGACACAGTCAAAAGCTGCGGTCAAATCCACATAGACTAAGTGGAGGTTAGCTTTCTTAGCCTGGACATATTTCCCAATAAGAAGGGAGAGATTCAACGCCTGCTCCACAGTGCCCAGGCCCTCCCGGAAGCCGTATTGCAGGTCTGTCAAGATGTTATTGTCCTCAGACCAGACCCTGCCTGTGGAACAGTGGATGAATAGCAGTCGACAGTCTCTGTTTATTTAAGGAATTGGTATGTATTTGGGTGTATAAGATAGACATGTGGATACAACTTTTTCTTGAAACCCTAATAGATTTTATGATATTGACTTTAGTAGTAGTAGAACGCTTTATTCGATTTTAGAGCAAGCATAAAATCATAAAAGCAACAATCATAGTAAGCAATTTCATACAGGGTCATAAAAATACAATAAAATAGAATTAAACATTATATATACGTTTACAGATTAAAGACTTTCATAACTACAATTGATGGGTAAAAGATTTTGTTTCCGCAGAATACATTGTATAAAACCAAACATAATTGCTATACACACTTCATTTTTCAACGATAAAAATTGTTAAAACACTGGAACTACAATTAATCATGTTTGCAACGAATTTTCAAACAGATTTTAAGAAACATAGCAATGCATTTAGCATTTGATACTGATTCTTGATGTTGTAACGCCATAAGGGCAGGACGGCATCTTCGCAAACCCTGGGATAACAATATTGGAGTAATCCAACATTTGCGAGGTGATTCATAACATTTGCAGAACAGTATTACATGGATAGTGGACTGTTCAGAAATACCATCACAGGGACACCGGGTAATTGGAGTGGACCAATCTTGTTTCTTTGGAAATGTAACCAGACGAAAAAATATATTGAACCTGAACCGGGTCAACAGATATTTTTTGTAGGTGGTCAGACAAAAGGTGAGATACGGTTGAATGCCCTGAGTACATTGAATAGTTAAAATTTGTCGGTTAGAGACTTTATTAATTTCTTGGGCTATACGTAATTCCCTTAAATGTGACAAACATAACATTTTTAAGGTCTTTCTTGTAATAGTAGATAAAATAGAACGTTCTTTAAAATATGTAGAAAGATCCAAATCCTTAAGAAAGTTGTGTACAAAGGACAGCCACGGGATATCTGACCAATTGTCTAGGCCCAAACAGTCTGAGATTAATGCACGTGTTAGACTACACTGCTCCGTTGACCAAATTCGGTGCCATAGTAATATTGGCTGAATTTTAATATGATCGGCAATGTAATCCATGCCCAGTTCGATATGGCAACCAAACGTTGGAGAGCACTGTGGGACGGCCAACAGAAAACGAATACAATTATTTTCTACCCTCTGTAAGATGTCCACGGGTACGTGGCCCCACACCCCAGCACCGTAAACAGCTAGACTATGGCATTTTGCATAATATATTTGCATAAGTTCTTTTGGGGGAGGCTTCCCTAATTTACGCGCAAAGACAATAAGGGCAGAAGTAGCTCTCAGGAATAGGAGGTGCCTACTACTAGTGGCCTGTTTCCAAGAAGAATTGTTATCAAATAGAATACCTAAGTATGGGTAAGTCTTGGTACAGTCCAACTTGGTTTCTTCAATAAATATAGTTTTTTTCTTGGCTATCTTTTTACCAAAATGCATAGCAAAAGTTTTTTTAATATTGACCTTAAGGTCCAGTGTGGCCATAAATTTGCAGTAGGAGTTTAACTGAATCTGGAGTTGTATTGGGGTTCGCGCCATGATCACCGCATAGTCCGCGTATAGTAACGCAGGAATGGGACGACGGGCGATAGCTGGTAAGTCCTGACTCACCTCTAGCATGGCCTTCTCAAGACAGTTCGTATAGAGGTTAAATAAGAAGGGAGCCAGGACAGGCCCCTGTCTGACTCCCTTAGTGACTGCAAAGGGGGGAGTAAGCTCACCGTTCACCCCAAATCTAACCCTGGCCGATGCTTCCGAATACAGCTCGCGTAGGAAGGATATTATCGGTGGGTCTACGCCCAGTTCTGTTAAGATTGACCACAGCCTTGAATGTGAGACACAGTCAAAAGCTGCGGTCAAATCCACATAGACTAAGTGGAGGTTAGCTTTCTTAGCCTGGACATATTTCCCAATAAGAAGGGAGAGATTCAACGCCTGCTCCACAGTGCCCAGGCCCTCCCGGAAGCCGTATTGCAGGTCTGTCAAGATGTTATTGTCCTCAGACCAGACCCGCAATCTATCTAGGATCAGGCGACCAGCTACTTTACCAAGCGAATCCAGGACGGAAATGGGCCTGTAACATGCAGGATTGTTGCGGTCTCCCCTCTTGAAAATGGGCAGCAGGGTAGAGGTTGACCAAGATTTTATAAGGCCCCCTTTTAGAGCTGCTTCAATTACTCTGGTCAGTACCGGCGACCAGAGCTCCTGCGTATGAGTGTAGATATCCAAAGGTACGCCGTTTGGCCCGGGGGCCTTGCCAGACTTCGAAGATGACAGGGCATTAACTACTTCATCATGACTGAAAGATAATTCGATAGGAAAAGGTGATGTGTGAGGTGATGTGTGAGGAAAAACTCCCTCCCCACTTTCGTTTGAGTAGAGACTTTCAGCTGAGAATATTTTCGAAAAGTGAGAGACCCATCCCTCTGCTGTAATTGCTACCACAATACTGGGGCCAGGGTTCACATCAGTCAAGAAGGGTGATTTGACCACTTTCCAAAACATAAAACTATCCTTTCTATTACAGCTCTCATGAAGCTTCACCCACAGATCTTTTTTAATTTCTTGCCTACATTTTTTTTGGCCAAATTATAAAGCTTTCTCAGCTTCCTAATTTCAAGTTGATCCCTCACAGGTTTGCGTAAGGCTATTTTTAGGGTCGAAAGAGCCTTACGACATTCAGAATTAAACCACCATTTATCTTGCGAGAAGTTCTGCTTTTGCTTACGAAGCAACTCCTCGCTAATTACCTTAGTGATATTAATAAAACCCGTCATAATCTGCTCTGCAGAGGAATGCAAATTTAAACATGTTTCCAGCATAGGAAGGGCTCTGGTTATGACCTTTGTTGTGATAGCATCCGGATCTACTTTGGACCATTTAACCGAGTAGCCATTGGTTTTTTCTATGCTTATGGCTTTATGGTTTAATAACCCATGGTTACCAGTTGTATTACGTGCGTTCTGCACTAAGATGGTGACACTGTTGGGGAAATGATCACTACTAATATCATCTCCAGTTAAAAATGTGAGCAGCTCGTCCTTTATATAGTTGGAGATCAAGATTAAATCAATTATGCTGTTACAACCCCTGCCGTGAAAAGTGGGGGAGAAGTCGATTGAGGGCTCAACTGATTCATTTGCGTACCCCAGTCCTAGGGTAAAGAACTTTTCATTTAAGATGTTCCCAGCACTGGAGTGAGCGAAATGTGTTAGAGGTCTCCCACCTTCATCTACGATACCACACTTTGTCTTATGTTCTTTACATAAAGTAATATTAAAATCTCCACCCCATATCATCTTAAAAGGCAAAAAGGAGCGTCTATTCCGTTGCTCATGTAAAACAGAGGTTATCCTATTTAGGACTTTGACAAATTCAGGTGATGGCAAATTGTTATGGAAATTCACCAAAAAGTATGTATGCCCTTGATTCACTGAGAGTTTAAGGATCTGATAATTCTCTTCAGTTTTTATTTCAGTGATTTCCTTAAGTGGGAGGGTATTAGATACATATACTGATAGTCCTCCCTTGGGTCTACCAAAAAGGGAAGGACGTGCACTTGAGTGATACGATCTGTACCCCTGAAGATGGATAGCAGTCACCGACCATGTTTCCTGGCAGCATACTACATTGTGATTTCTAATTGTTTCTAGCCAGTTAAGTTGGCCGACTTTAGGACGCAGGCCTGCTATGTTCCAGAATATGATGGAAAGGGTCAAACTACTAGATGATTGTACCTTGGGAGAGAGATACAGTTGTTTAAAATGAATTTGAGTTTCCGCAGTTTGACCTTGAGACAACGGAGAGAGATCTTGTGTTAAGTTCCAAGGCCCTTCGTTCAAGATACTGTTTTCCGGGGCCTTGTTTGGAAGATCGCTAGAGCGATAAAAACTGCCACAGTGGTTCTCAGATAGGGAGACCTTTTGGGATACAGTCAGCTTGTCTAGGGGGTGCAGATTAAAGTTATCCAAAGAAGTAGGGGTGGTTGTTAGTCATTCTATATCATCTATTACTGACAGAATGTTAAATCGATTCTGGGTGGGGATCAGAAATGGTCTTGTATTCAGTTGATGATTGAACCTGCGTTCCTGAGTAGGAAGGTTATTCCACAGTGAGGGATAATAATTGCCTGGGGGCCTGAAGTGATCATTCTGGTATTGAAATGAGGGTCTATAGTGATCGATCTGATGTAAGGGTAGGGACCTAAAGCAGGCATCCTGATATTGAGGTAGAGATCTGAGGCGATCATCTAGATGTTTAAATTGAGGCCTAAAGTGTTCAACCTCACGTTGGAATAAGGGTCTGATGTAATCATCCTGGTGATGGACTAGAGGCCTGGGATTAGTAACAGGGGTTATCAGATTTCTGGGATAGAAGTAGGACAGATCACGGGCTGTAATTACATTACTGCTGTTGGGAGGAAACCAATCTAAGATATATCTGACTGCCCTTATGTCTCTAAAATTTATTATAATGATATCCCCCGTAATGTTCTTTATACTGGGTCCTAGCCAGGGAAGACGCCTGATGTGTAGAATTTCGCCATTCACGTTAGGAGGTAGGGGTCGGTTCTGCCTGAGCCAAAATATGACTTTATTTTTTAACTGGTTTTGGTTTTCATTCTTACCATCCTCCAAAACCGGGACTCCAGTGAGAACCACCACAAGTGGAGCTGCTTCCGGAGGCAGTTCCGCATTGTGCCTCTTAGAAAAGGATGGCCTCACAGAATCTTCATGGCCGATAGTTTTTTGAGAATTTCCTAGAGGGTTAGGTTTTCCACCCACCTGAGCCACTTTATTACTATTTTTCACATTTAGCCAGGATGTTTTGGAGGGCATTGGTTTTGGGGTTTTCAGTTTAATTTGATTTGTAGTTTTTGCTTCCTTTTGAGCAATTATGTTTGGGGATGATACAGTAGTTGTGGGCACTAGTAGGGGCACTGGTACACCCTTAATTCCTACTTTAATTTCATTGATTGCCTGTTCTAAGTTCCCCAACTGTTGAGCTATTCTTTTTAGTCTCTCTACTGAAGGCAATGTGAGAGATCTAACCAGTTTTTCAATGCTTCCCATTAAATCAATACCAGATGGATCTAGTATTGGGAAGGGTGATTCAATAGCTGGTGTGGGTAATGTGGGTGCATCAGATGAGGAGCTCTTAGATTTGGCAAGATCAATGAGACTGATCTTATTTCTCTGTGATCCACTCCCCCCCTTTCTCCTTCTTTTCGGGGGAAGGCCTTGTGGTCGTGGGTTTTTAGAAGGTTTATTACGTTTTTTAGGAGTCTCTACCAATGGTGACGGTGTATCTACCAAGGCTTCTGCCTCTCGCGTCATGTTACCTGAAGAAGCAGAAAGGTTTATGAGCGAATCATTATTTGGATCGGGAGTAGGGGTTATATCTTGGAGGAGTAATGGAATGCTATCTCCAAAAGATGTATCAGGACCCTCACTTTCGCAATACTTGCTGGGATGCGGTGACATGACTAGCTGTAGCGGGCCCAGAGATGAACGTTTGTTCTTAATAAGCTCAACAGAGCGACGTCTCTCGGCCCGTCGTTCAGCGAGTGCGATGTCCCTGTCAGTTCCTGTAGCAGTCCTGATTATATAATTGTCTAATGTCCCTCGTTTTACTCCTCCACCCACTGAGGATGTTACTTTGGGGGCAGGTGAGGTCATAGTGCCTACTTAATGCTGTGAATACCTAGCCAGAACACACTTAAGCTGTAATATTATCACAGACCAAGCTGTAAACATACATTAAACAATACTCAAATAGGCCACATAAAGGCTTAGATGGGTCTGCTTACTGGAAACAAGTACATGTTCTAACAGTCAATCAGTCCTCGCCGTAGGTAGCACATCAAAGGGGGGGGCCCATCCCGGCCTCCTCCGGCCTGTGAGGGCCTAAGAGGGCCCGCCCTTTGCCCGGGCTTAGCCCGGCGTTGCCCGCGCGCTCCCGCGACGCGGGGGGTGACATGGGATTTAAAGCGCCTCCTGGCGCGTATTCTCCGTCAGCAGGGCCGCAAGGGAGCTTGGGTGATGTAGTTCCTGGCTCCCCTCGGTCCCCCTCCACAGCAGCCGCGCTCTGGATGGAAGGCTGCGGCAGCGGGGAGAGACCGGTTGCGGTGACGATGGCCTCTACGGGTGCCGATTGGGACCGGTTGGAGTTTCCCTCGTTCGCACAGCAAACAGGAGCCAAAAGGTAGGCGGTGACAGCAAAGTAATCAGTTTGGTTCCCCCGCTCCACCGGGGGTGACGTGGGATTTAAAGCGCCTCCTGGCGCGTATTCTCCGTCAGCAGGGCCGCAACGGAGCTTGGGTGATGAAGTTCCCGGCTCCCCTCGGTCCCCCCCCCACAGCGGCCACGCTCTGGATGGAAGGCTGCGGCGGCGGGGAGAGACCTGTTGCGGTGACGATGGCCTCAACGGGTGCAGATTGGGACGGGTTGGAGTTTCCCTAGCTCGCACAGCTAACAGGAGCCAAAAGGTAGGCAGTGACAGCAAAGTAATCAGTTTGGTTGACTTTGTTTTTTCCTTATCTACTGATATTGATGCCCAAATATTATATATTTTTGCATCATTAATTGATACTGGGTATCAGCTCCTGGTTGAGAAAGGTAATGCCTTCCTATTCTTCTGACTGCGAGTGACTGTTGGTATTATAAAGTCCATTGCAGGGTTAAACATTTTATGATGTTTTCTTCTCCATAGATCTAATCTATCTGTGGGGATTGTGGATCAGAGTTATTCAGCCATACATTTCTGGAGGACTTTGGGTTTACCTTAAATATACAGGTAATGCTTCCATTGTTCTATACTTATAGTTTGCTGAGGATTTGCTAGATGTTCCACTTATGGTTTGCCAAATTCCTTTATAGATTTTAAGTCTGGTGCTGGGACACTGGACCAGAGATTTCTCAGCCAACGTTTTTCAACATCCCTAGAGTAGATAATGCTCTAAAGACTGGCAGTGCCTGGAACATAACCTAGAAAGGTATTATTCTTTAACAATATGTGTGACTGAAGCTTTAAGAAAGTATGAGTTGGAATGTGGGAGCCTGATCTAGCTGGCTGTACTTGTGCACTAGCTGTCTGCATCATCAGGTTATAAATGGTGTTTTTTTTTTCACAACCAGGTTATAAATGGTGTTTTTAAAGAAATGTAAAACCTTAGATATTGCTATGTTTGATGCTTGTTTTTTTGTATTTTTCTTTTTGTCTACGTATATGTATTCTAGAATTTACAATTTTGTTCCGGGAGTCATCAATTATCCTGAAGAAGGTGTTTTTTATCAATTTGCAACCCACTGAAAGGAGTCGATGCTTTTAATGTATAGACACTTGATCACTAGGTTATCTGCAAGCTTATAAAATTATACAAAGTACTCTAATTTGGCAGATAATTCAATATTCACGGTGGTCATGAACATCTTTGCATGTCTATTTTTTCTCTCCCGTTTTGTGTGTACAATTCTAGTGTATTTGTATATTTGTTTGTTACAAATCTCATTGGTTTTGATGTTATGAATTGTGATATTGTGCTTATTTGTATATGAAATTTCTAGGTATTTTTTTGAAAAAAAATTGTTAATTGTGTTTTTACATTGTATTTTATTCTGAAATAAAATATTTATCTAAATCTCTGAGATTGGAACATTTATGCTCTGATGATGCAGTATGGATATGTGAGGTGTCTGTAATCAATGTGTTTGATTTGGCCAAAGAGGACATTTTTTCTAACTTTAGTCCAAAGGGGTAATAAATGCCAAGTCTAACTAGCACAGAGTGACAGAGGGGACCAACGGTATGACTGCACCCGACCTCACGGCCCTTGCTGGGATTGGGGAAGCAAATGAGCCCTCTTCTGGACTTCCAGGGCAGCCTGGCTATCTGATAGTGCCATTAGAAAGCATTGCGGGTGACGAGATGGCCAAGGGGCTCGACGCTATCAGATGACCGGGCATGAAGAATGGCTATCTGGTCGCACTGTTCCTCAAGGAAAGGGCGTCTGCATGTTCTTGGAGGGGATGGGGACTCTGCGGCCCAAGTGCTCTGAGTCCCAGCTGGGTCTTAGGCATGTGGATGAGGGGGGGTCCTGACGGAGCTCTGACCTGGGGACCGCAGGCACCTTAGCATGCATGTGAAGTAGGGAGGACAGAGCCCAGGGCTGGACCATCTGTCCTGGGACCTGGCAGGACACCGTGGCCCGGTTAAGCTCCTGTACGCAGCTGAGCAGGCATGGGGAAGCCTCCCCAGGTCTGCGGGACCCCATCCCGCATGTTTTGCCACGTGGTGGGCCCAAGGGCGGAGCCCAGGATGGGTTGCCCTGTCCTAGGGCCCCATCAGAGCTTCTGAACCCAGCCAAGCAGGGGAAGACTCCCCGGGACCGATGAAACCTCCCTGTCCCAGCCCTTTAGCAGTGCGGCAGGCCAGAGGACAGAGCCCAGGGCAAGGTTGTCTGCTCCCGGCCCTTGCAGGACCCCAGAGCCCAGTCAGAGCTCCTGAGCCCAGTCCCACTGGTGGAGGCCTCTCTGGGCCAGCGGGAGCCTTTCCTTGGGGTATGGCCATGTGGTGGGCTGAAAGACGGAGCCCAGGATGGGGACCCTCAGAGCTTCTGAACCCAGACAAGCAGGGGAAGCCACACTGGGCCTGATTGACCCACGCCCCAGACCCTTTCCAGGGCAGCAGGCTGGAGGCCAGAGCCCAGGGCAGGACGGGCAAATCCGGGACCCCGTATGGACCCCAGGCCTGGTCTGAGCTTCTGGAACTGGCCGAATAAGAGATGCCTTTCTAGGCCCATAGGAGCTCATCCTTGGGGCTTGGCCATGTGACAGGCAGGGACACAAAGCCCAGGATGGGGGGCCTTCAGAGCTTCTGAAGCCAGCCAAGCAGGGTAAGGCTCCCCAGGCCCGATGGACCCCCTGTCCTGGACCCTTAGCAGTTTGGCAATCCAGAGGACTGAATCCAGGGCAGGGGTGTCCACCATGGGTCCTGGCAAAGTGGAGCTCCTGGACATGCCGCACCGAGGAGGACTCCCTGAGACCGAAGGATCCTAGGTGTTTGGCCATGCAATGCGAATGAAGAATGAGTCCAGGATGAGTGGCCCTCACGACAGGACCTGCTGGAACCCCAGTCAGAGCTTCTGAACCCAACCAAGCTGGGGGAGCCTCCCCGGGCCCGCTGGACCCCCCGTCACAGGCCCATGATAGTGTGGTAGGCCGGAGGATGGAGTCCAGGGCAGGGGTGTCTGCCCCAAGTACTGGCAGAGTGCAGCTCCTGGACAGGCCGCACTGGGGATGCCTCCCTGAGACTGCAGGAGCCTGTCCTATGGGTTAGACCATGCGATGGGATGGAAGAATGAGTCCAGGATGGGGGACCCTCACCATGGGACCGGCTGGGGCCTTGGTCAGTACTTCTGAACCCAGCCAAACAGGCCGGAGAATGGAGTCCAGGGTGGGAGGGCCATGCAGGACCCACCCCGGGTTCTGTCAGGGGCACCAGGGACCCAGCTGATCAGGGGAGGCCTTTCCAGGCCCACAGGAGCCTGTACCAGGGGTCTGACAATGTGGTGGGCAGGAAGACAGAGCCCAGTGTGGGGGGCCCCCAACCTGGAGTCTGCTGGTGTCTCGATCAGAGCTTCTGAACCAGGCCAAGCAGGGAAAGCCTCCACTGCGCCAATGAACCCCCATTCTCTGCCCGGCAGGATGGAGGACAAAGCCCGGGATAGGGCACCTGTCCAAGACCCAGTCGGAGCTCCTGGACTATGCCCCACCAGGGAGGCCTCCACAGGGCCCAAGGGACCCTGCCCCAGTTGCATTGTCACACAGCAGTCTCAGGGATGGGACCCAGGATGAAGGGCTCCCACCCAGAAGCCCAACGTGGCCTTGATCACAGCTTCTGAACACATACTAGCAGGAGGCTTCCCCGGGCCTCTAAGTACCCTGTCTTAGGCCCCTGTACTGGGCCCCTGGTGGTGTGGCAGGCCGGAGGACGGAGCCTGGGACAGGAATACCTGCCCAGGGCCTGGCAAGGCCTTTGGGCTCTATCAGGCTCTTGGACCCAGCCACGCAGGTGAAAGTTCCCGGGGCCCAGAAAAATGATAATAGCACTTTTTCTACCATTTTTGTTTCCTTATATTTTGGACCCGGGCTCTGACAGCACCCAGGGAAACCTAGCCAACCTAGGGTTATCCAGGGTGGGCTGACTTGCATGACTCTCACCACGTTTTATTACTCAGACTCCCTTGTAGCCTCAAACTTTGACCATGAAAAACACATTTTCCTCACATTTCTGTGATGGAAAGGTCTGGAATCTGCAGGGAGCCTTCCTTCCGCACGGCATTCACCCAGGTATTCCAATACAAATGGAAGGGGCAGCTCTTTCCCTGGTCCCAAGAATTAAAAAAAAACAAATGAAATCTCACTGCTGTAAACAGCAAAGGGATTTCTTGGACGTGTGGTCCTCCGCACACAGACAACGTGTTGGAGGATGTAAACGTTACGTCCTTGGCACAAAAGGGGTGAAGACAAGGAAGTGGTACATGGAACCACTGCCTACTCTTAAAACGTAGTCTACAAAGAGTTCCATTGGGTAAAAGACAATTCCTTCCATACAGTGAAAGTTAATGAAAAACATTACTTCATATGCAGTCTGAATACATATCTGGACAAACCACCATGATGCTTCTAGCCATATATATATTTCATTGAGCAAGTATGGTTTGTATTTGCCCCGGGCTGAAATTTTCCATTTTAAAGGGGTCGGCTCCCCATAGAGGTGTAAGCCATACACACATCTATCTTTGGATCACATTTGGATATCATGGTGGCATTGGCACCAATGGTGATTTGATCTACTCTAATTCCCTTTACTGAGTAACAGATTTTCACTCATGAAATTGGTGGTGTTTACTATTTTTTCTGATTATTTCTAGATGATTTGATATATACCTTTATCTGGACTCCAACCAGGATAGGAGTTCCATAAGTCTGAGATCTTAAGACCTGGTGAGTCGCCCTTTGGCCGCCTTATTTCTATTTTTGTAATATAACTTGTCCTGACACACCCCACTGATTTGATCGAACATTTTTTATTTTGGCTGTCTCTGCATAATTCATTTTTTCCTGAGGAAGACCCTATATGATGCCTTTTCAGTAATACAGACACCAGGGTTGAAACATCAACATACTTTCTACTCATGTCCTTAGTCACTGTAACCTTGAATAGATGACATGGCGGTGTACTTCGGCAGTTGAAATTGGACAGAGATCCTTCACTTTTATCTTATTTATGCATTTATGTAATGTTCGTTATTCTATCAATGTCACACGATATATCACTATATGTCACATCAGACAAGGATAAACTTTTTGTTTTTGTTCATGTTGTGTCTGACAACCATACTGACTAAATGAAATATATGTATGACTTTAAGCATCATCATGGTATGTCCAGATCTATATTCAGACTGCATAAGAAGTTATGTTTTTCATTTAACTGTCACTGTATGGAAGGAATTGTCTTTTACCCAATGGAACTCTTTATAGACTTTATTAACAATACCCAGGTTCCGAGGGACACATGGTTGCCCCTTTGACTTTAATAGTACTCTTAAAACATATTCTTGTAAACATCTACAAACGGTAAAGAGGCCCAATAAAGGGGAAACGGTCATGTGGGGATATCTTCCTATTTGTGAATGGTTTACCACTAATATTCAATAGTCTGTAAATGATTAATGTTGTTTACCAGATTTCGGTTGCAAAACAATAATGCACCTCATTACGAATCACTATCCGGACAGGACACCATAAACACACCCCTTACAAATACTGATACGAAATGGGGGCGCAAACCCATATTGCTATTCGGTAACATGCTACTGAATTGCAATTTGGGTTTGGCACACACAAAAAGCCCATTTTGTGGTCGGAATTGACTCGAATTTTGCGAAACAAACCCTTTGCGATAGCAAAAAGCCTTATTACATCTGGCTCCCTACAGCCTGATTCATCAACGGCCCGTTTTGCGAGCCCCTAATAGCGATTCATAGCGAATCGCTATTAAGGACTTGCAAAACGGTATTCATGTAGGAATTGCTAAATAAATAGCGATTCCTACATATTCCTTATTTGCGAGTAGCAAATTGCTAATCGCAAATAAGGAATAACTCCCCATTCATTCCTATGGGCCAAAAGGCCCATAGAAATGAATGGGGAGTATTCCTTATTTGTGATTAGCAATTAGCTACTCGCAAATAAGACACCGATTTAAAGGGTGCCAGGGGTGTCCAAAGGACACCCTGTAGCACCCCTTAAATGCAAATTGAAACAGGTGTTGCGCACACACATGTCCAAAGGACATGTGTGTGTGCAACATGCAACTTAGAAAAATGCTTTTAAAAGCATTTTTCTAAGTTTTTGCTATTTACCGAGAGGTCTGACCTCTCGGTAAATAGCGGCCCAAAATTGCGAATTAGAAATTTAAAAATGGTTGATGAATTGGATTCCTTAAATGTAATTCCTCGCAATTTAGCGAATTAGCAATTACCGATTTTTGCATTTGGGATGATGAATCCCAAATGCAAAAATTGCGCTCGCAAAGGGCCAGATTCTCAGAATCTAGCCCTTTGCGAGCGCAATTCGGCTTGATGAATCAGGCTGTTTGTTTGGTATCCACATCCTAGTTGGTATCGCGTGTTCCATAGGATGTCAAAAGAGAAAATGAGCTGGTATAAGTAAACCTGGTGCAGCTCAAGTCTGTGTGCCTCCCGGGACCACTACAGGCACAAACCTCTCACTAAAATGCAATGCTGTAAGTAAGGGATACAGCTTTACAAGTTTGAAATGTATTTAAAAAAATGTTTAATTTAACTCTGTAAATTTGATCTATAAAGGCTTGTGCAGATGGAGGTGAGAGTGGAAGTGAGGATTACACGTGTAAAGTTGCATTTCTCATTTAAATTGCCACAAAAAATCATAAAATACCTGCATTTTCAATCAACCATGCCTCTAAACACTTCTCACTCACACCGATGTTGTAACTCGGCCCGCAGCTACATTCAACAGAAACATTTTAGGGTGGCCCGAAATGCAAAAACAAGCAACAATCTTTTAATGTCCCTCCAAGAACGTCAAAACATTGTTATTCACAAGAGTGAAATCTATCACAGCCATGACGAGCAATTACCTGGTTCAACTGCTAAGTGCTAGTAAAAATAAAGGAGACAGGCACATGTCTGGATGAGTTCCTTCCAAGCTTACCCTGAAAAAAGGCAGATTTGTGATGTGTTCTGCATCACTTGACTATCCTGGCTGAAGAATTCCAGGACGTTAATGAGGCCTGGCCTTCCTCTGCTGTACCGCTCTTGCTGTTATTCTCAGTCAAGCTGTGCGCCTTCAAGTGTTTCTCCAGTTGACCATGTGCAGCTCCTGACGCTCGTCAGAGATGACATGAAACCAGCCTTTGTGTGGTTTCCGAGTATGTCCCGGGGCCCTCATTAAACCCTGCCATTCCATTCTGCTATCCATTACACTGGGATACCTTCAAAAATAAGTGCATATATGAAAATGTATCCCGAGGCTTCTCGTATTTCTTTTTCCACTTCCTTTAGTGCTGCTGGATATCCTTTATCTAGACCCCGTGTCTTGTCAAACCAGCTTAATTGTTCAATAAAATGCTTTATTCCCCCCTCGTCAAAAATGGCAGATTTTTTGAGTACCTAAAGCAAAATGGCAGACATAGTAAACTGTCAATGGATTCAACGCGGAAAGTCCACATATTCAGGGGCATATTACCAACCAATAGAGATAATTTTTGTCTCTAACTTGTTTAGAGACAAAACTTATCGCCGCAAATCGGCGATTTTTATCGCAGATAAACCTTGCTATTTGCAAGGTTTATCGCAAATGCGATAAAAAACGGCCGCAATGCATGAATATCGCTGAAAAGTCAGCGATATTCATGCATTATCGAGCAAATGCTCTTAGCCATGTTATCCACCTCCCATTGGATAACATGGCTAAGAACTGCTCAGGGCAGGTGTTAGCTTTTGGAGATATTCGCGCTAAGCGCGAATATCTCCAAAAGTTGGTAATAGGAGATAGCGATGTTAGCGACTGTTTCCAGTCGCTAACATCTTGGCACGCCCACTTTGCATGTCATTAGTGATAAATATCACTGACATGCAAAGCGGGGCCCAAGATGGTCACTATCTCCTATTAGCTGTCGCTAACTGGTGTTAGCGACAGCTTGGTAATAGGGAGATAATTTTATCTCCGCTTTCTTGGCTTTTAAAGCCAAAAAAGTGGAGATAAAGCCCCTTGATAATATACCCCTCAGTGTTTCCCTTTCCTCTTTTATTCTTTATTTTTGCGCATACATTAATCTTAAGGTTGGGGTATCCACGTTCAGAAATGTTGGGGTGCCTAATATTTCACGCCCTAAACCTTTCTGTCAAAAAAGGGACTACGGCATTAAAGAAGTTTTAATGTAATAAATCTGGTACTGTATGTACATTTAAAACTGTTTATCTGTAGGTGTCTGTAAAGCTTGCAGTGCTCTTGTACATAGGGGGTGGCTCCATTTCAGAAGTAATCGAACAGTGCCACCATCTGGCGACTGATGGACTTGGGTTAGGTTGGAGGTTAGGTAATGGTGGGCAGATATATGTCCAACACCAAACGCAAAATCACCACACCCATCAAACGGAAAGTGGCAAACTTTCACTCTTGAGATGCCAATAGCTGATTGCTTGTGTGTGAGGAGCTAAGCTTGCCTCTTTGGCCTTACCTGGTGTTATCCCGAGGTCAAGGCATCAAGGCATGTTATCAGAGCTTCATGGGATGACTCACTCAGCGGCAATCCACAAAATCTATAATTTATAATTGCGATAATAGTTGGAACAAGTGCAGCATCAAAAAGAAACTCACGATGGCATTGCCCGTTGTTTTTCCTGTTACACTTCGCATAGACGTTCACTTGCTGCAGTGGGGCACACAAGAGGAAATACACGGATAGCTATAGTGAATGCTCATTATGCTACATTGCGCAATTGAGATGTCTGTATAAAAATCCTACAACAAGCCCACGGGAAAAAGAAGAATGGACAGAAAGAGAGCAGCTGTTGGTCCTGTCACATGTGATTTTAGCACTACAAAAAGTAGAGCAAAATACAGGATCAGTATTTTGTATAGTTTCATTTAATTCTGCATAATTCTTTGGACATTTTGCTGTCTTTCCACAAAGTAAATAGTGTTATTTTCATCCAGGCCAAGTTTTGACTCACTTACACTGAGGTCTGATGATATCATCACATATGTACATTTGTTGTTTCATCCAATACATGCTGGACACATCATTAAATAAAATTATTAGTGCCTCATTTACAAAGAATTGGCGTATAGCAGAGTTGCAAGGCATTTTGCTGTGCTGCCCTATGCCATTTCAAAATGCAGGACTGAAATGTATTTACAAGATAACGGTGCATCCCTGTCCTTTTAGCCAATGCCAGCACACAATTTGCAGCCGAGTACCATCACAGGCACCCTTTCATTAAGGTGCAAGGGTGTCTGCGTTGGTGGCATAATTGTTTTTGAGCAGGAAGGGTCACCCTCCAGCACAAAAACAATTACTAGAGGCATTTTCCTCGTTGCATGTGAGCTGCAGAATGCAGCACCTGGGGAACGAGTTAAAAACGAGGAGAAATGTATTTCTCGCACTTACGCCTGCTCAGGAGAGGGGTCCAGAAACTTCCTTCGCGTTGGGCCCACCTTACTTCCCTGTTAAAATCACAAATAGGGAAACACACATTAGAATTCTCCCCAGTGCAAAGATGCCAAATACATTTTCCTTAATGTAAGGAATGTGTGTTAGTTTACAGAGCCAAAAATTAGACTGGTTAAGTTTATTTGACCTCCGTGTTGTTTTATAAACATCTTGTCTAATTATAATCACTTGAGTTGAATCCTCTGGACTATTAAAGATGTATCTAAAGAAATCAATCCCTGCGGTCCCGGGCAGGTTGTTCATGCGCATTGTGGGCACATTGCACTTGGAGAATACTCTCCTCATTTAGCTAAAATATAGTAAGCCCTGCCCGGTTCTTAACTACTGACCGTCCGACCCTAGGTGATTACTTCTGCTTTAATGAAATACATAGTTATAACACTCTGCGCCCATTCTGTGCCTCCTAACCCAGGAAAATATCGACCTTAGTACCATAGTGATGTATATCGTATAGATGCAACTTCTTGCAATCACCCCATTTTTATAGTGCCCCAAAATGCTCTATACAGATCAAGTGGTCCTATGGCGGTTGCATGACGAAGCCCTGCATGCACTTACCCTGTATTGCCTTTACAATGCAGTCACTATCCCGCCTGCAACATTATCACCTGTTACTTTACCACACAAGTCATTACAACAACTTGCTTTAGAGGGCACTGGACTGCCCAATAGTATGAATTACTATTCAAAACTCAATTTTATGCAACAGTAGGGAAGGTGTTGGACTTAAAAATCCAACACCAGTCCAACAAAGTGACCCCATAGCAAGTCACTGTAACGACTTATGTGGTAAAGTAACACGTGGTAAAGTTGCAGGTGGGGTAGTGACTGTTGTAAAGGCTGGTCATTGTTGAAACTGTGGGGTAAAGGATGTTTTGCCTGCTAGACTATTAGCGTGTTTTAGCTCCTCAAAAACTGCCACCATCTTAGGTCGAGCCTGCGTAAAACAATATGTTTTGAAGCATTTCAAAAAATGTTCACCAGACCATGAATCTAGCAATATGGTTCCTGACTAGGCATAACTCATCTACAGCAATGGGGTAAGGCTGCTTGTGGGGTATAGTCAAGTCTTACTGCGCAGGTTTGTCTGTGCATCACTCTCCCTAGAACTTCTGGCAGAATTAACACATTGCTTGTGGGGTATAATCAGGTCTCACTGCACAAGCATGTCTATATGTCCCGCTTGATTAAACTACTGGCAGAATTTAACATTCATACAGATATTAGAGGATTAGATCAAACATTTAGCCCAACATTCAAGCCTTTTCTTTTGGTGCCAAATTTTGTCATGAACCATTGCTCCCTGAGTTTTCTTTGTTCCTCATCATTACCCCCTCTCTTTCTAGCCTGCATTTTTTCCAAAATGAACCACCTTATCCCAGTGTTGAGGTACCCCTTCACCAAGAAAAAATGTCGGAGACCAGTTGGACATATGCCCTCCACACCTGCAACCCGACTACCGCCACCAAGCTCAAGCAGGAAGTTAGAAGTTTTAACGTCTGGATCATCAATTGCACTGACAGCATCGTCCCCATTAATAGCAACATCCAGAGAAAACCCTCCAAAAAGGCCAGCTGCGACACCCAAGAACTTAGAATAATGAAACAAAACAGCAATCAGCTGGGTAGGAGATGGTGCACCAACAAAAACACCTCCAACAGGGCAGCCTTCAAGACTTCCCACTCTCTCTACCACTGCCTGCTGAGAGCAACAGCAACAATGAAGACATCCCTAGCTGCACACATCGAAACCAGCCCCAACAACACTAAGGAGCTTTTCAACATCGTTAAGGAATTCTCCAACCGGGTTGCAAGCACAAACAACATCATATCCTCACAGGGGCTGTGTAAAAACCGTGATTACTTATACTACAACAAGATCACAACCATATTCAGAAACTTCAATACCCAAACCACTCCTATGGACTTCCTTGACAGGTGGACCACACCCAACCGACATGAACGACGTTCTGACCACTTGGAACCCCCTCTCAAACCAGGCCACCATCTCTACCATGCAATCTATCCACTCAGACGCTCCATCAGACCCATACCCGCACCACATTTTCAATCTCAGAAACCAAAAGAATGACTAGGAACTCACTATCCTGCTGAACACCTCCATCACCACTGCAATATCTACTGATGCCTGAAAACATATCAAAATCAGACGATTACTCAAAAAACCCTCTGACGACACCAGCAAACTCATAAATTACCGACCAATATCCCTGCTCCCTTTCCCAGGGAAGGCACAGGAAAAGATCATCAACTAGCAACTCATGACACACCTGGAGCAGAACCAGCTACTTGAATCCTCCCAATCCGGCTTCCACAGCAATCACAGCACAGAGAAAGCCCTCAATGCAGCCACTGACAAAATCCGAAACCTCCTCGACCAAGAGGAAACAGCAGCTCTGATCCTCCTTGACCTCTTGGTAGCCTTCAACACCATATCCCGCCACACACTAATCGAGAGGCTCAACCACATCGGCCTCCAAGGGGACACGCTTAGATGGATCACCTCTTTCCTCACTAGAAGAACACAGAGGATCCACCTCCCAACTCCAAACTTCCACCTCAAAATCCAAGTATATCGCCTGCGCTGTCCCCCAGGGCTCATCCCTCAGCCCCACGCTTTTCAACGCATATATGACCCACTGGCCAACACTGTTAGATCCCATGGTCTCAAAATCCTTTTCCACGAAGATGACAACCGACTCATCCTCTTACTTACGACAACACCACCACCACCAGAACTAGTTTCCACAGGTGCTTGACAAGCGTCGCTGACTGAAGAATAACTGCTTGCAGCTGAACACAGACAAGCAGAAGTACTGATCTTTGGCAACAGCAGCAACACATAAAATAACACCAGGTGGCCATCAGGATTGGGACCTGCAACCACCCCCTTCCTCCATGCCAAAAACCTCTGAATCATCATTGACAACAAGCTCATCATGAAATCACGGATCAGTGCCATCTCCTGCACCTGCTTACTCACAATATCCAATTTATGTAAGTTCTTCAAGTGGCTACCCCCTACACATGAGATTCACCGTGACACAGGCCCTCATGACCAGCCTACTGGACTACAGCAACGTTCTCTACATATGAATCGCCAAACACCTCTAACAGACTTTAGGCCATACAGCATGGAAGGCCAGACACATCCCCAACCTTCCTCAACAAAGCCACATCACACCATGGCAACTCCACTGGCTCCCCATACAGAAGAGATACCCATTCAAGCTGCTGACCGATGCACACAAGGCTCTACACAACAGACGATCTGCCTACATTAACCACTGCCTGAACTTCCACCAGGCGGGCAACTGGAGCCAAATTTCAGGGGGGGGGCTGACAAATATTCACCAAACGTTAATTTACAAGTAAATGGTCTTTTAAAGACCTGTTAAGTACTCGGGTGCGGCTGCAATTAGATAGCCGCCAGCCTGCAAAGCTGTGTCAGCCCGGGCTGACACACACTACGGGGGGCTGAAGCCCTGTGGCCCAATGGGTGTTGCGCGCCTGACTTCCACCAACCGTCAAGAAGACTGTGCACCACATCCCTATCACTTCCCATACTCCCAGCATCTACCGAAGAAAAAGTGGAGGATGCTCCTTCTCCCACATCATAGCAAAAGCCTAGAACAGCCTCCCAAAGCAACTCTGGGCCATCACCTCACTTCCACAATTCCAAAGAGCACTCAAGACCTGGGTGTTAAAATGAGCCTCTGGGACCTGCAAGCACCTGGATACCTCATTGGGTGATTAGCCACGTTTTATGAATCCTGATTGATTGATTGGTAGTAACCAAAAAGCCACTACTAGATGTCCAGAAAAGCACTAAAGAATGGCAGAGGATAAAAGTAGTATAAGCAAACACTGGCAAAGTCAGTAGATCTGGGTTTAATGTAGTAATGTATGGAAACACCATGTCAGCACATAGAAGCCTAACTATTTTAAAAGTTCCAGTTTTTTCACTATAGCCATGGGTTTTTCTGTATAAAATGAAGGCTAGTTAGCCAGGCAGCCTTCATTATAGTCCTTTTTTATTTCTATGCCATTGATACAAAATAAGTACTATAATGAACATTCCCTGGGCAACCAACTTTAATTTCTCAGGGAGCCTTCATTTTAGTTCTTTTTTGATTTCTATGCCATATATACACAACTAGTATAATGAAGCTTTCCCAGACAACCAACATTTATTTCACATAGAACGAAAAACAAGACTGCTAAGAAGGCAAGCAAGCATTTAGTATATACCAGCTTTAATTTCAGCAGCACCAAGGAGAAGCTGTCGGAAGATGGATGGGCAGCGGGAGGAATGATAAGCGGCATACATGGGGAAAGAGAGAGAGGCATGAAGGGTGAATTGAAGGGAAGCAATGGCAGGAAGCAACGGCAGACACCCAGTGGGTTAAAAGGTACAAGTGGGAGGAATCAACCTCGAGCAAGCACCAGAGGAAAAATGGCAGGGACGATAACAGATTTTAAAGCGACAACCGAGACTTTATAGTTGTTAAATTGTACCTCATTAGGTGAGCGAGAATACACTCTCTGGGCTGAGACAAATGTGATTGGAACAGTCTCCTGCAAATGGCTGAAAGACATTTGTAGCAAAGTAGAATCTGCTTCTTATATTTACCCCCACTTTTTGCTTTATGTAATACAGTTTTTGACTAATTTGACTGGCATCCCGCTAATCAGGACCCCAGTATATATGCTCTCTCACTAAACTGCTATATCATGTACTTAGGTACACTCCAGATTGGATACTTGAGGTACCCTTGTCAGTCCCAAGTATATGGTACCCATGTACTCAGGGCATAGGTACACCAGAGGCCTCCCATGGGCTGAAGCATATATTATGCCACCCTTGAGAGGCCATGCAAAATGGAAATAAAGGCCTGCCATTTCAGCCTTTGTAAGATGGTGCCTGTACCTCTTACTTTAGATATAGGTTTACTATATTTAAGGGTCACTGCACTTAAAACATATCAGTCACCCCTATAGCAGGCCTTAACAATCCTGAAGGCGGGTGTCTGGTTCTAAGTGAGAGGGTGCCACTGCATGAGCAGAACACCCCTGCAGCCTACGGAGTCCATTCTCCTAGGTTGTCAGTGTATCAGCCATTTACGACATATAGAGTGGCATTATGCGACCGTGTGATGACCAACTCTAAAACGGCTGAAAGGAACCTACTGTATTTGGTGTCAAACATTGTGAAGTCATACCCCCACACTGGTAACTGGTGTGGGAGTTAGGATTCCACTCTTCAGAAGTGAGCTTCGTTGGGTGCCTGGTGTTCCTGGTACCAGCCTTTTAGTCCCAGGCAGCCAGAAATGGTTCCTGCTCTGGCACGAAACTGGACAAAGGACATGGGAGTAACCTCCCCACTGTCCAGACCCTCCCCTGGGAAGGTCACCTGAATCTGTCCAACCCCCTTCTGAGGGTACAAAAGGGTTTACCTGGCTGTAGGACCCTAGGTTTGACATGGACAAGATTCTGAACCGGAAACCACTGAACGTCCTCCGTCAGGACACTCTGGACTTGGCTGGACTTCGTGTGGGCCTGACTTTGTCTCCCTCTCAGTATGAAACATTGTCTGTGCCTGTGCACCATACAGGCTCCATGCAGGACCTGTGGAGCATCAAGGACAACCAAAGGTATCTCCTTTGGAGTGAAGGAGTCACTCTCCTGCAACTGCAGGCACCACATTCTGACTGACAAGTCTGCTGCTCCTGAGCTCCTATGGACTCCGAAGACTCCAGCCACAATAGAGATAGGTTTCTGACCCCATTGAGGTGAGAGATACCCTCTCACTAAGTTTGAGGCCAGAATCCCTTGTGGGGGCTGCAATACCTATACCCCTGTGCACTGCGCTCATTTGACATTGCATATGCTTGTTGGCATTTTCCGAACAAGTGCACTGGGTTCCAAGTAGCCCAAACCTCTGGCACCATTTCCTACAAATGACTCCAGCTTCCTCACACCGAGTGCTCCGTGGGCTGCTGCTTTGTGAAATTGCTTGAGGTCCCCTTGCGACTCCTGTGCCTCTGGCCTGTGGGTCCTATTGAGGGTAAACCTGCCTTTCTTGGGCTTCCCTGCTTTCTCCAGGCTGGCCCTGACTTCCCCGTGTTTGGTGAGTCTCCTGGACCTTACTGGTCTGAACCAGAATCTTTTCTTTGTGGGTTGCTGCTGCCAAGGCTTGTTGGGGCTCCTGCAGGACATCGACCCCTCAACACTCGACATCCTTTGTGGGGCAGCTTGCATCCGGCTCCTGGTCATCCTCGACATCTCCTGGTCCCTGTGGCTGCAGAGTCAAGAACCTCCTCAATGCACCCGACATTGGTGGACTTCGTCTACCAAGCCCCTGGTCACTCCTGAGTGACCCAGACTTTGTCCCCTCTGCTTCCAGGTACCCTTCAACAAGAATCCACCCTTGGATTCCACCGGACACTTTTCTTCCTTACAAAAGTGGCTCTTCTTCGAAGTCCTTCATGGAGATCGACGGCGGTTTCCAACGCCACACCAGAGCTATGCACCCGGCTTCCTTGGGATAGGTAACTCTGGAACTACAGTATCCCCGAGTGGGATGGCTCTCCAGCCTCCTAAGTTCCATGGGGTTTCTTTGAAGTCCACTGAGAAGAGCCCTCAAACTTCAACCGCGACTTCCCATAGAATTGTACAGATCACACAGTTGTGTTTCCACACTGCACTTGTCCTCCATGTGGTCCCTACTTACTCACCTTGGGTGGTTTCCTGGTGTCCCAGCAATTCTACATCCTCTAGACACTGTCTTGAATCGAGTTGTGGTTCTTTTGCCCCCTCATTACTGCCATGGTTGATGCAAAAGTAGCCATAAAATCTATGGGCCTGATTCACAGAACTAACTTAAGACAAAATCCTAAACTTACTACCATTTTGGTATTCACAGAAGGCACTTACTCATTTTGGTATCACAGAAGGCACTTACTCATTTCGGTATTCACAGACATTCGGAGTCCTAACTTTAGGACTCTTAAATGCCTTCTGTGAATACCGAAAGTCTTAAAGTTAGGTTTTTTCTCAATTTAGTAGTAGTAAAGTTAGGACTCCTAACTTTAGGACTCCTAAATGCCTTCTGTGAATGCCGAAAGTCTTAAAATTAGGATTTCTCTCAATTTAGTAGTAGTAAAATTAGGACTCCTAACTTTTGGACTCCTAAATGCCTTCTGTGAATACCGAAAGTCTTAAAATTAGGATTTTTCTCAATTTAGTAGTAGTAAAGTTAGGACTCCTAACTTTCGGACTCCTAAATGCCTTCAGTGAATACCGAAAGTCTTAAAATTAGGATTTTTCTCAACTTTACTACTACTAAACTGAGAAAATTCCTAATTTTAAGACTTTCGGTATTCACAGAAGGCATTTAGGAGTCCTAAAGTTAGCAGTCTTAACTTTACTACTCCTAAACTGAGAAAAATCCTAACTTTAGGACTTTCGGTATTCACAGATGGTATTTAGGAGTCCTAAAGTTAGGACTCCTAACTTCTGTGAATACCGAAATGAGTAAGTGTCTTCTGTGAATACCAAAATGAGTAAGTGCCTTCTGTGAATACGAAAATGGTAGTAAGTTTAGGATTTTGTCTTAAGTTAGTTCTGTGAATCGGGCCCATTGTTCTGAGGATTTTACCCATTCCATTGAGAGAAATCTGATAATATTCCACTTAATTGTCCTCCGCTGCTTTGTACCATGTTCCCTCTTTCTCAGTGCACAATTCTGTGGCTACACTGCAACCTCTATGTCTGCCTATTAAGAATAGTCACAGTGGTCAGGGGACAGGAGAAAGACAGACCGATAAATAGAATGGTATACTGAGAAAAGTGAAGTAGGCAGAGAAGGGAGCTAGAGACAGAAATGAGGTAGAAGGATAGGTTATAAGGGGGGTTTGTAAGGCAAAGTGAGAGAGGGGGTATTGGTAGGTGGAGAGAGCCAGCGAAAAAGAGTGAGTGTGAAAGAGAGAGAGAATTGAAACTAAAAGACAAAGTTGAGGTTAGATAGGTACAGTGGTAGACCGAAAGCGGGGGGAGAGTGAGAGATATAGAGAGGAACATTGAGGTAGCTAAGCATATGGCAATTCAATGACAGAAAGGTGGGTGTGGTAGAGGGAAAAAAAAAAGATGATACAGAGAGAGGGATGGGAGGGATTTAGAGAGACAGAGGACATGTACATATAAAAGAGGCAGAAAAGAGAAAGAGAGGAAGTGAGAAATTATTGATTGATTTGCTGTAAAGGAAACAGAGTTAAAACAAATGAGGGCATGTCAGGAGGTAGTGAGTGAATGGACTAGATAGGTCACAAACAGGAGATGGAGTAGAGAAAGCAGAGGTAGATAGAGGGGGAGGCTGAGATAGTGAGACATAGGCATTTATGTTTATGATAAAGATACGTTGAAAGAGGAATATATAGAGAGGTAAAGAGAGAGAAAAGTAATGAAAGAGTGACAAAAAGCAGAGCGATAGGTGAGGTAGATCAAGTAGTGAATAGAATTTATGGGAAACATCCATTTCAATGCAATCATTATATCGTAATGCCTTTACATCGCAACATTTACAATGCAGGTGACATTACATTGCATGCCATTACAACGCATAGTAAGGTAAGTAATGGGTGTAAGTGAAGTAAGTTATTATTTTTGATTATTTTTTATATTTGAGTTTTTTAGGAAAGTAATAGTTAATTGTAATAGTATTATTTTACACATTTTTTATTTGTTAAAAAATATATATCATAACATGTAATTGAACTGGATAGGTTTTGTTTGAGTATTGTATTAGTACTCCGTTGTTATTTCAAAATATTTGAGTTAAAAAATAATAGATTAGTTATTAATTTATTTTAAAAAAAACTATCTCTATAATTTAATATATTAATGTAAATATATTAAATGTGCTTTGCACCTGTTCCCTGGGATGGGATGTATGGGAAATAGGGGATTGGGGTGGGGGAGTGCATTAATATTATGGTATTAATTTTAATACTTGAGAATTAAATGATATTTAGTTTCAGTCATAATAAATGTAAAAAAAATGTTTTTTTTTAAATAATAGAAAAGGCTTAGACACATTACCTCTGGGATGGGATGCATGGGAAATAGGGATTTTGGGTAGGGGAGGGTATTAATACTCTGGTAATAATTTAAAAAACGTAATGATTAATTCATTTTTATTTATGAGGGCACCGCCCGCCACAATGCTAAACATGCAGGATCCGCCCGCCACAGTGGCGGGCACATCCTAATACCCCCCACGGGACCCCCGCCCTTATGGCGGGTGATCCCAATCGCCGATAGGATGGCGGGCGGACTAAGTCCGCCCGCCATCCTAATGACCCCCATAGTATGCGTTGTAATGGTATGCATAGTATTAGTATGCATTGTAATGGTATGTGTTGTAATGGTAGTTTTTAATATATCTCAATGTACATGTGTTGTAATGTTATGCGTTGTAAAAATATGCAAAGTAATGGTATTTGCGTTGTAAGAACTGCAATTTAAAAGCATGCATGGTAATGGTATGCGTTGTAATGTCATATATTCGAATTTATGAGTGGTCAGATATTAATAGATAGAGATATCAGAAAAAGTAGGCATAAAAATGGAGAAAGTTTGAGGTAAAAAAGAGACACAGAGAGAGGTAGAGAAATAGACATAGATAGAGAGCGAGTCATCATCATCATTATCATCAACAAATCTTTATTTGAATAAAAATAGCAATGAGTCAAACAGATCAAAATCATACATATATCTTAATAAAACATTCATCTTAAAAAATAGATAATTACAATTCATTAAAAATAATCTCAGGACATAGACTAATTAAATATACAAAACACAGTACATCAAACACGGTCCTAGGAATAAAAAGTGACGTACTGGTGGTGCAGGAGGCTTGAAAATCTGCCCTTCTCTATTTTTCCTATCAGCCATCCTTTTCCCAACTAAAATCATTTTTAAATCTTTCTTGCTAAATTGTAACACTCCAACCGGATGCTCAATGTTTCAATTCCCATGCACGTCCTTTAGCAGGCTGTTTACATAAGCCAGCCATGGCATTCTTGCTCTATATTTGAAAGTTAGGCAATTCGTTATCATCTCTTTGGTGAATTTAGTGCCATCTTTACTCCATATATTATGTCAAAGCGTGATGGGACTTGTCTGCAGGCAGTCCTCTAAATAGTAGACTGTTAATTCCTTGTGAGATATATAGGAGAAGGTTCAACAGGACACTGCTAATAATCTACCTAAGAAAAGTTTTTCCTAGGTCTGCAACAGTTTACAGTTTGTCAGTCCCCTCAGTGAGGCTCCCTAAATGGCGCTAGGGGGCTGATTACGATGTAGGGCGGAAAGCCTCCTCGCAATAGTCAGAACCTCTTCTACCATATCAGAACCATTCCGATCGACTCGGTCGGTTTACAATTCACCCAACCTGTTACGATGTTCACGGTCGGAATGTAAACCACATGGTCATTCCAAATCGGTTCCAACTGGCTCTCAGAAAATTTGTGTCAGTCGGAACTGCATCGTATACCTCTATGGACAGGGTTACCGACCTTACGATTACGATGCCAGTTTCCAACAGCTTTTCCGAGTCGGCCTATCTGACATAGAAAGGCTGTTGGAAAGTGACTCTTGAGGCCCCTTGTAGGGCCCCCTTCATCCTGCAGCCTCCAGTTGGTGGCCTAGGGTGTATCTAAGGGACCCCCTATAAAACCCTGCACCATGTGGCAGGCACCGTGGGGTGCCCCAGACAGGGTGCAGGGTTTTTCACACGTGCCCCAATTCTCCTTAGGAGCCTGTCTTGTTGGATGTAACACAGACTCCCATATGAAAAAATGGGAATCTGACCGAACAGTGTTCAGTTACATTGTAATCGGGCGGGCGGAACCGCCGACCACAAGTCGGTCGGACCCGATTCCGAGCCGGTGTCAGGCGAAAATGTTCCGTTCAACATTGTACCCAGCCCCATAGGTATACATTTACTTTTATACATGGCCGACAGCTCTCTAATTGGCTTGTTCCCAATTCTAGATGCAAGCCTATAAAGGGCTTTTGAGGATCTAATAAATGTTATTTTTGCTGCTTCCACATGTCCCCCATTGGCCATTGCTAGAAAATTCAGACTTAGATATGTAAAACTTTCTGTTCCAGCAAGAGCTACTCCCTTGATATGATGTTTTTTCTTTTTGGGCCTCCCTTTTCCATACGTTATGGTGAATGTTTTCTTAGGTTGATTTTCATGTGCCTGTCCTCCATATACATACAGAGAGTCTTTTCATTGTCCTAATCACCTTATGAGTGGCCCGTTAAAGTTTGAGGCCTTGGGCAATTGCCCACTTTGACCAGGCCTTAAAAAGCTCTGCTAAAAACATTTTGAATCCACAATAAATCAATATTTCCTGACAACACTGGTATGTGTCAATGGCATACAGTTTGAAAGATGTTTTGTTAGTAGTCCGAAATACTTGAGGTAGTCACAATAGCCAGCTTAGTGGGCTTGGGGAATCTTTCCTTCTAATTACCACTGGTTAATACTCTTTTCGACTGACAAGGTTACAGTAGGTAACACCTGCTTCAACATTACCACAAAGGATCCGAATTGTGTACCTGATTCATGCACTGGTTGAAATGAGGCACATTCCTCTTCTCATGCAAGAGTAGGCGAGATTTTGCCTAGTCCTGTAGCTCCGTTTTTCGCCATCTTTTAGTTAGAAAGTGAGAATTGGCAAATTTACACTTCATTGATTAACTCGGGTTCGGAATGCTTTCTGTACGAATCGGCTGTGGAGAGTCCGACCGAATTAGTAAAATGCATTTGAATGCATCCAGATACGATTTGGTCACGCTCCTATTGACTTCGGTGGGAGCCTGTTTACCGAAAGCAAACACAGGCTTGCATTGACAAAAGGGGTGGTTGGAGATAATCATGCACCCTGTGGCCGGCAGCCCTTGGTGCCTGCCACACTGTGCATGGTTGGGAAAAGGGGACCTGGGGTATACATGCACCTTGCACTTTGCGTGTTGATTGCTTAAAAACAATGGAAGCAGTTGAAGTCTAAATAAACCGCTTTGCTGAGGATATATATATATATGTTTATATATATATATATATATATATATATATATTACCTACTGGCGGTCGCCAGTAGGTATATATAGTTAGGATTTTTTCTCTATGGGTTTTTTGAAAATTCTATGTCTAATAACTTTGGCGTTTGTGGACGGAATTGGCTGAAATTTTCAGGAAAATGGCACATTTTGTTTCTGAGCAGCCCTTGAAAATTTGGGGGGGGTTCGTCCAGTGGGGGCCGAGAAAAAAGGGGGGTCCCAAAACGTGTTTTTAACATTGAGTTTTCCATAGGGCGGTTGGCCTCACTTTTAGCCCGAACGGCTGAATGGATTTGCACGAAACTTGGCAAAATTGTAGGAACTGGTAGCCCGATGTGCCTTTTGTAGGTCTCAATATATGTGCTCCAGTGGATTTTGAGAAATTAACGTTTAAAAAAAGATATATATCTGTAACAGCGGACCGGGCAGCGCACTGGTTCGCGGACTTTTCGCGCAACGGAGCTTTGTGAAGCGAAGCTGATTGGTTCTCCGGCGTCTGTCAACATTCCAAACAGTCCGTAGCGGCCGCCATCTTGTCTCTCGGTAGGATCGAGAGACAAGAGGAGGTCAAAACAAAGGGGGAAATAACTATAAGGGGGCATAGTAGATCCTCGCTGACCCCCTAGGTTTGATGTGGAGGTTTTAAAAGGGCCCCGCGGGGCAAAAAAAAATAATAATAATAATAATTGAACGGCTGAATGGATTTGCACGAAACTTGGCAAAATATTAGGGACTGGTAGCCCGATGTGCCTTTGCTAGGTCTCAATATATGTGCTCCAGTGGATTTTGAGAAATTAACGTTCAAAAAAAGATATATATCTGTAACAGCGCTCCGCTTCGCGTAACGGAGGTTTGCGAAGCTGATTGGTCATTCTGTCACTGGGCTATAGTTGGGCTACATCTGGCTGATATTTGGGCTACATTTGTTTTTTTGTGTGTCTGGCGGCCATCTTTGGGCTACATTGGGCTACATTGGGCTTCATTGGGCTACATTCGGCTAATTAGCAAATAGCTCATCGCAAACTAGGAATGGTAAAGAATCGCTATTTATTCCTTAAAGTTCGCTATTTAGGAAATGCAAATAACTTTGATGATACATATGGCGGTTCATCTCTAACAAGATAAGAAGCATAGGGATACATTTATGATGACTGGCGCATCACCAGGGATGTGTTAGTCATTCTGTGCCGCTGTTCCGTCACCTATGGTGTGCTGCATTTACAATGCGGCGCATCATGGGGCAAAAACAGCACAGATGCGTGATGTATCTGTGCCGTAAAGGTGGCGCATTGCTGGAGTTGTATCGCAAGTGTGATGAAGCTCCAGCAAGGGTCGGGGGTGCCCCTGTCGCAGGGTTTCTGTTCTCACACAGAACTGTGGACAGAGGATTGGAACCTCGGCGAATGCATTGCTGGAGTTGTATCGCAAGTGTGATGAAGCTCCAGCAAGGGTCGGGGGTGCCCCTGTCGCAGGGTTTCTGTTCTCACACAGAACTGTGGACAGAGGATTGGAACCTCGGCGAATTAGGGTGTCCCAAAACTCACGTTAGTAATCAAAAACTCCTTAGCAAGCTAGGTACAGTGTCACATTGGATATAACAAACTCTCAATGTTTAGACAATCCAGAATATGAACTTATAGTACCTCAGGATACGTGGAACTCATGAACAGTCGGTCGTTATAGATTTCTTAGAAACCAGAACATGGAGTTAAGAAGAACAGATGTGTATTTGAAATGTTTATTTACTAATGCCGTCTTCTCAGGCGTAGTACCTTAGATAATAAAAGTACACATATTATCAGTAGCAAAATTACCAGCATAGTTACTAGTACATAAAAAGTGAATGGTGATAGTATGTTAACATGCTGTAAATGAATAAGAGTTAGCAACACTTATAAGCAGCCGCGGGCCGTGGAGGGAGTTACGGTGAGGCAGGGAGGCGGGGAGGGGGAGAAGCAGGGTGGAGAATACAAGTACACATATTATCAGTAGCAAAATTACCAGCATAGTTACTAGTACATAAAAAGCGAATGGTGACAGTATGTTAACATGCTGTAAATGAATAAGAGTTAGCAACACTTATAAGCAGCCGCGGGCCGTGGAGGGAGTTACGGTGGGGCAGGGAGGCGGGGAGGGGGAGGGGCAAGGTAGAGAGGGCTCCACCCTGCTTCTCCCCCTCCCCGCCTCCCTGCCCCATCGTAACTCCCTCCACGGCCCGCGGCTGCTTATATCTCACCCTCCCTAATACACATATTATATTATTTGCTAAGAAGGTCTCTTTGTGTTGGTTTAGGGCGTGCCCATACTTTAGTGTCTTAGATTTGAAGGAATCACATCAGCATACACCAGCTCTCTCTTCATGTGAACCGCATCAACTGTTGTGTATGTGTGTTCGGCAAAGCAATATAAAACCCGCCTCATGCCCAGAATTGGCAGAAGTTGCACTTATGTTATGAGTATGAAGTCGTGGAGATCAGACCTCATAACAATTCTGTATCGTGTTGTTCTTGAAACTTTAGCACTCGCTGTACAGATATAGTTTAACAAGTAAAGCAGATAGTAGACCAATAACATATTATTCTCATGTAAACCACGATGAACTACTAGGTGGAAAGCTAAAGCAACAACTAAGTGTCGTGTGCAGAAGTTGCAAAAAAGGAAAAATGGCGTTTAAACCGGTAATGAGCCCATGCTAACTTAACACGGTGTAAAGATATCCAGGACCTAGATGACACCTCCTCATGATCCGGAAACGAACTGAATAAGATAATAGAAGTGCCATCTCATGAGAGCAGATTGCAAGTTTATATGTGGACGGTCCGCAAGGTAAAGCATTAAAAACTAGGAAAATTTAATGCTAAAGAAAAATAAAACAGCCAAGTACTTTATCGAGTCTTAAGCCAATAGGCAAGGTAAATAATAAAAACTTGACAAATAAGTCAATGAATTGTCAATGAAATGCTAGTACTCAGCATATCAAACATGAAAAAGGTCTATGACATAACTGTGTATGCAAAATAAGCTGCAACAGCCTCCAATAGGAAGTCACCGTCTTCATCCGAAAACAGTTCAGCCATCCAATTTAAAAGCGGAAAAGAACATACGTGCTCTCCCAGCACCGGATCCTCTATCACCATCAGAGGACAGCTTGGTGGGTTTTCAAGAAAGCTCTGTTCCAAGAAAGACTGTGCTGCCGCCAGTAAATTCCAGGGACCAAGTAGTCCATGCATCAATGCCACAGCCATAATCCTTTCGCCAGGACAAACCAACTCGTGAGTAATGATAGGAGTCATCAGCTGATTAAAGTCGACGTCAGGAGAAACCGGTCCGCAGAGACACAAATCAATGGCCCAATCGAAATCACAGGTCAGGCAGTGAAATACAGGCTGGACACAGGTGAAGTAGGAGAACCGAAAAGATAATCCATATGCCGTGCTTAATATCGCCAACGGCATTGTGCCATAATATTCTAGCATGCGATTGCGGAACAGTGTCAGCAGCTGCAGGGTCGGAGGTTGCATAGGAGGGACATCCATATTTAAAAATGTAAAAAAGCACAAGAGCGTCCGCTGGTAATGCAAGTAAAAATGCCAATCCACGAACCAGAGTGCAGAAAATACAATGAAAGGAAGCAGGGATGACTCCAAAGATTTTCTCAAATGAAGTCACGAGACCACTGGTAACAACTTTAAAAAAGTGCACCAGGGACTTTGTGGAGGATGCGTTAAAGATAGTCGGAAACATGTTGCTGAAATTGAAAGGCAAGGAGGAGGAGCCTAGCCTGCAAACATGATGGCCGCCTGAACCCTCGGCTCCGCTGCCCCGCTTTTCTCCCCTCCGTACCGTCCCGCATCCTGCCACTTATCCGGTCTTCCTCAGACGGTATCGGACTCGGGGAGTGCTGCTGATTCCGGCGGTGTGCTTCCCGACGTGATCCCTTCGACGGGACGGATTGAGCGTCCCTGTTTACTTTCTGCCATTAATGGCGGCGATCGAGTCTTTGTTCGCGGAGTAGATGGGCTCCGACCACCTCAACAACGGCCAC
This sequence comes from Lissotriton helveticus, assembly GCF_964261635.1. Lineage (NCBI taxonomy): Eukaryota > Metazoa > Chordata > Amphibia > Caudata > Salamandridae > Lissotriton > Lissotriton helveticus. Next base: position 657,248,909 of record NC_136067.1, read on the forward strand.
ACACTGCAGGGCGAAGTCGACCAACGGGAATCGGCGGCCGCTTGGAATTTCTGCGGTGGCGCGCTCCCATTTCTTGTTACCCCGGCACTTATTTAGACTTGTAGCGACTGGTGCTACATTTGTATCTCCTGTGCCTTCCCTCTATGGAGCAGGGAGAGGGGCCATTTTGTACCGGGTGCGCAGCGATTGTTTCTGGTGGACTAATCAACTCCAGAGGGTGTTTATTATTGCCGAAGACGCACTGCATCCATGTGCTACACTGATATGGGACTCGCTGCCCCTGTCCCCGTGACCTGGCTGTGCTTTCCGGGGCGCTCCTGTGAGGATAATCTGCGAGACGGGGATGCCGGCGTATTGGCTCGGGGACTGCCCCTGGTCGTCGATCTTTGCTCATATGGAGCTGCATTATCCTCCTCGCCGGAGGTTCCCCTTCAGATCGCTGACATCCTGAGCGCCCTGGCTGACTTGCGTGCTGATTGTGCTGGTCATGCCTGGGACCTGGGGGGCCGCTTGGATTCTGTCTTATCTACGATATCCTCTACCCGATATGGTGATCGCGTGCTGAGCGCTTCGCCACACCCTGAGCCCGTGCACGGTGAGCTGTCTATCCTGATGTGCATGGTGGTGCTGGGGGTACAAGAACTGGTTTCGGCTATGGCGCTGTCGGCTACAATCCTGGAGTGGTGTGTCGATCCTGGACCGGTGCAGCTGCAGGAGAGTCGCCTTTGGGCGCCATGTTCTGTACTTTATTCTGGACTTGCTGGAGACTCTTCTTGTGGTGTTTTGGGCGCGCTGCCTCTGCTTCCGCTGTTCATCTGTGGGGACTTGTATTTGCGCACCGCTCTTCTCTGTGCACCGATGGCCCACATGGCGTTGTGTTGGACTGGCCTTAACGGACGGCGCCCTGTTCTGCTGTGGTACTTGCAGTTGTTCATCTTACTTTGGTGGGCGGTTTCATTTTTGCCTTTCGCTGCCACTTTGGATCGTCAGGGACAAGGTTGACAATGTCTTTCACTGTTGTTTACTGTTGTCGGCTTGCTGGGACTATGAAGGGTGGACAAGGGAACTGGACGCTGGAACTGTTTTAATGGGGGATCGCTGGGTCGGGCGGCCTCAACTATCCTGGGTTTCCTTTTCGGACACGTAACTCTGGCCCTCCTCCGGTTTTACATGTGTGTGTTTTTTTTTTTTTTCTTCCTTTTTCTTCTCTCTGTATTTCGGGTATTCTTTATTGGGCGACAGGCACGCCGTTATGGGGGGGGGTAGGCCGTAGCCTCTACGTGTGTGCAGGGTGGGGGGTAGGGGGGGGTCTTTGTTTCGTTTCTTCGTTCCTATGGGCCTTCTTTTTCTTTCTATTCGTTGACTCTTTCTCCTCTTCTTTCTCTGGGGTCAATGGTTTGGGTCGGGGTGGGATGGAGGGTGATCGACGCACGGCTTATTATGCGATTTTCAATCCTGTTTAGTTCTCGCTGTGCGGCCATTTTGCTCCTGTCTTATTGTTTGTGGACTTCCTTGCTTCACATTGCCCACCTCTGTTGTTGATGTATATGGCGACTTTTGATCCTTTCTAATGTCTCTTTATTTACTTTGTTTTATGAACATTATAAAATCAAAACCTTGCTTTCTCCTGCTTCTCGGCGGTGTAACAGCTTCTGTGTAATTTGATTGCCTGTACTTGTATTTCCACTGCTGCTGAGTTGCCGTATTGCTTGATATTGTGCACTGATTTCTGTCTAGGCCGGCCGGTTGGTTGTGGGCCCGTACTTGTTTATGATTTTGTGCAATAAAGGTTTTATAAAAAAAAAAAAAAAAAAGAAATTGAAAGGCAAATGTTAATTGAAAAAGGTTTTGCACCTCTGTATGGGTGTTCGCTATGTGAAGTACGAAAGTTTCACGGGCCGAACTCAAGGCCACCTCTCTCTGAGACAAAAGAGCTCTTATTCTTGCCATGCCGTTGAAACGTGTCTCAAGGTTGGTATTTGTGGCCAGATTGAAAACTCCCTATGTTCATGTGTGGGAGGAAATAGAACATTTCTGCAGCAAATAACCCGTTCACTTACTGTTACGATAAAAGGAATACTTTTAATTAACTCAGAACAATCTTCATTATTGAGCATCAAATAACTACCATTTTCCAACAACTTGAACGTGGGGATGATAGCAGGAACTGGCGTGCCTTGCAACACGCAAGCCATATTTGGTCGGTGTTTGTTGCATGAACCGTGTAACTGTATGTGCCTACACATTAGTGAATGATCTGGCGTCTCAGTGCATTCCTCTCCATTCAGATAAACTTCTTGATCATCTTTGAAACATCTGTATGTGTATGGAAGCGACCAGACCTCATGAAGAAAAGCACTACCTAAAGGTTCATAACGACCTATTGGTATATATTTCATACAATTTGAAAACTTATATAAAGCAAAAGGCAGCGTTATTAAACCGTGGATAAGGCATGTTGCCAAAAAACCCGCAATCCTCTGCTGATGATGTCACTGAGCATGTCATGAATGATGTAATATGTGACATCATCAGCAGTGGATTACGGGTAATGGTATCTCTAGTTTACTCCCTTATAGCTGTCTTTCTTTTAACATAAGTGTCTGTTTCCTTCCCTTATACTTACTGTTTTTGGGTCGCTTCCGGTTCGCGTACCCGCGAGCGAACTGGGAAGCGAACTAAGAGAAATAGAGGTTGGCACAGTTCCAAATATTGTACCAATTTTTTAATAACGGGGAGGTAGTTCTGAAAAGAACTTTTTTTTTTATTTTTCTGAACATTTTTTTACTGTTTTTGAATTTTTCGGAACAGTTTTATATTTTTTTGGGTTTTTCTTGGAGGGGGCAATGAAAACGATTCATTGTAAAGGGCTCAACAGGAGCAACAAAACAAAAAAAAGAAGTATTTATTATTTTGGGCGTTTCGGACAAACTTGCATATGATAGTCAATAGCTCTGTTGATCAGAGTGATGCTTTTTTCTCCGTAGGAAATGAATCCATCGCAAAATGCGCAGATGTGTTTTACATCACCAAATCTCATTTGTATATTTGGCACCATCTCCCTGCCCTCTGGTCCCGTTACGTCCGGTACAACAGATCTTCTGGCCATAATAGGGAGATTATCTAGGTCGTTCCGAAACTGTGCAGCACTGTAGTTGTTAGGATGCCACCTAGTCATATGGCGATGCATTGTGTAGTTTCCGAAACTGTATTTTTTGTCGGTCCCTCTGGACAGTCTATCTTGACATATAAGGCAAGTTACGTATCTTGCATTTACTTTTTTCTGACCTTTGGGAATTTTAAAAAATTGCCAAATGAAGTTTTTTTTCCGGTGAGACGTCCTGGGCTGCTCAGGCAAAAACTGCCTCTCTTCGTGCTCGTCCTCCTGTTCCTCTTCTTCTTCTTCTTGTTGAATTACAACTTGAGCAGGTGGTCCACTCTTCCTTGGATGTGGTGGAGGTGGTGGGGAAGCACCAGCTGAAGCTACTAAAGAAGCCATTGCTCAGTGATCACAAAGGGTCTTTCTCTCACAATGATGAAAGTCAGAGTGAGGAAAGAAGGAGGGATTTTCATCATTTGGGAAAAACAAGAGTTCTCAACCAATCAAAAGTGTTCATTTTAGATTATATGACCTAGTCTTACATCATTAGGAAACCAAAAGTGAAATGAACCAATGAAAAGTGTTATTACCAAGTCACATGACTTGCTGTGTTTACGTTAAGCGCTTTGCAGGGCCTCCCGGTTTGCTTCCAGAAACCTGCGCTTTGCGACTTGCTTCGCGTACCAGTTCGCTAACGTAGCACGTCATATGACGTATCACGCGACAACGTGAAACGTCATGCGGACGGGAGGCGTCACGATGTTGTTTTCTAACGCGGCACTTGCGGTAAAGAAACGTTTACCGGCTCGCGGTCTATTTCGCGGCATCAAGGTCAGCTAACGGGAAGCTTCCCGATTCGCGAAGCGGGAACGAAGAAAAAAAAATATTAAAAAAAAAAATTATTCATAAACATATAAAATATATTTTTGGATTTAAAGAAGAATACATTTTACAGCTACAGATATTAGCTGTTAAAAAACCAATGAAATTCACAGAAAAAACCATAGGTTATAGACCATATATAGTTAGGAATTAGCATTTACAAAACCTTGAAAATTCACTGAAAAAACCATAGGTTATAGACCATATATAGTTAGGAATTAGCATTTAGAAAACCTTATTTTACTCACACAAAACCATTGAAATTCCATATATAGTTAGTTGCACTAACTATATATCGCGCACCCGCAATCCACTGCTGATGATGTCACATATTACATCATTCATGACATGGTCAGTGACATCACTGATGACATCACTGATGACATCTCAAATGACATCACTGATGACATCACTGATGACGTCTCATTTGGCATCATTCTTGTGCTAATACGATAAACCTCTTCAGACTCTAATATAACCTTAGATACACTCAGTGTATACAGACACTCACACACTGCCACTCATCCATGGAGTTACTCACACACCCAGTCAGTCATGCAAAGAAACAATCTCACCTCCATTTCTTCAACTATACAGTTATACACACCTTACTTATTGAAACATATACTAACACATATTTACTCTCTTATACAATCCCTGATACAAGTTCACAATGATCGATACAACCACTCACTCAGTGGCTCTCATGCACAGTTATTTATATATGCCAACTCTCACATGTACTGTGTTTTACATATGTACTTACTATGACATGTAGCATTGAGATATCCATTCACTCATCAATACACTCATGCACACAGTCAACTGCCCATGTAGCTGTTTCCACATGCACTCTTGAACTCATACACCTAGTGAATAAACTGCTCACACATCTATGCACAGAGTCACACACCTTCCAGCCACCCCCACACAAACTCAATCTCCCATAGAAATACTTGGGCAATCAATTAATAACACATATAGCCTCTCGTATAGCTAATGATCAACACATGCAGCAGTTTACATCACAACAGACATAATGATGCACAAATTAAGACAGTTTAGTCACTAACCCATGCATTCAGTGAGACACATTTAATCACTCACTCATACAGTCAGTCACGCACCTACTAAATCCTTCATCCAGACACTTATACATCCACTCATTCTTCAATATCTAAGACATATTTTAACTTTACAGAAACATACAGTCACTGGATGTTGTCATCAGTGATGTCATTTGAGATGTCATCAGTGATGTCATCAGTGATGTCACTGACCATGTCATGAATGATGTAATATGTGACATCATCAGCAGTGGATTGCGGGTGCGCGATATATAGTTAGTGCAACTAACTATATATGGAATTTCAATGGTTTTGTGTGAGTAAAATAAGGTTTTCTAAATGCTAATTCCTAACTATAACCTATGGTTCTTTCAGTGAATATATATATATATATATATATATATTGTCCACAGCTCCCTCACAGGAAACAAATGGGTCGCACTCCACGGGTATTCTTTTTGCAGTTTTTTTATTGTTTTTAAGTTACATTTCCACAGGCAGATGTTCCGATCTACGCGTTTCGGTATTACAAATACCTTGCTCATGAGCAAGGTATTTGTAATACCGAAACGCGTAGATCGGAACATCTGCCTGTGGAAATGTAACTTAAAAACAATAAAAAAACTGCAAAAAGAATACCCGTGGAGTGCGACCCATTTGTTTCCTGTGAGGGAGCTGTGGACAAGATATCAGCAGTGTGGTTCAGCTGCAGGGCGCCGCACCCGTACTGAGCGCTGTTGGAGTGGCGAAAGGAACCAGCCATGGAGAATATATATATATATATATATATATATATATATATATATATTACCTACTGGCGGTTGCCAGTAGGTAGTTTTTGGTTAGGACCTATAAATATATATATATATATATATATATATATTACCTACTGGCGGTCGCCAGTAGGTATATATAGTTAGGATTTTTTCTCTATGGGTTTTTTGAAAATTCTATGTCTAATAACTTTGGCGTTTGTGGACGGAATTGGCTGAAATTTTCAGGAAAATGGGACATTTTGTTTCTGAGCAGCCCTTGAAAATTTGGGGGGGGGTTCGTCAAGGGGGGGCCGAGAAAAAAGGGGGGTCCCAAAACGTGTTTTTAACATTGAGTTTTCCATAGGGCGGTTGGCCTCACTTTTAGCCCGAACGGCTGAATGGATTTGCACGAAACTTGGCAAAATTGTAGGGACTGGTAGCCCGATGTGCCTTTTGTAGGTCTCAATATATGTGCTCCAGTGGATTTTGAGAAATTAACGTTTAAAAAAAGATATATATCTGTAACAGCGGACCTGGCAGCGTCCCAGGACGCGTACTTTACGCGCAACGGAGCTTTGTGAAGCGAAGCTGATTGGTTCTCCGGCGTCTGTCAACATTCCAAACAGTCCGTAGCGGCCGCCATCTTGTCTCTCGGTAGGATCGAGAGACAAGAGGAGGCCAAAGCGAAGGGGCAAATGACCATAAGGGGGCATAGTACATTGTCGCTCACCCCCTAGGTTTGATGTGGAGGTTTTAAAAGGGCCCCGCGGGGCAAAAAAAAAAATAATAATAATAATCGAACAGCTGAATGGATTTGCACGAAACTTTGCAAAATTGTAGGGACTGGTAGCCCGATGTGCCTTTGCTAGATCTCAATATATGTGCTCCAGTGGATTTTGAGAAATTAACGTTAAAAAAAAGATATATATCTGTAACAGCGCACCGCTTCGCGTACTTTTCGCGTTGCGAAGCGAAGCTGATTGGCTCTCCGGTGTCTGTAAACATTCCAAACAGTCCGTAGCGGCCGCCATCTTGTCTCTCGGTAGGATCGAACAGCTGAATGGATTTGCACGAAACTTGGCAAAATTGTAGGGACTGGTAGCCCGATGTGCCTTTGCTAGGTCTCAATATATGTGCTTCAGTGCATTTTGAGAAATTAACGTTCAGAAACAAGATATATATCTGTAACAGCGCTCCGCTTCGCGGAGATAAAATTATATGTGTATTACCTAGCTGTTGCTAACACCAGTTAGCGACCGCTAGTAGAATATAGCGACCATCTTGGGCCCCACTTTGCATGTGAGTGATATTTATCACTAATGACATGCAAAGTGGGCATGCCAAGATGTTAGCGACTGGAAACAGTCGCTAACATCGCTATCTCCTATTATCAACTTTTGGAAATATTCGAGATAAGCGCGAATATCTCCAAAAGCTACCACCTGCCCTGAGCAGTTCTTAGCCATGTTATCCAATGGGAGGTGGATAACATGGCTAAGAGCATTAGCTCGGTAATGCATGAATATCGCTGAGTTTTCAGCGATATTAATGCATTGCGGTCGTTTTTTATCGTATTTCCGATAAACCTTGATAATAGCAAGGTTTATCTGCGATAATTTCTGACGGTAAAAAAATCGTTGCTAAGCATCGTTAGGGATAAATATCGCTTAACTTTGGTAATATGCCCCAACGTCTGTTAACGTTCGATTCGAAGGAAATCAGGAAGTGTTGAAAAACATTGTCTGCGCCATCTTGTCTTTTTTCAAATGCCACACTTTTGTCGTGCACGGCAGCCATTTTAGATGCCTTGACCAGACCCACTCTGTGCACGCTGTCGATCCTTAGCATGGCTCCCCACCCTCGCAAGCATCTCCCCCAGGCAGTGGTCACCCCCGCTCTCTGTCTTATGCATGGGTAATAAACCTCCCCCCATCTGCGCTGCTCTTCCCTGAGAATCACACCCTGTGCCCGCCCGACACCTCCCTTTCGCCCTATTCACTACCGCACCCTCTGACACTCCTTTTCCTCTGTGTACGATTGTCCAGGCTGGTCCTAGGGTATCAGCTAGCCCTGCAGATGTAGTTTATGGCCACAGCTGTAAAGAATCACCCCTCTTCAAAGGAGTTATAGTAGATCAAGGCCCACACTCGATGAGATCCGTCACAGCAGAAGCGTTGCTATTATCTGAAAACCATCCTGTATTGTGATTGGGGAGGGGACCGAGCCTGAAGCGGAAGATTCCAGGGATGACTCTTTGTACATCAAAGTTTTTACAATTATGTGTCACATTAAAAATATATAGCACTCCGACAAAGTAGTAAGATTATAAAACTTTAATAATTTATAAATATATACAAGAAAACAAAAATAGTAATAACATATAAACATTTTTAGGGAAAAACAACGAAGTAGCGGTCGGCTGTGCGAATAGTCCCAACGCAGCACAACGTCCAGATTTCCGGCGTGGGGCGTCGCGGGGGGTGGGTCATCAGTAGCAAACTGTTGTGCGAATAGTTCCAAGGCAGCAGAACGCGCTGAAATCTAGATGACACTAAAGTGATGTCTAGTAAGTTGCCACCCAGCAAATAACGGCATGGGGCGTCGCGGGGGGTGGGTCATCAGTAGCAAACTGTTGCGCGAATAGTTCCAAGGCAGCAGAACGATGGCACCAAGGTGATGTCCAGTAAGTTGCCGCACTGGTTTTGGTATCCTACAATGCTGCTCCGAATAACGGCGCGGGGCGCCCCGGGGGAGGCGGTGAACGGGCCTCTCCAGGTGGAGTGTCATCTGTTGTAGTGGGGCGCCCCTTTACCGTTTCAGTTGCCATTCCGTCCGTTTTTGGTCCACTGTGTCAAAAGCCGCAATTCAGCTGAGTTGCGCCCACTCTTGCGGTGCAGCGATAGGCGGCTGTCACAGGACTCTCAAAATGGCGGCAGGCTGTTTCCTTTTTGGGCCTGGTCCACTGAAATGGCCCTGGGACACCTTGGAAATCGGACGCTTGTCTGCTAGGTCTTGGACCCCATTCTCGAAAGCGTCCCCTCCGCCTTGAGAATTCATCAAAAGTTTTGGGGGCTCCGACTCCTGCAGGCTTCTGGTGGGGAGCGGCTGCCATGATTGCTCGCGGAATGACCACGACTGAGCTACGAGATGGTGGTGCTCTCATGCTGACGCCAGCTTCAGTCTGAAACATCCAGAAACAAGGTGGGGCTTTCATCGTTTGTGAAAAAAAAAAAGTTTTCATCCAATGAAAAGTGTTGTTTTTAGGTCACATGATCAAGCCTTCCATCATTAGGAAACCAAAAGTAAAATGAACCAATGAAAAGTTTTATAAACAAGTCACATGACCTGTTATGCGGCATAGGGTGTAAAATGCGGAGAAAATACGTTGGCACGTGAGGCGGCGTCAGTAGCGGACCGATGTGCGAATAGGCCGAAGGCAACACAACGCGCCAAGATCCGGATGGCACCGAGGTGGTGTCCAGCAAGTTGCAGCACTGGTGTGGCCATCCTACAATGCTGAAAGTCGGCGTGGGGCGCCCCGTTGGCACGTGAGGCGGCGTCAGTAGCGGACCGATGTGCGAATAGGCCGAAGGCAACACAACGCGCCAAGATCCGGATGGCACCGAGGTGGTGTCCAGCAAGTTGCAGCACTGGTGTGGCCATCCTACAATGCTGAAAGTCGGCGTGGGGCGCCCCGTTGGCACGTGAGGCGGCGTCAGTAGCGGACCGATGTGAAAATAGGCCGAAGGCAACACAACGCGCCAAGATCCGGATGGCACCGACCGAGGTGGTGTCCAGCAAGTTGCAGCACTGGTGTGGCCATCCTACAATGCTGAAAGTCGGCGTGGGGCGCCCCGTTGGCACGTGAGGCGGCGTCAGTAGCGGACCGATGTGCGAATAGGCCGAAGGCAACACAATGCGCCAAGATCCGGATGGCACCGAGGTGGTGTCCAGCAAGTTGCAGCACTGGTGTGGCCATCCTACAATGCTGAAAGTCGGCGTGGGGCGCCCCGTTGGCCTGTGAGTTTGCGTCAGTAGCGGACCGATGTGCGAATAGGCCGAAGGCAGCACAACGCGCCAAGATCCGGATGGCACCGAGGTGGTGTCTAGTAAGTTGCCGCACTGGTGTGGCCATCCAACAATGCTGAAAGTCGGCGTGGGGCGCCCCGTTGGCCTGTGAGTTTGCGTCAGTAGCGGACCGATGTGCGAATAGGCCGAAGGCAGCACAACGCGCCAAGATCCGGATGGCACCGAGGTGGTGTCTAGTAAGTTGCCGCACTGGTGTGGCCATCCAACAATGCTGAAAGTCGGCGTGGGGCGCCCCGTTGGCCTGTGAGTTTGCGTCAGTAGCGGACCGATGTGCGAATAGGCCGAAGGCAGCACAACGCGCCAAGATCCGGATGGCACCGAGGTGGTGTCTAGTAAGTTGCCGCACTGGTGTGGCCATCCTACAATGCTGAAAGTCGGCGTGGGGCGCCCCGTTGGACTGTGAGATGGTGTCAGTAGCGGATCGATGTGTGAATGGGGCCGAAGGCAGCGCAACAATATTTTCGGAATAGAAGACACCACTAGGCGCTGAGATTCCAAGATCCGGATGGCACCGAGGTGGTGTGTAGCAAGTTGCCGCACTGGTGTGGCCATCCTACAATGCTGAAAGTCGGCGTGGGGCGCCCCGTTGGCCTGTGAGTTTGCGTCAGTAGCGGACCGATGTGCGAATAGGCCGAAGGCAGCACAACGCGCCAAGATCCGGATGGCACCGAGGTGGTGTCTAGTAAGTTGTCGCACTTCTGTGGCCATCCTACAATGTTGAAAGTCGGCGTGGGGCGCCCCGTTGGCCTGTGAGATGGCGTCAGTAGCGGACCGATGTGCGAATGGGGCCAAAGGCAGCGCAACAATATTTTCTGATTTGAAGACACCACAAGGCGCTGAGATGCCAAGATCCGGATGGCACCGAGGTGGTGTCTAGCAAGTTGTGGCACTGGTGTGGCCATCGTACAATGGTAAAAGTCGGCGTGGGGCATCCTGTTGGCCTGTGAGATGGTGTCAGTAGCGGACTGATGTGTGAATGGGGCCAAAGGCAGCGCAACAATATTTTCTACAATATTTTCGGAGTAGAAGACACCACAAGGCGCTGAGATGCCAAGATCCGGATGGCACCGAGGTGATGTCTAAGTTGCGGACCGATGTGCGAATGGGGCCAAAGGTAGCGTAACAAGATTTTCTGTATGGAAGATACCACTAGGCGTTGAGATGCCAAGATTCGGATGGCACCGAGGTGATGTCTAGCAAGTTGTGCCACTGGTGTGGCCATCGTACAATGGTAAAAGTCGGCGTTGGGGCGCCCTATTGGCCTGTGAGATGGTGTCAGTAGCGGACTGATGTGCGAATGGGGCCAAAGGCAGCGCAACAATATTTTCTGACTGACACCACAAGGCGCTGAGATGCCAAGATCCGGATGGCACCGAGGTGATGTCTAAGTTGCGGACTGATGTGCGAATGGGGCCAAAGGCAGCGTAACAATATTTTCTGTATGGAAGATACCACTAGGCGTTGAGATGCCAAGATTCGGATGGCACCGAGGTGATGTCTAGCAAGTTGGTGTGGTCATCCTACAATGCTGAAACTCGGCGTGGGTCACCCCATTAGCCTGTGAGATGGCGTCAGTAGCGGACCGATGTGCGAATAGGCCGAAGGCAGCACAACGCGCCAAGATCCGGATGTCACCGTGGTGGTTTCATAGTTGAGAGGCTCTTCATCTGCAGTGGGGCGCCGAGATCCGGATGGCACCGAGGTGATGTCTAGCAAGTTGCTGTACTGGTGTGGTCATCCTACAATGCTGAAATGTAGTGGGGCGCCCATTTACCGTTTCAGTTGCCATTCAGCTGAGTTTCGGCTGCTCTTGATGCTACAGCGACAGGCGGCTGCAAGAGGACTCTCAAAATGGCGGCCTGTTCTTTGGATTTGGGCCTGGTCCACTAAAATGGCCCTGGGACACCTTAGAACTTGGACGCTCGATTTTTTTTTCCTTTCCTGTACATGCAAAAAAAGGTAAATGCCCGGTACGTTACACGCTTCATCTGCCACGATGAACTCTCCAGAGGAACCGAAAAAAAATATAGTTGTGGTAACTATACCATGCATCGTCATATGGAGAGGTGGCACCAATTAATTATAGTGCTGCATAAAAGAGAGATTTGGAGGAGAACCCCTGACCTGCTAGTACATTCATCAAAGAAGTGGCACTGAGAGCTTCAGAGGCAAGGGAAACGGTCCCAAATATTTAGAAGAACTTTGGAAAGATTAAAATGACATGTTTAGATTGTGGTAAATTAATTTCTTGTGGACAGATGAGTGTTACTCTAATAAATACAGCATATGAACATCATCATAGTCGATGGTTGGTAGAGACATTTTGACTATATCCTGGACCTGCCCGTCCTCGCCCAAAATGGCGCCGGAATAAATGGGACTCATAACTCCTTGTTGTGTACTGGTTGCAGAACCTTGAAATCACGAGATACGTATGCAGTTTTGAAGCACATGGCGGGCGGGGACGAGAATTGATTGAATATTTCGACATCCCTATTGATATTAAGTTCTGATGTGTTATTGATTACTGTACTGTTGAAAGTTCGAATTAACGTCACCCATGGTACTTGCCCGCAAATGTATATCTAGATAATTTTATTGTAACTGGCCCTGTCGTATTTTAATTATAAAATGTACGTCCACCGATTCCGTAACTGTTAGACACCTTAGTTCTTGCAACCTAATGGCCCGCCCGTTACGTTCCTCTACAGTGTAAATGTCTATTCATCATATACGATTACAGTTTGCTCCGTGGCAGGCCCACGTGGTTATAGGCTCGTATTTGTATAATGAAATTTTCACAATAAAGGTTTTTAAAAGAAAACATGGTAGTAGTATATACATTGGTAAAGTTTTTAATAATAGTCACTGTTTTAGAATCATTAAAAGGCAAGTGAAATAAAGCAGACCAATTACATGAAGGGTAAAAGGTATAATACGAAGGAACGCAGTAAAGATAAATGGTCAAGGGCTGTTGTGTTTTCTATTCCTGCAACATAAAGTGATCGATAAGAATCTCATATTCAGGCGTATCGGCGACTAAGACAGCAGGTCGACCCTCTTTTGCTCAACGGCTCCGTCATGGGACGAAGAAACGCTCTTTTTCTCGAAAAAAGAATATATTTTACTTGCAGGACAGTTGTAAAATTTCCGGGAAAGTACATTAGCCTGGAACATTATAACATATATTTAAGAAAAAATAATGTTCGGAAGTAATTAAAAGCGTAATTTTTAGGTGATATGACCAAGGCTTTCATCATTAGAATAAGAAAAGTAAAATGAACCAATGAAAAGTTTTATTAACAAGTCACATGACTTGTTATGCTTACGTTACGCGCTGCGCGCCCCGGATGACTTCCGGATGCGCTAACGCGGCGCGTCATATGACGCATTACGCGACAACGCAGGTCCAGAATATAGTCAAAATGTCTCCACTAACCAGCGGTCGAAACACAACCCCTTTCAGCAGGCTAAATAGTTCTGTTAAATGACAACAGAAGGGACAGGCAACAAGAACCATCAGTCAAAGAGGGGAGGGCTAGTTCTTCTCTACCGGGTTACATTGGGGCGCTACCGGAACTGATCGAATTGGTAGTCTACAGTGTTTCTGGATGTTTCAGACTGAAGCTGGGGTTAGCATGAGAGCAGCACCATTTCGTAGCTCCGTCGTGGCCATTCCGCAACCAATCATGGCAGCCGCTCTTTATCGTTATTTTGGGCGGGGAGGGTGGTGGAGCCGAGCTGTTTTGCAGCCATCATTGTGTGGAGTTCAGTTCATCTCACTAGTTTTGTATTTGTCATGAGGGGTTGTTCCTAATGTTTCTATTTTAGCGAGGTCAAAAAGAGATCCCATTAGTGGCCTACTGATTTTGCTCGATTCCTTTTTTTTTTTTTACACGATTTTTCGTTATCTGCAAAGACTAAACAGAGTATTGCGACTCTGTGTTTGTTTGTAAATAGAGAATGAACCAAAGAGAACTAATTCTAAAATAGTAAATACTTGGATAACAATCAATCAAATGGAGAGAGAAGCAGGCACGACGGATTACAACGGGGGCAAAGGCCTGCGTTAACTACCTTTCACTATCTGCAAAGAGAGAGTACTCCTAATAGAAATGAGGGGGGGGGCACCATTCAAAGCAGATCAGTGTGCATAAACACGAAAATGTTTTCACTTACCACGTACTTGACATTCGACAGCTTATGATATTTGCTATTAAAAAACCATTGAAATTCACTGAAAAAACCATAGGTTATAGACCATACATAGTTAGGAATTAGCATTTACAAAACCTTGAAAATTCACTGAAAAAACCATAGGTTATAGACCATATATAGTTAGGAATTAGCATTTAAAACACCTTATTTTACTCACACAAAACCATTGAAATTCCATATATAGTTAGTTGCACTAACTATATATCGCGCACCCGCAATCCACTGCTGATCATGTCACATATTACATCATTCATGACATGGTCAGTGACATCACTGATGACATCACTGATGACATCTCAAATGACATCACTGATGAGATCACTGATGACATCTCATTTGACATCATTCTTGTGCTAATACGATAAACCTCTTCAGACTCTAATATAACCTTAGATACACTCAGTGTATACAGACACTCACACACTGCCACTCATCCATGGAGTTACTCACACACCCAGTCAGTCATGCAAAGAAACAATCTCACCTCCATTTCTTCAACTATACAGTTAAACACACCTTACTTATTGAAACATATACTAACACATATTTACTCTCTTATACAATCCCTGATACAAGTTCACAATGATCGATACAACCACTCACTCATTCAGTGGCTCTCATGCACAGTTATTTATATATGCCAACTCTCACATGTACTGTGTTTAACATATGTACTTACTATGACATGTAGCATTGAGATATCCATTCACTCATCAATACACTCATGCACACAGTCAACTGCCCATGTAGCTGTTTCCACATGCAGTCTTGAACTCATACACCTAGTGAATAAACTGCTCACACATCTATGCATAGAGTCACACAACTTCCAGCCACCCCCACACAAACTCAATCTGCCATAGAAATACTTGGGCAACCAATTAATAACACATATAGCCTCTCGTATAGCTAATGATCAACACATGCAGCAGTTTACAGAACAACAGACATAATGATGCACAAATTAAGACAGTTTAGTCACTAACCCATGCACTCAGTGAGACACATTTAATCACTCACTCATACATTCAGTCATGCACCTACTAAATCCTTCGTCCAGACACTTATACATCTACTCATTCTTCAATATGTAAAACATATTTAAACTTCACAGAAACACACAGTCACTGGATGACGTCATCAGTGATCTCATCAGTGATGTCATTTGAGATGTCATCAGTGATGTCATCAGTGATGTCACTGACCATGTCATGAATGATGTAATATGTGACATGATCAGCAGTGGATTGCGGGTGCGTGATATATAGTTAGTGCAACTAACTATATATGGAATTTCAATGGTTTTGTGTGAGTAAAATAAGGTTTTTTAAATGCTAATTCCTAACTATATATGGTCTATAACCTATGGTTTTTTCAGTGAATATATATATATATATATATATATATATATATATATATTTTAAATTGGCAAAATCCTGCCAAAACGCAGCCCCCCCTCCAAAAGATAAAAAAAGGAATAAAGGCCATGCCCTGGGGGATGGGGTCCCCGGGGCTGATTAAGGCCTTGGGAGGGGGGCCACACGGCCCCCTTTCCAATTTTTTAATAAAAAATAAAAATAAAAATTAGGGGGCAGGCCCTGGGGAATGGGGTCCTCAGGGCCCAAAAATGAGAAAAAGAAGGTCTACCCAGCCTCCCTTCTTTAAAAAAAAAAAATACCGGCATCGCGCCGGAGGCCACACCCCCTCCTCCCAGCACTCAGCGAACGGGCCCCCTTGCACGTTTGCAGAGGGGGAACAAATTCCCCTTGAATACTGGGGTCCCTGGGGGCCAATTAGCCCACCAGGAACCTCCAGAATGTGCCAGGGGCTGTGTTGCAGAGAGGTGTTCTGAGGCCACGCCCCTTTTTACACCTCTCTGCAACGCAGCTCTGTGGCACTTACTGAAGGTTAGCTGGTGGGCTAGTTGCACCCCAGGGACCCTCAGTATTCAAGGGGAGTTAATCCCCCAACTTAAAACGCTCCACGGGGTGCGTTTTCACAGTTGTAAAGGGAGGGGGCGGGGCCTGAGTCCACATGTGTGCAAACACACCCTGTGGCGCTGTTTAAGTTGGGGAATTAATTCCTTGTCAATCCTGAGGGTCCCTGGGGGCCAACTAGCCCACCAGGTACCTCCAGTAAGCACCACTGAGCTGCGATGCAGTGTTGTAAAAAGGGGTGTGGCCTCTGAACACCTCTCTGCAACGCAGCCCTCTGGCGCATACTGGAGGTACCTGGTGGGCTTGTTGGCCACCAGGGACCCAGAGGATTGAGGAGTAATTAATTTTCTAATTTAAAACGCGCCACAGGGCGTGTTTGCAGACAAGTCACCTCAGGCCACTCCCCCTTCTTTCACCACTTTGCAAACACGCCCCGTGGCGCATTTTAAGTTGGGAAATTCATTCTCTTTCAATACTGAGGGTCCAAGAGGGACAAATAGCCCAACAGGTATCTCCAGTATGAGCAAGGGTGCTGCGTTGTAGACAGGTGTACAGAGGCCACGCCCCTTTTTACACCTCTCTGCAATGCAGCTCTTTGGCGCTTATTGGAGGTACCCAGTAGGCTAGTTTGACTCTAGGGACCCTCAGGATTCAAGGGGAATTAATCTTTTGGAACTTACAAATATTCCTCTAACATCAGCCAAACTACGAATTCTAATTTACTCACCTGTTATCAGGAGAGACCTCAGTGCTGCATTTTTGAGCCCAGTACTAATCCTGAAAAGTATTTCTAACCATACTTACCAGTAACTTGAATTTTCTTCCATAGGCTAACATTGACTGGTTTCACCTGGAAATTTTTCTAAGTATGGAGTTTTGGAACTTTAAAATATTGATCTAAGTAACTTGAATTTCCTTCCATATGATATCATTGCCTGCTTTTTGCTGAAAAAGTTTCTAACAGTGTTGATTTTTTAAACTTACAAATATTCTCTAAAAATCGTGCAAATGATAAAAACGTAATTACTTGCCTATTTTAGATAGAGGTCCCAATGTTGAACCTAGGAGACCAGCACTGGATTACAAAAGTAACGTGAACATACTTTACCTGCAAATTGAATTTCCTTCTATAGGATAACATTGGTAATTCCAACTGAATAAAAAATATGAAAATAATAAAAATATATTAAAATAAAAATATAAAACCAAAAAAGTTCAGTTTCAATATTCTAAAAAACATTTTTTTTTCCGTTTATATTAAAAATATATAATGGAATTTATAAAATATGTAAAACTAAACAGTTAAAAAACTGTAGAAAATCAGTATAAAAAACTACATATAACTATTATTACATTTAAAAATTGTCATTTAAAAACCCTTTGAAATTCACTCAAAAAACCATAGGTTTCAGACATGTTATAGTTAGGAATTATCATTTAAAAAACTTTTGAAATTCACTGAAAAAAACATAGGTTTCAGAAATGTTATAGTTAGGGATTAGCATTTAAAAAACCTTGGGAATTCACTGAAAAAAACCATAGGTTTTAGGGGTGTTATAGTTAGCTGGACATTTCACTCGTACAAAACCATTGAAATTCCTCCGTTATAGTTAGTTTTACTAACTATAACTCGCACGCCCGCAATCCACTGCTGATGATGTCACATATTACATAATTCACGACATGGTCAGTGACATCACTGATGACACCACTGATGACATCTCAATTGACATCAGCGGCGATAATGTTATCACCGTTCTTTGATAATATAGTCCTACATTATTAGCTATGGGAAAATCACTTGCATGCACCTGTGCACCCAGGGTGATGCACCCCAGCCCCTTCCCCCGCACCCAGTCACTTAGACTTGTAGTTACTCATCAATACAGAATTATATTATGCACTCATACATCTATACATACAGTAACACTCCGCAACTCATCCATAGAGTTACTCACACACCTAATCAGTCATGCAAAGAATCAATCACATACCCAATTACTCATGTATACACACCAACTTTGTTATTTTTAGACACACTTCATCACTTATTTATACAGATTCTAACACATATTTACTGTCTTATACAATCACTGATAGAAGCAGACACGTATTTATATACCCACTCTTAAAATAACAAACTCTCATGTATAGTCATTAATATACTCCAACTCTCACATCTACTGCCTTAAAACATATGTAGTTACTCAAAGATATACCACTGAGACATTCATTCACTCACCAACACACCCATAGACACACTAACTCACCCATACAGCCCTTTGCAGATGCACTTTTTAATCCATACAACCACTGAATCCCCCACTCAGACATCTGTGCACAGGATTTATACACCCCCCACGTACCCACCCACAAAGACACTCAGGGACCCATAGAGATACTCAGACTACAAATCAATAACCTAGATAGACACTCATGTAGCTATTCAGCAATCCATGCAGTTGCTTACACACCAACAGAGAGACTAATACAGACTTTTACACAGTTTAATCACTAACACATGCATTCAGTCAGACATGTTCAATCACTTACTTAAACACTCAGTCACGCACATACGAAATAATTACGTTAGGCACTTGTAAATGCATTCATTCTTCAATACGCCTTGGCATATATATATTACCTACTGGCGGTCGCCAGTAGGTATATATAGTTAGGATTTTTTCTCTATGGGATTTTTGAAAATTCTATGTCTAATAACTTTGGCGTTTGTGGACGGAATTGGCTGAAATTTTCAGGAAAATGGAACATTTTGTTTCTGAGCAGCCCCTGAAAATTTGGGGGGGGGGTTCGTCAAGGGGGGGCCGAGAAAAAAGGGGGGTCCCAAAACGTGTTTTTAATATTGAGTTTTCCATAGGGCGGTTGGCCTCACTTTTAGCCCGAACGGCTGAATGGATTTGCACGAAACTTGGCAAAATTGTAGGGACTGGTAGCCCGATGTGCCTTTGCTAGGTCTCAATATATGTGCTCCAGTGGATTTTGAGAAATTAACGTTCAAAAAAAGATATATATCTGTAACAGCGGACCAGGCAGCGCTCCGGTTCGCGGACTTTACGCGTTACGGAGCTTTGTGAAGCGAAGCTGATTGGTTCTCCGGCGTCTGTAAACATTCCAAACAGTCCGTAGCGGCCGCCATCTTGTCTCTCGGTAGGATCGAGAGACAAGAGGAGGCCAAAGCGAAGGGGCAAATGACCATAAGGGGGCATAGTAGATCCTCCCTGACCCTCTAGGTTTGATGTGGAGGTTTTAGGGCCCCGCGGGGCAAAAAAAAATAAAATAATAATAATCGAACGGCTGAATGGATTTGCACGAAACTTGGCAAAATTGTAGGGACTGGTAGCCCGATGTGCCTTTGCTAGGTCTCAATATATGTGCTCCAGTGGATT
Source organism: Lissotriton helveticus (assembly GCF_964261635.1). NCBI lineage: Eukaryota > Metazoa > Chordata > Amphibia > Caudata > Salamandridae > Lissotriton > Lissotriton helveticus. The sequence continues at coordinate 657,268,364 of NC_136067.1, forward strand.
TTGAGAAATTAACGTTCAAAAAAAGATATATATCTGTAACAGCGCTCCACTTCGCGTACTTTTCACGTAACGGAGCTTTGCGAAGCTGATTGGTTCTCCGGCGTCTGTAAACATTCCAAACAGTCCGTAGCGGCTGCCATCTTGTCTCTCGGTAGGATCGAGAGACAAGAGGAGGCCAAAGCGAAGGGGCAAATGACCATAAGGGGGCATAGTAGATCCTCCCTGACCCCCTAGGTTTGATGTGGAGGTTTTAAAAGGGCCCCGCGGGGCAAAAAAAATAATAACAATAATAATCGAACGGCTGAATGGATTTGCACGAAACTTGGCAAAATTGTAGGGACTGGTAGCTCGATGTGCCTTTGCTAGGTCTCAATATATATGCTTCAGTGGATTTTGAGAAATTAACGTTCAAAAAAAGATATATATCTGTAACAGCGCTCCGCTTCGCGGAGATAAAATTATCTCTGTATTACCTAGCTGTTGCTAACACCAGTTAGCGACCGCTAGTAGGAGATAGCGACCATCTTGGGCCCCACTTTGCATGTCAGTGATATTTATCACTAATGACATGCAAAGTGGGCATGCCAAGATGTTAGCGACTTGAAACAGTCGCTAACATCGCTATCTCCTATTACCAACTTTTGGAGATATTCGCGCTAAGCGCGAATATCTCCAAAAGCTACCACCTGCCCTGAGCAGTTCTTAGCCATGTTATCCAATGGGAGGTGGATAACATGGCTAAGAGCATTAGCTCGGTAATGCATGAATATCGCTGAGTTTTCAGCGATATTAATGCATTGCGGTAGTTTTTTATGGCATTTGCGATAAACCTTGATAATAGCAAGGTTTATCTGCGATAATTTCTGACGATGCTTAGCGGTAAAAAATTCGTTGCTAAGCATCGTTAGGGATAAATATCGCTTAACTTTGGTAATATGCCCCAACGTCTGTTAACGTTCGATTCGAAGGAAATCAGGAAGTGTTGAAAAACATTGTCTGCGCCATCTTGCCTTTTTTCAAATGCCACACTTTTGTCGTGCACGGCAGTCATTTTAGATGCCTTGACCAGACCCACTCTCTGCACGCTGTCGATCCTTAGCATGGCTCCCCACCCTCGCAAGCATCTCCCCCAGGCACTGGTCACCCTCGTTCTCTGTCTTATGCATGGGTAATAAACCTCCCCCCATCTGCGCTGCTCTTCCCTGAGAATCACACCCTGTGCCCGCCCGACACCTCCCTTTCGCCCTATTCACTACCGCACCCTCTGACACTCCTTTTCCTCTGTGTCCGATTGTCCAGGCCGGTCCTAGGCTATCAGCTAGCCCTGCAGATGTAGTTTATGGCCCCAGCTGTAAAAAATCACCCCTCTTCAAAGGAGTTATAGTAGATCAAGGCCCACACTCGATGAGATCCGTCACAGCACACGCGTTCCTACTATCTGAAAACCATCCTGTATTGTGATTGGGGAGGGGACCGAGCCTGAAGCGGAAGATTCCAGGGATGACTCTTTGTACATCAAAGTTTTTACAATTATGTGTCACATTAAAAATATATAGCACTCCAACAAAGTAGTAAGATTATAAAACTTTAATAACTTATAAATATATACAACAAAACAAAAACAGTAAAAACATATAAACATTTTTAGGGAAAACAACGAAGTAGCGGTCGGCTGTGCGAATAGTCCCAACGCAGCACAACGTCCAGATTTCTGGACGGCACCCAGGTGATGTTGCCTGGGTGCCGCACTGATTTCGGCATCCGGCGTGGGGCGTCGCGGGGGGTGGGTCATCAGTAGCAAACTGTTGTGCGAATAGTTCCAAGGCAGCAGAACGATGGCACCAAGGTGATGTCCAGTAAGTTGCCGCACTGGTTTTGGTATCCTACAATGCTGCTCCGAATAACGGCGTGGGGCGCCCCGGGGGGGGGGGAGGCGGCGTGAACGGGCCTCTCCAGGTGGAGTCTCGTCTGTTGTAGTGGGGCGCCCCTTTACCGTTTCAGTTGCCATTCCGTCCGCTTTTGGTCCACTGTGTCAAAAGCCGCAATTCAGCTGAGTTGCGCCCACTCTTGCGGTGCAGCGATAGGCGGCTGCCACAGGACTCTCAAAATGGCGGCAGGCTATTTTCTTTTTGGGCCTGGTCCACTGAAATGGCCCTGGGACACCTTGGAAATCGGACGCTTGTCTGCTAGGTCTTGGACCCCATTCTCGAAAGCGTCCCCTCCGCCTTGAGGATTCAACAAAAGTTTTGGGGGCCCCCGACTCCTGCAGGCTTCTGGTGGGGAGCGGCTGCCATGATTGCTCGCGGAATGACCACGATGGAGCCACGAGATGGTGGTGCTTTCATGCTGACGCCAGCTTCAGTCTGAAACATCCAGAAACAAGGTGGGGCTTTCATCGTTTGGGAAAAAAAAAAGTTTTCATCCAATGAAAAGTGTTATTTTTAGGTCATATGATCAAGCCTTCCATCATTAGGAAACCAAAAGTAAAATGAACCAATGAAAAGTTTTATAAACAAGTCACATGACCTGTTATGCGGCATAGGGTATAAAATGCGGAGAAAATACATTGGCACGTGAGGCGGCGTCAGTAGCGGACCGATGTGCGAATAGGCCGAAGGCAACACAACGCGCCAAGATCCGGATGGCACCGAGGTGGTGTCTAGCAAGTTGTGGCACTGGTGTGGCCATCCTACAATGGTAAAAGTCGACGTGGGGCGCCCTGTTGGCCTGTGAGATGGTGTCAGTAGCGGACCGATGTGCGAATGGGGCCAAAGGCAGCGCAACAATATTTTCTGACTAGAAGACACCACAAGGCGCTGAGATGCCAAGATCCGGATGGCACCGAGGTGATGTCTAGCAAGTTGCTGTACTGGTGTGGCCATCCTACAATGCTGAAACTCGGCGTGGGGCGCCCCATTAGCCTGTGAGATGGCGTCAGTAGCGGACCGATGTGCGAATGGGGCCAAAGGCAGCGCAACAATATTTTCTGAATAGAAGACACCACAAGGCGCTGAGATGCCAAGATCTGGATGGCACCGAGGTGGTGTCTAGTAAGGTGCACTGGTGTGGCCATCCTACAATGCTGAAAGTCGGCGTGGGGCGCCCCGTTGGCCTGTGAGATGGCGGCAGTAGCGGACCGATGTGCGAATGGGGCCAAAGGCAGCGCAACAATATTTTTGGAATAGAAGACACCACAAGGCGCTGAGATTCGGTTAGCACCGAGGTGGTGTCTAGCAAGCTATGCAGCTGAGTTGCGTGCGCACTTGCGGCGAATAGGTCGAAGGCAGCACAACAATGTTTTCTGAATAGAAGACACCACAAGGCGCTGAGATTCGGTTACCACCGAGGTGGTGTCTAGCAAGTTGCTGCACTGGTGTGGCCATCCTACAATACTGCTCCGAATAACGGCGTGGGGTGCCTGAAGGGGGGGGGGAGGCGGCGTGAACGGGCCTTCCTAGGTGGAGGCTCGTCTGCTGTAGTGGGGCGCCCCTTTACCGTTTCAGTTGCCATTCAGCTGAGTTTTGGCCGCTCTTGATGCTACAGCGACAGGCGGCTGCAACAGGACTCTCAAAATGGCGGCCTGTTCTTTGGATTTGGGCCTGGTCCACTAAAATGGCCCTGGGACACCTTAGAACTCGGACGCTCGATTTTTTTTTCCTTTCCTGTACATGCAAAAAAAGGTAAATGCCCGGTACGTTATACGATTCATCTGCCACGATGTACTCTTCAGAGGAACCGAAAAAAAAAATATAGTTATGGTAACTATATGGAGAGGTGGCACCAATTACTTATAGTGCTGCATAAAAGAGAGATTTGGAGGAGACCTGCCAGTACATTCATCAAAGAAGTGGCACTGACAGCATCAGAGGCAAGGGAAACGGTCCCAAATATTTAGAAGAACTTTGGAAAGATTAAAATGACATGTTTAGATTGTGGCAAATTAATTTCATGTGGACAGATGAGTGTTACTCTATAAATACAACATATGAACATCATCATAGTCGATGGTTGGTAGAGACATTTTGACTATATCCTGGACCTGCCCGTCCTCGCCCAAAATGGCGCCGGAATAAATGGGACTCGTAACTCCTTGTTGTGTACTGGTTGCAGAACCTTGAAATCACGAGATACGTATGCAGTTTTGAAGCACATGGCGGGCGGGGACGAGAATTGATTGAGTATTTTGACATCCCTATTGATATTAAGTTCTGATGTGTTATTGATTACTGTACTATTGAAAGTTCGAATTAACGTCACGCATGGTACTTGCCCGCAAATGTATATCTAGATAATTTTATTGTAACTGGCCCTGTCGTATTTTAATTATAAAATGTACGTCCACCGATTCCGCAACTGTTAGACACCTTAGTTCTTGCAACCTAATGGCCCGCCCGTTACGTTCCTCTACAGTGTAAATGTCTATTCATCATATACGATTACAGTTTGCTCCGTGGCCGGCCCACGTGGTTATAGGCTCGTATTTGTATAATGAAATTTTCACAATAAAGGTTTTTAAAAGAAAACATGGTAGTAGTATATACATTGGTAAAGTTTTTAATAATAGTCACTGTTTTAGAATCATTAAAAGGCAAGTGAAATAAAGCAGACCAATTACATGAAGGGTAAAAGGTATAATACGCAGGAACGCAGTAAAGATAAATGGTCAAGGGCTGTTGTGTTTTCTACTCCTGCAACATAAAGTGATCGATAAGAATCTCATATTCAGGCGTATCGGCAACTAAGACAGCAGGTCGACCCTCTTTTGCTCAACGGCTCCGTCATGGGACGAAGAAACGCCCTTTTTCTTGAAAAAAGAATATATTTTACTTGCAGGACAGTTGTAAATTTTCCGGGAAAGTACATTAGCCTGGAACATTATAACATATATTTAAGAAAAAATAATGTTCGGAAGTAATAAAAAGCGTAATTTTTAGGTCATATGACCAAGCCTTTCATCAGTAGAATAAGAAAAGTAAAATGAACCAATGAAAAGTTTTATTAACAAGTCACATGACCTGTTATGCTTACGTTACGTGCTGCGCGTCACGCCCCGGATGACTTCCGGATGCGCTAACGCGGCGCGTCATATGACGCATTACGCGACAACGCAGGTCCAGAATATAGTCAAAATGTCTCCACCAACCAGCGGTCGGAACACAACCCCTTTCAGCAGGCTAAATAGTTCTGTTAAATGACAACAGAAGGGACAGGCAACAAGAACCATCAGTCAAAGAGGGGAGGGCTAGTTCTTCTCTACCGGGTTACATTGGGGCGCTACCGGAACTGATCGAATTGGTAGTCTACAGTGTTTCTGGATGTTTCAGACTGAAGCTGGCGTTAGCATGAGAGCACCACCATTTCGTAGCTCCGTCGTGGCCATTCCGCGAGCAATCATGGCAGCCGCTCTTTATCGTTATTTTGGGCGGGGTGGGTGGCGGAGCCGAGCTGTATTGCAGCCATCATGGTGTGGAGTTCAGTTCATCTCACTAGTTTCGTATTTGTCATGAGGGGTTGTTCTTAATGTTTCTATTTTAGCGAGGTCAAAAAGAGATCCCATTAGTGGCCTACTGATTTTGCTCGATTCCTTTTGTTTTTTTACACGATTTTTCGTTATCTGCAAAGACTAAACAGAGTATTGCGACTCTGTGTTTGTTTGTAAATAGAGAATGAACCAAAGAGAACCAATTCTAAAACAGTAAATGCTTGGATAACAATCAATCAAATGGAGAGAGAAGCAGGCACGACGTATTACAACGGGGGCAAAGGCCTGCGTTAACTACCTTTCACTATCTGCAAAGAGAGAGTACTCCTAATAGAAATGAGGGGGGGGGGGGCAGCATTCAAAGCAGATCAGTGTGCATAAACACGAAAATGTTTTTACTTACCACGTACTTGACATTCGACAGCTTATGATATTTGCTAATAAAAAACCATTGAAATTCACTGAAAAAACCATAGGTTATAGACCATATATAGTTAGGAATTAGCATTTACAAAACCTTGAAAATTCACCGAAAAAACCATAGGTTATAGACCATATATAGTTAGGAATTAGCATTTACAAAACCTTGAAAATTCACTGAAAAAACCATAGGTTATAGACCATATATCGTTAGGAATTAGCATTTAAAAAACCTTATTTTACCCACACAAAACCATTGAAATTCCATATATAGTTAGTTGCACTAACTATATATCGCGCACCCGCAATCCACTGCTGATGATGTCACATATTACATCATTCATGACATGGTCAGTGACATCACTGATGACATCACTGATGACATCTCAAATGACATCAGTGATGACATCACTGATGACATCTCATTTGACATCAATGACCACATCACTGATGATATCATTCATGTGACAATACAATGCATCTCCTCACATTTTAATATAACCTCTGTTTCACCCAGTGTTAAATACAGAGTATAATTTTTGAAACCATTGACACACCAATACTAGTTACTACATACGCACTCACTGATTCCTACGTCTACACACACCTTCACTCATTCACCCATACAATCATTCATACATACAATCACTCATCTTTACAACACTATCATATGCACTCATACACCTATACAGACACTCACAGTCTGCCACTCATCCATGGAGTTACTCACACACCTAGTCAGTCCTGTAAAGAATCAATGACACTTCCATTTTCTTGTCTATACAGTTAAACATAGAGCACCTTACATTTTCAAACATATACTAACACATACTTACCTTCTTATACAATCATTGATACAAGTACACATTGATCTGCACAGAGTCATACACCTCCCAGCCAGCCACACACACACTCAGTCTCTCATACAAATACTTGGGCAATCAATCAATAACCCATATAGTTACTCATATAGCTACTTATCAACACATGCAGCAGTTTATAGAACAACAGACATAATGATGCACAAATTAAGACAGTTTAGTCACTAACCCATGCACTCAGTGAGACACATTTAATCACTCAGTCATACAGTCAGTCATGCACCTACTAAATCCTTCGTCCAGACACTTACACATCCACTCATTCTTCAATATGTAAGACATATTTAAACTTTACAGAAACAAAAAATCACTGGATGTTGTTATCAGTTATGTCATCAGTGATGTCATTTGAGATGTCATCAGTGATGTCATCAGTGATGTCACTGACCATGTCATGAATGATGTAATATGTGACATCATCAGCAGTGGATTGCGGGTGCGCGATATATAGTTAGTGCAACTAACTATATATGGAATTTCAATGGTTTTGTGTGGGTAAAATAAGGTTTTTTAAATGCTAATTCCTAACGATATATGGTCTATAACCTATGGTTTTTTCAGTGAATTTTCAAGGTTTTGTAAATGCTAATTCCTAACTATATATGGTCTATAACCTATGGTTTTTTCAGTGAATTTTCAAGGTTTTGTAAATGCTAATTCCTAACTATATATGGTCTATAACCTATGGTTTTTTCAGTGAATATATATATATATATATATATATATATACACCATATTTAACCTTTACAGAAACACACATTGACTGGATGATGTCGTGAGTGATGTTATCAGTGATGTAATTTGAGATGTCATCAGTGATGTCACTGATCATGTCATGAGTGATGTAATATGTGAAATCATCAGCAGTGCATTGCGGGCGTGCAAGTTATAGTTAGCTCAACTAACAATAACACGCAAATTTCTCCGTTTTTTTAGGAGTGAAATGTTAAACTAACTATAACGTCCCTGAAACCTATGTTTTTTTTAGTGAATATATATATATATATATATTACCTACTGGCGGTCGCCAGTAGGTATATATAGTTAGGATTTTTTCTCTATGGGATTTTTGAAAATTCTATGTCTAATAACTTTGGCGTTTGTGGACGGAATTGGCAGAAATTTTCAGGAAAATGGAACATTTTGTTTCTGAGCAGCCCCTGGAAATTTGGGGGGGTTCGTCAAGGGGGGGCCGAGAAAAAAGGGGGGTCCCAAAACGCGTTTTTCCAATGTTAATTTCCATAGGGCGGTTGGCCTCACTTTTAGCCCGAACGGCTGAATGGATTTGCACGAAACTTGGCAAAATTGTAGGGACTGGTAGCCCGATGTGCCTTTGCTAGGTCTCAATATATGTGCTCCAGTGGATTTTGAGAAATTAACGTTCAAAAAAAGATATATATCTGTTACAGCGGACCGGGCAGCGCTCCGGTTCGCGTACTTTTCGCGTTACGGAGCTTTGTGAAGCGAAGCTGATTGGTTCTCCGGCATCTGTAAACATTCCAAACAGTCCGTAGCGGCCGCCATCTTGTCTCTCGGTAGGATCGAGAGACAAGAGGAGGCCAAAGCGAAGGGGCAAATGACCATAAGGGGGCATAGTAGATCCTCCCTGACCCCCTAGGTTTGATGTGGAGGTTTTAAAAGGGCCCCGCGGGGCAAAAAAAAAATACATAATAATAATCGAACGGCTGAATGGATTTGCACGAAACTTGGCAAAATTGTAGGTACTGGTAGCCCGATGTGCCTTTGCTATGTCTCAATATATGTGCTCCAGTGGATTTTGAGAAATTAACGTTCAAAAAAAGATATATATCTGTGACAGCGGACCGGGCAGCGCTCCGCTTCGCGTACTTTTCGCGTTACGGAGCTTTGTGAAGCGAAGCTGATTGGTTCTCCGGCGTCTGTAAACATTCCAAACAGTCCGTAGCGGCCGCCATCTTGTCTCTCGGTAGGATCGAGAGACAAGAGGAGGCCAAAGCGAAGGGGCAAATGACCATAAGGGGGCATAGTAGATCCTCCCTGACCCCCTAGGTTTGATGTGGAGGTTTTAAAAGGGCCCCGCGGGCCTGGGGAGCGTACTACAAGGAAACAAGAATGATTGACTTTTAACTTATTGTATGTTTATAGACTTCTTTTCTTCTTTTTTTTCTGCTGAGTGACGTCTCGGCCTATTTCCACGGGATGCAGTCCCTACCATCTCGGCGTTTAAGCCCAGGGGGACCGGTAGTGTGGTAGAGATAACGTCTGTTAACGTTCGATTCGAAGGAAATCAGGAAGTGTTGATAAACATTGTCTGCGCCATCTTGCCTTTTTTCAAATGCCACACTTTTGTCGTGCACGGCAGCCATTTTAGATGCCTTGACCAGACCCACTCTCTGCACGCTGTCGATCCTTAGCATGGCTCCCCACCCTCGCAAGCATCTCCCCCAGGCACTGGTCACCCCCGCTCTCTGTCTTACGCATGGGCAATAAACCTCCCCCCATCTGCGCTGCTCTTCCCTGAGAATCACACCCTGTGCCTGTCCGACACCTCCCTTTCGCCCTATTCACTACCGCACCCTCTGACACTCCTCTTCCTCTGTGTCCGATTGTCCAGGCCGGTCCCAGGCTATCAGCTAGCCCTGCAGATGTAGTTTATGGCCCCAGCTGTAAAGAATCACCCCTCTTCAAAGGAGTTATAGTAGATCAAGGCCCACACCCGATGAGATCCGTCACACCACACGCGTTCCTACTATCTGAAAACCATTCTGTATTGTGATTGGGGAGGGGACCGAGCCTGAAGCGGAAGATTCCAGGGATGCCTCTTTGTACATCAAAGTTTTTACAATTATGTGTCACATTAAAAATATATAGCACTCCAACAAAGTAGTAGGATTATAAAACTTTAATAACTTATAAATATATACAACAAAACAAAAACAGTAAAAACATTTAAACATTTTTAGGGAAAAAGAAGGAAGTAGCGGTCGGTTGTGCGAATAGTCCCAACGCAGCACAACGTCCACATTTCTGGACGGCACCCAGGTGATGTTGCCTGGGTGCCGCACTGATTTCGGTATCCGGCGTGGGGCGTCGCGGGGGGTGGGTCATCAGTAGCAGTCTGTTGTGCGAATAGTTCCAAGGCAGCAGAACGATGGCACCAAGGTGATGTCCAGTAAGTTGCCGCCCTCCGAATAACGGCGTGGGGCGCCCGGGGGGGGGGGGGTGAGGCGGCGTGAACGGGCCTCCCCAGGTGGAGGCTCGTCTGCTGTAGTGGGGCGCCCCTTTACCGTTTCAGTTGCCATTCCGTCCGCTTTTGGTCCACTGTGTCAAAATCCGCCATTCAGCTGAGTTGCGCCCACTCTTGCGGTGCAGCGATAGGCGGCTGCCACAGGACTCTCAAAATGGCGGCAGGCTCTTTCCTTTTTGGGCCTGGTCCACTGAAATGGCCCTGGGACACCTTGGAAATCGGACGCTAGTCTGCTAGGTCTTGGACCCCATTCTCGAAAGCGTTCCCTCAGCCTTGAGGATTGTACAAAAGTCTTGAGGGCCCCCGACTCCTGCAGGCTTCCGGTGGGGAGCGGCTGCCATGATTACTCGCGGAATGACCACGACGGAGCCACGAGATGGTGGTGCTTTCATGCTGACGCCAGCTTCAGTCTGAAACATCCAGAAACAAGGTGGGGCTTTCATCGTTTGGGAAAAAAAAAAGTTTTCATCCAATGAAAAGTGTTATTTTTAGGTCATATGATCAAGCCTTCCATCATTAGGAAACCAAAAGTAAAATGAACCAATGAAAAGTTTTATAAACAAGTCACATGACCTGTTATGCGGCATAGGGTATAAAAAGCATAGAAAATTCTTTGGCACGTGAGGCAGCGTCAGTAGCGGACCGATGTGCGAATAGGCCGAAGGCAGCACAACGCGCCAAGATCCGGATGGCACCGAGGTGGTGTCTAGCAAGTTGCCGCACTGGTGTGGCCATCGTACAATGCTGAAAGTGGGCGTGGGGCGCCCCGTTGGCCTGTGAGGTGGCGTCAGTAGCGGACCGATGTGCGAATGGGGCCAAAGGCAGCGCAACGCGCCAAGATCCGGATGGCACCGGGGTGGTGTCATAGTTGAGAGTTCTGAGCAGCGGTTGTAACACTGTCTGAAGCTTATTTGCAGCTGCTGCAGCTTCACTACGCGCCAAGATCCGGATGGCACCGAGGTGGTGTCTAGCAAGTTGCCGCACTGGTGTGGCCATCCTATAATGCTGAAAGTCGGCGTGGGGCGCCTCGTTGGCCTGTGAGTTCGCGTCAGTAGCGGACTGATGTGCGAATAGGCCGAAGGCAGCACAACGCGCCAAGATCCGGATGGCACCGAGGTGGTGTCTAGCAAGTTGCCGCACTGGTGTGGCCATCCTACAATGCTGAAAGTGGGCGTGGGGCGCCCCGTTGGCCTGTGAGGTGGCGTCAGTAGCGGACCGATGTGCGAATGGGGCCAAAGGCAGCGCAACGCGCCAAGATCCGGATGGCACCGAGGTGGTGTCTAGCAAGCTATGCAGCTGAGTTGCGTGCGCACTTGCGGCGAATAGGTCGAAGGCAGCACAACAATGTTTTCTGAATAGAAGACACCACAAGGCGCTGAGATTCGGTTGGCACCGAGGTGGTGTCTAGCAAGTTGCCGCATTGGTGTGGCCATCCTACAATCCTGCTCCGAATAACGGCGTGGGGTGCCCGAAGGGGGGGAGGGGAGGCGGCGTGAACGGGCCTTCCCAGGTGGAGGCTCGTCTGCTGTAGTGGGGCGCCCCTTTACCGTTTCAGTTGCCATTCAGCTGAGTTTCGGCCGCTCTTGTTGTTACAGCGACAGGCGGCTGCAACAGGACTCTCAAAATGGCGGCCTGTCCTTTGGATTTGGGCCTGGTCCACTAAAATGGCCCTGGGACACCTTAGAACTCGGACGCTCATTTTTTTTTTTCCTTTCCTCTACATGCAAAAAAGGTAAATTCCCGGTACGTTACACGCTTCATCTGCCACGATGTACTCTCCAGAGGAACTGAAAAAATATATAGTTATGGTAACTATACCATGCATCGTCATATGGAGAGGTGGCACCGATTAATTATAGTGCTGCATAAAAGAGAGATTTGGAGGAGAACCCCCGACCTGCCAGTACATTCATCAAAGAACTGGCACTGACAGCATCAGAGGCAAGGGAAACGGTCCCAAATATTTAGAAGAACTTTGGAAAGATTAAAATGACATGTTTAGATTGTGGCAAATTAATTTCATGTGGACAGATGAGTGTTACTCTAATAAATAAAGCATATGAACATCATCATAGTCGATGGTTGGTAGAGACATTTTGACTATATCCTGGACCTGCCCGTCCTCGCCCAAAATGGCGCCAGAATAAATGGGAGTCGTAACTCCTTGTTGTGTACTGGTTGCAGAACATTGAAATCACGAGATACGTATGCAGTTTTGAAGCACATGGCGGGCGGGGACGAGAATTGATTGAATATTTCGACATCCCTATTGATATTAAGTTCTGATGTGTTATTGATTACTGTACTATTGAAAGTTCGAATTAACGTCACCCATGGTACTTGCCCGCAAATGTATATCTAGATAATTTTATTGTAACTGGCCCTGTCGTATTTTAATTATAAAATGTACGTCCACCGATTCCGCAACTGTTAGACACCTTAGTTCTTGCAACCTAATGGCCCGCCCGTTACGTTCCTCTACAGTGTAAATGTCTACTCATCATATACGATTACAGTTTGCTCCGTGGCCGGCCCACGTGGTTATAGGCCCGTATTTGTATACTGACATTTTCACAATAAAGGTTTTTAAAAGAAAACATGGTAGTAGTATTTACATTGGTAAAGTTTTTAATAATAGTCACTGTTTTAGAATCAGTAAAAGGCAAGTGAAATAAAGCATTCGAATTACATGAAGGGTAAAAGGTATAATACGCAGGAACGCAGTAAAGATAAATGGTCATGGGTTGTTGTGTTTTCTACTCCTGCAACATAAAGTGATCGATAAGAATCTGATATTCTGGCGTATCGGCGACTAAGACAGCAGGCCGACCCTCTTTTGCTCAACGGCTCCGTCATGGGACGAAGAAACGCCCTTTTTCTCGAAAAAGGAATATATTTTACTTGCAGGACAGTTGTAAATTTTCCGGGAAAGTACATTAGCCTGGAACATTATAACATATGTTTAAGAAAAAATAATGTTCGAAAGTAATAAAAAGCGTAATTTTTAGGTCATATGACCAAGCCGTTCATCATTAGAATAAGAAAAGTAAAATGAACCAATGAAAAGTTTTATTAACAAGTTACATGATCTGTTATGCTTACGTTACGCGCTGCGCGCCGCGCCCCGGATCACTTCCGGATGCGCTAACGCGGCGCGTCATATGACGCATTACGCGACAACGCAGGTCCAGAATATAGTCAAAATGTCTCCACCAACCAGCGGTCGGAACACAACCCCTTTCAGCAGGCTAAATAGTTCTGTTAAATGACAACAGAAGGGACAGGCAACAAGAACCATCAGTCAAAGAGGGGAGGGCAAGTTCTTCTCTACCGGGTCACGTTGGGTCGCTACCAGAACTGATTGAATTGGTAGTCTACAGAGTTTCTGGATGTTTCAGACTGAAGCTGGCGTTAGCATGAGAGCACCACCATTTCGTAGCTCCGTCGTGGCCATTCCACGAGCAATCATGCTAGCCGCTCCCCACCAGAAGCCTGCGGGAGTCGGGGGCCCCCAAGACTTTTGTAGAATCTTCAAGGCTGAGGGGACGCTTTCGAGAATGGAGCCCAAGCTCTAGCAGACAAGCGTCCGAGTTCCAAGGTGTCGCAGGGCCATTTTAGTGGACCACGCCCAAATCTGAAGAGCCGGCCTCCATTTTGAGAGTCCTGTGGCAGCCGCCTATCGCTGCACCGCAAGAGCGGGAGCAACTCAACTACATGGTGAGCGAGACGTTGTAGTCGAAAGAGCGGGCGGTAAACAGCTGAATAGCGAAAGAGGCACAGTGTAGCAAAAGCGGGCGCAATGGCAACTGAAATGGTAAATGAAATGGGGCGCCCCACTACAGCGTGTCTTTAGGTGAAACGGATTGTGGGACAAGGTCAAGAATGGAAGAGTTACCTAAAGGCAAAAAGTTCCGCTTGATCCCGGGAGCCGGCCACCCATGTCGGGGGCGATCTCAGGCCACACCAGGAGAACATGACTTGGGGAGGGGGCCAGAGCCAAGCGCCCCCTCCGAGTCCGCGCCATCACACCGTCCCTTGGGGGCCTCCGTTAAGCGGTTCAGGGTGGCACCGCATCACATTGTTTACAAATGCAGTAACGTACTCAGACAGCCCCCACTTACTTTTAGAATAGTGAAGATGAAGCAAGTGCAAATAGGCTTCAGACAGTGTTACAAGCACTCTTCAAAACTTTGAATCATCAGAGTGCATGAGTTTCATGCTCGATCGATTGAGCTAGCCGGATCGGGCAACAAAAAGTTTAAAATAGTTATGTAAATAGTTGTTTAATAAAATGTTTTACCCTGTTACTTTGCTGGTGTGTTGTATATATTTGCATAGAGTTTATCGTTATTTTGGGCGGGGTGGGTGGCGGAGCCGAGCTGTCTTGCAGCCATCATGGTGTGGAGTTCAGTTCATCTCACTAGTTTCGTATTTGTCATGAGGGGTTGTTCCTAATGTTTCTATTTTAGCGAGGTCAAAAAGAGATCCCATTAGTGGCCTACTGATTTTGCTCGATTCCTTTTGTTTTTTTACACGATTTTTCGCTATCTGCAAAGACTAAACAGAGTATTGCGACTCTGTGCTTGTTTGTAAATAGAGAATGAACCAAAGAGAACCAATTCTAAAACAGTAAATGCTTGGATACCAATCAATCAAATGGAGAGAGAAGCAGGCACGACGGATTACAACGGGGGCAAAGGCCTGCGTTAACTACCCTTCACTATCTGCAAAGAGAGAGTACTCCTAATAGAAATGAAGGGGGGGGGCAGCATTCAAAGCAGATCAGTGTGCATAAACACGAAAAAAAATTTTCTTACCACGTACTTGACATTCGACAGCTTATGATATTTGCTATTAAAAAACCATTGAAATTCACTGAAAAAACCATAGGTATAGACCATATATAGTTAGGAATTAGCATTTACAAAACCTTGAAAATTCACTGAAAAAACCATAGGTTATAGACCATATATAGTTAGGAATTAGCATTTAAAAAACCTTTTTTTACTCACACAAAACCATTGAAATTCCATATATAGTTAGTAGTACTAACTATATATCGCGCACCCGCAATCCACTGCTGATCATGTCACATATTACATCATTCATGACATGGTCAGTGACATCACTGATGACATCACTGATGACATCTCAAATGACATCACTGATGACATCACTGATGACATCTCAAATGACATCACTGATGACATCACTGATGACATCTCAAATGACATCACTGATGACATCACTGATGACATCTCATTTGACATTACTGATCACATCACTGATGACATCATTCATGAGATAATACGATGAACCTCTTCAGACTCTAATATAACCTTAGATACACTCAGTGTAAACAGACACTCACAGACTGTCACTCATCCATGGAGTTACTTACACACCTAGTCAGTCATGCAAAGAATCAATCACACCTCCATTTCCTCAACTATACAGTTATACACACCTTACTTATTCAAACATATACTAACACATATTTACTCTCTTTTACAATCCCTGATACAAGTTCACAATCATCCATACAGCCACTCACACATTCACTGGCTCTTATGCACAGTTATTTATATATGCCAACTCTCACATGTACTGTGTTTTACATATGTACTTACTTTGACTTGTAGCACTGAGATATCCATTCACTCACCAATGCACAGAGTCATACACCTCCCAGCCACCCACACACACACTCAGTCTCCCATACAAATACTTGAGCAACCAATCAATAACCCATATACTTACTCATATAGCTACTGATCAACACATGCAGCAGTTTACAGAACAACAAACATAATGAGGCACAAATTAACACAGTTCAGTCACTAACCCATGCACTCAGTGAGACACATTTAACCACTCACTCATACAGTCAGTCATGCACCTACTAAATCCTTCATCCAGACACTTCTACATCCACTCATTCTTCAATATGTAAGACATATTTTAACTTTACAGAAATACACAGTCACTGGATGTTGTCATCAGTGATGTCATTTGAGATGTCATCAGTGATGTCATCAGTGATGTCATTTGAGATGTCATCAGTGATGTCATCAGTGATGTCACTGACCATGTCATGAATGATGTAATATGTGACATGATCAGCAGTGGATTGCGGGTGCGCGATATATAGTTAGTACTACTAACTATATATGGAATTTCAATGGTTTTGTGTGAGTAAAAAAAGGTTTTTAAATGCTAATTCCTAACTATATATGGTCTATAACCTATGGTTTTTTCAGTGAATATATATATATATATATTCACTGAAAAAACCATAGGTTAGAGACCATATATAGTTAGCTGGACATTTTATTGACATAAAACCAATGAAATTCCATATATAGTTAGTTGCACTAACTATATATCGCGCACCCGCAATCCACTGCTGATGATGTCACATATTACATCATTCATGACATGGTCAGTGACATCACTGATGACATCACTGATGACATCTCAAATGACATCACTGATGACATCTCAAATGACATCACTGATGACATCATCTAGTGTCTGTGTGTTTTTGTAAAGTTTAAATATGTTTTACATATTGAAGAATGAGTGGATGTATGGAAGACTGAGTGTGTGTGTGGCTGGCTGGGAGGTGTGTGACTCTGTGCATATCAATGTGTACTTGTATCAGTGATTGTATAAGAGAGTAAGTATGTGTTAGTATATGTGTGAAAAGTATGGTGTTCTGTGTTTAACTGTATAGATGAGGAAATCGAAGTGTGATTGATTCTTCACAGGACTGACTAGGTGTATGAGTGCATATGATAGTGTTGTAATAATGAGTGACTGTATGTATGAGTGATTGTATGGCTGAATGAGTGAATGTGTGTGTAGACGTAGGAATCAGTGAGTGCGTATGTAGTAACTGGTATTGGTGTGTCATGATGTCATCAGTGATGTCATTTGAGATGTCATCAGTGATGTCATTTGAGATGTCATCAGTGAAGTCATCAGTGATGTCACTGACCATGTCATGAATGATGTAATATGTGACATCATCAGCAGTGGATTGCGGGTGCGCGATATATAGTTAGTGCAACTAACTATATATGGAATTTCATTGGTTTTATGTCAATAAAATGTCCAGCTAACTATATATGGTCTCTAACCTATGTTTTTTTCAGTGAATTTTCAAGGTTTTTTAAATGCAAATTCCTAACTATATATGGTCTATATTTTCAGTGAATTTCATTGGTTTTTTAAAAGCTAATATCTATAGCTGTAAAATATATTCTTTATTACGTGACGTATCACGTAGCCACGTGAGACGCCTCATGACGCGTCGCATAACCGTGACGTATCGGCTCTGCAGCGCAAACAAAACCCGTAACGTAAGCGTGCCGGAGCACGCTTACAGATATATATATTTTTTTTAACCTTAATTAGACAAAATCCACACGTGCACATATCTTGAGGCCTTGCAAAGGCACATCAAACAAACAGTCCCTACAATTTTGCCAAGTTTGCTGGAAATTTTCCCTTAATTTTTTTTTTACTGTTTCTCTTGGTTTTCCCCTTGTTACGCTTACCGGGACGCTACCCGGTACGCGAACCGGACGCTCCAAAAACACAAGATGGCGGACTCCCGTTACGCTGCCGGTTAGCTGCCCGGTTCGCGTACCGGGAAGCGCCTCTACCGCGAAAAATCACGGGGGACTTTAATATCCCCCTCATCAATCCTAGGGGGTCAGGAGGGGTTTACCTTGCCCCCTTTCCTTCATTTCCCCCTTCGTTTTTCACCACATCTTGTCTCTCGATCGTACCGAGAGACAAGATGGCGGCCGCTCCGGACTGTTTAGAATGTTGACAGACACCGGAGAGCCAATCAGCTTCGCTTCGCGAAGTTCCGTTACGCGTCAGGTACGCGAACCGGGGCGCTAACCGGAGCGCTGTCACAGATATATATATTTTTTTAAACGTTAATTTCTCAAAATCCACTGGAGCACATATATTGAGACATAGCAAAGGCACGTCGGGCAAACCATATCTACAATTTTGCCAAGTTTCATGTAAATCTATTCAGCCGTTCGAGCTAAAAGTGAGTCCAACCGCCCTATGGAAAAATGAATGGGAAAAACGTGTTTTGGGACCCCCCTTTTTTCTCGGCCCCCCCTTGGCGAAACCCCCCCAAATTTTCAGGGGCTGCTCAGAAACGAAATGTGCCATTTTCCTGAAACTTTCAGCCAATTCCGTCCACAAACGCCAAAGTTATTAGACATAGAATTTTCAGAAATCCCATAGAGAAAAAATCCTAACTATATATACCCACTGGCTATCGCCAGTAGGTAATATACATATATAAACATATATAATCTGCATATCTATATAAATATAAATGCATGCATACATATACATATATGCATACATATGCATGTTATTTACATGAAAGTTTTAAAAACACTAATAAAAGCAAAGCTAAAAAGCCACCTCATTACAAACAGAATGGCTTTAACTTAAACGAGGGCGAGATCTATTGCATTTTCAATGCTTGTTTACTTTGGTTCTATCAAGAAGGCATTCAGATGTGTCACACATTTTCCATAAATTCTGAATGTTAGCACTCTAGTTGCTCATTAGATCACTGTAGTAAAGCTAGTGCTCACCAGGGAAGTCTGCTGCTAATCATGGTTTGCAGCCATTTCCCCGCATTTTTTATCCCGCAGACTTTCAGTCCGCATACCATTATCCCGCAAGGTCATTGACCTCGCATACCATTATCCCGCATTTTTTCAAAACGCATGTGCATTTATCGCGCATGCCTTTACAAAGAATTACGTTTTAAAGGCATGTATGGTAAATGCATTTGCGTTGTGAAAACCACGATGACGAGAGAGGTAAGTGGGTTTGTGTTAATTTTTTCGTGGGTTAGTGATTGTGTAGTGTAGTGTAGTGTTGTGTAGTGTAGTGTTGTGTTAGTGTAGTGTAGAGTTGTGGTGGTTGTTTAGTGTAGGGTCATGCTGGGGGTAGTGTTTTAGGGTTTAGGGTTGTGTTGTAGTGTTTGCGTAGTGTAGGGTCATGCTGGGGGTAGTGTTTTAGGGTTTAGGGTAGTGTTGTAGTGTTTGCGTAGTGTAGGGTCATGCTGGGGGTAGTGTTTTAGGGTTTAGGGTTGTGTTGTAGTGTTTGCGTAGTGTAGGGTCATGCTGGGGGTAGTGTTTTAGGGTTTAGGGTAGTGTTGTAGTGTTTGCGTAGTGTAGGGTCATGCTGGGCGTAGTGTTTTAGGGTTTAGGATAGTGTTGTAGTGTTTGCGTAGTGTAGGGTCATGCTGGGGGTAGTGTTTTAGGGTTTTGGGTAGTGTTGTAGTGTTTGCGTAGTGTAGGGTCATGCTGGGGTGTAGTATTTTAGGGTTTAGGGTAGTGTTGTAGTGTTTGCGTAGTGTAGGGTCATGCTGGGGGTAGTGTTTTAGGGTTTTGGGTAGTGTTGTAGTGTTTGCGTAGTGTAGGGTCATGCTGGGGGTAGTGTTTTAGGGTTTTGGGTAGTGTTGTAGTGTTTGCGTAGTGTAGGGTCATGCTGGGGTGTAGTGTTTTAGGGTTTTGGGTAGTGTTGTAGTGTTTGCGTAGTGTAGGGTCATGCTGGGGGTAGTGTTTTAGGGTATTGGGTAGTGTTGTAGTGTTTGCGTAGTGTAGGGTCATGCTGGGGGTAGTGTTTTAGGGTTTTGGGTAGTGTTGTAGTGTTTGCGTAGTGTAGGGTAACCCTGGGCGAAGAACTACGCTCCGTTCGCGGAGCGTGCGGAGTTTTGGCAACTCCGCGTTCTACGGAGAACGCGAAGCTGTCGATTACTCCGCGATCCGGTGCGTAGCGTAGTTCTCGCGCGCTGAATAACATTATCGCGTGCGCCGGGGTAAGTTCGCGCGATATTTGACGCGATCATGCACTTTGGCAGTGCGAACGAGAAGATGAGTTCCCGAACATGTCTAACACACAGCTATCTCGAGCATGCAGGCAGCGCCCCGAACACGCGCACCGCGCTCCCGAAGACGAAAAACGGCGCGCGAACGGGTCTAGCAAGCTACTACGCATGTCCGCGGAGCTACGCGTAGGTCGCGGAGTGCAACTGCGTCTTCGCGTAGCTCCGCGGAGTGCGGCTCCGCGAACTACGCCCAGGGTTAGTGTAGGGTCATGCTGGGGGGTAGTGTTTTAGGGTTTTGGGTAGTGTTGTAGTGTTTGCGTAGTGTAGGGTCATGCTGGGGGTAGTGTTTTAGGGTTTTGGGTAGTGTTGTAGTGTTTGCGTAGTGTAGGGTCATGCTGGGGGTAGTGTTTTAGGGTTTAGGGTAGTGTTGTAGTGTTTGCGTAGTGTAGGGTCATGCTGGGGGTAGTGTTTTAGGGTTTAGGGTAGTGTTGTAGTGTTTGCGTAGTGTAGGGTCATGCTGGGGGTAGTGTTTTAGGGTTTAGGGTAGTGTTGTAGTGTTTGCGTAGTGTAGGGTCATGCTGGGGTGTAGTGTTTTAGGGTTTTGGGTAGTGTTGTAGTGTTTGCGTAGTGTAGGGTCATGCTGGGGGTAGTGTTTCAGGGTTTAGGGTAGTGTTGTAGTGTTTGCGTAGTGTAGGGTCATGCTGGGGTGTAGTGTTTTAGGGTTTTGGGTAGTGTTGTAGTGTTTGCGTAGTGTAGGGTCATGCTGGGGGTAGTGTTTTAGGGTTTAGGGTAGTGTTGTAGTGTTTGCGTAGTGTAGGGTCATGCTGGGGGTAGTGTTTTAGGGTTTAGGGTTGTGTTGTAGTGTTTGCGTAGTGTAGGGTCATGCTGGGGGTAGTGTTTTAGGGTTTAGGGTTGTGTTGTAGGGTTTGTGTAGTGTAGGGTCATGCTGGGGGTAGTGTTTTAGGGTTTAGGGTAGTGTAGTGTTTGCGTAGTGTAGGGTCATGCTGGGGTGTAGTGTTTTAGGGTTTTGGGTAGTGTTGTAGTGTTTGCGTAGTGTAGGGTCATGCTGGGGGTAGTGTTTTAGGGTTTAGGGTAGTGTTGTAGTGTTTGTGTAGTGTAGGGTCATGCTGGGGGTAGTGTTTTAGGGTTTAGGGTAGTGTTGTACTGTTTGTGTAGTGTAGGGTCATGCTGGGGGTAGTGTTTTAGGGTAGTTTAGTTGTTTAGTGTATGCTAAAGGCATATTCGTTCTAAAAGTTTTCGTTATTTTAATTTGCGGCCTAATAGTACATGCAGGATTTTTTTTGCGGACTGATGGTATGCGGGATTTCGTCATATATTCGCTAATCATACTTTCTATGGCAAAATGAACCCCCTCATTTTGTTCCTTTTTAAATTAAATGTTTTAAGAGTTACCACTTTATTCCAATCAAGATGGCTTCAGGTGTGCCATACCTTTGTAATAAGTAGGACTGTTAGCACTCTAGTTGTTCTTTAGAACACTCTGGGACATTCTGTCATTGGGCTATAGTTGGGCTACATCTGGCTGATATTTGGGCTACATTTGTTTTTTTTGGTCTCTGGTGGCCATCTTTGGGCTACATTGGGCTATATTGGGCTACATTGGGCTACATTTGGGCTCCAACATATATATAGCCCAATGTAGCCCAATATATATTTTTCAAAGCTAATTTTCGTAAAAACCACTGGAGCCTATATCTTGAGACATAGCAAAGGCACATCGGGCTACCAGTCCCTACAATTTTGCCAAGTTTGGTGTAAATCCATTCAGCCGTTCAGGCTAAAAGTGAGGCCAACCGCCCTATGGAAAATTGCATGGGAAAAACACGTTTTGGGACCCCCCTTTTTTCTCGGCCCCCCCTTGACGAAACCCCCCCAAATTTTCAGGGGCTGCTCAGAAACAAACTGTTCCATTTTCCTGGAAATTTCAGCCAATTCTGTCCTCAAACGCCAAAGTTATTCGACATAGAATTTTCAAAAATCCCATAGGAAAAAAATCCTAACTATATATACCTACTGGCTATCGCCAGTAGGTAATATATATATATATATATATATATATATATATATATATATATATATATATATATATATATATATATATATATATATATATATATATATATATTACCTACTGGCGGTCGCCAGTAGGTATATATAGTTAGGATTTTTTCTCTATGGGATTTTTGAAAATTCTATGTCTAATAACTTTGGCGTTTGTGGACGGAATTGGCTGAAATTTTCAGGAAAATGGCACATTTTGTTTCTGAGCAGCCCTTGAAAATTTGGGGGGGGGTTCGTCAAGGGGGGGCCGAGAAAAAAGGGGGTCCCAAAACGTGTTTTTAACATTGAGTTTTCCATAGGGCGGTTGGCCTCACTTTTAGCCCGAACGGCTGAATGGATTTGCACGAAACTTGGCAAAATTGTAGGGACTGGTAGCCCGATGTGCCTTTTGTAGGTCTCAATATATGTGCTACAGTGGATTTTGAGAAATTAACGTTTAAAAAAAGATATATATCTGTAACAGCGGTCCGGGCAGCGCTCCAGGACGCGTACTTTTCGCGCAACGGAGCTTTGTGAAGCGAAGCTGATTGGTTCTCCGGCGTCTGTCAACATTCCAAACAGTCCGTAGCGGCCGTCATCTTGTCTCTCGGTAGGATCGAGAGACAAGAGGAGGCGAAAGCGAAGGGGCAAATGACCATAAGGGGGAATAGTAGATCCTCGCTGACCCCCTAGGTTTGATGTGGAGGTTTTAAAAGGGCCCCGCGGGGCAAAAAAAAATAATAATAATAATAATCGAACGGCTGAATGGATTTGCACGAAACTTGGTAAAATATTAGGGACTGGTAGCCCGATGTGCCTTTGCTAGGTCTCAATATATGTGCTCCAGTGGATTTTGAGAAATTAACGTTCAAAAAAAGATATATATCTGTAACAGCGCTCCGCTTCGCGTAACGGAGGTTTGCGAAGCTGATTGGTCATTCTGTCACTGGGCTATAGTTGGGCTACATCTGGCTGATATTTGGGCTACATTTGTTTTTTTTCGTCTCTGGCGGCCATCTTTGGGCTACATTGGGCTACATTGGGCTTCATTGGGCTACATTGGGCTACATTTGGGCTCCAACATATATATAGGCCAATGTAGCCCAATATATATTTTTCAAAGTTAATTTTCGTAAAAACCACTGGAGCATATATCTTGAGACATAGCAAAGGCACATCGGGCTACCAGTCCCTACAATTTTGCCAAGTTTCGTGGAAATCCATTCAGCCGTTCGAGCTAAAAGTGAGTCCAACCGCCCTATGGAAATGAAGGAAATGAATGGGTAATTTGTAATTAGCAAATAGCTCATCGCAAACTAGGAATGGTAAAGAATCGCTATTTATTCCTTAAAGTTCGCTATTTAGGAAATGCAAAAAACTTTGATGATACATATGGCGGTTCATCTCTAACAAGATAAGAAGCATAGGGATAGATTTATGATGACTGGCGCATCACCAGGGATGTGTTAGTCATTCTGTGCCGCTGTTCCGTCACCTATGGTGTGCTGCATTTACAATGCGGCGCATCATGGGGCAAAAACAGCACAGATGCGTGATGTATCTGTGCCGTAAAGGTGGCGCATTGCTGGAGTTGTATCGCAAGTGTGATGAAGCTCCAGCAAGGGTCGGGGGTGCCCCTGTCGCAGGGTTTCTGTTCTCACACAGAACTGTGGACAGAGGATTGGAACCTCGGCGAATTAGGGTGTCCCAAAACTCACCTTAGTAATCAAAAACCCCTTAGCAAGCTAGGTACAGTGTCACATTGGATATAACAAACTCTCAATGTTTAGACAATCCAGAATATGAACTTATAGTACCTCAGGATACGTGGAACTCATGAACAGTCGGTCGTTATATATTTCTTAGAAACCAGAACATGGAGTTAAGAAGAACACATGTGTATTTGAAATGTTTATTTACTAATGCCGTCTTCTCAGGCGTAGTATCTTAGATAATACAAGTACACATATTATCAGTAGCAAAATTACCAGCATAGTTACTAGTACATAAAAAGTGAATGGTGACAGTATGTTAACATGCTGTAAATGAATAAGAGTTAGCAACACTTATAAGCAGCCGCGGGCCGTGGAGGGAGTTACGGTGGGGCAGGGAGGCGGGGAGGGGGAGGGGCAGGGTGGAGAGGGCTCCACCCTGCTTCTCCCCCTCCCCGCCTCCCTGCCTCACCGTAACTCCCTCCACGGCCCGCGGCTGCTTATATCTCACCCTCCCTAATACACATATTATATTATTTGCTAAGAAGGTCTCTTTGTGATGGTTTAGGGCGTGCCCATACTTTAGTGTCTTAGATTTGAAGGAATCACATCAGCATACACCAGCTCTCTCTTCATGTGAACCGCATCAAGTGTTGTGTATGTGTGTTCGGCAAAGCAATATAAAACCCGCCTCATGCCCAGAATTGGCAGAAGTTGCACTTATGTTATGAGTATGAAGTCGTGGAGATCAGACCTCATAACAATTCTGTATCGTGTTGTTCTTGAAACTTTAGCACTCGCTGTACAGATATAGTTTAACAAGCAAAGCAGATAGTAGAGCAATAACATATTATTCTCATGTAAACCACGATGAACTACTAGGTTGAAAGCTAAAGCAACAACTAAGTGTCGTGTGCAGAAGTTGCAAAAAAGGAAAAATGGCGTTTAAACCGGTAATGAGCCCATGCTAACTTAACACGGTGTAAAGATATCCAGGACCTAGATGACACCTCCCCATGATCCGGAAACGAACTGAATAAGATAATAGAAGTGCCATCTCATGAGAGCAGATTGCAAGTTTATATGTGGACGGTCCGCAAGGTAAAGCATTAAAAACTAGGAAAATTTAATGCTAAAGAAAAATAAAACAGCCAAGTACTTTATCGAGTCTTAAGCCAATAGGCAAGGTAAATAATAAAAACTTGACAAATAAGTCAATGAATTGTCAATGAAATGCTAGTACTCAGCATATCAAACATGAAAAAGGTCTATGACATAACTGGGTATGCAAAATAAGCTGCAACAGCCTCCAATAGGAAGTCACCGTCTTCATCCGAAAACAGTTCAGCCATCCAATTTAAAAGCGGAAAAGAACATACGTGCTCTCTCAGCACCGGATCCTCTATCACCATCAGAGGACAGCTCGGTGGGTTTTCAAGAAAGCTCTGTTCCAAGAAAGACTGTGTTGCCGCCAGTAAATTCCAGGGACCAATTAGTCCATGCATCAATGCCACAGCCATAATCCTTTCGCCAGGACAAACCAACTCGTGAGTAATGATAGGAGTCATCAGCTGATTAAAGTCGACGTCAGGAGAAACCGGTCCGCAGAGACACAAATCAATGGCCCAATCGAAATCACAGGTCAGGCAGTGAAATACAGGCTGGACACAGGTGAAGTAGGAGAATCGAAAAGATAATCCATATGCCGTGCTTAATATCGCCAACGGCATTGTGCCATAATATTCTAGCATGCGATTGCGGAACAGTGTCAGCAGCTGCAGGGCGGGAGGTTGCATAGGAGGAACATCCATATTTAAAAATGTAAAAAAGCACAAGAGCGTCCGCTGGTAATGCAAGTAAAAATGGCAATCCACGAAGCAGAGTGGAAAAAATAGAATGAAAGAAAGCAGGGATGACTCCAAAGATTTTCTCAAATGAAGTCACGAGACCACTGGTAACAACTTTAAAAAAGTGCGCCAGGGCCTTTGTGGAGGATGCGTTAAAGATAGTCCGAACCATCTTGCTGAAATGGAAAGGCAAATCTGAATTGAAAAGGGTCTGCACCTCTGTACGGGTGTTAGCTATGTGAAGCACGAAAGTTTCACGGGCCGAACTCAAGGCCACCTCTCTCTGAGACAAAAGAGCTCTTATTCTTGCCATGCCGTTGAAATCTGCTCCCAAGGTTGGTATTTGTGGCGAGATTGAAAACTCCCTATGTTCATGTGTGGGAGGAAATAGAACATTTCTGCAGCAAATAACCCGTTCACTTACTGTTACGATAAAAGGAATACTTTTAATTAACCCAGAACAATCTTCATTATTGAGCATCAAATAACTACCATTTTCCAACAACTTGAACGTGGGGATGATAGCAGGAACTGGCGTGCCTTGCAACACGCAAGCCATATTTGGTCGGTGTTTGTTGCATGAACCGTGTAACTGTATGTGCCTACACATTAGTGAATGATCTGGCGTCTCAGTGCATTCCTCTCCATTCAGATAAACTTCTTGATCATCTTTGAAACATCTGTATGTGTATGGAAGCGACCAGACCTCATGAAGAAAAGCACTACCTAAAGGTTCATAACGACCTATTGGTATATATTTCATACAATTTGAAAACTTATATAAAGCAAAAGGCAGCGTTATTAAACCGTGGATAAGGCACGTTGCCAAAAAACCTGCAATCCTCTGCTGATGATGTCACTGAGCATGTCATGAATGATGTAATATGTGACATCATCAGCAGTGGATTACGGGTAATAGTATCTCTAGTTTACTCCCCTATAGCTGTCTTTCTTTTAACATAAGTGTCTGTTTCCTTCCCTTATACTTACTGTTTTTGGTTCGCTTCCGGTTCGCGTACCGGCGAGCGAACTGGGAAGCGAACTAAGAGAAATAGAGGTTGGCACAGTTCCAAATATTGTACCAATTTTTTAATAACGGGGAGGTAGTTCTGAAAAGAACTTTTTTTTTTATTGTTTTTGTTGTTTTATATTTTTTTTATTATTTTTCGGAACATTTTTTTACTTTTTTTGAATTTTTCTGAACAGTTTTATATTTTTTGGGGTTTTTCTTGGAGGGGGCAATGAAAACGATTCATTGTAAAGGGCTCAACAGGAGCAACAAAACAAAAAAAAAGTATTTATTATTTTGGGCGTTTCGTACAAACTTGCATATGATAGTCAATAGCTCTGTTGATCAGAGTGATGCTTCTTTCTCCGTAGCAAATGAATCCATCGCAAAATACGCAGATGTGTTTTACTTCACCAAATCTCATTTGTATATTTGGCACCATCTCCCTGCCCTCTGGTCCCTTTATTTCCGGTACAACAGATCTTCTGGCCATAATAGGGAGATTATCTAGGTCGTTCCGAAACTGTGCAGCACTGTAGTTGTTAGGATGCCACCTAGTCATATGGCGATGCATTGTGTAGTTTCCGAAACTGTATTTTTTCTCGGTTCCTCTGGACAGTCTATCTTGACATATAAGGCAAGTTACGTATCTTGCATTTACTTTTTTCTGACCTTTGGGAATTTTAAAAAATTGCCAAATGAAGTTTTCTTTCCGGTGAGACGTCCTGGGCTCCTCAGGCAAAAACTGCCTCTCTTCGTGCTCGTCGTTCTGTTCCTCTTCTTCCTCTTCTTGTTGAATTATAACTTGAGCAGGTGGTCCACTCTTCCTTGGATGTGGTGGAGGTGGTGGGGAAGCACCAGCTGAAGCTACTAAAGAAGCCATTGCTCAGTGATCACAAAGGGTCTTTCTCTCACAATGATGAAAGTCAGAGTGAGGAAAGAAGGAGGGATTTTCATCATTTGGGAAAAACAAGAGTTCTCAACCAATGAAAAGTGTTCATTTTAGATTATATGACCTAGTCTTACATCATTAGGAAACCAAAAGTGAAATGAACCAATGAAAAGTGTTATTACCAAGTCACATGACCTGCTGTGTTTACGTTAAGCGCTTTGCAGGGCCTCCCGGTTTGCTTCCAGAAACCTGCGCTTTGCGACTCGCTTCGCGTACCAGTTCGCTAACGTAGCACGTCATATGACGTATCACGCGACAACGTGAAACGTCATGCGGACAGGAGGCGTCACGATGTTGTTTTCTAACGTGGCAGTTGTGGTAAAGAAACATTTACCGGCTCGCGGTCTATTTCGCGGCATCAAGGTCAGCTAACGGGAAGCTTCCCGATTCGCGAAGCGGGAACGAAGAAAAAAAAATATTTTAAAAAAAATGTATTCATAAACATATAAAATATATTTTTGGATTTAAAGAAGAATACATTTTACAGCTACAGATATTAGCTGTTAAAAAACCAATGAAATTCACTGAAAAAACCATAGGTTATAGACCATATATAGTTAGGAATTAGCATTTACAAAACCTTGAAAATTCACTGAAAAAACCATAGGTTATAGACCATATATAGTTAGGAATTAGCATTTACAAAACCTTATTTTACTCACACAAAACCATTGAAATTCCATATATAGTTAGTTGCACTAACTATATATCGCACACCCGCAATCCACTGCTGATGATGTCACATATTACACCATTCATGACATGGTCAGTGACATCACTGATGACATCACTGATGACATCTCAAATGTCATCACTGATGACATCACTGATGACATCTCAAATGACATCACTGATGACATCATGACACACCAATACCAGTTACTACATACGCACTCACTGATTCCTACGTCTACACACACATTCACTCATTCACCCATACAATCACTCATACATACAGTCACTCATTATTACAACACTATCATATGCACTCATACACCTATGCAGACACTCACACACTGCCACTCATCCATGGAGTTACTCACACACCTAGTCAGTCCTGTAAAGAATCAATCACACTTCCATTTCCTCATCTATACAGTTAAACACAGAACACCATACTTCAGTGACATCACTGATGACATCACTGATGACACCTCAAATGACATCACTGATGACATCTCAAATGACATCACTGATGACATCATGACACACCAATACCAGTTACTACATACGCACTCACTGATTCCTACGTCTACACACACATTCACTCATTCACCCATACAATCACTCATACATACAGTCACTCATTATTACAACACTATCATATGCACTCATACACCTAGTCAGTCCTGTGAAGAATCAATCACACTTCGATTTCCTCATCTATACAGTTAAACACAGAACACCATACTTTTTCACACATATACTAACACATACTTACTCTCTTATACAATCACTGATACAAGTACACATTGATATGCACAGAGTCACACACCTCCCAGCCAGCCACACACACACTCAGTCTTCCATACATCCACTCATTCTTCAATATGTAAAACATATTTAAACTTTACAAAAACACACAGACACTAGATGATGTCATTTGAGATGTCATCAGTGATGTCATCAGTGATGTCATTTGAGGTGTCATCAGTGATGTCATCAGTGATGTCACTGAAGTATGGTGTTCTGTGTTTAACTGTATAGATGAGGAAATGGAAGTGTGATTGATTCTTTACAGGACTGACTAGGTGTGTGAGTAACTCCATGGATGAGTGGCAGTGTGTGAGTGTCTGCATAGGTGTATGAGTGCATATGATAGTGTTGTAATAATGAGTGACTGTATGTATGAGTGATTGTATGGGTGAATGAGTGAATGTGTGTGTAGACGTAGGAATCAGTGAGTGCGTATGTAGTAACTGGTATTGGTGTGTCATGATGTCATCAGTGATGTCATTTGAGATGTCATCAGTGATGTCATCAGTGATGTCATTTGAGATGTCATCAGTGATGTCATCAGTGATGTCACTGACCATGTCATGAATGATGTAATATGTGACATGATCAGCAGTGGATTGCGGGTGCGCGATATATAGTTAGTGCAACTAACTATATATGGAATTTCAATGGTTTTGTGTGAGTAAAATAAGGTTTTGTAAATGCTAATTCCTAACTATATATGGTCTATAACCTATGGTTTTTTCAGTGAATTTTCAAGGTTTTGTAAATGCTAATTTCTAACTATATATGGTCTATAACCTATGGTTTTTTCAGTGAATATATATATATATATATATATATTAGTTAAAATTGTTAGTTTAATAATTGTTTTTATGTGTGTTCCGAAATGACGAGAGTCAATACAGGTAGACATAGAGAGGCAAGAATGTTGACATGAGAGAGAGATAGAGAGCGGTGCATTCAGAGAGGCACAGTAGAGAGAACTAAGAGCAAGAGAAAGACAGGGTGTAGTATATAAAGATGTTGAGGCAGGAATAAGAAAGGAGTGAGAGAGGTAACAAGAGGCCTCAGGCAAAAGTGGTGAAGAGAACGAGCGAGATAGAGAAATATAATTTTTTTGTATTTAATGTTTGGGCAGGCCCAGCATACCCTGCTGTCAAATTAAAATAAAATCAGTTTTTATGCGCACAGTAATAACTTTGTGAATGTGCCCCCCTGGAAGGTTAGGTTCACTGGGCAATTGCCTACATTGCAAAGGAATTAGAAACAGCTCTTAATTTGAGCCAGTGGTTGCAGGTGGCGCCTGCTTTCACTAATTTGTGGGGACCGGCACCTAATCTTCCTCATCGGACACTGACCCAGAAAATGAATGAAAAACACAAATAAAGGAAAGGAGGAGGAAGGGCGAGACATAAAAGCAGTGGCAAAGGGAGAAAGTAGGCATGAAAAAGAACCTGCTTCAGTGAAATTGAAATAGAGGGGTAAGGAGGGTATTGTAGGCAAGAAAGAGGCATGAGTCGAAATCAAAACTAGAAAGCCTTGGGGGCAGATTTATGAAGTCCTTGCGCCACGTTTACGCCGCTGTTGCGTCACGCAAGGCGGCGTAAACGTGCCGCATCCCTACGAACGATTTACAACGTGACGCATCTAGGCAGATGCGTCACGTTGTAAAGCCCTGCGCCGCTTGTGGGCGTTCCGGCGCAGGGTGGGCGTTCCGGGGCAGGTGCGCCTCGCAAAAGTGGCTGAGTGAAATCTATAAGATTTCACTCAGTCACTTTCAGGCCAATGCTGCGTCAAAAGCCTGCGCCTGCTTGAAGCAGGCGTAGGTCTTGATGCAGCATTGGTCAGATAGGGGCACCCCCGAGCCTTGCTGGAGCTGCGTCGCGCTTGCGACGCAACTCCAGCAATGCGCCGCCTTTACGGCACAGATGCGTCAAGCATCTGTGCCGTTTTTGCCCCATGGTGCGCCGCATTGTAAATGCGGCGCACCATGAGTGGCGGAGCTGTGGCGCACTGTGGCGCACATTAACTGGCGCATCCCTGGGGATGCGCCAGTTAACATAAATCTGCCCCTTGGTATTTAGCACACTGACTGTTCAGCGGCGGCTGCGGATTCTGAAAAAACTTTGGGCACCATCACTTATTATTTATCAAATTGATCACTGCTTAGAACAGCGGCTCCGCCCGCCCCAATTGAATTGCAGATATGCAGAGAGCGAAGGCGATATCTTAAAAATCATGCCGTGTTGCATTCAACAGGCAGTACTGTCTTTGAGTAACTGTACAGTTAGCTCATTGTGTCGAGCCGCCAGTTACCTTCTTATTACTTTCTTCGTCCATTTACAGACGTGCCCGGAACTAAATTGTTGAGCTGCATTTTTTAATACTAAGCTTTTAAAATAATTTGATGAATATATTTAAGATAATAACGGGGCAATATGAAATATCAAGATGAAAGCTAAGGTGTGCCTGTCATGAAAAGATAAGCATATTAAGGTTTGACAGCTCGAGATCCTCGAAGCAGAAGAGGCAGAGAATGTATTCATGTCGTGGCAGTTTTTCAATAAAAAGAAATAGGAACTGAGAATATTCAGTGCTGGGAGATCTGTTTCTCTTCAGTTCAGTCTGTCAAGTATCTAGCTCTGCATACCTTTACGTAATTTAGCTTTTTTTTCTAAGGAGAGTGTAGGGTATATTCAGCTTGCGTCTTCCAAGTATTTAAGTTAATTTATTTAGTAGTCTGATATCTACTTGGCATGGTTTTCATCAACTAAGTTTTGTTGTAACACGCACTCCCTGTAAATGAGGCAAGGGAGCTGATACATTTTTTAGAAAGTAGACGTCCCGGCTATATGTCTAAAATACTACTTCCTATTTACCTTGAAACGTGCTATACTTCTATAGTAGAGAACATGTTAATTGACTTCTGTGAACAATGATTCTTCAATTGGATTCACAAGACGGCCCCAGAATTGACAAACAAGATAATGTTTTGAATGTGTATATTGATGAGACTTTATGAATTTTTTCCAACAATTCAGAAACTTTTTCTTGGTCAAAAGCTTCTCCGACGTCCACATCTCGTACAGGAAGTCATAAGGTGTAGTGTATTTCGCTAATTGGGCCTTTTAATAGGACATCCGTGGTAGACGTTAGTGACGTTTCAGCTTCAGTATCCGATAGTTCACAATAGTGATCTATTTTTCAGGTCACTGGCCAATGCTTTGTGGCCTTTCATAGCAGTACTTTCACTGTTGCCTGGTTTTCTCACATGCACGTTTCTTTTGTTCTGTTCAGAAGCCTTTGTCACATTCGCACTTGCCCTCTACAACATATGCTATCAACAGTCTCTCCAATCGAGCCTCTGTGTTATGAATGCCAATTAAGGTTAGTCAAGTGTAGATATTTAGGCCCCCTCTCACCATCTACACCAAAGCCTACAATCTCTAGGAGATCTCAAGTTTCACCTGAAAGACCAGAGCGACCCCAGCTCAACCACACTCCTTGACAGCCCAGGAAACTACAGACTGATACAACAGGTTCCCAGCTCCACTGGATACACTCCCGACCCTGTCTTCACTATTTTCAATGGCATTAAAGTTACTGAAACCACACCTCTCACCTGGACTGACCATACTATCATCCACTTCCAGATCAATATTCCTTGCCAAACGAAATCCGCCACCACTTCCCTGACTAGCTACAGCCAGAACAGCGTCTCAGAGTTTTACTGGTCCCACACCCTGTGCAGGAACCAAACACCTCACCGGCAACCTAAATAGTGACATCAAAAATGAATCACAGACTGCACTGACTCACTGGGACCCTGCTAACACCACCAAAAGAGGATCTGGAAGCAGGCAAGTTGGTACACAGATAAATGTAATTCAACTAAACAATACTGCATACAACGGGAAAGAAGATGTAGAATGAATCGAAAAGAGGCGGACAAGGACACCTTCAAAGCGCATCGAAATGCTACCACCAGTAATTTAGAGTAATCAAGAAGAAAGCCCTAGCCGAGCTTTTAGGTAACAGCTCCAATTGCTATAACAAGATCTTTGCAATCATCAAAGACTTTATCACACCAGCTTCCACCACCAACAGAATCACCCTCTCCCAAAACCTATGCTACAACCTATCGGAATTCTTCAGCAACAAAATCGATAATATTTGTACCTTTCTCAACCCTTTAACTAAACCTCACCAGCCTCACATCAGCATACCCAAAATAAATCTTAGAAACACACTACCTGCATGGAAAACAATCATCATGGAAGAGACAATCAACATCATGGAACCCATCCACTCGGGAACCCAACAGATCCTTGCCCCCACCACATCTACATAATGGGTGCCTCCCCATCAGTGAAGTACTCACCCACAACCTAAACAGCTCCATCACTATGCAAGTTTCCTAAAGGCCTGGAAACAAGCTACTAAAGAAACCATCAGCAGACCCCACCCAGTAAGCCAACTATCACCTGATCTTCCTACTACATTACCCAACAAGCAACTCACCCACAACCTTGACGTACACCAACTTCTGGACACCACTCGATCAGGCTTTGCAAACAATCACAGCCCCAAGACTGCCTGAATCACAGCAACTAACAATATCAGGAAGATCTTCAGTTGAGGAGAAACTGGTGCCTTCATCGTGTCTGACCTCTCAGTGTCCTCCACCCTTATCAGAATATTACATGAAATCAAAGGAACCGTTCTTCACTGGATCTGCTCCTTCCCCACGGGAAAACACAAGAAGTCAGCATGCCACACGTCTGAAGCCAGGGACCTCATCTATAGAGTCCACCAAGCATCATCTCTCAGCCTGACTTTGTTTAACATCTACATTACCTCACTGGCCAACATCATCAGATTGAATAACATCAGCTAGTTTTCCTATGCAGGGAACACCCAACTGATACTCTCCTTGACAGACAAGACTCCAGTGACATAAAACAACTTTGCTACCTGCATTACCATGGTAGCTTCCTGAATGAGATCCAACTGCCTCAAGCGTAACTCAGATAACTCGAAGTTGTGATTTTTGGAAGGAAGACCTCCACTAAGATTCCTCCTGGTGGCTGGCAGGCCTCGGTTTTACACCAATCCCTGCTGCCCACGTCAACAACAGAATCATCCTGCACGTCTAACTTGACATAGCAGCCCAAGTTAATGTGGTGACCTCCAACTGTTTCCACATCCTGAGGATGATACAAATAATTTTCAAGCTGCAACAAGAGAACACCAGGAAAACAGTAGTAGAGATCCTTATAACCATGTGGACTTGTTTATGCCAACACACTCTACGCTTGAATTGCCAACCAGCTCCTGAACAGGCTACAAACCATCCAAAATGCAAGGCTCGTCCTCAACCACCCACATGAATCCACACCTCAAGAAACTTCACTGGCTCTACATACACAAACATGCTCAGTTCAAATACCTCACAGACACATATAAAACTCTACACAGCATAGGTCAAGCCTACCTCAACACCCGCATACACTTCCACCAACTTTCGAGGGACCTCCATTTACAAAGTCTATCACTAGCACATACATCTTGCATACACAAACATGAGTAGAAGGTTGGTACTTCTTATTCGTCTCCCCTAAAGCATGGAATTACCTCTTATAGCACATCAGAGTAAACGTTGGGCGTAACTCACTTAAATGCATGTAGCGTAATCACGCAGAATAAATTCTCCTTGGGAGCCCGCTTCCTACCCACCTGCGAAGCGTCTGGATACCCTCACAGCTGATTAAAGCGCTATACAAATATACATCCCATAACATAACAGGTGCACACTTAGACGCCTGGAAAGCCTCCAATGAGGGGGATGAGCCTCAGATGGTGAATTTACACCAATAAATTTGATACAAGTAACTTTACAAGAATATTTTATGTTCTACCTACATGGTGTACATGTCTGCCACTGGAGTAGAGACCTCCGCCAGGGAGATAGACACCCATTCACAAAGAAACATAAATACAGCCCACAGCAAAGGTTCTGCCTTTTTTTGCGTTTGGATCATGTGACCATGAAGCCACAAGGAACTACATTCAGCCTCAGGAATGCAGACTCCAAAGAGGATATGAACATTTACTGAGGATTCGCCCGATTTCTGCCAATGCACACAACATGGGAGACATTAAGAAGATATTTCAGCATGAGAAAAAGATACGGGGGAAAGAGAAATTCTAACGTACAAAAGGTGGTGGGAGGACTACTTGCAAATAGTCTAACCATTGGCAATCACTCAGGATATAATTCCAACTCATCATTTTTTGCCCACTATGCCACCTCAGATATGATCCAGACATATGAAAATAAGATCCAATAGGAAGAGTCCAACCCAAACTGCTAAACCAGGTCCTCTTTGAACCGGAACAGAAGCAACCCAAGACTGGTTTTGGCTTAATTGGGGCTCTTCAGTCGGGTACAGCTTGGTTCCTGTGGCAGACTGCCCACAGGATCCTTGCCTGGGCATTCCCTTGCACACTTACAGGCACATGCATGAATATTGCTTTTTGCGATTCCTTAATTGTGAAAAATAAGAAATCGCAATTAAGGAATTGCAAAATGCAATGCATCAAGAAATCGCTAAATAAATTGCGATTTCTTAATATTCCTTAATTGTGACTCGCAAATTGCGAGTCGCAATTAAGGAATACCTCCCCATTCATTCCTATGGGCCTAGAGGCCCATAGGAATGAATGGGAAGACATTCTCAATTTACAATTCGCAATTAGCGAATCGCAAATTGAGAAAGCGATTTCAAGGGTGCAGAGGTGTCCAAATGACACCCTGTTGCACCCCTGAAATCAATCTGTTCACATATGTTGTGCACACACATGCCCTAAGGGCATGTGTGTGCACAACATGAAACTTTGAAAAATGCACAAAAGTGCATTTTTCAAAGTTTTCGCAAATTACCATGAGGATTCAACCTCATGGTAATTTGCTCCCCCTAATTGCGAAATCACAATTTTAAAAAGTTTTATGCATTGCATTTAAGGAATCGCAAAATGCGATTCCTTAAATGCAATCGCAATTTGAGAATTCGCAAATATTTACGAATTCTCAAATTGCGAGGGCCTTCACCCTTCATGCATTCCAAAAGCAGATTTTGCGATTGCAAATGGACGATTTTTGCGATTCGCACCGTTTGCGATCGCAAAATCCTTTGATGCATGTGCCTGTTAGGGCGTTACATAAAACAAACAAACAGCAATGGTTAGAATGCTTGAAACTAGACTGCCCACTTGCAATCACTAGGGGTAGCCTTCCAACCCATCATTATTTTGTCCACTTTGCCACCTCATATTAGACCGACCCATATGCAAATCAGCCTATGTTCTACTCCAGTAGTCAGAGTCCCATTCAAACTGTCAAGACTGGCCTTCTCTGAACTGGAACACAAGCAGACAAACCTGAATGTAATGGCAGATAATACCTAAACCCCTCTCTGTTATCCTACAAACACTCTTGTAACTTTGTCTTTCCACGAAGCCTACACTGCATTGAAGACTTTACATGTCTCTCAACGCAGCCTCTAAAACACTCACCCTTTCAAAAAGCATTATTTATAATAAAATATTTTTAGCCTTTCATCTCATATAGACACAATAACAAGTATATAGATTGCTGCAGTTGGGGCAGGAGAACCTCTGGAAGAACAACACACAGGGCCTGTCTCTGAATACAACACCCAAAGGTATCCCATCTACTAGTAACGTAGCTAATCTAGCATACCCGTAGAGGTAGCTGGATTCTGGGAGCACAGGTGTACTGTTACTGCACTGTGATGTAATGTCCTTTCAATAGGTGCATCTACTCTCTTTCCTAAATTGGAGCAGCATTGGGTGATCCTGATGGATACAGGGCTGTTGTTTCAGATCCCAGGTGCTTTGATCAGTAGCTCCGAAACAGCTTCCTAGAGGAAACAGTTTCACTTTCCTTAGAAGAGTTAGCTTGTGCCAGGACGTCTTGTTTTTTTGGGACAATTGGTTCCTCAATCAATCAATCAATAAAAACTTTATTCGGCCAAGTTCTGGCCATAAAAGTACATTTTACATAAAAACACATACATTTTAGATTACAATTCACAACATTTAAATAATTTCATGATAAAAGACATGTTCTAACAACCTGGGTCATAATTATTAGCCCCCTATATTGTTTATTTTACAAATTGCAAAAGAAACATGCAACCCCATAACGAACAAGTGGGGAGGAAAGCATTTGTAAGTAAATCAACGCTGGCCTAACTTGTGCAAATTGGCAATCTCTTAAAAGTGGTAGGATATATTTAACTCGCAGCTCGGTAAAAAAACCCACAAAATAACATAAAGTGCAATAGGTCTTGTTCAGAAAAGTTGTCACATGCACATGGTTGCAAGGAACCTAACTTAGAAAAATCTTTAGGGACAGTTAGGAGCCAATGAATACAATTACAGCTAAATCTAGATAAAATAAAACAATGATGCAGATTATTACCAGAGATTAAGACCAGAACAGTTGAGATAAAATATCAGGACTTAAAATCAAAAAAAATTCTACAGGTAGGTTTCATAAATTCATTACCGTCTCTATCCAACTGTCTCCCCTGTAAAAACTGAGTTTTTTAACATTTTTCACATTATCTACATGCAGCTTTCTGGGTTGATTAAAACGCTCTGGTTGCCCAAGAGCTGAAAGCTGTCGTGAAATATAATGTAACTAAGGAATTTCTACAGCTTTATCCAAACTCATGCAGTCAGCTAAAATAATCTAATTTAAATTTGTCTTTTCTCTTGACCACATTTATAGCTAGCATATCAGGGGTGCTGCAGCAATATTATCTGATATATAACCCTGCCTTACTTCTTCATGTATAATAAAAGCTGGAATGTTGGAGGGGGTAGCTAGGAGTTTCCGTAAATGTTTATTTTCTACCCCTTGAAGTTCGCTACAATCGTTGTAGCCCCAAACCACACTACCATACACTGTCACAGCGACACATTTCTCATCGTACATTTTCAACAGTGGTTGTATGGGTTTACTCCCAAGTCTTGTAGCGATATCCAATGATGCCCCAGCTGCTCTTGCCAAAGTATTTTTCTTTAGAGAACGCTGTGCTACCCAAGTGCCCCTATCATCAAATAATACCACCAAATATGGCTAGATGGGCACACTGGTTAGCACACCTCCTTTACACGGAAGGGATGTATTCCTCCCTTTTAGGAAACCTAATGACATTATGTGGGATTTATTAAAATTGACCGCAAGGTCAAGAGCTACCATAAAATCAATAAAAGCATTAACTAGAGATTTCAATGTATTTGTGCTCCTGGCAATTAAAACTGTGTCATCTGCATATAAAAGTGCTGGGATTGATTTAGAATTGCAAAAAACACAGTTGATGGACAGAATGTAGAACAATGTCATACAATCACCCCAGTACAAGGATCTGGGCCTAAATCCATAGTTTTTTTGCACTCCACACCACCCTGGGTTAGACACTGGCTATATGCAAATCAGCTCTGACCCTGTGCCTCATGGGAACAGTCCAGTCCGAACTACTAAGCCATGTCTTTCCCAGACCGGAATCAAGCATCCAAGGACCGGTTTTTGGCTATCAGCCTTCATCAGCCTGGATAGCTTGACTCCAGTGGTGTGGAGAGCCTGGGACTCACGTCTGAGCATACCCAGCCCACTCGCGGTGAAAATTGCAAAACACATCATCCATCATCCCCTTTTGTATCGCTTTGTTCGCCCTAAGTGTGGCAGGGTATGCTCAGACTTGAGTCCCTTGCTCACTTGGCCACTGGATTCAAGATAGCCTGGCTGATGAGGATTATGAATCCGAAACCGGTCCCAGGATGCTTGTTTCCGGTCCATTGAAGACATGGCTTGGCAGTTCGGGCTGGACTGTTCCCATGAGGCACAGGGTCAGACTGATTTGCATATAGCCATGTCTGAAATGGGGTGGCTGAGTGGGCTAAAGAATGGTGATGGATTAAACCCAGATCAGTTGACTGGGGGTGAGTGTTTGATTTGCTCAAACGCTCCGTCCATCATCCCCTTTTGTATCGCTTTGTTCGCCCTAAGTGTGGCAGGGTATGCTCAGACGTGAGTTCCTTGCTCACTTGGCCACTGGATTTAAGATAGCCTGGCTGATGAGGATTATGAATCCGAAACCGGTCCCAGGATGCTTGTTTCCGGTCCATGGAAGACATGGCTTGGCAGTTCGGGCTGGACTGTTCCCATGAGGCACAGGGTCAGACTGATTTGCATATAGCCATGACTGAAATGGGGTGGCTGAGTGGGCTAAAGAATGGTGATGGATTAAACCCAGATCAGTTGACTGGGGGTGAGTGTTTGATTTGCTCAAACGCTCCGTCCATCATCCCCTTTTGTATTGCTTTGTTCGCCCTAAGTGTGGCAGGGTATGCTCAGACGTGAGTCCCTTGCTCACTTGGCCACTGGATTCAAGATAGCCTGGCTGATGAGGATTATGAATCCGAAACCGGTCCCAGGATGCTTGTTTCCGGTCCATGGAAGACATGGCTTGGCAGTTCGGGCTGGACTGTTCCCATGAGGCACAGGGTCAGACTGATTTGCATATAGCCATGTCTGAAATGGGGTGGCTGAGTGGGCTAAAGAATGGTGAGGGATTAAACCCAGATCAGTTGACTTCGGGTGAGTGTTTGATTTGCTCAAACGCTCCGTCCATCATCCCCTTTTGTATCCCTTTGTTCGCCCTAAGTGTGGCAGGGTATGCTCAGACGTAAGTCCCTTTCTCACTTGGCCACTGGATTCAAGATAGCCTGGCTGATGAGGATTATGAATCCGAAACGGGTCCCAGGATGCTTGTTTCCGGTCCATGGAAGACATGGCTTGGCAGTTCGGGCTGGACTGTTCCCATGAGGCACAGGGTCAGACTGATTTGCATATAGCCATGTCTGAAATGGGGTGGCTGAGTGGGCTAAAGAATGGTGATGGATTAAACCCAGATCAGTTGACTGGGGGTGAGTGTTTGATTTGCTCAAACGCTCCGTCCATCATCCCCTTTTGTATCGCTTTGTTCGCCCTAAGTGTGGCAGGGTATGCTCAGACGTGAGTCCCTTGCTCACTTGGCCACTGGATTCAAGATAGCCTGGCTGATGAGGATTATGAATCCGAAACCGGTCCCAGGATGCTTGTTTCCGGTCCATTGAAGACATGGCTTGGCAGTTCGGGCTGGACTGTTCCCATGAGGCACAGGGTCAGACTGATTTGCATATAGCCATGTCTGAAATGGGGTGGCTGAGTGGGCTAAAGAATGGTGATGGATTAAACCCAGATCAGTTGACTGGGGGTCAGTGTTTGATTTGATCAAACGCTCCGTCCATCATCCCCTTTTGTATGGGATTGATTTAGAGCCAACTCTAGGAATATCTAGACAAGAGTTAGACAGCACTACCCCCAAATTATTTATATACAATGTAAATAACACTGGGGCAAGAATGCACCCCTGCCTTACCCCTCTTTTCACCTTCCACGCATTGGATAAGGAGCCTTCCAAATAATACCTTGAGGAGGCAGTTAGATTAAGATAGGACCAGTGCAAAAAACTTACTAAATTCTTGTCCATTCCTATTTCTATTAGCAAATACCATGACTTAGACCTATTTACCCTATCGAAAGCGGACGTTAAGTCCATAAAAGTCAATGACATGAGTCCTTTTTTAGCTAGGGTATATTTACTGGTAATCATAAGTAAGTACATACATTGTTCTATTGTGCCCCTGCCTTTGCG
Source organism: Lissotriton helveticus (assembly GCF_964261635.1). Classification (NCBI taxonomy): domain Eukaryota; kingdom Metazoa; phylum Chordata; class Amphibia; order Caudata; family Salamandridae; genus Lissotriton; species Lissotriton helveticus. The sequence goes on from NC_136067.1 coordinate 657,309,084, forward strand.
AAAACCAAATTGCAATTCTGACAACACTTCCTTTTCTTCCAACCAGGTTTCTAGGTGATCTAGAATTACTTTACCCATTATCTTTGCTGCTGAGTCCAACAAAGAGATCGGGCGATAGGTCTCCCCGGGCGCTCTTTTTAAAAATTGGCAATATTACTGCGGTTGACCATGAATGTGGTTGACCTACCCTTAAGGCTGCATTAAAAACTCCGGGTAATACTTTTGCCCATGCACTCATATGTGATTTATAGAGGTCCACTGGTATCCCATTAGGAGCGGGGGCTTTCCTGTTGGACATTTCCTCAATCGCCTTCTGAACCTTTTTCACATCCAGAGTTAGATCGAGTGGTAAAGCACTCGGTACCCAGGGGGGCCTATATCTTCAGTGACAGCCTCTGAATATATTTATTCAAAGTGGCTAACCCACCGGTCAGCTGGGATTACACACTCTACTTTTGTTGTGATATTATCTTTAAAAAGGAGCTGTTTACCACTTTCCAAAATGTTGGGCTATCGTCTTGTGCACTCGCCTGTATTAAATCATCCCATGCCTGCTCCCTTATAGCGGTAAGTTTTTACGGGGTGGGGCCCAAGTAAAAATTACCCAACCAGGGGCATTAACACAGTACGTTTCAAAAGGAAGGTTGGGATAGTTAAAGAATTAAATACACATAGTTAGGGATGTCTGTGGAACAAAAAATTATATATACGGTTCACCACATATACACACTTGCGATAAATCAGTTTGGGAGAAATTTAATTTCCAAAATATTAACAGCATCCAATGCAATTAGTTTTCAAAGCATTGATATACATTCCATATTTGTAGTGCTTATGGGTGTAGGAAATGAGGGGGTTCAGGGGTAGTGGTAGTGAGTTGGCAAGTGGGGAACCGGGTAAAGGTGTTTCTGACAAGGAATAAAATACACAATATTTACAAATAGACCTTCACAGCCTATGCACGGTCAGTACATGCCTAAATATACATTGCTCAAGGTTACATTTGAATTCAAACACGCCGTCAAGCTCTGGGACCTGCTCGACGCCACATCACCAGACATAGCCTTCCTAAACGAGACCTGGATGAACAAAGCCTCGGCCCCTGACATCGCAGTGGCCATCCCCGACGGATACAAGATCACCCGCAGAGACCGTACCAACAGAGTCGGAGGAGGAATCACCATCATCCACAAGAACACCATCAAGGTCTCTACAAACACCGTCGACACCCTCAACACTGCCGAACACATGCACTTTCAGATCCATAAAGACCCCAAGACCACCCTAAGAGGCACCCTCGTCTACAGACCACCCGGACGCCGTCCCCAATTCTGCAACTCCATCACCGACTTCATCAGCACGTACGCACTGACCTCCACCGACTACATCCTCCTTGGCGACCTGAACTACCACCTGGACAACAACAACAACAGCAACTCCCCCACCCTGATCGACAACCTCGCCACCCTCGGACTGCCACAGATCGTCACAACACCTACGCACATCGCCGGCCACACGCTCGATGCCATCTTTTCCTCCAGCCCCCACATTGCCTTCAGCCACGCTTCCGAACTCACCTGGACCGACCACCACTGCGTCCACTTCACCTTCCAAAAACCCGTCTCACATCACCGCACCCTACAGAACCCCAGACGTTGCTGGGGCAAAGTCACCAAGGAACTACTACAAACAACCCACCGACCGACCCCGAGGAGGGGGCCCGCACCCTCAGACTCTGGATCAAAGATTGCGCCAACACCTTAGCCCCTATGAGACAACACACCCACAGAGACACCAGCCAGAGAGCCAGCTGGTTCACCCCAGAGCTCCTAGCCTTCAAGCGCACCTGTCCGAGACTGGAAAACACCTGGCACAGCAAGAAATCGCCCGACAGCCGCACAGCCCTCAAAGACGCCATCCGCACTCACCACCACCTCATCAGGACCACCAAGAAGGCTTCCTTCAAAGACCGCCTCGACAACAACGCACACAACAGCAAGGAGCTCTTCAACATCGTGAAGGAACTCCCAAACCCCAGCTCATGCACCAACGACATCCCGCCGTCACAAGCCCTGTGCGACACCCTCGCTGCCTTCTTCCACCGCAAGATCACTGACATCCACAACAGCTTCAATCCTCGGACGAAACCCGCTAACCCCACCACTCCGAACCCACCGATCCCCATGGACCACGAACGCCTCATCACACGATCCAGCGTGACCACCGAGGACACCGTCAAAACCATGAGCACCATACACTCAGGCGCCCCTTCTGACCCCCTTCCCCACCATGTCGTCAACAAGGCCGACATCGCACCCCACCTGTGTAACATCATCAACCTCTCATTCGAGACCGCGACTTTCCCTGAGAGCTGGAAACATGCCGAGATCAACGCCCTACTGAAGAAACCCAAGGCGGACCCGAGCGACCTCAAGAATTTCCGGTCCATCTCCCTGCTTCCGTTCCCGGCGAAGGTCATAGAAAAGATCATCAACACCCAACTCACCCGATACCTGGAAGACAACAGCATCCTCGATCCCTCACAGTCAGGTTTCCGCAAGAACCACAGTACCGAGACCGCCCTCATCGCCACCACAGACGACATCAGAATCCTACTCGACAACAGCGAGACAGCAGCCCTCATACTCCTGGACCTCTCCACCGCCTTCGACACCGTCTGCCATCACACGCTACGCACACGCCTCCATGACGCAGGGATCCGCGACAAGGCCCTGACCTGGATCACCTCCTTCCTCTCCGACGGATCCCAAAGAGTCCGCCTTCCCCCGTTCCACTCAGGAGTCACCAAGACCATCTGCAGCGTCCCGCAAGGATCATCCCTCAGCCCGACACTTTTCAACATCTACATGGCACCACTCGCTCGCATCGCCAGACTTCACGACCTCAACATAATCTCCTATGCCGACGACACCCAGCTGATCCTCTCCCTCACCAAGGACCCCCTCACCGCCAAAGCCAACCTCCACTGGGGTATGAAGGCCGTCGCCGACTGGATGGAAGAGAGCCGGCTCAAACTGAACACGGACAAGACGGAGATCCTCATCCTCAGGTCCAACCCCTCAGCCTGGGACGACTCCTGGTGGCCCACATCTCTGGGCACCGCCCCCTCGCCAACCAACCACGCACGCAACCTGGGAGTCATCCTCGACTCGAAGCTCACCATGTCCGACCAGATCAACGCTGTCTCCTCAACCTGCTTCTACACCCTCCACATGCTCTGCAAGATCTACAGGTGGATCCCTACAGACACACGAAAAACCGTCACCCACGTCCTCATTAGCAGCAGACTTGACTACGGCAACACCCTCTACTCCGGAGCCCCGTCCAAGCTCATCAGCAGACTTCAAAGAATCCAGAATGCCTCTGCACGCCTGATCCTCGACGTCCCCCGCCGAGACCACATCACCCCCCACCTGAGAGACCTGCACTGGCTCCCCGTCGACAGAAGAATGACCTTCAAACTCCTGACCTACGCACACAAAGCACTCCACAATACCCGCCCAGAATACCTCAACAACCGACTATCATTCTACGTACCCAACAGGAAACTCCGATCCGCCGCCCTCTCACTGGCCGCCGTCCCACGCAATCACATAGCCACTTCTGGGGGCTGGTCCTTCTCCCACCGCGCTGCCAAGACATGGAACTGCCTCCCCCTCCTCCTACGTCAAACAGAAGACCCACAGACCTTCAGGAGACTACTTAAGACCTGGCTCTTCGACCAATAGCTGCAGCCACCCTCTCCCCCCCCGCATCTTGAGACCCTCACGGGTGTGTAGTGCGCTTTATAAATTCTCTGATTGAATACATTTCATTTCCATGAGCATGTAGATATGAGAGTAGGATGGTCTACGTTTCAACCCCAGTAGAGAAGAGGGTGGGTGGTTGCCTCACAGCTGGGCCTTCCTCAGGACAGTGGAGCACCTATAAAGGATAAGTGAGGTTCAGTCTCTGCTAATGATCATGGGATGTGGTGCAACATAATAGTAGGTAGATCCACATAGTACCTACTTGTATAGAAGGAAAGACAGTCACTGTTCAATTCTAAGGGGGCTCACATCTGGCTCCAAGGTAAATAGAATGAAAAGATAGCTATATGGCAATGCTTTCCAGCGTGGGATGGCCAACTTATGAGGAATCCCAAGGGTGGTATACTCACAGTGCAATGGGGAGGGTATCACCCAATGTAGATGTGGATTAATCCGAATGAGTACGAGTCTGAAAGAAGAAGGGATGTAAACTTCAGGTGGAGAAGACAGGATTGGCTAGCGCATAAAGCGGCAATAAAGAATGTGGATCAGTGAGTGCCCAACATCGCTGGTGTCATCTAACTGAAATATGAGGGCCGTCTATAAAACACGGATTGGGAGACAATGTGTGAAAATGGCTATAGTGAGAACGAGTCCCGGGGGCGGTATAATCGAAAGTGCCCGTTTAAAGTGCAGCCCGTTTTAAAGATCACGTCAGAATCTGAAAAATGCTCAGTGGGTTACAAATCTGCGATCTCAGTTAAGAGAGGATCGCGTCAAACCCTAGAAAGGGCTCAGTGGGTTACAAGTCTGCGATCTTGGTTAAGAAATGCAGTGATAAAGGAAGCACAGAGTTAAAAGTGCCCGCTGGGCGCTTACCTTAGTTGTCTGGCGGCGAAGCTCAAAGACACTGAGCTGTCTCAAGGGAGCTCACGTTAGTTGAAGGGAACGGGTTGCATACGTGCACCACTGGGTGCAGCCGCTGGATGGGAGCTGGGGGCTCGCCCGTTCAACAGCCAATTGCTGTTCGGTGGGCGTGGCTAGACTGAGCTGCGGCTCGTACGAGCCTGGAACTGTTTGAAACTACGCTTTAGTAAAATTCAACTAATCGAGAATTGGGCCAAAGATGGGGCCCACCCAGAAAAAGATGGCTCAGATAATATTATTAACGGTCTTAGGTAAACAAGGAGTATGTGATTGCATATACACACAAGTAGTCATGCTGTTTTATGTTTATGTAATGTGTATAGAAGCCCATCGTCATAGTTGCACAAGGGTCCCTGCAGTCAGATATTGATTAATCAGTTTAACATTGGGGATGTCCATGATTGTGTACACAAAATGGGTTTCCTTTATATAACATCCAGTCCCCAGTGTGATTTCTTAAGTGTGCACAATTCGAGGACGATTCGAGGTCAGCAGCGGTGTCGCTAGGCTTTACAATCGTTCAAAATACATATCATCATGAAACACGGCAGGTGAGACATGTGGAGTTGTAAAAGTTTACGATCACCAAAATGACTCCACTTACAAAGGTCAATTCTACAGCTAAAAGATGTGGAGTATTGCTAGGGAGACCCTTGATGGTACAAGATAGTTGGAGCAAAATTAGGGTGAGCAAACCACCCATCGCTCTTCCTGCAGTCGAAGGGGATGCAGATTTAGAGACAGAGGCATAATCATCCATTAAAAAAGAGTCAGAGGTATCCCAGGTTTCTTGAAGGGCAACAATATGGGCCATCCTTATTACTGCTGACCAGTGATCATTATCTTTTTTTGCCTTCAGACCAGCAATATTCCATGTCATAAAGGTACATAGCAGAGGATCCGTCACCTTGTCACATAGACGATTGCGCTCTTTCTGGATGACTTATTTTAAATGTAGTCTCTGCAGGTATTGGCTGTCAATCCACACTGTCCAGGTCCCTTAATGGTGCAAATCTATTTGTGAGGGGAATCAACATATTACTGGCAGAGCTCACTACTTGTGTTTGCGAAACCCTCCCTTGGGGCTGAGTGTATCTATTGCCCTCCAACCTGGGGTGTAGTGGCCCTTCGGGATAAAAAAAGAAAGTGGGAAAACCTGTATTTCTGGGGATGCAGCTGTTTTCATCCAACCTTGTAACATGGCTCTTACATGTGCAGGATGGGTTACAATCACCACAATGCAATCCCCACTCCTGTCTTTCCTTGTGGTTTTCCCTATCCAACCCACTGTCCTGGCCATAATAATGTGGGGGTGAAAGATCAACCATAATATTGTGTTTTCCCTAACCAGTGTGTTACCTTATGTATTAGGTCCATAGTTGTCTCTTTAGAATTCTCCTGTAGGGGTGGAACTCGGAGGGCAGGTGTAAAACATCTACTCTCGGACTCACCGAGCTAATGAGTTTAACCACTCTTGGCCCACTGGGTTCATTTCCATGCGTCTGTCCTATTTCCTTAGGCACTACCCCAAGAGAGTTACATAAGGCTGGGACTGCGACTGGAACAATTCCTTGGGTTATGTCATTTTCGGGAGGACCAATCATTCCTTGTAGGCCAAAACATCTTAAATCTGCATGCTATGTCTTGACAGCTGGTGTGGAGCCGATTGTACCCTTAAATGACTATTCTTTTTCGCTGCTGATGGGCCAATTTGCCCACTTTGTACTAAACCCATATGGATCTGAGAACTGGTAGTAAGGTGTTCATTTGCCTGGAGAAGAAGTGATTCTAATTTTTCCAACCTAGCAAAAATAAGACTAAGGTGTAGTTTTATAAGTTCTTCAACTTTAAGGGAGAGCCTATTGACAATTTGACACAAACCTACATTGATTTGATCTTCAATAGATCGCCCAGTTTGTTTGTTCGGCTGGGGAACAATTTTCTTGCCTCCACTCCTTTTCTTTTTTACTGGAGGCTCAAGCAAAGATGGTCCCTCATCGTGACTACCTCCAACCTCATTAGTCAGAAGCGTGTCAACCAATGGTAGTGGCAGGAGCTCACTTTGCACAGTGTGAGGTGAAGTGTTAGATGATAACGGGCTGGTAGGCCGATTAATCAGTTCCAGCGAAAGTCTACGCTCCGTTAAGGCAATTTCATTAGACAAAACACTGGCAGCTCTGGTCAGAAATGAATCTAGAGTAGTCACAGCTGCCCCCCTCTAGAGCCTTTCCTGGGTTGCTTCCTCTTGGACATACTTCCCCAAACAACAGGCCAACCAAGTCGTTAACTACTATTTCTACTAAGTACAAGTACTAATGGAATAGGACTGTAATCTAATAATCAACAAGTCTTGGCAGCCATGAAAGGAATAAATAAAATAATCAACAGTAAAAACCCAATGGGTTTCTTGAGGGTGAGGGTGAGGGTGAGGGTGGTATCCAGGATGAATCCAAATGGCTTGGCCTTCAGTAAAAGTTGGGGTCTAAAGTTGTCAATGTTCATGTCATTGAGCCAGAATGTAACTGTCTGTTGCTTATTGTTCTTGGCCAATAATAAGACTTCTGTCTTAGTGGGGCTGGGCTTCATTTTTTTTTTATAACAGACTTTATTGAAGACTTTGCTACATTGTACAATGCAATAGATATTCTACAGAGGCAGTCTTTTATATTTGTAGTAGTTACAGTATATATGTCATATACAGATTCTGCGTACTTCACTCTGTCTGATTTATAAAACCAAGGACAATGATCTCCAATGGCATCGTTGCTGTTAAAAACATAAGAATTTCAATATAGGAATTGTCAATACAAAGCCATGTACATGTTCAGTTAACAAAAAGAACCTGTTTAATTGTATCTCCTCCCCTCCCTAACCCACCCACCCCGACTCCTGGTCAGTCCTGCTTCAGTTTCTATGGCAACCAAGCTAAATCACTAAAGGAGTAATACTCTACAGACTGTAGTTTCCTTGGGTTATAATGTGTGGGTCTGGGTTTCGGGGCCTAAGGATGAGGAGTCGCAGAGTGACATTGTATGCTATGGGTTCGGGTATCTTGTGGGGGGATAAGTCAAGTGATTCCAGTTCGATTAGCATAGCCTCCCAGTCCATCGAGATGGGCTGTCTTCTCAGCCCCCTCTCTTCCTCTCTACGAAGAGCTGCGCCCTCTGCTCTTCCCCACTGAAGCATGCCAGCTTGCCAAGTGGATACCGCTGGGCACCTGGGGGACTTCCACCTCATGGTGAGGGCTCTTACTGCTAATATGAGGGCCAAGTCTAAAAACTTTAACCGTACCTTTAGTACCCCTGAGCGCCTGCGGAGGCTCATGAGGCAATTTAGAGGGTCTTCCGGGACCGGGAGTTGTGTGACTACGTTCAGCGAGTGGCGGATTCCCACCTAGTAATCCTGAAGGCAGGGGCAAGACCATAGCATATGAAAGAATTCTGCCTCATCTCCCTTACAGCGGGGGCAGCAATGGGAGGAGTCCGGGAACATGCATTGAATCCTCTTAGGGCTAAGATATGATCTACGAAGGATCATCGATTGGATAAACTTCAGTTACGCAATACTTTTTTGGGGTGTTCTAGCATGCATTTCCTTGCCTTGTCGGAAATTTAAACGCTAGAGTCCTCAGACCAGTGCGCTCTAAGGGACGTGAGTGTGATCGCTGCATGTGCCCGGATGCCAGTGTATAGCCACCGTACTAGGTGCCTCCCAGGCCCCATGTAGTATACGAGATGTACTAGGTTATGCTTTGGGGGTTCATTCCGCTGTGGGGTCCTTGTGTTCCTAATATAATGTGTCACTGTAGCATGTAATAAGTATAAGCATGGTGATGCGCCCATAGCCTGTATAAAGGAGCCATGATCGAGTATGGTACCATCCCCGAAGAACGCACCGATGTCCTCTAGCCTAGTATCTGTCCAGTCCTGTATTCTGACCCTCGTGAGCCTGCCTTGTGGTGTGGAAACACCCAGGATGGGGACGTTAGTGGCGTAAGGGGTCCCTGAAGAAGTGCCTTCCTCCAGCAGTGTAGGGCAGTCTTCAGTAGGGGAGGGCTATCTGTAGGAATCTTGGCTCTTGTCAATAGTAATGAGTGCAGTTCACCCCGGTCTAACCTCTGTGGCGTAAACCCAATCTCCTGCAGATTTCTCCCTGCAGTCCAGTACGATAGCCACTGGAGTTGACTGGCGTAGTAGTAGCCTCTTAAATCCGAAATCCCAAGCCGCCACTTTGGGTCTCCAGTTAGAGCTTCCGCAGGCTTATTCGTCTGTGGCCTGTGCCCCAGATGAGATTCACCACTTTAGTATTCAATATGGTAAAAATGGACTGTGGAAGAACCACGGGCAATTTCACAAAATAATATAAGAGACGAGGCAGCCTCACCATCTTTGAGATGGCGATTCTCCCCATCACCGATAACGGCAGAGAGGACCAGAAGGCCACACTGGCTCGAAGGGCCATTATAGCTCGCACTATGTTGCCTTCAATCTGATCCGCCTGCGGTCTGTAGACTTGAATGCCTAAATATTTAAAGTTGTGGGGGCCACTGGTAGGGATCAGTCGCCAAACTGTAGATTAATTGGGTATGGCGTTTCCATAAAGAAGTAGGCTGACGATTTCCCGGGATATATAGCAAGGCCCAACAGGCGTTCAAAAGTGGTGAATATATTGGGGAGAGGGGCATTGTCAGCTTTCAGATCCCGTAATTACCAGAGTATGTCATCTGCATAGATAGATAGTAGGTGGTCTACACCATCAATGGGGATGCCGAGCTGGTCCGCTGAGCCTCTAAGAGCTATGGCCAGGGGCTCCAAAGCGAGCACAAATAGCAGGGGGGATAGTGGGCATCCCTGCCTTGTACCCCTGTGAATAGTATATTGCTCTGAGATGTAGTGACTTGTGTGTGCTCTGGCTGTGGGGGATGTATCTAATAGGCAAACCCATTTAAGATACTTGTCCGGGAACCCAAATTGTTGCAGGGTCGCAAACATGAAGTCCCAAGAGAGGGAATCAAAGGCCTGCCTAAGGTCTACTGCTATGCAACCTGCAGACGTGTAATCAGGGGGGGGGCGTCATTACATAGTGTAACCGTCTGGTATTAAGGGAAGTGCTGCGGTTCGGTTGGAACCTGCATTGGTCCCTGGGTATGAGTGTATTAAGATATGGCTGTATACGATTAGCAAGGGCCTTACTTACAAAACACATGGGACACTTTGCACTATTCTTGAATACTATGTGTGCAATATATATAACTGATTAATTTCCTTTTTTTGAAATACAAAGACTATGATGGTATAAAAAAACTTGGTATTGTGAGCCTTGCTTCTCCTTCTGACATCCCTCCTTAATCCCTCTACTACTGTGATTGCTATTTTGCTATGTTCTGACTTATTACCGTACATTTACTAACCACAGGAACCACTGTTTTCTTGATATAATATTTCACAACAGAACAGATCCTGATTGGAAAAAATTGTTAATCTGGCCCACAGACACAAACAACTGTCAAGATAGATTCCTGAATAAGACACAAGGGTTCACATTCACTATACCAGATCCAAGTTATGTTCAGAGACAGCATCCAGGTATAGTAACATCATCATATAGTGTAGGGAAACTTTGTCTTGAGTGACTGCACAAGTCTACACTGAAGGAAGTAAAACAACACTTATCTTTACTTAAAGATGGCGCTGAGCTGAGGGACTTCTTACAAGGACCTACTAAACCGTGTCATAAACGTTTTATATACGCTGGTATTTATGCTCTGTATAATGAAGCGTAGAAGATTACACAAACAGAGACTGCAGAACGAATACGAGAAATTGATCGTATTAATTTAGAGAAACCTCTCTCTGTAGTTGACAATGGGTTAACAACTCTTTCTTCCAGGATATATTCTTTGGACAGCATAGTATCCTTTGCCATAGACATAATGGAACAGGACTTGGTCATGTTACAACATGGTCAATCACAATTACGTTCTATAATGCTATTAGGCTGGTCGTTACAAAACTTTCATTCAGGCTATGTGCCTTGGCGTTTAATCAACACAACGTCACTGTTTTCTGAATTTAATCTCACTGATAAACAAATCAAATTGGCACAGAGGGGAGCAGACTATATGGTGCGGAGCATTGAAAAACTGGAAAGATTGCCATTTACAGTGGCTGAAAAACCAGCTATTAAATGGATAATACACTGTACAATCACTCTGCCTGTTACAATTTTCCATTTTCAGTATTGCTTAAAACATATACCAGCAAGCCCATATGAAAGGTTGGGTAAAGAATACATCAAGACATCCTGGGAATTACCATTCACACACAGATGTTGGAGTGGGGGAAAAGAAGTGTTTCTTAGTGGTAAAAATTGTGAAAACGCACTAAGCGGCTCTCTCCTATGTCAGGGTATAAACTTACATGGGGCCTGTTAGAACTGGGATTTCTGGTAGGCTAAGGTTGAAGCCAAAGCGAGGCAGAAACCACCATTCTAATCAGGGCAATGGAGTCACACGCCAAGATAACCCCTGCTCACCCCCTTGGTAGCTTGGCACAAGCAGACAGGCTTATCCCGGAGGCAATGTGTAAAGCATTTGCGCAAGCACACAACAGCAACAGCATCCTAGGCATACCACAAAAGGAACTCCACACAAGGTTATATAAAAATAACTTTTGTATTGTCAAAACACATCAGATAGTGATCACACAATATACATTGTGCCAACTGGCACGGGCAATATTCACAAGGGATTATTTACAGGACAGGGCCACATGGGCCACTGTCAGAATCAACACTTTTAGAAATAGCACTTTGTAGATCATAGAATAAGGGTAACACAAAAGAACAAATATAGGTCACAACCAGTAACTACTGGTAAAGGTAGGTACACACTACGCAATACTAATAACCATAGGCCTAGATCACGCATGGACACATAACCTCTCTAGTATAAACTCTACTAGGCAAAACACAACCACCGAAGAATAAAATACATTTAGGGGTATAAGCAAGAACACATTACACATGATGCATCACAACATTCAGAGGTGTAGGGAAGGAAAACACATGATGCCTAAAACATTCAGAGGTGCAACACAGGAAAAACACATGAGGTATAACCAACACATTCAGAGGTGTAAGAAAACACAATTGCGCAAAACATCACTTTAGGCAATTACTATCAAAAACATAGTAAAATCACATTGCGCAGAAATCACATTAGGGCCTTGCGCCCTACCCACATACCAGCCCCCTGGCCAACTGGCCAGCCAACAAGGGGACTCAAAAGCCCTGCGTCCAGAATGTCAGGGCGCGCTGCCAATGCCGCGCCAGTCAGGGGTGAGCCACTGGCGCAAACCTAAACGTTGCAGCTGCCCACTAATTGCTGGGCATCTGAGAACAATCACAAGGCCTAAACGTTGCAGCTGGCACTAAGTGCTGCACAGCTGTAGAAGGCCTGGCACCTCTGTGCCATTTTTGTCCCTCCCAGGGACTCTCTCTTTCTCATTGCGCCTAAAATGGTGCAGCTGCCCACTAATTGCTGGGCAGCTGGAGAACAACAAAACTGCGACAGGGCCCTCACTGACCCTAGAACAGGACTGCACCAACTGTTGGAGCCACACAGGCTCTGAAAACACATATGCGCAGGCTGTAGCCACACGGGGCTCTTTAAATAAAGATGTCCCCCAACCACTAAGGCACCCCATGGGGGAAACACGGGCCTCTCAAAATCAATGGCCACGGGGAGCGCACTGGCTCCTGAGAGAGTCACAGATGCCCCAAGTCACGCTGGAGCCTCAGGGGCTCTGAAACAAAATATGCCCTTGAACCTTTCAGGCTCCTAAAACAAATATGGCACCGTCGTTGGAGCCATCTGGGCTCGGGAAACACCTGGCCCACGGGGGCACAGTGACCCCCTCGAACTCTGGAGCCCTCTGCACTCTGAAGGTGTTCTCGAGGTCTTGGGACCCCCACGGGGTCCTCTTCAATCTATGTCCACGTTGGAGCGGCCCACTGACACACGGGGCCGCTTTGACACGGTGCCTCCAACCGGCACCAACAGCAGCCTCACGGAGCCCCCCAGCCCTTTCTACTCACCGGGCTGTTCTTCGGCAGGGCTCCTCTGCAGGGGCAGCAGGCGGGGCTCCTTTCTCCTCACAGGAGCCTCGCGGGTATGTTGCTGCGCTCGCTCTCCCCCCGGGCCCCCTCCTGGGACCCGGGGCCTCACTGCACCGGCAGGGCTCTCTCCTCACATGGGAGCCCTACTACTGCCGCCATCTCTGCTGCTCCCTTCCTTCCGCGTCAGGTCCCGGGCCGGCAGCCAATCACAGCGCGGCCCGGGGAATGACGTCACAAGGGTGTCCCGGGCCGGCCGGCGGTGATTTCTCGGGGCAGAACCGAGGGATGGGCACCCTCGAAATCCAAATAAAAGGCAGAAGCAAGGTAGGCACTCGCTAGGGCACCATACACGGGGTAGCACCAGAAATATAAAAATAGGCAATAAAGGCGCCGGGTGGGCACCGGCACTCGGGGCACACAGAGGGCAGGAGCACTTCCCTAAGAGGAAAAACGACAGCGCTCTGCCCAGAAATTCACAATAAAGCGCCTTCAAGGTGCTCGGCCCACGGGCAGCACCGGCTCCACAGGAATGGCCCCCCTTCAGAAACCAGGGACCCAGCAACAAGGCCCTCCTAGGAGCAGAGGACAGGAGGGTCAAAAGAAGTCCTTCAGCCCCCAAGCAAAGCAGAGGGGTCCCTAAAACAAAGTCCATCCAGCATCTAGGGCCATCAGGTATCCAGGGGCTGGGCAGGGCCCAGGGAGGCAAGCCTTCCCCTGGGCCCAAGCAGCAGCACGCCCCTGGCAGGATTCAAGTCAGAAACAAGAACATTTTTAGAGTGTCACAGCACCCTTTTTATACCCAAAATCCTTTGTCTAAAGGGTGCAGGCAGTGTGAGAACCAGCCACAACTGGTTATGGGGAACTCCTTTCACTGGCCAGGCTAGGGACATCAGACGCACCACAGGGGGCGGAGCCAGCATTGTGTGGGGAAAACCCAGACCTATTCACTCCCAGGTGCTATCTCCTCCCACAACTCTAGTTCCAGATGCAGTCATTCAACCAAGGGATGACTCAGACAACCTCCTGGGGGCTCCCCAGCCCCTGTCACCCTCAAACCAGACAGTCAATCCACAAGCAGGTCCAGGCACACTCCTGGAGCCAGGCTCCAGCCAATCACGTGCCAGCAGACTCACTCCACACGCACACCCATGTCTAGAAGTGGCACTTCCACACTAGACACATTCATGCCACATACATCATTACGCAGCATTCAATCTCACGAGTTCACACATACCAAACTCGACCCTGCACTCCCCACACATCAGGAACTACCATGGTCACACATATTCCCATGCATTCCTATGGGAGGGCAGGTCACTCACCACACATACACAGAGAGCTCACGCACTTTACACTGTACCACAGTGAAAAAATGCGCAGAGGCCTAAAATCACAAACACCAGGTTCCAGAAACAGGGTAGGAAAAAGCAAAAAGTTTCGGGGTGAACCTGCCAAAAAGGGCCAGGTCCAACAGGGCCTGCGATGGTTCTTCTAACAATTTATCCTGCCACCTGAAAGGTTCACGAGCTACAGTGATTGATCCAATTTTTAGGCAGCTTTCCAATGGAAGTTACATCATGTTGAATGATCACAGCTGCTGTGGCATGTTGCCAGGTTTAGCCCATCTCGTAACTGTGTCAGGCAGGGTCACTTGCTGTATGCAAGTATTGTTTCAAAAAACCAAGACAGACCGGGAGTCACCATTATGGCCTTCACTGAACATCTCTTCTATACGAATTGATACTTTAAGCAGACTGAAAGCTGAATGAATACTTTTACAAAAATCTGTGCCATTGACCTCGGCCAAAGAAACCTATGATCTGCAAGTCGCAATGACTTCTGCAGAGATACACACCCTATTAACTACAAATTGCCCTGTACATTTCTCAGAAATGTTAGGTCATATCTTAAACATGTCTGATATGAGTGATATTGTACATGTATTTAAGACTATTTTTTCGGGACTGTTAGCACCTTTTGAAGCAGTCCTAGGAATACTTCCAAACTTCGTGCACTCTGTGTTTGGCGGACTGCCTCTCGTTTTGGGACTAGCAGCAAGGATACTATTTTTGCTCCTTCTGCTCAAATATGGCAAGCCAAATCACCAGCGAAACCCAGTTCACTGTGGAAATCACTCTTCTGGCGATGAAGTGTCATGAGCGCATAGTCCAAATTTTGGGATAAATTCATTTGAGGGAATTAAATACCATATGGTTTATGTCATTCAGACCAATCTGGAAATATTGCTTCTTACCTGTTCTACGATGCCTACTATGTGGAAAAGAATGCGTGTTAGACATTTGTCTCACACTCCCATCAGTCACGCGAACGGATGTTGATACTTTGCTGGACCCGGTAAAGGCCCATGCGCAGTGTTGTCCCCAGCGGCTACCAATTCTGATGACGCCATTCATTGAGATCTCACAGACGCAAAATGCTGACGGTGAGGTACGAGATGAAAGCGGCACACAGGTACCCAATTCGAACATTGCTAACGCGACCACGGCTGACGGTGATGCTTCACATCTATGTGCAATTAATCTTCTTAACGAAGTAATCCAACTTTCACCTACAATGGTAGACAAATTATTTTCAGACTTAGAATACTTGATGTTTTCTCCAAACAATAACACTGACTTTTGATTTGGCACACAGTGTTCTGAAAGACAAAATCTTAACTTTGGAACTCTATTTTTTTCTATGATCAAACTTTTATTTTTCCAAATTTGTATTTTTCATTTTTTGGCACAAAGTAATCTGCTTAAAGTAGACCTATTCATAGAGAACTAGAATTCTTTGAAAACTTCCAAGAGACAATATTTGACCTTGTCCACAATCAAACAGTTTATATAATCTGCCATGGAATGGTCTCGACTTTTTCTTCTGTATTTCAGAGCCATTTCATAAATGTATTTTCGTGATTCATTCGGATTGCATTTTCAAATGTCAAACTATATGCTTTGAATGAACCATTGCTTTAAATGCGTACAGAACATATGCTTTTCATGTACAACCAGTACCAATGCATTTTTTTAATGTATTTTGGGTGGGTTTTAACACATCATGTTTAGATATGTTTTAATGTGTTTAAAACTTAGTAATGTCGTACATAAGAAAGTGGAGTGGTGGGTGTTGTGTGGCGTTTGGAGCTCTGAGTGAATTTTCCCGATTCATCCCCTTATATAGGTACAACTCACATTGCCCTTATATAGGCATAGAAATCAATCCCTTATTTAGACATATCCCATGCTACCCAAATACAGGCATGGCTACTTCCACCCGTACCAAACGTCACACCGATTTCTTGGAAAATCGGCTTAAGCAGTTAGGCAACTTCCCCTTGCTTGAATATTGATTTATCCAAGAACTCATGTACTTTGCAAAGAATAACTATTCCCTAGGCGTTTTTTCTTGACGTTCATATGCCCGACTTTACGTCGAGCTATGGCATTCCTAAACACCTTCAAGCTATAAATATGCCTACACTTGCTATGGCAAACTACAGTGGTTCGGAGCAGTTCGACTATCTACTTGCCCTACGCAGCTCGCTACAGCAAGTGCAGAAGGAAGCTGACTCTCCAGCTGACGCACTGATCAAGAGGCTGCTCTTCCCCTGCAGAGAATCCAGCTCCAGTGTTTTCAAGCTCCCCTTGCGGGGTGTTGGGAAATCGAGTCCGAGACTGAGACACCAGACCTCCTTCCTTCTAACTAAGGTATGGAGCTGATTAGAACCTAGATAAACCTTTGGTAGATTCTTGGCAAAGAAAATATAAACCTATGCTACACAATACTTACTTCTAGCGTTCTAGACTTAGGTTAGGTAGATTGAGGTAGGCGTATTTTAGAAGCACCAGTTGAGTACTTTAGCCTGTATATTTAAGTATGTGTTTTTATATGGCTTAGAAACCATACAACGCTTTTACAGTATTATTTTATAATACTATTCTCGTTGTACACATTATACGTTGCAGTCTGCATAACTATTGTAGCAGTTGACTTTTCTTGTATGAGAAAGAAGACTGTTCAATAAACCTTTTTATTGAAAACGCCCGTCTCTCTATTTCTCTACAACTTTGTTGAAACGAAACATGCACGATTGACTGAGTGAAATACTTATCTTTTGTTTCTATGACTCTGAGAGATATATTTCTTATTGTTGGGAAACAAAGTTGTCATGTTTATGCAGTTGTCAGAAACTAATCCCTTCTTGTGAATTCGAGAACGTTTCTAGTGACCTCTGAGCTAGGAGGCACTCACTATTAAGTTTAGTATATTCGATAGAGACCTAGTCAACCTCAGTCCTACGTCTAATCTATAGGATATACAATTCCAATGCGCAGAGCCTATTAGGAATATAGGAACTTCTCTGCAGTAAGTTATCGTCATGTGATGATTGTTCCTCCTCTGCAATGCTTGGAAGCAGTGGGGCGAGACTCTTCCACTATAGCAGATGAGCCGACACTGGGGGTGCGTCATCTACATGTGCTAGGCCCAGGGAACTCGCCACCAGGCGTCCTGCACTACGCGTCCATCCTTCTCCTTACCTGGACATTAACACTGTGGCGCAATCCGTTGCACTCTCTCCAAATCTGTGACTCAGACAGCAGGAGCCTCATCCAGGAGGGATTTCCCAAGCCTGGGTACAGCAGTCGCCGCCAAGTCCTCTGGTGAACCTTCCAATGCAGTTCATGCAAAAGGGCCCCCTTAGGCATGAAGTTGCAGCGCTTACGCCACACAAGTTCGGCGCTGCTCAGGGGCCTCACCTTCTCTAGCGTACGGCCAGCCCAACATCATCCTGCCTGTGATGCAAAGAGTCAACACCCACCGCTGTTAATCCCCTCCATGCACCCTGGTGTAGTGATGGATCGTAGTTTGCGATGCACACCTCCCTATGTTGGGGCGCAGGAGTGCCTCTACTATTGGCAGCTCCAAGGTAAGCAAGGCGGTCTTCTCACACGGGTCAGCAACATGTCTCCATGCGACCTGACAGACTTAACCACCAGCTACGGGCAATCGTCACGCATCAATGTCAACCGCCATGGCTCATCTACTCCACAGCTCCTCAACATCACACTCCAGGCTGCAGACGCAGGTCCAGCGAGGCATCCAGGCTCCAGACGCAGGTCCAGCGAGGTATCCAGACTCCAGGCACAGGTCCAGCGAGGCAGACAGGCTCCAGACGCAGGTCCAGCAAGGCATCCAGACGCAGGTCCAGCGTGGCATCCAGGCTCCAGATGCAGGTCCAGCAAGGCATCCAGGCTCCAGACGCAGGTCCAGCGAGGCATCCAGGCTCCAGACGCAGGTCCAGTGAGGCATCCAGGTTCCAAGCGCCGGTCCAGCAAGGCATCGAGGCTCTCATTCTGGTCATCCTGGATGTTGGCTGGCTTGCAGGGGTTGTTGATGTGTGCTGCACTTGGCCCTGACTGCTCCATTCTGCAGTTTATTGGTTTTTATGCCTATTTTACAATGGAGGTTGACTGATAGGCTACTTTTTGCATTAGAGACAAAAAAACTTATGTTGGGCTGACTTATGTGAGTTTTTTTGGCGCTAATGGGCCTATCTGTAGTTATCGCCCACTAACACCAGATTTCCCATCGCCATCGCGCTGATGTTAGCAGCAAGTTTCACCACCCATCCCTGATACTATCGCCATGTAGCGACAGCTTGGTAATACATCGCTGACATGATGATAGTTTTCAGGGTTAGGCGGCGATAAAAAAACTGCTGCTAACTGGCGTTTGCGGTAGGTACCGCCGATCCTTGAGAATATCCCCCTGAGTCTGATAAAAATGCCATGGCAAACCTTGCCTCCAATAATTGATTTTCACACCTCTAATGTGACCAGCTGTTCAGAGCAGTATAATTTACCACTCTGCGCTGTTACCAAAAACATCACAGCACTAGGGTGAA
Organism: Lissotriton helveticus; assembly: GCF_964261635.1. Classification (NCBI taxonomy): domain Eukaryota; kingdom Metazoa; phylum Chordata; class Amphibia; order Caudata; family Salamandridae; genus Lissotriton; species Lissotriton helveticus. Next base: position 657,327,810 of record NC_136067.1, read on the forward strand.
TATCTTCATATAAATTATAAAGGGCGCTGTCTCCAGGCCTGACCCTTAAGACCTACAAATCATTGATTGCAGTTTTTATTAGCTTAATTGCTTACATAGAAGCAAAAGAAGACTACCGCACCCAGTCGTATAAGCCTACAACACAAAAATAGAGGAATAAAGGACGTGTCCTTAATGACCTGAATGGCGAGCAGTGGCACCATAAAGCAATAGCTAAATACATTTGTTATGTTAGTGGAATACCTGCTGTCCTTGCTGAAAGGGCCAATTTGGCACACGTTTAAGAATACTACCCTGCCTTAATAGAACCTGCTTTAATGGAAAATTGAATCACTGACTGCAACACAGTTTCACTTTACTAAGCAAATTTAGCAAGCAAGAGAAAAATACTACAAAAATAGTCACACAATAAACAGTAGATCGGTGGAATGCACACTACACAAGAAGTATTATAAGGGCTTATTTCCAAGTCCCTTTCGTCACTTTTGTGCCATTTTTAACATGGGGAGAAATGATGTACGGATGGCGCAAGGGGCTTGTAAATAAGCCCCACAATGTTAATTCTTTACTCAAAACCCCTCCACCAGCAAACAAGACAACTAAACTGATGTTTATCAATGAAGAAGCTGTGTCTGTTGATGGAACCATTAACAACACCTCTCACTCAAACCACCCGAGCTGCACAGACTAAACTGACCTGTTGGATACCAATGTAACAACACAAGTTGTGCACTCAATTAGACATTAATGGTCCAAAATCGAAACATTTTTAGTGAGCAATAAAAAAGAGTTTTGCAAATCTGGGAAAACAAATCGGTTCTGTGGAAATCAATTTTCAACAGACTTGCTTTCAAAATCTCACAAAGCCAGTCTCTCATAAACATAATTGCAACCCGAAGTCCTTGCACACAAACAACACTATATAATATGCTGATATATTTCCTCGGTTATAGCAATCCAAGGCATCTCAAAATAAGTCTCAAACGTGTCCATGATCAATGGTAGGACGTACGTACTATGACCCCAATAGCGCACACTTCAGCTATTTAAAATCCAGCTCGACAATAAATGACACATACTCATTTACTTGCCTTTCCACTCTTCCCATGGACAGAAAATAGGAAAAGGACGTGAATGCATTGCAATCACAGAATTATCAGACACTAGAAAATTGTATGTAGCATTTTTTATTTCAGCATACCATTTGACATTTTCAGACCTTAGCCATTATTATTTCTATGTATATGTCTGCCATCTATTTTTTAAATAAGTTTACTGTTTCTTTTTCTAAGACTCTAATTCTTGTCTCTTTGCCAAATGAGTCGTCTGCGTGTAGTTATGCATTCTTTGCATTAAAAGCTTGTTGGCTGAAATTTAAAATGCATGCCATACTGTATTGTTTGCAAATATATATGATTTGAATATTAGTGCCTAATATTGGTCAAATTTAAATAACTAGTAGCTCTCTGTTTAGAATTCCATTTCTAATTTGCGGCACTCTACAAGTCTGTTTTTCATTATATTATTTTAAAAGTACTCCTGCCCTTCATAGGCGCTTCTTAATCAGTCAAGGGCGGCACAAGATTACATTTCTGCTATGACTCTTCTTGCTTATTGATTGCTGATGGGTGTACGTTTCTGGGACCAGTGCTGTGAATAGACTTGGCTCAAGAATTTGGAAATAATATTCATTGGTTTCCACACAAACAAACTTGCCAGGAGAATGGATTCATGTTGTGCATTCTCACTTGCCATGTTATTCAACAGGATCCAAATATAAGTCAAAGCAAGAAGTTGAGAGACGAAGAGAGAGATTGGAAGTGGTATGTAAAAAACTTATCTTGATCAACGTTGACAAGTTTCAGTAAGTTAAGATGAGTCGAATATTATCTTATACTGGCCAAGGTAGATGGAACAAGTAAGCAGAGTTTGTGTTTATTAAGGTACTGAAGGTGATCAACAAGTTACTTGCCTTCGGTAACACCTTATCTGGTAGGGACACGATCTAGCCGCAGATCCCTTACCAACCCTCCCATCCTCCCCGGTCGGCAAACTTATTTATTCCTATCTTTCATATCCTGTTTGATATTGTGATTGTCCTCCAGCTTGATATTGGGATACTCCATCCTGCAGATGTTTCTGTATTGACAGAGACGGAGATTTATTTCTCACACTGTTTCCTTGGCCAGTTTCTGTAAGCGGGTCGGCGTTTTTGGTGTAGAATGTAGCTACAGAAGAAAATGACGTCAGCATGTTGGGAAGGGGCATATATGGACTCTGTCGACGGCACATCCGGTGGTCGACGTCACAACAGAATTGCACAATTCCCTCTACCGATGTGCAAAGGCACTGCTGAACACCTCTTCCACATCCAGTCTGACGCCAGGGGAGAATTCAAAGTCAAGGAAAATGTGGCAAAATCTCTCAATGGCTGTACAAGCAGAAGGATTATCATCTTCTATTTAGAGGTGGAGCAGGGTAGCAACTCCATATTTATAATTTTCTACTACTAAAGCCCTGATTTTCTATTTTTTTTTAAGACCTTTATTGCATAGATGGTAAATATCTTACATGTTCCATTCAGCGGCTCCCAGGGGCCAGCCGGGCAGAAAACAATCGGGGAAACCTATGGCTAGATGACACAGCCATTTAGCCGACAACCCGGGGGTCCGGCGGCAAGTCTCATGTGGGTGTATGTGTAGCCATCCGATGTGCAGGAATTCTAGCAGTAGATCTTGTATTTTTGTCTTACGTTGTAGAGATTTGCTTTGCAGCGATCACCCAGCATTAGTGCCTTGATAGCAATCCCCCAGTACCCCGCACATAGTCGAATAGGCAGTCGTAGGCAACCAGTGGCGAGGGGGATCTGCAACAGATGGTTTATTGGTCCGTGATCGTAATGCTGACTAGGAAACGACTAGGTGTACAATAGTATAGCTCACTGAGGCATAGTGGTAGGTGGTTATGTGCGGCAGGGTGAGTCTGCAGCCGTTTCAGGCAGGTCTCAAGCATCTGGTAGCATGGTGTCTGCGAGGTCTCCCAGCGTTGGTGTTGGGAGGTCGCAAGAGATGCAGCGACAGCTGATAGGCTGTGCAGCGGGTCTCTTGTCAACTTGGGTGAAGGTGTGTGTAAAGTCGTATCTCTCTCAATGCGTAAGTGTCACCGTGGCTCCGCAGGGTATGTGTAGCTCAAGATCAATAAGGTATCGCTTCCTGCTAATGACATGTTGCATCTAACGTCTTCCTTTGTGTAAAGAAACGGGTCCGGTCAGGGAACACGACCAGTTATCAAACCTTTCCCTATGCCTACATCTTGGCAGGGAAAAATCTGGGGGGTAGGGCCAGTAAGGAAGGGGTAGGGGGGGAGGGGGGGGAGATTCGTCACAGGGCCTCATATGTGGTGGTGGGTGTGGGGCAGGGCCTAGCAGGGCTTCTCGCCACAGGAAGTGTGCAGGTCAGTCGAAGCAAAGGCAGTGGCTGGTGCGTGGCGCCGCGCGGGCGTCCGGTGCAGTGCGTGGTATAGTAAGCGCTCAAGGTCGTTAGTTTATATCCCAAAGTCCAGAGAGGCGGGTGAGCGGGGGAGAGGGGGGCAGGGCCATGGCATCTTCCGGTGTTAAGAGGTGTTGTAATGTATCGGTACAAGTGCGTTTCAGGTAATCCCCTGCTCCTGGCAGGTGCGTCGGAACGCCTTGAGTAAAGTCATCCCAGAGCTGAGCTATAGGGAACTTACGCAGTCCCGCTGTTTCCTCGCGGAGAAGCACCGTGCCTTCCGCTCGCGCCCAGTTGGTAAAGGAGGCGCCCCAGTGCTGCGTGTGAGGGGGGGTCGCTGCCTTCCAGTGCTTGGTAAGCAGACGTTTGGCCGTTATGAGTCCCATGTCCCAGAAGCGAGACCGCACTTTGGTAAGTTTAGTGCGTTTGTATAGCCCCAAGATGCACGCCTCCCATGTGTGCGGTACCTGCTCGCCAGTGCTGTGTGTGAGTAGCGTGGTAACGTCAGTCCAGTACATGTGCACGTCGGGGCAATGCCACAACATATGCAAGAGGTCAGCTCCGTTCAGAGAGCAGCGCGGACAGGCGGCTTCAGTGGTTGTGAAGTACCTGTTTATCTTGTCGGGTGTCAGATAAGCTCGGTGCAAGAGGTAGAATTGAATTATCCTAAAACGGGGGTTGCGTGGGATGTATGTCGGTCCGGCTAAGATCATCGCCCATTCTCTATCAGTCCATGCGTGTCCTCTATCCAGTGCCCATTTGTCCCGGAGCGACAACGTAGACGGTTGCGAGTGCGTTAGTAGGGCCTGCGCTAACCAATGTATGACATGCGAGCCATCCCCCATTACGTGGAGATATTGCATAAAGCTGTGCATCGGCAGTTCGTCCGTCATGTCGCCCCAAGACTGAGTGAGTGTGCGTAAGAGGGACGCATGCAGTAGGAACTGGCCAGCTGGGATTTCCGTGCTAGCGGCCAGGTCCGCAAAGGTGAGTAGCGTTCCGTCAGTGTAGAGATCACCCAGAGTGTCCACCCCCGCCTGTGTCCAGCTAGTTAGTCGAGTCACAGTTAGTGTATCCACTGGCCCTGGAGTGCCCAGAATAGGTAGTATCGGAGCGTATGGCGTCGTCGCCCGGGTGAGCCGTAAACTACGCAGGAAGCATCTGCGTGCCACCGCCAAGTGTAGTTGTAAGGGACAGGGAGTCAGGGTTATCGGGTGGAACAGCGTGCAGATTTGTGTTTGCGTCCAGGCAGCAGTGTCCGAAGCAGTATCTTCGAGGTGTTTGCCGCTGAGCCACCCCGTCACCCACTGCATCTGTGCCGCGAGGTAGTACAACTCCATGTGTGGGACTGCCAGGCCCCCCTGCTCAGTTGGCATGTAGAGCTTGGTCAGCGCTACGCGGGGCCGGCCCGCGTTCCAGATGAGACTGCGTAGCAGAGTTTCCAGGTCACGGAATATTTTACTTGGTACGTATGTGGGCAGATTTGCAAAATAGTACAGCAGTCTGGGTAGCACTATCATTTTAGTAAGTGCTATGCGGCTCGGGACGTTTAGGGGCAGGGTGTTCCAGAACTTGATCTGTGCCCGAATCGAGGCTATGGCCCGCAGGAGATTTCCCTCGAGGATATCCGTCGGATTCCGATATATTCGGATCCCCAGGTATCGGAAAGTAGTGGGATACCATTGCAATCTACCTCCGCTCAGGCGCACGTCGCATTCGGGCGGGTCTGGGCTAAAGGAAAAAGCCCCCGATTTGGACCAATTAACTCGCAGTCCAGACATGACTTCGAAGGTTCGGAAGACGTCGGCCAGGGAGTCAGGGATGTTAGTTATGTCTCTGACGTACAGCAGCAGGTCGTCTGCGTATAGCGATACTGCGTGTAGGCCATCTATTAGCGGGATACCCCAGTCAGGCCGCTGAGTCCTGAGGATTGTGGCCAGGGGTTCCATGGCCAAGGAGAACAATAGAGGCGACAGGGGGCAGCCCTGTCTGGTGCCTCTCCGCACCCGAATAGCGTCCGAGAGCAACGCTCCCGTGCGAACTCGGACCGTCGGTTTGTCGTATAGCAGGCCCACCATGGCTTCGTAGCCTCCTCCCAGTTGGTACTTTTCCATAACCGCTCCCAGGTAGGGCCACTCGACCGAGTCAAAGGCCTTTTCTAGGTCTAGCACCAGGCATCCTGCTCTGGGCCACTGATGGGTAGCGTATTCCTGTATTCGGAATAGGCGGCGGATATTGTGGGAGGTGTGGCGTGTCGGAACAAAACCGTTTTGGTCCTGGTGCACCAGATGGGTCACATAGGGGGCTAGTCTCCGGGCCAGTGTGGAGGCCAGTATCTTATAGTCCGTGTTTAGCAACGCTAGGGGACGGTAAGAGCCCATCTGCATGCAGTCCTTGTCAGGCTTTGGGATGGAGATCAGGGTTGCTTCATTCAACGATGCAGGTAAGAGCGCATCTTCCGCTGCCACGGTATACACGCCCAGAAGCCGCGGAATGAGTATGTCCGCGCCTGCCTTATAAAATTCGGCTGGAAGCCCGTCTGGGCCAGGGGATTTGCCGTTAGATAGGTGAAAGATTGCTTTGCGGATCTCGTCAGGGTCAAGCGAGGCTCCTAATTCGTCCTGTTGTGTGGTAGTCAGGTGTGGCATGAGCAGAGGGGAGAGATAATCAGCAATGTCTGAGCGCGTGCGCAGCAGTCGGGAGCGATATAATGCTTTGTAGTGGTGAGTGAATGCATCGTGAATCTGATGTTGCGAGTACAGTAGGCCCCGCCCTTCTGCATGTATCGCCGCCACTGGGGATGAGCGGGATTCCTGTGAAATCAGCCAGGCTAGTAACTTGCCAGGCCTATCACTTAAGTGATGTGTCCTCGCCGAGTGCGCTGCGTAGTTAATGTCTCGGAGCAGCTCCAGCAGGCTTGCATGTTCTGCGCGCGCCTCCTGCAGTGAATCATCGCTGCCGCCAACTGCCTCCCCCTCCCTATCCAGTAGGTCGGATTCTATCCGGGTCAGTTCACTTTCTAGTTGTCGCCCCATGTGACCCTGTGTCCTCAGGCAGTGTCCACGGACCACTACCTTGAAGGCGTCCCATTCCACCTGGGGGGAGGAAGCCGTGCCCGCGTTGTCCTCAAAGTACTGGGAGGTGTGTGTAAGGAGAGATTCTCGGAAAGCCGCATCTAACAGGAGCGCTGGCTGTAGTCGCCAGGTGGGAATGGGGGGGCGTGGGCGGTCCCAAGCTATGGATAAAAAGTGTGGGTTATGGTCTGAATGTGTGCGACCCATGTATAATGTGTCAGTCACTAGGGGCAGGATTGCAGCAGTCGCCATAAATCTGTCCAGGCGGACATGTAATTCGTGGGCGCCTGAGTAGTATGAGTAGACCCGCGTCCCAGGGTTGCGCGATCTCCAAACGTCATGGAGATCCCACCGTTCAGCCCACTCCAGTAGTGCCTTCGTGGCACCACGCGTTGGAGCGCCTATGGGGGGCGGGAATGAGCGGTCCAGTGTTATGTCTAATGTGCAGTTGTAATCTCCCCCCAGTAGCCACGGGACCGCGTGCCAGGACGCCATCGTTGCGGAGAGGTGCATCAGGAAGTCTCCCTGATCAGTGTTCGGGGCATACAGCGATGCCAGCACTATCTGTTGGCCATCCAGTCTCCCCTGCACTACAACAAACCTGCCCTCCTGGTCTAATGCAGTGTCTCTGACCGTCCAGGGGATCCCGGGGCGGACCCCTATCAGTGCGCCGCGTGCATATGAGGAATAGGTGGTAGCATAGAGTTGTCCGCGCCACTTGCGATGTAGTGCCAGTACTTCTGTCTTATTCAAGTGTGTTTCCTGAAGTAGTGCGATGCCTATCTTGTGTCTTTTTAGGTAGGAGTAGATCTGGTAGCGCCTAGCTGGTGTGTGCATTCCCCTGATGTTCCAGGTGCATATCCGTACCTCAGACATTGCGCTTCAATGTATAAGCTCCTCCAGCTCCCTTGCACGTGAAACTTCCAAGCAGCGCCTCCCTCCAGGCCCAAAGTCTCGCCCCCAGCACTAGTCCGCTCCAGGGTCTCAGTATGGAGTGTGACGATCTCCAGTGGTGCAGAAGGGTAGGGAAAGGGGGGGAAACATAAAGCCTCAACATGGCAACACAACCTGAAATGCCAAAAGGGCGGCTGCACAACATGTCGCCGTCCAAACTCTCAAATGAGCTCGTAAACTATACAGTTCTAGGGGTTATCTTGTGGCGTATTGTATAACAATTGCAATCGCAGTGTAGTGCAATGAGAGAGTAACAGCCCTCCCGGGTAGAGTAGGGAGGATTTCGCTGTCTGGCAGTAGCCCGGATTTTGTCTCTCAGGGCGAAGCCGGTAGTGTTCTCAAGTGGCAAGTGGTGGGGGGCTATATCTCCAGGAGTAGATCGCTTTCCCCGGATGGCTCGGGGAGCGCCAGCCGGCGCGTGTAGTATCACAGAAAAGGCGACCCCTACACAACAGTGTGCAGTGTGATCGCGCGCGTGTGTTGGTCACAGTACCTGGCTGAAGTTCAGGGCCTCAAGTAGAGCGGGGTCCTGCAGCTCGCAGTCGTGCAGGTGTTAGCTCGCGAAGGGGTTCGTGGAGCACTCGTGTAGTCTTGGTCGCTCCAGTGCACAAAGGCGGGAAGCCGCCCCAGTCAGCTCAGCCAAACAGGTCAGCAGTTTGTGGGGTGACATCCGGTAGGTCGTCGGTGCATTGGGAATCCGGTAATCCATAGATCGCTTCATCGTCGCTCTGGAGGGGCGTCGGGTCAACGATCGGGTCAGGGGATGGAGCCGGAGAGCTGCTGATTTCCGCCACGCTACGGAGAGCATCCTGTTGTCCTTGCATCTTCTCGTGTGCAGATGGGGAGTGAGCCGGTGCTCCTCGAGCTCCGGGAGGAGTGGGAGCTCTGCGTCGGCGGCGTCTCCGGGCCCCTCGTGTGCGTTCCATGGTGGCAGTCCCGTGCGCTCGTCTAGGCACGTCAGGCATGTTTTCGTCAAGCCAGGCCTCAACTTCATCAGAGTTCACAAAGAAGTGCGTCCTATCTTTCGCCACCACCCGTAGTTTGGCAGGGAAGAGCAGCGAGTATTGAAGTCCAGCTTGTCGCAATCTTCTCTTCACTTCTGAGAAAGAGTGTCTCTGTCTTTGCACTTGCACTGTATAGTCCGGAAAGAACATTACCGTAGTGTTGTCAATTCGGATCTCCCCCAGCTTCCTGGCTTCCCTCAGTATCGGATCGCGGTCTCTGTAGTTCAGGACTCGTAGGATGATAGGTCTGGGGTTCGAGCCAGCTGAGAGGGGTTTTGTGGGTACTCAGTGAGCACGTTCCACCACGAAGTGGGGCGACAGTGTGCCCCCCGGCAGCTGGTCATGTAGCCAGTCCTCCACTCTCTGTGTAGGGTCCATCCCCCATTTCTCCGGAATGCCCACCAGGCGGATGTTGTTCCTTCTCGCCCGCCCTTCAGCATCCTCTGCGCGTTCCTCCAAGAATTCCGCCCGGTTGAGGAGATCCTGTATGTGCCTATCAGACTGGGTCACCGTCGGTTCCATCGTTGCCACCTTGCCTTCCAGCGTCGTGGTGCGTTCCTGCAGTTTCTTGTGGTCAGCTCTGAGGTGCATCAGGTCTATTGCCACACTGTCTATCCTCGTTTCTAAGGAGGCGCGCGTCTGTTGGAGGGACTCCTCCATTCTTTCCATAGCTGCCAGGACCGAATCCAGTTTCGACGCCATGTGGTCGGCGTCCATCTTGGGCGAGGTCTTCGGGGTTTTCCCCTTCACTGATGTGCTCCCCGTTCCGGTGCGTGTCATAACCCCTCCAGACATGGGGCAGGCGGCGCTCACAGGCAGTGCCAGGGGCTCAGGTCGCGTCCTTCTGAGGAGGCACCGGGGGGCAGATGATCCGGTGGGTCGTGACCGTGGTGTGTCCGGTAGTTCAAGTGGATAAGGCGCAGTCTATAGCTCCGGGCCTGTCGCGCAGCAACTGAGGGCCAGGGTGTGCACCAGCGGGTCCCAGGGGAGGGGGGAGGGGAGAAGCAGCTTCCCACCCGGTCGCCTTGTAGACTCCCCAAGCCGCTTCTGTGTGGTCAGCAGTCAGCAAGTGCCCCTTGCCGCGTCGGTCGCGGCCGTTGATGGGCTCAGGCCCCATAGTCACTCCAGCGCCCCCAGTGTCCGCTCGGCAAGCAGGTGCGGTGGGCCAGGTAGCGCCGTTCTCGAGGGTGTTCCCTGTTACAGTTTGTGTCCCACCCGGGCCTTCACCACAGTTAGGGCGTCTCACAGGGCAGGGGTATTGTAGGCGCACAGGGGCTCAGCTGGCAGTCAGTAATGTCCGTGCCCTGCGAGTGTTCCCCGCAGCCCTCAGCTTGTGTGTGTCCCCAGTTCAGTGACTCACTGTGTCTCGTGGTTTCGCGGGTACCAGGGGTCTCTGGCCAGTAATGGTGGCGGGTGGCAGCGTGCTGACAGGGAGCAGGTGAAGGAGGAAGGCTCCGTTTAGTTCTCGGCGCCGCCGCGCCAGTCACAGACCTCGGCGCTGGCTGTGTCCAGGGTCAGGCTCCCGCCCTCACGCCTCCGCACCCTCGCGGGTACGCCTCTGCCAGTCGCAGTCCACCGCAGGCCCCGGCCGTCTTCGGCACGTCATCCTGTCGTCCAAGGTTTTCCGGGGGCTCGGATCAGGAAGGCTCCGATCGCAGCAGGGCTAGGGTCGATGCGCCCTGTGCCAGTCGTGTCCCCCAGCAGCCGGGCCGTCTCTGGCAAGGCACGGCGCGAGGCCCGGTAGGCCGCAAGGAGCCGCGGCCTCTCGTACTCGCGTCGCCCAGCGGGGTCTCAGGCAGGCCGGGTGAGTCAGCGCCGCTGGCCTCGGTGCGGAGCCCCGCAACCGATCCTCTCGATAGTCGGCCCGTGCGTCGGCAAGGAGTGCGGGCAGCTCTGCCAGCAGTCTCAGGCCAAACAGGATAGCCTGGGTCGGAGAAATGTCCCGGGGTAGGGGAGCTCAGTCAGGAGCTCTACCCGGGCACATCTATCGCCATTGCGTGCTAAGCCACGCCCCCCTACTACTAAAGCCCTGATTCTGACTAAGTCAGAGGTGTAGGTGTTATTTATCACACCATAATACAACCAAAACTTAGGTATTTGCAGTTTATTGGGTCTGATAAATAGCACCTATTTCAATAATTCTTTTGAGGAATGACGTGGATTTTAGTGCTTAACACACTAACGTTTGACCTGCTGAAATTAACAAATGGTGAGGTATTTATCATACCTGGTTACTATCAAGTATGGTACATACCACCAAACACGGAATCTTGACCCCTGCACCAGCAGGGCCATGTGCATGGGTTAAATAACTCTGATCAATTCACAATCAGGGCCTTAGAAATATTGTGTCTTACAGATGGCACCCAGGAGCATGAGAAACCAGGGATGTTAGTTTGGAGGTAGGGAGATTTGGAGACAGAGCATTTTCCTGAAATTAAACTCTCCCATTTGGAGTTTTGATGTCCTCTCGTGGCAAAATATTACATATTAAGGACCCCTTAAAGGTATTAGAATTGAAGAAGGTGTCAATCACTTTAAATAAATTGGATGGAAATCATGTTCTTTTATGTCAGCATTTGCTTTTGTGTTACTGGGAAACAGAATACTTATTTAACTGCGATTAATTAACTTACAAGGCTGATGTGGCAGTAGCTAGTGTATTAATGTGTTTGTTTATGAGACAGGCTGTGTGGTAGCATGCTCTCAAGAGGGAAACATCCTTTACAACGCAACTTTTACCACGCAGTGCCTTTACGACGCAACTATTACAACGCATGTCATTACAACGCATTGCGCTGGGGGGCGCTCTAGGATAGGGAATAGATTTAATTTACTATCCAACAACTTCCCCACTATCCACGGGGACTGGAGTTGGAATAGTAAATTAAACTATTCACTATCCAGCACCCCTAAGCGATATGCGTTGTAAAGGCATGCGTTGTAAAAACTGCGTTGTAAAGGCATGCGTGGTAAAAGCATGCATTGTAATGTCATACATCCTCTCAAGATGGTCCTGTGGACATCACTGCTTTGTTTATTTTTTTAAGTGATATGTTTTGAAATTTGAATTACTTTGGGAAAGTGGTTAGTGTTGTCGAGGACATGCATCTGAAATTTCTGTTGTGTAAAATCTTTGCTAGAGTATTTCCCCTATTTGTAATAACTTTATATATGGAAAAATACAGATATAGATGTGGAGAGTCTGTGCATCGGGTCCTTTAGGGCCTCATATATAAGGCCCCTGTGCTGCCCGAACGTCACTTTTAGTGACGATTTGGTGGCTCACACTGCAGGGCCATATCTCCAAGGCCACATAAAGCCACCTGCATGGTTTTCATGGCCTTGTAGGTATGTACAGAGGCAATGCAGCACAAGTTTCTGCGTTGCCTCACCCTGAGATAGGAAGGCGTGACATGGAGTTACGCTGGCTGTTCCCCTGCAACACCCATGACATTTGACACATTCCCAGATTTATGAGATTTCGTAAATCTGGGAATGTGTCAAAAGCCTTCGCCTCCCCAGAGGAGGAATGGGGAGGCGCAAAGAAGAGAAATGACATTGTTTCTCCTAGTGTTTTCCTCTTTCTATGTGTGATGCATTCTGCAGCACACATAGAAAGTAGAATTCACTTCCATTGATTGTTTTTGTGCAGGAAGTTGCCCCTACCTGCATAAAAACAATTACCCCTAAAATGCAGACACCCTTTCACCATGGCATTAAGGGGCCTGCGTTGGCACATGGCAGTCCATTTGTGCACCAGCACAGAGGGACAGGACAGCAATGTGCCCTGTCTGATAGATACAGCATATTCCTGCCCTTTTCTTTTGATGTAGGGCAGTGCAGCAGGTAGGCTTGAGGCGCTGCCCAACATCAAAAGATTCTAAATGAGGCCCTTAGTTTTTTTTCTGGAATGCTGATTAAGAAATGTATCACTACCTTGAACTCCTATGTGTGTGATTAGCATCTTTTTTGCCATCCATGAACCCATGCACATGAGTATTCAGGTTGAGCCAAGTTAAAAAAAGTTAAGTGCTATAGTTACTCTTAAAATAAATTCATAAAGATCCACCAAAATGAAAAAGTTTATACTTATCCACTTTTTGTATTGCAGGTTTATATTAAATGTCTTTAAGTGTACATATTTATCAAGAAAATATACTTATGTATAATTTAACATGGGTAGCTTCTAAGCCCATTGACCTTAGTGCTTACTTTCTGGCCTTTACTTACCCACCTCTTTGAAAGAAGAACCAATTTACCATTGAAAATATAGTGAGTTGACTTAACTTGATGCAAGCACATAAATGTGTCTTGGATCGTATTTTCTGGAATATTGCTGTAGTATACTGAAAGCTAATTCACAATGACATAAAATGGGAAATATTGAAGACATCTTTAAATATCTTAAATTTGTTCTTTCAATTACTATTTCTAGTAAATGCTTCTGTGAACCCGGATATCACCTTTAGGCAGGCAATAACTTGTCACTGCGGTAACATAACCTGTAATGAAGTAATCAGTATTTTTAAAGATGTATTGTGGCAACTGAAAAAAAATACCAGTGGCACTTATCCATATTTTATAACATTAATCTAAAAAAGAAATATGGGTCATTTTGGAAATGGTCCTTTTTTCAGGGTTGTGCTAAACATTTTGCCTTCCTCCTCCACTTTTTTTTACCCTCTTTTTGTTCGCTTTAGGACTCTGAGCACTTTACCACCCCTGACCAGTGCTAAAGTGCATGTGCTCTTGCCTCTAAACCTGGTTTAATTGGTTTAAACCTGTTTGGCATATGTTATTTACTTGTAAGACCCTTGTCAAGGGGTATACCATATGCCCAGGGCCTGTAAATTAAATGCTACTACTGAGCCTGCAGCACTGGATGTGCCACCCACACACGTAGCCTTTCAAACCTGTCTAAGGCGTTCCATTGCAGGGCCAGTGCATGCAGTTTACTGCTACTTTGAATTGGTATTGAAAACCACTTGCAAAGCCTGGCACTCCCCTTTTATTACAGATAGGTCACCCATAAGGTTGGCCCTATGTAGCCGTAAGGACAGGGTGCTGTGTAACTAAAAGTAGGACATGTAATTTTAAGTTTTTCATGTCCTGGTAGTGACAAACAACTGCATTCATTTTTTCACTATTGTGAGGCATACTTCTCTCATACGCTAGCATTTGGAATTCCTTATAACACTTTTAAGCTATAGATTCTGTTTAGAAAGGTGTAGCTAAATCTGTTTCATAACATTGGAATGGAAGTGATAAATCCTCTTTAGTTGTAAAGTTGGATTTGATCACTATTATTGGAATGCCACTTTTATAAAGTGGACACCTCTGCTCTTACCTATGCTCTGTGTGCTTGCAGCCTGTCTCCAATACTTGTCTGGGCTGGGTGACAGCTACACTTTGTACATTCTCTCTAGATAGCCACAAACACAGGATGGAGAGCACTCATCTGTATTCATCTACATTCTGATGGGTCTTCCTGGGCAGCTAGGAATGGGAAGGGATGGTTCCCACACTTCAATAGGTAGTGTCCTGTCCACACACATATCACTGATTTAACCCCCACAGGTAGCCTGGCAGACTGGACTGGGTTGAAAGGGATATTTATACTCTGCAGAGAGCTACTTTGAAGGTACCTCTTACATCAAAGGCACATTTGGGTATAAGTGCTGGGGCTCTGACCCTACCCAAATCTGTAAACTACTGGACCTAGAAATAGCTCAGCTGTAGCAAAGACTGCTGTGCTGTAAGGTTTGGCACTTTCCCTTGACTGACTGTTCTGAGGAAGTGCTTCCCTGCTTTACTGAGCTGCCCGGCTGCCTGCTAATTTCTGCCATGCTGAGGATAAGGAATGGACCCATCTCACTTGACCCTAGGGTGGCTCCAAGAGCTTGCTGGCTTGCCTCCTGCTTTCTGAAGTCTAAGACACAAAATACTTTCTGCAATCCTGCTGGTGCTGCTTGGCTCTGCCAACAAATAGTCCTACCCTTGCCTGAGATGCCTCCTCAATTCCTGGGCCTCATAATTGAATTCTGCAGCTAATTTCTGCAGAAACCTATGCATCGCCCTGACTGCATGAGAAATTCAACACCATCGACCTTCAACACCAAAGCAGAGGCTGCTCAACGACAGCAGATCCACTGCTGTGACCCACTGTGACCAACTGTGATTTAGTAAATTGATCCATTTATACATAGATTGGTTCACAAAATCCAATTCCATTAGCAAAAAGTTAAGTGAAATGTGCAACTACATTTTGAGAATAGAGTAATAGTACGTCTAGCCCCAAATCATTTAGCTATGTTAGATCTAAATAAGTAAAAGCCCTGAACAGTGGTTATAATGAAAGTCCAATGCAAATGATCCATGGAACTTGAGTTAGTAAAAATGACTGTAATTGGGTTGTGGTCCCCACGCACGAAAGCTTCCAAGAAGACCGGGGAACATATTTGTCAGTAAGAACCACCTTTTTCAAAGAGAAAATATGTGCTCCAGTGGAGAATACATCTATGAATCGGTTATACCTACTTAAACTCACATCACTCTTTGGCCCTCTTCACACGTTAAATTTGGAAATGGATGAAACTATGCATTAATACAACCAAGTAGAGGAGACTACTCTATGCCAATCCTGCTGTAGAAATTAGATGACTATTGTGATTTGCATGTCAAGAAGAATATCCTTAAAATTCTCAATTTCAGAATGTTTTTACAACAAAAGATATGAGGTCAGTTCGACAAAGTGAATGTTATATATTTGTCAATCTCTGTGGTCCCTCAAGTAGACGAACTTGTAAGGACAATTTAGGCATCACATTTTATCCTCCAGAACATTTAAAATGTGGTTTTCTTTTTGTCTGAAACAGGAATTAAGGTGTGCTTTAGCTTCATTTACTGTTTTTATTTCTTAATGATTTCAGCACATTTATGTGACAATATCTGTTCTGGTTGGTATTCTAGGGCATGTTTAGAAGAGAAAGATGATGCCCCGGGGTGGGGAGAAGACGGTGATAGTTGCCTGTTTGCTTTCTGTATTCACTACAAAATGAAGGATTTATCTTTCTTGGTGCTCCAGGACCAAAGATTTACCATCAGCTCAGATATTCTGTTAGGCTACCATAAATTGAAGGGGTCTTTATTTTATTTACCAGTTGATGTCAGTTCAGTACCCTTAACATCGGTGTGTACCACACCATGAGCATGAGCCTGCTTGATGTTAATGCATTGAATAAATAGAAAATATCTGATCAAACTACCCAGTTCATTTAAATCACCCCTCTCGCATCTCCAATTCACCAATTCTAACTGCAATTGAATCAGGAATAAAAAGGACAGTTTAATTTATAGGTGAATTCCAGTACATAGTTGAAACTAATTTAGAACATGTTTTAAAAATTATATCTAGCAATATAAGATCTGAGCCAGTCTCTGCATGTGCTGCCTCAGCAAATTCTTAGTCGAACTAGAAGCTTGTAAAAACCTTGTGCAACTCAACCAGCCAATAGTCGGATGCATGAGGAAACTGTGCTAGAGGATAGAATATTGATAGCAGCCAAGGTGGCATTGAAAGCTAGAAGTGCAGAAGGGGATGATGATATGGATGATATACAGTTGCAAGAATGTCAGTCCTTATAATGTCAGCTGGGGGTGAAGGACAGGGCAGGAATTTAAGCATAAACAACATAGACGACATGGCTAAGATGAGGAAGGAGGAGCCAGCTCAGTGGGGTATGGGAAAGAAGGACGGTTTGGTATTTTTAGGAAGTAAGTTGTGGAAAGTGGGGCAGTGAAAATGTGTGGAGCAGGGAGAATCAAAGTGTTCTAGGGCCCTCATTTATGGGATTTTGGTGTAGGTCAGCACAGCAAGGCAACTTGCTGCACTGTCCTACGCCAAAGCGAAAGGGCATTCCTGTCCTTTCTCCCTGCACTGGGGCCATTCCGGCAGCCTCTCCCCAAAGTAGGCACCCTTACACATGGTGCAAGGGTGTCTCTGTTGCTTGTAGGATTGTTTTATGCAGGAAGGGATATCTGCTAAAACTACCCAGTTCATTTAAATCACCCACCTCCAATTCACCATTTCTAATTGCAATTGAATCAGAAATACTAAGGACAATTTCATTTATAGGTGAATGCCAGTCCATAGTTGAAACTAAAGTAGAACATGTTTTAGAAATTATATATAGATATATAAGACCTGAGCCAGTCTCTGCATGAGCTGCCTCATCAAATTTTCAGTCGAACTAGAAGCTTGTAAAAACCTTGTGTAACTCTACCCGCCAATAGACTGATGCATGAGGATACTGTGCTAGAGGATAGATTATTGATAGCAGCCATGGTGGCATTGTAAGCTAGAAGTGCAGAATGGGTTGATGTAAGGATGATATACTGTTGCAGGAATTTCAGTCCCAATAGGGTCAGCAGGGGGTGGAATTTAAGCATGAACCACATAGAGGCAATGGCTAAGAAGATGAAAGAGCAGCCAGCTCAGTGGGTCATGGGAAAGAAGGACGGTTTGGTATTTGTAGGAAGTAAGTTGTGGAAAGTGGGGCAGTAAAAATGTATGGAGCAGGGAGAATCAAAATGTTCTAGAGTCCTCATTTATGGGATTTTGATGTAGGCCAGCACAGCAAGGCATCTTGCTCCTCTCTCCTATGCCAAACCGAAAGGGCATTCCTGTCCTTTCTCCCTGCACTAGGGCCGTTCTGACAGCCTTGCCCCTAAGTAGACACCTTTACACCATGGTGCAAGGGTGCCTCTGTTGCATGTACTAATGTTTTTGTGCAGAAAAGGATACCTTCGTGTACAATAATAATCCCAAGAGTTGTTTTCCTCTTTCAATGTGTGCTGTCGAATGCAGTACACATAGAAGAAGAAATAACAAGGAGAAGTAAACGTATTTCTCCTCATGACGCCTCACCTCAGGAGGCATACAGATTTGGCTCTTCCTCAGGTTTAGTTGGTCTTGTAAATCTGGGGCAGCACAAACATCCATAGATATTGCAGGGGAAACCCCACCACAACACCCATGGAATACCTACCAGGCACAGAGTAAGGTGACACAGTGATTTGCCCTTCTCAAGATTTATGAGGCAGCTCAAACTCATGCAGTGTGGCTTTGCCTGGCTTCATAAATTGGATTGAGAACCCTGCATCACACATGTACCACTATATGTGGTGCAAAAGTGTTCAGGGCTCTCATGAATAAGTCAAAACGTTTATAGAGGCAAAGAATGGAAAATGGCTGTGGGTAGCGGAAGACAGCCTGGATGTGGTAGATAATTGAGGACAGTCAGTTGAAGCCTGGGTGGCCTCCTGGTGTTGATTGGTTGACATGAGATGTTCAGAAGCAGCAATTCTTGCCATTGGGCCAGCAAAGTTTTTCAGGCAACAGTGAGGACAAGAGCAGCTAAGGACACTGGTCTGAATTGATTGCATTTCATATGATTTGTTGGGAAATGAGATTAGCCAGAGGAAATATACTGATGCTGTACAAGGCACTCCTGAGCATAGGCAGCTAAGTTCAGGTACAGGAAAGTAGTGGCTCCCTTGGGGGGCCAGAATGCCCAAGGGAAGAAGATGGTATGTTTGCATTCAGTGGGAATTGGGAATAGATCAGTAAAGGATTTGGCGAGTGGGTAAAGGATTGCACAAAGGATATGGGTCCAGATGAATGAACGTTCAGATTAACAATTTCAAATTAGCAAATTTTTGCGAATCGTAATTAGGAAATCACAAATCAGTATGTACCTATGATGTCCCCTTCAATTTGTGACTCAGTAGTCAGTCGCTTTGCAATTTTGAGAATTGCAATTAGTGATTTCCAAAATAGCAAATGAGGTCATGAGTAATGACTAGTGAACCAGAAAGTGCCTCTCATTACCTGCCTGAAAAACAGACTGAGTGGTTGTGGAGTGGAGGTGGAGAGAAGCTGCCATTGCAAATTAACATTTGGTACTGCAATCAATCAGAGTAATGGCCAGGCCACATGCAGGGAAAGAGTCAGGGGGCAGAAAAAGGAAACTGAAGTTTTCAGCGAAGGAATTGGAGATCCAGAGTGCTGCCATGACCATGACATGCTCTCTGAACCGTTAGCGAAATACATTGACGCAATCCTTTGCTCTCACGTATCCCGGACCCCTGCCTTTTCCAAGATACCAGGCATATCATCAATCTGGTAGAAAACACCAATTTCTGCCCAGACACTCAATATCTAGTAACAATGGACATTGAGGCCCTTTACAGTAATATACCCATCATGGGGGCCCTGCAAGCAGTCCATTGGTTAATGCAAAAATACAATATCAAATGCCCAACTGTATTCATCCTGAAATGTTTAAAAATAGTTTTATGTGACAATATATTTGAATTTAACAGCAAACTATTTAAACAAAAGCAAGGAGTAAGCATGGGAGCATCTTGTGCGCCAACAGTGGCCAACATTTATATGTCTCTATTTGAAGACAAATTTGTTTTTAATGAAATTGCACCATTCTACGAATCCGTGACCAAATGGTCACGGTTCATAGATGATGTTTTTTTCATTTGGAACGATTGTCTAGAAAACCTGTACCAGTTCATTGAATCGATTAATCTATGTGATGGTCACATTAGATTCACAAATCATATAGATAACGAAAAAGTGGAATACTTGGATGTTACGATCAAACATGTAAGTGGTGTCTTGGCAGTGGATCTGTTCATCAAGTCCACTGCCAGGAATACCCTGCTTCATTATGACAGTTTCCACTCCACTATTCAAAAAAACAGTGTACCGTTTGGGGAGTTTTTACGCCTCAGACGGAATTGTACTGATATCACTGACTATGACACTAGGTCAATTACCATGAAATTGAAATTCCAGGCGAGAGGCTATCCCAACAAAATTGTGCGCGATTCATACAAGCGGGCTCGCTTGTATGACCGTCAGCACCTGTTAGAATCCATCAAAGACAAAAAGACCCCAGGATTAGTGTTTATAACTAAACACTCTATACTTAATGACAGAATTAGACAGGCAGTATGTGCCAGCTGGCACATATTAAATGTCCAGAAGGTCGTGTATGCATGAATCATGCAACTACATCCCCACGACTGGCACACCATATGAATAATTCTTCAAAGGGTAGTTTTAGTAGTTCAATTTATTTAGACACAAGTAGATTGATATTAGATTCATATCAGTAGGTAGTTCGTGTTCAATAAAGTTCATAGTTCAAAACGAGGAACAAACATAATGTAACTCCAATGCATTTTGGGCGAAGCCCTTTATCAAGGAGTGTTCTACTTCAAGGTAACGTCGTCCGTTACTCGCAAATTCATGGACGACGTTACCTTGAAGTAGAACACTCCTTGATAAAGGGCTTCGCCCGAAATGCATTGGAGTTACATTATGTTTGTTCCTCGTTTTGAACTATGAACTTTATTGAACACGAACTACCTACTGATATGAATCTAATATCAATCTACTTGTGTCTAAATAAATTGAACTACTAAAACTACCCTTTGAAGAATTATTCATATGGTGTGCCAGTCGTGGGGATGTAGTTGCATGATTCATGCATACACGACCTTCTGATCATTTTCCTAGGTGTCTCGGACGGAGACACTACCCACGTGTGCACCCGAAATTACCCACACTTGACTAACTGATTCACTACTTCAGCTGTGCATCGTTTTCGCCTATTTCACATATTAAATGTCAACACCCCTAAACAAAACCAGTTACCAAAACCGATGTTTGCGTACAAACGCAACAAATCGATAAAGGATCATATTGTCAGATCACGTATGAAGCAAAAAACTATGACTGTACAGTCAAATGTGACCAACTTGCACCCAGTGAGAGGGACATACAGGTGTTCAAACTGTAAATCATGCAATTCAGCAATTGAAGGCCCTAGTCTACATTTCAACAGTCAGTTTATCACTCCAGAAGATTTAAACAATTGCAGAAGCACCAATATTGTGTATCTGGTCATCTGACCCTGTAATAAAGGATATGTTGGCCAAACGGGACGAGCTATGAATGTTCGATTAACAAAACACCGTTCAGCGATTAGGACACACAAGATTGTGGCCCCAATGGTCAATCATTATCTTGATCAAAATCATGCACCGGAAGATATGAGATGGTACATCCTGGAAAGAATCCATCAAAATAAAGGACAGGATCTAGATAAGATTAGGAAAATGCGTGAGGTCTACTGGATTTTCATTTTGGAAACCGCAAGTAAAGGCCTCAACATGGAAATATCATGGGAACAAGCCACTAATTGATACGCTGGGAAGCTACGAAAACAAGCACTAAGATTTCCTATTGTGAGTAAACAATAGGCAATCAACCTAAGAAGGACTAGTGAAAACAGGGTAACTGTTACCAGAATGTTACAATTTCTATCAACAAATACCTAACCTGGTACATATATGTGGTTACTCCACATTATTTAAAGAAAGGAGAATTCTTGTCCATAATGGTTCTTATAATCTATATATGTAGGCAATTTGAACTTCCCAATCAATCATGGCCGCAGCGTCTAGAGATAGCATTAAAAAAAAACACATACACTCCTTTATTTGCAAGTAGAAATGTTTATAATAAATGGAAGATGAGGTGCATACTTATTTAATAAGATTTTTAAACTCTGTAGAACGGATAATAGACAGATCTAATCTTTTGGAATCTTTCGGTATCATTCGTGTATTATTGATATTCTAAAACCCAAATAATATGAGTGACTATTAGAAATGTATAAATTAGATCTACCCTTTATATAGAGTATGCAGTAATCGTTTCCCAGTATTATGCAGCTATGATGCACTAGTCCAAGATGGCTATTAAAAATCAGGTCCGTAAGAAATACAAAATGGACTACATATGCCGCAACTCCACCCCTCTCAAATATCGCGAGCACATGTTGAAAAAACCGCAAAAATAGAGGTTTTAAAGAACGTAGGATACCTGGGGTAACTACATGCGTGCAGCACTAAGACGGGCTAACATACATCCAGGATATCAGGATCGACAAGTACGTTGAATACAGCTTAAAATTAGAGACTCGGTCAATTGTATGAAACCGTAACGCTTAAAAGTTAGAGAGAATACAAGCGGGTGGTATAAGGAATTAATTGCGCAATCTACATGCATTTGTTTGACTAAGCATATCGACCCGGATAAACGGGTAGCAAGCAAGACGGGCTAACATATATCCAGGGGATCGGGATCGATAAGTAAGCTTTACATCTAAAAATTAGAGACCCGGTCGAGTGCATGAAACCGTAACGCTTACAAGTTATGAGAGAATACAAGCGGGTGGTATAACATAGATTAACTTTGAATTTATAGGCAAGATCACGGAAAATGCTTTACGCACAGAGTTTGAGATCAAGCAGCAGAGAAAGCAACCATTTAGGCCATTGGCATGATTTGTTTAACAAAGCATATTGACCTGGATAAACGGGTAGCAAGCAACGGCACAGGTATCTAGTTCAAGCCACAGTAGGGTCCCATTTGCCACGTATGCATAAATGTATATAGTACAGCCGTTATAGATATCCATGAGCGGCGGACCCAGTTAGAGCGATTACCATTTAATGCCAACAAATTAGAAAGCTTATAGATTGTTCTGGGAATTAGAAGATGGCACGCATATATCGGACATATAATGTTCCTCTTTTTGTGAAATAATCTTGGATATTAGCTGATGTCCCTTACTATTTAGAATCGCAACTGACCTCCAAAAAGAATATAATTTCAGTGGATATGGAATATGTACAGCAAATGACCGCTTGATATGTGAAGCAAGGTATTTCCAGCAAATCTGTAAATAAACTCAATATTGTTTATTGATTAAATAGGAATTCAAGCAAGAATTTAATATATCTAATTCCATCCTATATGTCTCTTTTTTATCTCTTAGAAAATAATATAAATACTGCAAAACGTGCTTCTAGTGAATTAAAATAAGGGGATAAAGTGAGCTGCACGCACCATATATATCGATCTGAGATTACGATTCCTTCAAATCTAAGCCATTAGGTATGCCATTATTTACTACACACTTCATCCCAGCAGTAGAGAGTATCCTATGCCTGCTTATTAAATATGTAAATGTTTCTCTCCCTGTCTAGTTGTAAGAAATATTGTCAAACATAAGGATTTATAACCCAGGAAGAGGAAGAAAAAGATCTAGTAACACCAAGATATGATGTGTAAGTAGGAGGTACTACATATATCCCACTGTCTCTATACAGGGCAAATAGGAGACATGATAAATAAGTGCTATTTACACCTTAGCGTTTGTTAACTACACCCTAGCACAAAAATTGATTCGATGTATAGATAGGATAGAAACATGCAAACTCATATATTATTTTGAGTGACTTAATCAATCTATGCTACTCTGAATCAAACTACAGGACGCAGGACACTACCTTTATAACAGACCGCTAGTAGTTAAATAGATGAAATCTTAGGAAAATCCATCGTAACTCAGCCACACGTATCTATCTATAGAGCCACAATGAAGAAGAAGGGATAAGTAATAAGGATTTGAGAACTATTGTCAAGTAGTTGAAGTAAATTATGTAAATAGGTTATGTATAAAGTGGATAATATGTATAATTGTTTGTTATATATAGATAATTTGTAAAGTACTGCATGTAAAGACTGAAATATTTGTAAATAAGATGTGTACAGCACTGTATATTATTATGTCAAAAGATTAGTATTGTTTAATTTTAAGAATAGTAGCGCTTCACAACCAAGATACAGTTCAGCACTTTGTAACCCACATGTAATCAATTTTACACTAGTATTATCAAGTTGTATCAATCAGAATCTTTCCATTACGTTGTCACTTTAGATAATTTATACATATTTTCTTGTCTCATAGAGTTATAGAGTTCTACAGAACTCCTGAAGAAGGCAGTGGCCGAAACGCTTTGATTGGTTCTGTGTATCATCATCATAGATCATCGCAACTATATCACTTTCCATCTTTATGTTGTCAATGATCTACATGATAAAATAATTCTGGTGTAATTAGGATTAACTGATCATTCTTATTGAAAGATATGTATGAGATTTATCATCAGATGACACAAGAATTAATTGTATAATTTTTAAATATGTAAAACCCTATAAAAAAAAGAGTATTTAATAAAAACAATATTTTTCTATTTCTTTGTTCAGCACTATTTATATTTAGAAATGTTCAACGTATGGTTTTTGTATAAATTCATGCACGGAACCCGGTGCAATTTGTCCTTTTTCCTAAAAATGCTCTTTAGAAGGACCTCCATGTCTGTTCCGCAAGCACAGAAACACAAATTATGCCAGGAGATGCAACACAAAATAAATGCTGTCGAAGTCACCCATGCTTTGTCGAAGGGATCAGAAAGAGGTGGTATGACCCCAGGTAGAGAACGGAGAGGGTGGCAATGCAATTTACTGAGTCCTGGGCAACAGGAGGTGGCTCCTCAACTGTAATCCCATCCACTACCCTTGAGGCTATGGTGAAAACTTCCTTGAAGCCAGAGGCAGTTGGAGAATTTGGAAGAATTGACTTCTCAGCACCTACAATATCACAAAGTGAGTGTTAAATGTGTTTATTTGTGTACATCTCTTAGACTAAATCTATCTTGAACGTTCATTAATAATCTAATGTAATCCTGAAGATTGTATTAAGGAGGAGAACAATCTATAGTGCATTCTGGAATATGTAGTAAATAAGTCACTCACTGTAATCAGTGTTAGAGATTTATGAAAGATAAGGTTCCAAACGTAACAATGATTATTCTCTCTTATCAAATATTGATTGTAAATTCATTTTGTACACAGATCACACTGATGAACAGAATGATGACACAAATGAGGTGGGACAGAAGGGCACACACACAGTGCCTGAAGAACCTATTGGAATTGGACGTTAGACAAGCACTCCTTATGGCCACTGTGGCAGTGCTCCATTCTCACCACTGCCATCATCAGTGGATGATGCTGATGATGATGATGATGATGACAGCCAGCCTAATAACACCATCCTGGATCCAGTTGGTAGGCCATGACAGCAATGTGTTCCAGTGCGTACACGCAGTTGGCGCTGTGAGGCCAATGATGCCAACCAACCATTGTTGCCAGTAGATCCTGAATCAAAAGGCCAGATTCTGTGAGGCCTTGAGGCATCCATGCTCCAAATTCAGAGTTTGGAACACAAGCAGATGAAACTAATGAATAAAACAATACATAACATTCAGCAATGCAAGTCATTTTGATTCCACAATGTTAGTACTAATTGGCGCACTAATATTGGACATTCATGACCATTTGCATGGTAGACTTTACAGGTTGTTTTTACAATTTGATAACAAACCTGTTGATCAAGGTTTCTTAACTTACAGGTCTCAAATCAGAGCTTTGTATTTTCTTGAAAGTGTACTGTCGCATATGACTTACCCTGAAACATAATTGGTTGCAATGTGGTCCCATCGTCATCTCCCTTCCACTGCTGTACTCTCCTCTTTTGGCTGCTGCAGTGCTGGCTCAGAGTCCTCATCCTCAAACGCAGAGTCAGTCATAGTGATAATTAGCCCTCACCTGGTTGCTATATTATGTAAGATAGCACACGTTACCACTATCTTACAGGTGATGTCTGGAGCATCCTGTGAGGCACTTGTACTTTTGTGAAGACAATGGAATCAAGCTTTCAGTAGATCAAATGTGAGCTCTATTACAACCCCAGTGTGACGATGTGCAATGTTACATCACCTATCATTTGAGGTTGCTGGGATAAAGTATGGTGTGTACAACCAACTCCTTAAGGCATACACACTGTCATCTGCAACAAGCTAGCATCTGTGAGCATGCTTTCATTATGCATTCAATTAGCACACGCATATGTGGGATTCTACTGCATTAGAATACTAACAATTAGCCAACATCAAAATCCCCCCTTTTCAGTCGTCGGTGTATTCTACTGTGCCTGAAAATGAATGAGTCATGGTGCGCATGAGGATTTTGACACAATATCAGTGATGGCATTTTTTGCATCAGTCACAACTTGAATATTGAGGGAATGATTACTTTCCCTATTCCTAAACACGTATTCAAGATACGCCGGAGGGCAAATTGGAACAAATGTTTCATCTCTACA
This sequence comes from Lissotriton helveticus, assembly GCF_964261635.1. NCBI lineage: Eukaryota > Metazoa > Chordata > Amphibia > Caudata > Salamandridae > Lissotriton > Lissotriton helveticus. The sequence continues at coordinate 657,353,492 of NC_136067.1, forward strand.
CACAGTGACGTGGAGAAATATGGCGACATACACATTTTAATCTTGTGCTTTGCACTTCTGTGCCATTCCTGGTTAGGTATATGTACAAGTTATGTGAAGAAGCATGGCATCTATCTGTAAAACTGGCATATGGCACTTTTGGGCACCCCTCCAGCAACAACAATTGCACCCTGAAAACTTCCAGTGGCCAAAAGGTGTAATGATCACAACACCTGCACGTGTGTGGCAATGGAATTGCTGCACAGAGTACTGTTTTCTAGTTGTGGTTTCAGCAATTCAACTGAATCTTATATCACTGCACTAGTTAGCCAGCATTTGTGATTTAATTCCTCCTTAGTTTGTTGGAAAATGATGAGCTTGGCTCTGAATATCCTCTCCTGTCTCCTCCTTCTCCTCTGTGAAGAAGCCAGTAGTCACATCCTCCTCGCTATCACACACAGAGCAGCCATTCTGGAAACTCCTGAAGCATTCTGGGCCACCTTTTATTGTTTTCATAGTTACCACCCAAAATAAATTGGTGCTAAATAGCATGTGCAAACTGACATTTTGGCGACTACTCACTAATTAGAATAGGCTGTAATGTAAGGTTTGTCAGTCGCAAATATAGACTCACTAATTGTGACTTGAAGATTTTGGTCACAAAAAAAATACAGTCATAAAAGCCTTGCATCACTAAAAATGCATTGTGGAAGCCTTTCGTAAATCGCAATACACCAATTTTACAGTTGTAAACCAATTTTCGACTAATTTGCAAATCGTAAAGGCTTAGTGCTTCTGGTCCATGGTTACAGGTATTAAAAAGGAGGAGTCAGGAGCAGCCAGTAATACAAGAGGGGATAAGAATGATAGAAAGAGCTGAGAAGGTGGAAAGAAGTGTAGGTGACATAACAATTGGCATAAAGGGAAGACAGGTGGATAAAGGAGGTATTGTATTCATAGAAAGAGGTTTTTTTGGCAATAAGTGTAACAAATGGCATATTTGAAAATGAAAAAATTAGTTTGTCTATACAATAGAAACACTATACAATTGAAAAACAGTGCTGACACAAGGAATTCAAACAAATTGAAATTATGATTTAAATAATTATTTGCCAAAAAGTATATCACAAACAATTTACAGACAACCAATTTGTGCTCAACATGTTACATTAAATAATTAATTACAAAAAATATACAGTATAAACATAAACAATTCTATTGTATAGTTTTACTATTGTATAACTGTGGTACAGATGTACTTTGTCTCCTGGACCCACCATGGCTTCTACATACACTTTTCTAAAGGTGCCATTTTCCTGTCTCAACCATTTGGTGTCTGCTGCCTGTATCCTGGGTCAGATGACTAGGTATTATTGGCATTTGGACTTTTTGTATCGCTCTGAGACAGTGAGACAAAGAAAAGATAGGTGTTGGCAGGAATCCTGAGTTAATGAGGGAGAGGAGCTGTCGCTTCCACACTTGCACATCACAAAGGCCCTACCTAAGCACTCTCACAAAAGGGCTTGGCACTAGTATATTGTGACCCCCGACAATCTGGGGCCAGGGCAGTGAGGGCAGGGAGGCAGGAAATTCCAAGCAACCCTGGGGAATAGAGTCCTCTGAAAGCTTCTCCCACTTCACATTAGGCACCAATATTGGACCTCAGACAACAACTCTTCAGTACACTTCTGGACCTGTGAACTGCCAGGAAGAAGGACTGCTGTGCTGCTGGAAGGGTTGCCATTCTACTGATTTGCCAAGTTGAGTAGCAGGCCTCTTGCCTGGATGAGAAGGATTTGACCTGCATCTCTAAACCGAGGACCCTAGAATGACTCCAAGGGCTAGCTGGCAGGCCTCCTGATCAGAAGCCTCAGGGACACAAAAGGCTTCCCAAAACCTTGAATCCAGCAAATGGATGCTGAAACAAAATATTGAGTACAAAATAGCGACTTGCAAATATATTGAGTGAAAAATATTGTGCCATGGAAATATCGTCAGCATGAATATCGTTAGCTAAACTTGTATGCTAGTGTGTGAACATTTAGATGAATGTATGTGTAGTGCATAATTGACTGAAAGAATGCATTTGTGATGTGTGATGAATGCATAAGTGCAGACCTATAAGGAAGTGCTGCAGCATGACACTGTACACTACAGCATGCTGTGGTACTTCCGAAGCATAGGGATGCAACATATGTATATAAATATGTTGCAGGTCTGTGCTTAAACTGCAGCCATGTGGTGACACAGGCACCCTTGCACCATGGTGCAAGGATGTCCGAGTCATCCGGAGATTGATTTTGTGCAGGAAGAGACACCTTCCTGCACAAAAACAATCAGTAAGGGTATTTTTCTCCTTCAATATATGCTCTGCATTGTAACATATATTAAATGAGAAAAAATGAGAAGTAAAAACAATTCTCCTTGTTGTGCTTTGCTACACCAATTGGAGGATGGTGCAGCATTCAGAAACATAGCCAGATTTATGATTTTTGATAAAACTTGACATATGTCTTGTTCTATGACTGTTCTGTGCAAACACGCACAGCAAAACCTATAGAATGCCTTTTCAACGCAAAGTGGTGTGTACGATGAGATTATATTTAAATGGAAAACAAAAGGTACACAGAATGCCTTTTCCTCACCTTGTAAATAAGAAAGAGAGTTAATGGCTAGGCCAATTCTTATTATAGGAGTACATTTCTGTACTGCGAACAGAGAACAAGATAAATGTATAAGTACTTATGTTTTAGGAAACTTGTAGCACATATTTATATATGACTGAAGGGAAGGGATGGGGCCTACTGGCACATGTGGAAAAACACTTAGTGATGTGCTTTGAGTTAAATAGTTTTATTTCTTATAATTCTAAAATTACCAGGACCCACAAGCCCACCCTCTGACTCTATTGTGAACTATACCATGTATCTTGCAGACAGGTGCTCTGAAGCTGTCTCCTATTTGATACCTGTCTGCAATGGAATTATCTAGCACAAATCTAGTCCATCCATCTTCCTTTTTTTCAACTGTCTGCAAACACAGGCTATTGTGCATTTTAAGACTTACTTAAACTTACCTCAGCAGTAATACATCTAAAAAACGCTTCACATTTTATTCAGTTCTTTTTTATAATGTAAAATATAGTAAATTCCATATTTTAGAATTAGGATCTGTAAAAGAAAAGAAAATATAGTTATAACATGTAATATTACATTTTTAACAGCACTGCATAATTTTAACATTTTACAAAGTAATTTCTTTGCCTTTTTTGCTGTTCTCAGAATATATTGAATTTCACTAGAAACAGTTATTTCAATCGTACTTATCACAAATCAGCGGGCAAAAAAAACACAATCAATTAGATTGTTTAAAAAAACAACAATCACCCTAAAATGCACCACATACACCCCCTCACAAATTTATAACTCACCTTTCAAATGGTTTTGTAGAATAAGAAGTATGTCAGTCACACACCAGATTTTCTTATACAGAATCTCTGTTCTGTACACCTCTCACCAAAACCAAAGAATGGCAAAGTTTCACTCTCATTTTGAACACATATATAACTAAACATCAAATCACATTGCTTCCCACATTAATTCAAAAGCAAACCCACATTTCTATTGGTTACATATTTCAACCCTTTCCAATTGACATACATTTAAACCCTACCCCCAATCTGCCTTCTGCCTGTTACCATAGAAACAGTTCATTTAACACTTAACTGAGCTCACAGGTCAAAAGTTCACCACACAATGTTGCTAATCAAAACAGCAAGTGTTTGACTTTTCAACATACCAGCTTATATTATGTAATGTTCCTTTCAATCAGTTTTTGTTAACCAATAAGAATCATGCTTTAAAAAAACAGAAACATGCACCCTAGTTTTCAGTGTAAAATGTTGTCAAACAACCAATCATTTATTTTCTTTTTCCAAAACTGCATCTTATCCACCATTTTAGAAACATCTTAGTTTTCAAACTGCCATTTCATTAACAAGACCATCTGAGTGCATCAAGACCTCCCTTCAAGAAGCTTAGAGTGTGGATTGTGGGATACAGCTATATTTTCTGGAGCCAAAGGTATGCAGAAAACAAAGTAATTCACAAAGACCTAGGTTTACCAAATGTAGACATTAAATGGATTGGACAGAGAGGGTTAAAGTGGCACCGATTGATGCCATTGGTTAAATCCTTTTTGCATCTCCAACATCCTGACCTCATAATTGTGCACTGTGGTGGCAATGACCTAGGCACTTTGACTGGGGTAGGTCTGGAAATGCTTATGAAGGACTCCTTTGGAGAATTGATGTCACTTTTCCCCAAAACTGCCTTTGTCTATTCTAACATATGCCAAATGCAGAAATGGAACTGGTCCAATCAATTTTGTCCACAGATTGAGAAAGCTAGGAAACATGTGAATAAATCTGTTTCTGCTTTTCTCCGAAACTATAGAATGGGGTCCATTTACCACAACAATCTCCGGTTCGATATGGATGACATCTATAGGAGAGATGGTGTACATTTTAAACATGAGGGAAACAGAGTCTTCCTCTTGAACTTTAGACTCTGCATAGGTACTTACTTGTAGGTACTAAAATCTCTCAATAAACACAAGGGCTCTTTTTAGAGCCACCTAAGAACTAAACACACAAACTTGATGTATATCCCAAAAATATTCTTTTTTTTTGCTTGGTGTCACGCACCCAACGTGTCACAGTCGTGCACCAAACGCTTAGAGGTCATGCACCAAACGTGTCAGAGTCACGCACCCTACAGATTATGAATCGTGCATCCAACGCATGCACACCAGGGGGCCGCACTGAGTGTCGCGCTGGGTGCTCGACTCCTAATTTTACCGTTAAAAAAAATAGCACCTATCACTAATTACTATTATCCCCGGGGACCCCATCCCCCGGGGCTTATAAATAACGTTTGGGACCATGGGGGAGCTCCAATGCCCCCACGGTCCGAGCCGGCTCCCCGCACCCTAAGGGAGCCGGAATTGCTCTTCCACATGGGGAGCTTCTAACATGCAGCTCCCCGTGTGGAAAAGCAATATGGTTTGGATTTTGAAAGAGAGAACAGGGTTCCCTGCTCTCTCTTTCAAAATCCTAACCACGTTTGCTATGGGAGGGCGGGAGACTCCCGCCCTCTCATAGCAAACAGGAGTGTCCTGGGGTTGGGCACCCCAGGACACTGCAGGAGCCGACCCTGGAGGGTGGCAGTCCCCAGGGCCCTTGAGGGCTCTAGGAGGGGGGCCACTCAGCCCCCCTCCAACTATACATAAAGCCCCAGGGGTGGTGGTCCCGGGGCTTAGGGGGGCCGTTGAGCCCCCCACAAATTATACTGGGAGGGGCTTTATTTTGTAGCCCCCGGGGGTGGCACGTAGGATCCGCGCATCCTAGCGATATAAAAAAAAGAAACGCGTTATAGTTAGTTCTGCTAACTATAACTCGCGCGCCCGCAATCCACTGCTGATGATGTCACATATTACATCATTCATGACATGGTCAGTGACGTCACTGATGACATCACTGATGACAGCTCAAATGACATCACTGACAACTTCACTTATTTTATCATCCACCGTGTGACAATCAGATACACCTCTTCATACACCAGTATAACCTTTCATAACTCACTTTAAAATACAGAGTACCATATTTGAATCTATTGACACACCAATACAAGTTTCTGAAAACACACTCAGTGATTCCTAGATTTACGCACACATTTAATCACTTACCTATAGATTCACTCATACATGCTGTCAATGATCAATAGAACACTATCAAATATAGTTATACACCTATATCAATATTACACACCAGCACCAATCCTATTCACTTATGCAGTCATCCTACTCTCTTATGCAAACAATGGATCATACTAACATTTACTCAGTTACACATTTATACAAACACCACTTCATTTATTCATATAGATAGTAACTCATACTTAGTGTGTTATAAAATCACTATTACAAGTATACAGTTATCCATTCAGTCACGCATACAATCACTTAGTCTTATATATACTTATTTATATACAACTGTCAAATACACTGCCTTTTACTTTTCTAGTTTGTTGGACATGTACCATTGAGAGATATATTTGCTCATCACCACACCCATAAAGATATTCACTCACCCAAAAAACAGTTATAACATCTAGTCTTAACCTCATATACCTACTAAATCAACTATTCACACATCTTTGGGCAGTCACACCCCCACCACCAAACCACACACACATTCACTCTCCCATACAAATACTCAGTTAACTAATCAATAACTAATATAGACTTTCACATAGCTTGTAACTAACTGGTGCAGCAGTTTACACAACAACTGACAAAGTGATACAGATATCACACAGTTTAGTCACTATCAAATATATTTAGTGAGACACTATAAATTATTCAAGTAATCAGTGAATCACACTGCTACTAAATTCTCCATCCAGATATTTATATATCCACTCATTCTTCAATGCAGATGGCTATATATATAATACATATTTAAATAACAAACCAAACCACATTCACTGGATGATGTCATCAGTGATGTCATCAGTGATGTCACTGACCATGTCATGAATGATGTAATATGTGACATCATCAGCAGTGGATTGCGGGCGCGCGAGTTATAGTTAGCAGAACTAACTATAACGGAGGAATTTCAATGGTTTTGTACGAGTGAAATGTCCAGCTAACTATAACAGCCCTGAAACCTATGGTTTTTTCAGTGAATATCTATATATATGTATTCACTGAAATGACCATAGGTTTCGGGCACTCTTGACATGGTCAGTGACATCACTGATGACATCACTGATGAAATCTATAATGACATAACTGATGACATCATCCAGTGACTTTGTGTTTCTGTAAAGTTTAAATATGTTTAATATATATAGGGAAAGACGTATTGAAAAATGAATGGGTGTATAAGTGTATGAATCGAAGATTTAGTAGGTGCGTGACTGACTATAAGTGAGTGATTAAATGTATCTTACTAAATGCAAGGGTTAGTGACTAAACTGTGTGAATGTCTGTATCCGCCTGTCTGTTGGTATGTAAGCGGCTGCATGGGTTTGTGAATAGCTACATGAGTGTCTATATGGTTTATTGATTGGTTGTCTGAGTATCTGTATGGGTGCTTGAATGTTTGTGCGGGTGGGGTGTGTGTGACTCTGTACATAGATGTGTGAGTGGGTGATTCAATGGGCGCATGGTATCAAGAGTGCATCTGTGAGGGACTGTATGAGTGGGTGAGTGTGTGTATGGGTGTGTTAGTGAGTGAATGTATATCTCACTGGTACATGTGTGAGTAACTACATATGTGAAAGGCAGTATATATGTGTGTTGGAGTATATAAATGGCTATAAGTGATAGTGTGTAATTGTTAGGGTGGCTGTATGGATGAGCTTGTGCATGTATCAGTGATTGTATAAGAGCGTAAGAATGTGCTTGTATTTGTATGAGTAAGTGAGCTGGTGTGCGTATAACTATATAGGTGAGTAGATAGCAGTGTGAATAATTATTTGCACGACAGACTAGGTGTGTGAGTACCTCTATGGATGTGTGACGATGTGTGTGTCTATATTGGTGTATGAGTACATATGATAGTCCTGTACTGAGTGACCATAAGTATGAGTGACTGTACGGATGAGTGAGTAGATGTGTGTGTAAACCTAAGAATCAGTGAGTGGGTATGTAGTTATTGGTGTTGGAGTGTCTATGATTTTGAGAATGGCAGTCTGTAATTCAGAGTGGGTGTATCAAATGTTATATTAGGGTGTGAGAAGATGCATGAAATTATCACGTGGATGATGTCATCAGTGATGTCATCAGTGATGTCATTTGAGATGTCATCAGTGATGTCATCAGTGATGTCACTGATCATGTCAAGAGTGATGTATTATGTGACATTATCAGCAGTGCATTGCGGGGGCGCGAGTTATAGTTAGCTGAACTAACTATAACTGGTGAATTTCTTTGGTTTTGTACGAGTGAAATGTCCAATTAACTATAACTTTCCCTAAAACCTATGGTTTTTTCAGTGAATTTCAAAGGTTTTTTAAATACTAATTTCTAACTATAACGTGCCTAAAACCTATGGTTTTTTATGTGAATTTCAAATGTTTTTTAAATGCTAATTTCTAACTATGCCTACAAAAGTAGGACATGTGCAGAAAGAGGAAGAAAGGTGCAGAAAGAAGCAAGAGAAATACAGATAGAGGCAAGAGAATTGTAGAAAGGAGCAAGTGAGGCGCAGAAAGAGCCAACAGAGGTGCAAAAAGAGGTAAGAGGAGTGCAGAAACAGGCTAGAGAAGTGCACAAAGAGGCAAGAAAGTTGCTGAAAGAAGCAACAGAGGTGTGGAAATAAGCAAGAGAAGTGCAGAAAGAGGCAAGTGAGGTGCAGGAAGGGGCAAAAGAGGTACAGAAAATGGCAAGGGAACAGCAGAAAGAAAATATAGATGCAAAAAAGGGAAGAAGGGTGCAGAAAGTAAGAAGTAAGAGAGGTACAGAAAGAAGCAAGAGACACCACTTAAACGTCCTTGAGTAACATAGGGCACAGACTTCTTTCAAAACCATAGGAGGTACACATTCTAAGGTACAGAAAAGACACCAACCTTTCAGTAATAAAATACTTTTATTGTGCAAAAAAAAAAACACAGGGAAACATGTGCCTTCTAAACAACTGAATATAAGCACCTTCCAGCAACACCGGCCACTAGTTTGCCCAAAATATACGTTTGCTTTAATGGACGAACACTAAGAGAATTATCATAATGAAATACAAACAATTGATGGACGGAATGCAGAACAAATCAAAAATTCTCCCCTAGTCAAGAGATCTGGGTTAAATCCATCATTCCTTTGCTCACCATGCCACCCCAGTTTAGACCTGGCCATATGCAAATCAGTCTTGACCCTGTACTTCATGGGAACAGTCCAGCCCGAACTGCCAAGCCAGGTCCTCCCTGGACCCGAAACAAGCATCCTTGGACCGGTTTCGGGGTTTCACCCCTCTTCAGGCAGGATAGCTTGAATCCAGTGGCACAGTGAGCCCAGGACCTACGTCTAGGCATACCCGGCGCACATTGGGGAAATAAGCAAAAGACACACTATTGATGGACGGAATGCAAACAAATCAAAACATTCTCCCACAATCAAGAGATCTGTGTAAAATCCATCATTATTTTGCTCACCATGCCACCCCATTTTATACCTGGCCATATGCAATTCAGTCTTGCAAAATAACAATGGATTAAACCCAGGTCTGTGACTGGGGGTGAATGGTTGACAATGTTCAACATTCCGGCCATCATCTTTTTGTGTTGCATTTTCACCCTAAGTGGGAAGAGTATGTCCAGATGTGGGTCCCGTGCTCACTACGCAACTGGAGTCAAGCTATCCTGGCTGATGAGGGCTGAAAGCCCGAAACCGGTCCTAGGTTGCTTGTTTCCAATCCAGGGAGGACCTGGCCTGGCAGTTTAGGATGGATTGTCCCCATATGGCTGGGTCCAAACTGGAATTGCGTGGTGAGCAAAATAACAATGGATTAAACCCAGATCTGGGACTGGGGTGAATGTTTGACAATGTTTAACATTCTGTCCATCATCTTTTTGTGTTGAATTATCATAATGACACAGAAATACAAAGTTTGTCTTATAATGCAAGACAGAAACTCGTACCAACAGCACAGAAGATAAGATTCAAACAGTGACAAACTCAGTTAAAAAATGTGATAAGACAAATGCATTCTAATGATATGAGCACAACAGGGACACATGTGTACTCAGACACAGCCTCTTTTACGGTGTTTAAGCATGCTTTATTTTAGAAAATAAGCGTTTATCTCGAGCACTAGTGATCAGCGCCCTGTGACCCATGTGTCATGGAAACAGACATGAAGCACACTTGTGGCGGTAGCAGTCAGAAGCCAGTGAGCTGGAAGGTGCAACACTCCGTCTCCTCTGGTACGGTAAAGCCTGCAGTTTGCGTTCACATTCACTGCTCATGAAACTGTGACATATATATGGGGTTGTGTGGATGACAAAGAGGATGTCTTGTGGGTTATGGCTAGTTAAGGGAAATTGTTCTTATAACACCCCATAGTTCTTATGATACAAGTGGCAATCCGCTGGTGCTTTAGTTTTCCATTGACAACACCATAGATGCTATGCAACGCGTTTTAAGGTGCTTGTAGACGGGTGGTTGATGTGTGTTGAACACGGCACCCTCGCTTCTACTAAAGGTGTAATGGTGCTGTTTTGGTGTCGTACATATCTACTGATCTTGGCACGCAAGTTAATACGTTGAAAAACACATGCATACACCTTTGAGCTCAGGCATAGGCCACATGGCAAGGCTTTTCGCACTTGAAGTAAAGTTGAAGAAATTAACGGTGCCATTTTCCTGGACAGAGCCCTTAGCGGCTATCTGGTTCTCATCTCCCGGCGCTGACTGTGGCGCGCCCATTGCTCCTCGGCCCTTGGTGGTCTTCTCACAAGCTCTCTGTGCACTTGTGCTCTGGTTCGAGGTGCTGCGGGTATCACTCCGAAGGCTCAGTGCGGTGAGCACTTCTGCAGGATTGGAGTCGAAGCCTATGGGTAATGCAGTGCTGCAAAACAAAGATATCTACCCTTACCCATTACCACAGCACCCCCTTCAGCCTCAGGAGGCGCAGCGCTCCCTGCTCCCCCGTCTGGCTTGCCTCCGGTCATGGTTCAGGTTTCCAGGCTTTGCTGCTAGTCCAGGGAGCTGTCAACCCTGGGACGAGGGGTCCTGCCCACTCCTGGATCAGGTTCCCATGACTGACAGTGTCTCCGCGGCAGCCCCATCCCAAGCTCCCACCACCGCCACCCGCCCGCCCCAGGGTTATGTGTCCTACCATTTAGCATGCGTCCGGGCCCTTCTCATGGCCGCTTACAATATTATGAAAAAGCTGCGGGGGGCAGCCTGAGAGAGCGAGCTGACTGAGGAACTCTATCACCGTCAGCCCCACGCTGCCGAGAGACTTCAAGTTAAAGGGTGGGGGCACACTCCCAGCGCCAATGGAAAGCCGAGACAATAGACACCCAAGGTCAAGTACCTGCGCAAGAACTTCACAAAAGTTTTCACATTTTCCTGGCGATATGCCAATGCTTGTGCAAAAGAGGGGGTCAAGAAGAGCACAATCCTAAGAACAAATAGAAATGAGTGACTTATTAATCACAACAGTTTGTGCAGCAAATAGTAACATAAGTCCAGTTCCAAATGTCATGGAGTCTTTATGCTTGGACAGGATAGCAAAACAAAAAGTTCATATTGTAATTCCATTTATTCAAATTGACGTCATGAAAATAGTTAGAGCATCAGACAGAAACAGCCAACACGTGTTTCGTCGGTACAACCAATCAGTACCACGACTTTCTCAAGGCTAAACAGATGATAGTGACCGTAATAAGTGGAGGCCTTCTATGTAGAATAAAATTATGACTCTGGTGTCATAAACCAAAGTTGTATATAGTAAAGATGAGCACCGGAACACTGTCTCCTACGGGTACTCAGAACTCGGACACTGTTGTCTTGAAAGAAGACAGTCCCACCCCATCTGGTGTAACCGACTAAATTTTCGATGTGGACTGGTAATAATCCACAAAATAATACATGATTGAAGTAGCAAAAACGAAGTGTGGTATTAGGAAACCAGAGAAGTGATAAAACATGAGCCCCGACAAGGAATAGGAAGGACAACAGCCACAGATAGGGTGCTGGTGTCAGTCTAAGTCGGTACTTTGAAAGAAACAAGCCACAGAGTATCTACGGGTTGGAGCAAAGCCACAGGGTATCTAAGGGCTGGAGACAAGCACAAAAGTCCGCATGATAACGGGACTGAGAAAAGGTTTTCTCGGTTTTAGGATTAACCCCCTCTTTTGCATATAAAGATTTGCTAACCTTTTGATTGGCAAGAGTCACCCCTGGTAGTGAGTGACAGTGGTCCATGTAGCACTCCGTCTCGACTTGATGCTTTATCTCATATTGTATGCCCAGTATTACTGTGTATTTGAACATACCAAGTGTAGGTGCGGTTATTCCCATATGGGAAGCACCACTACCAAATTGTTCTATTAAAGCCAATGCTTGTATTCACTGCCCACCACACTTATTTGACCCTCCATCTGGGGTACAAGATGGCTGCCAACACTTCCTGGTTTGAAGTGTTGGTAGCCAATTAGAGCCAAGCTCGTGCTCGGAGGGTTAGGCTCCGCCCAGCTATTGAAACTTTTTCTTTTTTAATACCTTAATACCTCAGCAACTAATGAATGGATTTACACCATATAACAAAAAGGTCTCTTTCTGAACCATGTGCTACCTTTTTGCCAAATTTTGTGTAATTCCATTTAGCAGTTCAGGCTGTAGCCGTGTCTGGAGCTGACCAGAGCAGGCCATATGTTTTGAAAATTTCGCGAGGATTCGTCAACCAGCACCAAGGGTATTGGGTTAACAAAAAGCACTTTTCCTATGGAAACAAGGTCCTAACTATAACTATCTACTGGCGACCACCAGTAGATAATATAAATATATATATATATGTATATATATATATATATTTTTTTTGACAATGACGAAGCTTTTTACAGCGAAACGCGTCTGTCTGGGGTGAGGGGGGTTTGCAGAATAAAATTCTTTACACCGGAATTCCTGCGTGCTTGCCGTTTTTCTGACAAAGGAAAGTCAGATTGTGTTCTAATATATATATATATATATATTCGGCATACAGACGTCCAACAGCAGCATGCAGCAGCAGAACAGACGAGGCAAACCCAGTATTCGTGAGTAGTGATTTTAATTACTCATCACCATACCGCCATGACGCGTTTCGGTGCAAACAGCACCTTGATCACATGACATCAATACAAGGCGGGCGTGCTCTATTTAAAGGGCTCAGAACCAATGATCAGTTGGTAATTTGCATACATGTAAAGATAGATGATATACTATCACAAACGAATAATTGCATAAATGCATGGTCATACTGTCGACACAGATGGGCTTAGACGTGACATTTGGCTATACAGTTTAAACAGTATCTAGATATTGTACAATATTTCTGTTTTGATGAGATAATGATACTTGTGCACTGAGTTTTAAAATGAATAAGTAAACATTCATATTGTACACGCTTATTTAAAATTCATCAATTTACATCACTAGCAGCAACAAGTTAAATTTAAGGAAAACTTTTTGTGCAACATACGCAATGTAAATAAACTAAAGTGCAACATGGGAAAAATTGCTATATGTTATATAGGCAACAGACATTATTTAAATAAATATATATAAAAACATACATAGGTTAATGTATACCATTGTATATATACAAAAGACCAATTTGAATATTGGAATTTAAAAGTATTTACATTTATAAAAATTCTGTTCGATTTTTGATTTAATTCATGTAGGACTCCCTTACTTGTTAATTACTATCCTAGTGGAATAACCATATGTACTAGGGATGACTCCCTAAATAAAGTATATTTGTGTGCCCATATGACCTGTAAGTGACTGATGGTTAACTGTCAATTGGTTCTCGAGCTGTTACGTGCAACCCAGTGAAAATTGTGAAAAATTATAATAATTAAAATGTGATGTTGGAATGAGGCAGTTGCTATGTTCATTCAAGGGTATTCCGCTATATGTAAATTATTCAGAGATAGGTGTAACAGTCCTCCCCCACATTTAATCCATTGGGGCTCTTTGTATCAAGCAGGATAATGTGCCTAGTTTCCAGTCTGCGCAGTAATAGGTCCCGATCTCCGCCCCTTCTTTGAGGTGGGACAGTATCTATTACAAAGTAGCGCATTTCAGAGGCCTTTTTGTTATGTACTAAACCGAAATGCCTGGCTACCGGGTACGCAGTGTTGGTTATTGCTCTTAAGTGCTGGAGTATACGCTTGTACACATGCGGCCTCGTGCTACCAACATAGCGGAGGCCACATGGACACTCCAGCACATACACTGCGTACTTGGTGCGACAGGTCAGTTTATACCTGATGATAGTTGGAATCTTTTTGAAAGGCGTAGCATAATCTTTCCTGCTGACCCCATTTTTACATGCCTTGCAGGTTGAACAACGAAAGAACCCTTTGCTCTTGTTCAACCATGGAGTCTCTACACGTGTTTCTGGACTACTAGACACCAGACAATTACCAAGTGTTCTTGCTCGCTTATAGGCAATCATGGGAGCCCCCTTAATTTGATTGCCTAATACTGGGTCACTCGTAATGAGAGCCCAGTTGCGTTTGATAATATTTCAGATTGTACGGTGTTGGTTGTTGTAAGTGAAAATCAGCCGAGTTGTATTTTCATCTTTGCGTTTGGTAGACTGTGTTTCACTTGGTGTGGTTTCAATGGATTCTGTGAGATTGTAAGGTGTAATCGCTAATAGTGAGGTTCTTGCTTGCGCATTTGCACGATTCATAGCCCTCTCTATTACAGCTTTGCTATATCCTCTCTGGCTGAATCTCACAGCACATTCTGACTGCGCTGTTAGACATCCTTCATCTGTACTGCAAATACGTCTAATGCGGAGCATTTCGCCATAGGGTATGCTCCTAATTAGATGGGCTGGGTGATGGCTACCTGAGTGGAGGATACTATTACCTGCTGTTGCTTTTCTAAATAGCCTGGTTTCAAGTTTACCTTCACTCACAAAGATTTCCACATCTAAGAAACAGATTGAGGTGTCACTGATCTGACTAGTGAAATTCAAGTTCATACCGTTGTCATTCAGATTATTAATGAACTCATCCGCCTCTTGTGTGGACCCATCCCAAATCACGAAAAGGTCGTCTATGTACCTTAACCATTGGACAACTTTGGTGGCCATTATGTCCCCGAAGTTAGTCGATAGGACCTGCTCCTCCCAGTATCCCATGTGTAAACAGGCATAACTGGGAGAGAAGCAGGCCCCCATCGCTACTCCTCTTATTTGTTGGAAATACTGTTTCCCAAAGAGAAAGAAATTATTTTCCAGACACAGAGTGATCATGTCTATGACCATGCGCGTATGTTCTGTGAATCCCTCAGGTCTAGAGTTGAGGTAATATTGCACAGCTCTTAGACCGTCCCTGTGGTGTATGCTGGTGTATAGAGCAGACACATCCAGAGCTATCAACAGGTAACTTTCCTTCCATTTAACATCATATACCTTTTTGAGAAAATCACTCGTGTCTAGAACAAAGGACGGTAATGATTTTACAAAGTCTTGAAGGAAAAAATCCACGTACTTGCTGGTATTTTCAAAAATGCTGTTACATGCGGAAATGATTGGGCGTCCTGGAGGTATTCGATTGTTCTTGTGAATTTTAGGTATAAAGTAAATGACCGGAGTGATAGGATTGTCATTTTTCATGAATTTAAATTCATCCATCGTTATCACTCCGGCACTCCTCCATGCCATAAGTTTGGAATAGATCTGGTGTTTTGCCAAAGTAACCTCATTTGAGTCTACCCTGCAAGAGCAGGTTCGATCATTCAATTGGCTCATTGCCTCTTCCATGTACATCTGAAGAGGCCACAAAACAACATTTCCGCCTTTATCCGACTGTCTTATTACCACCTTGGTATTATTATGCAATTTCTTTACACATTGATGGTATTCAAAGTCTTGATATCTATATCTCTTAGAGAAATCATTATGCTTAAGGTACAGTTCTCTCAAATCATGGGATACCTTATCATGAAATTGGTCGAGATTGTCCTTGATCATTAATGGACAAAATTTAGATTTAGGTTTAAACTTGGTAGTCATTGTTGGTTGAACTTGACCCGAGCCCGGATCGTGTTGTTGTGCTGTAGATTCCATTTGCATGTCAAGTAGTGTGGTTAGTAGACTTTCATCTTGTGCTGGTATGGTGGATTGTTGCAAGCCAGTCACATCCACATTATGAAAAGCAGCATCAGTTTTATGCACAATATTGTATTTACGCAATTTTAGCTTGCGGACATATTTGAACAGCTCGATTTTAGTATCTGCATAGTCAAAATTTGTTTTTGCGCTATATGACAAGCCCAGCGCCAATATTTCAGTTTCCTTGTTAGAAAGGGTCAAATCAGTCAAGTTAATAACTGTTGGAGGTTCCATGTTTGTACATTTACTGTGTGATATGGCCAGCGTCGATTCCATTGTTTGCGTTTTTTCTGCGTTTTGTTTGGCGCGCTTGCGTCTGTTGTGTTTCCTCCTTGCTGCACGTTTGGTGTTTGTGTTTTGTTTCTTGCGGCATTCTGTGCAGCAGAGCGCAGGGTCTGCTTTCTGTCCTGCTGGACCACCTCCAGTTCTTGTGCTGGAGTGAATTTGCGAAACCCCACTCGTTGAATTCTGCTTTGTTCGTTGTCGGACCCACTTTCGGCGCTTGTAATTGCATCCATAGATGAAAGACTCTCATTACTTGTAGCTCCAGGTATGTTGGATGCTGAGGAAGATCTTGTCCCCTTGTTAGGCTGGTATTTCTTGATACTGTCGTATTTCTTGGCAAAGGTGAAAATGTGCCCATTCTCATAATCTAAACGGTCTCTTTGGAACTTGTAGGCTTTCCGACGTTTAATTATATCTTCCTCTCTTTTAAGTCTTACTAGCATTTCTTCCCTATATTTGGTGATTTGTGGGGTAATTGGCAGTTTTTCAATTTCCCCATTTATTCTATCCATTTCAGCCAGTAATTTCTCTCTGTCGCTTGCAGCATACTCTATTAAAATGGTCATGAGTCTTTTGGATGAGTCCAAATTGCATTCCGCCCAAGCTACAAGCATTTTTGGATCTGGATCTTCAAACGATGGCGCCAGAAAAATTCTTAGCCCACGAGGGACTCTACCGACTTCTAAGTAACCTGTGAGGGAACTATGGGGTATATTATCAAGGGGCTTTATCTCCACTTTTTTGGCTTTAAAAGCCAAGAAAGCGGAGATAAAATTATCTCCCTATTACCAAGCTGTCGCTAACACCAGTTAGCGACAGCTAATAGGAGATAGTGACCATCTTGGGCCCCGCTTTGCATGTCAGTGATATTTATCACTAATGACATGCAAAGTGGGCGTGCCAAGATGTTAGCGACTGGAAACAGTCGCTAACATCGCTATCTCCTATTACCAACTTTTGGAGATATTCGCGCTTAGCGCGAATATCTCCAAAAGCTAACACCTGCCCTGAGCAGTTCTTAGCCATGTTATCCAATGGGAGGTGGATAACATGGCTTAGAGCATTTGCTCGATAATGCATGAATATCGCTGACTTTTCAGCGATATTCATGCATTGCGGCCGTTTTTTATCGCATTTGCGATAAACCTTGCAAATAGCAAGGTTTATCTGCGATAAAAATCGCCGATTTGCGGCGATAAGTTTTGTCTCTAAACAAGTTAGAGACAAAAATTATCTCTATTGGTTGGTAATATGCCCCTATGTTCCCACCACTTCGACTGCTCGGCTTTGGACGCTTTTTCTAGGGCTTTGAATAAATCCTTCACATTGTCAGAAACCACTTGCGGGACTACTGAAATCGATGATGGTACCGACCCCCCAGCCGGGGAATCTCTGAACATACTTTTAGCTGCCTCAAACCGCCCTTGTACCGTGTCGGCGGACATGGCGATGGCTGTGAGTAAGATTAACATGGTTACCCCCGCTCTGACTATGAAGATTAGTGATTGTCTGTGATAGTCAAACAAAAGCGGGAGCCGGCACAGTCCACACGGGACTTACTTAAGCTTCCCGTCCTCGTCTCGAGTACTTGTCAGTGCGTCTCCCGTCCAGTACGCTGACAGCGACCCGCCGGACAACTCCTACGGGCACCCGCCGTGAACCGGAACCGGAACCACTGCTGACTTCCTTCCTCGATTCGACTTCGGAACTTCTTACTCTCCCGGGGCATAGAGGTTACTCCTCGAGGAGTAGTTCATGAAAACTCCAAGCCAGGAATCACTGCTTCAATCCTCTTAGCCCAAACGTGGAGGGGTTTGCCAAATGCAAGGAAGCAAAACCTGGAGAATATTTTCGGCATACAGACGTCCAACAGCAGCAAGCAGCAGCAGAACAGACGAGGCAAACCCAGTATTCGTGAGTAGTGATTTTAATTACTCATCACCATACCGCCATGACGCGTTTCGGTGCAAACAGCACCTTGATCACATGACATCAATACAAGGCGGGCGTGCTCTATTTAAAGGGCTCAGAACCAATGAGCAGTTGGTAATTTGCATACATGTAAAGATAGATGATATACTATCACAAACGAATAATATATATATATATGTGTGTGTGTGTGTGTGTGTGTGTGTGTACCTTAGAAGTGGATAAACAAGACACATCTATCCTAATGACAGCCATTATATTCTTCCTCTGATGGTAACAGTTTCTACTAATGTACATGTACTGCTAGATACTCAGAAAGCACCACCCCCACTCCAGCATTTACTGGTAGGGGGGTTTACAGTTCTTCAGTGGAGAGGGACATGGGAGGGTATCAGTTGCTGCTATCTTTGTCAATAATAATAATAAATGTTGCTGTTATTATTATTGTAATTGTTATTCATATTCTTGTGAAAAGTTATTATTAATGGTGTTTTCATGGTTTTGTCATTCATATTTTTATACATCTCGTCGTTGCTCAGACTTTTCCGTATGTATAAAGAGAGGGTTGGTGGGCTGGTGGCGGTGGGAGAAAGAAGGGACCACCGGTGAGAGCTGGGCGCACGAGCAGAGGAGGAGAGGGAAGACTGCTGAAGATTTGGGACCACCGAGCGGGAGATGGGTGCAGACTCCTGCAGTCCAGCCCCCAGGCGGGGTGCGGGGAAGAGGGGGGCGGAGTGAAGATCCAGAGGAGGAGGGGCCACTGTGGAAGTCAAGGGACACTGGCGCTAGAGGAGGGGTAGACACGTTTGAAAACATGGAGGAAGAGTGAAAAAGAGCAAGAGGGAGAAGAATAGGAAGAGAAAGAAAGCAAGATAAGCGTTGAGAAGGGGAGAGGAAGCTAATGAGAAGAGAATGTCAGAGGAAAGAAAAACAGGCAAAGAAGTGAGGGAGGAGTGGAGAAGAGAGTCATTTATGAAAGAGAGATGGGGCAGAAAGCTGAACAAAGAAAGATGGAGCGAGGTATGGGGGTAACCTGAATGGGGGGCCGCGGACAGCCCAGAAAAGAGAGTGCGCCCAGCAATAGGAGAGGTAGGCAGATTTGAATTTACATCTGGACAAAGAGGACTGCACAAATGCCACCGAACTTATTGCTGATCTTGCGTCTCTTAACCTAACTTTGAAAAACTCTGGTCCTACACACATCGCTGGTCACTTATTGGATCCAATTTTCTCCAATATTACTGATATGGACACTCTTCCTGCCTTGCCCATTCCTTGGTCAGACCATTTTCCCATTAAATTCTCATTTCGAGTACAACTGTCAAATAAGGACATAACACCGGCTCCAACCCATGTTGTTAGAAAATGGAAAAAATTAGATATTAATATTCTGAATACTTTTTTGGAAGACACCTCACCCTGCACTAAATCAAGGGTGCATAATCTTTCGACATCTGTCCAAACATGGCTTATGACAGCCATCGACTCTTGTTTGCCCAAAACAAAGTTAAAAGGTCATAATCAACGCCCCCCTGCCCCATGGTTCAATGAATCTCTAAAGCAAGAAAAAACCACATGTAAAAATGCTGAATGTCAGTGGAGGAAGACTTACTCCCTGGAAGCTAAGAAGGAATATAAAATAAAAATGACACACTATCAAATGATGTGTAGCAAAGCTAAAGCAGAATTTGTATGCACCAAAATCACAGAGGCTTTAAATCAATCAAAAACACTTTTTAAAATAGTGAAAGAGCTGGCTGGCTCAAATACTTCACAAACCCCACCTGACCTCAATAAAACACAGTGTGACCAACTAGCTACTTTCTTTGTAAACAAAGTGGATAAAATATATCAGAGCATCGAACAAGCACAAAATGAATATAATAAAGTTAATATGGATGTTCATAACTCCTCCCCTGACAGACCGAGTAATCAAACTGGTATACTAGGCTCTAATGCCTGTGACATTCATACTGCCTCACTTGAAAACTGGCCTATGCTCAACATTGATACTGTTATTGACCTACTTAATATGATCAAATCAGGCTCACCAAGAGACCCGTTACCATGCTCTGTCCTAAAACAACTTAGTAGGAAAGCTATGTCTATTATCACCAACCTTTTAAATACATCCCTGCAGGAGGAACATGTGCCAGATGAATGGAAACATGCAATGATCCATCCACTGTTGAAGAAAGCTGATGCTGATCCAAATCTACCATCAAACTTCCAGCCAATCTCCCTTCTCCCCATTTTTGCTAAGATCCTGGAGAAGCACGTTCACCGATCTCTCACGGATTTTATAACCATGCACGACCTGCTGCCCTCCCATCAGTCAGGCTTTTGCTCAGGCTTCTCTACTGAGACTACCCTGTTAGGTGTTACAGAGCATATCCGAGCTTTGATAGACAGAGGCAAAACGGTGGCACTTGTGCTTCTTGACCTCAGTGCCGCATTTGATACGGTGTCACATGCGGTACTAATATGGATACTCCAATCGATAGGCATTTGTGGCGCTGCCTTAAATTGGATTAAATCATTGTTAGAGCATAGAACTTTCCAAGTCTTCTCTCAATCTGCCTGTTCAGATATCCTGACTTTTAAACACGGAGTACCGCAAGGCTCAATTTTAAGCCCGCTACTTTTTAACTTGTACATGAGTCCGCTCGCAAAAGTAGTAGAAGAGACTGGATTGCTGATGTTCTCCTATGCTGACGATTCTCAGCTTCTCTTCTCTCTTTCTTCCGCGGGAAGAGATAATCCCTCCTCCTTAAAACTAGGATTGGAAAAGATTGCAGGGTGGATGCAAGAAAACTTCCTCAAATTAAACGGTGATAAAACCGAGTTAATTGTCCTGGGAAAAAATAAAGAACTTTGGGGACCCCAACATTGGCCATCAGAAATGGGTACCCCCCGATTCCAACTATACAGGCTCATAATCTAGGATTCATTGTCGATGACTCGTTGAATATGCACCAGCAAGCTGTGAAAACATCGGCCACTTGTTTCGCAATTCTAAAATGGCTAAAAAAAATCTGCTGGATGCTACCAGAACACACCCAAAAAACGGTCAACAATGCCTTAATAACATCCAGGCTTGATTACGCCAGTGTGTTATATCTGGGGGAAAAAAAGGCAACGATCCGCTGACTGCAAACAGTGCAGAACGCAGCGGCGAGACTGTTATGGAAAATCCCCATTTTTTCATCCACCTCCAAATACATCCGAGAGCTGCATTGGTTGAGAATAGAGAACCGGATCAAATTTAAATCCCTATGCTTCATGCACAAGATCTCCACTAAAAAAGCCCCTAAGTACTTACAAAATCTAGTCCGCCCTTACCTCCCTTCTCGGGCTTTGAGATCGACAACAGCCCACAATTTTGTTATCCCTAAAATAAAACTATCACGCATGGGTGGAAAATCCTTTGCTTTCCTTGGTCCCTCACTGTGGAATACTATGCCACTTGCACTGCGCTCTGAGGCAAGCTATATAAGATTCAGGAAGGCCTTAAAAACTTGGCTATTCAACATCTAAATTGCCGGTCCTGTCATTTACTACTGAATCATAGCGCCGGGAAACCCTTTGTTGGGTAGCTGTTGCGCTATATAAGCTAAATAAATAAATAAATAGGCAAGAGTGTGAGATGTTGCAAAGAGTGGAGTGGTGGAGGTGGGAGGGAGGGATGGAAGGAACCACTGAGGAGATGCAGAGAGAGGGTGGGCTGCAGGTGGTTTGTGTTGCACCGGCCCCTCGCATTCTTCCAGCCATGGGGTAAGGGCAGGAATGGGGGTGTAGTACAGAAAAAGTAAGGAGAGCTGGGTGGACGGTAGACCATGAGGAGGAGAGTGAGAGTGGAATAGAAGGTGGAGAAGGAGGGCGGGGGAGAAGTGGAGATAAGGGAAGGTGTGGTAAGGGTGAGGTTGCGCAAGAAGGTGAGGGGAGATCGAGAGGTGATACTATGAGAGAGAGAAAGAGAGAGAGAGAGAGGAGTGGGAAGAGAGATCCAGATAGAAAGAGTGAAAGATAGATGGTGAGACACAGATAGAGAGAGGGTGAAATACTGAGAGGGAAGACGAGTGACAAAGAGAGAGAGTGGGAAACAAAGAGAAAGAGACTGACAGAAAGAGAGAGAGTGCGAAACACTGAGAGAGAGGGGAAAGAAAAAGCGACATATAGAGAGAGGAAAACAAAGAGAACGATACCGAGAGAGAGAGAGAGAAAGAAACAATGAGAAAGAGGGGGAGAAAGAGCAACATAGAGAGAGAGTAAAACAAAGAGAAAGACTAGGAGAGAGAGAAAGAGAGAGGGGGCAAAAGAGTGACATAGAGTAAGAAAGAGCGCAAGGGAAACAAAGAGAAATAGAGAATGCGAAAGACAAAAAGAAAGAGAAGGGGCTGCGATGTATGCACCCACGCACCCCAACAAGAACTGCCTCCGCCGGGGTGGGGTAGGGGAGGGGACACTCATTGTAGCTCAAGAGCCCTTGATTGCGAGTATTCCGTTCACCATGACATAAAATGTTATGTTATCTGTGCTCCCTAGAATGTACATGCACTGTGCAGCACGAGGCTGTGCACCGGCCTCTCTGCCTCTCATGCACACAAGACCAGTAGAGTGGCCCAAACACAAGCACATAGCGAGAGATTCACGTCCACAGTCTACACGGACAAAATTGCCTGTGCAGAGTACCACAAAGATACACATGTTGACTCCAGGAACCTCCCCCGTCCCCTAAATGCCGCTGTCTGCAGACACCCTCACCCCATGTACAACCTAAAAATTCCCAACTCGATGTATGCACACACTGCACATGCAAACACAGGCCATTTCCTACCCCATTTAGGCACAGACAGCACTTGCACATACAAAACACTGCACGTACACACACAGTTAATTCCCAACTCCCTGTAGGCATTCATGCACGCATGCACAGGTAATTTCCAACCTCACATAGGCTCGGACTGCACAAGCACACACACAAACCATTCCCAGCCCCATAGGTGCTAACCTGACACACACACACACACAGACCATTCTCCCCAAAGCCACAAACTGCACACAGACCATTCCCAACCACATAGAGGCACACACTGCATGGGCACACTCACAGGCCATTCCCAACCCCATAAAGGCACACACTGCACACACACACATACCATTCCTAGCCCCATAGAAGCACACACTGCACGAGCACACTCACAGACCATTCCCAAGCCCATAAAGGCACATACTGCACATATAATAATGCACTATTGTGATATAACAGATACCATTGCTTGCCATAATTATTTCTGTTCTGATGATTTCGTCGATAATTGTTGTAATATAATGAATTATTTATGTCATCAGTATCGGTTGTGATATGGGTTAATTTCATAATGCTTTGATAAATGCCGCGATACTGTGAAGTAGTTATATCAGTCACTGTTATGAAATGGTGCCTTATATTTACAGTGCCATTAAACAAGCTTGCGATCTGAATGAAAGGTTGATGTAACAAAGTAATCGAAGGCTGTCGTGACGTCATTGCTAGCTGTCGTGATGACACGAGAGCTGCCACACGTACCAATGTTTCGACACAAGCCTCCGCTCCATGGGTAAATTTTGCCCAGAATATTAGTGGACACATCGGGGTGCGTGGGAGGCTCGGAGGTGGTCTGCCCGGGTTTCCTTTTTCGTGGCCCTGCCACTATCACACGGTCTGCGATTGTCAGTCCAAACCTCTTCCCTGTGAGTGAATATGCTGCAGGGATCACCTGTGCGGCACTCTCGTACCCTACATAGCATGTCACTGCACAGGGAACCGTATCTTCATCCGCATGTTTGTGTGCTATATTACCGGATGTTGTGTAGCACGCTGTTTGCTAAACACCTGAGCTCTTTGTATAGTCTCAGGTCCGTTGTGGCTATCATTCTGCTGGGTTTCTCCGCGCTAGGGTTCCAGGTTAGTATCCTTATAGCGCAGTAGGATGGCCTCAAGAAACTCCACCTTCTCAGCGTGTTGGTAAAAATATTGATAATCGGGGTCGACACTAGTGATTTGACGAAAAAATCACTTAGTGGTTGGCTGGCATATGCTTCGCTGCAAGTCCAGGGAACTGTCAACCACGGGAGGAGGGCTCCCGCCCACTCCCGGATCGGGTTCCCGTGACTGACAGTGTCTCTGCGGCAACACCATCCCCGCTCCCACCACAACCTACCGCCTGCCCGGGTTATGTGTCCTACCAATTAGTACACGTCCGGGCCCTTCTCATGGCCGCTTACAATAATAATAATATGAAAAAGCTGCCGGGGCAGCCTGAGTGAGCTGACTGCAGCACTCTATTACCGTCAGCCCCACGCTGCAGAGAGGCTTCAAGTTAAAGGGTGTGGGCGCACTCCCAGCACCGCTGGAAAGCCGAGACAATAGACACCCAAAGTCAAGTACCTGCGAAAGAACTTCCCACAAGTTTTCACATTTTCCTGGCGAGATGCCAATGCTTGTATTCACTGCCCACCACTCTTACTTGTCCCTCTGTCTGAGGTACAGGATGGTGGCCAACACTTCCTGGTTTGAAGTGTTGGCAGCCAATTAGAGCCAAGCTCGTGCTTGGAGGGTTAGGCTCCGCTCAGATATCGAAACTTTTTATTTTTTTAATATCTCAGAAACTACTAAATGGATTTACACCATTTAACAAAAAGGGCTCTTTCCGAACCAAGAGCGACCTTTTTGCCAAATTTGGTGTAATTCTGTTCAGCCCTGCTAAATGGGGAAAACACGTTTTGGGTTCCCCCTTTTTTCTTGGCCCACCGCTTAGTAAATCACCCTGAAACTTTGAGGATAGGAGCTGACCGGAGCGGGCCATGTGTTGTGAAAATTTCGCAAAGATTCGTCAAGCAGCGCCAAAGTTATTGGGAAAACAAAAAATGCTTTTCCTATTGAAACTAGGTCCGAACTATAACTATCTACTGGTGACAGGCAGTAGATGATATATGTGTGTGTGTATATATGTATATATATACGCCAGTAGGTATATATAGTTAGGATTTTTTCCCTATGGGATTTTTGAAAATTGTATGTCTAATAACTTTGGCGTTTGTGGACGGAATTGGCTGAAATTTTCTGGAAAATGGAACATTTTGTTTCTGAGCAGCCCCTGGAAATTTGGGGGGGTTCGTCCAGGGGGGGTCGAGAAAAAAGGGGGGTCACAAAACGTGTTTTTAACATTGAGTTTTCCATAGGGCGGTTGGCCTCACTTTTAGCCCGAACGGCTGAATGGATTTGCATGAAACTTGGCAAAATTGTAGGGACTGGTAGCCCGATGTGCCTTTTGTAGGTCTCAATATATGTGCTCCAGTGGATTTTGAGAAATTAACGTTTAAAAAAAGATATATATCTGTAAGCGCGCTCTGGGCAGCGCTCCGGTCCGCGGACCTTAAGCGTACCGGAACTTCGCGTAGCTAAGCTGATTGGCTCTCCGGTGTCTGTCAACATTCTAAACAGTCCGGAGCGGCCGCCATCTTGTCTCTCGGTAGGATTGAGAGACAAGAGGAGGCCAAAACAAAGGGGGAAATAACCATAAGGGGGCATACTAGATCCTCCCTGACCCCCTAGGTTTAATGTGGAGGTTTTAAAAGGGCCCCGCGGGGCAAAAAAAATAATTTTTTTTTTTGTTTTTTTTGCGTGGGGAGCGCCCGGTCCGCGAACCGGGAAGCGTTCTGGGCAGCGTACTGCAATGAAAAATGAATGATAGACTTTTCAAATGCTGTATGTTAATTGATTGTTGGTTTTGTTGATTATTTTTTATTTTCTTAGCATTTTTTTTTATTGTGATTGTGTTTCATAATTTATTAAACTTTCTAACATTTCATTGTCAGAAATTTCATAATTATCATTGAATATACATTGTAGTCTCTGAGGGTGTAAAATGTCCTCATTTTCAAGGAGGTTATCTACTGCTTGTACACATTGCAGTAGTTCTTTGTCTAAAGTTTCATCGAAAAATTCAATATCATTTTCATCATTGATTTCTTGGCTGCTCTCTTGCAGGACAATTGAAATTCAACTTTCTGTTCGCCTTCCATTTTGCCTGAAATTTAGATTAAAAAAATATATATTAGTAGAGATAGGGCACTGTTGGGATTAATTTTGGGCAGTGTATAGTATCAGAGTGGAAGTAGGAATATAAAAAAGTGTATGTGATTTAACGTAAGTAAATTCATAATTATACAAGAGAAGCCTAACTCCATCCATAACTATAACAGAGAAGTCTATCTAAATCTATAACTACTACAGAGGGATAGTATATAACTATCAGAAAAAGTTTACCATATTAACTTATAGTGCACAATATACTTCAGTTTTAAAAATAAAAACTTACCTTTAGAAAGAAGTTGAAGGAATTAGTGAAAATCCTATTGAAAATATATATTAGTAGAGATAGGGCACTGTTGGGATTAATTTTGGGCAGTGTATAGTATCAGAGTGGAAGTAGGAATATAAAAAAGTGTATGTGATTTAACGTAAGTAAATTCATAATTATACAAGAGAAGCCTAACTCCATCCATAACTATAACAGAGAAGTCTATCTAAATCTATAACTACTACAGAGGGATAGTATATAACTATCAGAAAAAGTTTACCATATTAACTTATAGTGCACAATATACTTCAGTTTTAAAAATAAAAACTTACCTTTAGAAAGAAGTTGAAGGAATTAGTGAAAATCCTATTGAAATGTACACCAAGAAGTAGTAGTCAAAATGGCTGTGTTTTCTTCTCTTCCTTTATATATATTCAGGTATATAACCAATCAAATGTCAGGTAAAAAAAGTAGAAAATGAAAGTAACATTTTAATTGGTTGTCAATTCCAACACTTCAGATGTGTTTTGTGAAGTAATTTACCTCACGGTATTTAGAGAGGTCTACAGGCTAAATGGCTAAATGGAATTCCAATCAAATTTGTGAAAATGGTAGGGATTGGTATGTAGTATGAGCTAGTCTATATTTGGTGAAATTGTCTCCAGTGGCTTTTCTGTGAACTACTTTCCCACCTTTTTTGATGGTGCGCTTCCCAGGGAGCGACCCGGTACGCGAACCGTTGAGCGCCCCGGTTCGCGAACCTTAAGCGTAACGGGAGTCCACCATTTTGTGTTTCGGTCGAATTAAGATACAAGATGGAGGGCAAATAATGTTCAGAATGGGTAGAAGGGGGCACGGTAGACTTATCTTGACCCCCTAGGTTTTGTGAGGGTGGCTGAGGAGGCTTATATGTGCGAAAAAAAAACATTTTGTTTAAAAATTTCGCGAGGTTAGCTCCCGGTTCGCGTACCGGGTAGCGCCCCAGGGAGCGTACTTTGTTGAAAATTAGTGAAAAATGTTAGAGTAAAATAATAATTGTGAGTGATCAGATGTAGGGTAGCTCTGAGAAGAGCTTTTGGGTTTATGGTACATTTAGGTACTTATAAGTAGGTACCAATGCACATTCTTAAATTCAGAGTGAAAATTCTGTTGCCCTCATCTGAGAAGTGAACTCCATCTCCTCTGTAGATATCTTGCATGTAGTAACGCAAGTTATTGTTGTACAGGGAGCCCATTCCATGGTCTCTCATGTAAGCTGAAACAGATTTGTTTACATGCTTCCTCGACTTCTCAATTTGTGGACAAAATTGGTTTGACCACCTCCATTTCTGTCTTTGGCATATATTTGAATATACCAAGGCAGTCTGAGGAAAAAGTGCCATTAATTGCTCAAAGGTGTCCTTTAAAAGCATTTCCAGACCTACACCAGTCAAAGTGCCCAAGTCATTACCTCCACAGTGCACAATTAACAGGTCAGGTTTGGGCAAATGCATAAAGGTTTTCACCAATGGTATCAATTGGTGACATTTTAATCCTCTTTGGCCAAACCACTTAATTTCCACATCTTGTAAATTGAGGTTAGGTAAATTCCTGTTTTCAGCGTACCTTTGAGCCCAGTGAATATAACTATGTCCAACAATACAGACAGAAAACATGGTGAGAGAAGGTTCTCCTGCAGTCAGATGAAGTGTGGCAATGAAATGGCAGTTGAAAAAATGAGAGTTTAAAATGAAAAAAACTGTGGAGTTTCTGTGTTCATGAAGCAGTAACAGTGATTGGTGGATTTTGATTGCTGAAAACAGAAAGTTAGGGTGCACGGATGAGTTATTTGAAAGATGTATTTTGAATGGTCAATAAAAAATCATTAAATGAAAGAATGCACTGGATATGCAGGTGCACTGAGAGTTCAGAGTTCAATTGCAACATTGTTGTGTGAACTTGCAAACACCAGAAGTCTTCCAAGAGGTGGTTGCCATGCAGAAAAGGCAGAAAGGGCAGAGGGGGGAAGGGTTTTCATTTGAAAAAAAGTGAGGGAAGAGTTTTGATTGGGTGACATGAGAGATATGTGTGAAGAATTACAGCATTTCTGTGCTTTTGATAGCTGCAGACTCTGGAGTGCATACCTTTTGCTCTGCTGAAGACAAATTGGTGTGTTTCTGAGACTGTTTTCAAACTCAAAGTATTTGCTAAGGTGAGAAAATATTTCTTTAACTTAGATAGAGAATAGTGTGCTTTAAGGAGAAAATTATGAATTATGTGGCGCAAATTGCTTGTAAATATGCTCCCACCTGTGCATGGAAAATTTAGATTTTGAATGTTTGTGTTACATAGCCATGTTAAAAGTGATACAAACATGCTGCAAAGGCAATTAAAAAACGCTTTTATGTGTCTTAAGGACATTTTAAGTAATTTTCCCATGTGCAGTGTTTTGAAATTATGATTTGAAAATCGTTTTTGGGGAAAAGGAATTGTTTTTAAATTTATGACAAGGACATAATGGTGTATGCTTCTTTATAAGGCAATTGACTGTCCCTGATGTTATTTTTCCCATTTTAATGTAAGACCTTTCTCTGTGGCGCAAATTGCTTGTAAATATGCTCCCACCTGTGCATGGCAAATTTAGATTTTAAATGTTTGTGTTACATAGCCATGTTAAAAGTGACCCAACCATGCTGGAAAGGCAATAAAAAAACACTTTCATGTGTCTTAAGGACATTTTAAGTAATTTCCCTGTGGGCAGTGTTTTCAAATTATGAATTGAAAATCGTTTTTGAGGTAAAGGAATGTTGTTAAAATTTATGTGCGCCATATGCCCCCAAATTTCTTTTTCAGGGGTGCAGCAGGGTGTTATTGAGACACCCCTGCACCTTTGGAAAAATTCCTAATTTGCGATGAGCTAATTGCTAATTGCAAATTGCACCTTCTTTCATATGGGCATCCTGGCGCATGGAAATGATTGGGTAATTTGCAATTAGCTATTTGCTCATCGCAAATTTGGAATGGTAAAGAATCGCTATTTATTCCTTAAAATTCGCTATTTTGGAAATGCAAAATAGTTATATGATACATATGGCGGTTGATGTCTAACAAGATAAGAAGCTTAGGGATACATTTATGATGAATGGCGCAATGAAGTGGACATCACTTACTTCATTGGTAGAGCTTTACATGTATTATGTCCTCTGTATTCTTCATCAAGCGTAACTTTAATCTGCAATCCTGAGTAGGCCTCACCTTAAACAAACCTCTGGATAGGCCACATCTTATCGTCATCCTGAATTAATCATTTAAAATGCTAGGGACAGATTTATGATAGGTGTATGCCTCTTTTGCGCCACTTACAAAACACTGTCCATGGGGAAATGACTTAAAATGTCCTTAAGACACATGAATGTGTTTTTTAAAGCGTTTTCAATTTTTTTGGGTCACTTTTAACATGGCTATGTGACTCAAACAGTCAAAATCTAAATTCACCATGCACAGGTGGGAGCATATTTACAAGGAATGTGCTCCATGGGGAAAGGTCTTATAATGTAATATGGGAAAAATGACATCAGAGACACTGAAATGCCTTATAGAGAAGCATACACCATTATGTCCTTGTCATAAATTTGCAAACCATTACTTTTCCCCAAAAACGATTTTCAAATCATAATTTGAAAACACTGCACATGTGGAAATGACTTAAAATGTCCTTAATTCAAAATTTGCTATTCCTTATTTTGCGATTGCACTGAAGGATTTGCAAATTTTGTGATTCCTTAAATGCAATGTATCAAACAAAAAATATGTAAAAAATGACATTAAGGATTTGGAAACTACCACCAACTTCTAGTTTGTGGTAATTTGCGAATTCTTTTCAAAAAGCATTTTTTTCCAAAAAACAAAAGGTGCCATATGACGCCAATACATGTCCTTAGGGCATGTATGTGTGCCATATGCCCCCAATTTTCTTTTTCAGGGGTGCAGCAGGGTGTTCTTGAGATACCCCTGCACCCTTGAAAAAATTCCTATTTTGTGATGAGGTAATTGCTAATCGCAAATTGCAACCTTCATTCCTATGAGCCTCCTAGCCCATGGAAATGAATGGGTAATTTGCAATTAGCAATTTGCTCATTGCAAATTAGGAATGGTAAAGAATTGCTATTTATTCCTTAAAATTCGCTATTTAGGAAATGCAAAATAGTTTGATGGTACATATGGTGGTTCATCTGTAACAAGATAAGAAGCTTAGGGATACATTTATGATGACTGGCAAAATAAAGTGCAAATCACTTACTTCATTGGTAGGCCTTTACATGTATTATCTCTTCTGTATTCTTCATCAAGCGTAACTTTAATCTGCAATCCTGAGTAGGCCTCACATTAAACAAACCTCTGGATAGGCCACACCTTATCGTCATCCTGGATTAATCATTTAAAATGCTAGGGACAGATTTATGATAGGTGTATGCCTCTTTTGCGCCACTGTGCGTCACTTTTATGATGCAGCGGCGGTGCAAAAGATTTGCTATGAGGCGACAAAATTACAAATT
The DNA here is from genome assembly GCF_964261635.1 of Lissotriton helveticus. Taxonomy (NCBI): domain Eukaryota; kingdom Metazoa; phylum Chordata; class Amphibia; order Caudata; family Salamandridae; genus Lissotriton; species Lissotriton helveticus. Next base: position 657,384,472 of record NC_136067.1, read on the forward strand.
TATGCTTTTAGGCAGATATGTCATGGTGTAAAAAAAACGTACCACATGAAACCGATGCAGCAGTGATGCAAAAGATGCACCATGTTGCAAGACAGGCCTCACTTGGGGCCATATGTATCAAGCTAATTAGCATTCGCAAAGATCAAAATTCTGCGAATTTCGGCCTTTGCGAATGCTAATTAGACAAATGGTATGTATCAAACAAGTTTGATGCAAAATAAGGAGTAGCAAAATTTGCTGTTCCTTATTTTGCGATTGCACTGAAGGATTTGCAAATTTTGCGATTACTTAAATGCAATGTATCAAACAAAAAATATGTAAAAAATGACATTAAGGATTTGGAAACTATTGTGGTAAATTGGTGGTAATTTGTGAATTCTTTTCAAAAAGCTTTTTTTCAAAAAAACAAAAGGTCCCATATGACGCCAACACATGCCCTTAGGGCATGTATGTGTGCCATATGCCCCCAAATTTCTTTTTCAGGGGTGCAGCAGGGTGTTCTTGAGACACCCCTGCACCCTTGGAAAAATTCCTAATTTGTGATGAGCAAATTGCTAATCGCAAATTAAACCTTCATTCCTATGAGGCTCCTAGCCCATGGAAATGAATGGGTAACTTGCAATTAGCAATTTGCTCATTGCAAATTAGGAATGGTAAAGAATTGCTATTTATTCCTTAAAATTCGCTATTTAGGAAATGCAAAATAGTTTGATGGTACATATGGCGGTTCATCTGTAACAAGATAAGAAGCTTAGGGATAGATTTATGATGACTGGTGCATCACCAGGGATGTGTCAGTCATCCTGCGCCGCTGTTCCGCCACCCATGGTGTGCTGCATTTACAATGCGGGGCATCATGGGGCAAAAATGGCACAGATGCGTGATGTATCTGTGCTGTAAAGGTAGTGATTGCTGGAGTTGTATCGCAAGTGCGATGCAGCTCAAGCAAGGCTCAGGGGTGCCCCATCTCCACAATGTTGCGTCAAGACCTATGCCTGCTTAAAGCAGGCGCAGGGTTTTGACGCAGCTTTCTCCTATCTGATTGTAAATACGGCACACCATGGGTGGCAGAGCAGCGGTGCACGTTAACTGGTGCATGCCTGGGGATGTGCCATTTAACATAAATCTGCCCCTTTACATTTAAGTATGTGCAGGACACACAGAGTCGGTGAGGCTTATCCAAGGTTAAGAAGAGATGAGTCCTGTTCACTGAAAAATTAGACATAGTCTTCACCTGATCAGCATTGCTGGACATGGCTAAATAATAGCTGCAAAATATTACTCTTGTTAAACAATTTTACTATTATAATCTCTGAGATTTGTCTCTTACTCTGCAACATCTCATTGCTGTTATCTTTCTTTAAAGATAAAGACAACATCAACATGAGTGACAATCTGCAATCAGTTGATTTTGACCTCATCATTGAACTTGTAATTGAAACATCAGTGGATGTTGATCCATTGGATGATTTAAATCCTGAGGATGAAGAAGAGCGTGATGAGGATGCAGATTTGTCCGAATTATATGACATAGGGTGGGAAGCTGACCTGCTTGAGCCTATGGAAATATAAACATTTATTTTTAAAATGTATAATTAATAAAAAGTAAAAATGTAAACCGTTTAATTTAAAAATAAAGACACCTTCAAAAACAGGTTATGTGTAGTGTCTTCAATAAAATATTAAAATATGCTCATAAAATTAGATCAGATTCACATATAAAATAGCACAGGTAACATAAATATAAATGTCATTTCTTTTCTGCTATTTCTGTATTGTAAATTTGCCAAGGACTAAAAAATCTTCTATTTAAAATGTCAAGTAGTGTGTTAAGTTTTTGATCATTGTTATTGATTTACTGTTTGGTAATAATGGTTAATAACATTTTTTATTATATTTTACCACAGATTCAACTGCAGATCATTTCAAGATTTCACCATGCCAACAATAGAAAGACAGAGAAAGGCTGCAAAACGTCAAAGACAGCAGGTGAAACAAAATAAGCAGCAGTCCTCTAACAAAAAGATTTGTCAAGTCACGAAGAAAGCACCGGGTAAGAGCACAAAATATTTCATAAGAAATATGTGTAGTAAAAAAAATATTACTACAGAAAATGTTTCAGTCCATAAAAAGAGAAGCAAATCAAATGGAAAGGAAAGGCCAATCAAAAATGTTACTGCTAGAGCAAGAGATAACTCTGTGCATGATAGTAGAAGGAAACAACAGTTTAGGGACATTCGTAAACGAATGTTCCGCAACAGGATAATTGGCAATTTGTTAAAAAATATTAAGAAAGGTCAACAGAAACTGGTTTTTTATAAGAGAAAAAAAAAAGTTGAGAAAGTTATTGATCAGGCATTTGAAATTAAACGTAAGTTATTTATTTTGATAATCAATAGAATTAGGAAGCTAAACAAGGCAATTTTTGATTTCAAAAGAAATAGTAGATGGAAGAGAATAGTTAATCGTAGTAATTTTTGATACGTTTTTTCTGGAGAATGGATGCATAGTTCAAGCTGTGAGGCATTTTTTAATGAGGAGAGTTATTTCCAGGATAATGATTTGGTGCATGCAGTTGACACCAGTGGTCGTGCTTATGAAGTGAAAGATGGTTGTCCAGTTGAAAAAGAAAAACTTGTGACAACAGAGACAGAAGAGGTGTTAGGTAATGAGGTTTTAGGAAGACGTGCTAAGGGTCCTGTGTACACCTGGAAGTGTAGTAGTATTTGCAGTGTGCGACAGGATTCCATCAATTTGCTTTGTGATTTTGTACGGTCATTTAATAAGAAAAGTTTGAAGCAGAAAATAAGGTTGTTGCAAGAATTAGATCCTTGCAGAGTGAGAGAAGTGACAGGTTTGCATGGTCATTCACTGGCTTGTCTTTCCAGGAGAGTATGCCAGAGTGTTTTTCATCATTTCAGGATGCTAGCAGTGCATCATAATAAAGTGAGGAAATTAGTTAGAATGTTGTATTATGCTAAGAGTCCAGCAATTATGCTTAAACAATTATGCGCTGCTCTTTTGCATGGTTCTGAAATAGATGTGAAGAACATATGTGAAGAAATTGAGTTTTGTTACTTTGGAAGTAAAGAGGAGAATGTTGAAATTGACCCAGAAGAAGAGAGTAATGTGGAAGATAGTGTACAGGTTTCCAGTACAGATAATTTCCAGAGGGAAATTGCGACGTTTCAGGTGAAATCAAGTGAGAGGCCTAATTTCACTTGTGTGTGTTGTCGACGCACTTATTATAAGAATCAGACTAAGTTAGTGGATTTATATGCAAAAAGTGAAAGGGAAAATAATAGTGAATGGAAGGATTTTGCAGGGAAGAGTTGTTTATTTGCCTCTAGATTTGAAGAAAAACATTAACACAATTGGAGTAGAAAAAGTGGAAGAGGAACCTCTGGTTATCTTAGTTAATGGGGTTCCGACAAAGAATAAGAAAATATGGCAAGATTTAGTAGATGTTAGGAAAGTTAAAAAGGCAACATTGTATTTGAAAAAAAAAAAAAATACTATAAGAATGTATATGTTGCAGAAGAGGAAGTAAGTGAGGAAGAGGATAGCGATTTGTGTGCTGGTCAAATTGAGAAAGTAGAACCCTCTACTAGTGAAGAAATATATGAACATTATAGTGTTCATCCTTTGCATTCCAAGGAAGTCATGGGGAATGCTATTGAGTTGTTTCAAATGAAACAAGCCAAAGGGAGTCCCATTAGTGTTTGGGAGGAAAGTTTGGAAGCTCGGTGTTTCCCACAGCTTTTTCCAACAGGTCAGGGAGGAAGATATGATGAGCGACCTCATCAAATTCCTGCTTCTGAATACCGGACTTTGCGATTGTATGCAGGAGATGCTAGGTTTCGACAATGCATTCCCTATTTGTTTCATCTCCTGTTTGAATGCGATCTGTCTGGACTGTCATATGCAGTGAACCACATCTTGAAAAGTGGTATACACATGCAAAACATCTCGGCAAGTGACTTTATGGATAAAGTCAATGTCCAAGACAGTATTTTGGATTCTCACCTGATTAATCTCATGGCGTGTCAGCGTGGTACTAATGAGTACTGGTACCGTCGTCATGGTGATTTAAAATGTATGCTGAGTAACTTAGGTACTCCAACATGGTTCCTCACTCTGAGCTGTGCCGAGTATGGCTGGGAAGACTTACTTGAATTTCTACGAGAGGCAAATGCTAACGTAGATAACATCGAATTCAAGACACCCGGAGAACTGTGCTCTTTGGATCCAGTCAATGTATGTAGGTACTTCAATCATAGATTTGAAGCTATGATATCTTTCATCATGAATAAGAAGAATCCACCTCTTGGAGAGGTGTTGGATTTCTTCTGGAGAAAGGAGTACCAAGCAAGAGGTGCTCCTCATATACATATGTTGCTGTGGATCAAGGATGCACCTAAATTTGGAACGGATCCAGAAGACTCAGTGATGAGTTTCATCCAACAGTATTCTACGTGTGCTGTTCCAAACACAAAGGAGAAGAAAAGCCTAAGAGAAAAAGTTCTGCGTTTCCAAAGCCATCGATGTGGAAAGTACTGCCGTCGTAAATTCCGAAACAAGGACAAGTTCTACACCAAATGTCGTTTCGGCTTTCCACGACCGGTGATTTCTAAAGGAAGAGTAAACAGTTTGATGTCTTCGCTGCGACATAATGTCATGAAGAAATCACCTAAAAACACATACAATTTGAAGAGGAACGAAGAGTCCAAGTACATCAACGACTACAACCCGGTGATTTTGTCCATGTGGAATGCTAACATGGATATACAGTTTGTGGCTGATAACTGTATGGCTGTGGCTCGGTATGTGACGTCTTACATCACCAAAAAAGAGAAGACAGAATTGAAGGATATGTGGGAGGACATTTCCCATGAAAAGAGCCTCAGCAAGAAGTTGTACAGTTTCAGTCTGAAGATGTTGTCGCATCGAGAAATTGGAGCTTACGAATGCTCTGACCGGTTGTCTTCAGCAAGTCTCTATGCCAAGTCCAGGAGTATCGTTTGGGCGAGTCTTGGTCTTGCTGCAACGCGTAATCGAGTTCTGAAACCTGTGCGGGAAATTGAGTATTTGGCGGAAAAGGAGCCAAACAGTACCGACATTTTGAAGACCAACATGTTGGATACATATTATCCAAATAGAAGCAGTCACCTCGACAATGTTTGTCTGTATGAGGTTCTTCAAAATTACATATTCAAGAGGAACATCAAAGAAGATACTGAGAAAGGAGTGTATGCTGTAATAGGAAGTGAGGGATGTCTGGTCAAGCAAAGAAAATGCCACTTGGTAAACCATCGAAAATTGAGTGGCGAATCTCCTGAAAAAAAGGAGTTTTTCTATTTAGCACTTTTGCAACTTTTCAAGCCTTGGCGTGCAGAAGAGGAACTGCTTGGAGATTTCCTCTGTTACGAAGACTCTTTCAATGCCGCCAAGGAGACCATAGAATGTCCTGCTTTTCCCAAATATGTAGAAATGTTGAATGCGGAAATTGAGCAGGAAGCAACGATTGCAGCCGAGATTGCCAGAGACAGTTCTCAGGACAGTCAGAGTTCTGCTTCATTGAGTCAGGATCCACTAGGAGGACCTGTTATCGAAAATGAAGCTGCCACTGCCATGAATGAAGTGGAAAGAGCCATGGCACATGCTCAGGAGGATGCGGTTAACTTAGAAGAGTTGGAAAGACAACTCAACGTTGAGCAGAGGAAAATATATGACGAAGTTACCATGCAAATTGATCATGGATTAAGTCATGACAAGAAAGAGTGCTCATGTACGTCGTTGAAGCCTGTCCGACTGTACGTGAGTGGAGAAGCGGGAACTGGAAAAAGTTTCCTCTTTAAAGCAATTTCATGCTATTTACAGGAAAGGACAGAGTCATCGCTGTCTTGTGTTGTCACCGCTCCAACTGGACTGGCAGCACATAACATTAAAGGGATTACTTTACATCGTTTACTGATGCTGCCAGTGGAGCATGACAACAAATTACAATATCACAAGCTATCTGGAGATGCTTGTTTTGAAGTTTCAAGAATCTTGAGGAAAATGAAACTTCTTATCATTGACGAAGTAAGCATGGTTTCCAATGTCATGCTTGCCTTTGTGCATTTGAGAATGCAAGAAGTTCTCAAAACAGAGTATGATGTGTTATTTGGTGGCAAACACATCATTGTTTTCGGAGATCTTCTGCAGCTGACACCAGTGAAAGGGCAACCTGTGTTCAAAATGCTCACGCATGAAGATACCAGGAAGTGCCTAGGCAGCATTGGCAACGTCAATATATGGTTAAACTTCAATTATGCTGAACTGCATGAAAATATGCGTCAGGCGAAGGATGAAGTTTACAAGACTATTCTACAAGATGTTAGAATTGGAAAAGTGACCGAGCATGGGAAAAAAGCTTTACATGCACGATTACTGTCAAATTTATATCCAGAACAAGATGTTGTGCCTGAGAATATTTTTCAGAAAATTACTGATAAGAAATCTGGAATATGTTTGATGCCAACTCTTGCAGAATGTGCCAAATTCAACAACAAAATGTTGCATTTAGAAAAGCAAGAGATTGTGAAACTGGAAGCTATTGACAGAGTAGAGCATATGGGATCAACAATTATTTTGTCTGAGAATCTGAAAACAAAATTGGATTCATTAGAGAAGAGTATATCTAAAACTGCAGGTTTTGAAAAGACTCTGAATGTGTGCTTGAACTGCCGTATAATTTTAAGAAGGAATTTACATGTTGAAAGAGGTCTGGTAAATGGATCAATGGGTAATGTTGTTGATTTTGTAAAATACAGAAATAGAGATGGAATTGAATTTTTAAAAATTAAATTTGATGGCATTGAGGAAGTACAGCTAATTGGTCGTTGCTCTGCTAGATTTTTGCTTGTAAAAGACTTATATGTTCGCCGTAAGCAGTTTCCTGTTTGCTTGGCATATGCGGTGACAATCCATAAATCGCAAGGTTTAAGTGTAGACTGTGCATTGGTGAATATTGGCAGTTCTGTGTTCAAGGAGGGTATGGCATATGTGGCATTGTCACGAGTTAGAACTTTATCGGGATTGTACTTGATTGAGTGTGATGTCACAAACATTTGTGCGGATCTAGATTGTGTTAAGGAATACAATAGGTTAAGAAGAGAGTATGCGTCACATTTGCCTCAATATCCTTTGTTTGAGAAACGTGTGGTAGGCCGGAAACGAAGAAATGTGACCAATACTGGGGAGGTTGTAGCAAAAAGACGAAAAGTCGATGAACCTAAAATTCCAAGCAGAAATAAAAAGGATTCTGTTGAAGATGTTGTTGGTTTTCAATTTGAAAACAGTTCTGGTGTCAACTGCTATGCTAATGTAGTGGTTAATGTTTTGTTTTCTCTAGAAAATGTAAAAGAAGAGATTGTGGTCAATTCTGATCAAAGATTTTGCAGTTTGTTAAATTCTGTGTTAGAGAAATGTAGCACTGATAGAAGAAACATAGAAAGTGTGTCTGAAATTCGAAATCTGTTAGACAGATGTTCAGGCCAAACACAATTCTCTCAAAATATTCAGCAAGAATGTCAGGAGTTTTTAATGTATATGCTTGATGTATTGCATGCTGAAGGTGTAGATGTAGATCAGCTGTTTGGGCTTTCTTATCAATGGCAGCATGACTGCGAGAACTGTATGGTACAAGTACTACTAGTGTAGACTCAGAAAGATTTATATATTTAACTTTGCCAGACAGTAAATCAGTCTCCTTTAATAAGCTAGTAAAAGCAGCTGATCACAACATGGAGTGTAGCCAATGTAAATCTGAAATGATGTCCACATTATTTATACGAACATATGGCCAGTATGTCATTTTAATGTTCCAACGATGTAGGCCTGATGGAACAAAATTGACAACTTTAATTAAAAATTTTGTAGCTTCGCAGTTGTCAATATCAGGAAGGACTTTTGTAACTGCAGCAATTATATATCATGACGGCCCTTCAATAACATCAGGACATTACACAGCTTATTTAAAGTCTAGAAATGGCTGGTCATTCTGCAACGATTCTGTTTTAATTTTCAAAAAAAAATTGCCGTATGACCTTAAAAACTCTTACCTGGTGTTTTTAAAACCAAAATTTTAGGGAAATAATCTTGGGATGTGCTCTGTGGAATTTCAAGAAGTTCTAATGGCTCCTACACAATTTGGCCTTGAGGATAAGTGTAGTTCAGAGACATAAGTTCTAACCATAAGACTGGACGTCATGGAGAGATAAGTGCACTTTGAATGAGTTCAGAAAAACTATTTCTTTTTATAAGCTAATTGAAGCAGCCAATCAAAACATAGAGTAGAGGGAATGTAAGTCTGCAACGCTGTCTACTGTTTTACATTGCTTTGTGATTGAAAGTGATGTAGAGAATTAAATAATTGTAGTAGTCATAGAGTTAGTGTAAGTCTGCTTCATAGTAAGCAGTATCAGTGTCATAGGAAATGTAGAACATGACTGAGCAAGAAGGGGAAGATATTACTATTCCAGGATTGTGAAAATGATCTTCAACATTTTAATTCTGAAAGTTGCGGAAATGCCAAATGACGGGATTGGCTTACAAGAAATCCAAGAGTTATAAATGGGTCTGACAAGATTTGGCCTTGTGGAAACTTGTGGTAGAGAGCAAGAAGTCATTTATTGCATGTAACATGTTTTTAAAAACGATGGAGATTTTCTTTCAGAAAGTGGCGGGCTGAAAGTAATAACAGCACAAAAGAGTGTAAGCTGTTCATAAGACATCCTTTGACGTCATGGAAAGTAAGTTAACTTTAAGGAGTTCTGAATTCTGATTTCTTATGTTGTATGGGTTTTTTAAACACAATCATTTTGATTGTGTTTTTTTTCCCCGCTGTTATATGATGAATACCTTCAAGTCACTGTTTTTAGTGAATTTTGATACATTCTGAGAACAGCAAAAATAAACCATTTAACATGTATAATTAATTCTGTACTTAATTCTGTACTGTTTGCATTTATGATGTATATGTAGAACTGTGTAGGAGGCATGGAGAAGGTGAGGCTTCTGTAAGTGTCAAAGTTGTTGCATGCAGTGCTGCACTTCTGCGTATTCTTTCATATGCTAGACTACATCTGCACAATGAGATACCTAAGCAAAGGAAACACAAGTGATGTGATTGTGAAATGAGCAAAATAAATTGCACGTATTTCAATTACATCACCTGTGTTTCCTATCATTACGAATCACATTGTGCAGATCAAGTTTAGGTCTGGCCAGGGAAACATAGGAGGTTTGGACTTTGTTCAAGAGTGCAGTGGACATGACTCACTTCATTGGTAGACCTTCACATGTATTATGTCCTCTATTCTCTTCAACAACTCGAAATTTCATCTGCAACCCTGAGTAGGCCTCACCTCAAACAAACCTCTGGACACATCTTATTGGCATCCTGAAGCAATTATTTAAAATTTTAGTGTCTTGCGACACTTTTCTGAGACAACAGCAATGCAAAAGATGCACCATGTTTTAAGATAGGCCTCACTTAATTTGCATCAAGATACTGTTAGTTTAAAATGTATATCTTTAGGACTGTGTAGGGGGCCTGGAGAAGCAGAAGCTTCTGTAAGTGTCAAAGTTGTTGAAAAACTGTTTGTCCTTCAATCTTTTCCCTTGTCTTTTGTAATTTTTAAATACATGTTTTAATATTTTTGAAATGTTTGTTCTCTCTTTCACAGATTGAAAGTATAAAAACAAAAAGTGAGTAATTTAACGACAATTATAAGGTAAATGCTTTGTACTCTTTTCGTTACATTTCTATCACATTCACCTACTATTAGTTCCACTGCTTCATTTCTTTAACTCTCAGTTTCCTGCCTTTGCTACTTCCCTCATTCCTTTCTCTATTACCTACTTACTCAACTCCTTCCACTCTTTTTCTCAGTCCCTCTCTTCTCATAGTTCCTCACTCTTGTTCACTCACTCCGTCTCTATTACTCTTAGTGTCTTTGACTGATCACTCTATCACTACTTGTTCATAATGCTTTCTCTGTGTAGTTGAAGCACACTAAGGGGCATATTATGAATACAGCCAATAAAATTATTGCTATTTTTATTGGCAGAAAACTGGTGCAAAAGTGGTTTTAGCGGCAGTTTTCTGCCGCAAAAGCAGCTTTAGCGACACATTTCTGCCAATAAAAGCTGCAAAACTTTTATTGCCTATGTTGATGATATGGCTCTATGTTACTTACATTTCTTTGCTGTTTCAATTAATCTTTTTCTGTTATTTTTTGTTTTCTGTTTTCTATTTTTTCTCTCTGTTATTCCCCATGTTTTAATCTTATTTTGAACATTCACTCACATTCTCCAAGAAACTCTTCTTTGTTAATGTTATACTCTCTTTTTTTTCTTTCACTTCGTTATCTATTTTGTTTTTCACAATTATATCCTCTTCCGTCTTTTCTTCGGTAAATAGATCTATTAAACAGTATCTCTTCTTTACTCCCTATAGCTGTCTTTCTTTTAACATCACTCTCTGTTTACTTTCCTTATACTTACTCTTTTTTTTTTTTTTTTTTTTTGGGTTAGCTCCCGGTCCGCGTACCGGGAAGCTAACCCGGGAGCGAACCAAAAGAAATAGAGCTTGCCAGAGTGCTAAACATTCTAGCAATTTTTTTTGAAAGGGAAGGTAGTTCTGAAAAGAACTTTTTTTTTATATTTTTGTTGTTTTATATATTTTTTTTTTTGTTGAAATTTTTTTGTTTTTTTTGTATTTTTTGAACGATTTTATATTTTTTGGGTTTTTTTTGGGGGGGGGGAAACAACAAAAAACAGGCGTTGAAAAGGGCTCAACAGGAGCAAAAAAAAAATTACTGGGGGCGGTTAGGGCAATCATGGTGTTCATACGCCAGGTTGAGTGCATTGATGCTCATGTTGCCACACGCTAACAACGCACGACAGTGCATACAAGAGTGTATCATGTGGCCAAAATTTTCTTGTATATTTGGCGCAGTTTCCCGTGCCTCTTCTGGTGTTAATGAAATTGGTAATCTTGGTCTGGCCACAGGAGTTGGTCTTGGATTGTCCTGCATATCCCTTATTTCCGCCCGGCTGTAATTTAGTGGATGCTTCCTTGTCATGTGCCTGTGCATTGTGTGATTTCCATAACTATATTTCTTGTCCGTCCCTCTTGATAATTGTTCTTTGCATATGCGGCAGGTGACATACCTCGCATTGACTTTTTTTTGGCCACGAGGGATCGAATAAAACTGCCAGATGAAACTGGCTTTCTTTCTGGAAACCCAGGGCACCTCTTCTAAGAACTGTGGTTCTTCTCCCTCCTCATCCATTTCTTCATCTTCCTCCTCAGTGTTGGTAATGACCTGGGGAGGTGGTCCTCTCTTCCCATGAGGAGGTGGAGGTGGTGGTGGGGGTGCACCAGCTGAAGCTACCAATGAAGCCATTTCTCATATAGTAGTAAAGGTCTTCCTCTCACAATGGTGAAAGTCAGAGTGAGGAAAGAAGGAGGGGTTTTCATCATTTGGGAAAAACAATACTTCTCAACCAATGAAAAGTGTTATTTTTAGGTCACCTGACCTAGCCTTACATCATTATGAAACCAAAAGTGAAATGAACCAATGAAAAGTGTTATTAACAAGTCACATGACCTGTTATGCTTACGTTACGCGCTCCGGTCCGCGCCCCGGATAGCTTCCGGCTCGCTGCGCTTCGCGCCTCGGTCCGCGCCCCGGGGCACTTCCGGGTGCGCTAATGCGGTACGTCACAAGACGCATTACGCGGCAACGCGATACGTCGCGCTTTCGCGACGCGCCGCTGATCGCTTCCGGGGAGCTGCGTTTCGCGCCTCGGTCCGCGCCCCGGGGCACTTCCGGGTGCGCTAACGCAGTACGTCATAAGACGCATTACGCGGCAACGCGATACCGTCACTATGTTGATTTCTTACCGGTTCGCGGACCGGGTCGCGGCATTAAATTGAGCTAACGGGAAGCTTCCCGGTTCGCGGACCGGGAGCGAAACAAAAAAAATATTTAAAAAAAATTATTAATAAACATATAAAATATATTTTTGGATTTAAAGAAGAATACATTTTACAGCTATAGATATTAGATTTTAAAAAACCAATGAAATTCACTGAAAAAACCATAGGTTATAGACCATATATAGTTAGGAATTAGCATTTACAAAACCTTGAAAATTCACTGAAAAAACCATAGGTTATACACCATATATAGTTAGGAATTAGCATTTAAAAAACCTTATTTTACTCACACAAAACCATTGAAATTCCATATATAGTTAGTTGTACTAACTATATATCGCGCACCCGCAATCCACTGCTGATCATGTCACATATTACATCATTCATGACATGGTCAGTGACATCACTGATGACATCACTGATGACATCTCAAATGACATCACTGATGACATCACTGATGACATCTCAAATGACATCACTGATGACATCACTGATGACAACATCCAGTGACTGTATGTTTCTGTAAAGTTAAAATATGTCTTACATATTGAAGAATGAGTGGATGTATAAGTGTCTGAACAAAGGATTTAGTAGGTGCATGACTGACTGTATGAGTGAGTGATTAAATGTGTCTCACTGAGTGCATGGGTTAGTGACTAAACTGTCTTAATTTGTGCATCATTATGTCTGTTGTTCTGTAAACTGCTGCATGTGTTGATCAGTAGCTATATGATTAACTATATGGGTCATTAATTGGTTGCCCAAGTAATTGTATGGGAGACTGAGAGTGTTTATGGGTGGCTGGGAGGTGTATGACTCTCTGCATAGATGTGTGAGCAGTTGATTCACTAGGTGTATGGGTTCAAAAGTGCATGTGGAAACATCTGTATGGGCGGTTGACTGTGTGCATGAGTGCATTGGTGAGTGAATGGATATCTCAGTGCTACATGTCAAAGTAAGTACATATGTAAAACACAGTACATGTGAGAGTTGACATATATAAATAACTGTGCATAAGAGCCAGTGAATGTGTGAGTGGCTGTATGGATCATTGTGAACTTGTATCCAGGATTGTATAAGTGAGTAAATATGTGTTAGTATATGTTTCAATAAGTAAGGTGTGTATAACTGTATAGTTGAGGAAATGGAGGTGTGATTGATTCTTTGCATGACTGACTAGGTGTGTGAGTAACTCCATGGATGAGTGACAGTCTGTGAGTGTCTGTTTTCACTGAGTGTATATAAGGTTATATTAGAGTCTGAAGAGGTTCATCGTATTATCACATGAATGATGTCATCAGTGATGTGATCAGTAATGTCAAATGAGATGTCATCAGTGATGTCATCAGTGATGTCATTTGAGATGTCATCAGTGATGTCATTTGAGATGTCATCAGTGATGTCATCAGTGATGTCATTTGAGATGTCATCAGTGATGTCATCAGTGATGTCATTTGAGATGTCATCAGTGATGTCATCAGTGATGTCACTGACCATGTCATGCATGATGTAATATGTGACATGATCAGCAGTGGATTGCGGGTGCGCGATATATAGTTAGTACAACTAACTATATATGGAATTTCAATGGTTTTGTGTGAGTAAAATGAGGTTTTTTAAATGCTAATTCCTAACTATATATGGTGTATAACCTATGGTTTTTTCAGTGAATATATATATATATATATATATATATATATATTCACTGAAAAAACCATAGGTTATAGACCATATATAGTTAGGAATTAGCATTTACAAAACCTTGAAAATTCACTGAAAAAACCATAGGTTATAGACCATATATAGTTAGGAATTAGCATTTAAAAAACCTTATTTTACTCACACAAAACCATTGAAATTCCATATATAGTTAGTTGTACTAACTATATATCGTGCACCCGCAATCCACTGCTGATCATGTCACATATTACATCATTCATGACATGGTCAGTGACATCACTGATTACATCACTGATGACATCTCAAATGACATCACTGATGACATCACTGATGACATCTCAAATGACATCACTGATGACATCACTGATGACATCTCAAATGACATCACTGATGACATCACTGATGACAACATCCAGTGACTGTATTTTTCTGTAAAGTTAAAATATGTCTTGAGTGGATGTATAAGTGTCTGGATGAAGGATTTAGTAGGGGCATGACTGACTGTATGAGTGACTGATTAAATGTGTCTCACTGAGTGCATGGGTTAGTGACTAAACTGTCTTAATTTGTGCATAATTATGTCTGTTGTTCTGTAAACTGCTGCATGTGTTGATCAGTAGCTATATGATTAACTATATGGGTTATTGATTGGTTGCCCAAGCATTTGTATGGGAGACTGAGTGTGTGTGTGGGTGGCTGGGAGGTGTATGACTCTCTGCATAGATGTGTGAGCAGTTGATTGACTAGATGTATGGGTTCAAAAGTGCATGTGGAAACAGCTGTATGGGCAGTTGACTGTGTGCATGAGTGTATTGGTGAGTGAATGGATATCTCACTGCTACATGTTAAAGTAAGTACATATGTAAAATACAGTACATGTGAGAGTTGACATATATAAATAACTGTGCATAAGAGCCAGTGAATGTGTGAGTGGCTGTATGGATCATTGTGAACTTGTATCCAGGATTGTATAAGTGAGTAAATATGTTTTAGTATATGTTTGAATAAGTAAGGTGTGTATAACTGTATAGTTGAGGAAATGGAGGTGTGATTGATTCTTTGTATGACTGACTAAGTGTCTGAGTAACTCCATGGATGAGTGACAGTCTATGAGTGTCTGTTTACACTGATTGTATCTAAGGTTATATTAGAGTCTGAAGAGGTTCATCGTATTATCACATGAATGATGTCATCAGTGATGTGATCAGTAATGTCAAATGAGATGTCATCAGTGATGTCATCAGTGATGTCATTTGAGATGTCATCAGTGATGTCATTTGAGATGTCATCAGTGATGTCATCAGTGATGTCATTTGAGATGTCATCAGTGATGTCATCAGTGATGTCATTTGAGATGTCATCAGTGATGTCATCAGTGATGTCACTGACCATGTCATGAATGATGTAATATGTTACATGATCAGCAGTGGATTGCGGGTGCGCGATATATAGTTAGTACAACTAACTATATATGGAATTTCAATGGTTTTGTGTGAGTAAAATAAGGTTTTTTAAATGCTAATTCCTAACTATATATGGTCTATAACCTATGGTTTTTTCAGTGAATTTTCAAGGTTTTGTAAATGCTAATTCCTAACTATATATGGTCTATAACCTATGGTTTTTTCAGTGAATTTCATTGGTTTTTTAAAAGCTAATATCTGTAGCTGTAAAATGTATTCTTCTTTAAATCCAAAAATATATTTTATATGTTTATTAATAATTTTTTTTAAATATTTTTTTTGTTTCGCTCCCGGTCCGCGAACCGGGAAGCTTCCCGTTAGCTCAATTTAATTCCGCGACCCGGTCCGCGAACCGGTAAGAAATCAACATAGTGACGGTATCGCGTTGCCGCGTAATGCGTCTTATGACGTACTGCGTTAGCGCACCCGGAAGTGCCCCGGGGCGCGGACCGAGGCGCGAAACGCAGCTCCCCGGAAGCGATCCGCGGCGCGAAAGCGCGACGTATCGCGTTGCCGCGAAATGCGTCTTGTGACGTATCGCGTTAGCGCACCCGGAAGTGTCCCGGGGCGCGGACCGGGGCGCGAAGCTTAGCGACCCGGAAGCTAACCGGGGAGCGTTCCGCAGCGCGTAACATGAGCGTGAGAGGTCATGTGACTTGTTAATAAAACTTTTCATTGGTTCATTTCACTTTTGGTTTCATAATGATGGAAGGCTAGGTCAGGTGACTTAAAAATAACACTTTTCATTGGTTGAGAAGTATTGTTTATTCCCAAATGATGAAAACCCCTCCTTCTTTCCTCACTCTGACTTTCATCATTGTGAGAGGAAGACCTATTTGGATTGTTGGAAAATGGCTTCATTGGTAGCTTCAGCTGGTGGACCCCCACCACCACCACCACCTCCTCATGGGAAGAGAGGACCACCTCCCCAGGTCCTGACCAACACTGAGGAGGAAGAGGAAGAAATGGATGAGGAGGGAGAAGAACCACAATTTTTAGAAGAGTTGCCCCGGGTTTCCAGAAAGAAAGCCAGTTTCATCTGGCAGTTTTTTTCAATACCTCGTGGCCAAAAAAAAGTCAACGCGAGGTATGTCACCTGCCTGATATGCAAGGAACAATTGTCCAGAGGGACGGACAAAAAATATAGCTTTGGAAATCATACAATGCACAGGCACATGACGAGGAAACATCCCCTAAATTACAGCCGGGCGGAATTAAGGGATATGCACGACAATCCAAGACCAACTCCTGTGGCCAGACCAACAATACCGGTTTCTTTAACACCAGAAGAGGCACGGGAAACTGTGCCAAATATTCAAGAAAATTTTGGGCACATGATTCACTTATGTATGCACTGTCGTGCATTATTAGCTTGTGGCAACATGAGCATCAATGCACTCAACCTGGCGTATGAACACCATGATTGCCCTAACCGCCCCCAGTAATTTTTTTTGCTCCTGTTGAGCCCTTTTCAACGCTAGTTTTTTGTTGTTTCCCCCCCCCCCAAAAAAAACCAAAAAAAATATAAAATCGTTCAAAAAATACAAAAAAAACAAAAAATGTTCAAAAAATAAAAAAAAATATAAAACAACAAAAATATTTTAAAAAAGTTCTTTTCAGAACTACCTTCCCTTTCCAAAAAAATTGCTAGAATGTTTAGCACTCTGGCAAGCTCTATTTCTTTTGGTTCGCTTCCGGGTTAGCTTCCCGGTACGCGGACCGGGAGCTAACCCAAAAATTTAAAAAAAAATAAAAAGTGTAAGTATAAGGAAAGGAAACAGAGAGTGATGTTAAAAGAAAGACAGCTATAGGGAGTAAAGACCAGATACTGTTTAATAGATCTATTTACCGAAGAAAAGACAGAAGAGGGTATAATTGTGAAAAACAAAATAGATAACGAAGTGAAAGAAAAAAAAAGAGAGTATAACATTAACAAAGAAGAGTTTCTTGGAGAATGTGAGTGAATGTTCAAAATAAGATTAAAACATGAGGAATAACAGAGAGAAAAAATAGAAAACAGAAAACAAAAAATAACAGAAAAAGATTAATTGAAACAGCAAAGAAATGTAAGTAACATAGAGCCATATCATCAACATAGGCAATAAAAGTTTTGCAGCTTTTATTGGCAGAAATGTGTCGGTAAAACTGCTTTTGTGGCAGAAAACTGCCACTAAAACCACTTTTGCACCAGTTTTCTGCCAATAAAAAGAGCAATAATTTTATTGGCTGTGTTCATAATATTCCCCTTAGTGTGCTTCAACTACACAGAGAAAGCATTATGAACAAGTAGTGATAGAGTGATCAGTCAAAGACACTAAGAGTAATAGAGACGCAGTGAGTGAACAAGAGTGAGGAACTATGAGAAGAGAGGGACTGAGAAAAAGAGTGGAAGGAGTTGAGTAAGTAGGTAATAGAGAAAGGAATGAGGGAAGTAGCAAAGGCAGGAAACTGAGGGTTAAAGAAATGAAGCTGTCAAACTACTAGTAGGTGAATGTGATAGAAATGTAACGAAAAGAGTACAAAACATTTACCTTATAATTGTCATTAACTTACTCACTTTTTGTTTTTATACTTTCAATCTGTGAAAGAGAGAACAAACATTTGAAAAATATTAAAACATGTATTTAAAAATTAGAAAAGACAAGGGAAAAGATTGAAGGACAAACAGTTTTTCAACAACTTTGACACTTACAGAAGCTTCTGCTTCTCCAGGCCCCCTACACAGTCCTAAAGATATACATTTTAAACTAACAGTATCTTGATGCAGATGAAGTGAGGCCTATCTTAAAACATGGTGCATCTTTTGCATTGCTGTTGTTTCAGAAAAGTGTCGCAAGACACTAAAATTTTAAATAATTGCTTCAGGATGCCAATAAGATGTCTACTATCCAGAGGTTTGTTTCAGGTGAGGCCTACTCAGGGTTGCAGATGAGATTTACACTTGTTGAAGAGTACAGAGGAGATAATACATGTGAAGGTCTACCAATGAAGTGAGTCATGTCCACTGCACTCTTCAACAAAGTTCAAACCTCCTATGTTTCCCTGGACAGACCTAAACTTGATCTGCACAATGTGATTCGTAATGATAGGAAACACAGGTGATGTAAATGAAATACGTGCAATTTATTTTGCTCATTTCACAATCACATCACTTGTGTTTCCTTTGCTTAGGTATCTCATTGTGCAGATGTAGTCTATCATATGAAAGAGTACGCAGAAGTGCAGCACTGCATGCAACAACTTTGACACTTACAGAAGCCTCAGCTTCTCCATGCCTCCTACACAGTTCTACATATACATCATAAATGCAAACAGTACAGAATTAATTATACATGTTAAATGGTTTATTTTTGCTGTTCTCAGAATGTATCAAAATTCACTAAAAACAGTGACTTGAAGGTATTCATCATATAACAGCAGGGAAAAAAAAACACAATCAAAATGATTGTGTTTAAAAAACCCATACAACATAAGAAATGAAAATTCAGAACTCCTTAAAGTTAACTTACTTTCCATGACGTCCAAGGATGTCCTATGAACAGCTTACACTCTTTTGTGCTGTTATTACTTTCAGCCCGCCACTTTCTGAAAGAAAATCTCCATCGTTTTTAAAAACACGTTACATGCAATAAATGACTTCTTGCTCTCTACCACAAGTTTCCACAAGGCCAAATCTGGTCAGAGCCATTTATAACTCTTGGATTTCTTGTAAGCCAATCCCGTCATTTGGCATTTCCGCAACTTTCAGAATTAAAATGTTGAAGATCATTTTCACAATCCTGGAATAGTAATATCTTCCCCTTCTTGCTCAGTCATGTTCTACATTTCCTATGACACTGATACTGCTTACTATGAAGCAGACTTACACTACCTCTATGACTACTACAATTATTTAATTCTCTACATCACTTTTAATCACAAAGCAATGTAAAACAGTAGACAGCATTGCAGACTTACATTCCCTCTACTCCATGTTTTGATTGGCTGCTTCAATTAGCTTATAAAAAGAAACAGTTTTTCTGAACTCATTCAAAGTGCACATATTTCTCCATGATGTCCAGTCCTATGGTTAGAAGTTATGTCTCTGAAATACACTTATCCTCAAGGCCAAATTGTGTAGGAGCCATTAGAACTTCTTGAAATTCCACAGAGCACATCCCGAGATTATTTCCCTAAAATTTTGGTTTTAAAAACACCAGGTAAGAGTTTTTAAGGTCATACGGCAATTTGTTTTTGAAAATTAAAACAGAATCATTGCAGAATGACCAGCCATTTCTAGACTTTAAATAAGCTGTGTAATGTCCTGATGTTATTGAAGGGCCATCATGATATATAATTGCTGCAGTTACAAAAGTCCTTCCTGATATTGACAACTGCGAAGCTACAAAATTTTTAAATAAAGTTGTCAATTTTGTTCCATCAGGCCTACATCGTTGGAACATTAAAATGACATACTGGCCATATGTTTGTATAAATAATGTGGACATCATTTCAGATTTACATTGGCTACACTCCATGTTGTGATCAGCTGCTTTTACTAGCTTATTAAAGGAAACTGATTTACTGTCTGGCAAAGTTAAATATATAAATCTTTCTGAGTCTACACTAGTAGTACTTGATACCATACAGTTCTCGCAGTCATGCTGCCATTGATAAGAAAGCCCAAACAGCTGATCTACATCTACACCTTCAGCATGTAATACATCAAGCATATACATTAAAAACTCCTGACAATCTTGCTGAATATTTTGAGAGAATTGTGTTTGGCCTGAACATCTGTCTAACAGATTTCGAATTTCAGACACACTTTCTATGTTTCTTCTATCAGTGGTACATTTCTCTAACACAGAATTTAACAAACTGCAAAATCTTTGATCAGAATTGACCACAATCTCTTCTTTTACATTTTTTAGAGAAAACAAAACATTAACCACTACATTAGCATAGCAGTTGACACCAGAACTGTTTTCAAACTGAAAACCAACAACATCTTCAACAGAATCCTTTTTGTTTCTGCTTGTAATTTTAGGTTCATTGACTTTTTGTCTTTTTGCTACAACCTCCCCAGTATTGTTCTCATTTCTTCGTTTCCGGCCTACCACACGTTTCTCAAACAAAGGATACTGAGGCAAATGTGGCGCATACTCTCTTCTTAACCTATTGTATTCCTTAACACAATCTAGATCCGCACAAATGTTTGTGACATCACACTCAATCAAGTACAATCCCAATAAAGTTCTAACTCGTGACAATGCCACATATGCCATACCCTCCTTGAACACAGAACTGCCAATATTCACCAATGCACTGTCTACACTTAAACCTTGCGATTTATGAATTGTCACCGCATATGCCAAGCAAACAGGAAACTGCTTACGGCGAACATATAAGTCTTTTACAAGCAAAAATCTAGCAGAACAACGAGCAATTAGCTGTACTTCCTCAATGCCATCAAATTTAATTTTTAAAAATTCAATTCCATCTCTATTTCTGTATTTCACAAAATCAACAACATTACCCATTGATCCATTTACCAGACCTCTTTCAACATGTAAATTCCTTCTTAAAATTATACGGCAGTTCAAGCACACATTCAGAGTCTTTTCAAAACCTGCAGTTTTAGATATACTCTTCTCTAATGAATCCAATTTTGTTTTCAGATTCTCAGACAAAATATTTGTTGATCCCATATGCTCTACTCTATCAATAGCTTCCAGTTTCACAATCTCTTGCTTTTCTAAATGCAACATTTTGTTGTTAAATTTGGCACATTCTGCAAGAGTTGGCATCAAACATATTCCAGATTTCTTCTCAGTAATTGTCTGAAAAATATTCTCAGGCACAACATCTTGTTCTGGATATAAATTTGACAGTAATCGTGCATGTAAAGCTTCTTTCCCATGCTCGGTCACTTTTCCAATTCTAACATCTTGTAGAATAGTCTTGTAAACTTCATCCTTCGCCTGACGCATATTTTCATGCAGTTCAGCATAATTGAAGTTTAACCATATATTGACGTTGCCAATGCTGCCTAGGCACTTCCTGGTATCTTCATGCGTGAGCATTTTGAACACAGGTTGCCCTTTCACTGGTGTCAGCTGCAGAAGATCTCCGAAAACAATGATGTGTTTGCCACCAAATAACACATCATACTCTGTTTTGAGAACTTCTTGCATTCTCAAATGCACAAAGGCAAGCATGACATTGGAAACCATGCTTACTTCGTCAATGATAAGAAGTTTCATTTTCCTCAAGATTCTTGAAACTTCAAAACAAGCATCTCCAGATAGCTTGTGATATTGTAATTTGTTGTCATGCTCCACTGGCAGCATCAGTAAACGATGTAAAGTAATCCCTTTAATGTTATGTGCTGCCAGTCCAGTTGGAGCGGTGACAACACAAGACAGCGATGACTCTGTCCTTTCCTGTAAATAGCATGAAATTGCTTTAAAGAGGAAACTTTTTCCAGTTCCCGCTTCTCCACTCACGTACAGTCGGACAGGCTTCAACGACGTACATGAGCACTCTTTCTTGTCATGACTTAATCCATGATCAATTTGCATGGTAACTTCGTCATATATTTTCCTCTGCTCAACGTTGAGTTGTCTTTCCAACTCTTCTAAGTTAACCGCATCCTCTTGAGCATGTGCCATGGCTCTTTCCACTTCATTCATAGCAGTGGCAGCTTCATTTTCAATAACAGGTCCTCCTAGTGGATCCTGATTCAATGAAGCAGAACTCTGACTGTCCTGAGAACTGTCTCTGGCAATCTCGGCTGCAATCGTTGCTTCCTGCTCAATTTCCGCATTCAACATTTCTACATATTTGGGAAAAGCAGGACATTCTATGGTCTCCTTGGCGGCATTGAAAGAGTCTTCGTAACAGAGGAAATCTCCAAGCAGTTCCTCTTCTGCACGCCAAGGCTTGAAAAGTTGCAAAAGTGCTAAATAGAAAAACTCCTTTTTTTCAGGAGATTCGCCACTCAATTTTCGATGGTTTACCAAGTGGCATTTTCTTTGCTTGACCAGACATCCCTCACTTCCTATTACAGCATACACTCTTTTCTCAGTATCTTCTTTGATGTTCCTCTTGAATATGTAATTTTGCAGAACCTCATACAGACAAACATTCTCGAGGTGACTGCTTCGATTTGGATAATATGTATCCAACATGTTTGTCTTCAAAATGTCGGTACTGTTTGGCTCCTTTTCCGCCAAATACTCAATTTCCCGCACAGGTTTGAGAACTCGATTACGCGTTGCTGCAAGACCAAGACTCGCCCAAACGATACTCCTGGACTTGGCATAGAGACTTGCTGAAGACAACCGGTCAGAACATTCGTACGCTCCGATTTCTCGATGCGACAACATCTTCAGACTGAAACTGTACAACTTCTTGCTGAGGCTCTTTTCATGGGAAATGTCCTCCCACATATCCTTCAATTCTGTCTTCTCTTTTTTGGTGATGTAAGACGTCACATACCGAGCCACAGCCATACAGTTATCAGCCACAAACTGTATATCCATGTTAGCATTCCACATGGACAAAATCACCGGGTTGTAGTCGTTGATGTACTTGGACTCTTCGTTCCTCTTCAAATTGTAAGTGTTTTTAGGTGATTTCTTCATGACATTGTGTCGCAGCGAAGACATCAAACTGTTTACTCTTCCTTTAGAAATCACCGGTCGTGGAAAGCCGAAACGACATTTAGTGTAGAACTTGTCCTTGTTTCGGAATTTACGACGGCAGTACTTTCCACATCGATGGCTTTGGAAACGCAGAACTTTTTCTCTTAGGCTTTTCTTCTCCTTTGCGTTTGGAACAGCACACGTAGAATACTGTTGGATGAAACTCATCACTGAGTCTTCTGGATCCGTTCCAAATTTAGGTGCATCCTTGATCCACAGCAACATATGTATATGAGGAGCACCTCTTGCTTGGTACTCCTTTCTCCAGAAGAAATCCAACACCTCTCCAATAGGTGGATTCTTCTTATTCATGATGAAAGACATCATAGCTTCAAATCTATGATTGAAGTACCTACATACATTGACTGGATCCAAAGAGCACAGTTCTCCGGGTGTCTTGAATTCGATGTTATCTACGTTAGCATTTGCCTCTCGTAGAAATTCAAGTAAGTCTTCCCAGCCATACTCGGCACAGCTCAGAGTGAGGAACCATGTGGGAGTACCTAAGTTCCTCAACATACATTTTAAATCACCATGACGACGGTACCAGTACTCATTAGTACCACGCTGACACGCCATGAGATTAATCAGGTGAGAATCCAAAATACTGTCTTGGACATTGACTTTATCCATAAAGTCACTTGCCGAGATGTTTTGCATGTGTATACCACTTTTCAAGATGTGGTTCACTGCATATGACAGTCCAGACAGATCGCTTTCAAACAGGAGATGAAACAAATAGGGAATGCATTGTCGAAACCTAGCATCTCCTGCATACAATCGCAAAGTCCGGTATTCAGAAGCAGGAATTTGATGAGGTCGCTCATCATATCTTCCTCCCTGACCTGTTGGAAAAAGCTGTGGGAAACACCGAGCTTCCAAACTTTCCTCCCAAACACTAATGGGACTCCCTTTGGCTTGTTTCATTTGAAACAACTCAATAGCATTCCCCATGACTTCCTTGGAATGCAAAGGATGAACACTATAATGTTCATATATTTCTTCACTAGTAGAGGGTTCTACTTTCTCAATTTGACCAGCACACAAATCGCTATCCTCTTCCTCACTTACTTCCTCTTCTGCAACATATACATTCTTATAGTATTTATTATTTTTTTTCAAATACAATGTTGCCTTTTTAACTTTCCTAACATCTACTAAATCTTGCCATATTTTCTTATTCTTTGTCGGAACCCCATTAACTAAGATAACCAGAGGTTCCACTTCCACTTTTTCTACTCCAATTGTGTTAATGTTTTTCTTCAAATCTAGAGGCAAATAAAAAACTCTTCCCTTTAATCCTCTCTGTAAATCTGATGGAGGCAATTTCCCTGTCTTTGGCTCCATTCTTACAATAGCCTGAAAGGGATGGATACTTTGAATCAAAATAGATTCATAAGTATTTAAATCCTTAAATTCAGAAGGAATCTCAATCAATTCCAGATTATTATGAACTGCTCTAGCAGGCATCTGGTTTTGATTTAATTTGTTACAACAATAAGTACACACACGTTGATCCAATCCCAAATCAAAACAATTTTCTACCATCAAGTATGTTGCGAAATCCTTCCATTCACTATTATTTTCCCTTTCACTTTTTGCATATAAATCCACTAACTTAGTCTGATTCTTATAATAAGTGCGTCGACAACACACACAAGTGAAATTTGGCCTCTCACTTGATTTGACCTGAAACGTCACAATTTCCCTCTGGAAATTATCTGTACTGGAAACCTGTACACTATCTTCCACATTACCTGCTTCTTCTTGGTCAATTTCAACATTCTCCTCTTTACTTCCAAAGTAACAAAACTCAATTTCTTCACATATATTCTTCACATCTATTTCAGAACCATGCAAAAGAGCAGCGCATAATTGTTTAAGCATAATTGCTGGACTCTTAGCATAATACAACATTCTAACTAATTTCCTCACTTTATTATGATGCACTGCTAGCATCCTGAAATGATGAAAAACACTCTGGCATACTCTCCTGGAAAGACAAGCCAGTGAATGACCATGCAAACCTGTCACTTCTCTCACTCTGCAAGGATCTAATTCTTGCAACAACATCATTTTCTGCTTCAAACTTTTCTTATTAAATGACCGTACAAAATCACAAAGCAAATTGATGGAATCCTGTCGCACACTGCAAATACTACTACACTTCCAGGTGTACACAGGACCCTTAGCACGTCTTCCTAAAACCTCATTACCTAACACCTCTTCTGCCTCTGTTGTCACAAGTTTTTCTTTTTCAACTGGACAACCATCTTTCACTTCATAAGCACGACCACTGGTGTCAACTGCATGCACCAAATCATTATCCTGGAAATAACTCTCCTCATTAAAAAATGCCTCACAGCTTGAACTATGCATCCATTCTCCAGAAAAAACTTCACAAAAATTACTACGATTAACTATTCTCTTCCATCTACTATTTCTTTTGAAATCATAAATTGCCTTGTTTAGCTTCCTAATTCTATTGATTATCAAAATAAATAACTTACGTTTAATTTCAAATGCCTGATCAATAACTTTCTCAACTTTTTTTTTTCTCTTATAAAAAACCAGTTTCTGTTGACCTTTCTTAATATTTTTTAACAAATTGCCAATTATCCTGTTGCGGAACATTCGTTTACGAATCTCCCTAAACTGTTGTTTCCTTCTACTATCATGCACAGAGTTATCTCTTGCTCTAGCAGTAACATTTTTCATTGGCCTTTCCTTTCCATTTGAATTCCTTCTCGTTTTATGGACTGAAACATTTTCTGTAGTAATATTTTTTTTACTACACATATTTCTTATGAAATATTTTGTGCTCTTACCCGGTGCATTCTTCGTGACTTGACAAATCTTTTTGTTAGAGGACTGCTGCTTATTTTGTTTCACCTGCTGTCTTTGACGTTTTGCAGCCTTTCTCTGTCTTTCTATTGTTGGCATGGTGAAATCTTGAAATGATCTGCAGTTGAATCTGTGGTAAAATATAATAAAAAATGTTATTAACCATTATTACCAAACAGTAAAACAATAACAGTGATCAAAAACTTAACACACTACTTGACATTTTAAATAGAAGATTTTTTAGTCCTTGCAAATTTACAATACAGAAATAGCAGAAAAGAAATGACATTTATATTTATGTTACCTGTGCTATTTTATATGTGAATCTGATCTAATTTTATGAGCATATTTTAATATTTTATTGAAGACACTACACATAACCTGCTTTTGAAGGTGTCTTTATTTTTAAATTAAACGGTTTACCTTTTTACTTTTTATTAATTATAAATTTTAAAAATAAATGTTTATATTTCGATAGGCTCAAGCAGGTCAGCTTCCCATCCTATGTCATATAATTCGGACAAATCTGCATCCTCATCACGCTCTTCTTCATCCTCAGGATTTAAATCATCCAAGGGATCAACATCCACTGATGTTTCAATTACAAGTTCAATGATGAGGTCAAAATCAACTGATTGCAGATTGTCGCTCATGTTGAGGTTGTCTTTATCTTTAAAGAAAGATAACAACAATGAGATGTTGCAGAGTAAGAGACAAATCTCAGAGATTATAATAGTAAAATTGTTTAACAAGAGTAATATTTTGCAGCTATTATTTAGCCATGTCCAGCAATGCTGAGCAGGTGAAGACTATGTCTAAATTTTCAGTGAACAGGACTCATCTCTTCTTAACCTTGGATAAGCCTCACCGACTCTGTGTGTCCTGCACATACTTAAATGTAAAGGGGCAGATTTATGTTAAATGGCACATCCCCAGGCATGCACCAGTTAACGTGCACCACTATTCTGCCACCCATGGTGTGCCGTATTTACAATCAGATAGGAGAAAGCTTCGTCAAAACCCTTCGCCTGCTTTAAGCAGGCATAGGTCTTGACGCAACATTGTGGAGATGGGGCACCCCTGAGCCTTGCTTGAGCTGCATCGCACTTGCGATACAACTCCAGCAATCACTACCTTTACAGCACAGATACGTCACGCATCTGTGCCATTTTTGCCCCATGATGCCCCGCATTCTAAATGCAGCACACCATGGGTGGCGGAACAGCGGCGCAGGATGACTGATACATCCCTGGTGATGCACCAGTCATCATAAATCTATCCCTAAGCTTCTTATCTTGTTACAGATGAACCGCCATATGTAGCATGAAACTATTTTGCATTTCCTAAATAGCGAATTTTAAGGAATAAATAGCAATTCTTTACCATTCCTAATTTGCAATGAGCAAATTGCTAATTGCAAATTAGCACCGCCGCTGCATCATAAAAGTGACGCACAGTGGCACAAAAGAGGCATACACCTATCATAAATCTGTCCCTAGCATTTTAAATGATTAATCCAGGATGACAATAAGGTGTGGCCTATCCAAAGGTTTGTTTAAGGTGAGGCCTACTCAGGATTGCAGATTAAAGTTACGCTTGATGAAGAATACAGAGGAGATAATACATGTAAAGGCCTACCAATGAAGTAAGTAATGTGCACTTTATTGCGCCAGTCATCATAAATGTATCCCTAAGCTTCTTATCTTGTTACAGATGAACCACCATATGTACCATCAAACTATTTTACATTTCCTAAATAGCAAATTTTAAGGAATAAATAGCAATTCTTTACCATTTCTAATTTGCAATGAGCAAATTGCTAATTGCAAATTAGCACCGCCGCTGCATCATAAAAGTGACGCACAGTGGCACAAAAGAGGCATACACCTATCATAAATCTGTCCCTAGCATTTTAAATGATTAATCCAGGATGACAATAAGGTGTGGCCTATCCAAAGGTTTGTTTAAGGTGAGGCCTACTCAGGATTGCAGATTAAAGTTACGCTTGATGAAGAATACAGAGGAGATAATACATGTAAAGGCCTACCAATGAAGTAAGTAATGTCCACTTTATTGCGCCAGTCATCATAAATGTATCCCTAAGCTTCTTATCTTGTTACAGATGAACCACCATATGTACCATCAAACTATTTTGCATTTCCTAAATAGCGAATTTTAAGGAATAAATAGCAATTCTTTACCATTCCTAATTTGCAATGAGCAAATTGCTAATTGCAAGTTACCCATTCACTTCCATGGGCTAGGAGGCTCATAGGAATGAAGGTTGCAATTTGCGATTAGCAATTAGCTCATCACAAAATAGGAATTTTTTCAAGCGTGCAGGGGTATCTCAAGAACACCCTGCTACACCCCTGAAAAAGAAATTTGGGGGCATATGGCACACATACATGCCCTAAGGACATGTATAGGCGTCATATGGCACCTTTTGTTTTTTGGAAAAAAAATGCTTTTTGAAAAGAATTCGCAAATTACCACAAACTAGAAGTTGGTGGTAGTTTCCAAATCCTTAATATCATTTTTTACATATTTTTTGTTTGATACATTGCATTTAAGGAATCGCAAAATTTGCAAATCCTTCAGTGCAATCGCAAAATAAGGAATAGCAAATTTAAGAATTAAGGACATTTTAAGTAATTTCCACATGTGCAGTGTTTTCAAATTATGATTTGAAAATCGTTTTTTGGGGAAAAGTAATGGTTTGCAAATTTATGACAAGGACATAATGGTGTATGCTTCTCTATAAGGCATTTCAGTGTCTCTGATGTCATTTTTCCCATATTACATTATAAGACCTTTCCCCATAGAGCACATTCCTTGTAAATATGCTCCCACCTGTGCATGGTGAATTTAGATTTTGACTGTTTGAGTCACATAGCCATGTTAAAAGTCACCCCATTTTAAGTCATTTCCCCGTGGACAGTGTTTTGTAAGTGGCGCAAAAGAGGCATACACCTATCATAAATCTGTCCCTAGCATTTTAAATGATTAATTCAGGATGACGATAAGGTGTGGCCTATCCAGAGGTTTGTTTAAGGTGAGGCCTACTCAGGATTGCAGATTAAAGTTACGCTTGATGAAGAATACAGAGGACATAATACATGTAAAGCTCTACCAATGAAGTAAGTGATGTCCACTTCATTGCGCCAGTCATCATAAATGTATACCTAAGCTTCTTATCTTGTTAGACATCAACCGCCATATGTATCATATAACTATTTTGCATTTCCAAAATAGCGAATTTTAAGGAATAAATAGCGATTCTTTACCATTCCTAATTTGCGATGAGCAAATTGCTAATTGCAAATTACCCATTCATTTCCATGGAGCAGGAGGCCCATAGGAATGAAGGTGCAATTTGCGATTAGCAATTAGCTCATCGCAAATTAGGAATTTTTCCAAAGGTGCAGGCGTGTCTCAAGAACACCCTGCTGCACCCCTGAAAACGAAATTTGTGGGCATATGGCGCACATAAATTTTAACAACATTCCTTTACCTCAAAAACGATTTTCAATTCATAATTTGAAAACACTGCCCACAGGGAAATTACTTAAAATGTCCTTAAGACACATGAAAGTGTTTTTTTATTGCCTTTCCAGCATGGTTGGGTCACTTTTAACATGGCTATGTAACACAAACATTTAAAATCTAAATTTCCCATGCACAGGTCGGAGCATATTTACAAGCAACTTGCGCCACAGAGAAAGGTCTTACATTAAAATGGGAAAAATAACATCAGGGACAGTCAATTGCCGTATAAAGAAGCATACACCATTATGTCCTTGTCATAAATTTAAAAACAATTCCTTTTCCCCAAAAACGATTTTCAAATCATAATTTCAAAACACTGCACATGGGAAAATTACTTAAAATGTCCTTAAGACACATAAAAGCGTTTTTTGATTGCCTTTGCAGCATGTTTGTATCACTTTTAACATGGCTATGTAACACAAACATTCAAAATCTAAATTTTCCATGCACATGTGGGATCATATTTACAAGCAATTTGCGCCACATAATTCATAATTTTCTCCTTAAAGCACACTATTCTCTATCTAAATTAAAGAAATATTTTCTCACCTTAGCAAATACTTTGAGTTTGAAAACAGTCTCAGAAACACGCCAATTTGTCTTCAGCAGAGCAAAAGGTATGCACTCCAGAGTCTGCAGCTATCAAAAGCACAGAAATGCTGTATATCTTCACACATATCTCTCATGTCACCCAATCAAAACTCTTCCCTCACTTTTTTTCAAATGAAAACCCTTCCCCCCTCTGCCATTTCATGCCTTTTCTGCATGGCAACCACCTCATTGGAAGACTTCTGGTGTTTGCAAGTTCACACAACTTTGTTGCAATTGAACTCTGATCTCTCAGTGCACCTGCATATCCAGTGCATTCTTTCATTTAATGATTTTTTATTGACCATTCAAAATACATCTTTCAAAGAACACATCCGTGCACCCTAACTTTCTGTTTTCAGCAATCAAAATCCACCAATCACTGTTACTGCTTCATGAACACAGAAACTCCACAGTTTTTTTCATTTTAAACTCTCATTTTTTCAACTGCCATTTCATTGCCACACTTCATCTGACTGCAGGAGAACCTTCTCTCACCATGTTTTCTGTCTGGATTGTTGGACATAGTTATATTCACTGGGCTCAAAGGTACGTTGAAAACAGGAATTTACCTAACCTCAATTTACAAGATGTGGAAATTAAGTGGTTTGGCCACAGAGGATTAAAATGTCACCAATTGATACCATTGGTGAAAACCTTTATGCATTTGCCCAAACCTGACCTGTTAATTGTGCACTGTGGAGGTAATGACTTGGGCACTTTGACTGGGGTAGGTCTGGAAATGCTTTTAAAGGACACCTTTGAGCAATTGATGGCACTTTTTCCTCAGACTGCCTTGGTATATTCAAATATATGCCAAAGACAGAAATGGAGGTGGTCAAACCAATTTTGTCCACAAATTGAGAAGTCGAGGAAGCATGTAAACAAGTCTGTTTCAGCTTACATGAGAGACCATGGAATGGGCTCCCTGTACAACAATAACTTGCGTTACTACATGCAAGATATCTACAGAGGAGATGGAGTTCACTTCTCAGATGAGGGCAACAGAGTTTTCACTCTGAATTTAAGAATGTGCATTGGTACCTACTTATAAGTACCTAAATGTACCATAAACCCAAAAGCTCTTCTCAGAGCTACCCTACATCTAATCACTCACAATTATTATTTTACTCTAACATTTTTCACTAATTTTCAACAAAGTACGCTCCCCGGGGCGCTACCCGGTACGCGAACCGGGAGCTAACCTCGCGAATTTTTTTAAAAAAATGGTTTTTTTCCGCACATATAAGCCTCCTCAGCCACCCTCACAAAACCTAGGGTGTCAAGATAAGTCTACCGTGCCCCCTTCTACCCATTCTGAACATTATTTGCCCTCCATTTTGTATCTTAATTCAACCGAAACACAAAATGGTGGACTCCCGTAACGCTTAAGGTTCGCGTACCGGGGCGCTCACCGGTTCGCGTACCGGGTCGCTCCCTGGGAAGCGCACCATCAAAAAAGGTGGGAAAGTAGTTCACAGAAAAGCCACTGGAGACAATTTCACCAAATATAGATTAGCTCATACTACATACCAATCCCTACCATTTTCACAAATTTGATTGGAATTCCATTTAGTCATTTAGCCTGTAGACCTCTCTAAATACCCTGAGGTAAATTACTTCACAAAACACATCTGAAGTGTTGGAATTGACAACCAATGAAAATGTTACTTTCATTTTCTACTTTTTTTACCTGACATTTCATTGGTTATATACCTGAATATATATAAAGGAAGAGAAGAAAACACAGCCATTTTGACTACTACTTCTTGCTGTACATTTCAATAGTATTTTCACTAATTCCTTCAACTTCTTTCTAAAGGTAAGTTTTTATTTTTAAAACTGAAGTATATTGTGCACTATAAGTTAATATGGTAAACTTTTTCTGATAGATATATACTATCCCTCTGTAGTAGTTATAGATTTAGAGAGACTTCTCTGTTATAGTTATGGATGGAGTTAGGCTTCTCTTGTATAATTATGAATTTACTTACGTTAAATCACATACACTTTTTTAAATTCCTACTTCCACTCTGATACTATACACTGCCCAAAGATAAATTCACTGATAAAAAATGCCTATCTAAAATTATTCCCAACATTGCCCTATCTCTACTAATATATATTTTTTTAATCCAAATTTCAGGCAAAATGGAAGGCGAAAAACAAGTTTCTTTTGAAATGGACCTGCAAGAGAGCAGCCAAGAATTGATTGATACAATTGATCAAATTGACATTGAATTTTTCGATGAAACTTGGGACAATGAACTACTGCAATGTGTACAAGCAGTAGATAACCTCCTTGCAAATGAGGACATTTTACACCCTCAGAGACTACAATGTATATTCCATGATAATTATGAAATTTCTGACAATGAAATGTTAGAAAGTTTAATAAATTATGAAACACAATCACAATAAAAAAAAAATGCTTAAAAAATAAAGAAAATAAAAAATAATCAACAAAACCAACAATCAATTAACATACTGCATTTGAAAAGTCTCTCATTCCTATTTCATTGTAGTACGCTGCCCAGAACGCTTCCCGGTTCGCGTACCGGGCGCTACCCACGCAAAAAAAACAAAAAAAAAATATTTTTTTTGCCCCGCGGGGCCGTTTTAAAGCCTCCACATTAAACCTAGGGGGTCAGGGAGGATCTACTATGCCCCCTTATGGTCATTTCCCCCTTTGTTTTGGCCTCCTCTTGTCTCTCAATCCTACCGAGAGACAAGATGGCGGCCGCTACAGACTGTTTAGAATGTTGACAGACACCGGAGAGCCAATCAGCTTCGCTACGCGAAGTTCCGGTACGCGCCCCGGTCCGCGAACCGGGGCGCGGACCGGAGCGCGCTTACAGATATATATCTTTTTTTAAACGTTAATTTCTCAAAATCCACTGGAGCACATATATTGAGACCTACAAAAGGCACATCGGGCTACCAGTCCCTACAATTTTGCCAAATTTCGTGCAAATCCATTCAGCCGTTCGGGCTAAAAGTGAGGCCAACCGCCCTATGGAAAACTCAATGTTAAAAACACGTTTTGGGACCCCCCTTTTTTCTCGGCCCCCCCTTGACGAACCCCCCCCAAATTTTCAAGGGCTGCTCAGAAACAAAATGTTCCATTTTCCAGAAAATTTCAGCCAATTCCGTCCACAAACACCAAAGTTATTAGACATAGAATTTTCAAAAATCCCATAGGGAAAAAATCCTAACTATATATACCTACTGGCGACCGCCAGTAGGTAATATATATATATATATATAACCTTCTGGCGGTCGCCAGTAGGTAGTTATAGTTAGGATCGGCTACCATAGGAAATTTTGGTAGTTTATTTGGCCGTGTATCGACCCAATGGATTAATGCAATAATGTACTCCTCTTTCATTTCATTTTCTACAGGAGGAGAGAGCGTGAATATATATATATTCACTGAAAAAACCATAGGTTATAGACCATATATAGTTAGGGATTAGCATTTACAAAACCTTATTTTACTCACACAAAACCATTGAAATTCCATATATAGTTAGTTGTACTAACTATATATCGCGCACCCGCAATCCACTGCTGATCATGTCACATATTACATCATTCATGACATGGTCAGTGACATCACTGATGACATCACTGATGACATCTCAAATGACATCACTGATGACATCACTGATGACATCTCAAATGACATCACTGATGACATCACTGATGACATCTCAAATGACATCACTGATGACATCTCATTTGACATTACTGATCACATCACTGATGACATCATTCATGTGATAATACGATGAACCTCTTCAGACTCTAATATAACCTTAGATACACTCAGTGTAAACACAGACTCACAGATTGTCATTCATCCATGAAGTTACACACACACACCTAGTCAGTCATGCAAACAATCAATCACACCTCCATTTCCCCAACTATTCAGTTATACACACCTTACTTATTCAAACATATACTAAAACATATTTACTCTCTTATACAATCCTGGATACAAGTTCACAATGATGCATACAGCCACTCACACATTCACTGGCTCTTATGGACAGTTATTTATATATGTCAAGTCTCACATGTACTGTGTTTTACATATGTACTTACTTTGACATGTAGCACTGAGATATCCATTCACTCACCAATAAACTGATGCACACAGTCAACCGCCCATACACCTGTTTCCACATGCACTTTTGAACCCATACATCTAGTCAATCAACTGCTCACACATCTATGCAGAGAGTCATACACCTCCCAGCCACCCACACACACACTCAGTCTCCCATACAAATACTTGGGCAACCAATCAATAACCCATATAGTTACTCATATAGCTACTGAACAACACATGCAGCAGTTTTCAGAACAACAGACATAATGATGCACAAATTAAGACAGTTTAGTCACTAACCCATGCACTCAGTGAGACACATTTAATCACTCACTCATACAGTCAGTCATGCACCTACTAAATCCTTCATCCAGACACTTATACATCCACTCAAGACATATTTTAACTTTACAGAAAAATACAGTCACTGGGTATTGTCATCAGTGATGTCATCAGTGATGTCATTTGAGATGTCATCAGTGATGTCATCAGTGATGTCATTTGAGATGTCATCAGTGATGTCATCAGTGATGTCATTTGAGATGTCATCAGTGATGTCATCAGTGATGTCACTGACCATGTCATGAATGATGTAATATGTGACATGATCAGCAGTGGATTGCGGGTGCGCGATATATAGTTAGTACAACTAACTATATATGGAATTTCAATGGTTTTGTGTGAGTAAAATAAGGTTTTGTAAATGCTAATCCCTAACTATATATGGTCTATAACCTATGGTTTTTTCAGTGAATTTTCAAGGTTTTGTAAATGCTAATTCCTAACTATATATGGTCTATAACCTATGGTTTTTTCAGTGAATTTCAATGGTTTTTTAATAGCAAATATCAAAACCTTTACAATGTATTCTTCTTTAAATCGAAAAATATTTTTTACATGTTTTTAATACAATTTTTTTTTATTATTTTTATTGTTTCGCTCCCGGTACGCGAACCGGTTAGCTTCCCGTTAGCTCAATTCGGAGCCGCGACCTGGTCCGCGAACCGGTAAACGTTCCGTTTGCGCAACTGTCGCGTCGCGTCAGCATGACGTTTCGCGTTCTCGCGTGATACGTCATATGACGTGCTACGTTAGCGTACCCGGAAGCGCAGCGGTACGCGAACCGGAAGCGATCCGCGGCGCGGCGCCGACCGCGTAACGTAAACACAGCAGGTCATGTGACTCGGTAATAACACTTTTCATTGGTTCATTTCACTTTTGGTTTCCTAATGATGTAATACTAGGTCATGTGATCTAAAATGAACACTTTTCATTGGTTTAGAACTTTTGCTTTTCCCAAATGATGAAAACCCCTCCTTCTTTCCTCACTCTGACTTTCATCTTGGTGAGAGAAAGACCCTTTATTTGCATTCTGACATGGCTTCATTAGTGGCTTCAGCTGGTTCTAACCCACCACCTCCACCAAATCCAAAGAAGAGAGGACCACCTGCTGAAGTAATTTTACAAGAAGAAGAGGAAGAACAGGAAGAGGAGGAAGAGGAGGAAGAGCCAAGGTTTTTGCCAGAGGAGCCCAGGAGGTATAATCGAAAAGAGAACTACATTTGGCAATTCTATAAATTTCCTGAGGGGCAAAAAAAAGTAAATGCACGCTACGTGTTTTGCCGTATATGCGGTGATAGACTGTCAAGGGGAACTGAAAAAAAATACAGTTACGGCAACTACACTATGCATCGGCATATGAGTAGGTGGCATCCTAATAATTATAGTGCTGCCCAGCTACGTGATGAGCAACAAAATCCCCTTCCGATGGCAAGAAGATCGGTTGTTCCAGAGGTGTCGGGACCAGAGGCGAGGGAGATGATCCCAAACATTCAAATGTTGTTTGGGCACGTGAAGCAAGTGTGCGTGCACTGCGGCGATTTCATTTGCTACAGGGAAAGTAGCATCATTTTGATTATGCGAGCTATTCAGAATCATGTTAATGTTTGTCCGAAATGCCCCAAAAAAGAAATTCTTTTTTTTTGTTGCTCCTGTTGAGCCCTTTCCAATGGATCGTTTTTGTTTCCCCCCCCCCAAAAAAAAACCCAAAAAAAATAAAAACGTTCAGAAAATACAAAAAAAGTAAAAAAATGTTCAAAAAATACTAAAAAAAATATAAAACAACAAAAACATTAAAAAAAAAGTTCTTTTCAGAACTACCTCCCCGTTATAAAAAATTGGTAGAATATTTGGAACTCTGCCAACCTCTATTTCTCTTAGTTCGCTCCCCGGAGCGCTACCCGGTACGCGAACCGGAAGCTAACCAAAAAAATTATTTTTTTTAAAAAAGAACAGTAAGTATAAGGGAAGGAAACAGACAGTTATGTGAAAAGAAAGACAGCTCTAGGGAGTAAACAAGAGATACTGTTACCCACAATCCACTGCTGATGATGTCACATATTACATCATTCATGACATGGTCAGTAATATCATCAGCAGTGGATTGCGGGTAACAGTATCCTTAGTTTACTCCCTATAGCTGTCTTTCTTTTAACATAACTGTCTGTTTCCTTCCCTTATAGTTACTGTTCTTTTTAAAAAAAAAAAATTTTGATCAGTCAGAAACAATGACATTAATAGAAACATAGAGAGTGAACAAGAGTGAAGAACTATGGTCCTCCTCAGCCACCCTCAGAAAACCAAGTGGGTCAAGATACATCTACCGTGCCGCCTTCTACCCATTCTGAACATTATTTGCCCTCCATCTTGTATCTTGATTCGACCGAAACACAAAATGGTGGACTCCCGTAACGCTGCTAGTTTGCGAACCGGGCCACTTCCCGGGAAGCGGTCCAAAAAAAAAGGTGGGTAAGTAATTCACAGACACTAAGAGTAATAGAGACGGAGTGAGTGAACAAGACTGAGGAACTATGAGAAGAGAGGGACTGAGAAAAAGAGTGGAAGGAGTTGAGTAAGTAGGTAATAGAGAAAGGAATGAGGAAAGTACCAAAGGCAGGAAACTGAGGGTTAAAGAAGTGAAGCAGTGGATCTAATAGTAGGTGAATGTGATAGAAATGTAACGAAAAGAGTACAACTATTTACCTTATAATTGCCGTTAAATTACTCACTTTTTATTTTTATACTTTCAATCTGTGAAAGAGAGAACCAACATTTGAAAAATATTAAAACATGTATTTAAAAATTACAAAAGACAAGGGAAAAGATTGAAGGACAAATAGTTTTTCAACAACTTTGACACTGACAGAAGCTTCTGCTTCTCCAGGTCCCCTACACAGTCCTAAAGATATACATTTTAAACTAACAGTATCTTGATACAGATGAAGTGAGGCCTATCTTAAAACATGGTGCATCTTTTGCATTGCTCTTGTTTCAGAAAAGTGTCGCTTCAGGATGCCAATAACATGTCTCCTATCCAGAGGTTTGTTTGAGGTGAGGCCTACTCAGAGTTCAAGATGAGATTTACACTTGTTGAAGTGTACAGAGGAGATAATATCTGTGAAAGTCTACCAATGAAGTGAGTCATGTCCACTGCACTCTTCAACAAAGTAGAAACCTCCTATGTTTCCCTGGACAGACCTAAACTTGATCTGCACAATGTGATTCGTAATGATAGGAAACACAGGTGATGTAATTGAAATACGTGCAATTTATTTTGCTCATTTCTCAATCACATCACTTGCGTTTCCTTTGCTTAGGTATCTCATTGTGCAGATGTAGTCTAGCATATGAAAGAATACGCAGAAGTGCAGCACTGCATGCAACAACTTTGACACTTACAGAAGCCTCACCTTCTCCATGCCTCCTACACAGTTCTACATATACATCATAAATGCAAACAGTACAGAATTAATTATACATGTTAAATGGTTTATTTTTGCTGTTCTCAGAATGTATCAAAATTCACTAAAAACAGTGACTTGAAGGTATTCATCATGTAACAGCGGGGAAAAAAAACCACAATCAAAATGATTGTGTTTAAAAAACCCATACAACATCAGAAATCAAAATTCAGAACTCCTTAAAGTTAACTTACTTTCCATGACGTCCAAGGATGTCCTATGAACAGCTTACACTCTTTTGTGCTGTTATTACTTTCAGCCCGCCACTTTCTGAAAGAAAATCTCCATCGTTTTTAAAAACACGTTACATGCAATAAATTACTTCTTGCTCTCTACCACAATTTTCCACAAGGCCAAATCTTGTCAGAGCCATTTATAACTCTTGGATTTCTTGTAAGCCAATCCCGTCATTTGGCATTTCCGCAACTTTCAAAATTAAAATGTTGAAGATCATTTTCACAATCCTGGAATAGTAATATCTTCCCCTTCTTGCTCAGTCATGTTCTACTTTTCCTATGAAACTGATACAAGCAGACTTACACTACCTCTATGACTACTACAATTATTTAATTCTCTACATCACTTTTAATCACAAAGCAATGTAAAACAGTAGACAGCATTGCAGACTTACATTCCCTCTACTCCATGTTTTGATTGGCTGCTTCAATTAGTTTATAAAAAGATACAGTTTTTCTGAACTCATTCAAAGTGCACGTATTTGTCCATAATGTCCAGTCCTATGGTTAGAAGTTATGTCTCTGAACTACACTTATCCTCAAGGCCAAATTGTGTAGGAGCCATTAGAACTTCTTGAAATTCCACAGAGCACATCCCGAGATTATTTCCCTAAAATTTTGGTTTTAAAAACACCAGGTAAGAGTTTTTAAGGTCATACAGCAATTTATTTTTTGAAAATTAAAACAGAATCATTGCAGAATGACCAGCTATT
The DNA here is from genome assembly GCF_964261635.1 of Lissotriton helveticus. Classification (NCBI taxonomy): domain Eukaryota; kingdom Metazoa; phylum Chordata; class Amphibia; order Caudata; family Salamandridae; genus Lissotriton; species Lissotriton helveticus. Next base: position 657,423,142 of record NC_136067.1, read on the forward strand.
TCTAGACTTTAAATAAGCTGTGTAATGTCCTGATGTTATTGAAGGGCCGTCACGATATATAATTGCTGCAGTTACAAAAGTCCTTCCTGATATTGACAACTGCGAAGCTACAAAATTTTTAATTAAAGTTGTCAATTTTGTTCCATCAGGCCTACATCGTTGGAACATTAAAATGACATACTGGCCATATGTTCGTATAAATAATGTGGACATCATTTCAGATTTACATTGGCTACACTCCATGTTGTGATCAGCTGCTTTTACTAGCTTATAAAAGGAGACTGATTTACTGTCTGGCAAAGTTAAATATATAAATCTTTCTGAGTCTACACTAGTAGTACTTGATACCATACAGTTCTCGCAGTCATGCTGCCATTGATAAGAAAGCCCAAACAGCTGATCTACATCTACACCTTCAGCATGTAATACATCAAGCATATACATTAAAAACTCCTGACAATCTTGCTGAATATTTTGAGAGAATTGTGTTTGGCCTGAACATCTGTCTAACAGATTTCGAATTTCAGACACACTTTCTATGTTTCTTCTATCAGTGGTACATTTCTCTAACACATAATTTAACAAACTGCAAAATCTTTGATCAGAATTGACCACAATCTCTTCTTTTACATTTTTTAGAGAAAATAAAACATTAACCACTACATTAGCATAGCAGTTGACACCAGAACTGTTTTCAAACTGAAAACCAACAACATCTTCAACAGAATCCTTTTTGTTTCTGCTTGTAATTTTAGGTTCATTGACTTTTTGTCTTTTTGCTACAACCTCCCCAGTATTGTTCTCATTTCTTCGTTTCCGGCCTACCACACGTTTCTCAAACAAAGGATACTGAGGCAAATGTGGCGCATACTCTCTTCTTAACCTATTGTATTCCTTAACACAATCTAGATCCGCACAAATGTTTGTGACATCACACTCAATCAAGTACAATCCCGATAAAGTTCTAACTCGTGACAATGCCACATATGCCATACCCTCCTTGAACACAGAACTGCCAATATTCACCAATGCACTGTCTACACTTAAACCTTGCGATTTATGAATTGTCACCGCATATGCCAAGCAAACAGGAAACTGCTTACGGCGAACATATAAGTCTTTTACAAGCAAAAATCTAGCAGAACAACGAGCAATTAGCTGTACTTCCTCAATGCCATCAAATTTAATTTTTAAAAATTCAATTCCATCTCTATTTCTGTATTTCACAAAATCAACAACATTACCCATTGATCCATTTACCAGACCTCTTTCAACATGTAAATTCCTTCTTAAAATTATACGGCAGTTCAAGCACACATTCAGAGTCTTTTCAAAACCTGCAGTTTTAGATATACTCTTCTCTAATGAATCCAATTTTGTTTTCAGATTCTCAGACAAAATAATTGTTGATCCCATATGCTCTACTCTATCAATAGCTTCCAGTTTCACAATCTCTTGCTTTTCTAAATGCAACATTTTGTTGTTAAATTTGGCACATTCTGCAAGAGTTGGCATCAAACATATTCCAGATTTCTTCTCAGTAATTTTCTGAAAAATATTCCCAGGCACAACATCTTGTTCTGGATATAAATTTGACAGTAATCGTGCATGTAAAGCTTCTTTCCCATGCTCGGTCACTTTTCCAATTCTAACATCTTGTAGAATAGTCTTGTAAACTTCATCCTTCGCCTGACGCATATTTTCATGCAGTTCAGCATAATTGAAGTTTAACCATATATTGACGTTGCCAATGCTGCCTAGGCACTTCCTGGTATCTTCATGCGTGAGCATTTTGAACACAGGTTGCCCTTTCACTTGTGTCAGCTGCAGAAGATCTCCGAAAACAATGATGTGTTTGCCACCAAATAACACATCATACTCTGTTTTGAGAACTTCTTGCATCCTCAAATGCACAAAGGCAAGCATGACATTGGAAACCATGCTTACTTCGTCAATGATAAGAAGTTTCATTTTCCTCAAGATTCTTGAAACTTCAAAACAAGCATCTCCAGATAGCTTGTGATATTGTAATTTGTTGTCATGCTCCACTGGCAGCATCAGTAAACGATGTAAAGTAATCCCTTTAATGTTATGTGCTGCCAGTCCAGTTGGAGCGGTGACAACACAAGACAGCGATGACTCTGTCCTTTCCTGCAAATAGCATGAAATTGCTTTAATGAGGAAACTTTTTCCAGTTCCCGCTTCTCCACTCACGTACAGTCGGACAGGCTTCAACGACGTACATGAGCACTCTTTCTTGTCATGACTTAATCCATGATCAATTTGCATGGTAACTTCGTCATATATTTTCCTCTGCTCAACGTTGAGTTGTCTTTCCAACTCTTCTAAGTTAACTGCATCCTCCTGAGCATGTGCCATGGCTCTTTCCACTTCATTCATAGCAGTGGCAGCTTCATTTTCAATAACAGGTCCTCCTAGTGGATCCTGACTCAATGAAGCAGAACTCTGACTGTCCTGAGAACTGTCTCTGGCAATCTCGGCTGCAATCGTTGCTTCCTGCTCAATTTCCGCATTCAACATTTCTACATATTTGGGAAAAGCAGGACATTCTATGGTCTCCTTGGCGGCATTGAAAGAGTCTTCGTAACAGAGGAAATCTCCAAGCAGTTCCTCTTCTGCACGCCAAGGCTTGAAAAGATGCAAAAGTGCTAAATAGAAAAACTCATTTTTTTCAGGAGATTCACCACTCAATTTTCGATGGTTTACCAAGTGGCATTTTCTTTGCTTGACCAGACATCCCTCACTTCCTATTACAGCATACACTCCTTTCTCAGTATCTTCTTTGATGTTCCTCTTGAATATGTAATTTTGCAGAACCTCATACAGACAAACATTCTCGAGGTGACTGCTTCGATTTGGATAATATGTATCCAACATGTTTGTCTTCAAAATGTTGGTACTGTTTGGCTCCTTTTCCGCCAAATACTCAATTTCCCGCACAGGTTTGAGAACTCGATTACGCGTTGCTGCAAGACCAAGACTCGCCCAAACGATACTCCTGGACTTGGCATAGAGACTTGCTGAAGACAACCGGTCAGAACATTCGTACGCTCCGATTTCTCGATGCGACAACATCTTCAGACTGAAACTGTACAACTTCTTGCTGAGGCTCTTTTCATGGGAAATGTCCTCCCACATATCCTTCAATTCTGTCTTCTCTTTTTTGGTGATGTAAGACGTCACATACCGAGCCACAGCCATACAGTTATCAGCCACAAACTGTATATCCATGTTAGCATTCCACATGGACAAAATCACCGGGTTGTAGTCGTTGATGTACTTGGACTCTTCGTTCCTCTTCAAATTGTAAGTGTTTTTAGGTGATTTCTTCATGACATTGTGTCGCAGCGAAGACATCAAACTGTTTACTCTTCCTTTAGAAATCACCGGTCGTGGAAAGCCGAAACGACATTTAGTGTAGAACTTGTCTTTGTTTCGGAATTTACGACGGCAGTACTTTCCACATCGATGGCTTTGGAAACGCAGAACTTTTTCTCTTAGGTTTTTCTTCTCCTTTGCGTTTGGAACAGCACACGTAGAATACTGTTGGATGAAACTCATCACTGAGTCTTCTGGATCCGTTCCAAATTTAGGTGCATCCTTGATCCACAGCAACATATGTATATGAGGAGCACCTCTTGCTTGGTACTCTTTTCTCCAGAAGAAATACAACACCTCTCCAAGAGGTGGATTCTTCTTATTCATGATGAAAGACATCATAGCTTCAAATCTATGATTGAAGTACCTACATACATTGACTGGATCTAAAGAGCACAGTTCTCCGGGTGTCTTGAATTCGATGTTATCTACGTTAGCATTTGCCTCTCGTAGAAATTCAAGTAAGTCTTCCCAGCCATACTCGGCACAGCTCAGAGTGAGGAACCATGTGGGAGTACCTAAGTTCCTCAGCATACATTTTAAATCACCATGACGACGGTACCAGTACTCATTAGTACCACGCTGACACGCCATGAGATTAATCAGGTGAGAATCCAAAATACTATCTTGGACATTGACTTTATCCATAAAGTCACTTGCCGAGATGTTTTGCATGTGTATACCACTTTTCAAGATGTGGTTCACTGCATATGACAGTCCAGACAGATCGCTTTCAAACAGGAGATGAAACAAATAAGGAATGCATTGTCGAAACCTAGCATCTCCTTCATACAATCGCAAAGTCCGGTATTCAGAAGCAGGAATTTGATGAGGTCGCTCATCATATCTTCCTCCCTGACCTGTTGGAAAAAGCTGTGGGAAACACCGAGCTTCCAAACTTTCCTCCCAAACACTAATGGGACTCCCTTTGGCTTGTTTCATTTGAAACAACTCAATAGCATTCCCCATGACTTCCTTGGAATGCAAAGGATGAACACTATAATGTTCATATATTTCTTCACTAGTAGAGGGTTCTACTTTCTCAATTTGACCAGCACACAAATCGCTATCCTCTTCCTCACTTACTTCCTCTTCTGCAACATATACATTCTTATAGTATTTATTATTTTTTTTCAAATACAATGTTGCCTTTTTAACTTTCCTAACATCTACTAAATCTTGCCATATTTTCTTATTCTTTGTCGGAACCCCATTAACTAAGATAACCAGAGGTTCCTCTTCCACTTTTTCTACTCCAATTGTGTTAATGTTTTTCTTCAAATCTAGAGGCAAATAAACAACTCTTCCCTTTAATCCTCTCTGTAAATCTGATGGAGGCAATTTCCCTGTCTTTGGCTCCATTCTTACAATAGCCTGAAAGGGATGGATACTTTGAATCAAAATAGATTCATAAGTATTTAAATCCTTCAATTCAGAAGGAATCTCAACCAATTCCAGATTATTATGAACTGCTCTAGCAGGCATCTGGTTTTGATTTAATTTGCAAGAACAATAAGTACACACACGTTGATCCAATCCCAAATCAAAACAATTTTCTACCATCAAGTATGTTGCAAAATCCTTCCATTCACTATTATTTTCCCTTTCACTTTTTGCATATAAATCCACTAACTTAGTCTGATTCTTATAATAAGTGCGTCGACAACACACACAAGTGAAATTAGGCCTCTCACTTGATTTCACCTCAAATGTCGCAATTTCCCTCTGGAAATTATCTGTACTGGAAACTTGTACACTATCTTCCACATGACCCTCTTCTTCTTGCTCAATTTCAACATTCTCCTCTTTACTTCCAAAGTAACAAAACTCAATTTCTTCACATATATTCTTCACATCTATTTCAGAACCATGCAAAAGAGCAGCGCATAATTTTTTAAGCATAATTGCTGGACTCTTAGCATAATACAACATTCTAACTAATTTCCTCACTTTATTATGATGCACTGCTAGCATCCTGAAATGATGAAAAACACTCTGGCATACTCTCCTGGAAAGACAAGCCAGTGAATGACCATGCAAACCTGTCACTTCTCTTACTCTGCAAGGATCTAATTCTTGCAACAACATCATTTTCTGCTTCAAACTTTTCTTATTAAATGACCGTACAAAATCACAAAGCAAATTGATGGAATCCTGTCGCACACTGCAAATACTACTACACTTCCAGGTGTACACAGGACCCTTAGCACGTCTTCCTAAAACCTCATTACCTAACACCTCTTCTGCCTCTGTTGTCACAAGTTTTTCTTTTTCAACTGGACAACCATCTTTCACTTCATAAGCACGACCACTGGTGTCAACTGCATGCACCAAATCATTATCCTGGAAATAACTCTCCTCATTAAAAAATGCCTCACAGCTTGAACTATGCATCCATTCTCCAGAAAAAACTTCACAAAAATTACTAAGATTAACTATTCTCTTCCATCTACTATTTCTTTTGAAATCAAAAATTGCCTTGTTTAGCTTCCTAATTCTATTGATTATCAAAATAAATAACTTACGTTTAATTTCAAATGCCTGATCAATAACTTTCTCAACTTTTTTTTTTGTCTTATAAAAAACTAGTTTATGTTGACCTTTCTTAATATTTTTTAACAAATTGCCAATTATCCTGTTCCGGAACATTCGTTTACGAATCTCCCTAAACTGTTGTTTCCTTCTACTATCATGCACAGAGTTATCTCTTGCTCTAGCAGTAACATTTTTCATTGGCCTTTCTTTTCCATTTGATTTCCTTCTCGTTTTATGGACTGAAACATTTTCTGTAGTAATATTTTTTTTATTACACATATTTCTTATAAAGTGTTTTGTGCTCTTACCCGGTGCTTTCTTCGTGACTTGACAAATCTTTTTGTTAGAGGACTGCTGCGTATTATTTTTCACCTGCTGTCTTTGACGTTTTGCAGCCTTTCTCTGTCTTTCTATTGTAGGCATGGTGAAATCTTGAAATGATCTGCAGTTGAATCTGTGGAAAAATATAATAAATAATGTTATTAACCATTATTACCAAACAGTAAATCAGTAACAGTGATAAAAAACTTAACACACTACTTGACATTTTAATTAGAAGATTTTTTAGTCGTTGGCAAATTTACAATACAGAAATACCAGAAAAGAAATGACATTTATATTTATGTTACCTATGCTATTTTATATGTGAATCTGATCTAATTTTATGAGCATATTTTAATATTTTATTGAAGACACTACACATAACCTGCTTTTGAAGGTGTCTTTATTTTTAAATTAAACGGTTTACCTTTTTACTTTTTATTAATTATAAATTTTAAAAATAAATGTTTATATTTCCAAAGGCTCAAGAAGGTCAGCTTCCCATCCTATATCATATAATTCGGACAAATCTGCATCCTCATCACGCTCTTCTTCATCCTCAGGATTTAAATCATCCAATGGATCAACATCCACTGATGTTTCAATTACAAGTTCAATGATGAGGTCAAAATCAACTGATTGCAGATTGTCGCTCATGTTGAGGTTGTCTTTATCTTTAAAGAAAGATAACAACAATGAGATGTTGCAGAGTAAGAGACAAATCTCACAGATTATAATAGTAAAATTGTTTAACAAGAGTAACATTTTGCAGCTATTATTTAGCCATGTCCAGCGATGCTGAGCAGGTGAAGCCTATGTCTAATTTTTCACTGAACAGGACTCATCTGTTCTTAACCTTGGATAAGCCTCACCGACTCTGTGTCCCCTGCACATACTTAAATGTAAAGGGGCAGATTTATGTTAAATGGCACATCCCCAGGCATGCACCAGTTAACGTGCACCACTGCTCTGCCACCCATGGTGTGCCGCATTTACAATCAGATAGGAGAAACCTGTGTCAAAACCCTGCGCCTGCTTGAAGCAGGCATAGGTCTTGACGCAACATTGTGGAGATGGTGCACCCCTGAGCCTTGCTGGAGCTGCATCGCACTTGCGATACAACTCCAGCAATACGCCACCTTAACGGCACAGATGCGTCAAGCATCTGTGCCGTTTTTGCCCCATGCTGCGCCGCATTGTAAATGCAGCACACCATGGGTGGCGGAACAGCGGCGCAAGATGACTGGCACATCCCTGGTGATGCACCAGTCATCATAAATCTATCCCTAAGCTTCTTATCTTGTTAGAGATGAACTGCCATATGTATCATCAAAATATTTTGCATTTCCTAAATAGCGAATTTTAAGGAATAAATAGCGATTCTTTACCATTCCTAATTTGCGATGAGCAAATTGCTAATTGCAAGTTACCCATTCATTTCCATGGGCTAGGAGGCTCATAGGAATGAAGGTTTAATTTGCGATTAGCAATTTGCTCATCACAAATTAGGAATTTTTCCAAGGGTGCAGGGGTGTCTCAAGAACACCCTGCTGCACCCCTGAAAAAGAAATTTGGGGGCATATGGCACACATACATGCCCTAAGGGCATGTGTTGGCGTCATATGGGACCTTTTGTTTTTTTTAAAAAAAGCTTTTTGAAAAGAATTCACAAATTACCACCAATTTACCACAATAGTTTCCAAATCCTTAATGTCATTTTTTACATATTTTTTGTTTGATACATTGCATTTAAGTAGTCACAAAATTTGCAAATCCTTCAGTGCAATTGCAAAATAAGGAATAGCAATTTTTGCTACTCCTTATTTTGCATCAAACTTGTTTTTGCATCAAACACCATGACATATCTGCCTAAATGCATCAATTTGTAATGTTGTCGCCTCATAGCAAATCTTTTGCACCACCGCTGCATCATAAAAGTGACGCACAGTGGCACAAAAGAGGCATACACCTATCATAAATCTGTCCCTAGCATTTTAAATGATTAATCCAGGATGACGATAAAGTGTGGCCTATCCAGAGGTTTGTTTAAGGTGAGGCCTACTCAGGATTGCAGATTAAAGTTACGCTTGATGAAGAATACAGAGGAGATAATACATGTAAAGGCCTACCAATGAAGTAAGTAATGTGCACTTTATTGCGCCAGTCATCATAAATGTATCCCTAAGCTTCTTATCTTGTTACAGATCAACCACCATATCTACCATCAAACTATTTTGCATTTCCTAAATAGCAAATTTTAAGGAATAAATAGCAATTCTTTACTATTCCTAATTTGCAATGAGCAAATTGCTAATTGCAAATTACCCATTCATTTCCATGGGCTAGGAGGCTCATAGGAATGAAGGTTGCAATTTGCGATTAGCAATTAGCTCATCACAAAATAGGAATTTTTTCAAGCGTGCAGGGGTATCTCAAGAACACCCTGCTGCACCCCTGAAAAATAAATTTGGGGGCATATGGCACACCTACATGCCCTAAGGGCATGTATGGGCGTCATATGGGACCTTTTGTTTTTTGGAAAAAAATGCTTTTTGAAAAGAATTCGCAAATTACCACAAACTAGAAGTTGGTGGTAGTTTCCAAATCCTTAATATCATTTTTTACATATTTTTTGTTTGATACATTGCATTTAAGGAATCGCACATTTTGAATTAAGGACATTTTAAGTCATTTCCACATGTGCAGTGTTTTCAAATTATGATTTGAAAATCGTTTTTGGGGAAAAGTAATGGTTTGCAAATTTATGACAAGGACATAATGGTGTATGCTTCTCTATAAGGCATTTCAGTGTCTCTGATGTCATTTTTCCCATATTACATTATAAGACCTTTCCCCATGGAGCACATTCCTTGTAAATATGCTCCCACCTGTGCATGGCGAATTTAGATTTTGACTGTTTGAGTCACATAGCCATGTTAAAAGTGACCCAAAAAAATTGCAAACGTTTTAAAAAAACACATTCATGTGTCTTAAGGACATTTTAAGTCATTTCCCCATGGACAATGTTTTCTAAGTGGCGCAAAAGAGGCATACACCTATCATAAATCTGTCCCTAGCATTTTAAATGATTAAATCAAGATAACAATAAGATGTGGCCTATCCAGAGGTTTGTTTAAAGTGAGGCCTACTCAGGATTGCAGATTAAAGTTACGCTTGATGAAGAATACAGAGGAGATAATACATGTAAAGCTCTACCAATGAAGTAAGTGATTTCTACTTCATTGCGCCAGTCATCATAAATGTATGCCTAAGCTTCTTATCTTGTTAGACATCAACCGCCATATGTATCATATAACTATATTGCATTTCCAAAAAAGCGAATTTTAAGGAATAAATAGCGATTCTTTACCATTCCAAATTTGCGATGAGAAAATTGCTAATTGCAAATTACCCATTCATTTCCATGGGCTAGGAGGCTCATATAAATGAAGGTGCAATTTGCGATTAACAATGTGCTCATCACAAATTAGGAATTTTTCCAAAGCTGCAGGGGTGTCTCAATAACACCCTGCTGCACCCCTGAAAAAGAAATTTGGGGGCATATGGCGCACATAAATTTTAACAACATTCCTTTACCTCAAAAACGATTTTCAAATCATAATTTCAAAACACTACACATGGGAAAATTACTTAAAATGTCCTTAAGACACATAAAAGCGTTTTTTGATTGCCTTTCCTGCATGGTTGGGTCACTTTTAACATGGCTATGTAACACAATCATTCAAAATCTAAATTTTCCATGCACATGTGGGAGCATATTTACAAGCAATTTGCGCCACAGAGAAAGGTCTTACACTAAAATGAGAAAAATAACATCAGGGACAGTCAATTGCCTTATAAAGAAGCATACACCATTATGTCCTTGTCATGAATTTAAAAACAATTCCTTTACCCCAAAAACGATTTTCAAATCATAATTTCAAAACACTGCACATGGGAAAATGACTTAAAATGTCATTAAGACACATGAAAGCGTTTTTTGATTGCCTTTCCAGCATGGTTGGGTCACTTTTAACATGGCTATGTAACACAAACATTTAAAATTTAAATTTACCATGCACAGGTGGGAGCATATTTACAAGCAATTTGCGCCACAGAGAAAAGTCTTACATTAAAATGGGAAAAATAACATCAGGGACAGTCAATTGCCTTATAAAGAAGCATACACCATTATGTCCTTGTCATAAATTTAAAAACAATTCCTTTACCTCAAAAACGATTTTCAATTCATAATTTCAAAACACTGCACATGGGAAAATTACTTAAAATGTCCTTAAGACACATAAAAGCGTTTTTTGATTGCCTTTCCTGCATGGTTGGGTCACTTTTAACATGGCTATGTAACACAAACATTCAAAATCTAAATTTTCCATGCACAGGTGGGAGCATATTTACAAGCAATTTGCGCCACATAATTCATAATTTTCTCCTTAAAGCACACTATTCTCTATCTAAATTAAAGAAATATTTTCTCACCTTAGCAAATACTTTGAGTTTGAAAACAGTCTCAGAAACACACCAATTTGTCTTCAGCAGAGCAAAAGGTATGCACTCCAGAGTCTGCAGCTATCAAAAGCACAGAAATGCTGTAATTCTTCACACATATTTCTCATGTCACCCAATAAAAACTCTTCCCTCACTTTTTTTCAAATGAAAACCCTTCCCCCCTCTGCCCTTTCTGTCTTTTCTGCATGGCAACCACCTCTTGGAAGACTTCTGGTGTTTGCAAGTTCACACAACTTTGTTGCAATTGAACTCTGAACTCTCAGTGCACCTGCATATCCAGTGCATTCTTTCATTTAATGATTTTTTATTGACCATTCAAAATACATCTTTCAAAGAACACATCCGTGCACCCTAACTTTCTGTTTTCAGCAATCAAAATCCACCAATCACTGTTACTGCTTCATGAACACAGAAACTCCACAGTTTTTTTCATTTTAAACTCTCATTTTTTCAACTGCCATTTCATTGCCACACTTCATCTGACTGCAGGAGAACCTTCTCTCACCATGTTTTCTGTCTGGATTGTTGGACATAGTTATATTCACTGGGCTCAAAGGTACGTTGAAAACAGGAAATTACCTAACCTCAATTTACAAGATGTGGAAATTAAGTGGTTTGGCCACAGAGGATTAAAATGTCACCAATTGATACCATTGGTGAAAACCTTTATGCATTTGCCCAAACCTGACCTGTTAATTGTGCACTGTGGAGGTAATGACTTGGGCACTTTGACTGGTGTAGGTCTGGAAATGCTTTTAAAGGACACCTTTGAGCAATTAATGGCACTTTTTCCTCAGACTGCCTTGGTATATTCAAATATATGCCAAAGACAGAAATGGAGGTGGTCAAACCAATTTTGTCCACAAATTGAGAAGTCGAGGAAGCATGTAAACAAATCTGTTTCAGCTTACATGAGAGACCATGGAATGGGCTCCCTGTACAACAATAACTTGCGTTACTACATGCAAGATATCTACAGAGGAGATGGAGTTCACTTCTCAGATGAGGGCAACAGAGTTTTCACTCTGAATTTAAGAATGTGCATTGGTACCTACTTATAAGTACCTAAATGTACCATAAACCCAAAAGCTCTTCTCAGAGCTACCCTACATCTAATCACTCACAATTATTATTTTACTCTAACATTTTTCACTAATTTTCAACAAAGTACGCTCCCCGGGGCGCTACCCGGTACGCGAACCGGGAGCTAACCTCGTGAAATTTTTAAAAAAAATGTTTTTTTTTCGCACATATGGGCCTCCTCAGCCACCCTCACAAAACCTAGGGGGTCAAGATAAGTCTACCGTGCCCCCTTCTACCCATTCTGAACATTATTTGCCCTCCATCTTGTATCTTAATTCGACCGAAACACAAAATGGTGGACTCCCGGAACGCTTAAGGTTCGCGAACCGGGGCGCTCAACGGTTCGCGTACCGGGTCGCTCCCTGGGAAGCGCACCATCAAAAAAGGTGGGAAAGTAGTTCACAGAAAAGCCACTGGAGACAATTTCACCAAATATAGATTAGCTCATACTACATACCAATCCCTACCATTTTCACAAATTTGATTGGAATTCCATTTAGTCATTTAGCCTGTAGACCTCTCTAAATACCCTGAGGTAAATTACTTCACAAAACACATCTGAAGTGTTGGAATTGACAACCAATGAAAATGTTACTTTCATTTTCTATTTTTTTTACCTGACATTTCATTGGTTATATACCTGAATATATATAAAGGAAGAGAAGAAAACACAGCCATTTTGACTACTACTTCTTGCTGTACATTTCAATAGTATTTTCACTAATTCCTTCAACTTCTTTCTAAAGGTAAGTTTTTATTTTTAAAACTGAAGTATATTGTGCACTATAAGTTAATATGGTAAACTTTTTCTGATAGATATATACTATCCCTCTGTAGTAGTTATAGATTTAGAGAGACTTCTCTGTTATAGTTATGGATGGAGTTAGGCTTCTCTTGTATAATTATGAATTTACTTACGTTAAATCACATACACATTTTTATATTCCTACTTCCACTCTGATACTATACACTGCCCAAAGATAAATTCACTGATAAAAAATGCCTATCTAAAATTATTCCCAACATTGCCCTATCTCTACTAATATATATTTTTTTAATTCAAATTTCAGGCAAAATGGAAGGCGAAAACCAAGTTTCTTTTGAAATGGACCTGCAAGACAGCAGCCAAGAATTGATTGATACAATTGATCAAATTGACATTGAATTTTTCGATGAAACTTGGGACAATGAACTACTGCAATGTGTACAAGCAGTAGATAACCTCCTTGCAAATGAGGACATTTTACACCCTCAGAGACTACAATGTATATTCCATGATAATTATGAAATTTCTGACAATGAAATGTTAGAAAGTTTAATAAATTATGAAACACAATCACATTAAAAAAAATGCTTAAAAAATAAAGAAAATAAAAAATAATCAACAAAAACAACAATCAATTAACATACAGCATTTGAAAAGTCTATCATTCATTTTTCATTGCAGTACGCTGCCCAGAACGCTTCCCGGTTCGCGGACCGGGCGCTCCCCACGCAAAAAAAATAAATACAATTTTTTGTTTTTTTTGCCCCGCGGGGCCCTTTTAAAACCTCCACATTAAACCTAGGGGGTCAGGGAGGATCTAGTATGCCCCCTTATGGTAATTTTCGCCTTTGTTTTGGCCTCCTCTTGTCTCTCAATCCTACCGAGAGACAAGATGGCGGCCGCTCCGGACTGTTTAGAATGTTGACATACACCGGAGAGCCAATCAGCTTAGCTACGCGAAGTTCCGGTACGCTTAAGGTCCGCGGACCGGAGCGCTGCCCGGAGCGCGCTTACAGATATATATCTTTTTTTAAACGTTAATTTCTCAAAATCCACTGGAGCACATATATTGAGACCTAGAAAAGGCACATCGGGCTACCAGTCCCTACAATTTTGCCAAGTTTCATGGAAATCCATTCAGCCGTTCGGGCTAAAAGTGAGGCCAACCGCCCTATGGAAAACTCAATGTTAAAAACACGTTTTGGGACCCCCCTTGTTTCTCGGCCTCCCCTTGACGAAACCCCCCCAAATTTCCAAGGGCTGCTCAGAAACAAAATGTTCCATTTTCCAGAAAATTTCAGCCAATTCTGTCCACAAACGCCAAAGTTATTAGACATAGAATTTTCAAAAATCCCATAGGGAAAAAATCCTAACTATATATACCTACTGGCGACCGCCAGTAGGTAATATATATATATATATATATTACCTACTGGCGGTCGCTATAATTAGGACCTAGTTTCCATAGGAAATCTGCAACATTCTATTTGGAATAACTTTGGCACCGGTCGATGAATCTTCGCGAAATTCTCCAAGAAATTGGCCTGCTCCGCTTTGCTCCTTTCCTGAGTTTGGGGGTGATTTGTGAAGCGGGGGCCGAGAATAAAGGGGGGTCCCAAAACGTGTTTTCCCCATGCAGTTTTCCATAGGTACCTTTAAGTGAGGCTACAGCCCGAACTGCTGAACGGAATTGCACCAAATTTGGCAAAAAGGTAGAGTGCGGTTCACAGATCACGTTTTTTTGTTAAATGGTATAAATCCCTTCAGTAGTTCCTGAGAATATCAAAAGTGAAATCATAGATATATCTATTGACAAAATACCGTGCGCGTACGGTAAGCGTACCGCAAAGCGTACCTTAACGAGCAGGAGCTGCATGGTCATTGGCTGTCAACTGTCTGTCAACACTCCAAACCAAGAAGTGTTGGCAGCCATCTTGTGCCTCGGTAGAACCGAAGCAATAAAAGAACCACAAAAAACATGCGAAGGGGGCAGGGTAGAAACATCCTGACCCCCTAGGCCTGCTCAGGGGGTCCCACCCAATTTTTTTTCAAAATCACGGGATACGCGTATGAGTGGTGTCCGCGGTGAAAAAGAAAAAAAGAACCCGAAGTCCGCTTTATTGTTAATTAGCCTCCGGGGGGGCCAAATCCCAGGGGCAATGTTTTTATTGATAATGGGGGGACCAGAGGGCCCCCCTGCCCAGGGACCGCCACCCCGGGGCTTTAACTATATGTATGTGGGGGGCCTTGGCCCTGCTGTAGCCCTTCTTTTTGAAAACTTTTTTTAGAAAAAAACCTGTGTGGGGGGCTTAAGCCCCCCACACGCCCTGGGGACCGCCACCTCCCCGGGGCTTTTCATTGTTGGGAGGGGGGCCGTGCGACCCCCCTCCTGGAGCCTTTGATGGCCCTGGGGACTGCCACCCCCCAGGGCCGGCTCCTGCAGTGTCCTGGGGTGCCTACCCCGGCTCCCACCTCACCATAGCAAACTGCTTTCCTATTTGAAAGAGAGAGCCGGAAACCTCCTCTCTCTTTCAAGTAGGAAAGCAGATTGCTTTTCGTCAGAGAGAGCAGCATGTAAGCTGCTCCCTGTGACGAAAAGCAATGCCGGCTCCCGAAGGACGCGGGGGAGCCAGCTGGGACCGTGGGGGCATTGGAGCTCCCCCCATGGTCCCCAATGTTGTATTTCAGCCCCGGGGGATGGGGTCCCCAGGGATTATAAGAATTAGTGACGGGGCAATTTTTTTTTACAGTAGATTTACCGTGCGCGTACCGTGCACGTACGTACGACGTACAGTGAGAAGTCTGTAAGTTATTCCGTAAGCGTACCTAAGCAAGAAAAATAAAAATATTTTTCAGATATTTATCAAGTTTATGTGTTTAGATGGGAGATTTTAGTACCTAAAAGTAAGTACCGATGCAGAGTCTGAAGTTCATGAGGAAGACTCTGTTCCCTTCATCTGTAAAATGTACACCTTCTGTCCTATAGATGTCTTGCATATTGAAACGCAGATTGTTGTTGTAAATGGACCCCATTCTATAGTCTCAGAGAAAAGCAGAAACAGATTTATTCACATGTTTCCTAGCTTTGTGGACAAAATTGATTGGACCAGTTCCAATTCTGCCTTTGGCATATATTAGAATAGACAAAGGTATTTTGGGGGAAAAGTGACATCAGTTCTGTAAAGGTGTCCTTCATAAACATTTCCAGACCTACCCCAGTCAAAGTGCCTAGGTCATTGCCACCACAGTGCACAATTATGAGGTCAGGGTGTTGGAGATGCAAAAAGGATTTTACCAATGGCTTCAATTGGTGCCACTTTAATCCTCTCTGTCCAATCCATTTAATGTCTACATTTGGTAAACCTAGGTCTTTGTGAATTCCTTTCTGTTCTGCGTACCATTGACTCCAGAAAATATAGCTGTGTCCCACAATCCACACTCTAAGCATCTTGAAGAGAGGTCTGGATGCACTTAGATGGTCTCTGTAAACAAAATGGCAGTTTGAAAAAAAAATCTAAAATGGTGGATAAGTGGAGTTTTGAAAAAAGCAAAGAAGTGATTGGTTGTTTGAAAACTTTTTAGATAGAAAACTAGGGTGCAATTTTCAGTTTTTTAAAAGCCTGTTATTTATTGGTTAAGAAAAAGTGATAGAAAAGAACATTACTTAAGATAAGCTGGTATATTGACAAGTCAAGCACACTTGCTGTTTTAATTTGCAACAATGTATGATGTACTTTTCACCTGTGTGCTCAGTTAGGTGTTCTCTGAAGTGTTTCTATGGTAACTGGCAGAATGTGGAATGAGGGTAGGGTTGTAAGTTTTGTTAGTTGGAAAGGGTAAAAAAGTTCAAGTAATAGAAATGTGTGTTTCGTTTTGATTTAATGTGGAAATAAATGCGATTTGTTATTTATTTGTATATGTGTGTAGGTTGAGTGTGTAGATTGTCAGGAAAAGTTCTCTAATTGTTGTAGGACTTCCTGATCCCCTAGGGCTGCTTAGGGGGTTTCAGAATGATCCCTAAGGTCAAAATCTCTCTTTTTTTTTAAATCACAGAATACGCGTATGGTATGCGTATGCCATGAAAAAGAAAAAAAACGAAGCCCTCTTTATTGTTATTTAACCCCCGGGAGGGCAAATCCTGGGGGCAATGTTTGCAGCCCCGAGGACCGCTACCCCTGGGGCTTTAACTATATGTATGCGGGGGGCTCACGGCCCCTGCAGCCCCGGGGAACATCAGCCCCCGGGGCTTCTTTTTTTTTTTTTTTAAAACCACCTGTGTGGGGGGTTTAAGCCCCCCACATGCACGGGGGACCGCCACCTCCCCAGGGCTCTAATATTTAAAATAGGGGGGTCCATGATGCACCCCCCAGCCCCGGGGACCACCACCCCCGGGGCTTGGGCCATGCGATCCCCCTCCTGGAGCCTTGTGGTGGCCCTGGAGACCACCATCCCCCCAGGGCTGGCTCCTGCAGTGTCCGGGGGTGCCTACCCCCAGGACACTGCTCTTTTCTATGGTAGGGCGGGAGCCTCGCAGCTCCCACCCTACCATACCATAGGAAACCTGCTCTCTCTTTCAAATAGGAAAGCAGATTGCTTTTTGTCAGAGAGAGCAGCATGTAAGCTGCTCTCTCTGACGAAAAGCAATGCCGGCTCCCGAAGGACGCCAGGAGCCGACTGGGACCGTGGGGGCATTGGGGCTCCCCCCACGGTCCCCAACGTTGTTTTTCAGCCGCGGGGGTTGTGGTCCCCGGGGATTAATGAACTAGTGATAGAAGCTATTTTTTTGTACGATAGATTTACCGTGCGCATACCATGCACGTACGTATGACGTACAGTGCGAATTCTGTAAGTCATCCCGTAAGCGTACCTGAGCAAGAGAAATATATTAAAAAAATATAGTTAATAGATATCTATCAAGTTTATGTGTTTAGATGTTGGTTGGCTGTAATAAGAGCTTTTCTCTTTGTTGGTACTTATAAGTATGTACCTATACATAGTCTAAACTTGTTGAGGAGGAGTGTTTTACAGTGTGCTGAACTTTTCACCTCTGTGGACAGTTGACTTTTGCATTATCTGTTGGGGGTAGGGTGCAAAGTTATGTCAGTTGGAAAGGGTTCAAATGTTTCACCAATAGAAATGTGTGTTTGGTTTTGAATTAATGTGTGAAGGAATTTGATTTGTTATTAACGTGTATATATGTGTAAATTGAGAGGGAAAATGTGCCATTTTTTGGTTCTGCTGCAAACACTGAAGTAGAGAGATTCTGTATAAGAATATCTGCAGTGTGAGTGGCATTCTTCTTAATCTACAAATCAATTTGAAAGGTGAGTTTATAACTTGTAAGGGAATGTATGTGATACATTTTGTTTTTAGTAAAATGAATGTGTTAATTCTGCTAAAGAGTGTAGAATCATATTCTGAGTATGTCTGCATTTGGATAACTATTGTGATAAAATCATTTGGTAAGTTAATATGTTTAGTGAGTCACCTTTGTGAAATAAAGTACAGTACTAAAAAATTTAGAATGTGTGCAGTCAGTTTTTCAGATATAGAGTAGTTAATAGTGTTGCTTGTTTAGAATTAGGTTTGTGTTCTAAGTCTACAATTTTCCAGTCAGTATACATACATTGCTGCATACACTTTTGGGCAGATTTAAAAGCCCCTTGTGCCTTTTTGTTGTTATATTGTGTAACTTTTTGAAGTAATGTTGGCAAAAATAATGCAGCAAATTGGAAATGTATTTGCAAAATTAGTCAGGGTTGTTCACAGAAAGGTAGTAGTTGTATACATGGAATGTGTGTAGTCACTTAACCATTTTACAGTAGTAAATATGTTTTAGTAAAATGTATGGTCTCATTTTTTTGTCCAATATCACACTCAGCGTCTGTGTACATTAAGGAATTATATTCTCTCCTTTTTCCATATTCTCCCTCCTCTCTTGTCATACTCCCCCCTCTCTCTTCATAGACACCCCTTTCTCATTATAGTTCCTCTCTCTCTTCAAACTCCCTCTCTCTCTCCTCATACTCTTTCTTCTGTCCTCATACTCCCCACTCTTTCCTGTTACTCCACCCTCTCTCCTCATTTGTCCCCCTTTCCTCATACTCCGTCCTCTCATCATACCCCCCTTTTTTTCTGATACTCCTCCCTCTTCCCTCATACACATCCCTGTCTCCATATACACATCTGTGTGTTTTTATACTCCTCTCTATTTCTTCATTCTCATTCCTCAGTCTTCATATTCTTTCCAGTTTCCTCATACTGCTTTTCTGTCCTCATATGCTGAAGCACTTATAAGTTCAGTCAGGCACTCTCCTTACAGAAGTGTAATCTTTTGGTCAGTACTCAAGTGTTGATGCAGTGAAGTAGGCCTAAGTAGATGAACTGCTTATTTTTTTAATAATGTTATATATATATTTTTATAACAGATTCTATTCATCAACACTAAAAGCAATTCATCATGCCTTCAAAAAGTGAAAAGAGGAAACAAGATAATAAAGCTTATTATTTAAAGAGAAATCATCTACAAGATTTACCTGAACAACAATGTGTGAACAAAAAGAAAAAAAGTCCTGGTAAGAGAGCGAAGATTTTTTTGAAGAACTTATCAAACAGTAGGAGTAGTGTGCACAATGTTAAAAATACAAATTGTGTATCTGCAACTAAAAAGAAAAGCAAGAGAAAAGAGAACAACCATGGGAATTCATCATGTAAAAAAACAGTGTATAGTAAAAGGAGGAAGAATCAATTTCAGGAAATTAGAAAAAGAATGTTTTATAATAGAGTTTTGTTGAATTTGATCAAAGAAGTGAAGAAATGTAAAAAAAAGCATTTTATAAGAAGAAGAAACGCATAGAAAATATAGTTGAGAAGGCTTTCGAATTGAAAAAAAAAAATTTGTTTATTTTAGTAATCAATAGAATTCGATCACTAGATAAGCCAATCCATTTAATGAAGGCCAAAAGCAAGTGGAAAAGAGTAATTAACAGAAGTCATTTTTGTGAGTTTTCTTTGGGTGAATGGAAACACAGTTCAAGTTCTGAACCTTTTTTTAATGAAGAAAGTTATCTTCAGAGTAATGATTTGTTGCAAGCAGTTGACACTAGTGGGCGTGCTTATGAGGTTAGAAATGGTTGTCCTATTGAGAAAGGATTGTCCTTAGAAATGCAGGAGAGGTGTTAGCTGATAAAGTTTTAGGGAGACGTCCTAAAGTTCCAGTGTACACTTGGAATTGCAGTAGTATTTGTAGTGTACGGCTGGAATCTATTGATTTTTTACGCAATTTCCTACGTAACTATTCTAAGAAAAGTGTAAAACTAAAGATTAAGATGTTGCAAGGACTAGACCCTTGCAGAGTGAGAGAAAATACTGGTTTGCAAGGTCATTCTCTGGCTTGACTTTCTAAAAAAGTATGTCGAAGTGTTTTTCACCATTTCAGGATGTTAGCAGTACATCATACTCAAATTAGGAAATTAGTCAGAAGATTGTATTATGCAAAAAGTCCAGCACTAATGTTAAAAAAGTTGAACAGTGCTCTTTTGCGTGGATCTGTATCAGATGTAATAAACGTTTGTGATGAAATTCAGGTTAGTTACTTTGGTCCTGAGGAAGACAGTGCAGAAATTGATACATTAATAGAAGGAAATGTGGAAGAGAATGTACAACATTGTAGTACAGAAAATTTTGAGCAACAAATTACAAAGTTTAAGGTGATTTCAGGTGAAATGCCAAATTATTCTTGTATTTGTTGTCGACGAACTCATTATAAAAATCAGACCAGGACTGTTGATCTGTATTTAAAAAGTGAAAAGGAAAATAATAATGAGTGGATGGAATTTGTAACTTATTTGTTGGTAGAGAATTGTTTTGATTTGAGTTCTGATCAGCGTATTTGTAAATATTGTTATAACAAATTAGACGAGAACAAAATCCCTGCTAGAGCTGTGCATAATAATCTTGAGTTGGTAAATATTCCTTCTGAACTTATGGATTTAAATACCTATGAGTCTATTCTTATTCAATGTGTGCATCCATTTCAGGCTATGTTCGTATGGAGCCTAAGACAGGAAAATTGCCTCCTTCAGATTTACAGAGAGGATTAAAGGGAAGAGTTGTATATTTGTGGTGTCGGGTTCTATCAGGTCTACATACTTGCAGAAACACTCGCACACCATAAAACAGAAGTTGGCACGGAAACTGAAAATGCAAAGAGACAAGTTTATTAGGACCCCATGGGGTGGTGGTACATTCATACAGCACCCTTCGGCAATGCAAGAAGTATCACCCCGAACATCGATGTGCGACCTCTTTTATACATTTTAAAGGTAATAAAAAGGTAGGCAGTATACATTAGAACAGTTTTAGGTACATATAAGGGCATTTTTGGAACACAGCCAACATGAGGGAGGGGTTTAATACCACTGGTCAGTTGGGAGGAACATTCCTAAGGAGTGACCACTCTCTAGTCCAAAGATCAGATGTACGCATGCACGAGACTGACCATTGCTAAAAATAGCCTGTTGCTGGGCAGGGTAAAGGTTCATTGGCATGAAGGAAGGACGAAAGGGCATGCTGACCACGAGGCCGCATGTTCATAGAAAATGGAAACCACCGAATACAAAATGGCCCCCGCACGTTTAGTCAAGTTAACAGAAATGTTCGTGTAGCTGAGCTTAACGCTAACTCAGGTACTGCCAAATTACGACAGACGACCCTTTTAGCGTTTAGCTGAAGCTACCTCATAATGGAAGTAATCCGAATGTTCATCATTAATGTCAATCATCATGATTTGCTTCACTTCAGCATTACTCATCTGTACATTTTTAGCAATAGCTCGTTTGGATGGGATACAGGCCGTAATACATACAGTACATAAAGTAGGACCACATTGAATACACAGGCAACAGAAGAAAAATATCCCAATAATCACACATAGAACAGTTAGCAGTTTCCAACCCCATGTACTAAGCAGAGTCCAAAACCAGCTAGAAAAAGTCCAAGTACCATTGTCAGTGTGAATTTCAGAGGCAATTTTGTGCAACCTAGAGATAGCATCATACACAGATGGTGAATTATTTGGCACATAAACACAACAACTACTTCCAATGATGCGGCATGCACCCCCACCATCAGCTAACACTACGTCCAGAACCAACCGGTTCTGAAGCGTAACTATTCTTGTAATCTGAAGCTCTTCAGTTAAATTCCCTAAAGCAGAAGCAGTCTCATTAGCAACTGCCTACACAACACGCGTTAACCGTCTAATTTTCCTGCTGTTTAGGGCAGCACCTACAAAAGAGAACAACCCTAAATTAAAATCCACATATTGTTGTAGTGAGGTGTCAGTTTGGTCGACTTTATCAATATCCAATGTTCTCTTAACTCTATTCAATAGAAAATCGTGATACAATAAATAATCATTATGGTACATAGGTGGGGCAATAAACACAGGGGGTAATACAAAAGATATATAACATGTACCTAACCATCCAAGAGGAAGACGATGATAACCTTTATTACCGCAAATAAAGTAAGTGTTTCGTGAGGCCACAAATGAATCACCATTGGATGTATCAAAGGCAAGAGTAACATTGCATTCACTTTTCCCCACCGGAATTGTTCCCTTATTCCTAATACAAAGGCCTGCTTTTGTATCAATAACGGTAATTACATGTAAACTGGTAATATTTGCAAGTCTCTGATTGGTGAAGATACGAGGCGTAGATACATTGTCGTGTCGATATTCTTCCCACTCGAATTTAGTTCCTTCTGCTTGTGGATAGCCATCTCGATCGTTATAGCAAACTTTGTTCAATCGAAAAAGTAGCCCACCTTTTGTTGGCCATCTCAATGTAAAAAGCAGAGTGTACCAAGCATTGCATGACCCATTGTGAGAAAAAGGAAGAGGAATAAGTGGGGTTCCTCCCTTCTTCTGATGCCCAGGTAACATCCCACATACCCAACAATTGGACGTGTTGGTCATATTATGCGTGTGGTGCAATATCTGAATGAAACTATTATTCAAATAGGTCTGTCTATGTCTTTCTTCGTGATAGGGCAAAGTAAAATGGAAATGTTCAGATGGAATTGGAGTGGTAGGCAGTAAATAGTCTCGTGCAGGAAATAGTCTTTCTATAGTCCAAGCTATTACTGCTATTACCACTATTGTTGCAACAAAAAGAACTGCACCCAGAATTCTTCTGTTTTTCAATGTCATAGGTGCCATGGTACAATGAACAAAAGTCTCAAGAAACAAACTAAAAAAAAAAAAAAAAATATGGTGCTGAGAACCGAGGCTGCCGTTGAGTTTTTCTCCGAGATTCAAGACGGGTGTCGCTACACTGGACAGAACTGTTCCCCCCCCTTGATATTCCCGGCTTCCGTTTCACAAACCTCGGAACGGTTACCAACCAGTCATAAAAAATACAAAAAAAAATTATTTCCTTGGCCGTAGATTGTACTTCACTCTGCCAGAAATAGTGTGGTCCGGGAAGGCTCCCTCCGACTCGTGAGGCGTAACAGCTGGTCTCTTCTCCGCATCCAAGATGTCTCTGTAATCGGACAGCACTTCAGGGTTCACCAGGTCCGGAGAGACACGTCGGCAGTGCGTCGAATGTATCCACCGCTTCTTATTCGTGACGCGCACGGCCGTTCGCGTTGCCAGCAGCACTTGTTCAGGGCCACGCCACCTCGGCTCCAAACTGCTGGATCTCTCAAACACCCGGATCATAACATGATCGCCAGGACGAAGATTGTGAGCCTCTCCAATGGAGTTGTTGGGGAGCGCTTCTCAAACCTGTTGATGAATAGAAAGTAAATCATTTGTTAATCGCGCCAAATAATCGTTCATCATTATACAAGGCACATCATGTATCAAACGAGGCTTTGGAACTCCCCAGATATTCATGGGCCTTCCAAACACCACTTCATAGGGTGTGAGGCCAGTTCGGGAGTGTGGCACTGATCTAATAGACAATAATGCCAATGGCAAAGCTTCCGGCCATTTCAAAGACGTGGATGCCACGATCTTCACTAGCTTCAGCTTCAGAGTCGCATTATACCTTTCTACTAGACCTGCTGACTAAGGATGGAATACAGCGTGGAACTTTTGTCTTATTCCCAATCCTTTCAGAACGTGCTCCACTATTTTCCCAACGAAATGAGGACCATTATCATTCAACAAAAATTTACAGACACCATAACGTGGGAAGTACTCTTTCAGTAACACCTTAGCTGTTGTTAACGCTGTATTATCCTTCGTGGGATAGGCTTCAACCCATTTACTGAAAGCACACACCACCACTAGGACATACTTGAGGTTATTACAGCGCTCCAGTTGGATATAGTCCATTTGCAGTACTTCGAATGGTGCAGTAGGTGGAACAAACCCTCCTTTAGGAGTAGAGGTCCCTTTTGCAGGATTGTACTGTAGGCATATCAGACAGGTCTGTACTATTCTCCTAGCCGTGCTGGTAATCTCAGGATGCTCCCAAACTCGTGTAAGCAATTTCGTAATTGCAAGAGCTCCAATATGTGCCAGCCCATGCGTCATTTGAACCATTGCTTGCAAGTAAGCAGCAGGCAGTTTCCATTTCTCCATGTCTTTGCTTCTCCAACAACCCTCATCATCCAATACTCCCTCTGTTGCCCATGTTGCAAGTTCTACTTCAGATGCTGACTTTTGTATGTCTAGAATTTCTTCTCTAGCATCATGCCATTGCTCGGCTTGCGATCTCACCACATACATAGGGGAGTCATTTTGCAACATAGCAGTCTCTCTCGCTATGCGGTCTGCAAAAGCATTTCCTTGCCCTATTTTGTCTGTCACTTTCTTATGTGCACTACATTTTATTATCGCCACCTTCTTTGGACATAATAGTGCATTCAGGAGGTCGCATACCAACTCTCCCTACATGATGTGTGTTCCGTGTGAGGTCATAAACCCTCGTTCCCTCCAGAGTAGGCCAAAATCGTGCGCTACTCCAAAGGCGTAAAGACTATCAGTATAGATATTCACACATAGACCAGCGCTTAACTCACATGCTTTCGTTAAGGCTATCAATTCAGCCGCTTGAGCAGATTTCTGTAGTATTCGTGCTGTTTCTACCACTGTCTTAAGTGTCGTGATCGCATAGGCTGCGGAAGGCAGTGCGTCGAATGTATCCACCGCTTCTTATTCGTGACGCGCACGGCCGTTCGCGTTGCCAGCAGCACTTGTTCAGGGCCACGCCACCTCGGCTCCAAACTGCTGGATCTCTCAAACACCCGGATCATAACATGATCGCCAGGACGAAGATTGTGAGCCTCTCCAATGGAGTTGTTGGGGAGCGCTTCTCAAACCTGTTGATGAATAGAAAGTAAATCATTTGTTAATCGTGCCAAATAATCGTTCATCATTATACAAGGCACATCATGTATCAAACGAGGCTTTGGAACTCCCCAGATATTCATGGGCCTTCCAAACACCACTTCATAGGGTGTGAGGCCAGTTCGGGAGTGTGGCATTGATCTAATAGACAATAATGCCAATGGCAAAGCTTCCGGCCATTTCAAAGACATGGATGCCACGATCTTTGCTAGCTTCAGCTTCAGAGTCGCATTATACCTTTCTACTAGACCTGCTGACTGCGGGTGGAATACAGCGTGGAACTTTTGTCTTATTCCCAATCCTTTCAGAACGTGCTCCACTATTTTCCCAATGAAATGAGGACCATTATCATTCAACAAAAATTTACAGACACCATAACGTGGGAAGTACTCTTTCAGTAACACCTTAGCTGTTGTTAACGCTGTATTATCCTTCGTGGGATAGGCTTCAACCCATTTACTGAAAGCACACACCACCACTAGGACATACTTGAGGTTATTACAGTCCTCCAGTTGGATATAGTCCATTTGCAGTACTTCGAATGGTGCAGTAGGTGGAACAAACCCTCCTTTAGGAGTAGAGGTCCCTTTTGCAGGGTTGTACTGTAGGCATATCAGACAGGTCTGTACTATTCTCCTAGCCGTGCTGGTAATCTCAGGATGCTCCCAACTCGTGTAAGCAATTTCGTAATTGCAAGAGCTCCAATATGTGCCAGCCCATGCGTCATTTGAACCATTGCTTGCAAGTAAGCAGCAGGCAGTTTCCATTTCTCCATGTCTTTGCTTCTCCAACAACCCTCATCATCCAATACTCCCTCTGTTGCCCATGTTGCAAGTTCTACTTCAGATGCTGACTTTTGTATGTCTAGAATTTCTTCTCTAGCATCATGCCATTGCTCGGCTTGCGATCTCACCACATACATAGGGGAGTCATTTTGCAACATAGCAGTCTCTCTCGCTATGCGGTCTGCAAAAGCATTTCCTTGCCCTATTTTGTCTGTCACTTTCTTATGTGCACTACATTTTATTATCGCCACCTTCTTTGGACATAATAGTGCATTCAGGAGGTCGCATACCAACTCTCCCTACATGATGGGTGTTCCGTGTGAGGTCATAAACCCTCGTTCCCTCCAGAGTAGGCCAAAATTGTGCGCTACTCCAAAGGCGTAAAGACTATCAGTATAGATATTCACACATAGACCAGCGCTTAACTCACATGCTTTCGTTAAGGCTATCAATTCAGCCGCTTGAGCAGATTTCTGTAGTATTCGTGCTGTTTCTACCACTGTCTTAAGTGTCGTGATCGCATAGGCTGCGGAAGCCGTACCATCTGGCAATCTCACACACGATCCATCAACCCACAATTCCCCATCTACATCTGGAAGTGGCGTGTCCTGTAAATCGACACAACCCTTTGTTTGTTCGTCAGTCAGAAAAACACAATCATGTTGTTCTTTCTCCTGGGTCTCAGTAACAGGATATGGCAATAAAGTAGCGGGATTCAAAGTGGCGCACCTCTTCAATGTAATGTGTGGCGCCAGCAATGTTAACTTGTATCCTGTTAAACGGGCACTGGTTAGATGCTGCGTTTTCGTTTGGTTCAATAGCGCATCTACTGCATGGGGAACTAGCACCAACAATTTGTGTGACAGAACTATTCCCTCACTCTGCCGTATAGCTACTGCTGTTGCTGCAACTGCTCGAAGGCATCCAGGCAGTCCTCGAGCCACAGGATCGAGTACCGCTGAAAAGTATGCGCAAGGTCTCTGTTTATCTCCGTGCAACTGTACCAAGACTGACAATGCGCACCCATCCTTCTCATGTATATACAGTGTAAAGAGCTTTGTATAATCTGGTGTACCTAACACTGGCGCAGAACAAAGAGCTTGTCTCAGTTGTTCAAAAGCCTTTTGACATTCGTCCGTCCATTCGAGGGGGAGTGATGCAGTTTTGGACAGCAATGCTAACAAGGGTTTTACAATGTACGAAAATCCTAGTATCCATTGCCTACAGAAGGACGTCAACCCTATGAAAGCACGAACATCCTTCTGCGTGCAAGGGACTGGTGTATCTAAGATTGCTTGGATTCGGTCTGATGTTAATGCACGTCCCTCCTTAGACAAAAGATGACCAATATATGTCACCTTTGGTCTACAATATTGTAGCTTCTTCCGCGAAACCTTGTGATTGTGTTCCGCAAGGAAAGAAAGCAGGGAGAGTGTACTCTCCTTGCATTGTTCCTGTGTGTCTGCTGCAAGCAGAATGTCATCAACATATTGGATGAGTGCCACCCCAGACTGCAAATCAAATGAATCAAGTTGTCTTTTCAGAGCTTGACTGTAAATGCTAGGACTTTCGGTGTAACCTTGAGGAACTCGACAAAATCCCCACGATTTATTATTTAATGTAAAGCCGAACAAATATCGGCTATCAGGATGGATAGGGATTGAAAAGAAAGCATTTTTCAAATCAATCACTGTAAGTGTAGTAGCCGTGGGTGGAACCAAAGTAAGTAAAGTGGTAATGTCAGATACTACTGGATACTGCGGTACAACTATCTTATTAATTTCCCTCAAATCAATAATAAAACGATAGATATTAGTATCTGTGTCTTTCTTTAGGATCGGAAGAATTGGACTGTTGCAAACATTATAGGGAACTTCCTCCACCACCCCTGCCGTTATCAAGTCATTCACAATGTGTATCAAAGCTATTTCGCCTTCTCTAGAGATCTTGTACTGAGGAACACAAGGTAAAACCGCTCCCTTCTTCACAGTAATGCGCACAGGAGGAATAATCATTTGGCCCACATCAGTATCGGAAGTAGCCCATAACATACTTGGAAGGGAAGCTAATGCGTCGGCCTCTTGCATGAGGCACGATCTCTCAATTTCTGGGTAGTTTTCATTCAAAATGACCCGCACCCCTTCAGGGGCACAGCGTATTGGCGCACGAAAATGCTTTAGCATATCAATTCCCATAATATTATCTGGTGCATTTGGAGATAATAGAAACGGACATGGGGCAGTGAATCTATCAACATGGAATGTAAGGGGATGAGACAATGGGCTTAGTGAAGGTGTTCCATCGAACCCTATTGCTGTTATCGTTTCGCCAGACAGGGGAGCCCTTGGAACCAAGTGTTTAGACAGAGCACTTCGAGTAGCTCCTGTGTCGACCAGAAACTGATCAGTAGAACCCAAAACATGTGCTGATATATATGGACCCCTTTGATCGACTGGTACTTCAACCGATTCCACACCCCATCCTACGCAACCCTATGCATAATTTTTATCCTGAGACTCAGTATACTCTCCTTCTGCTATCTGATACTGATTCCGTCGATCAAAAGTATTATGTTCAACCTGACCACGACCCCTCTCTTCACCCCTACCGCGATCATTCGCTCCACCTCTTGGTCCTGAATAACTATTCCGTGACCTTCCACTTCCTCAACCCCTCTGACTACGCTGTTCACGGAGCACCGGACAATCTGCGAGCCAATGTCCAAACTGCTTACAGTATGCACACTGATCCTCAGAAATGTCGGAACGAGGGGGAGACGTAAAGTACGATCCTCGTCTACCCCTATCGTTCCCTCTCAATTGCGTAGCACAAACCTGTGCCAACATCACTTTCGTCTTTAAGTCCTTCGCTTTCTTATCACTACTCTCTTTAGCCTCTAGTTCCTGACGTTCATAATACTGAGCCATAGTTAATAAGGAGGCAGGTGTTGCCGTGGTCCATGAACTTTCACTACCCTTTAATCGCTTTGCAATCTCCGGTAGGAGATTAGCCACATACTTATCTACGAATAAGTGCCTGCCCGTGTCCTCTGTTAATGATTGACCACTGTAATCATGGAATGCTTCCTCAAAACGTGAAAAGAAATCAGAAACCGATTCGTCTGGCTTCTGCTTACACAACGCTAACACTGTCCAATCTATTTTCTTAGGAGGGACAAGCGTTTTTAATTTATTCAAGATAGCTGTTGGCAAATCTAAAATCAACTGACACGGTTTACATGCAGGTTCCCTATCTGAATCAGCTCTCACTATGTCCTTCCAATCTGCGCCTAATATCGTTCGATCGTCAAACTTACGAATCACCCTCCACATATCAGGAGGCAATATCAGCCCAAAGAAAAGATCAATATCAACTAACGTCATAATGCGCGAAGAAATAGCACCCTCCACACCTTCATAGAAAGCTGCTGGATTTTTACGGGGGTCAGGCAAAGCATTCTTAAGTGCCATAACATCTGCTCTATTCCATGGCGTATAAACCCAATTATACACAAAATAGCCCTTTGAATCTTTACATGTCTTATCATCATCCGTACCGTCCCCTTTAGGAGGGACATACAAAGGTGCAGCTTCCCGCATAGGCAAAACATTAATTGCAACACTCTTATCTGATCCATAAATAGGGCACACTCGGGTATTTTCCATCGATCCAGACGCTGATTGCTCTGATGTTTTGTTCGCCGCTCGCAATCGCGTCGCCTCATCTCGTAACTGAACCAACCGCCGGAAGAATTTGTCCGCATCTGAAAGAGCAAAAATACCTTTACGAAAATTCTCACGACCAACTGATATATCTTTAGGTTCCAACTCAGGAGAGTGTTTTTTAAACCGCTCAACAACTTCACCTGCAAGATGATCTAAAAAATACAATCGTTCCTTGTCGGACCACTTGCTCATAAAATCATCAACCTCTGAAACAGTTATAGAATTTACATTAAGTTTACGGGCAATCGAACGCAATTCCGTCATACGCTCGACCTGTAACCTGGTACGTTGTTTGTCCTGATTATCCTCGTCCGATTCCACATCCGGAGCCGTAGGCTGAACATACGGGGGCGGGCAACGATCTAACAATGAAAAATCATCTAATTCATTAGTAAGGACAGGATAAAGAGGACGTCTAATAGGAAACTGACCATTAACCTGCAGGTTACGTTCTCGACTCTCTTTCTCTTTCTGTTCCTGCAATTCCTTCTCCTGTAGCTGTAAAGCTTTATCCCGAGCAGCCTTTCGCTGCTCTTTGTCCGCCAAGGCTTCTGCACGCTTCATTCGTTCACGCACCGCTTTCTCCCACATACGCACACAATCAAACATATCCTGCCTAGACCTGCGCTGAAACAAACACTGTTCTACATACTGGACTTTTCGCAAATCGAATGACCCATGTAGTGGCCATTGCAATTCACGATCAGGCTTAGTGTTTTTGTGCCATAACGTGCTATACATTATGGGAGGAGGGCCAAATTTAATGTACATTTCGCGATTAGGAGTCCCCTCTGGGGGAGCCGGCTGAGATTCATTTATTCGATAAGTGGTACCATTTCCAAAGCAGCACATTCCTCGGAGTGTGCTGAGGACAGGCATGTTCAAAATATCACGGAAAAAAACGCGATATTACATAAAATGGCACTTAAGGGTACTTATGCACAATGTGCCGTTCAAACAAATTCAAAAGCAGAGAAATATCCCTCCATGCCTGCCTATGTGAGGTGCACTCCACATATAATTCAAATCAAAGGTCCAAACGTTAGCTAACTCATACAAATTCAAATTCAAATTCAAAAAGCCACAGTAAGTGTCAATAGACTACCTTACCAAACATAAGCTCACCAAATATCTTCAAAGGTGTCCAGATTCCAACTGCCAAGTTCCGTAGCCGAATCAGCCAAAACAGGCACTACACGACAAGCCAAACGATAAGAACCTCAGTCGAGGACCGGCGCCACCTGGAAGGTCAGATCAGAAGGAAAGGAAAAAACACCGTGGGTGCCAAGACTCGGGTCACTCAGTGGCAGCGTACGCGTCCATAGCGAGTTTCCAATCCTTCGTCGTGATCTCTCCTTCGGGCATCCGAGTCGCCGATGAGGTCCCTTCGTGGTCGCCAATTGTGGTGTCGGGTTCTATCAGGTCTACATACTTGCAGAAACACTCGCACACCATAAAACAGAAGTTGGCACGGAAACTGAAAATGCAAACAGACAAGTTTATTAGGACCCCATGGGGTGGTGGTATATTCATACAGCACCCTTCGGCAATGCAAGAAGTATCACCCCGAACATCAGTGTGCGACCTCTTTTATACATTTTAAAGGTAATAAAAAGGTAGGCGGTATACATTAGAACAGTTTTAGGTACATATAAGGGCATTTTTGGAACACAGCCAACATGAGGGAGGGGTTTAATACCACTGGTCAGTTGGGAGGAACATTCCTAAGGAGTGACCACTCTCTAGTCCAAAGATCAGATGTACGCATGCGCGAGACTGACCATTGCTAAAAATAGCCTGTTGCTGGGCAGGGTAAAGGTTCATTGGCATGAAGGAAGGACGAAAGGGCATGCTGACCACGAGGCCGCATGTTCATAGAAAATGGAAACCACCGAATACAAAATGGCCCCCGCACGTTTAGTCAAGTTAACAGAAATGTTTGTGTAGCTGAGCTTAACGCTAACTCAGGTACTGCCAAATTATGACATATTTGCCTCTACATTTAAAGAAAAATATTGAAACAATTGATGTATAATGAACCTTTAGTTATTCTTGTTAATGGCGTTCCTACTAAGAGTAAGAAAATCTGGCAAGAATTAGTGGATGTTAGGAAAGTGAAAAGGGTTGTATCTGGTAAAAAATAATCAATACTATATAAATGTGTATGTGGGAGAAGATGAAATAACTGTAGAAGTAGATAGTGAATCGCCATCTGGACAAATTGAAAAAGTGGATGTGTCCAGAACTGAAGAAATCTACGAACATTACAGTGTTCATCCACTTCATTCCAAAGAAGTGATGGGGAATACTATAGAGTTATTCCAAATGAAAGAAGCAAAGGGAAGTCCCATTAGTGTATGGGAAAAAAGCTTGTAAGCTCGTTGTTTCCCTCAGTTGTTTCCAACAGGAAAATGAGGACGATATGATGACTGACCTGTGCAGATTCCTACATCTGAATGTCAGACATCAAGATTATATGCAGAAGATCAAACATTTCGATGTATTCCGTATTTGTTTCATCTTTTGTTTGAGAGTGACTTGCCTGGACTTTCTTATGCAGTGAACCATATATTGAAAACAGGTGTACATCTGCAAAATGTTTCGGCAAAGGAATTTTTCGATAAAGTACAGCAGAAGGATAATGTTTAGGAATCTCATCTAATTATTCTCATGGCATGTCAGCGTGGTACTAATGAGTACTGGTACCGTTGTCATGGAGAACTTAAATGTATGCAAAGGAACTTAAGAACTCCTACATGGTTCCTTACTCTAAGCTGTGCTGAATATTCTTGGGATGATTTACTTCAAATTCTTCGAGAGGCAAATCCAAATATACTAAATATTGAATACAAGACATCTGGAGATTTGTGCTCTTTGGATCCAGTTAATGTATGCAGGTATTTCAATCATAGATTTGAAGCTATGATGTCTTTTATCACCAATAAAAAAAAATCCTCCTCTTGGATAGGTTCTGGATTTCTTTTGGAGAAAGGAGTATCAAGTAAGTGGTGCTCCTCACATACATATGCTAATGTGGATTGAAGATGCTCCCAAATTTGGAACAGACTCAGTTGATACTGTGTTGTCTTTTATTGAAGAATATGCTACATGTGATATACCCAAAAATACAGAAGATAAGGACGTAAGACAACAAGTCTTATGATTACAAAGCCATAATTATGGGAAATACTGTCGTCGAAAGTACAGATCTAAGGACAAATTCTACACCAAATGTCGTTTTGGATTTCCATGTCCTGTAATATCAAAAGGAAGAGTGAACAGTTTTATGTCATCTTTGCGACATACTATTACAAGAAAGTCTAAAAAAAATACCTACAACTTAAGAAGAAATGAAGACTCAAAATACATAAACGACTACAACCCAGTCATTTTGTCCCTGTGAAATGCTAACATGGATATTCAATACGTTGCGGACAATTTCATTGCTGTTGCTCGATATGTAATATTCTACATAACAAAATCAGAAAAGACGGAATTGAAGGAAATGTGGGAAGAGATTTCCCACGAGAAGAGTCTAAGTAAGAAATGATATACTTACAGTTTGAAGATGTTATCTCATCGAGAAATTGGAGCATATGAATGCTCGGATTGCTTATCATCTGCAAGTCTATACTCCAAATCTAGAAGAATCATTTGGGTGAGTCTAGGTCTTGCTATAACACGAAATCGAGTACTTAAATCTGTACAAGAATTTGAATATTTATCTGAAAAAGAGCCAGATAGTACAGATATTGTTAAAACTAATATGTTGGATACATATTATCCAAATAGAAGTCATCATCTTGAGAACATTTGTCTCTATGAAGTGCTGCAAAACTATATATTTAAACGGAATATTACAGAAAACATCAATAATGATATATATGCCTTGATTGGTTCTGAAGGATGTTTGGTAAAACAAAGAAAAGGACATTTGATTAATCACCATAAACTGAGTTGCGAAACTCCTGACAAAAGGGAATTTTACTATTTAGCTCTTTTGCAACTTTTCAAGCCGTGGGGTTCAGAATTGGAATTACTTGGAGATTTTGAGAGCTATAGATTCCTTCAACGCTTATAAAGATACTAGAGAATGTCCTGTTTTTGCTAATTATGTGAAAATGTTGAACGACGAAATTGAGCGAGAAGCTACAATTGCAGCTGAGATTGCTAGAGACAGTTTTCAAGATAGTCAAACTTCTGCTCCGTTGAGTCAGGATCCACTAGGAGAACCAATTGTTCAAAATGAAGCAGCAACTGGTATGGAAGAGGTGGAAACAGCAATGTATCAAGCTCAAGAAGATGTAACAAACTTAGGAAACTTGGAAGAACAACTAAATTTTAAGCAGAAACAAATATATGAGCAATTGAGAGAACAGATTGACCATGGATTACTTCATGAAAAGAAAGAGTGCTCTTGCTCATCATTTCAACCTATCCGAATGTACGTCAGTGGACAAGCTGGAACAGGAAAAAGTTTTTTAATTAAAGTAATTACAACTTATCTACAGAAAAGAACTGAGTCGCATTGGTCTTGTGTTGTCACTGCTCCAACTGGGTTGGCAGCACACAATATTAAATGAATTACTTTACATCGTTTATTAATGCTACCAGTAGAGCATGAAAACAAATTGGAATACCACAAGCTATTTGGAGAAGCTTGTTGTGAAGTTTCAAGAGTCTTGAAGAAAATTAAACTTCTCAATATTGATGAGGTAAGCATGGTATCAAACTTTTAATGCTTGCCTTTGTGCATTTAAGAATGCAGCAAATTCTTAAAACAGAGTATGAAGTATTATTTGGAGGAAAGCACGTCATAGTTTTTGGAGATCTACTACAACTTACTCCTGTAAAAGGACAACCAGTGTTTAAAACACTGGCGCATGAAGATACCAGAAAGTCTTTGGGGAGCATTGGAAATGTTAACATTTGGTCATTTTTTGAATATAAGGAACTTATTACAAATATGCAACAGGCAAATGATGCTGATTATGGAAGTATTCTTCAAGATATAAGAATTGGAGAAGTGACTGGACATGGCAAAGAAGCTTTACAGAGACGATTACTTTCCAATTTGTTTCCAAATAAAAATATTGTTCCTGAGAAAATATATATGAGAATTACACAAAACAAATCTGTAATCTGCTTAATGCCAACACTGCATGAATGTTCTATATTCAATGAAGACATTTTAAAGTGAGAAAATGAAGAAATTAATAAATTGGAAGGTATAGATAAAATAGAACATGAAGGAATCACTATTATTTTGACCTAAAAGTTGAAGAGGAAATTGGATTCTTTAGAGAAATAGATAAGTAAAACTGCTGGTTTAGAAAAGAATTTATATGCATGTGTAAACTGTAGGGTAATTTTACGACGTAATTTGAATGTGGAAAAAGGTTTAGTAAATGGAGCAATGGGTAAAATTGTTGATTTAGTTAATTATGTAAATAGAGATGGTATTGAATTTTTGAAAATCAAATTTGATGAAATTGAAGAAGTACAACAGTTTAGTCGTGGTTCAGCTCGATCTTTGCTTGTAAAAGATGTGTATGTTCGCAGAAAACAGTTTCCTATTTCTTCGGCGTAAGCGGTGCCCATTCATAAATCTCAAGGTTTAGATAGTGCTTTAGTGAATATTGGAAGTACCGTGTTTAAAGAAGGTATGGCATATGTTGCTTTGTCTCGAGGCCGAATTTTATCTGGATTGTACTTGATTGATTTTGATGAGACAAAAATTAGTGTAGATGCGAATTGTATGAAAGAATATAATAGGTTAAGAAGAGAATATGCACCCTATTTAGGTCAATATCCAGTATTTGAAAAGCTTGTGGTAGGTAGAAAAAGAAGATTTGAGAGTATCTATAGTGAAGTTGTAGAGAAAGAAAAAAAACAAGATAAAGTTGTGATTGCAAGCAAAAAGAAAAAGGACAGTGTTGAAGAGAATGTTGGTTATCAGTTTGAAAATAGTTCTGGTGTCAACTGCTATGCTAATGTAGTTGTTAATGTTGTTTTTTTCTTGAAAGTTTGCAGCATCAAATTGTTGAAAATCGGGAAGAAAGATTCTGTTCATTGTTGTATTCTGTTTATGAGAAATGTAGTAGTGATAAAAGTAAAATAAAAAGTGTTTCTGATAT
The DNA here is from genome assembly GCF_964261635.1 of Lissotriton helveticus. NCBI lineage: Eukaryota > Metazoa > Chordata > Amphibia > Caudata > Salamandridae > Lissotriton > Lissotriton helveticus. Next base: position 657,458,787 of record NC_136067.1, read on the forward strand.
TCGAAATGTTTTGGACATATGTTCTGGTTTTACTCAATTTATGCAGAATATTCAGCAAGATTGCCAGGAATTTCTAATGTATATGCTTGTTGTATTAGAAGATGAAGGTATAGATATTGAAAACCTTTTTGGCCTTTCTTATAAATGGCAACATGACTGTGAAAATTGTTTGTTTACATGTAGCACTAACATAGACACTGAAAGATTTATATATTTGACTTTACCAGACTGTGAATCAGTGTCATTTAACAATCTAGTTAGAGGAGCAAATCAAAACATGGAGTGTAGCCAATGTAAATCAGAAATGTCATCAACATTATGTCATTTTAATGCTGCAACGTTGTAGAGCTGATGGAAGGAAATTGGAAACTTTAATTAAAAAATTGTAGCTACTCAACTACCAATATCAGGAAGAACTTTTGTAACTGTAGCAATTATTTTTTATGATGGACCTTCTACAACATCTGGACATTACACCGTTTATTTAAAATGTCTGAAAGGTTGGATACATTGTAATGATAGTCAATTAGTTTTTAAACAACATTTGCCTGAAGAGTTATCAAATTCTTACCTAATATTTTTAAAGCCAGAATTTTAGGAACAAAATATGGCCTTCCAGGACTACTGTTAAGATAGGTTGGTCTGGTGTTGTAGAGTACTTTGTTAGTGAGGGTGAGGAGCTTGAAGGTGATCCTCTTGTCAACGTGAAGCCAGTGTAGATCTCTCAGGTGGCTGCGGCAGGGGACATTGATGATCAGTCGGGTGGAAGTGTTTTGTACTCGTTGTACTCGTTGTACTCATTGTAGGTGTTTGTCTGAGTTGAGATTTAGAGAGTTGATCCTTATGCAGTTGGTGACGCCTTTCAGTGGAATGTGGCTCCTTGGTGAGGGAGAAGATGAGTTGGGTGTCGTTGTCTTAGCAGATAATGTTCAGGTTGTGATGGCGGGCCACTTGTGTGAGGGTGCCATGTAGATGTTGAATAGCATCAAGTTGAGGGATGAGCCCTGGGGGACATTGCGAATGATGTCGGTGGTTTTGGATCAGAAAGGTGGGACATGGATGCTGAGGATTACTATTGAGGAACGTCTGATCTAATAATTTGAGATATACTATTTAGCCATGAGGGAAAGTATGTAAAACCATCAAGGACTATTTGTTGTATATTTTGTCAGCATATATTTGTAAGTTACTTTATTTTCAGTGTATGAAAATGAATGATAGTATTTTGTTATTTTAAGATTGTTTGAGATATCTCATAGTTACGTAAGAAATTGCTGTTAGAAAAAAAACATTTAACAAGTTTTATTTCTATTTTTTAGATTGTTATTGAGAATGTTGAATGTTTTTTTTGAAGATAATCTTATTGATTGATTATCTTTTTTTTGCCCGCTGTTACGTGATGAGTACTTTTGAACTCACTGTTTCTAGTGAAATTCAATATATTCTGAGAACAGCAAAAAAGGCAAATGAAATGCTTTACAAATTATTTTGTTGTGAAAGATATACTGTAACTGTTTTTTTTGTCTTCCACAGATGCTAATTTTATAATATATAATTGTTTCATTATTTATTATGTTTAAGGTAAGTATAAGTAAATGTTAAAAATGGTCGATGGGATGTGCTTCTACAGAGTTGAAGTAACAAAACATGGATGGAGTACATAAGTGTGCAAAGATGGTTTGTATTTTTTAAAGACATTTGAGAAACTTGATATATATATATACTGAGTGTACCAGTATTCTCTGTATTGTACTACAAGACATCTACTATTTGGAACAGGTAAGGTGAATAAACGTATTGCACTTTTTTAGTACTGCATCTGATTATAACAGCCTGAGATTTTTCCTATAGTGATAAGGAGTGACTGGTTTGAAAATTTAAGAAAATTTAAAAACTGAACATTCATATAAATAATTATATATATATATAATCTTATAAAGTAGTTGAGAATGTTATTTCTAAAATATTTTATGAAGGGAAAAATAGTTGATAAAGCTTGTTTAGTGTTATGTATTAGGAAAAAATATGAAATGAAGTGTTTATATTTTTGCACAAGGCCTACAACATAAGAAATTCATTATGGAAAAACAACAGAACAATATGGAAGATGGTTTCAAAATTAACAACAGTCTCATCTAAGAGCTAAACATACGTTTCACAGGCAGCGAGAAAGAAGAGGAAGAAATTAGTGCTGCAGATATCAGCTGTGATTTCCTAGATGAAAGCTTGGATGCTAATTTTGTGGAAGCATTAGATGATATCGAGTTTGATCATGTAACTTCCGAAATTGATAACCAGGAAAATGAAATACCTGATGAAATTATTTTAGAAGCTCTATTAAATGATGAGATGTTACAAGAATACATTTATTATTATTATATAATAATGGTTTGAGTACTATGTATTAGAATATTCACTGTAATAAAAGTATAACACTTATAGATTCTCTTATACATTTTATAAATTCTCTGCCAGTCTGTATTCTCTATGCTTCCTTCAAACACTCTGTTACTGTTGTTTTAGTATTATAGTGAGCCATTCAGCAGAATGTCCATATCTATGCACGGTGCTAAAATTAAGCTCTTTTAAATTCAGTCAGACAATCTCCTTGCAGAACTGTAATTATCCAGTCAGTACCCAAGTAATTATGGAGCAAAGTAGGCCTTAGGCCATGGAATGCTTTAAACCCCTATAGACTAAGCTTGCAGTCTTCTATGTACCTGCAAACTTGTCTTTTATACCTTCAATTCCCCAGTCTGTATCCTTACACTTGCAGCAAATACTCTTTTATTGCTGATTCAGTATCGTACTGAGCCATTCAGTAGAATGTCCTTATCTATGCACTGTTCTAAAAATGAAACTCTCATAAATTCAGTTAGGCACTCTCCTTGCAGAAATGTAATCATCCAGTCAGTACCCAAGTAATTATGAAGCAAAGTAGGCATTAGACAATGGACTACTTTATACCCCTATAGACTATCCTTGCAGTCTTCTATGTACCTGCAAACTTGTTTTTTATACCTTCAATTCCCCCGTCTGTATCTTTAGACTTTCACCAAACACTCATACACTAGTGTTTTAATATTGTAGTGAGCCATTCAGCAGTATTTGCTTATCTATGTACTGTGGTAAAACTGAAGCTGTTTTAAATTCAGTCAGGCACTTTCCTTGCAGAACTGTAATCATCCACTCAGTACCTAAGTACTCATGCATTAAAATAGGCCTTAGGCCATAGAGTGCTTGAAACCCCTATAGACTATGCATGCAGTCTTTCATGCACCTGCAAACTTGTCTGTTTTACCTTCAATTCCCCAGTCTGTAAACTTACACCTTCATCAAACACTCTGTCATTGCTTATTCAGTATTGTACTGAGCTATTCAGCAGAATGTCCTTATCTATGCACTGTGCTACAAATGAAGCTCTTATAAATTCAATTAGTCACTCTCCTTGTAGAATTGTAATCATCCAGTCAGTACCTAAGTATTTATGGAGCAAAGCAGACCTTAGGCCATGGCATGGACTGTTTAAAACCCTTATAGACTATGGTTGCAGTCTTCTATGTACCTGCAAACTTTTTTTTTATACCTTAAATTCCCCAGTTTATATCCTTACACTTTCACCAAACACTCTCACACTACTGTTTGAATATTGAAGTGAGTCATTCATCAGTATTTGCTTATCTATGTACTGTGGTAAAACTGAAGCTATAATAAATTCAGTTAGGCACTTTCCTTGCAGAACTGTACTCATCCACTCACAACCTAAGTACTCGTGCAGTAAAACAGGCCTTAGGCCATAGACTGCTTCAAAACTCTATAGACCATGCATACAGTCTTTTATGCACCTGCAAACTTGCCTTTTATACCTTCGACTCCCCAGTCTGTATCGTTACACTTTCAGCAAACACTCTCACACTACTGTTTCAGCATTGTAGTGAACCATACAGCAGTATGTGCTTATGAATACACTGTTCTAAAAGTGAAGCAGTTATACATTCAGCTTGATACTGCTTGCAGAACTGTTATCATCCAGTCAGTACCCAAATATTCATGCAGTAAAGTAGGCCGTAAAGTAGGCCTTAGGATATGGGCTGCTTCAAACTCCTATTTACTATGCATGTACTCTTCTATGCACCTAAAACGTGTCTTTTAAACCTTTAATTACCCAGTCTCTTTCCTTACACTCCCTCCAAACACTTTGCCGCTACTGTTTCAATATTGTAGTGAGCCATACAGCAATATTTGCTTATCTATACACTGTAGAAAAAGTGAAGCAGTTATACGTTCAGCTCTACACTCTCCTTGGAAAACTGTAATCATTCAGCCACTACCAAGTAGTCATGCAGCAAAGTAGGCCTAAGGGCATGGACTGCTTCAAACACCTATAGATAATAAATGCACTTTTCTAAATATCTGCAAACTTGGCTTTTAAACTTTCAATTGCCCAGTCTGTATCCTTACACTTCCTCCAAACATTCTGCTACTGCTATTTTAGTATTGCAGTATGTTTTTATGTATACACTATTCTAAAATTGAAGGTGCTATATAATCAGCCAGACACTCTCCTTGTAGGAGTGTGAGCATTCAGTCAGTTCCCAAGTAGTCATGCACCAAAGTAGGCCTTAGGGCATGGGCTGCTTCAAATCCCTATAGATTATGCATCCACTGTTCTATACACCGGCAAACTTGTCTTTTATACCTTCATTTCCGCATTCTGTATCCTTACAGTTGCACTAAAAACTATCACACTACTGTTTCAGTATTGTAGTGAGCCATACAGCATTATATGCTTATCTATACACTGTTCTAAAAGTGAAACTGCTATACATTCAGGCAGACACTCTCCTTGTAGAATTGTAATCATTCAGCAAGTACCCAAGTACTCATGGTGCAAAGTGGGTCTTAGGGCATGGACTGCTTCAAATCCCTATAGACTATGCATGCACTGTTCTATGTACCGGCAAACTTGTCTTTTATACCTTCAATTCCCCAGCCTGTATCCTTACACTTCCAGCTAACTCTCTGTGATTGTTGATTCAGTATTGTACTGAGCTATTCAGCGGAATGTCCTTATCTATGCACTGTGCTAAAAATTAAGCTCTTATTAATTCAGTGTTGCACTCTCCTAGCAGAACTGTAATCATGCAGTCAGTACAGAAGTAATTATGAAGCAAAGTAGGCATTAGGGCATGGACTGCTTCAAATCCCTATAGACTATGCATCCACTGTTGTATACACCAGCAAACTTCTCTTTTATACGTTCAATTCCGTAGTCTGTATCCTTACAGTTGCACTAAACACTATCACACTACTGTTTCAGTATTGTAGTGAGCCATACAGCATTATGTGCTTATCTATACACTGTTCTAAAAGTGAAGCTGCTATACATTCAACCAGACACTCTCCTTGCAGAACTGTAATTATTCAGCCAGTACCCAAGTACTCACGGTGCTAAGTGGGCCTTAGGGCATGGACTGCTTCAAACCCCTATAGACTATGCATGCACTGTTCTATGAACCAGCTAACTTGTCTTTTATACCTTCAATTCCCCAGTCTGTATCCTTACACTTCCAGCAAACTCTCTGTGATTGCTGATTCAGTATTGTACTGAGCTATTCAGCAGAATGTCATTATCTATGCACTGTGCTAAAAATGAAGCTCTTATAAATTCAGTCATGCACTCTCCTTGCAGAACTGTAATCATGCAGTCAGTACCCAAGTAATTATGGAGCAAAGTAGGCTTTAGGCCATGGACTGATTTAAACTCCTATAGACTATGCTTGCAGTCTTCTATGCACCTGCAAACGTGCCTTTTATATCTTTAATTCCCCAGTCTCTATCCTTACACTTCCACCAAACACTTTGTCACTCCTGTTATAGTTTTGTAGTGACTCATTGATCAGTGTATAGTAATCCATTGACTACATTAAAACACTAATCGGCAGATGTACAATAAGTGGTACATCCTTAGAGATATGCCAGTTATTGTGCACTGTGACATCACCACCATGGATGCACCGTATTTACAATGTGATGCATTATGGCGCAAAAACGGCACGGATATGTGATGTATCTGTGCTGTGAATGCGCGCGCAGTGCTTGACTTGCAGCTCCAGCAATGCTCTTGGAGCCCTATGCTAACAATGATGTGTCAATCCTTTCACCTGCTTCAACCAGGTGCAGGTTTTTGACGCAGTATAAGCCCAAAAGTGACTAAATGAAATATTAGAGATTTCACTCGGTCACTTTAAGGAGGCGTTTCTGTGCTAGAACACCCCCCACCCCCCCTGCGCAGGAAAGCCTCCTTCTAGTGCAGGGCTTTACAATGTGATGCACCTTCCAGATGTGTCACATTGTAAATTCCACACACCATGGCACATCTTTTGCTCCACCGCTGCGTCACAAAAGTGACACAACGGCTGTGTAAAAGAGGCACAAGGGGGTTGTAAATCCGCCCCTAATACATACAAATTCACCCAGGCAGTTTCATCAGCAGTGCAAATTGAAGCATAGACTTGTAACATATTTATGTGCATATGTTACATTCAAGTGATCGGAAGTACTACAGTATACTATAGGTAAACACCTTATAGATTTATGCTGTAGCACTACCTTACAGTTGTGCACTTTCACATTCACCATACACTACTAATGTATTCATTCATTCATTTATGCACAACACATTCATTCAGACAAAGTTTTACACACTATCATAGAAATATAGCTATTTCTTTGACAAGTGGAGGTAGTTCTGAGAAGAACTGTTTTTTTGTCTTTATAGTTTTGAATTTTTTTGCATTTTTTTAACAAGTTTTTTTTTTTTTTTTTAAATCAAAAAAATTAAACTGCAACCCAAAAAGTGTCCAACGGGAACAAAACAATGAAATAAAAAAATTAATGTTGTGGAAAACGATGCTCCCGTTTCCTTCATTTGATGAGGTCAATTGACTGTTCCCCATACCACAATAATTCATTGCAAGAAATACAAAGAATTTTCAGTTCTAAAAAATCAGGATCCATGTTAGGATGTGGACTGCTTGCCGAAGGTGGTGGTGGTGCAGTTGATGTACTCGGTACAGCAGGCGGTGGGTTCTCCTGCAACCTTCGTGTTGCAGCTCTTGCGAAGTTGTTTGGGTGCAGAGTTTTTACGTGTTGCACCATACTCGCTGTCCCAAACGAGTACTTTTTTGTTGGATCGCCCCTGGAAAGAGTAGTCTCGCATATTTTGCAAGTTACTTTGGATGCGTTAACCTTTTTTTCCCCTTCAGGCAAAGTAAGAAAATTCCAAATTTAAGCTTCTTTTTTTTTCTTCGGAGGCTCTTCAGGAATAAATTCTTCCTCAGAAGAATGGTTGGTAGAGGACCCCACAGGTGTAGTCATGGTGATCTTCCCTCTATTTTAACAAGATTCACAGAAGAGATGCTTCTCCTTAGAAAGTCAAAGTAGAATGATTAAAGTGGGAGTGGTCTTTCAACAGTTGGAATAGGAAGTGTTATGAACCAATCAAATCTCTTCTTTTAAAGTCACATTGTTTTGCGTATGCTTACGGTAATCTTACGATGCGAGTACGTACGACGTACGGCCACGATTTCCGTAATTGCTTTTAAAAGTAATATACGCTTATTAAAAGTTTTAAAAAACTATTTTCATGATTATCCCAGATAATTTCTTCCATTAATATGTACATTAAATACATAAATGTATGTTTTTGAACAATTAGGAACTTACGGGGCGCTGTACATGACGTCACACGGAAGCGTTGATGTGAAGCGTAACATCAAAGCGTATTTGAAACGTGTTTGCTGGTACGCGCAGAGGACAATTACCTGTACAAAGTATGGTGTGATCACCGTACGCTTACGGTATGATTATCCCTAAACAAACAATGAAAAAAGAATTATATAGAATTAAATTTTAATATATTGAAAAAAAATTGATTAATATAAAAACTATTTTTGAATTTAGTTTTGTAATTATTTTACATTAAGAATATGAAATATAACTGAAAATATATATATAAATATCTATAATATAAATGTAGGAAATTAGTATAAAAAGAAAGAAATATAATAATTAATACATAAAAAATTATCATTTACAAAACCTTTGAAATTCACTGAAAAAACCATAGGTTTTACACACGTTATAGTTAGGAAATAGCGTTTAAAAAACCTTGCAAATTCACTGACAAAACCATAGGTTTCAGCCACGTTATAGTTAGGAATTAACATTTAAAAAACCTTAGAAATTCACTGAAAAACCATAGGTTTCACACATGTTATAGTTAGCTGGACATTTCACTCATACAAAACCATTGAAACTCCCCTGTTATAGTTAGTTCAGCTAACTATAACTCGCGCGCCCGCAATGCACTGCTGATGACGTCACATATTACATCACTCATGACATGGTCAGTGACATCACTCATGACATCACTGATGACATCTAAAATGACATCACTGATGACATCATCCTTGTGAAAGAGTGGCACACCTCCTCTCACCCTAATATAACCTTTGATACACATATTGAAAAATAGAAACTACAATTTTCAAAACAATGGAGATACCAATACTAGTTAGAACAACCTATTCAGTAATTCCAAAATCTACATACACATCCACTCATTCACCACAGTTCTAAATAGTCACTCGTACATGTACTCACTCATCATATGTACTCATACACCTATACACCCTGTTACACACCTACACTCATACATAGAGTTACTCACACACATACTCACACATGCAAATAAAGTTTCAAACATCCATTTGCTTGCATATACAGCTATACACACAACACTACACTTATTTCTACAGAAACGTACACATACTTATTCTCTTAATCAATCACTTATAAAAACACATACTTATTTATATAGGAACTCTTCCAATCTCTCACTCTCATATATACTCACTTATAAACATCAATACTCACATATACTAGTTTAAAACATATGTACTTACTCATAAAGACACTATTGAGACACTCATTCCCTTACTAACACACCTATACACACACTCATCCACTCATACAGTACTGCACACATGCTGTCTTCAAAACACATACAAACAGTGAGTCACTCATTCATGCATCTATGCGCTAAGTAATATCCCCCACCCACCAAACGGACACTCACACAATCATACCGATACTCAAAAAAACTACTAATAACCTATATAGACACTCATGTAGCTACTCACCAACCCATGCAGCCACTTATTCACAAAGTGTGAGACTGATACAGGTAATTACATATTTAAACATTACTCACTAACCCATGTATTCACTAAGATACAATTAATCAGTCAGTTATACAATCAATATTACAAAAACATCATCCATTTAGACACTTATATACCCATTTATTCTTCCATCGTCATTGAGATATACTTATATAAAACATATTTAAATTTCATAAAAACATACATTCACTGGATGATGTCATCAGTGATGTCATCAGTGATGTCATTTGAGATGTCATCACTGATGTCATGAGTGATGTCACTGACCATGTCATGAGTGATTTAAAATGTGACGTCATCAGCAGTGCATTGCGGGCGCGCAAGTTATAGTTAGCTGAACTAACTATAACGGGGGAATTTCAATGGTTTTGTATGAGTGAAATGTCCAGCTAACTATAACATGTGTGAAACCTATGGTTTTTTCAGTGAATATAGATATATATATATATACATATACTTCCGGGATACGCTGCAATTTTCCGATCCACAGCCTATGATGCTGATGCCTGCGACGGCAGCAGCACCTGTCTGTAGATAGCGAACATAGAGTGTCCCGGTGCTAAGAACGACCAAAACCACACACAACAAGAGCTCAAACCTCAACCCCAAGATAATTATTGCTGGAACAGACACATTTTTAGTTGTCTCCTAAAGATGAGAATGTCCTGGACATGTCTAAGATGAAGAGGCAGACGATTCAACAGGCGGGCCGCCAGAACTTGAAAGGAGTGGCCACCTGCCCGGGAGCGGGCAAATTTAGGGATGAGCATCAGGTACTGCCCTGAGGACCACAAGACATGTTGGGGCTCATAGTGCTCCTTCTCAAATATACAGCACCCATACCATGGAAAGCTCAGAAAGCCAGTACTAGAGCCTTACACTGGATCCTTCTTCTTACCAGGAGCCAGTGCAATGCCTTCCGGTGGGATGTCATACAAGCTCTGGGTTCCACCATTAGAATAGCTCTGGCTACAGCATTCTGAACTACCTGCAGCCGGTTGAGTAAATATTCAGGTAGACCCAGGTACAGAACATTGACGTAATGAAGGAATTCCACCAAAGACCAAGCGGCACACCAGAGGACGGTACACAAATTTATTGTGCACACAAATGACGCGTTTCAGCAATGCCTTTATCAAGTTAGTTTTCTTGTGTTCAAATTCCCATAGAAATAGTCATGAGTGCTTATAGACAGTGAAAGCATACTGCTAACAATGTTGATCATGATTATGGATACAAATAAATAGATGCAAACATGTGTGCTAAATAAACATACATAAATGTTGAGAGGCTTATACCAAAAATAATAATAATGCCTCTTACAATCATAGCCACAGAAGAAATACTTCCTGGCTTTCAAGCTGTACCAGTACATGATGATATGGCAATTCATCACATGGTATTTGATAAAAATGCTTTTATGTATATATCATGATACCCCTAGTGACGATACTCCCTTAGGCCATTTGTATAATTAATCTTGGGGAGCAGGGAGCATTAACCGATGTCTGCGTTTGACACATTCACAGTATATAATGAACATGACAAAATTCATTGTTTTCCATGATAATAACAATCAATCTTGGAACTGTAGCACAACGCATATAAACAATCAAAAAATGGCATAGTAGCACAAATTGCTGCAAATCTCATCAACAGTGCATAGCAATGCTAGGCAAGTTAATCTTGTATTCTGGGAAATGTACCACAATAAATGAAAATGTTAGGCCCAAAAGGAGACATGCTATCCCGGGTAATGTACCCCCATGAACAATGATGTAGTACTGAGCACGCAATAAAATAAATATTGCAAAGGAAAAGAACACATTACCATGCATGCGTGCGCCTAAAAAAAGTGACAAGTGTAAAGTATACACAAAGTGATAATGGGGTCACGAGTATGGCAATGTCCAAAGGAATATCATTGCTGGTTCAGAGGTGATCCAACTAAAATTTAGTAATCACAAATTGGGATCATAATGCAGTCATCTCTAGAATGGGCAGGGAACCCTTGCTCAGCCGCTCCACCTGGGTGTTTACAGTACCAACACCAAAATACGCAATCCCTACCATCAACTACCCATGAACCCCTACTTAAAAGATTGAAACATTTAAATTCACAGCCATAGCTGTACATACAGTGACACTCCACACAAGGTCGCAGTAAGGAGAGAAACACCGACTAGGAAACAGATCTGCCAATACATGACATCAAAGAGAATGCAGGAGCAAGGTACCCAAACTGTTTTATGCCAAAATGGGTCGCTAGTTCCTCCCCACTGTAGAGCCCTCCAGGGATCCTTGTGTTAAGTTCAATTATGTATCTTGAGTCTGCTACCCGTAACTGCTTCTCTCTATCCCCAACCCTAGGGTGTGGCAAAATTCAATCCATTCCCCAGAATTCTAATAGAGAACCGTCGCTGAGATGTTTTTCAGAAAAATGTCTAGCCACTGGGAGGCTGAAGTCACGGTGGTCACTGCTCTCATATGCTGCAGAACTCTGGGTTTTAGCTGTAATTTGGTGCTTCCAATGTATCTGAGACCACAGGGGCAATGTAGGAAATATATGACATAGTCACTAGTACAGGTGATTCATGTAGTGATCTTTTTAATATTTGAGCCCCTGCTAGTGAAGTGGTCTCTGCTCCTGCTGTTTTTACACGTTTTGCAGGAGCCACATCTGACAAACCCTTTGGGTGACCCTGTGAGAAGTTGGCCTGGCATATGCTGTTCACTATTCTAGTGGACTCCTTGTACCTGTCCAAACCACCTTTATTGATGGTAGGTTTAAAGACAACCTTTATAGAAAGCTATCCTAGTGGCAGCTGTGGAGAGCAGCCTTCAGTCTAAGTCTTGAAGGAATGTAAAGCTGCTTGTTTTACCAGTCTATAATCTCATGAATGAACAAATGAAAGGAGAATCAAACCAGGTATATATACAATATATATGTATTTATTCTAAACACATCCCTGTAGTCTATTTATGAGGCTAGGGGCAAAAGTACACAAACTAAACTTATTTAGCACACAGTAAATTAGCACATTATACGTTTTGCCCTAGGGGCCTCACAAACCATATACTAAGAAAGTGGTATAAGTACCACTGTGAACATAGAGACAAGGCCCAAGGCCTTAGAACCACTGGGGCAACCAGGAACCACCCAAGGTAGGGACGCAGGAGTTGGATGTCGAGTGCTGCAGCATCAGTATCCAGATCAGACCCAACAAGCCTTGCCAACAGCAACCCACGCAGAATGCAAAGATTGGCTTTGGAGCAGACCAGTAAGGTCTGAGGGACTCACCCTGTGGAGGGGAGTCAGGGAACATCTGGAGCAGCCAGGGAAGCCCAAGAAACAAAAGAGTTACCTTCGTGGGGACCCACCAGTCGACAGACCAGGGATAGCAAAAGGGCCTCAAGCAGAAATGGTAGAAGGGGGCCCACAAAACACTCGTGAAGTGTAGGCCCACAATCTTCGGTGCAAATGGTGCTCAGGGCTTGGACTACAAGTAGCCCAATGCACAACTTTGGGAAAGCTTGGGAAGTAGATGCACTAGCAAATGTGCACGGTGTCCATGAGTTCCGGTCCCACGTCTCTCGTGATGGCTACAGGTCTTAGCTTTGCTGAGATCTCGTGTTGGCCTCTGACATGTCTGGAAGTCTGTGTCCTGTATTGCAGATTCATCAGGATATGGCAGGAGCCTTGAAAATGTAGACCAGCAAGATGCTTCTTTGGTGTCTGTTTGAACAGGGGAGTTACTCCTTGACCCCAAGGGAGATCCTTCCATCTTCTAGTCGAAATAGAATGTCGAAGTTCCAGGATATATGTTGCAGAGTTTCTTCCAGGGTAATCTAAAGTCCCAGGGACTGGGTTCCTATACTTATACTAAGTTTAGGGCATGGACTAACTCTAAGGTCCCATCTATGTGAGGACCTCGAGAGGGGGTGGCTACACCCCTTCCCCTTTGTCCAGTTTTGCACCAGAGCTGCGGCTGAGTGCCCCAGCAACCGGTTTGAACTGGGTTATGCACAGGGACACCTTGTGTGCCCCAGGCACTGTCTAAAAAGCATTCACTGAATGCACCCACCCTGCCCCAATACACCAAAGCCTGTCTGGGGAGGTGGTTACACCTCCCTGCTGGACAGGAAACCTATTGTCCAGGCCTCCCCTGCCGGAGTCTCGTCCAGCAGCAGGAGGTCAGACTTGTGTCTGTGGCAGCAGCATCCATTTTGTGATGCTGGGGCTCTTTTAAACTGTTACCGGTTAAGTAAAGGTGTACGTGTCTTCTCCCTCTAGAAGGGTGGAATTCTACCCCCGCCGTCAGGACTGAAAGGGTGTAGGATTCCAAAGTGTTTGACACCAAACACGACATGTTTTGATGCAGCCATTCCAAAGTTTATTTTATAAAACAGTGGTCCCTATTTTAGAAACTAAATAGTCTGTGAGGACAGACAAAACAATTTTCATACACTTGATAGGTGAAATGACTTTTGTCAAGCCGGACAAGAATTTTTATTTTTATTTGATTTAGAACGATAATTATGAAAATGGAAGAACCATTTAGTATCAAGTGGGCACAGCCGTGACCCATACAATACAAGACAAGACAAGACAACAAAACAATAGTGGCCAAGAGGGCAAAGCAAAAATTGCATCTGTATACTATTAATCAGTTGTTACAGATTTTAAATTTCATTATAACACTCCACTGCAAATGATAATATTTCAGTCATATATTGCATTTGGGGGTTCAGAGGTCGACAACGTTTTGATGCCGTATTTTAATCTAGGGCATCATCATCAGGACAGGAAATGACAGTTGTTGTCTTAACCATTGTATTTAAACTAAGCCTTTAGTCACAATACTAGGTGGAGGCTTAATGTGGCCGTATTCCGTGACGAGGTCGGTCAAAATGTTTTTTGGGAATCTCGGGTAGCAAGGCACACCGTTGCCCCTGCCAGGATAGGGAGGAGAGCCCAATGGCTCGAATAAAGGTCTGCTCAATGGCGTTTGTTCACCTTTCAGACCGAGCAGCAATGGCAATCAATCGGTTAATTAAAAGCCATTCCAAAGTTAGCATTTACCGCAAGGTTATAATGCACTTAAGAGTATATGGTATGGCTGTATCACAGAAGAGCTATAAGTGATCCCGATAGCTGCTGAGGGGCTTAGCTCATGCTTGGACACCCTCACACACAAAACCAAGCACTCTGCCTTCAGGATTGTAAAGGCCTGCCATAGGAGTGACTTATAGGTTTATATGTTTCTGTATATAGGTAGATATAGGTATACTATATCTTAGTAAGGGGTACTTACACCACCGTACCCAGGCTGCAGTAGCAGACCTGTGGTGCCATTTTGGAAGGCTTCCCAGGGGTGGCATAATACATGCTTCAGCCCCTGGTAGGCCTCTGGGGTACCTATGCCCTTGGTACCTAAGGTACCATATACTAGGGACTCACAAGGGGAACCCAGTAACCAATCTGGAGTGTACCTAATGTACATGCAATCAATTTAGGGAGGAAGCAGCTAGGCTGGGGTCCTGGTTAGCAGGGCCCCAGCCAAACTAAAGTTAAATCAGTGAAACACAGCAAAAAGTGGGGGTTACCATAGTAAGCAGATCCTACTCTCCTACAAACCCCAGCCAGCTGTCCTTCATGACTTCCCCTTGATAACTGTGGACCAGCCGGTCCTTTAACAATCTAGATTTTTTTATATGTTATCTAGGGAGTTTTTCCAATATACGTGCCTACCACTGGATCAGTTTTCAGTAGGCTCCAATGTTTTTTCATAATTCGCCGGATATCACCTGATCTAGTCTTAAACGTGGTGATCATGCCGGGAATCGTTTTTTTACTGAGAACATCTGGTTTCCCTCGAAACAATACCTCGTTTCGGGTTACTTGGTCAACTTTCTTAGCTGCTTCAGACAAGACTTTAGTTTTATATCTACGCTGGGAGAACTTTTTTCTATTGTTTTGCGTTCCTTTCTATAACCTGCCTCCGAACTACAATTGTGGCGGGCTCGGAGAACATCTCCGTAAGGAATGCTTTTGATGAGGAGAAGCGGATGATTGCTATCTGCATGGAAAACTATATTTGTGCAATCTCTATATTTTTCACACACTAAAGTTCCGAAGGTGGAACATTAAGGGGCTGAGCTCGATGAGTAAGAGGTCTAACATACACACTACTTGAAAAGGCGGTAATTACAGGTTGCTCTACTGCAGGAAACCCATCTTCTGCAAGAGTAGGTAGAGAAATGACATAAAAGATGGAGAGGACAGATCTATGCGACCTGTTACCCGGCCAAAAGCTCGGGCATGTTACTTTGGATAAGGCCTGGGGTTCCCTTAGAGGTAACAAGCACCATGATAGACAAAGAGGGTAGATTCGTGTTTATTACTGGGAAAC
The DNA here is from genome assembly GCF_964261635.1 of Lissotriton helveticus. NCBI lineage: Eukaryota > Metazoa > Chordata > Amphibia > Caudata > Salamandridae > Lissotriton > Lissotriton helveticus. The sequence continues at coordinate 657,474,448 of NC_136067.1, forward strand.
TGTATGGTTGAGATGTTACAATTGGTAGTATATATGGCCCCAACCAAGATCAATGGTTCTTCTTGCACGGCCCAATTGGCTGACCTAACAAGCTGAAGCCTTGGATTTGGGAGGTGACTTCAATTGTGTAGTGGAAATGGTACTAGGACATTCCTATCCCCCTCTCCTGGGGCTAAAGACCCATGGCACAACAATAGGGTTCCATGAGTGGAGGGAGCATTGGGGACAAGACGACATTGGAAGAGTGCAACATGCAGCAGATTGGGAATATTCATTTTTCTCCTCAATGCATCAATTGCACATGAGACTAGATGCCGTTCTGTGTTCCCCAAACTTTAGTGGATTGTCATTCAGACTGAATATCTGGGGCACACTTTTTCAGATCACAACCCATTACTAATGATTCAGCAACCTTTGGGGACGCACCCCCTAATCCCCCATGGCAATTTAACCCCAAGATGCTGGAAGATGTCCCTTTCATGGAATCCCTGGACACAGGTAATGACACCTTTTTTACCACTTATACACACAGCTTTCTTGTTATTGCTGGAATGGGAGGCATTTAAGGTTGTAGTTTGAGGTCACTGCTTGATTCAGTTGGTTGGGATGTGGAGGAGCTCCATAGGGAGCTGGAAAAATTGGATGAATAATTGTGTAGACTGGATGATATTCAGGGTTTTGACCCTACTGCCTCGACACACTTACAGAATTCTCGAAATCAGTACAACAAGGCACTAGAATGGATATGCTGCAACGACTATAGGCGAGCCCTCACCATGGTGCAGGAAGAAGAGGGAAAGGCCAGCCGCCTCCTTGCGTGGCTGGTCAAGCCGGAATCACGGGGAACCCTGATCACAAATATTCGTTCTGAGGCAGGCACTCCATATAAGAGCCAAGAGCAATTCAACGTCCTATTCTAGAAATATTATAAGGTGCTATATAGAGCACCTCCCGCAACCACACAAGTGGAGATTTCTTAACACCCTTACAGCTTGTAGTATTAGATAGACAAGCACAGGCGACTCCGGGTGGACCAGTGACATTGCTAGTGGTCCACCAGGCCATCACAACCATAGCCACCGGTAAAACGCCATGGCCAGATGGACTCCCTGCTGAATTTTACTCAGCTTAAGCCTCCAAGTTGGCACCTTGTCTGGTGACCCTCTATGCTGAATCTCTGAAACTCGGAGGGCTCCCTGACTCAACGGAGAACACACTAATAATTCCACGGCCCAAAATGACAGTCCTGGGAGCCCGAATATTGAATTATAGACCCCTATCCATGCTCAACATGGACTTTTGGATCCTTAGTAAGGTTCGGGCACTTTGGCGGCTTCCCTATATGCACACCCTCATACATATGAACCAAAACGGGTTTATCCCATCTCGGAACACCTCCTTCAACCTGCGTAGACTCTACTCTGTACTGTATCACCCCGAGACGAGCTCAGTCACGCAGGCAGCTATTCTATTAATAGACCTGGAAAAGGCCTTTGATACAGTGAGCTGGAATTACCTATTCGAGATAATGAGGCACATGGGGCTTGGGGAAGAATGGATTAAGTGGGTGAAAATCCTATGTATACGCGCCCCATGGCGAGAGTAAAACTGGCAAAACAATCTCCGCCCAATATGAAATTTCCTGTGGCACCCAACAGGGATGCCCTCTGTCGCCACTACTATTGAGCCACTAGCTGCATTTTTTCAACAGGCCGGGTATGGGATGGGACTGGTCATAGACAGGCGTGAACATACCATTTCCCTATACGCTGATGATCTCCTGATATATCTGAAAGAAGATGCTGTGGCTGGCTCTGGTACAGCCATTGACCAAATAGGAGGATTCGCACACCTGTCTGGATTACGAGTTAACAAGAAAAAACCTACTTGTTCCTGGTGGCAGGAACACTACCCAGACCCCCAGCGTTACTCGTGAATCTTAATTGGGTACCTACTACATTTAAATACTTGGGAATCTAATTGTTCCACTCTCTAGATGATCTCAGAGAGGGTAACGTTGACAGAGTTCCCCAATCCCTCAGGTCCTGCGTATCTTTTTGGAACTCCCTCTGACTACATATTATGGCAAGAATTTCACTGACCAAAATGATCATGTTACCCAGCCTATTATGTTTCTTCGTTAATCCCCCAACTATGATGCAGACGGGATGGTTCAGACAATTAAACTCCCTAGTGCAAGACCTCATTTGGGGTGATTGGCTTTGGAGGGTCTTGCTGAAAAACAATGCAGAGCTCAGTAGCAGTAGGGAGGACTGGGGGTACCGTATTTTGAATTTGATCAGGTGGCCTCACAACTGCAGTGGTTATTGCAATGTCTAGAGGGAGTAAACCCAGCAGAACATTATTGGCTGAGCCTAATGCATGCCGCATACTACTACTGGCTAAGGGACTTGATGTGGAGGAGTGTGGCTCAATGGTTAGAGCGGCAGACCCTGATGCAGAGTTCTGGCCAGGGACCAGGGTTCGATTCCCGCCTTGGCGGGGTCTCGGGCTCAATTTCCTCGGACCTGTTAATTCTCGCCTCGGTGCCTATTCTAATCACGGGCCCCACGCTGCAACTCTGGGCAATAGCTTGCTTAGCCTCCACACCGGCCCCAACAGCGCTAAGGATGCCTGGCTTCACCCTGGGGGTGCCCAGGAGTGGACACTTCACAGGGAAAGCCAGGAGGGGTTCCACAGCGGTATGAGTATCAGCGCCAGGAAACCGCATAGGCGACACCGCAAAGTGACCGTCTGGTGACAGTGCGCTCTATAAGTACCATGACATTTACATTTACATTTACATTTACATTTACATTCCACAGTTCTGACCCCCTAAAGGTCGCTCCTGCAGACCACAGCTCTGCAATGCTGGAAACAATGCATTTCCAGAATGGACGCAGCACCCCGCTACACCCCGGTGGTGCCGCTGGTTGGCTTGCCTCATAGAGACCCGTGGTCAATATTTACCTTCAACAAATGCTAACGTGGACCAAAGTGGGATTTGAGAAGGTGGGGGTACACCTATCAGACTTTTTGAGGAACTAATAAAAAATGATAGCCTCCCAAATGGACAGTTCCTGCAATATGTGGCACTAGTTCGTACCTTTGGGAAGTTATGGGGGAATGGTCGGGAAGAACCAAAGACGCATACATTGCTACATGCATTGCTTACACTAGGTACGGCAGGACACCAGGTAAAATGTTTAATGCAGCCCTGATTGAGGCATCTCTTGCACCATTAAGCTCACTCAAGGACCAATGGGAACGGGCCTTAAACAGAGAACATACTGACCTTAGCATTACCCGAGAAGATATCTTGCAACACCAGATTGAAATACATTCAGTTCAACTTTACACACATGACCTATAGGACCCCTCATCATCTCCGGATTGCATATGGCAGAGAAACAAGTAATTGCCCGAGGTGTCATTATGTGATGCAGCCTTTATACACATGAGTGGGCCTGCACCGCACTGTGCCTATTTTGGGATGAGGTAACAGCAAAGATTAATAGCACATTGGGATGTACATTGAGTGCCTCAATTGAAATATGCTTACTAGGACTTTTTCCCCACCCACCAAAACAGAAAGTTGGGAATACATTGATAGACTTTGCTATGGCCCTAGCAAAAAAACAGAAAGCAATGTATTGAAAATTTAGCACAGGACCAAGAATAGACACCTGGAAGCGAGATGTAATGAATTGGAAAGGAGCTGAGAGTTTAGCCTTAAGAAGGGCAGAGGCAAGGACACTAAGATGCCTTCCCTTGGCCGAACAATGTAAGAAATTGTTAATTGTCTGGGAACATCCATCACAGACACATAGAGATAAAGAAGGGAGCAGGGAAATGACAGATTAAATAAACACAGGCAGACTGAGGCCATAAAGAGCCATGCCCCCAAAGACATAACCTTAAAGAGTATAATAATAATGCAATACCCCGCCAGAGTATTGAACATCCCTCTAATATCCCTACAGAAATTCAATGTACCCACCTTCCTGCAGAGATAAGTTTTAATTTCGGTATTTATTATCACTCTTAGGTTTTTTCCTTATTGTTGATAGTTAAATTATGGACCACTGAATATAGCAGGTATTCTACAACTTCCCTAAAGGAAATGTATTGATTACTCTTAATAATGACATTGTTTTTTTTAAACTTTGTTTTATTTTTATTTCCATTTTCCATAATAACAATACATGTATAATCAGATGTGACATATCGACATACCCAATCCGTGTCTTTGCAGCAAGGAGATATACTTTTTAGACATCATAAGCTTCTGTTCTCAGGTTGTGCTGTGAGACATTTACGGAATAAATATTGTTTATACCATTTTTTCAGCAATGTAGAACAATAATGTCTAACGTATACCCGCACCCTCCCCCAAGGTTGTGTTTGTGTCATGTCGTCCCCGGGAAGGAAGACATCCCATTTTTATACGGCTCCTCCCTCTATGCCATTCTCGATTGCTGGAGAGCTTCCAGGCACCGCCACTTCGACTATGTCTTCCTGTCCTGACTGCATCAAATCTCTTTCCCCTGTCGGGGGTACTTCTTTCTTAAGTATTTCTATTGTCATGAGGTACCAGGCCCACGCGTCTTCGTTTGGTTTATCATGCCTTCTGACTTCTTTCATTCAGATTAGCTCCGCTGTGGTCCATTGGTGCACGTCCATCTCTCGATTGTGGGGAGATCTGAACTCAGCCACTTAATTACTATCCTCCTTTTTGCTAGCACTAACCCTAATTGAACACATTTTCTACCAAGGTTCTTAATTTTTGGCTTGGGGAGAAGTCCCAGTGCACTACCTTGATAGTGAGTGGTATTTTCCATCCCGTGTAACTTTCTTATATTTTCCCCCAATAGTGTGTTAGTTCCGGGCAGTCCCACACCATGTGTATAAAATGAGCTTCCACATGCCTGCAACTAGGACATTGGTTTGTGCGCTCTGGGTGTATTTTATGTAGTATTCGCGTGGTCAAATATGCCTGATGCACAATATTATATTGTATGAGTTTGAACCTTGTGTTAAAGCTTATCTGTTTGACCCCCTCATGTACTTTCTTCTATTCTGTTGCTGTTGGGTGTTCGCCCATTGCAGCGCCTAGTTTTGTCTGAATTGGAAGGGCTTGTGTGAAAATCCTCCCCAGGCGCTTTGTATATATGTGAGACCAGTCTACGTCCTCCTGCCAGATTGGATATTGTCTGCAGGGCTGTCGTAACAAGTGGCTCTTGTGGAAATACTGGACATAATTCCCTGGCCACTGCGGAGAGTTATTTCTTCTGCTGTGGTTCTTGAAGTAGCTGGGCTCAATCCTTCACTAGGAGCCACTGCTCGGGGCAAGGAAGGGACTTTGGCCGCCATCTTGGGTGAGGTGGAGTAAGTGAGGTCGCAGGCTAGTGTACACTGAATCACCTGGCTGGACACCTCCGGGGCTTCTATAAATGCTTACACTGAAGCGCCCGCGCAGCCACCAGTCTCCTGAGGCCTGAGCCGGGAGTATAGATAGCTTTCCTAATTAAGCCCGAATTTTATTGCATTTTCTTTGTTTTTTGCTTTAATTGCTTTTTACTGTGGGGGGTGAGTTTTTTATTCTATGTGCCTACCGCGCTGCTGTTCTTGAAGTAGCTGGGCTCAATCCTTCACTAGGAGCCACTGCTCGGGGCAAGGAAGGGACTTTGGGATCATCTTGGGTGAGGAGGAGTAAGTGAGGTCGCAGGCTAGTGTTCACTGAATCACCTGGCTGGACACCTCCGGGGCTTCTATAAATGCTTACACTGAAGCACCCGGGCAGCCACCAGACTCCTGAGGCGTGAGCCGGGAGTATAGAAAGCTTTCCTAATTAAGCCCGAATTTTATTGCATTTTCTTCGTTTTTTGCATTAATTGCTTTTTACTGTGGGGGGTGAGTTTTTTATTCTATGTGCCTACCGCGCTGCTGTTCTTGAAGTAGCTGGGCTCAATCCTTCAGTAGGAGCCACTGCTCGGGGCAAGGAAGGGACTTTGGGATCATCTTGGGTGAGGAGGAGTAAGTGAGGTCGCAGGCTAGTGTTCACTGAATCACCTGGCTGGACACCTCCGGGGCTTCTATAAATGCTTACACTGAAGCACCCAGGCAGCCACCAGACTCCTGAGGCGTGAGCCGGGAGTATAGAAAGCTTTCCTAATTAAGCCCGAATTTTATTGCATTTTCTTCGTTTTTTGCATTAATTGCTTTTTACTGTGGGGGTGAGTTTTTTATTCTTTGTGCCTACCGCGCTGCTGTTCTTGAAGTAGCTGGGCTCAATCCTTCACTAGGAGCCACTGCTCGGGGCAAGGAAGGGACTTTGGCCGCCATCTTGGGTGAGGAGGAGTAAGTGAGGTCACAGGCTAGTGTTCACTGAATCACCTGGCTGGACACCTCCGAGGCTTCTATAAATGCTTACACTCAAGCGCCCACGCAGCGGACGCGCGCAGCAGGCGCGCCCCTGGCGCGCAGGAGGCGCGCCAGAGGCAAGCCTGTCTGTGCCCGTCCGCGCCAAGGATGCGCCCAGGGCCAGTTATGCTGCCCCTCAGGGGAGTGAGTGGGGGCTAGCCACCCTGGATGATCGCAGACGTTACACCAGTGATGAACTAACCAATATTGGTGAGAAGGGTACCGACAGGGGGTCTTTGCTGTTGTCCAACACGGCTTTCCCTATATCAGATTTGCTGAGGAATGACATTATAGTTGGTGGACTTCTAAACGCGAGATCCTTGCCTAAACATAGGGTTGAAATACAATCGATGTTTGACGCCCAGGAACTGGATTTTCTGTGCATGACGGAAACATGGACTGTACCTGAGTGTGAGGTTGATGCTGGGGACGCCTGCCCGGTAGGTTTTAAAATTAGGCATAGGCCTAGGGTTGGTGGAAGGGGGGGTGGGTGTAATTTTTAGAGACACTCTGGATTTGCACGTCCTTGAGCTTGATGCATGTCATGGTTGTGAACTATTTGGTTTCACGATCAAGAACGCACATAGACACTTCCTAACAGGCATTATTTGCTATAGACCCCGGGGGATCTTTACCGTATCCCAGCAGCTGTCGCTGCTGGAACTGCTTACAAACATGGCTGCTACCCATAGCCAGTTGGTAATCCTTGGAGACTTTAATCTTTGGCTGAATGGTACCTTGAACGTAGGTCTTTATAATCTGACCCGTTCATGTGAGGGCGTTGGCCTTTTCCAGCGAGTCTCCCAGGCCACCGTTACAGGGGGGCATCAGTTGGACCTGATTTTTTCGGAGACCAACCTTCTTACGGTGGGCGATGTTCTTCCCATGGCCTGGACTGACCATCACCTGATTAAATTCTTTCTGAAATCAGGTACCTCGGCTATTAGGGCATCTAGCCTTGTGAGGGAATATGTGAGCAGGGATTGGAAGTCCCTTGGCCGAAAAAAGGGTGAGTCCCCCGTGTTCAGGGTGGATGAGTGTTTCTCCTCGGACCTGCAGATTGAGTCGAACTATGCCGTTCTCTGCACAGAGATTGTCTCAGTCTTGGACTCTACCGCTCCTTTAAAAATTCATAGGAGCAGGGGGAGACTTTTATCCCCCTGGTTCACGGACAGCAGGCAAGCGGAGAGAAAGTGGAGACAGGCGTACTTGGACAGGGACAGGCTGGCATGGAAAATAAAGTGGACAGAATACAAGAAGGAGATTTATAGAGCTAAAGCATCGTATTATTCCAACAAGATTACCGATGCCCCAAATAGCTCCCGCAGTATTTTCAATATTTTAAATAGCATTAACAGCCCTGACTGTGTCAAGAAAGAGATCCCCCCTCCCAGGAACTGTGTGAGAATTAAGCTGGATTCCTTCAGGATAAAATCAATAAGATCATTGAAGACCTGGGGATGGGTCAGCAACAATCCAGAGCCAGTCTAGACCCCTCGGTACTGGCTGAGTGTGATAGACCTTTGAAACAGGACCTAGTCACCCCTCCCTCCCATTATTATAATCTTGGAGTGGCCTGCGAACAGGGAAGAGTTCAGTCCCTTGTGGAATTTCCGCAGCTGACTGCAGATGAGTTTAGGAGTGTGGCCTCGGTTATTACATCTGGGTCTCCACTTGATCCGCTCCCATTGAAAATCTGGAAGGAGTTTGAGGATGAGCTTTTTCCCACGCTTCGGCTTGTTTGCAATCAGTCGCTCTCCACTGGAGTGATCCCTTCGCAGTGGAAGAGGGCGGTGGTGACCCCATTAGTGAAAAAGCCCACCCTTGATCCCAAGTGCTTGAAGAACTTTAGACCCATCTCGCTCCTACCTTTTCCAGCAAAAATCGTTGAGTGGGTGGTGGCAGGCACTCTTTCCAGACATCTTGAGCAATACAAGCTCTTGGATGAAGTGCAGTTTGGCTTCTGGCCAGCCCATGGTACCGAGACGGCCTTGGTGACCGTGCTGGATGAGCTTCGTTGGCGAGCAGACAGGGGTCAGGCAGGTGTGTTGATACTGCTTGACCTGTCTGCCGCCTTCGATACGGTGAACCATGCCATCCTTTTGGACAGGCTGAGAGAGAGGGGGGTTGCAGGCAGGGCAGGAGTGGTTTGAGTCCTTCCTCAAAAACAGGGAACAAGCGGTGGCCCTCTCTCCCTTCCAATCCACCTTCTCTGCTACCCTGCACGGCGTTCCCCAAGGCTCAGCAGTCAGCCCGGTGCTGTTTAATATCTATATGAGGCCCTTAGTTGCTCTCATTCAGAAACATAATATCGAAATCGTCAACTACGCCGACGATACGCAGTTGATTCTTTTCCTGGAGGGAGATAATTCGACCTCCCTGGAGGAATTTCATAACTGTCTGCGAGACGCGGCGGGGTGGTTGAAAGCTAATTCACTGCAATTTAATGCAGAGAAAACGGAAGTGCTTTACTGCCCTAGGCCTAGGGTACAAACCTCTTTACCCTGTAACTTCTGGCCTGGGGATTTCTCCTCAGAGGTACAGCCAGTGAAGGTAGTGCGTAACTTAGGTGTCATGTTCAATATGAAGCTTTCTCTGGAGGTGCAGGTATCGAAACTAGTAGCTGGCTGTCTAGCTGTCATCAGACTTCTGAGAAAAATTCTTCCCCTACTTCCGCCCCCAGCCCGTGTTGAGGTGGTACGTTGCAATGTGCTCAGCAGGCTAGATTATTGTAACTCCCTGCTGCTGGACTCTCCAAGCTTTCTTATGGATAGACTTCAGAGATTCCAGTCTGCGGCGGCTAAACTAGCCCTTGTGTGGGCGACAAGAGCCTCCTCCTCTACGGCTTTGGCCCAGTTACACTGGCTCCCGGTGAGACAGAGGGTACAATTTAAGTCTCTCTGTCTGACCTTTAAGGCCCTGCATGATCTTGGTCCTGTGGGCCTACAAAGGAAATGTAGATGGTATGTTCCAGCCCGCAGCCTACGCTCCTCCGCTGCTAGGTTGGTGATAATACCTCGGTTTAAGAAAATCAAAGCAGGAGGAAGAGCATTTGGCGTAGCCGCGGCGAAACTGTGGAATGCTCTCCCGGCTGAGCTCAGACACATTTCCGATCTCCTTCTGTTCAGGAGGAGATTGAAAACATTTCTCTTCCCTAAACTCTAGTCCGCTACCGCCCTCCTTCTTACTGCTGTCTTGAGTCTGCAAGCGCCAGGATACCTTTTAGGTGATAGACGCGCTTTATAAATGCAATAAATAATAAATAAATAAATACATTTTTGCATATTTCAATAATTGCCCTCTGCTAAGCTCAAATGTGCTCTCTCTGTAGAAACCATTCAGACTTTTATAAGACTCCCATCGTGTGGCAGCCACCATCTATCCATTTATTAATTGTCATTGTTTGCCCTACCTTTTTGAAGAGCTGTACAACCCACAATGGAGCATCGGGGCATATGGCGCTCGTTTAACTACCTTCTACAAAGCAATTTCCCAGATCACAGCAACATGCCTGATAAGATATGAGAAGGATTCGGGCACTCAAGACCCCATCATGAGGAAATCCGGTAAAGGGACTCTCTTGTGTGTACCTGCTAACAGCTGCTTCTCCCAGTCGTCCCGTTCATCTAACCAGAGCTGCGCACTGTATTCTGTAAAAGGTACCTGTGTGGGATTCTATATAAAGAATTCTGTAGGGCATATAAACATCACAGTAAGATGACCATTTTCGTTAACACGACTCTGCTCATCAGTGACAGTGTTCTTTCCAAAAGGCAACTAACCTTTTAATGCCTTCCTCATTCCTTCTTATAATACTGACCAAGTAAACTGTGTGTGTGTGTGTGCCAGTCTAATCCCCAAATACCTCACCTCGCTTTGCACCCAGTCCATCTCCACCCTTGTTAGTTCAGCCTCACTTTTTCCCACCAGATTACCCATGGGGAATAGTTTAGATTTCCCCGGTTAAGGCATAGACCGGACACCTCCCCAAATCTCTCCAGCACTGTGATCGGTGCCGGTACTGCTATTTCTGGGTGACGTTGGTACACCAACGTGTCGTCAGCGTACATAGACTCCACATGATTTGTGTCCCTTAATCGAATTCCCCAGCAGCCCTCCATTTTTTTCTTAGGGTAGTCACCAATGGCTCCATTGTGATGTCGAACAAGAGCGGAGAAAAGAGGCACCCCTGTCCGGTACCTCTTCATAATGTGAAGCTTTCTGACACCTGGTTTCAGAGGCGTATTGTCGCTGCCGGATTTGTATATAGAATTTCCATACATTTCATATACTGACTTCCCAATCCCATCTTCTCAAGCACCGCCCATATATCATTCCATTCTACGTAATCACAGGCCTGCTGTATATCTAGCAGACTGAGCGCCCAACTCTCTGTTTCTAAGCTTGGCACATGCCACACATGTGCCTGCCTACATAGATTATGAGTGGCATTTTGTCTAGGAATAAACCCAGCCTGGTCCGGGTGGATCTGTTGGGGCATGTAGGGCAACAATCGGGCTGCCAGGATTCCACTTGATATTTTTGCATCTATATTTAATAAGGAGATCAGTCTATAATAGCTCGGGAAGAGGGGTTCTTGTCAATCTTTGGGATCATGGACACCATCGCCTCCAGCATGGTTTCTGGCAACACTTTGTGAACTAGGGCTTCATTTAACACATCCAGTAGGCGGTCAGTCAAGAGCAAGGCAAATTTCCTTTTGGGATATTGGCGCCATCAAAGCCTCTGCATGTGCCTCTTCTAGGGTGGGGAGTATCATGCTGTGGCTGAACCCAGAGGTCAGCTGCACATACGGCTGAATGTATTGGCAGTCGGGTATAACAGGAGAACACTCTTTTCACAGGGTTTCTGACCCTCCACTCATCTCTAAGTTGCTTACCTTGCATTATTGTATTCAGTGACTTTGACATTCAAGGCTTAGTGTTATCTGTGGGGGGCTCTCTATTGAACACCACATAAAAGACACCGTTAAAATACCCCAAAAGATCATTTCTGCCCCCATATATGGTCGCGCTGCTTTCAGGATAGACGGGAAAGAAATTAGGAGAGTCAGTATTAGGTGCATAGACATTGACGATACAGAGCTCTTAGCCCTCGCATTTTCTATGCAGGATCACATATTTCCCTTCAGGGTCCAGGACATGGTGCAGATGCTGAAATGGGACTCCCGGGTCCACCCACACAAGGGCCCCCCGTGCAAAGCCCGAGTAGGAGATGGCATATAGCTGCCCCCTCCATCTTTTACGTAAAGTAGAGATGGTGTTTCTCCATATATGTGTCTCCTGTAGTCCAGATATTGCTATTTTATATCATTTCAGAAATACTAGTACTCTGCGACGTTTTTCTAGGCCCGCCATCCCACGGACATTCCAATTAAATATTTTCAGTACTTGTGCAGACATGATTAGCTCCATTCCCTTTCACCTCCTCAATATACCTTACCTGTGGATATCTGATCTCCATCCTGGCATCATGTGGTAAATCTGCACATTTCCCCCAAGACCTTGTAACATCCCCCTTAATAATACAACTCCTGTAACTAAACTGTCCCCAATCCCACCAACGTCCTTAGGCAGTTGCGTGAGTTCTGCAGCTCGTAATACAACCAGTACAAAATACAGCACATACTGCCCCATACCTCCCTCCACCAAACCCTTATGCAACATATTGATCCATAACATCAAAGTCTGTGGACCGGGAACTGCTTCTGTCTCCTTTTGTTCCTTTTTGTTTATTGTTCGTTGTTGAGTGCTGTGCTAGAGTGCTGATTCCACTAAGGAAAAAGACTACTCTCAAGCTTCCCAGGCAGGCCCAAACTCTGGTGCGGGTGTCGCTGGCCCACGGCCGCCCATTCTTCCACCTGTTCCGTATATTATTTGACTTACCATACTTACCTATGCATTGCCCATGTCATCATTACATTTCATAACTACATAGTTCCACATCAGCATGTGTTTACTTATTAGTCACTTATCTGAGTATCTGGTCTTTGAGGTTTGCATTGCCTTCATTCAAGTCCACTTCCCAGGTCTCCAATATCAGTCTCTGGATCCTGTGTTATCTCAACGGGTTCCGGTACCATCTCCGTGTCGGAAGCTTGCAATGTGCTGTCTTGGAGGACTTTAATCCGACCTGGACACCCTGCTCTTTCTGTGTGCTGTTGCCATCGGGACTGCCTATGCTCCTGTGTCGGGTTTCAGGTGGACCCCGTGGAGGAGGCCAAGCATCGCCTTCCCAGTCCCCTGGTGTCTAGCCATTCACTCGCATCTCCTGCTGAAAATTTTTTTTTGCGTGCAGCCTTGGTTCTCAACCTGGAGCTTTGCAGAGAACATGAGGCTATATTTCAGGTTTTGGTCACACAGCCTACTCATGACTGCGATGAAGGATTTCCTTCGTTCCTGTACTCTCTGAGTATAGTCCAGGGATATTGAGATAGGTCGACCCTCAAAGTAGAACTGCCCCCTGCTGCGGGATATTTGAAGGGGAAGGTCTGTCCCTATAATTAAAAAGTTTTGCAATGATGGCCTGGGCAGTGGTATCATGTTGATAATTTCTTGGGAGCAATTTCTTTGGTTAGCCAGTCTTCCAGGAATATTTCCGTTGAGGGGCATTCTGCTTTTTCAGGAAACCCAACGAATCTCAGATTGCTCCTTCTCAATCTCCCTTTGAAGTCCTCTGCCCACTCGTGCAGTTTTATCACCTGTTTCTTGAGTTCCACAACTGTGGCGCAGAGGCTTTTAATTTCCTTTTGCAACGTGTCTATGTTTTTTTCAGCAGTGGACTCCCGAGACCTTGCTTAGGTCACATCTCAGCAGGTTGACATCTATGGCCACTGCGTTGACTTGTTAACCATATCATCTCTGCTTGTTTGGATGGCCTATTGCCTTGGTTAGGGCATGTGTTGGTGCAGAGCTTACAAATTCACGTCATCCTTCAGTTTATTACCTGTGCATCTGAGGAACCTTTTTACTACTTATTCTGCGGTTTGAGGATTGTGGATGGGGCCGCAATTGGGTTTTCAACTTCTTGTTTACCATTTGAGTTGTTCAGTGTGTTTCAACAATGAGCTTTTTCTTTTTAGGGCAGCATGTGTATAGTTTACTAATTATCACAATTATTTTTTTGTGTCTAGGGCAAGCGGAATCAGGAGTGCATGGCAGGGCCTTGGTGGCTTTTCAGAAATTGATCTAAGATTTTTGCGCTCTTGATAAAACAGAACCTGTGGTGATTACATCAATCTTTTTGGGCATTGATTTAGACGCAGTAAGGCTTCCAGTCAAGAACATTTTGTTGCTTTTGCTGGCGGAGGTAGTCAACAATTGAAAATTGAAGCTGAAAAAGTTTTAGAAGTTTTTGAGTTTCTTACGTTTTGCTTGCAGATTGGTGAGGGCAAGAAGAGTGCTTTGTAAGCAGTTAGGCTTCTTTATGTCAGGTAGTGGTTAATGGTGAGCTGCAAGCAGAATTAAACCTGAAGATTACCGGTTTGAATGACTTTAGTGGAGATGATATGCTGTAAATGAAGGAGTGGATGCAGCAGGTGTTGATTTTTACGAATGTTCTGGCTATTCGTGGGTTTGGCATTCTATGGTAAGGGTGATGGTGTGTAGAGAGGTGACTGGCACAGTGGCTGAAGCAGAAGAGCATTTCCTTTTTCATTTGTTGTGGCTATGTTACTTTGGGGAAGTCAGTTGATGAACAAGAGATTAACTTTCAACATGCAGAATCAAACAGTGGTATCCTTGATTAACCCTTTCCGTGATCCCGTCGGCCGCAGCACTCCCTCCCTGGTGCTGAGAACGGCCAACGGCCATCGCAGCCCCGCCAACCTTTGAGAACGCCCGCACCGCGGCGGAATTGCCACCGCTGTTAAGGCGTTAATGGACGAAAATCAAAGGTTGTAAAGGTTTTGAGGCTGATGAGGGTGCTTATTTTGGAGTGCCTGAAGTTTACTATTCTTTTTCAGGCTTGACACATGCCAAGGATGGACAATATCAGTGCAAATGCTTTGGCTCATTCACAACAGCAGAGATTCAGTGAGCTTGTATCAGGAGCGGATTCATTGATTACTAGGATGCCAGATGAACTGTGGAATCTGCAAAACTGAGGGTGTGGTAATTGGTTCCGAAATCAGTGACAGAATCCACGAGGACAGCATGCTGCATGAGTGGCAAGAGTTTTTAGGTAATGGGCAGAGTAGAAAGGTAGTTTAGATGGATAATGGAAGAGAAGGAGGGACAATGTACTGCTATATTGTTATGCCATTGATTACAAAGAAATTTATACTGTTGTCTATGTACCAGGTAAAGAGAATGTCACCGCTGATTTACTTTCTAGAATGCCTTTATCACTCAAAGAAAGTATTCACATTGAGTGGGATGATTTCCAAATTGCCTTAGTGTATAATGAAGATTCTTTGCCTATTGATCAAAATGAATGGTGTACAGAGTTTGCAAAAGACATTTTACTAAAGGAAGTTGAAAAATATATTTCTTGTGGATGGCCCAATAAAAAGAACATCAATGCTAATCTCAGGTGTTTTTGGGAGATTAGAAATGAACTGTCATGTATTGATGGGTTGCTCAAAAGAGGTGATCGAGCTATTCCCCCATGTAACTTAAGACACAGTATAGTTTCTCATGGTCATGAAGGCCACTGCGGTATTATTAGAACCAAACAAAAAGTGAAAAATTGCATATGATGGCCTGGAATGGACATTTTCATTGAACAAATAATTAGGAATTTCATCACTTTTGCTAATGCTGACAAGACTCTTGTTACTCTTAAGCCTAATATGGGTGAGCATGTTATTCCTGATGACCCCTGGCATACCATCGCCATGGATATCATGGGACCTGTAGGCCACAATTCAAAATTTGTTTTGGCGGCCATTGACGTGTTTTCTAAATGGCCTGTTATCAAGATTGTGGAAAAAGTAGACACTGATACCGTCCTATTGTTTTTGGATGAAACATTCACTGAGGAAGGGTTTCCAGTACATCTCATAACTGATAATGGTCTCCAGTTTCTTTCTAATAAAGTGAAAGCGTATTTTAAAAGAGTTGGTATTAACCATTGCACCACTTCCCTGTATAATCCCAGAGGGAATGGTGTCATTGAAAGGTTCAATAGAGTTCTTAAGAATGCTGTTCAGATTGCTGGAGTTGACAATGACAAATGGGAATTACAGATTTTCAAAACAGTATGGATGTACAGGACTTCTACTAATGTTATGACAGGTTACTCTCCTTTTGAGATTATGAGTGGAAGAATTCCCAGAACCAAGTGTAACCCTGCATGGTTGTCTCCCTCTACTGATTCCAATATTGATTTGAGTGTTGTAAAAGAAAGATTGGTTCAAAATCATACCATCAATAAAGAAGGGTTTAACAAGAAAAAAGGATCGAAACATGATCCTAGTGTCAAAGTTGGTATGCTTGTGAAAGTTAAGAAACCTTGGAAAGATAAAAAAGGGGAAAACCAGTTCATGGGTCCTTTTGAAATTAAAGAAGTCCTCAAGAATTCAGTAAGACTTGCCAATAATAAAGTCTGGAATTTGAGTAGCATTGCAGTTCTTAAAGCTGACAATAATGTTTATTTGCATAATGATGATGAAACTATGTTTTTAGACATTTTGGGTCTAGTTCATGTCTCTTTCATCAGGAACAAATGTGAAAATTAAATTTTTTTTTTCTTGTTTCTGTAGTATTAAAGGGGGAAGATGTGTTACATATTGTTCATGGTGTTTTATCTCGTGTTTGCATGCTCAAGCTGTAATGTGTTTACCTTCAATTGCTTTCGTTCATGGCACAATCAGTGTGTTCTGGAATAGAACATACTGATCGGACGAGTGAATCAAGATCGGGCAGTTACACGGAGTCAGCCGGTGCTTGAAGCTCTGTAACCGATGGTGCTTCTTTACTTATTGGAATAAAACTACATTTCATTCATCAACCTGCCTACGAAGTTATTCAACAAATTGTCAGAAATCATTATAGTAGACTAGTAATCAGGCATCCAATTCTACAGTAAGTTCTTTTTGGGTTATAAACTCTTCAGTAGGAGAGTTGAAGTGTAGAATCTTGGCAGGGTGGGTGAAGAAAAGGTGTGTGTTGAAAGACATAAGGAGATCTATGTTAGATGAGTTGTAGTTAGATGTTTAAAGGGGGCACGTTTTTCAGATTGGGAATGTTCTTTGTACTCCTTTGAGATGTGCTTTGTTGTCCTTTTGTGTGGTATGGTTGTTTTATGGGGTTTTTATAGCTTCAGATCTGTTGAGTGGGAAGTGCTCCATAGCAGGTGTTATGATCACTAATTCCTGCGCCCAAGCATGTACCATATGCTCAACAACCCATTGCTTTAAAAATCATGTAGTTGCTCCTCAATCTCACATACCTTAGGTTGAGTATTTTTGCTAAGTGTGGTATCACTGTTGCCTATACCAAACCTTTTATGTTATCTTCGTGTTAACAATGTTCCATGTGCTTGTAGTTATCCCTAGGTTTGATTAACCCCTTCCATGCTGATGACGGCCCCCAGCCGTCATGGCACACAGTGCTCGTGTGCTGATGACCGCTGGGGGCTGTCATGTCCACGCCCGCGATCGGAATGTCCAGCACAGGAGCGGAATTCCGGCCACGGGCAAGGGGTTAAAAGGCCTAATGTTTTTGTTCCAAATGTTTGTACAAACCACACTTCACTGATGACCTTTTTTCAGTTGCTGTAATTATTTACGTGCTTCATAATTATCCATGTGCCTGCAGTCAGCGACTATCCAGTCAGGTACTTTTCAGAATGATTCACCTGCCACCAATACAGGGTTCCAGTTAAGCACTTTGAAAGTGATTCATGTGCTACCAATTATACATGTGTTAGTAATTATCCATGTGCCAGCAGTCAAAGACTTTCCAGAAACATTGAACGATAAATAAACAAGTGTCCCACCGATAAATATGCAGCCAAACCCCAGTCAGATGCTTGGCTTCATTTACTTAAAAGAGAATTCTTCTTCTCCCTCCCACTTTCCTGGATCATCTTCACTTTCTTCTCCCCCACCCAAGCTTCCTCGCCTGGCCTCATGACATTTGTACTCCCGCAAACATCCCTGAGCGGCTCATTGGACTTCTTCAATCCCCGCATTTCAGAAAAGACCTACAGTTGAGCGACGGCAGCAAATCCTCTCCGGACTGCAGTTGTTCAGGAGCCAGCATGTTGGTCATCCCAGCACTGTGACGGCATAACCAGCAATGAAAGGAAGGACAAAGCAAAAGAAGAGAAAATAAGTTTAGTGCACTATTCTTTGTTTCTTTTCAAAAACTCTTCCACTGCAATTCTACAAAATAAAAATGTCACGACTTTTGAATAATCTGTACATAAGGACCCAACGTGATCAACTGGAAGTTCAGGAGACAATTTGCAAACTTTCAAAAAAGAGAAAAAGAGTATTCAAAAAAGGAAGAACAGTCACAGAACAAAAGCATATGACGTAATATGCTGGTGGGGGAAACCTGTGAACAGTTATTTAAAGCTCATAAAAGGAGTGGGTGATTCTATCCCACAAGAACTAAAAGAATACGCACTTTCTGTGTTGTTATAAAACATCTCATAGTGTAAGCACTTCAATTGCTCAAATGGTATGTCGATGTGTATCAATCCTAATATAGTATGTGTATTCCTTCCCCTTAGTTACTCTCCTCTACACCCCTAGAAGGGGCACCCTGAAAGAGGAAGACTCTTGGGGATTTCCTACCAGGATTGTGAGCTAGACACCACTCAGAGTGTACAACGTTGTATCTTTTATTATTTTGTTCCAACCCTCTTCACTCGTAGGACAGCGCCTTAAGTTATTTGAGGTTATCATTCCTTGGTCAGGCATTGTGCTGGAAGTGAGTGTAGTCTAACATCCTCTCTACGGACAAGTTCTCCAGCTGAGTAGCCTGACAGCAGGGGTCTATCTTCTATTGCTGCAATAGGTGCAGTGGTAGCCTGGTCTAGTGGCCTGGAGGGTGCAAGGAATCCTCATTAGTGCTATATTTCACTGTTTAAACAGTGGCCAGTGTTCCCATTTTCTTCCCTGCACTAGTTCTAATGACACACTGGCTACACCACTGCTCAGTAAGTTTCCAATTGAGGGACATTATGGTAGTTGCAGGAAAGGTTAGTATATCATTACAGTGCTATAAGACAGATCAGGTATAATGCTATCTAGCAGTTTGGCTATAGCAACACAAAGATAGGTTTTGGTGTCCATGCATGTGTGGTGAGAATTTTATAATGACTTTATAGGAAAGGTTTTTGTGCATGAAGATGGGGATGGGCTAACAGAGTTAGGTATTGCAGATTTTACATAAGGTATTGGGTCGATTGCCATTATCTCAGGAAGATTTTGGGACTCACATCTTTAGAGTAAAAGGCGAGATAGAAGCAGCGCGAAAGGGTTAGAATTTGGAGTAAGTGAGGTTGCTGAGTAGGTGTAAGTCAGATTGTTGCACTGAGAATATCAGGACAGGTGAGTAAGATCATTTCAGTATTTTTTAATCCATTCTTGTTTGAATCTGAGATCTGTTTTGCTACTAGAGGCTGCTTAGCTGGCTAAGTGGCTGGTTATACAACAGTTTGGATCATTTTCCATTCATTACTTTAGTTTGCTGCCAAGCAAGATGAATCAAGGTCATTTAGGAGCCAACCTTTCGGCGTCATAGTGGGGAAAGATGCACTGGGGTTTTGTAGAAGTCAGACTGCTTAAACAGGACAGTATATTTAACTAAGTTTATTCAGCATAAAGTAGGAGCCAATAGTTAAATGGCCCAGGTGATTAGTTCCAGCTGATACACATTCCATAACTTACATCACTGCATTCTCTAACAGAACATACCGAAAACCAATAGCTAAGGCCCCTATGAATAATGAATAATAGAAGCCAAGAAACAACAGGTTGCCAAGCTTGGAGATTATTTCAACAGAAAGGGGTTTGCACATGTTTTATTAGTGCAGTTATCTGAAATTGAATTGTTGAAATTTATGACACTGGATGTGTGATGGCTGTATGTGTGAAGGGACCTATTTCATATTGATTTAATTGGTACAAAACATTGGCATGAGGTTAGAAAGGAATCACAGCCCAATCAAGAAGTAAAAATGAAGGCAAAAATAAGACCCTTGTCTACTGAGCGGGGCATAGGTTTGTTGAAAAGTAATAAGTACATTGGTTTAAGATGATTGCACTGTGTTTCATCAAGAGGACGTCCACCTACCATTCCTCTGGAATGAATGTTATTTCATGAAAGTGAGAGAAAAGTTTGTGAAATCTTAGAGGACTATAGACTTAAGGCCTGATTTAGATCTCGGCAGATTGGGTCCTGGCATCTCTTTTTTGGCGGTCTTCCCACCGCCACCTTGGCGGTCCGCCTGCTCAATTTTGATTTTTACTGGTCCCTGGGGTGAAGACTGCCGCAGTCTCACCACCTCTGTCAGGATCTTTCTCCAATGTCAATAGTGTCAGAGGCAGAAGCAGCTTTCAGAGGGAGTACCCCCAAGATTCCCACCATCCAGATTATGATGTGTCTTTCTGTTGAGGTGGGAAAACCTCCATACTTGAGTTTGTGGAATAGAAGAAAAAGAGGTGAAAAATCACAGTTTTTCAGGGTCCCAGCACTGAACCCATCTTGAACTCCAATATCCAGGTCCTTACTGTGCTGCTGCCACAATGCTCAACGCCCTGTTGTTGCTGGTATGTAAGGTAGGCTTTTGTGGTGGGTGTGGGTGCACATTCAGTGGTGTATGTGTTGTTGGTGTGCAATGCTATATGTAAAATAAACAGGCAGTACACATTACCTACATATACATTTTGACCGATTCACAACATATATGTGCATTGAGATAAAAATAAGTAGTACTTATCTGTCTCCAAAGCACCCTGGCCACACTTCATCAGGATTCTGTTGCCAGGACACTGCCAGCACAAGGGGCACATCTAAATTGGCTCGGCGCAATCCCACCTGCATGACGGTGACAGAGTAATGTCAGGCAGCAAAGAAGTATACCACCACAGCGGTCTTCTGTCTATAGCTGCAACATCTGGACAATCACCGACATCTTAACACTGGACAATCTCAGACAACCCTTGAGTAAAATCAAATCTGGCTCATCCAAGGACCCGGTCCCCCCATGTGTCTTAGCGAGAGGCGCAGATCAGATACTCCCCACTCTCCTGGATATGGTGAATCTCTCCCTAACTATGGGCTGTCCCCTAAAGGCATGAAAACATGCTTTGGTCACTGCCCTTTTAAAAAAGCCCAATCTGGACCAAATCCACTTGGGAAATTAGATCCTGAACTCATTCCTTTCAGGGATAAGCACAACTCTAGAAAAAGATGTGAATCTAATGCTATCAGAGTTTTGGGAAAATTATGATATTTTGAATCTGACCCAAATGGGATTTTGCTCTTAACACGGCATGGAGACAGCCCTTTTGGCTGCGGTAGATGAAACTAAAGGGCTGCTAGATCGGGGAGGATCCACAGCAATCATCCTCCTTGATCATCCTCCTTGATCTAAGCTCAGCTTTTGATACCATAAGCCATGCCATTCTTGCTGACATATTACAGAGTTCTGGAATCTCTGGAATCTCCTTGTGTTTGCTTTGTTCACCCTAAGTTGGCAGGGTATGCTCAGACTTAGGTCCCTTGCTCACTTTGCCACTGGATTCAAGCTAGCCTGGATGATGAGGGGGGTTATCCCGAAACCGGTCCCAGGATGCTTGTATCCGGTCCAGGCAAGACCTGGCTTGGCATTTCAGACTGGACTGTTCCCTTGAGGCAAATGGTCAAGACTGATTTGCATATAACTGGGTCTGAACTGGTTTGGCAAAGTGAGGTAAAGAACGATGATGGATTCCATCCAGATCTGTGACTGGGGGTGAGTGTCTGAAAAGTCTCAGTGCTCTGTCTATCATTTCCGTGTGTTTGCTTTGTTCGCCCTAGTTAGCACGTTTTGCCAAGACGTGGGTCCCTCGCTCACTTTGCCACTGGATTCAAGCTAGCCTGGCTGATGAGGGGAGTTACCCCAAAACTGGTTCCAGGATGCTTGTTTCCGGTCCAGGGAAGCCCTTGCTTGGTAGTTCGGGCTGGACTCTTCCCTTGAGGCACAGAGTCAAGATTGATTTGCACATCGGGTGGCGAAGTGAGCTAAAGAACGATGATGGATTCAACCCAGACCTGTGACTGGGGGATGAGTGTTTGAAAAGCTTCAGCGCTCAGTCCATCATCTCCTTGTGGTTGCGTTGTATGAATGGGCCCAACTCTGTGGATAAGGAGGTAGCTGAACAGAAATTGATAGATGTACATGCGAGAAGGCAAGAGCCAGTGAGGGCAGGGATGAGGGGTCCGAGGTTGACTTGACCTTATGTGAATTGACTAATCAGGAACTGACACGTGTCTGGATGTTTGGATTTTTCGCCCACTGGGGGTTTTTAATGTGAGGATGGTAGGATTTAAGTTACATATTAGGGAATTGAAATTGTAGGCTGCAACACTTCAGCCTAGGATGTTGAGTGCTACCTAGCTGCTCAATTAAAGTGGCTTTTTGACTTTTGCACTTTTCACTGATGGTCTGTGTTTTTGTTATGAAATCTGGGAATGTGTTAAACCCATGGGAGATGCATGGAGAAAACCCACTGCAATGCCCATGGAACGCCTACCCGATGCAGTGTAAGGCAATGCAGCAACTTGCACTCGGTTGCCTTACACCATATCTACGAGGCCATGTAAATCCATGCAAAGTGGATTTGTGTGGCCTCGTAGATATGGGTTTGCACTCTGCTCCAATGGAGCATCATAAAAAGTAATACACGTATGGCGCCAAGGGCTTGTAAATAGGCCCCTCTTTTTATATGGTATTTGACAAAGATACATAGCAATTTTTCATAATTTCGTACCTGAGATAGTGCAATTGCACCATTTACACCGTTTATTTGGGAATTACTGCAGCATGCCTATACAGAATTTTCTTGGCTGAACAAATCTGTTAGTCTATGTTTTATTAAATGCCTTAACCAGGAGCCATCATCCAGTTTGGAGTCGATTCAAGCGCTATACAAACCAGCAAATAAATAAATAAATAAAATGTTAATGAGCATCAACTTCCCCTCAGCTCTTGATCTTCGCACCACTGAAAAGAAAATACTGACACAGTATACCCGTAGTCTTTTGTGGAGACTTCTTCAAAACTAACCATCCTGCAGATAGAGGCTCTCTCGGAGAATGGTTGCATTAACATGATTTCACTAGAATGGGGATTCCCCATACAGCTGTGTAGCAGCCCCTTGTTTCCAGGGACATCTAATGATGCATTGTCTTTGTGTTGCGGCCAGTGACATATCTGAAACTGCCCAGGATCACGTTAGTCATTTGACTTTTAACCATAAGTGGTGTTAGCAGCAGAGGCAGCTCCTAAATGAGAATGGAATCACGTTGCCTGCATAAAAAAAAAATACCTCAGAACAGCTAAAAAATAAGATGGTAATAAAGTTTATTACCATTTTATTTTTTTAGCAACCCGTCCCAAACGGAGTGTCAGGATGGGGGCAGGACAATTGCTGTTGAGTGGCAGCAGGGACCTGTGCACTTTTGTTTAAAGTGCGCATGTCCCTTTGGTTGGACATCTTGAGACTGCCAGCCAGACATGCACATTTCAAACTTCACTGAGCTAGCTGTTTTAGACCAGTGGCTGCTCCTTCGTTATGGCAGAGGAGCGTCGCCCCCCGCCACCATCAAATGTTGACATTTAAAACAATAACAAAACAAGTTTATTATTGTTTTATTTTTCAACCTGTACATGCTGCGTCCTGGAGGTGGGGCCATTGCGGGGCAGTGAGGAGAGGGAGTGGTGGGCAGCACTGCTGTCAGTGCACATGTAGATTTAGCAGGCCGTCTCAGGCAGACCAAACCCACATTTGCACTGAGCTGTCTTCAACCCAGTTGCATAGCTGGGTTAGAGACAGCAAAAGGCAGGTTCTCAGTCTCCCTGGAAGTGCTAATTCCCAGCACTCAGGCAAATCTTGACGCTGCTTTCTAACTTGAAAGCAGCATCAGAATTGGCTGCCGCGGTGGCTGGGAGCCTGTGCTGCAGCGTGGAAAGGACACGGAGAAGAGCATTGGGTGGAGGGTAAGTTATTTTTCTTTTTAAATATTTGTTATCTATTTGCCCTCACTCCCCTCCTTTCCCCATCATTCTCCCCAGACCCTGCCCCAGCACTACGACCGTACAGCAGTTCCTACTGTCTTACAGAGCTGAGTTAGAGAAAGCATAGGCCTCCAGTGCTCTTAAGCGTGCTGAGAGAAGCCGCTACCTCCATTCCTGATGCGTCTTTCACAGTATGAAAAGAAGGCCAGGCTTGGGTAGTGCAGTTTCTTGGGTCTGGAGCTTCCAGGAGCAAAGACACCCGAGCAAGGAGGACATTGTGTGGAAAGTGAGTACGGTAAGTGCTTTAAAAAAAAATGTTTCTGCCACCCGTATTTGCCCTCCCCACCACCCTAAATATGTGCCAGCCACCACTGGTTAGCAGGGAAATACTGTAAGTCTCTACAAAACCCATTAGATTTGAGAGGTATACCGGAGAACCAAACTATTCTCAGTAAAATTGGACATTGGTGTGGGAAGAAAGCAACATGGTCCATCACTCCCACATCACATAGATTAAATCATGCCCAAAGGCCCACTGCACTGCTGTATAAAATGGGTAACCACACAACCAAGAATTACAGTACAGTACTTTCTATTGCTCTACGTTGGGGGCTGAAATGTCTGTCAGTCTGATCTGCAACCAATCTTGACTCGTGAATGCT
Organism: Lissotriton helveticus; assembly: GCF_964261635.1. NCBI lineage: Eukaryota > Metazoa > Chordata > Amphibia > Caudata > Salamandridae > Lissotriton > Lissotriton helveticus. The sequence continues at coordinate 657,498,732 of NC_136067.1, forward strand.
TTACCTGTGGCTTTTGTAATTCTTTCTGTTCAGGGGCCCATTCTAAATTACACATGACCTTGCAACAATCACTGACTAGGCGCATCATCAAGATCCCACCCCACACTCAGGTTGCCCCACACTTCAAAGAGTTCCACTGGCTCCAAAATCCGCAAACAAGCGATCTTCAAACTCACCATGCGCACATACAAGCCTTACACAACATAAACCCACGTAGCTCAACAACCCCGTCATTTTGTGTTACACACCGGGCTCTTCACCTAGCTCTGACCCTGGGTTGGACTATTGAGCTTCAGCGCCAGGATACCCCCCGGAATGTGACTAATGATGTTTTGTTATTATGTGTATCTTTTATGACCTGTCTTCGGAAGGACGAATAAAGAAAAAATTGATTGATTGAATGATTGACTTGCTCACTATCCAAATACACGTAAGAAACTAGTGACATTATGTGGACTGCAAACGGAACCGATTGACATCTGTATCTCATGCCTTTGAGAAGATCTGGCAGTTTATAACCCCAATGCTCAGTTCACCACATATTTGGTTTTTAACAATTTTGGTACAGTGTCAGAGGCTAGTGGATGGTGATGACTTTCCCTTCTGATAAAAACAATTCGTGGACGAGAACTAACATTTTAAACTTGCCCTTATATATTTCAATGCTCAACTTTTATAAGCTTTTAAACAACAGATATCAAATTACATTCTTAAAATTTTACGTTATTTCAAACCTGATCATTGATATTGCTTTACCATGGACGTCTCGTTGCTTTTATGAGACAAGGTGACAAATTGAAGGACAAAAAGAATAATAAACTTCCTGGCAACCTCTATGTTCGCTCCTAGATCTAATGAGTTCACCACAGGTTGTAAGACTAAATTCAAAGGCAGTGCAAAGCCAATTGTGAAATTATTTTACAGGCGAAACGTTTGTTTACATAGACTACGGGAACGTGAGCAAATGCAGAAAGTCTGACACATTTCATTTCTGTACTATTTTCCATTTCAAATGCATGACACAGAGAGGAATTGAAAGCTTTGTTAAACAATAAATAACGTGTGAGACATTGTATTTATTGTACTCCTTCGCCATCACTCTTTCCACTTTTGGCTTTTGTCACATATATGAAGCCAGATAAAATCAGGTATCTACATTAGCACTTCATTGTTATGCTTCATTTAAAAAGTATGCGCTTTTCCATGTGTGGACAGCGATAGAGTTGTCCTAGCGCGGAAAAGACACAAATCTTATCATTAATTTCCAGGAAAATGCAATTCAGTAGCTACCAAAGTTGCCATTTATACACCTATATTTTTCATATAAAATGAAATTCCTCATTACGAGCTGGACACATGCGCACACGTACCTATTTTTTTGTTTTAAAGACACATTTCATTGCTTTTTGAAAGATGAAATTCATCAACAAAATGAAAAGAACATGCACAACAGTCAATAACACACCACAAAGCTCCCACCCCATGTCGCCTTTGAATCACGGAGGATCGCAGCCCCTGGAGGACAGAGCCTCTGGAAAATGTGTCAGACCATAATACTCCCAAAATTTTTCCAGATCTTATGAAACTTTTGTGGACAGCCCCTGGCAATGTAAATGTGCTCTTCTGGTTTGGCACACCAGTCCATGCCGGCTCTCTACTCAGCCAGCATTTGTTGATGTTGAGATTTCCACTTATATGCTAATTCTTCTTGACAACCATCGCCACCAGACCCACAAGTGTTTGGTGCCTCCTATCCCCCCAAACTCATCTAGTAAGTCCAGCAGAGCCATCTTCGGTGTTAGTTCAAAAGGTCTATCCAGAATCCTAGCCAAAGATTGGCCAATCTGCCTCCAGTAATGCATGATACATAGGCACTGCCACACCATATGAAAGAAATCAGCCTTTGGGGAGGAGCAGCAGGTGCATTTAGGTTCGGGGAGAATGCCATCATGCCAAAGCCACTGCAATTTCATATAGGTTGTATATAAATAATGCAGTTGTATCATCCACAGGTGTGTTGTAATTTGGCAGCGATCAGGGTTACCATTTAGCTGAAGCCATCTTGTATTTGGCAGCCATCTTGTCTGGCATGTGCTCACCATGTGCTCTGTCCTTCCTTGCTGCCATTTACTCTTGTACTCTGCTAATGGAAAGACTATATTTAGGTTCTGCTACTTTGCACTTGCGCAGAAGACACTGCATCTGTCTACATATGTCTTAGTCTGTAACTGTCAGGGTATTTTTACCACAATTAGCAGACTGCTAAGCTCCACCCTACTGTTGACTGTGCATTTCTGTAAGACCTTTTATGTATGTAAACCTTCTCTTCTGTACTTGTACCGCCTTCTTCTGAGCCCCTGTGTGGGTATAAAAGGACCATGTTCCTTCTGTTCAGTGTGCTACTTCATGCACTACTGAAGGGTGTTGTGTGAATGTGGTTCCACCTCATGAGGTTTAATAAATACTTTGTTTTATATTCCAGTTTATGTGCCAACTTCTATTCTATTGGTCTGTGGACTTTGTGCAGAGAAGTGCCAACCCCTAGCACTGGTAGGCCTAGCTGAGGCTCACCACGACAGGCGAGCTGAAATAGCTATTACACGAGGGGCCAGGCATGCCTCCTGCCACTCAGTATCTTCCAGGCTGCCCACACATTGCTCCCTCGCCCGCCGGAGATTCCCAAGTGTCTCTGAAGCATTAAAGACCAGGGAGCAGTAGATCACCCACAGCCCAGTCTATCCATCAGCAATTTCAACTCTAGGGGAGTGAACTTAGGCAAATCAGTAAGGTACGGTAGATGCAGCATGAGCATGTGCCAAAGTTGCAAGTATTGGTGAAACTGGGTGCATGAAAGTCTAAAGTGGGTTTGTAGGTCTTGAACTGAGTATGACTGTGAGCCCCGCTAGATGTCTCCAAGCGTCATGACCCCAATCATATCCCAGTACCGGAAGCCCTCAAGTTATGCAGTATGCGCCAGACTTTACCCCCACCAAAGAGCAGGCTGTTGGGATTGTTTCTTGTCCCACCCCGTGAATCTGTTAGTCACTTGCCATTCAAGTAAGACTGTCTTTGTAAACTCAGGAACATAAGATGGGATGGGCCAGTTATAACTTAAATGTAGAACAACATCTTGTCTGAGGCGGGCAAGTTCTAGCTGGTAGGCCTGATCACTCCATCCTCCAGTCATCCAGTCAATATTAACCAGGAGCTAAAATGCCCAGTAGTACAACAAGACATCAACCACCCCATACTCTCTATCATATACTGTACAGCGGCATTGATCAAGTGCTATGTGTGGAGGTCGACCCTTCCAGAGAAAGGACCAGAGCATCGCTGCCAATCCGTTAAACAAGGTTCTGGGGATGCGGAGCTGGAAGTTCTGCAAGACATACAGAAAGTGAGAAAGTATCATCCTTTTTATGAGTGCAATTGGACCAATTGTATTAAGGGGGGTAGTGTTCCAGGTGCATAAACTGTCTTTAGTCGCCTGTAGGAGGAGGGGGTAAGATCGAGACTTCACATTAGTTCTGGCACCATGGTTATGTACACCCCCTAAAGCTGAGTTGGCGGATTAGGATATCTGATTGGCAGGTGATACCAGCATTATCCCCACATAATGGAATTAATAAAGACTTGCTTAAGTTCACCCGGAGACCCGAGGCCTCCTCAAGCAGGTGCAGAATATCCAGGGCCGGACATCTGGCGTCCAAAATGAAAAGGAGAACATCCACATATAATGGGATCTTATCCTCCCACGTCCCACCCCAGCTCCACCCCTACATCAAGGCATCACATAAATGATCCTAGCCAAGGGTTCTATGACCTGATCAAAAAGGAGTGGGGAGAGAAGGCAACTATGTCTAGTGCCATGACGATTCGGAATCGTAGATGACAGCACCCAATTATTGAGGACCTGCGCCAAAGGCTCTGTATACAGGAGTTTAATAATGTTGCAGAAGTTCATGCCAGAGCTTATGCTTCGTAATAATAAGTGTAGTTAAGCCCAGTCCACTTTGTCAAAAGCCTTCTTGAAGTCCATGAGCAGCAGTGTTGCAGAGTAAATAATGTCATGGACGTGGGTCAATGCATTATGAACATGCCTGATGCAATGTCAACTGCCAGAGCCTGATGTCCTCAATTCAAATTCATTTCCTTCAGTGGCCAATTTTATAGTTGCATTATGGGGCCTGTGTGCCAATCGGCAGTGTCAAATTTCTTCCCTCCAGTGTGTGGTGCTTTAACATGCTGATTTGTATGGGATTCACAATGGTTCGAGGTCAGGAAATGATGGCGCACTTGTGGTGGTGCGTCGCTCTTCAGCGGAACCAAGTCGATATCATATTACATTTTCTCCCCAGCTGGAAAGATGTTGAGCCGGCGCAAAACATATTCTTTGCAGATTTTATTGGTTAATAAAAACAGCACGAGGCACAGTCCTGACGCGTTTCGTTCTCATTTGAAGGTATTCAGAGGTATTGCACCCAAACTCGACGCTTGTTCCCACAGCCTGATGTCTTCAATTCCAATTCATTTCCTCTGGTGGCCGATTTTATAATTGCATTATGGGGCCTGTGGTCCAATCAGCAGTGTAAAATGTCTTCCCTCCAGTAGGCAGTGCTTTTACATACTGTTTAGAGTGCACACACTCATGTTAATTATTTCAGCAATCTCAGCAAAAAGTTTCCCAGTGTCAAGCCCACTTTCAAGGCTGATTCGGGTACAATTCTGAAGTCAGTCCCCTGCGGCACCGCATACCCCTTTACGTTTTCACGGGATTCACAATGGTTCGATGTCGGGAAATGATGGCGCTCTTGTGGTGGTGCATCGCTCTTCAGCGGAACCAATCCGATATCATATTACATTTTCTCCACAGATGGAAAGAGGTTGAGTGGCACACGAAACGTATTCTTTGCAGATTTTATTAGTTAATAAAAACAGCATGAGGTGAGGTCCTGACGCGTTTCATTCTCATTGGAACTTCTTCAGAGGTAAGCCTCGCATCCAAACTCGCCGCTTGCTTCCAGTGATGTCCTCAATTGAAATTCATTTCCTCTAGTGGCCAGTTTTATAGTTGCATTATGGGGCCTGTGGTCCAATATGCAGTGTCAAATTTTTTCCCTCCAGTGGGCGGTATTTTACATGCTGTTTAGAGTGCACTCACTCAAGTTCATTATTTCAGCAATCTCGGCAAAAAGTTTCCCCGAGTCAAGCCCACTTTCAAGGCTGATTCGGATCCAGTACCGAGGACAGTCCCCAGCGGCACTGCATTCCCCTTTACGTTTTCACTGGATTCACAATGGTTCGAGGTCGGGAAATGATGGTGCTCTTGTGGTGGAGCGTCGCTTTTTGGCAGAACCAAGCCAATATCATATTACTTTTTCTCCCCAGCTGGAAAGAGGTTGAATCGCACACAAAACGTGTTCTTTTCAGATATTATAAGTTAATAAAAACAGCATGAGGCGCAGTCCTGATGCGTTTCGTTCTCATTGGAACTTCTTCAGAGGTAAGCCTTGCACCCAAACATGCGTCATTTTCCCACAGCCTGATGTCCTCAATTCAAATGTATTTCCTCTGGTGGCTGATCTTATAGTTGCATTATGAGGTCTGTGGTCCAATCGGCAGTGTCAAATTTCCTACCCCCAGTGGGCGGTGCTTTTACATGTTGTTTAGAGTGCACTCAATCATGTTCATTATTTCACCAATCTCGGCAAAAAGTTTCCCCGTGCCAAGCCCACTTTCAAGGGTGATTCGGGTCCAATACCGAAGACAGTCCCCGGCAGCACCGCATTCCCCTTTACGTTTTCACGGGATTCAGAATGGTACGAGGTTGGGAAATGATGGCGCTCTTGTGGTGGTGCATCGCTCTTCGGCGGAACCAAGCCGATATCATATTACATTTTCTCCCCAGATGGAAAGAGGTTGAGCCGCACACAAAACTTTTTTGATTTTATTAGTTAATAAAAACAGCATGAGGTGCAGTCCTGACGCATTTCATTCTCATTGGAACTTCTTCAGAGGTAAGCCTCGCACCTAAACACGCCGCTTGCTCCCAGTGATGTCCTAAATTGAAATTCATTTCCTCTGGTGGCCAATTTTATAGTTGCATTATGGGGCCTGTGGTCCAATCGGCAGTATTTGCTATGGCTTAGCTGGTGCAGTGCTCCAGCCAAGCCATAGCAAGCTGAAATATCCTGGATGTGGGAGCCCCGCGACAGTGATGGATCCAGCCCTGGGGCGTGGCAGTCCCGAAGGACATGTAGGGCTCCAGGATGAATGCCCCCTTCAATTCTTTGTTTTACAACCTAGGAGGTGGTGGTACCTGGGGAGGTGGGGTCCTGGAGCTCCCCCACACTTTTTCTAGCAAAATGCTCCAGGGGGTGGCTGTCCCCAAGGGTGCGGAGGACAGCGAGGCCCACTCTCATTTAGTTTTTTTAATTAAAGCTCCAGGGAGATGGCTGCCCCAGTGCTGGGGTGGGGTCTATACAGCCCTCCTGCATTAATTTGCAATAAAAGACCAGAGAGGAGGCAATAAGCGAGGCTGCAGAAAACACACCTTCCTAGAAGGCATCCTTTTAAAGGGTGATTTCTCTCACCAACCAGAGGTGGCATGCTTCATCACTGGGGAACCACCTCATATCATGATGCCTAGTCATGATACCGGCTATAAGCCCCTCGCTGACGGGGAGGAGATCAGGGATGTTTTGATGCTATTGAAGGTACATACTAAATATCTAATGAAAGAGCTGAAGTGGTGGTGGGGGATGCAGTGCAATAAGGGATAAAGTGAATAAAACTAACGACAGGGTTCACTGCTATCTTTATTCAGCAACCCTGGGCTAGGATTAAAAATCAGAAAGGCACTGCAGGAAACATTAGACTCACTCAAGTGTCACAAAGGTCAATGAATTTCAGCCCCTGACCCCGAAGGTCTTGTGGCATCCTTCAGGACCTAAGGGTGCTACTGCTAAAAAGTCCTCAGAACCAAAAATAAAGTTTTATATATTAAAACATACAAATATACAAAACCAATGATCCTTTGGAATATTCAGGGGTGATGGATTCACTTGTGGTACCCTAAACATCAGGTGTCATACCTGGTTATCCTTAGAACAGGCGTTCACATAGAACTCAATTGCGAAATATTTCTTAAGTAGCACAGATCTTTCTGTGTGGAATAAAACTTTGTAACATCAACTTGGTTCTAAAATAACAAAGGAATACAGCAAAGCCAGTATTTGTTAGTAACTACTGTTCAGCCAAATCAAGTTTTATTTAAAAAAGATTATTCAGATCAACACTTTATAGGTGCATCTCAAAACCATGAGAATTTCGAAAAAAAAAAATGGGTGGACCCCAGGTGTAAAGACAAACCAAAACTGCAATCAAAGAAGAACAGTGGAGTAAAATGTGTGCAGAAGCGGTGTATTGGTTGATTTATATCAAAGGACAGCAATTTGAATTCAATATGATTCAGGACACATGGAATAAATCATTGTATCACAGAGAATGAAAAACAGTTTGAATTTGAATTTGAATTTTGAATTTTGAATGCGGATTTGTAAAGCGCGTAGCTACCCTCGAGCGTCCCAGCACTGGTAGTCAACCTAAAGCATCAGAGGGGGGTGAGAAAGGGAGGAGTTATGGGAAGAGCCATGTTTTTAGTTGCTTGCGAAAGGCTAGTAGGTTGTGTACACTTCGGATGGCGAGCGGAAGGGAGTTCCACAGCTTTGGAGCATTGTAGGAAAACAGTCGGCCCCCTGCGCGGGCTTTATTTATTCTGGGGACGCTGGCCAGCGAGAGGGAGTTAGATCTAAGTTGCCTATTCGCGTGATGCAGTTTAAGGAGATATCTTAAGATAGGCGGGCCTCTGCCGTGCAGTATTTTGTAGGAAATGCAGAGGGTCTTGAAAGATCCTTTCTCTGAGTGTAGGGATCTGAGGGCTGGTTTGCCTTTGTACATTTGTCAACAACATTTCAACCCTTGAAGGGATAAAAGGTTCTCATCAGGACTGAAATTGCCTGGAGCTGGTTGTAGTTGTAGAGAAGAGCAATCCACAAGATAGGCACCTCTAGGGAGTAGAAGCAGTCATCATAAATAGGACTTGAAGGTGGAAATCGTTCCTTTGTGTGAATTAGCTCCTTTACAGGAATATAAGAAGCAATGATGGGCTATCTTCAGATTGCACAAGAATCTGTAGAGGTCATATTTGGGATATTTTGTAGGGCAGAAGAATGCTCCAAAATGTGCCCGGCGTTTAATAATGGCAGAGGTTACTCACTTAATGAGATAGTAGGTGTCCTACCTCTGCTGTCCTTGGCATGGGGCTCAAGGGGTGGAGGGGTCCGTTAAGAGTACGTAGGCAATTCCTCTTGACACCAATGATTTAACTCAATGATGAAGCATGCCACATCTGGTGGTTGAGGGAAACCATCCTTAAAAGGATGCCTTCTAGGTAGATGTGTTTTCTTCAGCCGTGCTCACACTATATAGACGTAAAGGTTCATTTTTGTGTTTGGTTATATGAATCAGGGAGCAAATACTTCCTGGTCTTTAAACTGCTTCTAGCCCTCCCTCATGTTATAGCATATATGATGGAATATGATTTCTCTTGCTTTAAGACATGACTTCATCCAGATTAGAATGATTAATCCTTTGCTACTAAAAGGTCTACCAAACACCTGAATAGCATCTGGTACTCTGCAAATAAACCAAACACACAAAAGTCAATGGGAAGATTCTTGTAATAAGTCTAACCACTGGCAATTGCTCGGCGTAACATTCCAACCCATTATGCTTTTTACCACCTCTCCACCTCAAACTAGGCCCAGCCATATGAAAATCAGTCTTGTTCCTGCTCCAACTGAAACAGACCAGCCCGGTACTCTCTGGACCAGAACACAAGCAATCCAAGACCGGTTTTGTATGTTTGACTTTACAAATAATTTGCAATGTTCATAAAGGAATTTTCTGTCTCAGAACAATAATTCTTCTGGGTGTGCTGGCAGATCATGAAATGCTGGAAATTTTTCAGAAGCTCTACCACTTGATTTAGACTTTTTTGTATAACCTGTGGCTTTTAGCAAGACATATGATATTACATATTTACCTTTCAAACCATTTCATTAAAAAAAGAAATAGAGGTTGCCCCCTAATCAAACTTAAATGTCGCAATGTGGCTCCTGTTGAGTTTCATTTTTGCACACAGCTCAGAAAAGAATGCACACAGACTCTGTGCTGCTGCACACTAACACACATTATTAGGGTGAATAATGATTACAAGCCCCATTTACATTATTCTAGATTTTTACAGGTTGGTGTATCATACACAGACACACAGTCAGTTCTACCTTTAGCTCAAGCATTAAGCAACCTTTTTAAACTGACCCACTGCCTCTCTCAGATACATATATTGATGCAGAACAATTGGCTAAGGGTCTCATTACGAGTTTGGCGGTGTGGCAGCTGGACCGCCTTGCTCCCCCACTACCAAACCCATGGTTGAACCACCCATCAGATTAGGAGTTTTCTCCTGCCTGGTGGGTGGTTCTTTGGTGTTCTCATGACTTTGTCTATGAAATATGCACCACAATGGGAATGTCAAAATCAGTACCTGCATGACATGGACTGCTGCAGTCCATTTTATGCAGGTTCTGGGATTTATGAACATGGGAGGCACAAGATGTGCCCCACTGCATGCACTCCACAGCTTTAAGGCAACAAGGGACCCTGTAGGGCCGGCTTTGTTTCCTCTCAGCAATGGTTTTAATGGGGGGCTCACCTCCATGAATACCATGGCGGAGAGGAAAGTTGTTATATGCTTGATGGGACAGTGGCTGTCCCGCCAAGCATATTGCGGCCTCAAGACCGCCACAACACTGCCAGGGATCTCTGATCGCTGACTGTTGGGGTGGTCCCAGAGCAGCCTGACCGTCCTGGATGTAATCGGGTGGTTGGAAGACCGCCACCACCATGCCCCCACGAGCCTGGTGGTCCGTGGATTGGCAGTCTTGTAATGAGGCCATAAACCTTAATGGTGACAAAACAGAAATCCTTTTACTAGCACTAGTGAATAGATTTCTCTTCCCTCTACAATGGCCCACAGAACTGGATTCTCCTCAACCCTAGTGAAGAAAGTGTGTAACTGGGAAAGCTCTTTGACAGGTCTGTCACACTACAGATAAACTTGGTCACTAACCACGGCTGCCTTCTATTTTTTAGTAGTGGCAAACCATATTTTTTCATTTCAATTATTTGTTATCTTACTCTTTTTTTATATTGGGTTGAGGGATTTATTGTACGCCACTTTGTGATTGGCTGGGTAATGTTTTCTAAGGTTTCATTATTAATTATCATACCATTTCAAAATACTTTATTCTAAATTATTTTTCTTGTTTGTGTAAATTTAATTAAAATATTATAGATTCTATTTGCGTCATGTAAGAAATCTGTGTTTTAGAAATAATAGCTTTTTATAAATAATGTAAATGATAAATACAGTTAAACGATTATTAACAGTTATGTTTTTTTTACTTTTTCATAATTAGTTCAATGATTTTGCATATTTTTATTTTTGGGATTCATTCTTAGCCAGTTTTTTAACTTATGTATATTAACTTGTGAAATGCTTTGGGGGTTTCCTGCATTCATCATTTTGAAAAGTATTTTTGCAATTCTAAAATATCAGTAAAAAGTCCTTTGGTGTTTTAAGAACTGTGAAGAAAACCTTAAATAAGCTATCATAACTAAAAACATTACTCCACCCTCGTGCCTTAAATATTGTCCGTTTATGATAGTTAATTCTGTTCATTTTGCAATTGTTGACTTAATTTGTATTTTTTGCTCTATCTCCTTTATTAATTAAATTATTGGTTGGTGTTTTCTTATACATTTAAATTCTTTTAATTTGTATTTAAAACATTTTAATAAAAGAATTGAATAATATTTTTTGTGTTTTTTTAGATCATTTTTACTTTCAATTAAGTTTAACCCTTCCAAAATCCAATGCTCTTACTACTGTTGCTAACACTGTAGTGGGAATAGCAAATGTAACCCGTCCATAGTCTAACGCTTTCCCTACTGTTGTTTAGACCAGAGTGGGAATAGTAAATCTAACCCCTTAGAAGTCCAATGCTTTCCCCAATGTGGTTAGTTTGGTGAGTGAATAGTAAATCTGATCCCCTCAAAGTCTAAAACGTTCACCAATGTGGTCAGGTTTGGATAGGGAATAGTATTTCTTACCCTCTCCCCCCATGTCCAATACTTTCTTCAGTGTGGTACAGTTTTGAGCAGGATAAGCAAATCTGAGTCCACACAAAGTCTAATGCTTTCTCCAATGTAGTAAAGAGTGGAGTAGGAATAATAAACTGCCCCCCCCCAAATGTCCAACGCTTTCGCCAATGTTTGTTCAGTTTGGAGTAAAATTAGTACATTTGAATATTCCAAAGTCCAACACCCACCCCAATGTAGTTAAGATTGGAGACCTTGCTGTTGAGTTGAAATATGATAGGCTTCGGTTGTTAGCCCTATGTTGCACACAAGGATCCATGCATGTGTTTAGTTTGTTTGGAGATTTTTAGTTAGAGCTGATTTAAGGCTTTATCCATTCTTAGCTCCTGATAGCTTTGTTTTTTAAGTATTTGTGAGTGCAGGGTGGCTTTTTCAAAGTGTTCATTGGAAGGAATTGTGCCACCCTTTCACTGTGGTAAATGTCTTCCCTTCTGGGACGCAATACTTCAGTAAACATTACACCTTGTAATGTAGTACTTGGGTTGGTGTCTGTGGCCTGATTGGTGCAGGTGACCAACCCAAGTATCCTCAAAATAATGCATTGGTTTATCTACTTTTTTGTGATGCCCTTGGTAATAGGGGGATTCAATTAGCCTATCGTAATGTTTAGTGACTTCTCTTTCCAAGACACATGCCAAAGCTAGAAGTTGTCTTTTTGTGTACAAATTCTAGGTTAGTAGCATATTCTAGAAACGTGGATTTTTGTACGTGCTTCCATATCATCTGCCTGTAGTAGCACCCTGAATTGCAGTGTGTGTTTTGATTTTAAGTATGCTTGAAATCGTTGCCTGTTCATAATTTATGATGATATCTTTTTAGGGTTATAACTGTTAGCTTGCTGTTTTACATGTCTAAGCATTTACATTTTGTTTCTTAGGTAATAGTGCATGCTGTAATGCAATCTTTGTATTTTGATATTGGCCATGTATTGTGTATAAAAGGGTCATCCATCATCAATGTGTTACATTGTGTTAGAGTTAGCAATTTGTTATTGGTAGCATAAATAATCTTATTGTTATTGAAACTGTCATATACTAAGAAGATATATTTTTTCTGTGTAATTAGTAACTGTTGGGGTATGTGTATATTTTCTTATTTTTTAATGTGCTTCTGGCATTTTCCCAGCTGTTCTATGTATAATTAATGTGGAGGATTTGTATGCAAGGGAGTTGGCCTATGTCTTTTTCAGGAACGTTTGCTGTAACGTTTTTAAACATCCTTCCTGAGTTTGCACTGACATCTTTTAGGTCCTGCTGAATATTTCTAACTTCTATTTTAGTAATATTAAGTGGCTGTTTATATTCCCTAATGCCATTTCATGTGTTTCCAGTGTGTCTTCTCTTGGGTGGTGCGCTCCTCATAATAAGTATATCCTCTTCAAAGGATTCACTTACCTGCTTATAGCCAAAACATCCTGTTGTTGGGGTCCCGTGACACCAAACCTGGAAAAGAGAAGGGAAAAGAATTACCCCCACCGACACCATTTTAAAGAAAACAGACTAACAAAGACATCCAATCAACAGAAGCCGAGACGAAGAAGAAGGGAGCCAGAAAGCAGGAAGGGGGTGTGGAGGAGAGAACTGATGTGGCGGAGACAAGCAGAAAGAAGGAAGAATCCAAAGCGGAACAAACCAAGAGGTAATGGGCTGGAACTTTCGGCAGAGCGTGGAAGGAGGACAAGGTGTAGCCGGAGACCACCGCCGAACTCATGGAGACTGGACTCAAAGAGTGGTGGTAGTCCCCAGAGGACACCAGATGACCCCCAAACTCTGGAGAGTTGCAGTTGAGTGGGTGAGTGGAGGAAACAGGAATCGAGCAGGAGCAGGGAGGGGAGGGCTATTGCAGGCACATGTGGTGAGTGGTGAAGGAAAGGTGACACAATTTTAAATACGTGCCTGCACGTCTAAGCCCAAAACACTGTCTGCATTATAAAGCAATACCCCAATTACCAGTTCTGAGGGAGTAGAGATGTCCTCCTCGAATTTTGTTTTGTTTTCTACATCTGCATAATTACTTTCTTTTATTTAATCTTCTTTTGTGGGCACAAATTAATGTTATTAATTAGGAAAAGCTAAAGAAGTAAATACACAAATTGGGTATGCCTTCTTTCTGAAGAACATACAATCTTACCCATTCCTCCCACTAGAGGTGTGGGGAACAGGAAGAAAAACCTTAAATCCAGACTCATTCTTACCTCTCCCTTGCCTTTTCTTTTTTTCCGAGACTCCAGGGACATTTAATTTGCCAATTGCCCTGAAGAGAAGAAAAGAAGACCCTCGCTTACTCCTGAGAGAAGTTTCCTTTCGCACACTACGCCTCCGTAGCATCACAAAAGTGACACTCAGGCAGTGTAAAAGTGCACAAAGACATTGTAAATATGCCCCATAGTGCCATACAATGCCAAAGATAGCGCCTGCCAGCTCAGGTGATGATGACCTCAGTGCTAATTGGGTGATGTCTGCCACATTCTAGAACCAGCCAGGAAATGTGCCACTGTGAAAGAAACCCCATACCAGGAGAAGAGGAATGTCAGCTGCCTCCGCCTGGGCAGGCCTCAGAGCAAATGAACCCAAGTGATTCACCAGACAATCAGGACGAGGGCTGCCAAAGCCCACTCATATCGACAGATGTTGACACCTGGACGAGGGCCAAAGCCGGAAGTGACTTCTGCTGCAGCTTTCTGGAGGACCTGCTGCACAATTAGCAGCTGTTCACATACAGTGGGGCTGCGGCATGATGTGCAGGGAAAGTGCCACTTTCTGCCAGAGATCGAGCAGATAAACAAAGGTGGGCCCTTTGCCATTCCAGCCAAGGACAGGTGAGAGAATTTAACAGGCCTCATGCAATGGAGAATGTGTTTGCTAAAAAGAGTAGGAGGAAGTGCATTGAAGCTTCTTTGAAGAAGCTGTGACATGAATCTTGATGATTCTGGGATGGAGGGGGAGAAGAGTATACTGCCTAGATGGAGCAGACCCACTTTAAAAGACTCACACCCTTGAATTGGGTACCTGTGTAATTGTAATGTGTAGTATTTCTGCTTTCTGTGTAATAAAGGTCTTATCATTCTTAAAGTGAAGCACTGAGCTGGACATTGATCTTCTTGCATTGTTGGGGTGGTGTTTAGTGCAGAGCACAAGTACCATCACAATACCTGTTGAACATGACCCTTTCTGCAGGGTCACCCCTAAACGTTTTGCCTTCCTCCTCCCCTTTTTTCTGAATTAGTTTTTGTTGGCTTTAGAACTCTGGGCACTTTACCACTCCTAACCAGTAATGAGGTGCATGTACTCCCTTCCTTAAAGATGGTGACATTGGCTTATCCAGAATTGGCATATTTAATTTACTTATTAGTCCCCTGTAAAATGCACTACAAGTGCCCCAGGCCTGTAAATTAAATGCTACTAGTGGGCCTGCAGCACTGGCTGTTTCGCCGACTTAAGTAGTCCTTTAAACATGTCTCAGGCCTGCCACTGCAGAGCCTGTGTGTGCAGTGTTAAACTGAATACACAAAAGTGGGCTGCCCCTTGAATCAGTTCCTATGTGTATCTACAGTGTTCTGTAGAGATGTACTACCAGTGGGGGAATCTCATAAAAAGTTACAGACTGGCCTCACACACCGCCCGGTGGGAGACAGAGAGGACGCCTTGGGTAAGAACGGCTGGAAGCACTGAAACTAGACAAAAGTCTAAGTAGGTCTTTCCACCTCAGCCCTCCCATGGAATGTTTAGGGTAGAAATACTGGTGATACTCTTAGTGGTACTACACCAAGAGGGAAATATCCCCCTCCATCCCCTGATCTAGCGACAGGATTTTCCTTCCATTTTCACTAGTTAAAGGGAAGTGGACACAGAGGGTATACACCCCCTTCCACCCCCCCTTTTTTTAGGTCCTGAGAATGCTACATACCCTTCGGGGACTCCTCAGCAGAAACATGTTGACCGCATTTAATACGGTGAAGGGAGAATAATATCCCATACCACCGTCCACTTAGTTTTTAACCACCATACATTTACCGTTTGAGTGAACATAGCACATGGACTGATGTAATGTTTTTAAAATCACTTATCACTCCCCCTCGGCCATCGCTTAGATATAGAAGTGCATCCCTGTCTCCAGGTGTATGCACGCCCTCTATCAAACCAAGTTTTAGAGGGCGAGGACAGCCGATGATGAAGCATGACACCGGGCGGTGTGTAAGGCCAGTCTGTAACTTTTTATGAGATGCCCCCACTGGTAGTGCATCTCTACAGAACTCTGTAGATACACATAGGAATTGATTCAAGGAGCAGCCCACTTTTGTGTATTCATGAGATAGTGGAGGCTGGCTCGCCCTTTGGACCGAGCCTCTGGTTCCCACCCTCAGCAACTTTGCTGGGGTTAGTGTGTGTGAACTGCAGTGTTAATCTGCCATGTCGATCTGACAAGTTAATTCTCTTCCCAGCTCCAAACCTTCCTAGTCCTGATGAGATCTCACTATCCCTAGGGGGTTGAAACACCGTCAACAAGATTATACCATCTTTTGCTGATACAATGATTTAATTTTTATATCCATGAGTGTTTTTAACCAGAACTGCTGCCTCATAACTGTATCATCCAACTACCTGTTTTTGCCTTTGATTTATGCCACTTTGTGTTATCTTTGGTTTTGGTTTGTTTACACATCTGGGATCTTCTGCTACTATATTTTCTCTCAACACACTTTCATAAAATTGTGCAAATTTTTGTTATTTGTTTGAATAAAACTCGGTTCGGCTGAACCATGTTACATACTGGCTGATTTATATTTGTTTTTTCCAAATGTTTATTTTGACAGTGTTTTTTTTACAGATTGAGTCTGCACAGTAATATTTGTGATATTCATAATTGTTTTTTCAATGAGTTCCATGTGAACACATGTTTTAAGGATTACTTGATACCCCTGTCCGCATGGACATAAGGGTTGCTCTTGTTGTTATGTAAATTTACTTAAAATTAGTCCCCCAACTTCAAAGGCACAACAGGGTATAAGTACTGGACCCTTGACATTACCTACTCAGTACACTTCTGGACCTGAGGACATTCTGCCAGGAAGAGGGATTGCTATGCTGTTGGAAGGATCTGCTCAACTCCTGCTTTACTGGGTCTGTCCTGCTGCATCCTGCCTTCCTTGCTTGGGAGTGAGAAGGATTGGGCTTGCATCTCTACATCCCCAGAATCAAAGTGACTCCATGGGCTTGCTGGCTTGCCTCCTGTTCTGAAGTCTCAGTGACATCAAAGACTTACAAAAACCGTGTTACAGCCCCTTAACTCTGTCAACTGCCTTGCCAAGTGGTGCCAATCCTGTCCGGGGCCCCTGAAAGTGTGTTTTATGTGAGGTTTACATCAAAATCCACTCATTGCTGTTGTTGCACTCATCGGACACGATGCTTCTCCCTTTAATGCATCACCACTGCCTCTGAGTACATTGCATCGCCGGCTGCGCATCTTACTGACGATGAATCATATTCATCCAGTGCTGCTCGATGACAATGCATCTCCGAGTGTGTGGCTCTATGACGATGCATCGCATACGAATCCTAAAGATCAGGACTGATGTATCGACTCCTGGGTCTGTGCATCTCGCCTCCAACGTCGACACAGCCTCCAATCAAGGCACTATGGCAGAGGGAAAAGGTTGGTCCCTGTATTCGACCTGCGATCCATCGCTGTTGGACTGAACTGTTGTATTTATCCCTGTAAATAGCGACCAGATATCCCCGGTTGGTGATCTAAACTAATGTAAAGACTTTTTGTGGTGTTTTTACTGCGTTACTGTTTTAAGTATTGCACAAAACCTGTACACATATTGACTCCTAAATTATGCCTAATAGGGCTGTGCCAAGCTTCCAGAGGGTGAGCACAGGTTAATTTATGGTGCATAACTGACTTACCTTGACTAGGATTTTGGTCCCTTCTTGGATAGGGTGCAAACCTCTGCCAACTAGAGACCCTCCCTGAAAAGCCTGTGACTGCACGCCATTTGCTACCACTGAGAGTCAAGTGCTTAAGAAGTTGTATGTGGGCCAGTTTGCAAAGTCATAGTAGGACATGTCTCAGGACAGTGAAGGCAAATGACCCAAGCCTCCACAGCTGTGGTTGTGTAGCTCTGCCTGTCCCGTGGCCCCTCAGTTGTTGTATGACAGTTGTCAACTTCCCATATTTTGAGACTTTTCCTCATTTGAGCTTGAGTAGAATTCTGATATTAGCAATTTCTTCTCACCTTGTTCCTGGCCTAATGGCCTATGCCATCCATCCACGGTGGTCTCTCCTAAATCCCCAATGACTTTAGTGCTTTCATCTTCTCATTTAAGCTTTCACTTTGCTTATTGCCTTGTTTAGTTATCTTTGTTTTTATTTCAGATAGATTTTATTGAGAGATTTTATGTGTCTCATATCCTTTATACTTCCAGACCTTGGTTTTATTATGAAATTAATTGCTCCTATTAGAACATTGATAAATGCTCAATGCTATGCTGGTAATATCCCAATGTGACACTACTTGAGCGATAAGTAGCCTCACTATGGAGATCTGATCAACAAAACATTCTGAGAGCCACTGGTTTCGATATTGGGTGGTCCTATTTACATGGAATGCCTGATAAAACGTTTTTGTGAACATATGCACTGAACCTTTACCATAGCAACAATCTTTTTATTACCCTCAAAGTTGCTTGAATAAATTAATTTTACGAGTCACTTCAAATATTTGTAATTAATTTGGCTAGTCCGATCAGCAGCTAAATGAAATGACGGTGCTTGACAATGGAACAGAGGGAGGAGTCCTCACATGCGAAGGCACAGTTGTCATCAAGGTCCAGCCTCAAACTGCTGAACATCAATTGTAGTAAACTTGAACCACCTGAGCCTCACGTCTCCCCAACATACTATAATTTGCCAGACTGAGAATGGCTCTGAGGCAACAGAGACTAACCCTGAAGCATCCGTGAATATTTCTAAGTACATGAAGTGATGTTGCAGTGCATACTCCGCATTTTGTCAGTTTTAAGCAAAGTTTCGTACACATGGACGAAAAAACCTTAAAACCCGACCCGGACTAGGGTAATCTATTTGTATTAAACACAAGTGTCCGGTGTGTTTCATTTATAGTTAAAAACCCCAGATTTCACCAATCTAAAGTACACATGGACGAAAAAACCTTAAAACCCGACCCGGACTAGGGTAATCTATTTGTATTAAACACAAGTGTCCGGTGTGTTTCATTTATAGTTAAATACCCCAGATTTCACCAATCTAAAGTACAAACAAAACTAATGTAAGTAGAATAATTACACCCGGCCACTCTGTTCAATATATATTGACGGTATTAACATAAAAGTAAATCAGCAAAGTGCCTTTGGCGCAGTGCACATCGTGGAACATATTTATACATTGGCATATCAACAAAACAGTCATCAGGTGTATCTTTTGTTATGACAAGGGAATGATGCATTGTTCTAAAAGTTCGCCCGATTTAAGATCAATCTTTTTATAACCGATGATCTTAGATGATCTACTTCGAGTTTCCAACCAACCGTCATTTCACAGGTCTCATCTCTATCTGAGAGCTCGGCTCGAAATGTAATTCTACTTTTGTGAATTTCTGGGGTATTTAATCCATCATAGGATGAATCCTTAAGTGTTCTTTACATTTGGGAAACATGTCATTGTACTAACACGTGTCTTAATCCTTAATGTGTTGAAGTTTATAAACACATTTTCGAGTACATCCGAATATTTTAACAGTGTGAAATCAGTATTTCGTATTCAACTTATCTCATGTTCTAATTTTCACCCCGTGATCAAAAACACACAAATATTTGTTTTAACGTCTTGAATATTATTCTGCATGGGTGCTCAAAACTTTAACACCAAATTGTATTATTACATAATGCTGAGTTATGATAAGAGCAATTGTTTTATTTTAATTTTTAATAAAAAATGGCCGGTATGTTTTACATTTGCACACATGCTCTACGGGCAGCAGACATTCTTTCGAATTTAACACTTGAGAAGTGATGGATGTTGGCTAATGAGTTTCTGCTCTTTATCTGTTTCGACTATGAGCATTTCTTGATGGTTCGCTTCAACAATGCCCACATCTGTAACACATTACCTTGCAATCATGACTGCTTCATCTCTTTTCTTTGCTCAGTTCTTTGTACATCAATTATTTTTCTAGGTATTAATGTATTGCTCTTTCCTCTCTTTAATCCACACTGTAACCCATTCCTTACCTAACAGTGGATTCGTTACTAGCTGACACAGCTGTGTGTATTATTTTTTTATGCAGGGGCAGGTCCAGTCATGAGTGCCGACGGAGAATAACCAAAGTCACACATTTCTAATTAACAGTTCACTTTTAAAGGAAAGGTTGAAACTGTTTCGTTATTAATTTTGTATGTTTAGGGAAAAGATTGCAAAGACGTGGGTAGAAATTGGAAACACGCTTCCTCCTGCTATCAGTTTCTTTGTTCTCGGGGTTAAATATACTTTTGTGTTTCAAATTACATACATGTGTCAGGAAGGTAATGGCAAATTCTGGACGGCAGATGTACAAAGGCACGGGCCTGCTGGGTCTTGAATCGGTCGCCAAAACTTTGTAGAGAAACCTTCAGTTCTTTGGCCACAATTCACTGACCAGTTCCTGGCACCACCCCTGTGCATTAGTGTGCATTACCTGCTGCTAGGAGGCGTGTCACGAGAGAACGCTGATAAGTATTATTTACCAGCATCTCTCCTGTGAATGATCAAAGCAGGGGTCTTTATTTTGAGACTAAGGAGCGTATGTATCATGGGAGCCCTTCCTCACTTTTGCACCATTGTAAAGTGGTGCATGCGTGACACGGGGCTCTCATACAGATTTATGAAGCAACGCAAAGCCACCCTGCATGGCTTTGAGTGGCATCATAAGTTGTGAGTAAACTGACACCCTACTCTGTGCCCAGGAGGCATTCTATGTAAACCTGGGGAAGCATCACATCTGTACACCTCCTGATATGAGGTGCAACGAGGAGAAATATGTTTATTTCCCCTTGTTTTTTCCTCTTGCCATGTGTGCTTCATAGAAAGAGGAAAGCGCCTCCTAGGATTGTTTTGGTGCGCAAAGGTGCCCTTCCCTGCACAAAAACAATCCTGCCTGCAATGAAGGCAGCACAAGCAAAAAGGACAGAAAGCCATTGCATTGCTATAATATGGTGCATTCCTGCCCTTTCACTAGCACAGCACAGCAAGTTGCCTTACTGCAATGCCCTATGACAAAATGCCATAAATGAGGCCCTAACTGCTTAATGTAAGCATATTAATGTTATTGTCCTAACATATTCTTTTCTCTAACGAGAGTAAACGCACTCAGGATCTTGAAGATACTATTTTGTATGTAACCAGTGGTTCTGTCTCTGCTTTTTCACTAATTTTCTTAATTTTTTTCACACCCAACAAAGCAGCCTATCATTAACAAGTCCAACATTCTAGAAATGAGTACTATGTCGTTCAACTGTGAATAGTGACATTGGCTGATATACTTCTGGTACAATAGGCATCACATTTCCATACATTCTACACCAGGTCATGAAAAGTACAATTTGAGTCTGCAGCTGTTTTTGCACACTCAGATATTGTGGTCCAACTCTTTTCAATGTTTGCTGAATTTGTGAACATGCGAGGCCTCTCGGGAAGCAGCTTCCGACAGGTCTTATCTGGTGAATTATTACATGTAAAACCACATGTTCATCCCTGACAGAAAAGGGCATTTGGTCTTTGTGTGGTGAGTACCTCTTTTACCGACAGCAGCCACAAGGTAATATTTGAACGTAGTCAAACCCTGTCCTGACTTACTTGCCTCTAATTCTATCTAGTGTGTGACTACAGATCAACAGCCCCCGATAGGAGCCATGGGGTAGGGATCCACTACATCCCATGTAAGCCCTGCATTCGCCATGCTTCTCCTCCATACACATGTTTATAGGAGCTCCACGTTGGTGTGACACTCAAAGATTTCGGTTATTCACGTATAGAAATCGTAAAATTTCAGCCTGCAAATCACGGTTCTTTGATTGATTACAAAGGTTGTGGCATTATGTACGTAGAAGGTGTAAAACACTAGAAATTCAGTTTTTTTGACTCACAATAGTCCGTCTTATCATCCAACTCCACACATTAAATTATCGTTCGTATTAGTGCTTAATACATGCACTTCACTTTAGGCACCATATGAATTAGAGCCTAAATTGAAACATTGAACAGCACGTACAGCAGCACAAGGTTGTAATTGTTGCATTGCTTTTATGGAGTTTCAATTTGAACCAA
Organism: Lissotriton helveticus; assembly: GCF_964261635.1. NCBI lineage: Eukaryota > Metazoa > Chordata > Amphibia > Caudata > Salamandridae > Lissotriton > Lissotriton helveticus. The sequence continues at coordinate 657,520,341 of NC_136067.1, forward strand.
GAATTTGATCTGGATCTTTTTACAATTTTGTTTTCTCTTCTAGAATTTATATCTGTTCTCTTTCAGACAACGCTGAGAGGTTAACTGTAAGTTTGCGGTAACAACTGCCATAGGGAAGGGTGCACCTTAGTGAGTGCATACCCCGTGGCACCACTGGTCCTGAAGAAAGCCTCACAAATTTGCACATTGAGGCTGAAACATGTAGACCAGCCATTATCACTTATTTCACAAGTGGATGCCATTGGTCAATCTAACCAGAGAAGACATCCGCTTCCATTTTAATTTTGCCTTACTATTCCAGTATTAAATGTCAAGGACTAGTAAAGGCAATTTCATCATTCATTGTGTCTCTGATCACTCACCTTGCACTTCAAAACAAACCCGATCCACTGTAATCAGGTGTTGTAGCACACCCGAGAGGCATTTGGCCACTCGGTGGTAATCCCATTGATGAACCATGTCACCAACCAGGTTGGTGAGTGAGGGTTCTTTTAAAAAACAAGTGTTTCTCCTTTTTGTCTTGTTCAATATAATAACTCGGAACTGCTCTTTTGTTGATTATATATATATCGTAAGGGGACCAGGAGTGGTTTCATTAGACTCTTTCTCTCTCTGTGTTTAAGTACATCCCCGACATTCGACAAATAGTTCCCTTGTCATTTCTGTGCTAGTAAGTTTGCTGTGAATTGCAACAATATATAGCATGATGATGTGATTTTTCGGGAATCGCAAATGACTGGTAGCTCACTTAAATGATCTGCAAGTGCCATTAAATGGAAATTGCTTAACCAAACAGAGCTTTGTCGAGCTGTTTTAAATAAGTGAGTGGCTTAGATGTTCAGCCATAAGTATCTATTCATTTAGCTAAACGATTATGGCTAGGGTTCATTCACCCGCAGACAATGATAAACCTTGAACGTATTGTAATCTGATTCATGTGTACATCCTTCAGCTGACACCGCAGTCCAACAAAAAATGCATTTACTGTAACACATCCACTGCAAGGTGTGAGGACCATATTATGCAGAAACTTCTATATGGATGGGCCATATCAAGGCGAAAATTCCTATGCTTGAACCTGCAGGCTCTTGTTACAAGTTAAAGTGCGTCAGTATCAATTTTACCACTCATAAAATCCAGCCGTTAAAAAAGACTTGGAAATGGGTGCAGTGAAGCTCGGCCCCAGTCCTTGGTACACTAATCTCAATCGACCCCCTTCCAAGGCACAGGGGTATGCAATTCTCCTCCCTGCTAGGCAGTATCCCCCCATTTCCTCTTCTAGTCTCCCAGTTCCATTCCTCCCTCTGTCTCTCCCCAGACTCCTCACAACCAGTTAGCAACCTGCTCAAAGCAGCTGGTAAATGTGTGTGTTAAACCCCATGGAACTGAGTATTCCATGTGACATTCCACCTAGTGAGTCCAGATGGGACCAGTTATTCCTTAATCTGTCGGGACTAATTATTATTAGGAAGAAAAATGTGTGGGGATACCATACAGAATCCTAATTTCATGCTACACTATCTCTCCCCACATATTGCTTCCTAACTCATGATCAGACCCCAGATAGTGTAGCTCTCATCATTGTCTGGCATTCATCCCCAAGGTAAGCAAGGACCTATTGCTCTAAACTATACTGAGGAAAACTCTTTATGTTGTCTGGATGCTCTCTGTTCTAGGATCCTCCAGACTCTGTAACTTGCTACAGTACAAGTTCCTGCAAAATACTGGCCCAACCATCAATGTTGTTGGGCCTTTCTCTTTCTGATTGTTTTCTAGATTAAAATGGACATAAGTAGACATAATTCTTTGATCTATCCTAATATTAATTGCATTACAAATATGTATATGTGTATGCTTAAAGACTTTGATAGAAAAGCAAACATTTGAGGTGAGCAGATCTAGAGTTTTGCTGGTGTTGTGGGTGCTCTATACAGGATCTGCTTTCCACCTAAACTTGAGATCTACCCAGAGTTCTCTGCTTCTTTTTTTGCATAATTTCTGCGTCACTCAATGGCTGAAAGGGTATTGTTGTGACTTATACTGGGTGCTCCCTTGTGTCTGGACAGAGTTATACCTCTCTGAAGAGCTCTAATGAGAGTGAAACGTGTCAGGGTTTTTTTTAATTCATTTTAGGTTGGCATTTAGCATTGTGCTAGTCCTATGCTTAAAGACTTTGCTGTAGAAATGGCAAAATACTTTGCCCCTTTCTATCTCGGCGTACATGGCACTGTGCTAATCCTATGCTTAAAGATTTTGATAAAAAAGCAGTCATTTGAAGTGGGCTGGTCTATAGTGTCGCTGGTGTTGAGGGTGCACTATACAGGAGTTGCTTTCCACCTAATCTTGAGAACTACTATAAAACCTGCAGGCAGTCTCCAGTTGGTTGTTATTTTTAGGACCAAAGTTTCCACAGCAAAAGCATGTTTGTTTTGCCAATAACTTTGGCTCTGCTTGAAGAATCTTTACAACATTTCCACAAAACTTCCCCTTTTTGGTCCAGTTGCTGTGTTGAAAACTTTTGAGTGATCCATCAAGCAGGGGATTAGAAAAAAAGGGGGGTCCCAAAACGCATTTTCCCTATGCTATGTCTATGTGGACTTGTAATTTTTTTTTTAACAAGACTACAGCCTGAACCGTTGAACGGAATTACATCAAATTTAGAAGAAAACTAGAAGTTGGTGCATAAAGAGTGCTTTTTGTAATTTGTTGTAAATTAGTTTAGTAGGTTAAAAGGTACTTAAGTTAAAAAAATTATAAAAATATAGATATCTGGATGCCCAACAGCATACTGAAATGTTACTGAAATTTGATTGTCTGCCAACACTTCAACAAGGAAGTGTTGGCAGCCATTTTGGCACCAATACATGATAGCACCTCACTGAAATACATTGTAGTGAATGGCAGATTTTGAGGGTCACAAAAAACAGAATGTATAAAGGTTGATAACAGTTATTAGTTACAACATAAATCATTTGTTGAAGGTACCATACTAATTTTAGCAATTGTGGTGTGTTCTAAGGTGATTTTACCCTGTGAGAAAGCCTTCTGCTGGGATTTCATGAATCATGTTTGAGAGAAAACTGTTTCCTAATGGTTTTCCCAAAGAGGTTATGGAAAATGTTCTCATTATTATTTTTGCCTCTTTTGCATTTTTTCCAATCTCGCTTTCTAACTTTGCTTTGGAGAGCAGTCAAGATGACGCTGGTGACAGCGGATTTATTTATTTGAAAAGTTTTATAAAGCAGGAACAAGACCCATACGGGTATCAGAGCGCTGTACAGAAATGGCAAAAAAAGTAACAAACTCAATGGGACAGTAAGTGAGGTTACAATAAAGTGGGAAACAGAGCCAGTTAAGAGGTGGGGTATCAGAGGTACCCTAGAGCAAGGGAACAGTTGAACATACCAGCATACAATAAAGCACATCTGTGTATTATAATAAGAATCCAAATATTAACAAAACAAGAGCATGAGAGCAAGTTGATGCTGTTAAAGTTCATTCAAGAGTAGCCGTTGGACACGTTTCTTGAAAGATATAGTGGAAGGATTGGATCTGATCTCGGGAGGCAGGGAGTTCCAGATTCTTGGAGCAAGACCGGAGAAAGTACGATTGTAAGATTTTTTCTTTTTGAATCTAGGTGGTTTCAAGAGTAAGGTGAAAGTACTTCTAAGGTTCCGGCCAGAGCCCGAAAGTTCAAGCTTATTTGACAGGTAGATCGGAGTATTGTAATGTGTGGCTTTATGGGTCAGGCAAGCTATCTTGAATCGGATTCTGGCTTCAATAGATAGCCAATTTAGTTGCACATGATCAGGGGAGATGTGGTCATTCTTTCTGTAGGCTGTGATGAGTCTAGATGATGTGTTCGGGGTAGCTCTCAGTGGGGCCAAGCTAACTTTGGGAAGTCCAGCAAGGATCACCAGACCATATTCCAACCTAGAGATAAGCAAGGATTGAACTGCCGGCCCAATATCTTCGAGGGGGAGGAAAGGTTTGATTTTCTTAAGGGTGTTAAGTTGAAAGTTGGCTCCCCTAATAGCAGCACTGAGGTGCGCTTGCATGTTTAAGTGTTTTTCCAAGGTGATGCCTAGAGATTTGGCAGAGTCTGCGACAAGAGGGGTGCAGTTCAGAGCAGTGAGTTGTTTAAGCCAATCCAGGGTAGGAGCTAAGTGATTGGGCGGGGGGGGAATCAAAAGAAATTCCATTTTGAGAGTATTTAACAGCAGATGGGTCTGAGCTAACCATTGTTGGGTTTTTGCAAGTGCAGCATTTAGCTCTTTTATGTCCTCTTGAGAGGAGATCTTCAGGTACAGTTGCGTGTCATCCGCATACATGTGATACTGAATGTTGGCAAGGTTCAGAATGACGGAAGGTATTTCCATAAAAAGGTTGAAGAGAGTGGGCGATAGCGCAGATCCTTGAGGCACTCTTATCGTGACAGGGGTACTGGAATCAAGGGACCGGTTGATTTTGAACCTTAGTGTGCGGTAATGCAGGAAAGAGGTGAACCAATTTAGGACCGTGCCCGAGAGGCCCATCCTATGCTGAAGAAGATCAATCCGGTTCTCATGTTTGATGGTATCAAAGGCTGAGGACAGGTCCAGAAGGATCAGGTGACAAGGCACATTTTGGTCAAGGGATCTCAAGGTGTCATCTACAATGTGGGTTAGGGCCATTTCAGTATTGTAGCCTGTTCTGAAACCTGACTGATGGGGGTCAAGGAGTTGATATTTCTCAATGTGGCTGCATAGCTGCGAGTGGATGCGTTTTTAAAGCAGCTTAGCTAGTGTCATAATGCAGGTAATAGGTCTGAAGTTGTTAGGATTCAACAGGTCAACGTTGGGTTTCTTAGGGATGGAAGTAACTTGCCTGACCTTGAGGCAGTCAGGCATCTTACCCTGTAGGAGGGATTCATGAATGATCCTGGCCCAAAGAGGGAGAATGGCTGAATTAAGCTCTTTAAAAAGCTTGGTAGGTAAAGGATCGCTAAAATGGTTGGAGGGTTTATGGGATGCCATGTTGTGTAGGAGCGCCTTGATGTCAGGGAGAAGAAAGGAATTTCAAGAGGTGTTATTCTTGAGAGAACATCCGAAGGGTGAGGGAATTGTTGAAGATACTACCAGCTCAACTGGAAATGTGGATAGTTTTAGAGGCCTCAGAGTTGGAGTGACAGGACGTCGCTCCAGCTCGATTTTCCTTGTTTTTTCAGAGAAGTGAACAGTGAAATCATCACCGCTTGGAAGCAATGAAGCCAGAGAAGTGATAAGGTTGGAAGATTGGTTAGCTTGTTCCTTGATGATTTCAAAGAGTTTTCTTAGGTCTATTTTTAGCTCCATCCAGTTGAATCCTGAAGTGGTCAATTTTAGCCACGTGGATGTGTTTGTTGTAAGTACTTCTCACTTTCCTAAGCTGAGTGAGAACAGTGATGGAGGGCTTGTTTCTCCAGAGCCTCTCCGAGAGTCTAAGATTGTACCGCTCATCATTTAGGGCACCATTAAACCAGGGTTTGGATTGTTTGATGGGAATCCTTTTGAGTTGCTCCGGTGCAATACTATCAAGAATGTTAGACACCATGTTAATGTAGTGATCGAAGAGATCGTCAAGGTTGGTCATGTTGGGGGGGCTGTAATCTATTTTTGGTGATTGAGGTTAGCGTATTGATGTTGAGGTCTCTCATATTGCGCATCAGTTGTTTAGCTTTGATGGGTTGTCCCTGTCTACCTGAGCCCTTTTCTAAGATGAGGAAGGGAATTTGATGGTGATCCGACCAGTCACAGGGTAAGCGCCCTTATTGTGTGTAGGTCCTTTGCAGAGCTGTGAGAGGTTAAGGTCAGAGAGGAAAGACTTAAAGGAGCAGACTATAGGATCATTTGCGTCATTCCAGTGAAGGTTAAAGTCTCCAAGGAAGATGTGGCAGAGTTGATCTGAGCTCAAGCTAATGACCTCTATGATTTGCTCTATGAAAACCAGATTGTCACCCTGTGGATGATAGATGGAGTGAAGTACACAAACTTTCTTGCTTTTATTCCAGATTTCGGTGACCAGTTGTTCACAGGAGGATAACACAGAACATAGAGATTGTTTTACGGTGAGGTTGACGTGATGAATGCATACAATCCACCCCCCTGGTTTTGGTCGATCGCATCTGATAATGGCGTAGTCACGAGGGATTAAGATGTCGAGAATTGGGGAGGAAGTATCGTTGAGCGAAGTTTCAGTGAGAATCAGTAGGTCCAGGTTTTGTGCAATGATGAGTTCTGAAATATCCGCTACATGTTTCACAGCTGATCTACAGTTGAGTAGCTTCGATTTGACATGCAGTTTGGAGGTGGCCACTTCCTGATGAGAGGTGGTTATGTGGATTAGATTTTCTCTGTTCACCAATCTGTGCTTATCTGAGGAGGGTGAGAATGTCCTCCTCAGATAGCTGGGGCAGTAGTCTATTGGGCCTAGAGTGATGGTTAGGTAAAGGTCTAGATCTCCACCTAAGAGTGGCGTGGACAGAGGAAAGGTCGTTAGGAGCATAAATCATATACTGAGTGATGTAATTATCTCTCCTCTGGGCGGTGGGAATACTCCAGAGCTTCTCCATCTTCAGGGAGAGCTGTAGTAAGCTCTGCATGATCTCTTTCACAGCAATCGTCTCCTCCAGGCAGGGCCTGTTAATGCCCTTTTCCGTAGAACCAGAATGAGATGCTTGAACTGACCCAGCAGCGAGAGGGGTAAAAGGGGGTTGAGTACGACCCTAACCAAAGTTACAGAGAGAGATAAAGTCATGCTTGAGACTGGAAACAGAGCCCGGAGTGGTAATGAAGGAAGGCAGATTGGATATAGGTGGGGCAGTAGGTGTAGCAGGTAAGGTGTGAGAGGGTGAGTGCAGGTTACAGGTCAGCGGAGCGGAGACAACAAATGGATCCATTTCCGAGCCCTAGAAATGAAATATCCTGAGTCTAGGAATTGAGGACCATTGCTCTTTAGGTTCTTAATGTTGGAGTGGTGCCCACCAACCCAGTTGTAGGAGTGTGCAATGGGTGGCAAAGGGGATGCAAGATAAGAAGGAGGGAGTAGAGAAGGAGTGGCCATGCTGGGGTCAGCCGCTGGGGGGCGTTACTCAGGTAGGATAAACCAAAACTCACTAGAGGCAAAGTAGGGTTGTCCATGATAATGGAGTGGTTAATACAAATCTCCTCTGTGTTGGTGGATAGGTCAGTGCAGTGAGTGGATACAGATTGGGATAGAGTAAAGGGGGCGGAAGAGGCGTCTGTCACCGCTGGAGCAGATATAGTGGGTGGACAGCTCTGATGAAGGGTGGTCGGGTTAGAGTTAGTTAGAGTGTTCATAATCCTCAAAAAGACATAATCAAATCGCTTGTATTTCAGGCCCGAGGCTTGAATAAGCGGATGACAGGAGCAAGTGAGCAGGAGCTATGTTGAGTCTGTGTGGCTCCCTGCTCCATGCTCTTTGCTTTGTGGCCTACAAGGTGTGGAGGAGCGGAGGAACGGAGGGCGCACAAAGCTGGGGTTGAAGGGCCTCTGTAGGCCCCACTCTCTGAGGCGAGTGGCCTTCAACAAGCCGCCATCATGCAGCAGTGGTGAAGCTAAAGCTGTGGTTCCTTCTCCAGCTGCGCAGAGATGGCCAAAGTTAAGCCAGTGTGGTTTGTGCATCAAGGAAGGTCTGTCCCCGCTCCTGTTTTCGCTCCTTTTGTTGACTTGCGCCTGTAAGTACCTCTGCCTTTATCGCCTCACTCCCCGTTGTGCCTACTTTTGTGCCTATTTTTTGCAGTCTTCTAAACCCTCCTAGAAAACAGGGAGACTTTGTTGAATCTTTTGTTTTTGACCTTTTGAGCTGACCTTGTTTTTAGCTGCAATTGGTCACATGATACATCGGAAGGAATGAGTTGGAGCATATTATACTTTGGCTGAAAGTTCAAGATCTAAAGTTTATCACTTCCGGGCCTTGGGCCTGGGAAATACTTTATTGCCACTTACCTTGTTCTTCACCTTGCCATCTACTGCTTCATACCCACCCAAGGGCTCACATTCATCCTACCCAAGGGATCACATTCATCCTACCCAAGGGATCACATTCATCCTGTTTTAGAAGGTGCTGTGGGAGTTGAATTATCATTACAGTCTCTAGACTACAAAGGTTTGACTGAGAAAGAAGAATCAGCAGCAAACATCAAGCAAGAAAGCGGCATGCAAGATGCAGCAAGTATTTAGCAAGAATCCAGCAGCAACGAGGGTAGTTGGTTATTGATACATACTGACATGTACACAGAGTATCAAGTGTGTGGGTAAGCCTAGGCTGCAACCCATCTCCCCGTTGGTGCGGAAACTGCCAGCTGTAGGTTAGTGCAGCTTGTGCCTCTTCAGAGCGGATTGCTCTCAGTTCAAATTCATTGTAAGTTTCAATCAATCAATCAATTCAATCAATCAATCAATCAATCTGTGATTTGTTAAGCATACTACTCATCCGTGAGGGTCTCAAGGTGCTGGGGGGGGGAGGGAAAGCAGAGGATAGCAGCTCCGGTCAGTTGATGAGCCAGATCTTGAGGGTCTTATTGAAGATGTGCAGGGAGAGGGTGCATCTGATGTCGAGGGGGAGCTTGTTCCAGATCTTGGCTGTGATATAGGAGAAGGCTCTTCTACCTGTTCGAGCTCTGCGGATGCACAGGGTTTCAGCGAGGGTGAGGTCAGCGGATCGGAGGTTTCTCGTGGGAGGATATTCTGTCATTGAGGTATGGGGGTTCAGTGTTGTGGAGGCATTTGTACGTGTGGGTGAGTATCTTCACGGTTACTCTCTTCTCGACGGGGAGCCAGTGGAGGTCTCATAGGTGTTGGGAGATGTGTTCTTGTCGAGGGATGCCACGGACGAGTCAGGCTGCGGTTTTCTGTAGTGTTTGGAGTCTGCGGAGCAGAGACTTGTTGATTCCTGCATAAAGGGAGTTTCCATAGTCAAGTCTGATGGTTATGAGTGTGTGGGTTACAGTCTTTCTTGATTCGGGGTATCCATTTGAAGGTCTTGAAAAGGATGCGCAGGGTGTTGAAGCAGGTGGAGGCAACGGTGTTGACCTGTCAGGTCATGGAGAAGGAGGAGTCGAGTAAAATGCTGAGGTTCTGGGCGTGGTCCGTTGGGGTGGGCTGGCTGCCGAGGGTGGTGGGCCACCAGGTATTGTCCTATGTGGTGGGAGAGGGTCCAAGGACGAGGACCTCTGTCTTCTCTGAGTTGAGCTTCAGACAACTGCTGCTCATCCAGGATGCAATGTCCTTCATTCCTTCCCACAAGCTGTGTTGGGTGGTGAAGGGATCCTTGGTGAGAGACAGGATGAGCTGGGTGTCATCAGAGTAGGAGACTATCAAGTAAAAGGCAAACGACGGACCAGGGTCCAGCTCAACCAAAACACATGTACCATCAATAATCAACAATTGGAGCAAAACACTTCCTGCACCCATCGTCCAGGGGTACAAATCAGGTCACAATTTTCATAGAAAGATGAAAGGTGCACTCATGGAAAGTAGATGCATGAACAGTGAGTCCAAAAAATACTTCTTTTTATTCAGGTAATCTTTAAAACTGGCACACAGCCAACGCGTTTCGTTCCGAGTTGTGCCAAAAGGTAACTTCGTCAGGGCTTTTGAGTAACTGGCCAATAGGTGTTTGCAAGAAAGTAAAACATCACGGGCAGCAAGGTCCCGAAGGGTGCAGTATGCAGAGTCAGATAATGATTCAAATCTTTTTAGTGGATGTATTGATCAACATGAGAAGAGTGTCATAATACACGAAGAACAGTGTCCTATAGAGCCGATCTCAATAAAGGGCCCGATAGAAAGGAAGATATTCCTCATGTCTGGTCCACCTCACAGAAATAATGGGGGGTGACTAGTATGGTGGCATCTTGGTGGAAGACAAGATATAATTAGATATCTTTGGATTTTTTTTAATGTATATATATATTCACTGAAAAAACCATAGGTTATAGACCATATATAGTTAGGAATTAGCATTTAAAAAACCTTATTTTACTCACACAAAACCATTGAAATTCCATATATAGTTAGTTGCACTAACTATATATCGCGCACCCGCAATCCACTGCTGATGATGTCACATATTACATCATTCATGACATGGTCAGTGACATCACTGATGACATCACTGATGACATCTCAAATGACATCACTGATGACATCACTGATAACAACATCCAGTGATTTTATGTTTCTGTAAAGTTTAAATATGTCTTACATATTGAAGAATGAGTGGATGTATAAGTGTCTGGACGAAGGATTTAGTAGGTGCATGACTGACTGTATGAGTGAGTGATTAAATGTGTCTCACTGAGTGCATGGGTTAGTGACTAAACTGTCTTAATTTGTGCATCATTATGTCTGTTGTTCTGTAAACTGCTGCATGTGTTGATCAGTAGCTATATGAGTAACTATATGGGTTATTGATTGATTGTCCAAGTATTTGTATGGGAGACTGAGTGTGTGTGTGGCTGGCTGGGAGGTGTGTGACTCTGTGCAGATCAATGTGTACTTATATCAATGATTGTATAACAAGGTAAGTATGTGTTAGTATATGTTTGAAAATATAAGGTGCTCTATGTTTAACTGTATAGACAAGAAAATGGAAGTGTGATTGATTCTTTACAGGACTGACTAGGTGTGTGAGTAACTCCATGGATGAGTGGCAGAGTGTGAGTGTCTGTATAGGTGTATGAGTGCATATGATAGTGTTGTAAAGATGAGTGATTGTATGCATGAATGATTGTATGGGTGAATGAGTGAATGTGTGTGTAGACGTAGGAATCAGTGAGTACATATGTAGTAACTAGTATTGGTGTGTCAATGGTTTCAAAAATTATACTCTGTATTTAACACTGGGTGAAACAGAGGTTATATTAAAATATGAGGAGATGCATTGTATTGTCACATGAATGATATCATCAGTGATGTGGTCATTGATGTCAAATGAGATGTCATCAGTGATGTCATCAGTGATGTCATTTGAGATGTCATCAGTGATGTCATCAGTGATGTCACTGACCATGTCATGAATGATGTAATATGTGACATCATCAGCAGTGAATTGCGGGTGCGCGATATATAGTTAGTGCAACTAACTATATATGGAATTTCAATGGTTTTGTGTGAGTAAAATAAGGTTTTTTAAATGCTAATTCCTAACTATATATGGTCTATAACCTATGGTTTTTTCAGTGAATTTTCAAGGTTTTGTAAATGCTAATTCCTAACTATATATGATCTATAACCTATGGTTTTTTCAGTGAATTTCAATGGTTTTTTAATAGCAAATATCATAATCTGTCGAATGTCAAGTACGTGGTAAGTGAAAACATTTTCGTGTTTATGCACACTGATCTGCTTTGAATGGTGCCCCCCCCCCCTCATTTCTATTAGGAGTACTCTCTCTTTGCACATAGTGAAGGGTAGTTAACGCAGGCCTTTGCCCCCGTTGTAATACGTCGTGCCTGCTTCTCTCTCCATTTCATTGATTGTTATCCAAGTATTTACTGTTTTAGAATTGGTTCTCTTTGGTTCATTCTCTATTTACAAACAAACACAGAGTCGCAATACTCTGTTTAGTCTTTGCAGATAACGAAAAATCGTGTAAAAAAAAAAGAAAAGGAATCGAGCAAAATCAGTAGGCCACTAACGGGATCTCTTTTTGACCTCGCTAAAATAGAAACATTAGGAACAACCCCTCATGACAAATACAAAACTAGTGAAATGAACTGAACTCCACACAATGATGGCTGCAAAACAGCTCGGCTCCGCCACCCACCCCGCCCAAAATAACGATAAAGAGCAGCTGCCATGATTGGTTGCGGAATGGCCACGACGGAGCTACGAAATGGTACTGCTCTCATGCTAACCCCAGCTTCAGTCTGAAACATCCAGAAACACTGTAGACTACCAATTCGATCAGTTCCGGTAGCGCCCCAATGTAACCCGGTAGAGAAGAACTAGCCCTCCCCTCTTTGACTGATGGTTCTTGTTGCCTGTCCCTTCTGTTGTCATTTAACAGAACTATTTAGCCTGCTGAAAGGGGTTGTGTTCCGACCGCTGGTTGGTGGAGACATTTTGACTATATTCTGGACCTGCGTTGTCGCGTAATGCGTCATATGACGCGCCGCGTTAGCGCATCCGGAAGTCATCCGGGGCGCGCAGCGCGTAACGTAAGCATAACAAGTCATGTGACTTGTTAATAAAACTTTTCATTGGTTCATTTTACTTTTCTTATTCTAATCATGAAAGGCTTGGTCATATGACCTAAAAATTACGCTTTTTATTACTTCCGAACATTATTTTTTCTTAAATATATGTTATAATGTTCCAGGCTAATGTACTTTCCCGGAAAATTTACAACTGTCCTGCAAGTAAAATATATTCTTTTTTCGAGAAAAAGAGCGTTTCTTCGTCCCATGACGGAGCCGTTGAGCAAAAGAGGGTCGACCTGCTGTCTTAGTCGCCGATACGCCTGAATATGAGATTCTTATCGATCACTTTATGTTGCAGGAATAGAAAACACAACAGCACTTGACCATTTATCTTTACTGCGTTCATTCGTATTATACCTTTTACCCTTCATGTAATTGGTCTGCTTTATTTCACTTGCCTTTTAATGATTCTAAAACAGTGACTATTATTAAAAACTTTACCAATGTATATACTACTACCATGTTTTCTTTTAAAAACCTTTATTGTGAAAATTTCATTATACAAATACGAGCCTCTAACCACGTGGGCCGGCCACGGAGCAAACTGTAATCGTATATGATGAGTAGACATTTACACTGTAGAGGAACGTAACGGGCGGGCCATTAGGTTGCAAGAACTAAGGTGTCTAACAGTTACGGAATCGGTGGACGTACATTTTATAATTAAAATACGACAGGGCCAGTTACAATAAAATTATCTAGATATACATTTGCGGGCAAGTACCATGGGTGACGTTAATTCGAACTTTCAATAGTACAGTAATCAATAACACATCAGAACTTAATATCAATAGGGATGTCGAAATATTCAATCAATTCTCGTCCCCGCCCGCCTTGTGCTTCAAAACTGCATACGTATCTCGTGATTTCAAGGTTCTGCAACCAGTACACAACAAGGAGTTACGAGTCCCATTTATTCCGGCGCCATTTTGGGCGAGGACGGGCAGGTCCAGGATATAGTCAAAATGTCTCTACCAACCATCGACTATGATGATATTCATATGCTGTATTTATTAGAGTAACACTCATCTGTCCACATGAAATTAATTTGCCACAATCTAAACATGTCATTTTAATCTTTCCAAAGTTCTTCTAAATATTTGGGACCGTTTCCCTTGCCTCTGATGCTGTCAGTGCCACTTCTTTGATGAATGTACTAGCAGGTCAGGGGTTCTCCTCCAAATCTCTCTTTTATGCAGCACTATAATTAATTGGTGCCACCTCTCCATATGACGATGCATGGTATAGTTACCATAACTATATTTTTTTTCGGTTCCTCTGGAGAGTTCATCGTGGCCGATGAAGCGTGTAACGTACCGGGCATTTACCTTTTTTTGCATGTACAGGAAAGGAAAAAAAAATCGAGCGTCCGAGTTCTAAGGTGTCCCAGGGCCATTTTAGTGGACCAGGCCCAAATCCAAAGAACAGGCCGCCATTTTGAGAGTCCTGTTGCAGCCGCCTGTCGCTGTAGCATCAAGAGCAGCCGAAACTCAGCTGAATGGCAACTGAAACGGTAGAGGGGCGCCCCACTACAGCAGACGAGCCTCCACCTAGGAAGGCCCGTTCACGCCGCCTCCCCCCCCCCCTTCGGGCACCCCACGCCGTTATTCGGAGCAGTATTGTAGGATGGCCACACCAGTGCGGCAACTTGCTAGACATCACCTCGGTGGTAACCGAATCTCAACGCCTTGTGGTGTCTTCTATTCAGAAAACATTGTTATGCTGCCTTCGACCTATTCGCCGCAAGTGCGCACACAACTCAACTGCATAGCTTGCTAGACACCACCTCGGTGCTATCCGGATCTTGGAATCTCAGCGCCTTTTGGTGTCTTCTCTTCAGAAAATATTGTTGCGCTGCCTTTGGCCCCATTCGCACATCGGTCCGCTACTGATGCCATCTCACAGGCTAATGGGGCGCCCCACGCCGAGTTTCAGCATTGTAGGATGACCACACCAGTACAGCAACTTGCTAGACATCACCTCGGTGCCATCCGATCTCGGCGCCCCACTGCAGATGAAGTGCCTCTCAACTATGAAACCACCACGGTGACATCCGGATCTTGGCGCGTTGTGCTGCCTTCGGCCTATTCGCACATCGGTCCGCTACTGACGCCATCTCACAGGCTAATGGGGCGCCCCACGCCGAGTTTCAGCATTGTAGGATGACCACACCAGTACAGCAACTTGCTAGACATCACCTCGGTGCCATCTGGATCTCGGCGCCCCACTGCAGATGAAGTGCCTCTCAACTATGAAACCACCACGGTGACATCCGGATCTTGGCGCGTTGTGCTGCCTTCGGCCTATTCGCACATCGGTCCGCTACTGACGCCATCTCACAGGCTAATGGGGCGCCCCACGCCGAGTTTCAGCATTGTAGGATGACCACACCAGTACAGCAACTTGCTAGACATCACCTCGGTGCCATCCGGATCTCGGCGCCCCACTGCAGATGAAGTGCCTCTCAACTATGAAACCACCACGGTGACATCCGGATCTTGGCGCGTTGTGCTGCCTTCGGCCTATTCGCACATCGGTCCGCTACTGACGCCATCTCACAGACTAATGGGGCGCCCCACGCCGAGTTTCAGCATTGTAGGATGACCACACCAGTGCACCTTACTAGACACCACCTCGGTGCCATCCGGATCTTGGCATCTCAGCGCCTTGTGGTGTCTTCTATTCAGAAAATATTCTTGCGCTACCTTTGCCCCATTCACACATCGGTCCGCTACTGACGCCATCTCACAGGCTAATAGGGCGCCCCACGCCGAGTTTCAGCATTGTAGGATGACCACACCAGTACAGCAACTTGCTAGACATCACCTCGGTGCCATCCGGATCTTGGCATCTCAACGCCTAGTGGTATTTTCCATACAGAAAATATTGTTGCGCTGCCTTTGGCCCCATTCGCACATCGGTCCGCAACTGACACCATCTCACAGGCCAACAGGGCGCCCCACGCCGACTTTTACCATTGTAGGATGGCCACACCAGTACAGCAACTTGCTAGACATCACCTCGGTGCCATCCGGATCTTGGCATCTCAGCGCCTTGTGGTGTCAGTCAGAAAATATTGTTGCGCTGCCTTTGGCCCCATTCGCACATCAGTCCGCTACTGACACCATCTCACAGGCCAACAGGGTGCCCCACGCCGACTTTTACCATTGTAGGATGGCCACACCAGTGCCACAACTTGCTAGACACCACCTCGGTGCCATCCGGATCTTGGCATCTCAGCGCCTTGTGGTGTCTTCTATTCCGAAAATATTGTTGCGCTGCCTTTGGCCCCATTCGCACATCGGTCCGCTACTGCCGCCATCTCACAGGCCAACGGGGCGCCCCACGCCGACTTTCAACATTGTAGGATGGCCACACCAGTGCGGCAACTTACTAGACACCACCTCGGTGCCATCCGGATCTTGGCGCGTTGTGCTGCCTTCGGCCTATTCGCACATCGGTCCGCTACTGACGCAAACTCACAGGCCAACGGGGCGCCCCACGCCGACTTTCAGCATTGTAGGATGGCCACACCAGTGCTGCAACTTGCTGGACACCACCTCGGTGCCATCCGGATCTTGGCGCGTTGTATTGCCTTCGGCCTATTCGCACATCGGTCCGCTACTGACGCCGCCTCACGTGCCAACGTATTTTCTCCGCATTTTATACCCTATGCCGCATAACAGGTCATGTGACTTGTTTATAAAACTTTTCATTGGTTCATTTTACTTTTGGTTTCCTAATGATGGAAGGCTTGATCATATGACCTAAAAACAACACTTTTCATTGGATGAAAACTTTTTTTTTTTCCCAAACGATGAAAGCCCCACCTTGTTTCTGGATGTTTCAGACTGAAGCTGGTGTCAGCATGAGAGCACCACCATCTCGTAGCTCCGTCGTGGTCATTCCGCGAGCAATCATGGCAACCGCTCCCCACCAGAAGCCTACAGGAGTCGGGGGCCCCCAAAACTTTTGATGAATCCTCAAGGCGGAGGGGACGCTTTCGAGAATGGGGTCCAAGACCTAGCAGACAAGCGTCCGATTTCCAAGGTGTCCCAGGGCCATTTCAGTGGACCAGGCCCAAAAAGGAAACAGCCTGCCGCCATTTTGAGAGTCCTGTGACAGCCGCCTATCGCTGCACCGCAAGAGTGGGCGCAACTCAGCTGAATTGCGGCTTTTGACACAGTGGACCAAAAACGGACGGAATGGCAACTGAAACGGTAAAGGGGCGCCCCACTACAACAGATGACACTCCACCTGGAGAGGCCCGTTCACGCCGCCTCCCCCGGGGCGCCCCACGCCGTTATTCGGAGCAGCATTGTAGGATACCAAAACCAGTGCGGCAACTTACTGGACATCACCTTGGTGCCATCGTTCTGCTGCCTTGGAACTATTCGCACAACAGTTTGCTACTGATGACCCACCCCCCGCGACGCCCCACGCCGGAAATCTGGACGTTGTGCTGCGTTGGGACTATTCGCACAGCCGACCGCTACTTCGTTGTTTTTCCCTAAAAATGTTTATATGTTATTACTATTTTTGTTTTCTTGTATATATTTATAAGTTATTAAAGTTTTATAATCTTACTACTTTGTCGGAGTGCTATATATTTTTAATGTGACACATAATTGTAAAAACTTTGATGTACAAAGAGTCATCCCTGGAATCTTCAGCTTCAGGCTCGGTCCCCTCCCCAATCACAATACAGGATGGTTTTCAGATAATAGGAACGCGTCTGCTGTGACGGATCTCATCGAGTGTGGGCCTTGATCTACTATAACTCCTTTGAAGAGGGGTGATTCTTTACAGCTGGGGCCATAAACTACATCTGCAGGGCTAGCTGATACCCTAGGACCGGCCTGGACAATCGGACACAGAGGAAAAGGAGTGTCAGAGGGTGCGGTAGTGAATAGGGCGAAAGGGAGGTGTCGGGCGGGCACAGGGTGTGATTCTCAGGGAAGAGCAGCGCAGATGGGGGGAGGTTTATTACCCATGCATAAGACAGAGAGCGGGGGTGACCACTGCCTGGGGGAGATGCTTGCGAGGGTGGGGAGCCATGCTAAGGATCGACAGCGTGCACAGAGTGGGTCTGGTCAAGGCATCTAAAATGGCTGCCGTGCACGACAAAAGTGTGGCATTTGAAAAAAGACAAGATGGCGCAGACAATGTTTTTCAACCCTTCCTGATTTCCTTCTAATCGAACGTTAACAGACATTGGGGCATATTACCAAAGTTAAGCAATATTTATCCCTAACGATGCTTAGCAACGATTTTTTTACCGCTAAGCATCGTCAGAAATTATCGCAGATAAACCTTGCTATTATCAAGGTTTATCGCAAATACGATAAAAAACGACCGCAATGCATTAATATCGCTGAAAACTCAGCGATATTCATGCATTACCGAGCTAATGCTCTTAGCCATGTTATCCACCTCCCATTGGAGAACATGGCTAAGAACTGCTCAGGGCAGGTGCTAGCTTTTGGAGATATTCGCGCTTATCTCGAATATTTCCAAAAGTTGATAATAGGAGATAGCGATGTTAGCGACTGTTTCCAGTCGCTAACATCTTGGCATGCCCACTTTGCATGTCATTAGTGATAAATATCACTCACATGCAAAGTGGGGTCCAAGATGGTCGCTATCTCCTACTAGCCGTCGCTAACTGGTGTTAGCAGCAGCTAGGTAATACAGATATAATTTTATCTCCGCGAAGAGGAGCGCTGTTACAGATATATATCTTTTTTTGAATGTTAATTTCTCAAAATCCACTGAAGCACATATATTGAGACCTAGCAAAGGCACATCGAGCTACCAGTCCCTACAATTTTGCCAAGTTTCGTGCAAATCCATTCAGCCGTTCGATTATTATTATTATTTTTTTTTTGCCCCGCGGGGCCCTTTTAAAACCTCCACATCAAACCTAAGAGGTCAAGGAGGATCTACTATGCCCCCTTATGGTCATTTGCCCCTTCGCTTTGGCCTCCTCTTGTCTCTCGATCCTACCGAGAGACAAGATGGCGGCCGCTACGGACTGTTTGCAATGTTTACAGACGCCGGAGAACCAATCAGCTTCGCAAACCTCCGTTACGCGAAGCGGAGCGCTGTTACAGATATATATCTTTTTTTGAACGTTAATTTCTCAAAATCCACTGGAGCACATATATTGAGACCTAGCAAAGGCACATCGGGCTACCAGTCCCTAATATTTTACCAAGTTTCGTGCAAATCCATTCAGCCGTTCGATTATTATTATTATTATTTTTTTTTGCCCCGCTGGACCCTTTTAAAACCTCCACATCAAACCTAGGGGGTCAGCGAGGATCTACTATGCCCCCTTATGGTCATTTGCCCCTTCGCTTTGGCCTCCTCTTGTCTCTCGATCCTACCGAGAGACAAGATGGCGGCCGCTACGGACTGTTTGGAATGTTCACAGACGCCGGAGAACCAATCAGCTTCGCTTCACAAAGCTCCGTACCGCAAAAAGTCCGCGAACCGGAGCGCTGCCCGGTCCGCTGTTACAGATATATATCTTTTTTTTAACGTTAATTTCTCAAAATCCACTGGAGCACATATATTGAGACCTAGCAAAGGCACATCGGGCTACCAGTCCCTACAATTTTGCCAAGTTTCGTGCAAATCCATTCAGCCGTTCGGGCTAAAAGTGAGGCCAACCGCCCTATGGAAAACTCAATGTTAAAAACACGTTTTGGGACCCCCCTTTTTTCTCGGCCCCCCCTTGACGAACCCCCCCCAAATTTTCAAGGGCTGCTCAGAAACAAAATGTGCCATTTTCCTGAAAATTTCAGCCAATTCGGTCCACAAACGCCAAAGTTATTAGACATAGAATTTTCAAAAATCCCATAGAGAAAAAATCCTAACTATATATACCTACTGGCGACCGCCAGTAGGTAATATATATATATATATATATATATATATATATATATACACACACACATACACACGTAAGAACAGATCACTCTCAAAATCCCAATATTAAGGCACAAAGAGGTGAACGGCACTGGCAATGAGTCTTGAGTGCTACTCTCCAGAAGGAAAGGCGATCCTTCGGGACCTTGCTGCCCGTGCTGTTTTACTTTCTTGCAAACGCCTATTGGCCAGTTACTCAAAAGCCCTGACGATGTTCCCTTTTGGCACAACTGGGAACGAAACGCGTTGGCTGTGTGCCAGTTTTTAAAGATTACCTAAATAAAAAGAAGTATTTTTTGGGCTCACTGTTCATGCGTCTACTTTCCATGAGGGCACCTTCCATCTTTCTATGAAAGCGTAGGGGACTATGTTGAGGTCGTGCTGTTTGACGATGGTGGCTAGCGGTGGCATGTAGATGTTGAAGAGCGTTGGGATGAGAGATGACCCTCGAAGTAATCTGCAGTTGATCTCTGTGTGTTCAGAGAGGAAGGGTGGCAATCTGATTCTTTGGGTTCTGCCAGTGAGGAAGGAGCATAACCATTCGAGGGCGGTTCCCTGTATGCCGGCGTCGTGGAGTCTGGCAGCGAGAGTGCGGTGGGAGACGGTATCAAAAGCTGCGGAGAGGTCAAGTAGGATTAGGGCCGCGGTGTGGCCTTGGTCAAGGAGGGTGTGGATGTCATATGTGGTGGTGAGTAGGGTAGTCTCGGGCTGTGTTTGCTGTGGAATCCGGATTGGGATGGGTAGAGGATGGAGTTCTCTTTGATGAATTTTGTTAGTTGGGTGTTGACGGTCTTCTCTGTGACTTTGGCTGCGAAGGAGTTTCTGGCCCTCCTATGCCGAGGAGGTGGAATGTATTGTTTGAATTGCCTCAGACGGGAGGGCACAGGACACCAGTGGGATCTGTGATATCTGCGGATGTGTAGTAAGGTTGTTTCTCGTGGCTGATCCACTTAGTTTACGAAGGTGAACGATGTCCTCTAGGTGCTTGCGATCTGGTCGTTTAATCACCTCCTCAGGGTCAGCTCCCGGGTCAGCTTGACCAACAATCAGCTACTTCAGCTCATCCAAATTACTAAAAACCTTCAGGCAGAAGATGCCCCAAGCCCATCTTACCCATTTGAAATCTCATCCCCTGTATTGTCCATGTTTTCTGAGGGACTGAGGAGTAAAGTGCTAAGGAATAAGTAATTGGGGGTGCTTGCAGGTGGAGTTAATGTAGATGAGCTGGGCATAGTTATGGTCCTTTCTTAATGTCTTTCAACTGAAGCGGTTGAAGAAATAGAGATGGAGGATGTTAAGGTTAATCCCAAAACAAACAGTGTTGGCGCTAAGTTGTCATATGAGCCT
Source organism: Lissotriton helveticus (assembly GCF_964261635.1). Classification (NCBI taxonomy): domain Eukaryota; kingdom Metazoa; phylum Chordata; class Amphibia; order Caudata; family Salamandridae; genus Lissotriton; species Lissotriton helveticus. The sequence continues at coordinate 657,540,865 of NC_136067.1, forward strand.
GTGGTTATGCTGGAGCCTGTGAGCCAGGTGGTTATAACTAGCCCCTTAAATGTTGCTGAATCATCACCAGGAATGTCTTCTCTAAAAGAGCTTTCTCGAGTATCTCAGAATGAGCAATGTGGTGAGAAATACAATTTTGATCCTGGGGATTTAGAGGATTTTACACTGCCAGACATTGCTATACACATGGAAAAAAATAAAGTAATGGAGGCCAATTTAAAATCACTGGTTACCCAAGAAACAGCTTTGAGACTGTCAGCGAACTGTCCTGTCTGTTGCCCTCGTATGCCAGCTTTGTACAGCTGGGTGTGACTGGGTATGAGTTTTTGATTGATTCAGATGCTCCGTCCATCACCACCCCCTTTTTGTACCATTTTTGGCCGCCATAAGTGTGGCAGGGTATGCTCAGACGGAGTCCCTTGCTCACTTTGCCACTGGATTCAAGCAAGCCGGGCTGAAGACTGCTGGAATGCCAGAAACCGGTCCTCGGAAGCTTGTTTCTGGTCCAGGGAAGACATGGCTTGGCAGTTCGGGCTGGACTGTTCCCATGAGGCACAGGGTCAGACTGATGTGCATATAGCCATGTCTGAACTGGGGTGGCAGAGTGGGCTAAAGAACGGTGATGGATTAAACCCAGATCTTTTAACTGGGTGTGAGTGTTTGATTGATTCAGATGCTCCGTCCATCACCACCCCCTTTTGTACCGCTTTTGGCCACCATAAGTGTGGCAGGATATGCTCAGACGTGAGTCCCTTGCTCACTTTGCCACTGGATTCAAGCAAGCCGGGCTGAAGACGGCTGGAATGCCAGAAACCGGTCCTCGGAAGCTTGTTTCCGGTCCAGGGAAGACATGGCTTGGCAGTTCGGGCTGGACTGTTCCAATGAGGCACAGGGTCAGGCTGATTTGCATATAGCCATGTCTGAACCGGGGTGGCAGAGTGGGCTAAAGAACGGTGATGGATTAAACCCAGATCTCTTGACTGGGTGTGAGTGTTTAATTGATTCAGATGCTCCGTCCATCACCACCCCCTTTTGTACTGCTTTTGGCCGCCATAAGTGTGGCAGGGTATGCTCAGACGTGAGTCCCTTGCTCACTTTGCCACTGGATTCAAGCAAGCCGGGCTGAAGACGGCTGGAATGCCATAAATCGGTCCTCGGAAGCTTGTTTTCGGTCCAGGGAAGACATGGCTTGGCAGTTCGGGCTGGACTGTTCCCATGAGGCACAGGGTCAGACTGATTTGCATATAGCCATGTCTGAACTGGGGTGGCAGAGTGGGCTAAAGAACGGTGATGGATTAACCCAGTTTTTTTGACTGGGTGTGAGTTTTTGATTGATTCAGATGCTCCGTCCATCACCACCCCCTTTTGTACAACTTTTGGCCGACATAAGTGTGGCAGGGTATGCTCAGACGTGAGTCCCTTGCTCTCTTTGCCACTGGATTCAAGCAAGCCGGGCTGAAGACGGCTGGAATGCCAGAAACCGGTCTTCGGAAGCTTGTTTCCGGTCCAGGGAAGACATGGCTTGGCAGTTCGGGCTGGACTGTTCCCATGAGGCACAGGGTCAGACTGATTTGCATATAGCCATGTCTGAACTGGGGTGGCAGAGTGGGCTAAAGAACGGTGATGGATTAAACCCAGATCTTTTGACTGGGTGTGAGTGTTTGATTGATTCAGATGTTCCGTCCATCACCACCCCCTTTTGTACAGCTTTGTACAGCAGCACTCCTTCAAGTGTATTACTTTCACGTTCATTGGGACTATCGAAGTTAGAGGCATCCTCAAATAAAGGGGCACAGGCTTAATGGCAACTAACATATGAGAGTGTTAATGGGAATGGGGGAGGGAGGGCAAATATTGATATACTTTATGCTTTAGAGAGGATTCTCTCCTCAATGTTAACCTTGTTACAGAAATCAATGTCTAATGGTAGCCAAATGGCCGCTGAGTAGGAGCTCCCTGCAAGAGCTCTGGGTTGGGGATTACTATTTTCGGTGTTTATCCCAGGTTAACCCCACCAGCTGCCCTTCTATCTCGTCTGCATCGGGTTCCCAGCAGCACTGGATCACCCGAACTTTTGCTTACCTCGTCTTGACGCTCTCCAACCCCTCTGCCTACGTTCGATGCGGTGCTGCGATGCTCATGCAGAGACAGTTTCTGGGACACCTTGGCGAGCCTGGGTGGTGGCAGCGGCAAGGGACACATTGCCTGGCGACCCTTGGGTTGAACGATGCTGCACCGGCTGCTCCCCTGCACTTTTGATACTGAGGATAATACTGAGACGGTCACCGAGACTCCTGGCATACATGGGTGAAGGACACATCGCCGGATGACCCTGGGTGAGTGCTGTTGCACATCGTTGCTTCCCCACAGGTCCTGACGCCGAAGTCTGTGTTCCCCGGGTGGCTGGACGGCGATTCACCATGCCAGAGAAAGCGGGGCTGGTCATTACCTTCTGCCTCCAGGCGCTCTAGGCTGGCTGGCTCATTGCGGGAGTGCCTGGGATCTGTGACCAGTGACCTAACTCACTGAAACTGTCCTCTAGTGGCAGCTGCTGCTGACGGCATTTGTTGGCCCTCGTGTGCAGCGCTTAGGAGCGTTGGGGCTCTAATTGCATACCGCTGCTCATCAGGCCCGCGTTGTAGCTGGACCCTGCGACCTGGCCTCTCCCGCTACAGGCCTCCGACAGGAGTTATGGACGCCATTGGCGATGCAAACAGCTCAATCTTGCATCCAGCTGGGACAGTATAGCCCGGTTTATCCCCAAAACGCCTGCTATTGATCTCTGAAGCAATCATATTTTTTCTTTATGCAAGTATGTATCAAAGACACTATAACATCATTACAGTAAACAGTGGAACAGGACTGAGTAGTTAAAGGGCCCCTTGTTTCAAGACATTTTCTGGACTATGAACAGAAAGGTAGAACACTTCCCTGGCTATATAGTCTGGTGGGCACCTTGGAATGGTCTAACTACAATAGGGCACTTCTAGTCTTCTTTCAATCTGTGATGAGTAAGAAATGTGAGTTTTTCCCCCCAGCACACCTGGGTCTCGGCCTGCTTGGAATCTACCTGGATGTCCTCCTGTATTGGGTCAAATGATGCTTACTGTAAAACATGGTTGATGGGGCCCTGATCTCTTGTGAGTTTAGGTTATACACTGCTATAAACGTTTTATACTGCAGTTAATATGGCACTTTAGAGTTTATTGTATATACTGCATATAATTGTATGATAACTACCACCCTGCCTTCTGCTTGATTCCGGATTGTGAGTCTGCATTTCCTCTTCGGCGTGAGTCCTGATTGCGTCTCGGAATTTCTACCATTAAAACATGCGCCCACCTAACCCCACCCGGAACTCAAATCTCGTGCGTTATGGGCCCAATTCCTGGTCCATTAACTACCCAGACAAAATGACTAGTAATACAAAAAAAACTTCAAGCATAGTACTCTAAAACAACAACCGGAAACACTCATTGTAGGTAACTCCCACATAGCCACCAACGGCAACACAAAAACGAACTTCATTTTCTACACTAATTGCCCGACTAAATGGAAAATCACCTTCTCTCTTCACCTTCAAGTCGCCAAGTCAGTAATCATTCCCTATGGTGAAAAAATCTCCACTACCATCTCCCCGACCTTCAAAGGGGAACTCACCATTTCCATCTATAGAACTGGAACCATGCTCATACAGGCCACCGACCCGCACCTCACCACTTTTGACTGCCACTTTCCCACACTTCTCTCCTCGTTAACTCAACTGAGCCATCAAACCATATCACCCCTATCCCCATCACCCTCATTAATAACGTGGAACTGATCCAATCTCCCTGCCCTGAAGATCCTCTCTTCAACTCATGGACATCCACCATCACTCACTACAATCACATTACCCCTATCATTACTCTCCACCGCCAAACACCCAGCATTATTACATCAACTGATCACACCAGGAACAACGGGCCCGATTCACAGAACTAACTTAAGACAAAATCCTAAACTTACTACCATTTTGGTATTCACAGAAGGCACTTACTCATTTTGGTATTCACAGAAAGCACTTACTCATTTCGGTATTCACAGAAGTTAGGACTCCTAACTTTAGGACTCCTAAATGCATTCTGTGAATACCGAAAGTCTTAAAATTAGGAATTTTCTCAATTTAGTAGTAGTAAAGTTAGGACTCTTTACTTTAGAACTCCTAAATGCCTGCTGTGAATACCGAAAGTCTTAAAATTAGGATTTTTCTCAATTTAGTAGTAGTAAAGTTAGGACTCCTAACTTTTGGACTCCTAAATCCCTTCTGTGAATACCGAAAGTCTTAAAATAAGGGTTTTTCTCAGTTTAGTAGTAGTAAAGTTAGGACTCCTTACTTTAGAACTCCTAAATGCCTGCTGTGAATACTGAAAGTCTTAAAATTAGGATTTTTCTCAATTTAGTAGTAGTAAAGTTAGGACTCCTAACTTTCGGACTCCTAAATGCTTTCTGTGGATACTAAAAGTCTTAAAATTAGGATTTTTCTCAACTTTACTAATACTAAACTGAGAAAAATCCTAATTTTAAGACTTTCAGTATTCACAGAAGGCATTTAGGAGTCCTAAAGTTAGGAGTCCTAACATTACTACTACTAAATTGAGAAAAATCCTAATTTAAGACTTTCAGTATTCACAGAAGGCATTTAGGAGTCCTAAAGTTAGGAGTCCTATCTTTACTACTCCTAAACTGAGAAAAATCCTAACTTTAGGACTTTCGGTATTCACAGAAGGCATTTAGGTGCCCTAAAGTTAGGAGTCCTAACTTCTGTGAATACCGAAATGAGTAAGTGTCTTCTGTGAATACCAAAATGAGTAAGTGCCTTCTGTGAATACCAAAATGGTAGTAAGTTTAGGATTTTGTCTTAAGTTAGTTCTGTGAATCGGGCCCAACAAATTCCCAATTAACACCACAAAGCGGATCTCAATCTTGACAGCTCGGACTCTGACCTCTGCCCTCCCACGACTAAAATCCCCACAGGCACTCGCTTCTCGACCCCTGATAATCTGAACCCTCCCTCACAAACTACCTCTTCCTCCAACACAGACCCTTTACCCCCGACCCTTACTTCTCCCTTGTCCAACGTCTTCTCCAATCCAGCAGTCACTCTCCCCCCGACTACCACTGCACAATCCCCTTCCGATGTCCCACATCCACAGGCACAACCGGTCTCCACCGTTTACCTCACTGACTATCCCCTTGACATCTCCATGTCCAACGTTGCCACCAATCCAGCAGACACGTTCCCCCCAATTAGCACTGCCCACTCCCCCTCTGCTGTCGCACACCCACATACACAACCTGCCTCCACCGCTAATCTCATTGACATTCCCTAGAACTCTGACTTCCTTCCTAGAATTTCTATCCCTCCTCACTTGGACAGTAGACCCTCTACCCCTCCTTTCAACTCCTTGAATGGGAGCATTACTAACCTGGCTCCCCGCGCCCAACCTCTCCCCTCTCCTAATCCCAGTGATTCCGTCCAACCCCTGACCCCTGTTCACTCTCCCTCCATAGACCCAAGTCATTCTCGGCCCCTGCCTAAAACCTTAAACTTTTTCATCTTAATGGCACAGCTACTGAACAGAATGGAACTGAAAATTAACTCCCTTGCTGCTGATTTCCTATACGTACAACAAGACCTTCCAAACAGGACCAAGCCACCGTGCTCCCTCTCTCCGGGTAGATTTGCTCCTATCCCACTCAATACCTCTCCCATGGCCCCACAGCGCACCCCTCGACCCTCCAGTCCGTCAGCGAGTCAGGCACTTTTACCCGACCGGGATCGCCAACCCTTTTCGGTACCGAAACCTGATGAGATCAGCGACTCTTACCTCGCTTTGAGTCACATGTCAGCCCCTTTCCCCATCCCCGTTATTATTGGCACAAACAGAATGCCTAAAACTGTCCACTCGCCTAGACCTCCTGCTCAATACTTCTCTATCCACCTAGCTCCCTTCATCATTGAGGCTCCCCGCCCTCTCTCTTGCATTCTCCTCAACTGCAGATCAGCAGTACAACACACCACAGACATTGCTGAAGCTCTACTCGCTGAAGAAATTGACATTGATTTCCTCGCAGAATCCTGGCTAAATGTCCACTCCACCCCCATTCTTGACATTCTCACCCCTCCAGGGTACACCATCATCAGACAAGACAGGCCGATCAAAACTGGGGGGGGGGGAGGGGTAACTAGCCATCATTCACAAAGCTGGAATACAGATTACTAAACTTAAACCTGCAAAATACCAATCGTTTGAATACCTGGGTGTCGAACTCACTGCCAAGGGAACCTTACCCATCAAATTCCACATCATCTACCATCCTCCTGGAGAGCGTACCCTTTTCCCCGATGAACTAACATACCTAATAGCATGGTTTGCCATGACAGACACTAAAGACGTGTTCCTGGGTGACCTCAATATCCACTGCAACGACCCAGAACACTCCACTGTCCAGAACCTATCCAACCTACTTGAAATATATAACCTCAAACAACTCTGCAATAAACCAACTCACATCAAAGGTGCAACATTGGATGCGATCATTACCAACAATGAACTGGTCACTCTGAGAGCGATTTCTCCCATTGACTGGTCCGACCACCACCTCATTCTGTTCAAGATTAACGCACTTGTGAGCCACCAACCTATTTGTGATGACAAACCTAAACACTGGACCAGAAACATCAAAGAAGTCCCTTTATCCGAACTTGAATCCAGGATTCATGTCCATCTTCAACTCCAACCCTCATCATGGATCGCCGATGACCTCACTACACACTTTAACTAAAAAATAACAGAGGTTTTAGACCAACTAGCTCCACTCAAACTCAAATAATTGAGGCAAACCAAATCTAAACCCTGGTTTAACGTGGATCTGAATGATGAAAGGCGTCAACTCAGACAAACGGAAAGGTCTTGGAGACTAAACCCCTTGACCTTACACCTAGCGCAACTTAGATCTGCTCGGCAGGCATACCAAAAACACATTTTCAGTGAAAAGGCGTCTTTCTTCCGCAGCCAACTAGATCTGGCGAAAAATAGACTGAGAGAACTCTTCAACATTGTCCAAAGCCAAACAAACTGCACTCCATCTCAAGAAATCAAAGCCACCAATGAGCGATGTGAAGAAATTGCCACCTTCTTCACTTATAAAATCTCAAAAATTAATCAATCCTTCATCCAAACCGCTAACCCTCCTTCCTTCTTAACCTGCCCCCATTTAACCACCCATGACCATTTAGAAAGTGTTCTTAACAAGGACAATCAAGCCTGTTTCCAGCTAAAACACAATGCGCATTGGTCCGACTTTGAGCTAATGTCGGTCAATTAGGTCTTCAGTATCATTTCTAACCTAAAACCTTCCTCCCACACTACGGACCCCATCCCATCCACAATTATAAAAGAACTCAACCACACCATTTCCCCTTTCTGGACAGAAATCATCATCGCCTCTCTCACCTCAGGCTCTGTCCCAGACTCCCTTCAACCTGGACAAATCACACCCATTCTCAAGAAGCCAGGGGCCGACCCTAATGATCTTAACAACCTCAGACCCATCTCCAACCTCCCTTTCCTTGCAAAAACATTGGAGAAATGCATTTTCCACCAACTCCACAAACACATTGATGAGTTTAATCTCCTCGACATCTTTCAATCAGGATTCAGGAAAGGCTGTAGCACGGAAACAGCTGTGCTCAACCTCTCTGACGATATTCACAAGGCTTTAGATGAAGGTGATGCCTGCCTACTCATCCTTACTGACCTATCTGTGGCATTCAACACAGTATATCATCCAGCACTTCTGGAGACCTTGTCGAAGCGCTCTGGCATCAATGGCATAGTACTAAAATGGTTCACCTCCTTCCTTCAACACCGCTCGCAACAAATTAAAATCAACTCCTGTCTCTCGAAGCCAACAAAAGTCACACTTGGGGTCCCGCAAACCTCAATCCTCTCCCCGTCCCTCTTCAATCTCTTCATGGAGCCCCTCACAATCATCTTGAAAAAAGCTGGAGTGAATTACCACCTTTACGCTGATGATACCCAAATCTATTTCAAAATCAAGTCTCCCAGCGACATCCGATACCTCAATGCCACTCTAACCGAGATCCAAACTTGGTTCAGCGCTAATCACTTAAAGCTCACCCCAGATAAAATGGAACTACTCCTATTCTCTCCAAAAAGCAACCATCGTCCAATCCAAGAGTGGCTCAAGAATCTGGTCACCCTCAACTGCCCCCTCGTCCTAGCTGACTCAGTTAAGTCTCTAGGCATCACCCTTGACAAGAACTTATCTATGGAGGCCCACATCAAAAACTCTGCAAAAAGTGCTCTTTTCTCTCTAAAACACCTCAAGAAATTGAAATCTTTTCTTCCCCATGATGACCTCAAGACAGTAGTCTAATCCCTAGTTCTCTCTAAAATCGACTACGGGAAGCCATCCTCACAGGGACTCCACAAGTTTACCTAGCCCCTCTAAGGGCAGTGCTGAACATGGCCGCTTGACTCGTATCTGGATGCAAAAGATTTTAACACATCACTCCAGCTCTCAACTCCCTCAACTGGCTTCCCATGGAAGGGAGGTGTATTTAGAAGCTGGCTTGCATCACACACAAAACCCTTCACTCTCCGGCCCCCAACTACCTGAACAACAAACTGGTAAGAGCAGGTCAATCCAGAAATCTGAGAAGCTCCAACTCGCTCCTTCTTATTCCTCTGAAATTGAAAAAGAAAACCACACAATACCGATCGTTTTCTGGCAACTCTCCCAGGATGTGAAACGCTCTCCGTAGAGTCCTCAGATGCAACCCCTCCTTCTCCTGTTTCAGAGGGGACCTGAAACTCCATCTCCTTAACAAATACTTTCCTGACCAACGTCAACTAACCTAGACTTCAATATCCGAGTTTACTCCTCTCTCTTGACATTCAAGGATAGTTGGTGACTGGACTGTGTTAACCACCTTAATTTTCATGCTGTATTTTTTTCATCTCTGGTTTACTTCCTTACTGCCTGCCTACTATGTAATGCAACTTCTGTCTGTTTTTCACAGTGTGTATGGAAATCGCTCTTTTATCTACGGTTCAAGCTAGCGCTATATCAAACTTTTAAAGAAATAAAAACAATGCTGATCACATGTTGGATGCACCATCCCCAATTTTATTGGGGGTGCAGTACCTTACCTGTGCCAGTACTTGTCTAGGAAAGGCAGAAATGGGCATTGATTTGAAATCTCAGGCAATTCAGACTAACATAGTAGCATTGGAAATAGGAGTGCAAATGGGAAATTGGGATGACCCAGGTTTATTTTCAACTGGGCTGGTTGGAGATAACCCTGTGTTAGATACCTTATCTCGTACCGCCCCCCAAGATCAGGTATCTGAGGATCATCCGCCTGTTGTTCTAGGGGAAAACACAAATGCATCAGCACTCAATAATTCTTTGCAGATTTATCCTATTTTTAAAAAAGGGATCACCTGTATGTCTCGAGATATAACTCCATTAAATAACCCTCCCTTTGTTAAACAGTCTAGGGCTGAATCAGTTACAATTCCCCCTGGGGAGGACGCCTCTCCTTCAGAATGTAATGGGTTAAAAGTACAGAAGGAGAAGAAAAACAGGATTCAGCGTATTACAAAATATAAACCAAAAACAAATTAGGTTTTCTAAGGCCCCTGAGGAACCTGATATTACCACTTTGCCCCAAAATGGAAATGAGTCTGTTGAGTCAGGAATTGGACAATGCGTCTGTGAATATCGAAAGTCTTAAAATTACGATTTTTCTAAATTTAGTAGTAGTAAAGTTAGGACTCCTAACTTTTGGACTCCTAAATGCCTTCTGTGAATACAGAAAGTCCTAAAATTAGGATTTTTCTCAATTTAGTAGTAGTAAAGTTAGGACTCCTAATTTTCGGACTCCTAAATGCCTTCTTTGAATACCGAAAGTCTTAAAATTAGGATTTTTCTCAACTGTACTACTACTAAACTGAGAAAAATACTAATTTTAAGACTTTTGATATTCACAGAAGGCATTTAGGAGTCCTAAAGTTAGGAGTCCTAACTTTACTACTACTAAATTGAGAAAAATCCTAATTTTAAGACTTTCGGTATTCACAGAAGGCATTTAGGAATCCTAAAGTTAGGAGTCCTAACTTTACTACTCCTAAACTGAGAAAAATCCTAACTTTAGGACTTTCGGTATTCACAGAAGATATAAAACTCCCTATGCTGCAGAGGTAGCCCTTTGCGAAAAAATCTGACCTGGAAATAGCCAGGTTTAGGACACCCTAGCTCTAAGGTAAGTTTCCTTATGATATATGGTCCAAAGAAAATTTGCTTTCAGGAAACATAGAGTTGTGCAGATTTTAATTTTGAGAACTAGTTTGTCTTCTGTGGTGCAGCAAACCCCCTAAGTAAAAGGTCATCCAAGTGGAGGTCTAGCTTTCTTACTTAGTGGCAGTATGAATTGGAATCCTCCAATTTTGGTCCATCTGTCAAAACTTTGTATGTGCATAAAAATGGCATTGGGTAATATATAGGAGGTCAGTATTCAACCTTTTTACTGGTAAACATATATATTCCCCCGGGAGGACATCTGACTCTCTTATTGAGTCAATTTTTTCTTTTGTGCATACAATTTTACCTCGAATATTGCACAATGATAATTGTGGTGGGAGATTTTGACCCCAAAATCTCAAACTGTTCCTCTTTGGCTTTTGGTAAGGAGTTGGAAGATGTATTGACCATCCTAGAAACAACTTCGCCCAGCCTTATCAGATCAGATAGGCGAGGGTTGCGTTTTTGGGATTGTCTGAGAATTGATGATCTTGTTATTTTAAATGGGAGATTCCCAGAGGACTCTCCAGCCGCCCTCACTTCTCATACCTCATGGGGTCAGTCACTAATTGACTATATGGTGGTATCTTATCAACTCTTTGGAGCATGTACTCTAAGTTACTGAGGAAAGATTTGAGCGATCACAGTATTTTATCAGTGGATGTCAATATGGAACTCAAGATGCTTGAGCTCTGGAATCCTAGAGACGATAATATTGTGTATAATAAAACAAATGAGCACACCTTTTGGTCTAATAAACATTTAAGATGCTTAGGAAAGCTTGTTAAAAATGTAAGCTCTGGTCCCATACAGGAAAATCCCATTATCTAGTTTGAGAAGCATTTGGTTTTATTCAGATCATGTGGAAGGAAGAAATGGGCTAATGGCACAAATCACTTGGTGGAGGTAAAAAAAAGTTAAATCAGCAGCTAAATGCCTTAGTAAGGGACCAATATAAGCAGTCATCATTGATCAGGTAAAGGGAAATCAATAGATTGAAGTGGGTAAGAACAAGAATGAAGGCATCCAAATTGTAGATGGGTGGAAGATCTAAAATGGATTAAACTGAGAGAGGTTGCACATTCTGGTGACTCACGTAAATATTGGGCTCTACTAGCCACATATTATGACTGTAGAATTAAGGCTGAAGCCATTTTAATATCTGATGCAGATTAGACCCAATATATATCTCACAGTTATATGCATTAAAGTATAGGAACGGGTTTAATTTTGGAGTTAATTACTGAGTCTTCCTTGGGGAATGTTTACCGCCCCCCACCTTCCTGTAAAGAGATGGAGTGCTTCATTAAAGGAACAAGGTACTCAGGTGCGATGGGCCTGGACGATCTTCTGATAGCTATAATTAAACAAGACAGCTCTGCACAGGCTCTTTTCCTCTATCTGGTGTTTCCTTACTGCTATGGGGATTCCTGCGCATCTGCTCAGACTGATCATTGCATTTCATAACTTTGACACAGGTCCTGATGGGAGGCAACCAAGGCCTGTGGAGTAAAGTGGAAACCCATAATGGGTTGAAGCAAGGGTGCTTCCTAGCTCCTCTCCTGTTTTCTCTTCATATTAATGACTTGCTGGGGAGGGCAGGGCACTGTAAAGGGGACCCACCAAAATTAGGAACAATGAAATTGAGCTGTCTACTTTACGTGGATGATGCCATCCTGTTAGGTTTAGCTCCGATAGGTTTATAAAAGCATCTTAATGAGCTAGGCCATTGCTCCAACGATCATCATCATAAATAGCTCAAAAAGTTAAATCATGGATTTTAGGTCCCAGGGAGGCAGGGTTAGGGAAAATATGTATTGGTTGCTGGGGAAAGATAAACTTGATGTAGTGAAGTTGTAACCGTATTTAGGAAGATTTTTTTCAAGCAAGGGCTCTAGCAGTGAGCACATTGGACGTAAGACAATGGCCATGTCTGAACTGGGGTGGCTTGGTGAGCAAAATACCAATAGATTATACCCAGATCTGTGACTGGGGGTGAATGTTTTGCCATTGTGCAACATTCCGTCCATCATCTTGTGTGTTTTGCTGTTCACCCTTTGTGGGAAGGGTATGCCCAGACATGGGTCCCGTGCTCACTAAGCCACTGGAGTCAAACTATCCTGGCTGAAGACGGCTGATAGCCAGAACCCGGTCCTAGGATGCTTGATTCCGGTCCAGGGAAGACATGGCTTGGCAGTCGGGCTGGACTGTTCCCATGAGACTGATTTGCATATGGCCATGTCTGAACTGGGGTGGCTTGGTGTTAAAAATAGGATTTCCGGTTGGCTAAGACTGGCGCCAAAACCAGGCAGAAACCACCACTCTAGTCAGGGCAAGGGAGTTACACACCAAGATAACCCCTGCTCAACCCCTTGGTAGCGTGACACGAGCAGTAAGGCTTACCCCGGAGGCAATGTAAGTTAAGTATTTGTGCACGCACCCACCAGCAACAACATCCAAGGCCCCCCACAAAAGGAACTCCACACAAGGTTATATAAAAATAGCCTTTGTATTATACCAAACACATTAGATAATGAACACACACTTTACAATGTGCCATAGGCACGGGCAGAATTTACAGGGGATATATGTACAGGACAGGGCCACATGGACCACTGTCAGGAATAAGCACTTTTAGAACTAGCACTTGGTAGAAATAACACTTAGCACATAGAACATATAATACCTGTAGCTCCAAATAGCAAATGTAGCACACAACCAGTAATTACTGGTAAAAGGTAAGTACCACCTACGCAACCCTAACCGCCTTAGGAAAATATCACGCAGGGAACCATAGACTCACTAGCATAACTATACTAGGAAAAACAACCACCTAAGCATAAAAATACATTTAGGGGTATAGGCCAGAAGCTTTACACTTGAAGCATGAAAACCCATTCAGCGGTGTAGGCAAGACACATGATGCATAAAAACACATTCAGCGGTGTAGGTAAGACACATGACGCATAAAACACATTCAGCGGTGTAGGTAAGACACATGATGCATAAGAACACATTCAGCGGTGTAGGTAAGACACATGATGCATAAAAACGCATTCAGCGGTGTAGGTAAGACACATGATGCGTAAGAACACATTCAGCGGTGTAGGTAAGACACAGGGTGCGTAAAACAAACTACACACAGTACATTTCCTAACACCCAAAGCATTAGCGCATAAATCACATTAGCACATAAATCACATTAGGGTCCAGGTTGCGCCACTGCACCAAAACCTAAACATAGCAGCTGTCCACTACTTGCTGGGCAGCTGAGGACAAGAACAGGGCCTAGACGCTGCAGCTGGGACTAAGTGCTGCGCAGCTGTGGAAGGCCAAGGTAGGGACGAAGGAGTGCAACTCACTCCTGAGTCCAAAGTACAAGTCCCTAGAAAAGAAAAAACCTAAACGGTGCAGCTGCCCACTACTTGCTGCGCAGCTGTAAATGATACTGCGACAGGGGCCCTCAGGACAAAGACTGCACAAAAGGGTTGGAGCCTTCGGGCTCTGGAACAAATACTGCGCACTTTGGAGCCTTCTAGGCTCTAGGAACAAATAATACGCCAAACGTTGGAGCCCTCTAGGCTCTGAAAAAAAATAGGCCGCCGGTTGGAGCCATCTAGGCTCAAGGGATACTGGGGCCTTGTGGGAGCCTCTTGGCTCTGGAGGCAAAAATACTACCCTCCTTGGGGGAGCGGCCTGCTGCCTGCCAGGGCCACTCTACCACTCAAAAATGCCCCTTCAGCTCTGGGGCCTTGTAATAAACAACTGTGCCTCCAAGCCCCTCACAGGGACTCAAACAAATATGGGCCATCGGTGGAGCGGCCCGCTGCCATCTGGGGCCGCTCTGACTCCGTCCAACCACCGTCAGGGTACCGTGACCACAACATTAAGCCCCCTGGAGTCCCCACTCACCGGCTTCTCGTCATCCGGCGGGACTCTGGGCTCGCGCTGTGCACCGGAGAGTCCCCGCTCCTCGGGGACTCCCTCTCCTTCAGGCGTCAGCTCTCTCTCGTCCCGTCCTCGCTGGGGGACGGTAGCACTTCTTCTTCGGCCACCAGTGTCTGGAGTGTTGGACATGTATGAGTTCGAGGAATCATGTCAGGAGATTTTGGACGAAGAAATTCCAGACCAAATAATGTTGGAAGTGCTATTAGATTTTGAAAATTCAGAAAAATGAATTTATATTTAAAAATTAAAAATTATTTGAGAAACTATTCTTCTTTAATTGTAATCGTTGAGCTAGTAGCCAAGTGATTGTGGTAAACACTGAGTCTTACAGTATAGTGTGCAACATTTTTCTGTTTTTATTCAACTAAGATCACAGTGTGAGTCAGACTTTATTTCACAAAATGGTGGTAGAATAATTTGTTTAGTTGATGTGTTTACAATTAATGCAAAGCATGTAGTCATGGTTTGAGTTAGGCCTGGGAGAGCTGAAGAAATTGCTTACCAAGTGTCTCTGTAGCATGTAGTAATGATGTGAGTGAATTCTCATTTATACATTCTCATTTCCACCTTGAGCACGAAAACTCCCTGAACACCGCTGCTTGTCCTAAAACCTAAAACAGTACTCCAAGCAAGACTCTCTTTCACTGCAATATTTATTTTTCTGAATTGCAAGGCATACTTTCATGTGTCTAAGATCACAGTGTTCCTTGCTCTCTATCTCTTTCCCTCTGTGTCCTTTACCCTTGATTTCCTTAACGTCTCTGTTTCTACCACTCCTTCTCTCTCCAACACTCAGTTTCCCTCTGTGTTCATTTTTACCCTCTTTTGTCATTCTCCTTCCCTCATCTTTATACCCCTTCCCTAACTGTTACCTATCCTTTACTTATAGTCACTCCCCTTTCCCCACTACACTTCTTCCTGTCTGTATGTCACACCCCTTCTTTTTTTCACATTCTTTCACTCACTGTCTCTCACTCTCCTTCCCTAATTGAAATCCTTACTCCCCTTCTTTCACTCCAGTTTCCTAACTCCCTTCATCCCTTCACTCAACTTGTCTCTCCCTCACTCCCCATCTCTCACTTTACCTTACCCCTCTTTTCTTATCCTCATACCCCTTCTCTCAACATCACTGCAATTCTCTTACTTCAACCCCCTTTACCCTGCTCTACTTCTTACTCTCAATCTAACTCCCCTTTTCTGTCTCCGTCCCCTGCTCCTCATGTCTCACTCCCCCTCCCTCACTCTCCTTTCCTTACTGCCATTTCCTTACTCTTACAATCTCCTTACCTTTATTCCCTACCATTAGTCCCTTTTTTTCAGTCACTCTTTGACTCCCCTTTCCTCACTCACCATACTACCCTTTCCACACTCATTCTGTTAGTCCCTTCCTCCCCTACACTCAGTCATGCAGTCATTCATTTATACTCTACTCATTCATTCAAAAAAAGTATGACAGTGTATAAGAGATATAGCTCTTCATTGAGAAGTGAAGTGAGTTCTGAAAAGAACTGTTTTTTTTGTCTTTCGTTTTTTTGTTTTTTTGGAGTTATTTATCAATTTTATATTTTTTTTGTTTTTTTAACAACAAAAAAAAGTTAACCATAAAGTGCTCAACAGGAACAAAAAAAAATTAAATGAAAAAAATGATTCCCGGGCGCATTGGTGGTTGCTTATTTTCAGCTCCATTAAATTCAGATTTTCCTCGCCGTAGCAAAGTACTTCATAGCATTTGTTACAACGGAGATGCACTTCCTTGAAAAGTGGCCGGATATTAGGAGCAGAGTCCTTTGACTTCTTGGCAGGTGGCTGGTGTTGCTGCACATCTGAGTCAGAGGAGGAGGAATCCTGTTGTCTGTCTGCTATCTTTTCAATTCAGAAACAAAAAACAAAGTCCAAAGGAGGAAAACAGCAGTAAAGGTGCTTCTTCCAAGAAAGTGAAAGAAATAGTGAGGAAAGTGGGTGGGGTTTTTAAAGATTCAGGAAAAGAAACTACTAATAACCAATCAAAAGTGTTGTTTTAGAGTCACATGGCTTTGTTTTCAAGTCACATGTCTTGCAAATGAATGACATTTTACCAGATTTTTGTAAAGCATGAAAAGGAAGCAAGGAACAGACTCCCTGACCCCCTAGGTTTTCTCAGGGGGTCCCTTAAAGACCCCGAGGCCCCAAAAAACATTTAAAAAAAAAAAAAGAAAATCGCGAGGTGCTCGCACCCCATAGTCGCCATTTAGTGTAGTTTTAAAACAGAGTGACAAATAAAAGTGGAGAACGTGAAAAGGAGGCAGGGTAGAGTTTCCCTGACCCCCTAGGCCTACTGAAGGGGTCCCTGAAGGACCCCGAAGGACAAAAAAAACATTTGTTTTTTTTAAAATCGCGAGGTGCGCACACCGTGCGCGCACGTCAGAAAGAAAACTGAAAAAAAATACAGTTAAATAACAAGTTAGAGTGTTTAGATGTTGGTTGGCTCTAAAAAGAGCCGTTGTGTTCATTGGGTGTTTTTTGTACCTACAGGTAAGTACCGATGCAGAGTCTAAAGTTTAAAAGGAAGACTCTATTCCCCTCATCTGTAAAATGTACACCATCTCTCCTATAGATGCCTTGCATGTTGTAACGCAAGTTGTTGTGGTATATAGAACCCATACAATAGTCTCCGAGGAAAGCAGAAACAGACTTACTCACATGTTTCCTTGCTTTCTCAATCTGTGGACAAAATTGGTTGGCATTTGGCATATATTAGAATATACCAAGACAGTTTTTGGAAAAAGTGACATCAATTGCCCAAAGGTGTCCGTTAAAAGCATTTCCAGACCTACCCCAGTCAAAGTGCCCAGGTCATTTCCACCACAGTGCACAATTATGAGGTCAGGGTGTGGTAGATACATAAAGGATTTTACCAATGGCATCAATTGGTGACATCTCAATCCTCTCTGGCCAATCCACATAATATCCACATTTGGTAAATCAAGGTTGTGAATGCATCTATTTGCTACATACCTTTCGCTCCAGAAAATATAGCTATGTCCTACTATCCAGACTTTCAGCATCTTGAAGGCAGATGTGGTTGTATTCAGATGGGTTGTGGAAATGAAATGGCAGTTTGAAAGTAGGAGTTTAGAAAAAAGTGGTTGAGAGTCAGTGCACTTGAAAAAGAAGAAATGATTGGTGGTTTCTGATAATTTAAGATTGAAAACTAGGGTGCATCCTACTGTTTTTTTTAAGTAATAATACTATTGGTTTAGAAAAAGTCATTGAAAGGAATATTGCACAGGATAAGCTGGAATATTGAGAGGTCAAACACACCTGCTGCTTTGGTTTGCAACATTGAGAGATGAACTTTTAACCTTTTGAGTTCAGATAGGTGTTCTATGGAGAGTTGCCATGGTAACAGGCAGAGAAAGCAGTGGGGGAAGGTTGAAAATTATTTGAGTTTGAAAGTGTTGAAATGTACAACCAATTAAAATGTTAGTTTGGTTTTGAATTTGTGTGGGAAGAAATTTCATTGGGTATGTACAAAGATATGTGTGTTTAATGAGAGGGAATCAGGGCCATTTGTGGTTGCAGTGTCTGAGGTACATTTCAGAGATTCTGCTGAAGAAAATCTGGTGTGTTTTTGGCACTGTTCTCAATCTTCAAAAGTATTTTTAAAGGTGAGTTATTAATTTGTGAGGGAATATATGTTGTGTATTTTAAGTTAATAATATAAATGAGTTGCAATGTGGAAGTTACTCACTCTCCCGCTCTTTCACTATCTCTCACTGCCTTCCTTTCTGTCCAACAGTGTTCTTTTTTCTTCTCCTGTTTCTCTATAAATCCTTCTGTGTTACACCTTTTGCCTTTTTCTTAATATGTTTTTTTCTCACTCTCCTTTGCTTACCCTTTTTTTTTCTTCACTGTCAGTATCCCTTTCCTTCACTCCTGTTTTTGTAATTCTCTCTGACCATCTGATTTAATTTCTTTTGTTTATTTGTTCGCTCTCATTGTCTCTCTCTTTCTGTCTTCCTCACCTTTGCTCTCTTTATAGAACACTACTAGGAAGATCTTCTTTCCCCCCCTTTCACTGTAGAAATTATTTGACTGAATTGCAAGGATTTCTGTTATGTGTCTAAGGTCACCGTGTGAGTCTCATGTTTGGATATAATGCTAGCAAAAAAGTAATGCTGCAAATTGGAAATGTATTTTTAAAATGACTCAGGTTTCTGCACTGTATTGTACTGCTGAAATAGATAGGCTGTGTTCTGTCTCCTAAACTTGTTCGTGTGGTAAATGTGTTTTGGTAAAAAGTTTGGTTTTAAACTTTTTGTCCAGGAACACATTGAGTGTCTGTGTAAATTAAAGAATTATATTTGCACCTTTTACTGTAATCTCTCCTGTCTCTTCTCACAGTCTATCTCCCTCTGGTTATACTGTTTTCTTTCATGAAAATATTGTGTCTTATGTTTGGATGTAATGCTAGCAAAAAGTAATGCTGCAAATTGGAAATGTATTTTGAAAATGACGTAGGTTTCTGCATTGTATTGTAGTGGTGAAATAGATAGGCTGTGTTTTGTCTCCTCAACTTGTTTGTGTGGTAAATGTGTTTTGGTAAAAAGTTTGGTTTTAAACATTTTGTCCAGGATCACACAGAGTGTCTGCGTAAATTAAAGAATTATATTTGCATCTTTTACTATAATCTCCCCTGTCTCTTCTCATAGTCTACCTCTCTCTGGTTATACTGTTTTCTTTCATATAAATATTGTGTCTTATGTTTGGATGGAATGGTGGCAAAAAGTAATGCTGCAAATTGGAAATGTATTTTTAAAATGACTCAGGTTTCTGCACTGTATTGTACTGCTGAAATAGTTAGGTGCAGTCACAGAAAGGTTGGTGCAGAGAGAGGGTGAGATGGTTCAAGCAGAGACTCAGATAGTGTAAGCAGACACAGACATGGTACACACTGAGGATAGAAGATGGAGGGCTATAGGCAGAGGGACAGATAGTGCAAGCAGACACAGACATGGTACACACTGAGGATAGAAGATGGAGGGCTGTAGGCAAAGGGACAGATAGTACAAGCAGATACAGACATGGTATACACAGAGGATAGGTTGTGTAGGGCTGCAGGCAGATTGACATATGGTGCATTTACTGAAAAGATGGTGCAGAGAGAGGGTGAGATGGTTTAAGCAGACACTCAGATAGAGCAAGTAGACATAAACATGGTATACACAGAGGATAGATGGTGGAGTGCGTAGGCAGAGGGACAGATAGTGCAAGCAGATACAGACATGGTACACACAGTGGATAGGTGTTGTAGGGCTGCAGGCAGAGGCACAGATGGTGGAAGCAGATACAGAGATGGTACCAATAGAGAATAGATGGTATAGGGCTGCAGGCAAAGGAAGAGATATTAAGCAGACACAGACATGGTACACACAGAGAATAGATGGTATAGGACTGTAGGCAGAGGGACAGATAGTGGAAGCAGATACAGAGATGGTACCAATAGAGAATAGATGGTATAGTGCTGCAGGCAGACGGAGAGATAGTGGTCGCAGACACTGACATGGTACACACAGAGAATAGATGGTATAGGGTTTCAGGCAGAGGGACAGATAGTGGAAGCAAACACAGAGATGGTACACATAGAGGATAGATGGTGCAGGCAGAGACACAGATAGTGGGATCAGACACAGAGATGGTACACACAGAAGAGAGATGGTGCAGGCAGAGGCACAGATAGTGGAAGCAGACACAGAGATGGAGCAAACAGAGGATAGATGGTGCAGACAGAGACACAGATAGTGGAAGCAGACACGTAGATGGTACACACAGAGGATAGATGGTCCAGGCAGAGACAGAGATAGTGGAAGCAGACACAGAGATGTTACACACATAGGATAGATGGTGCAGGTAGAAACACAGATAGTAGGAGCAGACACAGTGATGGTACAAACACAAGAGAGATGGTGCAGGCAGAGACACAGCTAGTGGAAGTAGACACAGAGATGGTACACAGAGAGGATAGATGGTGCAGGCAGAGACTCAGAGAGTGCAAGCACACACATACATGGTACACACTGAGGATAGAAGATGGAGGGGTGTAGGCATAGGGACAGATAGTGCAAGCAGATACAGACATGGTACACACAGAGGGTAGATGGTGTAGGGCTGCAGGCAGAGAGACAGATGGTGCAGTCACAGAAAAGATGGTTCAGAGAGAGGGTGAGATGGTTTAAGCAGAGAGTCAGTTAGTGCAAGCAGACACAGACATGGTACACACTGAGGATAGAAGATTGAGAGCTGTAGGCATAGGGATAGATAGTGCAAGCAGATACAGACATGGTATACACAGGGGATAGATGGTGCAGGGCTGCAGGCAGAGGGACAGATGGTGCAGTCACAGAAAAGTTGGTGCAGAGAGAGGGTGAGATGGTTCAAGCAGAGACTCAGATAGTGTAAGCAGACACAGACATGGTACACACTGAGGATGGAAGATGGAGGGCTATAGGCAGAGGGACAGATAGTGCAAGCAGACACAGACATGGTACACACCGAGGATAGAAGATGGAGGGCTGTAGGCAAAGGGACAGACAGTGCAAGCAGATACAGACATGGTATACACAGAGGATAGGTTGTGTAGGGCTGCAGGCAGAGGGACAGATGATGCAGTCACAGAAAAGATGGTGCAGAGAGGTGGTGAGATGGTTCAAGCAGACACTCAGATAGTGCAAGCAGACAGAAACATGGTATACACAGAGGATAGATTGTGGAGTGCTGTAGGCAGATGGACAGATAGTGCAAGCAGACACAGACATGGTATACACAGTGGATAGGTGTTGTAGGGCTTCAGGCAGAGGCACAGATGGTGCAAAAAAAGCCTGAAAGAATATGCCCAGCAAGATTGCTTTAGATGGTATTAATCATTGGTGCAGGCAGAGATACAGATAGTGGAAGCAGACACAGAGATGGTACACACAGAGAATAGATGGTATAGGACTGTAGGCAGAGGGACATATAGTGGAAGCAGACACAGAGATGGCACCAACAGAGAATAGATGGTATAGGGCTGCAGGCAGAGGGAGAGATAGTGGAAGCAGACACAGACATGGTACACACAGAGAATAGATGGTATAGGGTTTAAGGCAGAGGGACAGATAGTGGAAGCAGACACAGAGATGGTACACACAGAGAATAGATGGTGCAGGCAGAGACACAGATAGTGGAACCAGACACAGAGATGGTACACACAGAGAATAGATGGTGCAGGCAGAGACACAGATAGTGGGAGCAGACACTGACATGGTAAACACAGAGGATAGATGGTGCAGGCAGAGGGAGATATAGTGGAAACAGACATACAGATGGTACACACAGAGAATAGATGGTGCAGGCAGAGACACAGATAGTGGAAGCAGACACAGAGATGGTACACACAGAAGATAGATGGTGCAGGCAGAGACACAGATAGTGGAAGGAGACACAGATATGTTATATACAGAGAATAGATGGTGCAAGCACAGACACAGATAGTGGAAGCAGACACAGGGATGGTACACAGAGAGGATAGATGGTGCAGGCAGAGACACAGATAGTGGAAGCAGACATAGAGATGGTATACACAGAGGATAGATGGTGCAGGCAGAGGGAGAGATAGTGGAAGCAGACACAGAGATGGTACACATAGAGGATAGATGGTGCAGGCAGAGACACAGATAGTGGGAGCAGAAACAGAGATGGTACACAGAGAAGAGAGATGGTGCAGGCAGAGGCACAGATAGTGGAAGCAGACACAAAGATGGTATATACAGAGAATAGATGGTGCAGGCAGAGGCACAGATAGTGGAAGCAGACACAGAGATGGAGCAAGCAGAGGATAGATGGTGCAGACAGAGACACTGATAGTGGAAGCAGACACAGAGATGGTACACACAGAGGATAGATGGTCCAGGCAGAGACACAGATAGTGGAAGCAGACACAGAAATGTTACACACAGAGCATATATGGTGCAGGTAGAAACACAGATAGTAGGAGCAGACACAGTGATGGTACACACAGAAGAGAGATGGTGCAGACAGAGACACAGCTAGTGGAAGTAGACACAGAGATGGTACACAGAGAGGATAGATGGTTCAGGCAGAGACTCAGAGAGGGGTGTAGGCACAGGGACAGATAGTGCAAGCAGATACAGACATGGTACACACAGAGGGTAGATGGTGTAGGGCTGCAGGCAGAGAGACAGATGGTGCAGTCACAGAAAAGATGGTGCAGAGAGAGGGTGAGATTGTTTAAGCAGAGAGTCAGATAGTGCAAGCAGACACAGACATGGTACACACTGAGGATAGAAGATGGAGAGCTGTAGGCATAGGGACAGATAGTGCAAGCAGATACAGACATGGTACACACAGAGGATAGATGGTGCAGGGCTGCAGGCAGAGGGACAGATGGTGCAGTCACAGAAAAGATGGTGCAGAGAGAGGGTGAGATGGTTCAAGCAGAGAGTCAGATAGTGCAAACAGACACAGATATGGTACACACAAGGATAGATGGTGGAGGGCTGTAAGCAGAGGGTTAGATAGTGTAAGCAGACACAGACATGGTACACACAGAGCGTTGATGGTGTAGAGCTACAGGCAGAGGGACAGATGGTGCAGTCACAGAAAAGTTGGTGCAGAGAGAGGGTGAGATGGTTCAAGCAGAGACTCAGATAGTGTAAGCAGACACAGACATGGTACACACTGAGGATAGAAGATGGAGGGCTATAGGCAGAGGGACAGATAGTGCAAGCAGACACAGACATGGTACACACCGAGGATAGAAGATGGAGGGCTGTAGGCAAAGGGACAGATAGTGCAAGCAGATACAGACATGGTATACACAGAGGATAGGTTGTGTAGGGCTGCAGGCAGAGGGACAGATGATGCAGTCACAGAAAAGATGGTGCAGAGAGATGGTGAGATGGTTCAAGCAGACACTCAGATAGTGCAAGCAGACAGAAACATGGTATACCCAGAGGATAGATTGTGGAGTGCTGTAGGCAGATGGACAGATAGTGCAAGCAGACACGGACATAGTATACACAGTGGATAGGTGTTGTAGGGCTACAGGCAGAGGCACAGATGGTGCAAAAAAAGCCTGAAAGAATATTCCCAGCAAGATTGCTTTAGATGGTATTAATCATTGGTGCAGGCAGAGATACAGATAGTGGAAGCAGACACAGAGATGGTACACACAGAGAATAGATGGTATAGGACTGTAGGCAGAGGGACATATAGTGGAAGCAGACACAGAGATGGCACCAACAGAGAATAGATGGTATAGGGCTGCAGGCAGAGGGAGAGATAGTGGAAGCAGACACAGACATGGTACACACAGAGAATAGATGGTATAGGGTTTCAGGCAGAGGGACAGATAGTAGAAGCAGACACAGAGATGGCACACACAGAGGATAGATGGTGCAAGAGAGACACCGATAGTGGAACCAGACACAGAGATGGTACACACAGAGAATAGATGGTGCAGGCAGAGACACAGATAGTGGGAGCAGACACTGACATGGTAAACACAGAGGATAGATGGTGCAGGCAGAGGGAGATATAGTGGAAACAGACATACAGATGGTACACACAGAGAATAGATGGTGCAGGCAGAGACACAGATAGTGGAAGCAGACACGGAGATGGTACACACAGAAGATAGATGGTGCAGGCAGAGACACAGATAGTGGAAGGAGACACAGAGATGTTATATACAGAGAATAGATGGTGCAAGCACAGACACAGATAGTGGAAGCAGACACAGGGATGGTACACAGAGAGGATAGATAGTGCAGGCAGAGACACAGATAGTGGAAGCAGACATAGAGATGGTATTCACAGAGGATAGATGGTGCAGGCAGAGGGAGAGATAGTGGAAGCAGACATACAGTTGGTACACACAGAGAATAGATGGTGCAGGCAGAGACACAGATAGTGGAAGCAGACACAGAGATGGTACCAATAGAGAATAGATGGTATAGGGCTGCAGGCAGAGGGAGAGATAGTGGAAGCAGACACAGACATGGTACACACAGGGAATAGATGGTATAGGGTTTCAGGCAGAGGGACAGATAGTGGAAGCAGACACAGAGATGGTACACATAGAGGATAGATGGTGCAGGCAGAGACACAGATAGTGGGAGCAGAAACAGAGATGGTACACACAGACGAGAGATGGTGCAGGCAGAGGCACAGATAGTGGAAGCAGACACAAATATGGTATATACAGAGAATAGATGGTGTAGGCAGAGGCACAGATAGTGGAAGCAGACACAGAGATGGAGCAAACAGAGGATAGATGGTGCAGACAGAGACACAGATAGTGGAAGCAGACACAGAGATGGTACACACAGAGGATAGATGGTCCAGGCAGAGACACAGATAGTGGAAGCAGACACAGAAATGTTACACACAGAGCATAGATGGTGCAGGTAGAAACACAGATAGTAGGAGCAGACACAGTGATGGTATACACAGAAGAGAGATGGTGCAGGCAGAGACACAGCTAGTGGAAGTAGACACAGAGATGGTACACAGAGAGGATAGATGGTGCAGGCAGAGACTCAGAGAGTGCAAGCACACACATACATGGTACACACTGAGGATAGAAGATGGAGGGGGTAGGCACAGGGACAGATAGTGCAAGCAGATACAGACATGGTACACACAGAGGATAGATGGTGCAGGGCTGCAGGCAGAGGGACAGATGGTGCAGTCACAGAAAAGATGGTGCAGAGAGAGGGTGAGATGGTTCAAGCAGAGAGTCAGATAGTGCAAACAGACACAGACATGGTACATACAGAGGATCAATGGTGGAGGGCTGTAGGCAGAGGGTTAGATAGTGTAAGCAGACACAGACATGGTACACACAGAGCGTTGATGGTGTAGAGCTGCAGGCAGAGGGACAGATGGTGCAGTCACAGAAAAGTTGGTGCAGAGAGAGTGTGAGATGGTTCAAGCAGAGACTCAGATAGTGTAAGCAGACACAGACATGGTACACACTGAGGATAGACGATGGAGGGCTATAGGTAGAGGGACAGATAGTGCAAGCAGACACAGACATGGTACACACTGAGGATAGAATATGAAGGGCTGTAGGCAAAGGGACAGGTAGTGCAAGCAGATACAGACATGGTATACACAGAGGATAGGTTGTGTAGGGCTGCAGGCAGAGGGACAGATGATGCAGGCACAGACAAGATGGTGCAGACAGATGGTGAGATGGTTCAAGCAGACACTCAGATAGTGCAAGCAGACAGAAACATGGTATACACAGTGGATAGATGGTGGAGTGCTGTAGGCAGAGGGACAGATAGTGCAAGCAGATACAGACATGGTATACACAGTAGATAGGTGTTGTAGGGCTGCAGGCAGAGGCACAGATGGTGCAAAAAAAAGCCTGAAAGAATATTCCTAGCAAGATTGCTTTTGATTGTAGTAATCATTGGTGCAGGCAGAGACACAGATAGTGGAAGCAGACACAGAGATGGTACACACAGAGAATAGATGGTATAGGACTGTAGGCAGAGGGATAGATAGTGGAAGCAGACACAGAGATGGTACCAACAGAGAATAGATGGTATAGGGCTGCAGGCAGAGGGAGAGATAGTGGAAGCAGACACAGACATGATACACACAGAGGATAGATGGTGCAAGAGAGGCACAGATAGTGGAACCAGACACAGAGATGGTACACACAGAGGATAGATGGTGCAGGCAGAGACACAGATAGTGGGAGCAGACACTGAGGGCCCGATTCACAGAACTAACTTAAGACAAAATCCTAAACTTACTACCATTTTCGTATTCACAGAAGACACTTACTCATTTTGGCATTCACAGAAGACACTTACTCATTTCGGTATTCACAGAAGTTAGGAGTCCTAACTTTAAGACTCCTGAATGTCATCTATGAATACCGAAAGTCTTAAAATTAGGATTTTTCTCAATTTAGTAGTAGTAAAGTTAGGACTCCTAACTTTAGGACTTCTAAATATCGTCTGTGAATACCAAAAGTCTTAAAATTAGGATTTTTTTCAATTTAGTAGTAGAAAAGTTAGGACTCCTAACTTTAGGACCCCTAGATGCCTTCTGTGAATACCGAAAGTCTTAAAATTAGGATTTTTCTCAATTTAGTAGTAGTAAAGTTAAGAGTCCTAACTTTAGGACTCCTAAACTGAGAAAAATCCTAATTTTAAGACTTTAGGTATTCACAGAAGGCATTTAGGAGTCCTAAAGTTAGGAGTCCTAACTTTACTACCACTAAATTGAGAAAAATCCTATTTTTAAGACTTTAGTTATTCACAGAAGGCATTTAGGAGTCCTAAAGTTAGGATTCCTAACTTTACTACTACTAAATTGAGAAAAATCCTATTTTTAAGACTTTAGTTTTTTACAGAAGGTATTTAGGACTCCTAAAGTTAGTAGTCCTAACTTTACTACTACTAAATTGAGAAAAATCCTAATTTTAAGACTTTAGGTATTCACAGAAGGCATTTAGGAGTCCTAAAGTTAGGAGTCCTAACTTTACTACTACTAAATTGAGAAAAATCCTAATTTTAAGACTTTAGGTATTCACAGAAGGCATTTAGGAGTCCTAAAGTTAGGAGTCTTAACTTTACTACTACTTAACTGAGAAAAATCCTAATTTTAAGACTTTCGGTATTAACAGAAGGCATTTAGGTGTCCTAAAGTTAGGACTCCTAACTTCTGTGAATACCGAAATGAGTAAGTGCCTTCTGTGAATACCAAAATTAGTAAGAGCCTTCTGTGAATACCAAAATGGTAGTACATTTAGGATTTTGTCTTAAGTGAGTTCTGTGAATCGGGCCCAGAGATGGTAAACACAGAGGATAGATGGTGCAGGCAGAGGGAGAGATAGTGGAAGCAGGCATACAAATGGCACACACAGAGAATAGATGGTGCAGTCAGAGACACAGATAGTGGAAGCAGACACAGAGATGGTACACACAGCGGATAGATGGTGCAGGCAGAGACACAGATAGTGGAAGGAGACACAGAGATGGTATATACAGAGAATAGATGGTGCAAGCACATACACAGATAGTGGAAGCAGACACAGAGATGGTACACAGAGAGGATGGATGGTGCAGGCAGAGACACAGATAGTGGAAGCAGACATAGAGATGGTATACACAGAGGATAGATGGTGCAGGCAGAGGGAGAGATAGTGGAAGCAGACATACAGTTGGTACACACAGAGAATAGACGGTGCAGGCAGAGACACAGATAGTGGAAGCAGACACAGAAATGGTACACACAGAGGATAGATGGTACAGGCAGAGAAACAGATAGTGGTAGCAGACACAGAGATGGTACAGACAGAGGATAGATGGTGCAGGCAGAGACACAGAGAGTGGAAGCAGACACAGAGATGGTATATACAGGGAATAGACGGTGCAAGCACAGACATAGATAGTGGAACCAGACACAGAGATGGTACACACAGAGGATAGATGGTGCAGGCAGAGACACAGATAGTGGAAGAAGACACTGAGATGGTACACACAGAGGATAGATGGTGCAGGCAGAGGGAGAGATAGTGGAAGCAGACATACAGATGGTACACACAGAGAATAGATGGTGTAGGCAGAGACATAGATAGTGTCAGGGACTGTCCGGGACTATGTGTCTTTTCATTTTCTGCAGCATTACAAGGTGGTACAAATGCATTGGAGCACAGAGAATTATCATTTCCTGACTTTTCAATTAATGTTGTGTTTGAAGGCAAAACATCAAAGAAGGTGTCAAGATTGTGTTGCTTCTCAGCGAGGAGGTTGACTTCAGTTGCAGCAGTTAAATCATTCATTCATAAATCTTTATTTCGGTAGGTTTACCACCATAAAAGATATACAAAAACCCATTTCATAATTGTTAAAACAATAAAACATTTAAAAACATTTCAAGTCCATCAGAGTCCATAAAATTTTCGATAGTGCAGAGTTTCACGTGCTACAGTGAAGATCAATAGCCGGCCTTGAGGCATTGACTTCTGAGAAACCACATTGCACCTAGATATTTGGCCACAGCAAAAACAATGGGTTCAGACAAGTCTGTTTTGAGCACTCTAAACGCAGCCAAGCTCTCCACAAACACCAAATTCCTGCACACAGGGACAATCCATTTCTTACGGGGGTCGTTATAGGCCGGGCAGAAAAAGATTATGTGGAGCTCAGATTCGTTGGCCACTCTACAAGCCGGGCATAAACTAACTGTTGATTCGCTCCACTTGCCAGTTAGAACTCGGAGTGGAAGGGTCCCATGCCTCCATTGCAAGTAGAGTTTCCTGAGTAAAGCAGGGTATAGTTTGTCCAAGGCTGGTTCAAAACTGTAAGTGTCCTTAAAGCGTAGGAATGACTCCGTGAGTGTCCCCAAATTTTGCCATCGACAGAGTGCCGCTAGTTTACTGTCATAGTAGACCTTTGCCAGTCTCTTTTTGGAAATTAACGGGCATGTGGATGATGGATCAGACCAGAGTGTCGATAGGCCTAGACCCTCCAGCTCAGTTTTAATAATTTAAGCCATTTAATTTTCCCAGCATTAGGCATAGCTAGCACCTCCTGTAGACCCTGCCTATAACTGATCAGTTCTGGAACTGCCCACAACCTACGCCAATAAACCAAGGGACGCAGTGCCAGTTCTTCGCTTAAAGGACGCAACCCTAGGTCTAGCCTCAGTGGGACAAGGGGCGTGCTGGGCGGAAGTCGTACCATCCGCCTAATAAACTTGTTCTCCTCTCTCGCCAGTTCTGGTGAAGCTACATGACCCCATAACTCACAGCCATACATAGCGGCCCCCCTTGCCTGTGCCCTATAGATCTGGAGAGGTGGGCCGACGGGTTTGATGGATGACCTGTTTTTTTCCCATGAGCCTCATAACCCCTCCCGAGTACTGGGCCAGTGTGAGTAGTGCTTTCTCTTGTTGTGTGCACCAAGTCATATTCTCATTTAACATGAGTCCAAGGTACTCAAAAGTGCGCACCCTTCCAAGTCTGGTCTGGCCAATGGTAGGGTTAAATCGTAGTTTTGGCGGGGGATTAAAAACCATAAATTTGGTCTTAAGAGTGTTGATTTCTAACCCGTGATCCCCACAGAAATCCACAAAGCCATTTAGAACACGCTGTATCCCCATTGGGGACTTTGATAGCAGCAGGGTGTCATCAGCGAAGTTAAATCAAGAGCATGGTCTGAGTCACAGGACATTGTCACATCAGAGAAAAATGTGGGTCAATGGTTCGGATTTTGTCTGTACATCAATGGCCCGTGTGTGTGATACCCCAGGGGTGGAACTGACCTCACTACCAGGAAAAGAAAGCAAAGGGATGTTTTGTGTCTTGCCTGGAATTTGGGGTTCCTCAAACCTGGAGGGACACATCTCAGAAGTAGCACCTAGATGTAATTTAGCACTAGAAGACAAAACAGAGGAGTTAGAAAATTCAGAATTCAAACAAATACTTTCCTTAACTGCACTTTGAGACATGGTACTATGGCTATTCTTAGTGGAATCTGAGTTATCAGCCACAGTATTATTTACACAATTACTGGACCAGTTCTGAGGGGAACGCAACAGAGAGCGCAAGGTTTAATTCTCCATTTCTAAGGAGGTTAAAATAGAGGTGGAAAAGTGGTCTTGTACAGGGGTTTTAGATTTCCACTTGAACTCTGGGTTATACTTTTTTAAAAGAGTCTGAAACATTTTATTCTCTTGGTGCAATTCAAGAATCTTGGATGAAAACATATGCTGTGAGGACTGCAGATCTTTCTCTACAGGGACAGTGGTAGACTTGGTAACTTCACAAGCAAAGGAGCCATACCTTGGATTTTGTTCAAAGTGGCTATTAGCCTCCTGTGTTCTAGTAGGCCTTTTCTCTCTTTTGTTGAGCTGATTATTGTTTACTTTGAATGTGGTATCTAACAAGGTCCCTTTATTATCCGGGACTGTGAATTTTACTGGCCTACAAGACTGTAACATCATTTGAATGGAGAACAGAGGTTATATAATGAATCTGCTCTTTTTTTGGCTGCTGTGTGGTTAAACATGCTTTAACTGGGGTCATTGACCTACCAGTTTGGTAAGATGCTGAAAAATACTGTGTCTGGAAATTGTCTTCCAAGAAAACATTGTCTTGACAGGGGGTCTCTGAGTCACAAGCTTCAGGAAAATGTCCCCTAATAGTACCACTCTCTAAATGACTATATTGGATTTCTGCTGCTAACAAGGTTTGCAGAAATTCGTTTTCATCCTGTAGGTCACAGGCTGACATCAGGTGAGGTTCAGGGTTACAGATGGAATGAAAATCTAACATAGAAGGATCAGCCAACCACAGGGAATAATATTCAGCCCGTAAGAGTCTGTAATGTTCAATGAATCGATCTCTAGAGTCTAATGACTTTTTACTAGGTTGTATAGAACTGTGCTGCCTTGGCAATGGATGTCTGCCATCATACGCAGACTTTCTGGTTCTGATGCTAAATATCTTGACAAGAACTGACAGGGAGAACTCTGAGAAATAAAAGGAGGTAGCTAACTGAATGCAAAGAAACCTCAGAAGTGACCCTGGAAATGTGGGTTGGTCATTCTGTTAGGGACTGTCCGGGACTATGTGGGGAACACAGTCAGGGACTTGGACAAGGACTGGGAACTGGATAGAAGACGCACACAGAAAGGATCATACAGGGAGTCAGAGGAGAAAAAGGGATCCAAAGGGGAAGCCTGTACAAGTGAACAAGATGGGTAAGACTCAGAAAGGAAGGGCACTCACAAGGCAATTTAGCATTCAGACTAACTACACCCAGGACGGACGTGCAAGACATATATATAATACAACATTAACAATAAAGGGGGGTGTGGGGTAAAGCACTCAGGAGCTCCACATGGTAAGACTGAAGCTCAGTAAGTTTCTTACTCGCAATTGCTGTTACAGATACTGACTGCAAATACCCACATGTAGGATATGCATGCAAAGGCAGGGTCTGGGGAGCTTATACCTATAGTGATGTTATAAATATAACTCAAAGACAAAACTCACAGTGAACAAGAAACACCACCTAGGTAGTCAGCTGAGCCCACGGATCCTGGCAATCAAACAGGAACGCGCATGGCAGTAACAGCAAAGGGGTAGAACTAAACACAAGCACAATAGACAAGGAGCTAGCAAGGAGGAGTGCTTAACAGGAAAGGAAGGAAATGACCGGGCACACTTGGCAGAAAGCAGGTAACAAATATACAAGGTAACAGAAGTAAGACAGCAGAATAGAAAGGCAGCAAACTAGAACTGGAACCAAGGAAATGGGAAGCAAGGCAGGGATTGGAAACGGATATACAGAAGGGGAGGCTACAAGGGTAGACTAGAATAGTGCAGGTTAAGGAATCAAGAAAACAAAGTAGCATAGAAGGCAGTGCAGGGGCAGGAACAATAAGTGAGCTAAGGCTCAGGAGTCAGGGAAGCACTACAGGCAGTGCTAGTTCAGGAACAGGGAAATTACTAGAGCTCAGGAGTCAAGGTAGCACTGCAGGCAATACTGGTTCAAGTAAACAGGACATAGCTACAGCTCAGGAAACAAGGAGTCAAGAGAGCACTGCAAGCAGTGGTGCAAATCAGGAACAAGAAATAGCTAAGCCCAGGAACAAAGAATAACTATAGCTCAGGAACTCAGGAAAGAAGGTAGCACTGCAGGCAGAGCTAATTCAGGTACAGGGAATAGCTATAGCTCAGGAACTCAGGAAACAAGATAGCCCTGCAAGCAGTGCTAATTCAGGAGAAGGGAAACTGCTGCAGTTCAGGAACAAGGAATACTAAGGCTATGGGGTCAGGGTAGCACTGCAGGCAGTGCTAATTCAGGAACAGGGTAAACAGCAGCAGGTCTGGAACAAGGCATAATTAAAGCTCAGGAAACCCTAGAAACAAGAATAGCAAAAGCTCAGGGAACTCTGGAACCAAGGATTGGTCTCACCGGTAAACAGCTACAATGACCAACCTTTGCCTGAAGGGAGCTGGGGCTTAAAAGAGCCCACAGTAATCACATGCAGCTGGTGTGAGCAGGCTAGCAGCAGCCAGCCACAGGTGAGCTGAATTCCTCCACCCATCCTTGGCCTGCAGGGGTGGAGACAAAGCAGTGAACAGGGAATTATGGGTAATGGAGTTTCAGGCATGAGTAGGCTGGCTTTAAGTCTAAGCAGGCTGGCTTTCACAAAACCCGGCATGGATTGGGAATGGATGTCAATTCCCAAATAGTGTCCAAATGGCTGGAAGTCAAGATAGGCATGTAGGGGAGTGTCAGGAAGCATATTAGAACACTGGAGAGTCCCACAGTTCAGCCCCCTGGTGGTGGACACGAGGACACAGGGAGAGAATTTTGACAGTACTCCCCCTCCAAAGACCGTCTCCCGGAGTCTGGAACTGGATCTAAAGCCTTTGCTCCTAAGAATTAAGTCAATTCCCATCATAGATTCAGTGCACGCTATCAGAGGACTGAAGGTAAATTGTGATGTTCTGGAGAGTTGTAAATTAACCGCAGTATTGAAGGTAGAACTTGAAGAGTCCAAATCCAGTGACAAGGGCTTATAAGCCTGTATTAAATGTGTTTGAAGTCCTGATGATGACAGGCTAGAGTAGCACTCTGAAAACAAAGGCTGATTGACTGTAGGGTCAAAAGCAGATAACGGATTGGCAGGAGGCACAGAGGTCAAAGACAAACTGGCTGAAAATGAAGGAGGTGATAGGAAGCAGACCTGAAGTTCTGGCCCCGGAAGAAAATATACTAAAGATGCACATGCAGGAGACTTAGGAAGCAGGTATGCAGGAGACCCAGGCCCTGGAAGCTTACATGTTGAGAGTTTGGTCTCTGGTGCTGGAGGTTCAGTCTCTGAATGTATATGTATTGAGACCTCTCAAGGCTGAGAAACTGGAAGCACAGGGTCAAAACGTTGGCACAGTAGAGGCTCAAGTCCAGAAGGCAGGGAGCCTGGAAGCTCTGGTGCAGAAGGCGGGGAGCCTGGAAGCTCTGGTGCAGAAGGCAGGGAGCCTGGAAGCTCTGGTGCAGAAGGCAGGGAGCCTGGAAGCTCTGGTGCAGAAGGCAGGGAGCCTGGAAGCTCTGGTGCAGAAGGCAGGAAGCCTGGAAGCTCCGGTTCGGGAGTCACACAGGCTGGAATTCGATCTGTCTCTGTCTTCACTGACGTTTACTTGGCTCACCTTTTGCACTACCTTATCAGTACTTTTTCTCATCCACATTCTCCATCTCTCTTGTATTCACCTGTTATCTTCTATCTTTTTTTCTATATTTATCCTATCTTCTTCCTTTTCTTCACTCTTTTTCTAGATATTTTATAATTATATCACCTTGTACAGTGATATCGGTAATGTCCTTTGTTTTTCATTTTTTGATACAGTTTTTTGTTCTAATCTCCCCACCCTCGTATTCCATTCACTTCTCACAGTAACTTCTTTGTCGTCCAGTCCGCTTTCTATGCACATTTTTTTACTCACATTAGGGAGCATTCACGCATGCTCGGCGTCTTCCGGGTTTTCGTACACACGGACCGGACCTTACCGTTAGAAGCTCGTCGGTTTAATCTTAGCACCCATGGTTGGTAAGTTGCCGAATTTCTGGTTCTTCCCGCTTTTATTGGTATTTCCATCTGCTTCGCATGACTGTTCGGTTTACTTTTTGTAGTTTTCACCGCTATAACCACTCATGTAAGACGCTTGCGCTTTATTGCACATCTCTCTTTTGTAGATCACATTTATTAACACCCACATAGTCACTTCTAGTTTTCGTCGAGCCACGTCACAAATTCCTGTTGCACATCACCAACTCGGTTTCTTTTTCTTCCTCTTTTCCAGGTCACCCTGTATTTTAATTCCTAAAACGATAACGCTTAAAAGCTTGAAGCACTTCACTGTTGTCCTACCTGTAGGTATATTTCACACACTAACCTCACAGATCCCCTTATAGGTTTTTGCCTCTTAGACTCCTGAATTTTTTAGCATTCTACAGACATGTTTTATTTTCCTCGCAGATTCCCCCTGAAGAAGTGCAGTGTTGCACGAAATGCATCGGGGACTACTAAAACTTTTTGGAATACATTACCTATATAACCTTGGGATTTATGCTTGATAATCAGTCGCACAATAACATCATCATATGACGGAATATGATTAAAATGTTACAAGTTTGCTAAAACTGAAATTTGAATCTGAATAAAGACTACTATTACAGCAAATTACCTCTGGAGTACCAACTTACATCTTACTACGCACTTTTGTGCATTTAAGAGTGCCCAGGGATAGTCCTTACTCCTTGTAAGGCGTGCTCTATTCAATTGGAAGTCAAGATAGACATGTAGGGGAGTGTCAGGAAGCATATTAGAACACTGGAGAGTCCCACAGTTCAGCCCCCTGGTGGTGGACACGAGGGCACAGGGAGAGAATTGTGACAGATAGTGGAAGCAGACACAGAGATTGTACACACAGAGGATAGATGGTGCAGGCAGAGACACAGATAGTGGAAGCAGACACAGAGTTTGTATATACAGAGAATTGATGGTGCAAGCACAGACACAGATAGTGGTAGCAGACACAGAGATGGTATACACAGAGGATAGATGGTGCAGGCAGAGACACAGATAGTAGAGCAGACACAGAGATGGTACACACGGAATAGAGATGGTGCAGGCAGAGACACAGATCGTGGGAGCAGACCCTGAGATGGTACACTCAGAGAAAAGATGGTATAGGACTGCTGCAGAGGGACAGATAGTGGAAGCAGACACAGAGATGGTACACACAGAGAATAGATGGTGCAGGCAGAGACACAGATAGTGGAAGCAGCCACAGAGATGGTACACACAGAGGATAGATGGTGCAGGCAGAGACACAGATAGTGGAAGCAGACACGGAGATGTTACACACAGAGGATAGATGGTGCAGGTAGAGACACAGATAGTAGGAGCAGACACGGAGATGGTGCACACAAAAGAGACATGGTGCAGGCAGAGACATAGATAGTGGAAGTAGACACAGATATGGTACACACAGAGGATAGATGGTGCAGGCAGAGACATAGATAGTGGATGCAGACACAGAGATGTTGCACACAGAGGATAGATGGTGGAGGCAGAGATACAGATAGTGCAAGCAGACACAGAGATGGTACACACAGAGAATAGATGGTTTATGGCTGCAGGTAGAGGGAGAGATAGTGGAAGCAGACACAGACATGGTACACACAGAGAATAGATGGTATAGGGTTTCAGTCAGAGGGACAGATAGTGGAAGCAGACATAGAGATGGTACACATAGAGGTTAGATGGTGCTGGCAGAGACACAAAAAGTGGGGGCAGACACAGAGATGGTACACCCAGAGGATAGATGGTGCAGGCAGAGACACAGATAGTAGAACCAGACAAAGAGTTGGTACACACAGAAGATAGATGGTGCAGGCAGAGGGAGAGATAGTGGAAGCAGGCATAGAGATGGTACACACAGAAGAGAGATGGTTCAGGCAGAGACACAGATAGTGGAACCAGACACAGAGATGGTGCACACAGAGGATAGATGGTGCAGGCAGAGACACAGATAGTGGAACCAGACCCAGAAATGGGACACACAGAAGAGAGATGGTGCAGGTAGACACATAGATAGTGGAAACAGCCACAGAGATGGTACACACAGAGGATAGATGAGGCAGGCAGAGGGAGAGATAGTGTAAGCAGACATAGAGATGGTACACACATAGAATAGATGGTGCAGGCAGAGACACAGATAGTGGAAGTAGACACAGAGATGGTATATACAGAGAATAGGTGGTGCAGACACAGATACAGATAGTGGAAGCAGACACAGAGATGGTACACAAGGAGGATAGATGGTGCAGGCAGAGACTCAGATAGTGGAAGCAGACACAGAGGTGGTACACACAGAGAATAGATGGTGCAGGCAGAGATACAGATAGTAGGAGCAGACACAGAGATGTACACACGGAAGAGAGATGGTGCAGGCAGAGACACAGATAGTGGAAGCAGGCACAGAGATGGTACACACAGAGAATAGATGGTGCAGGCATAGCCACAGATAGTGGAAGCAGACACAGAGATGGTACAAGGAGAGGATAGATGGTACAGGTAGAGATACAGATAGTGGAAGCACACACAGAGATGCTATACACAGAGGATAGATGCTGCAGTCAGAGACAGAGGTAGTAGGAGCAGACACAGAGATGGTACACACGGAAGAGAGATGGTGCAGGCAGAGACACAGATAGTGGAAGCAGACACAGAAATGGTACACACAGAGAATAGATTGTGCAGGCAGAGACACAGATAGTGGAAGCAGACACAGAGATGTTACACACAGAGGAGAGATGGTGCAGGTAGAGACACAGATAGTAGGAGCCGACACAGAGATGGTGCACACAAAAGAGACATGGTGCAGGCAGAGACACAGATAGTGGAAGTAGACACAGAGATGGTACACACAGAGGATAGATGGTGCAGGCAGAGACATAGATAGTGGAAGCAGACACAGAGATGTTACACACAGAGGATAGATGGTGGAGGCAGAGATACAGATAGTGCAAGCAGACACAGAGATGGTACACACAGAGAATAGATGATATAGGGCTGCATGCAGAGGGAGAGATAGTGGAAGCAGACACAGACATGGTAGACACAGAGAATAGATGGAATAGGGTTTCAGGCAGAGGGACAGATAGTGGAAGCAGACACATAGATGGTACAGATAGAGGATAGATGGTGCAGGCAGAGACACGGGTAGTGGGAGCAGACACAGAGATGGTACACACAGAAGAGAGATGGTGCAGGCAAAGACACAGATAGTGGAAGCAGACACAGAGATGGTACACACACAGTATAGATGGTGCTTGCAGAGGGAGAGATAGCGGAAGCAGACATAGAGATGGTACACACAGATGAGAGATGGTGCTGGCAGAGACACAGATAGTGGAACCAGACACAGAGATGTTACACATAGAGGATAGATGTTGTAGGCAGAGACACAGATAGTGAGTGCAGACACAGAAATGGTACACACAGAAGAGAGATGGTGCAGGCAGAGACACTGATAGTAGAAGCAGACACAGAGATGGTACACACAGAGGATAGATGGTGCAGGCAGAGACACAGATAGTGGAAGCAGACACAGAGATGGTATATACAGAGAATAGATGGTGCGAGCACAGACACAGATAGTGGAAGCAGACACAGAGATGGTACACAGAGAGGATAGATGGTGCAGGCAGAGACACAGATAGTAGAAGCAGACATAGAGATGGTATACACAGAGGATAGATGGTGCAGGCAGAGACACAGATAGTAGGAGCAGACACAGAGATGGTACACACGGAATAGAGATGGTGCAGGCAGAGACACAGATAGTGGAAGCAGACACTGAGATGGTAAACACAGAGAATAGATGGCATAGGACTGCTGCAGAGGGACAGATAGTGGAAGCAGACACAGAGATGGTACACACAGAGAATAGATGGTGCAGGCAGAGACATAGATAGTGGAAGCAGACACAGAGATGGTACACACAGAGGATAGATGGTGCAGCCAGAGACACAGATAGTGGAAGCAGACACGGAGATGTTACACACAGAGGATAGATGGTGCAGGTAGAAACACAGATAGTAAGAGCAGACACAAAGATGGTGCACACAAAAGAGACATGGTGCAGGCAGAGACACAGATAGTGGAAGTAGACACAGAGATGGTACACAAAGAGGATAGATGGTGCAGGCAGAGACATAGATAGTGGAAGCAGACACAGAGATGTTACACACAGAGGATAGATGGTGGAGGCAGAGATACAGATAGTGCAAGCAGACACAGAGATGGTACACACAGAGAATAGATGGTATAGGGTTTCAGGCAGAGGGACAGATGGTGGAAGCAGACATAGAGATGGTACACATAGAGGATAGATGGTGCTGGCAGAGACACACAAAGTGGGAGCAGACACAGAGATGGTACACTCAGAAGAGAGATGGTGCAGGCAGAGACACAGATAGTGGAAGCAGACACAGAGTTGGTACACACAGAAGATAGATGGTGCAGGCAGAGGGAGAGATAGTAGAAGCAGACATAGAGATGGTCCACACAGAAGAGAGATGGTTCAGGCAGAGACACAGATAGTGGAACCAGACACAGAAATGGTACACACAGAAGAGAGATGGTGCAGGTAGACACATATATAGTGGAAGCAGACACAGAGATGGTACACACAGAGGATAGATGTTGGAGGCAGAGGGAGAGATAGTGTAAGCAGACATAGAGATGGTACACACATAGAATAGATGGTGCAGGCAGAGACACAGATAGTAGAAGCAGACATAGAGCTGGTACACATGAGGATAGATGGTGCAGGCAGAGACACAGACAGTGGAAGCAGACACAGAGATGGTATATACAGAGAATAGATGGTGCAGGCACAGATACAGATAGTGGAAGCAGACACAGAGATGGTACACACAGAGAATAGATGGTGCAGACAGAGACACAGATAGTGGAAGCAGACATAGAGATGGTACACGCAGAGAATAGATGGTGCAGGCAGAGATACAGATAGTAGGAGCAGACACAGAGATGGTACACACAGAGGATAGATGGTACAGGCAGAGACACAGATTGTGGAAGCAGACACAGAGATGGTACAAACAGAGGATAGATGGTGCAGGACTGCAGGTTGAGGAACAGATGTAGTCACAGAAAAGATGTTGCAGAGAGAGGGTGAGATGGTTCATGCAGAGACACAGATAGTGCA
The DNA here is from genome assembly GCF_964261635.1 of Lissotriton helveticus. Classification (NCBI taxonomy): domain Eukaryota; kingdom Metazoa; phylum Chordata; class Amphibia; order Caudata; family Salamandridae; genus Lissotriton; species Lissotriton helveticus. The sequence goes on from NC_136067.1 coordinate 657,580,001, forward strand.
AGCACACATAGACGTGGTACACTCACAGGATAGATGGTGCAGGGCTGCAGGAAGAGACTGTATGATTTGCTACTTTGGTCAGACACTGTTGCTGTACCTTCAACTTTATTATGAAGTGAATCATTGTTTACATCATGTAGTTGTTGTAATTGCTATGTAGTATGTTAGTAGTAGTCTATAACATGTTTTTTTACTTTACAATAGATTTAAAGAAAATACTAAAGAAAATCAAGATGCCTATTAAAGAGGAGACGAGAAGAAAGTATAAAACGGCTTACTTTTCCAAGACCACACAATTACAAGATGCATCCAGACAACATTGTACAGAGAAAAAGAAGAATGCTCCTGGTAAGACAACCAAGGATTTTCTAAGGAAATTAACAGTAAGGACCAAAAATGCAAATGATGTTGCAAAGATGAATAAATCTTCAAAAACAACGAAAAGAAAAGTATTAGAGAGAAAAGAAGGTGGAAAAGTGTGTGACAATGAGAACATCTTTAGTAATAGACGAAGGACTCAATTTGTTGAAATAAGGAAGAAAATGATTTATAACAGAATTATCTTAAATTTATTGAAAAGTGGAAAGATTTATAAAAGGAAAACTGCTATTTATAAGCAAAAAAAATGAATCGAAGGTGTTGTGGATAAAGCGTTAAAATTAAAAAAGAAATTATAAATGTTAGTAATCAATAGACTTCGTACACTAGACAAGGCAATTAATGTTTTGAAAGGGAAAAGTAAGTGGAAACGACTAATTAATAGAACTAATTTCTGTAATGTTTTTTCTGGAGAATGGAAGCTTAGTTCAAGTTCTGAGCCATTTTTTAGCGAAGAAAGTTACTTTCATATTAATGATTTGTTGCAGGCAGTTGACACCAGTGGTCGAGCATATGAGGTGAAGGATGGTTGTCCGATTGAAAAAGAGAAAATTGTACCAAGAAATGCAGAAGAGGTGTTAGCTGCTGAAGTTTTAGGGAGACGTGCTAAGGCTCCAGTGTACACTTGGAATTGTAGTAGTATTTGTAGTGTACGGCAGGATTCAATTGATTTTTTCCGCAATTTCTTACGTAAGTATAGTAAGAAAAGTATTAAACAGAAGTTTAAGATGTTGCAAGAATTAGACTGCTGCCTAGTTAGAGAAAAAAAACAGGTTTGCAAGGTCATTGACTGGCTTGTCTTTCTAAAAAAGTATGTCAGAGTGTTTTTCACCATTTTAGGATGTTAGCAGTGCATCATACTGAAGTGAGAAAATTAGTGAGATGGTTGTATTATGCAAAAAGTGCAGCACTTAAGCTGAAACAGTTAAACAGTGCTCTTTTATATGGATCTGTATTAGATGTAAAGAATATTTGTGAAGACATTGAGGTTAGTTATTTTTCAGAAAAAGAGGCCATTTACTTTGGTTTTGAATTTGTGTGTGAAGTAATTTGATTGGTTATGTACGGGGATATGTGTGAAAAATGAGATCGAAACTCGGCCATTTTGTGTTTGTAGTGTCTGAGGTACATTTGTGAGGAATTTTTGGATTTCAATTTCTGGTGTGAGATTCACACAGTACTAAATTTTCTACAGCATTCTAAAAGGTGAGTTGTTAATTTGTAAGGGGAACTATGTTGTACACTTTAAGTTAATAAGAATAATGCTTTTTAATGTGGAAGTTTATTACTCTCACTGTCTTTCTGTCTCTCTCTTTTTATACTACCCTAACAGCAATGGTGGATCTGAATGAGGAGTCAGTTGACATCATTCTTGAAATTTCTGCGACTTTTATTGAGGACTTGAATGTTCCTGTTGATGACAGTACTCATGACGAAGACCTTTTTGATGGAGGAGATCGCATGGGGGATTTTTATGATCAATCTTTGGATTCTGAATTAATTGAATGTTTGGAGTTTATTGAGTTCCAGGATTCTTTTTTGGGAGACTTTCGATGAGGAAATTCCTGATGATTTAATGTTAGAAGTTCCTTTAAATTTCGAAAATTCAGAAGAATAAATTTATATTTAGTAATTAAAAATTGTTTGAGAAATTATACTTTTTTAAATGTAATTTATGAGGTAGTGGCCAAGTGATTGTGGTATAAAATGAGACTTGTAGTATAGAGTGCAACATTTTTGTGTAACATAGTAAGTTTACTCATAGTTACTCCCCTTCTCACACTATACTTTCTTCTGTGTGTATCTGACATCTTTTCATTTTTATGTATTTTTTCCATCACTCTACCTCACTTACTGTCCTTTTCTCATTGAAATCCAGAGTTCCTTTTTTTCAAACCAGTTTTGTAACTCTCTCCATCCCCTCACTGTTCTTCTCTGAAGGACTTCAAAGGTTAAAAAAAATATTTTAAAAAAATAATAATTTGCTAGGTCCGGGCACGGGAGTGCTCGTAGAGTGCACGGTGAGTGCTCGGAGAGCGAACCCTATCGCCGCCATTTTGTGGTTTCAGAAGAGAGTGAAAAATAAAGGTTGAAAACATGAAAAGGGGGCAGGGTAGAGTGTCCCTGACCCCCTAGGCCTTCTCAGGGGGTCCCGGAAGGACTCCAAAGGTGAAAAAAAATGTTTATTAAAAAAAAATTAAAAAATTTGCTAGGTCCGCGCACCCGCCATTTTGTGGTTTCAGAAGAGAGTGAAAAATAAAAGTTGAAAACGTGAAAAGGGGGCAGGGAAGAGTGTCCCTGACCCCCTATGCCTTCTCAGGGGGTCCCTGAAGGATTCCAAAGGTGAAATAAAATGTTTATTTAAAAAAAACAAAAAAAACGGAAGGTGCGCGCACGGTGAGTGCTCGGTGAGTGCTCGGTGCGCGGACCTCTCTAAAAATTAATAAAACAAAATACAGTTAAAAATCAAATTTGAGTGTTTAGATGTTAGTTGGCTCTAAAAAAAACGTTGTGTTCATTGTGTGTTTGTTTGTACCTACAAGTAAGTACCAATGTAGAGTCTTAAGTTACAGAAGAAGGTTCTGTTCCCCTCACCTGTGAAATGTACACCATCTCCTCTATAAATGCCTTGCATGTTGTAACACAAGTTGTTGTGGTATATAGAACCCATGCCATAGTCTCTGAGGAAAGCAGAAACAGACTTTTCACATGTTTCCTTGCTTTCTCAATCTGTGGACAAAATTGGTTGGACCATTTCCATTTTTGCCTTTGGTATATATTAGAATATACCAAGGTAGTTTTTGGAAAAAGTGACATTAATTGTCCAAAGGTGTCCTTTAAAAGCATTTCCAGACCTACCCCAGTCAAAGTGCCCAGGTCCTTGCCACCACAGTGCACAATTATGAGGTCAGGGTGTGGAAGATGCATAAAGGATTTTACCAATGGCATCAATTGGTGACATCTCAATCCTCCCTGGCCAATCCACATAATGTCCGCATTTGGTAAATCAAGTTTGTGAAAGCGTCTTTTTGCTACATACCTTTCACCCCAGAAAATATAGCTATGTCCTACTATCCAGACTTTTAGCATCTTGAAGGCAGATGTGGTTGTACTCAGATGAGTTGTGGAAATGAAATGGCAGTTTGAAAGTAGGAGTTTAAAAACAAAAGTGGTTGAGACTCAGTGCACTTGAAAAAGAAGAAATGATTGGTGGTTTCTGATAATTTAAGATTGGAAACTAGGGTGCATCCTACTGTTTTTTTAAAGTAATTATACTATTGGTTTAGAAAAAGTAATTGAATAGAACATCGCACAGGATAAGCTGGAATACTGATAAGCCAAACACACTTGCTGGTTTGGTTTGCAACATTGAGAGATGAACATTTAACCTTTTGAGTTCAGATAGGTGTTCTATGGAGAGGTGCCATGGTAACAGGCAGAGAGAGCAGTGGGGTGATGGGTGAAGAAAAGGTGAGATTGAAAGTGTTTGAATGTTGAACCAATTAAAATGTTAGTTTGGTTTTGAATTTGTGTGGGAAGAAATTTCATTGGTTATGTTCTTAGATATGTGTGAAAAATGAGAGGTAATCAGGGCCATTTGTGGTTGCAGTGTCTGAGGTACATTTCAGAGATTCTACTGAAGAAAATCTGGTGTGTTTTTGGTCTGTTCTCAATCTTCAAAAGCATTTTTAAAGGTGAGTTATTAATTTGTGAGGGAATATATGTTGTGTATTTTAAGTTAAAAATAAAAATGAGTTGCAATGTGGAAGTTACTCACTCTCCCGCTCTTTCACTGTCTCTCACTGTCTTCCTTTCTGTCCAACAGTGTTCTTTTTCCTTCTTCGGTTTCTCTATAAATCCTGCTGGCATAAAGTAATGCTGCAAATTGGAAATGTATTTTGAAAATGACTCAGGTTTCTGCACTGTATTGTAGCGCTGAAATAGATAGCATGTGTTCTGTCTCTTAATTGTTTTAGGGCCAGATGTAGGTAAATATATTTTACCGACTCATAAATACCGAATTTTACCGATTCGGTATTTATGAATCGGTAAAATATAAGGAGGGAGATGTAGGTAAATCCAGATGTGGATTTACCGAATCTGTAAAAGTCTGTATTTACCGATTCGGTAAATACCGACCGGTAATGCCCATTCATTCCTATGGGCTTTGAAGCCCATAGGAATGAATGGGCATTACCGATTCGGTATTTACCGAATCGGTAAATACCGAATTTCACAAGGGTGCAGGGGGTGTCACTTTGACACCCTCTAGCACCCCCAAAACAGGTTCGGGTGCCATGTGGCAGGCATACCTGCCCTAAGGGCAGGTCTGCCTGTCATATGGCACAGGTGTGCATGCACACATGTGCATGCACACCGGAATCGATATTTTACCATCAAATTGGATTTGATGGTAAAATACCGATTCGGTAAGGCTTGTGGGACTCAGAAGAGTCCCACCTACATATCAAATTTACCGATTCGGTAAAAATACCGATTCGGTATTTTACAGAATCGGTAAATTTACCGATCGGTAAATTTACCGATTCTGTAAAATATGCCCCCTACATCTCAAATTCCATTTACCAGTCGGTAACGGCCGAATTCGGCCGTTACCGACCGGTAAATGCCTACATACATCTGGCCCTAAGTGTGGTAAATGAGTTTTGGTAAAAAGTTTGGTTTTAACATTTTTGACCAGGATCACACTGAGGGCCAGATGTAGGTAATTGTCATTTACCGATTCTTAAATACCGAATTTTACCGATTCGGTAATCAAGAATCGGTAAATGAGATGTAGGGAAAAAATTCGGTATTATTTACCGAATCGGTAAAATTTGGTATCGGACATTCGGAATTTACCGAATCTGTATTTACCGAATCGGTATTTACCGAATCAGTATTTCCCATTCATTCCTATGGGCCAAAAGGCCCATAGGAATGAATGGGAAATACCGAATCGGTAAATTCCGAATCGGTAAATACCGATTCGGTAAATTCCGAATCGGAAAGCAAGCAAAAGTGAAATTAAGAAAACAGCCAATCAGGTGCTACAACCCTCCCCCTCCCTACCAGGAAGTGGCTACCCAGGCAGCTGCAATTAATTAGAAGGTTCTGGAGAGGCAGTCAGAGCTGAGCAGAGACACAGAGCAGCAGGGACAGTTGTATTTTAAGGTTTACCAACAGCATACATGGCAAGCAGCAGTGAAAGTCAGAAGGCAGAAAGAAAGAGGAAAATAAAGTTCAGCAGCATGGAGCTGCAGGTACTTGTGGAGGAGGTAGTGCGAGTGCACAACAAACTTTTTGGCAGGCACTCCCTCACTGTTCCTGAGTCTGCCAAACGAAAAATCTGGCTGGCAATTGCAGAAAAAGTTAATGCAGTGGGAGTCACATCCAGGAATATTGAGGATTTAAAAAAAAGATTTTATGACATCCGGAGCCTCACCAAGAAGAAGATGTCAGAAATACACAAGCAGGCTGGTGTCACCGGTGGAGGCAGGAACCCAGCGCCCCCCTGACTGACCTGGAGGAGTTGGTGGCCTCAACCATCGAGGCAGACAGCGTCTTGGGACTTGGAGATGTGGACAGCTCAGCCAGAGCAACAGAAAAAGGTAAGACGCATGCGCAGCATGACACCCCATACCAACCTGCTTCCCTTTACCCTTTGTGGACAAGCCAACCCCAGTCCAGTACTGCCAGCACGATACAGGAGCAATGCATAATCGGAAATGTAGTCAGCTAATGTAAGACCATGTGTAACTGCGCAGACATCAGCAAGTCACTGAAAGTAATGCAGATAAATGAAAGTGAAATGTGTATAGCATTTATTGTAGTGACTGTGACACAGTAGCACTCAGTTGATATACGCTTATTTATACCTAGGGGCAAAATCAGGCAGTCGACCCACAGAGACAGAAGGGACTGCACCTGCGAGGGAGGAGAGTGAGGAAGCAGGGCCAAGCCAAGTACAAGCCTCGCAGGAGGAGGGTTACACGACTGGCAGCGCATGAAGAGGACACTGTACAGACCCCAGAGTTGCCGCACTCCGCACAGCTTTCACAATCCCCTCCCTTGGTATTCTCACCAGAAACCTCCCCATCACTGTTCCTGTCCACTCCTGCAACCCCACCAGCCAGGAGGCGTGTCGTGGCCCTACTACCAGTAATGGAGGCAGCAGAGGGTGAGGCTCAAGTCACTGTAGATGCGAGTTCTGCAGCACTGCAGTCCACCAATGAGCCAGTCACAGCGCGCAGAAGACAACGCAGACCCAGCAGTGCAGGTAGATGTGGAGATGGCACTGTGTTCCGTGGGCTGGAGGGGAGCATGGTGCGCATACAAAGGATGCAGGGCAAATCCATCCAAGCCTGCCATCGCCAATTCCGAGTCCTGAATGAGAAAATAGGAGACATGGGGAAGGGCATGAGTGACATTGTTGAGTCCAATAAGGAGGTTGCAAAAACAAATGCGGACATTGCAGCAGGGATGCAGCAGATGAGCAACTCTATCTCACAGCTCTGCTCCAAACTGGACAGTCTGGAACACACAAGGCACAGGGAGGCCCGTGTCCACAATATGGCCATCAATCGTCTGGCCACTGCCACATCCCTGCTATGCCGTAGGGGCATACATATGCAGGAGGCCTTGACACAGAACACGGCTGAGGTCACCAGGGGCATGGCCAGAATCACAAGTGCACTAGAGGCTATGATGATTTCACACACTGCACAAAATCCTGCCCTGGACATGGCAGAGGCTGACGACAGTAGTAGCCGGAGCAGCATGGCAAGCACTGTAGTGGAGCCACGGAGGAGTAGCAGGCGCCCAGCTGAGGCTGCAGGGCATGCCGAACACAGTGACCCACATCCTAGTGGCTCAGGGAAGCGCGGCCGCAAGTGACATTGCCGGTCATGGATGAAGTAACCCGGGACATACAGTCCCCACGTTTATAATGTTTATTTTGTTGCACTTCAGTGCTTGAACGTTGTGGCAACATTAAATTACGTTGTTCTCATTCACAACCTGTCTGTGTCTCATTACTTACTCAGAAATAGTTGCGTGTAATCTCCTCACGTCTGTATCTGCCATCACTTGGTGTTGACACTCCAGCAGGTTGTGTTTCTGGCACAGCAATGTCATCGTCATGATCCTCATAGTCTGACAACTCCACCTCAGTACCCTTCTTCACAGCAAGGTTGTGCAACATAGCACACGCAGCAATGATCTTACAGCAGGTGATGGGGGTATACTGCCTTGCACCTCCGCTCTTGTGCAAGCATCTGAACCTGCTTTTCCAGATACCAAAGGTACGCTCCACGACATTCCTTGTGCTCTTGTGGGCCCGGTTATATCTCCTTTGGCTGGGTGTTGAGGGGTTGAGGTAGGGGGTGAGTATGAAGGAGCGGAGGGCATATGCACTGTCTCCTAAAAGTAAATGGGAATACATTACTCACATGCATACATGTACTTCTTACTGCAATTGGTGTTATGGTGGTCGGTCACTGTGTCTTACCTAGGAGGTATCCTTCACCAAATTCCCCTGCAGTCAGCCGTGCATAGATGCCGCTGTTTTGAAATATATAGGAGTCGTGGGTACTCCCAGGAAATTTTGCCACAAGGTCAGTGATGGCACACTTTGCATTGCAAATCACCTGCACATTGATGGTGTGGGTGGACTTCCTATTCCTGTAAATATATTCGGTGGCAGCAGGGGGACAAATGGGAATGTGCGTGCCATCTATGCAGCCAATTATATTGGGGAATCGAGCCATCTGGTGAAAGTCAGATATTGTTTGGACCAGTTCCGCATGGGTTGCAGGAAAAGATATGTAATGGTCCATCCTCTGTAACATGGCTTCAAGGAATTTGTAGAACAACCTTGACAGGCTGCTCTGGGTCACCCCACCTACTGCAGCAACCACGCTCTGGTAGCTCCCAGATGCAAGCAGGTGTAGGCTGCACAGCACCTGCATGTGGGGTGGAATAGCATGTGCCCTTGGGGTAGTATGCTCCAACAGTGGGTGAAGGTCCCTAATGAGGTCCGTGATGGTGTCTGGGGCCAACCTGTACCTCTGGAGTATCTCTGCCTCTGTGAGCATGAACAAGGTGACCCTCTGTCTATAGACCTGCTCCTCTCTCTGCCATTCCCTCTCTCCTTCCTCCTGTAGCCATAGCCGACTTGCAATGACATAAAAAGCCCCCATTGTGCAAGAAGAATTGCATTTTGGGTCCTTTTTTATAGGCTGCACCTGGTTACCAGCTGATTTCAATCCATGGTAAATACCGACTCTTAAATACCGAATTTCAAGCAAATTCGGTATTTAAGAGCTTCCCTACATCTCAATATTCATTTTTACCCCTTCTTATTTACCGAATCGGTATTTTACCGATTCGGTAACTTTTCCGATTCGGTAAATTTACCGATTCAGTAATTTTTCCGATTCGGTATTTTACCGATTCGGTAACTTTACCGATTCGGTAAATTGACTGATTCTGACGATTTTCGCTTTCCTACATCCCAATTGCTCAATACCGGTCGGTAACGGCCGAAAATACCGCTTTTCGGCCGTTACCAACCGGTAAAGGGCTACCTACATCTGGCCCTGAGTGTCTGTGTAAATTAAAGAATTATATTTTCACCTTTTACTATAATCTCTCCTGTCTCTTTTCACAGTCTATCTCCCTCTGGTTATACTCTTTTCTTTCATGAAAATATTGTGTCTTATGTTTGGATGTAATGCTGGCAAAAAGTAATGCTGCAAATTGGAAATGTATTTTGGAAATGAGTCAGGTTTCTGCATTGTAATGTAGTGGTCATTTATATGGCGCCATCTCACCCTCTGCCTCCGCCATCTCTCCCTTTGCCTGTGCCATCTCACCCTCTGCCTGTGCCATGTCTCTCTCTGCCTGCGCCATCTTACCCTCTGCTTGCGCCATGTTTCGCTCTGCCTGTGCCATCTCTCCCTCTGCCTGTGCCATGTCTCTCTCTGCCTGCCGCATCTCACCCTCTGCTTGCGCCATCTCACTCTCTGCCTGCGCCATCTTACCCTCTGCCTGCGCCATCTCTCCCCCTGCCTGCACCATCTCACCCTCTGCCTCTGCCATCTCTCCCTTTGCCTGTGCCATCTCACCCTCTTCCTGTGCCATGTCTCTCTCTCTGTCTGCACCATCTTACTCTCTGCTTGCGCCATCTCACTCTCTGCTTGCGCCATCTCACTCTCTGGCTGCGCCATCTCTCTGTCTGCCTGCGCCATCTCACCCTCTGTTGGCACCATCTCTCTCTCTGCTTGCGCCATATACCCTCTGTGTGCACCATCTCTCCCCTCTGTCTGCACCATCTCCCCTCTGCCTGCAGCATCTCTGCCTGCGCCATTTTTCCCTCTGCCTGCTTCATCTCTCCCTCTGCCTGCGCCCTCTCTCCCTCTGCCTGTGCCATCTCTTCCTCTGCCTACGCCATCTCACCGTCTGCCTCCGCCATCTTTCCCTTTGCCTGTGGTATCTCACCCTTTGCCTGTGCCATGTCTCTCTCTGCCTTGGCCATCTTACCCTCTGCTTGCGCCATCTCACACTCTGCCTGCGCCATCTCACTTTCTGGCTGCGCCATCTGTCCCTTTGCCTGCGCCATCTCTCCCTCTGCCTGCAGCATCTCTCCCTCGGCCTGCGTCATCTCTCTTTCTGCCTGTGCCATCTCACCCTCTGCCTGCGCCATCTCACCCTCTGCCTGCGCCATCTCACCCCCTGCCTGCACCATCTCCCCTCCGCCTGCATCATCTCTCCCCTCTGCCTGCACCATTTCACCTTCTGCCTGCGCTATGTTACCCTCTACCTGTGCCATCTCATCCTGTGCCTGTGCCATTTCTCCCTCTGTCTGTGCCATCTCTCCCTCTGCCTGCACCATCTCTTCCTCTGCCTGCGTCATCTCCCCTTTGCCTGCACCATCTCTCCCTCTGTATTCACCATCTCTCCCTCTGCCTGTGCCATGTCTGTCTTTACCTGCGCCATCTCACCCTCTGCTTGCGCCATCTCACTCTCTGTCTGCACCATCTCACCCTCTGCTTGCGTCATCTCACTCTCTGCCTGCGCCATATCACCCTCTGCCTGTGCCATCTCTCCCCCTGCCTGCGCCATCTCACCCTCTGCTTCCGCCATCTCTCCCTTTGCCATCTCACCCTCTGCCTGTGCCATGTCTCTCTCTGACTGCGCCATCTTACCCTCTGCTTGTGCCATCTGACTCTGTGCTTGTGCCATCTCACTCTCTGGCTACCATCTCTCTGTCTGCCTGCGCCATCTCACCCTCTGTCGACACCATCTCTCCCTCTGTTTGCGCCATATCCCCTCTGCCTGTACCATCTCTCCCCTCTGTCTGCAACATCTCCCCTCTGCCTGCAGCATCTCTGCCTCTGCCTGTACCATTTTTCCCTCTGCCTGCGCCATCTCTCCCTCTGCCTGCGCCATCTCTCCCTTTGCCTGCGCCATCTCACCCTCTGCCTCCGCCATCTTTCCCTTTGCCTGTGCTATCTCACCCTTTGCCTGTGCCATGTCTGTCTCTGCCTTGGCCATCTTACACTCTGCTTGCGCCATCTCACTCTCTGCCTGCGCTATCTCACTCTCTGGCTGCGCCATCTGTCCCTATGCCTGTGCTATCTCTCCCTCTGCCTGCGTCTTCTCTCCCTTTGCCTGCGCCATCTCTCCCTCTGCCTGCAGCATCTCTCCCTCGGCCTGCGTCATCTCTCTCTCTGCCTGCGCCATCTCATTCTCTGCCTGCGCCATCTCTCCCTCTGCCTGCGCCATCTCACCCTCTGCCTGCACCATCTCCCCTCTGCCTGCATCATCTCTCCCCTCTGCCTGCACCATTTCACCCTCTGCCTGCACTATGTTACCCTCTACCTGTGCCATCTCTCCCTTTGCCTGTGCCATCTCACCCTCTGCCTGTGCCATGTCTCTCTCTGCCTGCGCCATCTTACCCTCTGCGTGCGTCATGTTTCTCTCTGCCTGTGCCATCTCTCCCTCTGCCTGTGCCATGTCTGTCTTTGCCTGCGCCATCGCACCCTCTGCTTGTGCCATCTCACTCTCTGCCTGCGCCATCTCACCCTCTGCCTGCGCCATCTCTCCCTCTGCCTGTGCCATCTCTGTCTTTGCCTGCGCCATCTCACTCTCTGCTTGCGCCATCTCACTCTCTGCCTGCGCTATCTCACCCTCTGCTTGCGCCATCTCACTCTCTGCCTGCGCCATGTTTCGCTCTGCCTGCGCCATCTCTCTCTCTGCCTGTGCCATGTCTGTCTTTGCCTGCGCCATCTCACCCTCTGCTTGCGCCATCTCACTCTCTGTCTGCGCCATCTCACCCTCTGCTTGCGCCATCTCACTCTCTGCCTGCGCCATCTCACCCTCTGCCTGTGCCATCTTTGCCCCTGCCTGTGCCATTTCACCCTGTGCTTCCGGCATCTCTCCCTTTGCCTGTGCCATCTCACTCTCTGCCTGTGCCATGTCTCTCTCTGCCTGCGCCATCTTACCCTCTACTTGCGCCATCTCACTCTGTGCTTGAGCCATCTCACTCTCTGGCTGCGCCATCTCTCCGTCTGCCTGCGCCATCTCACCCTCTGTCGGCACCATCTCTCCCTCTGTTTCCACCATATACCCTCTGCCTGCACCATCTCTCCCCTCTGTCTGCACCATCCTCCCTCTGCCTGCAGCATCTCTGCTGCCTCTGCCTGCGCCATTTTTCCCTCTGCCTGCGCCATCTCTCACTCTGCCTGCGCCATCTCTCCCTCTGACTGCGCCATCCCTCCCTCTGCCAGCGCCATCTCACCCTCTGCCTCCGCCATCTTTCCCTTTGCCTGTGCTATCTCACCCTTTGCCTGTGCCATGTTACTCTCTGCCTGTGCTATCTCTCCCTCTGCCTGCGCCTTCTCTCCCTTTGCCTGCGCCATCTCTCCCTCCACCTGCAGCATCTCTCCCTCGGCCTGCATCATCTCTCTCTCTGCCTGCGCCATTTCATTCACTGCCTGTGCCATCTCTCCCTCTGCCTGCGTCATCTCTCCCTCTGCCTGTACCATCTCTCCCTCCGCCTGTGCCATCTCTATCTCTGCCTGCGCCATCTCTCCCTCTGCGTGCGCCTTCTACAAGCTGCCTGCACCATCTCTCCCTCTGTCTGCATCATCTCTCCCTCCGCCTGCACCATCTCTCCCTCCGTGTGCGCCATCTCTCTTTATGCCTGTGCCATTTCACCCTCTGCCTGCGCCATGTCACCGTCTATCTGCTTCATCTCATCCTCTGCCTGTGCCATCTCTCCCTCTGTCTGTGCCATCTCTCCCTGTGCCTGCGCCATCTCTCCCTCTGCCTGTGTCATCTCACCCTCTGCCTCCGCCATCTCTCCCTCTGCCTTGGCCATGTAATTCTCTGTCTGCATTATCTCTCCTTGTGCTTGTGCCATCTTCCCTCCGCCTGCACTATCTCTCCCTCTGCCTGTACCATCTCCCCTCTTCCTGCACCATCTCTTCTTCCGCTTGCGCCATCTCTCCCTTTGCCTGTGCCATCTCATTCTCTGTCTGTGCCATGTCTCTCTCTCTGCCTGGGCCATCTTACCTTCTGCTTGCACCATCTAACTCTCTGCCTGTTCTCTGTCTATCCTCTGTCTGTATCAGTTTAGTCTCTGCCTGCATTATTTTATTTTCTGTCTATACCGTCCTTCTTCTTTTGTCTGCACCTTCTGCCTGTATCTTCTCATGTACATCTGGAGAGGCCTATTATGATATGGCTGCTGGTGTGTATTAGAAATCATGACCTTGTTTAATGTTTCTCTGTGTGTAGTTTTGCACCCTCTGCTTTTACCATTTTATCTTTGTCTTCACTATCTCCCCCTGTGTGCTCTAATTTGCCTCTGCATGTAGCATTTGTTTCACAGTTTCTAGCATTTTTCTTTGTTGTACCATGTTATCCTCTGTGTGTACCTTGTCTGTGTCTGCTTGCACTATGTGTTTGTGTGCTTGAAGCATCTCACCCTCTCTCTGCACCATCTTTTTTGTGAGAACACCATATGTCCCTGTGTCTGCAGCCCTGTACCATGTATCCTCTGCCTTTAGTAGTTTAGTCTATGCATGCATTATCTTATTTTATGTCTTTGCTATCCCTCTCTCTCTGCCTGCATCCTCTGCCTGCACCCTCTGTTTGTACTATTTTATCTCTGTCTGCACTATCTCCTCCTCTGTGTGCTCTAATTTGCCTCTGCATGTAGCATTTGTCTCACTGTATCAAGCATTTCTTCTGTGTTGTACCATTTTATACTTAGTGTGTACCATGTCTGTGACTGCTTGCACTATCTGTGTATCTACTTGAAATATCTCACCCTCTCTCTGCACCATCTTTTTTTTACTACACCATTTGTTGCTCTGCCTGCAGCCCTGTACCATTTATCCTCTGCCTATACCTGTTTAGTCTATGCATGCATTATCTTATTTTCTGTCTATGCCATCCCTCTCTCTCTGCCTGCATCCTCTGCCTGCACCCTCTAATGTACATCTACAGAGTTCTATTACAATATGACTGCTGGTGTGTATTAGACACTGCTATCATGTTAAATCTTTTTGTTTCTCTGCCTGTAGGTTCGCATCCTCTGCTAGTACCATTTTATCTCTGTCTTCACTATCTCCCCCTCTGTGTGTAGCATTTGTCTCACTGTTTCAAGCATTTCTTCTCTGTTGTATCATTTTATTCTCAGTGTGTACCATGTCTGTGACTGCTTGCACTATCTGTGTGTCTGCTTGAAATATCTCACCCTCTCTCTGCACCATCTTTTTTCGGACTACACCATCTGTCCCTCTGCCTGCAGCTTTGTATCATCTCTCCTCTGCCTGTTCCAGTTTAATCTCTGACTGCATTATGTTATTTTCTGTCTATACCGTCCCTCTCCCTCTGCATGCACCCTCTGCCTGCACCCTCTTATGTACATCTGCAGAGGCCTATTATGATATGGCTGCTGGTGTGTATTAGACAGTGCCATCATATTAAATCTTTCCTGTCTTTGTGCCTGTAGTATTGCACCCTCTGCTTGTATCATTTTATCTCTGTTTGTACTTTCTTTCCTTTTGTGTTGTAAATCACCTAAATCATGAAGTTATTCATGAATTACTAGATGTACTTGTACAAAGTTCTATGCAGTATGTGTCTTAGGCCTTTTCATTTCCAAATTGTAATTATGTTGTGCGAATTAGATACTGGGTGTGCTGAACCCTGAAATACCATTCTCAGCAAATTACTCTATAATGTTGAAACACTACTGCACTGCTATAAACTCATAAACAGCACTCACTGCCTGATTTCCTACTCTGGTCAGACATAGTTGCTGTGCTTTAAACTTACTTATGAAATAAACCAGTGTTTATATCATTTAGTGTTTCTAATTGCTATGTAGTGTGTTAGTAGTGGTCTATAACATGTTATTTTTTCTTCACAACAGATTATAATTATCTACAGAAAGAAAAAGGGATATGCCTACGAAGGAGGCAAAAAGAAAAAAATATAAACAGGCTTTATTCTCCAAGAAAACACAATTAGAAGATTTATCCCAAAAACAATGTTCAGAGAAAAAGAAGAATGCTCCTGGTAAGCCAACTAAAGATGTTATAAGGAAATTAACCCAATGTAAAAAAAATGGTGGATAATGTGCAAAAGAAGAAACATTCATCTGTAACTACAAAGAAAAAGCAGAGCCCCCCCAAAAAATGTTGGAAATGTACATGGAGATGATTTGGTCTATAGTAATAGACGCAAAAATCAGTTCATTGACATTCGTAGGCGAATGTTTTATAACAGAGTTGTTTTAAATTTATTAAAAAGTGTAAAGAATTGTAAAAGGAAAACTATTTTTTACAAGAAAAAGAAAACTATAGAGATGATAGTTGATCAGGCTTTTGCAGTGACTTTTTTTATATATTTTAGTAATCAATAGAATTCATACACTAGACAAGGCAATCAATGTTTTAAAAGCAAAAAGTAAGTGGAAAAGAGTAATTAATAGGAATAATTTTTGTGATGTTTTTTCTGGAGAATGGAAGCATAGTTCAAGCTGTGAGCCATTTTTTAATGAAGAAACCTACTTTCAGACTAATGATTTGTTGCATGCAGTTGACATCAGTGGTTGAGCATATGAGGTGAAGGACGGTTGTCCAATTGAAAAAGAAAAAATTGCGCCTAGAAATGCAGAAGAGGTGTTAGCTGATGAAGTTTTAGGGAGACGTCCTAAGGCTCCGGTGTACACTTGGAATTGTAAAAGTATTTGTAGTGTGCGACAGGATTCAATTGATTTGTTTCACAATTTCTTACGTAAATATACTAAGAAAAGTCTAAAACAAAAGATTAAGATATTGCAAGAATTAGATCCTTGCAGATTGAGAGAAAAAACAGGATTGCATGGGCATTCACTGGCTTGTCTTTCTAGAAAAGTATGTCAGAGTGTTTTTCATCATTTTAGGATGTTAGCAGTGCATCATACTGAAGTGAGGAAATTAGTGAGAAGGTTGTATTATGCAAAAAGTCCAGCACTTAAGCTAAAACAGTTACACCGTGCTCTTTTGCATGGATCTGTATTAGATGTAAAGAACGTTTGTGAAGAAATTGAGTTTTGTTATTTTGGTGAAAAAGAGGACAGTGCAGAAACTGATGCAGTAATAGAAGGTAATGTGGATGAAAATATACAGAATTTAAGTACAGAACATTTTGACCAAGAAATTACAAAGTTTAAGGTCATTTCAAGTGAAAGGCCAAATTTTTCTTGTGTGTGTTGTCGACAAACTCATTATAAGAATCAGACTAGGTTAGTTGATTTATATGTTAAAAGTGAAAAGGAAAATAATAATGAGTGGAAAGATTTTGCAACTTATTTGTTGGTGGAGAATTGTTTTGATTTTGGTTCTGATCAACGTATTTGTAAATATTGTTATAATAAATTAAATGATAGCAAAACGCCTGCTAGAGCTGTACATAAAAATCTTGAGTTGGTAAATATTCCTTCTGAATTGATGGATTTAAATACCTATGAGTCTATTTTGATTCAATGTGTGCATCCATTTCAGGCTATTGTTCACATGGAGCCTAAGACAGGGAAATTGCCTCCTTCAGATTTACAGAGAGGATTAAAGGGAAGAGTTGTTTATTTGCCTCTAGATTTTAAGAACAATATTGACACAATTGGTGTAGAGAAAGTGGAAGAGGAACCTCTAGTTATTCTAGTTATTGGCGTTCCTACAAAGAGTAAGAAAATCTGGCAAGAATTAGTGGATGTTAGGAAAGTCAAAAAGGCAACGTTGTATTTGGTAAAAAACAATCAGTACTATAAAAATGTGTATGTAGGAGAAGAGGAAACAACAGTAGAAGAAGACAGTGATTTGCCAGCTGGGCAAATTGAAAAAGTGGATGTGTCCAGAAGTGAACAAATTTATGAACATTATAGTGTTCATCCTCTGCATTCCAAAGAAGTAATGGGGAATGCTATTGAGCTATTCCAAATGAGAGAAACAAAAGGAAGTCCTATAAGTGTATTGGAAGAAAGCTTGGAAGCTCGTTGTTTTCCTCAGTTATTTCCAACAGGTGTAGGTGGAAGATATGATGACCGACCTGTGCAAATTCCTGCATCTGAATACTGGATATCAAGATTATATGCAGAAGATCCAAGGTTTCGCCAATGCATTCCATATTTGTTTCATCTTCTGTTTGAGAGTGACTTGTCTGGACTTTCTTATGCAGTGAACCATATACTAAAAAGTGGAGTACATCTGCAAAATGTTTCGGCAAAGGACTTTATGGAAAAAGTCCAACAGAAAGACGCTGTTTTGGATTCTCAGCTAATTAATCTAATGGCTTGTCAGCGTGGTACTAACGAGTATTGGTTGCGTCGTCATGGGGAATTGAAATGTATGCTAAGAAACTTAGGAACTCCTACATGGTTCCTTACTCTTAGCTGTGCTGAGTATGCTTGGGAAGACTTACTTGAATTTCTTCGAGAGGCAAATGCAAACATAGAAAATATAGCATTCAAGACACCTGGAGAACTGTGCTCTTTGGATCCAGTTAATGTATGCAGGTATTTCAATCATAGATTTGAAGATATGATGTCTTTTATCACAAACAAAAAAAATCCTCCTCTTGGAGAGCTTTTGGATTTCTTTTGGAGAAAGGAGTATCAAGCAAGAGGTGCTCCTCACATACATATGCTGCTATGGATCAAAGATACTCCCAAATTTGGAACAGATTCGGATGACACAGTGATGAGTTTTATTGAACAGTATTCTACATGTGCTGTTCCGAAAAGTACAGAAGAAAACAATTTAAGACATCAAGTCTTACGGTTTCAAAGCCATTGTTGTGGAAAATACTGTCGTCGAAAGTTCAAATCCAAGGACAAGTTCTACACAAAATGTCGTTTTGGATTTCCACAACCAGTATTATCAAAAGGAAGAGTTAACAATTTCATGTCTTCTTTGCGACATACTGTGACAAGAAAATCACCAATAAATACCTACAACTTAAAAAGAAATGAAGAGTCAAAATACATAAATGACTATAACCCAGTCATTTTGTCCATGTGGAATGCTAACATGGATATTCAATATGTTGCAGACAACTCCATTGTTGTGGCTCGATAAGTAACGTCTTACATCACAAAATCTGAGAAGACAGAACTAAAGGAAATGTGGGAGGAAACTTCTCAGGAAAAGAGCCTAAGTAAGAAATTATACAGCTACAGTTTGAAGATGTTGTCTCATCGAGAAATTGGAGCATATGAATGTTCAGATCGGTTATTATCTGCAAGTCTATATGCAAAATTTAGAACAATCATTTGGGTGAGTCTAGGTCTTGCTGCAACACGAAACCGAGTTTTGAAATCTGTACAAGAAATTGAGTATTTAGCAGAGAAAGAACCAAACAGTACCGATATTTTGAAGACAAACATGTTGGATACATACTATCCAATTAGAAGTAATCATCTGGAGAACGTTTGTCTCTAAGAAGTACTGCAAAGCTATACTTTTAAGAGGAATATTACAGAAGATATCAATAAAGGAGTATATGCTGTGATTGGATGTGAAGGATGTCCGGTGAAACAAAGAAAAGGACATTTGATTAATCATCGAAAATTGAGTTGCGAAACTCCTGACAAAAGGTAATTTTACTATTTAGCTCTTTTGCAACTCTTTAAGCCATGGCGTACAGAAGAGGAACTACTTGGAGATTTTCTCAGTTATGAAGATTCATTCATTGCAACCAAAAATACCATTGAATGTCCTGTTTTTACAAATTATCTGCAAATGTTGAATGACGAAATACAGCAAGAAGCTACAATTGCAGCAGAGATTGCTAGAGACAGTTCTCAAGACAGTCAGAGTTCTGCTTCATTGAGTCAGGATCCACTAGGAGGACCAATTATCCAAAATGAAGCTGCCACTGCCATTGATGAGGTGGAAAGAGCCATGGAACAAGCTCAGGAGGATGTAGTAAACTTAGAAGAAATGGAGAAACAACTAAATGTTGAACAAAAACAAATATATGACGAAGTGACAGAGCAGATTGAGCATGGTTTTTGTCATGAGAAAAAAGAGTGCTCATGTACGTCATTTAAACCTGTCCGACTGTACGTGAGTGGAGAAGCCGGAACTGGGAAAAGTTTCCTAATTAAAGGAATTGCAACTTATCTACAAAAAAGAACTGAGTCATCGCTCTCTTGTATTGTTACCGCTCCAACTGGGTTGGCAGCACATAACATTAAAGGGATTACTTTACATCGTTTGTTGATGCTGCCAGTAGAGCATGAAAATAAATTAGAATACCACAAGCTATCTGGCGAAGTTTGTTGTGAAGTTTCCAGAGTCCTCAAAAAAATTAAACTTCTCATTATTGAAGAGGTAAACATGGTATCAAATGTAATGCTTACTTTTGTGCATTTAAGAATGCAACAAATTCTTAAAACAGAGTATGATGTGTTATTTGGAGGCAAACACATCATTGTTTTTGGAGATCTACTACAGCTGACTCCTGTGAAAGGACAACCAGTGTTTAAAATGCTTACACATGAAGATACCAGGAAGTGCCTAGGAAGCATTGGAAATGTTAATATATGGTTATATTTCAAATATACAGAACTCCTTCAAAATATGTGGCAGGCTAAGGATGATGATCATAAAAGAATTCTTCAAGATATAAGAATTGGAAAATTAAGTGAACATGGCAAGAAAGCTTTACAGACTCGATTACTTTCAAATTTGTTTCCAAACGAAAATATTCTGCCAGAGAATATTTATAGAAAAATTGCTGAAAATAAATCAGTGATATGCTTGATGCTAACTTTGCAAGGATGTTCAGTCTTCAACAACAAAATGTTAAAGTTAGAAAATCAAGAAATTATAAAACTGGAAGCTATTGATAGAATAGAGCATGAAGGAGCTACTATTATTTTGTCAGAAAAGTTGAAGTCAAAATTGGATTCTTTAGAGAAGACAATATCTAAAACTGCTGGTTTTGAAATGAGTCTGTATGCATGTTTAAATTGTCGTATAATTTTAAGACGGAATTTACATGTTGAAAGAGATTTGGTAAATGGAGCAATGGGCCATGTTGTTGATTTTGTGAATTACCGAAATAGAGATGAAATTGAATTTTTGAAAATCAAATTTGATGAAATTGACGAAGTACAACAATTGAGTCATTGTTCTGCTCGGTCTTTGCTTGTCAAAGATTTATATGTCCGCCGAAAACCGTTTCCTATTTGTTTGGCATATGTGGTGACTATTCATAAATCTCAAGGTTTAAGTGTAGATAGTGCTTTGGTGAATATTGGAAGTTCTGTGTTCAAGGAGGGTATGGCATATGTTGCTTTATCTCGAGTCAGAACTTTATCTGGATTATACTTGATTGATTTTGATGACAGAAAGATTAGTGCAGATCTAAATTGTGTAAAAGAATATAATAGGTTACGAAGAGAATATGCTCCAAATTTACCTCAATATCCTTTATTTGAAAAGCGTGTGGTAGGTCAAAAAAGAAGAAATGAGAAAAATTGTAGCGAGGTTGTAGCAAAAAGAAAAAAAGTAGATGAACCAGTAATTGTAAGCAGTAAGGAAAAGGATTCTGTTGAAGATGTTGGATTTCAGTTTAAAAACAGTTCTGGTGTCAACTGCTATGCTAATGTAGTGGTTAATGTTGTTTTTTTCTCCAAACTTTACAAGAACAGATTGTTGAAAATCGGGATCAAAGATTTTGTTCTTTGTTGAATTCTGTCTTTGAGAAATGTAGCAGTGATAAAACAAAAATAGAAAGTGTTTCTGATATCCGAAATGTTTTAGACGTATGTTCTGGTGTAAATCAATTGTCATAGAATATTCAGCAAGATTGTCAGGAATTTCTAATGTATATGCTTGTTTTATTGCAAGATGAAGGAATAGATATTGAAAATCTTTTTGGCCTTTCTTATAAATGGCAACATGACTGTAATAATTGTTCCTTTTCAAGTAGTACTATAATAGACACTGAAAGATTTATATATTGGACTTTACCAGACTGCAAATCAGTGTCTTTTAATAATCTAGTTAGGGAAGCAGATCAAAACATGGTCTGTACCCAATGTAACTCAGAAATGTTATCAACATTATTTATACAAAGATATGGACAGTATGTAATTTTAATATTCCAACGATGTAGACCTGATGGAACTAAATTGACAACTTTAATTAAAAATGTTGTGGCTTCTCAATTATCAATTTCAGGAAAAACTTTTGTAACTGTTGCAATTATTTTTCATGATGGTCCTTCTACAACATCAGGACATTATACAGCTTATTTAAAATGTAAAAAAGGCTGGTCTTATTGTAATGATACTGAATTGACTTTCAGACAACGTTTGCCTTTTGACTTACGAAATTCTTACCTAGTGTTTTTAGAACCCAAATTTTAGGGAAAATAATTGGCCTAGGAAGATTAGTGCAGTAAATAAAAGTTAGTCTGCTGTTAAAAATTAATTTATGAGTTAAGGTGATCATTCAGAAGATCGCGAAATGGAAGGTTAAGAGTTCTATTAAGTACTTTTCAAAAAAAGGAATTTCTATATACCATTTGAACATGTGGAGAAGTATGTGGATTAAAAATGCGTATTTCGGGTAAATGTTGGTAATACATGTTTATACATGACTTTACTTTGAAAGTATAAAAAAGAAGTAAGAATGTTTAATTAGTTTGTAATTGTTTTTATTTACGTTAGAAATTGTTGTTTGGATGAAAACATTTAAGATATGTTTTTTCCTAATTTTGACATTATGTATTGAAATGTTGTATGGGTTTTTTAAACACAATCATTTTGATTTTTTTTTTTTTTGCCCTATGTCACTGTTTTTAGTGAAAATCAATATATTCTGAGAACAGCAAAATAAAACATATAACATATAACATATTGTACAAGTTATTTTGTATTTTGTATTGTGAAATATATATTATAACTCTATTGTTTATTATCTTCCACAGATATTACATTTATAAGGTAAGTACGACAAACAAAAAATACATTTTGATCACTTTGTTACTTGTCTGTCTCTTTATCCTTTCTTCAGTTTCTATCTTACTCCTTCACCTTTACTCATCTTACTCTTCTTCCCTCATTTTAATTACTCACGTACATTCACCTTTACACTCCTTCTTTCACCATCAGTACTCTTCCTTCACCCTCACTTATCTTGTGCAACTGTTTAATTCCCCTGTCAGTCCTTCACTTGTTTTTTTTATCTTCCTCCATCACTACTCTTGTCTTGCTGTATCGATCAGTCTGTTTTCACTGCCCTCTTACTTTATTTCCTTCACATCATCCCTGAGTGACCTTCACTCACTTCACTTCTTTCACTTTATCACTCCCTTTCGTTCAGTCCCCTTTCTTCCATCCATATGTAAGTCTATTCCTCTGTGTCAGTCACTATAACTGATTTAGTTTTTCACAGTCCGTCACTCTTCCTCTGCTTGTCTCTTTTACTGTCTCCCTCTCTGTCCACCACTCTTCCTTTTCTTTTCTTTCTCTTTCCATAAATCCTTCTGTCTGTCACTTATTTCTTTTTCCTTTCTCAATATGCTTTGTTTTCCATCACTCCTCTTCCCTTACCTTTATATCCCTTCCCTCACTGTCACTTCCCTTCATTCAATATGAGTCCTATTCCTCCACTTCAACCACTACACTTACTGCCCTTCATTCACTTTTACAGTCTTTCTGTCACTATCAGTACTCTCTGTTCATTCTCAATCATCTTTTCCAACTCCCTCTTTCTCCTGTTTGTCTCTCATTGCTCTTTCCTATTTTCCTCTATCACTACCCTTGTGTTAGTGTATTGCTTAGTGTCTTTTCATTCACCTCTTACTCTCTTTTAATAACATCATCCCTCATTCACCTTCACTCACTCCCTTTCTCTCAGTCCCTTACTCCCTTTAGCTCACTCCCCTTCCTTTATACCCTCCCTTACTCCCCTTTTTTTCTTCTGTGTGTAAGTCTTTTCCTGTGTCTCAGTCACTATAACTGCCTCACTCCCTCAGAGTCCCTCATTTTCCCTCTCTTTCTCTCTTTCCTTTTGTGTCTCTGTCTTCACAAATCTACCTTTGGTCAATGACACAATTGTTAGTGATAGCCTTATGTGCCTTTTTAGCTATTTTCTTGATGTTTTGCTTTGGCCCTCCCTTAGTTGTTTCCCCACTCTCATCTTGAACCTTTCTCTTTTGCATAACCTTGGATCAATCTTGGTGCAACAAGTGCTAAGTTATATGTGCTTCAATGAGAAAACCCAGAATTCACTCTTTACCCAGTACTCGAGAAATCACAAAGGTAGAAATAGTAAAAAAATAACCATAGTACAATTGTTGTCTCAGAGTCCTTAGCTGACAAAAATATTGTTGACAACAGTACCTTTTTAAAAAGCTGCAACGAAAGTCTGGGTACGTCCACCAGAACTAAGAGGGGGGGCCCAGCCCAGCCTCTTTCTAGCTAAGAGAGGCACAGATGGGCCTGCCCTTGGCCCAGGTTTTGCCTGCGTGTGTCCCACGCTGCGGGAGCCCTGATGTAAATGTAAGCTCCTCCTGCTGCATACAGATGGTGGCAAACTTTGGCGCTCTCCCTCTCTTTCTCTCTCTTTCTCTCTCTCTCTCTCTCTCTCTCTCTCTCTCTCTCTATCCTTTATTCTTTCTCTCTTTCCCTTTCTGTTTCCTTCACTCCTACTATATCCCTCAGTCCCCTTTCCTGACTCTTAATCTCCTTCTTTCTCTCTTATATTGTGAAATATATATTGTATATATTATAATTAATTTTTTTCTTGTCTTTCACAGATATTATATTTATAATAAATATTTAATTTACTTTTTTATTTCTTAGAAGGTAAGTATAACAAATAAAAAACTACTTTCTCATCACTGTCTAAGTTTTCATTATTTATAAGGTAAGTATGAGAAACAAAAAAAAGTTTGTCATCACTCTCTTATTGTGACAGAATAACTGTCTCACTCTTTCTCAGTCCCTTGCTCTCCCTCTCTCTCCCTGTCTCTTCCTTACACTTAATCTTCTTTTCTCTCTCTTTCTACCATTCCTCCTCTCTCCCTCACTCACTTTCCCTCTCTCTTAATTTTTTTCTTCGCTCTTATTCCCCTTCCCTCACCCTCTTATCCATTTCTTAACTGTCACTAAGCCTTCACTCATTCGCACTCCACTTCCCCCACTCCACTTCCTCCTGTCTGTTTCTCACACCCCTTCCCTTTTGCACTGACTTTCGCTTACTCCCCTTTGCTTTCTTTTGCAAACAGGTGCAGGATTTTTACGTAGTATAAGTCTAAAAGTGACTGAATGAAATATTATAAATTTTACTTATTCACTTTAGGAGGTATTCCTGCATCTGAACATTCCCCATGTATGCAGGAAATCCTTCTTCTGGTGCATTGTTTTACAATATGATGCACCTTGCAAGTACATCAGATTGTAAAAACCATACTTTATGGTGCATCTTTTGTACCACTGCTGCATCACAAATGCGATGCAACAGTTGTGTAAAAGACACACAAGGGGATTATAAAACTGCCCTTAATACATATAAATTCATTCACGCACTTTCACTAATAGTGCAAATTGAAGCGTAGAGTTGTAACATATTTATATACATATGTTACATTTCAGTGCTTTGGAAGTACTACAGTATACTATAGGTAAACACCCTATAGATTTATGCTGTACCACATCCTTGTAGTTTTGCACTTTGACATTTACTATGACAAACTTTTACATACAGACATAGAAATATAGGTCTTTTTTTGACCAGTAGAGGTAGTTCTAAAAATAACCGTTTTTTTTTTTTTATTTGCTGCAAAAACGGTGAAAACATGAACTTTTTAAACAAAACAATTGTTCAACAGGAACACACAGCTACAAAAAAAAGAAAAAATAATGGGAGCAGTTGTGCCTCCTAGTCTTCTCAAGAATAACTTCTATGGACTGTTGCCCATAAGCAATTAATTGGTTACAATGAATGCAATGAATCATTAGATTCCTAAATTCAGGCTGGATGTTTGGAATCATGGTAGATGGAAGTGGTGGTGGTGGTGCTGATGAAGTGCTTGGGGCAGAGCCCTGCTCCTTCTCCGACCTTCGCACTACAGCTCTCGCCCAATTGTTGGGGTGGATGTTCTTCACATGGCGTTCCATGCTGTAAGTACCAAACGAATATTTCTTATTCGGATTACCCTAGATAGTACTGCTTCACATATCTTACATGTGACAAGTGGAGCGTTCACTTTTTTTAAACCTTCAGAAAGGTAAAAAACTTCCATACAATGGATTCCTTTTTTTTGGTAGGCCATGGCTGTTCTTCTACAACGTCTTCAGATGAAGATGAAGAATGATCAGATTCCTGTGGAAGTTCAGCTATTTGGAGTTGTTTCTCTGAAGCCCAGGAGCTAAAGAAAAAAGATGCTCCTTCTCTGAAAGTCAAAGAAGAATGATTAACATGGGAGGGGTCTTTCAATAATTGGAGTAGGAAGTATTATAAACCAATAGAATGTCTTGTTTTAAGGTCACATGGTTGGACGTAATCTTACGGTGCGCTCACGGAGCGTTTACGGAGCACTTACGTAATCTCGCGATGCGTTTACGATTTATTTATGGAGCGCTTACGCCATCTTACGATGTGCTTACGTGGGACGCACCCTCGCGAGATTCATAATTGCTTTAATAAAGTAATATACGGTCTTTAAAAGTTTAAAATAAACATTTTCTTTATTATACAAGATAATATGTACCTTTACATTGTACAATAAATACGTAGATATAAAGTTTTTAAGTTTATAAAACTTTTGGGGTAAGCGCTCGAAGCATTTACGGTGCGTGGACGGAGCTCTCACGATGTGTGCACGTGCGACGTACCCTCGCGAGATTTGTAATTACTTTAAAAAGTAATATACTGTTCTTAAAAGTTTAAAAAACCCATTTTCTTCATTATATCAGATATTGTCTACCTTTAAAATGTACATTAAATCGTAGGTATTACGTTTTTGGAATTAAAAAAACTTTCGGGGGTAAGCGCACAGAAAGTTAACGGTGTGCTTGCGGAGCTCTCCTGGTGTGCGGACCTTGTAATCATATTAAAAAAAAAAAAAGTTTGAAAATAAAAAAAAATATTTTTTTTTGTACTTTGTTTTATAACTATTTAACTATAAAATGTGAAATATAAAGAAGGGAAAAATAATATGTAAATAGTATTTTAAAAAAAAAGAAAAATGAGTATAAAAAGAAAAAAATGTAAGAATTAGTAAATTTTAAAATTATCTCTTACAAAACCTTTGAAATTCACTGAAAAAACTATAGGTTTCACACACGTTATAGTTAGGAAATAGCATTTAAAAAACCTTGCAAATTCAGTGAAAAAACCATAGGTTTCACACATGTTATAGTTAGCTGGACATTTCACTCATACAAAACCATTGAAATTCACCCGTTATAGTTAATCCAGCTAACTATAACTCACGCGCCCGCAATGCACTGCTGATGACATCACATATTACATCACTCATGACATGGTCAGTGACATCACTCATGACCCCCAGTATCCAAGGGGAATTAGTTCCCCCTCTGCAAATGCTCCAGGGGGCTGCGTTGCAGAGAGGTGTAAAAAGGGGCATAGCCTCATTACACCTCTCTGCAATGCAGCCCCCTGGCACATACTGGATGTTCCAGGTGGGCTAGTTGGCCCCCAGGGACCCCTAGTATGCAAGGGGAATTAGTTCCCCGTCTGCAAACGCGCCCGGGGGCTGCGCTGCAGAGAGGTGTAAAAACATTTTTTTTTCAATTTATATTAACAATATGTATGTAATTTAAAAAATAAAATATCTAAAAAAATAATTTAAAATAATGTAGTAAATCAGTATAAAAAATATAACAATTAATACATTTAAAGATTATCATTTACAAAACCATTGAAATTCACTGAAAAAAACATAGGTTTCAGCCACGTTATAGTTAGGAATTAACATTGTAAAAAACTTAGAAATTCACAGAAAAACAATAGGTTTCAGCCATGTTATAGTTAGGAATTAGCATTTAAAAAACCTTGCAAATTCACTGAAAAAACCATAGGTTTCAGGCCTGATATAGTTAGGAATTAGCATTTAAAAAAACTTTGAAATTCACTGAAAAAACCATAGGTTTCAGGCCTGATATAGTTAGGAATTAGCATTTAAAAAACCTTAGAAATTCACTGAAAAAACTGTAGATTATAGAGGTGTTATAGTTAGCTGGACATTTCACTCAACCATTGAAATTCCTCCGATATAGTTAGTTGTACTAACTATATTTCTGGCACCCGCAATCCACTGCTGATGATGTCACATATTACATCATTCATGACATGGTCAGTGACATCACTGATGACATCTCAAATGACATCACTGATGACATCATCCATGTGACGATACACCTCATCATACACTAGTATAACCTTTCGTCACTCACTGTAAAATACAGAGTACCGTATTTAAATCCATTGACACACCGATACAAGTTTCTAAAAATCCACTCAGTGATTCCTAAATCTATACACACATCGAATCACTTACCTACAGATTCACTCATACATGCAGTCAATGATCAATAGAACACTATCAAATATACTTATACACCTATATCGACATTACACACCAGCACACATCCTATTCACTTATGCAAACAATGGATCATACTTACATTTACTTAGCTATACACTTATACAAACACCACTTTATCTATTCATATATATAGTAAATTATACTTAGTGTGTTATAAAATCACTATTACAAGTATACAGTTATCTATACAGTCATTCATACAATCACGGAGTCTTACGTATACTTATTTATAAACAACAACTGACACATACATTGCCTTTTATTTTTCTACTTTGTTGGACATGTACCATTAAGCGAGATATTTGCTCATCACCACACCCATAAAGATATTCACTCACCCAAACAACTGTTATAACATGTTGTCTTAACGTCATATACCTACTAAATCAACTATTCACACATCTTTGGGCAGTCACACACCTCCCACCGAACCACACACACATTCACTCTCCCATACAAATACTCAGTTAACTAATCAAAAACTAATATAGACTTTCAAATAGCTAGTAACCAACTGGAGAAGTAATTTTTAAAACAACTGACAAAGTGATACAGATGTTCACACAGTTTAGTCACTATCCAATATATTTAGAGAGACACTTTAAATTAGTCAAGTAAACAGTCAATCACACTGCTACTAAATCCTCCATCCAGATATTTATATTTATATATCCACTCATTCTTCAATGCAAATTGCTATATATATAATACATATTTAAATAACAAAGCAAACCACATTCACTGGATGATGTCATCAGTGATGTCATTTGAGATGTCATCAGTGATGTCACTGACCATGTCATGAATGATGTAATATGTGACATCATCAGCAGTGGATTGCGGGCGCGCGAAATATAGTTAGTACAACTAACTATATCAGAGGAATTTCAATGCTTTTGTATGAGTGAAATGTCCAGCTAATTATAACACCCCTAAAATCTACAGTTTTTTCAGTGAATTTCTAAGGTTTTTTAAATGCTAATTCTTAACTATATCAGGCCTGAAACTTATGGTTTTTTCAGTGAATATATATATATATATATATATATATATATATATATATATATATATTCACTGAAAAAACCATAGGTTATACACCATATATAGTTAGGAATTAGCATTTAAAAAACCTTATTTTACTCACACAAAACCATTGAAATTCCATATATAGTTAGTTGTACTAACTATATATCGCGCACCCGCAATCCACTGCTGATGATGTCACATATTACATCATTCATGACATGGTCAGTGACATCACTGATGACATCACTGATGACATCTCAAATGACATCACTGATGACATCACTGATGACATCTCAAATGACATCACTGATGACATCACTGATGACATCTCAAATGACATCACTGATGACATCACTGATGACGTCATCCAGTGACTGTATAATTCTGTAAAGTTAAAATATGTCTTACATATTTAAGAATTAGTGGATGTATAAATGTCTGGATGAAGGATTTATTAGGTGCATGACTGACTGTATGAGTGAGTGGTTAAATGTGTCTCACTGAGTGCATGGGTTAGTGACTAAACTGTCTCAATTTGTGCATCATTATGTTTGTTGTTCTATAAACTGCTGCATGTGTTGATCATTAGCTATATGATTAACTATATGCGTTATTGATTGGTTGCCTACGTATTTGTATGGGAGACTGAGAGTGTGTATGGGTGGCTGGGAGGTGTATGACTCTGTGCATAGATGTGTGAGCAGTTGATTCACTAGATGTATGGGTTCAAAAGTGCATGTGGAAACAGCTGTATGGGCGGTTGACTGTGTGCATGAGTGTATGGGTGAGTGAATGGATATCTCAGTGCTACATGTCAAAGTAAGTACATATGTTAAACACAGTACATGTGAGAGTTGGCATATATAAATAACTGTGCATAAGAGCCAGTGAATGTGTGAGTGGCTGTATGGATCATTGTGAACTTGTATCAGGGATTGTATAAGAGAGTAAATATGTGTTAGTATATCTTTGAATAAGTAAGGTGTGTATAACTGTATAGTTGAGAAAATGGATGTGTGATTGATTCTTTGCATGACTGACTAGGTGTGTGTGTAACTCTATGGATGAGTGACAGTCTGTGAGTGTCTGTTTACACTTACTGTATCTAAGGTTATATTAGAGTCTGAAGAGCTTCATCGTATTATCACATGAATGATGTCATCAGTGATGTCATCAGTAATGTCAAATGAGATGTCATCAGTGATATCATCAGTGATGTCATTTGAGATGTCATCAGTGATGTCATCAGTGATGTCATTTGAGATGTCATCAGTGATGTCATCAGTGATGTCATTTGAGATGTCATCAGTGATGTCATCAGTGATGTCATTTGAGATGTCATCAGTGATGTCATCAGTGATGTCACTGACCATGTCATGAATGATGTAATATGTGACATCATCAGCAGTGGATTGCGGGTGCGCGATATATAGTTAGTACAACTAACTATATATGGAATTTCAATGGTTTTGTGTGAGTAAAATAAGGTTTTTTAAATGCTAATTCCTAACTATATATGGTGTATAACCTATGGTTTTTTCAGTGAATTTTCAAGGTTTTGTAAATGCTAATTCCTAACTATATATGGTCTATAACCTATGGTTTTTTCAGTGAATTTCATTGGTTTTTTAAAAGCTAATATCTACAGAAGTAAAATGTATTCTTCTTTAAATCCAAAAATATATTTTATATGTTTATTAATAATTTTTTTTATATATTTTTTTTGTTTCGCTCCCGGTCCGCTAACCGGGAAGCTTCCCGTTAGCTCAATTCGATTCCGCGATCCGGTCCGCGAACCGGTAACAAATCAACATAGTGACGGTATTGCGTTGCCGCGTAATGCGTCTTATGACGTACTGCGTTAGCGCACCCGGAAGTGCCCCGGGGCGCGGACCGAGGCGCGAAACGCAACTCCCCGGAAGCGATCCGCGGCGCGAAAGCGCGACGTATCGCGTTGCCGCGAAATGTGTCTTGTGACGTATCGCGTTAGCGCACCCGGAAGTGTCCCGGGGAGCGGACCGAGGCGCGAAGCGCAGCGAACCGGAAGCTAACCGGGGAGCGTTCCGCAGCGCGTAACATGAAAGTTAGAGGTCATGTGACTTGTTAATAAAGCTTTTCATTGGTTCATTTCACTTTTAGTTTCATAATTATGGAAGGCTAGGTCAGGTGACCTAAAAATAACACTTTTCATTGGTTGAGAAGTATTGTTTTTTCCAAATGATGAAAACCACTCCTTCTTTCCTCACTCTGACTTTCATTATTGTGAGAGGAAGACCTATTTTGCTTCTTGGAAGACCTATTTTGATTGTATGAAAATGGCTTCACTGATTGCTTCAGCTGGTGCACCCCCACCACCACCTCCACCTCCTCATGGGAAGAGAGGACCACCTCCCCAGGTGGTTACCAACACTGAGGAGGAAGATGAAGAGATGGATGAGGAGGGAGAACAACCACAATTTCTTGAAGAGTTGCCCCGGGTTTCAAGAAAGAAACCCAGTTTCATCTGGCAGTTTTTTTCCATCCCTCGTGGCCAAAAAAAGGTCAATGCCAGGTACGCAACATGCCTCATATGCAAGGAACAATTGTCCAGAGGGACGGACAAAAAATACAGCTACGGTAATCATACCATGCATAGGCACATGACGAGGAAACATCCCTTAAATTACAGCCGGGCGGAATTAAGGGATATGATGGACAATCCTCGACCAACTCCTGTGACGAGACCAGCAACATCGGTTTCTTTATCACCAGAGGAGGCACGGGAAACTGTGCCAAATATCCAACCCAATTTTGGGAACATGATACACTTATGTATGCGCTGTCGTGCATTATTAGCTTGTGGCAACATGAGCATCAATGCACTGAACCTGGCGTATGAACACCATGATTGCCCTAACCGCCCCCAGTAATTTTTTTTTGCTCCTGTTGAGCCCTTTTCAACGCCTGTTTTTTGTTGTTTCCCCCCCCCCAAAAAAAACAAAAAAAATATAAAATCGTTCAAAAAATACAAAAAAAACAAAAAATGTTCAAAAAATACAAAAAAAATATAAAACAACAAAAATATTAAAAAAAAAGTTCTTTTCAGAACTACCTTCCCTTTCCAAAAAAATTGCTACAATGTTTAGCACTCTGGCAAGCTCTCTTTCTTTTGGTTCGCTCCCGGGTTAGCTTCCCGGTACGCGGACCGGGAGCTAACCAAAAAAAAATCTTTTTTAAAAAAAAAGAGTAAGTATAAGGAAAGTAAACAGAGAGTGATGTTTCAAGAAAGACAGCTATAGGGAGTAAAGAAGAGATACTGTTTAATAGATCTATTTACCAAAGAACAGACAGAAGAGGGTATAATTGTGAAAAACAAAATAGATAACGAAGTGAAAGAAAAACAAGCATTGGCATAGCCAATAGGTATCGACTTTGGGACCTTCTAAGTATTTAGTTATGCAGCATAATATCCTTGGTGCAGCAACATCAACTGTTGCATGGCTAAACACGTATAAGGTCCCAAAGGCGAGACCTATTGTCTATGCCAATGCTTGTTTCTTAAGTAGAATTGCAATACGTATGGCTCTTCCATGTAAAAAAATCTTATCTTGTGCTCTAAAGATTGCTAAAGTCTCGACAGAGAACAGGCTAGATTGTAAGTAGGGTAAATTGCGCTTGGTGATCTGTTTGAGGGAGCGTCTGCTTTGCCTGGTGTCTTTGGAGAGCAATTTTGATTGTTATACTGGACAATATAGCCCTAATGTAAATAACATAGGGGCATATTATCAACATAGGCAATAAAAGTTTTGCAGCTTTTATCGGCAGAAATGTGTCGCTAAAGCTGCTTTTGCGGCAGAAAACTGCCGCTAAAGCCGCTTTTGCACCAGTTTTCTGCCAATAAAAAGAGCAATAATTTTATTGGCTGCATTCATAATATGCCCCTTAGTGTGCTTCAACTACACAGAGAAAGCATTATGAACAAATAGTGATACAGTGATCAGTCAAAGACACTAAGAGTAATAGAGACGGAGTGAGTGAACAAGAGTGAGGAACTATGAGAAGAGAGGGACTGAGAAAAAGAGTGGAAGGAGTTGAGTAAGTAGGTAATAGAGAAAGGAATGAGGGAAGTAGCAAAGGCAGGAAACTGAGGATTAAAGAAATGAAGCAGTGGAACTAATAGTAGTTCAATGTGATAGAAATGTAACGAAAAGAGTACAAAATACTTACCTTATAATTGTCGTTAAATTCCTCACTTTTTATTTTTATACTTTCAATCTGTGAAAGAGAGAACAAACATTTGAAAAATATAAAAACATGTATTAAAAAATTACAAAAGACAAGGGCAAAGATTGAAGGACAAACAGTTTTTCAATAACTTTGACACTTACAGAAGCTACACAGTCCTAAAGATATACATTTTAAACTAACACTATCTTGATGCAGATGAAGTGAGGCCTATCTTAAAACATGGTGCATCTTTTGCATTGCTGTTGTCTCAGAAAAGTGTCGCAAGACACTAAAATTTAAAATAAATGCTT
Source organism: Lissotriton helveticus (assembly GCF_964261635.1). Lineage (NCBI taxonomy): Eukaryota > Metazoa > Chordata > Amphibia > Caudata > Salamandridae > Lissotriton > Lissotriton helveticus. The sequence continues at coordinate 657,613,069 of NC_136067.1, forward strand.
CAGGATGCCAATAAGATGTCTACTATCCAGAGTTTTGTTTCAGGTGAGGCCTACTCAGGGTTGTAGATGAAATTTCGAGTTGTTGAAGAGAATAGAGGACATAATACATGTGAAGGTCTACCAATGAAGTGAGTCATGTCCACTGCAATCTTCAACAAAGTCCAAACCTCCTATGTTTCCCTGGACAGACCTAAACTTGATCTGCACAATGTGATTCGTAATGATAGGAAACACACATGATGTAATTGAAATACATGCAATTTATTTTGCTCATTTCACAATCACATCACTTGTGTTTCCTTTGCTTAGGTATCTCATTGTGCAGATGTAGTCTAGCATATCAAAGAATACGCAGAAGTGCAGCACTGCATGCAACAACTTTGACACTTACAGAAGCCTCACCTTCTCCATGCCTCCTACACAGTTCTACATATACATCATAAATGCAAACAGTACAGAATTAATTATACATGTTAAATGGTTTATTTTTGCTGTTCTCAGAATGTATCAAAATTCACTAAAAACAGTGACTTGAAGGTATTCATCATGTAACAGCGGGGGAAAAAAAACACAATCAAAATGATTGTGTTTAAAAAACCCATACAACATCAGAAATCAAAAATCAGAACTCCTTAAAGTTAACTTACTTTCCATGACGTCCAAGGATGTCCTATGAATAGCTTACACTCTTTTGTGCTGTTATTACTTTCAGCCCGCCACTTTCTGAAAGAAAATCTCCATCGTTTTTAAAAACATGTTACATACAATAAATGACTTCTTGCTCTCTACCACAAGATTCCACAAGGCCAAATCTTGTCAGAGCCATGTATAACTCTTGGATTTCTTGTTAGCCAATCCCATCATTTGGCATTCCCGCAACTTTCAGAATTAAAATGTTGAAGATCATTTTCACAATCCTGGAATAGTAATATCTTCCCCTTCTTGCTCAGTCATGTTCTACATTTCCTATGACACTGATACTGCTTAATATGAAGCAGACTTACACTACCTCTATGACTACAACAATTATTTAATTCTCTACATCACTTTTAATCACAAAGCAATGTAAAACAGTAGACAGCATTGCAGACTTACATTCCCTCTACTCCATGTTTTGATTGGCTGCTTCAATTAGCTTATAAAAAGAAACAGTTTTTCTGAACTCATTCAAAGTGCACATATATCTCCATGATGTCCAGTCCTATGATTAGAAGTTGTGTCTCTGAACTACACTTATCCTCAAGGCCAAATTGTGTAGGAGCCATTAGAACTTCTTGAAATTCCACAGAGCACATCCCGAGATTATTTCCCTAAAATTTTGGTTTTAAAAACACCAGGTAAGAGTTTTTAAGGTCATACGGCAATTTTTTTTTGAAAATTAAAACAGAATCATTGCAGAATGACCAGCCATTTCTAGACTTTAAATAAGCTGTGTAATGTCCTGATGATATTGAAGGGCCGTCATGATATATAATTGCTGTAGTTACAAAAGTCCTTCCTGATATTGACAACTGCGAAGCTACAACATTTTTTATTAAAGTTGTCAATTTTGTTCCATCAGGCCTACATCGTTGGAACATTAAAATGACGTACTGGCCATATGTTCGTATAAATAATGTGGACATCATTTCAGATTTACATTGGCTACACTCCATGTTGTGATTAGCAGCTTTTACTAGCTTATTAAAGGAGACTGATTTACTGTCTGGCAAAGTTAAATATATAAATCTTTCTGAGTCTACACTAGTAGTACTTGATATCATACAGTTCTCGCAGTCATGCTGCCATTGATAAGAAAGCCCAAACAGCTGATCTACATCTACACCTTCAGCATGTAATACATCAAGCATATACATTAAAAACTCCTGACAATCTTGCTGAATATTTTGAGAGAATTGTGTTTGGCCTGAACATCTGTCTAACAGATTTCGAATTTCAGACACACTTTCTATGTTTCTTCTATCAGTGGTACATTTCTCTAACACAGAATTTAACAAACCGCAAAATCTTTGATCAGAATTGACCACAATCTCTTCTTTTACATTTTTTAGAGAAAACAAAACATTAATTACTACATTAGCATAGCAGTTGACACCAGAACTGTTTTCAAACTGAAAACCAACAACATCTTCAACAGAATCCTTTTTGTTTCTGCTTGTAATTTTAGGTTCATTCACTTTTTGTCTTTTTGCTATAACCTCCCCAGTATTGTTCTCATTTCTTCGTTTCCGGCCTACCAGACGTTTCTCAAACAAAGGAAACTGAGGCAAATGTTGCGCATACTCTCTTCTTAACCTATTGTATTCCTTAACACAATCTAGATCTGCACAAATGTTTGTGACATCACACTCAAATCAAGTACAATCCCGATAAAGTTCTAACTCGTGACAATGCCACATATGCCATACCCTCCTTGAACACAGAACTGCCAATATTCACCAATGCACTGTCTACACTTAAACCTTGCGATTTATGGATTGTCACCGCATATGCCAAGCAAACTGGAAACTGCTTACGGCGAACATATAAGTCTTTTACAAGCAAAAATCTAGCAGAACAACGAGCAATTAGCTGTACTTCCTCAATGCCATCAAATTTAATTTTTAAAAATTCAATTCCATCTCTATTTCTGTATTTCACAAAATCAACAACATTACCCATTGATCCATTTACCAGACCTCTTTCAACATGTAAATTCCTTCTTAAAATTATACGGCAGTTCAAGCACACATTCAGAGTCTTTTCAAAACCTGCAGTTTTAGATATACTCTTCTCTAATGAATCCAATTTTGTTTTCAGATTCTCAGACAAAATAATTGTTGATCCCATATGCTCTACTCTATCAATAGCTTCCAGTTTCACAATCTCTTCCTTTTCTAAATGCAACATTTTGTTGTTAAATTTGGCACATTCTGCAAGAGTTGGCATCAAACATATTCCAGATTTCTTTTCAGTAATTTTCTGAAAAATATTCTCAGGCACAACATCTTGTTCTGGATATAAATTTGACAGTAATCGTGCATGTAAAGCTTCTTTCCCATGCTCGGTCACTTTTCCAATTCTAACATCTTGTAGAATAGTCTTGTAAACTTCATCCTTCGCCTGACGCATATTTTCATGCAGTTCAGCATAATTGAAGTTTAACCATATATTGACGTTGCCAATGCTGCCTAGGCACTTCCTGGTATCTTCATGCGTGAGCATTTTGAACACAGGTTGCCCTTTCACTGGTGTCAGCTGCAAAAGATCTCCGAAAACAATGATGTGTTTGCCACCAAATAACACATCATACTCTGTTTTGAGAACTTCTTGCATCCTCAAATGCACAAAGGCAAGCATGACATTGGAAACCATGCTTACTTCGTCAATGATAAGAAGTTTCATTTTCCTCAAGATTCTTGAAACTTCAAAACAAGCATCTCCAGATAGCTTGTGATATTCTAATTCGTTGTCATGCTCCACTGGCAGCATCAGTAAACGATGTAAAGTAATCCCTTTAATATTATGTGCTGCCAGTCCAGTTGGAGCAGTGACAACACAAGACAGCGATGACTCTGTCTTTTCCTGCAAATAGCATAAAAATTGCTTTAATGAGGAAACTTTTTCCAGTTCCCGCTTCTCCACTCACGTACAGTCGGACAGGCTTCAACGACGTACATGAGCACTCTTTCTTATCATGACTTAATCCATGATCAATTTGCATGGTAACTTCGTCATATATTTTCCTCTGCTCAACGTTGAGTTGCCTTTCCAACTCTTCTAAGTTAACCGCATCCTCTTGAGCATGTGCCATGGCTCTTTCCACTTCATTCATAGCAGTGGCAGCTTCATTTTCGATAAGAGGTCCTCCTAGTGGATCCTGACTCAATGAAGCAGAACTCTGACTGTCCTGAGAACTGTCTCTGGCAATCTCGGCTGCAATTGTTGCTTCCTGCTCAATTTCCGCATTCAACATTTCTACATATTTGGGAAAAGCAGGACATTCTATGGTCTCCTTGGCGGCATTGAAAGAGTCTTCGTAACAGAGGAAATCTCCAAGCAGTTCCTCTTCTGCACGCCAAGGCTTGAAAAGTTGCAAAAGTGCTAAATAGAAAAACTCCTTTTTTTCAGGAGATTCGCCACTCAATTTTCGATGGTTTATCAAGTGGCATTTTCTTTGCTTGACCAGACATCCCTCACTTCCTATTACAGCATACACTCCTTTCTCAGTATCTTCTTTGATGTTCCTCTTGAATATGTAATTTTGCAGAACCTCATACAGACAAACATTCTCGAGGTGACTGCTTCGATTTGGATAATATGTATCCAACATGTTTGTCTTCAAAATGTCGGTACTGTTTGGCTCCTTTTCCGCCAAATACTCAATTTCCCGCACAGGTTTGAGAACTCTATTACGCGTTGCAGCAAGACCAAGACTCGCCCAAACGATACTCCTGGACTTGGCATAGAGACTTGCTGAAGACAACCGGTCAGAACATTCGTACGCTCCGATTTCTCGATGCGACAACATCTTCAGACTGAAACTGTACAACTTCTTGCTGAGGCTCTTTTCATGGGAAATGTCCTCCCACATATCCTTCAATTCTGTCTTCTCTTTTTTGGTGATGTAAGACGTCACATACCGAGCCACAGCCATACAGTTATCAGCCACAAACTGTATATCCATGTTAGCATTCCACATGGACAAAATCACCGGGTTGTAGTCGTTGATGTACTTGGACTCTTCGTTCCTCTTCAAATTGTATGTGTTTTTAGGTGATTTCTTCATCACATTGTGTCGCAGCGAAGACATCAAACTGTTTACTCTTCCTTTAGAAATCACCGGTCGTGGAAAGCCGAAACGACATTTGGTGTAGAACTTGTCTTTGTTTCGGAATTTACGTCGGCAGTACTTTCCACATCGATGGCTTTGGAAACGCAGAACTTTTTCTCTTAGGCTTTTCTTCTCCTTTGCGTTTGGAACAGCACACGTAGAATACTGTTGGATGAAACTCATCACTGAGTCTTCTGGATCCGTTCCAAATTTAGGTGCATCCTTGATCCACAGCAACATATGTATATGAGGAGCACCTCTTGCTTGGTACTCCTTTCTCCAGAAGAAATCCAACACCTCTCCAAGAGGTGGATTCTTCTTATTCATGATGAAAGACATCATAGCTTCAAATCTATGATTGAAGTACCTACATACATTGACTGGATCCAAAGAGCACAGTTCTCCGGGTGTCTTGAATTCGATGTTATCTACGTTAGCATTTGCCTCTCGTAGAAATTCCCAGCCATACTCGGCACAGCTCAGAGTGAGGAACCATGTGGGAGTACCTAAGTTCCTCAGCATACATTTTAAATCACCATGACGACGGTACCAGTACTCATTAGTACCACGCTGACACGCCATGAGATTAATCAGGTGAGAATCCAAAATACTATCTTGGACATTGACTTTATCCATAAAGTCACTTGCCGAGATGTTTTGCATGTGTATACCACTTTTCAAGATGTGGTTCACTGCATATGACAGTCCAGACAGATCGCTTTCAAACAGGAGATGAAACAAATAGGGAATGCATTGTCGAAACCTAGCATCTCCTGCATACAATCGCAAAGTCCGGTATTCAGAAGCAGGAATTTGATGAGGTCGCTCATCATATCTTCCTCCCTGACCTGTTGGAAAAAGCTGTGGGAAACACCGAGCTTCCAAACTTTCCTCCCAAACACTAATGGGACTCCCTTTGGCTTGTTTCATTTGAAACAACTCAATAGCATTCCCCATGACTTCCTTGGAATGCAAAGGATGAACACTATAATGTTCATATATTTCTTCACTAGTAGAGGTTTCTACTTTCTCAATTTGACCAGCACACAAATCGCTATCCTCTTCCTCACTTACTTCCTCTTCTGCAACATATACATTCTTATAGTATTTATTATTTTTTTTCAAATACAATGTTGCCTTTTTAACTTTCCTAACATCTACTAAATCTTGCCATATTTTCTTATTCTTTGTCGGAACCCCATTAACTAAGATAACCAGAGGTTCCTCTTCCACTTTTTCTACTCCAATTGTGTTAATGTTTTTCTTGAAATCTAGAGGCAAATAAACAACTCTTCCCTTTAATCCTCTCTGTAAATCTGATGGAGGCAATTTCCCTGTCTTTGCCTCCATTCTTACAATAGCCTGAAAGGGATGGATACTTTGAATCAAAATAGATTCATAAGTATTTAAGTCCTTCAATTCAGAAGGAATCTCAACCAATTCCAGATTATTATGAACTGCTCTAGCAGGCATCTGGTTTTGTTTTAATTTGTTACAACAATAAGTACACACACGTTGATCCAATCCCAAATCAAAACAATTTTCTACCATCAAGTATGTTGCAAAATCCTTCCATTCACTATTATTTTCCCTTTCACTTTTTGCATATAAATCCACTAACTTAGTCTGATTCTTATAATAAGTGCGTCGACAACACACACAAGTGAAATTAGGCCTCTCACTTGATTTCACCTCAAACGTCGCAATTTCCCTCTGGAAATTATCTGTACTGGAAACCTGTACACTATCTTCCACATGACCCTCTACTTCTTGCTCAATTTCAACATTCTCCTCTTTACTTCCAAAGTAACAAAACTCAATTTCTTCACACATATTCTTCACATCTATTTCAGAACCATGCAAAAGAGCAGCGCATAATTGTTTCAGCATAATTGCTGGACTCTTAGCATAATACAACATTCTAACTAATTTCCTCACTTTGTTATGATGCACTGCTAGCATCCTGAAATGATGAAAAACACTCTGGCATACTCTCCTGGAAAGACAAGCCAGTGAATGACCATGCAAACCTGTCACTTCTCTTACTCTGCAAGGATCTAATTCTTGCAACAACATCATTTTCTGCTTCAAACTTTTTTTGTTAAATGACCGTACAAAATCACAGAGCAAATTGATGGAATCCTGTCGCACACTGCAAATACTACTACACTTCCAGGTGTACACAGGACCCTTAGCACGTCTTCCTAAAACCTCATTACCTAACACCTCTTCTGCCTCTGTTGTCAGAAGTTTTTCTTTTTCAACTGGACAACCATCTTTCACTTCATAAGCACGACCACTGGTGTCAACTGCATGCACCAAATCATTATCCTGGAAATAACTCTCCTCATTAAAAAATGCCTCAGAGCTTGAACTATGCATCCATTCTCCAGAAAAAACTTCACAAAAATTACTACGATTAACTATTCTCTTCCATCTACTATTTCTTTTGAAATCAAAAATTGCCTTGTTTAGCTTCCTAATTCTATTGATTGTCAAAATAAATAACTTACGTTTAATTTCAAATACCTGATCAATAACTTTCTCAACTATTTTTTTTCTCTTATAAAAAACTAGTTTCTGTTGACCTTTCTTAATATTTTTTAACAAATTGCCAATTATCCTGTTGCGGAACATTCGTTTACGAATCTCCCTAAACTGTTGTTTCCTTCTACTATCATGCACAGATTTATCTCTTGCTCTAGCAGTAACATTTTTCATTGTCCTTTTCTTTCCATTTGATTTCCTTCTCGTGTTATGGACTGAAACATTTTCTGTAGTAATATTTTTTTTATTACAAATATTTCTTATGAAATATTTAGAGCTCTTACCCGGTGCTTTCTTCGTGGCTTGAGAAATCTTTTTGTTAGAGGACTGCTGGGTTTTTGTTTTCACCTGCTGTCTTTGACGTTTTGCAGCCTTAATCTGTCTTTGTATTGTAGGCATGGTAAAATCTTGAAATGATCTGCAGTTGAATCTGAGGAAAAATATAATAAAAAATGTTAATAAACATTATTACCAAACAGTAAATCAGTAACAGTGATCAAAAACTTAACACACTACTTGACATTTTAATTTGAAGATTTTTTAGTCATTGGCAATCTTACAATACAAAAATACCAGAAAAGAATCTATGCTATTTTATATGTGAATCTGATCTAATTTTATGAACATATTTTAATATTTTATTGAAGACACTACACATAACCTGTTTTTGAAGGTGTCTTTATTTTTAAATTAAACGGTTTACCTTTTTACTTTTTATTAATTATAAATTTTAAAAATAAATGTTTATATTTCCAAAGGCTCAAGCAGGTCAGCTTCCCATCCTATATCATATAGTTCGGACAAATCTGCATCCTCATCACGCTCTTCTTCATCCTCAGGATTTAAATCATCCAAAGGATCAACATCCACTGATGTTTCAATTACAAGTTCAATGATGAGGTCAAAATCAACTGATTGCAGATTGTCGCTCATGTTGAGGTTGTCTTTATCTTTAAAGAAAGATAACAACAATGAGATGTTGCAGAGTAAGAGACAAATCTCAGAGATTATATTAGTAAAATTGTTTAACAAGATTAACATTTAGCAGCTATTATTTAGCCATGTCCAGCAATGCTGAGCAGGTGAAGCCTATGTCTAATTATTCACTGAACAGGACTCATCTCTTCTTAACCTTGGATAAGCCTCACCGACTCTGTGTCCCCTGCACATACTTAAATGTAAAGGGGCAGATTTATATTAAATGGCACATCCCCAGGCATGCACCAGTTAACGTGCACCACTACTCTGCCACCCATGGTGTGCCGCATTTACAATCAGATAGGAGAAAGCTGCGTCAAAACCCTGCGCCTGCTTGAAGCTGGCATAGGTCTTGATGCAGCATTGTGGAGATGCGGCACCCCTGAGCCTTGCTGGAGCTGCATCGCACTTGCAATACAACTCCAGCAATGCGCCACCTTTACGGCACATATGCGTCACGCATCTGTGCCATTTTTGCCCCATGCTGCGCCGCATTGTAAATGCAGCACACCATGGGTGGCGGAACAGCGGCGCAGGATGACTGTCACATCCCTGGTGATGCGCCAGTCATCATAAATGTATCCCTAAGCTTCTTATCTTGTTAGAGATGAACTGCCATATGTATCATCAAAATATTTTACATTTCCTAAATAGCGAATTTTAAGGAATAAATAGCGATTCTTTACCATTCCTAATTTGCGATGAGCAAATTGCTAATTGCAAGTTACCCATTCATTTCCATGGGCTAGGAGGCTCATAGGAATGAAGGTTTAATTTGCGATTACCATTTTGCTCATCACAAATTAGGAATTTTTCCAAGGGTGAAGGGGTGTCTCAAGAACACCCTGCTGCACCCCTGAAAAAGAAAATTGGGGGCATATGGCACACATACATGCCCTAAGGGCATGTGTTGGCGTCATATAGCACCTTTTGTTTTTTTGAAAAAAAGCTTTTTGAAAAGAATTCACAAATTACCACCAATTTACCACAATAGTTTCCAAATCCTTAATGTCATTTTTTACATATTTTTTGTTTGATACATTGCATTTAAGGAATCACAAAATTTGCAAATCCTTCAGTGCAATTGCAAAATAAGGAATAGCAAATTTTGCTACTCCTTATTTTGCATCAAACTTGTTTGATACATACCATTTGTCTAATTAACATTAACAAAGGCTGAAATTCGTAGAATTTTGATCTTTGCAAATGCTAATTACCTTCATACATATGGCCCCAAGTGAGGCCTGTCTTGCGGCATGGTGCATCTTTTGCATCACTGCTGCTTGGGTTTTATGTGGTACGTTTTTTTTACACCATGACATATCTGCCTAAATGCATCAATTTGTAATGTTGTCGCCTCATAGCAAATCTTTTGCACCACCGCTGCATCATAAAAGTGACGCACAGTGGCACAAAAGAGGCATACACCTATCATAAATCTGTCCCTACCATTTTAAATGATTAATCCAGGATGACAATAAAGTGTGTCCTATCCAGAGGTTTGTTTAAGGTGAGGCCTACTCAGGATTGCAGATTAAAGTTACGCTTGATGAAGAATACAGAGGAGATAATACATGTAAAGGCCTACCAATGAAGTAAGTAATGTGCACTTTATTGCGCTAGTCATCATAAATGTATCCCTAAGCTTCTTATCTTGTTACAGATGAACCACCATATGTACCATCAAACTATTTTGCATTTCCTAAATAGCAAATTTTAAGGAATAAATAGCAATTCTTTACTATTCCTAATTTGCAATGAGCAAATTGCTAATTGCAAATTAACCATTCATTTCCATGGGCTAGGAGGCTCATAGGAATGAAGGTTGCAATTTGTGATTAGCAATTAGCTCATCACAAAATAGGATTTTTTTCAAGCGTGCAGGGGTATCTCAAGAACACCCTGCTGCACCCCTGAAAAAGAAATTTGGGGTCATATGGCGCACATAAATTTTAACAACATTCCTTTACCTCAACAACGATTTTCAAATCATAACTTCAAAACACTACACATGGGGAAATTACTTAAATTGTCCTTAAGACACATAAAAGCGTTTTTTGATTGGCTTTCCTGCATGGTAGGGTCACTTTTAACATGGCTATGTAACACAAACATTCTAAATCTAAATTTTCCATGCACATGTGGGAGCATATTTACAAGCAATTTGCGCCACAGAGAAAGGTCTTACACTAAAATGAGAAAAATAACATCAGGGACAGTCAATTGCCTTATAAAGAAGCATACACCATTATGTCCTTGTCATGATTTTAAAAACAATTCCTTTTCCCCAAAAAGGTTTTTCAAATCATAATTTCTAAACACTGCACATGGGAAAATGACTTAAAATGTCATTAAAACACATGAAAGCGTTTTTTGATTGCCTTTCGAGCATGGTTGGGTCACTTTTAACATGGCTATGTAACACAAAAATTCAAAATCAAAATTTTCCATGCACACGTGGAAGCATATTTACAAGCAATTTGCGCCACAGAGAAAGGTCTTACACTAAAATGAGAAAAATAACATCAGGGACAGTCAATTGCCTTATAAAGAAGCATACACCATTATGTCCTTGTCATGATTTTAAAAACAATTCCTTTTCCCCAAAAACGATTTTCAAATCATAATTTCTAAAAACTGCACATGGGAAAATGACTTAAAATGTCCTTAAGACACATAAATGCGTTTTTTGATTGGCTTCCCTGCATGGTAGGGTCACTTTTAACATGGCTATGTAACACAAACATTCAAACTCTAAATTTTCCATGCACATGTGGGAGCATATTTACAAGCAATTTGCGCCACAGAGAAAGGTCTTACACTAAAATGAGAAAAATAACATCAAGGACAGTCAATAGCCTTATAAAGAAGTATACACCATTATCTCCTTGTCATGATTTTAAAAACAATTCCTTTTCCCCAAAAACGATTTTCAAATCATAATTTCTAAACACTGCACATGGGAAAATGACTTAAAATGTCAATAAAACACATGAAAGCATTTTTTGATTGCCTTTCCAGCATGGTTGGGTCACTTTTAACATGGCTATGTAACACAAACATTCAAAATCAAAATTTTCCATACACATGTGAGAGCATATTTACAAGCAATTTGCGCCACATAAATCATAATTTTCTCCTTAAAACACACTATTCTCTATCTAAAGTAAAGAAATATTTTCTCACCTTAGCAAATACTTTGAGTTTGAAAACAGTCTCAGAAACACACCAATTTGTCTGCAGCAGAGCAAAAGGTATGCACTCCAGAGTCTGCAGCTATGAAAAGCACAGAAATGCTGTAATTCTTCACACATATCTCTCATGTCACCCAATCAAAAGTCTTCCCTCACTTTTTTCAAATGAAAACCCATCCCCCCTCTGCCCTTTCTGCTTTATCTGCATGGCAACCACCTCCTGGAAGAACTCTGTTGTTTGCAAGTTCACACAACAATGTTGCAATTGAACTCTGAACTCTCAGTGCACCTGCATATCCAGTGCATTCTTTCATTTAATGACTTTTTATTGACCACTCAAAATACATCTTTCAAAGAACACATCCGTGCACCCTAACTTTTTGTTTTCAGCAATCAAAATCCACCAATCACTGTTACTGCTTCATGAACACAGAAACTCCACAGTTTTTTTCATTTCAAACTCTCATTTTTTCAACTGCCATTTCATTGCCACACTTCATCTGACTGCAGGAGAACCTTCTCTCACCATGTTTTCTGTCTGGATTGTTGGTCATAGTTATATTCACTGGGCTCAAAGGTACGTTGAAAGCAGGAATTTACCTAACCTCAATTTACAAGATGTGGAAATTAAGTGGTTTGGCCACAGAGGATTAAAATGTCACCAATTGATACCATTGGTGAAAACCTTTATGCATTTGCCCAAACCTGACCTGTTAATTGTGCACTGTGGAGGTAATGACTTGGGCACTTTGACTGGGGTAGGTCTGGAAATGCTTTTAAAGGACACCTTTGAGCAATTGATGGCACTTTTTCCTCAGACTGCCTTGGTATATTCAAATATATGCCAAAGACAGAAATGGAGGTGGTCAAACCAATTTTGTCCACAAATTGAGAAATCGAGGAAGCATGTAAACAAATCTGTTTCAGCTTACATGAGAGACCATGGAATGGGCTCCCTGTACAACAATAACTTGCGTTACTACATGCAAGATATCTACAGAGGAGATGGAGTTCACTTCTCAGATGAGGGCAACAGAATTTTCACTCTGAATTTAAGAATGTGCATTGGTACCTACTTATAAGTACCTAAATGTACCATAAACCCAAAAGCTCTTCTCAGAGCTACCCTACATCTGATCACTCACAATTATTATTTAACTCTAACATTTTTCACTAATTTTCAACAAAATACGCTACCGGGGCCGCTACCCGGTACGCGAACCGGGAGCTAACCTCGCGAAATTTTTTTTGAAAATGTTTTTTTTTCGCACATATAAGCCTCCTCAGCCACCCTCAGAAAACCTAGGGGGTCAAGATAACTCTACCGTGCCCCCTTCTACCCATTCTGAACATTATTTGCCCTCCATCTTGTATCTTAATTCGACCGAAACACAAAATGGTGGACTCCTGGAACGCTTAAGGTCCGCGAACCGGGGCGCTCAATGGTTCGCGTACCGGGTCGCTCCCTGGGAAGCGCACCATCAAAAAAGGTGGGAAAGTAGTTCACACAAAAGCCACTTGAGACAATTTCACCAAATATAGATTAGCTCATACTACATACCAATCCCTACCATTTTCACAAATTTGATTGGAATTCCATTTAGCCATTTAGCCTGTAGACCTCTCTAAATACCGTGAGGTAAATTACTTCACAAAACACATCTGAAGTGTTGGAATTGACAACCAATTAAAATGTTACTTTCATTTTCTACTTTTTTTACCTGACATTTGATTGGTTATGTACCCGAATATATATAAAGGAAGAGAAGGAAACACAGCCATTTTGACTACTACTTCCTGGTGTACATTTCAATAGGATTTTCATTAATAACTTCAACTTCTTTTTAAAGGTAAGTTGTTATTTTTAAAACTGAAGTATATTGTGCACTTTAAGTTAATATGGCAAACTTTTTCTGTTAGTTATATACTATCCCTCTGTAGTACTTATAAATTTAGATACAATTTTTTATATTCCTACTTCCACTCTGATACTATACACTGCCCAAAGATAAATTCACTGTTAAAAACTGCCTATCTAAAATTAATCCCAACAGTGCCCTACCTCTACTAATATATATTTTTTTTATGCAAATTTCAGGGAAAATGGAAAGCAAACAAAAAATTTCATTTGAAATTGTCCTTCCAGAGTCCAACACAGAAATCATTGATCCAAATGAGATTGAATTTATGGATGAAACTTGGGACCAAGAACTACTGCAATGTGTACAAGCAGTAGATAACCTCCTTGCAAATGAGGACATTTTACAACCTCAGAGACTACAATGTATATTCCATGATAATTTTGAAATTTCTGACAATGAAATGTTAGAAAGTTTAATAAATTATGAAACACAATAAAAAATGCTTAAAAAATAAAAAAAAATAAAAAATAATCAACAAAACCAACAATCAATTAACATACAGCATTTGAAAAGTCTATCATTCATTTTTCATTGCAGTACGCTGCCCAGAACGCTTCCCGGTTCGCGTACCGGGCGCTACCCACGCAAAAAAACAAAAAAAAAATTATTTTTTTTTTTGCCCCGCGGGGCCCTTTTAAAGCCTCCACATTAAACCTAAGGGGTCAGGGAGGATCTACTATGCCCCCTTATGGTTATTTCCCCCTTTGTTTTGGCCTCCTCTTGTCTCTCAATCCTACCGAGAGACAAGATGGCGGCCGCTCCGGACTGTTTGGAATGTTTACAGACGCCGGATAACCAATCAGCTTCGCTACGCGAAGTTTTGGTACGCGCCCCGGTCCGCGAACCGGGAGCTGCCCAGTCCGCTGTTACAGATATATATCTTTTTTTAAATGTTAATTTCTCAAAATCCACTGGAGCACATATATTGAGACCTACAAAAGGCACATCGGGCTACCAGTCTCTACAATTTTGCCAAGTTTCGTGCAAATCCATTCAGCCGTTCGGGCTAAAAGTGCGACAGACCGCCCTATGGAAAACTCAATGTTAAAAACACCTTTTGGGACCCCCTTTTTTCTCGGCCCCCCCTGGACGAACCCCCCCCAAATTTCCAGGGGCTGCTCAGAAACAAAATGTTCCATTTTCCAGAAAATTTCAGCCAATTCCGTCCACAAACACCAAAGTTATTAGACATAGAATTTTCAAAAAACCCATAGGGAAAAAATCCTAACTATATATACCTACTGGCGACCGCCAGTAGGTAATATATATATATATTACCTACTGGCGGTCGCCAGTAGGTATATATAGTTAGGATTTTTTCTCTGTGGGATTTTTTAAAATTCTATGTCTAATAACTTTGGCGTTTGTGGACGGAATTGGCTGAAATTTTCAGGAAAATGGAACATTTTGTTTCTGAGCAGCCACTGAAATTTTGGGGGGGGGTCGTCAAGGGGGGGCCGAGAAAAAAGGGGGGTCCCAAAACGCGTTTTTCCCATGTTAATTTCCATAGGGCGGTTGGCCTCACTTTTAGCCCGAACGGCTGAATGGATTTGCACGAAACTTGGCAAAATTGTAGGGACTGTTAGCCTGATGCGCCTTTGCTAGGTCTCAAGATATGTGCTCCAGTGGATTTTGAGAAATTAACGTTAAAAAAAAACATATATATCTGTAAGCGCGCTCCGGGCAGCGCTCCGGTTCGCGTACTTGACGCGTAACGGAACTTCGCGAAGCAAAGCTGATTGGCTCTCCGGTGTCTGTCAACATTCTAAACAGTCCGGAGCGGCCGCCATCTTGTCTCTCGGTAGGATCGAGAGACAAGAGGAGGCCAAAACAAAGGGGGAAATGACCATAAGGGGGCATAGTAGATCCTCCCTGACCCCCTAGATTTGATGTGGAGGCTTTAAAAGGGCCCCGCGGGGCAAAAAAAAAAATGGTACGCGCACCGGGAAGCGGTCTGGGGAGCGTACTATAAGGAAAAAAGAATGATAGACTTTTCAAATATTGTATGTTAATTGATTGTTTGTTTTGTTGATTTTTGTTTAATTTCTTTATTTTTTAAGCAATTATTTATTATTGTGATTGTGTTTCAAAATTTAATAAAATGTCTAACATTTCACTGTCTGAAATGTCGTTATTTTCATTGAACATAGCTTGTAATGTTTGAGTGTGTAAAATGTCCTCATTTTCAAGGAGGACATCTACTGATTGCACACATTGCAGTAGTTCTTCGTCCCAAGTTTCATCCATAAAATTAATGTAATTTGGATCAATGATTTCTTCGTTGGTCTCTGGAAGGACAATTTCAAATGAAATTTTCTGTTCGCCTTCCATTTTGCCTGAAATTTGCATTAAAAAAAAATATATTAGTAGAGATAGGGCACTGTTGGGATTAATTTTAGATAGGCAGTTTTTAACAGTGAATTTATCTTTGGGCAGTGTATAGTATCAGAGTGGAAGTAGGAATATAAAAAAGTGTATGTGATTTAAGGTAAATAAATTCATAATTATACAAGACAAGCCTAACTCCATCCATAACTATAACAGAGAAGTCTATCTAAATGTATAACTACTACAGAGGGATAGTATATAACTATCAGAAAAAATTTACCATATTAACTTAAAGTGCGCAATATACTTCAGTTTTTAAAATAACAACTTACCTTTATAAAGAAGTTGAAGTAATTACTGAAAATCCTATTGAAATGTACACCAGGAAGTAGTAGTCAAAATGGCTGTGTTTCTCTCTCTTTTTTTATATATATTCAGGTACATAACCAATCAAATGTCAGGTAAAAAAAGTAGAAAATGAAAGTAACATTTTAATTGGTTGTCAATTTCAACACTTCAGATGTGTTTTGTGAAGTAATTTACCTCAGGGTATTTAGAGAGGTCTACAGGCTAAATAACTAAATGGAATTCCAACCAAATTAGTGAAAATGGTAGGGATTGGTATGTAGTATGAGCAATTCTATATTTGGTGAAAGTGTCTCCAGGGTTTCTTCTGTAAATTACTTTCCCACCTTTTTTAATGGAGCGCTTCCCGGTGAGCGCCCCGGTACGCGAACCGGCAGCGTTACGGGAGTCCACCATTTTGTGTTTCGGTTGAATTAAGATACAAGATGGAGGGCAAATAATGTTCAGAATGGGTAGAAGGGGGCACGGTAGACGTATTTTGACCCCCTAGGTTTTCTGAGGGTGGCTGAGGAGGCCCATATGTGCGGAAAAAAAACATTTTTTAAAAAAAATTCGCGCGGTTAGCTTCCGGTTCGCGTACCGGGTAGCGCTCCTGGGAGCGTACTTTGTTGAAAATTTGTGAAAAAAGTTAGAGTAAAATAATAATTGTGAGTGATCAGATGTAGGGTAGCTCTGAGAAGAGCTTTTGGGTTTATGGTACATTTAGGTACTTATAAGTAGGTACCAATGCACAGTCTTAAATTCAAAATGAAAACTCTGTTGCCCTCATCTGAGAAGTGAACTCCCTCACCTCTGTAGATATCTTGCATGTAGTAACGCAAGTTATTGTTGTACATGGAGCCCATTCCATGGTCTCTCATGTAAGCTGAAACAGATTTGTTTACATGCTTCCTCGACTTCTCAATTTGTGGACAAAATTGGTTCGACCACCTCCATTTCTGTCTTTGGCATATATTTGAATATACCAAGGCAGTTTGAGGAAAAAGTGCCATCAATTGCTCAAAGGTGTCCTTTAAAAGCATTTCCAGACCTACGCCAGTCAAAGTGCCCAAGTCATTACCTCCACAGTGCACAATTAACAGGTCAGGTTTAGGCAAATGCATAAAGGTTTTCACCAATGGTATCAACTGGTGACATTTTAATCCTCTGTGGCCAAACCACTTAATTTCCACATCTTGTAAATTGAGATTAGGTAAATTTCTGTTCTCAGCATACCTTTGAGCCCAGTAGATGTAACTATGTCCAACAATCCAGACAGAAAACATGGTGAGAGAAGGTTCTGCTGCAGTCAGATGAAGTGTGGCAATGAAATGGCAGTTGGAAAAAAAAGAGTTTAAAATGAAAAAAACTGTGGAGTTTCTGTGTTAAGGAAGCAGTAGCAGTGATTGGTGGATTTTGATTGCTGAAAACAGAAAGTTAGGGTGCATGGATGTGTTCTTTGAAAGATGTAATTTGAATGGTCAAGAAAAAATCATTTAATGAAAGATTGCACTGGATACGCAGCTGCACTGAGAGTTCAGAGTTCAATTGAAACATTGTTGTGTGAACTTGCAAACATCAGAGGTCTTTCAGGAGGTGGTTGCTATGCAAAAAAGGCAGAAAGGCCAGAGGGGGGAAGGGTGTTGATTTGAAAAAAGTGAGGGAAGAGTTTTGATTGGGTGACATGAGAGATATGTGTGATGAGTTACAGCATTTCTGTGCTTTTCATAGCTGCAGACTCTGGAGTGCATACCTTTTGCTCTGCTAAAGACAATTTGGTGTGTTTCTGAGACTGTTTTGAAACTCATAAAGTATTTGCTAAGGTGAGAAAAGATTCATTTAATTTAGATAGAGAATAGTATGGTTTTGGGAGAAAATTATGAAGAAAGTTGTGTATTTAAAATGTTGCTTGGTGTCAAGTGTTTTACAAATAGATTTTGTTTCTTTGTGTTACATAGCCATGTTAAAAGTGCCACAAAAATGTTGCAAGGGCCTTAAAAAAAACGATTTCATGTGTCTTAGGCCATTTTAAGTCATTTCTCCTTGAATGTAGATATATAATTCATTTAGATGATGTGTTTAAAAACGATTTTTTAAAACAATTAGGTTTCTTGATATGTACTGCTAGAGCTTCATAGGTTGCTTGGGGCATATTTATAAGGCATTTGAGTCTCTCTGATGTTATTTTTTCCATTTTAATTTAAGACCTTTCCCTTTGGTGCAAGGTCCTTGTAAATATGCCCCCATCTGTGCTTGGCAAATTTAGATTTTAATTCTTTGACTAACATAGCCATGTTAAAAGTGACACAAAAATGTTGCAAGGGCCTTAAAAAACGATTTTATGTGTCTTAGGCTATTTTAAGTCATTTCTCCTTGAATGTAGATATATAATTCATTTAGATGATGTGTTTAAAAACGATTTTTTAAAACAATTAGGTTTCTTGATATGTACTGCTAGAGCTTCATAGGTTGCTTGGGGCATATTTATAAGGCCTTTGAGTCTCTCTGATGTTATTTTTTCCATTTTAATTTAAGACCTTTCCCTTTGGTGCAAGGTCCTTGTAAATATGCCCCCATCTGTGCTTGGCAAATTTAGATTTTAATTCTTTGACTAACATAGCCATGTTAAAAGTGACACAAAAATGTTGCAAGGGCCTTAAAAAAACGATTTCATGTGTCTTAGGCCATTTTAAGTCATTTCTCCTTGAATGTAGATATATAATTCATTTAGATGATGTGTTTAAAAACGATTTTTTAAAACAATTAGGTTTCTTGATATGTACTGCTAGAGCTTCATAGGTTGCTTGGGGCATATTTATAAGGCCTTTGAGTCTCTCTGATGTTATTTTTTCCATTTTAATTTAAGACCTTTCCCTTTGGTGCAAGGTCCTTGTAAATATGCCCACATCTGTGCTTGGCAAATTTAGATTTTAATTCTTTGACTAACATAGCCATGTCAAAAATGACCCAAAAATGTTGCAAGGGCCTTAAAAAAACGATTTCATGTGTCTTAGGCCATTTTAAGTCATTTCTCCTTGAATGTAGATATATAATTCATTTAGATGATGTGTTTAAAAAGATTTTTTTAAACAATTAGGTTTCTTGATATGTACTGCTAGAGCTTCATAGGTTGCTTGGGGCAAATTTATAAGGCCTTTGAGTCTCTCTGATGTTATTTTTTCCATTTTAATTTAAGACCTTTCCCTTTGGTGCAAGGTCCTTGTAAATATGCCCACATCTGTGCTTGGCAAATTTAGATTTTAATTCTTTGACTAACATAGCCATGTCAAAAATGACCCAAAAATGTTGCAAGGGCCTTAAAAAAACGCTTTCATGTGTCTTAGGCCTTTTTAAGTCATTTTATTTATGATAGGTGTGTGACTTTTTTTCGCCGCTGTGCGTCACTTTTGTGACGCAGCGGTGGTGCAAAAGATTTCCTATGTGGTGACATATTTACAACTTGATTCATCTAGGCAGATGTGTCATGCTGTAAAGTCCCGTGCTCCATGAAACCGATGCAGCAGTGATGCAAAATATGCACCATATTGCAAGACAGGCCTCATTTCATCTCCAACAAGATAAGAAGCTGAATGTTTTGTAAATGTCAAAATTGTTGTATACACTGCTCAACTTCTGTGTACTCTTTGATATGCTAGAGTCCATCTGCACTATGAGATACCTAAGCAAAGGAAACACAGGTGATGTGATTGTGAAATGAGGAAAAGAAACTCCATATTTTTCAATTACATCACCTGTCTTTCCTAAGTTTCTGAATGACATTGTGCAGATGAGGTTTAGGTCTGTCCACGGACACAGAAGAGGTCTGGCCTTTGTTCAAGAGTGAAGTGGATATGACTTACTTCATTGGTAGGCCTGCACATGTATTATCTGCTCTATACTCTTCAACAAGTGTAAATCTCATCTGCAACCCTGAGTAGGCCTCACCTCAAACAAACCTCTGGATAGGTCACACCTTATCGTCATCCTGAATCAATCATTTAAAATGTTAGGGACAGATTTATGATAGGTGTGTGACTCTTTTGCGCCACTGTGCGTCACTTTTGTGACGCAGCGTTGGTGCAAAAGATTTCCTATGTGGTGACATATTTACAACTTGATGCATCTAGGCAGATGTGTCATGCTGTAAAGTCCCGTGCCACATGAAACCAATGCAGCAGTGATGCAAAATATGCACCATGTTGCAAGACAGGCCTCATTTCATCTCCAACAAGATAAGAAGCTGAATGTTTTGTAAATGTCAAAATTGTTGTATACACTGCTCAACTTCTGTGTACTCTTTCATATGCTAGAGTCCATCTGCACTATGAGATACATAAGCAAAGGAAACACAGGTGATGTGATTGTGAAATGAGGAAAAGAAACTCCATATTTTTCAATTACATCACCTGTGTTTCCTAAGTTTCCGAATGACATTGTGCAGATGAGGTTTAGGTCTGTCCACGGACACAGAAGAGGTCTGGCCTTTGTTCAAGAGTGAAGTGGATATGACTTACTTCATTGGTAGGCCTGCACATGTATTATCTGCTCTATACTCTTCAACAAGTGTAAATCTCATCTGCAACCCTGAGTAGGCCTCACCTCAAACAAACCTCTGGATAGGTCACACCTTATCGTCATCCTGAATCAATCATTTAAAATGTTAGGGACAGATTTATGATAGGTGTGTGACTCTTTTGCGCCACTGTGCGTCACTTTTGTGACGCAGCGGTGGTGCAAAAGATTTCCTATGTGGTGACATATTTACAACTTGATGCATCTAGGCAGATGTGTCATGCTGTAAAATACCGTGCCACATGAAACCGATGCAGCAGTGATGCAAAAGATGCACCATGTTGCAAGACAGGCCTCATTTCATTTCCAACAAGATAAGATGCTGAATCTTCTGTAAATGTCAAAATTGTTGTATACAGTGCTCAACTTATGTGTACTCTTTGATATGCTAGAGTCCATCTGCACTATGAGATACCTAAGCAAAGGAAACACAGGTGATGTGATTGTGAAATGAGGAAAAGAAACTCCATATTTTTCAATTACATCACCTATGTTTCCAAAATTTAAAAATGACATTGTGCAGATGAGGTTTAGGTCTGTCCACGGACACAGAAGAGGTATGGCCTTTGTTCAAGAGTGAAGTGGATATGACTTACTTCATTGGTAGGTCTTCACATGTATTATCTCCTCTGTACTCTTCAACAAGTGTAAATCTCATCTGCAACCCTGAGTAGGCCTCACCTCAAACAAACCTCTGGATAGGCCACACCTTATCGTCATCCTGAATCAATCATTTAAAATGTTAGGGACAGATTTATGATAGGTGTGTGACTCTTTTGCGCCGCTGTGCGTCACTTTTGTGACGCAGCGGTGGTGCAAAAGATTTCCTATGTGGTGACATATTTACAACTTGATGCATCTAGGCAGATGTGTCATGCTGTAAAGTCCCGTGCCACATGAAATTGATGCAGCAGTGATCCAAACATGCACCATGTTGCAAGACAGGCCTCATTTCATCTCCAACAAGATAAGAAGCTGAATCTTCTGTAAATGTGAAAATTGTTGTATACACTGCTCAACTTATGTGTAGTCTTTGATATGCTAGAGTCCATCTGCACTATGAGATACCTAAGCAAAGGAAACACAGGTGATGTGATTGTGAAATGAGGAAAAGAAACTACATATTTTTCAATTACATCACATGTGTTTCCTAAGTTTACCAATGACATTGTGTAGATGAGGTTTAGGTCTGTCCACAGACACAGAAGAGGTCTGGCCTTTCTTGAAGAGTGAAGTGGACATAACTTACTTCATTGGTAGGCCTTCACATGTATTATCTCCTCTGTACTCTTCAACAAGCGTAAATTTCATCTGCAACCCTGAGTAGGCCTCACCTTAAACAAACCTCTGGATAGGCCACACCTTATCGTCATCCTGAATCAATCATTTAAAATGTTAGGAACAGATTTATGATAGGTGTATGCCTCTTTTGCGTCACTGTGCGTCACTGTTGTGACGCAGCGGCGGTGCAAAAGATTTGCTATGTGGTGACATATTTACAACTTGAAGCATCTAGGCAGATGTGTTATGCTGTAAAGTCCTGTGCCACAGGAAAGTTGCGTCAGGTTTCATATAGGTGTTTTGTTGCAGGGTGGGCATTCATTTGCATGAAAGCCCTGTAAAACTAACACAGTGAAATTTAGAAGATTTCACTGAGTCAGATTTATAGCATTGCTGAATCAAATCCTTACGCCTGTTTGAAACAGGCATAAGGAGTGAAGCACCATGCAATGTGTGGCTTCCTCCTGTGCATTGCAGTAGACATGTCGTGTTTACAACGTGATTCGTGCAATGTGCTGCTTTTGCGGCACAGATGCATGACGCATCTGTGCTGTTTTTACTCAATGGTGCTCCACATTGTAAATGCGGCACACCATGGGTGGCAGAGCAGCGGTGCACGTTAACTGGTGCATCCCCGGGGATGCGCCAGTTAACATAAATCTGCCCCTTTACATTTAAGTATGAGCAGGGTAAAAAGAGTCGGTGGACATGGCTAAATAATAGCTGCAAAATGTTACTCTTGTTAAACAATTTTACTATTATAGTCTCTGACATTTGTGCCTTACTCTGCAACATCTCATTGTTGTTCTCTTTTTTTAAAGATAACAACAACATCAAGCATGAGTGATAATGAGGAATCAGTTGATCTTGATCTTATCGTTGAACTTGTGATTGAAACGTCAGTGGAAGTGGATCCCTTAGATGATTTAAATCCTGAGGATGAAGAAGACTATGATAAGGATGCTGATTTGTCAGAATTGTATGACATAGGTTGGGAAGCTGACCTGCTTGAGCCTATGGAACTATAAACATTTATTTTTAAAAGTTAGAAGAAATTAAAAGTAAAAATGTAAACGGTTTCATTTAAAATTAAACACACCTTCAAAAACAGGTTATGTGTAGTGTCTTCAATAAAATATTAAAATATGCTCATTAAATTAGATCAGATTCACATAAAAAACAGCACAGGTAAAATAAAGAAGAATTCCATTTCTTTTCTGCTATTTGTGTATTCTAAATTTGCCAAAGCACTAAAAAATATTCTATGTAAAAATGTCAAGTAGTGTGTTAAGTTTTTGATGACTGTTATTGATTTACTGTTTGGTAATAGTGGTTAATAACATTTTTTATTATATTTTACCACAGATTCAACTGCAGATCATTTCAAAATTTGAGAATGCCAACCAAAGATAGAATTAAAAAGGCTGCAAAACGTCAAAGACAGCAGGTCCATGAAATAATGCAGCAGTCCTCTACAATAAAAAATCGTCAAGTCACCAAGAAAGCACCGGGTA
Source organism: Lissotriton helveticus (assembly GCF_964261635.1). Taxonomy (NCBI): domain Eukaryota; kingdom Metazoa; phylum Chordata; class Amphibia; order Caudata; family Salamandridae; genus Lissotriton; species Lissotriton helveticus. The sequence continues at coordinate 657,636,563 of NC_136067.1, forward strand.
AGACCACGCAAACATTCATAAGAAACATTTCTAAAAAAAAAAGTAGTACTACAGAAAATGTTTTTGTCCAGAAAAAGAGAAGCAATTTAAACGGAAAGGAAAGTCCAATCAAAAATGTTACTGCTAGAGCAAGAGATAACTCTGTGCATGATAGTAGAAGGAAACAACAGTTTAGGGACATTCGTAAACGAATGTTCCGCAACAGGATAATTGGCAATTTGCTAAAAAATATTAAGAAAGGTCAACAGAAAGTGGTTTTTTATAAGAGAAAAAAAAAAGTTGAGAAAGTTATTGATCAGGCGTTTAAAATTAAACGAAAGTTATTTATTTTGATAATCAATAGAATTAGGAAGCTAAACAAGGCAATTTATGATTTCAAAAGAAATAGTAGATGGAAGAGAACAGTTAATCGTAGTAATTTTTGTGAAGTTTTTTCCGAAGAATGGATGTATACTTCAAGTTGTGAGGTATTTTTCAATGAGGAGAGTTATTTCCAGGATAATGATTTGGTGCATGCAGTTGACACCAGCGGTCGAGCTTATGAGGTGAAAGATGGTTGTCCAGTTGAAAAAGAAAAACTTGTGACAACAGAGGCAGAGGATGTGTTAGGTAATGAGGTTTTAGGAAGACGTCCTAAGGGACCTGTGTACACCTGGAAGTGTAGTAGTATTTGCAGTGTGCGACAGGATTCTATCAATTTGCTTTGTGATTTTGTACGGACATTTAATAAGAAAAGTTTGAAGCAGAAAATGAAGTTGTTGCAAGAATTAGACCCTTGCAGAGTGAGAGAAGTGACAGGTTTGCATGGTCATTCACTGGCTTGTCTTTCCAGGAGAGTATGCCAGAGTGTTTTTCATCATTTCAGGATGCTAGCAGTGCATCATAATAAAGTGAGGAAATTAGTTAGAATGTTGTATTATGCTAAGAGTCTAGCAGTTATGCTTAAACAATTATGCGCTGCTCTTTTGCATGGTTCTGAAATAGATGTGAAGAATATGTGTGAAGAAATTGAGTTTTGTTACTTTTGAAGTAAAGAGGAGAATGTTGAAATTGACCCAGAAGAAGAGGGTAATGTGGAAGATAGTGTACAGGTTTCCAGTACAGATAATTTTCAGAAGGAAATTGCCACGTTTCAGGTGAAATCAAGTGAGAGGCCTAGTTTCACTTGTGTGTGTTGTCGACGCACTTATTATAAGAATCAGACTAAGTTAGTGGATTTATATGCAAAAAGTGAAAGGGAAAATAATAGTGAATGGAAGGATTTCGCTACATACTTGATGGTAGAAAATTGTTTTGATTTGGGATTGGATCAACGTGTGTGTACTTATTGTTGTAATAAATTAAATCAAAACCAGATGCCTGCTAGAGCGGTTCATAATAATCTGGAATTGGTTGAGATTCCTTCTGAATTGAAGGATTTAAATACTTATGAATCTATTTTGATTCAAAGTATCCATCCCTTTCAGGCTATTGTAGGAATGGAGCCAAAGACAGGGAAATTGCCTCCATCAGATTTACAGAGAGGATTAAAGGGAAGAGTTGTTTATTTGCCTCTAGATTTGAAGAAAAACATTAACACAATTGGATTAGAAAAAGTGGAAGAGGAACCTCTGGTTATCTTAGTTAATGGGGTTCCGACAAAGAATAAGAAAATATGGCAAGATTTAGTGGATGTTAGGAAAGTCAAAAAGGCAACATTGTATTTGAAAAAAAAAATAAGTACTATAAGAATGTATATGTTGCAGAAGAGGAAGTAAGTGAGGAAGAGGATAGCGATTTGTGTGCTGGTCAAATTGAGAAAGTAGAACCCTCTAAAAGTGAAGAAATATATGAACATTATAGTGTTCATCCTTTGCATTCCAAGGAAGTCATGGGGAATGCTATTGAGTTGTTTCAAATGAAACAAGCCAAAGGGAGTCCCATTAGTGTCTGGGAGGAAAGTTTGGAAGCTCGGTGTTTCCCACAGCTATTTCCAACAGGTCAAGGAGGAAGATATGATGAGCGACCTCATCAAATTCCTGCTTCTGAATACCGGACTTTACGATTGTATGCAGAAGATGCTAGGTTTCGACAATGCATTCCCTATTTGTTTCATCTCCTGTTTGAAAGCGATCTGTCTGGACTGTCATATGCAGTGAACCACATCTTGAAAAGTGGTACACAGATGCAAAACATCTCGGCAAGTGACTTTATGGATAAAGTCAATGTCCAAGACAGTATTTTGGATTCTCACCTGATTAATCTCATGGCGTGTCAGCATGGTACTAATGAGTACTGGTACCGTCGTCATGGTGATTTAAAATGTATGCTGAGGAACTTAGGAACTCCCACATGGTTTCTCACTCTGAGCTGTGCCGAGTATGGCTGGGAAGACTTACTTGAATTTCTACGAGAGGCAAATGGAAACATCGAAAACATCGAATTCAAGACACCCGGAGAACTGTGCTCTTTGGATCCAGTCAATGTATGCAGGTACTTCAATCATAGATTTGAAGCTATGATGTCTTTCATCATGAATAAGAAGAATCCACCTCTTGGAGAGGTGTTGGATTTCTTCTGGAGAAAGGAGTACCAAGCAAGAGGTGCTCCTCATATACATATGCTGCTATGGATCAAGGATGCACCTAAATTTGGAAAAGATCCAGAAGACTCAGTGATGAGTTTCATACAACAGTATTCTACGTGTGCTGTTCCAAACGCAAAGGAGAAGAAAAGCCTAAGAGAAAAAGTTCTACGTTTCCAAAGCCATCGTTGTGGAAAGTACTGTCGTCGTAAATTCAGAAACAAGGACAAGTTCTACACCAAATGTCGTTTTGGCTTTCCACGACCGGTGATTTCTAAAGGAAGAGTAAACAGTTTGATGTCTTCGCTGCGACATAATGTGATGAAGAAATCACCTAAAAACACATACAATTTGAAGAGGAACGAAGAGTCCAAGTACATCAACGACTACAACCCAGTGATTTTGTCCATGTGGAATGCTAACATGGATATACAGTTTGTGGCTGATAACTGTATGGCTGTGGCTCGGTATGTGACATCTTACATCACCAAAAAAGAAAAGACAGAATTGAAGGATATGTGGGAGGACATTTCCCATGAAAAGAGCCTCAGTAAGAAGTTGTACAGTTTCAGTCTGAAGATGTTGTCGCATCGAGAAATCGGAGCTTACGAATGTTCTGACCGCTTGTCTTCAGCAAGTCTCTATGCCAAATCTAGGAGTATCGTTTGGGCGAGTCTTGGTCTTGCTGCAACACGTACTCGAGTTCTGAAACCTGTGCGGGAAATTGAGTATTTGGCGGAAAAGGAGCCAAACAGTACCGACATTTTGAAGACCAACATGTTGGATACATATTATCCAAATCGAAGCAGTCACCTCGAGAATGTTTGTCTGTATGAGGTTCTACAAAATTATATATTCAAGAGGAACATCAAAGAAGATATTGATAAAGGAGTGTATGCTGTAATTGGAAGTGAGGGATGTCTGGTAAAGCAAAGAAAATGCCACTTGGTAAACCATCGAAAATTGAGTGGAGAATCTCCTGAAAAAAATGAGTTTTTCTATTTAGCACTTTTGCAACTTTTCAAGCCTTGGCGTGCAGAAGAGGAACTGCTTGGAGATTTCCTCTGTTACGAAGACTCTTTCACTGCCGCCAAGGAGACCATAGAATGTCCTGCTTTTCCCAAATATGTAGAAATGTTGAATGCGGAAATCGAGCAGGAAGCAACGATTGCAGCCGAGATTGCCAGAGACAGTTCTCAGGACAGTCAGAGTTCTGTTTCATTGAGTCAGGATCCACTAGGAGGCCCTGTTATTGAAAATGAAGCTGCCACTGCCATGAATGAAGTGGAAAGAGCCATGGCACATGCTCAGGAGGATGCGAATAACTTAGTAGACTTGGAAAGACAACTCAACGTTGAGCAGAGGAAAATATATGACGAAGTTACCAAGCAAATTGATCACGGATTAAGTCATGAGAAGAAAGAGTGCTCATGTACGTCGTTGAAGCCTGTCCGACTGTACGTGAGTGGAGAAGCGGGAACTGGAAAGAGTTTCCTCATTAAAGCAATCTCATGTTATTTGAAGGAAAGGACTGAGTCATCGCTGTCTTGTGTTGTCACCGCTCCAACTGGACTGGCAGCACATAACATTAAAGGTATTACTTTGCATCGTCTACTGATGCTGCCAGTGGAGCATGATAACAAATTACAATACCACAAGTTATCTGGAGATGCTTGTTGTGAAGTTTCAAGAGTCTTGAGGAAAATGAAACTTCTTATCATTGACGAAGTAAGCATGGTTTCCAATGTCATGCTTGCCTTTGTGCATTTGAGAATGCAAGAAGTTCTTAAAACAGAGTATGATGTGTTATTTGGTGGCAAACACATCATTGTTTTTAGGAGATCTTCTGCAGCTGACACCAGTGAAAGGACAACCTGTGTTCAAAATGCTCACGCATGAAGATACCAGGAAGTGCCTAGGGAGCATTGGCAACGTCAATATATGGTTAAACTTCAATTATGCTGAACTGCATGAAAATATGCGTCAGGCGAAGGATGAAGTTTACAAGAATATTCTACAAGATGTTAGAATTGGAAAAGTGACCGAGCATGGGAAAGAAGCTTTACATGCACGATTACTGTCAAATTTATATCCAGAACAAGACGTTGTGCCTGAGAATATTTTTTCTGAAAATTACTGAGAAGAAATCTGGAATATGTTTGATGCCAACTCTTGCAGAAACATCTTCAACAACAAAATGTTGCATTTAGAAAACCAAGAGATTGTGAAACTGGAAGCTATTGACAGAGTAGAGCATATGGGATCTACAATTATTTTGTCTGAGAATTTGAAAACAAAATTGGATTCATTAGAGAAGACTATATCTAAAACTGCAGGTTTTGAAAAGACTCTGAATGTGTGCTTAAATTGCCGTATAATTTTAAGAAGGAATTTACATGTTGAAAGAGGTCTGGTAAATGGATCAATGGGTAATGTTGTTGATTTTGTGAAATACAGAAATAGAGATGGAATTGAATTTTTAAAAATTAAATTTGATGGCATTGAGGAAGTACAGCTAATTGGTCGTTGCTCTGCTAGGTTTTTGCTTGTAAAAGACTTATATGTTCGCCGTAAACAGTTTCCTGTTTGCTTGGCATATGCGGTGACAATCCATAAATCGCAAGGTTTAAGTGTAGACAGTGCATTGGTGAATATTGGCAGTTCTGTGTTCAAGGAGGGTATGGCATATGTGGCATTGTCACAAGTTAGAACTTTATCGGGATTGTACTTGATTGAGTGTGATGTCACAAACATTTGTGCGGATCTAGATTGTGTTAAGGAATACAATAGGTTAAGAAGAGAGTATGCGCCACATTTGCCTCAATATCCTTTGTTTGAGAAACGTGTGGTAGGCCGGAAACGAAGAAATGTCACCAATACTATGGCGGTTGTAGCAAAAAGACGAAAAGTCGATGAACCTGAAATTATAAGCAGAAACAAAAAGGATTCTGTTGAAGATGTTGTTGGTTTTCAATTTGAAAACAGTTCTGGTGTCAACTGCTATGCTAATGTAGTGGTTAATGTTTTGTTTTCTCTAGAAAATGTAAAAGAAGAGATTGTGGTCAATTCTGATCAAAGATTTTGCAGTTTGTTAAATTCTGTGTTAGAGAAATGTAGCACTGATAAAACAAAAATAGAAAGTGTGTCTGAAATTCGAAATCTGTTAGACAGATGTTCAGGTCAAACACAATTCTCTCAAAATATTCAGCAAGATTGTCAGGAGTTTTTAATGTATATGCTTGCTGTGTTAGAGAAATGTAGCACTGATAAAACAAAAATAGAAAGTGTGTCTGAAATTCGAAATCTGTTAGACAGATGTTCAGGTCAAACACAATTCTCTCAAAATATTCAGCAAGATTGTCAGGAGTTTTTAATGTATATGCTTGATGTATTGCATGCTGAAGGTGTAGATGTAGATCACCTGTTTGGGCTTTCTTATCAATGGCAGCATGACTGCGAGAACTGTAGGGTATCAAGTACTACTAGTGTAGACTCAGAAAGATTTATATATTTAACTTTGCCAGACAGTAAATCAGTCTCCTTTAATAAGCTAGTAAAAGCAGCTGATCACAACATGGAGTGTAGCCAATGTAAATCTGAAATGATGTCAACATTATTTATACGGACATATGGCCAGTATGTCATTTTAATGTTCCAACGATGTAGGCCTGATGGAACAAAATTGACAACTTTAATTAAAAATTTTGTAGCTTCGCAGTTGTCAATATCAGGAAGGACTTTTGTAACTGCAGCAATTATATATCATGACGTCCTTCAATAACATCAGGACATTACACAGCTTATTTAAAGTCTAGAAACGGCTGGTCATTCTGCAACGATTCTGTTTTAACTTTCAAAAAAAAATTGCCGTATGACCTTAAAAATTCTTACCTGCTGTTTTTAAAACCAAAATTTTAGGGAAAGAATCTCGGGATGTGCTCTGAGGAATTTCAAGAGGTTCTAATGGCTCCTACACGATTTGGCCTTGAGGATAAGTGTAGTACAGAGACAATAGTTCCTGGAAAAAAAGAAGATTTTCTTACAGAAAGTGGTGGGCACAGATTAGTTGAAGGACAACAGAGTATTTCCCAAAGCAAACGGTCTTCTTACCATAACAATTGACGTAATGGAAAAATAACTGCACTTTGAATGAGTTCAGAAAAACTGTTTCTTTTTATAAGCTAATTCAAGCAGCCAATCAAAACATGGAGTAGAGGGAATGTAAGTCTGCAATGCTGTCTAAATTATTGGTCCAAACTTTTGATTATAATGTCATTTTAAAAATCCAATTATATAAATCTGATGAAAGTAAGTCTTCAACTTTAATTACAAATGTTGTGGCTACACAGTCGTTGATTTTAGGAAGAACATTTGTAACTGCAGCTATTATATTGCATGATGGTCATTTGACAAGATCCGCTTATTAGACAGGTTATTGAAAATGTAAAAAAATTTGCTGTTTCGGAAATTATTGCCATTTGACTACGATACAATGTTGCCTTTTTACTAAAAAATATTCTTACTTTCTGTTTTCAGAAAAGAGAATTTAGGGTAGGTAACTGGCGTATAATGATTCTAGGGGTTGATATAATTTTATCTACTGTTTTATATTGCTTTGTGATTAAAAGTGATGTAGAGAATTAAATAATTGTAGTAGTCATAGAGGTACTGTAAGTCTGCTTCATAGTAAGCAGTATCAGTGTCATAGGAAATGTAGAACATGAGTGAGCAAAAAGGGTAAGATATTACTAGTCTAGGATTGTGAAAGTGATCTTGAACGTTTTCTTTCTGAAAGTTGCCGAAATACAAAATGACGGGATTTGCTTACAAGAATTCCAAGAGTTACAAATGGCTCTTACACGATTTGGCCTTGAGGAAACATGTGGTAGAGAGCGAGAAGTCATTTATTGTATGTAACATATTTTTCAAAACGATGGAGCTTTTCTTTCAGAAAGTGGCGGGCTGAAAAAACAGCACAACCGAGTGTAAGCTGTTCATAGGACATCCTTCGACGTCATGGAAAGTAAGTTACTTTTGAGGAGTTTTGATTTCTGATTGGTTATGTTATATGGGTTTTTTAAACACAATCATTTTGATTGTGTTTTTTTTTCCCCGCTGTTATATGATGAATACCTTCAAGGCACTGTTTTTAGTGAAATTTGATACATTCTGAGAACAGCAAAAATAAACCATTTAACATGTATAGTTAATTCTGTACTGTTTGTATTTATGATGTACATTTAGAACTGTGTAGGAGGCATGGAGAAGGTGAGGCTTCTGTAAGTGTCAAAGTTGTTGCATTCAGTGCGTACTCTTTCATATGCTGGACTACATCTGCATAATGAGATACCTAACCAAAGGAAACACAAGTGATGTGATTGTGAAATGAGCAAAAGAAATTGCATATTTTTCAAATACATTACCTGTGTTTCGTAACATTACGAATCAAATTGTGCAGATGAAGTTTAGGCCTCTCCAGGGAAACAGAGGAAGTTTGAAATTTATTGGTTGCCCTGCACATGTATTATCTCCTCTGTACTCTTCAACAAGGCTAAATTTGATCTGCAACCCTGAGTAGGCCTCACCTGAAACAAACGTCTGGATAGGACACACCTTATTGCCATCCTGAAACAATCATTTAAAATGTTAGGAACAGTTTTATGATGATTGTGCACCTCTTTTGCGCTGCGATTGCGTCACTTTTGTGAGACAACAGCAGTGCAAAAGATGCACCATGTTCCAAGATAGGCCTCAGTTCATCTGCATCAAGATACTGTTAGTTTAAAATGTATATCTTTAGGACTGTGTAGGGGGCCTGGAGAAGCAGAGGCTTCTGTAAGTGTCAAAGTTGTTGAAAAACTGTTTGTCCTTCAATCTTTTCCCTTGTCTTTTCTAATTTTTAAATACATGTTTTAATATTTTTCAAATGTTTGTTCTCTCTTTCACAGATTGAAAGTATAAAAATAACAAGTGACTAAGTTAACGACAATTATAAGGTAAATGTTTTGTACTCTTTTCGTTACATTTCTATCACATTTAACTACTATTAGTTCCACTGCTTCATTTCTTTAACCCTAACTTTCCTGCCTTTGCTACTTCCCTCATTCCTTTCTCTATTACTTACTTACTTACTCTACTCCTTCCACTCCTTTTCTCAGTCCCTCTCCTCATAGTTCCTCACTCTTGTTCACTCACTCCGTCTCTATTACTCTTAGTGTCTCTGACTGATCACTCTTTCACTACTTGTTCATTATGCTTTCTCTGTGTAGTTGAAGCACACTAAGGGGCATATTATGAACACAGCCAATAACATTTTTGCTGCTTTTATCGGCAGAAAACTGCTGCAAAAGCGGCTGTAGCGGCAGTTTTCTGCTGCAAAAGTGGCTTTAGCGACACATTTCTGCCAATAAAAGCTGCGAAACTTTTATTGCCTATGTTGATAATATGCCCCTATGTTATTTACATTTCTTTGCTGTTTCAATTATTCCTTTTCTGTTACTTCTTCTTTTCTGCTTTCTGTTTTTTCTCTCTGTTATTCCACATGTTTTAATCTTATTTTGAACATTCACTCACATTCTCTAAGAAACTCTTCTTTGTTATTCTTCTACTCTCCTTTTTTTCTTTCACTTCCTTATCTATTTTCTTTTTCACAATTATACCCTCTTCCATCTTTTCTTCGGTAAATAAATCTATTAAACAGTATCTCTGGTTTAGTCCCTATAGCTGTCTTTGTTTTAACATTACTCTCTGTTTACTTCCCTTAGACTTACTCTACTTTTTTTTTTGTTAATTTTTTTTTGGTTCGCTCCCGGTTCGCGTACCGGCGAGCGAACCGGGAAGTGAACCAAAAGAAATAGAGCTTGCCAGAGTGCTAAACATTCTAGCAATTTTTTTATAAAGGGGAGGTAGTTCTGAAAAGAACTTTTTTTTAAATGTTTTTGTTGTTTTATATATATATTTTTTTTTTCTCAACATTTTTTTTTTTTTGTATTTTTTGAACAGTTTTATGTTTTTTTTGGTTTTTTTGGGGGGGAAACAACAAAAAACAGGCATTGGAAAGGGCTCAACAGGAGCAAAAACATTTTTTTACTTTTTGGGGCGTTTAGAGCACTTGTGGTTTTCAAATGCTCTGTTTATTAAGTTAATGCTCATATTGGCACATGAGAGCAATGTACCACAATATAAACAGGTAATCTTCATATGGACAAAGTTGTCCTGAATGTTTGGCACGGTTTCCCGTGCCTCTGTCCCCGACAGAGATACCTGTGACGATGTCCAGGCCACAGGAGTTGGTGGATTGTCCTGAAGGTGACGCATCTCTGCCCGGCTGTAGTTTAGTGGATGCCACCTCAGCATGTGACGGTGCATAGTATAGTTGCCGTAACTATACTTCTTTTCTGTGCCTCTAGATAAGTCCTCTTTACATATCAGGCACGTCACATATCGAGCATTAACTTTTTTCTGTCCTTCAGGAAATGAAAAAAACTGCCAAATGAAACTAGTTTTATGATGAGATACCCGGGGCTCCTCTTGTAAAAACGGTGTTTCCTGTATCTCCTGTTCCTCTTCTTCATCCTCTTCCTCCTCTGTGTTGGTAATGAACTGTGGAGGTGGTCCTCTCTTCCTATGAGGAGGTGGTGGTGGTGGTGGGGGTGCACCAGCTGAAGCTACTAATGAAGCCATTGCTCAGTGATCACAAAGGGTCTTCCTCTCACAAAGATGAAAGTCAGAGTGAAGAAAGAAGGAGGGGTTTTCATCATTTTGGAAAAAAAATAGGTCTAAACCAATGAAAAGTGTTATTTTTAGGTCACATGACCTAGCCTTACATCATTAGGAAACCAAAAGTGAAATGAACCAATGAAAAGTTTTATTAACAAGTCACATGACCTGTTACGCTTAAGTTACGCGCTGCAGAACGCGCCCCGGATCGCTTCCAGGGAGCTGCGCTTCGCGCCTCGGTTCGCGCTCCGGAGCACTTCCGGGTGCGCTAACGCGGCGCGTCATAAGACGCATTACGCGGCAACGCGATACATCGCGCTTTCGCGACGCGCCCCGGATCGCTTCCGGGGAGCTGCGGTTCGCGCCGCGGTTCGCATACCGGAGCACTTCCGGGTGCGCTAACGCGGCGCGTCATAAGATGCATTACGCGACAACGCGATACGTCGCGCTTCCGCGACGCGTCACGATGTTGATTTCTAACGCGGCAGTTGCGCAAACGGAACGTTTACTGGTTCGCGGACCGGGTCACGGCACCACATTGAGCTAACGGGAAGCTTCCCGGTTCGCGAACCGGGAGCGAACAAAAAAAAATAATAATAAAAAAAATTATTAATAAACATATAAAATATATTTTTTGATTTAAAGAAGAATACATTTCACAGCTATAGATATTAGCTTTTAAAAAACCAATGAAATTCAGTGAAAAAACCATAGGTTATAGACCATATATAGTTAGGAATTAGCATTTACAAAACCTTGAAAATTCACTGAAAAAACCATAGGTTATAGACCATATATAGTTAGGAATTAGCATTTAAGAAACCTTTTTTTTACTCACACAAAACCATTGAAATTCCATATATAGTTAGTTGCACTAACTATATATCGCGCACCCGCAATCCACTGCTGATGATGTCACATATTACATCATTCATGACATGGTCAGTGACATCACTGATGACATCACTGATGACATCTCAAATGACATCACTGATGACATCACTGATGACATCTCAAATGACATCACTGATAACATCTCAAATGACATCCCTGATGACATCACTGATGACATCTCAAATGACATCACTGATGACATCTCATTTGACATCAATGGTCACATCACTGATGATATCATTCATGTGACAATACAATGCATCTCCTCACACTTTAATATAACCTCTGTTACACCCAGTGTTAAATACAGAATATAATTTTTTAAACCATTGACACACCAATACTAGTTACTACATACGCACTCACTGATTCCTACGTCTACACACACATTCACTCATTCACCCATACAATCATTCATACATACAATCACTCATCTTTACAACACTATCATATGCACTCATACACCTATACAGACACTCACACTCTGCCACTGATCCATGGAGTTACTCACACACCTAGTCAGTCCTGTAAAGAATCAATCACACTTCCATTTTCTAATCTATACAGTTAAACATAGAGTACCTTACATTTTCAAACATATACTAACACATACTTACTCTCTTATACAATCATTGATACAAGAACACATTGATCTGCACAGAGTCAGACATCTCCCAGCCAGCCACACACACACTCAGTCTCCCATACTAATACTTGGACAATCAATCAATAACCCATATAGTTACTCATATAGCTACTGATCAACACATGCAGCACTTTACAGAACAACAGACATAATGATGCACAAATTAAGACAGTTTAGTCTCTAACCCATGCACTCAGTGAGACACATTTAATCACTTACTCATTCATAAAGTCAGTCACGCACCTACTAAATCTTTTATTTAGGCACTTCTACATCTACTCATTTTTCAATATGTAAAACATATTTAAACTTTACAGAAACACACAGTCAATGGATGATGTCATCAGTGATGTCATCAGTGATGTCATTTGAGATGTCATCAGTGATGTCATCAGTGGTGTCATTTGAGATGTCATCAGTGATGTCATCAGTGATGTCACTGACCATGTCATGAATGATGTAATATGTGACATCATCAGCAGTGGATTGCGGGTGCGCGATATATAGTTAGTGCAACTAACTATATATGGAATTTCAATGGTTTTGTGTGAGTAAAAAAAAAGGTTTCTTAAATGCTAATTCCTAACTATATATGGTCTATAACCTATGGTTTTTTCAGTGAATTTTCAAGGTTTTGTAAATGCTAATTCCTAACTATATATGGTCTATAACCTATGGTTGGAAATTTGGGGGGGGTTCGTCCAGGGGGGGTCGAGAAAAAAGGGGGGTCCCAAAACGTGTTTTTAACATTGAGTTTTCCATAGGGCGGTTGGCCTCACTTTTAGCCCGAACGGCTGAATGGATTTGCATGAAACTTGGCAAAATTGTAGGGACTGGTAGCCCGATGTGCCTTTTGTAGGTCTCAATATATGTGCTCCAGTGGATTTTAAGAAATTAACGTTTAAAAAAAGATATATATCTGTAAGCGCGCTCTGGGCAGTGCTCCGGTCCGCGGACCTTAAGCGTACCGGAACTTCGCGTAGCGAAGCTGATTGGCTCTCCGGTGTCTGTCAACATTCTAAACAGTCCGGAGCGGCCGCCATCTTGTCTCTCGGTAGGATTGAGAGACAAGAGGAGGCCAAAACAAAGGGGGAAATAACCATAAGGGGGCATACTAGATCCTCCCTGACCCCCTAGGTTTAATGTGGAGGTTTTAAAAGGGCCCCGCGGGGCAAAAAAAAAAAAAAATGTTTTTTTTTTTTGCGTGGGTAGCGCCCGGTCCGCGAACCGGGAAGCGTTCTGGGCAGCGTACTGTAATGAAAAATGAATGATAGACTTTTCAAATACTGTATGTTAATTGATTGTTGGTTTTGTTGATTATTTTTTTTTATTTTTTAAGCAATTATTTATTATTGTGATTGTGTTTCAAAATTTAATAACATTTCTAACATTTCACTGTCTGAAATGTCGTCATTTTCATTGAACATAGCTTGTAATCTATGAGGGTGTAAAATGTCCTCATTTTGAAGGAGGTCATCCACTGCTTGCACACATTGCAGTAGTTCTTTGTCCCAAGTTTCATCCATAAATTCTATATAATTTGGATCAATTAATTCTTGGCTGCTCTCTTGCAGGACAATTTGAAATGAAACTTTCTGTTCGCCTTCCATGTTGCCTGAAATTTGGATAAAAAAAATATATATTAGTAGAGATAGGGCACTGTTGGGATTAATTTTAGATAGGCATTTTTTAACAGAGAATTTATCTTTGGGCAGTGTATAGTATCAGAGTGGAAGTAGGAATATAAAAAAGTGTATGTGATTTAACGTAAGTAAATTCATAATTATAAAAGAGAAGCCTAACTCCATCCATAACTATAACAGAGAAGTCTATCTAAATCTATAACTACTACAGAGGGATAGTATATAACTATCAGAAAAAGTTTACCATATTAACTTATAGTGCACAATATAGTTCAGTTTTTAAAATAACAACTTACCTTTAGAAAGAAGTTGAAGTGATTAGTGAAAATCCAATTGAAATGTACACCAGGAAGTAGTAGTCAAAATGGCTGTGTTTCATTCTCTTCTTTTATATATATTCAGGTACATAACCAATCAAATGTCAGGTAAAAAAGTAGAAAATGAAAGTAACATTTTAATTGGTTGTCAATTCCAACACTTCAGATGTGTTTTGAGAAGTAATTTACCTCAGGGTATTTAGAGAGGTCTACAGGCTAAATGGCTAAATGGAATTCCAATCAAATTTGTGAAAATGGTAGGGATTGGTATGTAGTATGAGCTAATCTATATTTGGTGAAATTGTCTCCAGTGGCTTTTCTGTAAACTACTTTCCCACCTTTTTTGATGGTGCGCTTCCCAGGGAGCGACCCGGTACGCGAACCGTTGAGCGCCCCGGTTCGCGTACCTTAAGCGTTACGGGAGTCCACCATTTTGTGTTTCGGTCGAATTAAGATATAAAATGGAGGGCAAATAATGTTCAGAATGGGTAGAAGGGGGCACGGTAGACTTATCTTGACCCCCTAGGTTTTGTGAGGGTGGCTGAGGAGGCTTATATGTGCGAAAAAAACAATTTTTTAAAAAAAATTCGCGAGGTTAGCTCCCGGTTCGCGTACCGGGTAGCGCCCCAGGGAGCGTACTTTGTTGAAAATTAGTGAAAAATGTTACAGTAAAATAATAATTGTGAGTGATCAGATGTAGGGTAGCTCTGAGAAGAGCTTTTGGGTTTATGGTACATTTAGGTACTTATAAGTAGGTACCAATGCACAGTCTTAAATTCAGAGTGAAAATTCTGTTGCCCTCATCTGAGAAGTGAACTCCATCTCCTCTGTAGATATCTTGCATGTAGTAACGCAAGTTATTGTTGTACAGGGAGCCCATTCCATGGTCTCTCATGTAAGCTGAAACAGATTTGTTTACATGCTTCCTCGACTTCTCAATTTGTGGACAAAATTGGTTTGACCACCTCCATTTCTGTCTTTGGCATATATTTGAATATACCAAGGCAGTCTGAGGAAAAAGTGCCATTAATTGCTCAAAGGTGTCCTTTAAAAGCATTTCCAGACCTACCCCAGTCAAAGTGCCCAAATCATTACCTCCACAGTGCACAATTAACAGGTCAGGTTTGGGCAAATGCATAAAGGTTTTCACCAATGGTATCAATTGGTGACATTTTAATCCTCTGTGGCCAAACCACTTAATTTCCACATCTTGTAAATTGAGGTTAGGTAATTTTCTGTTCTCAGCATACCTGTGAGCCCAGTGGATATAACTATGTCCAACAATCCAGACAGAAAACATGGTGAGAGAAGGTTCTCCTGCAGTCAGATGAAGTGTGGCAATGAAATGGCAGTTGAAAAAATGAGAGTTTAAAATGAAAAAAACTGTGGAGTTTCTGTGTTCATGAAGCAGTAACAGTGATTGGTGGATTTTGATTGCTGAAAACAGAAAGTTAGGGTGCATGGATGAGTTATTTGAAAGATGTATTTTGAATGGTCAATAAAAAATCATTAAATGAAAGAATTCACTGGATATGCAGGTGCACTGAGAGTTCAGAGTTCAATTGCAACATTGTTGTGTGAACTTGCAAACACCAGAAGTCTTCCAAGAGGTGGTTGCCATGCAGAAAAGGCATGAAATGGCAGAGGGGGGAAGGGTTTTCATTTGAAAAAAAGTGAGGGAAGAGTT
Source organism: Lissotriton helveticus (assembly GCF_964261635.1). Lineage (NCBI taxonomy): Eukaryota > Metazoa > Chordata > Amphibia > Caudata > Salamandridae > Lissotriton > Lissotriton helveticus. Next base: position 657,652,032 of record NC_136067.1, read on the forward strand.
TTGATTGGGTGACATGAGAGATATGTGTGAAGAATTACAGCATTTCTGTGCTTTTGATAGCTGCAGACTCTGGAGTGCATACCTTTTGCTCTGCTGAAGACAAATTGGTGTGTTTCTGAGACTGTTTTCAAACTCAAAGTATTTGCTAAGGTGAGAAAATATTTCTTTAATTTAGATAGAGAATAGTGTGCTTTAAGGAGAAAATTATGAATTATGTGGCGCAAATTGCTTGTAAATATGCTCCCACCTGTGCATGGAAAATTTAGATTTTGAATGTTTGTGTTACATAGCCATGTTAAAAGTGATACAAACATGCTGCAAAGGCAATCAAAAAACGCTTTTATGTGTCTTAAGGACATTTTAAGTAATTTTCCCATGTGCAGTGTTTTGAAATTATGATTTGAAAATCATTTTTGGGGAAAAGGAATTGTTTTTAAATTTATGACAAGGACATAATGGTGTATGCTTCTTTATAAGGCAATTGACTGTCCCTGATGTTATTTTTCCCATTTTAATGTAAGACCTTTCTCTGTGGCGCAAATTGCTTGTAAATATGCTCCCACATGTGCATGGCAAATTTAGATTTTAAATGTTTGTGTTACATAGCCATGTTAAAAGTGACCCAACCATGCTGGAAAGGCAATCAAAAAAACACTTTCATGTGTCTTAAGGACATTTGAAGTAATTTCCCTGTGGGCAGTGTTTTCAAATTATGAATTGAAAATCGTTTTTGAGGTAAAGGAATGTTGTTAAAATTTATGTGCACCATATGCCCCCAAATTTCTTTTTCAGGGGTGCAGCAGGGTGTTCTTGAGATACCCCTGCAACCTTGAAAAAATTCCTAATTTGCGATGAGCGAATTGCTAATCACAAATTGCACCTTCATTCCTATGAGCCTCCTAGCCCATGGAAATGAATGGGTAATTTGCAATTAGCAATTTGCTCATTGCAAATTAGGAATGGTAAAGAATTGCTATTTATTCCTTAAAATTCGCTATTTAGGAAATGCAAAATAGTTTGATGGTACATATGGTGGTTCATCTGTAACAAGATAAGAAGCTTAGGGATACATTTATGATGACTGGCGCAATAAAGTGCACATCACTTACTTCATTGGTAGGCCTTTACATGTATTATCTCCTCTGTATTCTTCATCAAGCGTAACTTTAATCTGCAATCCTGAGTAGGCCTCACCTTAAACAAACCTCTGGATAGGCCACACCTTATCGTTATCATGAATTAATCATTTAAAATGCTAGGGACAGATTTATGATAGGTGTATGCCTCTTTTGCGCCACTTACAAAACACTGTCCACGGGGAAATGACTTAAAATGTCCTTAAGACACATGAATGTGTTTTTTTAAAGCGTTTGCATTTTTTTTGGGTCACTTTTAACATGGCTATGTGACTCAAACAGTCAAAATCTAAATTCACCATGCACAGGTGGGAGCATATTTACAAGGAATGTGCTCCATGGGGAAAGGTCTTATAATGTAATATGGGAAAAATGACATCAGAGACAGTGAAATGCCTTATAGAGAAGCATACACCATTATGTCCTTATCATAAATTTGCAAACCATTCCTTTTCCCCAAAAACGATTTTCAAATCATAATTTGAAAATACTGCACATGTGGAAATGACTTAAAATGTCCTTAATTCAAAATTTGCTATTCTTTATTTTGCGATTGCACTGAAGGATTTGCAAATTTTGCGATTCCTTAAATGCAATGTATCAAACAAAAAATATGTAAAAAATAACATTAAGGATTTGGAAACTACCACCAACTTCTAGTTTGTGGTAATTTGCGAATTCTTTTCAAAAAGCATTTTTTTCCAAAAAACAAAAGGTGCCATATGACGCCAATACATGTCCTTATGGCATGTATGTGCGCCATATGCCCCCAAATTTCTTTTTCAGGGGTGCAGCAGGGTGTTCTTGAGATACCCCTGCACCCTTGAAAAAATTCCTAATTTGCGATGAGCTAATTGCTAATCGCAAATTGCACCTTCATTCCTATGAGCCTCCTAGCCCATGGAAATGAATGGGTAATTTGCAATTAGCAATTTGCTCATTGCAAATTAGGAATGGTAAAGAATTGCTATTTATTCCTTAAAATTCGCTATTTAGGAAATGTAAAATAGTTTGATGGTACATATGGCGGTTCATCTGTAACAAGATAAGAAGCTTAGGGATACATTTATGATGACTGGCGCAATAAAGTGGACATTACTTACTTCATTGGTAGGCCTTTACATGTATTATCTCCTCTGTATTCTTTATCAAGCGTAACTTTAATCTGCAATTGTGAGTAGGCCTCACCATAAACAAACCTCTGGATAGGCCACACCTTATCGTCATCCTGGATTAATCATTTAAAATGCTAGGGACAGATTTATGATAGGTGTATGCCTCTTTTGCGCCACTGTGCGTCACTTTTATGATGCAGCGGCGGTGCAAAAGATTTGCTATGAGGCGACAAAATTACAAATTGATGCATTTAGGCAGATGTGTCATGGTGTAAAAAAAACGTGCCACATGAAACCGATGCAGCAGTGATGCAAAAGATGCACCATGTTGCAAGACAGGCCTCACTTGGGGCCATATGTATCAAGCTAATTAGCATTCGCAAAGATCAAAATTCTGCGAATTTCGGCCTTTGCGAATGCTAATTAGACAAATGGTATGTATCAAACAAGTTTGATGCAAAATAAGGAATAGCAAAATTTGCTATTCCTTATTTTGCGATTGCACTGAAGGATTTGCAAATTTTGCGATTACTTAAATGCAATGTATCAAACAAAAAATATGTAAAAAATGACATTAAGGATTTGGAAACTACCACCAACTTCTAGTTTGTGGTAATTTGCGAATTCTTTTCAAAAAGCTTTTTTTCCAAAAAACAAAAGGTGCCATATGAAGCCAATACATGCCCTTAGGGCATGTATGTGCGCCATATGCCCCCAAATTTCTTTTTCAGGGGTGCAGCAGGGTGTTCTTGAGACACCCCTGCACCCTTGGAAAAATTCCTAATTTGCGATGAGCTAATTGCTAATCGCAAATTGTACCTTCATTCCTATGAGCCTCCTAGCCCATGGAAATGAATGGGTAATTTGCAATTAGCAATTTGCTCATTGCAAATTAGGAATGGTAAAGAATTGCTATTTATTCCTTAAAATTCGCTATTTAGGAAATGCAAAATAGTTTGATGGTACATATGGCGGTTCATCTGTAACAAGATAAGAAGCTTAGGGATAGATTTATGATGACTGGCGCATCACCAGGGATGTGCCAGTCATCCTGCGCCGCTGTTCCGCCACCCATGGTGTGCTGCATTTACAATGCGGGGTATCATGGGGCAAAAATGGCACAGATGCGTGACGTATCTGTGTGTAAAGGTAGTGATTGCTGGAGTTGTATCGCAAGTGCGATGCAGCTCAAGCAAGGCTCAGGGGTGCCCCATCTCCACAATGTTGCGTCAAGACCTATGCCTGCTTAAAGCAGGCGCAGGGTTTTGACGCAGCTTTCTCCTATCTGATTGTAAATACGGCACACCATGGGTGGCAGAGCAGCGGTGCACGTTAACTGGTGCATGCCTGGGGATGTGCCATTTAACATAAATCTGCCCCTTTACATTTAAGTATGTGCAGGGGACACAGAGTTGGTGAGGCTTATCCAAGGTTAAGAAGAGATGAGTCATGTTCACTGAAAAATTAGACATAGGCTTCACCTGCTCAGCATCGCTGGACATGGCTAAATAATAGCTGCAAAATGTTACTCTTGTTAAACAATTTTATTATTATAATCTCTGAGATTTGTCTCTTACTTTGCAACATCTCATTGTTGTTATCTTTCTTTAAAGATAAAGACAACATCAACATGAGCGACAATCTGCAATCAGTTGATTTTGACCTCATCATTGAACTTGTAATTGAAACATCAGTGGATGTTGATCCCTTGGATGATTTAAATCCTGAGGATGAAGAAGAGCGTGATGAGGATGCAGATTTGTCCGAATTATATGACATAGGGTGGGAAGCTGACCTGATTGAGCCTATGGAACTATAAACATTTATTTTTAAAATTTATAATAACTAAAAAGTAAAAGTGTAAACCGTTTAATTTAAAAATAAAGACACCTTCAAAAACAGGTTATGTGTAGTGTCTTCAATAAAATATTAAGATATGCTCATAAAATTAGATCAGATTCACATATAAAATAGCACAGGTAACATGAACATAAATTCCATTTCTTTTCTGCTATTTCTGTATTGTAAATTTGCCAAGGACTAAAAAATCTTCTATTTAAAATGTCAAGTAGTGTGTTAAGTTTTTGATCACTGTTATTGATTTACTGTTTGGTAATAGTGGTTAATAACATTTTTTAATATATTTTAACACAGATTCAACTGCAGATCATTTCAACATTTCACCATGCCAACGAAAGAAAGAGAGAGAAAGGCTGCAAAACGTCAAAGACAGCAGGTGAATCAAAAGAAGCAGCAGTCCTCTAACAAAAAGATTTGTCAAGTCACGAAGAAAGCACCGGGTAAGAGTAAAAAAACATTCATAAGAAATATGTGTAGTAAAAAAAATATTACTACAGAAAATGTTTCAGTCCATAAAAAGAGAACCAATTCAAATGGAAAGGAAAGGCCAATCAAAAATGTTACTGCTAGAGCAAGAGATAACTCTGTGCATGATAGTAGAAGGAAACAACAGTTTAGGGACATTCGTAAACGAATGTTCCGCTACAGGATAATTGGCAATTTGTTAAAAAATATTAAGAAAGGTCAACAGAAAGTGGTTTTTTATAAGAGAAAAAAAAAAGTTGAGAAAGTTATTGATCAGGCATTTGAAATTAAACGTAAGTTATTTATTTTGATAATCAATAGAATTAGGAAGCTAAACAAGGCAATTTATGATTTCAAAAGAAATAGTAGATGGAAGAGAATAGTTAATCGTAGTAATTTTTGTGAAGTTTTTTCTGGAGAATGGATTCATAGTTCAAGCTGTGAGGCATTTTTTAATGAGGAGAGTTATTTCCAGGATAATGATTTGGTGCATGCAGTTGACACCAGTGGTCGTGCTTATGAAGTGAAAGATGGTTGTCCAGTTGAAAAAGAAAAACTTGTGACAACAGAGGCAGAAGAGGTGTTAGGTAATGAGGTTTTAGGAAGACGTGCTAAGGGTCCTGTGTACACCTGGAAGTGTAGTAGTATTTGTAGTGTGCGACAGGATTCCATCAATTTGCTTTGTGATTTTGTACGGTCATTTAATAAGAAAAGTTTGAAGCAGAAAATAAGGTTGTTGCAAGAATTAGATCCTTGCAGAGTGAGAGAAGTGACAGGTTTGCATGGTCATTCACTGGCTTGTCTTTCCAGGAGAGTATGCCAGAGTGTTTTTCATCATTTCAGAATGCTAGCAGTGCATCATAATAAAGTGAGGAAATTAGTTAGAATGTTGTATTATGCTAAGAGTCCAGCAATTATGCTTAAACAATTATGCGCTGCTCTTTTGCATGGTTCTGAAATAGATGTGAAGAATATATGTGAAGAAATTGAGTTTTGTTACTTTGGAAGTAAAGAGGAGAATGTTGAAATTGACCAAGAAGAAGCGGGTAATGTGGAAGATAGTGTACAGGTTTCCAGTACAGATAATTTCCAGAGGGAAATTGTCACATTTCAGGTCAAATCAAGTGAGAGGCCAAATTTCACTTGTGTGTGTTGTCGACGCACTTATTATAAGAATCAGACTAAGTTAGTGGATTTATATGCAAAAAGTGAAAGGGAAAATAATAGTGAATGGAAGGATTTTGCAACATACTTGATGGTAGAAAATTGTTTTGATTTGGGATTGGATCAACGTGTGTGTACTTATTGTTGTTGCAAATTAAATCAAAACCAGATGCCTGCTAGAGCAGTTCATAATAATCTGGAATTGGTTGAGATTCCTTCTGAATTGAAGGATTTAAATACTTATGAATCTATTTTGATTCAAAGTATCCATCCCTTTCAGGCTATTGTAAGAATGGAGCAAAAGACAGGGAAATTGCCTCCATCAGATTTACAGAGAGGATTAAAGGGAAGAGTTGTTTATTTGCCTCTAGATTTGAAGAAAAACATTAACACAATTGGAGTAGAAAAAGTGGAAGAGGAACCTCTGGTTATCTTAGTTAATGGGGTTCCGACAAAGAATAAGAAAATATGGCAAGATTTAGTAGATGTTAGGAAAGTTAAAAAGGCAACATTGTATTTGAAAAAAAATAATAAATACTATAAGAATGTATATGTTGCAGAAGAGGAAGTAAGTGAGGAAGAGGATAGCGATTTGTGTGCTGGTCAAATTGAGAAAGTAGAACCCTCTACTAGTGAAGAAATATATGAACATTATAGTGTTCATCCTTTGCATTCCAAGGAAGTCATGGGGAATGCTATTGAGTTGTTTCAAATGAAACAAGCCAAAGGGAGTCCCATTAGTGTTTGGGAGGAAAGTTTGGAAGCTCGGTGTTTCCCACAGCTTTTTCCAACAGGTCAGGGAGGAAGATATGATGAACGACCTCATCAAATTCCTGCTTCTGAATACCGGACTTTGCGATTGTATGCAGGAGATGCTAGGTTTCGACAATGCATTCCTTATTTGTTTCATCTCCTGTTTGAAAGCGATCTGTCTGGACTGTCATATGCAGTGAACCACATCTTGAAAAGTGGTATACACATGCAAAACATCTCGGCAAGTGACTTTATGGATAAAGTCAATGTCCAAGACAGTATTTTGGATTCTCACCTGATTAATCTCATGGCGTGTCAGCGTGGTACTAATGAGTACTGGTACCGTCGTCATGGTGATTTAAAATGTATGCTGAGGAACTTAGGTACTCCCACATGGTTCCTCACTCTGAGCTGTGCCGAGTATGGCTGGGAAGACTTACTTGAATTTCTACGAGAGGCAAATGCTAACGTAGATAACATCGAATTCAAGACACCCGGAGAACTGTGCTCTTTGGATCCAGTCAATGTATGTAGGTACTTCAATCATAGATTTGAAGCTATGATGTCTTTCATCATGAATAAGAAGAATCCACCTCTTGGAGAGGTGTTGGATTTCTTCTGGAGAAAGGAGTACCAAGCAAGAGGTGCTCCTCATATACATATGTTGCTGTGGATCAAGGATGCACCTAAATTTGGAACGGATCCAGAAGACTCAGTGATGAGTTTCATCCAACAGTATTCTACGTGTGCTGTTCCAAACGCAAAGGAGAAGAAAAGCCTAAGAGAAAAAGTTCTGCGTTTCCAAAGCCATCGATGTGGAAAGTACTGCCGTCGTAAATTCCGAAACAAGGACAATTTCTACACCAAATGTCGTTTCGGCTTTCCACGACTGGTGATTTCTAAAGGAAGAGTAAACAGTTTGATGTCTTCGCTGCGACATAATGTCATGAAGAAATCACCTAAAAACACATACAATTTGAAGAGGAACGAAGAGTCCAAGTACATCAACGACTACAACCCGGTGATTTTGTCCATGTGGAATGCTAACATGGATATACAGTTTGTGGCTGATAACTGTATGGCTGTGGCTCGGTATGTGACGTCTTACATCACCAAAAAAGAGAAGACAGAATTGAAGGATATGTGGGAGGACATTTCCCATGAAAAGAGCCTCAGCAAGAAGTTGTACAGTTTCAGTCTGAAGATGTTGTCGCATCGAGAAATTGGAGCTTACGAATGCTCTGACCGGTTGTCTTCAGCAAGTCTCTATGCCAAGTCCAGGAGTATCATTTGGGCGAGTCTTGGTCTTGCTGCAACGCGTAATCGAGTTCTGAAACCTGTGCGGGAAATTGAGTATTTGGCGGAAAAGGAGCCAAACAGTACCGACATTTTGAAGACCAACATGTTGGATACATATTATCCAAATAGAAGCAGTCACCTCGACAATGTTTGTCTGTATGAGGTTCTTCAAAATTACATATTCAAGAGGAACATCAAAGAAGATACTGAGAAAGGAGTGTATGCTGTAATAGGAAGTGAGGGATGTCTGGTCAAGCAAAGAAAATGCCACTTGGTAAACCATCGAAAATTGAGTGGCGAATCTCCTGAAAAAAAGGAGTTTTTCTATTTAGCACTTTTGCAACTTTTCAAGCCTTGGCGTGCAGAAGAGGAACTGCTTGGAGATTTCCTCTGTTACGAAGACTCTTTCAATGCCGCCAAGGAGACCATAGAATGTCCTGCTTTTCCCAAATATGTAGAAATGTTGAATGCGGAAATTGAGCAGGAAGCAACGATTGCAGCCGAGATTGCCAGAGACAGTTCTCAGGACAGTCAGAGTTCTGCTTCATTGAGTCAGGATCCACTAGGAGGACCTGTTATCGAAAATGAAGCTGCCACTGCCATGAATGAAGTGGAAAGAGCCATGGCACATGCTCAGGAGGATGCGGTTAACTTAGAAGAGTTGGAAAGACAACTCAACGTTGAGCAGAGGAAAATATATGACGAAGTTACCATGCAAATTGATCATGGATTAAGTCATGACAAGAAAGAGTGCTCATGTACGTCGTTGAAGCCTGTCCGACTGTACGTGAGTGGAGAAGCGGGAACTGGAAAAAGTTTCCTCATTAAAGCAATTTCATGCTATTTGCAGGAAAGGACAGAGTCATCGCTGTCTTGTGTTGTCACCGCTCCAACTGGACTGGCAGCACATAACATTAAAGGGATTACTTTACATCGTTTACTGATGCTGCCAGTGGAGCATGACAACAAATTACAATATCACAAGCTATCTGGAGATGCTTGTTTTGAAGTTTCAAGAATCTTGAGGAAAATGAAACTTCTTATCATTGACGAAGTAAGCATGGTTTCCAATGTCATGCTTGCCTTTGTGCATTTGAGAATGCAAGAAGTTCTCAAAACAGAGTATGATGTGTTATTTGGTGGCAAACACATCATTGTTTTCGGAGATCTTTTGCAGCTGACACCAGTGAAAGGGCAACCTGTGTTCAAAATGCTCACGCATGAAGATACCAGGAAGTGCCTAGGCAGCATTGGCAACGTCAATATATGGTTAAACTTCAATTATGCTGAACTGCATGAAAATATGCGTCAGGCGAAGGATGAAGTTTACAAGACTATTCTACAAGATGTTAGAATTGGAAAAGTGACCGAGCATGGGAAAGAAGCTTTACATGCACGATTACTGTCAAATTTATATCCAGAACAAGATGTTGTGCCTGAGAATATTTTTCAGAAAATTACTGATAAGAAATCTGGAATATGTTTGATGCCAACTCTTGCAGAATGTGCCAAATTCAACAACAAAATGTTGCATTTAGAAAAGCAAGAGATTGTGAAACTGGAAGCTATTGATAGAGTAGAGCATATGGGATCAACAATAATTTTGTCTGAGAATCTGAAAACAAAATTGGATTCATTAGAGAAGAGTATATCTAAAACTGCAGGTTTTGAAAAGACTCTGAATGTGTGCTTGAACTGCCGTATAATTTTAAGAAGGAATTTACATGTTGAAAGAGGTCTGGTAAATGGATCAATGGGTAATGTTGTTGATTTTGTAAAATACAGAAATAGAGATGGAATTGAATTTTTAAAAATTAAATTTGATGGCATTGAGGAAGTACAGCTAATTGGTCGTTGCTCTGCTAGATTTTTGCTTGTAAAAGACTTATATGTTCGCCGTAAGCAGTTTCCTGTTTGCTTGGCATATGCGGTGACAATCCATAAATCGCAAGGTTTAAGTGTAGACTGTGCATTGGTGAATATTGGCAGTTCTGTGTTCAAGGAGGGTATGGCATATGTGGCATTGTCACGAGTTAGAACTTTATCGGGATTGTACTTGATTGAGTGTGATGTCACAAACATTTGTGCGGATCTAGATTGTGTTAAGGAATACAATAGGTTAAGAAGAGAGTATGCGCCACATTTGCCTCAGTATCCTTTGTTTGAGAAACGTGTGGTAGGCCGGAAACGAAGAAATGTGACCAATACTGGGGAGGTTGTAGCAAAAAGACGAAAAGTCGATGAACCTAAAATTACAAGCAGAAACAAAAAGGATTCTGTTGAAGATGTTGTTGGTTTTCAATTTGAAAACAGTTCTGGTGTCAACTGCTATGCTAATGTAGTGGTTAATGTTTTGTTTTCTCTAGAAAATGTAAAAGAAGAGATTGTGGTCAATTCTGATCAAAGATTTTGCAGTTTGTTAAATTCTGTGTTAGAGAAATGTAGCACTGATAGAACAAACATAGAAAGTGTGTCTGAAATTCGAAATCTGTTAGACAGATGTTCAGGCCAAACACAATTCTCTCAAAATATTCAGCAAGATTGTCAGGAGTTTTTAATGTATATGCTTGATGTATTGCATGCTGAAGGTGTAGATGTAGATCAGCTGTTTGGGCTTTCTTATCAATGGCAGCATGACTGCGAGAACTGTATGGTATCAAGTACTACTAGTGTAGACTCAGAAAGATTTATATATTTAACTTTGCCAGACAGTAAATCAGTCTCCTTTAATAAGCTAGTAAAAGCAGCTGATCACAACATGGAGTGTAGCCAATGTAAATCTGAAATGATGTCCACATTATTTATACGAACATATGGCCAGTATGTCATTTTAATGTTCCAACGATGTAGGCCTGATGGAACAAAATTGACAACTTTAATTAAAAATTTTGTAGCTTCGCAGTTGTCAATATCAGGAAGGACTTTTGTAACTTCAGCAATTATATATCATGACGGCCCTTCAATAACATCAGGACATTACACCGCTTATTTAAAGTCTAGAAATGGCTGGTCATTCTGCAACGATTCTGTTTTAATTTTCAAAAAAAAATTGCCGTATGACCTTAAAAACTCTTACCTGGTGTTTTTAAAACCAACATTTTAGGGAAATAATCTCGGGATGTGCTCTGTGGAATTTCAAGAAGTTCTAATGGCTCCTACACAATTTGGCCTTGAGGATAAGTGTAGTTCAGAGACATAACTTCTAACCATAAGACTGGACGTCATGGAGAAATAAGTGCACTTTGAATGAGTTCAGAAAAACTATTTCTTTTTATAAGCTAATTGAAGCAGCCAATCAAAACATAGAGTAGAGGGAATGTAAGTCTGCAATGCTGTCTACTGTTTTACATTGCTTTGTGATTGAAAGTGATGTAGAGAATTAAATAATTGTACTAGTCATAGAGTTAGTGTAAGTCTGCTTCATAGTAAGCAGTATCAGTGTCATAGGAAATGTAGAACATGACTGAGCAAGAAGAGGAAGATATTACTATTCCTGGATTGTGAAAATGATCTTCAACATTTTAATTCTGAAAGTTGCAGAAATGCCAAATGACGGGATTGGCTTACAAGAAATCCAAGAGTTATAAATGGCTCTGACAAGATTTGGCCTTGTGGAAACTTGTGGTAGAGAGCAAGAAGTCATTTATTGCATGTAACATGTTTTTAAAAACGATGGAGATTTTCTTTCAGAAAGTGGCGGGCTGAAAGTAATAACAGCACAACAGAGTGTAAGCTGTTCATAGGACATCCTTTGACGTCATGGAAAGTAAGTTAACTTTAAGGAGTTCTGAATTCTGATTTGTTATGTTGTATGGGTTTTTTAAACACAATCATTTTGATTGTGGTTTTTTTTCCCCGCTGTTATATGATGAATACCTTCAAGTCACTGTTTTTAGTGAATTTTGATACATTCTGAGAACAGCAAAAATAAACCATTTAACATGTATAATTAATTCTGTACTGTTTGCATTTATGATGTATATGTAGAACTGTGTAGGAGGCATGGAGAAGGTGAGGCTTCTGTAAGTGTCAAAGTTGTTGCATGCAGTGCTGCGCTTCTGCATATTCTTTCATATGCTAGACTACATCTGCACAATGAGATACCTAAGCAAAGGAAACACAAGTGATGTGATTGTGAAATGAGCAAAATAAATTGCACGTATTTCATTTACATCACCTGTGTTTCCTATCATTACGAAGCACATTGTGTAGATCAAGTTTAGGTCTGTCCAGGGAAACATAGGAGGTTTGGACTTTGTTCAAGAGTGCAGTGGACATGACTCACTTCATTGGTAGACCTTCACATATATTATGTCCTCTATTCTCTTCAACAACTCGAAATTTCATCTGCAACCCTGAGTAGGCCTCACCTCAAACAAACCTCTGGATAGGAGACATCTTATTGGCATCCTGAAGCAATTATTTAAAATTTTAGTGTCTTGCGACACTTTTCTGAGACAACAGCAATGCAAAAGATGCACCATATTTTAAGATAGGCCTCACTTCATCTGCATCAAGATACTGTTAGTTTAAAATTTATATCTTTAGGACTGTGTAGGGGGCCTGGAGAAGCAGAAGCTTCTGTAAGTGTCAAAGTTGTTGAAAAACTGTTTGTCCTTCAATCTTTTCCCTTGTCTTTTGTAATTTTTAAATACATGTTTTAATATTTTTCAAATGTTTGTTCTCTCTTTCACAGATTGAAAGTATAAAAACAAAAAGTGAGTAATTTAACGACAATTATAAGGTAAATGTTTTGTACTCTTTTCGTTACATTTCTATCACATTTAACTTCTATTAGTTGAGGTTCCGTGACGATTTTATTCGTGTTTGTAACATTGTCGTAAATACATAATTTTGGTATCAGTGAACCGCAAATGATCCATTTAGTATATCCTGGTGTTTTCGCTATGCTACGAGCAAGAGCACTCCTGTTACCAACACATTTGTGATTTACCCATGGCATCCATCTTAGAACACGGAAGCCATTTTGTATTCCTTGCCCTCACATAGTCAATGGACACGCAATGACTTCTTCTTATTTAAGGACACATAGGCCTTAACCGGCGATTCACCTTGCTAGTGACACGTGCACCTTAGGCCAGCAACGCTGTGGCAGCATGACTCGGCAAGAACTGCCTCCCCAGCCTGAGGCCAGTCCTGCTATACTGGTTCTTGTGTTCGTTGGCCTGATCATGATTAGGCGGCCGAAGCTGGTAACCGTGCCCATTTACGACCCACAAACATTTCTTATCCTGTCTTTCTATCTTCTGCACCTGGCTCTGCTCCTTTCCTTCTGGGCCTTTATTAGGGGGAGGTAACGAAATTTACGATGAGGCAGTCCGGGTCTTGAATGAAGAATTGACATGGGATTAAGATGGACTAGTGGGAACCCCTCATTCGTAATGTTTTGACATCAGATACTGTTGACGATTCCTGTGCAACGCCAAATATTTATTGTTTAAGACACGAATGTTTAGAACTGTGGTAACATGTAAAGAATTTGCCTGAAGCCCAATATTTAGTATATAAGGAGCAACCCTCTTTGTACAAATTGAACAGGCTCCTAGATACTGCCCATGTGTAGTTTCTGTGACTTCTGTGTCCCTGCAGTAATAAACCTTTGGTCTTTGACGCCACCATCGAGAAGCCCGTGTTTCTGTTTGTTTTGTGCACCGAGACAGGTGGAACTCCGGGGTCTTCGGGTGTTATCCCTGACACCTCTGGACGGAACCAAAAAGTCCAGAACTCCAATTGGCGCCCAACGTGGGGCGACGTCATTCGGTACCGGTCCAAAAGCCTGAAGAGTTCGAGGAGCTTCGTGTGAAGATTTCAGAGGGAGGCGCCCCACTTCATCGATCCCGGCATATTGCAAAAGTGGCCCCGACGTTCTCTTCCACGAGGGTTCCCGTTCAGACGGCTGCAGTGGTCCGTTGCCTTGACCGTCGCCCTGTCTTGGACCCGAGGTGCAGTCCTCAGTACGGCGAAACGTGACGGGTTTCTCCTTGGTGACGTCTTCAGTGCCTCAGTTAAGTATTCAGTGGTTGCTAGTTGGTTATTTTGTAAGGGTTGCTCCTATTTGGATAATCCTTTTAGTTCTCAGTTCAGTTCAGTTCTGTAAGGTTATCACTGGTTATTCTGGTTACGATAATCATTCTGTTCAGTTCAGGTATCGATACATTTGTCAGTTCTGGTAGGCCTAAGTTCTTGGTTCGAGTGCGCATCTTTTCTGTTTGTGTCTTGTTTGTTTTGTGTTCCGGATTATAAAATGGTAAGTCGGAAAAATTGTATGTTGTCTTGTTTTAGTTGCAACAGTGATTCCCAGTTGGAGGACTCGTGTTTGGTTCCTCCGATTGGAACTCCCCTTTATGATCTTTATTGCAAGTTTGGTGTGGGCCCTATCTCTTATAACGAGATATGGATCCACTACACAGAGAAAGATGGTGTCCTTAGTTGGCCACTACATGGTAGTTTTGAACCTGAAGTTCTCGATAATCTAGAAAGAAGGTTGTTTAAGAAGAAAGCCCGGCCGGCAATGTTTGATTCTTTCCGTTATTGGCGAAAAGAATCTAAACAGAGAGAAATTAAAAAGTTGAAGAAAGAACAGAAAGAGCAAGAGTTGACTTTAGAACAGTCTGCTAGGCAGCTGCAACTCAACGAGTCTGAGAAAGCGATGGAGGTGGCCGATAGAGAGCGTAATTTAGCGATAGACAAGTGCTATCCTGCTTTGCCATCGAGTACGGCTAAGATAGTAGAGGACCCTGAAAAGGATCCCCTGTTGTCTTACTTGTTATGATCACCCCCACCGTATGCACAGGGTGCTACGGCTCCACTTATACCGAATGTTCAATTACCGGTTGCTGGACAACCTGGTGTCCCTGTTCCCGCTCCCCTGAATCAAGTTCCTGTACCTCCTGTAGTCAATATTAATGTTCCTTCGACAACCCCTCTTCTAGGGTTGCCGGCTTCTTTACCTATGCCTGTGTCGCTCACACCTGCTACTTCACAAGCTATTTTGCCTGCTACTCCTACTGTTCCTGATCTATCTGTTCCAACTGCTACTCTATTCACTGCCTCTGCTAATATTATGACTCCGCTTTCTGTTCGTCGAAGAATCACTGATTCTGTCTCTAATATTCTATCTCCCTTCTATAAAACTCTGATTAAGACTCCTACCTCTGACTCTGTGCAGAGACGTAGTCAGCTTCCTAATACTGAAGAAAGAGGAATATTAGATTCCACTGCTCTTAGATGGGTTTCGAACGTTGGAAGATATAATGTACAAGACGTATTAGATACATTTATGCAATGGAACGAACCGACACAACGATATGTGTTCGATGAAATGTGTTTCCTTCTACGTGAGGAATTGGAAGAGGATGACCCTGAATCAAATCTAGGAGAATTAATTAATGTTCAGAAAGAGTTTGCTGCAGGTATGATAGTTGGACAAAATATAAAAGAAGCGATGGAACTGATTTTAAGTTATAGGAATGACCCATCCCTTCGTTCACCAAGAGAATTAGAGAAACGTAGTACGAAACAAAATCGTCAATATCCAATGAGAGAGGTTCCACCAATTTGGCGTGAAGCTGTGCAAGCTAATGTAAACCTTGGTATTGCAGCCGCTCCGGCCCAATTCCAGAGAGTATGGATACATATTCCATGGAAGCGAGCTGAAGTGTTAGCAGTAAAACAGGCCTTGCCAGATCCGCGTAAAAATCCTGCAGGGTACTACAAAGAGTTGGCTCAGACAGTTGACGCTTGTGTATTGAATTTGGCTGACATAGATCTGCTATTTGGTAATGTAGTACCGCAACCAATTTGGGCTAAAATTCGTAAAGAGAATCATCCAGTTGCCCTAGGTGGTGACTGGGCAGCTATAATTGCAGCGGATGGTCAACAAATAGGTGGTTCCAAACCTGAACCTTTAATTGCTAACTTGCCTGGTAGAATAATCGATTTAATGAAAACCTTGATGCCAGCATTGCGCGTTAACTGGGACAAATTGTCCGCGTGCAAACAAAAGAAAGACGAAAGCGTCTCCGACTTTTTCACAAGATTCGAGGAGACTTTCGTGGATCATAGTGGTCAGGATATGAGCACAGAAGGAGGCCAGAGATTATTTGTTGATAAATTTGTGCACAATCTGTTGCCAGAACTTAGTAGTAAATTAAAGAATTCTGAAAGTGCGTGGGCTGTCTCTACGACTGCGCAAATACTTGCGACTGCTCAGTACTATGAAAATAGGGATAAAGAAGAGAAGGAAAAATCAGATAAAAAGACGAAAGATTTAAAAACGAAAGTACTTTTACAGCAAGCTTATCCGCCTCGCATGAATCAAACTAACATGCAGCAAGGGTCATATCAAAGAACGGATTATAATTTTCAAAGGCCACAATACCAATGGAATCAATGTGCTTATTGCAAAAAGGAAGGTCATTACAAAAGTGAGTGTCCAGTTCGAACGCAAAATAATGCTGCGGCAGCTCAGAGAGGTCGTGGTAGTTCTATGCAAAACTCTAGAGGTCGAGGACGAGGTGCTATGCCTCCACAGACAAGTGATCGCCCCACTAATTATTTCGACCAGCGAAATGGACAATCTGCCCAACAGAATAGGTCTCCACAGTATCATGTCGAAGACTATTATGAAACTAGTGAGGAAGTTCAGCAAAGTGAATACTAGGACAGCCATGGACAAAGAGAGGGAGTAGTATCAGTACCAGTAGATCAGAGTGGGCCTTATGTCGCAGTAGCAACATCAGGTATAGTCGAACCGTTTCTGTTGGATACTGGTGCAGCAAAAAGTTCTATCATACATGCGAAACTCCCTGGCGCACCTTTGTCTGGCTCAACAAACGTTTCAGTAGGTTTTTCGGGCGCCCCTGTTCACAACCCTGTTTCTGGTCCTTTGTCTATTTCTGTTGGACCCCGTCAATTGAAAGCACCCCTGATTTTGACGACAGGTTGTAACGAAAATCTGCTTGGTTTAGACTTGTTAAAACGCCTGTACGCGACATTGTACTGTTCTCCAGCAGGAGTACAGCTTACGTTGGGTAAAAGAATAATCTCCCCGATGTACTTGTCGATGGATGCGCTCCCACCAGAGCTGCGTTCACTCCCTGATACTCTTTGGGCGACTGGTCCTAATGATGTAGGTCTATTGGAAATTCCACCCTATGTAGTAACTTTGAAAGCAAATGTCAAACTTCCACGATTTCCACAATACAGAATCTCTAGTGAAGGTGAGCGTGCGCTCCTACTGATAGTACAAGACCTGATCAAGAAAGACGTTATAGAAGAAACTAGAGGTAATGTCTGTAATAGTCCTGTACTGCCTATTTTGAAACGAACTGACCCAACAAAGCCTCCAGTATATAGGTTCGTAATTGATCTTAGAGAGGTTAATAAAATTGTGATCCCACAGTTTCCTGTAGTACCAGACATTACTGCATTGTTAACGTTGATTCCTGCTACAGCAGCATGGTTTTCAGTTGTCGACTTGAAAAATGCCTTTTTCAGCATTCCGATAGCCGAGGAAAGCAGAGATATCTTCGGTTTCTCTCTAGGAGGACGAAGTTTCAGATTTAAACGCGCTCCACAAGGTTATTGTGAAAGCCCATCCATTTACAGTCAAGCATTAAAAAGCCAGTTAGATTCCTTCATACTTCCTCGTGGTTCTGCTTTAGTACAGTATGTCGATGATCTTCTAGTGGCTGCCGATGACAAGGAAACTTGCAAAACAGCTACGATTTCTTTATTGCATCACTTGTCAGATTTGAATCACAAGGTGTCACCTTCAAAAATGCAATACTGCTGCCAAGAAGTGACCTACCTAGGTCATCTCTTGTCAAAGGAGGGAAGGAAGTTGACCCCAGAGAGAATAAAAGCAATTACACAGATGAATGTTCCTAGCACGCAGAGAGAAGTACGTGCCTTTTTAGGTATTACCTCATATTGTAGGCAATGGATCCCAAATTTTTCTCTTCTAGCAAAACCATTGGTAGCCTTGACTGGGAAAGGTGTTCCGAGTCCGGTACCATGGTCTGCTGAATGTCAGCAGAGTTTTTCTGAGTTACGAAATGCACTGTGTTCAGCACCTGTATTGGGTACACCCGACTACAGTAAGCCATTCACGCTCTATGTCCACGAGAGAGAAGGTTGTGCATTGAGTGTTTTGACGCAGAAATTTGGTGATAAACAACGCCCTTGTGCGTATTTTTCATCAACATTAGATCCAGTAGCTAGAGCGTTGCCTAGTTGCTTGAGAGCTACAGCCGCAGCTGCAGCTTCCATTCGACAATCTGCTGGTTTAGTAATGAACAACATGCTAGTAGTTATGGTTCCTCATGCTGTGGATACACTCATGAACCGAACCAAGACGCAACACCTTACCAGTGCTAGATTATCAGGTTATGAACTGACACTGTTAGCTAGTCATATTCAGATCAAAAGATGCAATGTATTGAATCCAGCAACATTGTTGCCGACTAGCCAAGAGTCGAGTGATTCCGAACCACACGACTGTTGTTTCAAAACTGAGGAAGAAACAAAAGGACGAATCGATCTAAAAGACACTCCGTTATCAGATCCAGATGGCACGTTGTATGTTGATGGGTCTTGCTTCAAATTGGAGAATGGTGATGTGACTGCTGCTTATGCAGTAACAACTTTGAGTACGATTGTGGAGACTGCAAGAGTGAGTCAGAATTCTGCCCAGGCTGCAGAATTGATCGCGCTAACAAGAGCGTGCGTTTTAGCTAAGGGAAAGAGAGTGAATGTGTTCACAGATAGTCAGTACGCGTTCGGCGTGGCCCATAGTTTTGGCCGTTTGTGGAAAGAAAGAGGTTTCATTACGTCCCATGGGACTAAGATTCAACATGGTCAGCTAGTTAATGACTTGTTGGAATCTCTAACCTGGCCGACTGAAGTTGCGATTGTGAAATGCAGTGCTCATAAAGCAATCACGGATGATGTTGGTCGTGGGAATGCTTTTGCTGATGAGATTGCAAAACAGACAGCTAGAAATATGATGAGTAGAATGTATGTTGCAACGTCTGCAAGATGGATTTCTGAGTCTGGAATGTGTGAGAACACAGTGGAAAGCGTGAAGGAAATTCAGAAAGAGGCGACTGAGGAGGAAAAACTTACATGGAGAGAGAGCACGGGTAAATTGGACTCGAGTGGGTGTTGGATTGATTTGTCGGAACAACAGCGTTGGATGTTGCCTGATGCGTATGTGCTTGCAGTAGTAACGATGGCACATGGAACAGCGCACATCAGTTCAAAAGGGATTTGTAAGATGTTGGCTCCGGTCTGGAAGAATGACGGGATTAGTAAGTGTGCAGAGAGAGTGGTGAGGAATTGTATGGTATGCTTGATGCATAATCCTGGCAAGGGAATCCCCACACCTGCAGGTCACTTCGCTCCTCCTTCCTGCCCCTTTGAGGTGATCCAGCTAGACTTCATTCACATGGATCGTTGCAATAATCTGAAATACGTCCTAGTGGTAGTTTGTGCTTTCTCCAGATGGATCGAAGCATACCCACTGAAGGACAATACTGCCTTATCCACTGCCAAAATTCTTCTTAAAGAATACTTCCCCAGATACGGAATGCCACGGATTGTATGGTCAGACAACGGAAGTGAGTTCGTAGGGAAAGTTATGCAGAATGTGTGTGCCGGCCTAGGGATTAGACAGAAGTTTCATAGTGCGAATCATCCCCAGTCCGCGGGTTTAGTCGAGGGTTACAATGGTACCCTTAAACTGAAACTTGCTAAGATACAAGCATCCACGGGTTTGTCCTGGCCAGACGCATTGCCTTTGGCTTTGCTATCAACAAGAGCAACTGTACATTCTAGAGTAGGGCTTAGTCCTTATGAAATAGTTTTTGGTCGTCCTGCAAATGTTTGGGGGGTACCTAGACCGAAAGAATTTAAGCAGCTGGAATACCCAATGTTAATTGATTACCTTTTCGACTTGACTGCTAAATTGAGTCTTATTCACCAACAGGTTTTCGATGCATTGCCAAAGCCACCGGAGAGTCCAGGCCATCAGCTGAAACCGGGTGATCAGGTGGTCATCAGAAATTTTGCAAGAACAAAAAATCTTCAGCCCAGATTCATTGGCCCTTTCCAAGTCCTGCTAGCAACGAGAACTGCTATTCGTGTGGCCGGAAGGAAAAATTGGATCCATACGACACATGCTAAACGTGTGCCTCTGCCACTTCCTTACGACAACTGGGTAAAGAAAGGAATCGGTGCCTCTGAAACGGAACAAGTCCCCAGGTTCATACCTTTCAGCGATGCAGAACTAATCACGGATTCACCAAATTCTGACTCTCCTCCTGAAACTGCTCTTTTGAACCCTGAACATTTGTCATCCACACCCAATGAACATTTGCCATCTGCACCAAAAGAACATTTGCCATCGGCGAACGTGAACATTGCAACGTCAGCTGAAAATACATTGTTTCCAGATCAGACAACTCCTGCAAAACTGAGATACAACTTACGTTCTCGCAATATGGACAAATAAAGCAGGAAACTGCCTATTTTCAGATTTGAATTTGCTATACATTGCCTCCAGCCAGGAAGTTTGCTAATACTTTGTATTGTTTCTTTTTGTTTTAAAATTGCCTTGCCGTCTGGGTAGCCGTAGGGTCGTGGCTGTGTGCCTAGTTGAATCTGCGGGGGTCAGACACAAGGTCGATCTTTCTGTTAGTTCTGGGAACTCCCAGGGCTGATAGAGGCATTTTCATCTACGTACACATCATCAGTGGTCGCGAACGGTCGTAGAAGATGGAGCTTCCTGAGCTACAACGAGAAAATGTAATTTATGTTCGCAGAAATAGACTGTACAGAATACTTCACAGCAAATGCTTTCTAATGCAATGTGCAGTTACATTTTTAATTGTTTTGATAACGTTGGTGGGTGGAATCATCTTTGGTGTACATTTGATTTTTATGCCAGTAACTACAGTACCTCCCCTTAATCCTACTACTTCTACGGTTTCTTCTATGCATTCTTTTCACTCATTTCCTGAACACGAACAAGCTCGACGCTCAGAATTTATTAACAATACATTTGTACAGCTCTTGCATCAACACCAACTGATAGTTAATACTACAGACTGCTGGGTGTGTGGCTTGATACCCCACACTATGGATAAAGGCATTCCCTATCTAGTCTTGCCTTTCAGCTATAATGGATCATTTCAGGCCTTTCAGACCATTTTTTCATATGCCCTTGAAACCTATCCTCCGCGTCCACCACGGTCCACTAAATACAACTCAGCCAACAAAGCTTTAGTCCAGGGAATTATTGACATGATTAAAGACGTCAATAATACTCCATCTTATCCTAGAGATGAATTACTGGTGTATTTGAGTTGGAACTCTACAGAGTATCGCCTTAGTTTGGGAGAAAGCAAGCGTAAAAGCTCCACTTCAGTTTGGGTCGTGCCTCACCAAGGGCAGGTCTGTTTGCAAGGAAATGGGAGAAATCCGAGAGCTCAGCTAGGGAGGAGTGAGTGCGTTGAGACTTACGTATTTCCGTCTAACTCCTCCCCTGCCTTTCTGACTGCTAGGGGTACCTACTTCATTTGTCAGGACAGAGCATATACATGGCTGCCTGCTGACTTTTCAGGTTCATGTTATATTGCTCGATTGTTACCCCCGACATACACTGCTTCTTCAGATTATCACAAAACCAGAGTAGCAAGAGGTGTCTTCAGCAAGGAAGATACCGCTGGTCAAGAAGCTGGAGACTTTTTCAAAGGTTTCCTTCCGTTTTGGGGGCCTATGGCCAATAGTAGAAATCTTCGTCAACTAACACGGGTAGTTGAATCTACTATTACAGAAACTGCAGGTGCCCTTAGTAACTTAACAGCTGAGCTTCAGGCGGATCGTCTCATGACGTTGCAGAACCGTATGGTTCTAGACGTAATACTTGCAGATCGAGGTGGGGTATGCAGAATGATCCAATCGAGCTGCTGTGTCTTTATTCCAAATAATGCTCCAACAGTCTATGAAGCAATCTCTAAGCTACATAAGATTTCCGACTCTATACACGTAGATAAGGGAAACTGGTCCTTCATGGAGTGGTTTTGGACTCTGGTATCAGCGTGGGGATGGAAGGTTCTGATGGTTATTGGTGTCATCCTAGTATTTCTGTTCTCGTGCTGTCTTATTATCCAATGCGGTCCCGCTCTGTGTAGCCTCTGTGCTGCAACCTGTTTCAGAAAACCACCTGCATTAGGAGAAAAGGCACGAGACAGGATGATGATACAACAACATGTCACTGACCTAATGAGCATAGAATTAGACTCTGACTCTGATATAGACTGAGTAATTGCCTATGTAAGGGCAAAAGGAGGGTCTGAGGTTCCGTGACGATTTTATTCGTGTTTGTAACATTGTCGTAAATACATAATTTTGGTATCAGTGAACCGCAAATGATCCATTTAGTATATCCTGGTGTTTTCGCTATGCTACGAGCAAGAGCACTCCTGTTACCAACACATTTGTGATTTACCCATGGCATCCATCTTAGAACACGGAAGCCATTTTGTATTCCTTGCCCTCACATAGTCAATGGACACGCAATGACTTCTTCTTATTTAAGGACACATAGGCCTTAACCGGCGATTCACCTTGCTAGTGACACGTGCACCTTAGGCCAGCAACGCTGTGGCAGCATGACTCGGCAAGAACTGCCTCCCCAGCCTGAGGCCAGTCCTGCTATACTGGTTCTTGTGTTCGTTGGCCTGATCATGATTAGGCGGCAGAAGCTGGTAACCGTGCCCATTTACGACCCACAAACATTTCTTATCCTGTCTTTCTATCTTCTGCACCTGGCTCTGCTCCTTTCCTTCTGGGCCTTTATTAGGGGGAGGTAACGAAATTTACGATGAGGCGGTCCGGGTCTTGAATGAAGAATTGACATGGGATTAAGATGGACTAGTGGGAACCCCTCATTCGTAATGTTTTGACATCAGATACTGTTGACGATTCCTGTGCAACGCCAAATATTTATTGTTTAAGACACGAATGTTTAGAACTGTGGTAACATGTAAAGAATTTGCCTGAAGCCCAATATTTAGTATATAAGGAGCAACCCTCTTTGTACAAATTGAACAGGCTCCTAGATACTGCCCATGTGTAGTTTCTGTGACTTCTGTGTCCCTGCAGTAATAAACCTTTGGTCTTTGACGCCACCATCGAGAAGCCCGTGTTTCTGTTTGTTTTGTGCACCGAGACAGGTGGAACTCCGGGGTCTTCGGGTGTTATCCCTGACACCTCTGGACGGAACCAAAAAGTCCAGAACTCCATAGTTCCACTGCTTCATTTCTTTAACCCTCAGTTTCCTGCCTTTGCTACTTCCCTCATTCCTTTCTCTATTACCTACTTACTCAACTCCTTCCACTCTTTTTCTCAGTCCCTCTCTTCTCATAGTTCCTAACTCTTGTTCACTCACTCCGTCTCTATTACTCTTAGTGTCTTTGACTGATCACTCTATCACTATTTGTTCATAATGCTTTCTCTGTGTAGTTGAAGCACACTAAGGGGCATATTATGAACACAGCCAATAAAATTATTGCTCTTTTTATTGGCAGAAAACTGGTGCTAAAGTGGTTTTAGCGGCAGTTTTCTGCCGCAAAAGCAGCTTTAGCGACACATTTCTGCCAATAAAAGCTGCAATACTTTTATTGCCTATGTTGATGATATGGCTCTATGTTACTTACATTTCTTTGCTATTTCAATTAATCTTTTTCTGTTATTTTTTGTTTTCTGTTTTCTATTTTTTCTCTCTGTTATTCCTCATGTTTTAATCTTATTTTGAACATTCACTCACATTCTCCAAGAAACTCTTCTTTGTTAATGTTATACTCTCTTTTTTTTTCTTTCACTTCGTTATCTATTTTGTTTTTCACAATTATACCCTCTTCCGTCTTTTCTTCGGTAAATAGATCTATTAAACAGTATCTCTTCTTTACTCCCTATAGCTGTCTTTCTTTTAACATCACTCTCTGTTTACTTTCCTTATACTTACTCTTTTTTAAAAAAAAAAAAATTTTTGGTTAGCTCCCGGTCCGCGTACCGGGAAGCTAACCGGGAAGCGAACCAAAAGAAATAGAGCTTGCCAGAGTGCTAAACATTCTAGCAATTTTTTTTTGAAAGGGAAGGTAGTTCTGAAAAGAACTTTTTTTTTATATTTTTTTTGTTTTATATATTTTTATTTTTTTTTGAACATTTTTTGTTTTTTTTGTATTTTTTTGGGGGGGGGGAAACAACAAAAAACAGGCATTGAAAAGGGCTCAACAGGAGCAAAAAAAAATTACTGGGGGCGGTTAGGGCAATTATGGTGTTCATACGCCAGGTTGATAGCATTTATGCTTATATTGCCACATGCTAACAACGCACGACAGTGCATACAAGTGTGGATCATGTGGCCAAAATTTTCTTGTATGTTTGGCACAGTTTCCCGTGCCTCTGCTGGTGTCAATGAAATGGATATTCTTGATCTGGCCACAGGAGTTGATCTTGGATTTTCCTGCAAATCCCGTATTTCCGCCCGGCTATAATTCAGTGGATGCTTCCTTGTCATGTGCCTGTGCATAGTATGGTTGCCATAACTATATTTCTTATCCGTCCCTCTGGATAATTTTTCTTTACAGATGAGGCAGGTGACATACCTCGCATTCACTTTTTTTTGGCCACGAGGGATCGAATAAAACTGCCAGATGAAACTGGCTTTCTTATGGGAAACCCGGGGCACTTCTTCTAAGAACTGTGGTTCTTCTCCCTCCTCTTCATCCATTTCTTCCTCTTCCTCCTCAGTGTTGGTCATCACCTGGGGAGGTGGTCCTCTCTTCCCATGAGGAGGTGGAGGTGGTGGTGGGGGTCCACCAGCTGAAGCAACTACTGAAGCCATTTCTGATATAGTAATAAAGGTCTTCCTCTCACAATGATGAAAGTCAGAGTGAGGAAAGAAGGAGGGGTTTTCATCATTTGGGAAAAACAATACTTCTCAACCAATGAAAAGTGTTATTTTTAGGTCACCTGACCTAGCCTTACATCATTATGAAACCAAAAGTGAAATGAACCAATGAAAAGTTTTATTAACAAGTCACATGACCTCTCACGCTCATGTTACGCGCTGCGGAACGCGCCCCGGTTAGCTTCCGGGTCGCTGAGCTTCGCGCCTCGGTCCGCGCCCCAGGACACTTCCGGGTGCGCTAACGCGGTACGTCACAAGACGCATTACGCGGCAACGCGATACATCGCGCTTTCGCTACGTGCTGCGGATCGCTTCCGGAGAGCTGCGTTTCGCGCCTCGGTCCGCGCCCCGGGGCACTTCCGGGTGCGCTAACGCAGTACGTCATAAGACGCATTACGCGGCAACGCGATACCGTCACTATGTTGATTTCTTACCGGTTCGCGGACCGGGTCGCGGCATCAATTTGAGCTAACGGAAAGCTTCCCGGTTCGCGGACCGGGAGCGAAACAAAAAAAATATTAAAAAAAAATTATTAATAAACATATAAAATATATTTTTGGATTTAAAGAAGAATACATTTTACAGCTATAGATATTAGCTTTTAAAAAACCAATGAAATTCACTGAAAAAACCATAGGTTATAGACCATATATAGTTAGGAATTAGCATTTACAAAACCTTGAAAATTCACTGAAAAAACCATAGGTTATACACCATATATAGTTAGGAATTAGCATTTAAAAAACCTTATTTTATTCACACAAAACCAATGAAATTCCATATATAGTTAGTTGTACTAACTATATATCGCGCACCCGCAATCCACTGCTGATCATGTCACATATTACATCATTCATGACATGGTCAATGACATCACTGATGACATCACTGATGACATCTCAAATGACATCACTGATGACATCACTGCTGACATCTCAAATGACATCACTGATGACATCACTGATGACAACATCCAGTGACTGTATTTTTCTGTAAAGTTAAAATATGTCTTACATATTTAAGAATGAGTGGATGTATAAGTGTCTGGATGAAGGATTTAGTAGGTGCATGACTGACTGTATGAGTGAGTGGTTAAATGTGTCTCACTGAGTGCATGGGTTAGTGACTAAACTGTCTTAATTTGTGCATCATTATGTCTGTTGTTCTGTAAACTGCTGCATGTGTTGATCAGTAGCTATATGAGTAACTATATGGGTTATTGATTGGTTGCCCAAGCATTTGTATGGGAGACTGAGTGTGTATGTGGGTGGCTGGGAGGTGTATGACTCTGTGCATAGATGTATGGGTTCAAAAGTGCATGTGGAAACAGCTGTATGGGCGGTTGACTGTGTGCATGACTGTATTGGTGAGTGAATAGATATCTCAGTGCTACATGTCAAAGTAAGTACATATGTAAAATACAGTACATGTGAGAGTTGACATATATAAATAACTGTGCATAAGAGCCAGTGAATCTGTGAGTGGCTGTATGGATCATTGTGAACTTGTATCCAGGATTGTATAAGTGAGTAAATATGTTTTAGTATATGTTTGAATAAGTAAGGTGTGTATAACTGTATAGTTGTGAAAATGGAGGTGTGATTGATTCTTTGCATGACTGACTAGGTGTGTAAGTAACTCCATGGATGAGTGACAGTCTGTGAGTGTCTGTTTACACTGAGTGTATCTAAGGTTATATTAGAGTCTGAAGAGGTTCATCGTATTATCACATGAATGATGTCATCAGTGATGTGATCAGTAATGTCAAATGAGATGTCATCAGTGATGTCATCAGTGATGTCATTTGAGATGTCATCAGTGATGTCATCAGTGATGTCATTTGAGATGTCATCAGTGATGTCATCAGTGATGTCACTGACCATGTCATGAATGATGTAATATGTGCCATGATCAGCAGTGGATTGCGGGTGCGCGATATATATAGTTAGTACAACTAACTATATATGGAATTTCATTGGTTTTGTGTGAGTAAAATAAGGTTTTTTAAATGTTAATTCCTAACTATATATGGTGTATAACCTATGGTTTTTTCAGTGAATATATATATATCTGTGTGTGTGTGTGTGTGTATATGTATATATACACGCACATATATATATATGTGTGTTTGTGTATATGTATATTACCTACTGGCGGTCGCCAGTAGGTATATATAGTTAGGATTTTTTCTCTATGGGTTTTTTGAAAATTCTATGTCTAATAACTTTGGCGTTTGTGGACGGAATCGGCTGAAATTTTCAGGAAAATGGCACATTTTGTTTCTGAGCAGCCCTTGAAAATTTGGGGGGGGTTCGTCCAGTGGGGGCCGAGAAAAAAGGGGGGTCCCAAAACGTGTTTTTAACATTGAGTTTTCCATAGGGCGGTTGGCCTCACTTTTAGCCCGAACGGCTGAATGGATTTGCACGAAACTTGGCAAAATTGTAGGGACTGGTAGCCCGATGTGCCTTTTGTAGGTCTCAATATATGTGCTCCAGTGGATTTTGAGAAATTAACGTTTAAAAAAAGATATATATCTGTAACAGCGGACCGGTTAGCGCTCTGGTTCGCGGACTTTTCGCGCAACGGAGCTTTGTGAAGCGAAGCTGATTGGTTCTCCGGCGTCTGTCAACATTCCAAACAGTCCGTAGCGGCCGCCATCTTGTCTCTCGGTAGGATCGAGAGACAAGAGGAGGTCAAAACAAAGGGGGAAATAACTATAAGGGGGCATAGTAGATCCTCGCTGACCCCCTAGGTTTGATGTGGAGGTTTTAAAAGGGCCCCGCGGGGCAAAAAAAAATAATAATAATAATAATCGAACGGCTGAATGGATTTGCACGAAACTTGGCAAAATTGTAGGGACTGGTAGCCCGATGTGCCTTTGCTAGGTCTCAATATATGTGCTTCAGTGGATTTTGAGAAATTAACGTTCAAAAAAAGATATATATCTGTAACAGCGCACCGCTTCGCGTACTTTTCGCGTTACGGAGCTTTGCGAAGCGAAGCTGATTGGCTCTCCGGTGTCTGTAAACATTCCAAACAGTACGTAGCGGCCGCCATCTTGTCTCTCGGTAGGATCGAGAGACAAGAGGAGGCCAAAGCGAAGGGGCAAATGACCATAAGGGGGCATAGTAGATCCTCGCTGACCCCCTAGGTTTGATGTGGAGGTTTTAAAAGGGCCCCGCGGGGCAAAAAAAAAAATAATAATAATAATCGAACGGCTGATGACCATAAGGGGGCATAGTAGATCCTCGCTGACCCCCTAGGTTTGATGTGGAGGTTTTAAAAGGGCCCCGCGGGGCAAAAAAAAATAATAATAATAATAATCGAACGGCTGAATGGATTTGCACGAAACTTGGTAAAATATTAGGGACTGGTAGCCCGATGTGCCTTTGCTATGTCTCAATATATGTGCTTCAGTGCATTTTGAGAAATTAACGTTCAAAAACAAGATATATATCTGTAACAGCGCTCCGCTTCGCGGAGATAAAATTATATGTGTATTACCTAGCTGTTGCTAACACCAGTTAGCGACGGCTAGTAGGAGATAGCGACCATCTTGGGTCCCACTTTGCATGTGAGTGATATTTATCACTAATGACATGCAAAGTGGGCATGCCAAGATGTTAGCGACTGGAAACAGTCGCTAACATCGCTATCTCCTATTATCAACTTTTGGAAATATTCGAGATAAGCGCGAATATCTCCAAAAAGTAACAGCTGCCCTGAGCAGTTCTTAGCCATGTTATCCAATGGGAGGTGGATAACATGGCTAAGAGCATTAGCTCGGTAATGCATGAATATCGCGGAGTTTTCAGCGACATTAATGCATTGCGCTCGTTTTTTATCGTATTTGCGATAAACCTTGATAATAGCAAGGTTTATCTGCGATAATTTCTGACGGTAAAAAAATCTTTGCAATGCATCGTTAGGGATAAATATCGCTTAACTTTGGTAATATGCCCCAACGTCTGTTAACGTTCGATTCGAAGGAAATCAGGAATTGTTGAAAAACATTGTGTGCGCCATCTTGTCTTTTTTCAAATGCCACACTTTTGTCGTGCACGGCAGCCATTTTAGATGCCTTGACCAGATCCACTCTGTGAACGCTGTCGATCCTTAGCATGGCTCCCCACCCTCGCAAGCATCTCCCCCAGGCAGTGGTCACCCCCGCTCTCTGTTTTATGCATGGGTAATAAACCTCCCCCCATCTGCGCTGTTCTTCCCTGAGAATCACACCCTGTGCCCGCCCGACACCTCCCTTTCGCCCTATTCACTACCGCACCCTCTGACACTCCTTTTCCTCTGTGTCCGATTGTCCAGGCCGGTCCTAGGCTATCAGCTAGCCCTGCAGATGTAGTTTATGGCCACAGCTGTAAAGAATCACCCGTCTTCAAAGGAGTTATAGTAGATCAAGGCCCACACTCGATGAGATCCGTCACAGCAGAAGCGTTGCTATTATCTGAAAACCATTCTGTATTGTGATTGGGGAGGGGACCGAGCGTGAAGCGGAAGATTCCAGGGATGACTCTTTGTACATCAAAGTTTTTACAATTATGTGTCACATTAAAAATATATAGCACTCCGACAAAGTAGTAAGATTATAAAACTTTAATAATTTATAAATATATACAAGAAAACAAAAATAGTAATAACATATAAACATTTTTAGAGAAAAACAACGAAGTAGCGGTCGGCTGTGCGAATAGTCCCAACGCAGCACAACGTCCAGATTTCCGGCGTGGGGCGTCGCGGGGGGTGGGTGATCAGTAGCAAACTGTTGTGCGAATAGTTCCAAGGCAGCAGAACGCGCCGAAATCTAGATGACACAAAAGTGATGTCTAGTAAGTTGCCACCCAGCAAATAACGGCGTGGGGCGTCGCGGGGGGTGGGTCATCAGTAGCAAACTGTTGTGCGAATAGTTCCAAGGCAGCAGAACGATGGCACCAAGGTGATGTCCAGTAAGTTGCCGCACTGGTTTTGGTATCCTACAATGCTGCTCCGAATAACGGCGTGGAGCGCCCCGGGGGAGGCGGCGTGAACGGGCCTCTCCAGGTGGAGTCTCGTCTGTTGTAGTGGGGCGCCCCTTTACCGTTTCAGTTGCCATTCCGTCCGCTTTTGGTCCACTGTGTCAAAATCCGCCATTCAGCTGAGTTGCGCCCACTCTTGCGGTGCAGCGATAGGCGGCTGTCACAGGACTCTCAAAATGGCGGCAGGCTGTTTCCTTTTTGGGCCTGGTCCACTGAAATGGCCCTGGGACACCTTGGAAATCGGACGCTTGTCTGCTAGGTCTTGGACCCCATTCTCGAAAGCGTCCCCTCCGCCTTGAGAATTCATCAAAAGTTTTGGGGGCCCCGACTCCTGCAGGCTTCTGGTGGGGAGCGGCTGCCATGATTGCTCGCGGAATGACCACGACGGAGCTACGAGATGGTGGTGCTCTCATGCTGACGCCAGCTTCAGTCTGAAACATCCAGAAACAAGGTGGGGCTTTCATCGTTTGGGGGAAAAAAAAAGTTTTCATCCAATGAAAAGTGTTGTTTTTAGGTCATATGATCAAGCCTTCCATCATTAGGAAACCAAAAGTAAAATGAACCAATGAAAAGTTTTATAAACAAGTCACATGACCTGTTATGCGGCATAGGGTATAAAATGCGGAGAAAATACGTTGGCACGTGAGGCGGCGTCAGTAGCGGACCGATGTGCGAATAGGCCGAAGGCAATACAACGCGCCAAGATCCGGATGGCATCGAGGTGGTGTCATAGTTGAGAGTTCTGAGCAGCGGTTGTAACACTGTCTGAAGCTTATTTGCAGCTGCTGCAGCTTCACTACGCGCCAAGATCCGGATGGCACCGAGGTGGTGTGTAGGAAGTTGCCGCACTGGTGTGGCCATCCTACAATGCTGAAAGTCGGCGTGGGGCGCCCCGTTGGCCTGTGAGTTTGCGTCAGTAGCGGACCGATGTGCGAATAGGCCGAAGGCAGCACAACGCGCCAAGATCCGGATGGCACCGAGGTGGTGTCTAGTAAGTTGTCGCACTTCTGTGGCCATCCTACAATGTTGAAAGTCGGCGTGGGGCGCCCCGTTGGCCTGTGAGATGGTGTCAGTAGCGGACTGATGTGTGAATGGGGCCAAAGGCAGCGCAACAATATTTTCTACTATATTTCCGGTGTAGAAGAGACCACAAGGCGCTGAGATGCCAAGATCCGGATGGCACCGAGGTGGTGTCTTGCAAGTTGTGGTACTGGTGTGGCCATCCTACAATGCTGAAAGTCGGCGTGGGGCGCCCCGTTGGCCTGTGAGATGGCGTCAGTAGCGGACCGATGTGCGAATAGGCCGAAGGCAGCACAACAATATTTTCTGACTGACACCACAAGGCGCTGAGATGCCAAGATCCGGATGGCACCGAGGTGATGTCTAAGTTGCGGACTGATGTGCGAATGGGGCCAAAGGCAGCGTAACAATATTTTTTGTATGGAAGATACCACTAGGCGTTGAGATGCCAAGATTCGGATGGCACTGAGGTGATGTCTAGCAAGTCGGTGTGGTCATCCTACAATGCTGAAACTCGGCGTGGGTCACCCCATTAGCCTGTGAGATGGCGTCAGTAGCGGACCGATGTGCGAATAGGCCGAAGGCAGCACAACGCGCCAAGATCCGGATGTCACCGTGGTGGTTTCATAGTTGAGAGGCACTTCATCTGCAGTGGGGCGCCGAGATCCGGATGGCACCGAGGTGATGTCTAGCAAGTTGCTGTACTGGTGTGGTCATCCTACAATGCTGAAACTCGGCGTGGGTCGCCCCATTAGCCTGTGAGATGGCGTCAGTAGCGGACCGATGTGCGAATAGGCCGAAGGCAGCACAACGCGCCAAGATCCGGATGTCACCGTGGTGGTTTCATAGTTGAGAGGCACTTCATCTGCAGTGGGGCGCCGAGATCCGGATGGCACCGAGGTGATGTCTAGCAAGTTGCTGTACTGGTGTGGTCATCCTACAATGCTGAAACTCGGCGTGGGTCGCCCCATTAGCCTGTGAGATGGCGTCAGTAGCGGACCGATGTGCGAATAGGCCGAAGGCAGCACAACGCGCCAAGATCCGGATGTCACCGTGGTGGTTTCATAGTTGAGAGGCACTTCATCTGCAGTGGGGCGCCGAGATCCGGATGGCACCGAGGTGATGTCTAGCAAGTTGCTGTACTGGTGTGGTTATTCTACAATGCTGAAACTCGGCGTGGGTCGCCCCATTAGCCTGTGAGATGGCGTCAGTAGCGGACCGATGTGCGAATAGGCCGAAGGCAGCACAACGCGCCAAGATCCGGATGTCACCGTGGTGGTTTCATAGTTGAGAGGCACTTCATCTGCAGTGGGGCGCCGAGATCCGGATGGCACCGAGGTGATGTCTAGCAAGTTGCTGTACTGGTGTGGTCATCCTACAATGCTGAAACTCGGCGTGGGTCGCCCCATTAGCCTGTGAGATGGCGTCAGTAGCGGACCGATGTGCGAATAGGCCGAAGGCAGCACAACGCGCCAAGATCCGGATGTCACCGTGGTGGTTTCATAGTTGAGAGGCACTTCATCTGCAGTGGGGCGCCGAGATCCGGATGGCACCGAGGTGATGTCTAGCAAGTTGCTGTACTTGTGTGGTCATCCTACAATGCTGAAACTCGGCGTGGGTCGCCCCATTAGCCTGTGAGACAGCAGTTCTTTGGATTTGGGCCTGGCTCGTCTGCTGTAGTGGGGCGCCCCTTTACCGTTTCAGTTGCCATTCAGCTGAGTTTCGGCTGCTCTTGATGCTACAGCGACAGGCGGCTGCAACAGGAGTCTCAAAATGGCGGCCTGTTCTTTGGATTTGGGCCTGGTCCACTAAAATGGCCCTGGGACACCTTAGAACTCGGACGCTCGATTTTTTTTTCCTTTCCTGTACATGCAAAAAAAGGTAAATGCCCGGTACGTTACACGCTTCATCTGCCACGATGAACTCTCTAGAGGAACCGAAAAAAAATATAGTTGTGGTAACTATACCATGCATCGTCATATGGAGAGGTGGCAACAATTAATTATAGTGCTGCATAAAAGAGAGATTTGGAGGAGAACCCCTGACCTGCTAGTACATTCATCAAAGAAGTGGCACTGAGAGCTTCAGAGGCAAGGGAAACGGTCCCAAATATTTAGAAGAAATTTGGAAAGATTAAAATGACATGTTTAGATTGTGGCAAATTTATTTCATGTGGACATCTGAGTGTTACTCTAATAAATACAGCATATGAACATCATCATAGTCGATGGTTGGTAGAGACATTTTGACTATATCCTGGACCTGCCCGTCCTCGCCCAAAATGGCGCCAGAATAAATGGGACTCGTAACTCCTTGTTGTGTACTGGTTGCAGAACCTTGAAATCACGAGATACGTATGCAGTTTTGAAGCACATGGCGGGCGGGGACGAGAATTGATTGAATATTTCGACATCCCTATTGATATTAAGTTCTGATGTGTTATTGATTACTGTACTGTTGAAAGTTCGAATTAACGTCACCCATGGTACTTGCCCGCAAATGTATATCTAGATAATTTTATTGTAACTGGCCCTGTCGTATTTTAATTATAAAATGTACGTCCACCGATTCCGTAACTGTTAGACACCTTAGTTCTTGCAACCTAATGGCCCGCCCGTTACGTTCCTCTACAGTGTAAATGTCTATTTATCATATACGATTACAGTTTGCTCCGTGGCCGGCCCACGTGGTTATAGGCTCGTATTTGTATAATGAAATTTTCACAATAAAGGTTTTTAAAAGAAAACATGGTAGTAGTATATACATTGGTAAAGTTTTTAATAATAGTCACTGTTTTAGAATCATTAAAAGGCAAGTGAAATAAAGCAGACCAATTACATGAAGGGTAAAAGGTATAATACGAAGGAACGCAGTAAAGATAAATGGTCAAGGGCTGTTGTGTTTTCTATTCCTGCAACATAAAGTGATCGATAAGAATCTCATATTCAGGCGTATCGGCGACTAAGACAGCAGGTCGACCCTCTTTTGCTCAACGGCTCCGTCATGGGACGAAGAAACGCTCTTTTTCTCGAAAAAAGAATATATTTTACTTGCAGGACAGTTGTAAAATTTCCGGGAAAGTACATTAGCCTGGAACATTATAACATATATTTAAGAAAAAATAATGTTCGGAAGTAATGAAAAGCGTAATTTTTAGGTCATATGATCAAGCCTTTCATCATTACAATAAGAAAAGTAAAATGAACCAATGAAAAGTTTTATTAACAAGTCACATGACTTGTTATGCTTACGTTACGCGCTGCGCGCCCCGGATGACTTCCGGATGCGCTAACGCGGTGCGTCATATGACGCATTACGCGACAACGCAGGTACAGAATATAGTCAAAATGTCTCCACCAACCAGCGGTCGGAACACAACCCCTTTCAGCAGGCTAAATAGTTCTGTTAAATGACAACAGAAGGGACAGGCAACAAGAACCATCAGTCAAAGAGGGGAGGGCTAGTTCTTCTCTACCGGGTTACATTGGGGCGCTACCGGAACTGATCGAATTGGTAGTCTACAGTGTTTCTGGATGTTTCAGACTGAAGCTGGGGTTAGCATGAGAGCAGCACCATTTCGTAGCTCCGTCGTGGTCATTCCGCAACCAATCATGGCAGCCGTTCTTTATCGTTATTTTGGGCGGGGTGGGTGGCGGAGCAGAGCTGTTTTGCAGCCATCATTGTGTGGAGTTCAGTTCATCTCACTAGTTTTGTATTTGTCATGAGGGGTTGTTCCTAATGTTTCTATTTTAGCGAGGTCAAAAAGAGATCCCATTAGTGGCCTACTGATTTTGCTCGATTCCTTTTCTTTTTTTTTTACACGATTTTTCGTTATCTGCAAAGACTAAACAGAGTATTGCGACTCTGTGTTTGCTTGTAAATAGAGAATGAACCAAAGAGAACTAATTCTAAAACAGTAAATATTTGGATAACAATGAATCAAATGGAGAGAGAAGCAGGCACGACGGATTACAATGGGGGCAAAGACCTGCGTTAACTACCTTTCACTATCTGCAAAGAGAGAGTACTCCTAATAGAAATGAGGGGGGGGGGGCACCATTCAAAGCAGATCAGTGTGCATAAACACGAAAATGTTTTCACTTACCACGTACTTGACATTCGACAGCTTATGATATTTGCTATTAAAAAACCATTGAAATTCACTGAAAAAACCATAGGTTATAGACCATATATAGTTAGGAATTAGCATTTACAAAACCTTGAAAATTCACTGAAAAAACCATAGGTTATAGACCATATATAGTTAGGAATTAGCATTTAAAAAACCTTATTTTACTCACACAAAACCATTGAAATTCCATATATAGTTAGTTGCACTAACTATATATCGCGCACCTGCAATCCACTGCTGATGATGTCACATATTACATCATTCATGACATGGTCAGTGACATCACTGATGACATCACTGATGACATCTCAAATTACATCACTGATGACATCACTGATGACAACATCCAGTGACTGTATGTTTCTGTAAAGTTAAAATGTGTCTTACATATTGAAGAATGAGTGGAAGTATAAGTGTCTGGACAAAGGATTTAGTAGGTGCATGACTGAATGCATGAGTGAGTGATTAAATGTGTCTCACTGAGTGCATGGGTTAGTGACTAAAGTGTCTTAATTTGTGCATCATTATGTCTGTTGTTCTGTAAACTGCTGCATGTTTTGATCAGTAGCTATATGATTAACTATATGGGTTACTGATTGATTGTCCAAGTATTTGTATGGGAGACTGAGTGTGTGTGTGGCTGGCTGGGAGGTGTGTGACTCTGTGCAGATCAATGTGTACTTGTATCAATGATTGTATAACAAGGTAAGTATGTGTTAGTATATGTTTGAAAATGTAAGGTGCTCTATGTTTAACTGTATAGACAAGAAAATGGAAGTGTCATTGATTCTTTACAGGACTGACTAGGTGTGTGAGTAACTCCATGGATGAGTGGCAGACTGTGAGTGTCTGTATAGGTGTATGAGTGCATATGATAGTGTTGTAAAGATGAGTGATTGTATGTATGAATGATAGTATGGGTGAATGAGTGAAGGTGTGTGTAGACGTAGGAATCAGTGAGTGCGTATGTAGTAACTAGTATTGGTGTGTCAATGGTTTCAAAAATTATATTCTGTATTTAACACTGGGTGAAACAGAGGTTATATTAAAATGTGAGGAGATGCATTGTATTGTCACATGAATGATATCATCAGTGATGTGGTCATTGATGTCAAATGAGATGTCATCAGTGATGTCATCAGTGATGTCATTTGAGATGTCATCAGTGATGTCATCAGTGATGTCACTGACCATGTCATGAATGATGTAATATGTGACATCATCAGCAGTGGATTGCAGGTGCGCGATATATAGTTAGTGCAACTAACTATATATGGAATTTCAATGGTTTTGTGTGAGTAAAATAAGGTTTTTTAAATGCTAATTCCTAACTATATATGGTCTATAACCTATGGTTTTTTCAGTGAATATATATATATATATATCACGAAGTTTCCGTATCCAAACGTCAACCCAATCCAGGTCTTTGAAAACCCGGACACGGACCACAGTTTTAGTGCTTCTTGTTTAATTCAGTGCATGGACATCATGACGCGTTTCGGTCCCGCCTTGGACCTTGATCACATGACACAGTAAAACCGATTACATTGGTTTAAATACTATACAAGGATGGGTGACGTCAATAATGTGTAGTACAAGGACGTTCATAGACATGAAAGAGTTCTTTCAACCACATCACGACAATAGGTAAATTTAAATAGAATAAAACCTATTGAACAATAATAAACAAGTTATAAATCACATTTCTGAATAAACCAATGTTTAAAAGTGTTTAAGTGGAATTACAAATAAATAAAGTAAAATAAAGTGCAAGTGCAATGTGCAAAATTAATGCTTTTTCTGAGGCGTAACAGTCAGAAGGATTGATCCCAATCTTGTGACTTGTGTCAATTGTTCAAATAGTTTGTAATGTTATATGAACAAAGAAAAAGGAATGACGGTATAAATACCCAAAGACTTCAACATATCTTATGGAGTCTAAATGCTCATATAGCTGATTGGAGCCCCTATGCAGTTAGCTATATGAATAAACTGAGGAGTGACCAGCAAAATATGTGAGGTAGTCCCAGGAGATCAGGACATAGGAGAAGTCATTTGTTTGTGAATATGGTGTACCTCCTAGATCAACCAGATCAGTTGTTATTCAAGTGATGTTATTATGCAGTGTTAGATTCAAATTGATCGGTATGTATGGCTATTCTAAGACATCATAAGGTTAAATACTATGATATCAATAAATATATATGTATCATTTCAAAACCATAAAAAAATGTTTTTTATAAAAATATCAAATAAGAGATAAAATTCATATTGTTTAAACATCCTAAAATTTCATATAAATATAAGTATAAATATATATAAATAGGATAAAATGCATACATATTGTATAAATAACCATAAATATATCATAGATACCGATTAAGATCATCACCACATGAATAAATATACATATTAAAATACATTCATTTACAACGACTGAAACATATAAACGAGGTATGAAATTGTGTTTAAGACAACTGATAACAGAGAAAATCTTATGGTAACCTGAGACCCCGAAATATGTGGGGCGGGGGTTGGAGGGAGGAACCAACTCCACCTAAAGACATGTGGACAAATCCTCTGTCATATTTAGACCAAATGGTTGTTTGGTGTTAAGCTGCAGGATATATCTAGTTTCTAATTGACGTAGCTTTTCTTCTCGATTGCCTCCCCTCCTACTTGCTAGTACTGAGTCAATTACATAAAATCTAAGATCCCGGCTGTTGGATTTGTGTATGGATTTAAAGTGTCTGGCTACTGGATACGTGTTGTCCTGGTTAGAGATTGCTCTAAGGTGTTGTAAATTACGCTTATGTACCTGGAGCTTTGTACTTCCCACGTACAAAAGGTTACAGGGGCAGGACAACAAGTAAACAGCAAATTCAGTCTTACAGGTTAATAGCTGTTTGATTTTGTGTTCCTTTTGGTCAAAAGGTGAAAAATACGTTTTGGTATTTACACCTTGCTTACAGGCTTTGCATATTTTACAGTTATAGAAGCCACTGTGAGTTTTCAGCCAATCAGTAGATTCAATTACCTCAGGGCTAGTTTTTATAAGCTCGTCTCTCATTGAGCGACCTCTACTGTAGGTAATTGATGATCTCTTAGGTAGGTTAGGACCTATTACTGGATCACTTAATACCAGTGGCCAGTATTTCTTGATTATAGATTCTATTTTCCTATTTTGTTGGCTGTATTGGATCACTAGTCTAAAGGAATTGTCCTTCTTAGAGACTGTGTTCACAGGGGTATCAGTGCTGTTAGGTATTTCCAAATTGTTAAAAGCAAATTGGAACGTTCTTTAGCCATAGATTTCCTGATAGCAATATTAACAAGTTTGTCACTGTAGCCTCATTCTAGAAATCTAGATTTACTCTCTGACTGTGCTTTCAGTAGGTCCTCATTTTTGCTGTGAATACGCCTTAACCTGAGCATCTCCCCATAGGGGATGTTAGTAATCAGGTGGTGCACATGGGAGCTAGTAGCATGCAGTGTCGAATTTCTTGCCGTGGTTTTCCGGTGTAGTTTGGTTTCTATTCTGTTCTGCTCAATGTAAACCTCAGTGTCTAAATATGTTATTGATGTTGGACTTATGTTTGCTCTGCAATGCAGATTTAATTCATTTGAGTTAATACAGTGCACAAATTCATTTGCAGTCTGCATATCACCATTCCAAATAACAAACAGGTCATCAATAAACCTAAGCCAGGTTACCACACGGGTTGTCATTGCCTCCTGATGTTCAGCCCGGAGAACCAGCTCCTCCCACCAGCCCATGTGAAGACACGCGTAGCTGGGGGAGAAGCTGGCTCCCATGGCAACACCTATAAGTTGTTTGAAAAGAAGGTTATTGAACATAAATATATTGTTGTTAAGACAGAACTCTACCATTTCAATCAACATATTTTTGTGTTTTTGTAGATTACCCATTGATTGTTCCAGATAATTGTCAAGTGCCTTAAGACCGTCAGTGTGGACAATGATAGTATATAGGGAACTGACATCAAGCGCTATTAGTAAATACCCTGGTTCCCACTTCAGATCCTTCAGTTTCCGTAGGAAGTCACTGGTGTCACCAATATATGACGGTAAAGTCTTGACATGTGTCTGTAAAAAGAAGTCTACATATTGAGACACATTTTCCAAACAGCTCCTCTTGGCTGAGATTATTGGTCATCCAGGCGGGTTGTTTGGATCCTTATGAAGTTTTGGTAAAAAGTATATGGTAGGTACCACTGGGAAATTGTTTTTCAAAAACTCCTGATTTGTTATGAGGCCATCAGATTTCCATTGTGAGAGTTTCTTGCTAAATGTTTCATACATTTTTTTCAACTCAGTTGAATTGCACTTTATGTAACAGTCTCTGTCGTTAAGTTGGCTGAAAGTCTCCTTAGTGTACATTTCCTTGGTTAGTAGTACTAGGTTACCACCTTTATCTGATGGGCTGATGACGATCTTGTTGTTCTTTTTCAGTTTAGACATGAGGGCAAAGTATTCTGTTCATTCTTTATTATACCTTTTTCTCCCTTTATGTATATTGACATTTAGAGCCTTTATTTGCGTTGTGACCTGATCATGAAACAGGTCAATGGAGTCCTTCATCATAATAGGATTGAAAGTAGATTTTGGTTGGAAGGGAGTTGGAGGGCCTTTGGTAGTAGTACAGTCAGTATTAGGTGGTTCACTGTTGTCCACAGAGGCTGATTCACTGCTTCCTGACATTGCCCCAGTTAAACCATCGTCCCATAGTTCCTGGATTTCCTCTTGTAAGTTAACCCCTATTTGTGTATCTGATTGAGAGATGGGAATATCCATACTTTAAAAAGAAGGATTATTTGAATTGCTCTTTTTGTTTAGAAGATGGTATTGCTGCAGTTTTAATTTCCTCGTGCCTTTGAATATTTTTGAATATTTTTTTCTCATAAGAGTATGTGCCTACACCGTACGCGCAGCGGACGGGCGCAGCGGGCGCGCCTAAGGCAAGCCCGTCTTCGCCCGTCATCGCCAAGTCATCGCCTCTCGCCACCCCCCCTGCCCAAAAAACCCGGCCGACATACTATTACGACAAAAATCATCTCCTTGCTCTTAACTCGAACCGACGATGCGACAAGTTGGAGGGATGCATTGGACAGACTGCTCTCCAATGTAACTCCTGTAGCCTACTTATACCTGCGCCGAGACTACCCTGTCACAGAACCGCTAGAAAGAGCCTTTCATCGCTCTTAATCGCCCAGCTTAACGTCAGGTCCCTGGTTAAACACCATGCGGAGATACATACTTTACTAACAGACGAGAACCCGGACATATTATTCCTATGCGAAACCTGGCTCACGGACGACCTAACCAGCATCCCCAACCTAACTCTACCAGATGGGTTCTCTATGACCTCCATCAATAGAGGATAAAGGGGTGGCGGCATCGCCGTCATTTATAGAACACCTTACACCTGTACCTTTGTAAAGGAAGACATTACGGGCTGTGAAGGCGCACGGTTTAAAATCACCACTAGCCCTCATTTCTCCCTCTCTGGCCGCTTTATCTATAGACCACCGTGCCCCTCCTCGAAATTCATTGAGGAACTCTTAGAAATAGCCCATGCCCTGGTCACAAGCTCCGCAAATTTCACGATCTTGGGGGATTTAAACCTTCACTTTGACGCCATTTCGGATCTGACCATCAGCAGTCTTTTAGCGGACCTAACAGCCCTGCAGCTGACCCCTATTATACAATCCTCTACACACTCGGCGGGCCACTTACTCGACCCGGTTTTCACGAATATTCTGGAAGCCAAAGCTGATCCTCCTACTCCTATGGGATGGACGGACCACTTCCTTGTTTCTTTCATGATTCCGGCCGATACTCAATCCAACAGGGCATCGTCCACCTCCTGCCTTAAACGGCCCTGGCATAAGCTCCAAAACATAAACCTGCCTGCCAGTTTAGGAGAAGCTAATATTGAAATTACAAACGACATTAACACGTTATATGCTGCCTTTCAGGAATGGATCACCAAAGGTCTCGATACCATCATTCCAGCGAAATGGACTAGAGGTCGGAACACCCCCTTGAACCCATGGTATGACGACAACCTAAAAATTCTTAGAAAAGAATGCAAAAGAATGGAGCGACACTGGAGGAAGGAGTATAGGGACAAGGACAAAGCGTCCTACTTGACCACACTCAAGCGATACCATAAAGCTATACGCACTGCCCGTGCGTCCTTCTACGCCAAAGAAATTGATTCCAGCCCCAACCCCACAAAAACAATCTTCAAATTGGTCCAAAAACTACAAAATGGCGGCAACCCTGCCACAGGCATTTCCTCCACGCAGCACTGTGAGGACCTCGCCACTTTCTTTATAGAAAAGGTGAGAAAGATCTATAACACCTTCTCACAGAACTCCTCTGTTCTTGCCAGCCCTCTCCAGGTCCCCAGTAAAAGCCCCGGGCTCACTCATCTGCCGCCCATCTCCCACGAGGACCTAGCTAAACTCTGCAGAAAGGTGAAATCCGGAGCCCCCTCAGATCCCATGAGACCAGCTCAGTTTCTGGATTCCCTGGACTTCTTTCTTCCCTCTCTGGCCACGCTCCTTAATCTTTCCTTTTCATCAGCCATAGTACCCACATGTTGGAAACAGGCCTGGGTCACCCCCATTATTAAAAAACCCGCTCTGGACCCCACAAAGCCAGAAAATTACAGGCCCGTCTCACTGCTCCCCTGGGTGTCCAAACTGGCAGAAGCCCATGCGACCACCGTACTCACTGCCCATATGGCCGAAAATAACATCTTGGACCCCTCCCAACACGGGTTCAGGCCTGGACACAGTACGGAGTCCGCCCTCCTCGCCACCACCGAACACCTTAGGATGATCATGGACACCGGTCAGAGTGCTGCGCTGATTCTGCTAGATCTCAGCGCGGCCTTTGACACGTTGTCCCATTATATCCTGTTGAGCCGTTTGGAGGGCATCGGGATCAGGGAGCGGGCACTGGAATGGTTCCGATCATTCCTCACGAACAGATCCTTTCGTGTGTCAGCCCCCCCATTCATCTCCCACTCTCATGCGATTAGCCAAGGAGTACCACAGGGCTCTGCCCTCAGTCCGTCCCTTTTTAATTTATACATGCAGCCCTTGGCGGCAGTGGCCAAAGAATGGGACCTCACGCTGGTGTCGTATGCCGACGACACACAGCTAGTTATCACCCTCACTGAGATGCCCTCTACCTCGGCTACTAACTTGAGGGAGGGGCTGGCCGCTGTTGCCACCTGGATGACTGAAAATTGCCTACAGCTGAATGCAGGAAAAACCGAGGTATTACTCCTGGGTAAGAGCCCCAGTCTCTGGAGTGACCACTGGTGGCCCCCCTGTTGGGGCCTACCCCCCCTACCAAATCCCTGGTCAAAAACTTAGGAGTATGGCTGGACTCCGCACTGAACTACCAAACCCACACCAAAAAGGTAGCAGCTACCTGCATTGGGCTGCTGAGAAGCCTTTATCCCATTCTAGGCTTCTTTGATCCCAAAACACGGCAGCTCATTGTCCAGGCCACCATCCTGTCCCGAATGGACTATGCGAGCGTACTACTATTAGGCGCTAACAAAGCCGAAACTACTAGGCTCCAGCGAATACAGAACTCTGCGGCCAGGGCAATTGTAGGCCTCCCCAGAAGGTGCTCCGTTAGAGGCACCATCCAGAGACTACACTGGCTTCCTGTTCAAGCTCGCATTCAATTCAAGGCCCTCACCACTGCTTTTAAAATCTTGAATGCGGAGGGACCTGACCTCCTCCAATCGCTGCTTACTCCATATACCCCCCAGCGCAACCTGCGCTCCATGGGTCAACACTTAGTAGCAGTCCCCCGCACTAAGTTCAGCCGCATCGGAGGTCGCTCTTTCAGACTCCTGGCGGCTAAACTATGGAACTCCCTACCCCTCCACATCCGCTGCATCGACAACCTACTCACTTTCCGCAAAGCTATTAAAACTCACCTTTTTGCATGTCTATAAGTCCCTTCTCTCCCTTCCCTCACCCCAGTAGGTTGTGCTTCGGTTCTTAGCGCCGGGACGCCCCGTTGCTGGGGCAGCTGTCGCGCTCAACAAACCCTTAACATAACATAACATAACATATGTCAAGTCGTGTCTTGGCGTAATTAAAGTCATTTGCAGGGCAGAATGTTAAGCCCAGGCTTAATATGTTCTTTTCATTGTCACTGAGTTGTATTTGCGAGAGGTTTACAATTGTTTTGTTGTTATTGTTGTTCCTGGCCAAATTGCTGTTTATTTGCCCTTCCCTCTCCAGTTTCCTCTTTTGTTGTAGTTCGCTTTTGTTACGTCTGGCTTTGCGTCTTTGTTTGCGCTTCCAATTTTTGTTTGGTCGTAATTCACCCGTTCTGTGCGGGCTCTTAAGGTTAGTTTGCGAGCCTCGCATAAAAAAGCCAATTCGGCATCCAGGGTTCGGGTTGGATCAGTTACGCTAGCATCACCCCTTGATTCCGGGTCACTCTCTGCACCCGAGCTGAGGCTGGTGAGTGAGGTGCTTGATGACCTTGTTTCATCTCT
Source organism: Lissotriton helveticus (assembly GCF_964261635.1). Classification (NCBI taxonomy): domain Eukaryota; kingdom Metazoa; phylum Chordata; class Amphibia; order Caudata; family Salamandridae; genus Lissotriton; species Lissotriton helveticus. Next base: position 657,695,562 of record NC_136067.1, read on the forward strand.
CTCAGGTCTTGCAGTGGCCGAAGCATCCTTTCCTGTTTTTTTGTTTTTTCTTAATGCTTCATATTTACTGGAGAAGGTGAAGATTAGGCATGTTTCATAATCGGTTTTATCCCGAAAGAACTTGCATGTTTTGCGCTCTTTTATTTTTTCTTCCTCCTTCTTAAGTCTTGACTTCATTTATAAACGTAGTTTTGCTTCGTCATCAGGTTGAGTTAAAGCTTCAATTTCCTCGTTTATTTTATCAATCTCTTCAAGTAGTTTACCACGATCTATTTCTGCAAATTCGATTAAAATTTTCATTAGGCGTTTGGACGAGTCAAGGTTACATTCTGCCCAAGCACGCATCCTTAGGGGGTTGGGCTCTTCATAGCTTGGCGCCAAGAGTATTCTAAGACCCCGAGGAACTCTGTCCACATCTAAGTAAGTCTTTAAAGATCGTGCTTCCCACCATTTACTTTGCTCACTGCGGCTCTTTTTTTCAAGTGTTTTAAATTTTTCTTTCAAATTTGTATTCATTGTCGATTCTGTTACTGTCGGGTTCCCCCGTTTGTTACGCACTACAGGATCTTGCTTGAACATAAGTAACGCTGCCAGTTCCCTTTCGTTCACTGTGTCAGACGCCATTGCACGAGTGATTATTTAATTACAGAACTCACGGAGTTTACGGAGGTGGTCAATACTCTCCATTACTCCGCTCGTTGCACACCTCTCACCCCTTATTCCGCTAAACAGTTGGTACCTGGGTCTCCTTTGGAAGTTCCCAACTCCTCCAGTGCTGTTAGGTATTTCCAAATTGCTCTGAATGTTCCTACCTGTTAAAAGCAAATCGGAACGTTCTTTAGCCATAGATTTCCAGATATACATATCGTCGCCAGTAGGTAGTTATTGTTAGGACCTAGTTTCTATAGGAAATCCACAACATTCTATTTGGAATAACTTTGGCGCCGGTGGACGAATCGTCGTGAATTTCTGCAAGAAAGGTTCCGCTCCTTCCCTGAAAGTTTGGGGGTGATTTGTCAAGTGGGGGCTGAGAAAAAAGGGGGGTCCCAAAATGTGTTTTCCCATGCAATTTTCCACAGGGACCTTTAGCCAGGGCTACAGCCCGAACGGCTGAACGGAATTACACGAAATTACGAGAGGTAGAGTTCTGTTTGCAGATTGTGCTTTTTGTTAAATGGTGTAAATCCGTTCAGTAGTTTCTGAGAAAATTGCAAGTAAAATCATAGCGATATCTAGAGTCGGAGTACGCGTACTGAAATCTGTTCAATTACGAGCGCGAGCTGCATACTGATTACCTTTGAACTGTCTGTCAACACTCGAAACCAGGAAGTGTTGGCGGCCATCTTGTGCCTCGCTAGAACCGAGTCACAAGATAACAGTAAAACAAAGTTGAGAAATAAGGGAAGGGGGTAGGGTAGAGATATTCTGACCCTCTGGGCTTGCTTAGGGGGCATTATATGGATGTTTGGGCTCTATTTTTTATTCAATTTTTTTAAAGAAAAATCGTGGCGTACGCGTATGTAAATACCTACAATTACGAGCGGGAGCAGCATGCTCATTGGCTGTCAATACTCCAAACCAGGAAGTATCGGCAGCCATGTTGTTTGTCGGAAGAGCAGAGTCACAACAAAACAGTAAAACAAAGTTGAGAAATAAGGAAAGGGGGCAGGGTAGAAACATTCTGAGCCTATAGTCTTGGTCAGGGGGTGGTACATGGATCGTTAGGCTCAATTTTTATTTAAAAATAAATAAAAAATGGCGGGGTACTCGTGCAGTACTTGTACGCAGTGGAAAAGGTGGGAAAAAAAAGTAGAAGTCCGTTTTATTCATTAGGTCCCGGGGGGGTAAATTACGGGTGCAATTTTTCTGCATAATGGGGGCTTGTAAGGTGCCCCGAGCACTGGGGAACGGCACTCCTCTGATTTTATTTTCAAGTATGCGGGGGATGGGGGGGTTACGGTCCTACTCTCTGCAGTCTCGGGGAGCGGCACCCCTCGGGTGTTTTAAAAAAATATATATGTTTTGAACTCTCTCTCTCTGTCCCCGTACACGTCGCGGGGAACGCCACCTTTCTGGGGCAGTGATATGTATAATGTCCTTCCAGCTCCGGGTACGTGCATTGACTGGAGTTTTTTTATTAATGTTGGGAGGGTGGGCTTCATAATACGTCCTTGTAAATTCCCATAGAAGCCTATGTTCTGGTGTTAACTTGGGCTTCTATGGGAAATAACAAGGCCGTATTATGAAGCTCATTATCGCCATTTTATCAGCAGTTTCTCGCCAATAAAACTGCGATAATTTTAACACCGGTCCTTGATAATATGCATCTAAGTTTACTGGTGAAAAAAAAGAGCAATGGTCCATATTGTCATCAAAAGGCGATACATTATCATCGCATTTATTGGCAGGAAACTGCTGATAAAGCGGAGATAATGGGCTTGATAATATGTACTTGTGAATAACCATAGCAGCCTAGGTTAGGATCAGAACCTGGGCTGCTATGGGAAGTTACAAGGGCCTATTATCAAGCACATTATCGCTGCTTTATCGGCAGTTTCCTGTTGATAAAGGTGGCAATAATGTATCGCCTTTTGTATGTAAAGCTTTCCTTTTTTTGGTGTAGCAGTTGTATTCTCTTCGCATGCTCAGCGTCGTTTCGAAGTTCACGTTTTTTTCTTCAAGTTCAACAAGCAAACCTTTGTTTATATCAGTTAGTAAATCTGTTGCTTTCTTTTCCCGGTTCGTGTGATTCATCTGGTGCTGTACTTTTGTACAGTATTAATAGTCATATTTTTTATATATTTATTTGAAAGGTAGTGCCGAGGCGCCATACGTTGATTACGTACTCCGTCCACCACCATTTTAGTAGTTTCTCACAGTTTTATTTATTATATCAGTTAGTTAGAACACAGTAGTTTTCAATCCTAGTCTTGAATATCTTACTATAGTATTCCAACATTATTTTTATTGTGGACCGTCATACCCCTCCCCCACAAAATAAAAGAAGTATGTCGTTTTTTTAAATTTACTTTTATTAAACAATAAATATAAACAAAACTCAATTAACTTTTATTAAACAATAAATATAAACGAAACTCAATTATATTAGAACTGGCAAAATAAGTTAAACAATGTTATAAAGAAATTGTGAAATGGATTCCAAAAGGTGTCCGATTGGTAATCTGCAAAAGAAAAAAGAAAATTAGAGTTTAGAATTATGTAGATGTGAGTAAATGAGTTGAACCATTACAAGTTGTGGTAACTCTACAGTTTTACGTGTGCAGTGTGACTCGTATATTCCTGTTCTGTTATAGTGCCGCGTTCAAGTGGTGTCTATATGGAAGTACCTATTGCGTTACTGACGCCCGTTATGGCGACTTATTTCTAATGCATTCCTATGAAGGATTTGTAGATCTAGGCCTCTGTGCTTACCGTTATATAAAGCTTGCGGCCAAACACCGCAGCCACTGGGATGGACAACTTCAGGTGGGCTGATCTTCTACACGTCCAAGTAGACAGCAGTGTCTAAGTTTAAGAGAGATAAAGAAATGATGTCACAGAGAGTGAGAGAGAGAGAGAGAGAGAAAACAAAATTATGACTGTCTCGCAGAGTCTGGAGTTGAGATTTTTTGTTGAACCAGACGCAGATTTACTAGCTCCTTGCATCACTTTACCCATGTTAAAAGTGACTCAAAAGTGGCATAATAAGGTTGATGATCTGTTTGTCAGACTGTTGTAACCTATCTGTTGTCACTGCTCGGAGGTAATTATACATTTTACAGAAAAGCTGCTGTACACTACGCACTCTGGGCCATAATATCAAGCCTTTGGTGACAAAAATTATTGTCACTTTATCGGTAGGAAAGTGGCAGTTTGCTGCCGATAAAGTGGCGATAATTTTGTCGCCAAGGGTTGATAATATGGCCCTCTCTCGTTTCACAAATAAAGCTAACACTACAGTTTTACGAGTGCAGTGTACCTGGTACATTTTACTTGGTATAGTGCCGCATTCAAGTGGTGTCTATATGGAAGTGCCTACTGCATTACTGACGCCCGTTATGCCAAAATATTTCTAATGCATTCCTATGAAGAATTTGTAGATCTAGGCCTCTGTGCTTACCGTTGTGTAAACTTTGCGCCAAACACATTAGGAAGTGGAGTTGACAACTTCAGGTGGGCTGATCTTCTACACGTCCAAGTAGACAGCAGTGTCTAAGTTTAAGAGAGATAGAGAAATGATGTCACAGAGAGTGAGAGAGAGAGAAAACAACATTAAAACTGTGTCGCAGAGTCTGGAGTTGAGATTTTTTGTTGAACCAGATGTAGATTTACTAGCTCCTTGCATCACTTTACCCATGGTAAAAGTGACTCAAAAGTGGCGTAATAAGGTTGATGATCTGTTTGTCAGACTTTTGTAACCTATCTGTTGTCACTGCTCGGAGGTAATTATACATTTTACAGAGAAGCTGCTGTACACTACGCACTCTGGGCCATAATATCAAGCCTTTGGCGACAAAAATTATTGCCACTTTATCGGCAGGAAAGTGTAGCTAAAGTGGCGATAATGGGTTTGATAATATGATCTATGGAATTCCAATCGAAGCTCATGTCCGATGACCTTCACATCTAACATGAGCTTCAATTGGTATTCCATAGAGCATATTATCAAACCCATTATTGCCACTTTCCTGCCGATAAAGTGGCGATAATTCTGTTGCCAAGGTTTGATAATATGGCCCTCTCTTCTTTCATACAGAAAAGTTACACTACAGTTTTACGAGTGCAGTGTACCGGGTGCATTTTACTTGTTGTAGTGCCGCGTTCAAGTGGTGTCTATATGGAAGTGCCTACTGCGTTACTGATGCCCGTTATGCCAAATTATTTCTAATGCATTGCTATGAAGGCATTGTATATATAGGCTGCTGTGCTTACCTTGTATAAAGAGTGCGGCCACCGGAGTTCATTACTCGACTTGAACTCTGCTTCTATGCGCCAAAGTATTTTCAATAAGTTGGACAGAATTCCATTGCTGTTGCTCTATAGGCCGTGGTTGCTTCTGAAGGATGTTTGCTGAAGGAAAAAAAGGACGTTCTGATTAGTCATCGTAAACTGTGTTGCGTAACTACTATCAAAAGTGAATTTTAATGTGGGTTCTTAATATTCCGTAGTTAAGACTGTTGCAGCTCCAGCAAACAAAGGAAGTTCAATAAGTTAATAAAGGCCTGGGACGGCCTCGTGACGCAGAAAAAAAAATACTATCATGGACACACAATTAATAATAATAGAGGCCTAAGCATGTGGCGTAGTACAGAAATATGACACAGAAATGTATGCACGCACAATTTTTAGGATTAGAGGTGTATAGGACCTCGTGACTTATAAAGAAATATTTCAATTATGTAAGTACAATTTAAAACCATTGAGGGGTAGGAAAGCCATATGAAGGATAAAAAAATAGTATTATGCATATACAATTTACAGTGGAGGCTGATGTTGTGACGTCTTCTCTTACCTTTGTTTCTGTCGTTTTTTGTCGTGTCTTGAAAGGTTGCGGTTTTGCTGAGTTTGGGGTGTTTTCGACAGTCTGTCTGTCATCGCAGCAGAGGCAGGCAAACGAGAGCGTGCTCACGTCAGTGCCCACATTATATGGGAACCGCGGGGGCTGACCAAACCATTGGTAGAGTTTTCACAGTCTATAAGAATGATGGCCCTGGGGTCATCACATTGGCTAATGTATTGGTTTCCATGCTAAATGATAGCAAGCATGCTTGGTGGTGGGATGTGGGTAGTGTGCGCGGGCGTGCACCGCGCATGTGCAAGTATGAGTGTGTGCACCAACAATTAACAACAGAGAGAGATGGGGGTGGTGTTATAATGTGCGCAGAGGCAGGCCCAGAATAGGATCTGCAATGAGTCATCACTTCTAATCATTTTACTTAGCCAGTCCTGAGCTCTGATTTGTCACTGAGAGGGTGATTGCACTATAGTTTGTACTGCTTATCATACTCAGTGTGTACCCACGCATACGGTACGAATATGCTTTTACGTTACGCGTCGCATTAAAGCTTCGGTGTGACGTCATGTACGGCATTCTCTACGCGAAAGGGGGCAATGTTTCTACTTGGTTTAAAACATGTATGTATTTAATGTTGTAGTGTAGCTCCTATTTTCCCAATAGGCTCTGCGCATTGGAATAGTGCCGACAGCAGTAAAGGCCTAGGCCAGACGTTAACTAGGTCTACTACTGTCGATACTAGACTTAATTTTTGGGTTTGCCAGCTAAGCTCAGAGTTCGCTAGAAACTTTCTCGAATGTTCAAGGAAGGATTAACTCCCCTGATTAGACAAGAAGGGATTTAGTTTCTGACAACCATAGAACATGACAACTTTGCTCTCCCCTAATCAAGAGTCAATCTCGAGAGTCGTGTGAGCACAAGGCAATTATTTTACTCAGTCAGTACGTGCATTCTTAGTCTCATCAGAATGTAGAGAAAAGGAAGAGACGGGCGTGTTCAATAAAAGATGTTATTTATTGATCAGTCTCTTTTCTCGTACAAGAGAAATGGATCGATATTATTGCAATACTTATAGTTAAGTAAAGTGCATACATTAGAAGCAATAGTATAAAATAATACTGTAAAAACATTGATATGGTTTCTGAGCCATATGATGTTTAAAATGATTAAAATATATTTACATACACATATACATTTGACTAAACGTACTCAACTGGTGTTTCTAAATACGCCTACCCCGTGTACCTGACCTAAGTCTAATGCGTGGGCGGGAATAGAAAGTTACAGTTTAGTTTAAGTTTGTTTTTGCCAAGTGAATAACTAAAGAATTCTCTAGGAGGGGTTATTCAGTTCTGTACCTGGAATTTAGGATGAATGAGGAATGGTATCTCTTTCTCTGCTCTCGATATTCCAGGCTGCCTGCGAGGGCTGCCCAGAAGCGCCGGTGCTGGGTCTCTCGGCTTGAGATAGCAGCGCGTCTCTCAGCGCGTCAGGAAGGCGGGGCTGCTGCCTGCGGGGTCTGCTTCTGCTCTCGGCTTCGGCAAGTATGGCTGCTCCGTCTTGTCACCACGCGTGTGTTTGCATAGGGCAAGGTCGGCAATATTTATACCTTAAAGGTGCCGAGATTGACGTAAGGATGGACATAGGTACGTCAATAAAGATGTCATACGACTTGCTCGTTAGCACATTCTTTACTAAAGTTCTCTGTGAAATCAAAACAATGGCCGCACGGATTATCCAGGTTGTCATAGGTTTGATTTGTTATGAGAACGTCGTATGCCTTATCAGGGGCTGGAGGAATGTCGCTTGTCTAATTAGATCTCAAGCGTTATGACCTAATCAGATAACACGTTCCTGTGCCGTAGTGTGACTGCGTCAGATAACGGTATCTGCATCATGGGGGATTTCTTGCCTCATGGGCTGACTGTTAGTTAACTAGCTAGTAAGTTTAACCAGAATAGGGTCAGGAATAGGGGGATCGAATCAGAACCTATAGAAATACACGACACCCACTCCACGCTAACTATGGTCATATCTACTAATCTATGCATAGTATAACATAGTACAACATACTATAGAGTATAGTGTATACCTTACCACCCCAAAATACATAAATGCATTTCGAAATTTTCAAATATACTGAAAAATTGCAGTCATATATATTGTATGCACTTAAGCTATGAATTAGATGCAAAAGTGAACACGCATTGTTATGCATTATTGATTGTTGGTATATGAGAAATACACATGAAATGGCTCTTAATATGGCTATACAGAAAAAAAGTCGAAACCATTTCATCACATAAAATCTATTGTGAACATACCAGCGGGCAGCTAAAGTCTATAAAGTCTATAAAGTATCTAAAATAGAAATCTTAGTTCTCTAGGAATAGTCTCTTACTTTAAGCAGAAAATCAGTGTCCCGGGAAAAAATATATAGAAAAATATTTTAGGGGCTTGCTGAAAAAAGTTGCTGTCCGTGAACTGGATTGTAATTGTTCATGTGACTTTATTTTTAAAGTTGAAGGCCGAATTCAGGGAACGCCGTGTGCGAGTTTACTCAAAAGTCTCTATTTCTGTTCCGGAGAGAACATCATATCATTCAGGCTTTCGAAAAAACTGTCAACAGCTTCATGGGAAAGTTCCTCTAAGTCGGAAATAGGGGTAACCATGCATTCATGCGCATGATTGTCTCCATTGACATTCTGATTTGCATTGCTGACAGAAGGTCGTACCTGTTCGATGCTGCTTTCATCTTGAACTTCACTACTCTTCAATCGCAGTGGTGAAGATTCCAGGAATGCCGTCATCAGAATTGGCAGCCTTTGAGGGCAGCACAGTGCGTGAACCTTGGTAGGAACCAACAGTGTATCTGCATCCACCGGCGCATCCGATTGTAGCGTCAGACAGGTGTCTAACACGCATTCTTCTCCGCATAGCAGACACCTTAGTACAGGTAAAACACACCTTTGCCACATTGGTCGAAATGATAGAAACCAAGTCATGTTTAGGTCTCTAAGCCGGGATAGTCCCAGGATTTTTGATATCCGGTCCCGGTATCCAATGGCTAGGATCGTATCTTCCATTGTCGCGAGAGTTTGATCTGTGACATGGGTTGCCATAACGAAAAATAAGGACTAGGAATAGGATTCCTGCAATTAGTCCTAGGATCAGGGGAAGTCCGCCAAAAATCGAATGGACGAAGTCTGGAAAAATACCCAGTATGGCTTTGAATGGTGTTAATGCCATCGAAAATACTGTCTTAAATACCTTTGAGACCCCTGTGGTATCAGAAATATTTAAGATTTCGCTCAGGATTTCCGCGAAATGTACGGGGGAATTAGTTGATAATAATGTATGTATCTCTGCAGTCGTCCTTGCGACTTGTAGATCATACGTTTCTTTAGATGACGTGAGCCTTGTAGGCGTCTGAAGAAGCACTGTTTTCATTCTGCTTAAAGTGTCTATTCGAATAGAAGTAATTTTCAAACTGGGCCATGCCCTTGCCTCCCTGTCTGGAAAGGAGCTGGGAAACAAAGAACGTCCACAGCACTTGACCTTCGCCGTCGTAGTGACGAGATAAGGAGTCCCGGGCATAAGACTACAGCATCTGCGGTCTACAATAAGAATGTAACTCCCATTATAGAGTCTTTGAAAGAATGGTTCTATTTCAGTTGCAGGTGCGCCTTGCTGGTGACATGAAAGGTTGTATGAATTCCCTTCACAGGCTCCGTGCAAACTAATACCGTTACACAGAAGCGTGCCGCTTAGTGACATAGCACAATTGTTGCCACTAAGAAACACTTTCTGTCCTTTGTTACTGACACATGCATGTGAATAGGGCAGGTTCCATGTTGTTTTAAGGTACCCCTTTCCCAATTTCTCGTACATGCCAGCCTGTATATATTTTTGGCAGTATTGAAACCTGAAGGTTGAGATTGGACTATTTATGATTCCGTGGATTATCCATTCACTGACAGGTCGTTCTGACATTGTCAACGGTAATCTTTCTAGTTTTTCAATGCTCAAGATTGTATAATCAGCACCCTTCTGAGCCATACCGATTTGTCTATCAGTAAGGTTAAAGATTTGGAATAGTGACGTTGTGTTGATTAAACGCCAAGGCACATAGCCTGAACGCAGATTTTGTAACGTCCAGCCAAGCTGTACAATAGAACGCAATTGTGACTGTCCATGTTGTAATAACAGTAAGTCTTGCGATAATATATCGATTGCTGAAGACACAATGCTGTCCAATGAAAAAATTCTGGAGGACAGAGTCATTAACCCATTGTCCACTACAGAAAGTGATTTTTCCAAATTAATACGGTCAATTTCCCGTATTCTTTCTGCTGTTTCAATTTGAGTAACCTTCCAGGCCTCATTGTATGCTGCATATACAGAGGCTGCTATGAAACGCTTTTGACGCTGTTTGCGTGGTCCCATTATGAAATCACGCAAGTCAGCACCATCAGTAAGTAAAGTTAGGTGTTGCTTAATTTCAGGCAGTGTGGAGGTTTGTAGCCATTGAAGGCATAATTTGCCCACACTGTAGGTTGTTATTATCCCTTGGTGATGTCTTTGGGGATATCTAGGGTCTGGCCTGGTCATTTTGAAACCCTGTGTTTTATTCAGGAATCTATCTTGACAGTTATTTGTATCTGTGGGCCAGATCAACCATTGTTTCCAATCAGGATGTGTTCTGTTTTGGTTAAGTATATGGTTTATGTCTATTTCTTCATCTGTTTCAGAGTTATTGCTAAACATTGTTGGCTTTGGAATAGACAGGTTATTTAAATCTTTGATTTTGGCTAAGCCAAGACAGGTGGTTTGTTGAACGGTGTCATTTAAAAATATCATTTGTTCTGGGATCATGCAGGCTCTAAACAAAGCTTCTATACCCTGTACTTGCCATTCTTTTGTGCCCCAAACACTTTTCAAATCAACATGTTTGTCCCAATAATCAAATCCAAAAGTATTCATTTTTTCAAAGAAAGAATCTGAATATATCAATTTTGTGTTGGTTATCATGGTTTTCATCCCTGTCTTGTTTGACAATTTGTAATAAAATGTTTCAGCATTAGTTATGTTAAAACCTGAAAAATATGAATATTTGCCATACTCGGTTCTAGAGCTCCCTTTTGGAGGTGTAGCACAATGTTCCCATTGATTAAAATTTAAAACATTTCTAGGTTGTGCAGATTTATGCAAGAAATGGTTACCATAATGGTTATAGCAGTACATGCTGTCATAATTTGTAGAACCCTGCAAATAATCATGTTTTGTAAATTTAGCAGACATTACTAAGTCAGACATCATATTGTTTATACTTTCAAAGTCCCAATCATCAGCAAATGAGTTTGGTTTTGCAAAGTCACTCAAGGAGATCTTGATTTGGTGTGGATATTTCAGGATCTCGACCGGACCATAAATTTCATAGTCAGTGTTGTCCCAGGCTACCCCACCAGATATTGGAATTGCTGTGAAGTTGGCTGAAGAAAGTTCTGAAGAAAGTTCTCTTTTCTCGACGTGTGAAGATGTGTGTGGTTTGAGGACCAAGTTGATGTTCTGACTTGCTGTGTCCATTTTTGCATATTTTCCCTCAATGAAGCGTCCCAAGGTAAATACCATGATGAGCCAAAGTATGAGGATAAATGCACCAAAACCCACCCAAAATTCAATCCATGGAGAAACTAGATATGTTTCTTTCAGTTGTTTCAAAAATTCCTTAGCTTTGTCTTTAAAGGATTTTGATGATGGCTGTGTCTTTTGTTCGCTGAAGCCGTCAGAGGAATCATCGAAGTTGATGAAGTAACCGGATGCAGTTCTGTCAATTGTTCCAATTGGTTCAGGATTTTTGTTTCTCGCATTTTCACTTGGTACTTCTGTATAGATTGGTGTGTCTCTGCTAAATGTCTTTATTTGGGTTTTCAGAGGTCTAAGTTCTATTGCATTGTTGCATAGTCCTTGTTGTTCTTCCGTAGGCGTTTCGAATGTGATGAGCCTCTTTGATAGGACCTCTGTACTGGTAGCAAACCTTGGTGTTCTGCTACTTATTGGGAGTCCACTTGGCCTACTGTTTGTTATCGGCCACATGTTGTGGTTTTACCAGGTCGATGGATACAACTCGGTTCTCCTTTTTTCCAGCAAGTGGCGGTAGTACAACTGATCTTGTCCCGTTGACAGACAATACAGGAACTGCTTTTCTGTAAGAAGGCCCAAATTCCTTCTTTACCGCGATCTTCTCCCTGACTAGATCCCCGACTTTTGGAATCCAGACAGGTCTTGCTGGGACAGGTGGTGATTCTTCAGTGGTCGTTGGCTGTTCTTTCAACTGTATGTTGCTCAGGTCTTTTCTTGTTTTGTTTAAGTCCTGCAAAATAGCCAAACGGTCTTTGACATCAAAGCTTTTTTCTGTTACCACTGAAGTCTGACTATCAAGGTCAGAGATCAACATCCTAGTTCCGAATAATAATTCGTACTGACTGAATCCCTTCAGAGAATTTCTTGGCAAGTTATTAAGACTACGTTGGACACTTATTAGATGTTTGACCCACCCAGCTCCCGAACCTAATATCCTTTCTATTATAGATTGCTTTCTGTCTTGGTTTTTTCTTTACACCATCCCATACCCTCAGGAAGGAAGTGAGAAGATTCCCGCTGGGCTGTGCTCATTTGGCCATTCTTTCCCCCCCCAGGCTGGATTGCCTGAGAAAAGGAAAAAAAATTGGTCGAACGTAGCATGCTCTTAGCGTATATGCCATTTAGACTCGCAAATCTTGTATAACAGTCCGGACGTCAGCCGAGTGTTGTGGATCTACATTATAAGTGGGAACTAGCCTGTATATGTTAATCGCAAGCCATTCTTTTTAGTGGTGATGTTATCTGCCTTGATACGACGAGGTATTAAACTGCTTCTCTCCCCACTGCGATCTCTGTTGCAGTTTGGGCAGTTTTTTACAAACATGGTGTAGTGCAGGCTCATGCCTGGCCACCAGTACCGTGATTGTAATTCTTCCAGAGAATCCTTTAATTTAAGGTGTCTGAGACCCTCGCCCATGTGTGCGTCTGCGATTAACAAGTTTCTCCTGTCCATGTTTGGAATCACTCTATCCCCCACTCCAGGGATTCGAGCAAAAGGAATGGAGTTTGCATCTATGATGTATGTGTAATTGAGTGGATAGTTGATCGGTAACGCCGAGCAGTCGCCTTTTGATGAAGTTTTTACTGCCAGCAATGTTTCGCCGTCAATGTATTTTAATGTACGCTTTTTTCGATCTATGGGAGCCGGTTTACTGGCTGCCGCTGCGGCTGTTTCAGCCAATGAATTCCCTACAACGTGAACGCCATCACGCTGGTGACTCAGTGAGTGTGTCACGTGAGTCTTTGGTAGTTCTTTTTTCAAAAGAGCTACCTGTTCCCAGAGCAGTCTCTGCTTTATTGGTGCATCCGTGTCATCTTTGTAACCGTTCTGAATCCAGGTCTGCAAATCCTTGTTATATGCTTTGACGCAGAAATATGAATCTGACACTATAAGTGTCGGGAATTCGCGATCCGCATTATCTAGCGCCATTTTCAAAGCTAATATTTCAGTTTGTAGTTCTGAATTAGTTTCTACTGAGTGTGATTTTGTTAATAGAGGTCTTAGTTTACCTCCGTGCCACACTTCTTTTGTAATCTCACATGTGGGATTGTATGCATGTTCTCCCCAAACGGAGGGTTGAGCATGTCCGTCTGTATAGATTACACAGGCGTAATGTCGTAGAGGCAGAATGTCGATTGGCAGAGGATACGTATTTTCATATTTTAGATTTTTTAATTCTTCTAGTTCTGGATCAAAGAAGTAATATACTTTGTCCGTTGTGATTGAATTTACCCATTGTAACCATTCTGGATCCAATGTTGTTGTTGGTAAATTACACGGTGTTGTTAATGCCTCAAAAGCTGATTCTGCTGTTCTGACTGTGATATGTCTACCGTCAGCTATGTCTTTTTCTCTAGCTATTGCGGTTTGAACTGCTTGAACAATTTTTCCTTTGTTGTTGAATCTCTGTTCAGCTTTTGTGTACAAATGTGATTTGAATGCAATTGGTACCTTATCTCCCTCATTAGAGGTTAGGTATGTGAATCCGTATCTCCCTGGGATGACTCGGATCACAAGGTTGCGTGTATTATCACAGGTTTCTAATTTTGTTTTAATTAGCATGTCTGTTTGTAAGGATCTCAAAATTTCTGTGTGTGCTTGAGTCCAACTGGATCTTTTAAAGTCTGGTTTAATTAGATCGTAAAGGGGTTTGACCCTTTCTGCGTAATTTGCAATGTAAGTTCTTCCGAAATTTAGGAAGCCTAGAATTGACTGTAGGTTTTTTAGTGTTTTAGGAGCTTGGATTACGGCACATTTCTCTAGGAAATTGTCTGCCAGGCTTTTGCCTTCACTTGATAACTCATATCCTAAGAATAGGACCGTCAGATGGGCAATTCTGGACTTTTTGAAGTTGAATTTGTAACCCTCTGCAGCGAAACCAAGTATTATGGTGTTCACTCTTTTCAAGTGAGTCTCCAAGTCATCATCTGTTAAGTAAATGTCATCGACATAAGATAATGCTTCATCATCATATAGTTGTAGTAATTCTGTTACTCTCGCTGAGAATACCCCCGGGCTGTTCTTGTACCCCTGGGCTAACCGACAGAATTGTTTTTGAGTGCCATTTACTGAGAATGCAGTTAAATATCTGCTCTCTGATGCTATGTTTTGACAAAAGAATCCGTTGGAGATGTCCAAGGTTGTTTTGTATTTTTTGCGCACTATGTTATTCATTAGTGCAGCACTGTGTGAGTTTTGCACTGCAAAAGTTTTGCAACATGTGTTAAGGTGTCGGTAATCCAAAACTAGACGGTACGAATTGTCTGGTTTGGAGACCGGAAATAAAGGATTGTTCATTTGTGAGGTGCAAGTTTCAATCACCCCTTGGTATTCTAGCTGATCTAGTATTTCATTTACTTGTTTTTTAGCTTCTTGCTTAATTGGGTACTGCCTTTGTGCAGTAGGTTGTGATTTTAACTGGACTTTGTGAGGAGGAGAATCCTCATCCCATCCTACATGATTTTTATATAAAGCAGGTGCTAAGGCCACTGCCCACTTTCTAGCAAGTGTATATTTTTTATGAATCGGTATTTGATTCGAGAAGGCAGGCATAATTACTTCTTCGCCATGAGGGCACTCCCTGACAAACTCTGGTGGCCAGTCTTTTTCAGCTAGAAGGATGTCATAGCCCTTGGATAGGTTATCCCAAAATAGTCCCCTTATTTTCCTAGTCTTATCTCCCTCTATACGTAATGTTATCTCGTATATTTTGTGGGGCTTGCTAACTCTGGTATCTGCAGTTTCCACTTGAAGGTATTCATTCGTGTCCACTGTCTCCAGATGATTCATAAGGACTTTGCGAGCTATGCTCACCTCTGCTGCGCTGTCTAGCATTGTCTGAGCCCACTCTCCGTTTTTCAGTTGTGTCCTCAGTATTCTCGGCATTGTTAACTACCTTGATACTGGCTACCTTCTTTTTTGGAAATTGTGATTTCTTTTTCAGTTGAGCAGGTTCCTTGTCTTTGGACTTGGCGTGCTCTTCTGATCGTCCTCTTCTTTCCGATTTCTGCGAGGAATTCTGAAAAGATTGAGAGGGACGTGTATCAATGTCTTGATATCTATCAGGTTTTTTAATATTATCCCTATTTCTAAGGTTATATCTATTCCCAGAGGGTTCACTCTGAGGTGACCTTTGTCTCGGGTTCGGAGATTTCTCTCTTCGCCTAGGAGACCTTCCTCTGGACTGGAATTTCTTTTCTTTAGGATTGGATTGTTTATTTCCATCCCAGTTCTTTTTTGGTGAATTATTATTAAAAAATATTTTTTCTGGACTTGTAGTCAGTTGCGGTTTTACTGGTATTCCACCTAGACTATCTCTGCCTAGTTCTTCATAGGATTTTTCTATGATTCTGGCAATTTCAGCTGGTTGGTCTGCTATATCTGTCTCTTTTAACCTCTGGCGGATCGCCACGTTTGCTGCTTCACCCTTTATGTTGGCTAGTAATATAGCCGAGACCTGCTTGAAGTCTTTCAGTAATTTCATACCAAGAGTTAAAGCAGGTTCTGGACCGTATTCATCTTGAATTTGTTTTAGCACATCTGGTATCACCGAAATGGATGGAACACCGTGCGTTTTTGTATAGATGGAAGCAAAGACTGTACCCCAAGTGTCACAGTCCTCAATGTGTGGTGCGATTCCCATTGGGAGACATATAGTCAGAATCCTGTGTTTTTCTAATGGGGTGGTGTCAGGAAACACCGCCTCTATTTGGGTAATTTTCTGTGCCAACCAGAATGGTATTTGTTCCCGTTTAGCTGGAACTTTACCTAGGCAGGATTGGATGTTCTGTGGTGTGATTTTATTTGTGTTCCCCTGGTGAGGCGTCAGCTGTGGAATTTTAATCGCTGGCTGAATTGTTGAAGTCCGCATTACATACTGAACTAATTGTCTATGAATTTTTAGTAGTTGTTTTAGCTGTATTAATAGCTCTGCTGCAGGCATTCTTTCGATGTCTGGATGTGGTGTGTATCCGGCTAGGACCGGCCACGTTGCTCCTGGTCTTCCTAAAGGACCGAGCCTTGTAATGTGATTGTTATGTATTAGGGCGCCATCAAATAAGAGCAAATGCTCTTGGAATTTGAGTGGTACTTCCACCTCCTCGAAAGGAGTGTACGTTTCAGGAGGTTCCTCTACTTTGTAATAGTGGAAGTACTTTGTTACAGCATTTGCTGCTGGAAAATGTATCCATGTATAGTATACCTCTGTCTGCCGATATTCGTGTGCCTCAATTACGAATATGACTGTGCCACCTCTAGGTGTCAGTCCATTTTCTATAAGTTTTAAGGTTATAGATCTCCTTTTAATGACCGGAATAAGTATTATATCCGCGTCTGCTGCTTGCATGGTAGCATCAGCATCTGCTATTTCAGTAGCTAATCTAATTGCCTCTCTTTCTCCATCACTGTCTCCCATTTTACTGACAGGATGGTATTATTTTTGTTTGCAGATCAGGTTTCTTTATGGAAACAGAGATTAGATGCACAATATTTTGGAACTGTTTTATCCTTCAACGTTGACTAGACCAAGAACCATACATAGGAGTTCCCTCCTGCGAGGTTTTGGAGGATATAATAACCTTTCACCCACTCCAGACGTCTTTGGAGTATTTGGGAAAAGGGGTCTGAGTGAGAAAGCACGACTGAGTTACTCTAAATGTCTTACGTTAGTTTTATCGCCCTTTCCAAACGCGTTGGGCGCCATGTAGTGTAGCTCCTATTTTCCCAATAGGCTCTGCGCATTGGAATAGTGCCTACAGCAGTAAAGGCCTAGGCCAGACGTTAACTAGGTCTACTACTGTCGATACTAGACTTAATTTTTGGGTTTGCCAGCTAAGCTCAGAGTTCGCTAGAAACTTTCTCGAATGTTCAAGGAAGGATTAACTCCCCTGATTAGACAAGAAGGGATTTAGTTTCTGACAACCATAGAACATGACAACTTTGCTCTCCCCTAATCAAGAGTCAATCTCGAGAGTCGTGTGAGCACAAGGCAATTATTTTACTCAGTCAGTACGTGCATTCTTAGTCTCATCAGAATGTAGAGAAAAGGAAGAGACGGGCGTGTTCAATAAAAGATGTTATTTATTGATCAGTCTCTTTTCTCGTACAAGAGAAATGGATCGATATTATTGCAATACTTATAGTTAAGTAAAGTGCATACATTAGAAGCAATAGTATAAAATAATACTGTAAAAACATTGATATGGTTTCTGAGCCATATGATGTTTAAAATGATTAAAATATATTTACATACACATATACATTTGACTAAACGTACTCAACTGGTGTTTCTAAATACGCCTACCCCGTGTACCTGACCTAAGTCTAATGCGTGGGCGGGAATAGAAAGTTACAGTTTAGTTTAAGTTTGTTTTTGCCAAGTGAATAACTAAAGAATTCTCTAGGAGGGGTTATTCAGTTCTGTACCTGGAATTTAGGATGAATGAGGAATGGTATCTCTTTCTCTGCTCTCGATATTCCAGGCTGCCTGCGAGGGCTGCCCAGAAGCGCCGGTGCTGGGTCTCTCGGCTTGAGATAGCAGCGCGTCTCTCAGCGCGTCAGGAAGGCGGGGCTGCTGCCTGCGGGGTCTGCTTCTGCTCTCGGCTTCGGCAAGTATGGCTGCTCCGTCTTGTCACCACGCGTGTGTTTGCATAGGGCAAGGTCGGCAATATTTATACCTTAAAGGTGCCGAGATTGACGTAAGGATGGACATAGGTACGTCAATAAAGATGTCATACGACTTGCTCGTTAGCACATTCTTTACTAAAGTTCTCTGTGAAATCAAAACAATGGCCGCACGGATTATCCAGGTTGTCATAGGTTTGATTTGTTATGAGAACGTCGTATGCCTTATCAGGGGCTGGAGGAATGTCGCTTGTCTAATTAGATCTCAAGCGTTATGACCTAATCAGATAACACGTTCCTGTGCCGTAGTGTGACTGCGTCAGATAACGGTATCTGCATCATGGGGGATTTCTTGCCTCATGGGCTGACTGTTAGTTAACTAGCTAGTAAGTTTAACCAGAATAGGGTCAGGAATAGGGGGATTGAATCAGAACCTATAGAAATACACGACAATGTAGATACTAAGGCAGACATTTGGGAAAACTATGATTTTTTAAAAATACTTTTAATAATCCTATATTACTTTAAAAAAGAATTACACACATCGCGGTAGAAGATCATGCGTACTTGTATTGAAAGAGCTGCGCAAGCGCATCATAAGCGTACGCAAAGCCATGTGACTTTAAAAGTAGAGATTTGATTGATTCGTAACTTTTCCTATTGCGAGTGTTGAAAGTTCCGTCACATTATAAATATTCGACTTTGACTTTCTAAGAAGAAGCATTTGTTGTGAGAATCTTCTCAAATAGAAGGAAGATCACCATAGTAAGAACAATGGAGTCATCTTCCAGCAGTTCTTCAGAGGGAGATTTCATTCCTGAAGAAGCTCCAAAGAAGAGGAAAGAAGCTCTAATTTGGAAGTTTTTCACTTTTCCAGAAGGTCAAAAAAAGGTTAATGCTGCAAAAGTAACCTGTAAAATTTGCCAAACAACTCTTTCAAGGGGTGATCCATGTATAATATACTCCTTTGGCACAGCAAATATGGTGCGACACGTGAAGAACTTGCACCCCAAGAACTTTGCTCGGGCTGAAAGACGGAGGTTGCACAAGAACCCACCTGCTGCTACACCAAGCACATCATCTGCGGCAGTATTTTCAGCAAGCAGTCCACACCCACATATTGATTCTGACTTTGCTAAAGTTAAATTTCTTGCCATTTATTGCGATAAACTTTTGTGTTATGGGGAACAGTCTATAGACCTGATAAAACTCAGGATACAGGATCATTGCTGTCCTCAACATTAGTTGTTCTTTCTTTCATTCATTTGTTCCGGTTGGAATGTGTTGAGAAAACACAAAAAAAATACAAAACAAAAAAAACTGTTCTTTTTAGAACTACCTTCACTGGTAAAAGAAAGAACTATATTTCTATGTTAGTGTGTAAAAGTTTGTCAGAATGAATGTGTAGTTCATAAATGAATGAATGAATATATTACTAGTGTATGGAGAATGTGAAAGTGCAGAGCTATAAGGAAGTGCTACAGCATAAATCTATAAGGTGTTTACCTATAGTATACTGTAGTATGTGCGAAGCTCTTGAATGTAACATATGTACATAAATAAGTTAGAAGTCTATGCTTCAATTTGCGCTGCTGGTGAAACTGCCTGGGTGAATTTGTATGTGTAAGGGGCGGATTTACAATCCCCTTGTGACTCTTTTACACAGCCGTTGCATCACTTTTGTGACACAGCGGTGGTGCAAAAGATGTGCCATGGTGTGTGCTATTAACAACGTGACGCATTTGGAGGGTGCATTACATTGTAAAGCCCTGCCCCCGAAGAGGCTTTCCTGTGCAGAAGGGGGTGCAGCAACGCCTCCTAAAAGTGACTGAGTGAAATGTATAACATTTCTTTCAGTCACTTTTGAGATTATGCTGTGTCAAAACCTTGCACATGTTTGAAGCGGGTGTAAGGATTGATACAGCTTTGTGAGCATAGGGCCCCAGAGCATTGCTGGAGTTGTGTTATACTTGCAACCGAAGTCAAGCAATAATTAATCCCAAAATTACTTTGCAATTTAGTTTTGTTATTATTTTATAATAAGAATATGAAATATAATCTAAAAAATTAAATAAATATAAATATTTATATTAAAAATACAAGAAATCAGTGTAAAAAGAAAGACATAATAATTAATACATTTATAACTTAACATTTACAAAACCTTTGAAATTCACTGAAAAAACCATAGGTTTCACACACGTTATAGTTAGGAATTAGCATTTAAAAAACCTTGCAAACTCATTGAAAAAACCATAGGTTTCACACACGTTATAGTTAGGAATTAGCATTTAAAAAAACATGCAAATTAATTGAAAAAACCCTAGTTTTCACACGTTATAGTTAGCTGAATATTTCTCTCATACAAAACCTTTGAAATTCCTCCGTTACAGTTAGCTAAGCTAACTATAACTCGTGCGCCTGCAATGCACTGCTGATGACGTCACATATAACATCATTCATGACATGGTCAGTGACATCATTCATGACATCACTGATGACATCTCAAATGACATCACTGATGACATCACTGATGATATCATCCTTGTGAAAGAATGGCAGACCTCTTTTTGGCGTACCTTTGATACACACCTTCAGAAATAGAAAGTAAAAAAAAAATGGAGATACCAATACCACTTACCAACAACTTATTCAGTAATTCCACCATTTACATACTCATGCACTCATTCACCAACAGTTCTATATAGTCACTTATACATGTACTCACTCATCATATGTACTCATATACTTATAAATACTGTTACACACCTACACTCATTCATACAGTTACTCACACACATACTCACATATGCAAATAAACTATCAAACATCCATTTGTTTGCATATACAGCTATACACACACCACTACACTTACTTTTACAGAAACATACACATACTTACTCTCTTAAACAATCAGTGATAGAAACACATACTTATTTATACAGGAACTTTTTGAATTTGTCACTGTCATATATCCTTACTTATATACATCGATACTCACATGTGTTTAAAACATATGTACTTAGTCATAAAGACACTATTGAGGCAGTCATTCAGTCACAAGCACACCCATACACACATTCATCCACCCGTGCAGTCCTGCACACATGCTGTTTTCAAAACACAAACAAACAGTGAATCAGTCATTCATGCATCTGTGCCCTAAGTAATACCCACCACCAAACCATACAGACACTCATTCTGATACTCAAAAAAACAACTAATAACCCATATAGACACTTGTGTAGCTACTCACCAACCCATGCAGCCACTTATACACAAAGTGAGACACTGATACAGATATTTACATATTTACATATTTTTTTTATTTTTTTTGCTGAGTTTTATATAGCGCGAACTAGAACCGAACCGAATCAGTTATCAGAGCGCTTTACATAGCACCAGTTACGTTACATGAGGACACACTTTCATTTTAGGCACGGGGAGATTAAGTGATTTGCCCAGGATCACAGGGGGTTTTTGGCGTCGTTACCGAGACTCAAACCCAGTTCCCAAGGTCCGAGGTCGAGCGCCTTAGCCGTTAGGCCAACCCCTCTCCCCATTCTTTCACAAGGATGATATCATCAGTGATGTCATTTGAGATGTCATCAGTGATGTCATGAATGATGTCACTGACCATGTCATGAGTGATGTTATTTAAACATTACTCGCTAATACATGTATTCACTAAGATACACTTAATAAGTCAGTTATAGAATGAAATTTACAAAGAAAACATCCATTTAGACACTGATTTACCCATTTTTTCTTCCATCGACCTTTAGATATACATATATAAAAATATTTATTTTTCTGAAAGACACAAATTCAGTGGATGATGTCATCAGTGATGTCATTTGAGATGTCATCAGTGATGTCATGAGTGATGTCACTGACCATGTCATGAGTGATGTTATATGTGACGTCATCAGCAGTGCATTGCGGGCACGCAAGTTATAGTTAGCTGAGCTAACTATAACAGAGGAATTTCAAAGGTTTTGTATGAGAGAAATGTTCAGCTAATTATAACGTGTGAAAACTAGGTTTTATTCAATGAATTTGCATGGTTTTTTAAATGCTAATTCCTAACTATAACTTGTGTGAAACCTATGGTTTTTTCAATGAATATATATATATTCAGTGAAAAAGCATAGGTTTCAGGGACATTATAGTTAGTTGGACATTTCACTCATACAAAAGCATAGAAATTCCGCTGTTATAGTTAGTTCAGCTAACTATAACTCACGCCCCGCAATGCACTGCTGATAATGTCACATTCATGACATGGTCAGTGACATCACTGATGACATCTCAAATGCAGCACTGATGACATCACTGATGACATCATCCAATGGCTATGTGTTCTATAAAGTTTAAATATGTTTTATAAATATGTCAAGGTATATTGAAGAATGAATGGGTGTATACGTGTCTGGATGGAGGATTTAGTAGGTGCGTGACTAACTGTATAAGTGAGTGATTAAATGTGTCTTACTGAATGCATGGGTTAGTGGCTAAACTGTGTGAAAGTCTGCATCAGTCTGTCTGTTGTTGTATAAGCTGCTGCATGAGTTGGTGAGTAGCTACATGAGTGTCTATATGGGTTATTGATTGGTTGCCTGAGTATTTGTTTGGATGCCTGAGTGTGTGTGTGGGTAGGTGGGAGGTATGTGACTCTCTGAATAGATGTGTAAGTGGTTGATTCACTGGGTGTATGGGTTCAAGACTGCATATGGAAACAGCTATATAGGTGGATGAGTGTGGGTATGGGTGTGTTAGTGAGTGAACGGATGTCTCAATGGTACATGTGCGAGTAACTGCATATGTTTTTAAACAGTATATGTGAGTGTTGTAGTATATAAATGACTATGCGTGACAGTTAGTGATTGTGAGCGTGGCTTTATGGATGAGTGTGTACTTGTATCGGTGATTATATAAGAGAGTAAATATGCGTTTATTTCTGTATGAATAAGTGATGTGGTGTGTGAATAACTGTATATGTGAGTAGATGGAAGTGTGATTGATTCTTTGCATGACTGACTAGGTGTGTGAGTAACTCTAGATGAGTGGTGGTGTGTGACTGTCTGTATGGGTATATGAGTGCATATGAAAGTGTTGTAATGATGAGTGACTGCTTGTATGAGTGATTGTATAGGTGAATGAGTGGATTTGTGCGGTGACCTAGGAATCAGTGAGTGTGTATGTAGTAACTGTAATTGGCGTGTTAATGGTTTCGACAATGGTAGTCTGTATTTCACAGTGGGTGTATCAAAGGTCATATTAGGGTGTGTGGAGGTGCATCATATTTTCACGTGGATGATGTCATCAGTGATGTCATTTGAGATGTCATCAGTGATGTCACTGACCATGTCATGAATGATGTAAAATGTGACATCATCAGCAGTGCATTGCAGGGGCACAAGTTATAGTTAGGTGAACTAACTATAACAGCAGAATTTCTATGGTTTTGTATGAGTGAAATGTCCAACTAACTATAACGTCCTTGAAACCTATGGGTTTTTTCAGTAAATTTCAAAGGTTTTTTAAATGCTAAGTTCTAACTATAACGTGCTTGAAACCTATGGTTTTTCAGTGAATTTCAAAGGTTTTTTAAATGCTAATTTCTAACTATAACATCCCTGAAACCTAGTGTTGAACTTGGCCCTTTTTGCAGGGTCATCCCTGAACTTTTTGCCTTCCTCCTGTATTTTTTCTGCACTGTTTTTGTTGGTTTTATGACTCTGGGCACTTTACCACTGCTGATCAGTGCTAAAGTGCATATGCTCCCCCTATTGTAAATTGATGTATGGATTAGTGACTCCATGATTGGCTGGTTTGGTTTACTTGTCAGACCCTAGTACAGTGCACTGCATGTGCCCAGGGCTTGTAAATCAAATGCTGCTAGTGGGCTTGCAGCACTGGTTGTGCCACCCACAGAAGCAGCCTGTAAAGTGTGTCTCAGGTCTGCCATTGCAGAGCCTGTGTGCAGTCTGGTACTGCCATGTTGACTGGTCAAGTGCATGCACTTACCAGTCCCTAAACCTTCCCTTTTCTTTATATCAGACACCACTATGGTAGGCCCAAGGGCAGGGTGCATTGTAAATATAAGGTAGGACAAGCCCTGTTGTGTGTGGCATGTCCTAACAGTGACTTACAGCCATTTTTGTTTTTCACTATTGCAAGGCTACCTGTTCCCAATAGGCCAGAATGTTCAATTTGATCATTACATCTTATAATCCTAACTGACTCAGGGAACTCGGTAGAAATTCGAGTTTAGTATGCCTGAACTCAGAATGATAAAATATAACTTTAAGTGAAGTTGGTTTTAACCTTCTGTGTTTGAAAATACCACTTTTAGAAAGTAGGTATTTTCTTGTCTAACCATCCAAGCCTGTCTTTGCTAGTTTGTGTATTCCTTGTCTGGAGTTTGAGTGACAGGGGGCGGGGGAATCCAGGAGACAGGGTGAGTTAGCACAGGGCTGAATAGAGAGATCTACATGCAGAAGGGTGGGAGGAGTTGCACCTGGGACCTGAATAGGGCTGTGCCTTCCCTCCACAATGTTGCCTCCACCTCCTGTGGTGCGTCTGATGTCTCTGCCTGCACTGTGAAGGGAAAGAAGGTGACAAGTAAACAGAGTGCTCCAGGACCGACCAGAACTGGTTTGGTCTAGGCAAAGGCTTCTCTGCCTTCAGAGAACAAAGAGAAACTGTGTATAAAAAGGGGGACCCAGACCCCAGATCTTTAGATCACTTTTGGGAAACAAGAAGAAACCTTTGCTGAGGAGAGGAACCAGAGAGACTGAGGAGACACTATCCCTAAGCTGAAGTGCTGCTTCGGGGATTGGCCTGCCGTGGTTGCCTTACTGCCAAAGAAAGGAGAGAGGAACTTTGTGTGTTTTTTCATCAACTTCTGAAGGGTCTCAAAGGGCTTGAGAAAGAGCTTGCTTCCTGCTAAAGTCGCAGGGACAACAGACTTCAACCCTCAGCTCCCCAAGAGTTCTTTAGAAGTGCCTGCAGTTGTGTTGGGCTTTCTGAGGGACTGCGTGTCACAAGGAGCTGGAAGCGCAACTCACGAAGAAGAAGAGTGTCACCGCTTCAGCCACTGTCTTGCATCACTGAAGAAGAGTATCACCGCTGTAGCTGTTGCACCGCATTGCAGAAGTGTCTCGCAACACCGGAGAAGCATGTTGCCGCCGCAGCTATTTTTGTCGCATCACTGAACAATGGTGTTGCCGCAGTAGCTGTTGCATCGCATTGCCTTGCTGAAGCATCCCGCATCACCGGAGAAGCGTGTCGCAGGGCCTGTCACGGCTCACAAGAATCGTTGAGTCGCCGCACGGCCGTCGGGAATGCACGCATCGTGTTGCATCAAGAAGATGCCATCTTTGTTTTCATCGCAACGGATCTTCATCGCATCACGGCGCTGGGAGCCACATTACCACGGAAGCGCAGTAAGAAATTGATGCATCACTGTTCCTGTGTGTAAAGAACCGACGCATCACCTTCCCTGCAACACTTCCGTTGTATAGCGTTACGCATTCAAAGGTACATTGAACTCAAAGTGTCGCATATACCATCTTAAGAGAAGTAAGCTAATTCTACCATTTTTAAAGTACAGTATTGTGGATTAATTCATGTTGACATCTTCTCAGAATTTTGGCATAAAAAATATTACATATGAATTTTATAATTCGAAGGGGAACCGACATTTGAATTCTAAATGTACATCATTGTAATGTGTCCATCCTTTATTGCATCTTAAATACATAGTATAGTGTCCAGATGTCGAATTAGGTCCATCGAGGAAAACAATAGCCATTGTTTTAAAAGTTCATCCTGAAATTGACACTTGATCTGCCACAAAATGTCTAATTTTGGTTTCCAATTTTGTTCCATCTGCTCTACAACATTGTAGCATTAAAATTATATATTGGCAAAATCTTTCTATAAATAATGTGGACAACATTTCCAATTTGCAGTGAGTACATTCCATATATTGATTAGCTGATTTCACTAATTGGTTAAAAGACACTGTTTTGCAATCTAGAATTGTCAAATATATGAATCGTTCAGTGTCTATTTCAGTGGTAGATGAAAATGAACAGCTATCACATTTATGATTCCATCTGTAACGTAGTCCAAACATATTTTCAATTTGTATTCCTTCATCTTCCAATACTGCAAGCATAAACATAAGAAATTCTTAAGCATCTTGCTGTACATTAAGTGTAAATTGTAAATAACCAGTACATATATCCAAAAGATACTGCACACCAGAAGCAGTATGCATTTTTGTTTTATCAGTTTTCAACTTTTCAAAAACATAATGTAACAAATTCTCAATTTTCCATAATTGCATGCTATAGATTTTCTAAAAGAATGCAACGTTCAAGATCACATTAGCCTAGCAGTTGATACCTGAACTGCTATCCTAAAATATTAGCAACCGTGTCCATTTCCATTTTATTTACAGCCTCATCATTCTTTTCAATTCTTTTCTTCTTTGCAACCTCACTAAAATGTTTCTCATATTTTAGTTTTGGACATATCAAACGTTTCACCTAAGTTAGGAGCATACAGTCTTCTTAACCTATCATCACTTTTACAAACTTTACATCTGCACTAACCTTTTGCTCATCAAGATCAATCCAATACAATCCAGATAATATTCTTACTCGAGACAATGCAACATATGCCATACCCTCTTTAAAGAGAGAACTTCCAATATTTACCAAAGCACTGTCTACACTTAAACCTTGAGATTTATGAATGTTCACTGCATATGCTAAACAAAGAGGAAACTGTTTTCTACAAACATACTAATCTTTTACAAGCAAGAAACGTACACCACAACGTCCAATCTGTTTGACCTCTTCAATCTGATCAAATTTAGTCTTCCAAAATTCAATTCCATCTCCATTTGGATATTTAAGAAATTCAACAACTTTTCCCATTGCTCCATTTACTAAACCTGTCTCAACATCTAAATTACGTTGTAATGTTACCCCACAGTTTAAGGATACATATAAGGTCTTTTCCGAACCACCAGTCTTAGATATTGATTTTTCCAAAGGGTCTAATGTTGACTGTAATTTCTCTGACAAAGGAATAGTTACTCCTTCATGTTCTATTTTATCAGTGGCTGCCATTTTCATTTTCGGTTGTTTCTTTCGTTTCAACAGTTCTTGATTAAATGTAGAGCATTCTTTCAGTGTTGGCATATGGCAAATTATATTGATAATAAAAGAACAAACGGAACACCAAGGCCAAGCACATCTAGTCCATAAGTACCACCAATTAAAAAAATAGTGCAATCTCTTCCCAACAGCCGCCGTCCAGGGGTGTCAAATGAAAGCCAAAACTGAAGAGATAAATTGGAAGGTGCACTCTTTCCGGAGTCAAGGAAGCAGCAGGAAGAGTAATTCCACAATCAAGTCCTTTTATTCAGTAAATCTCTTAAAACTGGCACACAGCCAACACTTTTCGTTCCTAAAACTTTGCCAGAGGGAACTTCGTCAGGGCTGTACCATTATAGACAAGACACAACATAAATATAACATAACGGAAATATGACAACATAAACATATGTACATATATATTTATATATGTAAAACATAGATAATTTTAGATGACTCAAAACTCTACAGTAACAAAGAAACGTATAACATAACAACAAGTAGCACTGAAATTATGTAGACCACATATAACAAAATTCAAACGAATCTCATGACAATCCTTTAAATGAATAATGTGTGTTCCTCAAATTGGGGGCATACTGCATGTCTCCCAAAATAGACATATAAAAGACATATAAAAACATTTAGAAAATCTACACCAACATATATGTAGTACACAATTACGAGGATAAGATGTATCACTGCATTGCATGATCTGTTAACTTGCATCATAACAGGAATATATAATTTTCTAAAAGCTAAACCATCAGGGACATAGCCATATTGAAGCACCAGTGCTTATGTCAAGAAGAAAATGAAACACATACATCGTCAATAATTATATACTCAGAAAATATAAACACATATAGTAATTTCTCACCTCCTATATTATAAAAATCCAAGCACAAGGGGCGTATATTAGGCCTCAAGAAGTAGTATGTAGTAAACTATCTGAAAGACATATGAGAGGGAAGGAGGGCAAAACATAATTACAATCAATCAAAGAGCACTTTATAGAAATATATTGATCACTAGACTCACCTCAAAGGAACAGCTAAAAATCATATGCTCTAAGTAGCACTGCCATGCACCTCCCTCTTTATCTGATGTATAAATAATCTGGGAGGGATAGTCTGGGAGGAAAGAGTAAAAGGTAAAAAAAAGCGTCAAAAAATGAAAGTAAACTCCCTGATGTAGACTCATGAGGGACTAAAATAAACCCACCCTGCGTAGTGCATGGATGTTATAATAGATGTAGGAAGTGGCATCAAAATTAATTCTTTATTTCTTCAACGGCAGTGAAAAGAAATTCCTTAAAAGGGGATATAAAAAGGACATTGTAAACAAGGCAATTGTTAAAGCAAAACATTTGACAAGGGAACATACACTTCGGGATACTCCTGAAAAGCAGAAACACATGTTGGACAATAGAACAGTCAGCCTGGTCACGCAATTCATGTATAAAGACAGAGCCACCCAGTAATCCCGTGAGGACTGGGTATAATCAATAACAAATAAACAATTGTCCTCAAAGGAATCGTTTAAACCAACCTCATTAATTAATATCATCACAAAAAGTGATCAATTGTTTACCAGAAGCAAGGTAGATACAGTTTTTTACTGTTTTTTTATTATTTCTCTGATTTTTTTTTCATTTAGAATATATTATCAAAATTCAGGCATGGCAACATGATACTACTACAATTCGTCAATTTTGGTAGTATATAACACCTTATGCTCTTTACATGGATGAACCAAAATACCATGTACAAAAGAATTTATCAAAGTCATACATTATTATATAACATAAATGGTATTAGTATAAGCAAAGCGGCGTCAGGCGTCAACGTTTCGGTCCTTCTTCGGTTAATTAATCCCATAGGACCATCCTCAGGACCAGTTGCACAAAATATATCTACAAATAAATATACATTCATGTAAAACACCTTGCATTCCACGTATCGTCTAATCATTCAAAAGGAAAACAAACAAATCAAATTGGGTGAAATAAGTTCTAAAACCACCACCAAAGTGCTCAATGTACACTATATACATAATTTCAGGGTCTTACCACTAACCACCAGCCGGTGGACGTGTGGCCTCAATGGGCAAATTGCCTTGAAGAATCTAAAATTGAAACCAACCACCTATTTAGACGTGACACTTCTCAATTTGCCAAAGACTATCTACAGACAGACCATTCATTACCATACTTACAAAATATTCAACTCAATCCTGCGTATTATTCGGGAGAGGATAGTATCCTGTAACAATACAAAAGCGGTACCACAACCATATTAGTTCAACCAGCCCGAGTAATCACCATGTTACCATCTCCACACCACAGCGTGTAATGGACCGAATGCTCACAAAGGAAAACACTCGATGTTTCTTGTATCTCCTAGAAATCAGAACGGACTTATTACCATATGTGGCCTTGACACAACCTCCACATATGAAATTACTGATACAACGCTAGCACTTACTTAGATTTGGGCGCACTCGCGTTCAACTTCCTCATGCCTCAACGATCAGGGAATGCCGGTCACGGCACTGCCGGGTGTTTTACCCTTTGACCTATACCACGTGGTCACGTATGAAGTAAAATGCGGTATTATTTATAAATAATCAGGCAACTATAGCGTGCTAGCAATAACAGACATATGGGCAGAATGTTCCCTATTAGACAAAGAAACCAATCATAGAAATCTAATACAACAAAGTTACCAATGTTACGATCTTATGGCGGCCATGATGGAATGGGCTACAAGGTAGATCAAGCTGCTTAACTCGCATAAGTTAATCAGGAAACCAGTGCATGCTCATAAAATCGGACCTGCGGGCACAATATGCCTTAAATGTAACCCTGGGCGTAGTGTGCGGAGTGGGGCTCCGCGGAGCTACGCGAAGTGGGCGCAAAACTACGCCCACCCGCGCACTCCGCGTAGCCCCACTACGCACCGCCCGCCTCCCTCCCGCCCTCCCTAAATATGTAAATAAAAGGATAGAAAGGTTTTAAAGACACTTACCTTGTCCACCGCGTCCGCGCGTCCCCGGGGCTCCCTCTCGCCGTCCCTGGATTCGCGCCGCCGCCATTTCGGATACTAATGCTCATGCGCGGGTGCCCGCGCATGCGCATTTCTCATGAGAAATGCGCATGCGCGGCCGCCCGCGCATGCGCATTAGTATCCGAAATGGCGGTGCGAATTCAGGGACGGCGAGAGGGAGCCCCGGGGACACGGCGGACAAGGTAAGTGTCTTTAAAACCTTTCTATCCTTTTATTTACATATTTAGGGAGGGCGGGAGTGAGGCGGGTGGCGGCCGGCTACGCACCGTCTGCGGAGCGTGCGTAGTGCCGCCTGGCTACACCCGCTACGCAAAATGCGTAGGAGACGGCACTACGCGCACTCCGTGCACGGAGCGTAGCTGGCCGCCCACGGTTACTTAAATGACAGAGAAAATGATTTTACACCGTCAATATGGAAAATGAATCAATTTGTAATCTTATGGCGGCCATGATGGAATGGGTTCCATTATAGATCAAGCTGCTTAACCTGCATCACCCAAACTCAACTTAGAACAGTTAAGCCATATACAAAGTGTATTTATCAGACTTACCAGACAAGGATGCCATAACCAGACTCAATTGACAATAGTTAGCCACATACAAAGTATGTTTGTCAAACTTCCAAAGAGAAGAAGGCTACAATGTCGCTACAGTGTGCCATTCAATTACAGAATTCAGCCCCTTCTCTACGGTGTCACATGTCCAAATCCATTTGTTTTCCCTTAAAGTGAGCAGACGATTTACATTGTGGTAACGTTTGGTG
Organism: Lissotriton helveticus; assembly: GCF_964261635.1. Classification (NCBI taxonomy): domain Eukaryota; kingdom Metazoa; phylum Chordata; class Amphibia; order Caudata; family Salamandridae; genus Lissotriton; species Lissotriton helveticus. The sequence continues at coordinate 657,726,349 of NC_136067.1, forward strand.
CACTTAATAACATCTATAACAAACCACAACATTTCATTAGGTCGATGTGACATCTCAACGTAATGTTCCACCAGTGGAGCCGTCATTACATTACACCTAATACGTGATTGGTGCTGCAATACACGTTTCTTAACTTCTTGTGTAGTCTTACCTATGTATGATAGAGAACATGGGCATTGAATACAATAGATCACATTTTTTGTATTACAATTTGACTGGTGTAGCATCTTAATTTCCTTCGCATTGAGATTACACTTCTTCATTTCTTTAGTTGTCTGTCTTATTTGGAAGGGTACAGATGATGAATTAAAAAAATTCTATGAATGGCTAAACCAACAAGATACAAATCTTCATTTTACAATGGAAAGTAACAAAAATTCGATCAATTTCCTAGATCTTTCTATATACGATGACAATAAAGTACTAGCGATGCGTTTGTATACAAAGCCAACAGCAAGAAATACCCTTCTTAAATATGAGAGTCATCACCCTCGAAGTTTGCGTGATAACCTCCCTTTTGGACAGTTTTTGCGTCTTCGACGTAACTGTACCAAGAGGGAGGATTATTTCCGTGAGGCTAAGGTCCTACAGTCTAAACTTGTGATGCGCTCGTACCCCTATAGATTGGTAAAAAAAGCCATGAAACGTGCGTGGTACTACGACCGGGAGGCCCTACTGTCAAAAAAAGTATATCCTGAAACAGATGATTTGAACACCAAGCCCATAACGTGTGTGATGACGTTTGGGTCTGAGTCTAACCAGATTAGATCAATCATAAAAAATAACTGGCATTTGATCAAAAAAACTGAACCACATTTGGCGCAACCACGATTCGCGTTTAAAAGGGGAAGAAACTTAAGAGACTATCTAGTGAAGGCTTACAAAGAACCACAACCGATCACGTTACAATCACAATGGGGGTTGGCTCCCATTATTGGCCATTACCCATGTGGTAATTGTGTGGCGTGTGAAACAACTAAAGAAATGAAGAAGTGTAATCTCAATGGGAAGGAAATTAAGATGCTACGCCAGTCAAATTGTAATACAAAAAATGTCATCTATTGTATTCAATGCCCATGTTCTCTATCATACATAGGTAAGACTACACAAGAAGTTAAGAAACGTGTATTGCAGCACCAATCACGTATTAGGTGTAATGTAATGACGGCTCCACTGGTGGAACATTACGTTGAGATGTCACATCGACCTAATGAAATGTTGTGGTTTGGTATAGATGGTATTAAGTGCACCAAACGTTACCACAATGTAAATCGTCTGCTCACTTTAAGGGAAAACAAATGGATTTGGACATGTGACACCGTAGAGAAGGGGCTGAATTATGTTATTGAATGGCACACTATAGCGACATTGTAGCCTTCTTCTCTTTGGAAGTTTGAAAAACATACTTTGTATGTGGCTAACTATTGTCAATTGAGTCTGGTTATGGCATCCTTGTCTGGTAAGTCTGATAAATACACTTTGTATATGGCTTAACTGTTCTAAGTTGAGTTTGGGTGATGCAGGTTAAGCAGCTTGATCTATAATGGAACCCATTCCATCATGGCCGCCATAAGATTACAAATTGATAAATGTTCCATATTGACGGTGTAAAATAATTTTCTCTGTCATTTAAGGCATATTGTGCCCGCAGGTCCGATTTTATGAGCATGCACTGTTTTCCTGAATAACTTATGCGAGTTAAGCAGCTTGATCTACCTTGTAGCCCATTCCATCATGGCCGCCATGAGATCGTAACATTGGTAACTTCGTTGTATTAGATTTCTATGATTGGTTTCTTTGTCTAATAGGGAACATTCTGCCCATATGTCTGTTATTGCTAGCACGCTATAGTTGCCTGATTATTTATAAATAATACAGCGTTTTACTTCATACGTGACCACGTGGTATAGGTCAAAGGGTAAAACACCCGGCAGTGCCGTGACCGGCATTCCCTGATCGTTGAGGCATGAGGAAGTTGAACGCGAGTGCGCCCAAATCTAAGTAAGTGCTAGCGTTGTATCAGTAATTTCATATGTGGAGGTTGTGTCAAGGCCACATATGGTAATAAGTCCGTTCTGATTTCTAGGAGATACAAGAAACATCGAGTGTTTTCCTTTGTGTGTATTCGGTCTATTACACGCTGTGGTGTGGAGATGGTAACATGGTGATTACTCGGGCTGGTTTAACGAATATGGTTGTGGTACCGCTTTTGTATTGTTACAGGATACTATACTCTCCCGAATAATACGCAGGATTGAGTTGAATATTTTGTAAGTATGGTAATGAATGGTCTGTCTGTAGATAGTCTGTGGCAAATTGAGAAGTGTCACGTCTAAATAGGTGGTTGGTTTCAATTTTAGATTCTTCAAGGCAATTTGCCCATTGAGGCCACACGTCCACCGGCTGGTGGTTAGTGGTAAGACCCTGATATTATGTATATAGTGTACATTGAGCACTTTGGTGGTGGTTTTAGAACTTATTTCACCCAATTTGATTCATTTGTTTTCCTTTTGAATGATTAGACGATACGTGGAATGCAAGGTGTTTTACATGAATGTATATTTATTTGTAGATATATTTTGTGCAACTGGTCCTGAGGATGGTCCCATGGGATTAATTAACCGAAGAAGGACCGAAACGTCGACGCATGACGCCGCTTTGCTTATACTAATACCATTTATGTTATATAATAATGTATGACTTTGATACATTCTTTTGTACATGGTATTTTGGTTCATCCATGTAAAGAGCATAAGGTGTTATATACTAACAAAATTGACGAATTGTAGTAGTATCATGTTGCCATGCCTGAATTTTGATAATATATTCTAAATGAAAAAAAATTCTGAGAAATAATAAAAAAACAGTAAAAAACTGTATCTACCTTGCTTCTGGTAAACAATTGATCACTTTTTGTGACGATATTAATTAATGAGGTTGGTTTAAACGATTCCTTTGAGGACAATTGTTTATTTGTTATTGGTCACGCAATTCAACACCAATAGTAATAAGGTTTGGAATATCGTTAAAAAGACTTGGGGCTTGCTGCTTGATGTGCCTGGTCTGAAAAACTGCATTTCTAATACACCTTCACTAACTTACAGCAGAGGAAAAATATTATGGGATGCCCTATGTCCAAGCTATGTAATTGATAGACAAAGCCAGGGGACTAAGCTACCACCTAAACCACAAGGTTTTTATACATGTTCCTCCTGCAACATTTGCCAATTTGGACTAAATAAGACCACCAGCTTTGCCTATAATGATTCTGGACCCTACAAGATTACACACTTAATAGATTGCAACACTGCCCTCGTAATTTATGTAGTAGGTTGTTAATTGGGTATTATATATGTAGGAAGCATAGTGTGCCCGCTGAAAGCACGCATTCAAGAACATCGCAGGAACCTACTTAACCAAGACAGTCGTTACCCTCTCAGCAACCATTATAAGGAAAAACATTCTGATAATAATGCCTTCTGGTTCCATGGCACAGACCATGTCGTAGCAGGAAACAGAGGGGGGAATCGTGAGCTTACGGTTAGACAACAAGAGGCAAATGGATTTGCCGTCTATGAGCAATATACATGGGACACAATACTGATAATGAATTACATCATTTTTTGGTTTGAAATTTTGATCGTAGAGTCGGGTGTGCATTGCCCTTCGCCGAACCCTGATCCAATTATTTTATTGGATTCCAGATATTTATTACCTTTTACATTAAATGTGAAAAATATGTCCCCTTGGTATTTACCACTCGATCAGTTATCATTATGTTTTCTTTTAAGACTTTATGCTATATTGTACTCTCGCCATTTTTTCTGGCCTCAATTCAATCTGGCCTCTCATTCTCCTTAGTTGTTTCCAGGTATATATTCCCTGCGTATCCTATGGGGACCTTCCTGGTTTTACTAATTTTATTATGATGATGGTAGGTTCTATCTTAACCATTCAGTCCTGTGTACATCCCTCAGATCACTATTCTAAGATGGCTGTCCATTTCCACTGACTACAAGACCATATATTCTATGCTCTTACGACTCAAATTGAGTCCTATTTGTCATCTATCCGCAAGATATTTTCATGATTATAGTCATTTCAGGAGAAGCAAAACTGATTCCCGTTTTTCTTGGGGTGAATTTTGCCCCTTATTAAATATGTATTAACAAAGTTATACATCGATTTTTGAATTATCAAAATTGAGAGCACTTACACGATTCCTACTAAGCCGCTTCGGTTGGCTTATCGATTTTCTGCGTGAGATTTGAATTTTCAACACGCTTTAGCTTTAGCCACTATTACAGTTTGGCACTGCATCTTTTTGACCATTCTAAGATGTCCGCCAGTTTCGATTTGAGACTAAACCCAGAGTGTTCCTGACTAGCGGTCACATTTTACACCATGTGACCGGAAGTACAATGACTCCGTTTTACTAACACGGTAGTCCTAAATAATGGCGCGCTTTCGATTGATGCCTTGATGCTGGTTATTATGCTATGCTGGCTATACCCTCCCATCTTTAACCCATTGCATGCGTGGCAAATTTTCACGCTGTGCGGCCGTTTTAAAGAGTGGGCTGGATCATGATGGCCCTCAGCCGTCATCAGCACTTGCCCACCGTGATACATGATGGACGGGGCCGTCATCAGCATGGAAGGGGTTAAGGTATGTTTGATTTTTGACTCCTTGATTGTTTATAACAGGTTTAGATGTTTGGGGCTACATTTATTTATGGGACACTGCTTCCCTATGTGTTATCGCCCCTTGTTTATACACATCTACCCTTGATTTTCTTTATGACTGGCATTTAGAGAAGCGCACTGTGTCTACTGTTGCTGGCGCAGAGGATGACTATTTCGTCATATGGGCATTACTTTGAACGTTCTTTGCTTCTGAGATGACTTGCTAATGAGATCACTGTGCGTTGATTTTATGTTTCCCATATTTTCCTTTGGGCTCGTCCCTTTCTTTTTAAATAGAGTCCTTTACCTATTCAATGGTCATTCATGCTCCACAGAGGGCTTATTATGGACTCTACTGGTGGATTGAAATGTGTCTCTTGAATCTCCGTTTCCACTTTAGGAGTCATGCGTTGTTATTTAATTCACTCATTTTAATATTCTTCATCACTTTGACATGCTCTTTATTATGGTGAATAATGTACCTGATAAAAGCGGATTTTTCATATCTTTAGCACTTTTTCTATTTTGATTAACATGTATACTAGTCTCTTACCGCGAATATATAAGATACATCATTCTTCCCCACACTGATACTACTTATTTTCCCATACAGTCTTGACAACTATGTGTCATTCTACTGCCGTTGAAGAAATAAAGAATTAATTTTGATGCCACTTCCTACATCTATTATAACTGGATTGGTGAGGTGAGTGCATCCATGCACCACGCTCAGGGTGGGTTTCTTTTAGTCTCTCATGAGTTTACATCAGGGAGTTTACTTTTAATTTTTGACACAGTTTTTTACCTTTTACTCTTTCCTCCCAGATTATTTATATATCAGATAAAGAGGGAGGTGCATTGCAGTGCTACATGGAGCATATGCTTTTTAGCTGTTCCTTTGTTTGAGGTGAGTCTATAAAGTGCTCTTTGATTGCTTGCCTATTAGTCAAACCTCACAGGTTACAATAAGCTCTTGATGGTAAATATGTTTTGCTCTCCTTCCCTCTCCTTTGTATTTCAGAGAGTTTACTTTACATACTACTTCTTGAGGCCTAATATGTGCCCCTTGTGCTTGTATTTTTGTAATAGTATATATAATTATTGACGATATATATATGTGTTTCATTTTCTTCTTGACATAAGCACTGGTGCTTCAATATGGATATGTCCCTGATGGTTTAGCTTTTAGAGAATGATATATTCCTGTTATGATGCAAGTTAACAGATCATGCAATGCAGTGATATATAGTATCCTCGTGATGGTGTGCTTCATATATGTTGGTGTAGATTTTCTAAATGTTTTTTGATCTTTTTATGAGTCTTTTATATGCTTATTTTGGGAGGCATGCAGTATGCCCCCAGTTTAAGGAACACACATTATTCATTTAAAGGATCGTCATGAGATTTGTTTGAATTTTGTTATATGTGGTCTATATAATTTCAGTGGTACTTGCTGTTATGTTATAAGTTTCTTTGTTACTGTAGAGTTTTGGGTAATCTAAAATGATCTATGTTATATATATATATATATATATATATATATATATATATATATATATATATATATATTACCTACTGGCGGTCGCCAGTAGGTAGTTATAATTAAGATTGATTTCCATAGGAAGTCCGCAACATTCTATTGGGAAAAACTTTGGCGCAGTTGGACGAATCTTCGCAAATTTCTCAAAGAAGATGGCCCGCTCCGCTCTGCTCCTTCCCTGAAAGTTTGGTGGGGATTCGTCAAGCGGGGGCCGAGACAAAAGGGTTCCCAAAACGTGTTTTCCCCATGTTAATTTCCATAGGGCGGTTGGACTCACTTTTAGCCCAAACGGCTGAATGTATTTCCACAAAACTTGGCAAAATTGTAGGGACTGGTAGCCCGATGTGCCTTTGCTATGTCTCAAGATATGTGCTCCAGTGGATTTTGAGTAATTTAAGTTCAAAAAAATATATATCTGGGCGGAGCCTAACCATACATCTGATCTGATTGGCTGTCAGCACTTCATCCAAGAAGTGTTGGCAGCCATCTTGGGACCAATATACATGATAGCACCTCATTGAAAAGCATTGCAATTAATAGAGGGTTTTAGGACTTACATTATAAATCATTTGTTGATGGTACCATACTCATTTTAGGAATTGTGGTGTGTTCTAAGGTGATTTTACCATGTGAAAAAGCCTTCTACTGTGATATCATGAATCATGTTTGAAAGAAAACTAATATCTCATGATTTTCCCACAGTGGTTTGGAAGGGGATCTATAAGCTAAACTGAACGCATATTTTCTGTAAATTCACATTATCTTTCTCAGTCATGTGAGAATGAAGTCTGACAGTCTCAGTAAAACATGTACATCCAACAAGGACAGAGACTGTCAGTTGATTCCTTTGTGTTCTACTGCAGCCTCCTAGAGTGTTCTAAAGAACAACTAGAGCGCTAACAGTCCTACTTATTACAAAGGTATGGCACACCTGAAGCCATCTTGATTGGAATAAAGTGGTAACTCTTAAAACATTTAATTTAAAAAGGAACAAAATGAGGGGGTATATTTTGCCATAGAAAGTATGATTAGTGCTGCAGAAAGAAAAATTAGGGCACATTTTGAGTGACTTCTCAAATCCTCTTCAATTTCATTAAAGAAATTCTGACATGCAGACTGAAACATGCACTTTGAATACCAGCAGCAGACTTCCCTGGTGAGCAGTAGCTTTACTACAGTGATCTAATGAGCAACTAGAGTGCTAACATTCAGAATTTATGGCAAATGTGTGACACATCTGAATGCCTTCTTGATGGAACCAAAGTAAACAAGCATTGAAAATGCAATAGATCTCGCCCTCGTTTAAGTTAAAGCCATTCTGTTTGTAATTAGGTGGCTTTTTAGCTTTGCTTTTATTAGTGTTTTTTAAACTTTTATGTAAATAACATGCATCTGTATGCATATATGTATATGTATGCATGCATTTATATTTGTATTTATATAGATATACAGATTATATATGTTATATATGTATGTATATACATACACATACATATATATACATGCATATGCATATATATGCATATATATATGTGTATATGTGTGCGGGTAGAGAGAGGTAGAGAGGTAGAGGTGTAGAGGTAGAGAGGTAGAGGTAGAGAGGTAGCGGTAGAGAGGTAGAGACTAGTAGAGAGAGAAGTAGAGAGAGGTAGAGAGGTAGAGAGTAGAGAGTGAGTAATAGAGAGTAGAAAGTGAGTAGTGGAGAGTAGTAGAGAGCAGTAGAGAGAGTAGCAGAGAGTGAGTAGTAGAGAGTAGTAGAGTGAATAGTAGAGTGAGTAGTAGAGAGTAGTAGAGAGTGAGTAGTAGAGAGTGAGTAGTAGAGAGTAGTAGAGAGTAAGTAGTAGAGTGAGTAGTAGAGAGCAGTAGAGAGTGAGTAGTAGAGAGTAGTAAAGAGTGAGTAGTAGAGAGTAGTAGAGAGTGAGTAGTAGAGAGTAGTAGAGAGTGAGAGAGAGAGAATAGTAGAGAGTAGTAGAGAGTGAGTAGTAGAGTGAGTAGTAGAGACTAGTAGAGAGAGAGTAGTAGAGAGTGAGTAGTAGAGAGTGAGTAGTAGAGTGAGTAGTAGAGAGTGAGTAGTAGAGAGAGAGTAGTAGAGAGTGAGTAGTAGAGAGTAGTAGAGAGTGAGAAGTAGAGAGTGAGTAGTAGAGAGTAGTAGAGAGTGAGTAGTAAAGAGTGAGTAGTAGAGAGAGAGTAGTAGAGAGTGAGTAGTAAAGAGTAGTAGATAGTGAGTAGTAGGGAGTGAGTAGTAGAGAGAGAGTAGTAGAGTAGTAGAGAATGAGTAGTAGAGAGTGAGTATTTGAGAGTAGTGGAGTAGGAGAGACTAAGTAGTAGAGAGTAGTGGAGAATATTCCAAAGTTTGGCACAGCACCACTTGCACAATAAGTCCAATCAAATCATATCACTTAGAGTCCTTATTGAAGCGCTGAATCTTGGTGTATATTCAAATGCTTTTATTTTCCTTAAGTTTATGTACCACAGCCAGCCGAAACGTTTTGTTCTGTACAACAGAACTTCTTAAGGGCGTTCTTATTTCCTTCAAGTTATGTCGGTATCCTGTTGTCATATAACTAGATATTTCTTCCAAATGTTAGACGAGACGTAAGTACATTCTTATTCAAAGTGACTAGGTATCAATTTTACCCACACAATTCGGGCAGACTTGAGTATTTTATAGCATCCTCAAAGTCAGTCTTTCAAAAATTCCAAAGTATAGGACACGATAATCCAAATCCAAATGTTTCTCAAGAAAAGTCATTTTCAATCGTTCGGAATATAGGTGTTTGGGCAGATATGACCCAGGGACCCCCAGTATGCAAGGGGAATTAGTCCCCCCTCTGCAAACGCGCCAGTGGCCTGCGTTGCAGAGAGGTGTAAAAAGGGGCATAGCCTCATTACACCTCTGTGCAATGCAGCCCCCTGGCACATACTGGAGGTTCCGGGTTAGCTAGTTGGCCCCCAGGGACCCCTAGTATGCAAGGGGAATTAGTTCCCCCTCTTCAAACATGCACGGGGCTGCGTTGCAGAGAGGTGTAAAAAAGGGTGTGGCCTCATTACACCTCTCTGCAATGCAGCCCCCTGGCGCATACTGGAGGCTCCTGGTGGGCTAGTTGGCCCCCAGGGACCCCCATTATGCAAGGGGAATTAGTTCCCCCTCTGCAAACGCGGCAGGGGGCTGCGTTGCAGAGAGGTGTAACAAGGGGCATAGTCTCATTACACCTCTGCAATGCAGCCCCCTGGCGCATACTGGAGGTTCCAGGTGGGCTAGTTGGCCCCAGGGGCCCCCAGTATGCAAGGGGAATTAGTTCCCCCTCTTCAAACATGAACGGGGCTGCGTTGCAGAGAGGTGTAAATAGCGGAGTGGCTTCATTACACCTCTCTGCAATGCAGTCCCCTGGCGCATTCTGGAGATTCCTGGTGGGCTTTCAGGTCTCATATAGTTAGGAATTAGCATTAAAAAAACCTTTGAAATTCACTGAAAAAAACATAGGTTTCAGGCCTTATATAGTTAGGAATTAGCATTTAAAAAACCTATGAAATTCACTGAAAAAACCATAGGTTTCACACCAGTTATAGTTAGGAATTAGCATTTAAAAAACCTATTAAATTCACTGAAAAAAACATAGGTTTGACACCAGTTATAGTTAGCTGGAAATTTTACTGACATAAAACCATTGAAATTCCCACGTTATAGTTAGTTGGACTCACTATAACTTGCGCGCCTGCAATGCACTGCTGATGACGTCACATATTACATCACTCATGACATGGTCAGTGACATCACTCATGACATCACTGATGACACCATCCAGTGAATGTGTGTCTTTCTGAAAAATAAATATGTTTTATATATGTATATGTAAAGGTCGATGGAAGAATAAATGTTTAAATAAGTGTCTTAATGGATGTCTTTTTAAAATTTAAATTGATTGGTTAACTGGCTTATTAAGTGTACCTTAGTACCATGCTTGCCTCATCAATTCAATTATCAGAACTTTCAATTGCTTCAGTGCTCTTGTAACTTCGTAACAAGCTTCTCCAGATAGCTTGTGATATTCCAACTTATTTTCATGTTCAACTGGTAACATAAGTAAACAATGTAATGTAATCCCTTTGATATTGTGTGCTGCTAATCCAGTTGGAGCGGTTACAACACTAGATAAATGTGAGTCAGTTGTTTTCTGTAGATAACTGGAAAACATGTAATCAAGAAACTATTTCCTGTTCCAGCTTGCCCTCTGATGTACATAATAATAGGTCTAAATGATGTACATTGGCAAATAACTTGTTTATCTATTTCTTTCTGTCAGTATTGAGTTGTTCTTCTAACTTTTCCTAATCAATATTGTCCTGTTGTGCTTGCAGCATTACCTTTTCCACTTCACTCATTGCTATTGCTGCTTCATTTTCAAGAATGTCTTCTCCTAGTGGATCTTGATTTTGTGCCGCAGAACTCTCACTATCTTAAGAACTGTCTCAAGCTATTTCAGCTGCAATAGTACTTTCTTGATTAATCTCTTCGTTCAACATTTGGATATAATTTGGAAAAATTGTACATTCAATGCTATCTTTACATGCATTGAAAGAATCTTCATAGCACTCAAAATCTCCAAGTAATTCCATTTCAGTCTGCCAAGGTTTGAAGAGTTGCAGAAGAGCTAAATAGAAAAACTCCCTTTTATCTGGAGTATCGCAACTGATTTTCCTGTGATTAATGAGATTTCCTTTGGTATGTCTTACTAAACATCATTCACATTCAATTACTGCATATTGTCCTTCATTTATATTTTTATTAACATTTCTCTTAAAGCTGTAATTTTGCAGTACTTCATATAGACATATCTTTTCCAGGTGTGGACTTCTATTTGGATAGTACGTATCCAATATAATTGTTTTTAACAATATCTGTACTTTCTGCTTCATTTAATGCTAAGTATTCATTTTCTTGTACAGATTTCAAGACTCGATTTCGTGTTGCAGCAAGACCTAGACTTATCCAAATGATTCTTCTTGACTTTGACTATAAACTTGCAGATGTCAACCGATCCGAACATTCAGAGGATCCAATTTCTTGATGTGAAAGCATCTTCAAACTGAAGCTGTACAGTTTTTTGCTGAGAGTCTTCTCTTGTGAAATTTCTTCCCACATTTCTATCAATTCCGTCCTTTCAGCTTTAGTTATATATGACGTAACATAGCGAGCAACAGCAATTGAGTTATCTGCAACATACTGTTTGTCCATATTTGCATTCCACATCATCAAAATCACTGGATTGTTATCATTAATATACTTTGATTCTTCCGTTCTTTTTATATGGTAAGTATTGTTTGGTGAATTTTAAGTGATAGTATGCCTCACTGCTGACATGAAGCTATTGACTCTTCCTTTAGAAATTACTGGACGAGGAAATCCAAAACGACATTTTGTGTAATTTGTTTCCTTTGACTTGTATTTCCGTTACCAATATTTTCCACATCAATGAGTTTGAAACCATAAAACTTGCTGTCTCAAGCTGTTTTCAGTTTTTTCTTTTGGTATGCTACAGGTAACATGTTGTTCAATGAAAGACAAAACGGTCTCATCAGTGTCAGTTCCAAATTTTGGTGCATTCTTGATCCATAGCAGCATATGAATATGAGGTGCACCTCTAGCTTGGTATTTCTTTCTCCAAAACAAAAAAATAACTTCGCCAATAGGTGTATTCTTTTTTATTATAGATGAAAGACATCATAACTTCAAACCTATGATTAAAATATCTGCACACATTTACAGGATCCAAGGAACACAGTTCTCCAGGTGTCTTCAATTCAATATTTTTTATATTTGAATGTTCTTGTCGTAGAAAATCATGTAAATCATCCCATGCATACTCAGTACAGCTTGGTGTAACAAGCCACATTGGGGTTCCTAAGTTCCTTAACATACATTTCAGTTCTCCATGACGTTGATACCAATGTTCATTAGTACCACGTTGACAAAGCCATTAAATTAATTAACTGTGATTCTAAACGTCTCTTTCTTGAACTTTGTCCATTAATTCCTTTGCAGAAACACGTGAAAGATGTACTCCTGTTTTTAATATGTGGTTCAGTGCATATGAAAGTGCAGGCAGGACACTTTCAAATAAAAGATGAAACAAATATGGAATACACTGTTGAAACCTTGGTTCTTCTGAGTATAGTCGTAAAGTACGATATTCTGAAGCTGGAATCTGAACTGGTCGTTCATCATATCGTCCACCTTTTCCAGTAGGGAACAGGTGTAGAAAATAACAAGCTTCCAAACTTTTTTCCCATACACTCATGGGAGTTCCTTTTGATTTTTTCATCTGGAACAATTCAATACTGCCTCCTATCACATCTTGTGAATGTAGAGGGTGTATAGTGTAATGTTCGTAAATATCTTCTTTTCTGGACTACTCCACTTTTTCTATTTGTCCACTTGAAATGTCTGTTTCATTGTCTAAACTTACTTCTTGTTCTTCTACATTTACAGGTTTAAAGTAAATATTATTTTGCACCAAATATAATATAGCCTTTTGGACTTTGGTGACATCTACAAACTCTTGCCATATTTTCCGACTCTTGGTGGGTACACCATTAACAAGAATGACTACAGGTTCACTTTCTTCTCTTTCTACACCCCCAGTTTCAACATTTATCTTAAAATCTAAAGGTAATTACACAACTCTTCCTTTAAACCTCTTTGTAGATCTGTTAGCGACAGCTTACCTGTTTTAGACTCCTTACGAATTATAGCCTGAAACGGGTGCACAGATTGAATAAGGATGGACTCATATGTATTTAGATCTTTAAGGGACAGATGTATAAACACATTTTCCCATGGACAAAGAAAGGGTAAAACCCTTTGATACATCTGGCCCTAAGTTCTGGTGGTATACTAATTCTAGGGCACTATGGACAGCTCGGTTTTCCTTTTCACTTTTTACAAACACATCTAGATTTCTAGTTTGACTTTTCTAGTGAGTACGTCGACAACAAATACAAACATAGTTGGGATTTTTACCAGAAACTATTTTAAACTTTGTTATTTATTTTTCAAACTTCACAACAGTGGTATCTTCCATCTCTTCTTCAACACTTACACTTATCATCATCAAGAAATCTTTATTTCGGTAATGTACCATAAAAGTAGACTACATGACATATAAAAAACAGTTCATATAGATGACAATATAAAACAATTATAGCAAAATTAATTTCCAGCAAATTTTTAAAGTAGGCACTTCTGAACAAAATTCATACATTTAAAAACCCTTATTGAAAATGGAAAAATAAATAAGTTTCTAAAAAACACTAAAAATGTATAAAAAGCAATGTATGTCCGTTGGCTGCCATTCCAGGCTTAAGCCCGGGTGGTTAGAATTCTGCGCCTATGCCACATAGCTGCCAGAAATTGTGAGACGGCAAATATAAGAGGTCCAGTTGTGTCTGACTTTAACTCTCTGAGTGCCTGTATGCAGTGCCGAAAACCCAAATTTTTGCACAAGGGAAAGATGCAGTACTTCCTAGGTTTGTAGTACGCCGGACAATGGAAGAAGACATGAAGCTCATTTTCAATATCACTCTTGCACGCAGGCCAATTTTTCGGGGCATGAGATGACTACTTGCTGGTAAGTGCACGTAGGGGTAAAACTCCATGCCTCAATTGTACATACAATTGTTTCCTAATAAAGGATATATGTCATCTAAAAAACGCTCAAAAAAATAAAAATCTTTAACCAGAAGAAAGGAAGAAGTTACAGAACCAATTTGGGGATTACGTAATGCCACATCAAGCTTGTCTGCACGGAATGCTTTAGTAAGCAAAGTGCGTGAGATCGTTTTGCAACCCCTTTCTGGGTCGGCCCATAGAGCGGGAACTCCTAGCCTTGTGAATTCATTCTTTATAAAAGAAAGCCACGGAATTTTCCATGCATTCAGGAAGGTCAGTATTTCTTTGAGTTCCTGTCTTACACTTATAAACTCTCACTTTCTCTACACTCCTCTTGAGCACTAAAGAAACAAAACTGTATCTCATCAGAATTCTTTTTTTACATCCAACACTGAACCATGCAAAAGAGCTGTGTTAATTTCATTTAGACATAATGCAGGATGTTTTTACGTAGTATAATCTTACTAACTTCCGCATTTCGGAATGATGTAATGCCAACATTCTTAAATGATGAAAACTACTTTGACACACTTTCTTAGAAATGCAAGCCAGGGAATGACCTTGCATCCCTGTATTTCTTCTCACTTTGCAAGGATCCAATACTTGCAATACAATAATCTTTTGTTTCACACTTTTTTTTCGATATCCTCTTAAAAATCTTAGTAATATAGCAAAAGATTCCTGTCTTATACTACAAATACTACTACAATCACATGTAAACACTGGAGCCTGTGTACATCTCACTTGAACTTCTTCTGCTATTAATTCTTACACATTTCTGGGAACCATCTTTTCTTTTTCAATTGGAGAACCATTTTTTACTTCGTAACAATGACCAGAGGTATCAACTGTGTGAGCTAATGTATTTGTTGAAAATAGCTTTCTTCATAAAAAAAAGGTTCCGTACTAGAAGTATGCTTCCATTCTCCAGTAAATGCTTTACAAAAGTTAATTCTATTTACAATTCTTTTTCTTTTACATTTGTCCTCCATAGACTGCATCATTTTATTTTAAGTTTTTGATCTGTTTAAAACTAAGATAAACAATTTTCTTTTCAATTCAGAAGCTTTTTCAATGACACTTAGAATCTCCTTTTTTTGTTTGTAAAATGCTGATCTCTTTTGGTATTTTCTCCATTTTTTAACAAATGTTGTAGTTCTCTAGTTTTATACAATCTTTTTCAAATCTCAAAAAATTGTTTCTTCTTCCTTTCAACATCTTTTTTTCTCATAATCCAATATTACACTTTTTGTACATTTTTATATTTACTACGTTATGGTCACATTTTAAAGGGTTTTTCGAAATTGGTGCTATAGTCGCGCTCTTCCACTGTTATCACTTTGTGTGCTGCTGTGTATACTGTCATGTACAAGTCAAAACCTATCACCCAAGATTTTAGTATCTGTTACTATGTTCGGGCTTTTCTGCTGCTAGTTACTCTGTACTGTATGCCAAATCTTAGAATGTTTTAATCCCTTTGTATTTTTAATCCTTAATGCTTGTTGAATCAATTGAATTATTACAAACATATTTTTGGCTTCCTCGCAAACACACAGTTTAAGTTGTCTAAGGATCTTACATTATAACTTGCCTTGTCCAGCCCTTGCTAGCTTTGTATTTGATGGGACTCTGAAATTGCCTATATTGCACCTACATATTTGAATAAAACAATAAATACAACATCATCACATACATAATACAGTTCAAATAATGGCTGACAGAGAGAATTACTTTGTCAAAAAATTTGAACATTCTTATCACATGTTATCCTCTATCAAGAGTAGACTAGCGTGGAACCTTTCCTAAATGAGCTGGATGGTCTGCCTATAACCGCGATTAAACAAAGGTGGTAATCATAGAAACCATATTGTAATATTTCTTGGCCACACACAAGTTACGCCCAGTTTCCTGGGTCCAATTCTTCCCTCTGTCTGAATTCCACCCTGTGACACCCCGGGTCAAGCCAAATGCACCTCCCACACTCCTTCCAGATACTAAGGGTGTTATGAAACCTCTTAGCACTGGGAAAACGTTGCACTAAAACCCTATTATACTGAAGTATCGATTCTGCCCAATCAGGGTAGCTATATCAAAAACATCAGTGTCCTGGGAGTTATCACAGGTTATCTTCACCTTAGCTAGTGTACTCATCTATCAAACAAAGGTGACATTTGCAGGAACGTCTCCAAGGCCACCTTACAACTGATTCAGTTAGGACATATAAAATAGGTAATATTTCAGACCCAATTAGTGGTAGGGCGTTTAGATTATATTTTTACACCTTTTACTATTTTACTATACTCCAAGTGCTTTAGACTATGTTTTATGCTCAGAAGTAGTTTCATATCCTCTGTGACTGCTGCTTCATGATGGATCTCTGTCCCGGGGATTCATCAAAACGTACAGTCATTTGCGGTGTCTGCCCACCTTTATTGTTTTGCAATAGTGACTCTGTCTCTGTGATATCTCCTTCCTTTGGCTGACGTCGAGTACGAGGTCCAAATCTCTCCTAGGGTGGCTTGCTAAAATGTTACTTAAGCTCAAAATCCCTTATAAAACACAAGACAAGAGGCGTTTGAAAATAGGAACTGTTTGTTTAACTAAACACTACGTCAGGGAGAACAGTTACATGCACAAGATATGAGGACTATCTTGATTTACAATGGTTATGTGATGTTGTGTACGATTTTAGATTCCGTATGAATTTTCCAGATTCATGCCCTTATATTGGTACAATTCACATTGCCCTTATATAGGCATAGAAATCCTGTCCTTATTTAGGCATAGCCCATGCTACCCAAATACAGGCATGGCTACTTCCATCCGTTCAACTACGTCACAACGATTTCTTGGAAAAGCAGACTCTTATGCTGAAGGAACTTCCCCTAGCCTGGATATCGATTTCTCCAAGAACTCTTTTATTATGCATGAACATCTATTACTTAGGGGTTCATTCATGACGTTCATATACCCAACTTTTACGTCAATACTGTCATTCCTAAACACCTTCAAGGTATAAATATACCTTCACTTCCTATGGTAAAGCACGGTGTGGTTCGGTGCAGTACGACTACCTACTTGCACGACTCATCTCGCTACAGCAAGAGCCGAAGGAAACCAACTCTCCAGCTGACACACTGACTAGAAGCCCTCATCCTCCTGACGAGAATCCAGCTCCAGTATTTCTGACTCCTGGCTGTTCGAGCAGTAGCGGACCCCCCCCCGCCCCCCCAGCGCCTTGAGACCCTCCGGGTGAGTAGTGCGCTATATAAATGTGCTGATTGATTGATTGATTGACTCCCCTTGCAGGGTGTTGGGTGATCGAGTCCAGGGAAAGAGATACCAACCACTCTCATTCTAAGGTATGGAGCTGATTAGAACCTAGAGAAACCTTTGGCAATTCCTGGCAGAACTAAACTAAAACTAAAAGAAAGCACCTACTTTTTCCCTAGTACTTGACTTAGGTTAGGTACACTGGGGTAGGATTATTTTAGAAGCACCAGTTGAGTATTTTAGCCTGTGTTATTTATCTATGTATTTTGATATGTAATAGCAACAGACCATGCTATTACAGTATTATTTCATATTACTGTTCACGCTGTACGCATTATACTTCACATTCTGTCTAACAATTGTAGCAGTACACATCTCTTGCATGAGAAATAAAACAGTTCAATAAATCCTTTTATTGCAACGCCCGTTTCACTATTTCTGTGCAACTCTGTAGAAACGAAGCATGCATGATTGACTGAGTGAAATAGTTATCTATTGTTTCCAAAGACTCTGAAGATATTGTTCCGGTTCTAGGGGAAACAAAGTTGTCATGTTTATGTGGTTGTCAGAGACTATTCCCTTCTTGTATATTCGAGAAAGTTTCTAGTGACCTCTGAGTTAGCTGGCACACACACAATTAAGTTTAATATACTCGATAGAGACATACTGACCTCAGTCCTATGTCAAATCTATAGTGTATATTATTCCAATGCGCAGAGCCTCTTGGGAATATAGGAGCTACACTACAGTGTCCTTCTTTTATACAAAACACAGCAGGTAATACATATTTTTAGTGTACCATATATGGTGAGGAATGTTGGTTACTGCCGTTTGATTAATTAATTAATTGTATAATGGTTACCACAGGTGGGTCTTGATCTCACGTGGACACAATATGTCCAGAGGATACCGTGCCCAGATATTCGGAACAGTGAGTGTAGGATCACTGTGTGTGTTAGGTCCTAATTGGCTATGTGTTCCTAACTCATGAGGCATATGACTTTTTACATTGTTTTTAGAAGCACACGTACCCTCTTTGGCCATGTGAGCTATTTTTGGGCAATCTCTCTTGATCATTGCAATGCTGCTGCGCTTATCCGTTCAAGTGTTTGCCTGCCAGCTACGCACTCACCCACCTGTGACCTATCAAGCAGCAATCCCAGGCCTAGGTCTCAAGACCTGCTTGACTATATATTTATGAGTTAAAGTTGATGTGAAGTTCACAATGGGTGATTCTATAAATAAGGACGAGATTTCATGTTTATTGATGAATCCATCGATTTCTATATTAAAATTTGACCTTAAAATATCATTACTAAAATGAATTTTATTAAATGTTGTCTGTTTGTACCGGTGAAGAATAGAAGATAGCCACATATGATAATACTGACTATACATCTCTTGATCTTCCATTCTTCTTTTCTGAATAACCCACACTTCAGACAGATTTTATTGCTTCATTCAACCTTGATATGTTGCTCAGCAATACATTCTTGCACATCATCACAGAGTATACACAGAGGGGGCAAGTGTAATAGTATTTGCTTTGTTATTATTTCACACTAGATGAGGCAAAGACAGTGCAAAGGCTACGTTTGCATGGACTTGTTTGCTTTTATACATAGACATATGTCAAAGCAGCTGGTAGCACTGTGTTACTTTACATTTGAAAGCTGGATCCATCTCATGGGTGGATCGTGGCCATTCTGATGCATACACCCATGAATTGCTGTGGATTGGTAGATGTCATAGAGTAAACCTGGATATGAATCGAAATAGTGTTCATACAAAACCCTGCCTTGACAAAACCACAGATATGAATTTCTGCTTTTTATTTCCACTGATAAAATGTACTGCATTGTGAAGCATATGTAGAAGGATGAATACGCCACTAAGATTATAATTTTAGGTTGGAGGGGTCACTTCCTGCGCAACAAATATACCTCAAGTAACATAGACACCCTAGAAAGACAGTGCAAGTGTGAGTGCCTTGGTACTAGGCTGCACACAGTGCCCCATCATAAGTACTGAAATATAAGGTCCATTTTATCAGACATATAGATCTGTTTTCTCTCTACCCTTTACACAACACAGTACATCAACTTTGCGTGGTTCCCTGCATTGCATGAGTTAATAGTACATTGAGCTAATGTCACACAATATTTAATATTTCTTGCTTTATTGCGTGGACTGGGGAGTAATGGAACACTTTATTGATCCTATATTTGGTCATTTCCCATTGCATTTTCCAATCCACCTAAAAATACATATGTGAACTTTTAGACTAATGCGAAATCCATTTCGTATGTTGCACTGTGGAGGCGCCTATTCAAGGTACAATGTCTGAAAATGTCAAAACTGTGGGCACTTCCTGGGTATTTGGCTACCTCACTAGTTACTAATTCTTGATTGTCAACAATTACCTGCACATTGATTGCATAGTTATGCTTCCGAATCTGGAAAATGTGGGCATTAGTGGTAGGTGGCACTGACCATGAACACCATCCACTCTGGATCACCACTGGACCCATGCCCACACC
The DNA here is from genome assembly GCF_964261635.1 of Lissotriton helveticus. NCBI lineage: Eukaryota > Metazoa > Chordata > Amphibia > Caudata > Salamandridae > Lissotriton > Lissotriton helveticus. Next base: position 657,746,056 of record NC_136067.1, read on the forward strand.
ACATCTTCAACAAAGCCAGCACAGCCATCGCACCTCATCTTTGGAAAACATTCAACACCTCCTTTGAGACAGCAACCTTCCCAGAAAAATGGAAGCATGCCGAGATTAACGCCTTACTCAAGAAACCCAAGGCGGACCCGAAGACCTCAAGAACTTCCGACTCATCTCCCTGCTCCCATTCCCGGCAAAGGTCACCAAGAAAATCGTCAACAAACAACGGACCCGCTTCCTCAAGGATAACCAGATCCTGGACCTGTCCCAGTCCGGGTTTCGCAGCAACCACAGCACCGAGACCGCCCTCATCGCCGCCACGGACGACATCAGGACCCTACTTGACAACGGAGAAACAGCAGCCCTCATCCTCCTGGACCTGTCAGCCGCCTTCGACACGGTCTGCCACAACACACTACGCACACGCCTACACGACGCCTGGATCCAAGAGAAGGCCCTGGACTTGACAACATCCTTCCTCTCCGGCAAAACTCAGAGCGTTCGCCTCCCCCCTTCCGCTCCACGGCCACCGAAATCATCTGCTAGGGGTCATCCTCGACTCCACCCTCTCCATGACCAAACAGGTCAACGCTGTCTCCTCATCCTGCTGCAACACCCTCTGAACGTTCCGCAGGATCTTCAAGTGGATCCCCACTGAGACAAGAAGAGCAGTCCCTCGTCACCAGCAGGCTGGACTACGGAAACGCCCTCTACGCAGGAACGTTGGCCAAGCTCCTGAGGTGATTGCAATGCATCCAGAACGCGTCAGCGCGTCTGATCCTTGACATCCCCCACCGCAGCCACATCACACCGCACCTGAGAAACCTGCACTGGCTCCCCGTCAACAAGAGGAAAACATTCAAGCTCCTCATTCACGCACACAAATCTCACCCCAAGACCGGCCCAGCATACCTCAACACTCGACTCAACTTCTACACCCCCACCCGCCAGCTCCGCTCTGCCAGTCTCGCCCTTGCCACAGTTCCCCGCATCCGAAGAGCGACCACCGGCGGCAGATCCTTCTCCCACCTCGCCGCCAAGACCTGGAACACCCTCCCCACTAACCTACGCCAGACCCAGGACCTACTGGCCTTCAGGAGACTACTCAAGACCTGGCTCTTCGATTACTAGCAGGACCCCCCACACCCCCAGCGCTTTGAGACCCTCACAGGTGCGTAGTGCGCTCTACAAGTGTTATGATTGATTGATTGATTGATTGATTGACTGCACATGTGTGCAATCAATTTCTCCAAGGACAGGAGAGAAACCTGCACTCACATAAAATACTTGTTTGATGGTGAATTGTTGCTGACTGATTTTAGGAAACGCCAGCTAATCCAGCACAGATGGTAGAAAATATGAAAATGTACCCTGTGATATTCCAGCCAACATTGCAGATGTCTTCTGAAAAGAGCCAGAGCCCAACATGTGCAGTACTGTCATCAGTTTCAGATGTTTCACACTCCCAGTTACAAATGACTACCTCCAGTTCTTAGATGAGCTTGCCAGAGTGTATTAGGTGGGGGATCTTCTAATAATGATGGGATTGCATTGTTGCAGGTGCCTGCATTAACTATACATAGCATTCTGAAATTTCTATCCGTGAGTTACACTGCGTAAGGCTGCATCACTCAGTGATGTGTCAGTAAATCTCACTGCATTACGTTTATTATGGGATTTGCGTGCGAACATCTATCTTGCATTCATTATGTCCTGTGTCACGTAGGCCGACACTTTGCAGAGTTGTTCCTTGCAAGTACCAAAAAATGAGGCGTGAAGGCTTCTCTGTTGCTTGAAAAAAGCTAATTTAATATAAGCCTTTGCTTTGCTTTGCATCACCTTATGCGGTGCAAGGGAAATGCAAGGGCTCAGTAAGCATGAGCCTATATGTTTTAAGGAGTGTCATGTAACACACACATTGTTTCAGTATATCACTTTTTACCTCCTTTCCACCTTAAGTAGTTACTATTTGTATAATTCCTACCCGTATCTCACAGAGAAATGTATTAAAACAAGCTATACAGTTCTACTGTCAGATGTGTGCATATTATGTAGTAAATGCTCTGTAGAGAAAGCATGGTGCTTATTTCTGGCTAGTGTGGGAGAAGCAAGTGTGGCAGTGCGTGTTTGTGTGCAGGCATGGCAGTATGATCTTTACCCCTCATGGTTATCTCAGCATTGCTATAAATGTAAAACATTTTCAGGGTTTCAGAAATTAGCCTATTCTCAATTAAATCCAGTGCTGCGCTTTCTATTGTAATATAAATAGTTTTCATGTGTTGGCATGCAGGAACGTCTCCTCCATTATACTGGAGAAGCGACGCCCCACTGAAAAATGCCCAAGAAAATAAAAATAAAATGGTAATAACGTTTATTTATTACCATTTTATTTAGCTCCAACCCGTCCCCAACAGCAGCATGTCAGGACGGGACGGGGCAATTGCTGCTGAGTGGCAGCAGGGAGCTGTGCACTTATGTTTAAAGTGAGCATGTCCCTTAGGCCAGCCGTCTTGCGACAGCCAGCCAGACATGCACATTTTAAACCTCTCTAACCCAGCTGTTAAAATGTCTTCTTGGTGTCTTCCTTGAGGTCCTTCTAGACCCAGTGAATTACCTCCAACATTAGCCCTAGCTAAAGGCAACAGCTACTTTTCATTCTTTTAATAATAGTGATGCTTTCATGATACCTTCTGTTCCCAAAGAAATAGAATACATTTTTTGCATTCTAACACTTTCAGGTTCGTGTTGTAGCAGAATTTTAACACTCACTTGTACATTTAACATCAGTATATTCTTTATGTAGGTGAATGAATCCACATTTGCAATCGAAATATTTTGATGTGAACACAATAAACTTGTGACATTAGTATCACATCTTGGATTTGCAGTCGACAATGTCTAGTGTGTATGCATGCGCCAAAACACTATTTCAAAGCTTCAGAGGTCTGTGCGGGATTTTATTATTTCCTTGGAGTAAGGCTTAGGCGTTTCTAACAACACTGGGCTTGTCTGTGTGGTACGCACAGCGGGGCTGCCATGTCATGGAGACCATACATTCCTAATATGCAAATAGCGAATTTCTATTAAAACCGTCTTCAAGCAGAACTGTGTTTAATCTCTGGTGACCTGCCAGCCTGGAGTTGGTTTTGGGTCACACAAATAAGGTTTGGCTTGTATTTTTTTCTGTAACTGTGCCACACAGAAATGCAAAGCTATATCATATCGCCTTGGATCAGGGAAAGTGAGGTCTATATATATATTTGGAAATTCTAGCCTGTATGAAAATAAAGTGCAGACATGGCGTTGAGGATTTTATAGATTTTTTTAAACATAATAGATTATGACATCGAATATTTTTCATATATGCCAGCCATTATGTGTGACTTCAACTACATGAAAGGAATGTTAAATCTTACATTGTTTTAGCCTAGAAAAATAGACTCTTAGGGCCTCATTTATGAGAAATGAGGCATCGCTGAGTGAAAGCAGCGATGCGTGACTTCTCAGTGCGCACTCCTTGCGGCATACCTGATGCGTCATATTTAAAGTATGACGCATCATGTCGCAAGGAGTTACAGATACGTCAGTATTTTTGACGTATCTGTAAGCGCAAAAGTGACGCATTGCTGGAGTGTGTCACAAAAGTGACGCAACTCCAGCAATGTGTCCTTTCACATGGGGAAAGCCCCATGTGAAAGGGCTTGCGTCAGTCTTACTGCTGTGAGGCAGGCGTAAGATATTGACGCAACAGCGTCCTAAAAGTGACGCAGTGAAATCTCATAGATTTCACTGTGTCACTATTACGAGGCTTTTTGCGGGGGAACGCCCCCTCTGCGTATATTATACCTGAAGCTGGTATAATGTAGCGCAGGGGTTTACAAAGTGACGCATCTAAGCTTTGTCACTTTGTAAATAGTGCGCAACAGGAGGCATGTTTTACGCCGCCGATGCATCGGAAGCGCAAAACTGACGCGAGGCCTCATAAATTAGGCCCTTAGGGCCTATTTCAAAAGGTGCCCCAGGGGCGCTTTGTGTGCCCCTGGGGAATTCTGGTATTATAGAAGGGGGCATCCCAATACCAATAGCACTGGCGCACTTAAAGCACTAGCGCTACCTTCAGAGGGTCACCCTCATTTGCATAGGAGCGTGCGCTTTGCAAATAAAGGAATTCCTCTGCGCCCCTGCCATATTACAGACGTGGGCCCAGAGTCAAAGAACCCTGCAGGAGGCGCACTGTCAGTGTGACATTTAAAAGGTGACCCACTGTCAGCGCGCCTCACGAGAGCAGCCCTCTGCAATGGATCAAAGGGGACCCCCAAACATTCCCTTGCAGGCAGGTGCAGTCAGGCGGGTGCTGCCTGCACTGTGAAAACATGGAGCAGCTGCTCTATGTTTCCACATGAATTCGCTGCCCCCAGGACACCGCGAGTTTGCGGCTGCCCTGGGTGCAGCGCATAAACCATAATGGGGCGCATTATCACTGTTTGTGCCCGGGGTACCTTTTGACTTGGTGTGGTTTATGATTGACCTTTTAGTGGTGAAATATAACTGTTGAAGTTATTTTGGGTGATTATATGCCACAGTTCATTCTCATATGATTACATGCTTGCCATTGAAATGTATTGGATTGTGGTTAAATTATATATTATTTTTCTCAAACTTATCTTATAAATCACAATGCTGTGACTCTAACGGACTCCTGAGCACTGTACACGATTGTTTCCCAAACTACAGGCGGTTGTGAGCCGATTTTTGGTAGGTCGTGAAAGTTCAGGCTACAAATAACGATGAATGTTTAAATAGTTGGTCTGATTCCCAAAGGTAAACTTACACTTTTGTGTAAGTCTACTGTTTTTTGTATTCAGAAATGTAATAGTAAGCTTGAGACGGCAGAGACTCTGCAATTGGGATCGAGAACTCAACTCATAAAAAGATAGGCCCGTCCTATTTTTTTAGGTGCGGAGTTCTCTTCCCCAACTGCTGTGTTTCCGAAGTGATAAAGTTACTATTAAATCATAGCTTTTTAATTCTGAAAAAGAGTTTGTTTTCAATTATGAATCAGGCTCTCTGTATTTATTTTGTCACATTTGCTGTGCTTCAAAGGCGGAGTTCAAATGTCAGTCTATGTCTTCTCCCAAATTGCTACTTATGTTGATTAACATGTGGATTGGTGTTTACAAACTCCTCCCACTTTGGGGGAAAGAAAATTAAAGTGAATTATGTGACAATCGTGCTGTGGTACAGAAAGTGTGAAAGGAAAGGCTATATGATGTAAGTTTTTTTTATAGCACAACTAAATGTTAATACTTGTACACGAGCTGTACACATTCAGCAGATATTAAAGTAAAAATGAAGCACATTCTTTTGTAATTTTAAAGTGTGATGGAAAAAAAGGTTTTATAGGATCAAAACAAATCAAGACAATTTACTTGGTGATGCACAAAAGATAAATATTTACTAAAATCCAATTTCCACACGCTATCATTAGTGTGCATGATAGTTTTATCAATAAAACTGTATGTCTGGCAAATGTGCTGTCTGTAAATGACAGTGTGCTACAATTTGATGCATTAGTTACATTAAACAAAATTCACACCTCATGTCCATTAAAGCTAGGTGGGGGGGCCGAAGTTTGTCGTCGTAAAAAGGAAAGATTGATAGACATTGTGATACTTTCTTTGAGGTAAACTATATTAAAGAGGTATGAAATGAAATACCCCCAAAAGACTTTTGTGTACGTTTACTGTTTTTTGGTATTTTGTGTCTTTTGTATCTTTGTGTATTACTTTATATAAACATGTAAAATAATTATGTTGTTGAGAGAGAAAAAAAAAAAAAAAAAAAATCATCTTTGGTCTACTTGTACATACTTCCACTGTGCATCTATGTACCTTCCATGAACTTGGATCTGTGTGTCTGTTACTTTTCTCCTGAAAAAGCATATCCAATGCACTACCCTATTTCTCATCCTGTGCCTCTATCAATATTTTTAATCTACATATACTTACCTCCTTTATGTATCTATATACTTTCAATGTAATTAAAGATCTATATATTTATCACTTTCTTCACATTTAGCATTTCCAATGAACTACAATATTTCTCCGCCTATACTATACAATATATCTTCTAGCCTAACCTTCTGACTCATCTCAAACTTCTTCTACTACTCCCTCCAATGCACTACCCTATCTCTCATCCTATACATCTATCAATATATCCTCTATATCCACTCTCTCATTTATCCCAAACCCCATACCACTACTACGATTGCCAAAATAACCCTTTCAAGACTATCTCCTACTCTACCCCTCCTTGCATCATCTGACACCTCTTTTACTATACCGATCCCCTAAAACAAACCTTTCTAAACTCTTTCCTCTGAGTCCTCCCCTCCAAAACTCCTTTTTACTCATCCAAAAGCCTCCTCCTAATGCTAAGACCTAAAAATAAAAAAATTAAAAATTAAAAATCGTTCACTCTTTTATCCCTCCACTATCCTTTTCAATCGAAATTAACAGACTAGCATGTTCACTTCAAAAATTCCATATTAAACTATACTAATATACTACCCAAATAACTGAATAACATGTCCACTACTCAAATTACTTCATATTTTATTTTACTATACTAATTTTCAACAGTAATCCTTTATGGGTTCCTGAGTGGCATGCTGCTCGCCAGAAAAGCGAATGCAAATCTTTCTTCCCTTTTTATTCCTTTGCTATTCTTCTCACTCCAAGTAACTGACTAATATCCACCACTGAAATTACTTCATATTTCACCATATTAATTCACCACTAATCCTTTGTAGGCTTCCTGAATAGCATGCGTCAACAAGCGCTATATAAGTACACACCTCTGTCCTCCTCTATCCTTCTGCTATCATTCCAAATCCAAATAACTGACTAACCTATCCACCACTTAAAATGTACTTGCATGTTTCACTATACTAATTCAACACTAATCCTCTATGGGTCCCGGAGTAGCGTGCTACTCGCCGAAAAAGTGCTTTGACGCCTTGTCTGGGGTAGTAAGCACTATATAAATGCAATTACAATACAATTACAATATGTGCAGAGTTCTCTACCACAACTGCAGAATTTCCACAGTTATTATTAAATTGCAGTTTGTGAGCGACCCTCGACCCTGGTCACAGGCCAGGTCGCTCCCCCACCGCGTCAGCGCCACCCCTGCAGCCCCCTTGCTGCCTCTACTTTCCCGACGTTTTTTCTCCCGCCTCCCGCTCCTGCCTCCCCTGCAGCCCCGTCCCCCGTGCCTGATTGGACCCCCGCTCCCCCTCCCACCTGCTCCTCCCTCCCTCGCCCCTTCTTAAGGGAGGGCGCTGCGCACTAAGGGAGCGACCTTCGACCCTGGTCACAGGCCAGGTCGCTCCCCCACCGCCTCAGCACCACTCCTGCTGCCCCCTTTCCGCCTCTACTTTCCCGCCGTTTTTTTCTCCCATACCCCCGCTCCCGCCGGTGCCTCCCCTGTGGCCCCGCCCCCGTGCCTGATTGGACCCCTGCTCCCCCTCCCACCTGCTCCTCCCTCCCTTGCCCCGTCTTAATGGAGGCCACTGCGCGGCTGCGCAATGGACGCGTGCCAAAGGCAAGCCCGTCGAACTCTGGGAACTCCTCGACACAACAGCTCCAGACGTCGCCTTCCTCACGGAAACCTGGATCAACGCCTCCTCGGCCCCCGACATCGCCATAGCCATCCCGGACGGCTACAATATCACCCAGCAGGACCGCGTCAACAAAACCGGAGGAGTCGCCATCATCTACAGGAACACCATCAGCGTCACGACCAATGCCGAAGACACACTCACCGCCGCCGAACACCTACACTTCCAGATCCACACCGACCCCCAGACCACCCTCAGAGGAACCCTCATCTACCGACCCCAGGGCCCATGAACACAATTGAGCAAGACCATCGCCGACTTCATCAGCCCGCACGCCCTAGCCTCTTCAGAGTACATTCTCCTAGGGGACCTGAACTTCCACCTGGAGAAAAACAACGACATCAACACCACCACCCTGCTCAACAACCTCGCCAACCTCGGACTCAAGCAACTGGTGGACACGCCCACCCACCTCGCCGGCCACACACTCGACCCCATCTTTTCCGCCAGCAACCACGTCTCCTTCAGCCACTCCTCCGGACTACACTGGACCAAACACAGCTGCATCCACTTCACCTTCAAAAAGACCACCTCCCACCACCAGACACCACAGATCCCCCGCAGATGCTGGAGCAAAGTCGCCACAGACCAACTGACCGCATCGCGGAGCCAGAACCCACCTGCTGACACCCCCGACACCAACGACGCAACACACAACCTCGCACAGTGGATCACCAACTGCGCCTAAGACCTCGCCCCTCTGAAGAAACCCCCAGGCAAGACTAGCAACAGAAAAACCGCATGGTTCACAGACGCCCTCAAAATAGCAAAGAAATCATGCAGAACCCTCAAAAAAGCCTGGCGCCACAAGCGGACACAAGAAAACATGACAGCCCTCAAAAGCACCACCCGCGAATACCACCAGATGATCTGCACCACCAAAAGGACATCATTCAAAAAGCGGCTGGACAACAACGCCCACAACAGTAAGGAACTCTTCTGCATCGTCAAAGAGCTCTCCAATCCCAGCGCCAGCAACAACGACATCTCACCGTCACAAGACCTGTGCAACTCCCTCGCCACATTCTTCCACCGCAAGATCACAGACATACACGACAGCTTCGGACCCCAGACCCCACCCCCAACCACCAAACCAACTACCCCCACCTCCTGCCTCAACGCATGGACCCCCATCAGCACCGAAGACACCACCCGTGTCATGAACAGCATCCACTCCGGCTCCCCCTCCGACCCATGCCCTCATCATATCTTCAACAAAGCCAACACCATCATCGCACCCCACCTCCGGAACGTCATTAACAACTCCCTCACGTCAGCCACATTCCCAGAAAGCTGGAAACACACAGAAATCAACGCCCTACTGAAGAAACCAACAGCGGACCCCAAAGACCTCAATAACTTCTGCCCCATCTCTCTACTCCCCTTCCCGGCTAAAGTCATCGAGAAGACCGTAAACAAACAGCTGACAGCATTCCTCGAAGAAAACAACTCGCTCGACCCATCCCTGTCCGGATTCCGAGTCAACCACAGCACCGAGACCGCCCTCATCGCAGCCACCGATGACATCAGGACCCTGATGGACAACGGAGAGACAGCCGCCCTCATCCTCCTCGACCTCTCGGCAGCCTTTGACACCGTCTGCCACCACACCCTAATAATCCGCCTCTACACACTCCAAGGAAAGGCCCTAGACTGGATCACATCGTTCCTCTCCGACAGAACCCAGGGATTTCGCCTCCCACCCTTCCGCTCCGAGGCCTCCAAGATCATCTGCGGCATACCCCAGGGCTCCTCACTCAGCCCTACCCTCTTCAACATCTACATGAGCCCCCTCGCCGCCATCGCACGCAAACACAACATCAACATCATCTCTTACGCCGACAACACCCAACTGATACTCTCCCTCACCAAAGACCCCCTCACCGCCAAAGCCAACTTCCAGGACGGAATGAAAGATGTCGCAGAATGGATGAAGCTCAGCTGTCTGAAGCTCAACTCGGACAAGATGGAAGTCCTCATCCTCGGACAATCCCCATCCGCCTGGGACGACTTCTGGTGAACCACGCCGCTGAGCACCACACCGATACCCACAGACCACGCACGCAACCTGGGATTCATCCTGGACTCCTCCCTCACGATGACCAAGCAAGTCAACGCAGTCTCGTCCTCATGTTTCAACACCCTGCGCATGCTCCGAAAGATCTTCCGGTGGATCCCCACCGAAACCAGAAAGACGGTCACCCAGGCCCTCGTCACCAGCCTACTGAACTACGGAAATGCCCTGTAGGCAGGAACCACAGCCTAACTTCAGAAACGCCTTCAACGCTTACAGAACGCCTCCGCACGACTCATCCTCGACATCCCTCGCCACAGCCACATATCTGCCCACCTTAGAAACCTGCACTGGCTCCCCATCAGCAAGAGGATCACGGTCAGGCTGCTCACCCACGCACACAAAGCGCTCCACGACTCGGGCCCTGAATACCTCAACAACCGCCAGTTGTTCTACACTCCCACCCGCCAGCTCCGCTCCACCAGCCTCGCCCTCGCCACCGTCTCTCAGATTCGCAGAAATACCACCGGAGGAAGATCGTTCTCCTACCTGGCAGCCAAGACATGGAACTCCCTCCCCGCACACCTGCGACTGTCCCAGGACCATCTCACCTTCAGGAAACACCTCAAGACCTGGCAATTCGAGCAGTAGCGGCACCCCCCCCTCCTCCGTTTAGCACCTTGAGACTCTCACGGGTGAGTAGCGCGCTTTACAAATTGATTGATTGATTGATTGATTGATTAAACCTAATTGACAGACTGCAAAAAGAATGCTGTTGCCAAGCTCTTGATAAGTTACAACTCTGTGTCAAGGATTACTGACTTTGATTACGTGGGGCTAAAGCTAACACCTATTTCTTGGTCTATGCAAATTAGAAAGTGTAGCTTGAAATTACAATAGAATATATTTGCAATTCACAGTGGTCCTAAAACTTTTGTATAGGTTTACAACTGCAGAGACTTCACACTTGGGATGTTGAGGTCCGCTCATAACAATGATAGGGCAGATATGTGCAGAGTTCTCCACCCGACAGCGTTGTCCCCGCAGTCGTAAACTTACTTTTAACTTGTGGTTTGTGAATACCGAAATAAATATAAACTTACACAAAAGTGTAGGTTTACCTTTGTAAAACAGGCACAAAGTGTTCAAATCAATAAACTTTAGATCTATTACCTTGGCCCTTCAAATATATAATGTAACATATAATGGAGGTGCACTATATATTTAGACGTTCTCCGCCATATTGATCTTGTATAGCTCTTAAATAGTTTTTCAGTTTTTATGAAGTTATGATGAGTGTCCATATTATCACTTGCACTGTTGCTTGAGGGCTTTCTTTGAACTAATTACTTAATAATCCACACATCATGCTTAATTGACAGTTTCAGATATATTAATATAAGTTGAACATTTCCAATTATCTCATTCTGTTAAATGTATTTTTGAAATACTTTTTTATGGTTTTATTTGACCAAAATAAAAAAATTGATGACGATGATGACAATTTCTTTCAAAGTGAATATTGCTTCTGCCTTTTATCCATTTTGTCGCTTTAGAGTTGTTTTAATAATTACATTTTATTTTACTTTATTAATTTGGTTTGCAAATGTTTCCTATTCCTAATCTTAACGTTGTGTTTGCGCTGCTAATAATAGATTTACACTGAGAAATGCCTGTTGATTGTGTTATACTACTCAGAGAAAGCATTGTATTTCTCCTTTTACGTTTTAGGTTTTGTGGGAGTTCATCTACAGCTGATGCAAGACTGAGGTCTTTCTCTCTTATTCATCAATACAAGTCCACACAGCATGCTACTCAGTAATTGACCCCTTAAACTAAATTATACATTTTGATACAGAGGTCATCCTTGTTCTTGCTAAATATATATGTGTGGTGATGTTCAGGGGCAAGTGCTATCTTTCCTCTTCCCAGCTCAACAATCAACTACAGCAAAAGGCAAGGCAACTTTCAATATGCATATCCATCTTTAAGATTCTTATTTGAGGTTCTGCTGCTTTCCAGAGGTTAGGCATCTGGTGCCTCATTAGGTAGGATTTATATTGGAGTTCATTTGCCAGGATTGTATTTCAAGTGGTCTGTGATAGTCTTCCAGAGCATCACACAATGTCCAGGTCACTTAGTTGTGCACTGAGGAATAAAGTGTAGTCTTATAAATCAGGCAAAAGTGCATTTTTTCTAAAGGATCTAGTTAACACAGAATTATCTGTGCTCTGCATTTGTTCTAGAAAAAGAATTCAATCTGTGATTTATTTTGCCTTTGATGCTTTTGTTACAGGGATCTGCATAGTCACAGAACTATGCTCGGGATCATAGAACCTTAGTAGGCAGGGACTGAGTCATCCTACTACCTGAGTACCCATGAGCCCGGGACTAAGTAGCTATAGTGTCTCCCTTCCCCTTCTACTCACTCGCAGAGTAACAAGTGATTAGACATCACAGAACACAACACTACCGACCCTCTCAGGAATTGCGGTTGCATGACACACCCTTTCGCTGTCACACTCGTACTAGTCCACATTAAGATCTGACAGAGGCACAAGAAAAGTTTCAAAAGTTTATTTTAACTATTGTGCTCTAATATGCAGTATACGAGTCACAATGAGTTAGAAAATGCCTAACACAAATACGGTCAGCATAGTAAGTAGTCCATAATCATAAAAGGAACTGTCATTATATTATAAGACAGGGTAGTTTAACCCCCTCCCCTTCTACAGAAGCAAAGTGATTATATAGCAGAAGGTCTCTGGGTGTTTGCTGCAGAGCCCGTACCTTAGCATGCATAGGTGAAAGTTCTACATCACAGTTGCTGTCATGATCTTTGCCCTGGATGGACACGTCTCCAAGTGTGTTGATACCTATTCTGTACATAGCTCTATGACAAAGTATGTGTTCCTAAACAGCAGCTGCATTTGTGTGTTTTGTCTAGGTTCTGAGGCCTGACCAGAGCAAAACAACAAGGGGCATTGTTGTCTGACCTTGTCTACAGTGTACAGACTAAATACTAGGAAAGAACAGAATGTGAAAACAATGGCAGGTTCTGTGTGAAAGTACAGTGTGGCACAAAGCAAAATACATGTGTAGTAATGTGTGTAAAGCAGAGGGCAGTCTGCAGCGTGCTCATACTAACATAGAGAAAACGTCAAAGTCCTGCACAAGACTCATGATACTTTGCAAGTTGAATGACCATAGATACTTTCATGTCGCGGAAGGCCAACATGTTCTGCATAGTTTATCCATCTGAGTAATCATCATGAAAAAAAAACGTTTTGGTCCTGATGGCTGATCATGAATTTCCAATCAATAAGCATGGATTTTTGACTGCTTATTATATAGTAAGAACTAGCAACTTAATTCAATTGTTGACTCATTTATTAATTAAAAGAATAGCTATAGTGTAAAATTCCCTATATGTATACTAGAGCAACTAACATTGCATATTATAAAAAGTACATTAAACTGTGACTAAATACTTTTTCCCTATCTCCCTTTTTGAGTCTCAAAACCAGGCATTCACTACAATGCATTTCAATAGGACAACAATGACAGTCTTAGAACCCCCCAAACAACCAGCAGGGATGCTTCTTGTTACCTTCCATCTGTATAGCACCAGTGTTAGAAATGGCATTTCTGGTTGGCTAAGGCTTGCGCCAAAGCCAGTCCAAAACCACCACTCTAGTCAGGGCAAGGGAGTTACACGCCAAGAATAACCCCATCTCACCCCTTTGGCAATGTGACACGAGCAGTAAGGCAAACAAAAGAAACTCCACACAAGGTTATATACAAAATAGCCTTTGTATTCTCAAAACACACCAGATAGTAATCACACAATATACATGGTGCCAACTGGCACGGGCAATATTTACAAGGGATTATTTACACATTGACAGGGCCACATGGACCACTGTCAGCATCTGCACTTGGTAAAGAAATAGTACAATAGATAACTTGGTAAAAGTAAGATTATTATTATTATTATTATTCCATTTGTACAGCGCACAGCTACCCGAAGGTTTCCCGGCGCTAGAGAACGCAGAAGTAAGAAGGCTAGGGTAAATAGAGTGTGATGGAAACTACTGATTAAAGAGCCAGGTTTTTAAGTCCTTGCGGAATTTAAGGTAGTGTTGTTCAGAACATAGGTGATTAGGGAGCGAGTTCCAGAGTGAGGGAGCCAGGTAGGAAAAGGGGCGACCACCCCTTCCGGCCCGTCTGATCATGGGGACTTGGAACTTGTGCTGACAGGAGGATCGGAGAAGGCGGGGGGCGATAGTGGTGCACTAAGGACTTTAGGTAATGGGGGGCTGTACCGGAATTGATTTTATGCATGTAGCATAGGGCTTTGAATTTGGCACGACTGTCAATACGGAGCCAGTGAAGGTCAGGTAGTGAGGCTGAGGTAGAAGTTTTGTTGGGGAGTTTACAAAGTAATCTAGCGGCCGAGTTCTGTACAACCTGTAGCTTGCGTAGCACTTCCTTGTTTGCGCCCAAGTACAGAACATTGCCGTAGTCCAATTTGGACATTATCAGGGCTTTTACTACAGTTTTTTGGGTGGGCAGAGGTAGCATCCAGAGGATTTTATGGAGCCATTTGAGAATTGCAAAGCAAGTTGAAGCAATTTTGACCACTTGTTGCTTCATTGTCAGTTGGTCGTTGACAATGACCCCAAGATTGCGGGCAGATTGGGAAGGGGGCGGGGGTGAGCCCATCTGTGAAGGCCAGTGGTGGGGGCCCCAGAGGGTTTTGTTATTACTGAAAAGGAGAAGTTCTGTTTTTTCGCCGTTAAGTTTTAATTTGTTGGCTTGCATCCATTTGGCTATGTCTGTTAGTCCAGATCGAAGTGCTGATGTGTTGGAGGTTGTGTTAGAGGAGAGTGAGAAGATGAGCTGAGTGTCATCTGTGTAGGAGTAAATAGTGAGCCCAGCTTGCTCAGCTATTGAAGCCAGGGGGCCAACGTATATATTGAAGAGCAGGGGTCTCAGTATGGAGCCCTGGGGGACTCCATACTGTGATACATGAGTTTTGGAATTGGCGGAGAAGGAGAAAACTTGGAATGTCCTGTTAAATAGAAAGCTGGATAGCCACTTAAGTGCTAGGCCAGTAATCCCACATGAATGGAGGGTGTTAAGGAGGATGGAATGGGAAACAGTGTCGAACGCGGCACTTAGATCAAGTAAAATAAGTGCCACGGTTTCTCCTTTGTCGACCTGTTGGCGGATGATTTCAGTAACACCCAGAAGTGTAGATTCCATCGAGAATCCTGCCCTGAAAAATGTAAATGTAAATGTCGGAATTTGTAAAGCGCACAGCTACCTCCACCGGAGGTGTCCCGGCGCTGTCCGTATACCGCTTAGGAACCCTTCCTGGCTTTCCTGGGAAATGTCCACTCCTGGGAACCCTCCAGGTGCAGCCAGGCATCCCAGCGCTTTTGGGGACGTTCTGGAGACTAAGCAAGCTATTGCCCAGAGTTGCAGCGTGGGACCCATGATCAGAACAGGCACTGAGGCGAGAATATCCAGTCAGGGGAATTAATGAGCCGGAGACCCGCTGAGACGGGAATCGAACCGTGGTCCCTGGCCAGAGCTCTGCATCAAGGTCTGCCTGCTCTAACCATTGAGCCACACTTCTCCAGACTGGGATGTATGAAACCAGACTGGGATGTATGTAGTAGATTTTGTGATTCCGTGAAATATGAGAGCTGAATGTTTATATGTATCTCTAAGATTTTGGAAAGGACTGGGAGAAGAGAGATGGGGCGAAAATTAGCTGGTACCTCTGGATCGGCGTTAGCTTTTTTTAACAAGGGCACAATCATGGCATGCTTCCAGGCTGCCGGGACCGTAGCTTCAGTTAAGGAAGTATTAGTAGCTCCATGATTAGGTTGAGTGTGGAGTTATCTAGTGTTTGGAGTACCGGGGGGGGGGAAGCGGATTCTTAGGGGACCCTGATTTAATGCTGCTAAGGATGTCAAGTGGGGTCCATTTATCTAGACAGGTTTCACTGTTGGCTGGGATGATTTCCTGGGGAAGGAGTTGTTTTGGGAGTTTATCAGATTCAGGGTTTATAGTCGTATTTGTTTGTTTATCAAAGTCAGCATAAATATTGTCAATTTTGTTGACAAAGAAATCAGCTAAGGTGTTACATTGCTTAGTGTCCAGGCACGGGGGTTTGGGCTGACAGGTGGCACCTGAAAGTTCCTTGACAACTTTGAAAAGTGCTTTTGGGCGGTTTTGTGCATGTAAAACGGTAGCTCTGCCCGGGTGATGTTGCACAGTGAATGATATTTATTAGGGCAGATTTGTATAGTGATTTAGTTTTAGGATCGTAGTATTTGCGCCAGCGCCTCTCTAAGTTTTTGCAGTTTGTCTTTTCAAGTTTGAGTTTTTCAGTGAACCATGGGGAGGGTGGGTAGTGGTGATTATATTTATTCTTGGTCGGAGGTAAACATGCATCAATGGTAGAGCTGAGCCATTTATGAATTAACGCGTCATCATTCAACTTGGTGATAGAGGTTACTGGCCTAGAGTTTTCTAAATAAAGGTTACATTTGTTTAGATCCAGATCTTTCCAATTTCTGCAGTTCCTAGGCCCTGGTGGATATGCGGGGTTCTTAGAAGGTAGTTTAGGTTTAATTTGGAATTCGACCAGGAAGTGATCGGGCCAAAGGATAGGAGTAGCAGGTTTACATAAGACATTGGTAAGGTTAGAAAAAAAAGGGTTGAGTAAGTTTCCTGCTTTATGCCTGGGGCCAGAGTTATGAAGAGTGACAATCATAGCAGACCATAATAGACCAGATAGGCCATAAAACGTACAACCAGTAAACACTGGTAATCACTGTATTTTGCAACAGTCTGTGACATGAAATCCATCATGCACAGTATCCCACGAGTCTAACTACCTTAGACCCTAACCACCTAAGTAAACATTACACTAGGGGCGTAAATCACACAGGGAAGTATAATCTCCCTAACACAAACCTAAACAGGTAAAACGACCTCCTATGCATAAACCATATCTAGAGGTATCAAAACAGGGTGTGCAAAACATACTATACACCATACATTTCCTGGCACCCAAAAGCATTAGCACATAAATCACATTAGGGCCTGGCGCCCTATAGAAGTAACCGTCCCCCTGGCCAACTGGCCATCTATCAAGGGGGCTCACATGCCCTATGTCCAGAGAGTCAGGGCTGCTGCCTAAGCAGCAAAAGTCAAGGTGGCGCCACTGCACCAAAACCTAAACGTTGCAGCTGCCCAATACTTGCTGGGCAGCTGAGAACAATAACATGGGGCCTAAACGCTGCAGCTGGCACTAAGTGCTGCGCAGCAGTGGAAGGCCAAGGTAGGGGCGAAGGAGTGCGTCCCACTCATGAGTCCAAAAGCACATGTCCCCTGAAATAAAGAAGAACCTAAACGGTCCAGCTGCCCACTACTTGCTGGGCAGCTGTAAATCAGCAAAACTGTGGCATGGGCTCTCACTGGCCCTCAGAGCAACTTGCCACATGTTGGAGCCCTCTAAGCTCTAGAACAAATAATGCGCACATTGGAGCCCTCTGGCTCTAGGAATAGTGGTAGCCAAAAGCATGGAAGCCCTACAGGGCTCAGTGGAACAAATGAGGCCCCAAGCCCCTCACTTTGACTTTAAATAAATCAGGGCCAAAGCAGAATTGCCCCAGTGGAGCACACAGGCTCCGTAGATAATCAACTATATCCCCAACCGTTGGAGCGGCCCACTGAGCACACAGGTCGCTTTGACTCTGTACCCTCGGGCTCGGGAAACACCTATGGGGCCTGGAACTGACCCCGGGCCACTCTGGCCCTGCAAGTAACAAATGCGCTAAACTGGTGAAGTGGCCCGCTACGGCGGGGGCCCACTCAAGAAAAAGGAATCCGGTGTTGTGCCTCTCCAGGCACCATGATGTGCACCCATGTGGCCTCCCCTTCCTCCCTCAGCCGTCTCAGCTTACCGGCTCTTGGTGGGAGGAAGGCTTCTCATCGTGGATGCGGTAGGGGAAGGAAACCGGCTACTCTCCTTCACCCGGGCCCCCTCCTGGGACCCGGGACTCTTCTCTGCTGGCGGCTGCCACCGCGGGTCTCTCTCTCTCCTTCGGGGTAGCTCTGTAGTGCTACCGGCACTGCCTCCTTGACTCGCATGGCTTCCTCCAATCACAGCGCGGCGGCGAGCAGTAGGACTTCCCTTCCAAACCGGAAGTCCCACCCGCCGCCAGGCACTACGGTGCCTGACTTCTTGTAGGCCCGCGGCTGCGGCGATGAACTCTCGGGGGCAAAAACGAGGGGTAGGCTCCCTTGAGACCAAAAAAGTTAGCATGCGGAGTGGGCACCTGCTAGGACTCCGATAAGCGGGGTGTGCACCCGCAGTTATTTATAACATAAACACGAAGACGCAGGGTGGGCACCTGCGCACTGAAGGCACAAAGGGGGAATCCCTCACGCTGGGATTCCCTCCAACAGGACACCCAGCACAGCGCTGCATTGAGCCACGCATTCCTCCTCAGCTGGACAAGTTCAAAAAGAAAGATAGAGTGCTCCTCAGGTGCAGGAAGGCTGTAGCGAGCCTGGGCAAAATCAAAGCAATCAAAAAGGTCCCAGCAGTCCTGGAGGCATAAAGGTGGAGCAGAACAGCTCCTGGGAATAGCAAGAAAGGCAGCAAGGGGTCCCAGAAAAAGAAGTCCTCCAGGCATCCTGGGGCTGGGCAGGGCCCAGGGAGGCAAGCCTTCCCCTGGACCCCAGCAGCAGCACGCCCCTGGTAGATTCGAGTATCAAAACAATAACATTTTCATGGGGTCACAGCCCCTTATTTTATACACAAAATCTTTTGTCTCCAAAGGTGCAGGCAAGGGGCGAACCAGGTGCAACTGGTTCTGGAGCACTTTGTTTTGCTCAGCCCCTCTGCCTATTCACAGGATGGGTCAGGGACATCAGACACACCACAGGGGTGGAGCCAGCATTGTGGAGGTAAGGCCCACCCCTATTCAGGTCCCAGGTGCAATTCTTCCCTGCCATCAACATGCAGGTCTCCCCATTCACCACCGGGCAGACACATTCTGACTCCTGGAGCCAGGCACACCAGCCAGCTCCAGTCAATCACAAGCCAGACAGTCAATATACATTCACTGCACAGACATGCCAACTTCTAAAAGTGGCACTTCTCCACTAGACACAATAAATCTGCGCACATCATCGAGCAGCATTTAATCTCACGAGTTCGCACATACCAAACTCGCCCCTGCACTCCCCACCACACATCAGGAACTACCATGGACACACATATTCCCCATGCATTCCTATGGGAGGGCAGGCCAATCTCACCACACACACTCAGAAAGCGCACGCACTTTACACTGGGCCACAGTGCTAAAGTGCTCAGAGACCAGAAATCACTAACATCATTTCGTTATTAAAGGCAAAAAGTTCAGGGGTGAACCTTCCAAAAGGGCCAAGTCCAACAACCATGAAAAACAAACCAACTAACACATTTTTTTAAAATTTTCAAATCATAAATTAAGAGTCTGATTTACAATAGCACTATTTCCAAAGGGGAGGGTACTCCCAGTTAGCTATTGATCAGGGCGGAATAACATTACCATGGTATGGTGATTGTGTACAATAGGACATATTGAAAGATATGAAACTAAAAAGTGGCAGAAAGGAATATTTACGATCCTATGACTACTTAAATATTTGATCTATTTCATTGTGGAATTGATTGATTTCATCATTTGTTTTAACTAAGTCTTACAAGTGAAGCATTGTCCATTCACTGATGAATAGATGGCTGTCAAATAAAACTGGCACTGGACGTTTATCAGGATTTTCTTTAGATTCTGCCTATACATCTCTAAGAATACTACAGTCAAGATTTACAGTCCTTCAACCTAGGGAGTGCTGCATGAAAAATGTTAATGCTATGTTGTGTGATGCACACAAAGCAGGGTAATACTACACTTAATCAGAGCTGTCTGCTTGCACTGTTGTGCAAAGGCAAGCCTGCACTGTCTAGTGTAACCTTGGAACTGAAGGTACACCATCTAGTAGAAATTCCTACTTTAGACGACAGCACATGTTATATGTTGATATATTGGGTAATATATCACTTAAAACCTTGCTTGTCAATGTTTTAGTTTGGGGTTAGGATTTTGGACAAAACCAGATCATGTTATTTTAGTACATCTGGCTTTCCACCAAACCTTAGGATTTTGTGTGGCACACTCCATACTTTCCCATTTCCATACATTAGTTTGGGTGACAATAAGGGGTTTGAGCACAAAGCCAGGGTCAACTTTCAGTGCACATGAAAGTTCATCCATCACTGTTTGTCGTGCTTTGCATTGCTTAGCGTCACTTGAGTGCCAGTGCAAACTAACTAAATCTATGCCAACTTGAGTAATAGCTATTAGGTATTCATAGTTGTTTATAAAAACGATTTCTTGCATATGCATCAAAGGTAGGCAGTTTAAAATTGTGCCAGCAAAAATAAAAAAACTGTCCTTAATTGTAAAAATATTTATAACATTGTGTTAGACCTGACAGCCTTAGGGTGGTCTTCCCCCAACTTTATTCCTGCCTCCATCCATTTTCTGACCTTGTTTTTGCTGGTTTTAGGACTGCTGACCCGTGCTTAAGTATTTGTGCGCTCTCCCCTAAACATGATAACATTGGCTTTACCTCAAAAGGCTTATTTAATTTACTTATAATTTCCTTGTAAAGCGCACTGCATGTGCCCAGGGCCTGTAAATGAAATAATACTAATGGGCCTGCATTACTAATTGTTCCACCCATATAAGTAGCCCTCTAACCATGGCTTAGGCCTAACATTGCAGAGCCTGTATGTGCAGTTTTACACTGTCACTTCCACCTGGCAAGATAAACCTCTTGCTAGGCCTAAACCTTCCCTTTTTATGCATGTATGATCCACAGGGCAGGGTGCAATGTATTTAAAAGGTAGGACAAGTACCTTTAAGTTTTACATTTCTTGGTACTGAAACATTTCCAATTTCATTTTTCACTAGTGTAAGGCCTATCTCTTCAATAGGATAACATTGGTGGGGGAGTGGTGCTGCCCCCTCTCCTATTACTATAATTTTGTTTAAAGGACTGGGTCCTGGGTAATGTGGTCCTTGGGTCCAAAATCAGTCCAGGGAGGGGGGCCGTGCAGCCCTCTCCCCCATTTGTAACTGAGAGGGTCTCGGGGGAAGGGTCCCCAGGGACAAAATCAGCCTGGGGAGGGGTGCCAACCCTTATAAAAGAAAAGAAAAAAGGTAGATCCTTGGGGAAGTTGCCGGGGCCCCGGCCCCTTTCCCAACCACTCTGCAAAGGGGCCTCCTGGCATACAACTTGTTGGGGGATGAAGTCCCCTTGACTGGTGAGGGTTCTTGGGGGCCAACAAACCCTCTTGTTCCCTCCAGTAAATCCCACACAGCAGGATTGATGAAAGGTCATCTGAGGCCCGTCCCCTTTCTCCACCACTCTGCAAATGTGCCTCCTGGTGCACTACTGGTTTAGGGATGAAGTCATTTTGCTGCAAGGACCCTTGGGGGCTACAATACCCTCCTTTTACCTACAAAAAGTCCCACACAGTGGGATTGCTGAGAGTTCATCCAGGGCCCTCCCATGTTTTCTGCCACTCTACAAACATGGCTCCTGGTGCACTTCTAGTTGGGTATGAACTCTACTTATGGATGCTGAGGGTCCTTTGGGGCCAACGACTCCTCCTGTTACCTCAAGTAAGTCCCACACAGTGGGGTTGCTGACTGCTAGTAGCTTGTTGGAGGCCACATCCCCTTTCTCCATCACTCTGAAACCAAGCCTCCTGGCACATTACTGGTTGGGGGATGAAGTCCCTTGGATGCTGAGGGTCCTTGGAGGCCAAGACGCCTTTCTATTACCAGCAGTAAACCGCTGAGAGCTGGTCAGAGGCCCCATGCCATTTTTTCACCACTCTGCAAACATGCCTAGTAGTTAAAAAAAACATTGAAATTAACTTAAAAAACCAAAGGGTACAGGGACATGTCAATTAGGAAATAGTTTTTGAAATGTTTTTAAAATTCAGTGAACAGGGTCACAGGGTTGTTATAGTTAGGAAATAGAAATATTAAAAAATAGAAATTCACTGAAAAAAACAAAGGTTACAGCTACGTTATAGCTAGGCTCAGATTTCACTTGTGTAAAACAATTGAAATTCAGCAGTTATGGTAACCTGAGCTAACTATAACTTATGCCCCGGCAATGCACTGCTTATGACCTTACACATTACATCACTCATGACATATCAAATGACATCACTGATGACATCAGTGGTCGAAGGTGACGTGGGAGCCTGTGAAGAAGAGGGGCAGCGTGGGTGGCTGTGGTGACGAGTTGTCTGAGGCCGAGGTTGGCGAAGTTGTCGATCAGGATGGCGGAGTTGGCGTTGTTGTTGTTCTCGAGGTGGAAGTTCAGGTCCCCGAGGAGGATGTAGTCCGTGGAGGTGAGTGCGTGGGTGCTGGCGAGGTCGGCGATGGAGTCACTGAACTGAGCCCGGGGTCTGGGGGGTCTGTAGATGAGTGTTCCTCTGAGGGTGGTGTTGGGGTCGGTGTGGATCGGAAGTGCAGGTGTTCGAATGTGTTGAGGGTGTCATCTGCGTGGATGGCGACCTTGAGGGTGGACTTGTGGACGATGGCTATTCCTCCTCTGATTACGTTGGCGCGATCCCTGCGGATGATTTGTAGCCGTCCGGGATGGCTATGGCGATGTCGGTTGCCGAGGAGTCATTCCACCAGGTCTCGGTCAGGAAGGCCACGTCTGGGGTGGAGGTGTCGATCAGATCCCAGAGCTCGACGGCGTGTCTGTGCCTGGGTGGGTGTGTGGGTCTATAAGTGCATGTGTGAGTGCTTGTGTGCATCTGATGATGTGTGAGCGGTGCTATGGAGTTTGGGCACTTGCATACTTGGGGTATTTAAAAGGGAGCACCATTGCCCCCTGCTCTTATGAGGAAATGACAAAAAAGAACACAGTCACTACAGATCAGATTGGACTCCATTAGTTCAATAATGCATTCACCTCCATTAAGGATTTCAGATTGCTTTTCAATGTGGAATACGAGAGGAAACATATTTGATTTGCCTTTGCCAAGCCCAAGAAGTTATGAATGTTTGTGCTTTACTGCAGTGGAGCTTTAGCTGGGCACCTACTATGCTTATATATGTGCTTCCCATTGAGGCTGAAATGTGCACCAGGGCCAGAATGGAACCCATTTGTTCACAGAAGAGTCCCCAGTTTTGCTAAAATGTTTTACATACTGGAGTACTTTCATCTGGTTAATTAGTAAGTACTACCTCGTCAGGTAAATGTCTCATGCATATTCTGTGCTACAGCTGTGTACAGGACCATGGGGTAATGTCTCCAGTGACCTTGTGTGTATGTAATTTTGGCACTGTGATTGTTCCTCAAGTATCTTCATCCAGAAATCTGTGATAACATGAATACTCCTGTGTGGGAGCAATCCTTTTGTTGGTTTCCCTGCCCACATGACAGCGGGCGAGGAGACAGATGAAAACTTTGCTCCCTGAATGGAGCAGATTAAATGTATGCTCTGACTGAGAGGAAACTGTCAGAGCTCCTGCCAAGTCAGAGCAAAGAGCTATGTCCCAGGGATGGGCACCCCGGGACATAGGGAGCTGGCCAAGGGGTGTGGGAGTCCTCAAGGCCACTATTGGTTCCAGGAGAGAGGCCTAGCAGCCCCACTCCTTCTGTGTTTATGTTTATGTTTATGCACTAGCACTGGGGAGGTGGAAGTCCCTGGGGCTGTATATGGCTCAGTGGGATGCATGGCATATTTCATAGGCCCTAGGGAGGTGGTGGTTCCTGCAGCCCCTATTTAGCTAGCTATTGTATTACCCTGGGAGGTGGTGGTCTCAGAGGCTTCTAAGAAGCCCAGTAGAGGGTCTGCGCCAACCCCATCCATTTATACAAATAAAGCCCCGGGGAGGTGGTGGTCCTCAGGGCTCAAAGACCCTTAGGAGGTAGGACCTGTGCTTCCCCCTCCTTTTTAAAAAAAAAAGCCACCAGGAACTGGCCCACCTGGGGCTCTTTTTTAAACAAGCACGGAAGCATGTGCATGGTTTTTAAAAAATAAATGTCACCAGAGTGCGGATCCATCACAAATTTTGGCATAGCTATTTTATTTTAATGCTTTTTGCCATGGGGGTCCCACAGTGACCCCAGGACCAGGGCTAGGGATCAGGATATTTCTACCTTTCTTTTTTTTAGCATTGTTTTTTGGGACTCAGCTGAAGAAGAGTCCCAAGGTGGCTTCCTGCTTGAAGTGTTGGCAGTCAAACATATATCAGCCTAGGGACTGTTGGTTACTCTGTGGATCTGGACCTCTAGATATACACATGTGTTTTTCTTTAATATCTGACCAACTACTAAACGGATTTACACCAAATAACAAAAAGCACTATTTCTGGATCAAGAGCTACCTTTCTGCCAAATTTGGTTTAATTCTGTCCAGCGGTTCGGGCTGTAGTCGTGTTCAAAATCTCTATGGGAATTACCATGGGAAGCACACTTTTTTTTACCCTTCTTTTTCTCTGCCCCTCTTGACAGATTCCAAGAGCAACTAGAATCAATAGGGCACTTTTTTCTAACATTTCATGAAGATTCTTCAAACTGTGGCAAATATATAGGCAAGTTAAACAACCCTTAAGAAACCTGGTCCTACATATACCTAACTATTGGCAGCTACACACATTCACATTACTTATTACACAAATTCTGTTTGTCTGGTCGTCATCCCACGTGCTCCTATCACAATGTGCGGGAAAACAAGAACCCCCCAAAAATCTGCAGACATTCATTTGTCTTGCATCAAAAATAAGCGCTTTTGGCCACAATGGTGTTTTGTCAGAAATATAATTATTATTGGCAGCAAAATGGACCCAATGCATTTTGGCTTGTAACTTGATCCTTGCTCGTGGATGGGCGTTATTTTTCAACAAGCAACTTTAATAGGGAAGGTGCACTTGTGGTAACAGGGTAAACAACATTGAAAAAATACTGCATACTTTACTCCATTCCTTAATTTGTAATTTCTAAACTTCATACTGAGTTACTGCTATTTAAAAAATATATATACATGTATTTTATGCATTTATATATGTATACAAATGTATATATATCAGCACTCTGAGAACTTTTGCACCATTGAAACACTGATGCACTTTGCTTGTACTGATACTTACCTTGTAGTGCAATATGGGCCAGAGAGGAATTGGACTACAACCCATGCGAGCCCACTGCTGTGAATATTTATCTATGATTAAGGCCAATAAGGCCAAAACGAGTCAGAGCTTTACAAGTTTTGCCATCCTGTGATACAATAAAGTAAAATGTATCCTACTCAAGCTGTGCTTTGTTAATTCTTTTTCTTGTTGATGGCAATGCAGCATGATGCTCTGTTGTTCCTGTGGTTCACCGAGCAGGGTCGGAGGCATCCACGTATGGAGAAACATATATGGATATAAATAAATTATATATATATATATATATATATATATATATATATATATATATATATATATATATATATATATTTTCGTGCAAAATCATAGAAATTCCCCCGTTATAGTTAGTTTAGCTAACTGTAACTCGTGCCCCCGCAATGCACTGCTGATGATGTCACATATTACATCATTCATGACATGGTCAGTAACATCACTGATGACATCACTTATGACATCTCAAATGACATCACTGATGACATCATCCCGTGACTGTGTGTTTCTGTAGAGTTTAAATATGTTTTATATACAGTACAACCACTTCATTGTGGGCTTTGTCTATCTCTCTGTGAGTTAATGTGTACTTGCAAGATGGCAGACACTGGGGAATGTTGTATGAACCTATCACAACTGCCACATTTCTCTATGTGCCACGCAGACCAGACAACATATATTTTTCAAATACACTCACAAACATTGGCTGCACAACATTCTTCCGTGTGGCATTGTGGGGCTGGGTGGGAGGAGGGGTATACGGTTCACAAATATACAACAATCACTCAAACATCAGTTAGTCATAGTTCTTTGCCACAAAATGGCACTAAGGCAGAGGTCTTAAAACTTTTGGATGTCAAGAC
This sequence comes from Lissotriton helveticus, assembly GCF_964261635.1. Classification (NCBI taxonomy): domain Eukaryota; kingdom Metazoa; phylum Chordata; class Amphibia; order Caudata; family Salamandridae; genus Lissotriton; species Lissotriton helveticus. The sequence goes on from NC_136067.1 coordinate 657,771,901, forward strand.
CCCCTGTCAAAATTTCCAGGCGTGAGGAACCCGTCCTGACAAATTTCTAGAACTTGGTACTCCTCATCACCGACAACCACAAACGTCCCCAGTCCACCTGGCAAATCCTTTTGTATGGTGGGGAAATATTTTTAAACAGTGTTTAGCAAAATAAAGGTTTATGGGTGATTGTAGTTCAGAGTCACAGGCTTACTACACCGTTAAAAAAAAAGTCTCCAAAAAGAATTGCTCAAAAATGCACAACAGTACTTTATTTTTCCTAAACAAAACATAATTTGACAAAACTTGATAACACATTTAGGAACTAATGTGATGGGCGTGCTTGTGTTTCTCCAGAGAGACTGTCAATTTGTGGATGTATGTTTCCTACTGCCATCCTCAGGTTATGTTCCACCTCAAGTCTTGAATGGTACTTAGGGGATATTCACAAGGACTTATCTCCGTTTTATCCCCATCTTAACGCATCAAAAGTGGAAATAGATTTAACACTCTATTCACAAGCTGGTGCAAACTGCAGACATCGCCTGTATTCCAGCGATAAATGCCCCCAAAACTTATCTCCACGGTGGACACCACCAACTAACCCTAATGAGATGCAGAGTAGGCGTACCCATGCAAAAACACATGAAAAAACCACAACACCACTTTCATAACGAAATGCAAGATCTGCGATACAAATCACAACCATGCGATAAGCCACAGTAGCAGCAAGTACTTAACACCTGCCTCCTGCAGGTGTAAAGCCGGACGACTACCTGCAGTAGGCACAGATCCCCACATACAGCCACACCCAAAGAACAAAAAACGCCATGGAGCTACTCATCAAGCAGCTCGAAGCCCCTACAGGGCCACAACACCCACTGCCACCACCCCCAGGACCGCCACCCCCCCAGGGCCCGGACCACCCGCCCCCAGACCACCACAGAGGCAGCGCGGAGTAAGACTGCGGACCTACCAAAAATGCACCAGTCTCACAGACCTAAATTCCGAGAAATTCATTGCCCACTACATGCTCAAAAGGACAACCATCATCCGCATCATGTCCTACCTCGCCCATAGGTTGACGGTCCCAACACAGCGGAGAACCAACATCCCTCCGCAGACAAAGCTGCTGGCTGTGCTGCACCTGTTGGCCTCTGGCACCTTCCAACCAACAACTGCCAGAGTAGGAGGAGTCTCGCAGCCAGCCCTATCAAAGTTCTTCACACCTGTCCTAGATGCCAACCTCAGTTTCACACCCCAGTACATTCACTTCCCCCACACTGCGCAGGAACAACAGGAGACCAAGCAAGGCTGCTACGCCATAGCCGGATTCCTGGCTGTGTTGGGGGCAATAGACTGCACACATGTCCTACTTGTGCCCCCTGCGAATACAGCACACCACTACCTTAACAGAAAGCACACGCATTCTATCAATGTGAAGGCAATAGTGGACCACCGGGGACTCTCCACCAATGTCGTCGCAAACTACCAAGGCAGTGTGCATGATTCCAACATTTTCTGACATTCCATCATCAAGCAGTGCTTCCAGGGTGGCACATATGGAACTGGACTGCTCGTTGATAAGTGCCAAATCAACACACCACACACCTCAAAGCCACCATCACACATCGCACAATTGTGAGAATGCACACGTGACCAAACCACATATGACATGGCACTCAACATGCCCACCTACCTGACATGACAACACCACTCCATGGTGATCCTGGCCTACCCCTGCACACAATACAGCCATATCATGGCACCACAGCCACACAACAGCTAAACGTGTGTTGATGCGGAATGCAGTCATGTGCGAAGGATGCAAGTGACCCATGAATGGCAATGTACAAAATGACAAGTGAGGCACGGATGTGCAGGACAGACATGGGTAGGCAAACTACTGCTATGTCAATGCAGACCACACAACTGCTGGTGACTGGAGAGCAGCTAACAGTGGACGCAACCATGTCACACCAGGCCGGGGCTCAGATAGTGGAAAAGTCACTCCCCCCCCCTGTGTGTGTGAGTGTAGTGGGTGGCCAGGGCTGCGCAGGGGTGTGAACAAAAGCACCGTGGCACACAGCGCGGTTCTCTCCCAGAAAGGCCAGCGTCACTAACAGGGCGGCGCCTCGCAGTCCGTCACGAGGCCCATGCCATGCAGCAGGCCTGCAACCCTGTGAGCCTGCTGCATCACAGGACTCTGATACCCAGATTAGGCCTTCCTGCATCAGCGCCCCAAGGCCACACCGCTCACCTGCCGACACCGCTGTGTGTCAAAGAGGGCCCACCACGAGCTGGGGCAAGCTGCACGCCCCAGTCCCTCAAGCCCTGCAGCCTCACCAGACCATCACTGCCCTCCACAACGGTGGCCCACATTACTCCTTTCTCGTTGACATACTCCACCGGTGTCCCCTTTGTCACAGTGGGCCCAACATGTGGAACTGTGTCCTGAGCCCTGAATGGCAGTAACTCCAATTCTGTGGCAGCGGCCACAGCACCAAACTCCCTTCGATCAGTGAGGCATAATTCCATATGGCAGGCCATCGACACGTGGTGCCACTAACCGTGTTCAATGCAAGTCGTCGACACGTGGTGCCACTAACCCTGTTCAACGCAAGCCGGCGACACATAGTGCCACCAACCATGTTCAACGCAAGCTGTCGACACGTGGCGCCACTAACCCTGTTCAACGCAAGCCGTTGACCTGGGGTTCCACTAACCCTGTTCAATGCAAGCCGGCGACACATGATGCCACTAACCCTGCGCACCGTGAGTGACCGTCAGCCTCCTGTCTGAGTCTGTGACCTGGGGGTTGTCATCAGCAAAAGGCAGGTACGGACTTGGTGTCTGGCATGAGTCTGTGGCATTCCTATCCTACATGTTGCAGGACACAGCTGACATGTGCCCTCTGCATCATGCCCTGAGGGTACACCTTCCACTGTCCACTGAGTTACTCTGCGACATCCTCCTTCAACTTCTACGAGAACCTGCTCTATACTTGTGACTCTACCCCAGTCTCCTGCAGATCAGCATCCCATGGCGGTGGGCCCGTGTCGGCCGCTGTGCATCCGGGGCCACTAACCCTGTGCGATTCGAATCATCCCCCCTTGTTGTCCTGCCATTGCCTGCCTGAGTGCCTGATAACTGTTGGAGTTTTTGCCAGCACCAGCTACTCCCTGAGGGCTGGCTCACACTCACCCCACACACAGCCAGCACAGGTGTCACTGGATTAGTGGTCCTGCCATCACATCCTGCCGAACCAAGTATTGACTCTTTTCTCCCTGCACTGTCACAGGTGATCAAGGATATGCACTCCCCCCTTGGATGATGACACCCCTCCGAGATCCAAACACACCCGTCCCGAGGCAGTACAATGCGTCCCACATATGCACCAGGGGCATCGTTGAATGCACAGTTGGCATGTAGAAGTCGCGTTTCAGGTGCCTGGACCGCAAGAGTGGAAAGCTCCTGTACAGCCCAGAGATCGTGTGCAAGATGAACGTTGCATGTTGTGTCTTGCGCAACATCTGTGTACGCACCAAGGCCCCATGGATCCCAGTTCCAGAAGTCCCAGACAATGATGGGGTCGATGGGGCAGGTGGCCCACATCCCACTGCAGCTGCGACAGGAATGGCCCATAGGAACACCATTGTTGACAATTACACAGTCAACCCTCACCTACAAGTCTACCCGCACGTACGACCCGCACACCCCCGATCAAGCGTACACAAACCCCCTACACCCCAATGGCCCATATAAGTCACCCACACCTACAAGTACAACCCACACACCCCCCGATCAAGCGTACACAAACCCTCTACCCCCAATGGCCCGTATAAGTCACCCGCACCTACAAATGCGACCCGCACCCCCCCCGATCAAGCGCACACGAACCCCCCACCCCCCAACGGCCCATATAAGTCACACGCACCAACAAATACGACCCGCACACCCCCCTGATGAAGCGTACACGAACCCCCTATCCCCCAACGGCCCGTATAAGTCACCCGCACCAACAAATACGACCCGCACCCCCCCGATCAAGCGTATCAACCCCCCTACCTCCCAACAGACCGTATAAGTCACCCGCACCAACAAATATGACCCGTACACCCCCCGATCAAGCGTACACAAACCCCCACATCCCCCAACGGCCCGTATAAGTCACCCACACCTACAAGTACGACACGCACACATAACAATTATAAAGCTCACGTGAACCCCGAAACCAGCACAAGGAGTTCGCAAACGAGTCACACAAAAGCACAAAACATGTCTCCTGTGTATACTCCATTGGGAAACAATGTCCTGGCCACATACAAACAGGCAAACAGAGGCCCCAAGTATCACCCACCCCATATAACACACCCACCACCAATACAAAATAAGCCACATCCACAAATTGACCAATAAAAGGGTCCACACATACAACCCATCATCCTTTGCAACATACCAGTTTGCAAAAAGAAGACACTGCCAGCACATCAACAACTGCACCCATTAACCCTCACACATACACCCTATCTCATCTACACCTACAACACCCCCTTCACAATCAGACCCACACACCCCATCCATTCACACCATCACCCCCTCAATCACATACACCCCACACCATGACTACACCAAAGAATCCAAAGTTCACTAACCCAGAGATGGAGGTCCTTACAGATGAGGTAATCTGTGGAGCCACAGCTGTTTGGCGCATTGGTCAGACAGACCAGCATAGCACTGAAAACACACCTGTAGGAGAGGATCGCAGACTGGGTCAATGCTGTTGCACCCATCAGGCGCACCAGGCAGGAATGTCAGGCCAGGCGGTATGATCTGCAGAGGATGGTCAAGAAGAAGATGGACCAGGACTACGCCTGTGCACACCACACTGGAGGTGGTGGTCCCCGCAGACCTCCACAATACCAGCCCTGGGAGGAGAAAGTCATGGCCCTGCTACCACCGGTGGGAGTTCACTGAATGCAAGGAGCCGTTGAGCCTGGTAAGTATACAAACAACTCATTTAATATGGGGGACTCCCAGCAGTGCCCAAAAGTATGGGGGTGGGGTGGATATGAGTCCCAGCAGTGCCCAACAGTATGGGGGTGGGGTGGATATGAGTCCCAGCAGTGCCCAGCAGTATGGGGGTGGGGTGGATATGAGTCCCAGCAGTGCCCAACAGTATGGGGGTGGGGTGGATATGAGTCCCAGCAGTGCCCAACGGTATGGGGGTGGGGTGGATATGAGTCCCAGCAGTGCCCAACGGTATGGGGTGGGGTGGATATGAGTCCCAGCAGTGCCCAACAGTATGGGGGTGGGGTGGATATGAGTCCCAGCAGTGCCCAACGGTATGGGGGTGGGGTGGATATGAGTCCCAGCAGTGCCCAACGGTATGGGGTGGGGTGGATATGAGTCCCAGCAGTGCCCAACAGTATGGGGGTGGGGTGGATATGAGTCCCAGCAGTGCCCAACAGTATGGGGGTGGGGTGGATATGAGTCCCAGCAGTGTCCAACAGTATGGGGGTGGGGTGGATATGAGTCCCAGCAGTACCCAACGGTATGGGGGTGTGGTGGATATGAGTCCAAGCAGTGCCCAACAGTATGGGGGTGGGCTGGATATGAGTCCCAGCAGTGCCCAACAATATGGGGCTGGGGTGGATATGAGTCCCAGCAGTGCCCAACAGTATGGGGGTGGGGTGGATATGAGTCCCAGCAGTGCCTAACGGTATGGGGGTAGGGTGGGTATGAGTCCCAGCAGTGCCCAATGGTATGGGGGTGGTTGTAAGGGGGAGGGTGTTTGGGCCTGATTCACTGAATGAACTTAAGACTAAATCCTAAACTTACTACTATTTGGTATTCACAGAATGCACTTACTACTTTCGGGATTCACAGAGTTAACTTACTACTTTCGGGATTCACAGAATAAACTTACTACTTTCGGTATTCACAGAATAGATTTAAGACTACTAACTCTAAGTCCGAAATCGGGGAGTAAATTCCGGCCCGGAGGCAGAGCTTACGGCCTGGAGGCGGGGCTTATGGCCTGGAGGCGGAGCTTACAGCCCGGAGGCGGAGCTTCCGGCTCGGAGGTGGGGATTTTTGCCATGCTGAAATCTCCAACTCTGGGCCGCAAGCTCCGACTCCAAGCCGGAAGCTCCGCCTCCGGGCCATAAGCTCCGCCTCCAGGCCGTAAGCTCCGCCTCCAGGCCGTAAGCTCCGCCTCAGGGCCGTAAGCTCCGCCTCCGGGTCATAAGCTCCGCCTCCGGGCCGGAATTTACTCCCCGATTTCGGACTTAGAGTTAGTAGTCTTAAATCTGTTCTGTGAATACCGAAAGTAGTAAGTTTATTCTGTGAATCCCGAAAGTAGTAAGTTCACTCTGTGAATCCCGAAAGTAGTAAGTGCATTCTGTGAATACCAAATAGTAGTAAGTTTAGGATTTAGTCTTAAGTTCATTCTGTGAATCGGGCCCATAGTGTGGAAGGTGTAGGGTAGAATGCTGCCCTCATCCCATATGTCCCAGGTACACACCCAAGTACCATGCCCAATGCACAGGGAGTGTGAAATTACGCACAAGATAGCAGACAATGGGCCCTGGTGTAGAATTGTTCTGATTCAATTCAGCACACGGCCCTCCTGTGACCAGTGCAAACACAAACACCAGGACTAGGTCAGAAATCTTGTGTAGGAACCCACAACCACGATCATGGCAGCATGCTTTATGGGGGCACAGCCAAACCACGAAGGATGGATGCTTGCAAATCACACTCAAACAACTAGCATGGCCTGTCACACACACCCCTTACAGAAACGTATCCCCTGGGGACAGGCAATGGAGTGCAACACTGTCACAATTGTCATGTAACCACAAAACAATCACTGATATGATCACGGATCCAAATTTAACAGGCACAGTGCTGATTCTCAAGTCCATTGTGCCTCTCACACAATACACATGACCCATCTCATGACGTTGTGGATGCACTAAAGTTGCACCATGGACATGGGTATTGACAAGGTGATGCGTCTTGGAGAAGTGCCACGTCCTAAAGCCATGAGCTATAAGTCGGTGTACAGGTCCAGGGGGGTTGGCATCATTTGGCCACCATGGAACAGCAACACCTATCAAAAGTAGCTGAATTGAATCTGAACAATTCTGCTCTGTCTCTTACATTAACATGCTGCATCTAAACCCTGTGCATGCTTGACGCTGGCATAAGGATTGACACTGTATTGTGAATATTGCATCAAACAGAGCACTGCTGTATCTGTGTCGTGCCGGCAACACAAGCCACAGCAATGGCTGTGTCAGTCATTCTCAAGAAAATGGAACATGGCTAATACCCCTGAGCACATGTTAATTGGATCCCACTACATACACATAAACAAGTGAACAATGACAACAATATAAAGCAGGTTGAACTGTGATGCTGACAATGGAGAACAAAAAAGTATGTCATGATAGTGCATTAACAGTGTCTGTCTCTCACACCCACAGGGCAACCTGTGAAAACCACCCCCAACCAGGGGGGAGAAGGATCCCAGTCGCAGGCTCAGCAGGACCCTGACCCCACCGACAGCGACGCCGCACAACACACCGTGGATGACCCCAACCAACCTGGCCTATCCGGATCCCAAACCCCTGCAGCAACTGGATCAGATGCATCTGTGCCAACCACCAGACCCATTCCCGCCACATTCCAGCAGACAGGTCAGAGCCCTGCTCATGATCCACCAGAGAGCCAGTCTGAAAATGAGGGACACCCTTCGGCGGGCACCCTGGAGGTGGCAGACAACATCCCCCCTGCCAACACTCGGGGTCCCGTCGATCCGATTTGCCCACAAACGCAGGCCGTGGTCATGTGGGTCAGGGTGGTGGGAGTGGCGCAAGGCGGAGGCGAGATTCTGGCCAGGAAGCTGCAGGCACCGATATGGCTCAACTGAGTACCATCCTGGAGGCAAACCGGCGGGACACCAGGGAGGTCAGCCAGGTAGTGGAGGCCCTCAACGAACTGAAACAACAGCAGGCCGAGCAACATGCCAGGCAAGTACGACATCATGGACGGGTGGAGGCAACACTGGCTGAGCTCTTGACGGTGCATCGGGATATGAGCCAATCTCTCCGTCAGATGTCTGCCAACATGCAGCACCCTCCCTGTGTCACCAGGCCACAAACATCAAGGCAAAGTTCTACTCCAGCCACAGGGAGGGAGGAGGAGGAGGAACAGTCTGACGGAGCGTCCCATGCATCGTCAAGGCCTGCATGTGAGGGTCCCCTAAGGAAGGTGGGTTGTCCACGGCAAAGACGTTGAGAGGCAATGGGCCATGCATAACTCCCAGGACACCTGCCTGGCATATTGCCCTTGGGTGCAACAGCATCACCTATTTGACTCTCCCACATGGTCTTGCTGGTCACAGTCTGCCCAATGATGCCACGCACTGTGGCCTGGACTCTGTTGACTGAAACTGTAAGGCATCTCATCTCCAGCTGTGAACTTTGGATTCCCACATTTTTGTACAGCACCCACTCACGTTTCCTGCACAAGATCACCAAATAAATCTAAGAAACATCATACGCATTGGTGTAGTAATCTTGTACCCAGAGTCTAAAACATATGTGTGTGGAAATGTATGAAATGCTAGAGTATTGAACAAACCGCAGCCATCCACACACTTGGATCAGAGTCCGGTTGAGGACACACATAGGTCAAATTTTTCTAATAACAAGATACATGGCTGGCAATACACACCCGTGATGGTTACCAAATGCTGTAGGGGTGTTTGGCTTGGAATACTGCAATTACAGACAGGCACAGGAGAGTCACTTGTAGGTGTATAGATCAGGGTTAAATGTAGGTGTCCACGTAGGGAGTACCAACATTTGTGTCCTGATGTATGAGAACTATCATCAGCATGCAGCTGTACTGTGGATGTGATTAATGGTGCACAGGCCAAGGGTGGCAGGACAAACTGTGGGCAATGGCCTGTTGCACTCTCTACAAGCTCACCTGATCACGTGACCGCCCCCTATGCAGCTACAACAACCAAACTCATGAGACGGGTGCAACGCATCCAGAACGCCTTGCCACGTCTGAGAAATCTCTTCACCAGACCGGCCACATCACACCACACCTAAGAGACGTGGTTTTTGTGTGTGTTCCCGGGGGCTCGTTGACTGTCTGTGATGGCCATGTTGAAGTGGTGTGCTGAGGTTGCGTACTGCCATGTTACTGTAAGGAAGGCGAGGTGTGCTGCTGTGGTGTTGCCAAGGTAACACAGTACAATATTGTGCAGCTGGAAGGTGTGTGTGTGCTGTACGAGGCACAAGACCTGGTTGTACGTAGACACACTGTCATGTGGGGCAGCATAGTCTTGCCATTATGTGTTGCACACACAGGCAGTGAAGCTGTTATGGGTGAGTTTGAGGTATCGTGATACCAGGTGGATGAATGTCTGGTATTCTCTGTGTGTAGGCTGGCAGGAGCATGCTCTACAAATGGATGGAAGGAGGAGTATCCTGTAGGCGTGTGGGCTCCAGGATCTGGCCATTCGGTGCTGCATTGTGGCTGTGGAATTGTCTGGGTGACTCAGGGTCACTGCAAGCAAAATGGCACAGTAATCACCAAATATCACGGTCACAGGATCAGGCCCCTTAGGGCCAAGTGGGACACAGCACACACAGCGTCAGCAGGTGTAGTCTGCATGTAGTGGGTAGCAAGGTAAACAGCACTTACACAGCCATCTACCTCACGCACAATATTGAACTTTTGTCCTTAACAACACCATGCATGTTGTCACTGTACACATATCCACATATGAACAATTAATTAACATTAGGCCATATTGAATACATGCACATTAGAAAAACATGTGCTTTGACAGAAACCGGTCCTGGGAAGCTTGATTCCGGTCCAGGGAAGACATGGCTTGGCAGTTCGGGCTGGACTGTTCCCATGAGGCACAGGGTCAGACTGATTTGCATATGGCCATGTCTGAACTGGGGTGGCGGAGTGAGCTAAAGAACGGTGATGGATTAAACCCAGATCAGTTGACTGGGATTGAGTGTTTGTATTGTCAAAGCTCCATCCATCATCCCCTTTGGTTTTTCTTTGACAGCAAGGAGGCACAATGTTCTGTGGAAATCACACGTCATACACAACATGATGAAGTTCCTTGGGAGGCCATGCAGCATTATCCAATGTACATGGCCAGTGGCATTGCCCTGAACACAATAACTGTCATGTAATGATGTCACCTGTAATGCTGCAGAAAGATTCTCGACATGACTGCCAGGGACTGTCCGTACCTTTGATCATCAGAGTTATGTGATGCTGAAAGGGTTCCACCTCCAAATAGCCCCTTGGTCTGAGTACAAATGACAGACACAAAGGGTGATCAGGCGAGGGAAGGAGAGGATGGGAAATGCAGGGAGGGAGATCTGAAACAGAGGCAAACAAGCATTAGGATTGCATTTAAAGTCACTGATTCAACAAATACCTCATGAGATACACTGTACCAGTTACACCTGTGAAGTGTAACCACTGTACCTTATTTGAGATCACAGATAATGCTATGACATAAGATCAGATGCATGTACACAGACACAGATAATATAGTCCAGTCTGTCACCTATTAGAATCTTGTGTAACGCTCACAAGTCTGCTACTATGCAATGAGATCCATGTTGACAAAAACTAAGGGGCAGATTTATGAAGGCCTTGCGCCGCCGGTGCGTCACTTTATTTGACGCAATGGCGGCGCAAACAATGCGCCCTATTTAGAACGTGACACATCTAGGAGATGCGTCACGTTCTAAAGCCCTGCGCCATAGGAGGCGTTCCTGCGCAGGGGGGGGGGGGCGTTCCAGCGCAGGAACGCCTCCTAAAAGTGGCTGAGTGAAATCTACAAGATTTCACTCAGTCACTTTCAGGACAATGCTGCGCCAAAACCCTGCGCCTGCTTGAAGCAGGCGTAGGTCTTGATGCAGCATTGTGGAGATGGGGCACCCCCGAGCCTTGCTGGAGCTGCGTCACGCTTGCGACGCAGCTCCAGCATACCCAACATACAACCCATCATCCTTTGCAACATACCAGTTTGCAAAAAGAAGACACTGCCAGCACATCAACAACTGCACCCATTAACCCTCACACATACACCCTATCTCATCTACACCTACAACACCCCCTTCACAATCAGACCCACACACCCCCATCCATTCACACCATCACCCCATCAATCACATACACCCCACACCATGACTACACCAAAGAATCCAAAGTTCACTAACCCAGAGATGGAGGTCCTTACAGATGAGGTAATCAGAGTGGAGCCACAGCTGTTTGGCGCATGGGCCAGACAGACCAGCATAGCACTGAAAACACACCTGTAGGAGAGGATCGCAGACCGGGTCAATACTGTTGCACCCATCAGGCGCACCAGGCAGGAATGTCAGGCCAGGCGGTATGAACTGCAGAGGATGGTCAAGAAGAAGATGGACCAGGACTACGCCTGTGCACACCACACTGGAGGTGGTGGTCCCCGCAGACCTCCACAATACCAGCCCTGGGAGGAGAAAGTCATGGCCCTGCTACCACCGGTGGGAGTTCACTGAATACAAGGAGCCGTTGAGCCTGGTAAGTATACAAACAACTCATTTAATATGGGGGACTCCCAGCAGTGCCCAAAAGTATGGGGGTGGGGTGGATATGAGTTCCAGCAGTGCCCTACAGTATGGGGGTGGGGTGGATATGAGTCCCAGCAGTGCCCAGCAGTATGGGGGTGGGGTGGATATGAGTCCCAGCAGTGCCCAACAGTATGGGGGTGGGGTGGATATGAGTCCCAGCAGTGCCCAACGGTATGGGGGTGGGGTGGATATGAGTCCCAGCAGTGCCCAACGGTATGGGGTGGGGTGGATATGAGTCCCAGCAGTGCCCAACAGTATGGGGGTGGGGTGGATATGAGTCCCAGCAGTGCCCAACAGTATGGGGGTGGGGTGGATATGAGTCCCAGCAGTGCCCAACGGTATGGGGGTGGGGTGGATATGAGTCTCAGAAGTGCCCAACAGTATGGGGGTGGGGTGGATATGAGTCTCAGCAGTGCCCAACAGTATGGGGGTGGGGTGGATATGAGTTCCAGCAGTGCCCAACAGTATGGGGGTGGGGTGGATATGAGTCCCAGCAGTACCCAACGGTATGGGGGTGTGGTGGATATGAGTCCAAGCAGTGCCCAACAGTATGGGGGTGGGCTGGATATGAGTCCCAGCAGTGCCCAACAGTATGGGGGTGGGGTGGATATGAGTCCCAGCAGTGCCCAACAGTATGGGGGTGGGGTGGATATGAGTCCCAGCAGTGCCTAACGGTATGGGGGTAGGGTGGGTATGAGTCCCAGCAGTGCCCAATGGTATGGGGGTGGTTGTAAGGGGGAGGGTGATAGTGTGGAAGGTGTAGGGTAGGATGATGCCCTCATCCCATATGTCCCAGGTACACACCCAAGTACCATGCCCAATGCACAGGGAGTGTGAAATTACGCACAAGATAGCAGACAATGGGCCCTGGTGTAGAATTGTTCTGATTCAATTCAGCACACGGCCCTCCTGTGACCAGTGCAAACACAAACACCAGGACTAGGTCAGACATCCTGTGTAGGAACCCACAACCACGATCATGGCAGCATGCTTCATGGGGGCACAGCCAAACCACGAAGGATGGATGCTTGCAAATCACACTCAAACAACTAGCATGGCCTGTCACACACACCCCTTACAGAAACTTATCCCCTGGGGACAGGCAATGGAGTGCAACACTGTCACAATTGTCATGTAACCACAAAACAATCACTGATATGATCACGGATCCAAATTTAACAGGCACAGTGCTGATTCTCAAGTCCATTGTGCCTCTCCCACAATGCACATGACCCATCTCATGAACGTTGTGGATGCACTAAAGTTGCACCATGGACATGGGTATTGACAAGGTGATGCGTCTTGGAGAAGTGCCACGTCCTAAAGCCATGAGCTAGAAGTGGGTGTACAGGTCCAGGGGGGTTGGCATCATTTGGCCACCATGGAACAGCAACACCTATCAAAAGTAGCTGAATTGAATCTGAACAATTCTGCTCTGTCTCTTACATTAACATGCTGCATCTAAACCCTGTGCATGCTTGACGCTGGCATAAGGATTGACACTGTATTGTGAATATTGCATCAAACAGAGCACTGCTGTATCTGTGTCGTGCCGGCAACACAAGCCACAGCAATGGCTGTGTCAGTCATTCTCAAGAAAATGGAACATGGCTAATACCCCTGAGCACATGTTAATTGGATCCCACTACATACACATAAACAAGTGAACAATGACAACAATATAAAGCAGGTTGAACTGTGATGCTGACAATGGAGAACAAAAAAGTATGTCATGATAGTGCATTAACAGTGTCTGTCTCTCACACCCACAGGGCAACCTGTGAAAACCACCCCCAACCAGGGGGGAGAAGGATCCCAGTCGCAGGCTCAGCAGGACCCTGACCCCACCGACAGCGACGCCGCACAACACACCGTGGATGACCCCAACCAACCTGGCCTATCTGGATCCCAAACCCCTGCAGCAACTGGATCAGATGCATCTGTGCCAACCACCAGACCCATTCCCACTACATCCCAGCAGACAGGTCAGAGCCCTGCCCATGATCCACCAGAGAGCCAGTCTGAAAATGAGGGACACCCTTCGGCGGGCACCCTGGAGGTGGCAGACAACATCCCCCCTGCCAACACTCGGGGTCCCGTCGATCCGATTTGCCCACAAACGCAGGCCGTGGTCATGTGGGTCAGGGTGGTGGGAGTGGCGCAAGGCGGAGGCGAGATTCTGGCCAGGAAGCTGCAGGCACCGGTATGGCTCAACTGAGTACCATCCTGGAGGCAAACCGGCGGGACACCAGGGAGGTCAGCCAGGTAGTGGAGGCCCTCAACGAACTGAAACAACAGCAGGCCGAGCAACATGCCAGGCAAGTACGACATCATGGACGGGTGGAGGCAACACTGGCTGAGCTATTGACGGTGCATCGGGATATGAGCCAATCTCTCCGTCAGATGTCTGCCAACATGCAGCACCCTCCCTGTGTCACCAGGCCACAAACATCAAGGCAAAGTTCTACTCCAGCCACAGGGAGGGAGGAGGAGGAGGAACAGTCTGACGGAGCGTCCCATGCATCGTCAAGGCCTGCACGTGAGGGTCCCCTAAGGAGGGTGGGTTGTCCACGGCGAAGACGTTGAGAGGCAATGGGCCATGCATAACTCCCAGGACACCTGCCTGGCATATTGCCCTTGGGTGCAACAGCATCACCTATTTGACTCTCCCACATGGACTTTCTGGTCACAGTCTGCCCAATGATGCCACGCAATGTAGCCTGGACTCTGTTGACTGAAACTGTAAGGCATCTCATCTCCAGCTGTGAACTTTGGATTCCCACATTTTTGTACAGCACCTACTCATTTTTCCTGCACAAGATCACCAAATAAATCTAAGAAACATCATACGCATTGGTGTAGTAATCTTGTACCCAGAGTCTAAAACATATGTGTGTGGAAATGTATGAAATGCTAGAGTATTGAACAAACCGCAGCCATCCACACACTTGGATCAGAGTCCGGTTGAGGACACACATAGGTAAAATTTTTCTAATAACAAGATACATGGCTGGCAATACACACCCGTGATGGTTACCAAATGCTGTAGGGGTGTTTGGCTTGGAATACTGCAATTACAGACAGGCACAGGAGAGTCACTTGTAGGTGTATAGATCAGGGTTAAAATGTAGGTGTCCACGTAGGGAGTACCAACATTTGTGTCCTGATGTATGAGAACTATCATCAGCATGCAGCTGTACTGTGGATGTGATTAATGGTGCACAGGCCAAGGGTGGCAGGACAAACTGTGGGCAATGGCCTGTTGCACTCTCTACAAGCTCACCTGATCACGTGACCACCCCCTATGCAGCTACAACAACCAAACTCATGAGACGGGTGCAACGCATCCAGACGCCTTGCCACGTCTGAGAAATCTCTTCACCAGACCGGCCACATCACACCACACCCAAGAGACGTGGTTTTTGTGTGTGTTCCTGGGGGCTCTTTGACTGTCTGTGACGGCCATGTTGAAGTGGTGTGCTGAGGTTGCGTACTGCCATGTTACTGTAAGGAAGGCGAGGTGTGCTGCTGTGGTGTTGCCAAGGTAACACAGTACAATATTGTGCAGCTGGAAGGTGTGTGTGTGCTGTACGAGGCACAAGACCTGGTTGTACGTAGACACACTGTCATGTGGGGCAGCATAGTCTTGCCATTATGTGTTGCACACACAGGCAGTGAAGCTGTTATGGGTGAGTTTGAGGTATCGTGATACCAGGTGGATGAATGTCTGGTATTCTCTGTGTGTAGGCTGGCAGGAGCATGCTCTACAAATGGATGGAAGGAGGAGTATCCTGTAGGCCTGTGGGCTCCAGGATCTGGCCACTCGGTGCTGCATTGTAGCTGTGGAATTGTCTGGGTGACACAGGGTCACTGCAAGCAAAATGGCACAGTAATCACCAAATATCACGGTCACAGGATCAGGCCCCTTAGGGCCAAGTGGGACACAGGACACACAGCGTCAGCAGGTGTAGTCTGCATGTAGTGGGTAGCAAGGTAAACAGCACTTACACAGCCATCTACCTCACGCACAATATTGAACTTTTGTCCTTAACAACACCATGCATGTTGTCACTGTACACGTATCCACATATGAACAATTAATTAACATTAGGCCATATTGAATACATGCACATTAGAAAAACATGTGCTTTGACAGAAACCGGTCATGGGAAGCTTGATTCCGGTCCAGGGAAGACATGGCTTGGCAGTTCGGGCTGGACTGTTCCCATGAGGCACAGGGTCAGACTGATTTGCATATGGCCATGTCTGAACTGGGGTGGCGGAGTGAGCTAAAGAACGGTGATGGATTAAACCCAGATCAGTTGACTGGGATTGAGTGTTTGTATTGTCAAAGCTCCATCCATCATCCCCTTTGGTTTTTCTTTGACAGCAAGGAGGCACAATGTTCTGTGGAAATCACACGTCATACACAACATGATGAAGTTCCTTGGGAGGCCATGCAGCATTATCCAATGTACATGGCCAGTGGCATTGCCCTGAACACAATAACTGTCATGTAATGATGTCACCTGTAATGCTGCAGAAAGATTCTCGACATGACTGCCAGGGACTGTCCGTACCTTTGATCATCAGAGTTATGTGATGCTGAAAGGGTTCCACCTCCAAATAGCCCCTTGGTCTGAGTACAAATGACAGACACAAAGGGTGATCAGGCGAGGGAAGGAGAGGATGGGAAATGCAGGGAGGGAGATCTGAAACAGAGGCAAACAAGCATTAGGATTGCATTTAAAGTCACTGATTCAACAAATACCTCATGAGATACACTGTACCAGTTACACCTGTGAAGTGTAACCACTGTACCTTATTTGAGATCACAGATAATGCTATGACATAAGATCAGATGCATGTACACAGACACAGATAATATAGTCCAGTCTGTCACCTATTAGAATCTTGTGTAACGCTCACAAGTCTGCTACTATGCAATGAGATCCATGTTGACAAAAACTAAGGGGCAGATTTATAAAGGCCTTGCGCTGCCGGTGCGTCACTTTATTTGATGCAACGGCGGCGCAAACAATGCACCCTATTTACAACGTGACGCATCTAGGAGATGCGTCACGTTGTAAAGCCCTGCGCCATAGGAGGCGTTCCTGCGCAGGGGGGGGGGGCATTCCAGCGCAGGAACGCCTCCTAAACGTGGTTGAGTGAAATCTATAAGATTTCACTCAGTCACTTTCAGGACAATGCTGCGCCAAAACCCTGCGCCTGCTTGAAGCAGGCGTAGGTCTTGATGCAGCATTGTGGAGATGGGGCACCCCCGAGCCTTGCTGGAGCTGCGTCACGCTTGCGACGCAGCTCCAGCAATGCGCCACCTTTACGGCACAGATGCGTCACGCATCTGTGCCGTTTTTGCCCCATGGTGCGCCGCATTTATGGGTGGCGGAGCAGCGGCGCAGGATGACTGGCGCATCCCTGGGGATGCGCCAGTCATTATAAATCTGCCCCTAAGTCACAGTGTATGATGATGTGTCCCAAAACAAGACATCAAATTGTATGGCAGTGCTCCTTACGCAAAGTCAAATATCTGTATTTGGCCCTGTGTATCCATAAGGGCCATGAAGGCAAACTTGACATCACCCACAACAGCTGTAAGCATGTCATATGATGAGGAAGATAATGACCTAAATCCAATGAAGCCCCTCTGGAGCCAGTCTGTTGCTCTTGCAAATGAGCCTCACTGTGCTAAACATGACAAGCAGGTGGAAATTAAGTCAACAGCAAGTAATGAGGAGCTAGGCCACATAAAGAACCCTACCATCACCATGAGATGCTGCAGGGACTAGATAATTATGTGATTAACCTCACTCCACTGGTGCCACGGAATAATTTACATGTGATTCAGCCCACCATTCTAATGTCATCAGCCCAACATACCTGGCATCATGGGAATGGAAAGTGAACTTCAACTCACTGTGAAAGCAAGCGTAGCAGTATTCTCAACCTGCACTGAGGTAACAATATGACAGTGACATGACATACTGGCACAAGGGGCAATGCATCCATGCAAACAGACTCACACGACAGTTGTCTTAACATGAGGGGCATACACCGGCCCACACCTACACGACATGGTATTTGGGAAACCAAAGTGTAGTGGCCCACAGGGTTGAGGGGATGATCAAGACACATCCTGCTGCACACAGTGAGGCTGCAATCCCCCACAGAGTTCGTGGTTGTGATCTCCCACACAATGTCCAAGCATGGTATATGCAATGTTTCAGTGTCAATGTTTACATACATTGATGCTTTCACCAGAGTCAAAACACAATGACAGATGACTGTCAGATAGGGTGACTATCCTGTCATGGGAGTGGGGCTAAATTGAATCGAAAACCTGATGTTGTTGCATGTACGCATGGTCCAACAACTTGCGCATGAACATGCACCACACAATTGAAACCATACCAACGCAAAAAAGCCTAATATATGAGTCCTTACCCAAACTGACTTTTCCACATGTCCGTGCATGGTCCGCTGATTTGGCTGATGTTGCTAGCATCACGAGCAATAGCAGGCTGACCAAGATGACACCAACGGACAACAGGCAGCGCGACCTGGGAATGAGAGTCACACAGGGGTCAAGTACATAATAATTTCAATCAGACATGGTCATGTTGAATAGACTATGGTTGTACTACACTTGTACATTCCAAGTTCACACTTAGCACGTCTGTGTGTGGCATTACATCTGCACCTGTGTGACACTGCACAACAAACATCAAAGTGACATTGCATACAGTCAGCTGGACACACAGCATGCTACCCAGTCAACTCTATGGTACATGCGTGAACAAAATGCACCTAGGACACACCATTATGAAAAGAAGTTGCGGATGAGGTGACTCCGGATATCATCTTCAACCTCCTCGTCACTGTCATCCTGGCCAAGTCCTTCATCCTCCACAGGCGGATGTTCCAGCTCATCAGGATCTAGGATGAGTGGCAAGGCCTCCTCCACTGCAATGTTGTGTAGCATGCAGCACATGGTGAAGATGTCACACACCTTGAGTGGGGTGTATGGGAGTGCTCCGCCTATCTTGTCGAGGCACCTGAACCGGTTCTTAAGGAGGCCAAATGTTCGCTCTATCACCCGCCTGGTCTGCCCATGAGCATTGTTGTACCGCTGGTCTGCAGCTGTTCTGGGGTGCGTAGCGGAGTCATGAGCCACGGCATGTTTGGATATCCTGCGTCTCCTGCAAATTGACATCATTGAAATGGGTGTGTAATATGATGCAGTTAAGGAAATAATGACATACAGACATACATGAGTAACAGAGTTTACCCACCAACAAGACATGCCCGATGGTTGCGCAGCTGCAGCATCATCTGTGGTACCCTGCTACGCCTCATGATGAATGCATCGTGGCACGATCCTGGAAAACGTGCACAAACATTGGAGATCAGCATGTTGGCAAGACACACCACCAGGGCATTTATCGAGTGGTAATGTTTCCTGTTGCGGTACGCTTGCTCCTGAGCCTGTGGTGGCACCAGAGAAACATGTGTTCCATCAATAGCACCAATTACATGTGGCATGCGCCCCAGGCCATAGAATTTCCACTTTACATCTGTCAACTATGCAGGAGTAGGGAATGTTATGAATTCATCTATGTGCATCAACATGGCTGCCAATACATCACGTAAAACCCTGCTGAACATTGTTTGGGACATCCCCCCCACATCAGCTATGGTAAATTGGAACGTACCTGTGGCAAAGAAATATAGTGCTGCCATTACCTTTCCTTGGGTGTCAGCGCAGTTGGATACCTGTGTCGTGGTTGGAGAAGTGGTTCCAGCCTGTCCGTCAGGTCATGAATCAACTTTCATGTGAAGCGGTAACGCCGTATGCAATCAAGTTCCCTCATGGCTTCCAAGTCTGGCAATGGCCTTGCCAGAGGGGATGCCCTGCACAACATATAAAGGAAAAAAGGGTACAACTGTCAGACAAAGACAATTACAATGTACATGGCACAAGCAACACTGCTTCAACGCATCTAATCATTTTTGAGTCTGGCGTGGGCTACACATTGAGGACACATGTGCCAGCTGGCTGCCTCTCCTCCATGATAACTGATAGACCTGTTGTCTGTGGAATAGACATGACATGCATACAAATGATCTGCTGGGCTGGTCTGAGTGAGCAGGACCATATATCATGTCAGTGACACATGTCACGTGAACTGCATGAGGAGGTTGTCTGCACATCCAGACAACAATGCACACACCCACATCACATGTGCCATCATTCGCACATATCAGACATATTGTGCTTGAGGTGTGCATTTACAACATGGACATTATCAGACTGCAGATATGTATGTTTGGGGACAAATGGTCTATAATGCCATCACACATATGAGCGGATGATTTGCACCAGTGGTATGGTGTGCGTACATGTGTAACCCTGTCATCACGGCAAAGAACCCATCATTGATGCTCCTACAGCAGATGAACTTGACAGTATACAAACAGCATGCACAATTTCGCACATGGCACACACATGACGTGGTCACACACGGTCATGCTGGGCGTCAATTGTACATCTGTGACAGTGGGCATGTTGCTGTCATCATGTGACAGATGCCTGTTCTGAATGTTGTGCCATACCAGTGTTGATGTGCATCACAATATGTTCAAGATGTAACTCAGGTGAGAAGTGTTGAATGTATGTGGAACACATGTGCACCATGATTAATGACATGTCTGAACAGCTCTTCCCACATCAACTGTGCCACAATATCACATTCCCTGTGCTATATCACTGTCTGCCACACATGGGCCTGCTGATGTAAGGATGCCATGCAAATCTATACATCCACATCCTCAACATGAGCCTACACCTACATACCTGCCATGTGATTTCCTGGTATCACTCTCCCAATGTTGACATGAATGAGCTTATGTACGCAGCCTACACATGCATTCACTTGAGCATGTCAAATGCACAGTACCCCGATTGAACGTGCGTGTGTACGGCTCGTTTCCCTATTGCATTGTAGCTATACGCGAGCAATGCGTACCCCAAGTGAACTGGCGTGTGTACGGCTCGTTTCCCTATTGCATTGTTGCTATACGCGAGCAATGCGTACCCCAAGTGAATGGGCGTGTGTACGGCTCGTTTCCCTATTGCATTGTAGCTATACGTGAGCAATGCGTACCCCAAATGACCGTGCGTGGGTACGGCTCGTTTCCCTATTGCATTGTAGCTATACGCGCGCAATGCGTACCCCAAGTGAACGTGGGTGTGTACGGCTCGTTTCACCATTGAATGAGTTGCATTTGCGACGGCAATCGCACCGTACTTGTGTGGGGATTTCAGAAAATACATAGGGAACATCTAGGGGAACAGTGGAATGGTTAGAATGCAGCCAGGTTGTCAAGGAAACAGAGATTTTAGAGTGTTCTACAGGTATTCTTGAAAATTCAGTTTGGCAAAACTATACAATGTTGCAAAAGTTATTGAGCTCAGGCTCAGTTTTAAAACCATGCAAATGTGTGTCATGGCCTTATGTGTCATGGTATTGGATGAAACATAGGATGCAAACTATTCTGGCCTATCACACAGTACTCCTTGGACTCACAGACCCTCAGCAGCACAGATATAAGGCAGCATGTGGCTGTGAGAGGGCACTTGCCTGCATAACATTGGAGTGGACAACACAGCTGCTGTCTCTGTATCCTCTGGACCCTGATTAGCTGAGCATGGAGAGGGCACCTGCATTCAGTGAGGGGGAGAACAAGGCCCTGCTGGATGCCCTCCTGCCTAACTACAGCAAGCTATATGGGAGACCAGAGGAGCAGGTGAGTGATGTGTGCACTACCTTGGACTGTGCACCTGTTGTGTGTGTGACACTACAGCCATTGTGTATGTATTGTTAAGAGATGCTATGTTGTTTGGAGTGAGTGCCGGTGTGTACAGTGTTGTCTCTCACATGCAGTTAATGATGTGGTGTAATAGTGTTTACTGCTCCTCAGCATTGTGCTAACTGTGACATTAACTGCAATGTGAATCACACTTTCTGCTGTGCCACACCTTGCATGTTCTTTTTGGATGTTTTCCTGAGCTGTTGCAGTGTTCCCCCATGAATGACAGATGAATGTACTCACTGTAGATGGATTTGTTCATGACATGTGTGCCTGTTGGACAAAAGCATGCTTTGAAGTGATGTACATTGAAGAGTGTGATAGATCTTTGTGTCACCTGGCAAATTGTGTTGGTGATGTTTTGCTGGTGCATGACATATGCCGCAGCTATACCCATGTGAAGAGACAAGTATGCTGTGCCATGTGCATGACTTGGACAGTTTGCTTGAGGCCTGTGTCACATCTTTCGCAGGTGTGACATGTGCTAAGTGATGTTGTATAGACTGTTGACAATGACAAGCAGATGAGCTGTGCCAGGGTGAGCATGTGTGGTCTGAAGATGGTTATTTGATGTAGTGGGGTGTGTGACAGCATGTCACGTGCTGCAGTGCACCCTGATGTAGCATATCTTGCTCAGTGTGTGCCATGCTCAAAGAGTGGTTTGCACCCCTTATGGCATCTGTAGCCTTACTATGGCATGTAGTGCATTGTTGTTTGCTCACAGGCCACATACACATGGACAATGATGCAAGTGTGGTCAGCATCCGATGCCCTGTTGTCATTGTCTATTTGGTGCAAGTGTGTGTCTTTGGGACATGGACCAGGTGTACTGATGTTGTCTCACTTTATATTCGTGACAGTTATCTGCCTATGAGAATGGTGACATCTGGCTGGACATCGCCAGGGCTGTCAGGAGTGAGGGGGGGCCTCGCAGGAGGCTCGGTAACATCAGGAAGAGGTGGCAGGACATCTGGTGCTGGACCCGCCGCATCGCCAGGGTACAGCTCAAGCTCGAAGCTCCACGCCGGCATGGCGGCACCCGCCACCTCACCCCCCACATGCTCCGGGTCCTGGAAGGGGTGTTCCCAGACCTCCATAGGCAGTTGCAGGAGGGACAGCAGCAAAAAGGGGATAGGTACATGTCTGTTTGTTGTCATGTGTGTCACATGCTACCTGCAGTGCTCCGAAGCATGGTAACACTCCCACATTTGGAGTGGTGTTGTCAGACAGGCACTTTATGCATTGGCATAAGAATGGCCCAGTTTCAGCAGATGCTTCTTTACATGCCTTGACCTACTCCACATTTGACCAGCGCTTTGGCTATGTATTGTTTTTCACATGTACTCCTAAGGTGCACTGTCTTAGTATGCATATTCCTTTGCACATCATCATGTTGGAGGGAGGTCTGTGGCACCTGTTGGTACCTTACATGTAGCACCACATGTGCACTGTGTCTCCCCTTAATCATATTTTGGCACTGATAAGGAGTCTCGACATGTGTTTTCGGCACGAGTCAGCCTCAGTGGCCTTTGTCCATGGTACACTTTCTAATTGTCATGTGTTAGCTACAGGTGCACACTGTACATGTAAACTAATTTTGGCTTGTGCATACTCACACTGGGCAGTGCGTGTGTGCATATTCTCAAAATATGTTGCATGTTGTTTGTAAATAATATTGATGGTCAGCCACACAATGTGACTTTGGGTGTAGACAGCTGTGATGCCAGTGTGAGGTGATGGAACACTTGGTTCAGGTCCCAGGATGGCATCACATGGTAGTTCGGGCAGGACTTTTCCCATGTGGCACAGGGTCAAAGCGATTCAAACATGACCAGGTCTGGATTTGGGTGGCAGGGTGGGCAAATGAACAGTGATTCATCATCAGCTATCCTGTTGTCAGGCAGTGGCTCATCATTGTGTCTCTCATACAAATTGTTGCCTTGCCTGTTACTTGTATCCTACTATACATTGAGCGTTGTGTCTCTTACAATTGCCCAATTTAGGCCCAGTGGAGTGCAAAAAAACGATGGATTTAGGCCCAGATCCTTGTACTGGGATGAATGTATGACATTGTTCTACATTCTGTCCATCAACTGCGTTTTTTGCAATTTTCACCCCGAGTGGGCTGGGTATGCTCAGACGTGAGTCCCAGGCTCTCCACACCACTGGAGTCAAGCTATCTAGGCTGATGAAGGCTGATAGCCAGAAACCGGTCCTTGGATGCTTGATTCCGGTCTGGGAAAGACATGGCTTGGTAGTTCGGACTGGACTGTTCCCATGAGGCACAGGGTCAGAGCTGATTTGCATATAGCCAGTGTCTAACCCAGGGTGGTGTGGAGTGCAAAAAAACGATGGATTTAGGCCCAGATCCTTGTACTGGGGTGAATGTATGACATTGTTCTACATTCTGTCCATCAACTGTGTTTTTTGCCAAGTATATCTAGTCACATTCTGCGAGGCACGGCCAGTGTGGAGGGATCCACACCACCTGCACCCACTACACCTGTCCTTCCCTCTCCTGTCCCTGCGGTACCAGAGGATTCCCCAGATGATGCCCCCACTGTTTCCACAGACAATTGAACTCTATGTGCAGGCAAGTTTGGGTGAGACAACATCCAGGATGCCACAACCTTTTTATAACGGTATTTGGACTGGCCATTGGCCTTCTGTGAGCATGGACTCATATTTACGTTTTATCTTTTGATGCGGCTGAATAAAGCTTTTGATTTTTGGTTCAGTACTTTTGGTTTTCTGATAATGGCTTTGACTGCTGTGTGCCTGGGAGCTGGTGTGATGTTCACATTTGGGTGTTGTAACATGTGTCTATTTCCTGATGGTAATGAGGTTAACCATGGTATGTTTCTACTTTCACTGCAGGGCACTGCTGGGACTCATAGCCACACACACCCTATGCTACTGGGCACTGCTGGGCTTTGCTGTGGGTCTTAGCCACACAGACACTCTAATGCTGGGCACTGCTGGGCACTGCTGGGGGTCTTAGCCACACACACACTCTAATGCTGGGCACTGCCGGGCACTGCTGGGGGTCTTAGACTCACACACACTCTAATGCTGGGCACTGATGGGCACTGCTGGGGGTCTTAGCCACACACACCCTATGCTGGTGGGCACTGCTGGGGGTCTTAGCCACACATACCCTTTGCTGCTGGGCACTGCTGGGGGTCTTAGCCACACACACCCTATGCTGGTGGGCACTGCTGGGGGTCTTAGCCACACACACCCTATGCTGGTGGGCACTGCTGGGGGTCTTAGCCACACACACACTTTAATGCTGGGCACTGCTGGGCACTGCTGGGCACTGCTGGGGGTCTTAGCCACACACACACTCTAATGCTGGGCACGGCTGGGCACTGCTGGGGTCTTAGCCACACACACACTCTAATGCTGGGCACTGCTGGGGGTCTTAGCCACAAACACCCTATGCTGGTGGGCACTGCTGGGGGTCTTAGCCACACACACCCTATACTGGTGGGCACTGCTGGGCACTGCTGGGGGTCTTAGCCACACACACCCTATGCTGGTGGGCACTGCTGGGCACTGCTGGGGGTCTTAGCCACACACACCGTATGCTGGTGGGCACTGCTGGGGGTCTTAGCCACACACACCCTATGCTGGTAGGCACTGCTGGGGGTCTTAGCCACACACACCCTATGCTGCTGGGCACTGCTGGGGGTCTTAGCCACACACACCCTATGCTGGTGGGCACTGCTGGGGGTCTTAGCCACACACACACTCTAATGCTGGGCACTGCTGGGCACTGCTGGGGGTCTTAGCCACACACACACTCTAATGCTGGGCACTGCTGGGGGTCTGAGCCACACACACACTCTAATGCTGGGCACTGCTGGGCACTGCTGGGGGTCTTAGCCACACACACACTCTAATGCTGGGCACTGCTGGGGGTCTTAGCCACACACACCCTATGCTGGCGGGCACTGCTGGGGGTCTTGGCCACACACACCCTATGCTGGTGGGCACTGCTGGGGGTCTTAGCCACACACATCCTATGCTGCTGGGCACTGCTGGGGGTCTTAGCCACACATGCCCTTTGCTGGTGGGCACTGCTGGGGGTCTTAGCCACACACACACTCTAATGCTGGGCACTGCTGGGCACTGCTGGGCACTGCTGTGGGTCTTAGCCACACACACCCTATGCTGCTGGGCACTGCTGGGCACTGCTGGGTGTTGTTTCCACACATCACTTAGATGTGACGCAACATACACATACATTACTGACGTATGTCACACACATCTCACCATTCCACTGGTGATATGCGGTAGCGTACCATACCCCGAGGTCCATGACGTAGGTGCGGCACGTTTCACTATTACAATGGTGATATGCGGTAGCGTACCATACTCCGAGGTCGATGACGTAGGTGCGGCACATCTCACTATTACAATGGTGATATGCGGTAGCGTACCGTACTCCGAGGTCGATGACGTAGGTGCGGCACATCTCACTATTACAATGGTGATATGCGGTAGCGTACCGTACCCCGAGGTCGATGACGTAGGTGCGGCACATTTCACTATTACAATGGTGATATGCGGTAGCGTACCGTACCCCGAGGTCGATGACGTAGGTGCGGCACGTCTCACTATTACAATGGTGATATGCGGCAGCGTGTGGCGCAACGTACCACAACATTACAGGCGTGCAATGGTGGTGTGCGTGTGTGGCACCACGTACAGGTATACTTCAGTTGTTGGGGTTCGTTGTACTCACCGTCTGCGCCGTCGTCGGTTTCTATGTACGAGGTGGTGGGCGTACAGGACTGGGATGACACGGACGATGGGGTTCATGTCTTGTTTGTCATGTACCGGGGTGCGGTTCGTGCCGGACTCTGCTTTTACGGCAGTTTTGAGCTCTCGTAGCAAAAGAGCCGTACGGAGTGTCTCCAACACGGATCGTACTTCCTGGTACGGATGACGCGGTCTATTTAAGTTCGGACGTAGCGTGGAGCGTCATCCAAATGCAAATCGTATGGACTTGCGATTTGTACGGAGTTTGTTACGAGTCCTACGGAGTGACGCTTTTGGTTGGGATCGTACTTGCTGAATCGTACGGGGACGTTTACGAATACGAAAAACCGCTCCGTACGTAGATTCGGAGCGCTTTTTACCGGATCGGAATCGACCCCTATATGTTCGAATGTTTAAAAAGCTGCAAGGGGGGTACACAAACACCATTACCCTAGTGAACACACACTGACAACCTAGACTCGGCCTGTATAACCTCCCTTTAGACTTAGGGGGTACACAAAACCACGGGGAGAAGAAATACTATCTGTTCCCCATCAACGCCAGCCAAACCCCAGTCAACACACACTGCCAACATACATTTATAGATTCAACATGGATAGTAAAAAAAGTAAAAAAAAAGCCTCTCACTAATTTTTTATAATCCCCGGGGACCCCATCCCCCGGGACTCAAAAATAACATTGGGGACCATGGGGGGAAACCTAATACCCCCACGGTCCCAGCCGGCTCCCCGCGTCCTTCCAGAGCCGGCATTGCTTTGTCAGAGAGAGCAGCTTATATGCTGCTTTCTCTGACAAAAAGCAATCTGCTTTACTACTTGAAAGAGAGTGCAGATTAACTTGTTCTCTCTTTCAAATAGAAAAGCAGTTTGCTGTGGTAAAGTGTGAGCCGCAACGCTCCCACCCTACCATAGCAAACAGCTGTGTCCCGGGGGTAGGCACCCCGGGACACTGCAGGAGCCAGCCCTGGGAGGTAGTGGTTCCAAGGGCCATCAAGGGCTCCACGAGGGAGGCCACGCGACCCCCTCCCAACTTTAAAAAGCCCCGGGAAGTGGTGGTCCCTGGGGCTGGGGGTTCCGTGCCGTCACGGACCCCCTATTTTAAATATTACTGCCCCGAGGGGGTGGCGGTCCCCGGGGCTACGGGGGGGCCGTGAGCCCCCCGCATACTTCAAAATCAAACTTCGGGGGGTGGCGTTCCCCGGGGCTCGGAGGGCCTTACAAGCCCCCCATTATGGAAAAAATTGCCCCGGGGGCTAATTAAGAATTAAATGGACTTCTAGTTTTTTTCCTTTTCCACCGCGTACGCGTACCATACGCGTACTCAGCGATTAAAAAAAATAATAATAATTTTTGGCCTGAAAGATCCATGTGAGACCCCCTGAGCAGGCCTAGAAGGTCAGGATGTTTCTACCCTGCCATCCAAGGACCGGTTTCTGGCTATCAGCCTTCATCAGCCTGGATAGCTTGACTCCAGTGGTGTGGAGAGCCTGGGACTCACGTCTGAGCATTGTTCTGCATTCTGTCCATCAATTGTTGTTTTTGCATTTAACCCCGAGTGGGATGGGTATGCTCAGACGGGAGCCCCATGCTCTCCACACCACTGGAGTCAAGCTATCTAGGCTGATGACGGCTGATAGCCAAAAACCGGTCCTTGGCAGCTTGATTCCGGTCCAGGAAAGACATGGCTTGGCAGTTCGGGCTGGACTGTTCCCATGAGGCACAGGGTCAAGGCTGATTTGCATAGGGCCATGTCTGACCTGGGGTGGTGTGGAGTGCAAAAAAACAATGGATTTAGGCCCAGATCTCTGTACTGGGGTGAATGTATGACATTGTTCTGCATTCTGTCCATCAATTGTTGTTTTTGCATTTGTCACCCCGAGTGGGATGGGTATGCTCAGACGTGAGTCCCATGCTCTCGACACCACTGGAGTCAAGCTATCCAGGCTGATGACGGCTGATAGCCAGAAACCGGTCCTTGGATGCTTGATTCCGGTCCAGGAAAGACATGGCTTGGCAGTTCGGGCTGGAATGTTCCCATGAGGCACAGGGTCAAGGCTGAATTGCATATGGCCATGTCTGACCTGGGGTGGTGTGGAGTGCAAAGAAACGATCGATGTAGGCCCAGATCTCTGTACTGGGGTGAATGTATGACATTGTTCTGCATTCTGTCCATCAATTGTTGTTTTTGCACCATCTACTCCATGTCATTCAGCTCCTGGTGTTCTGCTGGCCCTCCTCCTCCGTGGTGCGTTGCTGCTTCCATGTTGACAGCGAGTTTCTACATGGTTTACCATTCATATCAGTCCAGGGTCTCTTGTGCTCTTCCATTGGCCTTCACTGCCATGCAGCGGCTTTCAGATGGTCTGAGGTGGTGTGCCATCTCTGCCTCTTTGTTGCCAATGACACGTTGGAGGTGACGTACAGTTGGCGAAGGTGTTCTGGCTTATCCGTGGCAGTACTCGGATTTTTCTGGCGACTGTGTCCCGTCTTACTCTTCCTCTTCTCATTGGCCTTTCATGGGCCCTGTATTCCTGGGTGTTCCTCCGTGAGGTTCATGGGGTTCATGTTGTCCTCTGCAGTGGGTCAGGCTGCATCTGTGGTACTCTGCAGTTGGTGTCGTTTTTTCAGTGGCATTTTCCGTCTGCTGTTCTTGTTCCTTTTCATGCTTAACTCATGGATATTGCTGGCCTCATGCCAATGGGCACATTGCGTGTTTTTCCGCATTGCAGTTTGTGTTTTTATCTCCGCCGGGGTGGTTGTATCGCAGACATTGGACTCGGTTTCGGTAGACTATCGCATGCTACCGCCTTGCTGTGAATTGCACGTTACCACAGGGTTATTTTTAACCCTAGTCAAAGTACTATGCTACGCTCGCGTAGTTTGTGAGGTTTGCACAAATTCGCACTATGCGAATTGCACGTAGCACAGTGCAAACATGCGTAGCGTAGTGCAGCGGTCATTTTTTACTTGCTCTCGGTCCTCAACGTCAAGTTTGCGACCGCGAGCGAGCAAAATGACATCTCGGCTAGACTTTTTCCTCGTTCGCGATCAGCAACATCAAGTTGCCGATTGGGAGCATGGAAAATTAACCTCCCGGCGAGATTCTCAACGCGGGGAGGTCAGGTTTCTCATTGCGAGTGGTGAGAAACTACCAGTCCACGTTGAGAAAGCTGTCGCTCGAGTAGAAATCTACTCGAGCAGCAGAAAATGACCGCTTGCACCGTGCAAGATGTGGTTTGCACTGATTGCACAGTGCGGACAAGCATCTTGCACTGTGCAATCAGTGCCAACAGCATTTTGCACAGTGAACTACGCAGTTCGCGTAGCTCGCGTAGTGTGAAGTGCACTTCACGTAGCTACGCGTAGTGCTACTATTCGAACTACGCCCAGGGTTAGTTATTTTCCCGCTATCAGTTGCGATGTGTAAAGGTGCGTTAGCTTTTTTTGGTGATTTTTTGCACACGTTCTTGTGAATATACCCCTCAGTCCTTAATACTGCTAATGCCGAGAACCCAATCTCATATAAATATGACAAACTAAAAGGCAAAATAGTCTTGACTGCAAATTTTTACAAACATGAATGTTCTTCAGGCATTTTCAGCCAAAATTCCTCCAATTACATTTTGCTGAATTGCATCTGGAGAACGCGGTCACTCTGGACCTCAATTAGGGGTTCCTCAAGGTGCACTGAGAGATGAGTACCTGGATCCACTAGAAAAGATTGAAAGACCTAGTCATTGTCATGATCAATGTCATCAGGAAAGTACTTTTCTAAACCTTCCCTGAGAGTCAAGTGATTTCTTATGACCTCAGCAACACTTTCAAGTTCATATCCTGTGTCCTCAACAGCTTCTGATAAACAAAGGAATGCCTCCAGCAGGCCATCTTTGATTAGTCTTTTCCACAACTCTAGCTTCTTCTTGAAAGCAGATTTTTTTTGCACATTGTGAAAGATGTACTTTCAGCTCCTTGCAAAGACATATTCAAGGAATTTAATGTATCCAAGATGTCTGCAAAGTATGCTAAAAGCACAAGCCAACAGGGATTACACAACTGTTCTGCTTTGTATGGATCCAAATCTAGAAGGAATTGCCGTACTTCATATCTCAATTCCAAAATACGATTCAGAATCTTCCCTCTGGATAACCATTGGACTTCTACATGGAAAAGCAAACCATTATGATTAGCTACCATTTTTGCACACAGAATTGCAAACAGACAAGCTCTAGTGGGGTGAGCCTTTATAAAATTAACAATTTTCAAAGCACAATCCAACACATCCCCAAGTTCTCTATCCATGTTTTGGACTGCAAGGGCTTCCCGGTGTACCATACAGTGGATCCATAGAATATGAGGAGCCACTTTTAACTCTTTGGCTTTTAGGCCTTCCCTAGCCCCACACAGGGAAGAAGCACCATCTGTACAGATCCCAACACAGCTGTCCCATTTTAAGCCATTGGAGCACATTAAGTCATTGTGAATGTCAAACAGGGTTGATGTTGTTGCCTGTCCCCTGATTGGTTTACAGAATAAACATTCTTCCAATATTACAGTTTTGTGGCTGTTTCTGACATAAGCAATTAAATGAGCTTCCTAAGATATGTCAGTCACTTCATCAAATTGCAAAGCAAACAAACCTAATTTTAAGAGTGCATGGAGTTGCCTGTGGATATCCTCTGACATGTCAGAGATTCGGCGGCAAATAGTTGTGTCTGAGAGTGGTACCATTTTCAACTCCTCTTCTTCTTTTTCACCAAGCATTGTCCTGGCCACATCAAGCATTGCTGGAAGAATCACTTTTTCCCATCTGTAAAAGGCTTTTTGTTTTTGGCAATGTGGTACTCCACTTGGTAAGATGCATTCAAGGCATTTGTTGGCGTGGAGATCACATTTTTCACAGTGTCTTTTTGGTGGATGATGTCTTCCAGCTTTCAGGCAATAAAATGTGTATTCTTTCCTACCAGTGACCCATGTTTAGTTTCCAGGTGGCGCTTTAATTTGTTTGGTTTCAAACTTTCGTTAGCCAAGGTCATGCCACAAACCACACACTGTGGCTTTATTTCACCATTTATGGTGATGCAAGTGAATCCAAGGTCCAGGTAGGAGGCATCATAGGTCCTACTTTTTGCAACACTTTTTTTTATGTCTGTTTCGGCCTTTAGTTTGAGTGATCTACCATCTGTTGGCTGCAGGAAACAATCCATGTCAAATGTGTGTTTGACCTAAAAATTCCAAAGTCCAATATTAATGATTACCACAGACTTGCTGCTGTATGCAGTATGGTTGTCATTTAAAAAAAACTGTTTGCAATTTCACAAGAAGTGTAAAAAATCTTATTTTATCTAAAATGCGAATAACACATCAGGTTCCTTCCACGTACTTAAAACAGAAATTGCTGCTGTTCCTGGCTTCCATACGTGAGCTGGCGTTGTGGGCCATTATTAAGGTTTCCCTTCCCTTGAGTGCGCACACATTGATAGCAATAGGTAACATGGGTGGACAAAATGTTTAAAATCCACTGCCTAATTGTTAATGAGATACAAAAATCCACTGCCCACATTGATTATTTTAGTGCTCTCTATGTAGGCTAGTCCAACTCATGATCTCCTGACACCTTCTTCAAGAAAGGTTGAAGAACTCTAAGGTTGTTGTCCATGTCATAATTGATCTCAGAAGGAAGACCACTGCTATCCAGTAAAAGCCAGCCTTATGGTGCTTGCTTGGAAACCCTGCTAGACAAGTGTAGGCTGTTGTGGCAGCCTCTTGGTTACTCATCAATACATTATATTCCTCTATTGACTTTCTTGTGTTTGCTCTCATATTCTATCCCCTTCCTTGTATTTAACCTCTCTTTTGCATCTCTCTTTCTCTTAAAGGAATTAATGGCCATACATGCATGGACACTAATGGAATTCTGTCATTTTGTTAGCGATTCTGGCTCACCCCATTTGCCCTAAAATCACTCCTAATGCATTGAACAACTGTAAGACCATGGGGTGCTCTATTTGTTTTTGTTTTGTTTTGCCAACAGCGCAAAAGGCTCTGCATAACTGGGGATGCACCAAGAGGCCACTCACACGCTTAACAAGGTGACTTGTGTGTGGCACAATTTACATTCAGTGGTCATGAAGACTTTGCTGCTGTATTCTGATGAGGATTATCTAGTAAACACAAAAACCCTACTCACAAAGTATGTACTTTCTCCCTAGGAATTCCCATTACCTTGACAGGTTGGTGTCTGCCCATCCTCTCCTTCCTGACAGCTTGAAATGAAAGCCTGCAAAAATTCTCTCCACCTTTGTCACCAATAGTTATGATTTCTAAACCTGGCGCCCAGCTTGATACTCTCTGGCTTCCTACCAGTGAAACACACGGGACCCACGTCTGGGCATACCCTTCCCACATTGGCAAAACATTCACCCCCAGTCACAAATCTGGGTTTAATCCATCGTTATTTTTCTCACCACGCCACCCAAGTTCAGACATGGCCATATGCAAATCAGTCTTGATCCTGTGCCTCATGGGAACAGTCCAGCCCAAACTGCCAAACCATGTCTTCCCTGTACTGGAATCAAGCATCCTAGGACCAGTTTCTGGCTATCAGCCGTCATCAGCCAGGATATCTTGACTCCAGTGGCGTAGTGAGCACAGGACCCACGTCAGGGCATACCCTTCCCACATAGGGCGAAAAGAAAAACACACAAGATGATGGACGGAATGTTGCACATTGGCAAAACATTCACCCCCAGTCACAAATTTGGGTTTAATCCATCGTTATTTTGCTCACCACGCCACCCCAGTTCAGACATGGCAATATGCAAATCAGTCTTGACCCTGTGCCTCATAGGAACAGTCCAGCCCGAACTGCCAAGCCATGTCTTCCCTGGACCGGAATCAAGCATCCTAGTACCGGTTTCTGGCTATCAGCCGTCATCAGCCAGGATAGCTTGACTCCAGTGGCGTAGTGAGAACGGGACCCACGTCTGGGCCTACCCTTCCCACATAGGGCTAAAAGGAAAACACACAAGATGATGGACGGAATGTTGCACATTGGCAAAACATTCACCACCAGTCACAAATCTGGGTTTAATCCATCGTTATTTTGCTCACCACGCCACCCCAGTTCAGACATGGCCATATGCAAATCAGTCTTGACCCTGTGCCTCATGGGAACAGTCCAGCCCGAACTGCCAAGCCATGTCTTCCCTGGACCGGAAGCCACCAAGTGTCGCCTCCCGTCTCACTCATCACTGGAGCTCACTGAGCTTTAAGGGATATAGCGCAGAGTGGACAATGAAGTTTACATCGTGTGAGTGCAGCGTATATGAGATCTTAAAAAGGGGCCCTTATTTGGAAAGCGGGCTGTTTTAAACTTGTAATTGATTGAGCTGTATATGTGTTTTGCATGGTATGGTAGACTGCATGCATTTGTGCTTCATCTAGACAATATTTGTGGTAATAGCACAGAAATCAAGAGCACTGACCTGACCTGCATCCCCTTTGGGCATGACCAGACTGCCCTATAGGCAGGGCTACTGGAATTATGAGGCAAGTGAGGACGACATTATGGCACGGTTTTAAACTTGTAAAGGCCGAGCGGTAGAGGTATTTTGGAAGGTATGGTAGACTACTGCACTTGTGCGTCCTGCAGACAATATTTGTTGTATTAGCACAGGAATTAAGAGTAAAAACAGTCTATCAGACTGTAAAACAGGTCTGTAAGAAGCAAAACAAAGCACACACACTGACCTGACTGGCCACCCCTTTGGGCACTGCCAGACTTCCCTATAGGAAGGGCTACTAAAATTATGAGGCAAGGGAGGACAAAATTATGCAGCAGGGTCAACTAAATTGTGTGGCAAGAAAATTTAAATAATGCTATGTGATAAGCATATTTTGGGATACTACTGCTTCATTATTGTGACATTTTGTGCACAAGGTAACACTGGCTAATGGTTTCACCTCACCAGTAGCAGTTTATAAACAAAATACAGCAATGAACAACAGAAAGATGTGTAGTTAACCTTTGAAAGGGTCTTCCAATCTGCAGGAATATGTGTAGCCACATTCAAAGCTCAACTGGTCCTGGCCGGGAGAAGTAAGGGGCCCCTTGTACAGAGTTAAACAGTTTACACACACCTCTTTCCTCCCACCCCCTACCATTCATCCCTCTCATCTATGTCAGTTAAAGTATGTCTGGCCCTGTCTCTCAATACCTAATAAACACACACAGGCAAGGCATTGTCTGTCCAGTCTCCTCTCTTGCATCCCATCAATATTTTGCCCCCTCCAAGACCCCTGCCCACACAGGGCCCCACTAAGCACACTGCCTTTCTGTCAGCTTCATAACATAATGTGTGTTTGTGAGGCGCAAGTATCACCCAAGCTAGGGTCTCAAGGTGCTGAATATTAGATGTTTACTGTTACCAAACTAAATAGTACTAATTTTATCAGCCTCAGGTGGATGAAAGGCTGAATAGATCCACCAGGATTGAACCTGTGACCATGAGGTCAAACACAGGCCCCTACAGTGGATGCATTAGTGCACTAAGCCACCGGCTTGATGGCACTACTTGTGTTTATGTTTCAGTATCTTAGTAACTTTTTAGTTCACGTTTGATTTTGATTAATAAGAAAATGTTGATTTCATTATCCCATGAATTTCTTTTAAATACTTTCAATCTTCATATGAAATCGTGTTTTATGTGGAAAGTTAACTCGTTTTCTTCTTAAAACTTTAGCTTTATATTGAGTATTTTTCACTGTAACCCTAATGCATTTCAACCACTTGGGATCTTCCTTAGGGCTCTTAAATACAAAATTGCGGAAACAAACACAAAACAGCAATTACACATGCAAATGAATAGTGTTTACCACGAACTGAACTATTTTCATTGTTTCCACCAGAGTCATTCATGAAAGGATAAAGGGAAGACTGTAATCACCATATTGCATTTACTTTTCGAAAATTAATGCAGTCCTATGCATTCGCAGAAGAACAAATCCAGCCTTATACAGCCCCATATGCTCTGCCTATTCATTGTTGTATCTAATGCCATTCCTTTCTAAATTTTGTATACTTTTTGACTGGATACACATTGCACTTTTCTTATGCGGAGTGGAGTCCTGCTCATTTCTGTAGTGCACCAACCCTTCCCATCAATATGCTATAACTTACTCATAGTTTATGCCAGATGCATATGCCGTGGTTTATTGTAGTGCTGGGGGCATGCCACCCCTCTAAGCTGTCAGTTAGTTAGAACAATGGGAGTGGTGGTAGACTCAGGAGACACCCCTTCAGTGGTGAGGTGACTGATGGGTTTGTGGACATTGGTCAAAAACATGGTGGCAGCCCTGCCAGCACCACATGTAGAGGAGAGGCCAGGTGGTCATTGCTGAATTAGAGAAGGCTGTGGCTACTGAAGGGTGTCTGTCATATGGAGCTGGACCTGTTGCGGTGAAACCTTCTACTTCACTGAGATGGAAAAACATCTCTAATCTAATCACAAGAACTCTCACTGCTAGTGCCCCAGAATCATTAACCAGAGATCAAACATGCATTGCTCTCAGGTGTATTACAAAACAGAGAGGCATGAAGGTCACCCACAGGAAAATTAAATATCAATGGAAGAAAACACAGAACACCTTAAGACACACCTGCAAGCTCTGACTGACATCTGCCCATTTGCCAAAGGGCTGTTCTGCAGTCTCATTGCTGGTCAGCCTTCTATATGTACATCAAAAATATGTATTAAAATCTCTACTCACGTAAAGATAAGGAGCAATGTCCAGGAAGCTGCTAAACCTGGGATTATTCACAATGCCACGCACACCTCTCATCCCATCAATCACAGTGTGATTTCCATCCAATCCATAACCAACAAAGAAATATGTACTCTGCTGGTGTAATGTTGTGTCCCTCTCGAGCTGGCAAGCGAGAGTGACATAGGAGATTCTTACCCTTTAGAGGTTGGGGCATATCAGTCGCTCTGCTGTGCATTCTCTGCTGCTAATAGGGGTGAAGAGTGTCTGAAGACTGCCCTTTTCTTGCATCACATGGGGGTATCTGCCACTGAACCCCCTTTCTCCCCAGAAGCCAGTGTCCACCTGTTTCCAAATCAAGCGGGTGCTCTTCCAGAACATTACCCTGTGCTTCTAGGTTGCTACCTACTAGTGATCTTCAGGGAGACTAACAGAACTTCATCTGTGCCACGAATGGATCAGAGCAGAATCCCCTGTCCAAGCCCACGAATGGTACTGCAGGAGAAGTCCATCCACCACCAGTGGGTCTACAGAGACGGCGGTGAAATGTTTTGAATCCCTGTGCTTTAATTAGATGGCCTACTTCACTCACACTGGTGCTATTCTGGTCTCCTGTCTGCTGTCCATGTTCCTGCCTAATAAGTGAACACACGCTGATGGAATTTTATCTTAGGCAAAATGGATAGCACTCTGCTCATTACATTCAGTGCCCCTCACCTGAAGGCTACAAAGTTATTTAGAAGTAAGGGTGTTGCATTTACCATTTAACAAAACTTGAACAGAATAGTTCCTTATTTGCTTCCTTTATATTAATATTTGAATTACATTGTTTCTGCTTGCCCTATCACAGAAACCGAGGGTTCCTAAAGGTGGGGTGGATGCAGAGGAAGGCAGGGGAAGAGGCAGCTTACTCACAAGTTTTGCAAAGCTTTAGTTGCCTTGGAAACCTGGAAACAGCCGGGAGATCGGAATGCAGAAGAAGCCACGAGGAAGAAGCATGAAGAGGAAACTAGCTGGAACAACACAGCAGCAGGAACAAGGAAGTCCAGGAAAGGAAGCAGGAGTGCAAGGCAGCAGGAACAAACAAATATTGAAGCAATCCCAGAGCCTTCCACACTCCATAGGTGCATATTTATTACCCCAGTTCCCAGCATTTCCTGGTGTGCATCCTGCAGTTTCTCTGATTGGAGGACAGTCATCGATGACATTGTATTATTTTACAATGTCCTTCAATCAGAGAGCTCTTTGAGGTGCACTGTTCGGAATCCAAAACAAAGAGTAAACGTTTTGTATTCCAGATTGAGGCAGTGTGATGTATTTCTATAGGTTCTGTATCGATTCCCCTATTCCTGACCCTGTTCTGGTTAATACTTAACTAGCAGCCGACCCACGGTGCAAAAAAACGTTATCTGATTAAGCCAAACCACGGCACGAAACGTGTTATCTGATTAGGTAATAACGCATGCCATCTAATTAGACAAGCACTATTCCTCCAGCCCCTGATAAGGCATACGGAGTTCTCAAAACAAATCAAACCTATGACAACCTGGGAAAATCCCTGCGGCCATTGTTTTGATTTCACCGAGAACTTCAGCAAAAGAATGTGCGAACAAGCCCGTTCGTATGACATCCTTATTGACGTATCCATGTCCATCCTTACGTCAATCTCGACACCTTACAGGTATAAATATTACCGACATTGCCTTAAGCAAACACACGCGGTGGTGACGAGATCAGAGCAGCGAGACGTGCTGAGGAGCCCAGCAGAGAGCGAAGCCCACACGCGCTGCCCCGCCTTCCTGACGCGCTGAGAACGAGACGCTGTTTTCTCCTGCCGAGAAATCCAGCTCCGGCGCT
This sequence comes from Lissotriton helveticus, assembly GCF_964261635.1. Taxonomy (NCBI): domain Eukaryota; kingdom Metazoa; phylum Chordata; class Amphibia; order Caudata; family Salamandridae; genus Lissotriton; species Lissotriton helveticus. The sequence continues at coordinate 657,809,852 of NC_136067.1, forward strand.
TCCAAGCAGCCCTCGCAGGCAGCTGGAATATCAAGACCAGAGACGAGAGATACCAGCCCTCAACCATTCTAGATCTCAGGTACAGAACTGAACAACCCCTTGCAGAGAATTCTTGAGTCAGTCACTTGGCAAAACAAACTTAACTTAAACTGCTACTTATCTACTCCCGCCCACGTATTAGGCTTAGGTCAGGTACACTGGGGTAGGCGTGGTTAGAAGCACCAGTTGAGTACGATTAGTCAATGTATATATGTATATATCTATTTTATCGATTTTAAATATCATATGGCTTAGAAACCATATCAATGCTTCTGCAGTATTATTTTATACTTCTGCTTTTATTGTATGCACTTTACTTAACCATAAGTATCGCAATAATATCGATTCATTTCTCTTGTACGAGAAAAGAGACTGATCAATAAATACCATCTTTTATTGAACACGCCCGTCTCTTCCTTTTCTCTACAAACTGGTGAAACTAAGAATGCACGTACTGACTGAGTAAAATAAGTTGTCTTTTGTTTTCACACGACTCTAGAGATACACTCTTGATTGGGGGAGAGCACAGTTGTCATGTTCTATGGTTGTCAGAAACTAAATCCCTTCTTGTCTATCCAGGGAAGTTAAACTCCTCCTTGTCTTTTCGAGAAAGTTTCTAGTGAACTCTGAGCTAGCTGGCAAAACCAAAAACTTTAAGTCTAATATCGTCAGTAGAAGACCTAGTTAACCTCTGCCCTAGGTCTATACTATTGAAGATATTATTCCAATGCGCAGAGCCTATTGGGATAATAGGAACTACACTACATGGCGCCCAACGTTTGGATAGGCGATAAAACTAACGCAAGACATTAGAGTAACTCAGTCGTACTTTTTCACACAGAACCCCTTTTTTTCCCATAATACTCCAAAGACGTCTGGAGTGGGTGAAAGGTCATATCCGCCAAACCTCACAGGAGGAGACTCCTATGTATGGTTCTTGGTTTAGTCAACGTTGAAGGATACACTGTTCCAAAATATTTTGCATCTAATCTTTGTTTCCGTAGAAACCTGATCTGCAAACAAACAGAATAACCTTCCTGTCGGTAAAATGGTAGACAGTGATGATGAAAGGGAGACAGCTAGACTAGCAGCTGAACTCGTAGCAGCTGATAATACTCTGCTACAAAATGACCCGGATATAAAACTCATCCCGGTCAACATAAGAAAATCTATAACTTTAAAACTTATAGAAAATGGACTGACATCGAGAGGTGGTACAGTCATATTCGTAATTGAGGCACACGAATATCGGCAGACAGAGGTATTCTATTCATGGATGAACTTTCCAGCAGCGAACGCTGTAACAAAAGAGTTCCACTATTATAAAATAGAGGAACCACCGGATACCTACACTCCTTTTGAGGAGGTAGAAGTACCACTCAAATTCCAAGAGCACCTGCTCTTGTTTGATGGCGCCCTAAAACATAATAATCACATCACCAGGCTCGGTCCACTAGGTAGACCAGGAGCAACGTGGCCGGTCCTAGCCGGATATATACCACATCCAGACATTGAAGAAATGTCTGCAGCAGAGCTTCTAATACAGCTAAAACAACTAATCAAAATACATAGACAATTAGTCCAATATGTAATGCGGACTTCAACAATCCAACCAGCAAGTAAAATTCCACAACTGACCCCTCATCAGGGTAACACAAATAAAATTACACCACAGAACATACAGTCCTGTCTAGGTAAAGTACCCGCAAAACGGGAACAAATACCTTTCTGGCTAGCACAAAAAATCACTCAAATAGAGGTGGTGTTTCCAGACACCACCCCTGTAGATAAACACAGGATTCTGACTATCTGTCTTCCAATGGGAATCGCACCACACGTGGAGGACTGTGACACTTGGGGTACAGTCTTTGCTTCCATATACACGAAAACACATGGTGTACCATCCATGTCAGTAATACCAGATGTGCTAAAACAAATTCAAGATGAATATGGTCCAGAACCCGCTTTAACTCTTGGTATGAAATTACTGAAAGACTTCAAGCAGGTCTCGGCTATATTATTAGCCAACATAAAGGGAGAAGCAGCAAACGTGGCGATCCGCCAAAGGTTAAAAGAGACAGACATAGCGGACCAACCAACTGAAATTGCCAGAATCATAGAGAAATCCTATGAAGAACTAGGAAGGGATAGTCTGGGTGGAATACCGGTAAAACCTCAACTGATTGAAAGTCCTGAAAAGATATTTATTAAAAAAAATAATTTAAACACTCAAAAAAAGAGCTGGGATGGAAACAAACAATCCAATCCTAAAGAAAAAAGATTCCAGTCCAGAGGAAGGTCTCCTCGGCGGAGAGAAAGATCTCCGAACCAAGGACGCAGGTCTCCCCAAAGTGAGCCCTCTGGGAAAAAATACAACCTTAGAAATAGGGATAATATAAAGAAACCTGATAGATATCAAGATAATGATAAACGTCCCTCTCAATCTTTTCAGACTTCCTCGCAGAAATCGGAAAGAAGAGGACGATCAGAACACAGGGAAGAGCACGTCAAGTCCAAAGACAAGGAACCTGCTCATCCAAATAAAAAGTTACAATTTCCAAAAAAGAAGGTAGCCAGTATTAAAGTAGTCAAAGATGCCGAGAATACTGAGGACACAGCTGAAAAACGGAGAATGGGCTCAGACAATGCTAGACAGCGCAGCAGAAGTGAGCATAGCTCGCAAAGTCCTTATGAATCATCTGGAGACAGTGGACACGAATGAATATATTCAAGTGGAAACTGCAGACACCAGAGTCAGCAAACCTCACAAAATATATGAAATAACATTACGTATAGAGGGGAATAAGACTAGAAAAATAAGGGGTCTCTTTTGGGATAATCTATCCCAGGGCTATGACATCCTTCTAGCTGAACGAGACTGGCCACCCGAGTTTGTCAGAGAGTGCCCTCATGGCGAAGAAATAATTATGCCTGCCTTCTCAAATCATATTCCAATTCATAAAAAATATACACTTGCAGTAGCTCAAGCTCCTGCTTTATATAAAAATCATGTAGGATGGGATGAGGACTCTCCTCCTCACAAAATCCAGTTAAAATCACAACCTACTGCACAGAGGCAGTACCCAATTAAGCAAGAAGCTAAAAAACAGGTAAAAGAGATCCTAGATCAACTTGAATACCAGGGGGTGATTGAAACTTGCACCTCACAAATGAACAATCCTTTGTTTCCTGTCTCCAAACCAGATAACTCATATCGTCTAGTTTTGGATTACAGACACCTTAACTCATGTTGCAAAACCTTTGCAGTACAAAACTCACATAGTGCTGCACTAATGAATAACATAGTACGCAAAAAATACAAAACAACATTAGACATCTCTAATGGCTTCTTTTGTCAAAATATAGCACAAGAGAGCAGATATTTGACTGCATTCTCGGTAAATGGCTCGCAAAAAAGTTTCTGCCGTTTACCCCAGGGGCACAAGAATAGCCCAGGATTATTCTCAAAGAGAGTAACAGAATTACTACAAACATACGATGACGAGGCATTATCATATGTCGACGACATTTACCTAACAGATGATGACTTGGATACTCACTTGAAGAGAGTGAACACCATAATACTTGGGTTCGCAGCAGAGGGTTACAAATTCAACTTTAAAAAATCAAGAATTGCCCATCTAACAGTCCTGTTTTTAGGATATGAATTATCAAGTGAAGGCAAAAGCCTGGCTGACAATTTCCTAGAGAAATGTGCTGTACTCCAAGCTCCTAGAACACTAAAAAACTTACAATCAATTCTAGGCTTCCTAAATTTCGGAAGAACATACATTGCAAATTATGCAGAAAGGGTCAAACCCCGTTATGATCTAATAAAACCAGATTTTAAAAGAATCAATTGGACTCAAAAACACACAGAAATTTTGAGATCTTTACAAACAGACATGCTAATTAAAACAAAATTAGAAACACATGATAACACATGTAATCTTGTGATTCGAGTCATCCAAGGAAGATGCGGATTCACATACCTGACCTCTAATGAGGGAGAAAAGGTACCAATTGCGTACAAATCACACTTGTACACAGAAGCTGAAAAGAAGTTCAGTATTAAAGAAAACATTGTTCATGCAGTTCAAACGGCTATAGCAAGAGAAAAAGACAACGCTGACGGTAGACGTATCACAGTCAGAACAGCGGAGTCAGCCTTTGAGGCATTAACAACCCATGTAATTTACCAACAACAGCGTTGAATCCAGAATGGATACAATGGGTGAATTCGATTACAACGGACAGAGTAAAATACTACTTTGATCCAGAATTAAAGGAATTAAAATATCTAGAATATGAAAGAATATACCCTCTGCCAATCGACATTCTGCCTTTACGACAATACGCCTGTGTAATACATACAGACGGGCATGCTCAACCCTCAGTTTGGGGAGAGCTGGCTTACAAGGCAACATGCGAAATTGTAAAGGAAGTGTGGCGCGGAGGTAAATTAAGACCTCTACTTACAAAAACACACTCAGTGGAAAATAATTCAGAACAACAAACTGAAATTATAGCGTTAAAAATGGCGTTAGATAATGCCGATCGCGAATTCCCGACACTTATAGTGTGCGATTCGTATTACTGCGTCAAATCATACAATAACGATTTACAGAAATGGATTCAAAACGGTTACAAAGATGACACAGGTGCAACAATAAAGCAAAAAGTGCTTTGGGAACAAGTAGCTCTTTTACAGAAAGAACTACCAAAAACTCACGTGATAAATTCAGTGAGTCATCAGCGTGATGGCGTTCACGTTGCAGGGAATTCATTGGCTGAGAAAGCCACAACGGCAGCAACTAAATCGGCTTCCGTAGTCAAGAAAAAGCGTACAGTAAAACACATTGACGGTGAAACTATGCTGGCGGTGAAAACGTCATCAAAAGGCGACTGCTCAGCACTACCGATCAATTATCCACTCAATTATACATACATAATCGATGCAAACTCCGTTCCTTTTGCTCGAATCCCTGGAGTGGGGGATAGAGTGATTCCAAACACGGACAGGAGAGGCTTGTTAATAGCTGACGCACATATGGGTGAGGGTCTCAGACACCTTAAACAAAAAGATTCTCTGGAAGAATTACAATCAGTGTACTGGTGGCCAGGCATGAGCCTGCATCATCAGATTTATGTAAAAAACTGCCCAGACTGCAATAGAGATCGCAGTGGCGAGCGAGGAGGACTATTACCATGGCACTTCGCTCCAGAAACACAACAAGAATAAAAGTACCCATCACAAAAAAAGCGTTATATTAACACATAAAGACTCATTTACACTCATGATGTAGGACCCCAGCGCTCGGCTGATGTCTGGACTGTTATAAAAAGATTTGCGAGTCTATAATGGCATATACGCTAGGAGCATGCTACGTTTTGACTAATGTATTCCCTTTAGCCTTCAAGCTTATGGGGAAGCAAGGCCAGATGAGCATAGCATAGCAGGACTCTTCACACTTACTTCCTGAGGGATACGGGATGGTGTAAAGAAAAAACCAAGGGCATAAAGCAATCTATAACAGCAAAGGTATTAGGTTCGGGTGCTGGGTGGGTCAAACATCTAATAAGTGTCCAACATAGTCTAAATAACCTGCCAAGAAATTCTCTGAGGGGATTCAGTCCGTACGAACTATTGTTTGGAACTAGAATGATGGTCTTAGATCTTGACAGTCAGACTTCAGTGGTTAAAGAAAAAAGCTTTGATATCAAAGATCGTTTGGCTATTTTACAGGACTTAAACGAAACAAGGAAAGACCTGAGCAACATAAAGTTGAAACAACAGCCAACGACCACTGAAGAAAAACCACCTGTCCCAGCAAGACCTGTCTGGATTCCAAAAGTCGGGGATCTAGTCAGAGAAAAGATCGCGGTAAAGAAGGAATTTGGGCCTTCTTACAGAAAAGCAGTTCCTGTCTTGTCTATCAACGGGACAAAATCAGTAGTACTACCGCCCCTTGCTGGTAAAAAAGAGAATAGGGTTGTATCAATCGACCTGATAAAACCACAATCATGTGGCCGATAACAAACAGTAGGCCAAGTGGACTCCCGATAAGTAGCAGAACACCAAGGTTTGCTACAAACACAGAGGTTCAATCTAAGAGGCTACTCACATTTGAAATGCCAAAAGAACAACAACAAGGACTATGCAACAATGCTATGGAACTCAAACCTCTAAAAACCCAAATAAAAACATTTAGCAGAGACACACCAATCTACAATGAAGTAATAAATGACTATGCTGCTGCAACAAAACACACTGATAAAGCAAATATTAATCCTGAAGCAATTGGAACAATAGACAGAACGGCATCCGGTTACTTCATCAACTTCAGTGTTTCATCTGAAAACCTGAGTGAATCAAAGGAACAAAAATCAACAAAAACCTTTAAAAATAAAGCTAAGGAACTTTTTCAACATCTGAAAGAAACCTATCTGATTTCTCCATGAATTGAATTCTGGGTGGCCTTAGGTGCACTTATCCTCATACTTTGGCTCATCATGGTACTATGTTTGGGACACTTCATTGAGGGAAAATATGCTAAAATGGACACAGCAAGCCAGAAAATCAACTTGGTCCTCAAACCACACACGTCTTCACACATCGAGAAAAGGGAACTTTCTTCAGTCAACTTCACAGCCAATCCTATACCCGGTGGGGTAGCATGGGACAATACTGATTATGAAATCTATGGTCCGGTTGAAATCCTGAAGTATCCACATCAAATCAAGATCTCATTGAGTGACTTTGTAAAACCAAGCTCAGTTGCTGATGATTGGGACGTTGAAAGCATTAATAATATGATGTCTGACCTAGTGATGTCTGCTAAATTTACAAAACATGATTATTTGCAGGGTTCGTCTAATTATGATAAAATGTTCTGCTATAATCACTATAGTAATCATTATCTGCATAAATCTGCACAACCTAGAAATTTTTTAAATTATAATCAATGGGAACACTGTGCAACCCCTCCAAAAGGTAGCTCAAGAACTTTTTATGACAAATATTCATATTTTTCAGGGTTCAACACAAGTAATGCAGAAACATTTTATTTCAAATTATCAAATAAGACAGGTACAAAGACCATGCTTACAAACACTAAATTGATATATTCAGACTCGTTTTTTGAACAAATGAGTGCATTTGGTTTTGATTACTGGGACAAAAATGTTGAAGTAAAAAGTGTTTGGGGTACAAAGGAATGGCAAGTACAAGGTATAGAATCATTGTTTAGAGCCTGCATGATCCCAGAACAAATGATATTTTTGAATGACACTATTCAACAGACTACCTGTCTTGGCCTAGCCAAAATCAAAGATTTAAACAAACCGTCTATTCCAAAGCCAACAATGAACAGTAATAGCTCTACAGATGAGGAGATAGACGTAAACCATATATTAAGCCAAAACAGAACACATCCAGATTGGAAAAAGTGGTTGATCTGGCCCACAGATACTAATAACTGTCAAGACAGATTCCTGAACAAAATCCAGGGGTTCAAATTGACCAGGCCAGACCCTAGATATTCCCAAACACAACACCCAGGGATAATTACCACGTACAGTGTGGGCAAACTCTGCCTTCAATGGCTACAAACATCCACACTGTCTGAAATTAAGCAACACCTAACTTTACTTACTGATGGTGCTGACTTGCGTGATTTCATTATGGGACCACGCAAACAGCGTCAAAAACGCTTCATAGCAGCCTCTGTATATGCAGCTTATAACGAAGCCTGGAAAATAACTCAAATTGAAACATCAGAGAAAATACGGAAAATTGACCGTATTAATTTGGAAAAATCACTTTCTGTGGTGGACAATGGGTTAATGACTCTGTCCTCCAGAATATACTCTTTGGACAGCATTGTGTCTTCAGCAATCGACATAATATCACAAGACTTACTGTTATTACAACACGGTCAGTCCCAATTGCGTTCTATTGTACAACTTGGCTGGACGTTACAAAATCTGCGTTCAGGCTATGTGCCTTGGCGTTTAATCAACACAACGTCACTGTTCAATATCTTTAACCTTACTGATAAACAAATCAGTATGGCACAGAAGGGTGCTGATTATACAATTCTGAGCATTGAGAAACTCGAGAGATTACCATTGACAATGTCAGAACGACCTGTCAGTGAGTGGATAATACATGGAATAATTAATATTCCAATATCTAATTTCAGGTTTCAATACTGCCAAAAATATATACAGGCTGGCATGTACGAAAAATTGGGTAAAGGGTACATTAAGTCAACATGGAACTTGCCCTATTCACATGCATGTGTCAGTAATAAAGGCCGGAAAGTGTTTCTTAGTGGCGATAATTGTGCCATGTCACTAAGCGGTACACTTCTGTGTAATGGTATTAGTTTACACGGAGCCTGTGAAGGGTCCTCAAATAACCTTTCATGTCACCAGCTAGGCACACCTGCGACACAAATAGAACCATTCTTTAGGAGACTATCGAACGGGAGTTACATTATAATTGTAGACCGCAGATGTTGTAGCTTGGTGCCCGGAATAGCTTATCTCATAACTACTACTGCGAAGGTCATGTGCTGTGAACGAGTATTGTTCCCCAGCGCAATGCCAGACAGGGAGGCAAGGTTATGGCCGAATTTGAAAATTTCTTCCATTAGAGTTGATACTTTAAGCAGAATGAAAACTGTGCTCCTTCAGATGCCGACCAGGCTCACGTCATCAAAAGAAACGTATGATCTCCAAGTTGCAAGGACAACGGCAGAGATTCATTCATTGTTATCGACTAATTCCCCCATACATTTCGCAGAAACCCTGAACGAAATCTTAAATATTTCTGATACCAGTGGAGTCTCAAATGTATTTAAGACAGTGTTTTCAGGGGCTCTAACACCATTTAAAGCCATTCTGGGTATTTTTCCAGACTTTGTCCATTCCGTCTTTGGTGGACTTCCTCTCCTTTTGGGACTAGTGGCAGGAATCCTATTTTTGATCCTGTTATTTCGCTATGGCAAACCGTGTCACAGACAAAACACCTGCGACAAGGGAAGAAACAATCCTAGCCGTTGGATACCGGGACCAGATATCTAAAATCCTTGGACTGTCCCGGCTTAGAGACCTGAACATGACTTGGTTTCTTTCATTTAGACCTATGTGGCAAAGCTGTGTTTTACCTGTATTAAGGTGCTTGCTATGCGGAGAAGAATGCGTGTTGGACACCTGTCTGACGCTACAATTGGATGCGCCAATGGATGCAGAAACTTTGTTGGGTCCGGTTACGGCTCATGCATTGTGCTGTCCCCAGCGGCTACCAATCCTGATGACGGCATTCGTGGAGACTTCACCACTACGATTAAGGGGTAGTGAGGTTCAAGATGAAAGCAGCATCGATCAGGTACGACCTTCTGTCAGCTATGCTGATCCAAACATCAATGAAGGCAATCATGCTCACGAATGCATGGTAACATCTTTTCCCGAGTTAATGGAACTTTCACAGGAAGCTGTTGACAGCTTTTTCGAGAGTCTAAATGATATGATGTTCTCACCAGAGCAGAAATAATGACTTTTGAACAAGCTAGCACAAGGCGTTCCCAACACCCTGAATTTGGCCTTCAACTTTGATAATAAAGTATCATGAACAATTTTCTCCAGTTTAAGGACAGCGGAACATAATTTTTCAGCGGCCCCAAAAATATTTTACAATTTTTCGGGACACTTATCTTCTGATTAAAGTAGAAACTATTCTTAGAGAACTATATTTCTATTTTAGGAACTTTAGAGACATTAGCTGCCCTCTGGCATGTTCATAAATGTTTTATTTTGTGATGAAATGGTCTCGCATTTTTTTCTTCTGTATTAAGAGCCATTTCATGTGTAATTTTCATATTTTATTAATAATGATGTATGAATATGCGTGATTTATTTAGCATTAATATACTGCTTGAGTGCATATAATGTATATATATATATCTTTTCGTATATTTCATGTTTCAAAATGCATATGGATGTATTTTGGGGTGGTACGGTATACACATGCTCTACTAGTATATTTACTATGCCTAGATCTTGTAAATATGGACGTAGTCAGCGTGGAGTGGGTGTGATGTATTCCTATAGGTTCTGTATCGATTCCCCTATTCCTGACCCTGTTCTGGTTAATACTTAACTAGCAGCCGACCCACGGTGCAAAAAACCGTTATCTGATTAAGCCAAACCACGGCACAGAAACGTGTTATCTGATTAGGTAATAACGCATGCCATCTAATTAGACAAGCACTATTCCTCCAGCCCCTGATAAGGCATACGGAGTTCTCAAAACAAATCAAACCTATGACAACCTGGGAAAATCCCTGCGGCCATTGTTTTGATTTCACCGAGAACTTCAGCAAAAGAATGCGCGAACAAGCCCGTTCGTATGACATCCTTATTGACGTATCCATGTCCATCCTTACGTCAATCTCGACACCTTACAGGTATAAATATTACCGACATTGCCTTAAGCAAACACACGCGGTGGTGACGAGATCGGAGCAGCGAGACGTGCTGAGGAGCCCAGCAGAGAGCGAAGCCCACACGCGCTGCCCCGCCTTCCTGACGCGCTGAGAACGAGACGCTGTTTTCTCCTGCCGAGAAATCCAGCTCCGGCGCTTCCAAGCAGCCCTCGCAGGCAGCTGGAATATCAAGACCAGAGACGAGAGATACCAGCCCTCAACCATTCTAGATCTCAGGTACAGAACTGAACAACCCCTTGCAGAGAATTCTTGAGTCAGTCACTTGGCAAAACAAACTTAACTTAAACTGCTACTTATCTACTCCCGCCCACGTATTAGGCTTAGGTCAGGTACACTGGGGTAGGCGTGGTTAGAAGCACCAGTTGAGTACGATTAGTCAATGTATATATGTATATATCTATTTTATCGATTTTAAATATCATATGGCTTAGAAACCATATCAATGCTTCTGCAGTATTATTTTATACTTCTGCTTTTATTGTATGCACTTTACTTAACCATAAGTATCGCAATAATATCGATTCATTTCTCTTGTACGAGAAAAGAGACTGATCAATAAATACCATCTTTTATTGAACACGCCCGTCTCTTCCTTTTCTCTACAAACTGGTGAAACTAAGAATGCACGTACTGACTGAGTAAAATAAGTTGTCTTTTGTTTTCACACGACTCTAGAGATACACTCTTGATTGGGGGAGAGCAAAGTTGTCATGTTCTATGGTTGTCAGAAACTAAATCCCTTCTTGTCTATCCAGGGAAGTTAAACTCCTCCTTGTCTATTCGAGAAAGTTTCTAGTGAACTCTGAGCTAGCTGGCAAAACCAAAAACTTTAAGTCTAATATCGTCAGTAGAAGACCTATTTAACCTCTGCCCTAGGTCTATACTATTGAAGATATTATTCCAATGCGCAGAGCCTATTGGGATAATAGGAACTACACTACAGCAGTTCCAGGCAGAAGTGCGACAGGAAGGTGCGACCCCATTTCCACAACTCCATTCCCCCCTTGGGGGTCACGCCCTGTGGATTGAATACCCCTGCACTAAGGTAAGAATGTGAAATCATTTAACCATGGAGTAGTAAGGCCTCAGAGCCAGATGGCATTCCTGGGGACCTTTTTAAATATAATATATTAACGAGACAATTTTATATTGGGGCCAGGGTTTGATTTGGAATAAGGGGCGAGTTCACTGATTCCTTTACCGTCGGAAGAGGAGTAAGGCAGTGCTGTGTCCTGGCACCCTTTCTTTTCACCTAGTATATGAACAACCTAGATCCGGTCTTGAGATGAGTGCAGGACCTTCTGACGGTAGGGAAGTGCTCACTCCCTGTGCTTATATATGCAGATGACGCTGTGCTCATGGCCGCACTCCGAATAGTCTTCTGAATGTATTATCCAGTTTTGCGAATTTTATGCCCAACCTGGGTCTTACAGTAAATACCTTCAAAACATTTATTTTAAAATGTGGCCTGGAGAGCAAAAAGTGTTGCTCGTTCTTCTTAGAGAAGAATTGTCTAGATTACGCCAACACTTTCTCATACTTGGGGGTCATATTTGATCGCACTGGCAAGTGGACACAGGCTGTTAACTTAAGGAGACTCTTATTCTCAAAGGCACTGGCAGCCCTGGTTAATTTTAGTAACAAATTGAGCAGACACCCCCTCAGAATTACTTCAAATTTACAAAGCTAAATGCGTCGCAATAGCGACCTGTGGAGCGGATATCTGGGGACATGAGGATGTGACATCTTTGCAGAGGGCCGAACATAGATTTCTTAGGGCTAGATGTAGGTAATTCTATTTTACCACTTCTTAAATACCGAATTTTACCGATTCGGTATTTAAGAAGTGGTAAAATGGAGGGGGGGGATGTATGTAACACAGACTCGGTAAATACCGAATCGTTAAGATTTGGCATTTACCGATTCTGTAAATACCGATTCGGTAATGCCCATTGATTCCTATGGGCATTGAAGCCCATAGGAATCAATGGGCATTACCGAATCGGTATTTACCGATGCGGTAAATACCGATTCTAGCAAGGGTGCAGGGGGTGTCACTTTGACACCCTCTAGCACCCCAAAGACGGGCATGTGTGCCATGTGGCACACAGACATGCCCTAAGGGCATGTCTGTCTGTCACATGGCTAGGTGTGCATGCACACATGTGCATGCACACCTGGATTCGGTATTTTACCACCCAATTGGATTGGGTGGTAAAATACCAAATCTGTAAGGCCTTTGGGACTCAGAAGAGTCCCACCTACATCTGGGATTTACCGAATCGGTAAAAATACCGATTCGGTATTTTACAGATTCGGTAAATTTACCGATTCGGTAAATTTACTGAATCTGTAAAATGAGGCCCCTACATCCCAAATACCCATTTACCGGTCGGTAACGGCCGAAATCGTCCGTTACCGGTCGGTAAATGGCCTCCTACATCTGGCCCTTAGACACTTGCTTGCTGTCCCGGTTAGTGTCTCTATTTTAATTGCCACTCGGAATTGGGCATACCTTACTTAGCGAATGTCATTGGCATTCAACCAATTCTCCTCTGGTGTCACATTTGGACTTCAGAGGAGACCTTTTTAAATTGTCAAATGATCACCGACTGTTGTAGGTTAGATTGGCTTAAGTATGTCTAGGAATTTCTGTGTAAATTAGGCCATCAAGAATATTTTGATGACCCCAATACCTTGACTAAAGTAAACCGGAATGTTTTTAAACTTAGTTGTTTGCAATACAATGAAAATATTAGACTAAACACAGAGATCTTAAAACCCTCTGTCCTTGCCCACCAAAACACTTTGACTACTTTTAAGATGCACCTGTATTTAACTTTTGTAGCCTCTGACTTTGCAAGATTTTTCTTAACACGCTTTAGGATGGGTATTGTCCATAGGTTGCTTAGCTTTCCAGTAAACAATGATTGGTCCAGTCAGCTGTCCAATTGCCCATGTGATGATTTGTCAGCACAATCCACAATGCATGTTTATTCTTTTGCAAATGTTATACAGTCCAGAGGAAAAGGTGGATACTTTCGGTGCTTAGAACACTAGGTTTGAGACAATGTCGTCCTGCGTTTATAGCCATGCAATCCCTTTGGGAAGAACTTGGAATTTTATCTGTTGTGCTGTTTTTAAAGTCTGTTTTCAACTGTAGAAAGACCATCCTCATGTGAGAATTTCCATTGTATAACATGATTTTATGATTATTTTATAATCGAATAAAGCTTGATTGGTTAATTGATTGAAAATGGAGTCAATGTACAAAGTACATGATCTGTGTAGACACAAAGTTAAACTGTCACACAAGTTCATACTCACAGCCATTCACACGTGTAGAATGAGATGAAAACAAGAAGCACCTCAATCACTCCATTCCCACACCTATCAGGCTAAGTTAACAGAATGCGAGTGTGTAGGCAGACACACCAATGTGACTGCTAAACACATGTACTAAGACCAATACAACACACAAAGGGCGAGAAAGTACATGTCTCTTACTATGAAAGTAAAAATGTGGACAACCTAAATACACCAATGTCATTCACAGGGTGTCAATAACCAGTCAATGTCTTCCAACATGCAATGTGAATTAAACACAACAGCCCCATTGATGCACATACCTGGACATGTCCATCAATCACCCTCTTGTCTCAAAAATAGAATCATCAAATAAAATATGTCTGCATCATGGAGTAAGGAGTCCACTCTATTTACAGTTACTCATCATGAGCTTAGTTAGTCTAGGTAATGTGAATGATTTGAGTTGCAGATGACATTCACATCAGTTATTGTGTTATGTTTGTACCTGCAGTGCCAGCTGAGGACAACACTAGAACCATCCAGGACAACCAGGCCCAGACTCCGATCCACCAAAAGCCCTCCAGCGTTGATGACTCACATCTTTCTTCTGATGACGACAACAGACTTGGCCCTTCTAGTCACTCCACAGCAAGAGTGGTAGAAAGACCCCGATCCTCTGCACCCACTCCTGCCTCACCTGCCAACACCCACCTGACCCCTACCCGCACGGACACAGCATCCCAGGAGACCAGCAACACCAGCAACAGGGGCCACTCTGGAGTTGCCCAACAACACCAATGCCGAAGGAGGCTCATCGTAAACTGTGCCAGCACCAATTTGTCCTACTCGTGTGGGTAGGGGTGGTGGGAGGTGTCGTGGGGACCGGCAACATCATGCAGCTTGTGCTGTTGATATGGAGACCCAAAACCTCTCCAGAATCCTAAATGTGTATGAGGATTCACAAGGAGAGATGGGCCAGGTCATAGGAATGAAATGAAAAATGAAAAACTGGACATGTTCATGTCAAAAATGGATGAACAGACTGCGTTGTACAGGGACATTGCCACCTCCCTCTGCCAGATTGCCAACAATATCTCCACACCCCCTTGTGTGGAGTAGGTTGTCCTAAGAAGAAACGGTGAGAGACAGATGTCTACGCATCACACCCAGGAAGTGATTACCTGCTCCTGAAATCCTCCATTGTGTGCCAAGCATTTACTTTGTTGACTATCACAGAACTCTCCCACATTGGCTGGAGGGTCTAAGTTAGACTATGGACTTACAGAACTGTGCATCCACTTTGGAAAACCTCATCTACAAACACTATCAACTCCTATCTGCACATATATAAGTTCTTTATGTGTTTGATGACACCACCATGATGTGCACCATCTTCACGTTATGCACTCAAATAAATCACTCTGCACCCTACAAAATTGGTAATGTTGTTACTTTGAATGGCAAATGTAATAACTGTAATGATGCTGGAAAAGGCTAAGAAGAAAGTGTGCACAACATGGTAACACATCACTTTGAAGGAGTACATTACTACCTTGTGAGTATATGTACATTGTCACGGCATGATGGGTGGTGAGGGATAAAATCGATCTTTTGCCTTTTCATTAATCTTTTTATGTTAGCACGATGTATCTAAATGCATATGCATATTATAAACCATGTTTATTAGTTATGACAATACAGGAACCCCCCTTTCTGCCATTGTAGTATATTCTCTTGTACGCAGACTGAGAACCGCACAGACTTCATTTTGTTCGTCCATGTATTAGATTCGAATGGTGGTCATGTGCCACCCCCCAGCAGCCGAGTATGCCCTGTTAGCTGAGTTCATGCTATTCTTTCTTGTTCTGAGACCCAAGGTCGCATCTGGTTTCAGAGGTGATAAGCGCATTCCTGGAGGCACCGTACTCGTGCTCCCAGGCACTGAGCCGAAAGGGAGTCACCCCTCCTGACCCTCTCCAATAATAGCAGAAGCAGACTTCTAAATGAGCTTTGTGTGCCATATATGGTTATTTCTTATAACCACTGTGCCTACCAGTAATTTTCCATGTAAGGTGCTCTCATGTAACTCACTGAAAGTATATATGCCATGTATTGAGTGTGAATCGGTAGTCTGCTCCAGGCACTGGCTGAGTGACGTCGGAGGGGCTCCTCTATGGAGTATTGGTTGTTTGATAAACGATTGACTTTTCTTCACTGCCAACTGACTGATTATTTGGTAAGGCGATATGTGGGGACTATTGGTAGGTATAGCTCCATTGTAAATATGTTGTAATACGTCAGTTGGCAACTCCGCCGGGGTTCCCCGTTTGGGGTCGTCCTCCCGTAGCACGGGGTTAGAAAGGACAAATGAAGGGTCACTCTGGTCGAGGGGGTGGACTGACTAACGATTCTGGCTAAACTCTGCTCTCACGATCAGAGAGCCCCAGCTGCTAGAGACCCCTCGCTGGAGTCCTACGGGCGTAACCCAGGAGCTGACTGCGTTGGACCTCAGGAGTGGGCAGTGGAGAACACGCAATCATACCTGTGTGCACCAGGTGAGTGTAATAAATTGGTGTCTTTGGATTACGTTGTTGAGCGGAGTCTTGGAAACATTTAACTGTATTTGGTAGGTGGTCGGTGTACCACGGAGAACTTTGGAGGTCTGACAGAGTGGCACTGAGGTTACACGGGCAGGTGCTCCACGGACTTGTTTGGTGAATAATAGAGGTTACGATCGGACGCCTTGGTGAGGCATGTGTGGTGCGCACCCAACCGGACTGTTCTCGGAAAGGCCCGTGATTGCAACTGGGTAGCCTTTTGGACACATCTGAAGCGGCGCTAAGGCAGCGGGCTCAGTCAGAATAATCCTGAAGGTGAACCAGAGAGATTACGGGATGGTCTGTAGGCCGGTCTGTGGTTAATTCCTGTCTGATGGCCTCTAGGTAGTCTTTGGACTGCCTGTTTCTGGTATCTGTTGGTCTGGTGATTAGAAACATACGAGTTATCCACGAACGGGAGTCGACGGGCTCCGTTCTTTGGTTGTTCGATTTTGAGAAAAGGGCAATTCAATGTAAAATCGTGTGTTTTGTCCGTCTTTCTATATGACAAATCTTGTTTGAGGAGAGATTGAAACGAGTGAACGTGGCCATGTTTGAGAGTATGTGAGTGGGTCCACTGTGGATAAATAAAATGTTGTGTTTTAGTAAAATATGTTTTGGATGTTGTTGCCGCCGTAAGAGCGGACGATTGGATGAAAGCCAGCCTGCCCTGCCAGAGGGCAGCCCAAATTTTTATATGTATGTAAAACATGGCCTTACACCTATTTTGTTTAATAATTTGTGGCACAAGTACACAAAAGATAATGTAGAATTACAATGGCCTTTGACTGGATCATTTGATGAGAAAAAGATCCAGTATTTACAGGATCGATTGTTCACCAAAAGAAGCCGACAGGCAATGTTCGATTCTTAGAAACTGTGGCAGAAGGAGGCAAAACGCCGTTGCATTAGGGAAGAGAATTTACTTAGAGTAAAAAATGGTCAGACTATAACCCAGAAGGCTGTAGCATATGATAGGGAACAAACTGAGAAAAATGTTGAATGTCTAGATAGGCAGTTTAGGTTGCAGGCAGATAAAAGTTATACCGCTTGAACTGAACCAGAGGATGAAATTGAGGACTTATTGGATGTGCGTCCCCCGCCTCCTTATGTTCCGCAACGAGTGTATCCTGCAATACCACTTGTAAATGACCCCGCCCTCTCCGTCCCACAAGCCACGGCCCCGGCCATTGCTGCAGCCTCCACACTTGTGGGGCCAATGTACACTCCCGTTTCCCCAGTACCAGCCATGGCTACTTTATTGACCGGTGGCCCGTCTCCTCCCATCATGTCCTCTATAACATTAGCTTCACCGGCCTTGGCTTGGCCTTGTCTGTCGGCCACATCGACTCCTGCAATGATGGATTCGAGCCCCTCCCATGCCTCCCGGATTCTGGGCGCCCGACGGATGTATACCTGCAATACGGTGGGCTCAAGGGAAAAACAGATGGTGATAGATCAAGCATCCCAATGGGTGCGAAATGCCATTTACAGGGTTACAGATATATGGGGGACCATGCACGATTACGAACCAGTTATGCAGTAATATGCTTTAGAAACTATGGCAAATCGTTTAATTTCCCTATGGGAGCAAGGTTTTGCAGATGGCAGAGCCCCACAGGTCCTATATGACATCGTGGACCGGGCACACAAATTTGAGTTAGGATTAGAGGATGTATATGGGAATTTGGTGACCATAATGAAGTATCGAGAAAGATTGTTTACTAAATCCCCGAGTTGGGATACCGAACATCCCATGCGGGAAGTGCATCGGATCTATCACCCTGAAATCCCCGAGGTCAGAGACAATAGTAATCAAGTTATTCAGGCCTGTGTGGAAGCCCGATTTCAAGAGCAATGGGTTTATACCCCTTGTAAAAGGAGTGAGGTTCTTTCCCTAAAGTCCCAGTTGCCAGACCCTCGGAAAAATCCCACTGCTTATTATAAGGAACTTACTGAGGCTGCTTCATCGGCCGTGATGACTTTAGCTGATATTGAATTATTTTTTGGGTTACTGGTACCTGTCAACGTATGGCGACAGGTACATGATCATCTTCATGTTAATGAGTTGGGAGGAACCTGGGACCAAATTAAAGACTGGGACAAGGAACGGAAACCCAGAGATAAGCCAAGACCGGAAATTTTGGCTTTGACGGATAGAATTATCACGTATATGCATTCTTTAATTCCACCCCGGAAAGTGGATTGGGATAAACTAACTGTTTCCAAACAAAAGAAGGATGGGAGTGTATCTGATTTCTTTACTCGATTCCAAGGGGTGTTTATTGATTTCAGTGGGCAAGATTTGTCAGTGGAAGGAGGGCTAAGATTATTCGTGAATAGGTTTGTGACTAATTTGTTACCCGAAGTATCTGCCCGGCTCCAGGCAGCTGAAAGCACTTGGACCACCTCTACTCCTTCTGTTATTTTGAGTATGGGCCAATATTACGAACATAGAGAAAACGAGAGTAAAGATAAATCTGACAAGAAGGCGAAGGATCTTAAAACTGGAGGGTTATTACAGCAAGTAGTCAGAGGATGGGGCAGAGATGCAGTAGCACGAGGATCGGTTCCAAGAGGTGTGGGAGTAGGACGAGGAGGCGGCCCAGCTGTTGCATTAGGAGCAAACCAATGTGCTTATTGTAAACAGGATGGGCATTGGCGAGCTCAGTGTCCTTTCCTCCTAGCACAAAATGGAGCTGTGAGAGGTAGAGGAAGAGGACGAGGGAGGGGACGAGGAGGAGTTGATCGGGGTGACATGAGAAGAGAGGAAGCGACTCGAGGTGAGGCAGGGGGAAATTATTTTGATAAGTCAAAAGGGAGACAGTACTATAATGAAGATTGTGGAACAGGAGGGCCAGAAGGGTATTATTATGCATCGGACAGCCACGGACAGAGCAGGGGCCGAGCGGCAGTACCCGTCGATCAAAAGGGGCTTTATGTTAAAGGATAATTAATGGGAACTGTAGAGGATTTTCTAGTAGACACGGGTGCAATGAATAGTTCGGTTGCTCGTTCACTGGTCCCATGGGCTGCTCTGTCCGGGCAGAATAATATTTCAGTTGGGTTCTCTGGAATCCCTGTAGTAAGCCCCATTTCTAAGCCTCTTCCGCTTACCATAGGTCCAGTCACGGTGGATTCCCCATTTCTGTTGACGTCACAATGTGGGGGAAATTTATTGGGATTGGACCTGCTAAAGAAATTGCATGCAACGATTTATTCTTCTCCAGATGGAGTGTATCTAACTATTCAACCACCTAGTCAGCACACTCGGCAGAGTTTTGCGAAAAATGAACCCCTTCTTCCTGAGTTGGCTGTAATCCCATCTACATTGTGGACAACTGGTGATACGGACGTTGGACTTTTGAATATTCCGCCAGTCTCTATTACTTTAAAGCCGAATGCTAGTTTGTCCCGTATTCCACAGTACAAGATCTCACAGGCAGGTGAGAAGGCATTGTTGACGATCATACAGGACCTCATTGACAAAGGTGTAGTGGAAGAAACTGTTTCCAATATTTGTAATAGCCCTATATCACTGATTTTGAAAAAGGCCCCAACGGGAAGTGGCCCCGATTATGCTGATACTTATCGTTTTGTGGTTTACCTGCGCAAAATTAATAAAGTATTAGTCCCTCAATATCCCGTGGTTTCAGATATTACAACCATTCTTACCGTGATTCCCCCAACAGCCAAGTTTTTCTCTGTTATAGACCTGAAGAATGCTTTCTTTAGCATTCCAATGGTGCACAGACATAATATCGACTCCAAAATATCGTTTGGACAGAATATCGAGTTTTGAATATCGTTTGGAGAAAATATCGACAGGACAGAATATCGACAGCCAAAATATCGTTTTTAAGGTAAGTGAAGTAATATCGACTGTAAATAATATCGAAAGTAAAAAATATCGTTTTTTATATAATATGTAATTATTTATAGTGTTTTTATGTTATAATATGTGTGAAAAGTGTCATTTTATGTTATAATTATTTTTAATTAATGATTTTGTTTAAATTATTGTGTAATTTTATTCTGTAGCGGGTTGTGGGTTTATAGGGGAATAGGGTGGGAAGTAATTTAATTATAATTAATTAAATATGTAAATGTATTAATTGGTAGTAATAATTAATTAATTGGTAATTAAATATTATATGTTAATTATTTAAAATGTAATTGGTAATTAATTTAATTTAATTTATTAATTGCTAATTATGTAAATTAAAATAATGTATTTCCTGTAGCGGGTTGTGGGTTTATAGGGGAATAGGGTGGGAAGTAATTTAATTATTATTTATTAAATATGTAAATGTATTAATTGGTAGTAATATTTAATTAATTGGTAATTAAATAATATTTGTTAATTAATTAAAATGTAATTGGTAATTAATTTAATTTAATTGATTAATTGCTAATTATGTTAAATTAAAGGGGTATTTTTAGGGTTCAGGGTCAGTTTTTAGTTTTTGGGTAAAGGGGTATTTTTAGGGTTCAGGGTCAGTTTTTAGTTTTTGGGTAAAGGGGTATTTTAAGGGTTCAGGGTCAGTTTTTAGTTTTTGGGTAAAGGGGTATTTTTAGGGTTCAGGGTCAGTTTTTAGTTTTTGGGTAAAGGGGTATTTTTAGGGTTCAGGTTCAGTTTTTAGTTTTTGGGTAAAGGGGTATTTTTAGGGTTCAGGGTCAGTTTTTAGTTTTTGGGTAAAGGGGTATTTTTAGGGTTCAGGGTCAGTTTTTAGTTTTTGGGTAAAGGGGTATTTTTAGGGTTCAGGGTCAGTTTTGGGTTTTTGGGTAAAGGGGTATTTTTAGGGTTCAGGGTCAGTTTTTAGTTTTTGGGTAAAGGGGTATTTTTAGGGTTCAGGGTCAGTTTTTAGTTTTTGGGTAAAGGGGTATTTTTAGGGTTCAGGGTCAGTTTTGGGTTTTTGGGTAAAGGGTTTTTTTAGGGTTCAGGGTCAGTTTTGGGGTACAGGGGTACAGTGTAAAAATAAAGGAAAATTAAATTTACATTAATTTAATTTATTGAAATTAAATTAAATTAAATTATATTTAAATAATTTTAAATAATTTAAATTAAAAAAAAATTATTATATACTTACCAATACTTACGTTGTAATGGTAGTGCGTTGTAAAAGTTGCGTTGTAACGTCATATATCCACTGTTGCACTCTTTGCAGTGGGAATAGTAATTTTTACTCTTTTGTATTTGTACGTTAATAATATTGGCTATTATTTAATTAAATTTTGTTACTATATATATATATGTTTTAAGAAATATGATTAAAAAAATATTATTTTTTTACTTTCATTAATTATTTAATTATTAAAAGTTATTGTAAGTATTGTTAATTATATTTTAGTAATTAATTTTTTATATTAATGTAATTAAACATTGTTTTTATTAAAGTCGATATTTTTTACAACTATATTTTTGTTAACGATATTTTGTACTCGATATTTTTGTACTTACCTGTTTGTACATACAAACTCGAAATTTTGGTTGTAGATATTTTCTCGTCGATATTTTGGGTAGTCGATATTTTGGTAGTCGATATTATTTCAGTGATCCCATTCCAATACATCCCGATAGCCGTCAGATTTTCGGCTTCTCGTTATCTGGATGCAGTTTTAGATTTTGTCGCGCCCTCCCAAGGCTATACAGAAAGTCCTAGTATTTACAGTCAAGCTTTAAAAGTACTTTTAGACGAATTGATTTTGCCTCCAGGGAACGTCCTCTTTAATACGTGGACGACTTGTTGGTAGCATCAGGTACGGAGGAAGATTGTAAGGAAGCTACGGTTAAATTATTGTTACACTTAGCAGCTAATGGTAATAAAGTGTCTCTATCGAAGTTTCAATATTGTCGACAGGAGGTGACCTATCTCAGCCATCTACTGTCAAAAGAGGGGAGGAAACTAACTCCTGAACGTGTGTCTACTATTTTTAACAAGTCTGTCCCTCGTACTCAACGTGATGTTCGTGCATTTCTAGGCATAACTTCTTACTGTCGCCAGTGGATACCTAATTTTTCCCTTCTTACTAAACCTCTTTTGTATCTAACCACTAAGGATGTGCATGAACCTTTACCTTGGACTGATGAATGTCAGGATGCTTTTGATTCTTTAAAAACTGCTCTTTGTTCGGCCCCTGTCTTAGGGACTCCTGACTACCGGAAGCTTTTTGTGCTCTATGTACACAAGGTAGACGGTTGTTCGCTTTCAGTGATAACACAAGGATTTGGTGGTAAGCAAAGGCCTTGTGCTTATTTTTCGGCGGTATTGGATTATGTTGCCAGAGCACTTCCTAGTTGTTTGAGGGCTACTGCTGCAGTGGCGGTGGCCATCCGACAATCGGAAGGACTCGTCCTAAATTCTGACCTCACAGTCATGGTACCACATGCTGTGGACACACTTTTGAATAAAACTACGACTCAGCACCTTACGAGTGCACGACTTACTGGATATGACTTAACCTTATTTGCTCCCCATATTACCATAAAAAGGTGTGCCACCCTGAACCCAGCTACGATACTACCCCTCCCATCGGATGAACCAAACAATGACATTCATGATTGCATATTTGGGACTGAGGAAGAGACGAAGGGATGGGTGGACCTCACAGACACACCCCTATCTGACCCCTAAGGGGAGTTGTATGTGGATGGCTCCTGTTTCAAGTTACCAGATGGCACAACAACAGCTGCTTATGCAATTACTACTCTTCGCACTATAGTTGAGACTTCTCAAATTCCCTATCATTCTGCGCAAGCAGCTGAGTTAATAGCACTGCTGCAAGCCTGCAAATTAAGTGAGGGATTGGAGGTAAACATTTATACTGATAGCCAATACGCCTTTGGCATGACTCATAGCTTTGGAAAGTTGTGGGCGGAAAGGGGATTTCCCAATTCACATGGCCAACGAATACAACATGGCCCTTTGATTTTAAGGTTACTAACTGCTTTGACACAGCCCCGGATGGTAGCAATTGTGAAATGTAGTGCACACAAGACAATAGTGGATACTGTAGGAGAAGGGAATGCCTTTGCTGACCCAATAGCAAAGGAGGCAGCTAGGTCTAACGTGTCTCCCATGTATGTAAGTTCCGCTAGATGGGTCGAGAAGTCTGATCTATTTGATACTATTATGGAAAGTGTCTGAGAAATTCAGAAAGAAGCTACTCCTGCTGAACTGTCCCATTGGGAAAATGAGGTAGAGAGGTTGGATGATAATGGTTGTTGGATCGACTTAAGTGAAAAACAGAGGTGGATGCTTCCCAACGCATTTGTTAATGCTGTGGTAACTATGGCTCATGGAACAGCGCCCGTTGGAACGAAGGGTATTTGCGCTTTGTTAGACCCTGTTTGGAATAACCCTAATATTGCCAAGACTGCAATTCATTTAGTTCAACATTGCATGGTTTGCCCACGACATAACCCGGGAGGGCGGGAATCTGTCCTTGGTGGAAATTTTGCACCCCCTGTCCTTACCTTTTGAAGTACTTCGTTTTAGTGGTGGTTTGTGCTTTTAGTAAATGGGTGGAAGCCTATCCCACCAAGGAAAACACTGCTCTGGCCACAGCTAAAGCCTTGATTAAGGAGTATTTCCCTAGATACGGATTACCTAGAGTGATCTGGTCAGATAACGGGAGACACTTTAATGCAGATCTTATCAAGCATATCTGTTATGGATTGCATATCAAACAGAAATTTCATGCAGCTCGGCATCCTCAGTCTGCAGGGTTGGTTGAAAAATATAATGGAAGTTTGAAACTGAAAATGACAAAAATCCAGGAAAGCACCGGGTTGAAGTGGCCTGACGCGTTGCCCTTAGCTTTAATGCCTTTGCGGGTCACCCCCCATTCCTGATCAGGATTGTCACCCTATGAAGTCATTTTTTGGGCAGGCAGCTAATGTTTGGGGCGTTCCACGACCAAGAAATTTTCGAGAAATAGATTACCCAATGATGACAGATTCTTTGTATACTTTGACTAAAGATCTTCATTCTAGCCATCAACAGATGTCAGATACGCTGCAGCCCCTGCCGGAGTGTCCCGGACATCGTTTGGAACCTGGTCAATGGGTGTTGGTGAGGAACTATCAGCGGAAATCTAGCTTGGAACAGAGGTGGACTGAGCCAGTCCAGATTTTGCTTGCAACCCAGACAGCGGTGAAAGTGAGGGGCCGGAAACATTGGATACATGTTTCCCATCTGAAGAAAGTACCTTTTCCGCTTCCTGGTGATCAACCAAATCCAGAGAGAATCCTGACCCAGGAGAGTGAGAGGGCTCCTTGTGTTGTTCCTTTCTCCGACGCCCAAGAAAGCGAAAAAAGGCAAGAGAAAGGAGCATCAGGCATGAAAGGGGTCTCCTCCGTCAGCAGTGAAAAGGACCCCTGAATCTATTGCCCCGGTTGATGCACAAGGAGTTCAGGATAATTCAGGCGTCACGGATGTCACTTTGCCTGCTTTGTTTGTTGACCAGGAGTTACCTGGTCATGTTCGCTACAACCTGCGGCCCAGAAAACAACGCGGTACCCCCTATGAATACGGCAGGAGATAGGGAGAGACTTGAGTATTAGGGCTTTGCTAGATTAGACAGGGGGTACTGAGCGAGACACTGGACTGAACACGCTGAGAGCTGAACATTGTATTGCTCTGTTCAGAAAGAAAGACTAAGAAACCGAAGAAAGGGCCCAGGTTGCAACGGGATATATAACATTATAGCACGGATCTGTTCTCTCTTTGATGAACGATAGGAACCTGCCTGTGAGGCTCTAGACGGACACAGGAAAGAAGCACCCTCTGGCAGGTTGGACTGCGTCCCTAAGTGTAGTTTGGACATTTAGTTAGAATGTATCCCTTTGGTCGTTTTATTCTTGAGGAAGAACATCCCCTCGCTCCTAGATATATGCCTACCTATGTACCTATGTTTTCTTCTTGGACAACATGTTTGAAAGTAGCTTTTGTAATCACTGTTGCTGTATTCTTCATTATAATAATGAGTGTGTTTTTATATTTAGAATTTCATCATCCAGTGCATACTGTGTTGGGAACTACTACTCCCCCGACTGAGCACTATTTCCTTACGTTAGCACCACATAAGGAAAGGCACCGTCAGACATATGTTAAAAATGTATTCGTAGAAATGTTGCATCAAACGCATAGTGCAACCAATACGACAAATTGTTGGGTTTGTGGTCTGCTGCCCTCAGTGATGCATAGACATGATCTTTTTATTTCATTGCCCTTATCTTTTTTGGGAAGTAGTGAGGCCTGGTTTAAATTGCTGTCAATGATGTACCTGCATTATGTGGCAGATTCATCTCGATACTCTGAGCGCGTCTATGAAATGATTCTGGCCTATATAGAGGTACACCAGGGTTTTGACGCAAAGGGGAATGATGGGGAGGGACCATTAGACCCAAATGCCTGCATGAATCCTTATACAGAATATGAGAATGTTACATGGTTGAAGAGTGAAATCCTTGATTTGCACAATTTAATTTTACTCAGTATTTTCAGCAATTCCAGGATCGGAATGTTACGGATGACAAAGCCATCCCAGTGCCTATATTGAATAGCACCTCTGCCTTTTGTGTACAGGGAAACAGACACATTTTAGTAGGAGACAGTCATTGTAATTATGCATATCGATTACACACTTTTAGCAGCCCTCCGCTAATAACACCTCCAAATGTATATTTTGTGTGTGGTGAAAATGCTTACACGTGGCTACCTCGGGGATGGATGGGTCGGTGTTATTTGTCCTTTTTGTATCCACCGGTTTATATAGCACCCTCCAATTATCATAAAGATCATAAGTTAGATGGACAAAGTTTGCCTGTAATACGAGATAAACGGGAATTGTACACATCTGAGATAGATCAGACTGATACTCCTGAACAACACTTCATTGACATTGTCAAGGAAGTATTTCCTATCTGGGGTCCCATCATTACTAGTAAAGAAGTGAGACGCCTATCCAGGGTAGTCGAGAGAGTTATAAATACCACTGCTGGTTAATTAACTAATGTGACGGTAGAGCTTCAAGCTACAAGACTTGTTTCTCTTCAAAATCATATGGTGCTAGACGTTATCTTAGCAGATCGAGGAGGAGCCTGACGCGTGATTGGCAGCTCGTGTTGTGTGTGTACCCCTGACTCCACGCCCTCGGTCCATTTGGCTATTCAAAAATTGCATCGTCTAGCTTCTGAAATTCATGCCGATACTGGTACCTGGTCCCTTTCCGGGTGGTTTTGGGGTCTATGGACTGCCTGGGGTTGGAAGATATTGATGGTATTAGCTGGTATAGCAGGTTTCATCTTTACCTGTAGTCTCTGCATACACTGTGGACCTGCTTGTTGTTCTTACTGCGCATCCAAATTAGCCTCCTCTGTGACAGAGCCCTCCCCGACTAAACTAAAGGCCCAAATGGTCCAACAGGAAATACAAGAGATAATGGAGATTGATGAGTGTATTTTCGAGGATTAATTTCTTTTATTAGCTACATCATGCTAAAAGGGTGGTTCTAAGGAGTAAAATCGATCTTTTGCCTTTTCATTAATCTTTTTATGTTAGCACGATGTATCTATAAGCATATGCATCTTATAAACCACGTTTATTAGTTATGACAATACAGGAACCCCCTTTCTGCCATTGTAGTATATACTCTTGTACGCAGACCGAGATGCACACAGACTCCATTTTGTTGGTCCATGTATTAGATTTGAACGGTGGTCATGTGCCATCCCCCAGCAGCCGAGTAAGCCCCGTAAGCTGAGTTACACAGACAGCTGAATTCATGCTATTCTTTCTTGTTCTGAGACCCAAGGTCGCATCTGGTTTCAGAAGTGATAAGCGCATTCCTGGAGGCGCCGTACTCGTGCTCCCAGGCACCGAGTCGAAAGGGAGTCACCCCTCCTGACCCTCCCCAATAATAGCAGAAGCAGACTTCTAAATGAGCTTTGTGTGCCATATATGGTTTTTCCTTTTAACCACTGTGCCTACCAGTAATTTTCCATGTAAGGTGCTCCCATGTAACTTACTGAAAGTATACATGCCATGTATTGAGTGTGAATCGGCAGTCTTCTCCACGCACCAGCTGGGTGACGTCAGAGGGGCTCCTCTATAGAATATTGGTTGTTTAATAAACGATTGACTTTTCTTCACTGCCAACTGACTGATTATTTGGTAAGGCGATATGTGGGGACTGTTGGTAGGTATAGCTCCACTGTAATTATTTTGTAATACGTCCGTGGACACACTCAGGTCATGGCCCAACCCATAGGACATGTTACAGATGCAATGCAAGTATATTTGTCAAAATGCTGGCACCATTTTAAGACACAATAGACAAACGTTTGTTAGTATATTAGTGCATCATGGAACATGTTTATTTTTATAAATTACTTTGGATGTGTGAAAACACACAAAGCATGAATCTTTGTGTAGCACAGGATTTCCCTGACACAACCTTGCTTGTTAACACTATTTAAATGGACATCACACAGAAAGAAAAAGCTGTAACATGAAGAACAATTTCCATTAGTCCAAAAGGAATAGCTTGTCATGGATTTACAAACAAGTCCAATGTTGAGTAGGTCAAAGTATCAGGTGTCCGGTGGGGTCATATATTGCATGGTTTACACGGCCAAGTACCCTGGTAAGGAGAAACATATAACAGAGTTAGGCACTTCAGTTTTGACAATAATGTTAGCTGAAGTACAAGATTGTCAGTGTGTAAACTATCTTTGATTCACAGAAACACTGTACATCTCAACTTTTCCATCTCACGAACACTTATCATACAACGAACATCATGGCAATTTTTATACTCTCACAAACATACATACACATTGTGCACCAGCAACACAACAACAAACACTTGGGGGTACTCCCCTACTTTCATTGCATACCTACACTCATGTGAAGAAGTTGTTCATAAGTTATCGCCTCAAATCCACGCCAATATCATCATCCCCACTGTCGTCATGTCCCAGTCCAGGATCCTCCCTCACTGGCGGATACCGGTCTCCATCGTCCTGTATAAGTGGAATTTCCCTCCTTATAGCCAGGTTGTGGAGCATACAGCCAACAGTGATAATGTTGCACATCTTCAATGGTGCACTTTGTAGGGCTCCTCCCGTCAGGTCAAGACAGCGGAATCTTGTCTTCAGGAAGCCAAAACACTGCTCAATGACACTCTGGCCTCATTATACCGCATTTCGGCAGGGGTGACTGGGTTACGGAGTGGCATCAGTAACCAAGGTTGGTTGGGGTACCCAGAGTCTCTTACATTGAAAAAAGAAAAAAATACTCTGTAGTTGGTTGACAGAGCATTATCAGACATACAATCTACACACAACACAGCACACATATGTAATATCACCTACTAACAAGTCAAGCACGGTCATGATGTGCCTGTGACATCAAGCGGGGGATTGCATTGTTCCTCATGATGTAAGCGATGTGCAGATCCAGGGAAACATGCACAGACATGGGAGATGAACATGTCTGCCAAACAACCTCCTCGGCATTAATTGAGTGGTAATGTTTGCGGTTACTATACAATACCTCAGTAGCCTGTGGTGGCACAAATACAATGTGGGTGCAATCAATGGAGCCAATTACATGAGATAACTGCCCCAGTGCATAAAATGCACCCTTGCTGTTTCCAAATTCTCCAGGTGTTGGAAACATTATGTATTGGCACAGAAAATTTACCAATGCAGCCAAAACATCTCGCAGAACACGGATGAACATGGTTGTGATATCCCATCAGATGTTGCCACTCTGTACTGAATTGTAATGGTGGCAAAGAAATGTAAAGCTGCCATAACCTTCACTTTGTCCGTCAGTGTAGTTGGTTATGGCCGACCAGGCTGTAGATGAGGTGAAAACTGCACAGTCAAGTCTTCAATGATTGGCCTTGTGAAGTGGTACTTCCTGATGGTGTCATGTTCTTCCATGGTTGCCAGGTCTGGAAAGGGCCTGTGGACTGCAGGTCGTCTGCGATCCCTATGTGTAGAGTATGAACAGAGTTGTTGTCAAGTCACAATGTACCAAGCAACATGCTTAGAGACAAATGGAACATGAAATGTGAACACAACTGAACCTACAGATCCTTCAAATACATGATTTAATTATCGAAAAATTCCCTTATATACATATGCAGACATCAGTACCATACATAGATATGTTATCAGGGTATAGTGACACAGCAATTATAGTGGTGTAATGTATAAGTCACTAGTGTCTAACATTATGAATGTCTACAAACAGCACATATTCCAAAGATCAATAGTTAAAATATGTCACTTTAATGTGTTTACATTTTTTACATGTCCATTAAAAAGATTGAATAGGAACAAGTAATTCAAGAGATGTGTAACACCTGATTGTTATACCTGGCATCTTTGGCGTGGTTTTCCCCTATCTTTTTGCCTCTACCTCCTGTATTTTTGATGCTGTGCTGGATTTCGTTTTTGCTAGTTTAGATGCTTTGGACACTCTGCCACTGCTGATCAGTGCCAGAGTGTAAGTGCTCCCTATGCAAAGTATTATTCCGATTGGATATACATGGTTGGCATATTTGTATCACCATGAAGTCCCTAGTAAAGTGCACTCGGTGTGCCAGGGCTGGTGATGACAAATGCTACTAGTGGGCCTGCAGCACTGATTGTGCCACCCACATGAGTAGCCCTAAAATGGTGTCTCAGGCCCGCCACTGCAGTGCCTGTGTGCAGTTTAGGAACTGCCATGTCCTCCTGGCCAGTGTCCCCACTGACCAGGCCTAACCCTTTCCTATTTGTACACATTGGTCACCCCTTTGGAAGGCCAAAGGTACCCCCCTGGGCAGGGTGCAGTGTATGTAAAAGGTAGAGCATGTACTGGTGCAGGTGACATGCTCTGGTAGTGAATGGCAGCCATTTTCATTTTTCACTATTGTAAGGCTATCTTGCTCCATAGATTAACATGGGGGATGCTGGCTACAGTGGCTACCAGCATTTCTTCTCATAGAAACAAGATAGGACATAAGAGTCTAGTATCCCTGAACTCAGAATTTAATAACACATCTTTTAGGAACGGTTGTTTTTAAATCCTGTGTTTGAGAACAGCACTTTTAGAAAGTTGCTGTTCTCTTGCCCCACCCTTCTGTGTGCCTGGGCCTGTTTGTGTATTGACTGTCTGGTTTGAGAGTGACAGGGGCTGGGGATTCCCCAGGAGGCTGGCTGAGTCAGCCCTAGGCTGAATGACTGCATTTGCAACTTGAGTGGTGAGAGGAGTTAGCACCTGGGCCTGAATAGGACTGTGCCCGCCCCCAACAGTGCTGGCTCCACCCCCTGTGGTGTGTCTGATGTCTCTGCCCTGCACTGTGAAAGGAGAGAAGGAATCATGTCAACTAAGCGGCAGCGCTCCAGGGCTGTGCTTTCCCTCCACAATGCTGGCTCCCCTTCTGCTGGGTGGCTGACGACCCTGCCCCTGGAAGCCAGGAAAACAAAGCACTCAGGAGACACCCAGAACTGGTTCAGACCGGGCTCAGGGCCCACTTGCACAAAAAGAACAAAGACTTTTAGGGGTATAAGTACAGGACCCCTGACAACAGAACATTAGATCATCCTGGAATCAAGAAGGAACCTCTGCCAAGGAGAAAGCTGACTCTGAAGAAGGAAGACTGTCCTGCTGTTGCTCTGCTGGACTGACCTGCTGTTGCTTTGCTGCCAAGGAGAGGGGAAGGACTTTGCTAGTGTGCTGTGTCCCCTGTCTTGAAAGAATCTCCAAGGGCCTGAGAAGAGCTGGCTCCCTGTTCAGAAGTCCCAGGAACAAAAGGACTTCACCCCAGCTTCCCTGAACTCTGCTGAGAGAGTTATGTCCTTCCTAGAGGGCTTGATCCAGTTGTGGGGGCTCTGGAAGTTGTACCTGTGCTGGGAAGCTTGAAACTAAGCTTGAGAGACTTTTGTATTTGAAAAGTGTTGCATTGCTCGCTTGCGGAGCGCATCCCCGACAGTGCGAGAAGATTCCCGCCTCTACGAAGGCCGAGATCGTTGCAGCGCCTGACGCCGCTGCCAGAGCCGTCGCATCCTTCGTTTGCGGGACGCACCAGACCGGTGCGGGAAAGTCGAACATCGCTGCGAGTGTCGTCGCAGAGCCTGTCTTCGCTGGGTGAGATCGACGCACTGCTTGCTTGCGGACCGCATCACGTCGCTGCGCGCATCGTCGCAGAACCATCGCATCGAGGAGCTGCGAGAGAGAGGATCACCGCTGGACCACGCATCGTCGCCCCGGAGATCGTCTCAGCCCCTACGAGATCGTCGCATCGTGCCTTTGCGAGAACAAACTTCCTCCGGAACCTACGCACCGGAATCCATACAAGTGGCCTTCCTCCCCATACAGACCGGATTCGTCGCAACACGTCCGCTGCTGCAGCGGGGCTGTCGCATCGCCTCCCCAGGGCCTCAGGAGCAACGCATCGCTTGTTTTCCACCGCACCAGCTTCTGCTTTTGGAACTTTGTTGCAACTAAAAGGTACTGTGAGTAAACGTGACGCAACTGTGAACTTTTCACGCATCTGTGGATTATTCTATCACAACCTAAAGAATTCTATCGCAAACCTTAAGAACTCTTTTGAAACCATATTCTTGAACTGTCTATGTTGGATTTTTGTCGTTTTGGTCTTGTGTAGTTTAGATTAAATACCTTTATTTTTCCAAACTGTTGTGGAGTCAGTTTGTGGTGTTTTCACTGTGTTACTGTGAGTGTTGGTACAAATACTTTACACATTGCCTCTGGTTAGCCTAGACTGCTCGTGCCAAGCTACCTAGAGGGTGAGCAGGGGTTATCTCCGAGGGTTTCCTTCTTACCCTGACTAGAAGCAAGGGTGCCTATTTGGACAGTGGTACCTACCCCTGCCAACTAGAGACCCCCAGTTCTAACACTGATATACACATCATCTCAAATACACAGTCATGCCTAGCACTGTCACAGGTTGGACACTGTTGTTCATGCATGTCTACTTAACACATGAATTCACATACTATTTTCAAAGTAGTGGATTTAGAAATATGTAACAATATCCTACACTGCAGTCTGGGGAACACAGATAGACTTGTAATTCACATTGCACACACCAAATGAACATGCATAATGATTTCACTGTCCAATCATCCAATTGTAAAATCCTTAGCCATTACTTACACAACAGACATCTAAAGTCTGACTTTTTTTTAAAA
The DNA here is from genome assembly GCF_964261635.1 of Lissotriton helveticus. Classification (NCBI taxonomy): domain Eukaryota; kingdom Metazoa; phylum Chordata; class Amphibia; order Caudata; family Salamandridae; genus Lissotriton; species Lissotriton helveticus. The sequence goes on from NC_136067.1 coordinate 657,842,524, forward strand.
TTTGCAATTGGTCATACGGGGCACTAATGCAGTGCCAAGGCAATATTGCACATGTACATCCACACATAAAATGATGTTCACTGTGACCAATGCAGTGCAGAAAACAGGACTTCATATCCAGACATGCTTTACATGCAAATTATAGTGTGGCATGTGTCCCTTAAGGTTACCACCTCATGGGAGTGTGTTGTCTTATTAATGTACAGCTCATGTGTCTGATATATAACGTTCATACACACATGTATTGTACTAAAATACATCATTCACAGCCCGAAACGATTCAGTCACATCCATTGATTGTCATAGTTAAAGACGCAGATGAGTTTTCAACTGACGCATTATCCGGATCCGAAATGATTCGGTCACAGCCATTGTCTGTTTTTTGGCATGGCGAGCGACTCGTGTTTGGACTCATTTATTCAGCACCAGGAGAACGACTATGTCACCACACATCACAAATGAATCCATTTGAAAAGAGATCTCATGAAGAGTGAACGTCGCAGCAGGCGTGTCGTTTGCTAATAAAGGTATGCATTGGACCGATTTGTACAATGCGACCAACGGAAACCAATCACTTTTGATGCATGAATTTGAGACCGCCTCTGAGATAAATCTGTCTGTTCCCTAGATACGTCACTTGCCAGCACTACCTGCTTTATTCCTGCACCTCCCCCTCTCTCTGCTGCTATGACAACCTCCTCTAGTAGCCACAATGGCAAGGACACACCCCAGGGCCCCAGCTTTCACTGAGGAGGAGAATCAGGCCCTGCTGGAAACACTCATGCCACTACACAGCCATATGTATGGCGAACCAGAGGAGCAGGTGACAGAGATTGACAGTGCGTTTCCCTTGGACATGTGTGACCACTGTGCATTACTAGCAATAGGAATCTCTATCAGAGATATTCATTTATGTTTTAAAAAATATATATAAATGGGTGAATGGAACTGATTTTGACAGGCACACTGCTGTAGAAGTGTGTGTACTGGGGCAAACATGTCATCACTTTCCCAAATGGAACAGAGATTAGATTGTACACATGACTGATGCACATGATGCCACATTCATTACCCTTAGTTATTTGTTAAAACATGTAACGAGCTAGGTATATTAGTGTATGATAGAGACACATGACCCATGTGGACTAAGGAACTATCACCGTGTTATCCTTACAGGTCAACTCCCATGAGAAGGTCTGAATGTGACTGACCATCGCCAAGAAGGTGCTTGACATGGGGGTCACATATTGTCGTGTTCATCATTGCCGCAAGAGGTGGCAGGACCTTTGTGGCTGGGCCAATAAGATTGCTGAGGTCAAGCTGGGCCTGTCACAACCTGGCAAGCAAGGCGGCCGGCGAAGATTGAACCCACACCCACACATGTGATGCATCATAGCGGTGGTCTTCCCTGACCTGGATGGGCAGTTGAAGGCCAACAGCAGCAAGGAAGGAGTGAGTCACTTACATGTTGCACTTCTATCTTTATCACAACAGGTTTTGAGATCTGAGCTTGATGGCACTTTTAGTGGTTGTAAGTCTGCCAAATGTGCAAGCATTCTCACTCGATGAAAAAAGCAGATGGAGCAATAGATGACAGGTAATGACCCATTCATCAGGGACCTGTTGCTAGTCATGTTCAGGGATTGTAACAGTAGTGACATGCACATGTGTGCTTAATAATTTACACAAGGTGTGTGTATGAGTTTCAGAATGAATCCAATGGCTTTACAAGTGTCTGCACATCCACTGATGTGTGATCCTGTTCTCAGAGTGGTTGGAACCAATCATTGAAGTATGTTGTGATAGGTGATTCAATTTTGCAAATCACGTGCTAAACATCTTTTGAATTTTTTTTCTCTCCATGTTGAGACATAGATTGGTTCATCCTGGTCCATGTGTAAAGGTCTTTTTCACTGATGTGCCGCCAATTGTGAACACAAGTATCCCAGGGAACAGTCACAGCTAGGGTAAATCGGGTCACATTTCACAAAGTCCTTCCTATGATGTCCTGTCTAAACATACAGACAACATTTGGAAAAGTGAGTTCATGTGTCGGAGTATGTGATGGTGAAATCACAAGCCATTCATTTTCAAACACAGGTTATCACTGATTGCAACATGTCTGGATTTATTAGGTATGATGTGAACTACACAGTCACAACTGTTGACATGTGTGTTTATGGTCTTGAATACTCAAACATGATGATTTGGTAAACAAGGTTTTTTTGCATTACTGTCTGATTCTGAGATGTCAAATGTGCACCAGTTAAAAATTTGTTAACCACATGGTTTGTAAGACATGAGCAATCTCAGCAGTAGAAAGTGTGCATATTTTCTAATCAAAGGCAAAGACAGTCAGACTTTGTTAATATGATGCTGGACTTGTTCAGTGGAGGCAAGATTGTTCAACAGTGTTCACTGTACTCATGCTGGAAATGGGTTCAGTCACAACAATCCATACAGTCATTGCACCCAGATGTGCAAGTGAAATGTTGTTCCACCTGAGGCATTGTGAAGCTGAGATTTTCACATGTGGACATTGGTAGACCATTAATTACATCTACAAAACTTTATTTGTTTTCAGTCTTCAAATCTATTTGATTCTGCTACATGACACAGGACAGAGTACTACATGACTGTTGGACCATAATGCGTACTGCCTTGGTGTCTCCGGAATGACACTCATATGTGTCTACTGACATTGGGTATGCAAAGCTACTGAACACGTTATCAATCACTGTGAACTGTGTAACATGAATCATGCAATGAGTATGCATCGTACATGTTTGACAAGGTAGACATGTGAGCCATGACATATGAGCCAATGGTTCAACATTAGATGACAAATGATTTCAGGATGTGTACCATGTCACAATGACATCTAAGATTCATATTAACTTTCTTTTTGTTGGCTCTACTCACATGCAGAAGATGAGAAAGTAATACCAGTACACAAGCCCATCCTGAGCACAATACAAAACATTCCCTGCCACAAACTCTAATACTCAACATTCTTGTTCTGTGTTTTGATGTTGATACTTGCAAAGTTACTGATCACATCATGTGTCATTGAGCAATGTGAAAGTGGCAGGCTAACGAGTACCATTTCTGTTAATGCAGCGGGTGCTAATAGCAGAACTCAATGTGATGCCTGATATCTATTTACATGTGTGTGTTAACTATGTGTCAACTAGGAATGGATGACTCATGTAAATCTTTTTTTTACTTGGACACAGCATCATCAGTGGACACAGGAGCAGAGAGTGCCAAGAACCAGAACGTCAAACTGGGTCCAGTGAAGAGTCATCGTAGGGGGGACCCAGTGACGGAGAGGGTGAGGGTAGTCTCACTGGCAGAGTATCTGCAACAGCTTCTGAATCAGATCACAGCTCCAGTGAGGACTCCCATGTGGTGCTGGGGGACACAGCGACTGCATCTACAACACCAGAGTCCACCTTCACCACCACCACCATCCCCACCCTCCCTGCTGCTCCCAGTTCCACTGTCCATGTCCTGTTTTGAGGGCAAACTATCCTTTGGGCCAGGCACTTCAGCCTCAGCACCTATCTCCCCTGCTGCCCATAGTGTAGCAATCAATGACCTCCTGAGGCAGATCTCTGCAGTGCTGACATCAATTCTGAGTGTCCTCCATGCATAAACGACTCTTTTGACAGACCTATCATTGTACATAGAGGGCATTCACTCAAATATGTCTGACCTACAGGGATCAAATCAGGCTATGGCCTCAACACTGATGGCAGCACTATCACTCCTCCAGCAGTACCTCCCCCTCCTACCTATTCCTCATCCAGCATCCCAACTACCCTCCCTGACCCGAGCACATGCAAACACACACTCACACACTGTAACATCCACATGCAGCACACAAACACACAGACCAAAGTCACAAGCCACACCCTCGCACACTCATGCTACAGATAGCACACTCGCACCAAACAAAGTGTCAGCACCCGACACACATGCATCCAGTGACACTCTGCATACCTCACAACCCTCTGCCTCCACAACCCCTACCCTTTCCGCTGCTGTACCACCCTCAACCCAGGCTCCCCACCTTGTTCCCATTGAATTTGTCCCTCAACAAACATGCACTATCCCGCCTAAGAAGAGGAAGTATCTACAGGATGTCATACCTGTAGCATCTGCTAGCCCCACAACACCCTCAAAGGAACAGAAGGCATCAACTCCCGTTAGAAAATCCCTCTGGTTCCAATCCTAAGCATCTACTCCTACACCCCATAGATCCCCAGACAAGACCAGTACATCGAAATTGGCTAAAACACCCACCAAAAAGACACCTCCCCTCCCCATTTCAGACTCACTCCTCACAAAATGTAAGATCCCTAAATTAGTTAAGGCCACACCATCTCAAGCTCAAACTGCCCATCCCACTACAGCTGCACCCCCTCACAATCAGAGCCAACCACAGCAGTGGAGTCCCACACCCCGCCATCAGACCCTTCCACTGCAGTGGACTCTGAAACCCTTCCTGCTCCCATCCCTCCCAAAACACAACACAGGCCCCAATAGTTTGTCCCATTTGGTGCCTGGCATGCCCCCAAGATGCCACTCTCAGGGGAGGTGTCCCCTTTCAGGAACTGTGCTGGCAAGACGATTTGGGCCTGATGTTCAAAGGTCACATGGACACTAACCAGTGAAGGACTGGCCAAAGGCCTTTTGATAATGATGAAAGATATATTTTTTTTACTGCTGAATGAAACAATTTTTTATTTTGAATGAAAACATTGTTGTTCAACAACTTGTTTCAGAGTTGACTGTGTGACAAGTAGAATTGTTTTTTTATATGTACAATGCTGTTAGTGGGGCATGTATGGCATATGTTACATGGAGTTTCTGTACTTTGACAGAAGGTATTTTAAGATGCGGGGTCTGCATTTCATGGTTGTCAATGCCAAATTATGTTTTCTATCAGAGTGTGAAATGCATCACAAAATCTTACTTTTATTTGTAAAGTTGAGTGGTGTTGTCCTGCAATGTTTCTGTGTGTGTTGTGGTGGACTTATGCATTCACTGTGTGATCACACATCTGTGTGTTTATTCCTATTCCTGGTCTAGCATCAACTTTGCTATTCCTCTGGAATTTAGCATGCTGACTGTAACTACCTGATGATGAAAATCCCTCATCCTGCATACGCAACATACTATTGACCCATGTACTGATTGTGATCACAATGATGCTCAGGCACTCTAAAAATAAGTGACACACAATCTGTGATCATCTCTTGAACATGGCATGTATGTTTTTACTGGTCAATTGTTTTTGTAGTTAAATGACCAATGCTGCAGATCAATGTTATGGTATGTAGGTTAGACTGTACAGTTGTGACTTACCTCCCTGCATTGAGGCCAAATCCCTGCACCTGTCATGCCCTAAAAGTTAAGGGTGTGCATTCAACACTACCTCTGTCAATGCATGTAAGGCAGTGCACCATGGTGGTTCTGCCAAAAAGGCTGACCAGAAGCCTCTATTCAAAGATCAGGTGGCATTCCATGGAAGTTGTAGCCTAATGTTGCATTGTCCTGCTTGGGACTGTGTGGAGAAGTGTGGCTCAATGGTTAGAGCGGCAGACCCTGATGCAGAGGTCTAGTCTGGGACCAGGGTTCAATTCCCGCCTTGGCAGGTCTTGGGCTCAATTTCCTTGGACCTGATAATTCTCGCCTCTGTGCCTATTCTAATCATGGGTCCCACTCTGCAACTCTGGGCAATAGCTTGCTTAATCTCCGCAACGGCCCCAACAACGCTAGGATGCCTGGCTTCACCTCAAGGTTAGCATTTAGTTTTTCTGCAACAGGGTGTGAATACCTTTCATTGACGATACCGTGTGAGATTGTTTATGTGGAAATACCTGCAGCATGTACTGTACATGTACTGATATAAGATTGTATTTTTGGAAGTTACATTGTTCATGTTCATTTTTAATGCTTTATTTTCACCCTAACACAGGTAATGAAACTTATTGTATAGGGGTATTTTCACAAACACCAGATATGCATAATTATTTATGGGAGTATTTACCCTAAAAAACAAGATATGCCTCTTCATGTGTGGGGGTATTTACGGCAAAAACATGATATGTCTCTTCATGATTGGGGGTATTTGCCCCAACACAAGATAGGCATCTTCGTGTATGGGGGTATTTACCCCAAAAACAAGATATTCCTCTTCATGTATGGGGGTATTTGCCCCAAAATCAAGTTAGGCATCTTCATGTATGGGGGTATGTACACCAGAATCAAGTTAGGCATCATCATGTATGTAGGTATTTCCACACAAAACTACATATACATACACACATATGGTGTATCCTCTAACAAAACACATATTTTCTTCAACATTGCTGTAGGTAGATGCCACACCCCTATTGACTGGACATTGCTGTAGGTAGTTCTCACCCCCATATTGACTGTACATTGCTGTAGGTAGTTGCCACCCCTCCTATTGACTGGACATTGCTGTAGGTAGTTGCCACCCCTCCTATTGACTGGAAATTGCTGTCGGTAGTTGCCACACACCATGTTGACTAGACATTGCTTTTGCCACCCTCATATTGACTGGACATTGCTGTAGGAAGATGCCACCCCTCCTATTGAATGGACATTGCTGTAGGTAGTTTCCACCCCCATGTTGACTGGACATTGCTGTTGCGACCCCCCATAATGACTGGACATAGCTGTAGGTAGTTGCCACCCCTCCTATTGACTGGACATTGCTGTAGGTAGTTCCCACCCCCATGTTGACTGGTCATTGCTGTTGCCACCACCATATTGGCTGAATATTGCTGTAGGTAGTTGCCACCCACATGTTGACTGGTCATTATTGTTGCCAACCCCATATTGACTGGACATTGCTGTAGGCAGTTGCCACCCCCCATATTGACTGGACATTGCTGTAGGTGGTTGCCACCCCCGATATTGACTGGACTATGCTGTAGGTAGTTGCCACACCTCCTATTGAATGGACATTGCTGTAGATAGTTTCCACCCCCCATGTTGACTGGACATTGCTGTTGCAACCCCCCATAATGACTGGACATAGCTGTTGGTAGTTGCCACCCCTCCTATTGACTGGACATTGCTGTAGGTAGTTTCCACCCCCCATGTTGACTGGACATTGCTGTTGCAACCCCCCATAATGACTGGACATAGCTGTTGGTAGTTGCCACCCCTCCTATTGACTGGACATTGCTGTAGGTAGTTGCCACCCCCATGTTGACTGGTCATTGCTGTTGCCACCCCCCATATTGGCTGGACATTGCTGTAGGTAGTTGCCACCCAGATGTTGACTAGTCATTGCTGTTGCCACCCCCCATAATGACTGGACGTAGCTGTTGGTAGTTGCCACCCCTCCTATTGACTGGACATTGCTGTAGGTAGTTGCCACCCCCATGTTGACTGGTCATTGCTGTTGCCACCCCCCATATTGGCTGGACATTGCTGTAGGTAGTTGCCACCCAGATGTTGACTAGTCATTGCTGTTGCCACCCCCCCCATATTGACTGGACATTGCTGTAGGCAGCTGCCAACCCCCATATTGACTGGACATTGCTGTAGGAAGTTGCCACCCCTCCTATTGAATGGACATTGCTGTAGGTAGTTTCCACCCCCCATGTTGACTGGACATTGCTGTTGCGACCCCCCATAATGACTGGACATAGCTGTAGGTAGTTGCCACCCCTCCTATTGACTGGACATTGCTGTAGGTAGTTCCCACCCCCATGTTGACTGGTCATTGCTGTTGCCACCACCATATTGGCTGGATATTGCTGTAGGTAGTTGCCACCCACATGTTGACTGGTCATTATTGTTGCCAACCCCCATATTGACTGGACATTGCTGTAGACAGTTGCCACCCCCCATATTGACTGGACATTGCTGTAGGTGGTTGCCACCCCCCATATTGACTGGACTATGCTGTAGGTAGTTGCCACACCTCCTATTGAATGGACATTGCTGTAGATAGTTTCCACCCCCCATGTTGACTGGACATTGCTGTTGCAACCCCCCATAATGACTGGACATAGCTGTTGGTAGTTGCCACCCCTCCTATTGACTGGACATTGCTGTAGGCAGTTGCCACCCCCATGTTGACTGGTCATTGCTGTTGCCACCCCCCATATTGGCTGGACATTGCTGTAGGTAGTTGCCACCCAGATGTTGACTAGTCATTGCTGTTGCCACCCCCCCATATTGACTGGACATTGCTGGAGGCAGCTGCCAACCCCCATATTGACTGGACATTGCTGTATGTGGTTGCCACCCCCCATATTGACTGGAGATTGCTATAGGTAGTTGCCACCCCTCCTATTGACTGGACATTGCTGTAGGTAGTTGCCACCCCATATTGACTGGACATTGCTGTATGTGGTTGCCACCCCTCTTATTGACTGGGCATTGCTGTAGTTAGTTGCCACCCCTCCTATTGACTGGACATTGCTGTAGGTTTTGCCATCACTCCTATTGATTGGACATTGCTGTAGGTAGTTACCAACCCCATGTTGACTGGTCATTGCTGTTGCCACCCCCCATATTGACTGGGCATTGCTGTAGGCAGTTGCCACCCCCTATAGTGGTTGGACATTGCTGTAGGTAGTTACCACCCCTTCTATTGACTGGACATTGCTGTAGGTGGTTGCCACCCCCATGTTGACTGGACATTGCTATAGGTAGTTGCCACCCCTCCTATTGACTCGATATTGCTGTAGGTAGTTATCAACCCCATGTTGACTGGTCATTGCTGTTGCCACCCCCAATATAGACTGGACATTGCTGTAGGTAGTTGCCACCCTCCATATTGACTGGACACTGCTGTAGGTAGTTGCCACCCCCATGTTGACTAAACATTGTTGTTGCCGCCCCCCCATATTGACTGGACATTGCTGTAGGCAGTTGCCACCCCCTATATTGACAGGCAATGCTGTAGGCAGTTGCCACCCCCCATATTGACTGGACATTGCTGTAGGTAGTTTCCTTCCCCCATATTGACTGGGCATTGCTGTAGGTAGTTGCCATCCCTCATATTGACTGGACATTGCTGTAGGTAGTTGCCATCCCCCCATTGACTCATCATTGCTGTGTGGGTAGGTGTTGTACTTGCCTTCTGTGATGAACGCGTTGGTTGTGGTTGTAGTAGTGCTTGAAGAGGTAGAGTATGGGGATTACATGCACAATAAGATTCATGAATGCACGTCTTGTTCAGCCGGAATCGTGTTGTGGCGCGAATAGGTGCTGAAATACTCCACTTCCGGCTGCTCTGACGTGTTGGTTGTAGCGACAAATTCGGCGCATGGGAAGTACGCATCTTACTTCGGCGTTTGGAATCGTACTTGCAAATGGCTCCTGAAGACTCCTTTCTGCGTTTCTGGAGGCTTTTCATTTGGACTATGAGGACGGAATTGGAGCGACCGTATCGTTCGGTGAGTAAAGGTTTTTGTGCATCGTACTGCATTGTTTGGTTTAAGCAGCTCCCAATACGTGTCGATTGTACTGTTCGCCTCCGGACGCATCTGGGACGGACTTCCAAACAACATCGGAATCGGGCCCTAAATGTTAAATTATAAAATGAAATACAAACACAACGAAAAGCAGACGTCTCTTGCCCCTCCTAAACTGCAGATCTGTGCAAGAAGGTTTATCAGTGTTATACAATTTAAAGCCCTAACAGCCTGATTCATCAAGGTACCGTTTTGCGAGTCTCTAATAGAGATTCATAAGGAATCACTATTAGAGACTCGCAAAACGGTATTCATGTAGGAATTGCTAAATAAATAGCGATTCCTACACATTCCTTATTTGCGAGTAGCAAATTGCTACTCGCAAATAAGGAATAACTCCCCATTCATTCCTATGGGCCAAAAGGCCCATAGGAATGAATGGGGAGTATTCCTTATTTGCGAGTAGCAATTTGCTACTCGCAAATAAGATAGCGATTTAAAGGGTGCCAGGGGTGTCCAAAGGACACCCTGTAGCACCCCTTAAATGCAAATTGGAACAGGTGTTGCGCACACACATGTCCAAAGGACATGTGTGTGTGCAACATGCAACTTAGAAAAATGCTTTTAAAATCATTTTTCTAAGTTTTTGCTATTTACCGAGAGGTCTGACCTCTCGGTAAATAGCGGCCCGAAATTGCGAATTAGCAATTTAAAATTGGTTGATGAATTGCATTTAAGGAATCTCTAATAGAGATTCCTTAAATGCAATTCCTCACACAATAGCGAATTCTGTAATAGCGATTATTGCATTTGGGATGATGAATCCCAAATGCAATAATTGCGCTCGCAAAGGGCCAGATTCTGAGAATCTGGCCCTTTGCGAGCCGATTTTCGTTTCATGAATCAGGCTGTAAGTAACATTGTCAATATTGTAATGTCCAGTAATGTCCAAAAACAATTTAGAAGTTTTCTAGACATCAGTGAATAAGTGATGTTCATGTTACTTTAATATTCATTTCTAATAAAAATGTTAAAAAAGTAAACAGATACACTTGTGGTGTGATTGAATGTTTGAATGGCACATATCTTTAGATAATTGCAATAACCAGCAAAATATTCGAAACGTGAACCCACAATTAGTTTTTTAAACAATGGCGTTCTGATTTCTGTATAAAAAAACAGAGGGGCATATTAGCAAGAACCTCATTAAAATTATCGCCGTAAAACGGCATTAATAGGCTTGCTAATATACGTTATAGACTTCCAATAGACGCCCAGGTTAGATGTCCTGCACATCTAACCTGGACTTCTATTGGAATTCCATAACTCATATTAGGAAGCCCATTATCGCCGTTTTAACTGCAGTTTCCTGCCGCTAAAACGGCGATAATTTTTACGAGGTTCTTGCTAATATGCCCCAGAGTACACACAAAACCAGCGAAAGAGATACATTATGCCATTATCAGAATACGTTCCAAAAGGTGAATCCTCTATATTTAATTCCATACTAGTCAAATCATGGCTTCAATCCAAAAGAATGGACTGAATTTAATGGTAATTTCAGGAAAGCTTAAATTATTGGAAATGCCATGTTGACAATTGAAGTCAGTCCAGTACTTCTGAAGCAAGTTCAAATAGATGCATTTTCCAGCATCTAATCTGATCCAGGCAAAGGGTGTATGATTGCATTACGTGGACGCAGTGTGCCATGCCTGATGAAATGATCTATCGCCAAGTGGCTGGATAATTCTGTGGTTAGATGTTTTGAGCTGGGTACTTTTCCCCCCGACTGCCGTTTTATATTCAGGACCCGGTCTTCGACGATTAGAAACGTTTTGCCAGTGTTAAATGATCGAAAGCTAATTAAAAGAAAATCGCAGAATAAATGTTCAGAAACTAACAGCCTGATTCATCAACGGGACGTTTTGCGTGGCCCTAATAGCGATTCATAGCGAATCGCTATTAAGGACACGCAAAACGGTATTCATGTAGGAATTGCTAAATAAATAGCGATTCCTACACATTCTTTATTTGGGAGTAGCAAATTGCTACTCGCAAATAAGGAATAACTCCCCATTCATTCCTATGGCCCAAAAGGCCCATAGGAATGAATGGGGAGTATTCCTTATTTGCGAGTAGCAATTTGCTACTCGCAAATAAGATAGCGATTTAAAGGGTGCCAGGGGTGTCCAAAGGACACCCTGTAGCACCCCTTAAATGCACATTTGAACAGGTGTTGCGCACACACATGTCCAAAGGACATGTGTGTGTGTAACATGCAAAAGAAAAAAATGCATTAAAGTGCTTTTTACACTATTTTCGCAATTTACCACCAAGTCAGACTTGGTGGTATATTGCGACCAAATATTGCTATTTCGCAATTTCTAATTGGTTGATGAATTGCATTTAAGGAATCTCTATTAGAGATTCCTTAAATCCAATTCCTCGCAAATATGCGATTTCGGTAATAGAGATTTTTGCATTTGGGATGATGAATCCCAAATGCAAAAATCGCACTCGCAAAGGGCCAGATTCTCAGAATCTGGCCCTTTGCGAGCGCAAATCAGCTTGATGAATCAGGCTGTAAACATGGTACTCTCACTGGAAATTTCAGCAAAAAGATTAAAGGCTTGTTACACATGAGAATTAAATTGTTATTGCTCCCTTAGTCGCATGAACTCCAGGAACATTAGAGCCTTTCCGTGATTAGAAATATTGTTTATGAAAGTACTTTTTCCTCCTAGGAAGAAATATTCGTATCTCGTTTAGCTAATAATAGGCTCTCCAGCTAAGGGCAAACCCAAAACACATGTCGAAAATCTGCCCCCCCCATTACAGGATGGGCATGCTGCTGTCCTCGTGTCAAAATATTTGCTAATCTTCGCGGGGGTGATATACTCTGTGTAATACATAAAAATTCACCAGTTGGAATCGGGCATTCCTAGAACTCTTCCACGCCCTTTTCACAAGATCAGCTCAGGCCTTTTCTGGAATTTCATTCCCCAGATCCTCTTCCCATTTTAACCTCAGCACAGTGAAAGGAACTAGCATTTCTTGTGTCATACGCTTTTAGCAGCAGGTGACCTCCTTAAAGGTTCCTGCCGCCGTCACTATGTATTGGCACCCCATCGATATCTGTGGCTCATTTAAGCATTCCCTCCAGTGCTTCCGGATAGTGGCAGCAAGCGCAGTGTGCAACAGAAAATCCCCTCTGGGCAAGTGATATCTTTCCTGTAAGTCATTGAAGGGAATCATAGTATTGCCCTCATACAGGTATCCTATTGTGGACAGTCCCCGCTCTTTCCAGGTTGTCAGTGCTTTCCAGTTACCCCCATGTGGAAATGCATCACACATGGATAGGGGGATTTCAGGCACATAGGGATAAATAATCTGTGCACGTTTCAGGCTCCTATTCCAGCATTGTCGTGCTGTTCGTAGTTCACCCGGTATAGAATGGTGTCAGCCAGGCAACTTGAAAACAATTTGGGACAGTACTCGCAGCATCAGGACCCTGCCTCCATGCTCCCTCACTCCTTGAAGCCCAGACGCTACCTGCTGTATGATCCATTGTAGCTAAGCAGCCAGGTAATATGCCTTGAAGTCAGGTACTCGGTCTCATAAGGACTCCCAATGCCACCCTCCACCTGCCATTTCCCCATAAAAACCCTGCAATCATTGTCTTTCTTTGAGTAAAGAATCTCATTGGGATCCAAATCAGCAAGGTCTGAAAATAGTACAGAAATGTCGGGAGGGTCACCATTTTAAGTAGGGCCACCCAGCCAGCTACTGAGAGAGGCAGAGCGCCCCAAAAATCAAAGTTACCTCTCATTCCTCTGACTGCTCTACCGATATTGCCCTCCAGTAAGTCGCCCTACCTGCGTGTGATATATTTGGGTCCCTAGATACGTCAAACATCTATACTTCACTCTGTCAGTGTCTTTGGGGGCAGGATTAATCACAGCTGTTGGGAACAGGCAGGACTTTGCCCAATTTACTTTGAGCCCTGCTACCCTACCAAGATCACAGAGTAAGCGATTCGCTCCAGTAAGCGCTTCGCCCTCAGCCGCAAGTGGCTCCATAGCTAGGGCAAATAAGAGGGGGGATAATGGGCATCCCTGGCTCGTTCCCCGGCCCGTTTCACAGGTGTCAGAGATCAGCCCGCCCATTCTAGCCCTGGCAGTGGAATTTTTGTATAACAGAGCTGTCCAAGCTACAAATATATTCCCTAGTGCAAACCTATGCATGACCTGGAACAAGTAAGGCCATTCCAGACTATTGAATGCCTTTTCTATGTCCACTGTGAAAACTGTTGCAGCATCTTTCTGATAGGAATCAGCTTCTAAGACCTGTAACAGGCGCCTTGTGTTAATAGCCGTGTCCCTAGTTGGGATGACCCCAGATTGTTCGCTGTGTATTAGCGTTGTCATATAGGGAAGGAGACGGTAGCTAAAATATGACACAGGATCTTATAATCTGTGTTAAGCATAGAAAGTGGTTGATAGGCGGACCTGTCCTAGGACGGTTTCCCGGGTTTCAGCAGCAGAATAACGATTGCCTCCTGAGTTGTCGCAGGCAGCTGTCCCACCTGTTTCTCATCATTATAAAGTTTTACCAGTCTAGGGGCCAATAGGTCAGTGTATGTTAAGTAAAATTCAACTGGTAGGCCATACGTCCCATGTGTTTTATAGACCCCCTCACTTCTCTGAGTGTAATATCCCGACCCAGTACATCCGCCTGTTCCCTATAAAGGTGCAGCAGGTCTTCCGCAGTCACAGACGTATTGATGTTGTTGTCTGCTAGGGTCAATTTATTCTGATACAACTCTACATATTGAGCAAGGAACCAGTCATTAATGCCTTGTTGGGTATAGCAGACCTCCCTAGTTTGGCCTTTAGGCACCAAAATTACCGTCCCCCTCCTAGCCGGGTTAGCCAGCCAAGCCAAAAGGGCCCAGGACTTGTCCCTTTCCGTGTGGGCACGAACAATGTGCTTTTTATAATCAAAGCTGTGCAGGCGCTCAACTTGTACAACAACTGCCTCTTTCACATCTATAAGGTCCCCCTGCTTATCAGGCCTCTCAGGAAGTTCCTGTTCTACCTCTCGTAGGTTCTGATTTGCTTCCTGTATGTCCCTCAAGAGCACTTTACGCACTCCCAATATCTCTGAGATGCAGTGTCCCCTTATGACTACTTAAAGGTGTCCTATTCCATAGAGGAAGCTAATGCTGTATCAGCGTTCTCTTGAAAATATTGGACAATGGCTGTGCCCACCGCTTCATGGAAAACCTGATTGTCCAAGGCTTCAGGGCGTAGCTGCCATGCCGGTATTTTAGGCCTAGTACGAGACCACTTCACCAGAACCAGGATCGGGATATGATCTGATATGCTCCTGGTGAGCTATTTACTACTCTATACCCCCTCATTACATTGGGGTAGCACAGAACAACATCCAGCCAAACGTGAAGGTCATGAAGAGCAGAGAAAAACTGAGTAATCCCAAACCCCTGGGTGCTGCTCTCTCCAAGAGTCCACCAAACCCCACCATTGTTGCCAGTCTCTCCTAGCTTCCACTACTTTATGGATGGGAGCAGAAGACACACAATTGATGGATGGAATGCAGAACAAATCAAAGCATTCACCCCAATCAAGAGATCTGGGTTAAATCCATCATTCTTTTGCTCACCATGCCGCCCCAGTTTAGACCTGGCCGTATGCAAATCAGTCTTGACCCTGTGCCTCATGAGAACAGTCCAGCCCGAACTGCCAAGCCAGGTCCTCCCTGGACCGGAAACAAGCATCCTAGGACCGGTTTCGGGGTTTCACCCCTCGTCAGCCAGGATAGCTTGAATCCAGTGGCACAGTGAGCCGGGGACCCACGTCTGGGCATACCCGGCGTACGTAGGGCAAGAAAGCAAAAGACACGCAATTGATGGACTGTTAGATCTGACATCATTGGCGTGAGTCTCCCTTCCATTTTGACGGATTGCCTCCTCTGTTTTGATATTTTTTTTCCGGATTTATGCTCTGGGCACTGTGCCACTGCTAATCAGTGCCACAGTGCAAGTGCTCCCCATGTTAAATTGATATACTAATTGGATTCCATGATTGGGTTATTTGATTTATCTGTAATCCCCTAGTACAGTGCACCATGTGTGCCCAGGGCTTGTAAATCAAACTCTGCTGGTGGACTTGCAGCACTGGTTGTGCCACCCACAGAAGCAGCTTGCCTATGGGCAGTCTAGCACTGCCATGTCGACTTGGCCAACTGCACCCACTTGCCAGTCCCTAAACCTTAATTTTGCTTCATATTAGACACCCCTATGGTAGGCCCAAGGGCAGGGTACATTGTAAGTATAAGGTAGGACATGCCCTGATGTGTGTAGCATGTTCTAATAGTGAATTACAGCCATTTTCGTTTTTCATTATTGAAGGCTACCTGTTCTCATAGGCTAGAATGGGCAGTTAGATTATTACATTCTTATAATCCTAACTGACTCAGGGAACATGGTAGAAATTTGAATTTAGTATGCCTGAACTCAGAATAATAAAATACATATTTTAGTAAAGTTTATTTCAATATCCTGTGTTTGCAAATACCACTTTTAGAAAGTAGGTATTTGCATGCCTAACCTTTTGTGTCTGCCTCTGCTGAGTTGTGTATTCCTTGTCTGGGTATGTGTGTGACAGGGCTGGGGAATTCCAGGAGACAGGCTGGGGCAGCCCAGTGGTGAATAGAGAGACCTGCATCTAGATGGGAGGGAGGAGTTGCACCTGGGACCTGAATAGGGCTGGGCCTTCCCTCTACAATGCTGGCTCCACCCTCTGTGGCGTGTCTGATGTCTCAGCCCTGCACTGTGAAAGGAGAGGAGGAATCATGTCAACAGAGTGTTCCAGAGCTGTATCTCCCCCCCCCCCTGTGCTGGCTCCATCTCCTGTGGAGCGGCTGATGTCTCTGCCCTGCACAGTGAAAGGAAGAAGAGAGTCATGTAAACGAAGTGCTCAAGAACTGGTTTGGAGGCCTCTGCCTTCAGAGAACAAAGGATTTTGGGGTATAAATATTGGGACCCTGATCCCAGGAAATTAGATCACTTCTGGAACAAGAAACCTTTCTGCCAAGAAGAAGAACCAAGGAAGCTGCAGGAGTTTGGACTGCCAGTGTGCTGTTTGCTGGGTTGGCCTGCAGTGGTTGCTTCATTGCCAAGGGAAAGGAGAAGGAACTTTGTAAGGACTTTCATCTACAGAATTTTCTCCAAGGGCTTGAACTGTGCTTGCCTCCTGCTGAAGTCTCAGGGATGAAAGACTTCCCCTAAAGCTCCCCCCTGAATTTCCTTGCTGGGAATTCTGACTCCAGTCAATTGCGTGCCGCTGGGAGCTGGAAGTGCAACGCTTCAAGAGAAAGCGTGTAGCCGCCGCAGCTGAAATCATCACAACGCCGGAGTAGCGAGCCTTCGCCGCATCTCCCTGGAAGCGTGTGTTCATCAAAGCTGCCTGCTGTCGCATCACCGGAGAAGCGTGACGCCATCGAGAGAGTCGCCATCGCATCACCGGAGAAGCGTGTCGCACGGCCTGTCGCGGCTCCAAATTAAAGAGTCGTCGCAAGGCTGCCAGGGGGTCATCGTCATCGCATCGCCGCATCAAGGGCGCCATCTTCTCGCATCACAACCAAATCATCGCATCGCATCAAGGTGCCATCTTGCGCAAGGCAACGGGCCCGCAGGCCATGAATCTACGCATCACCTCCGCACCATTACGGCTCACGACGAGTTCCCTACTCTGCGCAAGCATTGAAGAAGGACGCAACCGTTCCCCCGGGTCACGGAACCGACGCATCTTCCTTTTTGCGAGCCTTTTGTTCACTTTGCGTTACGCATCCAGGTACTTTGTTGAGAACTTTGTCGCATTTACCATCAACTTGAACTAAGAGACTTTAATCATCTTTTAAGTAATCTTAAGTGTAGCATTGTGGATTTTTGTCGTTTGTGGTCTTGTGTTAAGTCTACATAAAGAATACTTATTTTTATAAAAACCTGTGTTGTGTCCATCTGTAGTGTTTTCACTGTATTACTGTGTATATTCATAAATGCTTAACCCACTGCCCCTGAGGTACGCTTGTCTGCTCGTGGCAAAACTCCCAAAGGGGGTGAGCAGGGGTTATTAAGGAGTGTAATCCCCTTATCCTGACTTAGAAGTAAGGGTCCCCATTTGGACAAAGGTGATAACCATTGCCAACTAGAGACCCCCAGATCTAACATGGACAAAATGCAGAACAAATCAAAACATTCACACGCAGTTAAGAGATCTGGGATAAATCCATCATTCTTTTGCTCATCATGCCACCCCAGTTTAGACCTAGCCATATGCAAATCAGTCTTGACCCTGTGCCTCATGGGAACAGTCCAGCCCGTACTGCCAAGCCAGGTCCACCCCAGACCAGAAACAAGCATCCCAGGACTGCTTTCCGGGTTTCACCCCTCTTCAGCCAGGATAGCTTGAATCCAGTTGCACAGTGGGCCCGGGAGCCACGTCTGGACATCCCCGGCGCACTTAGGGCGAGAAAGCAAAAGATACACAATTGATGGACGGAATGCAGAACAAATCAAAACATTCACCCCCAGTCAAAAGATCTGGGTTAAATCCATCATTCTTTTGCTCACCATGCCACCACAGTTTAGACCTGGCCATATGCAAATCAGCCTTGAGCCTGTGCCTCATGAGAAAAGTCTAGTCCGAACTGCCAAGCCAGGTCCTCCCTGGACCAGAAACAAGAATCCTAGGACCTGTTTCGGGGGTTTCAGCCTTCTTCAGCCAGGATAGCTTGAATCCAGTGGCACAGTGAGCCTGGGACCCACGTCTCGGCGTACCTGGCGCACTTAGGGCGAGAAAGCAAAAGAAACACAATTGATGGACGGAATGTCGAACTGATCAAAACATTCAACCCCAGTCAAGAGATCTGGGTTAAATCCATCATTCTTTTGCTCACCATGCCACCCCGTTTAGACCTGGCCATATGCAAATCAGTCGTGACACTGTGCCTCATGGGAACAGTCCTGCCCGAACTGCCAAGCCAGGTCCTCCCTTGACCGGAAATAAGGATCCTAGGACCGGTTTCGGGGGTAAGTATGTACAATGCAAAATAGTCGATGAGAGTTCAGGTGAACACAAAAAATAGTCCAGACGTGTATGTAGCATATGATGGCAAGAGCAGAAGGAGTATTCCCGCATGTGCACGTGCTGGGACCTCCAGACATGTATTAAATGCCATCCTTGTGCCCAGTACGACAATGCCGCAGCCTGGGAGTGCGCTTTGGTATTAAGCCACGGAGGGTGAGAGCGGTCTGGGGACGCGTTAAAAACTGCATTCAGGTCTCCCCCTAGTAACCATGGGTAGCAGGACCAATCTGAGAGAGCCAGCGACACCAGGGTCACAAAAGTATCTTGGCCTACATTTGGCGCATAAAGGGACCCCAACATTATTTGCGTGCCATCTAAGTTCCAAGGTAAAAACACATACTTCCCTTGTTCATCTATCCTACTCCCACTTAGGGAAAAGGGAATGCCCACCCGTACCCATATTGCAGTCCCTCTAGAAAAGGCAGAATGTGCTGTGGCATAAAACTGACCCCTCCAATGTCGCTGCAATTTCACGGTTTCGGAGGGTGTTAGATGTGTCTCTTGCAAATATACTATTTGGTAGTAGTTGTGATGCTATACGATGGTGCTTAGGATTTGCTCTCATTCTCCTGACATTCCAAGATATAAGAGTATAAGATTTGGGAGTAGCTGTAAAAATCTAAGGGTGTCCCTATGGCATATATCCTATGGGCAATGTTATAGTCCAGAAGGATATATGCGTCCAAAATTGGACTTGTGAACAGACCTATTCTTTAGGTTTATCTAACAACCACAGAAACCATAGAACTAGCTCATATAGGGGGAGCATAAACAATCAGGTATATAAATCAATAATCTTGATAATTAATCCATACGAGTAGACAGAACACAAGTTGTGCAGGTCATCAAATACTATCATAACAAACTTATGGTTAAAGAATTTTTTAAAACATATATACGTTCTAAAACAGAGTTAATACTAAAAACATATATACGTTTATTCTGCATGGTATAGTTTCATATATATACAATAACAATTACATACATCCATAAAAAATAAATATATCATAATATTCATAAGGAGAATTTAAAAAGGTTTACACATCAATATTTTAAAATTGTTCAAGAGAACAAATGTCGACGCAACGTTTCGGTGTTGGTAATAGGCACCTTCTTTAGGACTGTTTCTCTAAAACGAGATACATAATTACCGTACAGAAAACATAGCAATTCAAAACTTTACATTGCAAACCTAAGCTAAAAATGTTCTGTCAACCTAGTAGTCACTTAATCCATTTATTTATGAAAACCCTTATTTTTGTGGAGAGAAACATATAACTGATATTGCATTTACACAATCCAGGTGTTTAGACATAAAGTTATCCCCTCTTCTTTTGAGTTCACAATATAGTTTCTTGTGGTTATCAAATATATCGAATTCTCAGTGAATCCTACTTTCTATTACTTATAGAGACAAAGAATTGCTACGTCTCTTACCTTATATATAAATACTCTGGAATTACTCAGAGTCACCTTGCAAGGTCGCGTCCTCATGTGGCGTTGCAACACAGATCTAGTACTCGTATCAATACTTCTACGTAGTACACTACGTTCAGTTTCTAGACATGTGAAGGCAGGTATTAATACCGCTGGTGGATGATTTATATAAATACAAGTATGCTCTTTATTATAAAGATAACAAAAATACCTTATTAGATTTTCAATAAAGGTCTACCCTGCCTGAGGGGAGCCACCGATCTCTCATTCAGGTGCTTGATATCTAGAGAGAACACACACATTTCACTAAGTGCTTGGTTATCCTATAGTTTTCCATTATCCCAACTGGTAGAATGGCACTCACCACCTATTTCTTGTATGTGCTTGAATCGCTGTAGCCGGGCCTGTAATACTGTGTTCCGCGGCACTGATAAACTCAGGGGGTGACTTCAGGTTTAACGGCGATCTGTGGGCTGTCAAGTGTTTATATTGTGTTTAGTATCGCCTTATATTTTCGAGGGAGAATAACGGTTGTGCAGAAATTTTTTATCTATATTCTAATATATGGCCCGATTGCGACAGTGTTACGTATCAATTGGTAACCTTGTATGAGCAGTCATTCATTAAATAAAAGGCGCACAAAATTACGTGCACATGTTAAATACCACGCGACTTCGTTAGACCCCCGCAATGTTTATCACATGCACCGCAAGTTTATTAGGGTGGGCACATGGTAAAAAAATGGTCTCTATTCTGCGTAGCTTCATAGGGTTAAATGTAACACTTGTTATATTCATTTATTTATTAACAGCACCAAACGAGCAATCATCTAGCATGTTAGGTTGTACAGGAGTAAGTCGTTTAATTTAGTACGTTTCTCGCTCTCGCTACTTGAGAGAGAGCCCATTTATCTCAAATTAGAAATAGCACAAAACTGCCATTACTGAAGCTCCCTTTCAATCATTCTTACCTGATTAGAAATAGTCGGTCTCCCTGCTCCTCCGCAGGCAGCGTGTGTGGGGTTCTGCGTACGTCAGTATAGTATCAGATGTCAATTCTGGTAGCTCATTAAATAAGAAGGCGAACGTGATTGGTCGCGTCCAAGCTTACTCCTCATTGGTTGATCCTAGTCACGCGGCACACTCGTTCGTTGCCGTGTTTTTTAAAGAAATTTTACTCACGGTTGAATCTCAATAAACTTTACTCGTACGCACAATTTGTTCGCCCAAAGGTTGTGAGACACAAAAACGGCACCTTTTCAACAATTATATAAAGTAGTTGTGCGCACAAAATTTAATAATGAAATGGCAAATAATTATTTTGCTCATATATACATGTGTCGATGTGATGACCTATTAAACTCTGTTTTGGATATTTAAAAATCGCCTATTAATGGGAACAGATACTTTTTACCCCACTATTGGGTATTTCCTTAATCTATTAGTATTCAGGGAGGGATCAACTGTTCTGTTATTCATAAGTTGAAGATTATTTGTACTGTTCGATGGTCTTTATAATAATTATCGATCTATTATTCGTTCCCAGTCTTCTCAACTATTAAGGCCATCTCTAACGCTATTGAATCTAGACATATAATTTTGCTCGCGTTTTTTCCTTTTTTGATTCAGGTCTCCACCGCGGGCATTAATTTTCACAGTTTCTAGACAACACCATTTGAACTCATTAATGGTATGGTTATCTTCCTTCCAATGGTCTGTCAGTGGAGCACCTTTTTTACTGTTTCTAATTGCCGATTTATGTTCGTTCATGCGTACACGTACCTCATGGGATGTCTCTCCTATGTATATACGGTCACACGGACATTTGATCAAATAAATAACATTTTTAGTGCGGCAATTCATAAAGCTTTTTATTTTAATCTCTGTGTTCTGGTTTTTGAAGATGCTTATTACCAACACCGAAATGCTGCGTCGACATTTGTTCTCTTGAACAATTTTAAAATATTGATGTGTAAACCTTTTTAAATTCTCCTTATGAATATTATGATATATTGATTTTTTATGGATGTATGTAATTGTTATTGTATATATATGAAACTATACCATGCAGAATAAACGTATATATGTTTTAAAAAATTCTTTAACCATAAGTTTGTTATGATAGTAATTTTTTTTGATGACCTGCACAGCTTGTGTTCTGTCTACTTGTGTGGATTAATTATCAAGATTATTGATTTATATACCTGATTGTTTATGCTCCCCCTATATGAGTCAGTTCTATGGTTTCTGTGGTTGTTAGATAAACCTAAAGAACACGTGTGTTCACAAGTCCAATTTTGGACGCATATATCCTTCTGGACTATAACATTGCCCATAGGATATATGCCATAGGGACACCCTTAGATTTTTACAGCATCTTTCCCCTGGTCCCAGATTTGTCCATTAAGGGGGCCTCCTGATTCTTTTCTTTAAGATTTGGGAGTAGACATCATCGGGGTATGTGGGAAAAACCCTCCCATCTCTCCCAACCCACCCCACCCCACCCTCCACTCAATCCCCCACCTCGGATAATACGGCAAAATTCCAAACAACAAAACGATAACTCAGTACTAGGTCCAATGATCTAACATCCCTCAACCAAATTGTGTGTAAAACATTAACCTAGTTCACATCAAACTGTTGCTATTGCCTATGGGGGAGTCTGCAACTATCAGTTCTACGTGATAACAAAGAGCAATTCGTGGATGTGCCCATGACAGGGTGGGCCAGGGAACATATTACTCAATCCCCTACTGGGTATATAAATAACACATTCTGATTTACATAATGTGGAACAGTCTGGAAATACAAGACCTTAGGGTAACATTATAATCGACATACCATGTTCATTGGGTGCAGATTAACTGGGCAAAGTTACCGGTCCACGGTACATACAAGAAGATCACCCCAGTGGATTGTTACTCAGCTGCGGGGACACCGATGGAAACAGCGCCATGATTCAGAGTCCGAAGTGGCCTCAATTGAAGGTCGACAATTGGTTTTCTAGCGCTGTTCTTGAATCACGGATTTCGTTCAAAATCATATCCAGTTTGTCACTCGGTGGACTGGTCATATCTCCCTTCTCAGCATGGTGTTAGTGACCAGAGGAGTGTTAGCAAAAGCGATCCTGTCCTTCAGCATCTGGATGTCGTTCTCGGCTTACCTCAAGCCATGGTGACCAACACGCCCAGTAGTGGAGAAACTATCAGCTAGATGCATCAAACAAAAATCAGCCCGCAAAGGGGCAGATTCTCAGAATCTGCCCCTTTGCAACCGGTATTTTTGCATTTGGGATGCATCATCCCAAATGCAAAAATCTCAAATTGAGAAATCGCTAAATTGCGATTATTTGCATTAAGGAATCTCAAATTGAGATTCCTTAAATGCAATGCATGAAAGTTTTAGAAATAGCAAATTCGCTAATAGGGCACGCAAATTACCATGAAGTACAACTTCATGGTAATTTGCAAAAACTTTGAAAAATGCAGTAAAGTGCATTTTTCAAAGTTTCATGTTGCGCACACACATGCCCTAAGGCCATGTGTGTGCGCAACATATGTGCACAGATCAATTTCAGGGGTGCAACAGGGTGTCCTTTGGACACCACTGCACCCTTGAAATCACAATCTGAATTTACGATTCGCTAATTGCGATTCGCAAATTGAGATTGTCTTCCCATTCATTCCTATGGGCCTAAAGGCCCATAGGAATGAATGGGGAGGTATTCCTTAATTGTGACTCGCAATTTGCGAGTCGCAATTAAGGAATTCTAAGAAATCGCTATTTTTTAAGTGATTTCTTGATGCATTCCATTTTGCTATTCCTTAATAGCGAATCGGTATTTTTCGCTATTAAGGAATCGCAAAATGGGTTGTTGATGCATCTGGGGTTATGAGTCATAGAAGGGCTCAATCGCAGGACTCAAGGAAGCCACTGGATGTTGCAAGTGAACGCAGGGTGTAGCTGGCGTACCACAGAGCCTGAAGAGCTGTAGTTTATTGGGGAAACCAGGCGATTTACAACTGGTGCGCCGCAAGGCAATGTCACTTCTCTATCGGCTACTGTCGCTGTGGCGTGGTAATGCGCAATGCTTAGCCAGTGAGTGTCTTAATGGAAACAATAGTGGTTATGCGGCCTCCACAGGCTAGTCATGTCTTCCAAGGGCATGTGTTAAACCGCTAGCCTAATCCCCTCACTCAAACCAACTTGTGTCAAGATCTGATAAGGTAAAGCCCTATTTGACGCACCTGATAATCCCAGTGAATATAGAAGGAGAACACACAGGTAATCAAGAGTCAAGGGGCAGCGTCAACTATACCACAATACAGCAGTTATAATTAATGCCAAGTTGCCATTCCGCGACACCATCCACAGGTTACTACTACACAGGTGAGCTACGTAGTGGCTGAGAAAGTAAACGGAAGAGAAAGCCAGCCAGGCACTTGTTGTGCCAACACACAACTACAATGTGTATTTCCAGTAGTCCACAAATAGAGTAGATCAAACCCTCTTCAGGACTAGAGGCCCCGTTAGATCGATCGGCCAAGCTGAAGCGAGGGACTCCAGGCCCATCTGCGACGCAGCAGCAATGTTAAATGTTAAATGTCGTATACTTGTAAAGCGCACAGCTGCCCCAGCAAAGGGGCGTCCCGGTGCTGTATACCACTGGGGAACCCGTCCTGGCTTTCCCTGTGGGATGATCCCTACTGGGAATCCCCAAGGTGGAGCCAGGCATCCCCGGCGTTGATGGGGCCGTTGTGGAGATTAGGCAAGCTATTGCCCAGAGTTGCCGAGTGGGACCCCAGGTTAGAGTAGGCACCGAGGCGAGAATTGTCGAGTTCGCTGACATTGAGCCCAAGACCCTGCCGCGTCGGGAATTGAACCCTGGTCCCGGGCCGACTTCTGCTCCCGGATCTGCCGCCTCTAACCAGTGAGCCACACCACTCCACAATCACCAGCGTTGGTCACTATCCTTCATGCAGATATGCTGTATGCATGCGGATCTTCGGGCACATTACCCCCGGAGTCTTCCACAGAAGTATGTTACGGTTGGCAGCCAACTGGGAGTACACAGCATCATGAGAATGGGAGGGTCTGGGAGGAGGGCCCCACAGCCTTAACTACACCGGCCAAGTCCGCCAGTCCAAGGGGTTTGTCCCGCACGTCTGGAGTGCAATCCCATCCGCATAGCCAGGGATAAGGAGACAAAACTGTGGTGATGACACGCCGAACAGAAACCCGGGGCCCTTACAGCAGTCACACTCAATTACATCCGGGGAACTCAGACTCACCATAGGACCCTCGCTGTATAGGCGACGACAGGATGGCGTTGCGGGTGGTGAGTGGAGGCACCCGACACCAGGCCCAAGTCCAGGGGCTCAA
This sequence comes from Lissotriton helveticus, assembly GCF_964261635.1. NCBI lineage: Eukaryota > Metazoa > Chordata > Amphibia > Caudata > Salamandridae > Lissotriton > Lissotriton helveticus. The sequence goes on from NC_136067.1 coordinate 657,867,985, forward strand.
CTAGCAGAGGTAGTCAACCTCCGAGCAGTGCAGTCTGGTGCTTCTCAAGCCAGCTCGGTGCAATGTGGGCTCTTCTTTCAGGCCCAGAACTGCGTCGCACTGACGAACTTCATGTCCCAATCCCGTAACTGGGAGCATCATCACGTCTCGGAGTTGTGACCGCAGGGAGCGCGTCGTAGCCAGGCTGTACCCTGTAGTATTTCAGCTTGTAGACATAATAGGGAATGTCGGATCAGGTACGACGGTCCAGAGCATTTCGCTTAAGCGACCACCATCTTGGGCTGCAGACCACGCCCCCATCACATGCAGTATCTTAACACTGCCGCTTTGGGATGTGTCTGAATCCTAGCCACCAGATCCTTTATCTGATCCAGTGTCTCCCTCCATTGGTGTTTTGTGTCCCTGCAGCATTGTTGTCACCACCGATAGTGCCTCTCCTCTCTCCCTCTCCATTTGGGAGAAAGCTGGCTTCCGTAAACATCCTTGTCACAGTCATCTTCGCCATCTTTGCCATCTCTTCTCCGACACCTGCCCTCCAGGAGTAGTCGTTCGAGTTTGCTTTGCGGGTAGGCTACCAGTTTCATCGTTTTCGATCCAATCTCACGCTTCTTTGGGCTCATCACAGAAGTGCGTCAGTCCATCTAGAATTATTTGTAGGCGGGCTGGGGACATCAGTGAATATTGAATTCTTTCATTACATAAAGCCTTCTTAACCACCTGGGCTAGCCATGTAAATGGGTCATCAACGCATGGCACCCTAGCCACACAAAAGCAGATAGTGGGGAGAGTTGGGAACCAGGCATGTGCGAAGGAGGCAAGTGACCCATGATGAGACCCATGAATGAGAATGTCCACAATGCCAAGTGTGGCGTGGATGTGCTGGTCGGACTGCAGTATGCAGACCACAGACATATCCATGTCGACATACACTGCTGGTGTTTGGACTTTAGTGGACGGTGGAGGCAACCATGTTACCTCAGCCAGTGGGGAAGGTTGTGGAAATGTCGCTTGTTACGTCTCCCCTGTAAGCATGAGCGGGGTGGGCTGGCCTGGCATAAGCCAGGCCAGTGTAGGGGTGTGAATAAAAAGCCCACAGCTCTGGGCGTGGTTCATTTCCGGAATGGCCAACGAGGCCGACACCATGAGCAGTGTTGCCTGCGATCCTGCGTGCCTGCTGTACCCCAGGCCGCTGGTCCCCGAACCCATCTTGCCCGCCCTGCACACCCAAGCCTCACGTGTCAAAGAGGGCCCACCACGTGCTGGTCCAAGCTCCAAGCCTGAGGCCCGCAACCTTGACAGCCTCTTCAGACCATCGATGGCCTCCACGACACAGGCCCCCAGAACTCCCTACTCATTGACATATTTCACCGCTGCCTCCGGCCTACACTACTGTCAAGTAGGTCACACATTTGGAACTGAATCTTGATATCCTGATGGCCGAGTTGATATGTTCAGGGGACGTTTGATATCACTGCATTCCAACCCCATGTGTCTGTGGTCCCTTGCTAACTACTGCCTTCGGCCCACACTGTGGTCCAGTAGGTCACATATTTGGAACTGAGTTTTGATTTCTCAAAGGCAGAGTTCATATCATTGTACGCAAGGAGAGGTGTAAGAGGAAGGCACGTTCCAGTCCAGAGGAAAAAAGGATAATCGTTACGGAGGTGATTGAACACTACCAACAACAGCTCTGGTGTCACTAACTCTGGGCATCACAAGCCAACGACACGTGGCTGTGAGCCCCTGCTGTCCGCTGCCTACGGCCTACACTGCGGTCAAGTAGGTCACACATTTGGAACTGAGTCTTGATTTATTTATGGCAGAGTTTGTACAAGCCGTATCACAGACTGCATACCCTTTCAGCTCTGGTGCCAATAAGTCAGTTCCCCGACATTCATGGACACTCACTGGTTGAACTTTGGTGGCATCTGAGTATATGGCCTGGGGGTTGTCTTCATCATCATGTAGCTGATAATGACTTGGTGGGCAAAATTAATCTGTAGCATTCATCTCCTCTATTTTGCCTGCTTTTGCTTGGTTCTGCCCTCTGCATCATGCCCTGGAAGAACACCTTCCGCTATCCCCCGCAACCCTCCGCGACATTCACTTTGGACATCGACGAGAACCCGCTCAGCTCGCGTGGCCCTAACTCAGTGCAGTGCAAGTCACAGTCCTGAGGCGGTGTGCCTGTGCTGGCCACAGTGCATCCATGGCCACTAACTCTGTGCAGCTCAAGTAATGGACCCTTGCTGTTTGAACTTTGAACTTCTGATTGTATGATCACTGTTATAGTTGTTGCCAGCACTAACCAGCCCCTGAGGGTTGGCTTACACTCACCCCACACCCATCCAGCTCAGGCATCACTGGACATGTGACCCTGGCAATAAAAGGGGCCGAGCGCACGTGCCCATAGCCAGTCCCACAAACTATCTATGTGTGTCCGTGTGGTCAGTATGAATGCATGAGGGCCCGGGCCCAACCACATTACATTGTGCTGTGTACAGCGGACGCAACCATGTCACCTCAGGCAGTGGGGTAGACCTGGGCCATGTAGCTGTAGCATACCCCCCTGTGAGCGTAAGCGGAGTGGACTTGCGTACGACAGTCCAGCGTAGGGGTGTCGTTAATCAAACCCGGACTCTGGGCGTGATTAATTTTTGGCCTTGCCAAGGAAGTAACTAACAGGTGTGTCTCGGTTGTAGTGTCGGCCCCACCCATCCCACAATGGACAATGTTGCAATGTAGCATGCCCACGAAGTGCGGGCTCGGCCGAAGGGGTAAATGAGGGAGCGCAAGCCCGCTTGGGGTCAGAGATCATGCATGTCAACTGTTGTGTATGTCGCTATTACCGCAGCATAAACCAAAGGTCTATCCTCAACCGCATGGGGAGTTCAGCCAGCCATGAACTTCACATCTGTATCCGCCCTATCCTTACCATAGGCCTACACACACGTGGCCGCCCACCTTCAGCGCACAACATCACTGTGTCGTTGTCAGGCTTGTGGACATGTGCAGACAGGCATGACAATATTATGCCGCAGGGGTGCAAGGGATGCTACACACACTAGTAATTAGGCCCGGGGGGATGGAGGAGCAGCAATGAGGCTACGTAATACACAATGATGATGCTCATTTGCTACAAGCAGTAAATGTCAAACAGGAATCACACAACAATGTACCAGTGAGCCTGCCAACACATCATGCAGAACCAACTATTGACTCATGTCTCTCTACACTGTCACGGGTGATCAAGATACGCACTCTGCACTTGGATGATGACACCCCTCCAGGCCCGAACACACAGGCCCAGAGGCAGTACAATACTGCCCACAAATGCACCAGGGGCATCGTGGAACGCACATTTGGTGTGTTGAAGTCACAATTCAGATGCCTGAACATCACAGGTGGAAGGCTCCTGTAAAGCCCAGACATCGTGTGCAAGATGATCGTTGCATGTTGTGTGTTGCACAATATATGTGTAGGCACCAATGCCCCATGGATACAAGTGCCAGATGCACCCGGATGATGATGAGGAAGATGAGGCAGGTGGACCACACCCCACTGCAGCTGTAGCAGGAATAGCCCTTAGGAACACCATCATTGACAATTTCTTTACATGAGCAAGTCACATTGTCACAGTCCTTAGCAATCATGGGACAGTACAAAATGACCACAGGCACAGCATGTGCAAATAAATTCATTCCGACACATATTTCCTGAGTGCAACATGTAGTGCTAACAATCTCATTATTTGAAAATATATGGTAGGTGTGTCACCTCTGTACAGAGAGGCTGTTTAGGGTGTAACGTATTCGAAATGACTTTTCTTTGTGTCACAGGTAGTACGGATTACACTCATCGGCATTTCACATGTGTCCCTCATCATTACATATAGGCTGTCATTTGTGACCTACAAGTGACAAGAGGGCTTCATTTGGGGTAAAATTTGTACCACCCTGATGCAGGGATGCACCCTCTGACTCAAGTCCCACAACATGCTCAACATGTACAAAAGGGGGAGTCACTGCCCCTACATTCGCCCATGCTTTCATACTTGATTGATCATATACATGCCACGTCTGTGAACAGGAGGTGTTGATTGTCCCTCTGCAATGTGAATTGGAGATGCAGTTTCAAGTGTGTTCCATGTATGTTTACGCATTTGCACAGTTTACATACAGACTGCATGTCAATGTACATTGTGACTGTTTGTGAGGAGATGCCTAATTGATGCAGGACAATGGGCATTTGTTCTACATCACGGATGTGAGTTTGTACTCGTACATTGTCATCTCACCGTTTTTTCTCTGCTTTTATGGTGCATTTTCCTGCATGACGCGTGGGAATTGCAGGCCTGTTGCTGGTTATCACTGGTTTTTGTATCGCAGTTTGGGACATCAACACTTTTTTCGCATTCGTGTTTCGCACTTTTGCAGTGTCGCATTATTTTTACGTGGTCATTTGACGCGTTATCATGAGAATATCTCATGGTAGTGCCGTGTTGAGAATACAACGTTAACACAGCGTTATTTTCCCATGATAGACTATGATGTAAAGAGTTGGGTTGAGCTAGTTTTGCGATGTTCATCACAAGTTCTTGAGAATATCCCCCAGGGAGTCATCAAATCAGTGATTCACTACCCATGGAGGTATTCAATTACCCTGATACTATACATGTACAATCAGACAGGCAGGCAAAAACTATGTAGTTATTGAATTATGCAGGCACTACCTATACATTCATCTAATCACCTAGGTACTAACTATTGATCTACACAATTAACAAGGCTGTAACTAAGCAATCATTATAACAAATGCACATAATCTATGTAGCCATTTAAACACCCACTTGCAACCTATGCAGTAATTGAAATTCTGAGGTACATGGGTGCACTGATTATGCAATTACGTGGAGAGTACCACTGTAGTAAACCTATCATACATCATCCATCCAGTAACTATGCAGTCATTTATTTATTGAGCCAATAGTCTTGCAAAAATACAATCACCTAAGCAATATACTTACTTTCATCCAATCACTCAAGCTTTAATAATGGAATCATGCAGTCACTCAGACACTAGTCATGCATTCATGTAATTAGCCAGGCACTACTGATGCACGTATTCATTTCTCAACCACTACCCATATAGGTATGTAAGCATTGAGGCCCTACCTGTTCATTCAACTAAAAAGAAATGGGCAGCATCCAATCGTTGAAACACTATTCATCTACTCTGACAATAGGCTAGGTGCTATGCATGGGCCTAAACAATCATGAATGCACCAGTCATGCACTGCATAAATCACCTATATACTATGTATGCACTCTTGAAATCATCTAGGCACTAGAGTTGAACTGATTTAATGATCCTACCTGTATCCATGCAGGCATTAAATTATTGAGGCATTAGTCACACACTTGTCGAATCATTTAGGCTCTACTCATGCACTCATTCAAACATCCAGATACTAGTGGTATACTAATGAAGACATGCAGGCAGTAAGTATGCAGATATGGAATGACCCATGGAGTTATGACATAGTCAGGGAAACATCTAGTCACTACTTGTATACTCAGGGATTCACCTAGGCACTACCTATGCACTCATTCAATTATTCAGGGATTATTGATGTGTTCAACCACAAATCCATATATTTACAAGTTTTTACTGAGGAATATGTAGTCTTTAGACAATATGGATGATAGGTTTACTACAACAGTACTCTCTGCGTAATTACATGAGTGCATGAGTAGGGCCTGAGTGTTTCATCAGTGCACGCATGGGCCTCAGTATTTATATGACTGCATGGGTTGTAAGTGGATGTTTAAATGGCTGTATAGGTTCTGTGCAAATGTTATAATGGTTTAATAGTTACACCCTTGTAAATTTCGTGGCCGGTTACAATCTCGTCCAGGAAGTATTCCTACCTAATCGGTACCAGAATGCTTTCCAGACGACTCAGATTGGGTGAGTCTGAACGAGCAATTTGGATGTATACGGATGCTTCCGGATACGATTTGGTACGACTTCCATTGACTTCAATGGGAGCCTGTGTTCTGAAGGAGAACACAGGCTCCTATTGAAGTAAGGGGTGGTTGAGTAAAACCTTGCACCTTGAGGCAGGCACCCCTTGGTGCCTCTCACACTGTGCATGGTTGGAAAGTGGGTCCCTTGGGTACTCCCACGGGCCTGTTTCGGAGGGCCATGGGATAAGGGAGGCCTGCTATAGGCCCCCAAAGACAGATTCTGGCAGCGGATTCATTCCGGAGCGACCAATTTGGAATGGCTGTCCGAATCGTTTATCGTAATCGCTCGCTCAGAAAAAAGTCTTTAGAACTGTATGATTCGACTCCGATAGACTCGACCTATTCAAATGCCTTTCGGAACTGATTCGGACAGCTGTACCTGCTCACGTGTATCTTAATTGGTCGTTGGGAACTGTGTACGATTCGGTCGGCAACAAGGGTTCCTAATCAGATTCAGCAAACCTGAATCTGATTTGGAGCCCTTCCGAACGGGATCATAATCGACCCCGTAGTGTTAGATTTTAAAGAGTGTAGAAGGAGAGATGCACTAAAACAGAAAGAACGTGTTGTGAGAGTAGTTGATAAGGCCTTTGCTTTGAAGAGGAAGCTTTTCATTTTAATTCTAAAGAGAATGAAGACTATTGACAAAACCAGAAGAAAAGATTAGTGAAAATAAGTAACTGTTGTACAGTTTTTACTAGAGAATGCATACATACTTATTGTACAGAGCCTTTAGTTAATGAAGAAAGATATTTCTAGAATAACTAATTAGTTCATGCTATTGTTTAAAGAGGATGATGTTAAGAACTGAAGAATGATAGTCCTATAGCAAATGAGGTAAGGCTACCTAGAAATGAAAATGAAGTTATTGCAGAAGAGGTACAAGGAAGGCGTAGTCAGGATACTGTATACAAATGGAATTGTAGTAGTGTTTCTAGTATTAGACAGCAATCCAAAGACATATTAAGAAAATTCCTGCATATCTTTCCAAGGCAAAATTTAAAACACAACAAAAGTTATACCACTCAACAATGCAAACTTTAGGTAGAAGGCTGTATTATATGAAAACTCCTGCTTTATGTTTAGGAGAAATGAATAGAGCACTTTTGCAAGGTAGTGTGGCAGACGTAGAAAAGGTGTCTGGTGAAGTGCAGGTTTATTTGTTTGGTCCTGAGAAGGATTCTAGGGAAAAGGAAGAGTTGTTAAGAGGAGGAGTTCCAGAACGAGACACATATATTAGAGTTGATAGTTCTAAAGAAGAGATTACAACATTTAAAACAGTGTTGTCTAAAAAAACTGAGAATGTTTGTATATGTTGTTGATGCACTTACTAGAAGATTTAAACACAGTTTGTTGATTTATATTGAAAAAGTGAAAAAGTAAATCATGATAACTGGCAAAAGTTACCTGTGTGTTTATTTGTAGAGGGATGTTTTGACTTGTCTTTACAGCAAATTATATGTTAGTAGTGTTCCAATAAATTAGAAGATAATAAAAGGAATAACACATAGATATTGGATACCCATTTTGATAATAAAATGCATGCTAATGTAGAAAAAATAAGAAGGGCCAAAACTACAAAAAAATCAACATTTATTATTTTTTGCAGAATTGTGAAAAGCCGTTACGGACTGCTCTCCAGCACTCACTACAACTCCACAATCCATGCAGTATGATGCCATCGGAAAAAACTGTGGAGCCAAATCTTGAAGTTAAGATTGGACTTTTGAATGGACTCGCTACTTTAGTGTGCTGCTGAAGTCGAAGTTCCTTCAGCTTTGGGTAGCCGTCTTTCTGCTACCTATGAAAATGAAAATGTAAAAACACTCACACTGGATGATGTCATCAGTTACGTCATTTGAGATGTCATCATTGATGTCATCAGTAATGTCACTGACCATGTCATGCGTGATAAAATATGTGAATTCATAAGCAGTGCATTGCAGGGGCGTGAGATACTAACACATACTTACTAACTATACAGTCACTGACAGAGGCACATGAGCACCCATACAGCCACTCTCACAATCACTCACACACACATACAGTTGCTTATATACTCCAAAACTCATTTATACTGCCTTTCACATATGCAGTTACTCATCCATATACCTATGACATATCCATTCACTCACCGACACAGCCATACGCACATTCACTAACCCACACAGCTCCTCTCAGATGCCTTCATGAACCCTTACATCCAGTGATTCACCCGCTCACTCATCCATGCAGGGAGTTATATACCCCCTCACCCACCCAAACAGACACTCATACACCCATACAGGTACTCAGACAACCAATCAATAACCCATATAGGCACTCATGTACCTATTCACCAACCCATGCATCCACTAACACACCAATTTACAGACTGATACAGACATTCACACAGATTATCACTCATCCATACATTCACTGAGGCACAAAAATTACACACTTATACTGTCAGTCACGCACCCACTAAATCATCCATACAGGCAGTCATAAACCCACTGATTCATCAATACACCTTGGTGTATATATATTTAATACTCATAATCTCTTTAGAAACACTCACAGTCACCAGATTATGTCATCAGTGATGTCATTTGATATGTCATCAATGATGTCATGAGTGATGTCACTGACCATGTCATTAATGATGTAATATGTGAAGTCATAAGCAGTGCATTGCGGGGGCATTAGTTATAATTAGCTCGGCTAACTATAACTGTGGAATTTCTCTGGTTTTGTGCGAGTAAAATATCTGCCTAACTATAACGTCCCTGTAACCTTTGGGTGGGACCAGGGCACCCACTGAGAAGTGGCTGTGCCCCAAGGGATGTGGTTCCCATGGTAAAAATTGGCCCCGGGATGGGGGGTTGCATAGCCCTCTTCCCCCATTGCATTTCAGCTGGGCCCCGGGGAATAGGATCGCCGGGGTCGTTTCGGTCATTATGTGCATTTCACAGAGATTAAACCTCAACGTGAGGCCCTTCGAAATATAAACATAGTAGGTGCCCTCATTGGACTCCTCTTCTGTAAAATACAAATTATGCAGTTCATGGGCTTGGTGAAATAAAAGCAAGTGTGTTTTCTTGGCAATTCAATATTGAAATGCAATCTTAAATTCTTCACGGAGGTGACTGCATCTTTGAATCTATATTTGACTGTGATGAGTGGGTTCTTTCTTGTGCTGTCTTGGTGAGAGCAGTCAATGGGTTTGCCTTTAAATTACTGTGAGTATGCAAATATACAGCTAAAACTCAGTGGTGTCGCAGACAATATGCTGTACCTGTGCCAACAACATCCAGATTCCGCAGATTACACTGTCTAGTACATAGCTTGTACAATAGAAAGTAGTTGAGTAAAATTGCTCTAAGGATTAAGAGAGGCCACTTTACACTTCTAGATAGGAGACTAACTCCTTGAACAGAGATGCAGAAATCCTGAGCAAAAATTTTCAAGTATGAATGTCCGAATGTTCGATTTATTTCCAGTTTTGACTGTAACTTCAAAGCATCCAACATCCACTATGAAGTATAGTTTCCACTTTATTTTTAGCTGCATTTTCAATTAATATATTCATTATACTCATAGAATCACTTAGAAAGCCCTTTCTCTCAAAGTAATAATACATCTTCATCAAGATTATCATAAGTGGGAAAAATGTAAGAGTGAAGACCCCATGCAATCCTGTAAAGCTTCTGATACTGTTTAAACTTGAAACAATCGTGTCGTATATTGAAAAGAGCCTGGAGGCAGGACCGTTCACAGCCTAAGAAAGCAGATTATAGAGCCGCAATCAGGCTATATGAAAAGGAAATTAAGTCAGCCCAAGCCCAATTCTACGAATCAAAAATCAACCTGGCTGCAAACGCCCCTAAAGAAATCTTTAAAATAGCTAAATCATTGATCTCCCCTCCCCCCAAACGTATGGCACCAGATGGGGCATCAGCTCGCTGCAACAATCTAGCAACTTTCTTCTCTCAGAAGATCCAGAATATCTATTCTTCTTTTGCCACGGATAGAATTGACGCGGATTTTGCCACCACAGCAAGCCCTAATATTTTAGCCCCTTGTATGCTGGACAAATTCACTCTCTTAGATTCCTCCTCCTTAGATAAAATAATTCCTAAAGTCATCTCAGAATCTCCTAGTGACCGAGCACCCCCTCAGTTTCTTACCGTGGTCATTGATGCTATCCGCCCAGTTATCCTCGACGTTCTTAACTCCTCTATCATCTCGAGCACTGTCCCGACCTCGTGGAAATGTGCAATGGTCAAGGCCCTTTTAAAAAAAAACACTCTAGACCAAAATAATCTAGCTAACTTCCGTCCCATCTCCTTATTACCCTGGATGAGTAAACTGCTAGAAAAGCACATTAATAATATCTTAGTAGATTATTTAGAATCTAATAATCTGCTGTGCACCTCCCAGACGGGATTTCGCCCCCAACACGGAACTGAAACAACCTTGCTAGCAGTGACCGAAGAAACAAGAACTGTGCTAGACCGGGGAGGGAAAGCAGCCATCATATTATTAGACCTCAGCGCCGGTTAACCATGCCACCCTATTACATCGATTGAAGGACATGGGAGTGTCGGGCGTGGCCCTGGCTTGGCTAACTTTCTTCCTGGACGAGCGCTTCTTCCAGGTGTTTGAGGGGGAGGTAGTAACCACCAAGCAGCCACTCAGCTGTGGGGTCCCTCAGGGCTCCGCCCTGAGCCCCAGACTTTTTAATGCTTACATGAGGCCTTTAGCGGAGATAGTCCATCCCTTTGGCGTTCGTATTGTCACCTACGCAGACGACACTCAGCTGGTGGTCTCACTGGACCACACAGAGGGGTCGTCTAGCACACTGGGCCCCTGTTTAGAGGCAGTGGCTAAATGGATGGAATCCTCCTGCCTCAGACTAAATGGGGAGAAGACAGAAATCATGCTACTGGGCAATCCCTCACCGACTACGTTGGCTTCTATTTGGCCCACGTGTCTAGGTTCCCCCCCCCCCCAAACCTCAGATAAAGAGCCTGGGAGTTTGGCTCGACAAATCACTGGACTTCACCTTCCAGGCCATTAAAACTGCATCTACCTGTTTTGGGCTATTGAGAATGCTCCGGAAAGTGCTCCCTCTGCTCCCGTTCCAGGCGAGGAGAGTCATGGTTCCGGCCCTAATACTCTCCCGCCTGAATTACGGTAATGCTCTCTATCTAGGAGCCCCGGTGGCAGCGATCAACAAACTCCAGGTCACCCAAAACTGCGCGGCCCGACTGCTGTTTAATATTCCACGCTGGCAGTCGGCCAAACATGCTCTAAAGAAGCTACATTGGCTTCCTGTGGCTGCTAGGGTACAATTTAAAGCCATGTGCCTTGTTCAAAAAGCCATTCATAGAACATGCCCAGCCATAATGTACCCTCTAGCTAGTCCCTACCTCCCCCTCAGAGCCCTTCGCTCCAGTTCGTTGCATCTAGCCACCACGACTAAAATAAACAAAGCTCGCTGGGGTGGTCGCTCATTCTCACACAACAACGCTGCGAGAATATGGAATTCTCTCCCACTTGACCTTAGAGAGAACAACAACCGGATGGCATTCAGGAGGTCTTTAAAAACTCACTTGTTCGGAAGAGCCTGTTAATTTCCCCAGCCTACCGCCTTGGAATTCAGTTAAAGCACTGCGAGGCCTCCGGGTAGTCTATGCGCTATACAAATATAATTTTTCATTTCATTTCATTTCCAGTGTGGCTCTATCCCACCACTTTAAAATTTCTGTTTTCTTATGTCTCTCTAATCTTTTGAATTTGGCTTTTAGGCCCTCATTTTGTTTAGAATGCTACTGCTTTGTTGACAGTAACCCCTGCACTGCAGACTATTGAGTAAGTATTCTGCTATCCTATCCCTATTCTATCGAAACTCATACAGGTGTTATACCTGTTCTTTCAACTAAACGTCCTATTACGATGTCGGTCGTAAGGCCTTTTGTTTAGAATGCCCATGTGCTACTGCCCATGTGCTACTGCTTTGTTGACAGTAACCCCTGCAGAATATTGAGTAAGTCTTCTGCTATCCTATCCCCATTCTGTCTAAGCTCATACTGCTGTTATAAACTGTTCTTTCAACTAAGCATCCTATTACGATGTCGGTCGTAAGGCCTCCAACCTCAAACTGTGGATGGTGGGCACGTGAGCGACAGTTACCATAGCCAGTTAATATATATATCCAAAACAGAGTTTAGCCCCAATGGAAGAGCCCATAAATCGTTTCTGAATTACTGGTTTATTAGCGAAGTCAGCTACAGCAGTACAAACAAGAAAACTGCACCCTTCCTCATATGCCAGACGCGTTTCAGGATCTTGCATCCCTTTCTCAATGGCAAAAGTTCAGCCTGCACAACGGAAAACAGCACACTTTATATTGCACTTGGACCAGCCCCAGTGGGTGGGGCCATTAAGAAAAGCCTTCTGGACACTGTAGTGTGCTTGAAGTTACCTCATGTGAGTCCGTTAAACGTGACTGCTGCAATGTCACAAATTAACACCCCAGTGGGTTGATGCACATTGTCCTCTTAATAAAAATTTATTTCTCTTGCTGTTTTTCGCCGACACAACTGTCTCCCCAAATTAGATGGCGCCATGTTTGCACCACCCGGGGCCCGATTTCAAGCGGTGGGGCTCTTCCGCGGCTGGACTTAGCCACTCAACAAATCCAAAACAGAGTTTAGCCCCAATGGAAGAGCCCACATATCGTTTCTGAATTGCCGGTTTATTAGCGAAGTCAGCTACAGCAGTACAAACAGGAAAACTGCATCCTTCCTCATATGCCAGACGCGTTTCAGGATCTTGCATCCCTTTCTCAATGGCAAAAGTTCAGCCTGCACAACGGAAAACAGCACACTTTATATCGCACTTGGACCAGCCCCAGTGGGCGGGGCCATTAAGCAAAGCCTACTGGTCCCTGTAGTGTGCTTGAAGTTACCTCATGTGAGTCCGTTAAATGTGCCCTGCTGTGATGTCACAAATTAACACCCCAGTGGGCTGATGCACATCGTCGGCCTAATAAAGATGTATTTCTCTTACATATATATGTATTACCTACTGGTGGTCGTCAATACTTAGGACCTAGTTTCCATTGGAAAATGGTTTTTTGACTAGCCTATATTTTTGGCGTTATTTGGCAAAACTTCACAAACTTTTCTCAAAAAGTGTGCCGGTGGGTCTTATTGTGCAGTGGAAGTTTTGGGGTGATCTGTCACATGGGGGCCGAGAAGAAGGGAGTCAATGTTAATTCCCATAGGGGTTGTAGACATGACTACAGCCCAAACCGCTGGACAAAATTACACCACATTTGTCAGAAAAGTAGCCATTGGTCCAGAAAGTACAATTTTTGTTATTTGGTATAAATCCATTCAGATATTTAAAGAAAAACTCATTTTTATATCTATGGCTGTGGATACTTTGCGAATATTGACGAGTTTGTGCAGAGATTTGATTGACTGGCAACACTTCAAACAGGAAGTGTTGGCAGCCCAGAAAAATTATAAAAATATAGAAAAAAGGGAAGGGTAAAAATACCCTGACACCCTCCCAGACCTTTTGCAGGGACCCCGCCAGTGCGTAAGAAGCCTTTTTTTTTATTGTTGCTACAAAATTGCGAGTATTTGCAAATTTGCTGCAAAAATAAAAAGTTTAAAAAGCGCAGTCTCCTGCTCTTGTTCTTTTTTTTAGCCCCAGGGTGGACCAGGTCCCGGGGACATGGATTAATCATAAATGAAAAGGGGAGGGGGCATATGCGGCCCCCGTCCCTAAGGGCAGTTTTACTCAGGGGACTACCACCTCCCCTGGGTTCACTGGCATAATAGAAGGGGGGCTGTATGCCTCTTCCTCATGCCTTAAAAGGCCCCGGGGACCACCTCCTACCCGGGGCATGCTTTCATAAAAGGAAAGGGGTGCACAGATCCCCCTCTCAGTTAAAAGTTGCCCCTGGGACCACCTCCTCCCTGGGGCATTAAAAAGGTAATTGGGGATTGGGCAATGCAGCCTCCTTCCTGGGTGGTAATTTGCCCCAGGGACCACTAGCCACGGTGCATGTGTTAAGTAAGAGAGAGAGGGTGGCCAGGTGGCCCCCCTCCCAGGCTGTATTCTGCCCCGAGGACCACCAGCTCCCTGGTCCAGACCCTTGAAAAGGAAAGGAGGGGGGTAGCATGGCCCCTCTCCTGGAGCCATTAAGGGCCCATGGGACTGCCACACCCCCGGGCCGGCTCCCTATAACCCAGGGTGCCCACTCCCGGGATATAGCTGGTTGCCCTCTCTTGGTGGGAGCTTAGACAGCCCCACCAAGTGAGAGCAAACAGTAAGTCTGCTCCCAGGAGTGGGAGCAAACCCCCCCAGCTGGGAGCAAACTTTTAATCTGTTTCTCTGTCTGCTGTCAAGCGAGCAGGAAAACAGGTGAAAGAATTGCTCCCACACAAAGTGAACATTATTTTGTGCTGATCCCTATATGTGAGAGGAATGGCGGCTCCTGCTGGAGGTGGGGAGCTGTCAGAGACTGTATTTGCATTGAGGCTACCCTTGTGGTCCCCATGGTTGCACACTGGGTGGGCTCCAGTGCACCCAACATAAAGAGACCTTGGTCTAGCGGATGGAGTCTCCGGGGAGGGATGCCACTCTCCCGCATTCACTTTTGATCAGGCCATTCTGGCCCTGATGCTAATTTCAGACAAATCAAACCTGAATTGCATTTCTCATGCAAATTGGGAAACCATGTATTCTTTAAAAAATATGTTTTGGGGGTTTAAACTATTGTTGTGTTCGATGGAACAGATGGCCAATCAGCTGAAAATGTGTTTATATGGTGTCTGATAGGCCAGGCCTTGCAAGGACCTGATATCATGAGTGGCCACCCAGCCGTGGTGTTGAGTGTAATTGGCGGATTACAGCTGGCCTTGCCTTGTATATGCTGTGCTGGGCTGCGAGTTCACACCTCTGTGAGGGTCAGAGGTAGGCGAAGTGCATAGAACAACTGGCAGCCTATGGCATCATTGTTTGTCACATTATTGGTCACCACCATTGGTGGGCTCGAAAACAAATGCGTTGTACTTTACATGATTCTCAACCTCAGTAAGAGAGTGTCAGTCTACAGCAGTTTGTTGAAATGAGAAGGTATGAAAGAGATGCCAATAAAATTCAGGGAGGGCCGTCCGTGGCACACCCATGACCAACAGAGTGTGAGCAGCCTGATCAGTTGATTGATGTGGCTCATATCGAGACAACTTGCTCAAAGAAAAAGCACATAAATAATAGAAACAACAGAAACGCAACCCAGCAGGTGTCCCTGAGTGAACTGGGGAAGCTATTTCCTTTGCAGCTTGCTAAAGAGAGTGATGTCTGCTCTGCATTTCTCACCTCCACTAAGTTACTATCTCGTTGATAACAGCAGCAACAGGTTAGTGCGGCAAAAACGGACAAGCAGTTTCAAATTCAAACGTGACCTAATTATAGGATTGCCATACGAGCTCCAGGGAAGCTATAGCTTGAGGAAATAACCCAAGGAAAGGTACTTTAGGTACAAGGGTAACTTGCATTTGTGAAGTATAGAGTATCATGTAACACTGCACAATGATGCCATCCTTCTGCGTGCTCTTTTAAACTTTGGGCGAAATCCTCTTTTAGGTCGATCTCTTCACAATAACTGACACTTGCAGCCAAGTAAATCACCTTAGGTGCTTAGGAGAATGTAGTTCTGAATGTATGTAGTACGTGTGAGGTTGCATGATTAAGGGCACCTACTCAGATACGATTTGTTTTGCGATGCACAGAGGTGCAACTATTTTTACAGGGCCCTCTGTTGCCTTCTGTTTGTCGAATGTAACATTACTAAGATGCCCTAAAAATGTTGAAGGTGCTTGGAATACCCCAATTTCTTGAGAAAACTAATCAAATGTTTTGGGCTCAGTGTCATGAACAGAAACAGCTCCCCACTATAGCTGTAAACAGTGGGACCAGTCGATTCCAACACGAAAAAAGGCTGTTGCATACAGTGGTTGTGGTGAGGGCATGGTTGTTGGGTATAGGAGGGCCTTGCTTTAAAGTGGAGGAGGTACCTGCAGACATTCTATAGTATCTATGTGATTGGAAACTGCTCGCATTCCCTGGGAGAAACTTACTAGGAAACAAACTGAACACAGTGTTAGGAAATAGCTAGCTAAATGCTCTGCATTGGGGAAGGGAGTATGGGCTGAATTAATCCCTTCAAAGATGTGGGAAAGGACGAGATGCAGGGTATACAAGGCAAGGTACCAGTTGCATAGACAGTTAATATGGACCCGGGGAAAGCTGATCGCAATGCCCTATGGTTGTGCTTGCACCTTTGACTGAGTTTTCTTGCTCTGCCAGCACGGTTGCTTTAAGTACATGGAAGCACACAGAGAGTTGGGGCATCATGATAACTGGCACACAACGAGCAAAACGGTAAGCCTAGAAACATCACTGTGCTGAACATGACAACAAGACCATCTGCAAGCCTACATTACTAACTCGCATTTGTTTTCTTTCGGTCCTTTTGGAGTGTCTGTGTCTGTGATAGTGATGTTTAAGTCAGCTGCTTAGTACTTGAGCTAAGAGGGGTTCATTCTAATAGTGTGATTCAAATCTGGTGCCAATTAAATGTGTAATGGAGCTCAAGCAGAAAACTTAACAAAAAGAAATGATCTATTTAATCATGTAAACAATTATTTACAGTATTAAATTGATCATGGTGCTTTGTCCTGTGATTTAAGCCCAATCAAACTCTAAATGTTACATAATATGAATGGAATCGAAAAGTTTATTAGTAAATTCGGGAAAAACATATTAGTATTTATTTAGTAAGGTAAGGTAATATTCCCGCTCCAACATGGCACCATTATTTGTCAAAGATGTCAGCAGTTACTGCACCCTCTAAGAATCCTTGCCAACTCTTGCTGGCCTGAAACTTTAATAGCTTCACTGTTTTGTGCATGGTGAGATTTGTATCTGTTTATCTGCAATTCTCAAGTTCTACTAGCAATAAAGTGTCACGCAAAGTGTCAGACATCAGATGATGAAATGTCACACAATTCCACACTGAAAACTTGGAAATGTCATACATAAGCTGACCAAAGATTTGGCAGCTACGAGGGGCTCCAATTGAAGCGCCACCTCTATAAAGGACAAATGATTCTAACTTCCATGGGCTTGGCGAAGGCAAAGTAAGTCTGTTTTCTCAGCAGTTCCAAATTGAACAAGCATTTGCAATGCAATCGGTCTCGCCTTTGACACCTTATATGTATTTAGGGAGAAGTGTGGCTCACTGGTTAGAGGCGGCAGACCCGTAAGCAGAGAACGGCCCGGGACCAGGGTCCGATTCCCGACGCGGCAGGGTCGTGGACCAGGGTCAGCGGACTCGATAATTCTCGCCTCGGTGCCTACTCTAGTCAGAAACCACACTCGGCAACTCTGGGCATCAGCTTGCCTCATCTTCACAACGGCCCCCCCAGACCGCCGGGGATGCTTGGTCGCACCTTAGAGATACCCATCAGGGACCATCTCTCAGGGTGAGCCAGGACGGGTTCCCCAGCGGTCGAAGCGTGGAGATACTCCTCTGGGAGTCGATTCCTAGCGCTATATAAACCCACAATTAAATTAAATTAAATTAAATTTAGCTATGCAGCACATTAGCCTGGGTGATGAAATATCTACTGTTCTTTAACATGGAGGGAAAGTTAGCACTAAACTGCGTGACACGCCAGGTATGGGAACGCATGGAGAGAAATGTTGCCTTACAGCGGGAAATGGTATAGTCCAAAGCTCTGTTTTTAATATGGAATCAGGGCCTTCGGTGGTCATATCATTAAAAATACAAGACTTGAAAAAAATATTATTGTCTACGGGTGCTCATGGAAGACAATTTCTATGCATTAGAATCTAGAGAACGCTAAAGTGATTCTGGTATTCTACTGACCTTTGCTGGTTGTTTTCTATCAAGACAGTTAAATAGAGGCAATTGCTAGAAAAATAAGAAAAATAAAGTCCCTCAGCAGAAAGCAATTCTGGTATTTTACTGACCTCTAGTGGTCGTTTTCTATCAAGACAGTTAAATAAGAGGCAGTTGAACAAAATAAAAGTTCCTAAGTGGAAGCAGGCAAGTCCTAGGGGTGATCTCCTGAGCCCATAAAGTACATACACATATAAGTATACACTAAAGTATATACAAGTGGTCTCGAATACTCAACCTAAAAAGGATATGAAATCCTTGGTGAAGGTGAATGCATCATTGATCAATCAGAGTGCGATCTGTAGTGACTGTGATGAGTAAGTACTTTCTTGTCCTCTCCTGATGAGAGCAGAGTCCATGGTTCACCCTTTAAATGAATATGAGTATTCAAATGTGCAAAATCACATGAAGCGCCACCCGTTTTGCCCCGCCAAGTCCACTTTAGTAGTCACCGGTCTTCCCGCCTTTTGCCAGGATGAAGGGTTACTCACCAAAAGCCCCCCAGTGCATTTACCACCAATTTTGGGGACACATTCCTGATGCTGGAGAAAATGAGGACATATTCACCAAACAAAGAAACCTGTCATCCTATAGCTAACATGACATACCTTTGTTTGGTTAAGATTCATTTCTTTGTAGTCTCATTATGTTCTCTATAGGAGGATTTATGTTATCACAGATTTCTGGATAAAGACACATAGGGAAGATTCACATTGCCGTACTGCACACACGGTCACAGGAGATATTTCCTTGTGGTCCATTACGCAGCTGTAGTGGAAAATACACGCTGGAAATCTACCCAACTAGGGTAGTTACTAATTAACCAGTACACAGAGCTCCTGTTGGTTAGACTTTTCTGCAAAACTGTGGACTCTTGTTCAATAAAGGAGCAGGTAACCTTCAATTCTGGCACAATCAATCACTGAGCTACTGACACACCTATAACCACACTGACACTCACACACCCACTGACACACACATTAAGCCCATCTCACAAACACTCACAGACCCATACAGCCTATCACACACTTATGCAGCCACTAAAAACCCACAAAACCACTCACACACCCACATAACCACTCACACACCCATTCACAGACCCAAACAGCCACTCACACACCCACTCACACCCAGAAAACTACTCACACTCCCATGCAACCAAACATACACCAACTTACAGATCCATACAGCCACTCACATACCCACTCACAAACCCATACAGCCACTCAGAGACCAACTCACAGACCTATGCAGACATTCATACACCCTTTCACAATATGTATATATATATATATATGGATGTATGTCAGTACAACACGATCTTTTAGATCGCGGTACTTGACATCGCAGATTTTACAACGTAAGTCATTACAACGACTTGCGTTGGAGGGCGCGGATTTAGGAATTTTATATTCCAACACCAGTCCCCGTAACAGTAGGGAAGGTGTTGGAATATAAAATTACAACATTCCTTACCCCACAGCGCCATCCAGCGCAAGTCGTAGTAACGACTTGCGTTGTAATAGCTGCGTGGAAAAGGTCGTTCGGTGTAAACACCGCGTTGTAAACGACGTTTCCCTATATATATATGTGTGTGTGTGTGTGTGTATAGTTATAGTCAGGCCTGATTTTTCATAGCAATGGCATTTTTTGTTTGCTAAAAACTTTGGCCCATGTGACAAATCTTCAGCTCCTTCCTGGAAAGTTTTTGGGTGATCCGTCAAGCGAGGTTCGCGAAAAAGAGGGGTACCCCAAAATGCAAAATACGCATGCATTTTGTACAGACTTCTTTAGACAAAGTTACAGCACCAACTTCTGAATGGAATTATGCCAAATTCTGCAGGAGGCTAGATCTTGGTCCGCAAATTGTTCTTTTTGTGATTTGATGTTAATCCGTTAAGTCTTTTTTGATAAATGTATGGTGAGAAATAATTGCATATTTTGTCAGTTGGGTCTGCATGAGTCTCACTAGGGTCCGGTGGGAGCGGAAATTAAAAAATTGGAGCCCTGTGATTGGTCGAGTGTCCCATTTTTCCCTGCAAGCGCTCTAATTGCCTGGTTGCTAGAGTTTTCGAAATTAAATGGCCGCCATTACTGTTTACTGAGAAAAATTGGAAACGTTGTGAGAATGAATCAAAAAAGCTATATAAGGGGGCAGCAGAAAGGTATCCTGTCTTCCTAGATTTGGAGAGGAGGTCACTAGGCATAACTACTGTAATGAAAATAAATATATATTGTTTTTTAAAACAATTACGAACTCACAGAACTCTTGCAGAATCGGGAATAGTAAAAAGAAGCATGTGAGTTCTCAATACATTTTACCAGTAGAATGAATATTTTGTCCCTTCTCATTGAGATGATGTGTGTAAGACATAAGTACTGTGAAGAGTGGAATGTTAATTTTGTTCTAATTTTTTTTTACGATCTAGCCAGACCATATTATAATCTCATGATATCATGAAAAATAGAAAGGAGTAGGTCCTAGTAGAGATGGTGTTTATCATATGTGAGGTCAGAAGCAGGCCCGGACAGTCCGTTACAGGCACCGGGCAATCCCCCGGTGCGCCGCAAGGGTGGGGGCCGGTTTTGGGCCCTGGGGGCCGTTTTTGTTACAGGGCCGTTTTTGCAGCATAGCTGCAAAATCGGCCCAGTAATACATTTGTCCGAAATCCGACCCGGCAAAGAGCTCGGTCGCACCCCAAGGGGGGGCGGCTGAGCACTTTGCCGGGGCCGGTTTTGGTTCTCAGTCTGGCCCTGGTCAGAAGCAGTGTCCAGCAGGGGAACAGGTTATAGTTTGTCCTGCTAACTATAACTGGTGGATTTCTGTGCTTTCTTTTTGTAGTTTATGTAAAAACATTTTTCTTGCTTATATTGTTATGTAATTAGTTATGTCTTTTATTGGGGTGAATCATAATTATTTTGGTGATGTAATATAATTTGTTTTTTTATTAAAAAATGTGTATATATTCTTTAATGTTAATTGTTATTATTTGTTTAACATAAAAAAATGTTATGTGTATTAACAGTAATGTAACTATTTTGGTGATAATATTGTTGTCTATATGGTTTCAGGTGATATTTTTGACATAGTACATGTTTATTTGAAGTTAACAATATTTTTTTCGATAGTCGTGTTTTCAATATATGCATAAATCAATATTTTTGACAACCATATTTGTGCTCTCGATATTTGTGGTTTTATTGGTAAGTATAGGAAGGTGATATTTTTATCAACAATATTTATTTCAGATTTGTTTTGTATTATTTAATATTGTTAGCCTCAATATTATGTCAGTGATTCACATATGCCTTCATCCTACAAAAGATACCCATGGGAATAAATCTGGACTAAACTTTAACTACCTGTTCATGTCTGTCTCACCCAGAGTCCTAACACAGGAATGGTGCCAGGTGCAACATTTGCATGAAAAGAGAAGCTTGGACATTTTGATGAAATACGAGCTCACCAGCAAATGGGAACTAAGCAAATTGATTTTTATAAATACCGGTAAGCGCGCTGGATAAACAGTGTGGGAGTGAAAAGCAGAAGTTAGTTTTTGACACATTGTGGGGGCATTATTTATTGCACAAATGGTAACTTGGTAGCAGTGAGAACTTTACTGCAGAGACATGTGGCGCTTTTTAGTAAGTGGGTGGTTTGACAAAGATTAGAGCCGGTTGACAAGAGCTGACTAAATGAATTATGGAAATAAATGTAGACAAGCAGTTTATTGAAACATAACATCCTCATGAAAGAATCTTTTAAAAAAAACTTTATAAATGTATTATAAGTGTTTATGTTTGTGCATTACAACTAATGATGTATGTTTAAACTGAAGGATGTATTAATTTTTCTAGATACACCTGACGAAGGTTTCATACCGAAATGCATTGTGTGAAGTTTAAATAAAGTTGTGTTTTACGGAAACATCTCTTGCCTATGAACGGAAATTGATAGAATAAATCGATAAAAAATGGATAAAGATGAAGAGAATTGCGTTTAAAACATGAAAAAATGAAGAGTGGAATATAATATTGGTTTATTGGATTAATTTGGCACCAGATAAGGCTCTACAGCTGGAGTGGGATCATAATAGGTCACCCGTATGTTCGTTTGATATTGCTAGCGCAAGAGGGCGGAGCGTGTTTCCAGCGAGCACGCCTGTATACGTCTGAAGCAGTTAAGGATTGCACATAAAGCATAGTCTAAAAAGGAATAATCCGGAGTGCATCCCACCACCAATGTACATTGCCCCTTTAATAATGCCTAACTGTGTAAGCCTGATTAGCGTCAAACATACTTTTCTTTCATTCGTCTTCAGCGCACACACTGCACAGAATCAAACTCTTTACAAGGTGTGGAAGTAATTTTGGGATTTCTGGGATTCACTTGAGGCCCATTCCTTGGACAGTGTGAGCAAACAGCTTGTGAAAAATGGATTAAACATGCTGGAGCATACTCTACTCAGTTCCATAAAGACAACTTTCGGACAAACTAAGGGGCACATTTACAACAGAATGGAAAAGCTTGACATTAATCAAACATTGCTCACGCCATGCTTCTCCATTCTGAAAATGCAGGGATTAGTCAGAATTCACAAGAATGCGGCGCACCCCTGTGTTTCATCTAGTGCTAGCACTGAGTTCAGCTGTCTAGTGCCAACACAGGAACATTCGCACCATAGTGCAAGAGTGCCTGCATTGGGCAAAATGATTGTTTATGTGGCGTGGTGTGGCTCACTGGTTAGAGGCGGCAGACCTGGGAGCAGAAGTCGGCACGGGACCAGGGTTCAATTCCTGACGCGGCAGGGTCGTGGATCAGGGTCAGCGGACTCAACAATTCTCGCCTCGGTGCCTACTCTAACCTGGGGTCCCACTCGGCAACTCTGGGCATTAGCTTGCCTAATCTCCACAACGGCCCCATCAACGCCGGGGATGCCTGGCTCCACCTTGGGAATTCCCAGTAGGGACCATCCCACAGGGAAAGCCAGGACGGGTTCCCCAGCGGTATACAGCGCCGGGACACCCCTTTGCTGGGGCAGCTGTGCGCTTTACAAGTATACGACATTTAACATGTGCAGGAAGCTATTCCTCCCTGCACATAAACAATCATTCATGGTGTTTTGAAACTTTTATGTGTGCTGCTTAATGCAGCACACTTAGAAGTTGCAAAATGTCAATTTTTTTTATTGGTTAGGTGCAGGAAGGGTTACCATCCTGCACATAAACAATCTTAGGTAATTTGCTGCTTCTATGTGTGCTGTACAATGTAGTACACATGGAAACAGCAACTAGAGGAGAAATAAAGAATTTCTCCTCATTTTGCCTGTTTAGGACCAGGTGTTCCCTTGACTT
Organism: Lissotriton helveticus; assembly: GCF_964261635.1. Classification (NCBI taxonomy): domain Eukaryota; kingdom Metazoa; phylum Chordata; class Amphibia; order Caudata; family Salamandridae; genus Lissotriton; species Lissotriton helveticus. The sequence continues at coordinate 657,891,358 of NC_136067.1, forward strand.
AGTTTTTTGCTGCCTCCTATTTATGCCACCCTTGCAAATAGGGGGCAGCATCAAAAGCAAAGGGTGTTGCAGAGAAACACCCACTGCAACACCCATTTCCCTCCCCTTTCACGCTAAGTACATCATGAAAGGGTGCCTTATTTACAAGGCAGCATTAGGCCGTGTTAAGTGACTTAACGCTGCCTTGTAAATAAGGCGAATCCCATATCGCCACTAAAAGTGACAATTTGATGGCGATAGGGGCTTCTATAAATGCCTGTAAAAGGTATTTGATTTGGTGGACAGGGTACCCAGTCCAAACATTGTCCATGTACTGTTCAACATTATGTGCAGTTCATTGAATGAAATGCACTTGAAATAAGGTGAACTGAAATCTGCCACAGATGAGGGTGATAAGCAACTAAAAGCAAGAATAATATTTGCATCTTTACTAAAGTCAGTAAAAACATGGTGGCTTAAGTCTTAAGTTTAGGAATAAATAATCCAGTCGTGGCAGGCATCACTTGCTTGTCATGCTGGGTCACACGGCGAGAGGGTGGGTGTTAATATAATAGAATTTTTTTTTAACATACCTCCGGTCCCGCTTCGGGTCTCCTCTCTCCTCTCCATATAGGAAGCAGGCAGCCGCCCTCCTCTCCCCTCGACATCTATGGGGAGGCCATTTTTGCATGCAGCCTACATAGAGAAAATGCAGAGTGTGCATGACTGGTTTGATCGGCCCTGGGGCTTACGAAACAGTGAGCGCCCACAACAGTGGGCTGCCACTCCTCCCCTGCTGGAGCAGGACCCCACTACCCGACCACCCCCAATCAAACCCTGCCTTCTGCTTTCTCACAGTGCAGGAAACAGAAACATAAAATAGTATTTAAAATATAATTTTATGTTTTTGCTTCTCGCACTGTGACAAAACAGTGAGGCGATGCTCCTACTCCCATGTGCAGGAGACACCCCAGAAATAATCTTTGATTAACAAAATTCCTTCAAAATTAGATGGACAAATTTGAAAATCTACACAGCTACTCAAATAATGGCCCATGAACAGCGATTGTGGCAGATAGGAACTCCTGATCTATATGTTCCCATTCAGTCAGTTTCCCAGAACGCCACTTTTGTGTAGTACAAAGTGAAGTACGTTGAAAAAAACACCCCAAGCTGAGAGGAGCATGAGGGACAGTAATATGTACTCTCCTGCCTCTTTCCTTGCAGAGCTTAAACTGTGTCTTAGGAATAACAGCAATTCTTTTGCTTTGTTGCAGGAATGCTGTTGGTGAAGTGCCAATTCTGCAGCCTTGCAATGTCCGCAACAGATGAAGTTTGAGCTACTGTTTCTATAGTAGTAAGGCTTCAATAACAGCCAAAATGTCAAGGAAGGATATCTGTCTACCTGTTGTGGTCTATCAATAGACAGCATATGCATACTATGTTGCCACCTGAATCAAATGAGTAGCCAACTTGACTCCCATTATAGAGTTGAAAAACCTGGTCATTTTTTTCCACTCCATCCATGTACTTGCTCTAATCAAGTACAACGTTGGGCTTGTGGACTTCTACCAACTGACCCCTAACCCTGAAGGGAAGAAGGAACCTCATCATGAAGTATAGTGAGAACATATACTCTCCTCTTGTCAGAGAATTTGACAGTGAGCAGTTGGACGCAATGCGACATATACTCCGGCTGTTTTGAAACTTCTTACAAACAAGCTCCTGCATGAATCCTTTGAAGTCGTTTTATTAGGACTTCAAGCCACAGTGCCAGCTTTGTGTAGCTCATTAAACAACTGGACTCCTGCATTGATGTTATCTACATAAAGGTTATAACCTTCATGAAAGAGAGATTGGACAAGCTCCCATATGATCTTCTAATTAAGGCCTAATGCAGAACGGCAACCTTCAGAATTTATTGTGAAGCCCTCTTCTGCATATACTTTGAAGAAGCTATGGACATAACAAATAAAGCTCTTCACAACATGTACATCTTTTACTTGGTAGGTACTACCTGAACAGCAGTCACACTTTGCAAAATATTGCATTTGTTGACTACTATTTTCTTTCCAGAAGTATACATCTCTGGTAACTTGGTAGACAAATGCTCAATGAAAGAATGAAATATTTAACAACCTGTCATGGTCTAGGTGGTCCCAGAACAATGCAACAGAATTGTCATTTAAATGCAGCATGCTCTACAAAATCAAAAACCTATCTCTGGCAATTACTTCTGAGAAACTGGGTGTTGCCCAAATCATTCAGGAGACCAGTAGGACTTTTCAAATTGTTTTAGCACTATTCCCATGCTGAGGATTAGGACCAACATTTTTCTCAGCTTCCCAAGTAAAGTGAGAGTCAAAAGGTATGCCTTAGAGTCAAGCACCAGTGTATCTCCATGCTCACTCAGAATCTGTTCTGCATGCAAATTTGAAATTGTCAACAAGCAAAATAGATTGCAGCTTAGAACAGAAGTTCAGCTTCTTCAGTGAGTTAGTTACTGGCTGAACTAAATTAGTAGGCCTGCCAAGAGTGCACAGTGTGTTCAGTACAATACCTGCCTTCACTCTGGATAGTCTACTCTGCAAATGGTTCACAGCGGCACAATTTGTGCTAATGAACAGACTTCCGAACTACCATGGCCATGTTCCTCTAAATCACTAGAACATGAGCTGTCATTGAAAAGAGCTTTGACTGAAACATTAGTCCAAGATTCTGCTCCGTGACCCTCTCCCACAAAATGCTGTCTCTGTATCAGACCCTGCCTCGATGTCCTCCTTTATTTAAATGAGAGCTTCAGAACTAGTCCTCCAAAGAGACATTATCTTGTTTTTCGTACTTACAACATTCTGGCGTAGGTAGAATGTGATGGTACTAGTTGAAATAAATGGTGTGTAAGTGTGTGTTTGTGTGTGCTGTGTCTGTATGTTTTTGTGTATGTGTCTGTGTGCGCTATGACTGAAAGAATGTAATGTACTGCCACCAATAGCAGTTTCCAAACTTGCATTTGTCTATCTGGATACTGCAAAGAACCTATATAAACATCCAAATGCAACACATAGTTCTCTTTAAAAATTAAGAGAAAAAGAAAGGAAAAAATGATTCAATGGTGCAACACCTAATACGGCAGAAGCAGAAAATCCCAAATTTGTCCCTGATGCCAGGAGAAACTTCTTTATAAGATATGCTCCTTGTGAAAGGACAGAATGTGGGTGACGTACAGTGAAGTTAGCAATGTACGCTACATGTCATCTGCTTCCACCCACCACAGCATAGGGTAATGTGTTAGTTTATGTCAGTCACTGATGAGTTATTGTTTGATTCACATTTTACTTCCATCCAGCACAGCATATATCATTGGTGAAATGGATGAGCACACTTTAGCCATTGATCATTTATTGCGCCATTTACTTGGCAATTATGCCTTGCATAGAATACATTGTGGGGCAATAGATGAGTCCACTTTAGCCACTGATCAGTTAATTAGCCATACACATTTTGCTTCAGCTCACAACAGCGTAGAGCAATGTGTCAGCCCATCCGCCACTGCCTCCAAAATACAACGGGGCTCATTTACTAAACTTTCATGCATCACTGGGCAGCAAGCAAAGTTGCTGCACTACATTGCATGAAAGAAAGAGGTTAGAAATGCTCTATATTTACAAAGATATGGAGCATGTCTGCTCTCTCCTTGCACAGGTACACTTGAGTCATGAATGAGTGTGGGTGGGTCATGATGGTGGGTGGAGTAGTAATGTTAGAACCACCATTGTGGCTTGCCCGAGATGAGGGCGGGGCGATGAAGGGAGTGTGCAAAAACATGGATTGCCACATTGTTTGCCCTGGCATCCTTGGTGTGGTTTTTCCCCTAACATTTTGTCTTCGACCCTCTTGTTTGCTGACTTCGTTTTTGGTGGATTTAGGACACTGTCTACTTTATCTCTGCTAACCAGTGCTAAAGTGCTTGAGCTCTCTCATTTAAACATGGTAGAATTAGTTACACCTAATTGGCATATTTAGTTTACTTGTAAGTCCCTAGTGAAGTGGAACTACCTATGTGCAGGGCCTGTAAATTAAATGCTACTAGTAGGCCTGCTACACTGATTTTGCCTCCCACTTAAGTAGCACTTTAAACATTCCTCGGGTCTGCTATTGCAGCCTGTGTGTGTGCAGTTTTAAACTGCCATGTCAACATGGCAAAATAAGGTTTTGCCAGGCTCAAATCTTCCTTTCTAATAAATATGGCAACCCTAGGGCAGGCCTAGGACAGCCCAGAGGGCAGGGTGCAATGTCTTTAAAAGGTAGGACATGATCTTTAAATCTTTACATATCCTAGTAGTGAAAAACTCTTAAATTTGTTTATCACTCCCGCAAGGCCTACCTCTCCCATAGAATAACATTTAATTTACCTCATTACATTTGATATGCTGTAATTTCCAAATTGGAGAAGGTACCCAGTTCATGTTGGGTGTCTTTGGAACTGTAATGAAACATTCTAAATTATGGTGAAGTCAGATTTTAAATTAGAGTTTTGAAAAATGCCACTTTCAGTTGGCATTTTCCTTTCTTAGCAATTTGATGCATGCATCCTTTCTCTGGATCACATGACTAGATAGTCTGACACAAAGGGAAGCGTAGGTGTGCCTAGAGGCACCATAACTGTCAGGATAAGAGGGAGGATCTTGGACCAGCCCCCCCACTTATGCTTAGACTGTCTTTCCTCCAAACCTAAGTGCTGCATAGCCCCTGTAGTTAGTCTAGAGCTGAGGTCAGGAATGTATGAAGAGGCATACCTTTGAAGTGCATATATTTTTTGGGTAATATCTATCAGGCTAATCGGCCTGTAATTGGCGGGATTGTCTCTAGAACCTTTATGTATAGGGACCATCACCGCCCCCTTCTATGAAACAGGAATGGGCTCACCCCTACTTATTGCATTACACAGTAGATTCATGTACGGGCCCATACATCTAGGTCTTGTCTAAAAAGGTCCCCCCGGAACATTATCAGGCCCTGGAGCTTTCGATGCCTTGATTGATACTATAGCCTTCTTAGTTTCTGTGATAGCAAAGTATAATGGAACAATATCATCGGATTTCAACAACTCACTAATTATGTCTGAGTTCTGATTTGATATCAATTCCTCAGTTGCATATAAATGTGCAGAATGTTTAAACCAGGTGGTAGGAGCCAGGTAATAGTCTTGGGCTAACTTACTAGACTTTGTACCTTGTGCAATGATCCGCCAAAATAGTGAGTGGTCTCTTGCCCTTGCTGCGACTAACAAGTCTTCCCAGCCTGCATCCTCCCAATGTTTGCATTCTATCCTTAGAAGCCAACTATAATTGTTCCTCGCTTGCCTAATTGGAACTTGTTCTTTAGAGCGCAATGTTATTATTAAGTCTTTTTTAGCTGTTCTACATGCTTCGCTGAACCGAGGGTTAGCTAGTTTATACTTGTTATTGGGAGAAGATTTTCTGCTGCTCTAGTGAGAAAGGGTTCAATTTTTTCCACTAACATAGCGTGTATTTGGGTGATTAAAATAGGATTTGCATCATCATTAGAAAGAAATAAGAATAAAAGGTCACTAAAAATAATGTAAATAGAAGTCAACGGTTCAATTTTCCCTAAAATTGTCGGCCATCTAACGGCCCGCCTGTTATTACACAGCATAGGCTGTGGTCCCTGCGTGCCTAGGCTAATCTGGGCCTGGAAGTGTACGGCTTCTAACAATAGGCATAGGGGGAAGTGGTCACTTTCCCTCCTTCCCTCTACTCTAAAATCAATCACATACCCCCAGTGTGTAGCGCTTATCAAAATGTAATCTATTGGTGAATGCGCCTGTAGACCTTTTTCTATGGTAAAATTAAAAATCTGGAGAGCTGAAACAGTACACCTTGCTAATTTGTCAGTGCTTAACTGCGGGATACCTAATGCTTGATCGTCTTCCTCAGTTATTGTTACCATACCCCGTAGGGGTTCGTAACAGCAATTAAAATTGCCGCCAATTAGGATAAGACTCATGTTGGTAATAGAATCAATAATCTCAGTTAATTGTGTAATTAGCGGGGTTTGTTTCGAGAGGTCACGTGGTCTTATATATATATATTAAAAAGTAGAATAGTAGATTTATTAGGGAATTTTAGAAATAATCCCAGGAGATCATGTGAACCTGTCAATATATCATCTATTTCAGCTTCTATTTGGTTCCTAATCCAAATTAAGAGCCCACCAGAAGGTCTACCTTTATTAAGGTGAGTTGCTGCAATGCTAAATGTTCGGTAACCTACTTTAAATAATGGTTCAAAGGCCCACGTCTCTTGGAGGAGGCATATATCAAATTTATCTATATAATGTTGCCAATCTGGTTCCAATAATTGTTTTGAAAGGCCTGCTATATTCCAAGACAAAATATAAAAGCTGCTTGTTATAGGGACAATATCACTTGCTATAGTCTGCTCACTTGCTGTAGGGGTAATACGTTTTACAGTGAGATTATCAATCAGTACCCCCTCAAAGTCCTCATGGGCATTTTCTTCATCAGGACTTGTTTCCCCTTGGGTCCCTACATGGCCCCCCTGGTCCCCGTGGTTTACCAATATCTGGATTACAGACTCAACTAGTCAGTCTACTGCTTCAAGACCACTTTGCAGGTTCGGTATAGTCGCTGGGCTAGTTGGAGTAACCTCTGTCACCATGAAATTTGTCCTGGGGCCAGCGTTGAACACTATTGTTTTATTTTGTCTGATCCCCATCTTTGAATCGAAGAATGCATGGGTTCTGAAATTAAAGGTTATCAAGTTCTCAGCTATAACCGTCGAATAAAAAGTTACCCTGATGTCATCTAGATCCCCTCCTACTTGCTGCTGCCATTCAGCATTTTTAATGTCAGATTTAATTATAGAGAGGCAGTGGCGCCTGGTCCTAATCCAATGTATAACCTTGTTAACCAAAGAATCTGGGTCCTCCTTTGTTCCCGGCTTCAATCTAGGGGCATTCGTGAGAAAAACATGAGATTGAATCATTTCATTGTGCGAATTATGTGGCAATCCCCAGTTTAAGTATTGTTGGGGCAACTCTAGGTGTACCTCTTTTCTCTGGTAGTTCGCCCGTTCGCGTGCACACCCCCCCGTAAGCTAACTGATGGTAATCTATTGGGTGCCTCTTTTATTTGTTAATTCGCCCATTCACGTACACCGCTGTGTAAACTCGCGAGTGGTAGACTATCGAGGGACCTTCTCATGTGGGGAGGAATTTGCTCTCCTCTATATAAGCTACGCTGTTCCTGTCGGGCTGTTACTCGGTATCCTGGGTTTTGTTGACAACCACTACCATGGCCTTTAATATGGTGCCCATGAGTGCTAAAAGGCTGCGGGTTAACTGGCCCTGCAGTTTGATTAGGACACACAACCGGTTTATTGGCATAATTTCTTCATCTTTGCTCTAATGAGTTAATCCCATTGGTTACAGTAATAGTGCCCCTCTCACTTGTGGGCATGTTGTTAGTAAGCGTTTCTATCATTCTATTAATCACACTGACCTCTTCTTCAACCTTAGTTAATTTAACGGTCAGTGCAATTATTAAACTGTGAGTTTCAGCAAGATGAGGGTGCGGAAAGGAATATGATACAGGAGGGTTACTTAGGTTCTTATTAAATATTTGTCCGCCCCACTGGCAAAGCTCTGGGCAAGTTTCTAACTTTTCAGCTAGGATAGAATATCTATTGGAACATTCATTGGTTACAATTTCATCTTGAGTGGTAATATCTATGGGCTGTTTATGTGCTGGTTCTTTATTTAGAACATCAGGTTTGCTGGTTACGGTCACTACCTTTTGCGACAATGAGGCTGGTGCTACAGGGAGAGAGTCTTTTCCTGCTGTCTGATGAACTGTAACTATATCACTAACGACCTCCCTATGTGGTGATTTATTTTTCTTGCAATAGTAGGCTGAAATTTTGTTTCTGCCTCTAGTAGGGGGCTCCTTGCCATCAGCTAGCATATTCTCAACCTCTTCAATATCTGCTACTGTGCAATCCTCTGCTGCAGAATTTGGGGGTCTCTGGGTCATTGGGATTTTTTCCTTACCAGTAGTTATTTCTGCTGTTTTTCTTTTCCCCATCTCTAGTGTTCTTCCAGAGGGGGAGAACCAATCTAAAGTGAGAGTACAAGAGTGTTAATCATGCAAGACCTACAGCTGCTTTTAACTCATGTGTTTGTTGTGACCCAGAATACTTAACCACAGGCTACTAGAGCTGCAGCAAAATATCACATTTAATAAGTACACAGAAATAGTGTTACTAATATAACTTCTCAGCACATATACTCCTACTAGAGGACCTACTGGAGAGCTATGATGGACTCCACCTAAACCAGAGTAGCACACACGGCCTATAATAATGGACTTCAGGGTACAAAGAGTCTATTGCAGTGAGCTGGATCCCAAATTACAATGACCACGAGCTATATTAAATCAAGTCTCTTGCCAGTCACAAGTTTCAAGAAAAGACCGGCTAGTAAACTTTCAAGGAGGTAGCCCAGTCCAGTCTTATTCGGGCTTAGACGGGCGCGGACGGGCCCGCCCTTGGCCCGGGCTTCTGCCGGGCAGTGCCTGGGCACGCCCGCGCGTGTCCGCGCTGCGGAGCGCTCTCGTGCTTTTAAAGCGCTTCCTGGCGCTCTGGCGGTGACGTGCTGTGAGGCGCCAAGGAGGTGAGTAGAGCACACTGGGAGATGGAGTTTTACCCCTCTGTGTGCGGCACAGTTCCAGGAGAAGTTCGACGTTGCAGCCCTCCCAGGGGCTGAGTCCAGCGATAGCAGAGGTAGTGGCGGGAACCAATAATGCAGGACACCGGCCAGTGAGAGCTAAGGGACCCTTATTAATTTGCTGATTAAATAGAATAATGAGCCGTTGTCAATCTCCTTTTCAGCAGCACGTCAACAGCACATCTCAGCTCGGGTCTGGTCTGTTCAGTTAAACTCAGGTGCTAACCAAACAAAGATTCTATTTTACGCTCCTGGGAGGGTATGCAAGGATATGCAGGGATATGCAAGGGAGGAGAAATATAGTACAAGTGCTAAAGCCCTCTTTATGGGCATAGAGCATGGAGTGTCGAGTATCCTGAGAGCTGTCAAGCTTAAAAAAAAAATATATATATATATCAACTCTGTCCTACCAGGTTTTGCAGTTTAAAGGCGAGCTTGCTGGTCTAGAAGTTCCCAGATTTTCTGCTGTGTTGCCTCAGCCCCATATCGTTGTACTCCCGCGATCATCAGCGGCGTCCGGTGGGGGGGTGGGTGGGTACGGGGGGGGGCAGGTAGCGTATTACTCTTAGAGGCAGCGTGTTAATGGCAGCGTCTCTTCTGGCGTCTCTTATGAAGTAGATATGGGCTTTCGTCACAAGCATTCAGTTACCCCTAAACTTCCTCATTGCCGGTGTTGCGGTGTTGCGAGCAGCAATTAGATAGCAAAAGAATCGGGGGCAGTAAAACAGCACTCCAAGCCACTTGTTTCACCAAGACTCGAATCCACGGCAACCATTTTGGAACGTCTCCCTTCGTGGGCACAAAATTTACCAAAATCTTAAACAATTCAATATCTCTTGTTGTACTGAGCAGATTTTTTTTGTTTTGTTCTTGTTATATTTATTTTAAAGTTCTCTATTTCTCTAATCTGGTGTGTGAGTTTTTTGCTTCAGGTTTTTAACTTTATTATTGTTTGAAGTGTTGCACAAATACTTTACACATTACCTCTAAGTAACGCCTGACTGCTCTGTGACAAACTACTAGAGGGCTGAGCACAGGTTCATTTAGGGTTGACTTGTGACTCACCCTGACAAGGCTTGTGGTAGCTTCTTGACCAGGGCTCACACCCCAGGCAACCAACAACCCAATTTCTTACACCAATGCACTGTGCATGCCTCATGTGCATGTGTCTTAGTTGGCATTGTGGATTGTAGGGCATCAATCTCCTGGGAACTGTGGAGGTGTTCACCTTCATGGGGGTCTATCATCTGTCTTTGCTGCAAGTTGTTTTAGAGATTTGTCCCAGGCATCACCGTGCCATGCTTCCTCTTGGCGTGATTAGTGTATGCCAGGACGCGACCTCTGCTTTCACCTGCTTGAGCAGCTATGGTAGCCAACTCTGTATTGGGGGAGCGTCTTGGGATTTCCAAGTCATGGCTATACAACACTTCTCTAGTATGTATACCAAGTTGATAAATAATATGCTGTACTTATTTTTGTGTGTGCACACTGCTAAACCTCAGAGGCATTGCAGTGGATCTACAGGTAGCGTGCATCCGGTGATGTTCAACAGGTTTCACGTCACCACTGTTCAAAATTATTTAATGATTCTGCATGTCTTTACCATGTAGTAAAAGCCTGGCTGTAGGGAGGGGCATCTGTTGTATGTTGAGTACATGTAATGGATGTTCATTAGCGTAAGATATGTATGATTACATCATTGAAGTGGGTGTACTTCATGCGGTCAGTGGGTTCATGCCCATCAAATGATCCCATTTAGCCTTGCAGGTGAGGAAATCTGTGAGTTGAGTGTCTAGCAGCACTTTTAGTGCAGCATCATGATTGCCGGTCTGACATTCCCCTGAGAAAGTAGGGTCTGCAATGGTGGATGGGCTTCTGGTTTTCCACTCAGGGCGCCACAATGTTCCTATCACATTCGCAAGTGCATTATAGGACAGGATCTGCCTGCTATATTGTTATTATATTTCCTGAAAAGTTATTATGGTATTACGCATATAAAGATCCCCTAACATGGAGGGCAGCCTCCCTCCATGGCTTGGTATTTGGTTAAACTTCGAAAGGCTGGCAGGCCCAAATTGGCAAGCCCAGCGTGTATGGCAGCGGGCGGCTCCCAGGTTGAACAGATCTATTCCAGCAGCGTTTGGAAACATCGATCAATCCAATTGGGGCACATGACAGGTCGCTGTTGATCCAGCAGCTAGTCAACTATTGCACTCTCATCTACGTTGCTCTGTATGTTCTTAACCTCAGGGCAGGGGCCAAATGAGAGCCAGAGCATCAGCCACTGCAGCTGGCTGCTGCGTCTCTCATCATCAAACGCAGCTCTGCAGAAGAGCTTCCTGAGGCGGAAGCCGGGAGGCGCACTCGCGCTTTGTACATTTTAAAACTATTGATTGCAACTGCTTTTTAACTTACCTACCTGCTTGTGAGTAACTTTTCTCTCTTTGTGTAGCCACGCACAGCGGATTTTAGCGCTGCCGCGCCGCGAAACACACATGCCATTCCCGGCCACGAGAGAGGCCACGCCCCTTTATTAGGCCACGCCCACTGCCGCCTTAAAAGGCCGCTGAATACAAGCGACCTAATCAGACAGATTGACATACCCTCCTGAGGCAGAAGCCGGGAGGCGCACTTGCGTTTTGTACATTTTAAAACTATTGATTGCAACTGCTTTTTAACTTACCTACCTGCTTGTGAGTAACTTCTCTCTCTTTGTGTAGCCACGCACAGCGGATTTTAGCGCTGCCGCGCCGCCAAACACACACGCCATTCCCGGCCACGAGAGAGGCCACGCCCCTTTATTAGGCCACGCCTTCAACCCTCCCCCTGCTCCAGCATATAATGTGTATCCACCGGAAGCGCAGCGGACGAGCGCAGCGGGAGCGCCTAAGGCAAGCCCGTCTGCGCCAGTACGGGCCCGAGGGCACGTCAGGCTGGCCAAACCATCACGTATATGGCTAACACTCTTAGGGACTTACAAAAGTCTGCCACCACCCTTTCGCCAACGGCCTCTCGCCGAATATCTGCGGCTGGCCTCATGCGCCCCGACAAAATCTCCTTCCGTGGCCGCACTCTTCCAGCCCCGCCAATCAGGAACTCCTCGCATATCAGGATTCTATACCTGAACACCCGTTCACTTGTGAAACACGCCGAGGACATCTTTGTTCTGTTATCCAACTCCAACCCCGATTTACTTCTGCTCACAGAAACCTGGTTAACTTCAGAGTCCCTCCCTGACATATTGGCGGCTCTTCCCCCCGATTATTACATCCTTCATACCGACCGCCCTGACGATCGGCCTGGTGGTGGGGTAGCAGCCATTATATCAAAACGGTTGATATCTACCCCCGCTCACACTCTCCCCCTCCCCGAGGTGGAGAACCTACTCTTTAGTGTGCAAACGGACTCTGGCCCTCTCACTATTCTCCTCCTATACCGACCTCCTCACTCAATGCCCTCTTTTTCCTCCATTGTAAATGAACAACTGTCCTCCCTGTTAACAATGCATTCCAGTTTCGCCATGTTCGGCGATCTGAACTACTGGTTCAATGACACCAACGCGGGCACTCATGCCACCAAACTTTTTGATACCCTCACTAACCTGAATCTTATCCAACAGGTCTCCCAACCCACCCATATCAAGGGACATATCCTGGACCAGATTTGGTCCTGTAACCTGTCCCTCTCCTCACCAGACATACTTCCTTGCGTCTGGTCAGACCATCACCTGGTGGATACCACCATAACAATGGCTGGTCAGATTTCTGCCCCACTGATGGCCGGTGGCGTGTCACGGAAATGGAGCACCTATGATGCCCAGGGCTTTCTTACCGCCCTGGCCGACTCTCGTACGGACCCCTCCGACGACATTGATAAACTAGAACAAAATTTAAGTTCCTGGCTAGAATCGGCCAGCGATTTAGTCGCTCCCTTAGTCAACTTCCCCCGCACCAGGCACCGTAATTCTCATAGGTGGTTCTCTGATGAGCTCAAAGCCCACAAACCAAAAACCCGCCAGTCGGAACGCATCTGGAGATGCAATTATTCGGACCTAGCCAGACAAACTTATCTGACTATACGCAAAGAATACAAGGAAGCCATTAGATCGGCAAAAAGAGACCATTTTTTCAAACAGAATCTCATCGGCTGAAGATAAATCCAAGGAGGTGTTCAGAGTCCTGAACGAGTTAACCTCTGATGACAGAACTCTTCCAACCCAGACCCCTACTCAGGAGGCCTGCGATTCCTTAAACCTGTTTTTTTTTTTAAAAGATCACAAAAATTAAAATGTCCATTCCACCGCCTCCCCAATCATCCCCACTGTATACTTCCTCCACAAATCCTATGACTTTTGACACCCTCCCCGCTCTGGACTCAACTTCCCTAGCGGAACTTGCCACCCGCGTCAAATCTGGTTCCCCCAACGACTGCTGCCCACCATCCGTTATGCGGAATGTATGTCTTAATTTACCCAACATAAATCAAGATGAATGGAGCGTCATGGCGCCCCAAATCCAGAAGCACTGCTGTAATCATTAATTTTGCGCTTGTTGATATAAGTTCCGTTATTTACTCCAAAGAATCCAAAAAACTCCATAGATTCGAATGATGTTATTTCCTTTATTTCCAATGTACTATCTACACATGATTAGCCAATGTTTATCGATGATACTTCTACTACCACGGATATGCCACAACAGGCCTTTTTCCGGGCACGTATCTCAAACATTATACATCCTTAATATTCAATGCTGATGTAACCCAATGCATTTCAAACTTTTATAAGTTCTTCCTCAGGGGTCCACTGAAAATTAAACAAAAACATTGCTGTAAACATATTGCTTAGATTACTACAATTAAATACAATTTGCACCAAAGTAACATGGTTCTGCTGTTCGTTTAGATCACCCCATGGTTATACATGTTTTACGCGCTGCCCTCAGAACTCGGAGCTAAAATGCTACCGTAATTGCATTAAATTAATTTACCCAACGACATTCTAAATTTACTTAACAGATCCCTCTGCTGCGGTATCTTCCCTACCTCTTTTAAGAAGGCCATCCTACTACCTCTTTTTAAAAAATCTGGTGCCGATCTTGCAGAGTTGTCAAATTATCGTCCTATTTCCCTCCTTCCTTATCTTTCCAAAATCTTAAAGGCCCATGTCACTCGTTGCCTGTCAAATTTCATCGAATCCTCCTACCATCTGGAGCCCAATCAGGCGGGCTTTCGACCTGCCCATTCTACTGAGGCGGTCATTCTGGCAGTCCTTGATACACTCAGATGCAACGCAGACGGCGGACGCCATCAGGCCCTGGTCCTGCTGGATTTGTCGGCCGCGTTCAACACGGTGGATCACAATATTCTTCTCCACCGTGTCGGGCAGGCGGGCATCCAAGGCATAGCTTATGAGTGGATCAAATCCTTCCTTACTGGAAGATCACAGGCAGTCCGCATGGGTCCCTACACTGCTAACAATACTCTCACTTCCTGTGGTGTCCCTCAAGGTTCTTCCCTCTCCCCGCTCCTCTTCCACTTGTATCTCCGGCCACTGATTCAATCCCTCCTTAGTTGGGATATCACAGTCTTCAACTACGCAGACGACTTACAACTCATTTTTCCCCTCAATTCCCCTCATGCCATCAAGACGTTTCACGAGGTCATGTTTCACATCCAGCTCTGGATGAACCAGAATCAATTAAAGCTAAACCCCGGAAAGACTGAGCTCCCTCTCCCGGGACTCAGCCATACCGTGTGGGGCCCTCAGTACTGGCCTCCAAAGCTTGGTTCCCCCCCACCCCAGTCAAAACTGTAAAAAGCCTGGGCATAATCATTGATGCCGAACTCTCTCTCAAAACCCAAGTTGGAGCTGTTGTATCCTCCTGTATGTACCAACTCCGGAGGATTCGTAAAATTCGTCACCTTCTCCCCCCCGAAGCACTCACTCAAACTGTTATCTCACTTGTGCTTTCCCGTCTGGATTTTTCCAACGCAATCTATCACGGTCTCCCTTTATTTCTGATACACCGCCTTCAAGTCGTCCAGAACCAGGCGGCTCGCCTGATTCACGGATCCCCTAGATGGTTATCAGCCAAGCCTCTGCTCCGCAGCCTTCACTGGCTCCCGGTGGACCAGAGGTCCACTTTTAAGGTGGCCTGTCTCACCTTCAAAGCCCTTCACTGCCCCTGTCCTGGGTTCCTCAAATCCCTTATCCATCCTCACTGTCCGACACGCAATCTCCGATCAGCACACCGAGATCTGCTAATTACCCCCAAAAGCAAAACAAAAAAATTCGGCGACCGCCGTTTCTCCTACCTTGCTCCTGCACTTTGGAACCTCCTCCCTCTCCCAATTAAATCCTCCACATCTCTTATCACATTCAGGAAACTGTTAAAAACGCACCTCTTTCCCTCCCTCAGTTAGGCTCCATGCACCCTGTACTTCCTCCTCTTCCATTCTGTCTTTAGCGCCAGGAAGCTTCGGCGACAGTGCGCTCTACAAATGCCACTTAAGATAAGATAAGATAAGATAAGAGTATCATACATTCAAGATATATAATTGACTCACTGGGAGGCATTTTAGTATTCAAGACAAAGTTTCTTAAAAAGATGTGTGACATAGTTTTGATTCTTTTATAGAGTAAGGCCCTGATTACGAGTTAGGCAGTAGTGCATGTTAAGATTCCCAGTTGCCAGTATAGATTTTACCATCTGGTGTCTCTGCATTGAATTCCACCTATTATGAATTAGCCCCTCAGAATGGGGAATAACTGTGTGAACATGAAACTGTCAAGAAGAATTGCTTCGGTATTCCCTATGCTGCTGAGTTTAAAGTTCCCAATTACCCCCTGCTTATAGAAGGGGGACATTGGAGTAGCGATATCTCTGCAGTGCAGGAGTGGATGAAGTTTGATGGGAGGGTAGGGTAGGAGAACCTTAAAAAAGATTTTGCCGGAGAACGGACAACGATACTTGGCTGCTGTTGCAAACAAAGCCTCTTTGCAATATGAGAGTCTGGAATCACCAGCCCGTAAAATCAGTAGTGTAACACTGGGCTAGTTGTGGTCAGGTAGAGTGGAATTCTATACTGTAATTCCAATTTACCCGGCTAGTAATCAGGGTGTAAGCATACAGTAGAAATAGATATATGTTTGAGAACAGTGTCTTTGATGAAGTTTGTGGCAATAGTGAAGCAATAAAATCATGAGAAAAAGGAATCATTCCAGCAACCTTCAGTGACTTATATTCATCAGATTAAGACTTCTGTTTCCTGTTGAAGATTAAACACATTCCCTCAGTTCATCAAATGGGGCTGTTTAAACTATCAGCACAACAATATGACCTCTTTAAATGTGTTCCAGATGGGAGTGATCAATATTTTTTTATCAAGCGGTCAACATCTCCACACCTGCTGGATACTCCTTATGTTGTAAATGGCACTCTCTGCAGTGTCACCCTCAAACCTTTTTGCCTTCCTCCTTCAGCTATTTTCTGATTTCATTTTATTTGGCTTTGGGACTTGACCACTGCTAACCAGTGCTAAAGTGCGTGTACTCACTCCCCTATACATGGTACACCCAACTGACATAATTGCCATATTTACTTTACTTGTTAGTCCCTTATAGAGTGTTATACCATATACCCAGGACCTGTAAATTAAGTGCTACCAGTGGGCCCACAGTACCTATTGTGCCATTCACTAATGAAGCACCTTGAAACTTGTACCAGACCTGCTATTGCAGCTTGAATGCAGTCTTGCCATGTCGACTTGGCATTTAAAACACCTTTATTTACATACAAGTTACCCCTAAGGTAGTCCCAAGTAGCCCATAGGCCAGGGTACTATGAATTTAAATATAGGACATGTACTTTCAAGTTTTACATGTCCTGGTAGTGAAAACTGCCAAATTTGCTTTTCACTACTGGAGGCCTACTACTCCTGTAGGATAACAGTGGGGATTCCATATTACATTTAAGAAGCTGTATCTCATAAATGAGAGGAGGTAAATACTTTTTTTTAAAAGGCCAGTTTCAGAAAGGTGCCATTTCTTGCCCTCAGACATTTGTGCCCGCAGCCTGCTTTAGGTCACAGAACTGGGTGTAACTGACTTTCTGAATTCCCTCTAGACAGTCACACAGTAGTGGGATTAGCTGAGCCTTAATGGCTACCATATGGCAGGATGGGGGGGGGGGACCTGTCCTCTCTCAATAGGTCTAACAACTCATTGCAGCCAGCTTGGAGTCAGGGCATGGGAGGCAGGGAGACCAATGCACTGCAGAGCACATTTCCAATACATTCTCTCACCAGTGTTTCGTTGTCTGTAGGGTGGACAGGGATCCACCCTACAGACAACGAGAAGCAGCTACTGTCCAAAGAACAACGCTGGATCTACAGATTTTCAACCCACACGGAGGGACTGAATGATAATATTCCGTGGAACAGCCTCAGCAGATGAGGCCCCCCTTCAAGTAATCATAATGGGTGATGTATGTAGCATATGTAGGTACAGAGACTCATCGACGTCAGCTACCATAGTGAAAAATAGTAGTGATGAAGTTGAAGAACTGGTTCCACAAATTGATCAACAGGTGCATGTTTTGGCTCATCATATTCATGTACACTTCAGCCTGCCTTACCAATGTGCATCATTCAGGCATGTCAACTGTACCATTTGATTACTTACAACCTGAAGGGTTACATAGCCAACAGCTTTGCATATGGACTGTGCTTCTGTTGCATATGATATATGTGTTCTAATTTAACTGATGTGTTTCACATGTTATGTCTTGTAGGTGGACCATCATCATCCACAGTTGGTGAGGTGGATGGTTTCAGAGACCCCAACATCACCAGTGAGTGCCTTTGTCAATGCTAATTGTGTGGTGCAAGGATTGAGTGTGATGTGAGATGTTGTGTTAATTGCCATATTCAATGTGCATCCCTATCACAAATAAACTTTTGTATAATGATTAATAGGTCAGGGAAAGAGGATGTTAATTATTGCATGTATATCAGCCTATTGCTAATGCCAAGGAGATTACATTGCCAATCTGGGTTGGAGCACATGATAGAGGCTTGACAGAGGAGCCAATGATCACAGTGACAAACTGTGTGAAATTGTGTGGAGGTAGATACAAATCTGAAAGTGGTCGTAGACGTTAACAATTCGGCATACATGTCACTTACACATGCTATGATATTGGGAACATGTAATGAGCGGAGGCATGGTCCACCATGGACTTACAACAGTTCAGATAGGAGAGGTTTCATAAGTCTCTGCGTGATGTGAGTTACTTATCCAGCGTCCATTGTTCCATATAATGCCTGCCAAGTGTTCAGTATAGTTAGCAATGTGTCTGATATGTGTCCTTGCCATATCATTTACACTATGTCGTGAGACAATATATGTACTTTGCAGACATTGCACATCTAACTGTGGCAAATGCCAAGGGCATAAAGGCCATTGCTGGATGCAGAATGCACACTAATGTTCAGTAAAGATGACATGTGTACCATACTATGGGTACAAAACATTATTTTTCCTAAGCATACTATGTACTGGCATGGTCATACCTAGATGTGCCAAGGTGGTGCAATTGCATTGTGCAACAATTTCCATGCCTTTGTAATTTAGCCTTAGCAAATTTGACATGATAGATAATAGGCATGTGTACTCTCACGCTAAGCTGCAAGAAGAATTTAGGTCATAGAGGGTGCCTGCCACCTTTGAAGTTGTGAAAATACTATTGTTTTATGATATTTGTACCTGTTCCTAGTCATCCTTTGATAGACAGTTTTCCTTTTTGCTTGAACAGACAACATGACTCCAGAGCAGTTGAGGAAGCACAACCTCAGGAAGGACCGCAACCTCCACATTCAACAAGCCACAAAGGTTCACCGGGCAGTGTGGAGGTGACATGAGGAGAAGGCTCTGGGCAAATAGAAATTCTTCCCTCAGGGACCACCGATCTTGGACAAGACAAGCAAATGAAAATATGGTCAGGCAGGTCAGTGTACTTCCAAGGCATGTGTACCCAGCATCTCCACCAGCATACCCTCACAACCACCAGTCCCTGCACCTCAGCCCACAGGAGGGGTTAGCTCATTTGAGCAAGATAGAAAGAAGGACCTGTTGGAACTAAAGTTGAGTGTGGTGGTGCTTGAGCACAAATGGACTGGGTTAATAAACTGCTCCAGGAAGTGAAGCAGGCACTGGCAAGACCCTAGCCACTTGTTAGCCAGGGAGTGCCTTTCTGCCCTTATCCCTGCACACAGTTTTAATGTTGGCCTTAATGGTTTTATATCTTAGTTAGGGTTAGTTAGTGTACTTATAGTGTAGGGGTAGTGGTTTTAGTGGGTTTTGTATGGGTGAGTACAATTTTAGTGGGTAGGGGTACTTTGCATTTTTTTGGAGTGAGGAAACACAAATATATGATTGTTTAGGATTCTATGTGTAGTTAGTTGATGCTTAGGAGTAGTTTCTGTCCTTGTGTGAAGATGTGTCTTGGGGTGGGTGGGGGTTGATGCTTATGATGTCATGCTAAATGTGCAGAGTAAGTTAAGTTAAGTTAAGGTATTCTTAGATAGTATGTAAAATAAGGTAGTGTAGATTAGGTTACATTAGTTAGTTATTATAGGTTAGGTTGGTTTACCAATTAAACATTTTCTGTTGGCATTAAATGTAATTGTTTGCTTCTTGCAGGTCTACATCATGTTTTACTGTGTGGGTGTTAGCATGTGTGCTCAATTAATGTTATGTTCATGCACTAGTGTTTGCTAGCAGTGTTTGGCAAATGTGTGAGTAGGTGCTTTACCTATGGACAGGGATCTGTCAGGTTGGCCATGGCTTTCCATTATCTATCTGCAAAATTGTTGAGCAGTGCACGTGGCAATCATGATGGAAATGGTACACAGTGCAACACTGTTAGAAAGGCGACCCCGGGGGAGGCAGAAGATGTCTGACTGACCACCCCTAGGTCCACCTCTCCGTCAAGAAGTAGCCGAGCATTACTGAGAGGCCTCCTGGGTGAGGGCCCTCTCCTAGGATCGCACAGCAGAGTAACCACACACCACAAATGGACACCACACCAGAGGTCGAGTTCGTAAGCTTTATCAGGAAGTAAAGGCCGCTGGTTCCCAGCGATATGTACAAGTAGACCGAGGGGTCTGTAAAGTCTCGGAAAAGGGGGGTCAGGGAAGTGGGACGGTCTCGGTTGGGGTGTATGAAGGGATACCCTGCGCACAGCTCTCAATCCTCGAGCCGGGGGTTCCGAGAGGTTGAGCCGCGGCAGCGCCAGCAGGCTCTCAAGATGGTTTGGCAAAGGTGGGCCGCGGCAGCGCCAGCAGGCTCTCAAGATGGTTCGGCAAAGGTGGGCCGCGGCAGCGCCAGCAGGCTCTCAAGATGGTTCGGCAAAGGTGGGTCGCGGCAGTGCCAGCAGGCTCTCAAGATGGTTCGGCAAAGGTGGGCCGCGGCAGCGCCAGCAGGCTCTCAAGATGGTTCGGCAAAGGTGGGCCGCGGCAGCGCCAGCAGGCTCTCAAGATGGTTCGGCAAAGGTGGGCCGCGGCAGCGCCAGCAGGCTCCCAAGCTCTCGTAAGGTTACAGGAAAATGAGTTCTTCTGGGGTCGGCCGTGACAGCGTCAGCAGGGCTTTCCAGTCCAGGATACAACTGACGTCCTAATCCAGGGCTGGCCCAGATATAGGACTGGAGTCCTTTGATGTCCGGACCCTCACGCCTGGGGGTCAGAGGGGCCGGGATGATGGTGTCCAGACACCCAGCAGGGGGGTGGAGCCAGCGCCCAGGGAGGCCGGAGGGCGATCGAAACCAGGCGTCCGGGGACGGCTGGAGGGCCATCGAAACACCCTTTTCTCCGGGATCTGTCGAGTGGCCATTCGACCACCTGGGTGGATCTTGGTGCCTCGATGTCTGGGCTGTGCTGAGGCCTGGGCCGGGGCCGAGGCCACGTGGTCGTGACGTGGTGGGCCCAAGATGGAGTCGGGCGCAGCCTCGTGCTTAGGTCGTGAGGGGCCCACGCTGGAGCCAGGTCGGTAGTAGGGGTCCGGGATGGTGGCCGGACCAGCAATGTTGGCCGTGCAGTGTCGGGCAAAAGGGCTGCCCGATGCTGGGTGGAGGGCCGATGTCGTCCTGGGCCCACCATGCGGGAGGGGTAGGACCACGCCATGAGGCCGGGTCCAACACGCGTCCCCCCCAGCTGAAGGCAGGGGAGAGTCACCCATCTTCTTGGGGATTCTCCTCGCCGAGGCGGAAGAATCTGGAGAGGCCGTCAGCATTGGCGTGGTCGTTGCCGGGGCGATGCTCCACAGTGAAGTCCATCCCTTGCAGGGAGATGGACCATCGCAACAGTTTCGGGTTCTCGCCCTGCATCTGCATCAACCACCGCAGGGGCCGGTGGTCGGTCTGGACCCGGAAGTGGGTGCAGAAGAGGTAGGGCCGGAGCTTCTTTAGGGCCCACACGACGGCGAAGGCTTCCCTCTCGATGGTGCTCCAGCGCTGTTCTCTGTCTAGCAGCCGCCGGCTGATGTAGGCAACGGGAAGGTCGATTCCCTCAGAGTTCACTTGGGAGAGGACCTCCCCAATGCCGTGCTCCGAGGCGTCGGTTTGGACCACAAACTCTCGGCTGTAGTCGGGGGCCTGGAGCACAGGGGCGGTGCACATGGCAGTCTTTAGAGTCTCGAAGGCTGCTTGGCACTCTGGGGTCCAGCACACCTTCTGGGGTAGCTTCTTGGAGGTCAGTTCTGTGAGGGGCCCCACAATGCTTCCATAGTCTTTGATGAAGCGCCGATAGTATCCTGTGAGCCCCAGGAAGGCTCGGACAGCTGTTTGGGTGATCGGGGGCTCCCAGGCCCGGATGGCGTCAATCTTTGGCTGGAGGGGAGCCACCCGGCCGCTTCCCACCTGGTGTCCCAGATACGTCACGGACCCTTGGCCGATCTGGCACTTGCTGGCCTTTATTGTTAGTCCGGCCCGTCGGAGGGCCAACAGGACCTCCCGGAGATGGGTCAGGTGTGCATCCCAGCGGAGGCTGTACACTGCAATGTCGTCTAGGTAGGCGGCGCTGAACTCTTCTAGCCTGGCCAGCACTCTATTCACGAGTCTCTGGAAGGTGGCCGGGGCGTTTTTCATGCCGAAGGGCATCACCTTGAAATGGTAGTGGCCATCAGGGGTCGAGAAGGCTGATCGCTCTTGCGCTCCAGGGGTGAGGCCGATCTGCCAATACCCGGCCGTGAGATCGAAGGTGCTGAGATACTTCGCAGCCCCCAGGCGATCGATCAGTTCCTCCGCCCGGGGGATGGGATGGGCGTCGGTCCTGGTGACGGCATTCAGCCCCCGGTAGTCAACACAGAACCGGAGCTCCGGGAGCGTGCCGGGGGCGGCGGCTTTAGGGACCAGGACAACTGGGCTGGCCCACGGACTGTCGGAGGGTTCGACTACCCCCAGCGCTAGCATCTTGGCCACCTCGGACTGGATGCAGGCCCGAACTCGATCGGGCACTCGGAAAGCTTGGTGTCTTACAGGCGGGCTGTCTCCGGTGTCTACATCGTGGACACACCACCGGGTGACTCCAGGGGTGAGGGAAAACAGATCTGCAAACTGCCCCAGCAGCTGCCGGCAGTCATGGCGCTGCTCCGGGATCAGGGTGGAGGAGAGCATGACCCCTTCAATGGAGCCGTCCTTCTCAGTGGCGCTCATGAGATCTGGCAGCGGTTCGGAGTCGTCTTCAGCTCCTTCATCGGTCGCTAACAGCAGGCTTAGTTCAGTGCGGGCAAAGTGCGGCTTGAGCCGGTTAGTGTGTAGAAACCGGAGGGGGTTCCTGGGGGACTCCATATCCACCAGATAGGTGACGGGGCTCTTGCGCTCCACCACTCTGAAGGGCCCCGTCCACTTGTCTTGGAGGGCACAAGGTTCAACCGGGGACATGACCCAGACCTGCTGGCCCGGTTCGAATTCGATGGACGAGGCGTTCTGGTCATACCAGCGTTTCATCTCCTCCTGACTGGCTTCAAGGTTGGCTTAGACAAGTTCCCGGAACTTCCGAGTCTGATTGCGGAGGGTCAGGAGGTACTGGTAGACATCTGGTGGGGCACCTCGGGCAGCCGTCTCCCAGCCTTCTTTGACCAGGCTGAGGGGGCCCCGGACTGGGTGCCCATACAATAGTTCGAAGGGGCTGAACCCCAGGGACTTCTGGGGTACTTCGCGGTACGCAAACAGGAGGCAAGGCAGCAGAACATCCCATTTGCGTCGTAGTGGCTCCTCGAGGCCCTTGATCATTCCCTTCAGTGTTCGGTTAAACCGCTCCACAAGTCCATTTCCTTGGGGGTGATACGGGGTGGTGAACTTATATGTGACCCCGCACTGTTGCCACAGGGATCGCATATACTTGGAAATAAAGTTTGTGCCCCGATCACTCACGACTTCTCGGGGGAAGCCGACTCTGGAGAAGATCCCCATTAGGGCTCGGCCTACTACTGGGGCCGTGATGGTTCGGAGGGGGATGGCTTCCGGATATCGGGTGGCATGGTCCACCAGCACGAGGATGAAGCGGTGCCCTTGAGGGGTGCGGGGGTCCAGGGGTCCAGGGGCCCCACGATGTCTATCCCCACTCGCTCAAAGGGGGTGGTGACCACGAGAAACGGCTGGAGCGGGGCTTTGACTTTCCCCCCGCTCTTCCCGCTGGCTTGACAGGTCGGGCAGGATCGGCAGTGATTGTGCACATCGTTGCGCATTTTCGGCCAGTAGAAATGAGTCACCAGGCGGCTGTAAGTTTTGTCCTGCCCCAGGTGCCCGGCGAGGGGCACATCATGTGCTAAGTTCAAGAGGAAGCCTCGAAATCGGAGGGGAACGACCAGCACCCGGCTGGCCCCTAGTTCGGCAATCTTCTGTTCACTGTAGAGAAGGTCGTTGTCCCAATAGACCCAGTGGGACCCCGCAGGGTCTCCAGCGGCTTGAGTGGCGGCTTGTCGTCGAATTCCCTCGAGGGAGGGACAGGTGCTCTGTTCTTGTCGGAATTGTTCACGGGTGGGGCCACCTTCTTGGCGCCACTGAGCTAGTTCCGGCAGGTGGCCGAGCTCGGTGATTTCCTCATGGCTGGGCCCCGGGGGGCCGGGTTCAGGGTCAGTATCCTCCGGGACGGCGGGCGGTGGAGGTGCGGGCCACTCCGGCTCCTCGATCGGGGCTACCTCCGTGGGGGGGGAGGCCCGGGCGGACATGGAGCGGGTGGTCGCACAAACCCACTCGGGAAGGCCTAGCATCCCCAGATGCTCTCTCCGCTCTACGACGGCCCAGTGGGAGCTTTCCAGGTCGTTCCCGAGGAGGCAGTCCACGGGGGCATCGTCTCGAACAGTCACTTTCAGCATGCCCGACACCCCTCCCCACTCGAAGGGGATGCGGGCCATCTGGCACAAACTTGCAGAGTTGTCAGCCGACCGCACTGGGCACAAGACGTTGGGGAGAATTTGTTCTGGGGTCACCAAGTGGCAGCGGACCGCCGTCACGCTGGCTCCAGAATCCCGGAGGGCTTCGGCCCGGCGTCCATTGATGGTGACCCATTGGCGGTATTTCTGGGTGTTACCTGGGATCGGGTCTCGGGGGATCATGTCTCGATCACCCAGGCATGCTAAGATCATGGCTGCGGGCTCCCACTCGGCCTGCTCGGTGTCGTCGCCCTCTTCTTCGCCTCCCTCTGCACTCAGGGCGGCGGCCGCGATCTGGCGGCTCGGGGGACCGGTGGTGCCGGGTCGCTGGTTCATCGGGCAGAGAGGGTCGTTCGCATAATGGCCCTGTCGCTGGCATCTGTGGCACGTAACATTCGGGCGGGGCCCGGGCCTGGCTGGGGGGCCTCCCCTCCAACCCAAGGATGGCGACGGGGAGGTAGGGGATGACCCCGTGGGGGTGTCTCGGCCCCTGCTCTGGCCTCCTCCGCCGCCTCGGGGTCGGTGGTTCCCCGGGGATCCCCGGCCGTAGTCTCCCATCGGACTCCGGGGAACTCAGTTGCTCACCCATCTATCCGCCTTGACAGCGAGTTTTCGTGGCTCTGTCAATTTGCTGTCGAGGAGGTGCTGCCGGAGTTCGACGAAGCAATTATTGGAAAGATGCTCCCATAGGATGAGGTCGACCAACTGCTGGTAGGTGGTGACCTGGCAGCCTCTGATCCACCCTTCGAAGGCTCTGCTGTAAAAGTTCACGTACTCCACCCAAGTGGTACCGGGGATTTTTTTACAGTCTCGAAATCGCTGCCGGTACATTTTGGGGGTGAGTCCGTAGCGAGTGAGGAGGGCGGTCTTCATGTGTTCGTACGAGGTCATCTCGGCGTCGGGGAGCTCTAGCAGGGCGTCTCTCCCCTCGTTGATGAACTTCCCCCATAAGCCGGCGCCCCAGTCTTTGAGGGGTACTCGATGGGCGGTCATGGCGACCTCGTAGGCCTTGAACCACTGTTGGATGTCGTCGTTCTTATAGTATTCTTTGACGACCTCCTTGGGTAGGTGCACCTTCGTGTCCCCCGGCCGGGGTGAGGCCTTACCCCCGGCAGTGCCGGTTTCCGTTGTCTTGGCCTTGATTTCCAGTTCTTTGAGGCCGCGCTCATGCTCGAGCACGAGTTTCTTTTCTTCGAGGTCTCGTTGTCTTCTCCTTTCCTCTAGGTCTCCTTCCAGCCGTAGTTGCTCGAGGGCTAATTTCCTTTCTGCCAGCTGTATCTCTCCCTCTTGTCGGAGTCGGGCGAGCTCCAACTCGTGGAGCCGGTTCCTCTCTCGTTCTTGGGCGTCTCCGTGGGGGAGGCCCGTGTCTAGGTCTGCGGGTCTTTCCCCCGCTGGGTTCGCGTCGGTCTCCGGGCGTCCCTTCGGGCCCGGGTTATCTTAATTCTGGGGCGGCGCATTATCGGCGACCACCCAGGCTTGCAGGGCTGATTTAAAATCCTCTTTGGTGTTGAGGCCCGTGGTAGCGATGCCTAGGTCCTTGCAAAATTGTTTTAATTCCTTGTGGCTGTAATCTTCCATCTTTTCTTTCTGGAATTCCGCTGTCGGTCTGGTTTCCTGAGTAGTCATGATCGCGGTGTGTTTTTCTCGGTAGTGAGTGAATTACTCTCTTGTACGATCTGCGTCGGCTCGGATCCCGTCGCCTGCCACCAATGTTAGAAAGGCGACCCCGGGGGAGGCAGAAGATGTCTGACTGACCACCCCTAGGTCCACCTCTCCGTCAAGAAGTAGCCGAGCGTTACTGAGAGGCCTCCTGGGTGAGGGCCCTCTCCTAGGATCGCACAGCAGAGTAACCACACACCACAAATGGACACCACACCAGAGGTCGAGTTGGTAAGCTTTATCAGGAAGTAAAGGCCGCTGGTTCCCAGCGATATGTACAAGTAGACCGAGGGGTTTGTAAAGTCTCGGAAAAGGGGGGTCAGGGAAGCGGGACAGTCTCGGTTGGGGTGTATGAAGGGATACCCTGCGCACAGCTCTCAATCCTCGAGCCGGGGGTTCCGAGAGGTTGAGCCGCGGCAGCGCCAGCAGGCTCTCAAGATGGTTCGGCAAAGGTGGGCCGCGGCATCGCCAGCAGGCTCTCAAGATGGTTCGGCAAAGGTGGGCTGCGGCAGCGCCAGCAGGCTCTCAAGATGGTTCGGCAAAGGTGGGCCGCGGCAGCGCCAGCAGGCTCTCAAGATGGTTGGGCAAAGGTGGGCCGCGGCAGCACTAGCAGGCTCTCAAGATGGTTCGGCAAAGGTGGGCCGCGGCAGCGCCAGCAGGCTCTCAAGATGGTTCGGAAAAGGTGGGCCGTGGCAGCGCCATCAGGCTCTCAAGATGGTTCGGCAAAGGTGGGCCGCGGCAGCGCCAGCAGGCTCTCAAGATGGTTCCGCAAAGGTGGGCCGCGGCAGCGCCAGCAGGCTCTCAAGATGGTTCGGCAAAGGTGGGCCGCGGCAGCGCCAGCAGGCTCTCAAACTCTCGTAAGGTCACAGGAAAATGAGTTCTTCTGGGGTCGGCCGTGACAGTGTCAGCAGGGCTTTCCAGTCCTGGATACAACTGATGTCCTAATCCAGGGCTGGCCCAGATATAGGACTGGAGTCCTTTGATGTCCGGACCCTCGCGCCTGGGGGTCAGAGGGGCCGGGATGATGGTGTCCAGACACCCAGCAGGGGGGTGGAACCAGCGCCCAGGGAGGCCGGAGGGCGATCGAAACCAGGCGTCCGGGGACGGCTGGAGGGTCATCAAAACACCCTTTTCTCCGGGATCTGTCGAGTGGCCACTCGACCACCTGGGTGGATCTTGGTGCCTCGATGTCTGGGCTGTGCTGAGGCCGGGGCCGAGGCCACGTGGTCGTGACGTGGTGGGCCCAAGATGGAGTCGGGCGCAGCCTCGTGCTTAGGTCGTGAGGGGCCCACGCTGGAGCCAGGTCGGTAGTAGGGGTCCGGGATGGTGGCCGGACCAGCAATGTTGGCCGTGCAGTGTCGGGCAAAAGGGCTGCCCGATGCTGGGTGGATGGCCGATGTCGTCCTGGGCCCACCATGCGGGAGGGGTAGGACCACGCCATGAGGCCGGGTCCAACAAACACGTATTCACATATGATTTCTATGTGTGGGCTTGTCATGCAATTTGCTTTGGAGGGATGTTATGGTCAAAACATTTTCCCACATTGAAGAGTTTTGGACTCACACACTGATGGCTGCCCAGTACACACTCACACTCACACTCACTTGTCAGACCAATGTTGTTTGCTTGCTAGTATCCATGGGTAGACTCGGCACTTGTGATGTGACTTCAGTCACCATTAACACTGACTGCATGACACCTGTTGCACTTCATGCGTGCAACCTTGAAAAACCATTCGCTAGTGAACACAAACATAGGGTTAACAAAATCAATTTCTTTCTCACTGTCAAGCATTGTCCCTGACTCCAAACAACACATGTCTCTTTGGCAAGTAGTTGGTATCTTTGCTTCACAGAATGTACAATGGTCAACTTGGTCCAGACTCCAACAGACAGATAACACACAGGTAGTACTAAGTGCATTTATTTACATGTGCTAATAATTATGCGGCTCACGGGTACAGTTGATAGGACAACAACCCGAAGATGTTTTGAGCCAATCGATGTCCAGACGGAGTCCATGGAGGGAACATGCCATGGGACATGTGTAGGAGAAGAGGGCTTTAGTGAGGAGGATGACCTCAGTTCCATTAGGGAGGATAGGACACATTGACTGTCCACAAATGAATAAAGTGAACAGGGTGAAAGCAAAATGAGGACAGTGGCAGCTGATTTTCACTGGCATGTTCATAAGCACAGGGCAAAGGAGAAACTGGGTATGTGGCACCAATGAATACTACCAGACACTTTTTCATTTGAAAATGGTACAGTCCATGTCTTCCTCCTCTGATTTATGTAATGTTTCCCAGGGGGGGGGGGTTGTAGGTGTGGCAACTGAGGGAGGTGTACAAACACACATCTGGGGTAGAAGGTATGTTTCCAGTGCCTGTAGTAGCATTCATCTGTGCTAACACATGAGGCAGCACAGCAGCGAGGAGGATCTGCTGGTTCTGCAAAACACTAGCAACGTTCCAGTGGTAGGCAGCCATGGCAGCAAAGTGGGAGTCCTGCTTCTGCTCCATGGACTCCAAGATGATTCTTATTGCCCCCAGCTAGTTGGCCACCTCGCTGGTGCCACTTTGGCAGGGAATTTGTTCATGCCTCTGGCTCATGACACCACTGATGTCAGCCAAGGGACTTCTGGACACCAAGGAGCTGGGAGTAGGTGCCTCTGATGACCACAGTGTTGTCCCTATTGGGACTGTGGCCCCCACGGACTCCCTCTAGGGTGGCCGCCATGAGCTCCATTCCAATCCGCACCTTCTGTGCCATTTCCCGCTGGACTTCTACTGCAGTTCATTGGAAAGTAATCTGTGGATCCTTGGAGTCCAGGGCTCTTGGTGGTGTGGAAGGTGATGCCTGTTGGTAGGCGGGGGATGTGGAGACTCCACAATGCTGTTGACCATCCCTGTGTCCGGAGGTGGTGTCCCGATGGAGTTAAAGAGTTTTTGGAGGGTGTCCTGGTCGATGGTTTACAGGTTGTCGTCCACATCATCGCTGAAGTCTGGGACAACGTGCAGGCCAGGAGATGAGGGTTAATCCTCTGCAATGAGATGGAGAAATGCTATTGCTGATCTCCCTTTGATGTTGACATACGTAATCAAGTTGACAATCAAGGTTCAATACATTTCACTTCCAGTTCCTCATTTATTCATAGGACACCTGTTACACAAGGGTATGGTTTCCAAATTGCACAGTATTTCCCTTTCAGATGACTGGATATCAGAATTGTTCCCACTACCACTGTGTGCCTACTGTGAGCAGATGGACCCTGTCATACTAGTCAGATTACGATCAGTGACGTTCAACCCATTTCATCATGACCACAGTTGGTTATCTGCAGGGTGACACACATTTTAATCAGACCCATGCACGTGTATGTATACATGTCTGCTCTGGCTGTTCCCAATTTGTTCCTAGTCAGTAAATAAGGAAGGGGGTTAGAGGATTATTAGCTAGGCTCGCCCTCCAAGATATAGGTCAAACAAAAAAAGGTTTCTGTTTCCAGATACCTAAGAGCCTTGCTAGAAACAGCCAGCACACACTGGGGTTGACTGTGAGAACTATGTTTGAAATGTAAAAAAAGGAAAAATTGTTCCTTTTTTAGGTGTCCCCTCACTCACCGGGGTTGCCCCACGGTGACATGCTTCATCATTGGGGCCATCCCAGTCCTCTACGGGCTGGGGCGTGCTACGACTTGCGAAGTTACGTAGGAGCACTTTAAGGACTATGTGTGGTGCATGTGTATTTGTGGGGAGTGGACTATGTGATATGGGTTAAAAATACCTGCCCAGTGGGTTCTCAATAAACTTTATTCTGACCTCTAGGTGGTAACATTAAAAACGGGGTGGGGAGATAGGCTGCCTTAAACTTAATGTGTCCAGATGTACCTATCCACTCCTAAGTCGACATGTTTCGTGCATACCCCAAGCACTTCTTCGGGACTACACAGGGACCAGCCCTGTGTTCGCCACTCCTTAACTCTTTCAATGAGAGTATAGAAATTAGAAATTGACTTTCAACTGCAGCGAACTCTACTAAGTGCATGCAATAATACCTACGTATTTTGTTCCATAGAAACACGTGGTTCTTTTCAAGAGACCTAACTGGGCCCCATGGAGTCGGAGGGGTATCGGTATCCTAGCAACTTTGTGCTCCGGTTACCTCCTGCATTCAGGCACCTACTTGTGTCCCTCCGTTCCGAATGTGGAACGGAGGGACACAAGTAGGTGCCTGGTCCCTGTGTAGTCCCGAAGAAGTGCTTGGGGTATGCACGAAACATGTCGACTTCGGAGTGGATAGGTACATCTGGACACATTAAGTTTAAGGCAGCCTATCTCCCCACCCCGTTTTTAATGTTACCACCTAGAGGTCAGAATAAAGTTTATTGAGAACCCACTGGGCAGGTATTTTTAACCCATATCACATAGTCCACTCCCCACAAATACACATGCACCACACATAGTCCTTAAAGTGCTCCTACGTAACTTCGCAAGTCGTAGCACGCCCCAGCCCGTAGAGGACTGGGATGGCCCCAATGATGAAGCATGTCACCGTGGGGCAACCCCGGTGAGTGAGGGGACACCTAAAAAAGGAACAATTTTTCCTTTTTTTACATTTCAAACATAGTTCTCACAGTCAACCCCAGTGTGTGCTGGCTGTTTCTAGCAAGGCTCTTAGGTATCTGGAAACAGAAACCTTTTTTTGTTTGACCCAATTTGTTCCTGGCAGCCAACTTACTGCCATGCATATCATACATTCATTCTCATGTGCCTATGACACCTACTTTATGCATTACCATTTCCAATGGACTGACATGGCAGGCTGTCATAGAGTGATATGGGTCAGGCAGCACTCCGCATGGTAGTAGTGCTGGGAATGGTGATATGCACCTACCCAGTTTTCAGAGACTTGTGGTGACTAAGTCGTTCTCCCTATTCCTTGACAATTCCCTGTATGACATCCTCTGACTTGTACATGTGTCACAGTGACACAATTTCAGAACCGATTTCCTCCTGGCACATACTACAGCTTCACCCAGGTCCCCATCACATGTTGAATGTAGTACTACAATGGGCTGATGGCTGTCATCCCTAACCAGCTGCTACACAAGTGTGACCCAGTTAGACCCAGCAGTGTGTGTGTTTTTATGAGGGTTCCTTGCAGTACACTTCCCTTCTCACCTCCTTGCAATGCAATGTCTCCCTCTTTATAAAGAGTGGCAGTTCAACCTGACAGCAAGCACCTACTACACACTGCACCAGCAGGAGCCCACCAGGGCCACACACCATCATTTGTTTTGACACACATGGGGGAATATTTAGAAGGGCATCGCACCACCAGAGCATATCTTCTTGCAAATCTCCATTTGTGCAATGCCCTGCTCCATGTTTCCAAGGTAGAGCTAAGACACTTTGCATGGCTTATTATCACCTTGTAAATATTGTCCCCTTTTCTGTGCCAAAGGGGTTTGCAATGTGGGTTGCTGTAGAAGTTCCCATGCATCAGCCATTACTGTTTGCACTGCCGTATATTTACAAGTAATAGTACATCTGTAGCTGTGCCAAAAACTAAGGGCCATATTATCAAGAAACGACGTTAACATTATCGTCGCTTTAGCGGCAGAAAACTGCAGCTAAAGCGGCGATAATGTGCTTGATAATACGCCTTTGTGAATTCCCATAGAAGCCCATGTTGGCGTATTATTAGGCCCATTATCGCCGCTTTAGCAGCAGTTTTTTGCCGCTAAAGCGGCGATAATGTTAACGCAGTGCTTGATAATATGCCCCTAATTTCTTTCAAAAGGAGGCTTTAAAGTGGGACAATGAGGAGAAATACTTTTTTTCTCCTCGTTTTTTCCTCTTTCTATGTGTGCTGCATTCTGCAGCACACATAGAAGGAGCAAAACACCATTAATGATTGTTTATGTGCAGGAAGGGATGCACCATAATTACAGACACACATGCCACCCCTCTCCTCACCCCAGCACTGATGCAAATAGAACAACTGTGTGCCAGCGCAGGCCCCCTTGTACCATGGTGGTTAATCTTTCGGCACATAAACAATCATTCCTATAATGCAGGCACTCTTGTACAGCAGTTTTTTTTGCACTGGCACAGGAGTGAGTTCAGGGATGGCATGTATTTCCGTAAATACGGTGCATCCCTGCATTTTTTAAATAATGAGGCTCGGCACAGCTAAACTGTTAGCGACAAGGCACTGCGCCATTTTATTGTAAATATGCCCCATGGTCCTCTGGCGTACATCACTTGCATACACCCTCACACCCAGTTAGATTTAGTAGATAAGAGGAGTTCAGGTGTTCCCTACCTGGGTAGCTGAAACCTGTGTGCCCTGTCCCTGCTTGCCAGGACTGCTGTGTGCAATGTAGTTTAATCTAGGCCACACTGGACAGGGCTCTTGAAGTGCCCCTATGTGTAGATACTTCCCATGTCCCACATATCCCCCACCTCTCAGGGAGGTGTTTTCTCCTCTGTGAAACCCATTCAATGCTATGGATTTGCAGGCTAGGTTAATGTGAATTTGGCCCAGGTGAGACAGAGGGGGCATAATTCCTAAAGATATGGTGCAGTGCGGCGTCACAAAACATCTTGCTGCACCAAGCTGTGTCATTAGGAAAGTGGAAGGATGTACTGTATTTACAACAATATAACGCCTCCCTGTTCTTTCCTCTGTGCTGGTGCACAATAGGATGGCTAGCACAAATGCGGGTACCCTTGCACCATGGTGCAAGGGTGCTTGCTATTGTTTGTGCACTGCACTGGCAGAAAGGTCAATAATCTGCCATATCTTGTAGACATTGCGCATTCCTGACTTTTCTTTCAAATGAGGGTAGCACAGCTAGAAGACTTGCGGCACTGCCCTACACCAAAATGTTGTCAAAATGCCCATGAGCCTTCCATTTATGTTATATTTAATCATAGATAAGCGAGAATACTACCCTTTGGTTTGCAGACTGTGCCACAAAGAGTTGGGACATAGCTGCCTGCACCGCACAACATGACCGTGTCACCCACAATGCTTTGTATTGCAACTTACCCTGTTGCTGTTGTAGTTCGTCATAGCCAGCACTGTCTTGTTCCACAACTCCTGCCACCAACTCCTTGTGGATAATTGCTGACACTAGCTCATCCAAGGGATCTAGCTCCTACTGGGACACGGGACTACCACCTCCGGTCTGCAATGCTGCTGTGAGATTGGTTACCAGTTTCTCCTTTGTCCTGCGCTTGCAATCATCCCAGCACTTTTTGCAGACACTCACTGTCCTCCTGACTTTGGCAACACTGTTCACCTTGTCCACAATGGTCTGCTATATGGCCTTTTTCCTCCGCAATGACATTTTGGAGTTGACGAAGAGCTGGTGTTGATGCGCTGTCACCTCCGTGATCAAGATCTCATTCTCCTGCTCACTAAACTTGTAGTTCATCTTCCCTTGGAACTCTAACTGGGCATCTTGGCTGGTACTAGGGTTGCTGGGAGTGTGGTCTTGGGCTGTTCTCACTACTGGCTGCTCCATTTCTGATTTCAGGTAAGTGTAGCGTTTTTTTCACATAGTGGCATTTTTAAAATGTTTTTTTCCTCGTTAGACACAGAAAGTGATGTTAGAATGGCTAGTGTCTATTTTCTAGATGCTAATTGGCCAAAAGTCACTTTTGCGGCATTAGCGTAAAATTTCCTAATGACAAAGCCCACACAACAGCATCAGTTTTTATGACACCTTCTTCCTAATGCCATGGCGCACAGTATTGTAAATTTGACACCAAATTTAGAATCTTTCGTACCGCTGCAGTAATTTCTTTGGCTCACTGCAGCGGCAAAACAGCGGTGCACCAGTTCTTGTAAATATACCCCTTAGTATGTAGTTACTGATCACTGTTAAATACCACTTTGGTACAAAAAATGGTACAGGCACTGATCGCTCCAAGCTACTCAGTGGTAGGCACAAAGAAGGTGCAGTTCACAGGTAAGTGCAGCGGTGGTACAATATATGTGGCTCTAATAGTACTTATTTTATTTAACTATTGACCACATGATAATGATAATATAGAAATATCTACGCTGTGGAAAAATGTTCAGGTAGTGAAAAAGTAATGAGTACAACGGAAAGACAAAACTACCCAATTCAGGTTACTTTAGTTTGTCATTCTACATTTTGAATTCGTTCATGTATTTTATTTAAAGTCTGCTCTCGTGAATAATAAAGCAAACTCTGATGTTTGGGCCGGATATAATAGTAAAGCTTTTAAAGAACCGACAATTAGTGGTAATAGGTCAGTTTGTACAAATCAGAATTGGAGTGGATCACAACCTGACCTTCCTTATTAAATATCAATGAAATAGGTCACAAATTACGACTCTGCAATTGGAGTCAATCCCTGGCATGGTGGCCTCCTGCGACCAGCAGACCATCATGTCTATGATTGCCATGATTGAAGCATTGAACAAAAATTGTTCCTTTTTTTGAAAGCTTGTTTGAGAGTAGGCAGTGGTCCGCTGCAAAATGGCCTTAGCAGACATTGAATTGATATCCATTCAGAATCACATTTTAGAAGTCGTAAAATATTTTCTGACTCTTAAAATGGAATTAGTACATGAGAAGAAGCCATTTAATTGATACAACCACTGAATTTGAGCATTTTTGGCCAACATGCTTACCACATCTGGCCCTTAGATCAGTGCTCCTCTGCCTGAATCTCCTCATGAACTGTCCCCATCCTCCTTGTGCGCCACGTGGACAATGGTTTTCAGCACTATCATCTCAGACAGTTTACTTTTACCTCGCATTTTTCTTGTCAAGATAGAAGCTGTTATCATAAAGATCACTCTTCACTGTTTTAGTTTCTATTCTTCATCAAACATTTCCTGCTGTGTTTACATTAGACACCGGTGTTGATGCTAATGAACGAACTGCAAGTACCATGAATATCAAACTGCAATGAGTCACAAAATACACTTAACATGCATTTCCCGCTTGAACATTGTGCGTCACTGGAAACATTTTTTCCCTTAACAACGACAGCAACTGAAGGTGCATTGCCATGCTAAAACTAAATACACATTTGCATTTAAGCGTTCTTCATTAAAGCATTGATTACTATATAAAAGAAGGTAATCTATATATTTCTACTTTGGGATTTTTTCGATTGTTATGTTTGATCATGTTCATCTAGCACTGCACCCCATCACTACATACCATTTCTTATGATGAAGGAAATAGTGCTCTGGTGTGCTAAGCATTGTAATATGCACAAACGCATCGATTTGGCATTTGTGGCTGTTAAAATTCTTCTTCGTGTGTGCAAATCATATTTTATCAGTCGGAAAAGTGTTTCAAACTCCTAAAATGGAATTCTGAATGGATTCTGATTCGGTGTATGGAAGGGGCGTCTTGTAGATGCCCTTAACTAAATGCCGAGAAGCTGCTGCTGCCATCAGGGGCTACATGTCCTAGGAACCACTGACCACTGGCAGCTTTAGAAGCAGGGCCTCAGCTAAATCCTGATAAAAAGGCTGAGGAGCATTCCACTTTGCGGAACACGCCCGGGAAAAGTTGAAAAAATCGTGGATCAGCTCAAATGTTTAGAGAACAATGATCACTTCCAGTAGGATTTCTATCTTTGAAAGTGGCATGATTGCACAGGCCCATACTATTGCCACTACAGTTAATATAAGCAAAACCAATGCTAATAAAAATCTGAATGCCCCAGAAGTAACCCTGGAGTCAACTAAGGGCATTAACAGACAGGGTCCATCTGGGGCAGATGCCAGCTCTTCCCGTATGGGCCATATGTTTGGAATGAATTCCAAACTACCAGGAACCAGAGCTTCCAATGAAGTTCAAATTGGAACCTGCCACAAGTCAATTAAAAGTCATATTGGACAAGTCCCCTGCAGCTTGCCCCTACATTCTAGTACTGGCTGGAGTACCCCCTCTTAGGGATACTCAAATTGAATCATGGGGAGTTATTTAATATAGGGTTGACTGGCTTACTATACAGAAACATTTTAACCCTATGAGCACAACAAGATTCTAATGGCGCGAAGAGTGGGATGGATTGGTCACTCGAGTAAAGATATTGTTCGAGACTGTATTGTGGTGTACTTTTCAGAAAATCTAGCATAAGAAACATATTCAGATATCATGAGGTCAATGGTTGTAATGACACCAGAATACGTTCCCTCCATTGGGTTATTTTTACAAACCAAAAGCATTGAGAGCCCCGTCAAGTTCGCCAAATTATCAACTTTCTATGGCACCTTTTGTATATCAAAATAGGTTCTCCGTCTTAGGTGACTTTAATGGGCTGGATTGACTGAGGCCCAAACCAGCAGATAGGGAAGTATTAGCATCCACTCTAACACAAAGTGAGCCCCACTCTGATGTCTCCCCATGCATGTGCAATGTCTTGGGTCAGGGTGATTCTGTGTCGAAGATACTGATTTGGAATGTGGCTGGCCTACAAAGTAAGATTTCAATAACCAATAGTTATTTTTTCATAAAAAATTTGATATATTCATGTTACAGGAAACTTGGGCGACACAGGAAATATTAATTGATGGGTTCGGGTGTCATAGTACTTTGGTAACCCTTTCCAGATCGGGGTTAGCATCAGGTGGTCTGGCCACCTGGGTGGACATTTCGGCAGGGGGGTGTGCAAAAATAATTGAGACTCATAATGAAAATTTCTAGGTTGAGAGGTACAAGAGGTGTCCGATTTTGAACTTAAATAATTTTTATAATGGTGATTTCATGAATTCGCCAAATACTAGATCTCCCATGCTATTTTACTATATCACATTTCTACAAAGTAATGTTAGTTATAAAAGGTAACTGTAAGGCTTTTGTTCTAGCATGAGGTTTTAACGCAAGGCTCTGCTGCAGCCTTAATAAATAACCTCACATATTTCCTAAATAGCACTTCTACTAGGGGCTCAGAGTTGTTGGCTTATTTGGCCTCACAGGTCCTACATAATGTTATGGACATAGCAGGACTAAATGACCCACAGCTACCCATTACAGGGGCTGAGATTGTTCCTCTATAATAGACTAACCTGGAGAAATTATTGCTGTATGGTAAAGTATCAACAAAATAAAGTTCTCCCATCGAAATATGGGACCATAATTCCATTGAGGTAGCATTTATACTGTTCCCTACGCCTAATTTTAGAACAAAGTGTGGAGCAGGAAACCTCAAACCATATAGTTATGGTTTGAGATTGAGACGGAGAGCAGTGGAGCCTACCCAACTGTTTCATAAAGTGGTCAAAGAGAATCAAGATCTGGTCATGGCTTGTATAGCCCAGAATATTAATGAACATCATGTGGTTGGTGCCTTTACTTAGCTCTGTTTGAACATTAGGAAAGAGCTACTGCGACATTGTGCCCAAATGAACCTAGACCCAGGTGGTTTAATCACAAATGTTCCATGGCTATTTGCCAATTATGAAAGGGCCTCACGTCAAAATCTAGGGGCCCATTGGAGGTGGCATTCTTAAGTAAGAAATATAAAGATATTACTTCCAAGACGAAGAAGGAAGTACTATACCAACAATGGGATCCATTAGTCTCAGTGGCAAACAAAACAAACTGTAAATTTTATGTGGCTGCTGTATCAAATATGAGAAAATGAATTAGGTAGTGACCTCAATTAGCTATAATATCACTACTGAGGCTTGGGCGGTGCACTTTACAAATATATATCCTGCTATGCAAGCAGGAAGTGAACATCCCATGGCCCCCGATTGTGAGGGAGTGTTGTTAACTTTGAGTGAGGTTGAAGATGCTATTGGCTAGAGTATAAATGGGAAAGCCCTTGGCCCGGATGGGGTTCAAATCGATCTTATAAAGCATAAACCTGATTTTTGGGCACCACCTTTACTGGATGTTTTTAACAGTCTTGCTCATTCTCCATACCAAATCCATGGCCCTGTGAACTGACCATTACATATGCACTTGCAGTAGCTTTTGAGGTGTGAAGAAGGTTTTGATTGGCACAATAAAAGCAGGGTTTTCAATTATTTATATGTGATGCTTAAACATTGTCGAGTTTTTTATGGCAATTGAATATGACTTGAACATGGCATTCTTTCATGTTGTTGCTTAAGTTTGTACAGTCTTTTCTGTCGATTCATTTGTAGGTGAGGCGGAGGGTTTGAAAGATACTCTGCTACGAGGCAGCAGAGTATCCCAAGGGAGTTGGCGGTGGAACATTAGTGTCTTGTTGCAAAAAGCCCATTTATGGTTTTTGAGGTTCATGTGAAGATCTGTTGTATTCTGAACATAAGGCGTCATTACAGTGAAGGCCAGACTACCAACAACAGCCTGTCGGTGGCAGTCCAACTGCCGATAGCACTTCGGCCTGACAGCCGTAATACAATATGTGGCGGTCAGCCCACAGTGCTTGGAGGCAAGACAGCCGCCTCCAACAGGATCTAAGATCATGGCGGGACGGCAGTCAGAGTTGCCTCTGACCATGACTGCAGTGCCAAGTCAGGCATCGCCATCCAGATTTGGATATTCCTTTCTGACAGCCTTTACAGTGCGGGAACATCACCAAGTAATGGCTGTTGGAAAGGGATATTGAGGGGCTCAAATAGGACCCCCGTTACTCGAAGACCACTGTTAAGTGGCCCATTGGGCACATGTGGTGCCCCCATACACCTCCATGCACCATGTGCCATGCACCACATGGTGCATGGCACATGGTGCAATGAGGTGCAGGAAGTGCTCATTTACACACCAGCTTGTGCTGCAACCCTTTTCCTGGGCTCAGCAGCTGCCGTATAAATGAGCTCTTTACGACCACCAGCCCAGAATTTGCATCATAATTGGGCGGTCGGACCGCTGCCTGCTTGACCAATGTGATAGTGGGCGGCGGTTGATCGCCCACTGTAGAAATGAGGGCCTAAATGTTGAGGTTGAGAGCTTAATTCTGATTTGATAAAGAGCACTTCTACTTTGACAAACTCTAAAACTGTGATAAAAGGAGACACACAGTGGCCGTCCATTTACTTACTTTGCCATCAACCTCTAGAAAAATATCCCTGTAAGTGCCCGAGACTGACTGTAATGTTTGTTTGTTTGTAGCTTTATTTCGATTTCAATTGATATCTTAAAAGCATTACATAGACATTAAAACAGTTAAAAAAGTAAACAGTACAAAATACATAGCTCTATGGAACACTAGGCATTTGACTCAATAAAACAGTACAGCAATATAGGGTGGGCTCAGACAAGATAAGAAAGTCTGTTAAGTCTAATGCGCCATGCCCAGCCTAAAAATTTAGCCATTGCAATAGCGAACAGGGGACGAGGGTCCATTTTAAGAATTCCTAAGGCCTCCCGATGTGACCTAGTCCCAAGTGCTCTACAGAGTGGCTTCAGCCACCTGCTACGGGGTGCTGCATAGGCCACACATTCAAACAGCAGATGGGGAACAGTCTCTAATCTGTGTGAACAGCAAGGGCAATCGGGCGAAGTCTGGGCCGGAACCTTCCAGTTAGCAGTCACAGTTCCCACTGGAAGCACACCTACCCTGAATTTAGCCACTGAATCTTCACCCAGCCAGGCGATGCAAGTATCTCTTTTAAGCCATCTGCATAGCTAGACAATTCAGGGACTTTCCAGATATGGGCCCATAGGAGGAGCGGACGCAACCTCGCTTGATCACTAATAGAACAAATGCCCATATCTAGTAAGAGGGGGATAGTTGGAGTATTATAAGGAAGGGCCATTAAATCTTTAAGGAATTTGTTTTCGGAGCGGGCCAGGTGGTCAACATTCTGCACACCCCATAATTCTGCACCATATAGAGCTGCACTTACACCCCGAGCCCTGTAAATATCCAGTGCCGGTGCGATTGGTTTCTGAGAGGAGCCACGGTGTTTCTTGAGAAGGGCACCTGTCACTCTCTTATGGGACAGCAACATCTTTCGGAGATGGGATTTCCAACTCATGGAGTCGCAGATGCGGATGCCGAGATAGTCAAACTCCCTAACCCTCTCCAGTGGGACTAGATCAAGTGTAGGTGGTTTGACTAATTTCCTTGGGGGATTTAAAACCAGGAACTTTGTCTTCCCCTTGTTTATGACCAGGCCTCTTGAGTCACAGAAGGTTTTAAAGCTGTTTAATAGACTCTGTAGGCCCACTGATGTCTTAGAGATCAGGAGAGTGTCATCTGCAAATAAGAGGGTGGGTGTTTTCTTTCCTGCCAGGGAGGGGGCATCCGCTGGATTTTGTAGCAGATGCTCCCACCACTCCGTTGATATATAACGAGAACAGTGTGGGGGCCAACACACAACCCTGGCGGACACCTCTATTTACAGGGATACGTGATGTCTTTTGTCCATGGGCTCCCCACCTGATCTGGGCAAAGTTGTCTGCGTGGAATTTTATCAGCATGTCTAGCAGGTAAGGGGGGATACCCAATGTATCGAGAACACTCCAAAGCTGCTCTCGTGGGACCAGGTCAAAGGCAGTCCTGAGATCTATAAATGCCAAGTATAGGCTGCCTTTGCCCAGTACAACCACTTTCCAGTAGAGCATCAGCAAGCGGAGTGCTTGCTCGATTGTCCCCGTACCAGTTCTAAAACCTGCTTGGAAGTCTGACAAAATATTGTTCTCTTCAATCCACTGCGTGACTCTTCCTAAGACAACCTTGCCTGCCACCTTCTGGGAACTATCGAGGAGGCTTATGGGGCGATAATTAGCAGGGTCGTCCCTGTCTCCTTTCTTAAAGACAGGGACGACCTCAGCTCCCCTCCAAGAATCCGGTAAGGCCGCACCAACCAAACCAGCATTCATAACGGAAGCAATAAGTCTCCCCCACTCGGCCAGGTTAACATGGAGTAAATCCCCTGGAAGGCCATCCGGGCCCGCTGCTTTATTTGGGACCTGGCGCTTAATCGCCCATTCTACTTCTTTACATGTGAATTGGGAATCCTCATTGGGCTCCGATTTACCCAGGGCGTACTGACCCACCTCATTCGGGACATAGGGCTCGCTCACTGCATAAAGCTTAGAAAAGTGATCGAGCCAGGCTCCCTCAGTTATATTACACGTTATGAGCGAGTCCGTAGGTTTGTAATTTTTTCTTATTACGTCCCAAAAGCATTTAGAATCTTTCCTAAGGCTGGCTGCCAGTAAATCCTGCCAGAACTGGTTCTCGTGTTCAGCCTTAGCCTTTGCCAAGGTCTTTCTATAGTGGCGCCTAGCACAACTAATCTGAGCCCCGTCCTTCGCTTTTACCACCCTGATCAATTCTTTTTTGGCGACACTACAGTCGTGCGAATACCAACCCGTATTACGCGTTGGTCTACCATTCGTGCTGCGCCTTGAGCCTGAGGGGTGAGCCACAAAAAGTTCTCCCAGTGCGATAGTCGCTTCAAAAAATAAATTAGGAACCACAAGGTCACAATCAATGGGTCCTAGTGAGTCTAACCGCGTTGCGATGTTGGTCATTATAGATTTGGTCTCCCAGATCTTGGCATCATTTGCCACAAAGGTGTTCCATTTTAACTGTCTGGCACAGTTAGAGGGGATTACTTCGTTAGTTGTTTTCCAGACGTGAGAAGTTAGGGCAGATGGAGCACCCTCCATGAGGGAAGACAGGGACAAGAGTAGAGGATTATGGTCACTGACGGGGGACTGCATAACTTCCATATCGGTTAGGTGTGCCCAGAGTCTATAGTTAAACAGTATGAAGTCAATTTGCGATGAATGACCCACTCTATTGTACGTATGAGCTCCTAGCTGGTCTGACTTAGTTCTACCATTGGTGGCCATAAGGCCATGTTCCAGGCAGAGTACATTGAGGTCAATAGCATTTTGGGACCAGCTTCTGATAGGGGCCAGCGAGAGGGATGGAATACCTCTTCTGGCATCATCCTCCCAAGTGCCCAATATATCTTCGGTAGCCAGAGGTTCAAATGTGCAGTTAAAATCCCCTGCAAGTATCACTAAGGCATCAGGCGCACAGGAACTAAGGCCCTCCTCAATACCCATAGTGG
Source organism: Lissotriton helveticus (assembly GCF_964261635.1). Classification (NCBI taxonomy): domain Eukaryota; kingdom Metazoa; phylum Chordata; class Amphibia; order Caudata; family Salamandridae; genus Lissotriton; species Lissotriton helveticus. The sequence goes on from NC_136067.1 coordinate 657,933,220, forward strand.
ACAGTGTTGATTTTCCACCCTTTGCCCCCCTAACATAGATGTTAAAAACTTCGAGGCTACTCCCCCCCTGTGGCATTCTAACAGAAATTCTCTGTAGATCCGGTGACTCCTTAACCATGTGTTTAATAGTGAGGTCTAGCGAGATATTTGCCCAAATGAGAAGACCGCCAGAAGGACGGCCTTTCCCTGCTTGCGATTGTGTTGCAGAAACAAAATAAGTGGTAAACCCCACCTTATAACATGGTTCCAGACACCAGGTTTCCTGGAATAGGCACAACCCGAATTGTTCAATAAAGAGATTCCAACCGGGTATGTCTATATTCCGGGCAAGGCCTGCTATATTCCAGCTGAGTACCTTGAAACCCTCCCTTGGAACCCTATTTAGGCCATACACCTGGTCATTTATGGGGTTGACCAAAACAATACTAGGAGTAGTGATAGGAACAGCAGTGGAGGAATCAGCCGTAGTTGTTACAACAGTCTCCGTTACCGGCTCTGCTGCCGAGGAACAGAATAGCTCTCCCCCCTCGGTCAACAGCGGTGATGGAATACAACTGTTGGCCAGTTCGGGTGGAGAAGGTTCTAGGGGAAGGGATCCCTCTAACTGTGGGCAGCCTGTTGCAGGCAACTCCCCGGGAAGGGGATTACACTTGACGTTGTCGTAAGAAAGGACTACCTGACTTGATTTGTTGCTGGTAAGGCGCTCAAGGATTGTGTCCTCTGATCGGAATTCGGGTGGTCTATCCTCTGTGGACAAAACCCTATTTTCCGGTGCATTGTGGTTGTGGTGAATACATCGAAAATGCGCAGCAGTAAAATACTGGAGAGGTAGGGACAAGTCCTCATGAAAAACTGTGCAAGGCGCATTATTAATGAGTCAATCGATATCTTCAAGGCAACCGAATCTATTGTAGGTAGGTGCCCCATCCCACCTCCCTTGTGTACCCTGCCAACAGTCTACTGCATCATCCCATGCATGTCTTCTAGACAATGGCCAATTCCCCCCATTTTTGGGGCGTAAAGGCGGGGGATAGAAATACGTTAAGGATCTTGCTACTATGGTCGAATTCCCTCCATGATCATTCCATGTGCATATGTGGTGTGCTGTATAGGGGTCGTCAAAGGAAACAATTATACAGTCACCTGGAATTGATTTGAAAGAGGTGCCTACCCATGGTACCCTCCGTACCATGAGAATTTTACTTCTCAGGTGAGCGGGTAACGGCCTATTTTCATTAAGCCAGTGTGTTACCTTATTTCTTAGTGACCCATAGTCTTCCTGCTGATGGTATGCAATTTCTGGGACGCCTGTCAGCACCACCACATAAGGTCTAACATCTGGGGGGAGCTCGACATAACCCCCACGATGCTTTTCCTTATGGTTTGCCCCCTGCATCTTTGGATAGTAGGACTTTTGTTGTTTTGCCCTTGTAGGTGGTATGGCCTTTGTGGCTGGAACAAGTTGGGCAGGTGGTTGCTTGGGTGACTCCTTTATGCCATTAGTATTATTACTTATGGTTGCCTTAGAGCGGGGTTTAGGGATGGGTTTGGTTACAGGAACCAAGGGTATATGGACTGTGGATGGTAATATGGGGTGGACTGGGTCAGGTATACTGCTCGATTTGTGATCAGTTATAGTAAGAGTAGCTAAATTTAAAATGCTTTTTTCTGTCTCAAGCAGTTGGTTTTCTATACACGTAAGCCTGACTTCCAGAGGTGCTAGAAGTTTCTTTAGCGTTTCCCAGACAATCGTTAAGAATTCCACATCTCTCCCCCCTATCACACACACAGGGACCCCTTCGTTCTCACCATCAATTACTAGATCCTGCACCCCCTCTGAACCCATCCGACTAGTTTCTACATTGGTTGTACTGTTGGGGGCCACAGGTGGTAGGGATTGGGGAGGAAAGTGGGAGAATATAGTGGGCACCCCTCCTACAATAGGGTTAACACTTGTGAAAATCTGGGCCTTTGCAACCTTCGCCTTCTTCCTAGAAAAGGCAGATGTAGTTTGGCGCTTACATTTCGAAACAGCAACCTCTTTAGGTGGGGAAGGATTCTTACCTCCCTCTCCCTTGGGATCAGAAGTTATGTCAATAAAGGATCCCTTTACCGGCTCCAACACTCCCAAGGTGGGCGAGCGTTTGAGGAACGGAGAAAGTGGTGGCCCCCCCATCTGAGCAGGAGGTGGAGAAACCGGGATCTGATGGACAACTGCCTGCGTCAGGGCGGGAGCAATACCTGTCCTACGATCGGGAGTTTTAGCTAATGCAAGGTGGCCTAGGGATGACTTCCTCGCTATGGACCACTCCAGCGATATTCTTCTGGCTGCATCAAGGTCCATAGAGACTCTTTGCTGCATTTTATTGATTTATACATCAATGGCAGTGTTAGTTCTAGTGATGAAATCATCAAGAGTCCCGTTCATCTTCCTCCCTTTGGCTGCCCTGTTTCTAACCTCGCGCACAGACATTATGTCTATACATAAAAATCAACAGGAATTAGTAGGAAACAAAAGGCAAAAGTTTAAGGGACAAAAAAATAAAAATAAAATAAAAATAGAGCCAAGGGGAGAGGCCCGGTCCGGTCTCCTCCGTTCTCTAACGGCCTCAAACGGCCCGCCCTTTGCCCAGGCTTAGCCCCGGGCTTACGTCCCGCGCACGTCCCGCGCAGCGGAGATGACGTGCGCTGTTTATAGGGGAAGTGATAAAGGTGGGCGTGTCCGAGCAGGGAGAGCTGCCCAGGTGACTCGGGCGGGACAACAACAGCAGGGACTCCTGGGAAACTGAGTCCAGTTGTCTACACGCTCGCAGCCCTGCTCACACTTGCGCCCAGAACAAGCTTAAGTAACTCTTCCACCCACTGGAGTCCAGCGCCTCGAAGCGGGACCCGCAAAGCGGGTCCGGCGAGAGGTAGCGCTATCAGGGTGAGAAAAGGGCACTCAGGGTTCCACAGCGCCGATGCGCTACAACAGCGTCCAAGGTCCAGTCACAGGAAAAAAGGATGGACAAATCCCACGATGCAGGCAAGTCCGGTGGTTTTGGCCAAGAGGAGGTGGGCGTGTCCGAGCAGGGAGAGCTGCCCAGGTGACTCGGGCGGGACAACAACAGCAGGGACTCCTGGGAAACTGAGTCCAGTTGTCTACACGCTCGCAGCCCTGCTCACACTTGTGCCCAGAACAAGCTTAAGTAACTCTTCCACCCACTGGAGTCCAGCGCCTCGAAGCGGGACCCGCAAAGCGGGTCCGGCGAGAGGTAGCGCTATCAGGGTGAGAAAAGGGCACTCAGGGTTCCACAGCGCCGATGCGCTACAACAGCGTCCAAGGTCCAGTCACAGGAAAAAAGGAAGGACAAATCCCACGATGCAGGCAAGTCCGGTGGTTTTGGCCAAGAGGAGGTGGGCGTGTCCGAGCAGGGAGAGCTGCCCAGGTGACTCGGGCGGGACAACAACAGCAGGGACTCCTGGGAAACTGAGTCCAGTTGTCTACACGCTCGCAGCCCTGCTCACACTTGCGCCCAGAACAAGCTTAAGTAACTCTTCCACCCACTGGAGTCCAGCGCCTCGAAGCGGGACCCGCGAAGCGGGTCCGGCGAGAGGTAGCGCTATCAGGGTGAGAAAAGGGCGCTCAGGGTTCCACAGCGCCGATGCGCTACAACAGCGTCCAAGGTCCAGTCACAGGAAAAAAAGAAGGACAAATCCCATGATGCAGGCAAGTCCGGTGGTTTTGGCCAAGAGGAGGTGGGCGTGTCCGAGCAGGGAGAGCTGCCCAGGTGACTTGGGCGGGACAACAACAGCAGGGACTCCTGGGAAACTGAGTCCAGTTGTCTACACGCTCGCAGCCCTGCTCACACTTGCGCCCAGATCAAGCTTAAGTAACTCTTCCACCCACTGGAGTCCAGCGCCTCGAAGCGAGACCCGCGAAGCGGGTCCGGCGAGAGGTAGCGCTATCAGGGTGAGAAAAGGGCACTCAGGGTTCCACAGCGCCGATGCGCTACAACAGCGTCCAAGGTCCAGTCACAGGAAAAAAGGAAGGACAAATCCCACGATGCAGGCAAGTCCGGTGGTTTTGGCCAAGAGGAGGTGGGCGTGTCCGAGCAGGGAGAGCTGCCCAGGTGACTCGGGCGGGACAACAACAGCAGGGACTCCCGGGAAACTGAGTCCAGTTGTCTACACGCTCGCAGCCCTGCTCACACTTGCGCCCAGATCAAGCTTAAGTAACTCTTCCACCCACTGGAGTCCATAGCCTCGAAGCGAGACCCGCGAAGCGGGTCCGACGAGAGGTAGCGCTATCAGGGTGAGAAAAGGGCACTCAGGGTTCCACAGCGCCGATGCGCTACAACAGCGTCCAAGGTCCAGTCACAGGAAAAAAGGAAGGACAAATCCCACAATGCAGGCAAGTCCGGTGGTTTTGGGCAAGAGGAGGTGGGCGTGTCCGAGCAGGGAGAGCTGCCCAGGTGACTCGGGCGGGACAACAACAGCAGGGACTCCTGGGAAACTGAGTCCAGTTGTCTACACGCTCGCAGCCCTGCTCACACTTGCGCCCAGAACAAGCTTAAGTAACTCTTCCACCCACTGGAGTCCAGCGCCTCGAAGCGGGACCCGCGAAGCGGGTCCGGCGAGAGGTAGCGCTATCAGGGTGAGAAAAGGGCACTCAGGGTTCCACAGCGCCAATGCGCTACAACAGCGTCCAAGGTCCAGTCACAGGAAAAAAGGATGGACAAATCCCACGATGCAGGCAAGTCCGGTGGTTTTGGCCAAGAGGAGGTGGGCGTGTCCGAGCAGGGAGAGCTGCCCAGGTGACTCGGGCGGGACAACAACAGCAGGGACTCCTGGGAAACTGAGTCCAGTTGTCTACACGCTCGCAGCCCTGCTCACACTTGCGCCCAGAACAAGCTTAAGTAACTCTTCCACCCACTGGAGTCCAGCGCCTCGAAGCGGGACCCGCGAAGCGGGTCCGGCGAGAGGTAGCGCTATCAGGGTGAGAAAAGGGCGCTCAGGGTTCCACAGCGCCGATGCGCTACAACAGCGTCCAAGGTCCAGTCACAGGAAAAAAGGAAGGACAAATCCCATGATGCAGGCAAGTCCGGTGGTTTTGGCCAAGAGGAGGTGGGCGTGTCCGAGCAGGGAGAGCTGCCCAGGTGACTTGGGCGGGACAACAACAGCAGGGACTCCTGGGAAACTGAGTCCAGTTGTCTACACGCTCGCAGCCCTGCTCACACTTGCGCCCAGATCAAGCTTAAGTAACTCTTCCACCCACTGGAGTCCAGCGCCTCGAAGCGAGACCCGCGAAGCGGGTCCGGCGAGAGGTAGCGCTATCAGGGTGAGAAAAGGGCTCTCAGGGTTCCACAGCGCCGATGCGCTACAACAGCGTCCAAGGTCCAGTCACAGGAAAAAAGGAAGGACAAATCCCACGATGCAGGCAAGTCCGGTGGTTTTGGCCAAGAGGAGGTGGGCGTGTCCGAGCAGGGAGAGCTGCCCAGGTGACTCGGGCGGGACAACAACAGCAGGGACTCCCGGGAAACTGAGTCCAGTTGTCTACACGCTCGCAGCCCTGCTCACACTTGCGCCCAGATCAAGCTTAAGTAACTCTTCCACCCACTGGAGTCCATAGCCTCGAAGCGAGACCCGCGAAGCGGGTCCGGCGAGAGGTAGCGCTATCAGGGTGAGAAAAGGGCACTCAGGGTTCCACAGCGCCGATGCGCTACAACAGCGTCCAAGGTCCAGTCACAGGAAAAAAGGAAGGACAAATCCCACAATGCAGGCAAGTCCGGTGGTTTTGGGCAAGAGGAGGTGGGCGTGTCCGAGCAGGGAGAGCTGCCCAGGTGACTCGGGCGGGACAACAACAGCAGGGACTCCTGGGAAACTGAGTCCAGTTGTCTACACGCTCGCAGCCCTGCTCACACTTGCGCCCAGAACAAGCTTAAGTAACTCTTCCACCCACTGGAGTCCAGCGCCTCGAAGCGGGACCCGCGAAGCGGGTCCGGCGAGAGGTAGCGCTATCAGGGTGAGAAAAGGGCACTCAGGGTTCCACAGCGCCAATGCGCTACAACAGCGTCCAAGGTCCAGTCACAGGAAAAAAGGAAGGACAAATCCCACGATGCAGGCAAGTCCGGTGGTTTTGGCCAAGAGGAGGTGGGCGTGTCCGAGCAGGGAGAGCTGCCCAGGTGACTCGGGCGGGACAACAACAGCAGGGACTCCTGGGAAACTGAGTCCAGTTGTCTACACGCTCGCAGCCCTGCTCACACTTGCGCCCAGAACAAGCTTAAGTAACTCTTCCACCCACTGGAGTCCAGCGCCTCGAAGCGGGACCCGCGAAGCGGGTCCGGCAAGAGGTAGCGCTATCAGGGTGAGAAAAGGGCACTCAGGGTTCCACAGCGCCGATGCGCTACAACAGCGTCCAAGGTCCAGTCACAGGAAAAAAGGAAGGACAAATCCCCTGACTGTAATAAACCAACTGCATTACTAAAGCTCCCAATTAAATGAATAAAGAAAAAACTGTGTGACAAAGAAAGGGCAAACAGCAGACCAATGTCAAGCACATCCAGTCAATATGTACAATAAATTCAGATGGTGGTGCAATCACTTCCCACACCTGCCGCCAGAGGGGTCAGTAGTAGCTAGATTCACTAGAGGAAACCGAAGGTGCACTCGTTGCGAAGTCAATACACGTACGTCGAGGTCAGTTCCAAAATGACTTCTTTTAATTCAATCAATCTTTTAAAACTGGCACACAGCCAACCCATTTGATTCCCGATTTTTGCCAGAGGGAACTTCGTCAGGGCTAATATAGGATCAGCTGGCTGGGTGCCAGTTTTAAAAGATTGATTTAATAAAAAGAAGTCATTTTGGAACTGACCTCGACGTACGTGAAAAAACTATGTGTAAATGGTTACATCGGTATGATAGCATTAGAGTGCATTAAATTGGGTGTAAGCTTTTATTCCCAGAATTATAATATAAAGGGCTGCCTTTATGAAGAATAAGACAATACATCTATGTTACATAGTCTAGGCCATATCACTAAGCAACTCTCTAGAAGACTATAAACAATTCAGGACTCCGCATTTAGCCTCATCCTCAACCTCCCACACAGAACTCACATCATCCCACACCTCAGTAAGCTCCACTGGCTCCCGATACACAAACATGCTTATTTCAAACTCATCCCATACACCTTCAATGCACTACACAACCTAGGTCTCACCCACCTGAACAGTTGCATCTCCTTCCACTGACCACCCAGACACCTCCACTCCAGAGGACTCCTACCGGCACACATCCCAGGCATACACAGAACCAAATCAGGAGGAAAGGTGTTCTCTTGCATCGCTCCTGAAGCATAGAATAGTCTCCCACTCCACATCAGAACTTCCTCCTCTATTCTTGCATTTCACAAGAAGCTGAAGACCTGGCTTTTCAATTAACAAACCTACCATAGGCATGGCTAGACACACACACCTGCTCAGAGCCAGGATACTTTCATGGGTGATGGTGTGCTTTACAAATCCATGTAACATACCATAACATATAAGTACTTCTAGAGGTATATATGGGGTGATATGCTGGATGTAATAAATACCTTTAAACTGCCTTTATATCATATAGACCATAGAATTAACTGTAGAATTTACACACTTCAGGACACCGGACAATGTCTAACTTACATTCAAAATGGGCCCAGTGATGACATGCATCGCTGTTCATCTGTAATAGGTTGGTTGATGAAGGTATACACCCCAAAGCCAGTGCACTGCAATCCAATTTGCCAATTATCATCTAATCAAAAACCACAACTGACAAAAAGGGAGTACTTCCACCTGGGGCTGTGGTGCTGACATGGAGTCACTGTGCACCTATGTGCTTCCCCATCTGTGCTGCACCTGTTGCTCTTTTCAGGTTTCCCATATTATCATTCAAATCAGTCTTCTTCCCAGAAGCGAACTCCAATGAGAGCACCTTGGCTAATGTGCAATAAAAAGCTTACATTGATGCATGCTGATACCGTGGATGCTGCTTCTCTTCATGAATCTGCCTGCACACTTAACTATGAGGTTGATGATCACTCTGGTTGGTAAGAGGAGTGATTGCCATCAGTTCATCACGCAAGAAGCATCTACTATATTTTATGTTCTCTCTTTATCAAAAGGACAATGTTACATGTGTTGCCACAAATTGCAACTCTGCTGCACTTACTTTCCAAATCAGTTGCATTCAACTTTTGCCTACAGACGAGGAGGTTTCCCTAGCAGAGCATGTGCTAGGCAAAAACCTGAAGGACATTAAGGAGAGTACCACAGTGGAGGAGGTCTCATTTTATAGCACTCACCTATGAAAAAATGCCTGAAGCTAAGGAATAGGGCTTCACAGGATCCATGATTCTGGCCATATGCCACCCGACAACTGTGATCCAATATCAGAATAGCATTGTTTGGGCCAAACAATAACAAAGTTAACAATATGACCAGGAAGAAAAAAACATGTCAGTCATTACTTATTCTTCTAATGAAAATATATATATTTGATACATCCTATGGAAAACAGACCCCACCATATAAAAGAGGTCTTTGTTTAAAAATACTTTTAATTTCCTCTTTATGGTCTACACAAAATACCGTTAAGTGCATTAAGACGAAATATGTTGTTGATGTCATCCATAAGAGTGAAAGAGGAGTAACAAATTTACACGAATCTAGTATGCATGAGTCAGCTTTGTAACTATGCCCAACTCTCACTTCCACTGCAGCTCCTTTTCAGCCCTGGCAGTACAAGCCACGTGGGAATTTTGTGTGCCATGAAATGGCCACAGGAAGAATGCATTTCTACTTTGCAGACTACTTTGTCTCACTTGTGCACTGCGTCACGGCCCAAATTGTGAAATGTAAAATGGAGCCCTGAGGAGAGTGAGGAGGCAGAATGATTTTCCTGAGAATGATAGGTGGACACCGTGAGCTAAGGGTCAAGCATCAATGAGTAGTCATAAGGTCTGGTTACTGCCTAGCAGATACAAGAAGAAAATAGTTTGAGATCAAGTTTCAGTCAAAGTGAGAGAGTTTAGTGCAAGTGTAGAAAAATGCATAAAGTTAAATCTCACTGCAACTCAAATTGGTGATTTCACTAGCAGCATGCAGGCACTACTAAGATGTTATTAATAAATTAGACTAAAGTTAATGTTATATACAAATCTTCTTCATTTCACTATTTGCTAGCAACAAAAGGAAACAGTATGAGGTAAGCATGACTCCATACCTTCACTACATACCTTCTCAGCCTTCCACCCTCTACTTCTTTATGAACTGAAGTCGGTTGAAAGAGAGAATTCTTGCACAGTAGACCTTATCGCTACACTTAAACATCACGGGGCAGATTTACAAGCCCTTAGCTCCACTTTTGCATCACTTTTCCCATGTTAAAATTGACACAAAAGTGGAGCTAGGGGCTTGTAAATATGCTCCCACATTTCTATACTGTCTACACCCTCAATGAAAAAAAAAAGTACAAGATACTTCTTTGTGTGTTCCTGCAAAAAAACATAAAGATGTTGTAATTGATAAGTATGAAAGTTGTGTAAGGCTGCCCCTTCTACATTTATTTCTTTAAATCGTATTGCATATTTTCTTTTTACTTCGGTGTCTCTTGGCTGGAATACAATATTCTCTAGCTTCCTTCATTCCCTGCCTTAACCCCCTCGGGATTTATTCATTCCTGCTCTCAAACCTTTCTGCGCACTACTTTATGATAAATAATCTAGAAAATCCTTTCTAAAACAGCACGTCAATCCTCCACTTATCATAAGACTTAGACTTTGTAGATGGGAAGAAGAAAAACAATCACACCTTACAAATTCTTCTTAACAGCACCATGGCAGATTTTTCCCTACTCAAACAACGTTTCTATCCCCCCTCAAATACTCCTCTTGTTTTTTCATTTTCTAAAATCGATACACTTTGTATTTCTCCATTTCCTAGATGTTTTCACTGTGTTTTAGTTCCTTTTTCCTCTAGTGTTCTCTCTTTCTGTCTTAACCCTTATTCTTATGTTGTCTTTCTTACTCCCCTTAAAAGGACCAGACACTTTTCGGCACCAAACATCATCATCCCATAATGCTTTTATTTATCTACTTTTTTGTACCTTATTGTTTGATCTTCCTGCACTAATGACATTGTTCCTGAAACACACTATTATATTTCAACTGAACAATAAACCTGCATCTGGTTCCTTCACCTTTTAGGTTTCGCCTGAGCTAGCGCATGCGCTACTCTGGCAAGACTTTTAGTAAGTGGGCTTTTAAAAAGCCGACCACAGCTTTTTGTGTGGCCTAGAGCGTGTGGTTACGTGCACAGTTACGAGCACAGGTGCCGTCTGGCTTTCCGGTCTCATCATGGCACCCTTACACTCGTGGGACGCTGCAGCTGCTTTCACTTTTGCTGCTGCGTGCGAGCACCACTCCAGTGCTTTTTTTAAAATGTCCTTTTAGAGCGCATGCATGCACACAACTCCTGGGCTTGTCTTCCATGCCCTCACTTGTCAGCCAGGCTCGCAAGCACAAGGCTGCCATTTCCGAAGGACTTTGTGTGCCGAGTCCACTTGCGTTATCTTTAAATAGAATGACAATTATTCTTTGACGGAATACATGAATGTTGATGAGGCGCACGCCCCTTGCCCTGGGACGGGACGCTCTTGAGAATGAAGAGTTATTGCCTGGCCCAGGGGGGGTTCTCCCCTCATGTTGAGCATTAAGCATGGCATATTATCTCGGGTGCACTTTTATTTACAGTTAATATTGCACCTTTTAGCTTCGATGGGCAGCAGCTTGTGTTTATTCTAGCAGAAGGACCTCGAATGGGCACTATAGAGAGCAGTAAGGTTGTTGCGGAATCCAAAATAAGGTGCAAAGCAGGGATTACAAAAACTCTGTTGTTTGGTTCCTATAGTCAGGCAGACTGTTTCTCTCTCGCTCTCTCACTGTTACCCATTTCCCACTTTCTCATTTCTCTCCCTCACACGCACATCTCTCTTTCAGCAGGCTGGTTGTTTCTCGCTCACTCACTCCTTCCATCTCTCTCACTTCTTTTTCTCACTTCTCTCTCTCACATACACATCTCTCTTTCAGCCGGCTGGTCGTTTCTTGCTCATTCTCTCCTTCCCATCTCTCTCACTTCTTTTTCTCACTTGTGTCTCTCTTCTCCCCTATACCTCCTCTATCGCCTTTTTCTGTCTTTCTCCTTTCTTCCTTCCCCCTGATACTTATCCTCTCTTTCATTAGTCTGTATCTCTCGCACTTAGGTCTATGTGTCTCTAACACACTCCCATGTTTCCCTTTCTTTTTCTGCCCACTCTGCTTGATTCACTTCTCTTTTTCTCTCTCTGATTGGATTCTTACCCCCTTGATTCTTTCTCCCATTCTCTTTATCTAGACTCTCTCTCATCCTCAGTTTCCTCTTTCTGTGTCCCATGCACTCTTTCGTTGTCACCCCTCAATCTCTCAACATATGTGTGTTCCGCTCTCTCTCTCCCCGCATCTTTTGCTCTCAACTCTCTCGCACACACACCATAATTATCTTTCTTTTTCCTGTGACCCTCGCTTCTTCTCCTGGGTCCTTTCTGTGCCTCTCTGTCAATTACTATTACTATTTCTCCATTCCGTTGGCACCCACACTGTCTCTTCACCTCTCTCTGTCTCTCCTGTACCGCTCTCATTGACCTACTCACTCTCGTCTCTATTGCTCTCCCACCCAAAACAGTCCTCTTCCACTCACTCCCTCGCTTTCCTGCCCTCACCCCCTTCTTACCGCTCAATGTTGCGTGGTCAAGATAGATCAGCCGAACATTAAAATAATTCTATAATAATCTGTAAAAATAAAAAATTACTAGAAAAGTGAAACACAAACAAACTCAAACGTAAAAATAAAAAACCATACGCGTGGTTTACTTCTTTTCATCTTTGAAGTTTTAGCCGTTAATTGTGATTCTATAATTGGGGGCCCACCGTTTCACTCGCAGTAAGAAATTGTCCACCGATGCCTCAATGCTGCCCTTTTTCAACATATTAAAGCCAGGGTTTGATATTACTTAATCTAGCGGTGATAGCTTTGAGGACAGCCTAAGACATACGGAGCGGTTCTGACACAGGCTATTGAGGCGCCCTTACCTGATCAAAGTGGGCAGCGTGTAGGGCTTCCAAGTCCGGTTTTCTATCAGCGCCGACCGTAGTTTAACGCCGTGGAAGGTACAAAAATAAGCAAAATAACCAAAAGCCGTTATTTTCCCCATTGCCTGTACATACTTTAAACAGCAAACATGAGTAGAAAGCACTTTTTTTGAAGTGTTTGAGGGAGCTGCGATAGTTCCAGGCTAATAATTAAAGAAAACAGAGACAGTAAAGTGATGCTATTAATGAATATATCCGATTTTGTTTAAAGTCACATTTAGGGGCCCATTAGGATTACGGGTGGATCGCCACCACCTGCATGGCGGTGGCGATCTGCCCGTGATCTGACCCTGCCCGCCACCCATTTCCCCCACCATATTACTATGCGGGGGGACCGCAGCGGACAGGACTGGGCGGAAAAGTGTTTCATATGGTGGCGGTGTCTGTTAGACACCGCCAGCCATATTACCATGGGTGGGGAAAGGTGCCTTTCCGTGGTGGCATTGCTGCCACAGAAAGGCATGTGGGAATAGACTGGGGTGGCCCGTTGCGGGCCCCCAGGTACTCCGGGGGGGTGGTGGTGCACATAGAGGATACCTATGGCACCCCCCTGCAGTTCCATGCACAACTTGGCAGGCACCACGCGGTGCCTGCCATGTTGTGCATGGAAGTGCACAACATGCCTTCCTGGCATTGTGGCGGGCGGTGCTGAGTTCATTGCCCGCAACAATGACAGGAATGCAGGATGTGCCCGCTACTGTGGCAGGCGCATCCTAATTGACCACATGGGACCCCCGCCCTTATGGTGGGCAGTCCCAGTTTCCTAAAAGGGTGGCGGGCGGACAAAGTCCGCCCGCCAGTATCATGCCCCTTAGTATCATGCCCTGTCCTTTCACAGACTCTTAACATGACAACACCTAACCGGTATATTTCCCTTGGGAAGGTGACAACCCTGGCAGTGTGGCATGTGTCAGGCGCAGGAGAGAGGTCTTAGGTTTCTGAAGTTAACAATGGAACTCATTTAAATGACTTCAAGAGGTATGGCCTTAAGGTTAAGTGTGGATTTCTGCAGCAGGCGCCATAGCCCACTGAGCTACAAACATTTGCAATGCAATAGGTCTTGCACTTACGCAACTTTCAGCTTTGGACATTGCAAATAACAATGCCTTTTATTTTTATTTTCGTTTTTAAAACATGAATAAAAGGCATTGTCATTAACGATGCCAACAGCTTAAACTCAAGTAAATGAGAGACCTATTGAATTGCAAGCATTGGCATAGCCAATTGGTCTCGCCTTTGGGACCTTATATGTGATTAGCCATGCAACAGTTGATGTTGTTGCACCAAGGATATTGTGCTGGATAACTATACACTTATAAGGTCCCAAAGGCGAGACCTATTGGCTATGCAATGATTGTTCTTTAAATGTCTAGAAAGGGGTTTTCTATGGAATGCTTTCTTTTTTCTTGACTCAATCTTTCTTCCCCGTGTTTTTCGGTCTGAGTTCCTCCTTATTTATTCCATCCAAACTGCCCTTCTGTCAGTCTCTAACTTTCATGGCCCTGCTAGCTATTCAAATCTTTCTTGACATGTGTTGACCCTCCTTTTCTCGTTATCCAGCATCCTCTATTTGTTACTTTACCTCCTCACATTCATTTAGGTGTTTTCCACTGATCTGTCCTAAATCCTATGTTCTACTCAATTTATATCATTTATGAAGTCTCTCTTATGTCTTCTTTTAATCTCTCATTTAATGATAACAATTCACAAGTCTCGTTTTTTCATTTATGCTACAGTTCCATTACAAAATTGCCTCTTACCGCTCAGTAATACAATTGAGGCTGTCTCAGCACTTTCTTAATCATAATACAATTAAAATGAGGTACAATTCTTCTCTACTTCTTCAACCCATGCATGTCTGTATACATTTACCACCATCATTACCTTAAAAATCTCGCTCTCTTCCCCTGACCTTGGTATGATCTTTAACTTTTCTTGTTCTTTTTCCTTGGCTGTCTCTTCTGTCACCCAGACTTATCACTACCAATAGTATAATATTTTTATAATTAGCTAACTTTACAGTCCACTAGATTTCTTTAATTTATTTTCTGAAACTGTTTGTCTGATCTTGTTTGCTTTCTGTGATATGTCTTACATTTCCACTCTGCTGGCCATATATATACTTCTCTTATATACATGATGGTTTTCTTCTACTTTTCTGTTCCTCCTTTATCTCTTCGCCACTTGTATATATTCACCTTGTCTTACATAGTCTTTGCTGTTCTATCCAATTTCTTCTAGCTATTCCATATTCCTTGTTTAACCTGTCCCATTGCCAATGTTTTTTCCATACTGCCCCCAAACTTTGGATTACCATGCTGTGCAGTACTAAACTACTTATCGAGCCAAGCAGTCTACAAGCCGGGGTGGGAATTGAAACATTTATTATATCTGCCACCATGTGTTTAATAAAAATCTGATTTTCCCATACACTTTCACTTTCTCACAATTGAAGCACATGCTTGATGCATTTTATAGCGCTTAACCATCATTCAAATGGCATTTTGATGTACTTGAAGTTGCAATACTAAGCAGTGGATTATTTTGAACAGTTAGTAGACCTTAGGATGTATTCTAGAAAATACATCTGACAATACAGGATTTTGAGACATTGGACCCGCAGGGATAAATGGACACGAAAATGTAATTACTATTTGTGGCCCAACATTTCACCAATCTTGTCCATGTGGAGAAGGTTGGTGAAGATTTGAAAGGAGTCAAAAGATGATAAGCAACTAAAGATCTGAGCCTTGATGCATCCTCTTAAACACATCTCACCATATACAGTTTTAGAGGTCGAGTGGACTTTTGCATAAATAATCCAAAACTGATATTGAAAGAAGAATGGTATGTATGACAGGCAACTCTTTCGGATTTGCACCAAATTGTCACACCATGGAAGACATTGCCAAATGACAATAGTGATATCCCAGTGATTGGCATTCCTTAAGGAATTTTCGAATACAGGTTTAGACATGACAATCTTCCTATTGGCGTTAAATGTTTTGACTTAAACCTTCTCAAATAGTGGGTGACAATAAAGGCTTGTAGGGAATGATACTCACTCTATTGGCTCCAGAGAACTGCTGTGCAGAATGGGAGGAAAATCAGAGGATCTATCACTAGTTCAACAGGTCCCGAAACCTTTTTTTAAGAGACCAGGTTCAGGAACACTATAACAAGGGTAACTTGAAATCTCTGAACATTGACCAGGACTCATCATGACAGTGGGAACACAGATCCTCTTATCATGCTTATTTATTTGATTGTCTCAGTATTCACTCAGAACATGAACAAAATTGCCCTTCGATGGTCATCAGCTTTGCTGGATTTTGCCATATAATTTTTGGTTCTGCTTATTGTTCTTAGCACCAATTACATAGTTTAAGTACAATTTTTCTACCGTGTTTCACGTTCACAGGGCGATGTAAGTCCAGTGGATGATAGGAAACAATGATTCCTTCTCTTTTTTGAAAGTCATGCCATGGAAGGTCACTGGTAGGTACAGAATTTGTGCACCTTGTCCTGGATTTTGCACATGTAGTGCATCCCCCAAGATATTTTGCTAAAGTGCCTTCAACTGTAACATACCAAAGGCACACAGGCTAAGACATCCCCTCATTTGCATGGGACCACACTTGAATGAAAATGTGGGAAAGCCCTCTTACACTGCACACATTTTACCTCTGTATGTGCTAAATAGAATGTGCTGTAAAAAGGTTTGTCCCCTTTACTATGATTTAAGGTCTACCAGAGTGCAAAAACAGATGCTGTTCTCCAAAGACACTTTTGTTAATAAGGTCACAGACCTCTTAAAGTACCCTGGTACCCACTGAACTGCTACAAATTCATAACAATGTATCTGTGACTTTATTCATTATTGTTATCCTAAATATGGCTTCAAATTAGTATTACCATCAATAACACCCAGTGCTAACATTAAAATACAATGGACACCTTCCTGGTCATCTTCATTTCATAGAATATAACGATTTTGTTTTTTATTGTGTCATACATTTGTAGGAAATAAATAATACATATTTTTCAAACGGTATCAGAAAAAAAAGAAATTGTTTTAATATTATTTCCATTGCAGTCCATTCGAGTGAAAGTATAATGGATGTTAGATGATAACGGCAAGCAGTCTATTTAAAGTTAATGGAAGTTTTATTTGTATTTGAAAAGTACAGAAAAACGGAAGCAACGACATAGCTGCATTAAAAAAAATAGCATTTTTGATTAAAACAGCTGCTGATCATCTCCTCTCATAATGATGTAAGATAAAAGTCATGAAGCCAACCTGCTTTTCAGTAATAAATGTTGCTATCCGTTGCCACTTTTTTCTTTATTTGTTTTTATTAATCAATAATTTGGGAGGCCCAACAGTCCAGTCCTTGTGAAGTACATATCAAAATCACGTATCCACTGTAGAGGCAGCACGGATAACAATATTTTAGCGCCTAGAACTCGTCTCTTAGTACGATGAGCTTGGAACAGTAATACTTGCGCCTTTCAGTAGCTCGGAACTTCAATCTAATCTCAAAGGAACTCAACAGCTTTTAAAGATCTAATTAGCTTAATACATCCATGGGGTTTGGCTCAGCTCGAATATACCTTTTTATTGAAGTGATCATGTATTTCCAATAGAGCAACGTTTCAAACATATACATTAGGTGTGGCCAGCACAGGTAAGAGCGGTGGGGCGGGGAGCGTGCTTGGTGCTGGGGGAGTCCTGAGATGACGGGATCACTGTGCAAGGTAAGTGGGTTTATTACATTTTTATTTAATATTACCTATGCCGGTGTCTGTCGACTCCCCCCCCCCCCACTGCTCTACCCTGCCCCACGGCTCTCACCTGTGCCAACCGAGCCTGATATACATAAACAGAAAAATATAAAATAAGCACAGACACATAACAAGTCAATGATCAAGATATTTAATAGTAGAATTTTCAAGCACATTGAATTGATCACCATACTTTTGATGTAACTAGTTAACCATTCCCATCTAAATTTAGTAGTGCACAAGACAAACATAGTTTTTGCTTTTCAATGTTGATCTGCTGGTTTAAGGAGGCATAATTATCAATGAAATAAGAAGTTGTTCTATTAATCGTTGTAATACAATGCTAGT
This sequence comes from Lissotriton helveticus, assembly GCF_964261635.1. Taxonomy (NCBI): domain Eukaryota; kingdom Metazoa; phylum Chordata; class Amphibia; order Caudata; family Salamandridae; genus Lissotriton; species Lissotriton helveticus. The sequence continues at coordinate 657,950,561 of NC_136067.1, forward strand.
ACCTTAGCAAGGCCAGGTTTGGAGGAAATTGTACACTTCTTAGCAATTATTCAAGGATCTATATTACTCAATGTTAGAATTGGGGGTCTCTGGTTGGCGCAAGTATGAACTTGTGACAAGCAGGGACCCTCTCCTCTAAGTCAGGGCGAAGGATGACCCCTTAGAATTTCCCTTACTCACCCTCTAGGTGCGTGGCGTGAGCAGCCAAGGCTATTCTTTATGTAAAAATATATATATGTATCTCAACAGACTTATCACAAGACCAAATAACGTTTCTGTAGCACCACAGGTTGTAAATAGGCACTTTTCTTCTTAGTTGCAGTTCAAAAATAGTTCGTTTTACTTTACTTCAGTAAATAGTTCTTATGCGCGTTATCCCCTTTCAAAAAGATAGTCTCTCTCTGTTCTGTGAGTTTTGAACCCACCCCGGGCCTTCGGCGTGCCTTGCAGCGCCTCCCGGGCTCTCCTCCGTGAAACTGACTGAGTCCCTACCGCGGCTCACGCATCGGGCGTGAGCATGCCTGTGCCGGGCCCGGCTCTTCCTCTCGGCTTGAGGACAGAGTCAGCTGGGGGCCGGCCCAGCGGTGCGGGAGGACTCGGGGGTCAGCGCGCAAGGTAGGAGGAAGCTCGGGGTTCCTGACGGGGAGTGCTGACGGAGCACACAGCTCTGACTCACCCGTGGGGGCTCCGGGCACACGGAGACTTCTCGGCTTGAGGTCAGGAAGCGGCTCGATGATGGGGAAAACACAAGTTGCGGGCCCCGAGCCCGTTGATGATTAAGGGAAGCACTTCTTTCCTCACTTGGATGAGAGTTGGCACCGGCTTGGGCGACTCCGACGTGGGGGCACTCGTGGATCTTGACGCCAGTGGGCGTGTGCAGCCAGGCAGGCGCGGCACGCGACCCTTGGCGCGACGGTGCGGGGTTCTCCTCAGCGGGGGCGGCGCGGCCTGACGAGCCTCTGAAATTGCGAAGCGGGGTCACAGGGCACGGACTGTGCAGCTGTAGACCCGGCGTGGATCACAATACACAGAGGGAATTCCGGCGGGAGGGGTGAGAGCGCTTCAGCGCGCTCCAGTAGCAGGCAAGGGGCAGAGGAGCAGGATGCCAAGCCTGGGGGCAGAGAGCGACTCCGGTCGGAGCGAGGCTCTCACAGGACAAAGGCTGGCAAGCTCCCGAGTGCCACAGCCCTAGGAGGGGGCGAAGAGGGGCGCAGTCTGGCTCCAGCGGGATGCACACACGGCTCGAACGTCAGGACGAGCACAAGCACCAAGGACCCACTAGTCCTGGGGTCCAGATCAGGGGGCAAGCTCAATCAAGCCCTTGGAGAATGTTTAAAGCACAAAGAAGCAAAGTCTTTTCTCAGCAAGTCTTCTCCTCTCCTTTCTCAGCAAGGCAAGCAGCAGGCCAGTCCTCCAAGCGTCTCTTCTCCTTCTAGTCGGGTAGAGGTCCTTCGTGGTAAAACAGGATTCTGATTTACAAGAAGCAGGGCTCCTACTTTTATACACAGTTTCTTTTGTTCTTACAGGCCAGGGGGGCCTTTGCATAACTGCTCTCAGCCTCTGAGCACTTGTTGGGGGTACTACTGGCTTCTGCATTCAATGTGAGGGCAGGCACATCAGCCGCTCCCCAGGGTGGCGGAGCCAGCATTGTGTGGAGAGGGGCATCCAGGAGTACTTTGGTGACAAGCTTCGCCCTTCCTGGGCCAGGTGCAGGCTGAGTCATCAGTCGCTCCCCAGGGGGGCGGAGCCAGCATTGTGGTGGCAGAGCACAGCCTGATGCATAGTCCAGGGAAACTCCCACCTCCCACTAAGGTGTAATCCTCCCATTCACCAGCTGTCATCCCCCAGCCCTGTCACTCACACAACCCAGACAGTCAGATACACATCCAAGCAGAGGCGGGCTGAAATGGTTAGGCAAGCAAAGGCTAACTTTCTAAAAGTAGCATTTGCAAACACAGGATATTAAAATAAACTTTACTAAAATAAGTATTTTATTATTCTGAGTTCAGGCATACTAAACATTAATTTCTACCATGTTCCCTGAGCCTGCTGGGATTATAGAGTGTAATAATTCCAGCAGCCCATCTGGCCTAAAGGGAACAGGTAGCCTTACAATAGTGAAAAACGAATTTGGCAGTAATTCACTATTAGGACATGCCACACACATCAGAGCATGTCCTACCTTACACTTACAATGCACCCTGCCCTTAGGCCTACCATAGGGGTGACTAATATGAAGTTAAGGGAAGGTTTAGGGGCTGGCAAGTGTGTGCACTTGCCCAGCCAGCATGGCAGTACCAGACTGCACGCAGGTTCTGCAATGGCAGACCCTAGACACATTTTAAAGGCTGCATCTGTGGGTGGCGCAACCAGCGCTACAGGCCCACTAGCAGCATTGGTATTTACAAGCCCTGGCACTCCTGGTGCACTTTACTGGGGACTAACAGTAAATCCAATGAACCAATCATGGACATCAATCACAGGTACACTTTACAGTAGGGAGCACTTGCACTGCGGCACGGGTTGGCCGTGGCGCAGTGCCCTGAGCAGCGGACACCAGCAAAAACATCTGAGGCACAACAGCAAAAAGTGGAAAGGAAACTCACGCCAAGGTGCCAGGTCTAACACGTGTCCCCTCCAGCTCAAATGTGGGGGGAACTACCCTTCCCCAGGGAGTTCCTCATCACTAAGGCGGAAAAACCTGGACAGACCGTCAGCGTTGGCGTGATCTGTGCCAGGGCGATGTTCCACCGTGAAGTCCATACCCTGTAGGGAGATGGACCACCTCAACAGCTTTGGTTCTCACCCCTCATCTGCATCAACCATCAGAGGGGCCTGTGGTCTGTCTGAACCCGGAAGTGAGACCCAAACAAGTAGGGTCTTAGCTTCTTCAGCGCCCAGACCACAGCAAATGCTTCTCGCTCTATTGCACTCCACCTACTTTCCCGTGGAAGTAACCTCCTACTGATGAAGGCTACAGGTTGGTCCCAGCCCTCCTCAGTCATCTGTGAGAGAACAGCTCCTACACCATGCTCTGAAGCGTCTGTCTGCACCAGAAATTCCTTGGAGAAATCAGGAGCCAAGAGCACGGGCGCCGTGCACATGGCAGTTTTCAGGGTGTCAAAAGCCTTCTGACAGGTGTCAGTCCAAATCACATTCCTGGGCTGCTTCTTAGAAGTCAGCTCTGTCAAGGGGGTCACAATAGTGCCATAGCCCTTGACAAACCTCCTGTAATACCCAGTGAGCCCCAGGAAGGCTCTCACTGCAGTCTGGGTCTTGGGGGGTTCCCAAGCCAGGATGGTCTCAATTTTGGGTTGCAAGGGTGCCACCTTGCCTCTCCCCACTTGGTGTCCCAAGTACACCACTGAACCCTGCCCAATCTGGCACTTGCTTGCCTTGATTGTGAGGCCTGCCTTGCTCAGGGCCGTCAACACTTCCCAGAGGTGTCGCAGGTGTTCTGGCCAGGTACCACTGAACACTGCGATGTCATCCAGGTAGGCGGCACTGAACTCATCCAGTCCAGCCAACACCTGGTTGACCAACCTCTGAAAGGTGGCAGGGGCATTCTTCATTCCAAATGGCATAACCCGGAACTGGAAATGCCCATCTGGTGTAGAGAATGCTGACCTCTCTTTTGCCCCATCGGTCAAGGCGATCTGCCAGTACCCAGACGTTAAATCAAACGTGCTGAGGAACCGGGCAGCCCCTAGCCGATCAATGAGATCATCAGCCCTGGGGATAGGGTGCGCGTCAGTCTTGGTGACTGAATTGAGTCCTCTGTAGTCCACACAGAACCGGAGTACAGGTGTGGCTCCCGGCGCAGCAGCCTTTGGGACCAAGACCACGGGGCTGGACCAAGGACTGCTGGAGGACTCAACCACCCTAAGAGCAAGCATCTTGGAGACCTCCTCCTTGATGCAGGCCCTGACCCTGTCAGTCACTCTGTAAGCCTTATGCTTCACAGGTAAGCTGTCTCCTGTGTCTACATCATGGACGCACCAATCTGTGACACCAGGAACCAGGGAGAACAGATCTGGAAACTGCCCCAGCAACTGGCGGCAGTCTTCCTGTTGTTCAGGCGTCAGGGTGGGTGAGAGGTTAACTCCATCCACTGACCCATCTTTCTCAGAGGCCACTAAGAGGTCCGGTAGAGGCTCAGACTCCTCCTCCATTCCATCATCAGTTGCCAACAACATGCCCACTTCGAACCTTTTCAAGTGGGGCTTCAGGCGGTTAACATGTAGGACCCTCAAAGGGTTCCTGGGAGACTGCATGTCCACCAAGTAGGTTACCGGACTCTTGCGCTCCACAACCTCAAATGGACCTGTCCACTTATCCTGAAGTGCACAGGGCTCCACTGGGGCCAAGACCCACACCTCTTGCCCAGGCTGAAGCTCTACCAGAGTGGCATTCTGGTCGTACCACCGCTTCATTTCTTCCTGGCTGGCTTCCAGATTTGCCTCAGCAAGTTTTCTGAAGCGCCTGGTCTGGTTTCTGAAGGCCAGCATGTAACTGTATACATTCTGGGGAGGTTTCCTGGGAGATTGCTCCCAGCCTTCCTTTACCAAACTCAGAGGTCCTCTCACTGGGTGACCATACAGCAGTTCAAAGGGGCTGAACCCTAGGGACTTCTGTGGCACCTCACGGTATGCAAAGAGAAGGCATGGCAAGAGGACGTGCCACTTACGCCTCATTGGACCCTCCAGGCCCATGATCATGCCCTTCAGGGTTCAGTTGAATCTCTCAACCAACCCATTTCCTTGGGGATGGTAAGGGGGGGTGAACTTGTAGGTTACACCACACTCTTGCCAAAGGGACTTCATATATTTGGATATGAAGTTGGTCCCCCTGTCGCTCACCACCTCTAGAGGGAATCCCACTCGTGAGAAAATTCCCATCATTGCACGTCCCACCACGGGGGCCGTCACTGTCCTCAGAGGGATGGCTTCAGGGTACCGGGTGGCATGGTCCACCAAGACCAGGATGAACCTGTTGCCCATGGCTGTCTTGGGGTCCAGAGGCCCAACAATGTCAATACCCACTCGTTGGAATGGAGTACTGACCACCGGGAATGGTTGGAGGGGAGCCTTGTTCTTCCCTCCGCACTTCCCACTTGCCTGGCAAGTCTGACAGGTCCTACAATGAGCATCTGAGCTCTTGTGCATTTGGGGCCAGTAGAAGTGGGTGACAAGCCTGTCATAATTCTTGTCCATCCCCAAATGTCCTGCTAACGGCACATCGTGAGCCAGCCCCAGTAGGAAGGCTCTGAACTTCTGGGGTACCACCAGCACACGGGCTGACCCAGGTTCAGCAGCCTTAGGCTCTGAATACAGGAGGTCATTCTCCCAGTACACATAATGTGTCTTGGCCTGAACACCATTGGCCTGGTCTGCAGCCTGCTGCCGCATACAAACGAGAGAAGGGCATTCTTTCTGCTCCCTGCAGAATTCCTCCCTGGAGGGGCCTCCTTCTTGCTGCCAATGGGTCAGCTCAGGCAGGTCCCCCAGTTCAGCAATCTGTTCCCCAGTAGGCTCCAGGGCATCCCCCTCAAGGTCTGCTTCCTCCTGGACCGTGGGAACAGGGGCCGGTTTCCGGCGCCCCCTGCGCCTTCTCTCTAAGGCCGGTTCCTGGGCCTCTCCTTCAGGCCCCAGGACCTCTTGATCACCCCTACTGGCTGCCATTGACCGGGTGGTCACGCACGCCCAGTCAGGTAGACCCACCATCTTCAGGTGAGTCGTTTTCTCCACCTTTTCCCAAGGGGAGTCCTCCAAGTCATTCCCTAGCAAACAGTCCACAGGCATGGTTTTCCTCACACAGACCTGCAGAGTACCAGAGACCCCCCCCCACTCGAAGGGAACTTGAGCCATCGGACACTGACTCTCTGAATTGTCAGCGTTGACAACCCTACAGTAGGCATGGGGTACAACCTGCTCTTGAGACACCAGGTGCTGCCTCACTGCAGTCACACTGGCTCCTGTATCTCTAAGAGCCTCAGCTTTCCTACCATTGATGGTCACTACCTGCCCATATTTTTTAGTGTTAGAGGGCAGGTAGTTTGTAGGGACCATTTCACTGTCTCCTAATGAGACTAGGGTCATCTGAACAGGATCTCCACCCCCTGGGACCATCACTTCTTCTCCTAAGTGAACACTAGTCACTTGTCGGGGGGGAGCACCAGTGGGTGCGTGTTTTCCAAACAGGCGACACTTGGGGTCACTGGCAATGTGCCCCGGGTCACCACATCTGAAACAATTGAAGGGCCCCTTTGGAACAGGCCTACCTGTCGGGCCCCATTCTGCTTTGGGGGTGGGGGTGGCTGAGAACCTCGCTGCTGGTTCCCTTGGGGATTACTTTGGGGGCCTTTAGGGAACCCTTTCTGTTTACCCCTGTCCCCCCCACTCTTCTGCTGGGGACCCTGCCCACCCTTGGCGGAGTCTCCCACTGAACCCTTGTGGACCCTGGTGCTGAGCCAGCGGTCCGCCTCCTCAGCAAGCTTCCTCGGGTTGGACAGCTTGCTATCAATCAGGTGCTGGCGTAACTCAGGAAAACAGTTATCAGACAAGTGCTCCCATGCAATTAAATCAAAGAGACTTTGAAAATCATTCACCTTATTACCCTTCACCCAACCATCCAGGGCTCTGCAGAAAAAAGTCACATACTCCACATATGTAGTCCCAGGACGCTTCGCACACCCCCTGAACCTCTGTCTATATATTTCAGGGGTAAGCCCATACCTGGTCATTAAGGCCTCTTTCATGTGGGGATAGGAACTCTGTTCTTCAGTGGGCAAATCTAGTAGGGTGTCCCGCCCTTCGCTAAGGAACCTCCCCCACAACCCCGCTCCCCAATCCTTGTCAGGGACCCGGTGGGAGGACATGGCTACCTCATATGCACTGAACCACTGTCCTATGTATCCCCCCTAAAGAACTCCTTAACTACATCTTTGGGGATGTACACCTTGGACTCTACCTGCACCGGCGTTGTGCTGCCACCAGAAGGAGTTGTTCCCAAACGTCTCAGCTCCAACTCCTTCAATCTCAGGTTATGCTCATTTTGGCGTTGCTGTGCCTCCATGGCCAATCTTTGTTTGTCCATCTCCATTTGTCCAGCCAATTTTGCCATCTCCATTGCATGAGCCCTGTCTGCTGCCCTGTCTGCCAGCTCCTCTGGTGACAGGCCTCTGGGGGGCTCCACAGCGCCATCTGGTGGAATGATATCCACTGGAGTTTGGGGATCTCTTGACTCCTTCCAGGCTCTCAGCGCCTTGATGTAGTGGGCTTTCTTCTTGCACCCTGTGTGTGCAGCTCTGAACTTTATACAGAGGTCTCTCAAATCCTGTACTCTGTAGCCCTCCAGGCCTCCTTGTTCCCAGTCCACATCATCAATTCCAGAAATGACAGAGGGTGCTCTTCCAGCAGGAAGTGAGCCAGGCATGGCTCCAACAATGGCAGATGTTTCCACAAAATTAAAAAGAAAATGGAAACCTGTGGCTGCGTTATAGGTCTGCTCTCACTATGTGGTGATCAGCAATTCACTGTGTGCAAACTACAAATGCAAATTCGCAAATCCTCACCGCTGCGTCCAATGTTAGAATTGGGGGTCTCTGGTTGGTGCAAGTATGCACTTGTGACAAGCAGGGACCCTCTCCTCTAAGTCAGGGCGAAGGATGACCCCTTAGAATTACCCTTACTCACCCTCTAGGTGCGTGGCGTGAGCAGCCAAGGCTATTCTTCAGGCGTTATTAGTTAAGCATTTGTAATAGCACACACAGTAAAATATACCAATCCCCCCACAAATGGACACCAGGCTGTGAATATATAAAAAATACGCTTCTTTATGTAAAAATATATATATGTATCTCAACAGACTTATCACAAGACCAAATAATGTTTCTGTAGCACCACAGGTTGTAAATAGGCACTTTTCTTCTTAGTTGCAGTTCAAAAATAGTTCGTTTTACTTTACTTCAGTAAATAGTTCTTATGCGCGTTATCCCCTTTCAAAAAGATAGTCTCTCTCTGTTCTGTGAGTTTTGAACCCACCCCGGGCCTTCGGCGTGCCTTGCAGCGCCTCCCGGGCTCTCCTCAGTAAAACTGACTGAGTCCCTACCGCGGCTCATGCATCGGGCGTGAGCACGCCTGTGCCAGGCCCGGCTCTTCCTCTCGGCTCGAGGACAGAGTCAGCTGTGAGCCGGCCCAGTGGTGCGGGAGGACTCGGGGGTCAGCGCAGAAGGTAGGAGGAAGCTCGGGGTCCCTGACGGGGAGTGCTGACGGAGCACACAGCTCTCACTCACCCGTGGGGGCTCCGGGCACACGGAGACTTCTTGGCTTGAGGTCAGGAAGCGGCTCGATGACGGGGAAAACACAAGTTGCGGGCCCCGAGCACGTTGATGATTAAGGGAAGCACTTCTTTCCTCACTTGGATGAGAGTCGGCACCGGCTTGGGCGACTCCGACGTGGGGGCACTCGTGGATCTTGACGCCAGCGGGCGTGTGCAGCCAGGCAGGCGCGACCCGCGACCCTTGGCGCGACGGTGCGGGGGTCTCCTCAGCGGGGGCGGCGCGGCCTGACGAGCCTCTGAAATTGCGAAGCGGGGTCACAGGGCACGGACTGTGCAGCTGTAGACCCGGCGTGGATCACAATCCACAGAGGGAATTCCGGCGGGAGGGGTGAGAGCGCTTCAGTGCGCTCCAGTAGCAGGCAAGGGGCAGAGGAGCAGGAAGCCAAGCCTGGGGGCAGAGAGCGACTCCGGTCGGAGCGAGGCTCTCACAGGACAAAGGCTGGCAAGCTCCCGAGTGCCACAGCCCTAGGAGGGGGCGAAGAGGGGCGCAGTCTGGCTCCAGCGGGATGCACACACGGCTCGAACGTCAGGACGAGCACAAGCACCAAGGACCCACTAGTCCTGGGGTCCAGATCAGGGGGCAAGCTCAATCAAGCCCTTGGAGAATGTTTAAAGCACAAAGAAGCAAAGTCTTTTCTCAGCAAGTCTTCTCCTCTCCTTTCTCAGCAAGGCAAGCAGCAGGCCAGTCCTCCCAGCGTCTCTTCTCCTTCTAGTCGGGTAGAGGTCCTTCGTGGTAAAACAGGATTCCGATTTACAAGGAGCAGGGCTCCTACTTTTATACACAGTTTCTTTTGTTCTTACAGGCCAGGGGGGCCTTTGCATAACTGCTCTAAGCCTCTGAGCACTTGTTGGGGGTACTTCTGGCTTCTGCATTCAATGTGAGGGCAGGCACATCAGCCGCTCCCCAGGGGGGCGGAGCCAGCATTGTGTGGAGAGGGGCAGCCAGGAGTACTTTGTTGACAAGCTTCGCCCTTCCTGGGCCAGGTGCAGGCTGAGTCATCAGTCGCTCCCCAGGGGGGCGGAGCCAGCATTGTGGTGGCATTGTGGTGGCTGATGCATAGTCCAGGGAAACTCCCACCTCCCACTAAGGTGTAATCCTCGAATTCACCAGCTGTCATCCTCCAGCCCTGTCACTCACACAACCCAGACAGTCAGATACACATCCAAGCAGAGGCGGGCTGAAATGGTTAGGCAAGCAAAGGCTAACTTTCTAAAAGTAGCATTTGCAAACACAGGATATTAAAATAAACTTTACTAAAAGAAGTATTTTATTATTCAGAGTTCAGGCATACTAAACATTAATTTCTACCATGTTCCCTGAGCCTGCTGGGATTATAGAGTGTAATAATTCCAGCAGCCCATCTGGCCTAAAGGGAACAGGTAGCCTTACAATAGTGAAAAACGAATTTGGCAGTAATTCACTATTAGGACATGCCACACACATCAGAGCATGTCCTACCTTACACTTACAATGCACCCTGCCCTTAGGCCTACCATAGGGGTGACTAATATGAAGTTAAGGGAAGGTTTAGGGGCTGGCAAGTGTGTGCACTTGCCCAGCCAGCATGGCAGTACCAGACTGCACGCAGGTTCTGCAATGGCAGACCCTAGACACATTTTAAAGGCTGCTTCTGTGGGTGGCGCAACCAGCGCTACAGGCCCACTAGCAGCATTGGTATTTACAAGCCCTGGCACTCCTGGTGCACTTTACTGGGGACTAACAGTAAATCCAATGAACCAATCATGGACATCAATCACAGGTACACTTTACAGTAGGGAGCACTTGCACTGCGGCACGGGTTGGCCGTGGCGCAGTGCCCTGAGCAGCGGACACCAGCAAAAACATCTGAGGCACAACAGCAAAAAGTGGAAAGGAAACTCACGCCAAGGTGCCAGGTCTAACACGTGTCCCCTCCAGCTCAAATGTGGGGGGAACTACCCTTCCCCAGGGAGTTCCTCATCACTAAGGCGGAAAAACCTGGACAGACCGTCAGCGTTGGCGTGATCTGTGCCAGGGCGATGTTCCACCGTGAAGTCCATACCCTGTAGGGAGATGGACCACCTCAACAGCTTTGGTTCTCACCCCTCATCTGCATCAACCATCAGAGGGGCCTGTGGTCTGTCTGAACCCGGAAGTGAGACCCAAACAAGTAGGGTCTTAGCTTCTTCAGCGCCCAGACCACAGCAAATGCTTCTCGCTCTATTGCACTCCACCTACTTTCCCGTGGAAGTAACCTCCTACTGATGAAGGCTACAGGTTGGTCCCAGCCCTTCTCAGTCATCTGTGAGAGAACAGCTCCTACACCATGCTCTGAAGCGTCTGTCTGCACCAGAAATTCCTTGGAGAAATCAGGAGCCAAGAGCACGGGCGCCGTGCACATGGCAGTTTTCAGGGTGTCAAAAGCCTTCTGACAGGTGTCAGTCCAAATCACATTCCTGGGCTGCTTCTTAGAAGTCAGCTCTGTCAAGGGGGTCACAATAGTGCCATAGCCCTTGACAAACCTCCTGTAATACCCAGTGAGCCCCAGGAAGGCTCTCACTGCAGTCTGGGTCTTGAGGGGTTCCCAAGCCAGGATGGTCTCAATTTTGGGTTTGCAAGGGTGCCACCTTGCCTCTCCCCACTTGGTGTCCCAAGTACACCACTGAACCCTGCCCAATCTGGCACTTGCTTGCCTTGATTGTGAGGCCTGCCTTGCTCAGGGCCGTCAACACTTCCCAGAGGTGTCGCAGGTGTTCTGGCCAGGTACCACTGAACACTGCGATGTCATCCAGGTAGGCGGCACTGAACTCATCCAGTCCAGCCAACACCTGGTTGACCAACCTCTGAAAGGTGGCAGGGGCATTCTTCATTCCAAATGGCATAACCCGGAACTGGAAATGCCCATCTGGTGTAGAGAATGCTGACCTCTCTTTTGCCCCATCGGTCAAGGCGATCTGCCAGTACCCAGACGTTAAATCAAACGTGCTGAGGAACCGGGCAGCCCCTAGCCGATCAATAAGATCATCAGCTCTGGGGATAGGGTGCGCGTCAGTCTTGGTGACTGAATTGAGTCCTCTGTAGTCCACACAGAACCGGAGTACAGGTGTGGCTCCCGGCGCAGCAGCCTTTGGGACCAAGACCACGGGGCTGGACCAAGGACTGCTGGAGGACTCAACCACCCTAAGAGCAAGCATCTTGGAGACCTCCTCCTTGATGCAGGCCCTGACCCTGTCAGTCACTCTGTAAGCCTTATGCTTCACAGGTAAGCTGTCTCCTGTGTCTACATCATGGACGCACCAATCTGTGACACCAGGAACCAGGGAGAACAGATCTGGAAACTGCCCCAGCAACTGGCGGCAGTCTTCCTGTTGTTCAGGCGTCAGGGTGGGTGAGAGGTTAACTCCATCCACTGACCCATCTTTCTCAGAGGCCACTAAGAGGTCCGGTAGAGGCTCAGACTCCTCCTCCATTCCATCATCAGTTGCCAACAACATGCCCACTTCGAACCTTTTCAAGTGGGGCTTCAGGCGGTTAACATGTAGGACCCTCAAAGGGTTCCTGGGAGACTGCATGTCCACCAAGTAGGTTACCGGACTCTTGCGCTCCACAACCTCAAATGGACCTGTCCACTTATCCTGAAGTGCACAGGGCTCCACTGGGGCCAAGACCCACACCTCTTGCCCAGGCTGAAGCTCTACCAGAGTGGCATTCTGGTCGTACCACCGCTTCATTTCTTCCTGGCTGGCTTCCAGATTTGCCTCAGCAAGTTTTCTGAAGCGCCTGGTCTGGTTTCTGAAGGCCAGCATGTAACTGTATACATTCTGGGGAGGTTTCCTGGGAGATTGCTCCCAGCCTTCCTTTACCAAACTCAGAGGTCCTCTCACTGGGTGACCATACAGCAGTTCAAAGGGGCTGAACCCTAGGGACTTCTGTGGCACCTCACGGTATGCAAAGAGAAGGCATGGCAAGAGGACGTGCCACTTACGCCTCATTGGACCCTCCAGGCCCATGATCATGCCCTTCAGGGTTCAGTTGAATCTCTCAACCAACCCATTTCCTTGGGGATGGTAAGGGGGGGTGAACTTGTAGGTTACACCACACTCTTGCCAAAGGGACTTCATATATTTGGATATGAAGTTGGTCCCCCTGTCGCTCACCACCTCTAGAGGGAATCCCACTCGTGAGAAAATTCCCATCATTGCACGTCCCACCACGGGGGCCGTCACTGTCCTCAGAGGGATGGCTTCAGGGTACCGGGTGGCATGGTCCACCAAGACCAGGATAAACCTGTTGCCCATGGCTGTCTTGGGGTCCAGAGGCCCAACAATGTCAATACCCACTCGTTGGAATGGAGTACTGACCACCGGGAATGGTTGGAGGGGAGCCTTGTTCTTGCCTCCGCACTTCCCACTTGCCTGGCAAGTCTGACAGGTCCTACAATGAGCATCTGAGCTCTTGTGCATTTGGGGCCAGTAGAAGTGGGTGACAAGCCTGTCATAGGTCTTGTCCATCCCCAAATGTCCTGCTAACGGCACATCGCGAGCCAGCCCCAGTAGGAAGGCTCTGAACTTCTGGGGTACCACCAGCACACGGGCTGACCCAGGTTCAGCAGCCTTAGGCTCTGAATACAGGAGGTCATTCTCCCAGTACACATAATGTGTCTTGGCCTGAACACCATTGGCCTGGTCTGCAGCCTGCTGCCGCATACAAACGAGAGAAGGGCATTCTTTCTGCTCCCTGCAGAATTCCTCCCTGGAGGGGCCTCCTTCTTGCTGCCAATGGGTCAGCTCAGGCAGGTCCCCCAGTTCAGCAATCTGTTCCCCAGTAGGCTCCAGGGCATCCCCCTCAAGGTCTGCTTCCTCCTGGACCGTGGGAACAGGGGCCGGTTTCCGGCGCCCCCTGCGCCTTCTCTCTAAGGCCGGTTCCTGGGCCTCTCCTTCAGGCCCCAGGACCTCTTGATCACCCCTACTGGCTGCCATTGACCGGGTGGTCACGCACGCCCAGTCAGGTAGACCCACCATCTTCAGGTGAGTCGTTTTCTCCACCTTTTCCCAAGGGGAGTCCTCCAAGTCATTCCCTAGCAAACAGTCCACAGGCATGGTTTTCCTCACACAGACCTGCAGAGTACCAGAGACCCCCCCCACTCGAAGGGAACTTGAGCCATCGGACACTGACTCTCTGAATTGTCAGCGTTGACAACCCTACAGTAGGCATGGGGTACAACCTGCTCTTGAGACACCAGGTGCTGCCTCACTGCAGTCACACTGGCTCCTGTATCTCTAAGAGCCTCAGCTTTCCTACCATTGATGGTCACTACCTGCCCATATTTTTTAGTGTTAGAGGGCAGGTAGTTTGTAGGGACCATTTCACTGTCTCCTAATGAGACTAGGGTCATCTGAACAGGATCTCCACCCCCTGGGACCATCACTTCTTCTCCTAAGTGAACACTAGTCACTTGTCGGGGGGGAGCACCAGTGGGTGCGTGTTTTCCAAACAGGCGACACTTGGGGTCACTGGCAATGTGCCCCGGGTCACCACATCTGAAACAATTGAAGGGCCCCTTTGGAACAGGCCTACCTGTCGGGCCCCATTCTGCTTTGGGGGTGGGGGTGGCTGAGAACCTCGCTGCTGGTTCCCTTGGGGATTACTTTGGGGGCCTTTAGGGAACCCTTTCTGTTTACCCCTGTCCCCCCCACTCTTCTGCTGGGGACCCTGCCCACCCTTGGCGGAGTCTCCCACTGAACCCTTGTGGACCCTGGTGCTGAGCCAGCGGTCCGCCTCCTCAGCAAGCTTCCTCGGGTTGGACAGCTTGCTATCAATCAGGTGCTGGCGTAACTCAGGAAAACAGTTATCAGACAAGTGCTCCCATGCAATTAAATCAAAGAGACTTTGAAAATCATTCACCTTATTACCCTTCACCCAACCATCCAGGGCTCTGCAGAAAAAAGTCACATACTCCACATATGTAGTCCCAGGACGCTTCGCACACCCCCTGAACCTCTGTCTATATATTTCAGGGGTAAGCCCATACCTGGTCATTAAGGCCTCTTTCATGTGGGGATAGGAACTCTGTTCTTCAGTGGGCAAATCTAGTAGGGTGTCCCGCCCTTCGCTAAGGAACCTCCCCCACAACCCCGCTCCCCAATCCTTGTCAGGGACCCGGTGGGAGGACATGGCTACCTCATATGAACTGAACCACTGTCCTATGTCATCCCCCCTAAAGAACTCCTTAACTACATCTTTGGGGATGTACACCTTGGACTCTACCTGCACCGGCGTTGTGCTGCCACCAGAAGGAGTTGTTCCCAAACGTCTCAGCTCCAACTCCTTCAATCTCAGGTTATGCTCATTTTGGCGTTGCTGTGCCTCCATGGCCAATCTTTGTTTGTCCATCTCCATTTGTCCAGCCAATTTTGCCATCTCCATTGCATGAGCCCTGTCTGCTGCCCTGTCTGCCAGCTCCTCTGGTGACAGGCCTCTGGGGGGCTCCACAGCGCCATCTGGTGGAATGATATCCACTGGAGTTTGGGGATCTCTTGACTCCTTCCAGGCTCTCAGCGCCTTGATGTAGTGGGCTTTCTTCTTGCACCCTGTGTGTGCAGCTCTGAACTTTATACAGAGGTCTCTCAAATCCTGTACTCTGTAGCCCTCCAGGCCTCCTTGTTCCCAGTCCACATCATCAATTCCAGAAATGACAGAGGGTGCTCTTCCAGCAGGAAGTGAGCCAGGCATGGCTCCAACAATGGCAGATGTTTCCACAAAATTAAAAAGAAAATGGAAACCTGTGGCTGCCTTATAGGTCTGCTCTCACTATGTGGTGATCAGCAATTCACTGTGTGCAAACTACAAATGCAAATTCGCAAATCCTCACCGCTGCGTCCAATGTTAGAATTGGGGGTCTCTGGTTGGCGCAAGTATGCACTTGTGACAAGCAGGGACCCTCTCCTCTAAGTCAGGGCGAAGGATGACCCCTTAGAATTACCCTTACTCACCCTCTAGGTGCGTGGCGTGAGCAGCCAAGGCTATTCTTCAGGCGTTATTAGTTAAGCATTTGTAATAGCACACACAGTAAAATATACCAATCCCCCCACAAATGGACACCAGGCTGTGAATATATAAAAAATACGCTTCTTTATGTAAAAATATATATATGTATCTCAACAGACTTATCACAAGACCAAATAATGTTTCTGTAGCACCACAGGTTGTAAATAGGCACTTTTCTTCTTAGTTGCAGTTCAAAAATAGTTCGTTTTACTTTACTTCAGTAAATAGTTCTTATGCGCGTTATCCCCTTTCAAAAAGATAGTCTCTCTCTGTTCTGTGAGTTTTGAACCCACCCCGGGCCTTCGGCGTGCCTTGCAGCGCCTCCCGGGCTCTCCTCCGTGAAACTGACTGAGTCCCTACCGCGGCTCATGCATCAGGCGTGAGCACGCCTGTGCCAGGCCCGGCTCTTGCTCTCGGCTCGAGGACAGAGTCAGCTGTGAGCCGGCCCAGTGGTGCGGGAGGACTCGGGGGTCAGCGCAGAAGGTAGGAGGAAGCTCGGGGTCCCTGACGGGGAGTGCTGACGGAGCACACAGCTCTCACTCACCCGTGGGGGCTCCGGGCACACGGAGACTTCTTGGCTTGAGGTCAGGAAGCGGCTCGATGACGGGGAAAACACAAGTTGCGGGCCCCGAGCACGTTGATGATTAAGGGAAGCACTTCTTTCCTCACTTGGATGAGAGTCGGCACCGGCTTGGGCGACTCCGACGTGGGGGCACTCGTGGATCTTGACGCCAGCGGGCGTGTGCAGCCAGGCAGGCGCGACCCGCGACCCTTGGCGCGACGGTGCGGCGGTCTCCTCAGCGGGGGCGGCGCGGCCTGACGAGCCTCTGAAATTGCGAAGCGGGGTCACAGGGCACGGACTGTGCAGCTGTAGACCCGGCGTGGATCACAATCCACAGAGGGAATTCCGGCGGGAGGGGTGAGAGCGCTTCAGTGCGCTCCAGTAGCAGGCAAGGGGCAGAGGAGCAGGAAGCCAAGCCTGGGGGCAGAGAGCGACTCCGGTCGGAGCGAGGCTCTCACAGGACAAAGGCTGGCAAGCTCCCGAGTGCCACAGCCCTAGGAGGGGGCGAAGAGGGGCGCAGTCTGGCTCCAGCGGGATGCACACACGGCTCGAACGTCAGGACGAGCACAAGCACCAAGGACCCACTAGTCCTGGGGACCAGATCAGGGGGCAAGCTCAATCAAGCCCTTGGAGAATGTTTAAAGCACAAAGAAGCAAAGTCTTTTCTCAGCAAGTCTTCTCCTCTCCTTTCTCAGCAAGGCAAGCAGCAGGCCAGTCCTCCCAGCGTCTCTTCTCCTTCTAGTCGGGTAGAGGTCCTTCGTGGTAAAACAGGATTCCGATTTACAAGGAGCAGGGCTCCTACTTTTATACACAGTTTCTTTTGTTCTTACAGGCCAGGGGGGCCTTTGCATAACTGCTCTAAGCCTCTGAGCACTTGTTGGGGGTACTTCTGGCTTCTGCATTCAATGTGAGGGCAGGCACATCAGCCGCTCCCCAGGGGGGCGGAGCCAGCATTGTGTGGAGAGGGGCAGCCAGGAGTACTTTGTTGACAAGCTTCGCCCTTCTTGGGCCAGGTGCAGGCTGAGTCATCAGTCGCTCCCCAGGGGGGCGGAGCCAGCATTGTGGTGGCATTGTGGTGGCTGATGCATAGTCCAGGGAAACTCCCACCTCCCACTAAGGTGTAATCCTCCCATTCACCAGCTGTCATCCCCCAGCCCTGTCACTCACACAACCCAGACAGTCAGATACACATCCAAGCAGAGGCGGGCTGAAATGGTTAGGCAAGCAAAGGCTAACTTTCTAAAAGTAGCATTTGCAAACACAGGATATTAAAATAAACTTTACTAAAAGAAGTATTTTATTATTCTGAGTTCAGGCATACTAAACATTAATTTCTACCATGTTCCCTGAGCCTGCTGGGATTATAGAGTGTAATAATTCCAGCAGCCCATCTGGCCTAAAGGGAACAGGTAGCCTTACAATAGTGAAAAACGAATTTGGCAGTAATTCACTATTAGGACATGCCACACACATCAGAGCATGTCCTACCTTACACTTACAATGCACCCTGCCCTTAGGCCTACCATAGGGGTGACTAATATGAAGTTAAGGGAAGGTTTAGGGGCTGGCAAGTGTGTGCACTTGCCCAGCCAGCATGGCAGTACCAGACTGCACGCAGGTTCTGCAATGGCAGACCCTAGACACATTTTAAAGGCTGCTTCTGTGGGTGGCGCAACCAGCGCTACAGGCCCACTAGCAGCATTGGTATTTACAAGCCCTGGCACTCCTGGTGCACTTTACTGGGGACTAACAGTAAATCCAATGAACCAATCATGGACATCAATCACAGGTACACTTTACAGTAGGGAGCACTTGCACTGCGGCATGGGTTGGCCGTGGCGCAGTGCCCTGAGCAGCGGACACCAGCAAAAACATCTGAGGCACAACAGCAAAAAGTGGAAAGGAAACTCACGCCAAGGTGCCAGGTCTAACACGTGTCCCCTCCAGCTCAAATGTGGGGGGAACTACCCTTCCCCAGGGAGTTCCTCATCACTAAGGCGGAAAAACCTGGACAGACCGTCAGCGTTGGCGTGATCTGTGCCAGGGCGATGTTCCACCGTGAAGTCCATACCCTGTAGGGAGATGGACCACCTCAACAGCTTTGGTTCTCACCCCTCATCTGCATCAACCATCAGAGGGGCCTGTGGTCTGTCTGAACCCGGAAGTGAGACCCAAACAAGTAGGGTCTTAGCTTCTTCAGCGCCCAGACCACAGCAAATGCTTCTCGCTCTATTGCACTCCACCTACTTTCCCGTGGAAGTAACCTCCTACTGATGAAGGCTACAGGTTGGTCCCAGCCCTCCTCAGTCATCTGTGAGAGAACAGCTCCTACACCATGCTCTGAAGCGTCTGTCTGCACCAGAAATTCCTTGGAGAAATCAGGAGCCAAGAGCACGGGCGCCGTGCACATGGCAGTTTTCAGGGTGTCAAAAGCCTTCTGACAGGTGTCAGTCCAAATCACATTCCTGGGCTGCTTCTTAGAAGTCAGCTCTGTCAAGGGGGTCACAATAGTGCCATAGCCCTTGACAAACCTCCTGTAATACCCAGTGAGCCCCAGGAAGGCTCTCACTGCAGTCTGGGTCTTGGGGGGTTCCCAAGCCAGGATGGTCTCAATTTTGGGTTGCAAGGGTGCCACCTTGCCTCTCCCCACTTGGTGTCCCAAGTACACCACTGAACCCTGCCCAATCTGGCACTTGCTTGCCTTGATTGTGAGGCCTGCCTTGCTCAGGGCCGTCAACACTTCCCAGAGGTGTCGCAGGTGTTCTGGCCAGGTACCACTGAACACTGCGATGTCATCCAGGTAGGCGGCACTGAACTCATCCAGTCCAGCCAACACCTGGTTGACCAACCTCTGAAAGGTGGCAGGGGCATTCTTCATTCCAAATGGCATAACCCGGAACTGGAAATGCCCATCTGGTGTAGAGAATGCTGACCTCTCTTTTGCCCCATCGGTCAAGGCGATCTGCCAGTACCCAGACGTTAAATCAAACGTGCTGAGGAACCGGGCAGCCCCTAGCCGATCAATGAGATCATCAGCTCTGGGGATAGGGTGCGCGTCAGTCTTGGTGACTGAATTAAGTCCTCTGTAGTCCACACAGAACCGGAGTACAGGTGTGGCTCCCGGTGCAGCAGCCTTTGGGACCAAGACCACGGGGCTGGACCAAGGACTGCTGGAGGACTCAACCACCCTAAGAGCAAGCATCTTGGAGACCTCCTCCTTGATGCAGGCCCTGACCCTGTCAGTCACTCTGTAAGCCTTATGCTTCACAGGTAAGCTGTCTCCTGTGTCTACATCATGGACGCACCAATCTGTGACACCAGGAACCAGGGAGAACAGATCTGGAAACTGCCCCAGCAACTGGCGGCAGTCTTCCTGTTGTTCAGGCGTCAGGGTGGGTGAGAGGTTAACTCCATCCACTGACCCATCTTTCTCAGAGGCCACTAAGAGGTCCGGTAGAGGCTCAGACTCCTCCTCCATTCCATCATCAGTTGCCAACAACATGCCCACTTCGAACCTTTTCAAGTGGGGCTTCAGGCGGTTAACATGTAGGACCCTCAAAGGGTTCCTGGGAGACTGCATGTCCACCAAGTAGGTTACCGGACTCTTGCGCTCCACAACCTCAAATGGACCTGTCCACTTATCCTGAAGTGCACAGGGCTCCACTGGGGCCAAGACCCACACCTCTTGCCCAGGCTGAAGCTCTACCAGAGTGGCATTCTGGTCGTACCACTGCTTCATTTCTTCCTGGCTGGCTTCCAGATTTGCCTCAGCAAGTTTTCTGAAGCGCCTGGTCTGGTTTCTGAAGGCCAGCATGTAACTGTATACATTCTGGGGAGGTTTCCTGGGAGATTGCTCCCAGCCTTCCTTTACCAAACTCAGAGGTCCTCTCACTGGGTGACCATACAGCAGTTCAAAGGGGCTGAACCCTAGGGACTTCTGTGGCACCTCACGGTATGCAAAGAGAAGGCATGGCAAGAGGACGTGCCACTTACGCCTCATTGGACCCTCCAGGCCCATGATCATGCCCTTCAGGGTTCAGTTGAATCTCTCAACCAACCCATTTCCTTGGGGATGGTAAGGGGGGGTGAACTTGTAGGTTACACCACACTCTTGCCAAAGGGACTTCATATATTTGGATATGAAGTTGGTCCCCCTGTCGCTCACCACCTCTAGAGGGAATCCCACTCGTGAGAAAATTCCCATCATTGCACGTCCCACCACGGGGGCCGTCACTGTCCTCAGAGGGATGGCTTCAGGGTACCGGGTGGCATGGTCCACCAAGACCAGGATGAACCTGTTGCCCATGGCTGTCTTGGGGTCCAGAGGCCCAACAATGTCAATACCCACTCGTTGGAATGGAGTACTGACCACCGGGAATGGTTGGAGGGGAGCCTTGTTCTTCCCTCCGCACTTCCCACTTGCCTGGCAAGTCTGACAGGTCCTACAATGAGCATCTGAGCTCTTGTGCATTTGGGGCCAGTAGAAGTGGGTGACAAGCCTGTCATAGGTCTTGTCCATCCCCAAATGTCCTGCTAACGGCACATCGTGAGCCAGCCCCAGTAGGAAGGCTCTGAACTTCTGGGGTACCACCAGCACACGGGCTGACCCAGGTTCAGCAGCCTTAGGCTCTGAATACAGGAGGTCATTCTCCCAGTACACATAATGTGTCTTGGCCTGAACACCATTGGCCTGGTCTGCAGCCTGCTGCCGCATACAAACGAGAGAAGGGCATTCTTTCTGCTCCCTGCAGAATTCCTCCCTGGAGGGGCCTCCTTCTTGCTGCCAATGGGTCAGCTCAGGCAGGTCCCCCAGTTCAGCAATCTGTTCCCCAGTAGGCTCCAGGGCATCCCCCTCAAGGTCTGCTTCCTCCTGGACCGTGGGAACAGGGGCCGGTTTCCGGCGCCCCCTGCGCCTTCTCTCTAAGGCCGGTTCCTGGGCCTCTCCTTCAGGCCCCAGGACCTCTTGATCACCCCTACTGGCTGCCATTGACCGGGTGGTCACGCACGCCCAGTCAGGTAGACCCACCATCTTCAGGTGAGTCGTTTTCTCCACCTTTTCCCAAGGGGAGTCCTCCAAGTCATTCCCTAGCAAACAGTCCACAGGCATGGTTTTCCTCACACAGACCTGCAGAGTACCAGAGACCCCCCCCCACTCGAAGGGAACTTGAGCCATCGGACACTGACTCTCTGAATTGTCAGCGTTGACAACCCTACAGTAGGCATGGGGTACAACCTGCTCTTGAGACACCAGGTGCTGCCTCACTGCAGTCACACTGGCTCCTGTATCTCTAAGAGCCTCAGCTTTCCTACCATTGATGGTCACTACCTGCCCATATTTTTTAGTGTTAGAGGGCAGGTAGTTTGTAGGGACCATTTCACTGTCTCCTAATGAGACTAGGGTCATCTGAACAGGATCTCCACCCCCTGGGACCATCACTTCTTCTCCTAAGTGAACACTAGTCACTTGTCGGGGGGGAGCACCAGTGGGTGCGTGTTTTCCAAACAGGCGACACTTGGGGTCACTGGCAATGTGCCCCGGGTCACCACATCTGAAACAATTGAAGGGCCCCTTTGGAACAGGCCTACCTGTCGGGCCCCATTCTGCTTTGGGGGTGGGGGTGGCTGAGAACCTCGCTGCTGGTTCCCTTGGGGATTACTTTGGGGGCCTTTAGGGAACCCTTTCTGTTTACCCCTGTCCCCCCCACTCTTCTGCTGGGGACCCTGCCCACCCTTGGCGGAGTCTCCCACTGAACCCTTGTGGACCCTGGTGCTGAGCCAGCGGTCCGCCTCCTCAGCAAGCTTCCTCGGGTTGGACAGCTTGCTATCAATCAGGTGCTGGCGTAACTCAGGAAAACAGTTATCAGACAAGTGCTCCCATGCAATTAAATCAAAGAGACTTTGAAAATCATTCACCTTATTACCCTTCACCCAACCATCCAGGGCTCTGCAGAAAAAAGTCACATACTCCACATATGTAGTCCCAGGACGCTTCGCACACCCCCTGAACCTCTGTCTATATATTTCAGGGGTAAGCCCATACCTGGTCATTAAGGCCTCTTTCATGTGGGGATAGGAACTCTGTTCTTCAGTGGGCAAATCTAGTAGGGTGTCCCGCCCTTCGCTAAGGAACCTCCCCCACAACCCCGCTCCCCAATCCTTGTCAGGGACCCGGTGGGAGGACATGGCTACCTCATATGCACTGAACCACTGTCCTATGTCATCCCCCCTAAAGAACTCCTTAACTACATCTTTGGGGATGTACACCTTGGACTCTACCTGCACCGGCGTTGTGCTGCCACCAGAAGGAGTTGTTCCCAAACGTCTCAGCTCCAACTCCTTCAATCTCAGGTTATGCTCATTTTGGCGTTGCTGTGCCTCCATGGCCAATCTTTGTTTGTCCATCTCCATTTGTCCAGCCAATTTTGCCATCTCCATTGCATGAGCCCTGTCTGCTGCCCTGTCTGCCAGCTCCTCTGGTGACAGGCCTCTGGGGGGCTCCACAGCGCCATCTGGTGGAATGATATCCACTGGAGTTTGGGGATCTCTTGACTCCTTCCAGGCTCTCAGCGCCTTGATGTAGTGGGCTTTCTTCTTGCACCCTGTGTGTGCAGCTCTGAACTTTATACAGAGGTCTCTCAAATCCTGTACTCTGTAGCCCTCCAGGCCTCCTTGTTCCCAGTCCACATCATCAATTCCAGAAATGACAGAGGGTGCTCTTCCAGCAGGAAGTGAGCCAGGCATGGCTCCAACAATGGCAGATGTTTCCACAAAATTAAAAAGAAAATGGAAACCTGTGGCTGCCTTATAGGTCTGCTCTCACTATGTGGTGATCAGCAATTCACTGTGTGCAAACTACAAATGCAAATTCGCAAATCCTCACCGCTGCGTCCAATGTTAGAATTGGGGGTCTCTGGTTGGCGCAAGTATGCACTTGTGACAAGCAGGGACCCTCTCCTCTAAGTCAGGGCGAAGGATGACCCCTTAGAATTACCCTTACTCACCCTCTAGGTGCGTGGCGTGAGCAGCCAAGGCTATTCTTCAGGCGTTATTAGTTAAGCATTTGTAATAGCACACACAGTAAAATATACCAATCCCCCCACAATTGGACACCAGGCTGTGAATATATAAAAAATACGCTTCTTTATGTAAAAATATATATATGTATCTCAACAGACTTATCACAAGACCAAATAATGTTTCTGTAGCACCACAGGTTGTAAATAGGCACTTTTCTTCTTAGTTGCAGTTCAAAAATAGTTCGTTTTACTTTACTTCAGTAAATAGTTCTTATGCGCGTTATCCCCTTTCAAAAAGATAGTCTCTCTCTGTTCTGTGAGTTTTGAACCCACCCCGGGCCTTCGGCGTGCCTTGCAGCGCCTCCCGGGCTCTCCTCCGTGAAACTGACTGAGTCCCTACCGCGGCTCATGCATCGGGCGTGAGCACGCCTGTGCCAGGCCCGGCTCTTCCTCTCGGCTCGAGGACAGAGTCAGCTGTGAGCCGGCCCAGTGGTGCGGGAGGACTCGGGGGTCAGCGCAGAAGGTAGGAGGAAGCTCGGGGTCCCTGACGGGGAGTGCTGACGGAGCACACAGCTCTCACTCACCCGTGGGGGCTCCGGGCACACGGAGACTTCTTGGCTTGAGGTCAGGAAGCGGCTCGATGAAGGGGAAAACACAAGTTGCGGGCCCCAAGCACGTTGATGATTAAGGGAAGCACTTCTTTCCTCACTTGGATGAGAGTCGGCACCGGCTTGGGCGACTCCGACGTGGGGGCACTCGTGGATCTTGACGCCAGCGGGCGTGTGCAGCCAGGCAGGCGCGACCCGCGACCCTTGGCGCGACGGTGCGGGGGTCTCCTCAGCGGGGGCGGCGCGGCCTGACGAGCCTCTGAAATTGCGAAGCGGGGTCACAGGGCACGGACTGTGCAGCTGTAGACCCGGCGTGGATCACAATCCACAGAGGGAATTCCGGCGGGAGGGGTGAGAGCGCTTCAGTGCGCTCCAGTAGCAGGCAAGGGGCAGAGGAGCAGGAAGCCAAGCCTGGGGGCAGAGAGCGACTCCGGTCGGAGCGAGGCTCTCACAGGACAAAGGCTGGCAAGCTCCCGAGTGCCACAGCCCTAGGAGGGGGCGAAGAGGGGCGCAGTCTGGCTCCAGCGGGATGCACACACGGCTCGAACGTCAGGACGAGCACAAGCACCAAGGACCCACTAGTCCTGGGGTCCAGATCAGGGGGCAAGCTCAATCAAGCCCTTGGAGAATGTTTAAAGCACAAAGAAGCAAAGTCTTTTCTCAGCAAGTCTTCTCCTCTCCTTTCTCAGCAAGGCAAGCAGCAGGCCAGTCCTCCCAGCGTCTCTTCTCCTTCTAGTCGGGTAGAGGTCCTTCGTGGTAAAACAGGATTCCGATTTACAAGGAGCAGGGCTCCTACTTTTATACACAGTTTCTTTTGTTCTTACAGGCCAGGGGGGCCTTTGCATAACTGCTCTAAGCCTCTGAGCACTTGTTGGGGGTACTTCTGGCTTCTGCATTCAATGTGAGGGCAGGCACATCAGCCGCTCCCCAGGGGGGCGGAGCCAGCATTGTGTGGAGAGGGGCAGCCAGGAGTACTTTGTTGACAAGCTTCGCCCTTCCTGGGCCAGGTGCAGGCTGAGTCATCAGTCGCTCCCCAGGGGGGCGGAGCCAGCATTGTGGTGGCATTGTGGTGGCTGATGCATAGTCCAGGGAAACTCCCACCTCCCACTAAGGTGTAATCCTCCCATTCACCAGCTGTCATCCCCCAGCCCTGTCACTCACACAACCCAGACAGTCAGATACACATCCAAGCAGAGGCGGGCTGAAATGGTTAGGCAAGCAAAGGCTAACTTTCTAAAAGTAGCATTTGCAAACACAGGATATTAAAATAAACTTTACTAAAAGAAGTATTTTATTATTCTGAGTTCAGGCATACTAAACATTAATTTCTACCATGTTCCCTGAGCCTGCT
Organism: Lissotriton helveticus; assembly: GCF_964261635.1. Lineage (NCBI taxonomy): Eukaryota > Metazoa > Chordata > Amphibia > Caudata > Salamandridae > Lissotriton > Lissotriton helveticus. The sequence goes on from NC_136067.1 coordinate 657,975,465, forward strand.
GGGATTATAGAGTGTAATAATCCCAGCAGCCCATCTGGCCTAAAGGGAACAGGTAGCCTTACAATAGTGAAAAACGAATTTGGCAGTAATACACTATTTTTTCATGCCACACACATCAGAGCATGTCCTACCTTACACTTACAATGCACCCTGCCCTTAGGCCTACCATAGGGGTGACTAATATGAAGTTAAGGGAAGGTTTAGGGGCTGGCAAGTGTGTGCACTTGCCCAGCCAGCATGGCAGCACCAGACTGCACGCAGGTTCTGCAATGGCAGACCCTAGACACATTTTAAAGGCTGCTTCTGTGGGTGGCGCAACCAGCGCTGCAGGCCCACTAGCAGCATTGGTATTTACAAGCCCTGGCACTCCTTGTGCACTTTACTGGGGACTAACAGTAAATCCAATGAACCAATCATGGACATCAATCACAGGTACACTTTACAGTAGGGAGCACTTGCACTGCGGCACGGGTTGGCCGTGGCGCAGTGCCCTGAGCAGCGGACACCAGCAAAAACATCTGAGGCACAACAGCAAAAAGTGGAAGGGAAACTCACGATAAGGTGCCAGGTCTAACACTCAACAACATCTTGATTGATGTGGGAAATTAGGTTGTTGATGGAGGGGTTCAGGGTGAAACCCTACTCAAGCAGCAGCCTCAATCCTTGTCAGGGTGAAAAACTAAAGTCACTAAATTAACCTGTGCTTAACCCTCTGGTAGCTTGGCAGAAAGCAGTCAGGCTAAACATAAAGGCGATGTGTAAAGTATTTATATATGATACAAGGAAAACCCCACACCCATTTGAAAAAAATAGAGTACATTTTAATAAATTATTTGACACCAAAACAACAAAACTCCAGTCAATAAAACCAGAGTTATGAAATGTTAAATGTTATGAAATGTTACATTTTGAGGTGCAAACTCGTGCCGTGAAGATCAAAGCACCAACCATGGACATCTAGTTGCGCAAGACAGGGTCAAAGTAAAATAATATGGCTGACCGTGATGGAGCTCGAGTCGCGTACAAAGAGTAAATTAGGCCCGGTTGGCGCTTACCCTTGAACTAAGAAGACACTTCAGAACGAATGTTCTAAGAAGGTTGAAATTCAGCAGGGCAAGGATTCAGGCATTGACAGAAGAGGAGGTGTTGTAGTTGGGGAGCTGCTGGACGAAGTTGAGGTGAAGATTTCCACATTCTTAATAAATCCCTTTTTTGAAAGTCAAAGATCTCCTGGGGGTGAGGCTGGAAGCTGTAGCTGACAAGGGGTCCATGAAGCTGGATACTCCTTCTGCGAATGACCACTGAACAGGATTTGCTGGTGCAGAGAAGAATGTGATGGGAGCTGCCGAGAAGTCAGGCCGACCGATGATGCACCTTGGGTGTATTGATGAACAAGTTGGTCCGAGTCTCCTCTCAGTTCTCAGAGAAGTTTTTAGCCAAACTTTTTCTAGATTCTTGATTTTGGTTATCTGGTAACATTTAACACCACCCCCAAGGGTGAAATACTGGAAGAGCACCACTTGGGGGATTAGGACTCACTCAAACTGGGCCCAGGTGCAGGCTCAAGAAAGATGGAGCCTTTTCTGTTGTTGAGGTTATGATCAGGATGCCAGGCAAATAGCTCTTGGAGTCACTGTGGTAGTCGTGTTTTCAAGAAGGTGAACAGGGCTCAAGGAGCAGAGCAGGCCTCTCAGGGTTCAAGGTAGCTTCAGGCAGCAAAGTAGTCCTTTTCCAGGTGCCTCATATCAGTCTTCTGAAGTACACAGCAGCAGGCAGTCCTCTGAGAGTCCTTCCACAGGTCCAAGGAATGCACTGAAGAGTTGGTCTGAGGTTCCTCTTTTTATACCTGGTGCCTTCTTTGAAGTAGTAGACATTTCTTTCAACCATCTCCTGAGCGACTACCACTCTGCCTTCAGATCACGCTGCAGTTGGAGATGCAGTGAGCGCAAGGTAAATAGTTTTATTTATTGATTTACTTACTTTACTCTGGCTGTCGTATGTCCAACTCCATTACCCCCCACGCCTCACCGGCCCGCAGCACTCACTGTGCGAGCCGCCACTGATTGCCTGCCTTCTGCACCAACAGGCTCCTCAACTCATATCAGCCACAAAACAGTGCAACAGACCCTTCTTATACCAATGGGATAAGATATATGTACCAACTGATTTCTCTCACGAAACCGCCATCCTGCAGAGGAGAGTTTAGGCACTGCAACCTATCGTCGGAGCTACTGGAACTAACAGCCATTCTGCTCACTATTGAACTTAAGAACAAAAAATGTGATTACCCGGACACTCTCAAGGTCTTCCTCATATCTTTGGATTCCATGGAGGTTACAGTGCAGGCAGAGGAAGTGGATGATGGGGGGGCAGGAAATCTCCCCACCCCCTGACTCAGGAATCCCCAAAGGTGACTCTACCTCAGAGCTCCAGAGATTGGACTTGGTCCTGTGGCGATGGCGGACAGGGCCTCCCGTGATGGGCCCGCTCCAGCTGAAAGGTGCTGTGCAAATCCCGCAGTCCTCCTTGTCTACTGTTTCAGCTCAGTTTCTGTTCCCCCACAGTACTCACCGAACTCATCGCTCTCCAGTTGGCCAGCACGACTGTGGAAAAGTAAATTTTGCTATGTTATATGTGCCTACGTGTTCCCCATGTTACGTTATATGTGCATGATCGATATGCATGTATTCCCTTCTGATCGATTAAAGACGCAATTACAGTTGTGTCCATCTCTAGTACGCCAGTTTCCAGTCCTCGTGAAAGCTACGAATATTAGGCCTATGTAAAGCTACGTTGCCACGTTTCACAGTGTGCACGTTAATTCATTGAATTGTCCCCGTTTCTAGGCCTCAAAAGGGCCCGGACTCAGATTCAGCTCCTGTTTCCTGAACCCTCTCCGAGGAGTGATACAGCCCCCACCTGTATCCCTGACCCTTACCTTACTTTCATGCTACGCAGTGCCCGGCTCGGCCTGGCTCTGCCTCCGAGTCTGCCAAGAGTATGTTATGATTCTAGTTATCAGTCCAGCCCTCCTTCTCTGCATTCCTAAGCTACTGAATCGCATCAATAGTTTCCGTCATGGTCTAGCCTTTATGTCTCCATGTAAGAGAAATACTGTATTAATATTCATAGAATATTCCTCGCACACACACTACATGTAGAATTATGTATGCACCAGTCTTAGTGTCTGTTAGCCTTTGCCCTGATAACTCTTGGATTCTATCAACATGTTCTCTAAACACGAGATACTAGATAGGCTTTAGGTACATGTCGCTCTGACACTCCAGACTTTCGTCTCCTCTTCTAGCACAGAAGTCAGAGCCCCCCAGTGCTCCCTAGTAACACGTCATTGCCAGTTTGCGCGCATCACTAGGTTAGAGGTCCCAGCTGCTCAAGTAGCCCCCTCCATGTTTCCGCCCCGTTTATGACATATTCTGTTACGTTTGCATCACATGTCTATGTATACGCCCTGTACACACCTCTTGTTACACCCACTTTATGCCTTATCTTTCGCGACTGCTACAAACTCCGCCTACTGCTACGCCTACTGTATTGAATACAATGTATTTGTTTAACTATAAATATTGTGCACTGTTATTAAAGTTTGCTAGCCATTCCCAGATCCTGCCCCGGCAGCTGCCGGGCCCTGCCATCCTATTCCCGTACAGGCTGTCCTGTTCCTGTCCTTTTATGCTTAATTAAAGCCTGTATACTCCAGCTACCTCGAATCTTGACTCTTATTTATTGAGCTACCTGTTTATTAATTATAGTCAAAAATAGAACCGGTAATTAATTATTTATTTACCACATAATGGCGCCCGAATAGGGACTTGCCCTTTCCCCACGCGCCGGAGAAGCCACGCAGGCCCCCTGATCCTCTGCAGCCGTGACGGAACCATACCGTGCACGTGCAGATATTTCTGCTTCAAGTATCCCTCAGGCCCACGGAGGAGACGGAGGTTGCGGTCCAGCGTCCAGACGAGGCGGTGGAGGAACGCGGCGAGTCCCGACCAGAGCCCAAGCCGAGAGTCCAAGGTCCGAGGTATCCGGAGGCCCACCTGTAACTGAAGTCCGAAGTTCGTCCGTCCGTCATCGTAGCAGTCCAGTCCAGTCCGAGGCCTTCCGTTCTTGCTGCCCGGTGAGTACCGTTGCTGGGGTAGTATCTAGACAGGGTCAATTAATTTGTCTCTGGTCCGTGGGTTTGGGTACACAGATCCAACACGAAGTGTCCACTTAGGTGGATGCGGGTCCTGACGTGTCTCTTTATGAGACCGGTAAGTTTCGTACTGTTTCAGCAGTGCATCTAGTAATTCTAGTCAGTTCTGTTCTCGAGAAATTCATGTGTTCTGTTCTCAGTATTTCAGGTAGTATTCTGTCCGAACTGTTATTTTAAATGTTATTTCATGTGTTTTCAATGTCGTGGTATGAATGATTTGTTTTTAATTATTGTGTTTATTGTGTATTGTATTGTTTCTAGACTCCAGTCTAGTCATGCCTCTGTTCTCTAAGTTACGTCAGTTAAAAACTAGAAAAGGTCTGCTCGAGGAAGCAGTTCCTGTCCCGCCTAGGGACAGTCCAGGTCATTTTATGTATCATAAACATGGCATAAGTGCCATATTATATCTAGATTTATGGGTCGAGTATACTAAAGATCTAGAAGAGAAATATAGATGGCCTGTATCAGGTACGTGGGATGCTGAGTGCATCATGCGAGTAGAAGAAGCATTATGGAAAAAGAAATCCAGACAGTCCCAGAAAGATGCCATTGAGTTATGGCGCAAAGAATCTCATAAAAGAACCGAAAAAGAAATCAGAAAGACAGAATTAAGTAGAGAATCCTCAGAAAGAGCCCAAGAAAGGGAATTAATCGAAATAGGTGAACGAGTTAAAGCCGAACAGTCAGACAGACAGAGAAATGCCCTCATTAAGGGTATGTATCCTCTTCTTGCCGAGGGCTTGCCAAAAGCAACCCCGGAAGCACCATGTAATTTTCCGCCGCCATTAGTTCCGATTAAGCTACGTCACAAACCGACCGCAGCTGATATTTTTCTCTCGTCCTATTTGGACGACACAGTCCCAGAATATGCAAATCCTGCTCCGCCAGCTCCTGTAAATAATGTAATTCCTGTTCCTCCAGCCACCGGGGCACCTTTTACAGCACCTGTTACGGTACCCCCGGTCCAGCCCGTAGTACAAGTTCCCGCTACATCGGTCACTCTGCCAGCACGAAGAGTATCAGTCGACGATTCCAGTTTAGGGGCCGCGGGGGGAGGTCCTCCTGGTACCCCGCCGCCACACAAACGTGTAACATTAGTCGAGTTACATGAACGTGCGTTACAGCGTACGCCCAAATATCAGTCCGTTGCAGATATCAAGCGAGCTCTTACCGAATGCCGTTATGATCCAGTCCCAGGCGATGATAATATGGTTATATATTCATTGCGCGTAAGACGGGTGACCGAGTATTTGGACACCCTACCGAATATGAAAGAAGATCTAGACAGAATATATCGTTTCATCCGTACAGGAGAAGATTCAGAAAGTATTGGTGAAATCATGTCTCTAAGGAAAGCTGAGACCCAGCTCATGCTATTAAAATTTCTAATTAATTGTTTAGTAAGGGAACAGGATTGTCCGACTAAAGATCCGACCGAAATGAAAGTTCTGACAAGGTGGAGTGATAATATAGCCGAGGGTAGACACAAGACACTCAGTAGTATAGAGAGTATGTACAAGAAAATTCGTAAGGAAATAATAAGGTTACACGACAATCGTAAAGCAGCACAAGTAAGCGAGAAAGAAGACAACACTGATACTGAAGAAGTAGAAGACGAAAATACCGCCAGAATAGCGTATGTAGGTAGATCTAGACTTCCAGACCGACATTCACGCCTAGAACACCAGAAAGTCTTTCACCTTCCAGCACCAGAACAAGATTCTCTAGAACAAGTATTTCAAGCTACCGATCACATTCTGAAATCACGAATCGGTTATAGTGAACTTAGTACCATGCATGAACAAGAACTAGCCCGATCAGCAGTCCGATGGGTTACTGATTCTACCACTTTTCCAGACGAAATAGTGGCACAAATGTTTCTGAAACTGCCCCCAGCCGAGCAGCGACTGGTGGGTATGTATATGATCCAGCACCTCATCACACTGTATGAGGGACAACATTCTGATCCAGGTCCGTTACATGATGTTCTGAATGAGTTACTCCAGTATAGATGGAAAGGTTTAGGTACCGATTTAATTAGTACCATTCTAGAACAGCGCCATAAATATAGAACGTTTCTGAATCCGCATTTTGTTCATGTCTCACCTCCAGAAAGTAAATCATTTTACATAGATAGACAGCATCCGTTACGAGAAGTCCACCCAGTTAGAGGAACGGGTGGCGATCTAGAACGAGTATTTGTTTACACCCCGATTACCAAGATGGAACTCTTAGAGATGAAGAAATTAATTCCCTGTCACGACAAAGATCCACCAGGGTTCCACCGTGAATTAAAAGACATGCTCCGTATGGGAGAATACACGTATCCAGATATCATTAAAATGTTAAAGGTCCTGTTGCCTGCGGGCATATATGAAAAACTCAAGGAAAAAGAATGGGAGGTGGGAGAGAAAAAGATAGATTGGACAGCTCTAGAAGCTGAAGATAATGCACGAGTACCAGGTACCGGTCTTGGGGACAAATGTAAAGAATTGCCAGAGTTATTGATTCAGGTTTTGCCAAGATTATTAGCCACGAAAAAGGAAGATTGGGATGCAATCTCAGCATGTAAACAGAAACCAGACGAAGATACTAGTGATTTTTATTCTAGATTCGAGAAATGTTTCATTATCAACAGTGGTCTCAAGACAGGTAGCGAGTCATACCCTCATCTTTTTGTTACTAAACTAGTCGAGAATTCAAGTCCACAAGTTAAAAATCGAGTTTTGAAAGTCGAAAGTACCTGGCAAGCTAATACCCCGTCACAAATGCTCCAGATGCTCCAGTATCACCAGAATAGAATCAGGGAAGAGCAAGAACACGAAAGGAAACGTATGAAAAACACGAAAATGAAAGTACTAGTTGCACAATCTGTTCCACAAGACAGTCAGAAGAGGGGTCCGAATCAAGCCAGTCATCCTGCAGCTCCCGTTAAAGGGACTTGCAATTATTGTAAACAGCCAGGTCATTTTATAAACGAGTGTGCAGTTCTGAAACACAACATAGCCACTGGTAAGACTAAAGAAAGACCACGTCCGCCTAGACAAGAACAAGTTTCACAGACTTCACCGTCATCACAGAATGCACAACAGACAGTTCCAGCATCGCAGCCCATCGCTGCAACACAGCATGTTACACAGCAAATGTACCAGTATGCTCAGACAGAGTATCCAGAGTATCAACAGTATTCATGAAACAGCCTAGAGAGGGAGGTAGGCTTGCCTCTCATCGAGATACCTGTAGATCAAGAGGGTCCCTATGTACACAGTCAAGTATTAGGGAAAGACAGAAAGTTTTTGATTGATACAGGGGCAAGTAGGACTACTATCAGTCATGACGAGGTTCCAGGGGCTCCGCTCTCAGGCTCTAGAAATGTTTCCCTTGGATTTTCAGGAAAGCCTATTGTAAACGAGATTTCAAAGCCAGTTACTCTAGAAGTTGGTCCATTGTCCCGAACTACTGATTTGTTACTTACGAAATCATGTCCAGAAAATTTGTTAGGCATTAAAACATTGAAAGAATTAGGTGCAGTAATTTGCTGTTCTCCAGAAGGAGTCCGATTGTTTTTGAGAGACTTTAAAGGTCACTATGTATTACGTGATTTTGATCCAAGATTACTGAATGTTCCACAGCATTTATGGGCGCAAGGTCCAACTGATGTAGGTTTTATGCAAATCACACCCCATCGTGTGACTCTTAAGCAAGGTATAGTCCTGCCACGGATCAGACAGTACAGATTGCCACCTGAGGCTGTAGCAGCCTTATCCAAAATTATTGACGAGCTGATTGCTCAAGGAGTGGTTGTAGAAACTGACTCCAATGTATGTAATTCTCCTATCATTCCAGTCATGAAACGTACTGATCCAAATGCACCTCCAGTATATCGATTAGTGATTGACCTTCGAGAACTTAATAAATGTATCATACCCCAGTATCCAGTAGTCCCAGATATTTCTTCCTTATTGACAGCTATAGATCCCGAAGCTACATTTTTTACTGTAATAGACCTCAAGAATGCATTTTTCAGTGTTCCCATTCATCCAGACAGCCAGTACCTTTTCGGTTTTTGTTTAAATGGAAGGAGCTATAAATTCACACGAGCTCCTCAAGGTTTCACAGAAAGTCCTAGTATTTACAGTCAAGCACTTAAGAGACAACTAGACAATATTCACATGCCCACTGACACTGCCCTGCTCCAGTATGTCGATGATCTACTGATCACAGCCCGTTCTGAACGTGACTGCGAACGAGCGTCACTTACAGTTCTGTATTTCCTAGCCGAGATGGGGCACAAGGTGTCCCCTTCGAAGCTCCAGTTCTGTGTCCAGTAAGTGATCTACTTAGGCCACTTACTGTCCAAGTGGGGTAGGCAGTTGACACCAGATCGTATCCAGTTAATAGCGAGTCTTCCACAGCCCAAGACACAGAAGGAGGTACGTGCTTTTATCGGCCTCACTTCTTACTGCAGACAATGGATTCCTCAGTATGCATTTCTAGCCAAGCCACTGATACAGTTAACGACACAGGAGGCAGCCGTATCGACTGTCCTCCCTTGGACATCTGAACATACACTTAGTTTTAATGAATTAAAGGAAGCCTTATGCCAAGCACCTGTTCTAGCTACACCGAACTACAGTAAGCCTTTTACACTTTTTGTCACAGAACGTGAAGGTACAGCATTATCTGTTCTCACACAAGATCAAGCAGGACAGTACAAGCCTTGTGCTTATTTTTCGAGCACACTAGATCCAGTAGCCCAGGCTCTGCCTGCGTGCCTCAAGTCAGTTGCAGCCACAGCTCTAGCAATCAGACAAAGTGATTCCATAGTATTAGGACACTCCCTGACAGTACAAGTTCCACATTCCGTGGAAGTTCTTTTAAACCGAACACAGACTCAGCACTTGACAATTGCACGTTTAACAGGTTATGAACTGACACTGTTCCAGCCACACATAGAAATCAGACGCTGCAACGTTCTAAATCCTGCTACTCTGTTACCGTCAGTTACTTCAAATCCTGCCACACATGACTGCGTGGAAGTTATTAACACTATGACAAAGCCAAGACAAGACCTGACAGACATTGCATTACCTAATCCCGACCTGACACTTTATGTGGATGGTTCATGTATGAGAACTAGTACAGGAGAACTAGTAGCCGCGTATGCAGTGACTACTGACACCGAAGTTATTGAAACACACCGTATTGACACCCTGTCTGCTCAAGCAGCAGAGCTAGTCGCTCTGACCCAAGCCTGCATACGTGCCAAGAACCTGAAAGTGAACATATATACAGATTCACGTTACGCATTCGGAGTTGTACACGACTTCGGAGTGCTCTGGCAGGAAAGAGGTTTCATGACTTCTCATGGAACCAAGATTCAGCATGGTCTCCTCATTCAAGCTCTGTTAGATGCAATACATTTACCGACATCTATCGCTATTATGAAGTGCAAGGCACATACGAAAGTTACTGACATCATTTCCCAAGGTAATGATCTAGCAGATCGAACAGCCAAGCTTACAGCTCAGACACCAGACATTCCAGTTAACAAGACACAGACATCCACTCCAGAACAGACTACTTGTATGACAGTTGAGGACCCTACACAAGATGTCATAGACATACAGTTACATGCTACTCCTGAAGAAATCAAGAAATGGTCCGAACAAGGAGGGGTCCAGACAGATCAGGGATGGGTGACGAAGGGAAAAGCCACATGGTTTCTCCCCGACTCTATGGTTCAAGTCATTATTAATACCGCACATAGTCCAGCACATCTAGGAGAAAAAGCTATGTTAGACAGTATACAGAACCTTTGGTTCAACAAGCACTTACGAGCTGCAGCCAAGCAGAAAGTCCGTACTTGTATGATATGTTGCCAGTTCAATCCAGGTAAAAGTGTCCCGGTGGAACAAGGTGGATTCCAGCCCCCTGACCACCCTTTTGAAGTCCTTCAGATGGATTATATTCAGATGGAGCGATGTCGAGGTTTCAAGTATGTTCTTGTAGTGGTATGCGCTTTGTCCAGGTGGACAGAAGCATATCCAGTTCCAGATTACACAGCCGCGACCACTGCTAAGCAGCTGGTTCGTGAATTCTTCCCCCGTTATGGACTCCCTAGGGTCGTGTATTCTGATAACGGCCAGCCATTCTCATCCGAGTTAATGAAGCATGTTTCCCTCTTGTTAGGGTACCAGTGGAAGTTCCATTGTGTGCGCCATCCTGAAGCAGCCGGTCTCGTAGAGAGACATAATCAAACCCTGAAAATCCGTATTGCTAAGACATGTAAAGAGAAAGGTGTAGACTGGCTAGTTGCCCTGCCAGTTGCTTTATTCTTCATGCGCATGGTCGCACATTCCAGATCAGGTCTGTCCCCTTATGAGGTCGTATTCGGCCGCCCCCCAAATATGTGGGGTACACCTAGACCCCGCAGTATTACAGATGTTTCCAGTAATATGTTGACAGATTACCTAGCTTCCTTGATGTCTGCCCTACACTCTTGTCGTTCACAGGTTGCCGCCGCATTTCCAGACAATACTGAAGTGAAACCACATGAGGTAATTCCAGGCGACCTCGTGTTGGTCCGGAATTTTGATCGTTCAAGTCCGCTGGAGCCTCGCTGGAAGGAGCCGAGACTAGTCCTTCTGACCACCCGTACGGCCGTGAAGTTGGAAGGCCACAAGGGTTGGGTCCATCTGTCGCATATCAAGAAATTTCATGGAGTCCGGAAAAAGACTTTTAATGACAATTCTAAAGACTGTTCCATTTCTAAGGACTGCCTAAAAATTGACTCTGAATTCAAGCCTCCCCTGTTAGAGGCAACTCCGCAGCAGGAGTATAAGTTAAAACTCCGGTCTAGTAAAATAAGTCAGCCAGTTTAATTGTCTAAGTCCCCCTCGGGTGAAACGGTTAGACAGGTATCTGACATGTATGAGATAGACCCCCATAGTGAGAGAGTTAGTCAAAACTCTATCCGATGTATCGTTTTTCTAAGTTTTCTATTATTCTTAAGTTTGATGGTTACCTGCACAAGTTATGCATTGCATTTATGTTTCCCAATTCCTCATGTAAATAAGTTTTCTAATGCTACAGTAGAGCACACATTTAGTGATCTGCCTCCTCACGAGTTATCCTATCGTCTTGCTATGAGAAATAATACATTTATAAGAATGTTACACTATTCACACCAGACCAGCAATGCTACTAATTGTTGGGTGTGTGGTCGACTCCCCCCTTTCCAGACACCGAAGGGAGTTCTGCCACTCTTTCCTTATCCATTTTCACATAATGGTTCGTGTGGGGCATGGTCCACGTTAACGTCATCTTCAAATGATATGTCCCTTTTGAATAGAACATGTTTCCCAGACAAGCAAGGTCTCCCCCATAGAACAGGGTTAGATCTAGAAAATGAAGTTTATAATTTAGGAAATTATTCTTCGAATTTTATGGTCCTGAATGTTCAGTCTGATACTACTCCAGACTTACCTGCTATTTCAGTACCACCAGTCAAAGGCGAATTATGTGTCAGAAATAATGGTTCCGTACATGTAGGACATAGTGATTGTACTACTACTGTCGAGTATAGTGACAGTGGGAAATTTATTTTCAAAGCTTCACGTCATTCTTATTTTGTTTGTGGTCAGACCGCATATGTTCGTCTGCCCCTCGATTGGGATGGAACATGTTACATTGCCTTCCTACTGCCACCAGTTTTTCTAGCCCCATCTGATTATCACAGAAACACACATCTAGTACACGTCAGACATAGAAGGGAGATTGAGTCCCCAATTGTCGATCAAACTGAAACTGCTCTAGAACAGTATACCGATTTCAATAAAGGTTTCTTCTTCTTTATAGGCCCTGTCCAGAATAGTAAGCTAATACGTAGATTAACCAGAACCCTTGAAGCAGTAGTGAATGAGACTACTTCTGCTCTAGGTAACTTAACCGAAGAGCAATCTGCTATGAGATTTGTCGTGCTCCAAAATCGTCTCGTTCTTGACGTCATACTGGCCGATAGAGGAGGAGCATGTAGAGTCATCGGATCTAGTTGCTGCATTTTCATTCCTAATAACGCGCCGTCTGTTTATTCAGCTATAACCAGACTTCATAAAATTGCCCATCAGTTACACCAGAATCCAGGCACCTGGACATGGTCCGGTTGGCTCTGGAGTATCATATCTGCCTGGGGATGGAAAGTATTGTCATTCCTAGGTATTGCAGTAATGATCATATTCAGTTGCTACCTCTGTATACAATGTGGCCCTGCGATTTGCGGCATTTGTGCTACCTCTTGTATTCCTAGTCCTAAGTCCCGTTCCAAGACAATTCGAGACGAGCAAATGATGCTATATGAAATGATAGATGGTATCATGAATATAGATGTTTCCTGATGGAAACGTAGGGCACAAGGAGGGAATGTGGAAAAGTAAATTTTGCTATGTTATATGTGCCTACGTGTTCCCCATGTTACGTTATATGTGCATGATCGATATGCATGTATTCCCTTCTGATCGATTAAAGACGCAATTACAGTTGTGTCCATCTCTAGTACGCCAGTTTCCAGTCCTCGTGAAAGCTACGAATATTAGGCCTATGTAAAGCTACGTTGCCACGTTTCACAGTGTGCACGTTAATTCATTGAATTGTCCCCGTTTCTAGGCCTCAAAAGGGCCCGGACTCAGATTCAGCTCCTGTTTCCTGAACCCTCTCCGAGGAGTGATACAGCCCCCACCTGTATCCCTGACCCTTACCTTACTTTCATGCTACGCAGTGCCCGGCTCGGCCTGGCTCTGCCTCCGAGTCTGCCAAGAGTATGTTATGATTCTAGTTATCAGTCCAGCCCTCCTTCTCTGCATTCCTAAGCTACTGAATCGCATCAATAGTTTCCGTCATGGTCTAGCCTTTATGTCTCCATGTAAGAGAAATACTGTATTAATATTCATAGAATATTCCTCGCACACACACTACATGTAGAATTATGTATGCACCAGTCTTAGTGTCTGTTAGCCTTTGCCCTGATAACTCTTGGATTCTATCAACATGTTCTCTAAACACGAGATACTAGATAGGCTTTAGGTACATGTCGCTCTGACACTCCAGACTTTCGTCTCCTCTTCTAGCACAGAAGTCAGAGCCCCCCAGTTCTCCCTAGTAACACGTCATTGCCAGTTTGCGCGCATCACTAGGTTAGAGGTCCCAGCTGCTCAAGTAGCCCCCTCCATGTTTCCGCCCCGTTTATGACATATTCTGTTACGTTTGCATCACATGTCTATGTATACGCCCTGTACACACCTCTTGTTACACCCACTTTATGCCTTATCTTTCGCGACTGCTACAAACTCCGCCTACTGCTACGCCTACTGTATTGAATACAATGTATTTGTTTAACTATAAATATTGTGCACTGTTATTAAAGTTTGCTAGCCATTCCCAGATCCTGCCCCGGCAGCTGCCGGGCCCTGCCATCCTATTCCCGTACAGGCTGTCCTGTTCCTGTCCTTTTATGCTTAATTAAAGCCTGTATACTCCAGCTACCTCGAATCTTGACTCTTATTTATTGAGCTACCTGTTTATTAATTATAGTCAAAAATAGAACCGGTAATTAATTATTTATTTACCACACGACACCAGCCTTTCACTTGCTTTGCCAGCAGTGTTACCTCGTGTCCACAGCTCCTCAATACTCTCTATTACGTATTTAGGGTTCATTGCTTATCTCGTTCATCCATACTCGCGAGGTAATTAGTAGCAGCTACTTTTGGGGTCCTCACTGGACCTCCTCTGAACTCTCCTTGTCCAAGAAGATGCGTAGGTAGCGATTTTCATATTTAAATCCTGTCCACACAACATTCACAAGACACTGACAGACCGCACAGTTGCTATGTTTTCGCAAAACTGGAAATACTGGACAGAACATTTTTGATAGGATCGGTTTATGCCCCAAACCAGACAGAAAGCCCTTTTTCCCTCCCTCTCCAGAGTTCTGGCAGAATTCAGCAATGTTAAATTGGTCATGAGCGGGACTGAATTTTAGTGCTTGACTCAGTCTTAGGCAGTTTGGGTCCCTCGGACATGTCTAATGCCCAAGACTGGGCTTTTCTGGATGACATCTTGTAGGATCATTGCCTACTCACCCACAGGAAAGTGAGGATCCTTTTTTATCCTGTACACATGGGACATGCTTCAGGATGAATTTCTTCCTTATGAACCATGCCTCTTTAGCTTTTTTACAGGATTGTAGTGTAGCTGTGGGGGAGGGGTCATAGACCATGCCCTGAACTGGACTCAGGACATATCTCTCCCACCTCCAAAAAGGTAGAGGTTAAACATGAGGCATTACAGCCTCCCCTAGGATAAACAGAAACTTGTGACATATTTCCATCAATATTTGGCTGGCAAAAAATCCATCGTCTCCTGAATCCAATTGCTATGGGCAGCGAGAAAAGTCATTCTAATGGGCAGTCTTCTGAAAGACTCAGCTTTATGCAAATGGGACGGTCGGGGGAGGCTAACACAATTAGGAGGGAGGTGGGCACCCTTACGAAACAATACACATGCAAACCCACACCCCTTCTTTCCTGCTGATTAGATAATGCTAAGTACACTCTAAATACATATTTTATTACACTGGCTAAATGAGCGCAGCTATGCATTAGCTGGCATCACTATGAACAGGGGGAGAAGGCAGGAAGGCTCCTTACCGTGCAGCTGCAGCTGCAAAAGGCACAGAAGGCCATTCTGGAGATTCAGGACAAGGAGGAGAGACTGCTGACTAATTCAGTACTCACAGCAGACACTGTTGCCAACTTTCTTGGCTCACTTTATTGTTCAGAGGCACCAACAGACCTCTCGTCCAAACATGCCTTCTTTAAGGGACTACATCTACCCACCATGTCTGACGTTGGCAAAGTGTTGCGAGATGGGGAGATTACAGAACATGAGATCTATGATGCCATAGCAGACATGGCCACCAGGAAAGTGCTAGGTGAGAATGGGTTTCCCATCAAATTCTAAAAAATCAATAAACACTTACTGGTACCCCTCCTCCATAGAGTTTTCAAAAAAGCACAGGAAACTGATTCCTTGTTACCAGAGTACAATAAGGTGTTCATTAGCCTTATACTGAACCCTGGCAAGGATCCCACCATTTGCTCCAGCTATCATCCTATTTCCCTTCTTAACACAGATGTGAAAGTGCTTGCAAAAGTCCTCACCACCCGATTGAGGAACGGGATTCCGATCCTGATACACACATTGTGAATAGGCTATGTACCAGGTTGATCATCCCGTAACCATATGTGTCTCCTGACATATATCCTTTGGCAGGCACAGAATCACCCTGATGACAAGATTCTTCTATCCTTAGACAGGGAGAAATCTTTTGATTGGATCTAATTCGAATCCTTGTTCCACCCATTACAGAGCTGGACTGGGTCCTGATTTGGTGGCAAAGGCCATGTGGCTTTACGCTAACCCAACAGCACAGGTGGTTTTTAGAGGACATGTGTCAATGGCCTTCCCAATTAACAGGAGGATGCGACAGGGATGCCCTCTATCCCCATTGCTTTTTTATTGGCTCTGGCCAAGTGTATAAAAGGCATGGAAACATCGGCGGGCTGGAATAAAATTCTGCTATAGCCAATGACATCCTTCTGACCCTTAACCGACCCTGACTTTGATTTTGCATTTATTGATTCCTTCTCAGTCTACAAGATTAATTTGTCAAAATATGAGGCCTTGCTGATGACTGACAGAGGGCCAAGATACCGCGTACTACTTCATCTTCATGTGGAAAAAGACCATACTAAAGTATTTAGGTGTTCTCATTAATAAGGGCCTTGTCAACATTGTGACCGATAACTCGCACCCTTTGATGATGACTATGGAACATGTTTCCAAGCTTTGGTATGCTGCCTCTTTTGACCCCAAAAATAATCCTGCGTACATTGAATAAGCACATCAAGTCATTCATATGGGCAGGCAGGAAACCCTGTCTTATGCTGGCCAAGCTCCATGTCAGAACCTGAGCCGGGGTCTGCGCTTTCCAGATATGTACTTATATTATTTAGCACACGATCTGTTGCAACTAGTTTATCTATTGGTGCCTTCCAATGAACAACCAGCTTGGGTAAATCATGTAAATATCTAGGACCCTCTGTTTACTTCTAGAACTCCTAGGACAGGGCAATTGCACTGAGCTTGGGTTATCCCCCCCATTATGTCAAGAATAAATTAATGTAATGTAAATTGTATTTACTGCCTAGGAATTTTTTCTTCAGTGCAACCAGTTTGGGTATCCTTGGAGCGTAATACAATAGGTGTCTTGTCTAGCCTCAGAATACTGTACTATTCTAATGCCTGTGTGTCAGACAACTATCAGCTCAATTTGAAGACAACGTGTTCTGCTTGAAAAGACTCTCATAAACTCTTGAGCATCATTTATTCCATCCATAGGGATGCCCCACTCTGGTCCAACAGTAAAATTACAATCTACAGTGCAATGCTTAGATGACCACAATGGGACAGTAAGGGGATTTTAATCAATAACATGTCAATCCTTTGTGTTGTTGCGATCGGATTTTGGTTTGCCTCAATTGCAAATCTGGAAATATTAGCAATGTTGGCATTGTCTTTGAGTATGCTGGACAAGGACTCACCCAGTCTCTCACTCGGACTGTACTATTCAAGGATACATACGGCACTGGGGCCACTCAAGAGGTCCAGTCTCCAATTTATACCAGATCCTTATAGACAGTATGTACTCCCATAAAACGCGGCAGGCATTCAAGATATTTTGGTAGTGTGTCTTGGGGTCTCTTATGCTGACGAACACTGGGCCGAACTCCTGACCACCCATGACCACCCCCTACAAGAGGCGCGGAAAAACTCTCCCACTTTAAAATTCTACATGACTGGCACTGATCTCCCTACAAGTTACACAAAGCTAAATTACTAACATACAACGTGTGTCGGCGATGTGCTGAGGAAGGCGGTGACCTCAATCATATTCCGTGGCAATGTCCTTACCTAGCACAATATTGACAGGACATCTGGTAGAAGTTGCATGATATTTGTGCTATCCCTTTCCTAGGCTTGGCCAAGCTTGCTCTTTTGCATGCTTTCTTGTATATAGAGGACTTAACCTCACAGTGGCAGAGGTGGATGGTAACAGCCCTTGTGGATGCCAAGACCTGTATACTTCAACAATGGTGATCTCCACAGGTGCCAGTACAACAGGAATGACTAAGTGAACATTATCACTTAGCCATCTCTGAAAGGTACGTAAATAAACTTCAAGACCAAATTAGCCTATTTGATCATGTTTAGGACCCCTCTTTGCACCTACGAAAACTATAGAGGGAGGTTGAGAGGCTGTTGCCGGCTCCCTACCTTCATATACTTCATACTCTGGCCTCCTTTCTTCTTTTTCTTTTTTCCTTTTCCTTTCCTTGCTTCCACATCTACATAAGGGGGCTGATATATGGGATTTGGGGCATTCTCATATAGGGTCATCCATTTTCCTCTTAGATAACAAGGGGCGGAATTGAATGACTGTGTGAGACTTATTGACCAGATGCTTGTTGCTTTCTCTTGGTGGAAGTTTCTTTCCTTATCATTGATGTGGCTGTCTTGGAGGTGAGTGGGAGAATGTCACCATCCTATGGACCAGGTGTGACCTGTATGGAGGGCATTCTTGGGAAATGTTGATGTTTTTGAGGGGGCTGGAATTGAAGTGTGTTGTTATGTTATATTATACTATTTTCTATCCTTTTTCTTTTATTGCTCATGTCTTCTGATCCATATGTTAGACACTTTAGGTGATCTTCCTTGCTCTGCCTTATATACCTACATAGTTTCCAAGTGATACTATGCTCTATGTTGTTTTACTTTCTTAAAAATCCAATAAATAATTATCTAAATAAAAAATAAAAATACAGAATTCCTAATATTTACCAACAATAAACAAGATAGAGAACAAACCTGGCTCAATTAAATGAGCCTTGAAAAGCTTCGAAATCCAATCTCAAAGAATGCCAAATCAGTTGTATTCACCCTTGGCACCAACCTCTCCCTTAAGGAACACATTACCAAAAAATACAAAGATGGCCTGATACTAGCTCAATCTTCTAAAAGACAACCCATTTCTTTCAGGAAAGTGACTTCAGAGCGGCTATTCAACCCTTTGTACTCTTGCATCTGGATGATGGTCATACCTACTCCATGGTCTCTGGGAATCCACACAGGCAACACACGAGGGACATCTTTCTATAGGCCACAGCATAACCCATGAAGGGCCTAAAGAAATATGATATCCCCCCACCCTCATGGAACTTCACTGGCTCCTTTTGCCAGCCCGCACCATTTTCTGAACCAGCTGCATCATTTAAAAGCCAGCACAACCAGCACCCTTGCTTATCTGGCAGGCAAGTTAACTATCTCTGGTGGTTGTCAACACACACTCAGGCAGGACGCCATTTGGCTGCCAACTAAGAAGTGTAAAAAATGTAAATGGGTTATTTACATCAATACACCCAGGTTCTGGAACAACATCGCTGCATCCAACAGGACCACCCCAATGATGCTCCAATTTAGGAAAGATTTGAACTCTCGCCTTTTTCAGGAATTCTACATCGCAATGCATTGGACATCTACAACTCAGCTTCCTCTCCTATTACACGCCTATTTGACCATGTATAGCGCTTCTCTGTCTTTTGGCTTAGTTTGCTCCATAGAAATACAGTACACATACATAGATGTGGCAGGTGTCTCCAGATGTAGGTCTTGTCCTATTTCGTCTATGATTTATCAAGTTTGATATGCATATGTGTAGCATGTTTGTGCTGTGTTAAATTTGTTTTGTTTCTGTGAGAGTTTTGTGGGAAATACTTTGAAAATCGCATTGCAGACATTTGTTTTTAATGAGTATGGGCCATATGTATCAAGCTAATTAGCATTCGCAAAGGCTGAAATTCGCTGAATTTCGACCTTTGCGAATGCAAATATGCTAAATGGTATGTAAGTAACATTTTTGCTGCAAAATAAGGAATCGCAAAATTTGCTATTCCTTATTTTGCAATTGCACTTAAGGAATCGCAAATTTTGCGATTCCTTAACCCCTTCGCTGCTAGGTCTTTTCCCCTCCTGTGCTAAGCCTTTTTTTGGCGATTTGGGGTAGCGCGCGCTTAGACCCCTGTAACCTTTTGACCACATAAGGTATCCACGCCAAATTTGCGTCCTTTTCTTCCAACATCATGTGGATTCTAAAGGTGCCTAGGGTTTGTGGATTCCCTTGGAGAGGTCCCAGAAATTAACCAAAATATAGTGAAATGTTTGTTTTTTTCAGAAAAATGTGAAAAACGGGCTGCAAATGAAAGCCTCTGGGTTTTTCCCTGCAAATGGTATCAAAAAAGGGTTTGTGGGGCTGAAATCTCCATTTTCTCAGCTTTTAGGGAATGACAGTCTTTTGTCAGAGAACCAACATTTTTCACACAGTTTTGGCATTTTTCTGGGACATAGCCTATTTTTGCTATTTTTAGAGCTTTTCACCTCCTTCCAGTTAATGGTAGAAATGAGTTTGAATGCAATAAAGGATCCTGGAAAGCTATACATTTGCGAAAAGTAGACACATTTTTTAATTCAAAAAGGGGTCATTTGTCTAAATCCATGAAGGTTTCTTTGTAGAAACTAACAGTTAAATATTGGAATAATTGAAAATTTGCTGAAAAAAACAGCCTTTTGTCTCAACGTTTTCACCTATAACTTCTTGTAATTTTGGCAGCTCTTGGAAAGCAATGTACCATTACATTCGTTAGATCTTCCTGGTTGTGGGGTTATATAGGACTTGTAGTTTCTCCAAGAACCCGACGAACCCAGATCCAAAAACTGAGCATCAACTTGCAATGATTTTTTTTTATTTACTGGGTATAGAGCACTTATTCTTGGAAAATGTATATGTGGAAAAATCGGTATGAAAGACACCTATGTATTTCTGAATTGGGTATAAATTATAGAGTCTAGAAACAGAATATAATTGCACATTTTCAAAATTGGGAATACTCAAACTAGCATGAGAATTATTGGTCATTTTTGAAATTTTTTTTTTTTTTCACAATGTCTTTCATTGGGAAGGGAGAAATGCATGAAAACTCAATTGGTAATAACAGTTGATTTACAAATCTGAATTACCCTAAGTCTCCCGATAAAAACGGTACCTCACTTGTGTGGGTCGGCCTTGCGCCTGCGACAGGAAACGGCGCAAAATGCAACGTGGTCACACCTCAATTTTGCAGTTAAAAATTGACCCTTTTATGGCAAAGTGCCTACCTGTAGTTTTTGCACCCTAGCTCTGCCGGCACCTCGGGAAACCTACCAAACCTATACATTTTTGAAAAGTAGACACAGAGGGGAATTCAGGATGGGGTGACTCGACTGCCTACCACCAGGCTTTGTTACCCAGAATCCCTTACAAAGCTAAGAATTTGACAAAAAAAACACATTTTCCTCACATTTCTGTGGTGGAAAGTTCTGGAATCTGCGTGGATCAACAACTTTCCACCCACCCAGCGTTCCCCCAGGTCTCCTGAAAAAAATGGTACCTCACTTGCGTGGGTAGGCATAGTGGCTGCGACATGGAACAGCGCAAAACGCAACGTGGTCGCACCTCAATTTCCCAGTGAAATCTTGCCCTTTTTGGACAAAGAGACTACCTTTTGTTTTTGAGCCCTAGCTCTGCCAGCACCTAGGGAAACCTAACAAACCTATACATTTTTTGAAACTAGACACCGAGGGGAATTCAGGATGGGGTGACTCGACTGCCTACCACCAGGTTTTGTTACCCAGAATCCCTTGCAAAGCTAAGAACTTGACATTGGTGACAATGTCCAAACCACCAGCTTTTGCAAGAAGGGTTACCTGGGATTTTGGCCCTGTGCTAGACGGCCATCAAGGGAAACCTACCAAACCCACACACTTCTGAAAAGTAGACACCCGGGGTGTTCCAAGGAGGTATGGCTTGCGTGGATCCTTCAACGTTCCTTTACCCAGAATCCCTTGCAAACCCCAATTTTAGCTGAAAAAATCAGTTTTTTCACACTTTTTTGTATGGGAAAGCGTGGCATCACTGGGCTCACACAAATTTCCTCACACCCAGCGTTCCCCAAGGTCTCCCGAAAAAAATGGTACCTCACTTGCGTGGTTAGGCATAGTGGCTGCAACAGGAAAAGGTCCAAATCATACCCTATAGCAAAACTACCTTGATTTTGGGGGGGGCACCTGAGTTTTTGACTCGGGCTCGGCGGCCATCTTTGGAAACTACCAAACCCAAACAGTTCTGAAAACTAGACACCCGGGGGAGTACAGGGAGGTATGGCATGCGTGGGTCCCCCAATGTATTCCTTCCCAGAATTCCTTGCAAACCTTAAAATTAGGTAAAAAAAACACTTTTCCAAACTTTTTTGCGTGGGATCTCTGTGCGGGCAAAAAGGTCCTACAACTCAGCGTACCCCTTGTTATGCCGAGTAAAATGATACCTCACTTGTGTGGGTGCCCCAAAGCAGAACAGGCTAAAAATGAATTTTTAAAAAATGTAGTTTTTAGGTTTGACAAATTAAGCACCCCACCTTAGTCACAGGCCTTTGGCCCACCCACACAAGTGAGGTATCATTTTACTCAGGAGATCAAGGGGAACGCTGGGTGGTAGGACATTTGTGCCGGCAGGGAGATCCCACCCAAACATGTATGAAAAAGTGGGTTTTTTAACCTAAATTTAAAGTTTGCAGGGATTTCTGTTTAGGAAAACATTGGGGGACCCACGCATGCCATACCTCCCTTGGACTCCCCCGGGTGTCTAGTTTTCAGAACTGTTTGGGTTTGGTAGTTTGGACCAAAAACTCATGGGAACCCCCTTGCAAAACCAAATTGTTTTGAATGAATTAAGTTTTCAATTGGAGAACGTGCGATTCTGGGGATAATATCGCATGGAAATTGTGACAGACAATTTCAAGTTTGCAAGAGATTGTGGACAAAAAACAACAATAGAATTCACCAGAAAGACATGACCATATACTACCATGATTTAACAATAATATCTAAATTTAGAAAGTTATTTATAGCTATAATATACACCATAACAGAGTTGCTCAAAAGTCAAAGATTCAAGCACGGCTATCTATTCCTCAAAGACACACACATACAGGTTGGATTTGGCACGAGGGCGAGTGATGGTTCAGTACATAAAATTTTATTAACATGATATTTCAAAAAAATGAAATGCTCAGTCAATAAATAAATGCATAAAAACCGAACCAGTGACTTGCAACTCGTGAGCTGTAAAGCCACGACAAGGCACCAACCGTTTTACAGGCCATTCACGCGCCTTTCATACCTGATACAAACCAGACCACTGACACCATCTGGAAGGGAAAGCAACACATTACAACAATCACAATCAGGGACAAGGTACACCCTACTGCAGAAAGAGAAAAAAAACAAATATTACTGCACAGCCATCTAATCCGCAAGCACACACACATACTGGTTGGATTTGGCACGAGGGTGAGTGATGATTCAGTACATACAATTCTATTCGCAAGTAATTTCACAAAAATGAAATACACTGCGTATAATTGAAAGTATAATTAACTGAACCTCTGACTCACAGCTCGTGAGCTGTAAAGCCACGTCAAGGCACCAACCTTTTTACAGGCCATTCATACACCTTTTGTACGTGTGACACATACAAAACATTCACACCGCCAGCCGCGGACCCATCACATTTCAACACTCACACCAGCAAACAGCTCCATTCAAGGGCCCATCACTTTCACACGCCCACATTTCTGACACTGCAACTACACAAAATGATGGACAACGGGGAGTGTCACTCAACTAGCAGTGTGTGTAGTGACCAACAGAAAGTAACTACTCACACACCGCCAGCCGAGCGCCAGTCCACCCACACCACCATCCAAGCACCAGACCATGCACACCGTCAGCCAAACAACACTCAGCACACACCGACAGCCAAGCACAACTCCGTGCACAGACAGCCAAGTACCACTCCACACACACCACAAGCCAAGCGCCACTCCACACACACCACCAGCCAAGCACCACTCCGTGCACAGACAGCCAAGTACCACTCCACGAACACCACCAGCCAAGCGCCACTCCACACACACCACCAGCCAAGCACCACTCCGTGCACAGACAGCAAAGTACCACTCCACGCACACCACCAGCCAAGCGCCACTCCACACACACTGCCAGCCAAGCATCACTCCGTGCACAGACAGCCAAGTACCACTCCACACACACCATCCAGCCAAGCGCCACTCCACACACACCGCCAGCCAAGCACCACTCCGTGCACAGACAGCCAAGTACCACTCCACACACACCATCCAGCCAAGCGCCACTCCACACACACCGCCAGCCAAGCACCACTCCACACACACCACCAGCCAAGCACCACTCCGCACACACCACCAGCCAAGCACCACTTCGTGCACAGCCAGCCAAGTACCACTCCACGCACACCACCAGCCAAGCGCCACTCCGCACACACCATCCAGCCAAGCGCCACTCCACACACACCGCCAGCCAAGCGCCACTCCACACACACCACCAGCCAAGCACCACTCCACACACACCACCAGCCAAGCACCACTTCGTGCACAGACAGCCAAGTAACACTCCATGCACACCACCAGCTAAGCGCCACTCCACGCACACCGCCAGCCAAGCACCACTCCGTGCACAGACAGCCAAGTACCTCTCTACGCACACCACCAGCCAAGCACCACTCCACACACACCACCAGCCAAGCACCACTCCGTGCACAGACAGCCAAGTACCACTCCACACACAACATCCAGCCAAGCGCCACTCCACACACACCGCCAGCCAAGCACCAGCCTACACACACCACAAACACATTTAGAATTCTTTTTTTCAAAATAACACTAAACAAATGGAAATACCTACAAATCAGCTAACACAAATTCTAAAACTAAACACTTTGCACTAATGCCAATCCTTGAAACAGAATGCAGACCAGGCAATTCACTTTACAGCTCATTAAAACTCCCAAAACTTATTTTGCGTGTGGTACGATTTAAAACAAGCTGACAGACACAATCCAGGCTTAGAAGGACAGTCAGGACAGTACATACGAGACTCCTTCCGCATGCCTCTTCGCCAACAGTTTCTGCATCTTCTAGTCGGAAAGTCTCTTGCGGTAGTGGGAGGAATGTATTCAGGAAAGTGACGATCTTTCAATCTAGCCACATCCTGCTCCAAATCTAGGAACACTTGCCTGCTCCACAAGTACAAGGCTGCCTATTATAGACTCCTGAAACTTAACAAAAGGCATCTTCGTCTCAGGACAAGACTTCTGGTACACAACAAAAGCATTAAAGGATGCCAAGTGGAACAGATGGATAGCCAACTTCTTGTACCAAACGTAAGCCTTTCGAAGAGCAGCATAAGGTTCCAACCTCCGATCTACTCTGTCAACACCACCCATGAACTTATTGTAAGCTAAAATGCACACAGGTTTGCGCACTTCAGCACCCTGACTCCAAACAGGCACAGGTACAGTACTTTCATTGTGAATAGTAGTCAGCATGTACACATCTCTCTTGTCTGAAAACTTCACAGCTAGAAGCTCCCCATATCGCAATGCAGTAGACTGTCCCCGCACAAGCCTTTTGCAAACAAGTTCCTTTGGGAAACCTTTACGGTTACTGCGCATTGTGCCACAAGCAATAGTGCCCACTTTGGCCAACTCCTTGAACAACCGCACACCAGTGTAGAAGTTATCTACATATAAATGGTGGCCTTTGTTAAATAATCCTCTACCTAGTTCCCACACAATTTTCTCAGTCACTCCAAAAGTAGAAGGACAACCAGGAGGGTTAATGCTGGACTCAGTGTACACCCTGAAATTGTAGACATATCCAGTCTCACTGTCACACAGCATATACAGTTTGATTCCATAGCATGCCCTCTTACTAGGAATGTATTGCCTAAAAACCAACGGGCCCTTGAACAATAGCAAAGACTCATCCACTGCAATTTCTTTACCAGGGGCAAAGATCTTTGAAAAACGATCAACAAAGTGATCAAGGATAGGCCGAATTTTAAACAAACAGTCACAATCAGGGTGATCGCGTGGCAACGCTAAACCATTATCAACAAAATGCATCATCCGAAGAAGAAGCATATACCGATCACGACTTATGACTGCTGGAAATATAGCTGTTGCCATCAAGGGACTAGTGGACCAATATGAAGACATTGATGGCTTCCTTAGCAGGCCCATCAAAAAAGTTAATCCCAAAAACTTCTTCATCTCTTCAACATTTGTGGGGTTGCTCTAGAATGGGGCTTAAGGCTGGCACTGTTGTCCCTCAAAAACTGTTCTGCATACAAATTAGTTTGATCAACAATCTCTTGCAAAAACACATCGTCAAAAAACAACTGAAAAAAATGTATTGGCAGACAATTCTCAGTATTCACTCTACACCCAGGAACACCAGTGAACTCTGGCAATGCCGGCTGCACCATGCCAGGGGGAACCCAGAGGCCATCCCTATCAACGGGGGGAGCAGCCACCCCAGCCTGCAGCCCAGAAGCCTCTTGCTGCTGTTCACCAACGGGAAGCCTAACAGCCACAGATACTTCTGGCTGCACAACACCAACAGAAAACATAGCATCCCCAGAGGGCTCTTCCTGCACTACACCAACTGGAAGCCTAGCAGCCTGAGATGCTTCTTGCTGCACTACACCACCGGGAAACCAAGCAGGCCCAGATGCCTCTTGCCGCTCTACACCAATGGGAAGCCTAACAGCCCCAGATGCCTCTTGCCGCACTACACCAACAGGAAGACTAACAGCACCAGATGCCTCTTGGCGCACCACAGCAATGTGAAGCCTTTTGGGCGCAGGCTGCAGCCCACATGCCTCTTGCCGACGTAAAAAGAAAGGAAACCTTGCGGCCCTAGGCAGCAGTACAGATGCCTCTTGGCCCACTACCGGCACATCAATGTCCTCCTCTACCATAGGCCCTTCATCAGCAATAGAAGAAGATTCATCATCCGATGATTCCATGCGAAGAGAAAACTCACTGCCTGAATCTTCTGCCCCTACCTCTGGGTCCGAATCGGAGTAAGTCTCTGAACCATGGTCAGAGGAAGACTCAAAAAGCAAACCAAGAACCTGCTGAGCAGTAATCCTGCAACTAGCCATTATCCTTACAAAGCAAGAAGACTGCACACACAAGTGAACAACAACCTACACTGTGCAAAGTAAGAAGTAAACAAGGTAAGGCTTTCACACAAAGAACAATACAATCCAAAACAATTTCACTCTTACCAAAAATAGCTACACTCACCAGCACCTACTCTGCTGAGACACAGCAAAAAGAAATTATATCCCACTAGAAAGGAAAAAAAAAATTACAGATTAGAATACAAAGTGCACATCAAGCACTAATGCTGAAAAAAAAAACACAGAGCCACACAAACTGCTATAAGTACACCTTTTTCAAAAAGACAATCATCAAGGGAAAGTAGTACAAAATACATTCACTTACCAAGCACAAGCAACTACACAAGCTGCAAAACCAGCAGTAACAGACCCGCAACCTACAACAATCCAAACAGCAAAAGCCTGGAACAAGACAAAAATAGAGAAGAAAAAAAATTACTACCACATTTCACAAACATTATAAGCATTAAAAAAACAACACACAAATTTGCCCCCCAAATTTACATTCACCCAGATGGGCCATCAAATAGGGCTTGTACAAATTGGGATTAGGTGAGGAAAACCATCAAAACACTGGTTAATTTTTTGAAAGTTTTTTACTGCCTGACCCCTTTGGTGCCAGTCGGTCTTTTGCTCCTAACAGTACCCCCATCACACGGGGGCAGTAAGGACAAAAAAAGGCCAACTGGCACCAAGGGAGGCGGCCAGTAAAAAACAACCAAAAATATAACCACCATTGGAACCAAGCCGTGCCCAAGGGATCGCTTCGACACACTACAAATCTCAAATCCTAGGGCCTAGTGGGCCAAAAAACAGAAGAGAAAAGGGCCTATTCGTCCCCAGGGGGGTGGGGTGAAGCAAAAAAACATTCCAAAAACAAGTTCCCTCTAAGAAGCAAACCTTGCCCAAGGGGTAGTCGCCATAACACAAAAAAAACAATCCCTGGTGCCTAGTGGCATTTTCTGCCCCCCCCCCTGGGGGCAAAACGGGCCAAAAAACTGGGCTATTTACCCCCGGGGGGGGGAAAAATATACATAAAAAATTAAGACCCCTCCAGGAAGTGACCATTGCAGAAGGGGTCAATACAAACCATGTAAAAAAAAAAGCCTGGTGCTAGCGGCAATTTTCTCCCCCCCCCAGGAGGCAAAACGTCAAAAAAATGGGCCTATTTGCCCCAAGGGGGGGCACAAATTCATAAACAGAACTACTAGCCACCAGGAAGCGACCCTTCCCCAAGGAGTCACTTCCAAAACAAATACATTGTCCCAAAACTAATCCCTGGTGCTAGTGGGGAATTTTTCTGCCCCCCCCAGGGGGCAAAATGGCCAAAAAAACAGGCCAATTTGCCCCCGGGGGGGGGCAGAAAATCAAAAAAATTATCACAGCCCACCTGGAAGCGACCCTTGCCCAAGGGTTCGCTTCCTAATAACTAAATTTAAATACCCTGGTGCTAGTGGGCATTTTCTGCCGCCCCTGGGGGCAAAACGGCAAAAAAAACGGGCCAATTTGCCCCCAGGGGGGACAAAAAATGAACAACAAAATCATGGCCACCTGGAAGAGACCCTTACCCAATGGGTCGCTTCCAAAAACAAATATTGCCCTATAAAAAATCCCTGGTGTCAGTGGGGCATTTCTGCCCCCCTGGGGGCAAAACGGCCAAAAAAACTGCCCGATTTGCCCCCAGGGGGGGCAGAAAATCGAAAATGTTATTGCTGCCCACCTGGAAGCGACCCTTGCCCAAGGGGTCGCTTCCAAAAAGCTAAATTTAAAATCCCTGGTGCTAGTGGGGGCATTTCCGCCGCACGATTGCAACGCTGTGCGCGATCGTGAGGCAGAAATGCCCTGCAAAGAGACATCAGGGGAGAGGAAAATCTCTTTCCTCTCCCCTGATGCCTCTTTGTGGCCCCAAACCCCCGCCGGACTCCAAAAACCTACCTTGTTCCCAGGCGCGCAGGAAGCAAATGGCTTCCCGAGCGCCTGGGAATCACTGATGATGTCAGCGCGCGCTGTGCGCGCTGACGTCATCAGAGATTTCCATGGGGAGGGGCGGGGCGGCAGCGGAAACTCTTCCGCTGCCATCTCGGTACTTTGGAACAAGATCGGAGACCCTCGGGGGGAGCGCCAGCGCTTCCCCCAAGGGTGGGGCTCATGACGAGCTGGGCTCGTCATCAGCGCACGACCGGTGTGCGCCATGACGAGCCCAGCTCTTCATCAGCCCCGAAGGGGTTAAATGCAATGTATCAAAGAAAAAATAATGCAAAAATGCCCATAAGGATTCGCAAATTACCACCAACTTCTAGTTGGTGGTAAGTTGCGAATTCTTTTAACAAAGCAATTTTCAAAAAAACAAAGGTGCCATATGACGCTCATACATGCCTGTATGTGCGCCATATGCCCCCACATGTAATTTTCAGGGGTGCAGCAGGGTGTTCTTGAGACACACCTGCACCCTTGAAAATATAAATGAATGGGTAATTTGCGATTAGCAATTTGCTAATCGCAAATTAGGAATGTTAAGGAATCGCTAAAAAGAAGCGATTTTTTACATACATACCGTTTTGCGAATTCTAAATAGCGATTCCTTAAAAATCGCTATTTAGAATTTGCAAAACGGAACTATGATACATATGGCCCTTAGTGTGAAAATATATTCTTTGAGCATTTTCTCTTTTGGATGTGTTACTTTGCACACGTGGCTATGATTCTGTTGCTAGTATATTTTTTATTGCTTGATTGCAGAGGCCGCATACGAGAGCGTTCGCACTCATTAAATCTGCATGCTTTGCCACATGTTGATTGTGGTGTCGATGCTGTAATTGGCAGCTAATAGCAATTTGTTCCTTATCTACCTGACTTACATTTAGCAAAGATATGGACTTTCATAGCTTTGTCCGGTTATGGACTTTCATAGCTTTGTCCAAAAAGCGGATGCCCTCTTTCAGATTTTTGGCGTCTACTTAACGATCATAAACTACGCCAGAAAGGGGTGAACTGCTGTTAAGATTACCGTCAGCTGTTCATATACCATTAATATTGCAGCCTAGTAGTATGTAAATAACTTGCAGAAATAGTGTTTCTTTCAGTAGGTATACAATGTTTCTCAAGAGATATTCCTGGCAAAATGTGCCTTGTAGAATGTATAATTCAAGAGACAAGTGCTATACAGTCAGTGGGCAGCTTTGTCTTATCTTTTTATTTCTCATGTCTAGTATCTGAATAGCTGCCCTTTTCATTCCTTCTTGAGATAGGAATTGAAGAGCTACCTCTTGGTAGAATCCCGTAATGGTGTTTTGACTCTCTCACACTTTGCGAAACCGGAGGGGGGACGAAAGGCGGGTGGAGGGTGATGCTATTTAGATGTGTTGCATGGCGACTTCCACGCTGTGTGCATTTGGGTCTGGCCTAGGATTTTTGGGGCCCTGGGCAGAAGGGGAATTTGAGAAGTCCCTCTAATTTGCATAGACTTGACCCATTCAGGGGTGTCTGCATCTCAATAGGTGCATGCCCCATGCTCCTGAAGCTGCAGCACCTTCCTCTCAGCCACCTTCAAGCACCTCTTAACATCAAGGGCTGAAGGTGTGAGGGTTGCTTATCTCCATACTGCCAGAGAGATAATCAACAGGGCAATGGCAATCCCACTGTGCCTCTGCATGGGTGGAGGGTGGAGGCCTAATTGCAGGACAAACCTGAGTTTGCAACTGTGAATGGGCAGGGGGCCCCTAGCAGGTGGGGTGGGGGCCTCCCCTCCTGTTCCCCTTGCAACACCATAGCAGTGAGGCCGGGGTGGGGGCCTCCCAAGGTGGCGCACTAGCAAGGTGTCACCTTTTATGTCGTGGCCTGACTGTCACCCTGATGCGGGGCACCACGTTGGAGTGCGGACTACGGGGCCCTGGGCAGCTGCCCATACTGCCCATGCCTGGCGCCGGTTCTGCATACTATGAAAATGACCGTATTCATAGATTACCACCCAATAGTACCAAAGCATCTTTCGATAAAAAGTAAAGCTTTTTTTAATTCTTCACGGAGGAAACTGATACCCACTCCAATAATACCAACGCATCTTTCAATAAAAATGCAACGATGTATTTCATTTCTGTAGGGAGGAAGCACATGCCAGACGTTTTCCACTCTGCAGCCTTCCTGTAAACATTTAAATGAGCTTTTGTTTGATCAGGCCCTTGGTGTTCCATGACGTACTGCCTCTACCGCTGTGCTAAGGTGTGCGTGACTATTTCCTGGAAACTCCAGTTCAGATAAAAGACGAATGAGGTGAGTAAACATGTTATTACGTACTCTTTGCAAGTTAGTTGCCCTAAGTATGCCTCTAAAACAATGTCACTGTTTAAGGAAAATCGGCTCCCATTCTGGTAAACCTCTGTTAGAACGTGATGATTACAGCTTCGTCTTTACAGAACGTAATATAATGCTGCAATTTGCCTAACTAAAAATATACATTGCTGCATTTAAATGTGATTAGCTATAATTAAGTGTTGATATGTACACATTTATACCGTCTATGAATTCGCGTTCAAAAGACTTTTCAGCCTTTTCTTTGCCTGTAACACGCAAGCCGGGAGCAATTGTGAGAAAGCGCCATATATGTGTCTGATTTCTTGGAGACGTGATAGCTTCAAATAGGCTGAGTGCCGTGTTAGTGACGACGATGCCGCTGAATATGTAATTTCTGTATAATGGGCAAGGCAGAAAATTTCAGGTGTGAGGATGCAATGCTTAACTTAAGTAATGAAAAGTATTTGGGGAGAAAAGTGAATAGCTGGAAAAATCCTATTCCTTTAAGATCAAGAGAAAAGTGCAACATCCTCATCTTGGTCGTCTTTCTCGCACACACTCTTAACCATCCTAAAGACGACATTTTCCAATCATAGATGCTGTATTTTGAATGGTAAGGGCCCGGCCCTTCAGCATATTCTTCTGCTAAAAATAGGTCTCGATTATGATAATTATTGCACTTGATAACATTCTACAACTCTGTTTTTGGAATTTATTTGATGAAGTAATGATCTTGTATTCCGATCTGTGCATTCCAAAAATGGGGAATAACATGTGGGAATATGTGGTTATTGCACCAAAAATCGGATGTCCCGGTATTTGCTGGGCATGTATCTCTGAGTAAATACCCGTGAGTTTTAACTGCTGAAACTTATCCAGAGGATCCAGGTTCTACTGCACCCTATAAGTACTGGGTGCAATAATATCCACTCAAATCAAAATTTCTATGTGTGCAGTAACATGAGTTACTGCACATATCAGAATTTATTGGGGCACTCATAGTCGAGGCCTAATAGTCCATTAAGAATTATTGCATCTTAGAAGTGCTAAACACCGCCCTCTTTATTGTCTTCTAGTTGTTTCCCTCGCTTCACTATATGTGATCAAGGAAGAGATTGCAAGTTCATTCAGTGGAGGTGACGCTACCTAATTTTTTTCAATACGGAATACAAATAGACAGAAAGAAACTTTGATAGTTCACCAACTCTCAGATTTCAGACGTCCTACATCAGTCCCAGTGAGTAATCCATATTTATGCTGAAACCATGGAATGCAATGTCCACTAACAACAGAAACCCGATCACACCTGTTTAAAAACTTTTAAAGCTGTCCCTCAAAAAACCTTCAACAATTCTTGCCTCTTTCTTTTGTGCTTACTCTTCAATTGAAATGATTTGCTCCTCTTCAGTAAATCATACAGTTTCTGTATTTGTTTATTCCAGGCAAATACCCAAAACGTGCTGCAGCATTTTCTGGGCCCAATTGTTTACCATTGGTCCTCCGATGGACCTCTTAAACCGGACTGAGATGTGATGGGAGTTAGTCTTTTTGCATTAAACTCAATTTAAATTAACAGTAATTAGATTTGGCTACACAATGAGGAATCTGTAGCCAAGTTCAAAATGTTTATTACAAATTAATAATCTAGAATTTCAAAGCCCAGAGTATGGTTGGGTATTAAGAGAACTCGAAATCAGGATATTTCCATGAAGTAAGTCAGGGCAAAATAAAATAAAATCAAGTGTGAAAGAGTCAGCATCTCAGGAGCTCAGTCAAGAGTCTTCTAAGGATTAAGAATAAGTGTTAGCCTAAGTAAATTGTAAGCAAGAATCAAAAGGGAAATCATTGAGGTCTAAACATCTCAAAGTCCATTCAGATAATGGGGATTCAGGGAAGGTGCCTGCAAGGAATACCCAAGAGAGATCTGAAGGGGCCGAACTTAGCGAGGGAATCTGCGAAGCATCTCTCTGAAAATGTCCAGGGTTAACAGTATGTAATATAGTGCAAAGTCTACTTAGGTAACACCCCCTTGATCACCCCATTAGGAGTCCATTGTCCTCGCCAAATTCCAAAGTTGAAGACTGCAACATAGATGATTTATCCCACACTGGACATGGGAACAACTGTCTCTGAGACACACATAGATCGTAACATTTATCGAACAAGTCCATTCAGTTAGCGCTAGGGTTCTCTATGTACCTTTGTCAAGGTCTTCTTCTCAGGCTCTTTACCCTATCTCTAGTACAGTAATGTATCTGTTCTACACTAACAATGCATGTGAAAACCTTCAAGTAATGGCCTGTCAGCAGAAAAAGAAAAACAATATTTTAGGAAATACAGCACAGAGAAATACAGGCTATAAACTACAGGAAATACAAACTATTAAGACAAGGTAAACATTAATTAAATGGTGCACATGTAATACGTGTGTGCACGTTTAAACACAAATGAATATTAGCCTCTAGTACATGTTATTTAATTCAGACACTGTATGGCATGCAGTAGATCCTTAAAATAAATAAAGTATAAGTATGACTAAGAACTACATTTAGGTGCTTATTTGTGTAACATTAGTGCACTAAAACTTTTTTATTTCTAGTTAGATCACTTTCTACGTATATGAGGTTGTTTTTAATCACAGTATCAAGACATTATGTGTTATTTATACGTTCTTCATAGTAAGCACATTATCTACTAAGCAAGGATCGTTTTATTTCATGACGACTTCATTGAAACATCTTAAGTTACGTGTCTAAACTCTCTTGTGAGTATTTCCTCAAATTATACAATGAAGGCACTTTTTAATAGCAAAGTTGTGTAACCAATTGTCATTAATCATTGAATCAAGTAAGAAACGTTTGCTAAGTGCATGCGCATATAAAGTATCTGTTAAAATGTAATGTCGTAATTTGTAAAATATAAAGAGTGTGCAACTTTGCGTTACACTGTGTGCAGCCAGCACCCCAACAAGTACATACATTCGATTTAGAAATGTATGCTTGTCCGTAGCCACTGTTCGACACAAACTCGATTGCATGATTCTAAATCACCAATGTTATGAAGTCGGGTGACTACCAAATCAGAATTCTCAGAAGAAACATGCCTATCGTGCCTTTCTTTCAGGAGATCATTGTGGCAAAATATTCTTTCCAGTCTAGACAAAACTTTGGAAACTCAGGGGCATATTACCAAGCCCGTGATAAATGCGTTAGCGACTTTTTAAAGTCGGTAACGCATTTTTTTTTTTCATCGCACTATTACCAATATGTCTCTAACCTGAGTTAGAGACGTATTCTTGACGTCATCTATCGCCCCGCGCTGGGGGCGATAGATAACGCTAATGCGATGCAGGGTGGGCGTTCCCACGTCCAACCACATGTAAAATGTGGTTGGAGGTGTTAACACCCTATTATCAAGGCAGGCGTTGGGAGAAGGAGACCTGCGATAAACTCGTTTATCGCAGGTCTCCAAGCGCCTGCTTTGATCAGGTGTTAGGCATTGATAACATGGGGGTGTGGATCATTAAGCTGAATCCACCCCCCCATATTATCAAAGCACACATTAGCGCGTGAAAACAACGCTTGTTTTCATGCGCTAATGTTCCCTATTGCCGACTATCGCCGGATTTAATTTCGCCTACGTGTTGAGCGTTGATAATTACGCGCTATCACGGTGATTAAATCCGGCGATGGCCGGCGATATGGAAATGTGCGATGTGCTTTTATTATCGCACATCTTGTTAATATGCCCCTCTATTTATGTGGGTCTACCTAAAAACGACATTGTCACTTAAAAAAACTCACAACATATTAGCCAGAACTCATTTTTAATTATAAAATATTTGACTCAGGCACATCATTTCATAAACAGGTCCCTTAGCTCCTCTTACAGAAGCACACATTTTTGTTGCATTAAACACAACATTTACTATGGCAAAGATCTCTATTCCTAACAAATAATTAAACAAGACATACACTGCAACAAGAAGCTCCAGATCTACGTTCTTCATACTTAAAACTGGATTGAAGCAATCGAGTGGCAGAGCTTTCAGTGTTCAGGGTGCCATTCACTGGAGCACAATCCCTGTTGAAATGCACACTCTATTCCAGCATTACACTACACATGTAGAATTATTGTTTGGGTACCAGTGAATTATGGGTATTCTTTCACTTAGGGCTTCTGAGAGTAATTAAATAGACAATGAGAGAGAAGCACTAGTTGTCTATAATTTTTCTCAGAACCCTGAGGTGAAAAGCAACCCCATAAATCACATTTTACCCATCAATAATGCTGTGTTATGTGTGGCCTCCAACACTATCTGTCCCTGCTTTCAACTGCTACACAGTGGCAAAGGAGTAAAGGGGGAGCAATA
The DNA here is from genome assembly GCF_964261635.1 of Lissotriton helveticus. Classification (NCBI taxonomy): domain Eukaryota; kingdom Metazoa; phylum Chordata; class Amphibia; order Caudata; family Salamandridae; genus Lissotriton; species Lissotriton helveticus. The sequence goes on from NC_136067.1 coordinate 658,010,618, forward strand.
CATAGCATAGCTTTCCATTATATTTTCATGTCCCAAAGGTTAAATAAAAACTTACCTGCAATACTTGAACAACCCTCACCACTTTCACTACCTTCCTTCCTTCCCCTTCTGCAGATGTGCTTTCTGATTACAGTCAAAGCAGCCATGAAGAGCTGCACTGACAGGTTCCCAGGCTGGCCTCTCAGCCTGACCTGGAAACCTTTATGACATCACAACAGTGGGTAACTAGTTTTGTTATCAGCTGTTTCAGGAAGCGAAATAAATTATAGATGATTTCTATGAGAGCCAAACATAATAACAACATTTAAGTATGAAAGTGTATGCCTTGTGCAGATTCACTGCTGGGGTATAGATAGAGAAGTCAGCATAAGAAAATTGTGGTCATTGCACTAAGGCTTTGACCATTCATTATATGGTGTTGAGTTTTGGTACTTTACTCCCGTAGCACTTTAAAAATAGGTGAGAACATATGTATATTCAGTTATTATATCTTGCTCCTTCTGGCCAATTGGTTCATAGGTGATCGAACAAATTACTTCTTGGATATCGTTGGTACTTTAAAAGATGTTCAGTTAAGATTCACCTAATGTTTTATCAATCTTGTTCTCATAACTTTTTAGCACCATTTACTCTACTTGTGATAAAGAGTAACATGTCCCCCGTTGTTAGCTCTGTACCGTCTATGGATCCTCCTTGTACCATTGATGTTTCACTAGAGGAATCACTGGTAGTACCAGCTTCTGACCAGGATGTATCAGTCCAGGATATATCGGATGTTCCTCTTGATACTCCATCACGGTGCTCTCCAGTTAAGAGGGCAGTAAGGACTTGTAGAAAAGCTCAGACCAAGCACGGGTGAACACTTTACAAGAAAAGAACTGAAACCATACCTAAGAACTCTGTTCGACACAAGGAGACTATGACTAATAACAATGGAGTTAATATGAACTCTGAGCAATTTGATTTGTTAGTTAATCTGATAGAGGTTAAGTTGGACTCTGTTGTTAAGCCTCTAGTGGACAAAATAGACCTACTGACAGCTGAAGTGTCTAGACTAGGAAGTCTCCTGGGTGCCCATACTGTCAACAATGAGAGCCCTAGGCCTAAAGTTAGGGATGTATTAAACAGCAATGTTGCACAGAAGTTACCTGTGGGAAGAGCTAGTACTAACAACCCTGGTGAACCGGGTCCACAGGGTGGTCGGATAAAACCGGTCCCAGTGGTCCCAGTAGGTATAGCGGGGACATCAGTCCCATTAACTAGGAAAACCCGTTTTATTACTCTCCCACAAGATTGCGCACCCTATGTTGTTGTACTTTCCAATGTCCCGCCTGTGGATTCCAATTTGACGCAACCCCTCCAGGAATCTCATGATTCACTTAAAAATAAAACTGTTTCCTGGCTGAACAGGCATTGCGGGTTCCCAACAAATTACTCTGACCAAATACTCACAACTAGAAGGGTAGATTGGATCGGTAATGCTAGGAAAACCTGTAGGGGTGATTGCTTCATTGTTAATTTGAAACACCCTCAACATGTTGCAACTGTCCTACTTAGAGCAGCCTCTTTAACACCGGATGAGAATGGTGTACGTGTGCATCCTTTGGGGTATTTTTATAATCACCTTAGCAAGGTACCCCACCTTAATAACCAAAGTAGGTTTCCCAATACCAACAAGTACCCAATCCTCGAGATCCCGACTCAGAATAGATATCAAGCCTTGAGTACGTTGGATCTGAATGATTGACATTCACAGGATAGTAGGCTCTGCCTGAGGGTAACTTCAAAAGCTCAGGTTGGAAACTTAAATGGAACTAGTATAGAGCCTGAGCAATCTCGGGTAGTAAATCCTACTTTGCACCATGGAAATAGGCTTAAATCTGCCCCTGCTTCAAAGAGTGCGGCGAATACCCAGATTTTAACATGTACTGAGGAGACCAATGGTGGTCCAGTAGTGGTTGTACCCCTTGTAGAGGTTGTTAACTGTGATAATGTGTTAGATCAATGAAAAAGTTGTACTATGGAGGGTACATCCATTGTTAGCTGGAATATAGCTGGTTGGGCATCTAAGGGGGAAAAACTGTGATGGGTGGACATGATCAGGTCATACGATATTTTATGTTTCCAAGAAACCTGGTGTCCAGAAAAACCTAGCGTTGAAGGGTTTGTTTGTTACAGTTTAGAAGCTACTGAGTCACGGCATGGCAGGGCAAAGGGTGGTTTGCTCATACTAATATCTGTGGACTTATTGTTGACTGTTGTTAAACATATAACAGTAGGAAGCCATTCCCAAATTTTATGGGTACATCAGAAGGAAGGGTCAGAGTTGCTTTTAATTAATTTTTATAACAATGTCTTTGATAACTCATGGTATAAGGCTATCGAGGAATTGGGAAATGCCCTCGTGAAGCTTGAAACTGAAGCAAAATGTATTTTTAACCATGTTCTGCAGGAAACATCTCTAAATCAGATATGGAAAATACCTTTATGTTGTATAGAGCCCTGAAACGTCTAGTAGTTAACTGTCGCCTTAATACAGTCCATCTTTATAACAAATATATTGAAAGCGATGGTTTCCAGTTATACTTGAACATGGTAACTAGACCCGCCCATAGGTTTGTTTTAACTAGACTCAGATTTGGTACGGCCCACGTTTTGGTGGCTTTCCCCCAACCAAAGAAGCACCCCGTCAGGCCGTGCCCATGTGATGGGCGTTCGAAGCAAAGCACCCTGCACTTTATGCTAATTTGTACTCTCTTCTTGAATGTCAGGGTGGCCTACTTGAAGCCAATCTTTGTAAAGTATGGTGTCAGAAATGTGGAGGACGCAATGAAGTTGATTTACAATGTGAATTCTATGGACAAATGTTTTTATACAGCGACTTTTATATGTAAATCAATCCAGTTTAGAAACAGCATGATATTTTAAACATATTTATTCTTTTCCTTTTCTTAAATTGTACCTGTATTTTACTATGCATTTTGCCTGTGTGCTTTTATGGTCATTGTCAAACATGTACCAAATAAAGCTTCATGAAATGAAATGAGTAACATGTCAATTGATATTAGTGCCTTACAATTAAGGTACAGTTAGTACTGGTAAATAAATAAATTATTGTAGGACTCATAGCCACCAGACGGCTGCATGGAGCAGCCATAGCCACTAGACTGCTATATTGGCATGCAGACTATGTTTTGTGATTTGGACCAAGATCCTCTTAGAGGGCTTCCTTACAAAAATATCAAACACATGTATAGCTCATACACAATATTATACATTTTAAAAAGCCACCCTGGATAATATTGCTTTGATGTTTTATTGATTGCTGAACATCTATAGTCAGATTAACACCTGAGCTGACAATCTGGTACCTCTACGTTTCTCTAATCATTTTTGTTTCAGAGTGTTAGACCTGCCAGCCTTAGGGTGGTATTCCCCCAACCTTTTGCCTGTTTCCATGTATTGTTGGTGACATTTGTTTTTGTTGGCCTTCAGGCTCTGTGTGCTTTGCTCTCTACCCTAGACATTGTTACTTTGGTTTACACCTGATAGGCATATTTATATATAAGTCTCTTGTAGATTAGCATTGCATGTACCCAGACCCTGTAATTAAATGTTGCTAGTGGGCCTACAGCACATATTGTGCCACCTACTTAAAATAGCCCCTTACAATATGTCCCAGGTCTGCCATTCCAGCCTGACTGCAGTTTTGAACCACCATTTCGACTTGGCATAATAACCCCCTTGCCAAGCCTTAAGCTCCCCATTTCTTGCATATAAGTCACCCCTAAGGTCAGTCCTAGGGAACCCATAAGGCAGGGTGAAATCTACTTAAAAGGTTAGACATGTAACTTTACATTTGACATGTTCTGGTAGTGAAAAACTCCTAAATTTGTTTTTCACTTCTGTGAAGCCTATCTGTCTCATAGGATAACATTGGGTAACCTTATTACATTTAATAAGTAATAACATTTGATTGGGTACAGATAAACATTTCGGGCCCGCTCACAAAGTGAGACGAAAGTTTAACTTTAGGACTTTCGGTATTCACAAAGGGCATTTACTACTTGTAAATGTCCTTTGTGAATACTGAAAGTCATAAAGCTTAACTTTCAGTATTCACAAAGGGCATTTACGAGTAGTAAATGCTCTTTTGAATACCGAAAGTCATAAAGTAAGACTTCCATTTTAGTTTACCTTTGTGAATCGGGCCCTTCATGTTTGGTATCTATGAAACTGTAATAAAAATCCTCTTTAATAGTAAAGTCAGATTTTAGATTGAAACTTTGAACTTCACTTTTAGAAAGATGGCATCTTCCTGCCCTTAGTAATTTGTTGCCTGCAGCCCACTCCCCTACCACATGACTTGGCGTAACGGACAGACTTTGTGGGTTCTGCCCAGACAGTCATACTATAGAGGAATTAGGTGTGCCTGAATGGCCAGCTACTGGCAGGATGGAGGGGCAGAGCTGGACATTGTAAGAACATCTAAGAGAATCATTTAGAAACTTCTCCCAACTTCAAAGAAGGTACCAGGTATACCAATTTGGCTCTCAGACTCATTTGTAAGTTCACTTTCTGGACATGTGGAAGGACTCTAAGAGGACTGCTTGTGGCTCTGACCAGCTGTGTACAACACAAGACTGCTTTGCTGCACCTGGTAGAACTACTTTGCTGCCCGGAGCCTGCCATGAACCGTCAGAGGTCTGACATGCTGTTTGAGCCCTTCTTCATCACCTGAACACAGGACTCAAATTATTTTAAGGCCCCTATTTTGTTTCACTATACAGGCACTCATCACTACTTTAAAAGTGTTCTAGATTGTGCATACGCTGTCCACTGTACTGACTTAATTGAGGAAGTACTCCCATTTAGGCAGTCTCTGAATATTGTATCCAACAGCACCCTGTTTGTAACTTCTATATGAATGAGGGGTGACATGTATCTAGGTTCCCCACCGAGACAAGGAAGACGGTCACCCAGGCACTCGTCACCAGCCGACTGGACTACGGCAACGCCCTCTACGCCGGAACCACCGCCAAGCTCCAGAAGAGACTCCAGCGGATCCAGAACGCCTCAGCCAGACTCATCCTCGACATCCCACGACACAGCCACATCTCCGGACATCTGAGAGACCTGCACTGGCTCCCCGTCAACAAAAGAATCACCTTCCGCCTCCTCACCCACGCACACAAAGCCCTACACGATCAAGGCCCCAGCTACCTCAACAACCGCATCAACTTCCACGTTCCCAAACGACATCTCCGATCAGCCAGCCACGCCCTCGCCGCCGTCCCCCGCATCCAGAGAACGACAGCGGGAGGAAGGTCCTTCTCCCACCTGGCCGCCAAGACCTGGAACTCCCTTCCGACCGACCTGCGCCTGACCCAAGACCACCTCTCCTTCAGGAAGAAGCTCAAGACCTGGCTGTTCGAGCAGTAGCAGCTCTCCCCCCCCCCCTAGCGCCTTGAGACCCTCCGGGTGAGTAGTGCACTATATAAATGTCTGTGATTGATTGATTGATAGGTACCCCACTCTCAGCACAACGGGTGAGTGATCATATGAGAGCTGTTTTGCTAAGTGTTGGGTAGATTGTGTATGTGCTTTGATGTCTCTAGTGGTCAGTAAGTAGTCTACACTTAATCAGAACCAATGGACATAAATAAATCCTCCCATACTGTTGTGTATCTAGTTCTCCATTGGTCTAGTAAATCATGCACCTCTAGTAGAATAATTGCTGCTATTGTTATGTAGTTCCTATAAATCTATATAGGATCTGTTCGTTTAGACAACATAAACTGTGGGATCTGATTTTGATGATCCCCCAAATTCCTTCAATGATCTACTTACTGACCTTGAATTAAAAACAAACAGTACGATAGACAGTGGTTTAAAGAACAAATCAAATTGGACTCCTACATTGCCCAGTGGCAATACTATCGACACCTTCTACAAGTTAGTTCTAGAAGACATTGAGAAATATGAGACCAAATCAGCAAGCAGGAGGCACACAAAAAAAGACAATTTAACCAGAGATGAAAGAATGGCTTTAAAGAAATTGAGTGAAGACCAGGATATAATTATCCGCGAAGCCGACAAAGGAGGGAATGTGGTGGTCATGGACAGAAGTGACTATAATTCAGAAATACTCTCTCAACTCTCTGATAACTCGTGCTATGAAACAATAGCAAGTAATCCCATGGGTCCTCTGACGATGCTGATTAATAACCACCTTAGGGACTGGAAGGATGCGGGCCTTATAAATGATGGAGAATATTTGTACTTGAAGGTGATACGCCCTACGTACCCCTGGTTATATACTCTTCCGAAGATCCATAAACCTGCTATCTTTCCTCCAGGTAGACCGATTGTGTCCGGGATTGGGGGTCCCACGGAGAGACTCTCACAATATGTTGACAAATTCCTCAACACAATGGTAAAAAACATGCCATCATACATACAAGACACCAAACATATTCTGAGTATCCTAGCTTATATCACTTGGCAACCTGGACTGGTAATGGCGACCTTGGATGTGGTATCATTATATACCTCCATTGAGCCAGATCTGGGTTTAGCAGCGGTCACTAGAGCATTAAACACAAGACCTATTACACTGTTAGAACACACCAAAATGCTAGTGACAATGATGGACATCATACTAAACCAGAATTTCTTTCTGTTTGACAAGAGATGGTATAAACAGATAAGGGGAGTAGCCATGGGCTCAAGGTTCTCTCCTTCATTTGCGAACCTCTACATGGGTGCTCTAGAGGCAGAAATGATCTGGAGCATTAAAGGCACCAAATGGATTGACAATATAGTGTACTGGGGTCGTTACATAGACGATTGCCTTCTAATATGGTCAGGATCAGAAGAAACACTTGTGGATTTCTGTGCATATCTGAATGGGAATGACATGAACATGCAGTTCACTTCACATATAAGCACTACGAATGTAACCTTCCTTGACATAGAACTATATGTAAAGAATGATACACTCCACAGTAAACTTTTCCGTAAAACAACGGCTTGTAATGCGGTCTTACACAGCAACAGCTCACATCCTATCCACCAGATTAACGGAATCCCATATGGGGAGTTTACCAGAGCCAGAAGGACCTAAAGTGAACAACAGGAATTTGATAACTGCATCATGGAAATGCAGTCCAGGTTTATCAAAAGAGGTTACAAACCTCAGATCATCTCGAAAGCAGACAGAAAAATCAAGAAGATAAGCAGAGAGTCAACTCTAATGCCCAAAGCTCCTAGGTCAGAACAACGACAAACTGTAAGACTTATAACAGACTTCAACGAACTCAGTCCTGTGATACGCAAAAGTTTCAACAAACACTGGGGAATCCTAAGTGCTGACAAAACATTAACTACCATGAAAGGAACTCATCCGCAAATTACCTTCCGCAGGGGTCGAAACTTGAAGAACAGACTGAGCCCGACCGTGCCTAAAAGCACAAGAACATGTGATTGGCTGACCCAAAAATCTAAAGTTTTTTTCAAATGTGGGATGTGCTCGATGTGCAGATGGGCAAACCATGGAATCAAGTCTTTTACCAACCATAGATCCAAGCAGCACACCATCAACACAAATATCAATTGTGATACGAAGTTTGCAGTATACATCATTGAATGTGCTTGTAAAAGCAGATATGTGGGGAGTTCCATCATGCCTCTCAGAGAACGCATAAGAGAACACGCAAGGGCATATGCTACGAAAGATGCCAGATACCCCATGGCAATGCATATGGCTTCATGTCCGTCACAAGGAAATATCAAAACCTTTACCTTCTATGGCATTGAGTGGAGAAGCGTGGCTCAGTGGTTAGAGGCGGCAGACCCGGAAGCTGAGATCAGCCGTGGACCAGGGTTCGATTCCCCGCCTTGGCGGGTCTCGGGCTCAAAAAAAATAATTCCACGGACTCGACAATTCTCGCTCCGGTGCCTACTCGACTCACGGGGTCACACTCTGCGACTCTGGGCAATAGCTTGCTTAATCTCCACTACGGCCCCTCGCGGCGGGATGCCTGGCTTTCACCTTGTGAATACCCTGCCGGTATATCTCACAGGGGAATACCAGGACGGGTTCCCTAAGCAAGCGCCTTGAGACCCCTGGGTGATTCGTGCGCTATATAAATCGAAATACATTTACATTTACATTTACATTTACATTGACGTTGTAGAAGCAACGATAAGAGGTGGAAATAGAGAACTACGCCTTAGAAGGGAAGAAGCACTTTGGATAATGCGTCTAGACACTACCAAGACAGGCCAGAACACTGATGATGAACTACATTTCTTTCTGGGCCCGGATACCTGAGGATTGATGCCCCCCGTACAATCACTATGTTGTCTTCGCTGTACCCTGTAATATTAGCTCGGCGATTGGGACATGATTTCTCTCCTCAGATAAACATTTTCGACTGTTATTCCCAATTGAATGTTCAAATGAGTAACCATAACATTGGTGGTGTAGATACATGTCTTAGTTATAGTGGGAAGAACGTTGCCTATACAAGTCTAATGTAATTATGGTTATCATATGACTCTTCTGCTTATTATTATTCTTTTTTCATTTGTATGAATTTGGGTTGTAGTGTACTGAAACTTTAGAACCCAATTTTTTACTCCCTGTTACGTTTTTGCGTTCAATTTCCGCCTATTATTATGATTTTTCACTTGACTCAGTCCTTGGGGCAATACTGTGGTCTCTTTTGCTTTATTGAATACTAATGAGGCATCCACTGACCCTCTCAAAATTATTTGTTCTCCTAACAGTTACGCTTCACCATTAGCGGTCTTTTTTCAAGATTCATTTTTCTTGCAATGAGCAGCTGTGAAACGTGGATACTTCACAAGACCAAGGGTATCAAGCACAGAGTTAGTCTCCTTTCCCCCCTTTTGTTTTAAGTAACTTTTCCCTTTCTGACCGGTCTCTTCATGTGAGCGGTCTAGTCCCCTTTTTAATTTTCTTTCAAAAGGGGCGGTTCCGGCCGCAGTCGTTGTTCCCGCACCCGGAAACCGATTGACGTCCACGCAACAACTCAGGCAAGATACGGGTAAGAATTTAATTCTCCGTTCACTTTCGGGCATATTCAATTGCCAAAATTCCGACGTACTTCCCTCTAAATACCCCTTTTCCCTTTTCAGCCACAGCTCCCCAGAACTTGATTACAACAAGTTCTGTTACGTACAGATCGGCACCGGCAACCCAATTGGTGCCGCCCGTTTAAATCTTAAGACCACCCGATAAGGACCGGGTTGGAATTATCACAGGTTCCCCGGTGAGTGTTCATTTCCTATTCTTAGGTAACTTTTCTCATTAATGTCCTTAACTGAGCACTGAAAAGGAAAGTCTAATTTCACTTTTCCTTCTCTGCCTCTTTACTTTTTGCAGACCACGCCCTTGATCATTCATATCAGGTAAATATTTGGCTTACCCAGACGCCTTCCTTATTTTTATATTTATTTTATTTCCCCTCATTTTCGACCTAGTTGCCCTTTTCACAGCTGCACATTCTTTTTACTTGGTTTCAAAAACCATGAATTTTACCTGACGTTCATTAACGCGACAGTGATGGCTCTATTCGGTGACACGGCTGTGTTGATTAGATTGAAGCGCTTAAGGCTAAATTATTACCATGCACAATGACAATGCCGTATTTCTCAATTTTCTCTTTTTCGGTTACACGGTAGTGGTGTTTTAATGGGAGCACTTTGGGCTCAATTCCGTGCATAATGATTAAGCCGTAATTCTCATTTCAACGTTCTTTGTGGGGCTCAGCTCTAAATACGCAGACCAGATTCACGCTGAGCTGAAGTTTTCTACCCGGTTGATAATAGATGTTTACTAATTTAAAAATGCAATTTTCATTTACAAAACTGTAAATTATGTACCTATCGCTTCTGAATATAGACAATTATTATTTTACTTCCTATATCTCCAACTAGAAGCCTTTATTTGGGTACGATACCCTTAGTGACCGATTAAATTAGATCCATTTCCCGTACATGTCATTGCACTGAAATTAAGAAATATGATACATTGGAGAAATTAATAGGACCATTGCCACAGAAAATTCTATTCGTTATGTTGCATTAACAAACATCAGTTATTCGGTCAACACATTTCCCAAATGTTTATTAATTATTCACCATATTGTTTTTTGCATTTCCCCACAGGTAGTAATTATGCACATCCAAGTAATTTTTATGCATCTCTCCTTTTTAAACCATGTCGCATATGTCGTATTATTAATAGTATTATTTCATCTGAGAGTACTCTTTTTCCTCTAAACTAAAGCATGGTTGATAATTGTACAATTGACACACTTATGTGTGTCTTCTGGTAACTGGCTATATGTACCGCTGATTTTGATTATGTGTTCCTATACCAATTCTTTCGCCTCAATGCACACATGCACTAGATCAAGTATGTGACGTATACCTAGACTGTTGACCTACTTTTACACCGACTGCGCCGAAAGTCACCACACATTGGTTCTGTCCTTGACACTAGGTATTTACAGTAATGTTTTGCTAAATAAACTACAGCTAATGCTGAAAAACACGGAAAAAGTTTTCCTGTTCCTACCCCTTCTGTGTTGGTTTCCACTTCACGGGTGTTCCCTCTTACACTTATAAAGCAACATCCTGCCCTTTTTTATGACCTCTTAATTATTTCTGATTGTTTTCTTCCAGCCCTGAAGAATCACAGCCATATGTTGTGACGAAACACGTGTCGGCTTGATTTGTGTTTACAGTGATTCCCAGATTGGGAACACTGTGGGTGAATAAAACCTTTGAAAACTATACGCTTTTTTTCCGGTCTATCCCTACTATCACTACTCTAAGACAAACCAGTCTATTTATACTTATTGTGTGCTCTGGACTCTTGCCTAACTCACAGAAAAGGAGGTCTCTGTCCTTCTTTCTTTACAGAGGTTAAGGTTTTCCTCTGACCAAGAAGCACCAATCGAAAATATCCTCTTAAAATCTCATTGACCATTACCCTACCGTAACAAGTTGTGCGCCATTCTTCTGAACACTCTAAAAACCAATTCACAGAATTCTCATAAACTGTGGGTTCGGTGTCAAGACTGACTCCAGACACCCCTACCAGATATGTTCACCTGTATACCAGCTAGCTCACAGTGCCACTATGAACTCCTCTTACCAAGGAGAGAATAGTTTCTGGCAACTATAGAACATGGCAACCCTGTCTCCTCAGGGATCATGGAAACAGTACAGTATGTTTTGCTCAGTCACTCGTGCTCACTTTCTGTCGGAGAGATACATAGAATAAACTGTGGGGTAATTTTCAATAAGCATTTATTGAACCAGTGTCATTCTGTGTAAAAGACGTGTGCCTCAACAACCACAAGTCAGAAATAGATAAATACTGTTTTGAGTACCATAGTGATAAAACAATGACTATATGCAGGCATATAAAAACATGACAGTTATAATGCTTGCTCCTCTGATGCTAACCCTAACTAGAAGTACCTAAATGTACCTAGCATGTGTCTGGGTGCATAGCCAAGAATCCGCCTAGGACAGAGACAACCCTGTTACCTGGAATGAGAGAACGGAGGACCCCGTCTTGGTCTCCAGATGGACACCCTGCGAGGGATGTCAGACCACTGTGTGCTGGAGTTTCTGTGTCAGCATGGAAGTCTTTCTCCTCTGTCTGCCCCAGCAAAGATATGGTGCTCACATGCCCAAAAGGTACCCTGTGGGGGTACATAGTTAATATGCAGAAGATGCAGAAAATGGTAATCCTGCTGTGATTTTGAGAAAATTCTCATGCATAATAAATGAGGCTTGTTTTCGGAGAAAACTACACAACATTTATGCAGCAAAATAAGGTCAGCACAAACCTGTTATGTAGTTCAATGGCACAGTAAATGTATGTTAAAGGTTAGGTGACTACTCAGGGCTATATTGTGGTACATTACAAATCATAACTATCACTCCTCGTCCGTCCGAACTATATACCAAAAAAAAGAAATGTCCTTCTAATCAATCATAAAAACATTGTTAAAATGTTCAGAATAAAGATTTTTCTAAAAGTTATCGAAAATGCCTAAAAAGTATGTAAGTCCTTTCTACATGTAAAAAGCCCTGTAATTCCTTTGAACTATGTTCATATATAGCTTGAGCGACTGTGTACGTCTGAAAGCCATGGTGCTCAAATTCCGATTTCGATTTTTTTAGAAAAAGGCCACATTTTTCCCAGCACACGGAGAGCCAAATGTTTATGTATCCTGTGTGGGAGATGCAACATCACTGCTTCTTGCCTTCGCAGATGAAGGTCCCTGTAACACCCCACAGATCAGGTCAATCAAGCAAAGATTATCTTGTTCAGTTCCCAAAGACAATGCTGGGGAAGCATTTGAAACATCCAATGCCTGTGTGCCTGCCGTAGAGCAGGTGTCCAATCCAACAGGAGCTGAAGCATCCTGTGGTTGCTCTAAGAATGGCAACATCAACATGGCAATAAGCTGAGGGCACTGCACTATGTGGGCCTATAAGGGGTCCGGCAATACATCCAGGTCCGGAGGCGGAAATGATGGAAGTGTTAGACAGAGATCCAACACTCATTCTTATCCGCAGTATAAGCAGCAGAGAACAGGCAATACACAGTCAATCCATACTGGTCGGAATGATAGGAACCAATTGTCGCTTAGCTCCTGAAGCTGAGGTGTGCCCGGATGGACTACCATGTGTTCACACCAACACAACAACATCACGTTTTCCTTCTCATTGGGCTCTGGGAAGTCAAATGTGTAGCAAAAAAACTTAAAATCAGGATTCCCACTACCAGCAGCAGGATTAGCAGAGGCCCTCCAAAAATGCTTCAAAATACAGAGTGTATGAAAGCTGGAATCACTCTGAAGACTGTCTGCAAGGTGCTTAACAGTCCAAAACATATGGTCTTAAATAGGTGTAAAATACCTTTTGTATCAGACATGTTAAAGATATACAGTACCATTTCTCTGAAATGGAAAGGGCTGTTAGTTCGTATTAGTGCCTGTATCTCAGCTGAAGACCTTGCAACCTGAAGATCAAAAGTCTCTTGGGCTGAGGTTAAGGGCACATCCTTCTGTAAAAGTGTGTCTTTCAGTCGGCACAGAGAAACAAAACTATAAAGGAAACATTCAACAAAGGCTATAACGGTGCCTCCCTGACAGTGTGGGTCGGTGGAAATAATACTTGCATACAACAAGTAACCCTGGAACTTACTGTGACTAGATATGCGATGCTTGGAAGCATCCCACAACAACCTTGATCATTCTGCATTAAGTAACTGACCGATTCTAACAAGTTCCCAGACTTGAATAGGATGCGCACTGTTCACAAGCTAAAATTCAAATCACGTTTGAATACTTTTTTTTATTCCATCAGTATTCATCGGTGTTTCTGATATATTGTGACAATAAATACCACATTTAAATTTAACATACAGTGACTCAATTTTGAGGAGTCATTTGATGGTATGTTTTAACATAAAATAAACATCAAAACATTACATACAGGTAGATGCATCAAGCATTTTTGCGAGCGCAAACGGTGCGAATCGCAAAATTCGGCCGATTGCGCCCGCAAAAATGGCATTTGAGATGTATCAATGATTCATGCACTCGCAATTTAAGAATTCACAAATAATTGCGAGTTCTCAAATTGCGATTGCATTTAAGGAATCGCAATTTGCGATTCCTTAAATGCAATGCACAGGGCTTGGTCGCCCCACTCACTGCTGCCGCTCCTGCCTGCCTTTGCCGCCTCCTGCCTGCAGATTCCTTCGCTCGCTGCCCACTGCTCCTGGGAATTTCCCGCTGCTCCTGGGAATTTCTCGCTGCCCGCTGCTTCTTGGAATTTCCCGCCGCTGCCTCCCTGCGGCCCGCCCCCCTGTGATTCCATTCGCCGCCCCGCTCCCGCCACCCAGCTGCTCCTCCCTCCCGGCTCCTTACTTATGACGCCCCCAGAGCGACCGTGCAGCGGACGCGCGCAGCGGACGCGCGCAGCGGGAGCGCCGATTGAGCACCGAAGGTGCGCCAAAGGTAAGCCCGTCTGCGCCCGTCCGTGCCTGGCCCGCACCCAACGCCAGGACCCCTGGCCCTCCCCGCCGAGGCAAGACGACCCGACTGACCTACGACGCCGCCACTCTCAACGCACTCAATGCCGGCCGGACCCACGCCTGCTGCCGAGCCACCCCGAGACGCACCCACGGACCCTTCACCTGCTGCACCTGCAAGTTCACCTGCCTCCGAACCTGCCCCGCACCCGCCAAGACAAACACCAGCAGCAACCACCTCAAGTGCATCCTGATCAACACCCGCTCCGTCCACAGACACGCCGTGGAACTCTGGAACCTCCTCGACGCTACATCACCGGAAACCTGGATGAACGCTTCCTCTGCACCCGACATCGCGATCGCCATCCCGGACGGGTACAAGATCATCAGGAGGGACCGCATCAACCAGACCGGAGGTGGCATCGCCATCGTCCACAGGAATACCATCCGCATCACGACCGACGCCAACGACTCCTTCGCCGCAGCCAAACATCTCCACTTCCAGATTCACACCGACCCTAAGACGACCCTCAGAGGCACCCTCGTCTACAGACCCCCGGGACCACGCACACAATTCAGCGAAGACATCACAGACTTCATCAGCCCGCACGCCCACCCCTCCACTGACTACATCCTCCTCGGGGACCTCAACTTACACCTGGAGAACAACAAGGACCGCAACACCACCGCCCTGCTGGAAAACCTCGCCAACCTCGGACTCAAGCAACTGGTCAACACCCCCACCCACTACGCCGGCCACACGCTTGATCCCGTCTTCTCTTCCAGCAAGTACATCACCTTCAGCCACGCCACCGGACTCCACTGGACCGACCACAGCTGCGTCCACTTCAGCTTCAAAAGATCCACGACCCACCACCACCCGCAACAGGTACCTCACAGGAATTGGAGCAAGATCACCGCAGACCAGCTCACCACCTCCCTCAGCCAGAGCTCACCCGCCAACACAACGGACCCCAACGAAGCAGCCCGCAACTTCACACAGTGGCTGACCGCCTGCGCCGACGACCTCGCGCCACTAAAGAACCCTCCCAGCAGACCCAGAAGCAAGAAGGCATCCTGGTTCACCGACGACCTCAAGGACTCCAAGAAGACCTGCCGCACCCTCGAGAAAGCCTGGCTCCTCGACCGGACCACCGACAACATGACCGCCCTCAAACACGCTACCCGCAAGCACCACCAGCTCATCCGCACCACCAAGAAGAAATCCCTGAAGGAACGACTGGACAACAACGCCCACGACAGCAAAGAGCTCTTCACTATCGTCAAAGAGTTCTCCAACCCCAGCACTGGCACCAACGACATCACTCCGTCACAAGACCTCTGCAACTCCCTTGCCTCGTTCTTCCACCGCAAGATCGCCGACATCCACAACAGCTTCGGCGCCCCACCAACGCACCCAACCGTCGAACCAACGCCCCCCACCGCCACCCTTCGCACCTGGACCACGGTGACCACCGAAGACACAGCCCGCACGATGAACATCATCCACTCCGGATCACCGACCGACCCCTGCCCACACCACGTCTTCAACAAGGCCGACTCCACCATTGCACCCCAACTCCGGAACATCATCAACGCCTCCTTCAACACCGCCACCTTCCCGGAGAGCTGGAAGCATGCCGAGATCAGCGCCCTCCTGAAGAAACCTACAGCGGACCCCACCGATCTCAAAAACTTCCGCCCCATCTCGCTCCTCTCTTTTCCTGCTAAAGTCATCAAGAAGATTGTCAACAGACAGCTGACCGCCTTCCTCGAGACGAACGGATCCCTCAACCCCTCGCAGTCCGGCTTCAGAGCCAACCACAGCACCGAGACCGCCCTCATCGCAGCCACCGACGACATCCGGACCCTGCTCGACAAGGGGGAAACAGTGGCCCTCATCCTCCTGGACCTCTCCGCTGCGTTCGACACGGTCTGCCACCGCACCCTAGTCCAGCGCCTCAGCAACATCGGTATCCAAGAGAAGGCACTGGAGTGGATCATCTCATTCCTCGCCGGAAGAACACAAAGAGTCCGCCTCCCCCCGTTTCGCTCCGAGGCCACCGAAGTCATCTGCGGCGTCCCGCAAGGATCTTCACTCAGCCCCACCCTCTTCAACATCTACATGAAACCTCTCGCAGCCATCGCACGCCAGCACAACCTCAACATCTTCTCTTACGCCGACGACACCCAGCTGATCCTCTCCCTCACCAGAGACCCCGACACCGCCAGAACCTGCCTACACGAAGGGATGAAAGACGTCGCCGAGTGGATACCCCACCCCCCAAGCGCCTGGAGACCCTCCCGGGTGAGTAGTGCGCTATACAAATGGCATGATTGATTGATTGAACCATTCCAAGATTGCGAATTCGCAATCTGGGGCCGCTATTTACCGTGAAGTCAAACTACGTGGTAAATAGCAAAAAATTAGAAACATGCACTTTAGTGCATTTTTCTTAGTTGTATGTTACACACACACATGTCCTAGGGACATGTGTGTGCGCAACACCAGTGAACATTACCATTTCAGGGGTGCAAAAGGGTGTCCTTTGGACACCCTGGCACTCTTGAAATTGCACCACATTTGCGATTCGCTAATTGCGAATCGCAAATAAGGAATGACTCCCCATTCATTCCCATGGGCCTTTAGGCCCATGGGAATGAATGGGAAAGCCATTCCTTATTTCCCGTCGTGTCTCCCATTCGGACGCCGGAATGAGATAACGCTCTTAAGATGCCTGAATGCAGTAAGAGTGTGGATCGGGGGAGTTTTGTGCTACAAAGTTGGGCCAGTAATTCGATAGCTGGTTGAGCAGCCTGCACCTGTTCTTCAGTCGAAATGCCATGTATTCTTTCAATTTTAGCAGAGTTACGATACACTAAAGCCAGGCGGAGGTCCTGAAACCGCTGCTGCAAGTTTAGAGTGTGGAATGTGTTTTTTGGTTAAAGTAAAAATTACCTTTGATTGCTGAGAGTGAAACTATCGAAATAAGGACAGTCTACGTACAACAGTCAGTCTAAACACAAATATGATGCTAGCTAGCAGGGACAAGCCCCTCGAGTAGAGATTAAGTAGGTGTATGGAACAAGTGGGTTACATATCACCCAGAATAGGAGAGGTTTATGTGCTACATGATTAGCCTATATAACTAGAAGAGTTGCAGTGTAGCTTTTCTTAAATAATGATTATTGTGATACTGATTGGCGAGGTCACTATTAAAAATTAAAAATTAAATATGTCTTCACAGGTGTAATGCAAGTAACTGAAATGCTTTAAAATATAGGTACTTGTGTCTAATACATACCCTTTTGGCACGGTGGAAGCTGGTACGTGCACCCTTGGCTCCCACCTGGTAAATACAGATTTATTATGATCTCTAGGCTGTGATTTACTACATCAGCAGAGGCATTGGAGGATATTGTATCTTGTTGGTCTTTTTAATCAAGAACTGTTGTTCTGTTTGTGTTTTTGTTTGGTAGACACTCGGCACACAAAGTGAATTGTCCAGTGAGGCGAATATTAACCTTGCACCCTGACGAAATTGCCACAACGAAGCATAGGCAATGAAACATGTTGGCCTACTTTGAAAAGGTTTGCAGCATGCTCACGAATATGAATAAATAGGGCAAAGCTAACTGTGAGTCTTACCTCATTTTTAATTCTAGGACACACTGTCCTAGATAGTTCACAGGGTTTTTCTGTTTTGGGGATATTCATTTCTATTCTTTTACTCCTTCTGTCTTCTTACTGGACACAAATTCAGTTTTTTTCAGTGAGTAAGCAACCGATGATGATAAACGAAGGCATGCTGGTGAGAACCTGCCGTAACCTCCCTGGTGTAGCGTATGTGAGGTGCTTTCTCACTCTTTCACAAATTTTTGATGTGTCCTATGGTGGTTAAGGGTATACATTTGCGAGTGTCCTGATTAACTCTAGTCTATGAAATTTGAACGTTTGGGGTACCTAGTTCTGGTTTAAACTGGACAAATTGCCAGCTATTGGGTGGAGGTAGATACCTCCATGAAAAAGCCTTTCCTCTGTAAAAATTCAAGATTGCACCTTCAAAAGCCAGGTCTTTGTTGATTAAAAGAACATAAGCATTGCCATAAATTCTTGGTACCGCCACCTCACCAAAGGCCTGGTTTCACCCCCTCATTTAGAGTCAAGGGATATGCAGAGTTTCTGACAACAGAGCTCCAACTGTCTCTATGGCCAGAAACTCTTGATCCAGCAATCTGTCCATCACTTGACTGCAAGATTACATTGGTGGTCCACCTGCCATATTTAAGGCGGGGAGACGTCACTAAATTGAGGAAATTACTTGTCACATAAAGAGAATTCATTTGTCTTTGGGGGAATTCAGAGTACTGTGAAAAACCGAGCTGTATGATCAGCATCCAAGATAGCTGAAAGTGCATCTGCGACACCAGCAGCTACACATTTATCACAGACACACCAGCAAGGAATGTGGCAATTTCTAAGAAGTAGATTAATTATGTAATTTGTCCTCTAGGGAAACATATGCCCAGACAGCAACTTCCTTCTATCCTGGTAGCCACCCGCTGTACTACCTGTTATGTTGATTTCTCATCACAGGCAAGTATGGATATTTTATTACCTTATAGTTATGCCCCTCCTTGCCCTGTACCCTACCCTGATTTGACTACAGCTTTCACTATGTATCAGTTTCTCAAATTATAGTAGGCCTAGGGGTAAAACACTACAGGATATATCCCAAACCTTCCCACGATCTTACAACCTGACTTAATGACTAAGTTCAATTGTTTCCCTATAAATGTTGGTCACTGGTTAAGCAATGTTTAGAAATAAATGATCTGATAAAGGCATCTAATCTCAACCTCTTCTTTATTACAGAAACCTAGCTTAAGATCAAATCTGCACCAGAACTGTTTCTCACTGTTCTGGATGGTTACCATGTAAAACATGTTGACAGGACAGAGAAATGCATTGGTAGTACCACCTGTATATCTAGAGAAAACTTTGAGGTATCCATGCTTAATATCCCACCAATGATAGAGGCCGCATCCTCAGCCCTTACAATGTCTACTTCCCCATTGTTTGAATGTGCAGTGATATACAGGCCACCAAGCCTATCAACTAATTTTGTTTCTTTGCTTTTTAATCTGTTTCTTCCTGCCTACTGAATAGCAATAAACTGATTTTATTGGAGCTTTATTTATATTTATATCGATTATAATTCAGATAATGTTCTAGTTTTTCATGGAGGCCATGAATCTAGAGATGGTTCTCACTGAACATACTCATCAACCTACCCACTTGTTATACCTGATTTTTAGCTCCTCCATTTTTGCTACTGTTAATAGGACTACTCAGTTACCTTGGACAGATCACCTATTTTAATTTTTCAATGTATTTGCTGCAAATAGCACTAATCACATCACTCCTAAACAAGTACTCATATGCAGACTGTGAAGTACACCTGGTTTTAAAGAATGTGGTTCTATTTTAGATGGTTGTTGCCCTAGTTTAAATAGTATGATCCAAGTTCAATAGACACATGGATCCCCGTTCCTTGTTACCATTATTTACATAAAAGACAAAAACCTAATAAAGATCATTCTGCATCATGGTTCAACACAAAGCTAAAAGATATGAAGCACAACTGTAAAGCAGTAGACAAAAAGAACTGAACGACCGACCAGGGTCTAGCTCAACCAGAACACATGTACCATGACTAATTTCAGCTTTGGTGCGACACACTTCTCACACCTGTCGTCCCAAGGTGCAACTTCGGTCAAAATGTTCATAATAAGGTGGAAGGCGCACTCATTATAATCAAACACAGGGGCATTGAGTCCATAGAAGATTGTGTCTTTATTTAGGTAATCTTTACCAAGACCGACACACAGCCAACGCGTTTCGTTCCTTGTCAGTCTTGGTAAAGATTACCTAAATAAAGAAAACAATCTTCTATGGACTCAACGCCCCTGTGTTTGATTATAATGAGTGCACCTTCCACCTTATTATGAACACAACTGTAAAGTGTTTGAAAGAAAATAGAGGAAAAATGACTTGGCAAAATACAATTATTTATACCAAGTAGAACTCCAACCCTACTATAGATTAATAAAAGTATCAATCAGAGTTACATTATCTGAGTACGCCCATGAAATTATTCTGGCTTCTAAAAATCCCACAAAGGAGGACTTTATTTTTTATAAAATCATGGCATGCTGTTAAGGCAGAGGATAACATGATTAGTCCATCATAAGAGCTGTGTGATGGACTATTTGAATTATTTCACAATAAAATTTATAAAACTTGTCAACATTTCAATTGCCTCCCTCCTGTATCTGAATTGTTGTTTGTGAAAGGATAGTCCCCCTATTACTATGATTGCTGAAAAGTTCTTCCCCACACTTTGATCTCTATGACCTCCTCCTCCTCTTTAGAAGTCTGTTGTTTCCAAACAACTGAGAATCTCACTGAGACCATTGTTTCAGAAAATCCTTTGCAACTCCTCTTTGAGCTCTGGGATGATATCTATAAACTCCAGATTGGCTATAGTCACTCCTTTGTTGAGGAAATCTTTCCTAGGCCTTAACGCACACTCTAGTGACCATCCTATCTCTCCCCCTCCTCTTTTTGCCAAACTGACAGGGACTTTAAGTAAAAAGCAGTTAACTATTTTTATAGAATATGACCAACTCTTGCACAATGCACAGACTGGTTTTCATAAAGGACTGTGCACAGAAACAGTCCTGGCCAAAGTAACCAATGCTATTTGACACACAAGGGATGAGGATGGAGAGCCCTTACTTTAGTAGAATCTATAAACACCTTTTGATTCCCTCTATCACTCCAAGCTCCTCAATCGGCTAATAGAGGCTGGGATCGTAGGGAAACTCCATGACTGCTTTTTCTCATTCTTGCAGGACCGTACTCAACAGGTGGCCCAGGAAAATTTCACATCCTTGTGGGAAGCTAGCTCTGAATATAATATACCAAAATGAGGTATTGTGTGCACAGAGTCCAGCAGAACCCCAAATGTAGGCAGAGGTGAAAGTAGATAGCACCATACTCTCTATTTGTGGTAGTGTGGGTGAGAAGTAAAGTTTTAAGCATTTGTTGTACACGCTCAGGCAATAAATGATGTTACACATTCAAAGACTGAACTCGGACCAATGAGTTTGTTCAAAAATATTATTTAGTTTAGAACCAAGCCAAGCCTGGTGCAGGTAAGTGAAATAATACTTTGCAAAATATTATGCAGTCATTTACAGTTGAATGCAGGTTCAAATGCAGTTGGTTGAATTCCAAGTAAGTCAACAGTTCAAAATGACTTTATAGCTACTTTACAGATTACCGTGCACGTTAGTTTTTAAATTACTTTTAAGTTAGTTTTGCTAATCAATGTGATATGCCTAGATATCACACTGAGATATTTCTTGGACAAAAGGTAAGTAATTCACTTTTAGTTCAATTGCAGTTTTTTAATCTTTCATATAGACCAGCTCCTCACTTAGAAGAATTTTCAAGCAGTCATTGCAATCCTATGGAAGGAAACAAAGTTAATGGTTTGCAGGTCAGTACTTATTTGTGGGAGTTGGTATTCTGGGGTGAGAACCAGGGTTTCCCCAGGGTCAAGTATGCACTCTCAGAACACCCTCAGCGGCATTAGGGCGGTCGGGTGCAGATTGCTGAGGCCCAATATTATCCAATGGGGAATAGAGGGCCTCTGGTTGGTGGCTGCTCACGAGCAGGCCAGAAAGTTGTAGGAGCAAAGCTCCTGGTGTTAGGCTCAGGGCAAAGGGGGATCCGAGTCAGCACCCAAAGTACACCTGCAATGGTGCAGGTGCTGCTGGGTGCAGGGTGCTTTTTTGCCGTATGATGCCCTGTTGTCTCAAATGGGGATTCTCCGGTTGCAACAAAAACTGCAGGCTCGGGACGAAGATCTTCTGGATGTGACCACTGGTTGGAGAGGTAGGTTGAGTGCCTTGGGATGCTGGGACACCATCGGTTGGGCCAGCCAAGGCTGTGGGAAATCGGGTGCAGGGGTGTCTTTAGGTGTCGGGTTTTCTTACCAGCTCCAGTCTCGGTCAGGGGATCGTCCAGAAAGGGGCTGCAGGCATTGATTGGAGATTCAAGGCAGGTCAGAGATCACCGGATCTCAGGTCAGGATGGCTGGGGAGACTTCCTCGTGGTATTGGGCCACTCCAACTTGGGCCATGGGCGTCAGGAGCAGAGTGGTGCAGGCTTTCAGATTTGGCCAGTGCCAGAGTTTGTGGGTGAGCAAATCTGATGCTCGCGGGAGACAAAGTCTTGGGGCCCGAGTCACAAAAGTAATCTGAGACAAAATCCTAACTTTACGACTTTCCGTATTCACTAAAGGCATTTAGTAGTAGTAAAATTTGGAATCCTAAGTTTACTACTACTAAATGCCTTCTGTGAATACCAAAAGTAGTAAGTTTAGGATTTTTTCTCAGATTAGTTCTGTGAATCGGCCCCTGCGTTTTGATGGCCAGCCAGTGTTCCTGCACCTGAATTTCCCTCTTAATCCTGCAACTTTACCATGAGGAATAATATTCGCAGTGCTTGCAAATGTTTTTCATCATTTTCTTTATAACATTTGTAAGAAAAATGTATTGTTATACTGTGTATGGGCATGGCACAAACAGCTAAACTATTTTCTAGCAGGAGTGTACCTATTTTATCTGACTTAATGAGAACATTATTTGCTTTTTTATTTTCTACATAACAAAAAAGCATTTCTTTTGCTTCAGAACCATAGCATACTATATGCCTAGTTTGTTTGTATCTGCTTCCTGTATCCATGAGTTGCACTACACTTAAGATTGATGCAAATACCTTTTCTAAGATGGATCCATTTTTTTTGTCAGTGGCTAAGATTTGGTTACCTTCTGAGGCGGACTCTGTTTTAATTTCTGAGGTTTTTTCCGCCCTAGTGGCTTTCCTCATTACTTGATATATGATCACAGCTCCTAAAGTATTTCCTAGTTTCGGGAATAGGCTTGATGATGTATTTATAGACATCTAAAACAGTTGACATATGCTGAACGCTTTTATATAGAGATGGGTAAAAAAGTAAATGGGCCCTTATTTATGGGAATTTGACATGAAACAGAGCAGCGAGTCATCTTGCGGCGCTGCTCTTATTTAGGGTGCATTCCTGACCTTTCCCCCTTCACTGGCACTGTTTGGTAGCCTAGCACCAACACTGGCACCCTTGCATCATGGTGCAAGGGTGCCTGTGTTGTTGGTAGGATTGTTTTTGAGCAGAAAGTGGCACCTTCCTGCAGAGAAACAATCCTAAGAGGTGTTTTCCTCTTTCTGTGTGTGCTGCAGAATGCATCATACATAGAAAGAGGAAAAAAAAGGGAAAAAAAGGAGAAATAAAGTTATTTCTCCTCGTTGCACATTATCTCGGTAGGAATAAAAACGTTGCACTTGCCCAGGTTTACATGCTCTCTTAAATCTGGGGAAGTGTCTAAATCCATGAGTGTTGCCTTGGAAAACCCAAAGCAACCTCCATTGAATGTCTCCAATGCGCAGAGTAAAACAATGCAGCGATTTGCGCTGCCTTGCTTTACTCCATATCTATGAGGTCATTGAGGCCTCATGGATATGATTTAGTGATTTGCGCTGTCAAAGCATCACAAAACGTTATGTTCTGATGGTGCAAGGTAGTTGGAACTATGCCCCCAGGTTTACTCATGTTTAACTCCATGGGGCACAGCATCCCAATTTTTGACTAGTAGGGAATCCACAATGCAGCTAGCATTATGCTCTGTGCTGATGCTAAAACAAGCTAACCTTGCACATCTAAGGGAGTTGTACTTTCAAGTACTTGGCTGGCATTTAGGTATGAGAGGAAATTTGAACACCGTTGATTTTGAAAAGTTCCTCCTAACGGATAAGTTGGGCGTTGTTAGAAATGGGATTTCTGGTTGGCTAGGGCAAGCGCTTAAGCCAGGTAAAAAAGCAAAGGATGAATTAAGGAAATTAAGTAGCACATTAGGGATTGAATAATCCTGTGACTGAAATGTAATGTATTTTGTTTAGAGTGTGCAGGTCTCCTTGATGCACCGAGGTGGGTAAGACATACCCTTTGAGTGCAAATTCATATGTGTAGAGAAACTGAGAAAGGATGTGTGCTGTGCACTACAGCACACCTGGATGCAAAGCAAAGCAAAGCTGTTTTTGTGCTGTGAAAAGTACATCTTTCCAGTGCTTTTGCACTGAATAATAAATAGCATGGACTGCTTTGCACTACGTTGCACCACATTGTGTCGCACAAACGCTGCCGCAAACCCTTGGTAAATCTGGGGCCAAGTTGTCACTGCAAACAACATGCCACTCTAATGGTGTACTGCTTACAGCAGGGTAAGCAGTTTTTGAATGATAAACAACAGAAGTTCAACCATTTATTTTATGTAGACAGAGAAATGTATACTTCAAACAAAGTACTGATTGAAGAGATCCATGTATAATGTGCTTTCATAGCTGCCAAGTGATCACATAACATTTGTGACACCTTCTACCACCTTCCTCCAGTCCTAAATATAAATTATTAATCCTGCCATATCTTCCTATACTCAAGTGTGGTGCCCTAATCTGAGAAACTGCTGACAAAGGCTGTGTTTTTTAATGTGTTTTTTGAAAATCCCACCTGATAACACCACTGTGTCATGCATCCCAGTAAACGTAAAGAATTCTGCTAAACGTAGAGTTCTGTATACAGTTTGGACTTGCATTGCTGGTCAGTGGAGGATCGTGGCTCAACACCATTCACCTAGACTCACAAAGAGTGCATGATAATTGATTTTGCTAGGACCGCTAAACTAATTAAAGGGTTCAAAACAGCGTAAAGAGAATATAATGCTTTGGAATTACTTTTTATCTTTTTATTTTTGACTAGAGTGCAATTTGGTGGAAGAAGGAGGAAATGTAGATAAAGACGGAAATCTAGAGCATATAGGGCCTGCTTCACAAAGGTAAACTTATATTTTTGTGTAAGTTTACGACTGTTTGCTATTCACAAAGGCATTTTACGAATGTGAATTGTCCGCTCATAAAAAGATAGGACAGTAATTTTTTTTATCTGCGGAGACTCGTAAAATACCTTTGCTAATAGAAAACAATTGTAAACGTACACAAAAGTTTAAGTTTACCTTTGTGAATTGGGCCCATAGTTTTTAAATGTAAACCTTTATCGAACATTTGCAAAGTACTCTAATGACATGCAGCAAAGTTAGGCTTCTTATTCCTCATTATTTGCATACCACAGGAGGTTGTTTTTTTTAACTTTGAAATCTATCCAGCATGTTATATCAACTCAAGTTTGAAATATATGAACAACTTTGATAACACATTTATTGCGTTTCCATTTGCGCCTTCATGCAGACTATAGTCTGGAATTAATTTAGTCTAAAAATACTGAAGACGCACACCAAAACCTGTATGTTCGTTTTCCATTCACACTGGTGTTGCTTTTAATACAGTGCAGTTTTTTTTTTATATGAGGTCTTTTGTCAGTTGTCTTCTTGCCTGAAAACGTTTTTTTCTGAGAACAGGTTCTTCACTTAAACTGCTCAGATGCCTTCTGAGTAACGTACCAAGGTGTTCTCATGTACTCAAGTTGCTTAGCACTTCTGAAAACACTCCTTGCAGCTGGTCTATTGCACAAGATATCTGGCGCTTTGTCTGCACACAATCTGTAATTACTGAAACATTTCCTTAAAACAAAAATCTCACTCTTAAAAGGAAAATAATTGATTTTCAGTGAAACGAACCCATTTAGAAAGGTTGGAGAAGTAAGCTGCAATTTTATCTAATCACCGAAATTTGAAAATAAATTGTTTGCGCAATCTTTTTGGGGCGTAAGTATCTTTTGAATACCTTTGATTATTATGCTTTGGAAGCTTTTAGAAGTTTTCATTTTGAAAGGGAGCATTCAAGAGAAGTCCCAATGCCGCTGAAAAGTAAATCGCATGAGCAGCTGAGATGTAAAGCATGTCTACGACCCAAATCAAATTATTCAATTCGTTTTATTTATGTAGAGGAACAGAGGAAAATTACTTAGTTTTACTCAAGTAAAATTAAATATCAGATGCCGGCTATAATCCAGGCTTTCATAATTCACTAGAAACATCTGAAGACCGAAATCAATGCATCTTGACGAGCACAAAACAGAATTTGGGGGCCAGGTGTACAAGGGATTTTTATGGGCTCAAATGCTCCCATCCAGAGTCTGAGAGCACAGAAATGGTTTTTGCAATGTGCTAATCCCATTTTCTAATTCTGTAACTATGGATAATGAAATGGCTGGTTGAAAATATCTGTTCTCCATTTACAACGAGTATTTTGGTGAACAGTTATTAATTTTATGAACCAACCTCTATACTAATACGTTGGTTTGTAAAATTGGTAATGGAAGTGGTTCGCAAACCATTCGATCTCAATAATATAGAGGCAGATTTTAAATTGCAATTCACTCTGATTGAAAGCCATGACAAGGATAGTGCCCTGCTAGGGACAGCAGACCACCATGTTTATAATAACCTCACGGTTCTTTTTAAATACAACACGTTTTCCTTAAAGGAAACAGAGCAACATAAAAAAAAGATAGACGAGTTTGTTTAAGAATTGGCAGTGGGCCCTTGAGTGACTGTCTTCTCCCAAACAAGCTTTTATATTTGATCACAAGTGGTTTTAGGGGAACAATTCCATTTTGTAAATGCCTTACCACCCCAACTCAAATTGAATTACGATCGTAAAACATTGATACATTTCAATCTGATTCTGTTTTTGTATGGAATCCCTATGGTCGCAAATGATATAAGTACATTCCAAAAAGGATTTTAGCAGTTGAAAAATCAGAGTTTGTAACCGTTAAAATGCTTACTATATCTGCCCCAATGTTCATAGACATTTGCTCTTGCATGGGGGTAGTTTTAGACATTTTAGGAATTTTCTAAACCTTTGCAGGTTACGCCTAGAAAACAACATACTGGGACAGATTTTTGAATTTCATTTTAGGGTCTAGTCTGGTATACAGTTTTAGCTGCCTACCACAAATCACATGATCAAGAGAAAACATGTACAGAGATTGGCTTCAGGTCAAACAGCGTAAGCCAGTGGACATGAGTGCCATTGGCCATTAGGTGCATAACTTTGGTTTTATCCTGAAAGCATGCTGTCCTTAATAAAGCTGAGCCAACCTTGTGTCTAGTAGCAGAGTGCAGTCACAAAACAGTCCATGTATCTCATGACACTAGTTCAAAATATTCAGCATATTACACTTCTACATGTCATTTCAAGAAATGTCAACAAAGCACTGATCCTCAACACTGTCATACTCCAGTTAACATAAAAAGATACTGTCTTATCTATGTGAAGTAGTAAATCTTCCTGCACCCATTCAGAACACCACCTAAAGATACCGAGAATACCTCCTTTGACCTGAAATAGATCAAATATTTCACACAACCATATTTATACAATACCAGAAAGCCACATGGACAACTCGGGGGTTTTGGGATCTTGTTGAAAGCTTCGCTTTGAGATTTGAATAAACCAATTAAGGCAAAATGGTATGCATTCCCACCAAAAGTTCCCCTGATTAATTTTACTGATAGCGTAGAAACTGTCTAAAGTCATTAAATCATTGCAAGAACAGATTTCAGAAAAAAACCATTGTCTAATTAAAAATAGAAACGTGTCGAAAAATACTGGACAAAACTAACTGCAGAGCATACACATCTTTTAAAGACATTAACCAGCGAAAAATACACAAGTTCAAACATGGCATAACAGACTACAAAGTTAACAAAGTGAACATTGTGCGACTTAAAGGGCTAAATAAACAAAATCATCAGAAAAAGGAGTCAAGTTTGTTTGACAGTGATAGTAGTGCCTTATCCACAAGATTGGCTGTATAGAAGGTAAACCAAACAAAAAAAGATGCTAAGAAGCTAAATCAAACAATGATTATGAATATCTAAAAAAAAGAAATTTGCCAAAATTAAAAAAGCATGTTTTACAGAAAGGATCAATAATTACAGCTACGTACAGTTCCACCAAACCCAAAACTGAGATACCATTATTTGTTTTTATGAGACCCATCTATTTTAAATATATATTAGCGAATATAGTGAAACAGAAGGAGCCAATCGTGAAAGAATATGCAACAATTAAACTGCCATCCACGTTCCTCAGTGAGACAAACAATTATTAATATTTGTAAAAAAAAATGCTCTTACAAGAACATTCTAAGATACAATTTAAAGACTAACTATTCAGAAATTTGACCAAAATAGAACAAGGCATTCTAAAGAAATTGGATTATTATAAGAAAGTAATCCTGAACATTTTTGACAGATGTGGGCCCCTAGTAGCCGTGGACACTGTGTATGCTGTGACCTGACCTGACCTGGTCAGAGCCGGTCGCTCCACCCACCACGTGGCTCCTCCTGAGTGCGCCGGTTCCCCCTGCTGCTGACGCCTGTTCGCCGCTGCCCGCTGGGCTCAGGTGCCCCTTGGCTGTGTTTTTTTCTGCCTTTGTGCCCAATCTTGTGTTTATTGTCTGATCGTCGTGCCCCAGTTTTTATCCGGTTCTGTGCCTCTCTGCCGCCTGTTGTGTTGTGTTTTTCTCTGCTTTTGTGCCCAATCTTGTGCTCATTGTCTGATCGTCGTGCCCCTGTTTTTATCCGGTTTTGTGCTTCTCTGCCGCCTGTTTTCCGCTGTTTCCCCCGCTCCCTGCCGCTGCTCCCCCGCGGCCCACCCCCCTTCTTTTTCTGTACCCTCGCCCCCTCCTAGCCGCCACCCCGCTCCAGCCTCCCAGCTGCTATTTAGGCGGTGGCACACGCGGCGGGGAGCTGTGATCTGACCTGACCTGGTCAGAGCCGGTCGCTCCACCCGCCGCGTGGCTCCTCCTGAGTGCGCCGGTTCCCCCTGCTGCTGACGCCTGTTCGCCGCTGCCCCCTGGGCTCAGGTGCCCCTTGGCTGTTTTTTTTTTGTTGCTTTTGTGCCCAATCTTGTGTTTATTGTCTGATCATCGTGCCCCAGTTTTTATCCGGTTCTGTGCCTCTCTGCCGCCTGTTGTGTTGTGTTTTTCTCTGCTTTTGTGCCCAATCTTGTGCTCATTGTCTGATCATCGTGCCCCTGTTTTTATCCGGTTTTGTGCCTCTCTGCCGCCTGCTTTCCGCTGTTTCCCCCACTCCCCGCTCCCTGACGCTGCTCCCCCGCGGCCCCGCCCCGTGGCCCCGCCCCGCTTCTTTTTCTGTACCCTCGCCCCCTCCCAGCCGCCACCCCACTCCCGCCTCTCAGCTGCTCCTCCCTCCCTCCCACTCTCCATTTATGGCAGAGTCCGCGCATACGCGCAGCATTCATGCGCAGCGAGTGCGCCCATTGTGCGCTGAAGGCGCGCCAAAGGCAAGCCCGTCTGCGCCCGTCCGAGCCTGGCCCACGCCCAGCGCCAGAACCCCTGGCCCCCGAGGAGGCTAGCCCACGCGACAGACCTACGGCGCCGCCACCCTCAACACACTCAACCACGGCCGGAAGCCCGCCTGCCACCGAGCCACCCCGAAACGCACCCACGGACCCTTCACCTGCCAAGCCTGCAAGTTCAACTGCATCCGGACCTGCACCTCACCCGACAAGCCGAGCACCAGCAGCAACCACCTCAAGTGCATCCTGCTCAACACCCGCTCAGTCCACAGACACGCTGTCGAACTCTGGAACCTGCTCGACACAACATCACCAGACATCGCCTTCCTTACAGAAACCTGGATGAACGCCTCCTCAGTGCCTGACATCGCCATAGCCATCCCGGACGGATACAAGACCACCCGGAAGGACCGCGTCAACCAGACCGGAGGAGGCATCGCCATCGTCCACAGGAACACCATCCGCATCACGACCAACTCCGACAACACCTTCACCGCCGCCGAACACCTCCACTTCCAGATACACACCGATCCCAAGACCACCCTCAGAGGCACCCTCATCTACAGACCCCCGGGACCACGCACACAATTCAGCGAAGACATCGCAGACTTCATCAGCCCGTACGCCCTCCCCTCCGCTGACAAAATCCTCCTAGGGGACCTCAACTTCCACCTGGAGAACAATAAGGACATCAACACCACCACCCTGCTGAACAACCTCGCCAACCTCCGACACAAGCAACTGGTGAACACCCCCACCCACTACGCCAGCCACACGCTTGACCCCATCTTCTCCTCCAGCAAGTACATCTCCTTCAGCCACTACACCGGACTCCACTGGACTGACCACAGGTGCATCCACTTCAGCTTCAGAAGAACAACGACCCACCACCACCCGCAACAAATTCCTCGCAGGAGCTGGAGCAAGATCACCACCGAGCAGCTCACCACCTCCCTCCGCCAGAACCCTCCCGCCAGGACAACGGACCACAACGAAGCAGCCAGCAACCTCACACAGTGACTCACCAACTGCGCAAATGATCTCGCACCAATGAAGAACCCTCCCAACAGACCCGGCAGCAAGAAAGCCTCCTGGTTCACCGACGAACTCAAGAACTCCAAGAAGAACTGCCGCACCCTTGAGAAAGCCTGGCGCCACAACCAGACCACAGACAACATGACTGCCCTCAAGCACGCCACCCGCAAACACCACCAGCTGATCCGCACCACCAAGAAGACAGCATTCACAGAACGACTGGACAACAATGCCCACAACAGCAAGGAACTCTTCAGCATCGTCAAAGAGTTCTCCAACCCCAGCACCGGAAACAACGACATCACTCCCTCGCAAGCCCTCTGTGACTCTCTCGCCTCATTCTTCCACCGCAAGATCGCGATATACACAACAGCTTTGGCGCACCTACCACACACCCTACCACCGAACCAGCGCCCCCCACCACCACCCTCTACGCCTGTACCCCGGTCAGCACCGAAGAAACCACCCGCACGATGAACACCATCCACTCCGGATCACCAACCGACCCCTGCCCTCACCACGTCTTCAACAAGGTCAACTCCATCATCGCACCCCAACTCCGGGATATCATCAGCACCTCCTTCAACACTGCCACCTTCCCGGAGATCTGGAAGCACGCCGAGCTCAGCGCCCTCCTGAAGTCTAGCGCAAAGACGCCTGCGGGTATTTGTTCACGCTTTATAAATGGCAATAAATAAATAAATAAATAAATAAATAAACAGCAGACCCCACCGACCTCAAGAACTACCGCCCCATCTTGCTCCTCCCTTTTCCTGCCAAAGTCATCGAGAAGACCGTCAACAGACAGCTTGCCGGCTATCCCGTTCCTGTCCCTTCCCTTATGCCTGATTAAAGCCTGTAAGACTCAAGATACCTCGAATCCTGTCTCTTATTTATTGAGCTATCTGTTTTATTCACTGTATTCAAAAATAGTACCGGTAATTAATTATTTATTTACCACATAATGGCGCCCGAACAGGGACTTGCCCTTTCCCCACGCGCCGGCGAAGCCACGCAGGCCCCCTGACCCTCTGCAGCCGTGACGGAACTATACCGTGCACGTGCAGATATTTCTGCTTCAAGTATCCCTCAGGCCCACGGAGGAGACGGAGGTTGCGGTCCAGCATCCAGACGAGGCGGTGAGGAACGCGGCGAGTCCCGACCAGAGCCCAAGCCGAGTGTCCAAGGTCCGAGGTATCCAGAGGCCCACCTGTAACTGAAGTCCGAAGTGTCCAAAGTTCGTAGTCCGACGTCGTAGCAGTCCAGTCCAGTCCGAGGCCTTCCGTTCTTGCTGCCCGGTGAGTACCGTTGCTGGGGTAGTATCTAGACAGGGTCAATTAATTTGTCTCTGGTCCATGGGTTTGGGTACGCAGATCCAGTCCGAAGTGTCCACCTAGGTGGATGCGGGTCCTGACGTGTCTCTTTATGGGACCGGTATGTTTCGTACTGTTTTAGCAGTGCATCTAGTAATTCTAGTAAGTTCCGTTCTCGAGAAATTCAAGTCTTTGTTTTCAGTATACCAGGTAATATTTCTGTCCGAACTGTTATTCTAAATGTTATTTAATGTGTCATGTCGTGGTATGAGTGATTTGTTTTTCTAGTCATTATTGTGTTTATCGTGTATTGTATTGTGTTCAGAATCAAGTACAGAATGCCTCTATTCTCTAAGTTACGTCAGTTAAAAACCCGAAAAGGGTTGCTCGAGGAAGCAGTTCCTGTCCCGCCTAGGGACAGTCCAGGTCATTTTATGTATCATAAGCATTGCTTAAGTGCCATACTATATCTAGACTTATGGGTGGACTATACCAAGGAGTTAGAAGAGAAATATAGATGGCCTGTATCAGGTACATGGGATGCCGAGTGCATCATGCGAGTAGAGAGACATTATGGAAAAAGAAAGCCCGACAGTCCCAGAAAGATGCCATCGAGTTATGGCGCAAAGAATCTCATAGAAGAACCGAAAAAGAAATCAGAAAAACAGAATTAAGTAGGAAATGTTCAGAAAAAGTCCAAGAAAGGGAATTAATCGAAGTAGGTGAACGAGTTAAAGCAGAACAGTCAGACAGACAGAGAAATGCCCTTGTTAAGGGTATGTATCCTCTTCTTGCCGAGGGCTTGCCAAAGGTAACCCCAGAAGCACCATGTAATTTCCCGCCACCATTAGTTCCGATTAAGCTACGTCACAAACCGACCGCAGCTGATATTTTTCTCTCGTCCTATTTGGACGATACAGTCCCAGAATATGCAAATCCTGTTCCGCCTGCTCCCGTAAATAATGTAATTCCTGTTCCTCCAGCCACCAGGGCCGTGGGTACAGTTCACGTTACCGCACCCGTTACAACATCTGTTACAGCACCCCCGGCCCAGCATACAGTACATGTTCCAGCTACATCAGTCACTCTACCAACACGTACAGTACCCACCGACGATTCCAGTTTAGGAGCCGCGGGGGGAAGTCCTCCTGGTACCCCGCCTCAACACAGACGTATGACGCTACATGAACTAGCGTTACAGCGTACGCCAAAAGTTCATACATTTACAGATATCAAGCGAGCACTTACCGAATGTCGTTATGATCCAGTTCCAGGCGATGGTACTATGGTCATATATTCATTACGTTTAAGACGGGTGACCGACTATTTGGACACCCTGCCCGATATGAGAGAACATCTAGACAGAATATATCGTTTTATCCGTACAGGAGTGGATCCAGAAAGTGTTCGCGACGCCATGATTCAAAGAAAAGTCGAGACCCAGCTTATGCTTTTAAAGTTTTTAATTAACTGTTTAATAAGAGAACAAGATTGTCCAGGAAAAGATCAAGAAGAAATGAAAGTCCTGACCAGGTGGAGTGACCATATAGCAGAGGGAAGACACAAGACACAGAATTGTATAGAGAGTATGTACAAGAAAATTCGTAGGGAAATAATAAAGTTACACGAGAAACGAGAAGCAGCACAAGTAACCGAGAAAGAAGACGACTCTCCTACCGAAGAGGTAGACGACGAGAATCCCTCCAGAATAGCGTATGTAGGTAGAACTAGACTTTCCGACAGACATTCACGCCTAGATTACAGGAAAAGTTTTCCTCCTCCAGCACCAGAACAAGGTTCCCTTGAACAAGTATTCCAAGCTACCGATCACATTCTGAAATCACGAATAGGCTATAGTGAGCTTAGTACAATGCATGAACAAGAACTAGCCCGATCAGCAGTCCAGTGGACTACTGATTCTACCACTTTTCCAGACGAAATAGTGGCACAAATGTTTCTGAAACTGCCCCCAGCCGAGCAACGACTGGTGGGTATGTGTATGATCCAGTACCTCATTACACTGTATGAGGAACAACATTCTGATCCAGGTCCACTACATGATGTATTGAACGAGTTACTCCAGTATAGATGGAGAGGTCTAGGTACCGATTTAATTAGTATAATTCTAGAACAGCGCCACAAATATCGAACGTTTCTGAATCCACATTTTGTTCACGTCTCACCTCCAGAAAGTCAATCATTTTACATAGATAGACAGAATCCGTTACGAGAAGTACACCCAGTTAGGACAACGGGTGGTGATCTAGAACGAGTATTTGTTTACACCCCTATCACAAAGATGGAACTCTTAGAGATGAAAAAGTTAATTCCCTGTCACGACAAAGATCCAGCAGGGTTCCACCGTGAATTAAAAGACATGCTCCGTATGGGAGAATACACGTATCCTGATATCATTGAGATGTTAAAGGTCCTGTTGCCTGCAGGCATATATGAAAAACTCAAAGAAAAAGAATGGGAGGTGGGAGAGAAAAAGATAGATTGGACAGCTTTAGAAGCTGAAGATGGTTTACGAGTACCAGGTACCGGTCTTGGGGATAAAGCTAAAGCTTTGCCCGAACTGTTAATACAAGTTTTGCCAAGATTACTAGCCACGAAAAAGGAAGATTGGGATGCCATCTCAGCTTGTAAACAGAAACAAGATGAAGACACTAGTGATTTTTATTCTAGATTTGAAAAATGTTTTATTATTAACAGTGGTCTGAAAACAAGTAGTGAGTCATACCCTCATCTTTTTGTTACCAAACTAGTCGAGAATTCAAGTCCACAAGTTAAAAATCGAGTATTGAAAGTCAAAAGTACCTGGCAAGCTAATACTCCGTCACAAATGTTACAAATGCTCCAGTATCACCAGAACAGAATCAGGGAAGAGCAGGAACACGAAAGGAGACGTATGAAAGACACGAAAATGAAAGTATTAGTTGCACAATCTGTTCCACAAGACAGTCAGAAGAGGGGTCCGAATCAAGCCAGTCATCCTACAGCTCCCGTCAAAGGGACCTGCAATTATTGTAAACAGCCAGGTCATTTTATAAACGAATGTGCAGTTCTGAAACATAACATAGCTACTGGTAAAACTAAAGAAAGACCACGTCCGCCGAGACAAGAACAAGTTTCACAGACTTCCCAGCCACCGCAGAATGCACAACAGACAGTTACAGTACCGCAGCCTATAGCTACAACACAGCATGTTACACAGCAGATGTACCAGTATGCACAGTCAGAGTATCCAGATTATCAGCCGTATTCATGAAACAGCCTAGAGAGGGAGGTAGGCTTGCCTCTCATCGAGATTCCTGTAGATCAAGAGGGTCCCTATGTACATAGTCAAGTATTAGGGAAAGACAGAAAGTTTCTGATTGATACAGGGGCAAGTAGGACTACCATCAGTCATGACGAGGTTCCAGGGGCTCCGCTCTCAGGCTCAAGAAATGTTTCCCTTGGATTTTCAGGAAAGCCGATTGTTAATGAAATATCGAAACCAGTTACTCTAGAAGTCGGTCCATTGTCCCGAACTACTGATTTGTTACTCACGAAATCTTGTCCAGAAAATTTGTTAGGCATTAAGACATTAAAAGAATTAGGAGCAGTTATTTGCTGTTCCCCAGAGGGGGTCCGCCTGTTTTTGAGAGACTTCAAAGGTCATTATGTATTACGTGATTTTGATCCAAGATTATTGAATGTACCACAGCATTTATGGGCGCAAGGTCCAACTGATGTAGGTTGTATGCATATCACACCCCATCGTGTGACTCTGAAGCAAGGTGTAGTATTACCACGAATCAGACAGTACAAATTGCCACCCGAGGCTGTAGCAGCCTTATCCAAAATTATTGACGAGCTTATTGCTCAAGGAGTGGTTGTAGAAACTGACTCCAACATATGTAATTCTCCTATCATTCCAGTCCTGAAACGTACTGATCCAAATGCACCTCCAGTTTATCGATTAGTGATTGATCTCCGAGAACTTAATAAATGTATCATACCCCAGTACCCAGTAGTCCCAGATATTTCTTCCCTATTGACAGCCATTGATTCTGAAGCCACATTCTTTTCAGTTATCGATCTCAAGAACGCATTCTTCAGTGTCCCCATTCATCCAGACAGCCAGTTCCTTTTCGGTTTCTGTTTAAATGGAAGAAGCTATAAATTCACACGAGCTCCTCAAGGCTTTACAGAAAGCCCTAGCATTTACAGTCAAGCACTTAAAAGACAACTAGACAGTATTCACATGCCAACTGACACTGCCCTACTCCAGTATGTCGATGATCTGTTAATTACAGCCCGTTCTGAACGTGACTGCGAGCGTGCGTCACTTACAGTCCTGTATTTTCTGGCCGAGATGGGGCACAAGGTGTCCCCTTCCAAATTACAATTCTGTGTCCAGCAAGTGGTCTACTTGGGACACTTACTGTCCAAGTGGGGTAGGCAGTTGACACCTGACCGTATCCAGTTAATAGCACATCTTCCACAGCCCAAGACTCAGAAGGAGGTACGAGCTTTTATCGGCCTCACTTCTTACTGCAGACAATGGATTCCTCAGTATGCAT
Organism: Lissotriton helveticus; assembly: GCF_964261635.1. Lineage (NCBI taxonomy): Eukaryota > Metazoa > Chordata > Amphibia > Caudata > Salamandridae > Lissotriton > Lissotriton helveticus. The sequence goes on from NC_136067.1 coordinate 658,047,077, forward strand.
ATCTAGCCAAGCCACTGATACAGTTAACGACACAGGAGGCAGCCGTATCGACTGTCCTCCCTTACATACACTTGTTTTCAATGAATTAAAGAAAGCTTTATGCCAAGCACCTGTTCTAGCAACACCGAACTACAGTAAGCCTTTTACACTTTTTGTCACAGAACGTGATGGTACTGCATTATCTGTTCTCACACAAGATCAAGCAGGACAATACAAGCCCTGTGCTTATTTTTCTAGCACATTAGATCCAGTGGCCCAGGCTCTGCCTGCGTGCCTCAAGTCAGTTGCAGCCACAGCTCTAGCTATCAGACAAAGTGATTCCATAGTGTTAGGACACTCTCTGACAGTACAAGTTCCACACTCTGTGGAAGTTCTTTTAAACAGAACCCAGACTCAGCACTTGACAATTGCACGTTTAACAGGTTATGAATTGACACTGTTTCAGCCACACATAGAAATCCGACGCTGCAACATTCTAAATCCAGCTACGCTGTTACCGTCAGTTACTTCAAATCCTGCCACACATGACTGTGTGGAAATTGTTAACACCATGACAAAGCCAAGACAAGACTTGACAGATATTGCATTACCTGATCCCGACCTGACACTTTATGTGGATGGTTCATGTATGAGAACAAGTACAGGAGAACTAGTAGCCGCGTATGCAGTGACTACTGACACCGATGTTATAGAAACACACCGTATTGATACTCTGTCTGCTCAAGCAGCAGAGTTAGTCGCTCTGACCCAAGCCTGCATACGTGCCAAGAACCTGAAAGTTAACATATATACAGATTCACGTTATGCATTCGGAGTCGTACACGACTTCGGAGTGTTCTGGCAAGAACGAGGTTTTATGACTTCTCATGGAACCAAGATCCAGCATGGTCTCCTCATTCAAGCTCTGTTAGATGCAATACATTTACCGACAGCTATCGCCATTATGAAGTGCAAAGCACATACGAAAGTTACTGACATCATTTCTCAAGGTAACGATCTAGCAGATCGAACAGCCAAGCTTACAGCTCAGACTCCAGACATTCCAGTTAACACGACACAGACACTCACTCCAGATCAGACTACTTGTATGACAGTTAAGGACCCTACACAAGATGTCATAGACATACAGTTACATGCTACTCCCGAAGAAATCAAGAAATGGTCCAAACAAGGAGGGGTCCAGACAGATCAAGGATGGTTGACGAAGGGAAAAGCCACATGGTTTCTCCCCGACTCTATGGTTCAAGTCATTATTAATACCGCACATAGTCCAGCACATCTAGGAGAAAAAGCTATGTTAGACAGTATCCAGAACCTTTGGTTCAACAAGCATTTACGAGCTGCAGCCAAGCAGAAAGTACGTACCTGTATGATATGTTGTCAGTTCAATCCAGGTAAAAGTGTCCCGGTGGAACAAGGGGGATTCCAACCTCCTGACCACCCTTTTGAAGTCCTCCAAATGGATTATATTCAGATGGAGCGATGTCGAGGTTTTAAGTATGTCCTCGTAGTTGTATGCGCTTTGTCCAGGTGGACAGAAGCATATCCAGTTCCAGATTACACAGCTGCGACCACTGCCAAGCAGTTGGTTCGTGAGTATTTTCCCCACTTTGGATAGCCTAGGGTCGTGTATTCAGATAACGGCCAGCCATTCTCATCCGAACTCATGAAACAAGTTTCCCTTCTGTTAGGGTACCAGTGGAAGTTCCATTGTGTACGCCATCCTGAAGCAGCCGGTCTCGTAGAGAGACATAACCAGACTTTGAAAATCCGCATTGCTAAAGTATGTACAGAAAAAGGTGTAGATTGGTTAGTTGCCCTGCCAGTTGCTCTGTTCTACATGAGAATGGTTGCACATTCCAGATCAGGTCTGTCCCCGTACGAGGTCGTATTCGGCCGTCCTCCTAACATGTGGGGTACACCTATGCCCCGAAAGATTACAGACGTTTCCAGTAATATGTTGACAGATTACCTAGCTTCCTTGATGTCTGCCCTACACTCTTGTCGTTCACAGGTTGCCGCTGCATTTCCAGACAACACTGAGGTGAAACCGCATGAGGTCGTTCCGGGAGAATATGTCCTGGTGCGCAATTTCGATCGTTCAAGTCCGCTGGAGCCCCGTTGGAAGGAGCCCCAAATGGTGTTGTTAACTACAAGGACCGCAGTCAAGCTAGAAGGACGCCGAAGATGGGTCCACATCAGTCATATCAAGAAATTCCATGGACTGCGACAAAAGACATTGATTAAAGACTGCCTTATTCCTAAGGACTGCCCAAAAACAGACTCTGTATTCAAACTTCCCCTGTTAGAGAAAACTCCGCAGCAGGAGTATAAAGATAAACTCCGGTCTAGTAAAATAAGTCAGCCAGTTTAATTGTCTAAGTCCCTCTCGGGTGAAACGGTTAGACAGGTTCCTGACATGTATGAGATAGACCCACACAGTGAGAGAGTTAGTCAAAACTCTAAAAGATGTATTATCGTTCTATTCTTTTTGTTATTTTTGAGTCTTATGGTTACATGCATAAGTTATGCTTTACATTTATGTTTTCCAATTTCACATGTACATATGCTTTCTAATGTTACAGTAGAGCACTCATTTAGTGATCTGCCTCCTCACGAGCTATCCTATTGTCTTGCTATGCGTAACAATACATTCATTCGAATGTTACACTATTCACACCAGACCAGCAATGCCACTAATTGTTGGGTGTGTGGTCGACTCCCCCCTTTCTAGACACCGAAGGGAGTTCTGCCACTTTTTCCTTATCCGTTTTCACATAATGGTTCGTGTGGAGCATGGTCCACGTTAACGTCATCCTCAACTGATATGTCCCTTCTGAATAGAACATGTTTTCCAGACAAGGAAGGTCTTTCCCATAGAACAGGGTTAGATCTAGAAAACGAAGTATATGATTTAGGTAATTATTCCTCGAATTTCATGGTCCTGAATGTTCAGTCCGATACTACTCCAGATTTGCCTGCTATTTCAGTACTACCAGTCAAAGGCGAATTATGTGTCAGAAAGAATGGTTCCGCACATGTAGGACATAGTGATTGTACTACTGTGGTCGAGTATAGTGACAGTGGGAAATCTATTTTCAAAGCCTCACGTCATTCTTATTTTGTTTGTGGTCAGACCGCATATGTTCGTCTGCCCCTTGATTGGGATGGAACATGTTACATTGCCTTCCTACTGCCACCAGTTTTTCTAGCCCCATCTGATTATCACAGAAACACACATCTAGTACACGTTAGCCATAGAAGGGAGACCGAGTCCCCAATTGTCGATCAAACTGAAACTGCTCTAGAACAATATCAAGACTTCAATAAAGGTTTCTTCTTCTTTATAGGCCCTGTCCAGAATAGTAAGTTAATACGTAGGTTAACCAGAACCCTTGAAGCAGTAGTGAATGAGACTACTTCCGCTCTAGGTAACTTAACAGAAGAACAATCTGCTATGCGTTTTGTTGTGCTCCAAAATCGTCTCGTCCTTGACGTCATACTGGCCGATAGAGGAGGAACTTGTAGAGTCATCGGATCTAGTTGCTGCATTTTCATTCCTAATAATGCGCCGTCTGTTTATTCAGCTATAACCAGACTTCATAAAATTGCCCATCAGTTACACCAGAATCCAGGCACCTGGACGTGGTCCGGTTGGCTCTGGAGTATTATATCTGCCTGGGGATGGAAAGTATTGTCATTCCTAGGTATAGCAGTAATGATCATATTCAGTTGCTGCCTCTGTTTACAATGTGGCCCTGCGATTTGCGGCTTGTGTGCTACATCCTGTATTCCTAGTTCTAAGTCCCGTTCCAAGACAATTCGAGACGAGCAAATGATGCTATATGAACAGATAGATGGTATAATGAATATTGATGTTTCCTGATGGAAACGTAGGGCACAAGGAGGGAATGTGGAAAAGTAAATTTTGCCATGTTATATGTGCCTACGTGTTCCCCATTTTATGTTATATGTGCATGATCGATATGCATGTATCCCCCTATGATCGATTAAAGACGCAATCATAGTTGTGTCCATCTCTAGTATGCCAGTCTCCAGTTCTCGTGAAAGCAACAAGTATTAGGCTCATGTTACCACGATTTACAGTGTACACGTTAATTCATTGAATTGTCCCCGTTTCTAGGCCTCAAAAGGGCCCGGACACCAGATTCAAGCTCCAGTCTCCTAAACTCACTCCGAGGAGCGATGCAGCCCCCACCTGCATCCCTGACCCTTCACTTACATTCCTACCTCGCAGTGCCCGGCCCGGCCTGGCTCTGCCTCCCAGTCTGTCAAGAGTATGTTATGCTTCTAGTTATCAGTCCAGCCCTCCTCCTCTGCATTCCTAAGCTACTGAATCGCATCAATAGTTTCAGCCATGGTCTAGCCTTTCTGTCTCCATGTAAGAGAAATACTGTATTAATATTCATAGAATATTCCTAGCACACGCAATACATGTAGAATTATGCATGCACCAGTCTTAGTGTCAAGTAGCCTTTGCCCTGATAACTTTTGGATTCTATCAACATGTATTCCAAACACAAGATACCAGATATGATATAGGTACAAGTCGTTCTGACACTGCAGACTTTAGTCTCCTCTTCCAGCGTAGAAGTCATAGCCCCAGTTCTTCCTGGTAACACGTCATTGCCCGTTTGCGCGCACCACTAGGTTAAAGGTCCTAGCTGCTCAGGTAGCCCCCTCCATGTTTCCGCCCCATTTATGACACTTCCATGACGTCTACATCACATGTCTATGTATACGCCCTGTACACGCCTTCTTGTTACACCCATTTTACTCTTATCTTTCGCGACTGCTACGAGTTACGCCTATTGCTACGCCTACTGTATTGAATGTAATGTAATTGTTTTAGTATATATACTGTGTACTGTTACTGAAAGTTACCCCTTATCCCCTTACCCATTCTCTGGCAGCTGCCATCCTTTCTATTTCCGTGCAGGCTATCCCGTTCCTGTCCCTTCCCTTATGCCTGATTAAAGCCTGTAAGACTCAAGATACCTCGAATCCTGTCTCTTATTTATTGAGCTATCTGTTTTATTCACTGTATTCAAAAATAGTACCGGTAATTAATTATTTATTTACCACATGGAGAACAATAAGGACATCAACACCACCACCCTGCTGAACAACCTCGCCAACCTCCGACACAAGCAACTGGTGAACACCCCCACCCACTACGCCAGCCACACGCTTGACCCCATCTTCTCCTCCAGCAAGTACATCTCCTTCAGCCACTACACCGGACTCCACTGGACTGACCACAGGTGCATCCACTTCAGCTTCAGAAGAACAACGACCCACCACCACCGCAACAAATTCCTCGCAGGAGCTGGAGCAAGATCACCACCGAGCAGCTCACCACCTCCCTCCGCCAGAACCCTCCCGCCAGGACAACGGACCACAACGAAGCAGCCAGCAACCTCACACAGTGGCTCACCAACTGCGCAAATGATCTCGCACCAATGAAGAACCCTCCCAACAGACCCGGCAGCAAGAAAGCCTCCTGGTTCACCGACGAACTCAAGAACTCCAAGAAGAACTGCCGCACCCTCGAGAAAGCCTGGCGCCACAACCAGACCACAGACAACATGACTGCCCTCAAGCACGCCACCCGCAAACACCACCAGCTGATCCGCACCACCAAGAAGACAGCATTCACAGAACGACTGGACAGCAATGCCCACAACAGCAAGGAACTCTTCAGCATCGTCAAAGAGTTCTCCAACCCCAGCACCGGAAACAACGACATCACTCCCTCGCAAGCCCTCTGCGACTCTCTCGCCTCATTCTTCCACCGCAAGATCGCGATATACACAACAGCTTTGGCGCACCTACCACACACCCTACCACCGAACCAGCGCCCCCCACCACCACCCTCTACGCCTGTACCCCGGTCAGCACCGAAGAAACCACCCGCACGATGAACACCATCCACTCCGGATCACCAACCGACCCCTGCCCTCACCACGTCTTCAACAAGGTCAACTCCATCATCGCACCCCAACTCCGGGATATCATCAGCACCTCCTTCAACACCGCCACCTTCCCGGAGATCTGGAAGCACGCCGAGCTCAGCGCCCTCCTGAAGTCTAGCGCAGAGACTCCTGCCGGTATTTGTTCACGCTTTATGAATGGCAATAAATAAATAAATAAATAAATAAATAAACAGCAGACCCCACCGACCTCAAGAACTACCGCCCCATCTTGCTCCTCCCTTTTCCTGCCAAAGTCATCGAGAAGACCGTCAACAGACAGCTTGCCGCCTTCCTCGAGACGAACGGATCCCTCGACCCCTCGCAGTCCTGTTTCGGAGCCAACCACAGCACAGAGACCGCCCTCATTGCAGCCACTGACGACATCAGATCCCTGCTCGACAACGGGGAACAGCGGCCCTCATCCTCCTGGACCTCTCTGCAGCGTCCGACACTGTCTGCCACCGCACCCTAGTGCAGCGCCTCAGCAAAATCGGAGTCCAAGAGAAGGCACTGGAGTGGATCATCTCGTTCCTCGCCGGAAGAACCCAGAGAGTCCGCCTCCCCCGTTCAGATCCGAAGCCACCAAAGTCATCTGCGGTGTACCACAAGGATCATCACTCAGCCCAACCCTCTTCAACGTCTACATGAGCCCTCACGCAGCCATCGCACGCAAACACAACCTCAACATCATCTCCTACGCCGACGACACCCAGCTGATCCTCTCCCTCACCAACGACCCCGCCACCGCCAGAACCAGCCTGCACGAAGGGATGAAAGACGTCGCCGAGTGGATGAAGAACAGCCGCCTGAAACTGAACTCAGACAAGACGGAAGTCCTCATCCTAGGATCATCGCCCTCCGCCTGGGACGACTCCAGATGGCCCCCTGCCCTGGGCACCACTCCCAAGCCAACGGACCACACACGCAACCTGGGCTTCATTCTGGACTCCTCCCTCTCGATGACCAGACAAGTCAACGCCGTCTCATCATCATGCTTCAACACCCTGCGCATGCTCCGTAAGATCTTCCGATGGATCCCCACCGAAACCAGGAAGACGGTCACTCAGGCACTCGTCACCAGCCGACTGGACTACGGAAAAACCCTCTACCCCGGAACCACAGCCAAACTTCAGAAAAGACTCCAGCGCATCTAGAACGCCTCTGCACGACTCGTCTTGGACGTCCCCCAACACAGCCACATCTCCGGCCACCTGAGAGACCTGCACTGGCTCCCCGTCAGCAAGAGGATCACGTTCAGGCTCCTCACCCACGCACAGAAGGCCCTCCACGACCTGGGCCCCAAGTACCTCAACAACCGCCTGACCTTCTACGCGCCCACCCGCCAGCTACGATCGACCAGCCTCGCCCTCGCCGCCGTACCACGCATTCGCAGAGCCACCGCCGGGGAAGATCCTTCTCCTACCTGGCAGCCAAGACATGGAACTCCCTCCCCATCCACCTCCGGCTGACCCAGGATCACCTTTCCTTCAGGACGCTCCTCAAGACCTGGCTCTTCGAGCAGTAGCGGACCCCTCCCCCCAGAGCCTTGAGACCCTACCGGGTGAGTAGCGCGCTATACAAATGTCCATGATTGATTGATTGATTACTAGATTAAAGTCCATGATCATGTTTCAGGTAAAACGGTATATCCATACCTGAATTTCAAGCTGGCTCCTAAAGAGAATTCTGGGAAAAATATTAGAAGATGTTGAGATGTATTGCAAAAACAAAGACACTAAAAACTACTGCTACCAATACTTACTTGTCCTCCACAAATGTATCTTTGCTCAAGATACAGTATGTAATGTTAATTTTGTCTGAATATAACTAGTTTTGGTTCCATGTATGAGAATTTGAGCAAATATATAAACTGATTTCTATAATATATCATTCAAAGCCAACCTTCTTACCCAAATAACATAATGGACCAACTCAATATTCTATTCACAATTGGCCTATCAGATTACACTCAGAAAACTTGAGTTAAAGTTGCTTTATACACTGATACCACAGTCTGATGGGCATTAGGCCCTAAATGGCCCCTTTTGCCAAACCCCACAACTTTACCTTCTTACTTCAACTGCTTGAATATGCACTATGTCACAATTCTGAATACAGAGATATATACTTTTTTCAACTTTACAGTATATCAATGGCATCACCAGCAGCCCCTTGTCATGCTAATCTTTTAGACATGGATCAAAGAAATCCTGTGCAAAAACCATGTTGTACACTTGAATAGTCTACAAAATGGAGGGGATGATACAAAAGATGGAACAATACTGTGCTACAACTGTGTTCAATGCATTAACAGAAATTCAACATCTTACTTGGGCTACAAAGGTAGTCCTAAGGCTTCTTTAATGTGTGATGCAAACAACTGTATTTACCTCCTGAAATGCCCTTGTGAGAATGTTTATATTGGCAAAACAGAGCAAAAAATCAAAACCAGTTTTTTTTATCACAACCACAATATAAGAAGCAACTCTGAGAAGTCCTCAGTAGCCAATCAATTCAATCATTTGGGGTACAATATCAGCCAATTACATTTCCAGATTTGAAGTAATCAGGGTTCCCAAGGCCTACATGCACCGAAGATAACCCACTTACACTCAAGAACTGTTGGCACGGAAACTGTAAAAGGCAAAGAACAAGTTTATTAAGACCCCATGGGGTGGTGGTACACTCAAACAGCACCCTTCGGTAATGCAAGAGGTATCACACCGAACACCGGTGTGACCCCGATTTATATACAGTTTTGGGGCAATAAAAGGTAGGCGGCACAAGTTAGGACACATTTATATACATATATGGTCATGTTTTGGAACACTGCCAGCTCATTGGAGGGGGCACAACTCCGCTGGTCAGTTTGGCGCACATTCCTGAAGGCTTACTGGTCAGTTGGGACTGCGCATGTGCAAGCTTGACCAGTACTAAAAATAGCCTGTTGCTGGGCAGACTGAAGTGGTCAGTGGAACGGACAACGGACTAAAGGGCACGCCGGCCACGAGGCCGCTTATGGTCTAAGATGGCCGCCGCAACATTCAAAATGGCGTTTTCATACATAGCCAAGTTAAGGAGGACAGCGTGTAGTTTCAGCTAATCGCTAACGCGGCCATGCCAATTACGACAGACGACCCTTTTAGCGTTTAGCTGAATCTACCTCATAGTGAACATAATCAGGATGTTCGTCCTCGATGTCTATTAACATTATTTGTGTTACTTCCTTATGAAGCATCATTTTGTCATGAGCAAGAGCTCGTCTTGATGGTATGCAAGCTGATAGACACATAGAACATAAGGCTGGGCCACATTGAATACATAGGCATATGAAAAACATTGCTCCCACGATTATACATAGAATCGTCAACAGTTTCCAGCCCCAGGTAGCAAGCATGGACCAGAACCATCCTGAAAGTGTCCAAGTTCCATTGTCCGGATGTATCTCAGCTGCGATCTTGTGGAGCTTGGATATGGCATCATAAACAGATGGAGAATTGTCCGGAATGTATACACAGCAGCTGCTTCCAATGATTCTACATGCCCCCCCACGATCAGCCAGAACTACATCCAACACCATCCTGTTTTGGAGCGTAACAATTCTAGAAATCTGTAGTTCCTCAGTGATGTTTCCCAAGGCAATGGCAGTGTCATTCGCTACAGCCTCAACAACACGTGTCAGTCGTCTTATTTTCCGGCTGTTCAGTGCAGCCCCCACGAAGGAAAATAGTCCCAAATTGAAGTCCACATACTGTTGCAAAGCAGTATCGGTTTGGTCTATGTCATCCAAAACAACAGTCTGTTTAACCCTATTCAGGACGAAATCATGATACAAAGTATAATCATTGTGATACATTGGTGGGGCAATGAATACAGGAGGTAGCACAAACGATACATAGCAAGTGCCCAACCATCCCAATGGAAGCTGATGGTAACCCTTCGTTCCACAAATGAAGTACGTGTTTCGTGATGCTACAAATGAGATGCCATTCGGACTATCAAAAGTAAGGGTAGTGTTACATTCGCTTTTCCCCACTGCAATCGAACCCTTATTCCTAATACACAAATCGGCTTTAGTGGCAATAACATTAATAACATGTGCGCTGGATACATTTACATTTCTCTGGTTGCTGTACACACGTGGGGCAGACATATTATCAGGCCTGTACTCCTCCCATTCAAATTGAGTACCCTCAGCCCGCGGAAACCCATCCTTGTCATGGGTGCATACTTTGTTCAAACGGAAAAGCACCCCCCCTTTGGTTGGCCATCTCAAGGTAAAGAGGAGGGTGTACCAGGCGTTACATGATCCATTGTGCGAAAACGGGAGTGGAATGAGTGGGGTGCCCCCTCTTTTCTGGTGCCCTGGCAACATCCCACACACCCAGCAATTTGAGGTATTGGTCATATTATGTGTGTGAAGAAGAATCTGAATAAAACTGTTATTCAGATAGGTTTGCCGATGTCGTTCTTCGTGATAGGGTAATGTAAAGTGAAAATGTTCAGATGGAGCCGGGGTAGTCGGCAGCAAATGTTCACGTACAGGCACCACAAGTTCAACTACCCAGGCTATTACAGCTATCACCACAATAGTCAGAACAAAGAGAAAGGCACCCAATATTCGTTTATCTCGTGATGCCATTGATTCCATAGTTCAGGAATACTCGTGCAAAAGTCTCAAATAGCACAAATTGTTCACAGAGTCTCAGATACACGTACGTGTATACCTAAAAAAAAAGAAAAATGCGGTGCTGAACTCCGAGGTAGCCGTTGTTTTTCTTCTTCGGGCCAAGACGGGTGTCGCTACACTGGCAGAACTGATCCCCCCCCCTTGGAATTCCCGGTTTCCGTTTCACAAACCTGGAGCGGTAACCAACCAGTCATTAAAAATACAAAAAAAATCTTCTTATCGAGGACGCAAGTTGTAGCGCTCTCGTCCGGCAACAGCGTGGTCCGGGAAGGCTCCCTCAACTTCGGCCGACGTCACAGCTGGGCTCTTTTCTTTCTCCAAAATCTCCTTGTAGTCGGTCAGCACAGCAGGGGTCACCAGATCCGGAGAGACACGGCGGCAATGTGTCAAATGCACCCACCGCTTCCTGTTGGTCACTCGTACAGCTGTTCGGGTTGCAAGGAGGACCTGTTCGGGGCCTTTCCACCTGGGCTCCAAACTGCTTGCTCTCTCAAACGACCGAATCATGACGTGATCCCCAGGACGGAGATCATGGCCCTCTCCAGTAGAGTTGTCAGGGAGCGCTTCTCGAACCTGTTGATGAATAGAGAGTAAATCATTTGTTAATCGTGCCAAATAGTCGTTCATCATAACACAAGGCACATCATGTATTAATCGCGGCTTAGGCACCCCCCAGATATTCATGGGGCGCCCAAACACCACCTCATAGGGGGTAAGGCCAGTTCGTGAATGGGGTACTGATCTAAGAGAGAGCAGTGCTAGCGGCAAAGCGTCTGGCCACTTCAACGATGTAGACGCCACAATTTTGGCCAGCTTAAGTTTCAACGTAGCATTGTACCGCTCAACCAGACCTGCCGACTGCGGGTGGAATACAGCGTGGAACTTCTGCTGAATCCCTAACCCCTTCAGTACATACTCCACAATCTTTCCGACAAAATGAGGCCCATTATCGCTCCACAGAAATTTGCAAACTCCAAAGCGAGGAAAGAATTCCTTAAGCAACACCTTGGCTGTTGTCAAAGCCGTATTGTCTTTCGTGGGGAAGGCCTCAACCCATTTACTAAAGGCACATACCACCACTAGGACATACTTCAGGTTGTTGCAGCGCTCGAGTTGGATGTAATCCATTTGGAGTACCTCAAATGGTGCAGAAGGTGGAACGAACCCTCCTTTCGGAGTATGGGTCCCCTTTCCGGGATTGTGTTGTAAACAAACCAGGCAGGTCTGCACTACTCTCTTCGCAGTATTAGCGATCTCAGGATGTTCCCAAGCTCGTGTTAACAGCCGAGTAATTGCAAGAGCTCCGACATGCGCCAGTCCATGTGTCATCTGGACCATCGCCTGCAAGTAAGCCGCAGGCAATTTCCATTTCTCCATGTCTTTGCTTCTCCAACAACCCTCGTCATCTAGTACCCCATCTGCTGCCCATGCCGCAAGTTCAGATTCAGTAGCTGATTTTTGAATGTCCAATATTTCTGCTCTAGCATCACTCCATCGCTCAGCCTGCGATTGTATCACATACATGGGGGAGCTAGTTCGGGACATAGCCGTTTGTCTAGCTATGCTGTCTGCAAAGGCATTTCCTTGGCCCACTTTATCCGTGATCTTTTTATGAGCACTGCATTTTACTATCGCTACTTTCTTTGGGCCAAGCAACGCATTTAGGAGATCACGCACTAGCTCTCCGTGCATAATGTGTTCTCCGTGAGATGTCAGAAACCCACGCTCCCTCCAGAGTAGCCCGAAGTCATGTGCTACTCCGAAGGCGTACCGGCTGTCTGTGTATATGTTCACACATAGGCCAGCACTCAATTCGCAGGCTCTTGTCACAGCTATCAGCTCTGCTGCCTGAGCCGATTTCTGTGGTATCCTAGCTGTTTCTACCACTGTCTTAAGTGTCGTGATCGCATAAGCTGCGGAAGTCGTGCCATCTGGCAGCCTTAAACACGATCCATCAACCCACAGTTCCCCATCCACATCTGGATGTGGCGCATCCTGTAAGTCAACACGACCCTTTGTCTGTTCCTCGGTCAGGAAAACACAATCATGATGTTTTTCTTCCTGACCCTCCTCGGCCGGATAGGGCAATAAAGTGGCAGGGTTCAGGGTAGCGCATCTTTTTAGTGTAATATGTGGCGCCAAAAGTGTCAGCTCGTATCCCGTTAGCCGTGCACTCGTGAGGTATTGGGTCTTTGTTTGGTTTAACAGAGCATCTACTGCGTGAGGAACTAACACCAGCAGTTTATGTGATAACACTATTCCCTCACTCTGTCGTATGGCCACTGCCGTTGCTGCTACCGCTCGAAAACACCCAGGCAACCCTCGTGCTACAGGATCCAAAATGGCAGAGAAGTATGCACATGGTCTCTGCTTATCCCCGTGTAGTTGCACTAACACTGACAACGCGCACCCATCATTCTCGTGCACGTACAATGTGAAAAGTTTCGTGTAGTCTGGTGTGCCTAACACGGGTGCAGAACAAAGGGCCTGTCTCAACTGTTCAAAAGCCTTCTGACAATCATCTGTCCATTCTAGAGGCATTGGTGTAGCTTTGGACAATAATGCTAGCAAGGGTTTTATGATGTGTGAAAAACCCATAATCCACTGTCTACAAAAAGACGTCAATCCTATGAAGGCACGTACATCTCTCTGCGTGCGGGGGACTGGTGTATCTAAAATTGCTTGAATTCGATCAGATGTTAATGCACGCCCCTCCTTAGACAACAGATGACCGAGGTAGGTCACCTGAGGTCTACAGTATTGGAGTTTCTTTTTCGAAACCTTATGATTGGTTTGTGCCAAAAAGGAAAGCAACGCAAGTGTACTTTCCTCACATTGTGCATAAGTGTCAGCAGCAAGCAGAAGGTCATCCACGTACTGGATGAGAGCAACGCCAGACTGCAATTTAAACGAATCTAGCTGCCTTTTCAAAGCCTGGCTGTAGATGCTAGGGCTTTCAGTATAACCTTGGGGAACACGACAAAATCTATACGATTTATTATTTAACGTGAAGCCAAACAAGTATCTGCTATCAGAATGAACAGGAATGGAAAAGAACGCATTCTTTAAATCAATTACGCTAAACGTGGTGGCCGTGGGTGGGACCAGCGTAAGCAGAGTCGTAATATCGGACACCACCGGGTATTGGGGAATGACAATTTTATTGATCTCTCGCAAGTCAATAATAAAGCGATAGACTTTGTCGTCAGTATCTCGTTTAAGGATCGGAAGAATAGGACTGTTGCAAACATTATAAGGGACCTCCTCCACTACCCCTGCAGAAATCAAATCCTGAACAATATGTGTCAATGCAAGTTCACCTTCTCTCGAGATCTTATACTGTGGTACTCGTGGTAGAGGGGCCCCCTCCTTAACAGTAATGTGTATTGGTGGAATACGCATCTCTCCCACATCCGTATCTGAGGTCGCCCATAACGTATGCGGCAGAGAGGCCAAGGCTGGAATATCTGAGATGGCGTAAAACCTGTCGGGGTCAGGATAATTGTCATTCAGGATAACCCTCACTCCCTCAGGAGCGCAACGTATCGTTGCTCGAAAATATTTAAGCAAATCAATACCCAGGATATTATCTGGTGTATGGGGTGATAACAAAAATTGACCAAAACTAAAGTATTTGTCAAGACATAGTGCAAGGGGCTTGGACAATGGGCTGGGGGAGGGTGTGCCATCAAACCCTACACATGTAATCATTTCGCCAGACAGGGGAGCCCTCGGAACCAAGTTTTTCGACAAAGCGCTACGTGTAGCTCCTGTGTCAACTAGAAATTGATCAGTAGAACCCAGAATACCCGCTGTTACATATGGACCCTGCTGATCTACCGGCACTTCAACTGATTCCTTACCCCATCCTACGCAGTCCTATGCATGCACATAATCCTGATGCTCCACATTCTCACCCTCCGAAATCTGATATTGATTCCGCCTATCAAACGTGTTTCGTTCATCCTGGCCACGGCCCCTCTCCTCAACCCTTCCACGATCACTTCCGCCACCTCTCGCTCCCGCATAACCTCCTCTCGACCTTCCGCCTCCTCGACCACGCTGACTACGCTGTTCACGAAGTACCGGACAATCTTCGGCCCAATGCCCAAACTCCTTACAATAAGCGCACTGATCCTCCGCTATGTCCGTACGACCATACGACGTATTTCCTCCACCTCGTCTACCTCTATCATTCCCTCTACCCTGTGTTCCCCGAACCTGCGCCAACATCACCTTCGTTTTCAATTCCTTCGCCTTTTTCTCTACACTTTCTTTAGCCTCCAATTCCTGCCGCTCATAGTACTGAGCCATAGTTAACAAAGACGCTGGGGTCGCCGTGGCCCAGGAACTTTCACTCGACTTCAATCGTTTTGCAATCTCCGGTAGGAGATTAGCCACATACTTATCTACAAACAGATGCCGACCCGTATCGTCTGTTAAAGATTGACCACTGTAATCATGGAATGCCTCCTCAAAACGTGTAAAGAAATCTGAAACCGTTTCATCGGGTTTCTGTTTACACGACGTTAGCATAGTCCAATCGATCTTTTTAGAGGGAACAAGCGTCTTTAATTTAATCAAAATAGCTGCCGGAAGATCTAGAATTAACTGACAAGGCTTACATGCCGGTTCCCTATCTAAATCGGCAGCATTTATTTCTTTCCATGTGCCCCCCAATATTGTTTCATCATTATTTTTACGAATCTGCCTCCACATATCAGGTGGTAAAATTAACCCAAAGAACAAATCTATATCCACAAGAGTCATCACACAAGACGAAATAGCCCCTTCCACCCCTTCATAAAATGCTGCCGGATTTTTTCGAAGATCAGGTAGAGAATTTTTCAATGCCATAACATCTGCTCTATTCCAAGGCGTGTATACCCAGTTATATACAAAATACCCTTTCGCATCCTTTGACGATTTATCATCATCTGTACCTTCCCCTTTAGGTGGAACATACAAGGGCGCCGCTTCACGCATAGGCATAACATGCAACGCAGAACTCTTATCTGAACCCCGGAGAGAACACTCCTTAATCTGCTCATCAAGCGCCGATTCGGCCTCCTTTTGCCTCCTTTTCCGCTCCTCCCGCAATCTGGTCGTTTCATCTCGCAATTGGATCAGTTGCTTGAATAGGCCATCGACATCTGCAAGATCAAATAAACCTTTATCCAAATTCTCACGATGCACTGACAAAGCTTTAGGTTCTAACGTATCTGAAAGATCACTATACGCGGCAACAACTTCATCCGCCAAACTAGACAAAAAGTACATTAATTCAAGTTCCGACCATTTACCCCTCTCTGCAATCACCTCAGACTGAGAAGCACAGTTCTTATTCACTTTACGAGCCCAACTACGTAAATGTGCGGACCTCTCCGCAGTAAACCTGAGAGCGGATACACCTTTCTTTTCCGACTTATCCTGCCCATCATCTCCCGGATCTTCAGCTGGAGCCGTCGGCGAAACGTACGGAGGCGGTAACCGATCTAGCAATGAAAAATCATCAAATTCATTATTAAGGACAGGATAAAGCGGTCGGCGAATAGGAAATTGACCAGTCGTTTGCAATTTACGTTCCCGTTCCTCCCTCTCTTTCTTCTCCTGAGCCTCCTTTTCCTCAAGCTGTAAAGCCTTATCCCGAGCAGCCTTGCGCTGCTCTTTGTCCGCCAAGGCAACTTCACGCTTCATACGCTCACGCACCGCTTTCTCCCACATTCGCACACAATCAAACATGTTTTGTCTAGACCTGCGTTGAAACAAACATTGCTCTACAAACTGTACTTTACGTAAATCGAATGACCCATGTAGAGGCCATTGCAATTCAGGATCGGCCTTTGTGTACTTATGCCATAATTTACTGTACATAATAGGGGGAAGGCCAAGTTTGATGTACATCTCGCGATTTGGTGTTCCCTCTGGGGGAGCCGGCTGTGCTTCCGCTAACCTAATTGTGGTACCCTCTCCAAGACAGCACATCCCTCGGAGTGTGCTAAAAACAGGCATGTTCAAAAAGTCTCACGAAAGCGTGACACCGTACAAAATGGCACTTACAGTACTTCACACAACTGTGCCGCTCAGAGGAAAAAAACAAAGTTAGAGAAACATCTCTACATGCCTGCCTATGTGAAGTGCACTACACATATAAGTTCAAAGATCACAAATTCACAAACGTTAGCTAACTCAAGTCAAATCACAGATCGTAGGACTTCGGCAAGCGCCCGAGGACTACCTTACCGAACACAAATCATAGAACTTCAGTAAGCGTCCGAAGACTACCTTACCGAACACATATCATAGAACTTCAGTAAGCGTCCGAAGACTACCTTACCGAACACAACTCTTACCCAAATTCTCAAATGTCCAGATTCCAACTGCCAAGGTCTTGTGATCAAATCAGCCAAACGGCACTTTCCCGGCAACACAGACGATCGAAAACTCAGTCGGGGACCGGCGCCACCTGGAAGGTCAGATCGGAAGGAAAGGAAGAAACACCGTGGGAGCCAAGACTCGGGTCACTCGTGGCAGCGCGCGTCCATGTGAGTTTCCAAGCCTTCGTCACGACCTCTCCTTCGGGCATCCGAGTCACCGATGAGTCCCTTCGTGGTCGCCAATTTGAAGTAATCAGGGTTCCCAAGGCCTACATGCACCGAAGATAACCCACTTACACTCAAGAACTGTTGGCACGGAAACTGTAAAAGGCAAAGAACAAGTTTATTAAGACCCCATGGGGTGGTGGTACACTCAAACAGCACCCTTCGGTAATGCAAGAGGTATCACACCGAACACCGGTGTGACCCCGATTTATATACAGTTTTGGGGCAATAAAAGGTAGGCGGCACAAGTTAGGACACATTTATATACATATATGGTCATGTTTTGGAACACTGCCAGCTCATTGGAGGGGGCACAACTCCGCTGGTCAGTTTGGCGCACATTCCTGAAGGCTTACTGGTCAGTTGGGACTGCGCATGTGCAAGCTTGACCAGTACTAAAAATAGCCTGTTGCTGGGCAGACTGAAGTGGTCAGTGGAACGGACAACGGACTAAAGGGCACGCCGGCCACGAGGCCGCTTATGGTCTAAGATGGCCGCCGCAACATTCAAAATGGCGTTTTCATACATAGCCAAGTTAAGGAGGACAGCGTGTAGTTTCAGCTAATCGCTAACGCGGCCATGCCAATTACGACAGATTGCTGAACATATCTTGAAAGGGAAAGAGAATCTTTGCTTTGTGCCAGTCGGAATGAATCGTGAGTATACCCATGCATGAAGGACGCTGTATTTATATGCGAATAACATCTAGCTTACCCTTTCAGACCTCCCCTTTCCAAACTCCATGGTACTGGGGATCATTGACTCCTTTGCGGCGATATCTGGCTATAAAGTAAATTAGGTGAATAGTGAAGCCCTACCACTGTCAAAGATAACCACATGCATTGCCATCTCCAGATACCCATTTCAGTGTAAGAATACCCGTCTTAGATATCTTGGCGTCCTGGACAACAGAGGCCTGGAGAACCGCTCTCTGTGGGGCGGGACTTAGGCAGTGAAAATGGTCACCCTCCCATGGTTCAAATATGTGTTAGACATGCTTCCCCAACTGATACCCCTCTCGACACTCCGGATGGTCCGGAAACTTAGTGCCCGTAGGTCTGCAGGGGGCTTAAGCCTACCATCCGTGGAGCATTACTGCAAGGCCCTGCACCTTTCACAAATGGTGAACATGCCCGGTGTGGGTCATGAGTGAAATAGACCTCAGGAGGGCACACCAGGGCAGAATCCCCTCTACCTTCCTGGCCCTTCCACCACTGGGACTCTGAACCCCATGCTACAGGCCATTTCTGCCACCAGGACGTGATCCCATAAGCTCCTCTTGGTGGATGCATTACTACACGATGAAGCTCTCATTTGGAACAACAATGGTATCTGCACGGGGGGCCACGCTTCACTGGAGCCCATGGTGTAGAGCAGGGATTCAAACCCTCACACATCAGCTCTCTTGTGGGGAACTCAAATCTTTCACGGTGCTCTGGGAGGAATTTCCCCTGCCACCGAAGCAACAGTGGTTTTGCATGCAATTACGTCACTGCCTGATGAGAAATCTAGGCCCCCAACTCTGAACCATCCCCCACTCTCTGGTGCTCAATTATCTTAACACCTGGGGTCAGTTTAAGTGAGTGATGTCTGGATTTTACAATCTCCTGATCCTCCACCTCTACTCCCATCCGCAAATGGACAGCCTCAGGATGACCTGGCAGGCTCGTCTGCAGGTGGAGTATGAAGAGGAAGACTGGGCTGAGCTCCTAGAGGACCTGGACCATGGAGCCTGGGAAGACCAGATTAGGTTGAGCCTTTTTAAGATCCTCCAGTTTTGGCATTGGACATCGGCCTGGCTTCAGCCTGCAGGACAGTTGCCTCATTCTCCCTGCTGGCAGTGCAATTGCACACCCTGTGATATCATCCATATTTTACTGGACGGCGCTGAGATGCCACCCCGTCTGGATTGCAGTGGGGTCTTTGCTTCGGGAATCCATGAATGTACCCTTCCACTTCCTTTGGTATCCCTCCATGAGCTGACAGAACTCTCCGAGCTGACACACCATGCCCTCCGCTTACTTGTCACCATCTTCACAGCTGCTAAGATCTGTATCCTGTGACATTGGCACTCTTCGTGACTACCGGTGCATGAGGAATGGCTCACAGCCATGTACAAAACTGCATCCTATGAATTCATCTATAACCTGATGGGCAAAGTTGACATGGTTTTTCTGCAGGTGGCCCCGACCCACCCTGACTCTTCTTCGATAACCTCCACCTGCTTAATCCCCTACCTTCTGTTGTTTTCATCCTTCTCCTCACCATATGAACCGAGGACACCACCCAACTGACCCACCCTCGGCTCCCTCCCTTTATCCCTTGTTTCATTTGTATTCCCCTTAATTTATTCCCCTCATTTTTATTTCAGCCCTTTTCCTACCTTCTTTTACTATACCTTGTACTTCCTCCCTCACCCCTTCTGTAGTCTATCCTCCCCCCCACTGACTATGCTGTAACCTCCTGGTTTGAATTGTTGTCCCCCCGCCCCTCCTCATACTAGTATTTCTCTGATAAACGTGCCTGTACCACTCTCTACGTTTGTATTTCAATTTTGTGTTCGTGCTGGACATAAATGTCACTGTTTCGCTGTTGTTCCTCTGAACTTTATTGAGATCAATAAAAATCATTACAACAAAAAAGAAGAAAAGCACAGAGAATGTAATCAAATACTCTTAAAAAGAGAGAACTTCTGTGGAATGAAATTGTGATGCTTTGTTTTATTTTGCCTGTTTACATGTTAGGTCAACAGGAATTGATTGTTTTGCCTACAATGATAATCATAATTCTCTGATACATGGGCTGTGACCCTACTCTCAGTCCTGATAATCCTTTTAAGATGGCTATGGTAGACAGATTAGTATTTTTGCACACTAGTAATCCAATGACATAAACACCCATTATTCCAATATGGCTGACTAATGTGATACTTTTCTAAACCTCCAGTGCGCATACCACGGTTCATCCTTCTCGCTACTAAACGAAAACTGTTGAACTACCCAACCATGTGGAGACATTCTGTTTACACAAATTGCATGTTAGCTTTGCATGCATTCAATGTTTTTGCAGTTTATTGGTACCTGTATTCCTGTTATGTATGCAGTGTTGCACAACCTCCAATAATTGTTTACCTCCTCATACTGGCTAGCTAGCATTGCTAGCCCTGTTTTCATGTGTTCTAGTAATTTGTTGAAATTTAAAATGAACCGTCCAACCTGACTGATTCACTCAACACATATCTGGGGCAACCAGTTTTGTCACTATCTCTCATATAGTCTTACACATATCATCATCGTATGTATTCTGAAAAACTGTTTTAATTTGACTTCTAGAAAGCAAATGAGCAGTGACATAGTCGGGTATTTTAAGCACATTTTTAAGAACAAGCACATAGTTCGGGATGGTCGTTTTTAAGCCCAAAGAGGGATGACCATAAATGACCACCTGTATTTACTGATTTCCACAATATTTCTACAAATGCTAATGTAACCATGTGACTTTCCAAAATGAGACTGGCCAGGGAAAAAATGTACGCACTCATAATTGAGACTTAGCATATTTTCAATTAGGATGACTGTATATTATTAACGAGAACATACAGTGACAATTAACTTTTGAATTTGTTTAATATATAGGCCGACCCAAAAAACCACGAACAAATTCATATATTTAGAGTTAATTATAGCATTCTTTATTGCAAATATTATTTTTGTTGATGCTACTTTGCAAACTGCCCATTGTTAATAATATAAAAAACATCCAAGGCGATGAGAGGCATGCTTGCAAATAGTCTCAACCAGTCTTCATAGCATTCTGACCCATCAATCTGTTTACACTGTGCCACTATAGACAGAGACCCTCCTCAGGTACATCTTTACTGATCCTGTTCCTCATGGAAATAGTCCATTGTGAACTTTGAGTGAGGCCGCAGCCAGAAAAGAACACAAGCAACCCCGGGCCGTTTTTATTCTTATTAAGACTCATCAGTTATGTACAACTTGGATTATGTGCGCCATGTCTGGGCATTACTATGGCCACTTAGGGTGTTATATTACCATATAAATGTTATAACCCATTGAATTGAGAATTTAAAGCTCAGAGTGTACAAATGAGAATATTTTGTTTTATCTTCTTCATTGGATTGTAAAAATTTGGAAAAGTAATGTTCCCTGAAGAATGGTAGCCCCCAAAATGCACTGGGGCATATGGCAACCTTTGAATCAGGATATAACGAAGGATTGAATTTACAGTTCTGGCCAAGGGAAGACATTATTAGAATTATAACCAAAAGCATTGGATTCTATAGGTATTGGATTAACAACTCAATTCACACAACAAAGACTATAGTATGCTGTGCATCAAGAGTCCAATTTCACATTTAGATGTGTGCTTTTTCATGCTAATCAACAAAACAGGTACCAAAAGTAGCCCTAGGTCAGTCAGCTGCAGCCATTGCTATTTGGCATTCTATTGTTCACGAGTTGTGTAACATTATGCACAGGGACTGTGAACTCTTTTGTTATGCTTTGTTTATGGAACATTTGGTCAGCCTTCTGCAGCTCTTACTCGAGTATCTTTCTAATTTTGGATCGGACTGTGGAGAAGTTTATGGACCTTTTGGTGGTGGCAAAAAGAGACAAAAATGTGATGCAACACGGCAAAACCGCAGGCATAAATGAACACCGACTGAAGTGCTTTTCTGTGAAGTAGACTGATGGAGCATGAAAGTTTAAAGACGTTTGCCTTTATCAATCCTCTCTATTAGATGCGATTTACCGTACTAATTTTAACAAAGTGTGCAAAATGGAATAAGGACGAACACATGAGATTCTCAACTGCATCGTAAAAGCACGCAGAAGAATTTTCTGAAATGTAAAAAAATATATATAATTATAATGCTTAATGAATAGTAGACATGTGTTTGGAAAATGAAACATGGCTCATTTAGAAATGTGCTGCTGATTACCTAATGTGATATGATGAAAAATGCTTACATAATGAATTACATGAAAATGAATCAATATTTTAGGTTAAAGATACTTAATAGTTCGAGTTTTGTTGCATTTCATTAGCAATGTATGAAACGTAATTTAAATGACAAACATGACCTACATATTAATCTGTTTGGAAAATAGAACGTGCAAAATGTTTTTTTGTTTAATAGGGCCTAAAATTGGCATGTAATCTTTGAAGAAAAGAATGAGTGAATATACTAAGAACATTTAAATGTTCATGCTAATGTGTAATTTATAATATTGCTAATTGTAGTAATGATTTTGATGAGTTTTCATGTAGGCCTTGATTGTTTCTTTTTGCCTTTTTCTTTAACAAGCAGAATCTAGCTGAAGCATTCATTTTAGACGCTATGAGAAATCTTCAGAGTGTTTCTTTTCTTGCTCATGAACAGAGAGCCCTTTCTGCTTTAGCAACACTTTTGACAGAAATGTATCAGTACAGTTGCAACCCCTAGAGAAAGCACCTGGGAACGAACAGACAGTGCATCAGATGAATTACTTAACTTCTGAGGAAAGTATGCAAATAATAAAGTTGTGGAAATTGATGACTCGATAAAAGGATTACTTAATGTTTCCATATTTCATAGTGAGGTATTGATTACACCATGTGCAGCCCACTGTGGTCAACCAATGAAAACCATAACATATGAATGAACTGATACTTTGTGGGCATAAAATGAGAACTTTGGAAGTATAATTGCTCCCATGGTGGAGAAGTCGGTGGTAGGTATCATTTTCAATTTTCCTGCCTGACATGCTGTTAGACTGAACTTTGATTTCCCCCTATACGCCAAACCCCCTTGAACTGAACTTTCTTTTTTTTTTGTTTAATAAAGTTTTATTGAAGATTTTTGCAAATAAAACAGAGTACATGCCATGAAATGAAAACATTATAAACATGAATAGGAAAATACAATCAGGCCTAGTAGTATACGAATAAATATATCAAAAAAGATAGGCAGGGGATGAGGCAGGAGAAAAGAGAGGGAGAGAAAGGAAGAAAGAAAGGAAGGAAAGAAAGAAGAAGAAGGAGAAAAAAGGAAGAAGAGAGAAAAGAAGAGAAAAAAGCAGATAGTACTCAGGTAGCCATAGTAGTAGAGGAACGATAGGAAGTAAATGGGAGCCATAAAAGATCAGATTTTATTTTTTGAGGGATGGAGGAAGAGGAGACAGTAGCAATCCTATGTTCATCACAAATAAAGTTCCACCACATGGATAATGATAATTTGGAACTATCTTTCCATGACGATAAGATGACCTTAAAATCTAGAGCGATAAAAAGGTCAAACAGTCTAGATTCAGATGAAGCTATATCAATATCAGGCGATAAGGATCCTAGAAAAACATGTATAAATGATATAGCAGTATTAAACTTAAAAATAGACATGCAAACCTTCCAAACTGAATTCCAAAAGGAAGAAACAGAGGCACATTCATATAATAAATGAACTAGTTTTCCTGTAGCATTAGAACAAGACCAACATAGGGGAGAGGAAGTGGGAGAAAATTTGCAAATGCTAATAGGAGTAATAATCGCTCTATGATAGACAAAATATAAAGATTGAGTAATACGTGCAGCTGCAGAGACTTTATATAACTTAGACCAAAGTTTTTCCCACATAGTAATAGAAAAAGAAACAGATAAGTCATTTTCCGAAGTAACTTCAATATTAGATTTGGAACGAATTTGAGCATTAGATAACAATATGGTATAAACAAGAGCAGCCTTACGTCTGTGGGTAGAGAATAAAGGATATAAAGGGGTCGGAGGTGCTATGGAGGGAAAGTCAGTTGGAAGTGTAAAAGTAGCTAAGAAGGATTGAATAGCTGTAGCAATAATAGTGTGTTCACCTAAAAGAGCGTCAGGTATGTGGTAACGGAGTTGCAAATCTTGGAAGGGAATAATAGTGAAGTTATGGAGGAATTGGTAAACAAAAGATACATCCTTCTCCTTCCAGTATTTGTAGTAAAAAGATTTACCCTTGTATTTGAGAAATGTATTATACCAAATAATGGAAGATAAAAAACAATGCAGGGGGTTTACATCTTTAGAAAAGGTATTGGAGATGAGAGTTTGTGAATATTTCAAAATGGGGTAGTGGGATAAAAAGGAACAGTTGGACATAAAAGCAAAAAGTGAACGTTCAAAAAGAACCCATTTGGGGACCGGTATGTTTAGAAAGTCATAAGCTAGCGAAAACGATTGTTTAAGCAGAAAAGCTGAATGGTAAGCTTTAAAGTGAGGGAATCGGACACCACCTTCAGTTTTAGGACGAGTAAGTTTAAGCAAAGCAATGCGAGGGTGTTTATTATTCCAAAGGAATTTTGTACATATAGAGTTGATTCGGGAAAAATACACATTGGGAATTTTGAAGAGAAGCTTAGAGACTGTATACAACACATGGGGAGTAATCATCATTTTAATAGTGTCCAGCCTACCCCACCAGGAAAGAAAAAGTGGGGACCAAAGGAGGAGAAGGGCTTGTAGTTTCTGAATTAAATTATTAAAGGTAAATTTAAGAGTGTTGGGTAGTGTTGAAGAAAACCAAATGCCCAAATATTTAATTTTGGAGAGGCACCAAGTAAATTCTGTGTCACTGAACATAAATTGGGAGCAAATAGAGTTTAAGGGTAGAACTTCAGTTTTAGATAAATTGAGTTTATAGCCAGAGATAGAGGAGTAAAGTTGGACTTCATTCATAAAATATGGCAACGAATCAGCAGGATTGGACATGTAAACTAAGATATCATCCGCATGTGCAGAAATTTTTATGTCAACAGAGGAAAATTTAAAGCCAGTAATCAGGTGATTATTGCGGATGCGTTCTAGGAAAGGTTCAAGGCATAGGATAAATAATAAGGGAGAGAGGGGGCAACCGTGCCTTGTACCACGGGATAAAGAAAAGTATTTGGAAAACTGATTATTGACAAAAATACTAGCACGGGGGCAGGAATATTATCAATTTAACAAAGGAAATAAAAGAGGGTCCAAAACCAAACTATTGGAGGGTCTGAAACATAAATTGCCAATTAATTCGATCAAATGCTTTTTCTGCACCCAGAGAAAGAGCAGCAAGGGGGTCTTTACATTTCTTACTAAGGGAAATAATGTTAGCAAACATACGTGCATTGTCCGATGCTAGCCGACCCTTCACAAAGCCAACCTGATCCGTTTTAATCAAAAGGGGAATAATGTTGTCAAGGCGGGAAGCAAGGATCTTAGCAAAAATTTTGCAATCATAGTTGATTAGGGAAAAAGGGCGGAAATCTTTACAATGAGAGTGGTCCTTATCAGGTTTGGGGATAATAATGATTAACGCGTCCATGAAGGACCCTAAAGCTTTGGCCTCAGCAATAAAAGAATTGAAGAGTTGTAAACGTTTAGGGGCAAAAATCGAGGAGAAAGTAGAATACAATTCGACAGGAAGGCCATCAGGATCAGGAGCTTTAGATCTTTTCAAAGCATGGATGGCAGTAATGACTTCTTGAAGGGTAATGTCTTTCTCTAACATAGCAAATTCATCAGGGAGGCGTGGAGGGGGAGGAAGACCTGAAAAAAAAGAATCAAGGTTCTGGGTAGAGGGGAAAGTGTCATCAGAGTAAAGGGACCGATAATAGTCATGAAAGACATCCGCAATATCCTCATCAGATGACACTAATTTGTTGGTGGATTCATTAAGAATGGGACCAATAGTCTTGCGTTCAGATTTGATTTTCAAATAATTAGCCAACATCTTGCCTGCTTTGTTTTGACCCCCGTGGTATTTAGATTTGATTTTAAGTAAAATGTTACAAGCTTCAATAGTCGCCAATTTATTAAGTTCCGTTTTTGCAGCAATTAGGGCATGAAGGGCAGTAGGATCTTTAGAAGTTCTAGTTTTTTAATAGTTTGCAATTGAACCTCATATTTAGCTTTGGTAACTTTTTTCTTCTTAGAGATAAAAGAGATGACAAAGGCACCCGAGGCAGCCTTAAAAGCATCCCAGGTGTTAGGAATAGATGTATCCGAGGGATCATTAAAAGCAAAAAATTCAGTAATGAAGGTGGTGACATTTTTAATAAAAAGGGGGTCAGATAAGAAGAAGGAATTAAATTTCCAACGGCTAAATTTGGAGGTGGTAAGTGTAAAATCAAGGGTAGCATAAACAGGTGCGTGATCTGATATAAAAATGGAACCAATTTCTGATTTCTGAATAGAGGGGAGCAAGGATTTACTCACTAAAATGTAGTCAATTCTAGACCTGGTATAATGCATGTTAGAAACAAAAGTATATTCAAAAGAATCAGGGTTACACATTCTCCATACATCATAAAATGGACGAGAGGCAATGGCTGATTGAAAGGATTTGTGGGTTTTGTCAGGTTGGAATTTACATTTGGAGAGTCTATCGGAGTAAGGATCCAACCATTGGTTAAAGTCCCCGGCCACAACAATATTAGGGCAATCGATAGAAGATAGGAGAATTTTAATATCCGACCAAAATTTTGGATCTGGGCGAACAGGGCCATAAATATTTAATAGAACTAACGTCTTGTTCTGGACCACAATCTTAGCCATCACCCATCGTCCATCGTCATCATGTGCAGTAGAAATAATTTGAACTGACAAAGCTTTGTGTACCCACCCAATGTCGTTTTAACTTTAACGACTCTATATCAGAACAATGAGTCTCTTGGAGGAATGCAATTTGAGATTGAAGTTTAGATAAATGGGACAATATCTTTTGACTTTTGACAGGGTTTCCAAGACCGCGGACGTTCCGCGAGACAAGATTACAAATAATGTAGGATTGGATGGACGAAATACATATGAAGGGAAGACACTTCAGGAAGGAGACTACAAAGGAAAACACAGCAAACAAAAATGTTACAAAAGGGTAAATCTACATGAGGAACTACATAAGTATAACATGTGAACTCCGACAAAAGCATCAATATTAATAGGGAAGAAATAGAAAAACAGAATGACCAAGAAGAGAGAATGAGGGAAGAAGCAGAGAGAGAGAGAGAAGAGAAGAGAAGAGAATATAGAAAGTGGGAAAGGATAGGGGAAGAAACAGATCAGGGCAACAGAGCCAGATCTGTAGAAAAACGAAAATACAATGAAGATGGAGCATGGTGACGGACGGCAAGGCAGACCACTGGCATAGAGAAAGAGAGAGAAAGAAATAAAACAGACACAGAAAGAAGGAAAGAGCAACTCAAGTAGGAATAAGCCAGTTAAAAAGTTATATAAGAGAAAAAACAGCAAGACAACAGAATTGAAAAGAAGGAATGGTTAGGGAAATACTAGGAAGATGTCTAAGAAAAGAGGGAATAAGAGCAAAAGAGAAAGAGAAAGAAAACACTGAAACACTTGTATCCGTTCCCGTGGATGGAAAATGTTGTAAGAATAACTTCAGTTTTACAGGATCATCAAAAGTACGTGAGCGCCCATCATGAGTAACCTTGCAGAGGCACGGATGTAGGATGCCATAATCAAGATGAAGATGTCTCATTTGAGGACGTAACTCCAGGAACTCCTTACGGCGAGCATTCGTTGCATTGGAAACATCCTGCGAGATATAGATGGTATGTCCCGACCAAATAAGATGACGTTTAAGCTCAGCAGCTTTCAGGACAGACATGAGTTTGGTGAATTCCAGAAAGAGCATAATGATGCCTCTAGGTCTAGCAGAATTAGTAGCAGGTCGACCCAGTCGGTGTGCTCTTTGAATATTTAGAGGAGTAGAGGAGGTTGAAAGACCTAGTAGCTCCGTTAGAAATATTTGTAGAAATACAACCATATTAGCCCCCTCAACGTTCTCTGGCATACCATAAAGGCGTAGGTTATTTCTACGATTTCTATTTTCAAGGTCCGCTGTGTACAATTTCAGTTTGTGAATTTCCTGCTCTAGCATCGGTATTTTAGCAGAGACATCTTGAATATTACTGACGCGTTGTTCTAGATCCAGCACCTTGCCCTCCATAGTTATCCATCTCTCCTCCATTTGCTTCAATTTCTCATTAGTTGAGGACATGAAAGGTTGAAGACCACGCACTTCATCCAAAATTGAATCCAGGACTGGGTTAGGAGAGGCGTGGATTGGGGATGGAGGGTCATTCTTCTGTCTCTTTGGCTTGGTACCGGTAACAGATGATCGAACTGAGTGAGAATCATTAGCCATCTTAAAAGATGGGGAGAATTACACCAAAGATATAAAGGAAGGTGGAGCAACACAAGAGTACCCCAAACGAAGCAATATTCAATAGGGTTGCAGTGCCAAAAGATAGGAAAACATGTGCTCAACGGCTTAAAGAAAAAATAAAAGCGGCCGCACACATTCCCAATCGAAGAGGAGTTGGCATCAGAAGAAAAGGTGACGGAAAGTGTCCAGCATAATCCTTCAAATGAGGAGAAAAACCTTCAATTCAAGAAATACAGTTGAAAGAAATAACAAGGTGCATGGTCGACGTGAGGTAATGCAGTGGGAAGCAGGAAGCATCAAAATAGAGAAAAAAGCGTCTATAAAGACTGTGGCCACAAACAGGAGGTGAGGAGGAAAAAGTGCGCAGAAATCAATGAACTGCAAGAGGAGTAGCGGTAAAACGCACCTTTCAGGAAAGCCAGGGCATAAAAAGAAAATGAAGCGTCAATAAAATGACTTTCTTAGAAGGACATAGAAATCCGAGTGTAGTACAACATTGTGTCCATAGAAGTCGTGCAGCCTAAAATGGCGGCCGCTCTACACCCGATCTGAGGAGAATGCGACGTGAATCAGAACTATCGCTCCAGCGATAGACGGAAGATGGAATTGCTGTCAGTCCACTCACTGCATGATCCGGTTGCGGATACCGACGTTTGTAGTACAAAACGCAGTGCGGAAACGGCAATAATTGAAAGGAGAGCCCAGCAGACTCTCGGAGCTCACACCGGGTCTGCCATCATGCCGCGGCGTCCAAGCCACGCCCCCTTGAACTGAACTTTCTGAACTGACTCAACTGGGCTTTGCCTGCTGGTAAAATGAGCAGGTATACCTCTTCGGCTGGAGAGTTATGGACTCAATCCTGTAACTACTTACGCTTCAACTCTGCATAATTGGTTTGTATGACCTAAATGCTAAATTTGATTTTCCTATGTTCTCTCTCTTTCTTTTTCTTATACCCTAGGTGATCAGCAAAATCTTTATTTCCTGAATCTGTATGGCACTGTGGGCCAGATGTAGGAAGCCTAATACCGGTCGGTAACGTCCGAAATTACCGAATTTTGGCCGTTACCGACCGGTATTAGGCTTTTCAGATGTAGGAGGCCACATTTCAGGATTCGGTAATTTACAGAATGGGTAATTAAAAAAATTGGTAAATTACCGAATTCTTAAAATACCGATTTGGTAAATTACCGAATCCGTTATGTAGGGAGCACTCAAGTCAGTGCTTCTTACATTTAAGGATTCGTTATTTACCACTAACTATTAGTTGGTGGTAAATAACGAATTCCTTTAAAAAAGCAATTTTTTGCTTTTTATTTAGTGCCATGGGGCAGACGTGCATGCCCTTAGGGCATGTATGTGTGCCACATGTGCACCCATGCACTATTCAGGGGTGCAATAGGGTGTCAATATGACACCCTGCCACCCTTGAAAGGGGTCCCCCTATTACCAATTTGGTATTTACCGATTCCGTGTTTACCGAATCGGTAATTCCCATTCATTCCTATGGGCCTCCAGACCCATAGGAATGAATGGGAATTACTGAATCGGTATTTACCGATTGGATAAATACCGAATCCGTGAATACCGATTGGGTAAATACCGAATAGGTAAATACCGATTCTTAATTGCTGAATCTTACCGATTTGGTAATTTTTACCAAAAAATTATCTACATCCCATTTACCTATTCTTAAATACTGAATCGGTAAAATTCGGTATTTAAGAATAGGTAAATTGAGATTACCTACATCTGGCCCTGTGTGATTAATTAGACCAAATTAAAACAATGAGCAAAAACTTACATGTGATTTGTGTTTCTTGACCATTCAAATGAGACAAAGATAAACAACAAATCTGAGAAATGTCCTTGTTTCAAGTCCTTCTTTGAGTGGAATTTCATGCAAGAAGATTTATTGATTAACATGTACTGAAGGTTGTTTATTTTTAGTTTGAAATTGACATTTTCTTATTCCAGGTCCTTGTAAGATTTTGCCACATGTTCTCTTCATATCGATGTCCCTATTAGCTCACACAAAAGATACATTGGAGGATCTAAAGTAGTTGATTTGGTTTTTGACTTGGACCCAGAGAGGAAATTGATTGAGTATAAATAAAAAGCTTCCGCTGGATCAAGGCCTCTGGTAAAATGCTTGGGAAACGTCCTCATCAAAGATAGCCCCAGTAGCAAGATGATGACAAGTGGAGGCATTTAGAAGACAGCATTCTGCTCACAGTTCAGTGGGGTTTGCTAGCCAGGTGGCCTCACAATATTATCCATGATCTCGGTGACATTCAGGGTTCATTTTAGTCATAGCTTTTCGGCCAGCAGCGGTTCCCTCTCAGCCATCAGGTACCTGATGTCATGCCATGGATCAGAATGCCACATGTGCAGGTTCTGCATTCCCTTATCCAGGGCCTGCATCACAATTCGGGTTGCCACCTGTCTGGTTTTTATTGGTCTCGCCTATATTTATAAGTGCAGACCGGTAAGAAAGGTGGAAACCCTAAAAATTGTCTTCCTGTGCTGAGAGCTAACATTGTTCTCTGTCATCAGCCATTGAGATTTGAGTTGTCATTCTAAGTGGTTTAGGAGTCACCAAAGGGTGGCTCAAAGACTGAAAGTAACTTCGGTACCCATTCCCTCTTCGGATAATTTGCTGATTCTGAATTTGGGGTCCCTTGAATGGGAATCCGCAAATGTTGGGGAGGCTTTCCGGATCTGGGAAGTGCGAAGAAGCATAGTGTTATACTCTTGGGTGCAGAGGTTAAGGGGTGAGCAGAGGTCATGTCAGGTGTAGTCATAGAAATAACCTGTATGTACCAGAATGTGATTTGTGTCTAATCATCAGTGAATGTGAGGATTGATTATGCTCATCTGAAAAAGGAAATGAAAAAGTCATCATTGAAATGGGATGAAGTATTTTATTCAGAGAGGACCTTTAGAGATGATCATGTGGACATACAAAAGGCCAGTGAGTTCCATGTGAATGTTGAGTTTTTATAGTCTACGGCAGAAGCAAGGACTTTGTTCTTGCTGTGGATCCATTGTCTTGTTCTGTGGAGAGAGAGGATTTGCAACACTGCGCCTTGCTAGCTGACTAAACCTCCCTTTGCGCTGCCTCCTACCATCTTAAGAGTGTTCCATCATTGCGGCAGAGCTGATAATCTTTCAGTTTGAGGTTACTCACACACACATGCTGAGTAAACAAGCCCAGCAGTACATTGCCTACCATTTTCTCTTGTGCTATTGGTTTTTTTCAGGTGCATTTAGCATGCAGTGAAGCATATAAGGCAAGGAAGCAAAAACCAGTTAAGGTCCTGCAGTGTGCTACTTCAGGTTCTGAAAGTCACTAGCTCTCCTCTGCTGTGCTGTGTGCTTTATGCTGGTGGTCAGTAGCTAGTAGTAGTGACAAGTTGCGGCGAAAGCTTAAATTAGACAGACACCACAATACCTGCCTTAGAGAGGGAAGGGAGAGGCTGAATGCTCCAGGTTTCTCCAGCAACAGCACTCTCCAGCTGTATTCTGCTGGTAATGTGTCACACTTCATGGTCTGTGGATCACCTAAAGACTAGTGGGTCAAGTCAAGGGAGAATTGTAAGCCCCATTGTACAGCTGTAGTAGTTATGGCACACATCCAAGATGCCTCCTTGTATAATCTTTTGACTGAATATATATGTCCCGCTACTAAAAGTATACTCCTTTATGTTAAATCAAGGACATCTTTCTTTGTATTTCTTCTAAAGCAGCTTTATCTGTATGTTTATGTGCTTTTTTAGCCTCATCAAAATCTACTCCAACTACACAGTGAGGCAAAAGTCAGGCTGACTGATCTTACTACTAGTAGATAGCAATTGGACAGGGTGTCAACCAAAACATTTTTAGACCCAGGATACGTACCCTAAAAAATCCGAGCAGTGAGATTAGAGACAATGGCTGCTGCCAATTAGAGAATAAGGCATGTGTGGTAACTGAAGGATACGAGGGGAAGGGGGATTTTAATGGAATGGGTTTAATTGATAAGGACCAGCAGAAAACATAAACTGACCTTGAAACAGATGCGTACTGGGCTCTGGTTTCTTTTTCTTCACGACACTTGCCTTAAAAATAAAAATACAAAAGGCACAGCAGTCAGAAAAAAACACTCTGTCATCACAATGAAGTAGAATACCTGGCTTACCTCTGCCAGTACCGTACCAAAAATGCACTTGAAGAGGAATTGCAGGAGGAATGTGTTTTTTTACTTTTTAAACTCATCCCATCCCATGGCAGCCTTTCTTTCTTTCTTGTTTTCTACTTGTGTGTGAATATGCATTTTACAACTCAATGATAAGTGGAAGACTTGTGGGGTTGGGAAGAGGAGAGCGCTTTCCTAGTAAGAGGCCGATCATGAGTCTGGTGGTCCACAGACCGGCAGTCTAATTGGGCGCGGTGGTGGGGGTCTCCCCACTGCCCTATTACGATTCAGGTGGTCAGACTGCCACAGCCCGCCACAGTGGCCAGAGAACTGCCGTTCCCTGGCAGGATTTTGCAGTCACAAGGCCACGATATGCTTGGTGGGACCACAGCAGTCCCGCCAAGCATATTACGAGTTTCCTCTCCACTGACAGTGTCATGGAGGTTCTTACCATGATGAACACCGAGGCAGAAAGGAAAGAAAGGGGGCCCTACAGGCCCCCCTGTGACTCCTCTACATGTGGATGCATACAGGGGGTGCACAACATGTGCCCCCCTGCATGCATGCTCACCAGTCCCTGCACAGCATGGACTTTTCAGGTCATGAATTGTTTTTGGCATTCCCATTGCAGTGCTAATTTTCTGGGCAATGCCGTGGGAACATTACAAAAAAAGTCCACCAGACAGGAGGACACTCCTAATCTGGTGGGCGGTCATCATTTCGATTGTCTTGAATGAATTGCTGCACCATGTTCAGTAAGCACAAATTTAAATGATTTAATAAATGTTAAATAGCAATGATGACACTGGACAAATGTGATGCTGCTTCAACAGACCTTCTCACAGTCTGATGTTCATGTACAATGTACTCACCCAGGACTGTGTACGCCACAGCAGTGTTAACGAGGGATGAAGAACTGTGTTTCTAGTTACCCCATCAGGCTGCTTGATGTGACACTGCAGCGAAGGTTGAGAAGGGGACGGGGCAATGTGTATAAGAAAATGGTGCTTCAGTATCAGTCAAAAACAGGACCTTGAATCTGTATGGTACTGAGCGTAGTACCATGCCCCTAATTACATTTGCAAGCATCTATGAGGACACGACCAAATGAAGTACCCTCAACTTTCCGAGGACCATGCCTGAGCAGCTGATCCAGTTCAGTTTTTTTTGTTGCTTGCATTTCTGAATGTTTAGTCCCAATATTAGTTGGGATTACAAGTCCCAAAAAGTAAATATCTGGTTTGGATGACCAATTCATGTGTGAACCTTGGAAAGTTTAGACTGCTGTTAAACGGGGGAAGGAGATCAGAACAAAGTGAGAACCATAGAGGGAAACGGGGCACAAAGAGAAAATCATGAAATATGCAACTTCTGTGTAGGAGCTGGGTTTGCTGACTATCACAGCATACCAAATATCATAGAAATCAAATTTACCTGCTGTCAGTGACTGGGTAAGGTGAATGGCCCAAACCCGGCCCAAAATCTTTAAAGTGCAACTTTCCAGTATTGGAGTGGCACTGCCAGACAGGCTAACTGGAAACGCAAATGTTTGCAGTTTTGCGTCCCTGACGGCCTTTACAGCACTAGAAAAACAGCCCACTCTGGTGATGTCAATCTGGCAGTACCAGGCTGCCTGGCAGGCCAGTCCAAGAGTGTAATTATCTCAATCTTTTATTCAAATTTTGACCATATCCAGTATACAAATTGAAACTAATTATATTCCTTTTTGGTTTGAGTTTTGATTACAGCACTGCATTGTTATACATTGCTCCACCTGTGGTAGCTGCATCTGTGTGATGGTATGCAAATAGTTTCTATGTAGATTGCAGCTTTAATGAATCTGAAGAGCACTGTAATCTGAAGTGGAGTATGTCAAACTAGTCTGTAGATTCAAGAACTTCTACACTATATTCTAATGCCTAGACTGGTGCCAGGGAGAAGATGGTTATAGAGTGCAAGGTAAGGCTATGTTTTGTGCTAATGCTTACAGAAATTGTTGTTTAACATGTGAAGAGTCTGGTTGTTCCATATGTCGATTTACTTAGTATTGCTTGCATTCCCTTGATGCCCTCCAAACCCTCTTTCGGCCAGCTGTACTCATTTGTGAAGTACAAGTTTGTATTTGGTCTTATGCCTCACCATCTTTGAAGTTCACCAGCTGCCACTCCATAGAGAAAAAGAAATGTACTCATAGGCCAGTCAAGGCTGTGGGTTGGCACAGCTGAAGCTGTGCAGTGAACAGAAATCATAGAGTGTTGCACCCCAATTACTGAAAAGTCCAACCATGCTGCCCCCAAAGGGCAGCACTCCAGTGTTTGAGACCCTTGGTAAACCCCACTACATTTTCCAGTGGGGAATGATCATGGTGTAGCCCTGTATTTAGAAATTGGGTTTCTGGCTGGGAGATGTATACACCTTGTCCAAGCATGAACCACAATCCTAGTTAGGTTAAGTCAGAAAAACACTTTAAATTAACCTGTGCTCATCCTCTCATAGCCTGGTACAGAGCAGGCAGGCTTCACTTAAGAGGAAATGTGTAAAGTATGTGTGCAACAGTTCAAACAGTAACACAGTGAAAACACCACAAAAAGACTCCACAGCTATTTAGAAAAATAGATTGGGATTTTTTTAAATAAAACAATACCAAAATTACAAAAACCCAATGAATAGAAGCGCAATTTGAATTTTTAAACATTCAATGTAAAAATAGCGCTTAGAAAAATAAGTGCCTTTGAGGGTTATCTGGTCATGCTAGATTGGGGCAAAGTCAAGAGTTCAGGCTGACCACAATGGAGCTTGGAAACGTACACAGGAGCTATGACCTACTGAATAAAGGGCCCTATTTATGGGATCCTGCATCACTTTTACGCCACCGGTGCGTCACTTTCTGTGACGCACCAGCAGTGTAAAAATTCGTCATGTTGTGTCATGTTTACAAAGTGACGCATCTAGGTAGATGCGTCACTTTGTAAATCTATGCGCAACATTATACCTGCGCCAGGTATATTGGATGCAGGGTGGGCGTTTTGACGCAAGTAAGCCTCGTAGAAGTGACGCAGTGAAATCTATTAGATTTCACTGCGTCACTTCTAGGACACAAATGCGGCAATATCTTACGACTGCCTCACAGCAGGAGTAATACTGACGCAGGCACATTTGAAATGGGACTTGCCCATGTGAAATGACCCATTGATGTAGTTGCGTCACTTTCGTGACACATTCAAGCAATGCGTCATTTTTGCACCTACAGGTACGTCAGAAATACTGACGTATCTGTAACTCCTTGCAACATGATGCGTCATACTGTAAATATGATGCATCCAGCATGTCGCAAGAAGGACGCAATGTAAAGTGACGCATCACTTTTTTCATGAAGCGATGCGTCACTTTTAATAAATGAGGCACAAAATACCTTGATCCTGGTCGCAACAGCGAGATGTGGGGTGCAGCTGAGAGATGAGTTGATGTTGATCGTGGAGTCGAGGTGATGCAATGTTTTTTTTCATGCATGCTACATGATTTGGACCTGGTAGATGTGTGGAGGGCAAAGAAGGGCGACTTACAGGGCATTACATTTTACAGTAAAAAATACTGTCACTCCTCCAAGATCGATTATATTTTAACAGATAGATCTGCCCTGGCTGGCCTGGAAGAGATCTCTGTTTTACCAAATCACCTTTCAGATCACGCCCCTGTCCTATTTTCCTATCTAAGCAAAAGGCACTCGCTGCAAACTCGCTGCAAACAAGATGGACGCTTAATAGGGCCATGCTTTTGGATTCTAAGATTATCCAGGCTATTAGGCAATCCTCTTTAGAATTTTGTTCTTTGAATATGGGTTCCACAAACATGGATTTTATTTGGGATGCTCACAAGGCAAATTTAAGGGGGAGGCTCCATGGCCTTATATTTTCTAAGAATAGGGCTGAAGCTCGGGCCCTAAACACAATCGAGGAGAAAATACTCCAGCTAGAGAATGAGAAAAATAGACTAAGTCAGGGGGACCCGTGGCTGTTGTCGCAAGTTTTGAGTGATCTAGACAGTGCAATACAGGAGTACAGGGGGAAATTAGACTTAAAGTGTAGGGCACAATGGCTTACCAAGAGTATGCAAAACTTTGAATATGGGGAGAAAGCAGGTGCCCTATTGGCCTGTAAAGCAAGAGCTGATCGCTCTAAGAATAATATTAATGAATTGATAATAAACAATGATGGGGAGAAGTCGAACAGTATTGAAGATATGCCAGCCTGCCTGCTTTTTTTTTTCAGACCTTTATATATATATATATATATGGCTGAGGAGTAAATTCTTGCCTTCTCTGTCAGAGGAGAGTCGTAACTCCTTAGATGCTCCCATCACTCTAGAGGAGATAACTGATCAAATCAAAAAATTTAAGAATAAAAAGGCTGCAGGCATGGACGAGCTTCCAAATGAAGTTTACAAACTTCTAGCAGAGGAATTGACCCCTGTACTGGGCACCACCTTCAACTCAGTATATTGCCTTACTGGTAAAGTCCCCGAGTCCTGGAAGGAGGCCACAATTGTCTTAATTTTAAAGCCAGGCAAGGACCCGTTAAAAGCCGACTCATACCGTCCAATCTCTCTGCTGAATGCTGATTATAAGATCTTTATGGGTATTCTTGCAGGGAGAAATTGATATCCAACCTGGTCCATACCGACGAGAAGGGCTTCGTTACAGGAAGGTACATCCAGGAACAGACACAATTGCTAATAGGCAATATTGACCTGGCCGTTGAAAGATCTGATCCTTTGGCTATAGTCGCCTTGGATGCGGCCAAGGCCTTTGATAGGGTCTGCTGAAGTACCTTTGGGAAGTACTGGAGGTAATGGGTTTCGGCCCCATTTTTATTCAAACCTTGAGGAACTGCTATCAGGGAGCCTCTGCTTGGATTCTTCTGAACGGTTCACTGACTTCTAGCTTTAATATCCAGAGGGGAACCCGACAGGGTTGCCCGATTTCCCCCCTCTTGTTCAATATCTATATAGCGCCACTGGCACAGGTCATTAGATTAGATGACTCAATCTATCCTTTCAAGTCCCAACATTACAGCTGTAAGCTAGCTTTTTACGCTGATATAATATTATACACCAACGACCCAAGGTGGTTATTCCTTGTGTGGAAGCACTATTGGAGGGGTTTAGTTTCATGTCAGGTTATTTAGCAAATACATCAAAAACCGAGGTGATGTGCTGGAACCTTGATCAATGGGACGGAACAACTAGCAATGAGTTAAGATACTTAGGTATATATATTGTCAAAGATCTGGAAAAAAAATCCTCAGATTAATTTACATAGAACTATCAAGGAAATAGATTGCCTCTTTAGCAGATGGAGGAATCTCCCCTTAACAATCTATGGGAAAGTAATCCTGGTAAAGTAAATCTGGTAAAGATGGTCATTCCCCCCAAGTTGTCTTACCTGTTTAATGCAAAACCCTTGGTCTTTCCACGTAAGAGCATTAGCAAGGTGCAGGTTAAGATTGGGAGTTTTATCTGGGGAGACACTGGTGCAATGCTATCCTGGAAGAAACTGAGATGCAGACTCAATAAAGGGGGGCTGGCTCTTCCTGATATTAGCTGGTATGCGGTAGCATTCTAATTTAAAGGAGTTTGTATGCTACTTACAAAGCTAGAAGAGTCGGCTTAGTGAAGGCTGTTGGGAGAAATTGCTACAATGGAGGGAAGATGAGCTGGAGAGGCTTTTCTATATAAGTTTGGGGACCCAAAATACTTTAGGTGAGTACGTTTAAAGGTTCTCAGGGCAGCTTTGGAAGTATGGTACAAAGTTAGAATTAGATGGGAATCGGATAATATTCAGACTTAGCACCTATCTGGGATTCTCCTGGAACACCTCTATGTCTTGGAGACAGCTTGGCGGTACCCATTAAGAGAGCGGGCACAAATATCTGGTCTGACTGGGGATCCA
The DNA here is from genome assembly GCF_964261635.1 of Lissotriton helveticus. Classification (NCBI taxonomy): domain Eukaryota; kingdom Metazoa; phylum Chordata; class Amphibia; order Caudata; family Salamandridae; genus Lissotriton; species Lissotriton helveticus. Next base: position 658,085,692 of record NC_136067.1, read on the forward strand.
TCCTTGGTAACTATTGAGGGCTAGGAGAGGTACAGGGTTCTCCAGATTCAAGTCTCTACAACTGGTATCTCTGTTCGACGCAGAAAAGGGGGATGTGAGTGGGAATTGGGAAATTGAACGTTTGTTTCAATCAGCACACCCAATAAAGAAAGAGATATCAGTGTGGTATAACAAGTTATTAGAAGCTGAAGATCTGGAAATCCCATCCCAATCTTTGGTCTGGAATCAAACCCCTCTTGAGCCCTCCATAGACGCCTTGTTCGAGCCTTCCCTGAAAATACTATATAAATACATCAAACCTGTAAGTCTAAAAAAGAATCACTTTTTTGTCATCAATAGACTTTATTACACCCTAGCCAAGATAGCCAAGTTTGCTCCATCACCAATTCTAAAATGCCCTAGATGTATGACGCCCATAGCTAACGATCTTCACATCTTTTTTGTGTCCCGAATTAAAAATCTTTTGGAAGGGGGTCAGTGACATTCTCTGTGATATTTTTAAAGCTAATATTGAAGTTAATCTGTCACTAGTGTTTTCTGGGGTGATAGTTTGTTCTGTCAGAATGTACCGCAGATTCATCGTGGGTTATTGTTATACTTAGTGCTACTTGCCTGGAGAGAGGTCTGTAAAAAGTAGAAAGACCCCCTTCCTCCGAAGAGCGAGGACTGGCTTAAAGCCACACTGGCTATGGCCCACCTAGATCACGAAGGAGAAAGGGGCAGTTTCACAAACATCTGGCTGCCCGCAAGTGCGGTAACCCGGAGGACCCACAGATCGAAACATCGGCTTCGTAAGACCCGCAGAAGCTTATTAGTGAGATGAGGACAAAAAAAAAAAAAATTAATGAGGCCTTAAAGTTGACCTTACAATGGGTAACCTGCAACCATGGTATGTTAAGCTCAACATGCAAAAAACAGAGGGGCATATTATCAAGAACCTCGTTAAAATTATCACTGTTTTAGCGGCAGGAAACTGCTGCTAAAACGGCGATAATAGACTAATAGAATTTGTTATAGAATTCCAATAGAAGCCCAGGTTAGATGTGCAGGACATCTAACCTGGGCTTCTATTGGAATTCTATAACGCATATTAGCAAACTTATTATCACCATTTTAGCAGCACTTTTCTGCCGCTAAAACGGTGATAATTTTAACGAGGTTCTTGCTAATATGCCCCAGAATTACTTTAAATTCCTCTGCCCAAAAGTTCCTCTGATGTTAAGGAATGGACCAAGAAGATAACTGCTCTAAATTGCACCCCTCATCCAAATCACTTGGACTTACTCTTGAAAAGAACCTTAACATGCAAACTCACTTCAGCTTGATGGTAAAAAGCACGCACTTTCACTAGAACTATCTAAAGAAATAGAAACCATTCAATTCAGCTACAGACATAAATTGGCAGTACATGCCTTAGTCATTTTCTAGGATTGAATATGGCTGCTCAACTCTATATGGTTTACCCACAAACCACATCCCCACTACAAACTTGTCTTAATGCTGAAGTAGGAATCTTTACAGGGCCTAAAAAATGTGACCACATCTCGTCTCAATAGAAGGCTCTTGATTTTAAGCCAGAATTCAACTCAAAGTGGCATGTATCACACACAAAGCACCCTACCTCAAAACGCTGATGTAGCTTCCTAAACTAACTGAGATCTCTGAGGAATGTGGACGATCACGAAGCACTAGGGATTTAGTGCTGAAACCGTCCATCTTCCAGAAGAAAACCTATGACAAAGCCTTCTCTGTAGCTGCCCCGAGAATCTGGAATTTTACTTCTTCCTTACATTAGAAGAATTCAGTCTACTTCATCATTCAAGATTTACCTTATGAGCAAATTCCAGCCATAGATGACGGCTGGACTTTTTCCCTCAACACCGGTTTTAACATAGGTAGCCCATAGTCCCTAGTTATGGAATCTGCTCTCTTCATCTAGTACTACCATAACTACATTGTTTCTTTTTTTGGAGCATAACTGAAATTCATAACTAGCTGGGAGTTTTCAAGCAATGACCTCTCTGATCTATTTGCCTATCATATCCTCAATGTCATTTATCATTTCTAACTACAACGTATGGACCTTGTTGTTATTATCTACATTGTTGTCCACAAGTCTCTTGTTGACAGTTTAATTTTTTATTTTTATTTAGGCTACGAAAGCTATTTGTTTTTCGATGTGTTGATGCCTCTCTCTTGTACTGTCATAAATTTGCTACTATGTAATTGTTAAGCGCTCTGGTACCCTTTGGGTCATGTTCACGCTATATGATAACTCTGAATAAATAAATTAATAATTGTCTGCACATGCACAATATATGACAAAAGTAGTGGCTACTCCCACTCTGGGGAGGGTGGCAAAGAGCCCTTTCAGTCTTAATATCAAAGGTTATCTCAGCCGATTGGTATCAGGCACCACCGTACATACAAAAGACATGGTTGGGCCTGTAGGAATGAAATAATAGGGAGGAATGAGGAAAGTTCTTTACAGTTTTAAAACCTGATTAACGTGCTTATATTGGACTATTGTTAGCTCCAATGCATAAATCCTTTATTCACCAGTTCCTAAAACCCATTCATCTCACGGTGCACTGAAGAACATGCTTGCATATTCACATATTGGCCTCCCGCCACACTCTCACAAGTATCAGTACTGTTGAAAGTAAAAACAAGAGGTAAGCTTGGCTTCATATCTCTTGATTGAACTGTGCCATCCTAGGCAAAACTGACCAAGATGCCAGTCCTTCAGTTTTCCAATGTTCCATTACTTTGTTGGGCAATTTAGTATACTAAATGCTACTTTCTAAGCTCCACATGCATGGTAGGAATCTAGACTGAGTACCTATAAATGTATCAAGTTGACTTAGATGAGCCAAATAGCTGACTTAATACTGTTTGCTTAGGTCTGGCGTTAGCCAAGGCCTTTTGATTTTACTAAAATATGTATAATATACTTTTTTTATAACCAATGTTATTGATTTTCAAAGATAGCATACAACACAAACAAGTGTACACAGTCGGCTCAATAAGCGGTGCACCTGACAGCATTGTACTCCATAACACTGCGCATCAATATCTAGTGAGAGAAGGGGATGTGCCTGGCACCCACCGCATTCCACAATGGCCAAAACAGAGTATTAGTCATCTATCGCCCCCACCCATTTACCCCACACCTTGCGGTATTTCTTAGGACAACCCCTGGCCTCATATACAGAGCGCTACTGCACGGTGCTCCAGTCCACTCCTCTGCACCATCGTGACAGGGCAGGGCCCGCTGGGTCAGCATTGTGCAATGTCTATCTTTGCCACCACTGGAGCCGTGTTTAGGAAGAGCTTATCTGCGCGAGAGTCATCCAGTCCCTCCGTAATGCCTAGGAGTATGCTGGTGGGGTTAAAGGGAACCTCCCATCCCAGGACCCCAGTGAGTTCCCCCAGAACTGATTTCCAAAAATGTGTGATGGGTGAGCATAACCATACCATGTGGAAGAAGTCCGCTTGAGGATGTGAACAACGTGGGCATGACGCCTCTGGACGAAGACCTGCTCGGTGGAGGCAGAGCGGCATGAGATAGGCAGCATGTAAATAGTAGAGCTGTACCAATCGGAGCCGATTAACTTGGGGGCCATTAGAGAGTCACGCCAGTCGGAGTCGTCTAAGGAGTCAACCCAGCCCTCCCAATGGACTCTGAGTTGTGAGAGTGTGTTGGTGGTATGGTTGGTGAGAGAGCGGTAGATATGAGAGATCCCCCCTTTCCCCAAGTTGCCAGTCAGAACCTGGGCCTCCAGTGGGCTATAGTCAGGCAAAGCCTTGCCCTCTGGGACGTGTGATTGGATGGCGTGTCACAGCTGTAGGTAGCGATAGAACTGCGAGGGATGCAAAGAGAAAGTATGTTGTAGGTCCTTAAAGGTGCAAATGTGTCCCCCTTTCCAGACATCTCCCAACTGTGAGATCGCAATTAAGTCCCAAGCCCTGAAGCCAGATAAACCCGGCACTTCTCGGAGCTGGGCATCCTGCCAGAGTGGAGTGCATTGGGTCAATTTCCTGGACCAATGAGTGTGGCATAGGGTCAGGCGAACCCCACGCATGATCTCTGGCAGCTCTCCAGGGATGGTGTTACCGAATAGCATCCCATAAATACTGGGAAAGCCCAGAGTATGAAGTTCCAGCCGATAGGTCGGATCCGGTCCAGGGAAGACATGGCTTGGCAGTTCGGGCTGGACTGTTCCCACAAGGCACAGGGTCAGACTGATTTGCATACAGCTATGTCTGAACTGGGGTGGCTGAGTGAACTAAAGAATGGTGATGGATTAAACCCAGATCAGTTGACTGGGGGTGAGTGTTTGCATTGTCAACGCTCCGTCCATCATCCCCTTTGGTTTTTCTTTGTTCGCCCTAAGTGTGGCAGGGTATGCTCAGACGTGAGTCCCTTGTTCACTTGGCCACTGGATTCAAGATAGCCTGGCTGATGAGGATTATGAATCCGAAACCGGTCCCAGGATGCTTGTTTCCGGTCCAGGGAAGACATGGCTTGGCAGTTCGGGCTGGACTGTTCCCACAAGGCACAGGGTCAGACTGATTTGCATACAGATATGTCTGAACTGGGGTGGCTGAGTGAACTAAAGAATGGTGATGGATTAAACCCAGATCAGTTGACTGGGGGTGAGTGTTTGCATTGTCAACGCTCCGTCCATCATCCCCTTTGGTTTTTCTTTGTTCGCCCTAAGTGTGGCAGGGTATGCTCAGACGTGAGTCCCTTGTTCACTTGGCCACTGGATTCAAGATAGCCTGGCTGATGAGGATTATGAATCCGAAACCGGTCCCAGGATGCTTGTTTCCGGTCCAGGGAAGACATGGCTTGGCAGTTCGGGCTGGACTGTTCCCACAAGGCACAGGGTCAGACTGATTTGCATACAGCTATGTCTGAACTGGGGTGGCTGAGTGAACTAAAGAATGGTGATGGATTAAACCCAGATCAGTTGACTGGGGGTGAGTGTTTGCATTGTCAACGCTCCGTCCATCATCCCCTTTGGTTTTTCTTTGTTCGCCCTAAGTGTGGCAGGGTATGCTCAGACGTGAGTCCCTTGTTCACTTGGCCACTGGATTCAAGATAGCCTGGCTGATGAGGATTATGAATCCGAAACCGGTCCCAGGATGCTTGTTTCCGGTCCAGGGAAGACATGGCTTGGCAGTTCGGGCTGGACTGTTCCCACAAGGCACAGGGTCAGACTGATTTGCATACAGCTATGTCTGAACTGGGGTGGCTGAGTGAACTAAAGAATGGTGATGGATTAAACCCAGATCAGTTGACTGGGGGTGAGTGTTTGCATTGTCAACGCTCCGTCCATCATCCCCTTTGGTTTTTCTTCATCCCCAGTTGAACCAGTCATGCACTTCGAGAAGGCGAGTCACCAGATAATAAAGATATAGGTTTGTCATCCCCAGGTTGCCATCATAAGGGCCAGACGAGGTCGTCGAACCCCCCAGAGAAATTTGACAGCTAGGATATCCATTTCTCTCAACCATGCACAGGAGAAGAAAAGAGGCGTATTCTGGAGCATATAGAGGAACCTGGGCAATATCATCATATGTATAATATACTTACACATTCATGTTTTCAACCACCTCTCTTCAGCCATTGGTCTAGTTAGATTTGGGGGTCTCTAGTTGGCACCGGTAGATACTTGTGAAAATAGGGCCCCTTGCCTCTAGTCAGGGTATGGGGGTACACTCCTAAAATAACCCCTGCTCACCCCCTTGGTAGCTTGGCACGAGCAGACAGGCTTATCTCAGAGGCAGCGTGTAAAGCATTTGTGACCACATGCAGTAATCAAGTGACAACACTACAGATGGACACCACACAGTTGTATATTAAAAGTAAGTATTCTTTATATAGACTTAACACAAGACCACAAACAACAAAAATCACAATACTATACTTACGATGGTAGTTTTAGCTTAGTTTAGTTCAGTTTTTAAGATGCAACACTTCGTCACTGCGTCAATGTACCTTACGATGCGTTGCGCATCCACAACAAAAGTGTTGCAGCGATGGAAATGCGGAAAAGTTCCAGTGCAAAGAAATAAAGACGTGAAGATCTTCCAGATGCGGCATGCATCTCCGATGATGCGAGAAGTCTTGAATTCGATGAGTCAGCTGCAGCGGCGACAGCCTTGTTCAGTGTTGCAACGGCAACAGCCTCGGCTGCGGCACTCTTCTCCGACGTTGTGAGAGGCTCCCGCACAATGCGGTAACTACAGCGCCGACATTCACGATGCGACGGCAGCAGCAGCGATGGCAACACGCTTCTTCCTTGTTGAGTCGCGCTTCCAGCTCCTTGCGACACACAGTCCCTCAGAAGGCCCCAAAACAGCAGCAGGCACATCCAAAGAACTCTGGGGAGCTGGGGATTGAAGTCTGTTGTCCCTGAGACTTCTGCAGGATGCAAACTCTGTTCCAAGCCCTTGAAGATCCTTCACAAGTTGAAAATAAAGCACACAAAGTTATTTCTCCTTTCTTTGGCAGTCAGGCAACCACTGCAGGCCAATTCCCTGAGCAGCACTTCAGCTTAGGGATAGTCTCTCCTCAGTTTCTTCAGGTCCCTCTCCTCAGCAAAGGTTTCTTCTTGTAGTCCAAAAGTGATCTCATTTCTTGGGATCAGGGCCCCAATATTTATACCCCAAAATCCTTTGTCCTCTGCCCAGTCCAAGCCAGTTCTGGAGCACTCTGTTTAAAAGACTCCTTCTTCCCTTTCACAGTGCAGAGCAGAAACATCAGATGCCCCACAGGAGGTGGAGCCAGCATTGTGGAGGGAAAGCACAGCCCTGGAGCACTTTGTTGACATGATTCCTTCTCTTCGTTCACTGTGCAGGGCAGAGACATCAGCTGCAACCCAGGAGGTGGAGCCAGCATTGTGGAAGGCAGGCACAGCCCTATTCAGGTCCCAGGTGCATCTCCTCCCACCCATCTGGATGCAGATCTCTCTGTTCACCACTGGGCTGACTCATTCTGTCTCCTGGGATGTCCCAGCCTTGTCACTCAAACTCCAGACAATGAATACACAACCTAGCAGAGGTAGGCTTTGGATAGTTAGACAAGAAAATACCTACTTTCTAAAAGTGGTATTTTCAAACACAGAATGTTAAAATCAACTTCACTAAAAGATGTATTTTATCATTCTGAGTTCAGGCATACTAAACTCGAATTTCTACCATGTTCCCCGAGTCAGTTAGGATTATAAAATGTAATAATCTAACTGCCCAATATGGACTATGGAGGACAGGTAGCCTTGCAATAGTGAAAAACGAAAATGGCTGTAATTCACTATTAGGACATGCCACACACACCAGGGCATGACCTACCTTATACCTACAATGCACCCTGCCCTTGGGCCTGTCATAGGGGTGTCTGATATGAAGAAAAGGGAAGGTTTAGGGACTGGCAACTGGGTCGTGCCCAGTCAGATTGGCAGTACCAGACTGCACACAGGCTCTGCACTGGCAGGTCATAGACACACTTTTACAGGCTGCTTCTGTGGGTGGCACAACCAGTGCTGCATGCCCACTAGCAGCATTTGGTTTACAAGCCCTGGGCACACTCAGTGCGCTGTACTAGGGTCTGACAAATAAAGCAAACAAACCAATCATGGAATCACTAATCCATAAAGCAATTTACAATAGGGAGAGCATATGCACTTTAGCACTGATCCGCAGTGGTAAAGTACCCAGAGTTTTAAAATAGCCAACAACAGGTCAGAAAAAATGTAGGAGGAAGGCAAAAAGTTCAGGGATGACCCTGCAAAAAGGGCCAAGTCCAACAGGTCTGTTATTGTGTCATTCACAGTTTACTTCCACCCACTACAGCATACAGCATGGGGCACTGGGTCAGTCTACTTCAGTCCTTGGTTAACTTCACTCTGAATGACTTAATTTTACTCTCTCACAAAGAGCACATCCGCACATAAGCTAATTCCCTTCAATGCCAGTGTGTTTGTTGTTACTGTAGAATTACTTTAGTGTTGCCTTGTGTTTAGAGCCTGATATGATAACAGGAGAGGTCTGATGCACATTCTGTCTTTATCAAATCCCATCTCCTGCCAGTGCTGTTGGAAATTCCTTTGACAGTTTTTCACGTTTCTGCTTGCTGCTATTTCACAGCATACCTGACTATGTCCATTTGAAACTGTTCTGTGTTGTTATCCTAATTTTATATTTTTTTCTATCTCCCCTTCTTTCTTTCTTTTCTTCTTTCTTTACTCATTTCTCCCCTTTTTCTTTCCTTCTTCCTTTCCTTTCCTTCTTTCCTTTCTTTTGTTTCTGCCTTCTTTCTTTCTTTCCTTCATTTTCCATTCTTGCCTCCTTTCATTCTCTTTTGTCTCTTCTCTTTCTTTCATATTCCTTCTCTTTCTGTCTTTCTTTTTCCTTCTTTCTATCTTTGTCTTGCTTTATTTCATTCTTTCCTTCTATAATTCCTTTCTCTTTCCTTCTCTCTTTCTTTCTTTCTCTTTCAGTTTCTCTTTCCTTCTCTTTCTTCCTTTGGTTATTCCCTTCTCTCGTTACATCCTTCTCTCTCTTTTATCCTTCCATTCCCATTCCTTCTTTCTTTCCTTCTCTCATGCTTTCTTTCTTTCCTTTGCTCATTCATCCCTTTTCTTTCCTTCTTTCTCTTTCTTTATCGTTCCTTCTTTCTTTCCTCCTATCATTCCTTCTTTCTTTCTTTCTTACGTTATGCCTTTTTTGTGGCTTTTTTCTTTCTTTTCTAGTGCTAGCAATAGGATTGCTGCCACTGGTCAACACAGACACCCTTGCACCATAGTGCAGAATGCAGCACACATAGAATTAGCAAATCTTCATTATTTACTGATTGTTTATGTGCAGAAAATGACAGCTTCCTGCACATAACCAATCGTTCATGGTGTTTGCTCTTTGTATGTATGCTGCAGAATGCAGCACACATAGAAAAACAAAAATGAGGAGAAATATAAGAATTACTCCTCGTTTCTCTACTCTGACGCCTGCTTTTGCATGGTGTTAGTGTTTGGTGCTGCCTTATATTTACAGATCCTTGTAAGCAATGGGAGTTGTGGTGGAACCCCCACAGCAACACCCATTGCATGCCGCTTTCACACAGATACCTGCGTGAAAGGGTACCATATTTACAAAGCGGAGTTAAGCATCAAAAAGTGGCTTAGCGCCACTTTGTAAATAACGAGCAGGGAATTGCGCCACAGGAACATTGTTAAAAGTGACATTCGGGTGGCTTAATCCTCTTGCAAATAAGCCCCTAAATAGAGAGCACTTCTGGACATGGTATCCTTAATGACATGGAACCATCTGGTCAAGTAGTAAGGTGTGTTCGATTACACCATCCTACAGGAAGAAATCTGAATAAAGATACAGCTGGTCGCTCATCCACCTTCCCTCAGAAGTCAGAACCGGCTCTTTAAATTCGCCAGTCTTCCATAGATTAAACTAAATCTAGGCATGCAGTGACTACACAGGTTAACTTGTTCCTCTAGACCTGACCACCACCGTGTGGGACCATGCCACTCTCCTTTAAACTCACCTCCTGGAGAGGCCAGCACCTCCCCAGTTGTCAACGTTACCACACTGAGTAGCCCTGACTGCTGTTGTATCTTATATCTTCCTGCTGCTCAGCTTGAATGCATGTGATATGGAATGTTGAATGAATAAAATGTTTATGGTTTGTGAATGTCAGTTGGGTGAGGGCTGAGCAGCAGGACAGCTGCTCCTGATGGGGTTATCGTTTAATCTTATTATCTAAACATCTGAACTTATATAAAGTAACATAAATAATTCACCTGAAGTATCCATCTTCCTTGTGAATACATCAACTGCACACCAAGGCACATCTGCCGGCACTACTTCCCTTCACCTGTTCTCACGACCCAGTGCCCAATCTCACTTCCACTTCTGCTTATTAATCGGGAAAGAAGCACATCGCAGGCGCAGCAGGGAGAATGGGTCGATCAGAAAATGGCAACTACAGGAGGAGTAACAGGAGACTGCCCAGCCAAAAAGGGAACCGGTTGATGATCACAGGACAGGGCCCCATAAACTCACCAGCCCGAGCAGGACTGAAGCCTAATTTCTCAATGTACCTTTTTTGGTGTCTTCAGTGAAAGACAACTATTTGGGTGCCTCTTTACCACAAGAATTGAGGCCCTTGCTATGCCACTGGGCAGGTACAGCATCTCCTTTTGGGGGCAGGTATGTGTGTCCATGTTGTGCTTCCTTCCTTCTTGGGCAAAGCTACTATTTGCATTTCGATCAAGTGAAGGAATGGACTAAATGGCAGGCAGAATCACGTGGAAAACCCAGTGGGGAAATTTAAAATCTCGGGTGCAAAACAAAGTTTCTAAGAAAGGCGCAATCCCATCTGAAGCCTTTGACCATCAAATGAGACTGATACATGAACCTGTCATTCTCCCTCCCTCTGCCCTTTGTATGACCCCCTGCCTTGCTACCTTTTAAAAGGAACTTAAAACTCCACTCTTTAAAAAACGAGTGGGTTAGATCTGTGATCTTCCACACACTCTTGAATGCCTGTTTTCTCTTTTCGTATGCTCGATTTCAAATATATTCTTAAAATGATTGTTGGTTACTATACTTCCTCAAAATACTCCGAACCCCAGGGCCATGTTTGCGCTATATACAATCTTAAAAATAAATAAAATTAATAAGTAAAGGATCCCGAGTAAACATCAGATATCAACTCTAGTAAGAGTCTCCAGAATCCGATGGAATCTACACCCCCTTGGCTTCTCTGTTTCCCCAGTTCTCCTTTCCAATAATATTGCAAATTGGCACAGTGTGATTAAATGTGCATGACAAGTTCCTATTTTATCACACTCCCTTCAGTCCTTCTCTGGTATGTTAGCATTAATGGTATGAAAGCAGTTTGGAGTAACATGCGATCAAGGCAAAATCATACTCTTCCAATCCGTGGACACAGCTCACTGCTTGCCAGCTTAGTAACATTATGCAGTAATCCAGGTGGAGGGAAGCTAGTGAGACCTAGTTTGACCCCCATTTCATCCAAAACCTTCGATGTTACATATGTAATAGGAACAGGTAATATGTTTCTGAGTTTAAATTTTGGATTCAGTCAGGCTACCTCCCGGAACAGGCTATCAACCTGCAAGAAGCACCATTGCTGCTATGTCTCTGATTTTAACCAGTTTAATACATACTTAAAACATGCTGCTTAATACTACCGAGTCAGATTAGGAATTCTCTAGCATCCTCTCTTCCTAATAAAACATAAATCTGGTGGAAACCCTTAATTTCTTCTAGTTTTTTATAAAAATCTGCAGACATCCACTGAAACTGGTCTAGAAGCTGCTGGTCAATACTTATGCGCAATGCTTGGGACAAAAACAACAGCTTAGGCAATACCATCATTTTGGTGATGGAATGTGACCTTACCATGAGAGGGAGAGATTAAGCAATACTTAGATATTTGTCTTGAGTGGTGAAAGGTCATCAATGCAATGCTCTAGTATACTTCTTGCAAGTCACGCATCAAAATACCTAATTAATGAAGAGCACCTATAAAATGGGTAATAGGCCAGGAGCGAACCCATGCCCACCTCCCGTAGTTAATATTTAAACTTCAGATTTATGCATGTTGACGTTAAGCTTGACTATACAGAGACTTCCTGAATTTCTCTCCAAAATGGTTGCAAGGACCTCATAAGGCCCAATAAGGAAAGGAGCAAATCATCAACAAAGAACAATAATTGAAAATAGTCTATTACCAATATCTGTCTGTCAATAGATGTGTGCAGCTTTTGGGCTAGGGGTTTGAGGTATAGTGCAAGTAAAAACAGGCAAAGGCTTCAGGGCCTTGCTCTGTATGAACTGTTAGAGAGTCCCTTTCATTCACTCAGTATGTGGGCTGTAAAACTGACTTACATGACCATGACAATATTTTGGAACAGCAGAGCAAATGTCCTGGCATCCTCCCTAGGATAGATATCCAATTACCTTTGTTGAATATTTACTGAATGTCTTATGATAGCAGCATTGTTCTCCATGTATTTGTATTGGCACTATCGAACTGGTACATTGCATTATTGGTGTTGCCTCCCATCTCTCTATTGGTTATAAACCCTGTCTGGCTTAAATGAATCAATTAGGGGCACAGACCCATCTAATTGCAGAGCAGGGATGCCTGCAAACATCTTAACATCAACAATCAGAAGAGATACAGGGTGAGAGGATCCGCAATCCTTGGTATCTTACCCCCATTTGGGAAAACAGATACCCTGGTGTCAGCCATTGGGGGCATCACTGAACCTGCAGCACAAAGTGAGTAAAACCCTAGTCAGCATCCACACCAGTCGGATGTACGTTGTTACAACGCAGGTTGTAACAATGCATACCTTTACCACGCGGCCGCTACAAGGCAAGTCGTTACCACGACTTGCGTTGGAGGGCGCGGATTTAGGATTTTTATAATTTTATATTCCAACACCAGTCCCCGTAACAGTAGGGAAGGTGTTGGAATATAAATTTATAAAATTCCTTATCCCACAGCGCCCTCCAGCGCAAGTTGTGGTAACGACTTGCGTTGTAACGGCCGCGTGGTAAAGGTACCGCGTGGTAAAAACTTTGTGGTAAAGGTTGTTTACCCCACCAGTCACTTTCAGCCTATTTTGTTGAAATTGTGATGAAAACCATCAAGTCCAATTGCCTTCCACAACTTTAATAAACTTGATTAATTCATCACAAGTGATCAGGTTTTCCAACCAAGAGGACACGCTCATCAACTGTTAAGATTTCTGACCCACTTCTTTGATATAGTCATCAATCTCATAAGGTGTTGCCATGTTTCTTGCATATTCCTGCTAGTAATAACACACATAGGGTTCACATGTATCCTTTTACCTGTGTTATTCCTACTCCCCACTTTCTTCTGACAAGACCCTTTAAGTGATTGGCATATGTTTTGACACCAGTGACAGGGCCGGCGCTAGGCATGGGCAGTGTGGGCATCTGCCGAGGGCCTCGCGCTCTGCCCAAAATTAGAGGGTCCCCCATCGGTGTGAAAGGACACACTTTCACATTAGCCAACCTGTTCTTGCGAGGCCCCCTGTCCCACCTGATCATATTACATCTTGAACTTGCTGGCCTGGTGACATTCCTGGGGGTGCAGGGGTGGGGGGAAGGTACAAACTGATTGGGGGCTGGCACACCAGCTGGGCCAGCAATTATCTTGGCTCAGTGTCAGTGGCAGGCAGCACCTCTGTTAAAGTACCGGACATTCTAGGCGCCCTTTGTGCATTTTATATCAAGGCAACAGAAGGCCCCTTTGTTTCCAGGGGCAGCCAGACACAGGTAAGAGGAGGTGGGTGAGGGGAGGAAGGGGCAGCTAGATTAGCTTGTTTTTGACCTTTCTTTGTGTATAAATTGTGTGTTTTGGGAAGTGTGTCCTTACTGTTTCATGGCCCTGCGGAGGGCCCCCCTCCCTGGGCCTCGAAGCACTGGATCAAGCTGCAAGGTACAGGTGTGGGGGCCCCTTCCCTTGTAGTAATTATGCAGTGCCAGGGTTGGATTGGGAAGGGAGTTATTCAGCTGGTGCGAGAGGCCCAGTCCCTGAGGCTTAAGTGGGCCGTTTTTTTCCCCTCATTTATGTTGAGGCTTGCTCTGCTGCTGTGAACTCGAGAGGCCTCAGCAGATCCTTCCGCGGCCCATTTTCATATAACTAATTCGTTTTTCGATTGTCCTTGAACAGCAAAAGAACTGAATGGATTTTTGGCATTGATTTAATTTTAAATGTTCAATCTTGGTGCTCCATGTAAAGCAAGCATTTGCAATGCAATAGGTCTCGCATTTAAGCGAGTTTGAGCTATTGACATTGTAAACACAATGCCTCTTTATTTATATTTTGGTTTTTAAAACATAAATAAAAGGCATAGTCATTTACAATGCTAATAGCTTAAACTTTTGCAAATGCGAAACCTATAACATTGTGAATGCTTGTTTCCTTCTGGTACTCCGAGTGTTGCAGAAGGAAAGTGCAACTACAGGTCCCAGAATGCACATGTGTGAGGCAAATATAGAGCTCTTAGTATCTGCTTGATCCCTGCCCACTAAGTCTAGTTAAGCATATTAGTTGCACAGAGAGCCAGTGATAGCACTGTCCACCTTTGGAGCTGAAATCATCCATAACAATTACTCAGTGAGAATTTTCTTGGCATACTCATCCTCCTGTTTAACCTTTGACCCACAATGTGTCCACCTTGCATGACATCTGGCACTGCAAGTGAGAGACCAACTTCACCTCTGTTTTAATTTTTGAACTTCCAAAGACTCTTATTTTGCAGTCATATTTAATTATTATGTCCCTTGTGGTTCTCGCTGAGTCATGGATTAGGAGCCTGTGGTCCCAGACCAGTTATCTGATCTGCATAAATGAGGTTTGCCTGAGGCTTTTTGTCCATAATTTAAAAGGAGAGAAGTCTGACAATACCATCGGCATGTATGTATTAAGCGTTTATATCGCTCCTTGCTACGGAGCCTGTCCTTTCACCAAAAACACATGATTAGCATGCAGTCTTTCAATAAAAGGGACAAAAATAAACACACTCAGCCAGCAGTGGTCTGCTGGTGCACCGAAGGCGCGTCAAAGGCAAGCACGTCTGCGCCCGTCTGCGACCCGTCCGCAACCAGCACCAGGAACCCTGGACCTCCGCCCCGCCAACGCTACGACCCAGCAGCACTCCACGCACTCAACCCAGGCTGCAACAACAACTGCAAGCTAGCATCACCAGCCGACACCCATGGACCCTTCAGCTGTCACCGCTGCCGGCACACCTGCAGCACCGCCAAGAACACGGATCCAGCACAACCCGCCCACAAGAACACAACCAAACCGAAGACCCTGCAATGCATCCTCCTCAACGTTCGATCCCTCCACAAACACGCCACAGAAATCTGGGACCTCCTCGACAGCACAACCCCAGACGTAGCATTCTTCACTGAAACCTGGACCAACACCACCTCGGGACCGGACATCGCCATCGCCATCCCCCAAGGATACAAGATCTCCAGGAAGGACCGCCCCATCCACACAGGAGGAGGAATCGCCATCGTCCACAAATCCAGCCTCCGCCTGAGCACACTCCCTGACGAGTCCACAGAACTGATGGAACACCTTCACTTCAAGATACTGGCCAGCCCCACCGCAGCCCTCCGAGGAACCCTCATCTACCGACCCCCTGGACCCCGCAGACCCTTCGCCAACTCCATCACGGACATTATCTCCCCGCAGGCCATCGCATCCACCAACTACACCCTGCTGGGAGACCTCAACTTCCACCTCGACAATCAACTGGACCCCAACACCACATGCCTCCTGGACAACCTCCACAACATTGGACTCCGCCAGATCGTGACCGAGCCCACGCACTCAGCAGGACACACCCTCGACCCCCTCTTCACTACAGGAAACTCCATCACCTTCAGCCACACCACCGAACTCCCATGGACGACCATCGTTGCGTCCACTTCACCTTCAGAACACCCACCATCCACAGACACCAGCACCTGCTTCCACAAAGAAACTGGACCAAAATCACCGATGACCAGCTCACCTCCTCACTCAACAACTCCACCCCAACCATTGCGGAAAACGACGACCCCAACACCGCAGCCCGAACCCTGCATAGATGGATCTCGGACAGCACCAACTCCATAGCCCCCCTCAAGAAAAACAACAATACCCGTGCCAAGAAAGCCAGATGGTTTACCACCGAACTTCGAGAGTCCAGGCGCACATGCCGCCGCCTCGAAAAGGCCTGGAGAAACACCAAATCCACAGAAGCCCACAACAACTTCAGAGCCGCCACCAACGCCCACCATCAACTCATCAGAGAAACGAGGAAAAAAGCGATTGAAGACAGAATCTCCACCCACGCATACAACAGCAAGGAACTCTTCAGCATCATCAAGGAGTTCGCCCAACCCACCAGCGAGTCTACCGACATCCCTCCCTCACAAGACCTCTGCGACAAACTCAGCATCTTTTTCCACCACAAAATCAAGAGCATCTACGACAACTTCGATGAAGACAACCAACACACTGAACCCTGACCAACCACCCCCGACACCCGGAAACCAGCGATTGATGACTGGACAGCCCTCACCACCGAAGACACACTGAAGACAATGAAGTCAATCCACTCAGGGGCCCCCACGGACCCCTGCCCCCACCACATCTTCAACAGAGCCGCCAACACCATCGCACCCATGCTCCGCCAAACCATCAACCGCTCCCTGGCGACCGCCACATTCCCCGACGACTGGAAACACGCCGAGGTCAACCCCCTCCTAAAGAAACCCTCAGCGGACCCCACCGACCTCAAAAACTACAGACCCATCTCCCTGCTCCCGTTCCCAGCGAAAGTCATCGAGAAAGCCATCAACAGCCAACTCGCCACATTCATTGAAGAACACAACATCCTCGACTCCTCCCAATCCGGCTTCAGAAAAAACCACAGTACGGAAACCGCCCTCCTCGCCGCAACAGACGACATCCGCACCTTACTGGACAAAGGAGAAACAGTAGCCCTCATCCTCCTCGACCTATCAGCGGCGTTCGACACAGTCTCCCACCGCACCCTAATACGCAGACTCTATGATGCAGGAATCCAGGACAAGGCCCTCGACTGGATCTGCTCCTTCCTCTCCAGCAGGACGCAGCGGGTCAGACTCCCCCCTTTCCTCTCGGACCCCACACCTATCACCTGCGGAGTCCCCCAGGGCTCCTCCCTCAGCCCGACGCTCTTCAACGTCTACATGGCTCCACTTGCCCCCATCGTCAGAACCTACGGACTCAACATCGTGTCATATGCAGACGACACTCAGCTCATCCTCTCCCTATCCAACGAGCCCAACACCGCCAGATGCAACTTTCGAGAAGGCATGGAAGCCGTCGCCAAATGGATGAAAAACAGCTGCCTACAACTAAACACCAACAAAACAGAAGTACTCATCATGGGCCCAAACCCCGACGCCTGGAGTGACACCTGGTGGCCCACCGCCCTCGGAAACCCGCCAACCCCCACAGACCACGCACGCAACCTGGGAATCATCCTGGACTCCGAGCTCAAAATGGACCGCCAGATCAACTCTGTCTCATCTTCCTGCTTCCACACCCTCCGCCTCCTTCGTAAGACCTTCAAATGGATCCCCCTCGAACACCGAAATAGAGTCACTCACGCCCTGGTCACCAGTAGACTCGACTACGGCAACGCACTCTACGCCGGAATAAACAAAAACCTCATCCGCAAGCTACAGAACATCCAGAACGCCGCCGCAAGACTGGTCCTCAACCTGCCAAAACACTGCCACATCTCCCAGCACCTGCGCACACTCCACTGGCTCCCGGTCGAGGCGAGAATCACCTTTAAGATGCTCACCCACGCACACAAGGCCCTCCACGGCACCGGACCAGCATACCTGAACAGCCGACTCAAATTCCACGCACCCCAAAGGACCCTACGATCAGCCCAGCTTTCCTACGCTGTGGTCCCCCGCACCAGAAAGACCAGATCGGGAGGCCGCTCCTTCTCCTTCCTCGCGGCCAAGGCATGGAACGCCCTTCCGCTCCACCTCAGACAGACAACATCGCTCCCCATCTTCGTAAGAAACCTCAAAACCTGGCTCTTCGACAGACCCCCTCCTTGATGGAATGGAACCTGCACCCCCCCAACTCCCCCCCACCCCTAGCGCCTTGAGACCCTTACGGGTGAGTAGTCGCGCTTTAACAAACTCCTGATTGAAGTGTCATAGGCTTGCCGTTGCAGTGTTAAAGGAACTGGTCATGTACCTCCAGCGCAACATTTTGCATTCCCATAGTGGCCTTCCATGCACACTCACCAGTGAAATATTTCCCCTCCTTTATGGTGTCTCTAGGTCTTACAATAGAAGACGGTTTTTGAGGTTACTTTGGGGTCAGCCCTACCAACATAGGTTGTCATGTGCTTGGTAGATCTGTATTATTGCTCAGTTGTCACGCGATTTGCAATCTGTCCTATTCTCCACTTCAACTTTTCATTTGCATTTATGTTATGCAGATTAATTAACAGGCAGTGTTTTTGGGAAGTGCCTCGTTACTGTTTCAAAAACAACAAGTGATGGACTGAATGTGGATCAATGTCACACACTCCCCCAGTCAAAAGATCTGGGCCCAAATCCATCGTTTTTTTGCACTCCACACCACCCTGGGTTAGACAATGGCGATATGCAAATCAGCTCTGACCCTGTTGCCCCATGGGAACAGTCCAGTCCGAACTACAAAAGCCATGTCCTTCCCAGAACGGAATCAAGCATCCGAGGACCGGACCGGTTTCGAGGTAACACCTCTCTTCAGCCCGGCTAGCTTGAGTCCAGTGGTGTGGAGTGCCTGGGACCCACGTCTGGGCATCCCCAGCGCACTTAGGGCGGCAATTGCAAAAACAACAAGTGATGGACTGAATGTGGATCAATGTCACACACTCCCCCAGTCAAAAGATCTGGGCCCAAATCCATCGTTTTTTTGCACTCCACACCACCCTGGGTTAGACAATGGCGATATGCAAATCAGCTCTGACCCTGTTGCCCCATGGGAACAGTCCAGTCCGAACTACAAAAGCCATGTCCTTCCCAGAACGGAATCAAGCATCCGAGGACCGGACCGGTTTCGAGGTAACACCTCTCTTCAGCCCGGCTAGCTTGATTCCAGGGGATGCTCAGACGTGAGTCCCAGGCACTCCACACCACCGGAATCAAGCTAGCCGGGCTGATGAGAGGTGTTACCTCGAAACCGGGCCGGTCCTCGGATGCTTGTTTCCGTTCTGGGAAGGACATGGCTTTTGTAGTTCGGACTGGACTGTTCCCATGGGGCACAGGGTCAGCGCTGATTTTCATATCGCCATTGTCTAACCCAGGGTGGTGTGGAGTGGAAAAACGATGGATTTGGGCCCAGATCTTTGGACTGGGGTGAATGTGTGACATTGATCCACATTCTGTCCATCATTGTTGTGTTTGCAGGTACCGCTCTAAGTGTACTGGGGATGCTCAGACGTGAGTCCCAGGCACTCCACACCACCGGAATCAAGCTAGCTGGGCTGATGAGAGGTGTTACCTCGAAACCGGGCCGGTCCTCGGATGCTTGTTTCCGTTCTGGGAAGGACATGGCTTTTGTAGTTCGGACTGGACTGTTCCCATGGGGCACAGGGTCAGCGCTGATTTGCATATCGCCATTGTCTAACCCAGGGTGGTGTGGAGTGGAAAAACGATGGATTTGGGCCCAGATCTTTGGACTGGGGTGAATGTGTGACATTGATCCACATTCTGTCCATCATTGTTGTGTTTGCAGGTACCGCTCTAAGTGTACTGGGGATGCTCAGACGTGAGTCCCAGGCACTCCACACCACCGGAATCAAGCTAGCCGGGCTGATGAGAGGTGTTACCTCGAAACCGGGCCGGTCCTCGGATGCTTGTTTCCGTTCTGGGAAGGACATGGCTTTTGTAGTTTGGACTGGACTGTTCCCATAGGGCACAGGGTCAGCGCTGATTTGCATATCGCCATTGTCTAACCCAGGGTGGTGTGGAGTGGAAAAACGATGGATTTGGGCCCAGATCTTTGGACTGGGGTGAATGTGTGACATTGATCCACATTCTGTCCATCATTGTTGTGTTTGCAGGTACCACTCTAAGTGTACTGGGGATGCTCAGACGTGAGTCCCAGGCACTCCACACCACCGGAATCAAGCTAGCCGGGCTGATGAGAGGTGTTACCTCGAAACCGGGCCGGTCCTCGGATGCTTGTTTCCGTTCTGGGAAGGACATGGCTTTTGTAGTTCGGACTGGACTGTTCCCATGGGGCACAGGGTCAGCGCTGATTTGCATATCGCCATTGTCTAACCCAGGGTGGTGTGGAGTGGAAAAACGATGGATTTGGGCCCAGATCTTTGGACTGGGGTGAATGTGTGACATTGATCCACATTCTGTCCATCATTGTTGTGTTTGCAGGTACCGCTCTAAGTGTACTGGGGATGCTCAGACGTGAGTCCCAGGCACTCCACACCACCGGAATCAAGCTAGCCGGGCTGATGAGAGGTGTTACCTCGAAACCGGGCCGGTCCTCGGATGCTTGTTTCCGTTCTGGGAAGGACATGGCTTTTGTAGTTCGGACTGGACTGTTCCCATGGGGCACAGGGTCAGCGCTGATTTGCATATCGCCATTGTCTAACCCAGGGTGGTGTGGAGTGGAAAAACGATGGATTTGGGCCCAGATCTTTGGACTGGGGTGAATGTGTGACATTGATCCACATTCTGTCCATCATTGTTGTGTTTGCAGGTACCGCTCTAAGTGTACTGGGGATGCTCAGACGTGAGTCCCAGGCACTCCACACCACCAGAATCAAGCTAGCCGGGCTGATGAGAGGTGTTACCTCGAAACCGGGCCGGTCCTCGGATGCTTGTTTCCGTTCTGGTAAGGACATGGCTTTTGTAGTTCGGACTGGACTGTTCCCATGGGGCACAGGGTCAGCGCTGATTTGCATATCGCCATTGTCTAACCCAGGGTGGTGTGGAGTGGAAAAACGATGGATTTGGGCCCAGATCTTTGGACTGGGGTGAATGTGTGACATTGATCCACATTCTGTCCATCATTGTTGTGTTTGCAGGTACCGCTCTAAGTGTACTGGGGATGCTCAGACGTGAGTCCCAGGCACTCCACACCACCGGAATCAAGCTAGCCGGGCTGATGAGAGGTGTTACCTCGAAACCGGGCCGGTCCTCGGATGCTTGTTTCCGTTCTGGGAAGGACATGGCTTTTGTAGTTCGGACTGGACTGTTCCCATGGGGCACAGGGTCAGCGCTGATTTGCATATCGCCATTGTCTAACCCAGGGTGGTGTGGAGTGGAAAAACGATGGATTTGGGCCCAGATCTTTGGACTGGGGTGAATGTGTGACATTGATCCACATTCTGTCCATCATTGTTGTGTTTGTCGTTACTGTTTCAAGGCCCATGGGAGGGGTGCCTCAAAGCACTGGATCCAGTTGCAAGGTCCAGGTGTGGGGACCTCCTTTCCTGGACCTTATATACATCATCTAGTGCCATGGTTGGATTGGGAAGGGAGGCTTAATGGGGGCCGTTTTGTTTCTCATTAAAGTTTGGGTTTGCTCTACTGCTGTGAACTTGAGAAGCCTCAGCAGCCCCTTCCAAACCCAGCACAGATAATCGCAGACCATTGTCATATATAGAACGACAATGGGCCAGCCCCGGCAGGCCCATCATGTGTTTTGTGCTCCCGCCCTGGCCTTGTGGTATGATGGTACTGCCTCGCCATTGGAGATGCTGGTTTTTAGCAGCAGAGATTCCCCTCCCCTTGGAAGGGGAAGTGATGGTGGCAAAAAAAGGGTTCTGCTTTTGTCTCCGCAGTGGATGACCACACTTCCATTCATGGTGGCCAGTCATGGAATCCTCGCTGCTCTACCCACCTCCTGTCTCAAATCCATCATTTAACTGGAAAGCAACATCCTGCCTTACCAGTCTCTTGCAGATTTGGCACTTTAATTGAGAGTCTTTGTCAGCAGATGGCCTTGGCAGTGAGTTTCCTGAGCTTTAGTGCCACCCCACTGCAGCTTTTAAATGACTGTAGTCAAAGGACAGCCCTACAGAAAGTGTTACTATTTTTCAGAGAGAAAAACGGTTTGATTATGTACTCCTTTTTTTAATGCAAAGCTCTTTCAATCAAAGACAGTGAAAGTATTTACGCCTGTAGTTTATTCAGTAACACAGCACAGTCATTAACGTGCTGTTTGGTGGGGTATACTAATATAACCAGGGCCACTGGAATGACGCAGCAGTCGGGGACCAAATTATGCAGCGTGGACAATATAGTGGTGTCCAAGCTTGAATCTTAAGAGAAAAGACGGGCTTTGTTTACACCGTGCGCCTGTCACAATTGGAACCTGGTCTTGGGAGATGCTGCAGATTCATTTACATATGCTGGTATTATTCAATGATGTTACTCATAGTTCTCTGCATCAACAAAAAGTTTGAATGTATTAATCGAAGCTGGGGTGACCCTTTCCCTCAAAAGCCTCTGTGCTATTCGGTGGGAATGCCGTCTGGAAAGCGTCAACGTGGTCCGATTTCAGATGAGTCTAATACATGAAGCACTTTGGCAGGTGTCTGAAATGGATGAAGATGTGAAAACCAGAAGTGAAGCAACATCACTAGCATCAGAGCTTGAATCATATGAATTCCTCCCATGTTTGGTCATATGGTATGATATTTTAATGAGAATCAACAGTCAGTAAACTGATGCAGAGTGGGAACATGCAGCTTGAAGTAGCTGTGAGACATGTTCATGAACCACTTGCATTCTTACAAAGTATTGCCATGTAGGATTTACAGCTGCATTGATCTCAGCAAACAAACTTGCAGATACATTGGGCATTCAAAAATAATTCAAATGTGATCGAGGAATATCTAAGAAAAAGAAAATGTATGGATGTGAGGGAGCGGACATGCCAATAACGGACCCAAGAGAGCAATTTTGCATCAAGGTTTTTAATGGTCTTGTTGATACATCAATTATGTGCATTGACAGATGATTTGAGCAGCTGAAAATCACCACAAGCAATTTGTCTTTCTTTAAAATATTTCCAGCTTAAAAGACATGAAAAGTGGATAACTACAAAAGCACTGCAATGAACTGCATCATCTTTTATCAGAGAGCTCAGCTGAGGGAGCTTTATCTTCTGAAATAGATGGGGTTGAATTGTTTCAGGAGATTTCCTTTCTTGCTCAAGTCCTTCCTGAAAAATTAAATATGTTAAAGGCTCTTCAGTATATTTATATTAACCAACTGGAAGACATCTATCCAAATTGTGTGCTTGCCCTAAGAATTCTGCTTACAATTCCAGTGACAGTAGCATCTGCCGAACGCAGTTTCTCACGCCTCAAGTTGATAAAGACTTATTTAGGCTCAACGATGTCCCAGGAAGGACCTTCTTTTAATTGAAGGAGATATTGTAGCAACATTGGACTACAGTGAAATGATTGATGCCTTTAGCAGAAGAAAGGCTAGGAAGATCACATTTTAGTATGTAGGGCTCCACCCGAGATATTGATTTGTCACAACAAATTTCTTTATTCAATATTGCCCTGTAAGAAAGAACTCATTGGGCTCTTTACTGTGTTGTTTTTCAGAGTTCAACTTATGTTTCCTGTTTTGTTCCACCTTCAGATTAAGCTGTGAACCATGGTATTACATTCTAAATTCAGAGTTCATGTTTTTCCAGATCACTAATAATCTATACTGCCTACTAGTATGATTGTAATGTGACTCCTAGTCCGTTGTCTTATGTAACATTACCTATTGTGATTTACACATGTAGGATTGATTGTCTCTGTGTAATGTGTGATATAAAGTTCTATGACACCCTTCACTGGTATCAGCTGTAAATCAAATTAAATGCATCTGAGCGAGAATGTGGTTATGGAGACT
Organism: Lissotriton helveticus; assembly: GCF_964261635.1. Lineage (NCBI taxonomy): Eukaryota > Metazoa > Chordata > Amphibia > Caudata > Salamandridae > Lissotriton > Lissotriton helveticus. The sequence goes on from NC_136067.1 coordinate 658,109,224, forward strand.
TAAGTGGCACTTTTAAAGGGTGGCAGTAAGGGAATCTGTGGCAGAGCGAGTCATTGGTGGACACCAACATTGGCGCACAGGGCTCCACCAGCGCTAAAGGCTTCCACTTCTACTTCCTACAGTTCAACCATCAAATCAAAAATTTTGATTTGAAAACCCCTTGAATTTGAAGTGTACCTTCAAGTCAATGTATGATTTAGCAGTGGTCTTGGTTGTTTTAAGTCTTTTTTTATTCATGTACAATCTTTCTTAGTTTGCAAAGGTGTCTTGTCATTTTGCACTATGTGTTGTGTTTTTGCACTTAACATGATTCTGGCGAGTAAAGAGCCCACACACAAAAAAAGATTGTCCTACGTCTCTTAGCATGTGTATGAGGGATACTGGTGAGAGGATTTACGTTAAAACAAATGATGAAGTATTAATGTCATCCTAAGGTAGCACAATAATGGCACAGAATGATACGGGAGCCTTTTGAAATTTGCAATTATGTCCATGGTGTGAGAGGTTTTCTCTTGTGTCATTTTACAATTTGAATGATCCCGCCCCCCCATTACCTCAACAGGATCTCCCCCTTTATAAGGCAGTACTGGAAATTGAATCATGCACTCAACTGGAAACAATCAATTAACGAAAAGTAAATAATATACATCTTTGTGAGACCTGCACCTAGCTTTTTCATCCAATATGACAAATGTAATCCATTTAATACAGTTTTAAAATATATGGACTTATTTTATTTGTATATTTATCTTTTTGTCCATGTTACTGATATCCATGTTAGGTCTCTTCGGCAATGCCAAATAAGATCAATAGTCCTGCGATGTCCATTTCTGTGATGTCACTTCTTGTGATGTTACCAAGGGCGGCTCATCCACTAGAATGGAGGAGTGTTGCCCTACGGCTTTCTCACAGTGTGAGAAGCAGAAACACAAAATGCTAAAATGACCATTTTATGTTTCTGCTTCTCGCACTACGAGAAAGCAGAAGTGTTTGGTTGGGGGCGGGCAGGTCTACTTTAGGACAGGGAGGAGTGCCTTGCCCACTGCTAAGTGCGCTGACTGTTTGGTCGGCCCTCTGAGACCGACCAAACCAGTCCTGGGCACTCTGGCCTTTCTCCATGTAGGCTGCAATGCACCTTACATGGAGAAAATGGCCTCCCCATAGGCGCCTGGCTGGTCTGCGTACCGACCAATCACAATGCTGCCATTGCAGCCTTGAGGTTGGCTTAGGGGAGGGAGGCTGCCTGCTTCCTGTTTCTGCCAGAGGCAGGAAAGCAGGAGAGCAGGTCAGGAACAAAGACAATGCGAGACCTGGGAAGGTACGTTTATTTTATTTTTAAATTACGCCCCCGTGTGCGAACACCTACGAGACCCCCCACTCGCGCATCAGGCCGGCTGTGACTGGATGTTACCTGCAAATTAGAGGGGCTTCACATCTTCCCTTTCGCCCAGGGCCCCAGAATTTCTAGGACTGGCCCTGACCTGTGACATACCTGGTTTATCGGCTTTGTGATACTAACCACACCCAGGGCACACTCACCTTCATTATCTTGAATCGTCATCAACTGTCTCCTTACTGCTAAAACTTTGTGAAATATTTTCTTTGATAGCGTACCTTTGTAGCATGTTTCCAGCTCTCTTAGCTCTATCCTGGAATGTAATGACAGATAAGTCCCAAAAGGACAGGATAGTATAGCTCTTGAAGCAGAAATATTTTGTTGACCCAAAATCTTTTTTTGCTGTTCCTTTCTGCTGAAGGTGATGAGCTCTCATTAAAATACCTGGAAGCCTGATATTCTATTGACAAGAGGTAAAGTTTCTATAAGTTCTGTCCAGCTCTATATTTTCTGAGACATCTACCTCAAACAAAGCCCCAATAATTATCTGTTAATAGTTCTTTATGCCATTGCCCTTCACCCTTTGGGCACCCCTTAAACATGCATCTTGTCACCCATGAGCAGTTCTCTAGAATGTCAAGCCTCGTCCACAGTATAAGATTTAATCACAAAGATGGATGACCTCTTAGCTCCTCAGTTCTAATTCCTCTGCTCCGCCACCACCCGGTTCCTCCAAGGAAATAACCATGCTCACCCAGAGCATTGAGTTCCTGAACTATGTCATATGCTGAAACCTCTATGCAGTATAGCCAATTTAAAACTATGGGCATACTTTACTTGCAAGGTAAACAAGCAGGTGATGAGTTAAGAGACCCTGCCTTACGCAGAAATGGTACTAAACCAGACATGTACTATTTTAAACACAAAATATGAAACCAGAACCCAGCAATCATAGAAAAAAACATTACAGTGAAAAACATCCACTGTCAAACAAGTTTGATATATGACATGAACAGTAACTAAGATCGTCTATTAGAGTAAGCAATTGAGTTTGCCTTGAGTTGGTGCCGTTGGTAAGTCATCTAGCCATTGAATTTGTAGTTCACTTTCACAGAAAATAAAAACAAGAGAACAACAGATTGAGGACTATTCACATTTTTCATTGAAAAATATTTGTGATATGTACAGGAACGTCTTCTACCTCAGGTTTCACAATTATGTGTTTTGTGATATGTGTATGCATGTCAAGTCTTCCGATATTTATCTTGAGTAAAATGCCTGCATTTACCAGAACATGCATTTTTGTTGTACGTAGCACTAACATCCGCATGTTATTCCCCACTGTTGGAACCGGTCATCTCTGAAGGGCCAACTCAAAACGTTGTGTCTTCATTCCTACTGTTTTTTGAATTTCGTTTCAGTTGGCTTTAAGACTGTTCACTTTGCCACTGCTAACCAGTGCTAAAGTGCTTGTGCTCTCTCTTTAAAATATGGTACTATTGGCTTACACTTGATTGGCATATTTAATTAACTTCTAAGTCCCTAGTATATGGTACTACATGTAAATTAAATGATATCAGTGGGCCTGTAGCAGTCATTGTGCCACCCATTTAACTAACGCTTTAAAAAGTCTCAGGCCTGCCTTTGCAGGCTGTGGTGCAGTTTTAATCTGCCAACTCGATAAAATAAACATTTAACCAGGCATAATCTAGCCCTGGGCACAATGCCAATTATGCTAAAGTAATTGAAGTAATTTTGATAATTCTGTATTACTCTGTGATGCTGAATTACCGATAATTATGCAATTACTCTTACTTGCGTAGTGAGAGCACATATAGCAAGTGGGATCGGCCGCTCACACTCACTCTTCATGTTCTGTCTCATTCAGAGCTAGAATGAGGAGCAGGTCCTCATTCCTGATTCCACTAATGCTGTGCATTCAGCAATCCAGTGTGCTTGACCCCTGGCTGACTTGCTGCTCTGCCTGCTCAGACTCAGTACATATTTACTGAGCATTCAGCATTTATTTAGCTGTGTTTGGTTGCCATTTGTTTCTTGTCTGTTTTTTCTGGGCCAGACCACTCGTTTTCTCCCACCAGTACCCTCCCGCTTTCTGCCTCCTGCTGCACTGCCAGGCCCCACCCCACGACCAGGACCTACTTAATAGAGACCACAGTGCGGCTGAGCGGCAGACAAGTTGCTGGAGTGCCAAAAGCAAGCCCGTCTGTGCCTGTCCATGCCTGGATCGCTCCCAGGACCAGGAACCCTGGCTCTTCCACCCCATGCAGTGGCACTGCTGCAGACCTCCAAGCCCTAGATACCAGACACATCAACAACTGCTGCCGCAAATCGCTACACCCCATGTTCTTGCCAGCACTGCAGCTTCACTTGTAACACAGAAGTGACCAATAACACTGCAAAAACCACTGCGTCTTCCATGCCGACTGAGACTTCTGCTGCACAACTCCAGTGCATTCTACTCAATTTATGATCACTCAGCAAACACGCCATGGAGATCTGGAACACCATCTCATCCCTCACCCCAACGTTATCTTCCTCACAGAGGCCTGGCTGTACCTTGCCTCTGCGCTGGACATAGCCACCGCCACCCCGATAGCCACAAAATAACACGCCAGTACTGAACCAACAAACACGGAGGTGGAATTGCCATCATTTACGAGGAAAACATTTGCTGCATGACCTCAGCATATGACTCGACCCGATAATGGAGCATCTCAACTTACAACTCCACAGAGACGGAAAAGCACGATCAGAGGCACCCTAATACAGACCACCAGCTTCTGCAACACCATCCCTGACCTCATTGCCCCTATCACCATCGAGTCCGAGCATTACATATACTCTACTAAAATTACGTAACCTATTCTTAGGCCCAATCATCTGACCGTTATATGAAAACAAAAATACTCTTAGCTCTGCTAAAATTATGTAACCTATGCTAAGGCCCCTTAATTACTTTGGCCTTACAACCTCCTCTCTCTCTTTTCTTTTCTAGTGATATCAGGTGCTCACACACCTGTCCTGAAGATGATATAAATTGATTGAGATCAAAACTATAATCAACTCCTGTTTTCACTGTAAACATTTATGTAAAGAAGGTCAATGTTATGCTTTTCTTAGAGTGCATGTTTTTTACTACCCTTCTCTCCCACTAGAGCACCTTTTTCACTTTCCTGTGAGCACTGGATGATTTATAGGAATATTATTTGAAAAAATGCTTATACTACAATGTCTCCTTACATGCAATGAATAAATACATTTCACTATATGATCAAAAAAGTTTGTAGATTGTGTTTCCTTCTCACACCTGGCAGGCAAAACTTGGAACAGCATTCCAGTGCACCTCAGGACTGCCCCAACACTCCAGAAATTCAGGAAAGGACTCAAGACCTGGCTGTTGAAATCAACAGATTACCACGAAGCAGCTAGCAACCCCCGAACCTCGAGCCAGTCACAGGTGATTTGCTTTCCAAATCCTGATGGATTGATTGAGAGCTATTTCTTAACACACAATGCATCCTGTTGTCTATTTTGGATGCAGGGATGCATCATGCGCTGAGAAAATGGCGCTAAATGCTGGCAGTAAGTTAGGGAGAATCTTACTCTAAAAGCACATCGAGCTTGCAAGACATGCTATTTCTTAGTGCTAAATACATCTTAACATCCATTTTGGACATAAGGGGGTATTTTTGCTGTACGACATACTGCTAAATGCACAATTTCTCTTCTTGTGTAATTCATGCTTAACCTCATGTAATTCTTAGGTAATACCCAGTGATTATACTGTACAGAATTATGTGAGTTAAACCCACCTCCTAGTAAAAAACTTGCTTTTCCCAAAAAATTGTAATCCCTAAGTTCGAGCCTAACCATCCCATAGGGTAGGGGGCCTTGCATTTCAAAAAGTAGACCATATGTTTTTAAGTTTTCACATGTCCTGGTAGTGAGAATCTCCTACATACTTTTTTCACTAGTGTAAGGCCTATCTCTCCTATTGGATAATATTGGGTTACTTTATTACATGTAATAAGTGCAAGCTTTTTATTGGGTATAAATAGGATGTTACCTCTCCTTCAAAGGCTGACACCAGGAAAAATATTAAATCTCCTGAACCACCTCTTCAGTACACTCGTGGACCTGTGGAAGGCTTCAGAAGGACTGCCTCTTAAAACAGAAGACTGCCCTGCTGTTTGAGACCTGCACTGTTCTTCAGAGGACTGCCATGCTGATACCAGAGGACTGTCCTGGTGCTTAAACCCGGCCTTATTCATCTGAGAACTGCCCTGCTGCTTGAGGCCTGCCTTGCTGCTTGAAGGTTAGAGGACCACCTCCTTGCACCCAGGAAGACCAGAGTCACTTCACATGCTAGTTGACTGGACATAACTAGCTCCATAGACTTTGAACCTTGCATCTGGCCTCTGTTTGATTAAGTCCTAACCTCCCTCAATTGGTGCCTCCATGTCCTGAACTCTTGCGAATGGTGTTAGAGGTGCTGCTTCTAACTAAGTTGTGACTTGGAAAAATATTCACCAAAAAGTGCCACGGAAAGCAACAGAAGACCGGGACCTTCCGGCCAGGCGTTTGGCCTGAGGTGCATTGCCGGTCGGCCTGACTTTGCAATAGGCCTTGACAGACTTGCGGAGTTTCACTCTGAGGTATTCCACAGAGTTACTGGAAAACTTCGCTAAATTCTGCAGAGTTTCGCAATCAGGCAGAGTGCTTTATGTGAGCAAAGAAATTAGAACCCAGTTCCCTATTTACATAGTTTAAAAACATACTTATTGCTCAAAAAATTGACCCATGCGCTCTGTCGATAGCTGCAGCCTTTTTTCACTTCTGTGAAAAGAAAGATCATACTTCAATGAGCCAAAGGTGAGAGACTCCATGATGTCCTGACTGCCACCCAGGCCAAGGTAGTTATCTGAGAACAAACCAGCCTTTTTGAGGATATGTGGCACACCACAGGCACTACAGCAGCAGTCGCCTCTTTCCTATCAGCCCTGGTGTCTGGCCCCAGAGGGAGAGAGAGAGAAGCGGCTCCTCCTCAGGCATAAAGAGCAAGAGTGGCTCCCAGCCCTGAAGGAGGAACTATGGCAAAAGGGGCCAGGAGTCAAGACGTCACTCCTGTCTCCTGTGGCAGGTGGGGCTGGCCTTTCTGGTCCCTGATATCGGCTGCTGGTGATTGCAGGTGGTGCCTGTCATGAAGATCATGCTGGGTTGCTGTCAAGGGAGGTCTGCAAAGAATGGGTACTCTTACCTGCCCAGACTGCCATACACTTCCTCCTCCCGAGCGTGGCCAGTGATTCGAAGGGACTCACAACTCAGGCCAAAGAGTTGTAGGTATTTCCTGCCTGGGTGTCAGGAGAGCGGCAGCTGAAGCACCAGCCCTTAAAGGGGAAGCACAGTCCTTGCTGGGCTGCTTACCGGAGGAGGAAGTGAATCTGTAATCCTTGGCCTTCATGTGACATTAGTGTTAAGAAAATATGAGAGGGACCCCTTAAAGTTATCAAGGGAATTGAGGTACAAGTACCAATATAAGGCAAGATTCCCCATACCCAACAATCAGATGGAAATTGAATACAATGATTAACAGTGCAAAAATTATAAAAACCACATCATATATTACAATGACACTTTATTATTAAGAAGAATGTTTTTTTGTTAAGATTTCATTGTACACCAAATAAAAACTTCTAAAGGCTAAACGAATAACCTCTTCCATAAGAAACAAATAATTCACATAAAAATACTTCCTATTACATAGAAATTAGGATCAGCATAATTGGGACAGACATAAATGTAAGACACAAGACTTGTCAAATCCAAATGTGCATCATGAATCGTAATCTAAAACACTCTGGTTAATACAATGATTCAATGTGTATTTAACACATTTGTGTCGATCCTTTAGATTGCACCCTCGATAGCAACGATTGGCTTTTCCGTTTACCACACCATCTTTTTCAAGACAACCAATGTCTCTGTCTCCATGTACTTTAATACTTTACTCTCTTATATTTCCGGAGTTTTACATACTCCTTCACTCTTTAGCCATCTCACCAATTGGACATGTTTGTTTCTATGTCAGGTTGAGCTTCACCTTTTCTTATTTTTATTAGAAAAGAGTGTTAGTTCAAGCCGTGCCGTAGTCTTTAGCGATTAATCATGCTACTGAGATCGGCCTTCTGTGTACATGTTTCCCACTGGTGGCTCCTGCTTTGTATCACTCTTATATCTGGAATCCATGTGTTTTCGGCATTTTCTAATTCGTGGAAAATTCTCCTGCACTAGTGCCTCCCTAACGGATCCACTAGAAGTTGCTGAATTTTTATTTTCAGTCGTACCCCTTAGGAATGACGATACAAGGCTCCAGCATCCGGGTGTCTGGTATCGACGGCTTTTATCGATACCAGACACCCGGATGCTGGAGCCTTGTATCTAAAGGATCAACACAAATCTGTTAAATACAGATTGAATCATTGTATTAACCAGAGTGTTTTTGATTACGATTCATGATGCACATTAGGACTTGACAAGTTTTGTGTCTAACATTTATGCCTTTAGAAGTTTTTATTTGGTGTACAATTAAATTTTAACAAAAAAACATTATTTTTAATAATAAAGTGTCAGTGTAATACATGATGTGGTTTTTATAATTTTGTGCACTGTTAATCATTGTATTCAATTTCCATTTGATTGTTGGGTATGGGGAATCTTGCTTTATATTGCTTCATATGACATTGCCTGGAGACTACACTACTCAGCAACCTATGTGATAAGACTGTAAATAGTGTTTTTTTCCCGACAGTGAAGCAACCTTTTGGCATCCTCAGGATAGAAAAAGCTTGTTATTGAGTCATTGTGGCCAGATTTGCACTCTTCTGTGTTGGAGTGTGTGGTGATGATAATGGGTGAGCATTGCAGCAGTGTGCACCTCTGCCTGAGGTTGGAGGATCTGGTTTTGCCAAACTTCCTGCTCCCAGCACAGCGCGGAGTAGCAAAACTCTGAAATCTCCGCCAGTGGAGTGGAGTGTACTGCCCAGCCTTATTTTGCAGTAGCTCCCTCTGTATTCTTATCCATAGATGTAGCTTCATCTTGCTGGGTGTTTTTGACTTCCAAAATGTTGTCCGAGTCCAAAGTTAAAAATCTTTTTGGGGCCTGATGGCAACAGGCTCCCCATCAATAATGACAGCCTCCTAAGGATGGAATCTGGCTTCTCTCACCAAGAGCTTTGTCCCACCATCATCGATGGCTTTACCTCGCCCAGCACTTCCCAACAACTCCTCTGCAGACACCGCCTCCTGCCTTGCGCCGCTGAACTCTACCTTCTCCTGGACTTTTCTTCAGAATGTCTTCTAAGTCTGAAGGTAATCCAGGATCAGACCCTTTCCACCTTGTGTATCCAAACTGCACTCTATTGGGGTCAACCTTAACATTTAACTTTGTCCCAGTCTCACACAACGTGGTTGCTGCTTTGATCTTTTAGGTGCTATTTTTCTTTTTTTTTTAAATCCATAATTCTGGCTTTACTGCTAAAGCGTGGCCAAGATGGGGGCCATGGCAAATGCAATGTAACAAGCTCCGCACAGGCCCAACAATATCCTGCGTATCCCTCACCCTCCCATAGCTTCCCACACCATGAGGGGCCGACGCTGGAACTATGGACACTACCGGTGAGTGAGACCAGAACACAAAGTGGAGAAACAGGACAGCACTGACCTGCAGTTGAGAGATGAGCCTGTATCCAGCACCGTATGTTGGCTTCCACCGGTCTGACTGGAGAGGCGAACTACAACCCATGACTGGGTGTGATCACGATGAAGATCGACTGCAAGAGACTAATACGGAGATGCAGTGAGTCTGGGCGATGGAGTCTCCGCTAACCTCCCTCCCTACAGCCTCTGCAAACACCGTCTCCACCCTGGTCTAAGGAGGTCTAACAGACGACTTGCCCCATACACCCCGCAACATGCAGATCACCAAAAGCCTGAACACGAGTGACGCGCAGTCCCTGCCACTGAGGAGCCAGCGAAGTGTGGAGCAGGACCAGGGATGTGAACACGGAGAAAACGGGGATAGGAGATCGGGTGAGTGAACCTCCCCTCTTGACTTTTGCAGCCCCGGATACAGCATAGGATTACAGATACCTGCGGGGACCTGCCGATTTGGCCATTTCTTGGAACTGGGGCACAAGCTGCACACAGACGAAGTGTGCCACAGGAACTCAACAAGCACCCTGAACTGTGGATGTGGGAGTGGTCTGGGACGAGGTAGGCACCTTCCCCTCCCCCAGCTCTCTCCTCCTGGTATCCCGTCACACTTGAAGTCAGACAGGCTCTCGACAGAGACTGGGATGGAGCACACACACTGCTATTTGAATACGGAGGAGCACCGAGAAGCTAAACGGGCAAGAAATATTGACAAAGCGAAGCCGGAGTCTAAACGCTCATTTAAAAATGTCACATTCTTTGTCAGACCCAACTTCTGTCACGCTACTGTCGAGAGAAGATGGAGGCTAAGGCAGTTAATAGCTCCCTTCCAGGCCCTAGGCCAGAGGCATACCTACTATACCCCACCAAACTCAAGGTGATCACAAAGGGACAAATTACAATGTTTTTCTCAGAAGTTATAGAACAACAATATATGGAGGAATTAAAGGTGCCGAAGCGCGGATGAAAGGCTTAAGACAATACACTCCTTTTTGTGCATAGGCAGGCAAGGGGAGGGAGAAATGTACATAAATGTAAAGAATGCGAGATCTAATCAATGGGGGTCCACACAACGAGGTTCTGGTCGGCATTGGGGAGGGAGGAGGATGCGATTGCTGCAATCTAAGCGGTCACTCATAGGTCATGACTGACCTATTTGCCAGTAAGGGAGGGCTCCGGGGGGTGGTTTTCTGGGTGGGGGCTCTTTTAATCTACTGGCAGGAAAGGCAGGACAGCTCTATGATGTTTTCTAATGAGTATGCAGATTGCCTCAATTAACGTTTGCGTGCTCAATGATAGTACAAAAAGGCAGCGGTTGGCTGCACTCCTGAGGTAAATGCGGCTAGATCTTGTTTGTCTACAGGAGACACATATAGAAGGGACGAAGGCGTATCTTCTGAAGCAGTGGAGGCAGCACCAAATTGCAAAATAAATTGCAGGAGACCAGGATTTGCAAAAATAGGTTTATCTTTTATTTTCTTTGACTGATTCCGTCGGGGGCCTCTACGTACGTCGAACTCCGTCCGAGTTACTCATAACAGCGGCTTATCAAGGACTGTCTGTTCTCGAATTTGTTCTGTGACATCATAAAGGACTCTAAAAATATTCACTGATGTCAAATTGATATTACTCGACTCAAGAGACCCTACGGCCCCCCACGTAGTTACCTTTCGGCATTCTTGACTAGTACCTGTACCACCATATCGGTTTTATCCGTCTTCGTTATTCATATTCCACAACGTATTGACATTGGACAAAATATATTTTGAAATTTGCCCTGACGAAGCTCCCATGGTTGGGGAGCGAAACGCGTTGGCTGTCTTGTGCACTTTGAAAAAAATAAAATAAAAGATAAACCTATTTTTGCAAATCCTGGTCTCCTGCAATTTATTTTGCAATTTGGTGCTGCCTCCACTTTTTCTTCAACTTATCTATCTGGAATTCCAGTGGGACCGAACCGCAGCAGGTCTTGGAGGTTGGACAGCACATAAGAATTTGGACTACTTTATGGGACTTTGGAAATTTGAGGTGCTTTTGCTTTGATCCGCTGTGGAGATTTCTTTGTTTTCTGTATCTTCTGAAGCAGTTGGGTTTCTTGCTGCTAGCACATACTAAGCAAGGCTCAAAGACTCGAAGTGTGGCCGTACTAGCTAAAGGAAGGGATGCAATAGTTAAAAGAAAGAGGGAGGATCAATGGGGGAGATAGGTCCTTCTCGAATGTACAATTAAAGGTGAGATTCACTATAGCTTCAATAAATGGTTCAACGGAAGATGGCCCACATATTTTTGAATTCTTGGATTCAAAATTAGCCCTAGGGCCAGAACCTATCATTTGCTGCGGGGACTTCAATATCAATGGGCTGACTGGTTTGGGGACGGAGGTTGGCCAGATATATACTGGACGTAAAAAAAAGACATGCCACGCGATAGTCAACTTGGCACACCATAATTCACTAACGGATCTTTGGGAGCGATTGTATCCTCTCGGTACTGGCAGAACATTCTATTCAGCACCACACAAGATCTCCGTGAGACTGGATTACTTTTTAGTATCAAACTCTTTAACAGCAAGAAGTCAGATAGAAAAACAACCACGATAATCTCTGATCATAATCCCCTAGTAATCACTCTTAAACTCGGCAGGGTTGCTAATCGGGAAAACAACTGGACTTTTGAGACGGAAATACTAAAGGACAAGGAATATATTAAACATATGAATGAGTGGATCAGAGCGTATTGGGAGATCAACAGAGGAAGCACCCCCTCTGGTATTGCATCGGATGCATTCAAAGCAGGGGCACGAGAGGAGACTTTGAGCTACACACTATATAAGTAAAAACAGGAAAAGGGAAGAGTCTAAAAACTTATTAAAACTCTAACAGAGGCAGAAAAGGAGCTGAATGTAGCAATACAGCAGAAGGTACCCCTGGAGCCAATCCTTCTTAAAATTATAGCTGGTAAAGCCAAGGCAATAGAGAGCATCTCGAGCAAAGTGGCAGCTAGTTATATTGTTAAGAAAGAAAGGGGTTACGAATTAAGTGAGAGGGTAGGGCACATTCTAGCAATATGCACAAGGCAAAAATGTCGGCAGGGGAAATAAAGGATATTGTAGATGATAAAGGGGATGTAGTAACAGATCTCGGGCAATACAGGATGTTTTTAGACTCTTTTACGCTGGATTATATAACAAAGACCAGATAAGCGATTTGGGCGATACAGGAGTACCTAAAGGATGTATCAGCCCCGGTCCTTCCTGAGTTGGAGAAGACGGCTCTTGATCTCCTTATAACTCTTGACGAGGTGGATGCGGCACTAAACAATCTTCCTTAGGCTTCCTTAGGGCAAGGCGGCAGGCCCGGACCCGCTTCCAGACGACTTTTATAAGTTTTTCCAAGGGGTTTTAAGCAAGGATATGCAGGATACAATGGTGCAGGCACAACAGGGAGATTCGATACCAAGCTCCTGGGGGGGGGGCTGATATTGTAGTAATTCTGAAAAAGGGCAAGCCACCATTTGAACCGGGATCTTACAGGCTTATTACTGTTATGAACGCTGATGCGAAGATTTTTTCCAAAACTCTGGCTATGAGATTATGCAGAGTGATCGAGGGCATGGTGAGCCCTACGCCGCACGGCTTCATACCATGAAAGGGCACTACACAACATATAAGGCAAGTCCTTACACTCTTCGATGCAGCAGGGGTCTCATAGGACCCTATGGCCGTTTTGTTACTTGATGCAGAGAAGGCATTCAATAGGGTTTCCTGGGACTATCTTTGGATGGTTATAAGGTGGAGTAGTATAGGGGAAGGGTACATTAAAGCTATTCAGGCTCTTTATAGAGATCCTACAGCCGGATTCAGAATTAACAAAGGATACACCGCCCCGCTGCAGATCAAGCGAGGGATTAGGCAAGGGTGTCCATGCTCATCGCTTCTTTTCGCTCTGTACATGGACCCACTTTTACCTAGATTGGAATATAACAAGAGGATCTCTCCTTTAATAATGCACGGGTAAGAGTTCAAGATGTTGGCTTACGCAGACGACGTTGTGATTGTTAGGTCAGCCCCTGTCCCCGCCATCGAAGAGGTTGAAGCAGAAGCCCAGGTATTTGGGCAGGTTTCAGGGTATGCACTCAATAGGGCTAAAACCCAGATAAATAAAAATGCCAGTGTGGTCTGCGAGGACAATCGGGTAGTTAGCTCGGCCATTTACTTAGGGATTAGTATCTCGGCAGACCTGGTCAGTGCAGTAGACCGGAATATCGAGCCATTGATTACCAAAGTGAAACGAGATCGCGACAGGATACAGAATGTTCAGCTGTCATTAGTGGGCCGTACAAACGTTATCAAGATGATTATCTTGCCTAAATGTCTTTATTTGTTTAGGGCGAAACTCACTTTTTCTTTTAGGCTAAATGGTTCTTGACATTAGAACAAATTTGTAACAGATTCATATGGGCGCACAGTAAAACAAGAAGGGTACTTTGTTACATTACTCTCCCTAGGGACAGAGGGGGATGGGGCGCCCCAGATTTCAGAATGTATTACTGGGCGGCGGCACTTCAGTATCTGCAGGGGTTACTAGGTGGGGCTGAGATTGATCCCAAAGTCAGATTTAGCTCTACCAATGTATACGCGACGGTGCTGTGGGCAGATGCGGGAACTGTTTTCTTAATTGCACAGATTTCACTTATTATAAAACAACGAGGTTCAAGATGCTGCAGGTGGCTTACAAAATATGGGAAGCCTTCTCGAAAAAATTTGGCCTTGGAAGATTTATTAGATATACTTGCATGTTTAAGAATGCATCCCTTCCAGGGGACTCAGTCATGGCTGATTGGGGAATCCTCAAACTAGGTGACATCATTGGTCCCAGCGGGGTACTTCAGTTCATGGAACTACAGCCCGTTTCTGGCATTGATAGGAGGAGCATTTTTAAATACTTGCAGGTACGGAGCTTTATCTACAATAAACATGGTGGGCCATCAGGGTTTAGTAATAATACAATCTTGGATGTTATTGAAAGGGGGGGAGCTTGTACTATCCGTAGGTTTTATTCAGAACTTGTTGCAACTAAGCTCGATGACTTAGAGAAGTTTGGTACAAAATGGGTTGAGAAATTAGGTATCGAGCATGATTGTTTTTATGGATTCACTAGAATTTGGTTGGACAATATTATGCTCAGCTGCGCTGCAGGCCCAGCATTATAAGACGATATTCTCCATATACTATACACCTGCAAGAATAGCTAAATGGGGGGGCACCTCTGGGAGTACTTGCCCTCGCTGCGACTCCTCAGAGGCAGACATAATCCATATATTTGCTACTTGCCCGCAGATGCATACACTTCACAGAGCAATTGAATTGTTTCTTGATTGATCTCTGGGGATACAAATTACCCTCTCACCAGTTTGAATCATACTCTGGGTCATTGCAGACTTCGAGAGGCCCCACAGGCAATTTTTATTTATGGCCATGTCGGTTCTCCGAATGTGTATTGCTAAGGCATCGTTAGATAAGGTGCCCCCGACGTTGCATCAGTGGCTCGCCAGGCTGCTTGCTGTCTTTAATCTGGAGAAGGGAATATACGGAAGAAAAGGGAAAAAGGTAGATTGCTCGGGAGTCGAATTTGGGAACCTATTCAGCGGTGGAAAGAGGGTCTTAAAAATACACAATAGGCGTGTTTGTTTTTTAGTTCTTTGTATGTTTATTTGTCGATATGTCGCCCTTCCTAGTTGGGTAATTTTTGCTTTAAGGAATTTAATTAGGTATGTTGTGATGGCTAAATGTGGGGTGGGGGAAATGTTTACAATGTATAGAAATCAGATTTTTGCTGTGCTGTAACACAAAATCTTAATAAAAATATATTTTAAAAAAAGGAACCCCTGTCATGTGCACTTTGTAAATGGGGATTAAAGTTCACAATGAATGGCATATAATACCATTATATACAGATGATGCATTAATATACCTTAAGGATAACATGACCAACCTACCAGAATTGATGGGACTGCTGGACCAATTTGGGAAAATATCGGGCCTCAAGGTTAACTGGGACAAATCTCTTCTTTTCCCACAGACGATGTTGACCTCTGAACAGCGGGACAGCTCCCAGTCACCCCATTGCCCTGGAGCTGTGACACATTTAAGTATTTAGGTGTCCAAATTTACCACTCACCCTCTGACTTAATGGATTGAAATTTGGGCAGAACTCTGACTACCGCCAAATCATCATTCTGGATAAGACTACCCTTGTCACCCATGGGCCATAATGCCATCTCCAAAATGCTATTGTTACCAAGACTGCTCTACTTCTTCGCAATACAAGTTCCCAGAAATTCTTTCTGGAACTCAGGGCATTGTTGTCAGCTGTAAAATGGGCACGGGTAGAAAATGGGTCTCACTCACGACATTATATGGGCCACTGTCTGGAGGAGATCTAGGAGTCCCAAATTACGAATACTACTTCGCAGTAGCACAAGTACAGTAGCCGATGAGGTGAATCACAGGACACAATTTATTTGAAATGGTATGCTGGGTTGATGCAGCCCACCCACATACAATCTTAGAATGGCTCCTCTTCACTGAGACTACGATCTCAAAAAAGCCAGATAAACTATTGATGTTTATGGCTAAACTCCAATGGCGCCAATATGTACATAAACTGAACTCTCCCTTCCCTTATGCAACTGCTTTACCGCTATGGGCAGCCCCGAACTATACAGCGCAGGCTCGCAGACCAGAAGTAATGGAAAAGAAAGATATGGGATTGACAACCTGGGGGGACATGTTTAATTACTTCATACTTATCACATGTTACACATTGGTGGAAGACTATGGGATATCCACGGGCTCCTTCTTATTATATGCCCAACTGATGAACCAGTTAAGAGCGCTATGGAAAAAAACACATGCTGAGCCAGAGGTATCCCACCTTCTCCAAACAGTCCTCACACATGGCACTGCCTCCTTGGCCATTACAATGCAGTACACATCTCTGCACCAGGATAGAACACCTCAGTTATCAGCACTGCAGGCTTACAAGGACGAGGAACTATCGTTAACACTGACAGACAAACAATGAACACAGTGCCTGGCTAACCTTCATAGCATCTCAATTAATACAAGGCTCCAGTACACCCAATGCAACTACTTACACCAAACTTATCTCACTCCACATAGGATAGCCAGGATGTTTCCAGGCACCTCAGACAGCTGCCCATGCTGTGGCAGCCTTTTGGCCGCGTTTGTGCACATGGTATGGCCATGCCTGAAAATAGTCCTATACTGGAAAGCAGTAATGGAATACTATCGGAGGCTACGGAAACACAGTGCAGCCACTCGGACAAAACGTCCTACTAGGGATCACTAAGCGCTCATCCAAAAGCAAAGCAATAAATACATTTTTGAATTTTGCCTGGTGGTCGCAAAACATAGATTAGCTATGAGCTGGAAAGCGAGGCCGCCCCGCCAATCTCCCAATGGGTAACTGACCTACGCAAGGTCGTAATGGCTGAGCAAGACATCAGACAGGGGTGACAGATAGACTTACAGAAGGCAAATAATTCCCTAAACTGGAGGACATACCTTACAGTCATTTAAACCACACTTACAAACGACGAACAAAAAACCATAACTGTGGTCGGCAGGCAGGATGTGGGTGCTAACATGGTGTCACTCCCTCGCTATACACCTAACAGCACCAGGAGACTCTTCCCTGGTTACATATAACCCTGCTTTAAGGATGACGCAATCTGTACTTACTCTGTTAAATGTAGATGCAATTGACCAATGTGGCTTCCCCCGTCCACGAATACAATGGCCAATAATCAGACACGAAACTGTACCCTGTGCAATCCGATAGCCAGCATGTGCCTCATGATGGGGGGTAAACTAAGTCGCTATGCAGTTACATGTTGTTATTTGTTAGCATAGTAATATAGACATCGTTAGTTTCCTTTTTGATCATATGTCATAAATTGGATAATTACTTGTAAAAGAGGTATGGGACAACTCTCATCCATATGTGTAAATGTTAATCATCAACCGCATGGGCTGTGATTTTTGTGAAGCAGATGTATCGATAACTGTAATGCATTACCCAGGTTCACATGTCGATGGAAGATGAATATTGTAAACATGTTACAGACATACATATTGAAGTTACTGTAAAAATGCAAACACCTCAATAAAGAATTATTACAAAAAATTCTGGTTTTACTGCTTAGATTTAATTTGTTTTTGTGTCATTCCGTTTATTAAAATGTTCTCTATTTTTCATATTAGTGTAAAATGCTTCTTGTATTGCGTTTTCACTTTATTACAGTGTGCTTGCTGCATAAATAATCACCACAGTTCCTCTAAGTTTTACCTAACTGCTTTTGAGGCAAGCTACTGGAGGGTTAAGCACAGGTTAATTTAGCAACTTTTGGGGTTTACACTGACAATGATTATGTTTCTTGCTTGAGCATGACTTCCCCCTTCCACCAATAAACCAATTTCTTACTCTTTGGGGCAGAGTGAGGCATTAGCCGTCTTGGCTTAACGCCTCTCTACCCGCCTCTTCGGAAACGCTAGGCTGCACCATATTAACAAGGACATAAAGCAACCTGGCGTTTCCCCCGGAGATGCCGGTAAGTTACATGACTTAGCGCCAGCGCAGGCACCCTTGCACCAGAGCGAATGGGTGTCTGCGAGAAGGGAGGTTTGTTTATGTGTAGGAAGGTGTCCCTTCCTGCACATAAACAAACCTAATATGCCATTTTGTAACTTTCATGTGTGCTGCTTCGTGCAGCACACATGGAAGTTACAAAATGGCATTTTGGAAAAAGGTGTGTTCATTTACAGGAAGGGACACCTTCCTGTACATGAACAAACCATGGCATTTTGCTTTTTCCAGGTGTGCTGCACAAGGCAGCGTTAAGTCACTTAAGGTGGCTTTAAGCCACGTTAAGTGGCTTAACGCTGCTTTGATAAAGGGGCGCTGACCCTATCGCCACCACAATGTTACAAAACGTGACGTTGTGGTGGCAATAGGGGCTTGATAATATGCCCCATTGTTTCTTTTCTTCCTTTGTGGTATGAGGGATTTGAGCATCCTTTGCACCACGAAGAGAGAGGCTGGATGTAACAAAATGCAAAAATATGTTGTGCATGACGCTTCAAGTTTGCTTTAGGTGACTAGCAAACCTTTTTTGACCAAGGACAGCACAGCAACAAAAGTAGATGATCTTTTGAAGCTCAAAATTATTCTTTAGGAAGACCAAATGCTACAAAAGGGGACTGGTGGAGGGACGGGGTATCAGTTGACACAAATGTTTTGTAATCATACTGGTATATTGTCAAACTGATTATATTATTGATGTTATAAATCATCTTACTAATATAGCACTCTTATTTGTCTTTCTAATTCAAAGGTTTCATTGTGAATGTCCATTTTTTAAATTGATTATACCTTCAATGTCGCAATCATATTGAGCTGCATGTTCTTACTAACAATATATCTGTTTGCTTTACAGTTGCTAAGCCATAGTACAATTGACGCTGGGACAGGTCGTTCTCCCAATATCTGAGGTGATCTCTAGAGGTGTCACCAGCTGCCTAGGTTTCAGCCTGCTGCTTCGTGCCCTTTATGGTTGGGCAGTTGGACACTCTTTCTATTCTGTACAGACCACTTCCTTGGTGAGCCCACCCTCAACCTGACATCAACCAAGCCTAGGCAGGTTTCAGGCAGCTGCCTCCAGTGGCCCACCAACCTCTACAGTGTGCGTTTTGGGACTTGGCTTCCCACCCCCTCTGCCTTTTCATGTCTTGGCAGCTGCCTTTGGCCATTTTTCCAGGCTCAAGAGTTCACAGTCTGGGTTCAGGTAAACCCAATATCTTCAGGAGTGACTTTAGCTCCACCTCCTTCCATGCTGTGTGCTTTAAGTCATTGCCTAACAAGCAATCTACAGGCATGGCAGGGCTCACAACTACCTTAAGAGAACCTGAACTCCCCCACACTCAAGGGACCCAGAGCCACTGGATAGCGACTCATATGCCTGTCTGTTACTACAACCTGGTGGAATGTATGGGTATCATCTGCTGTGACAACACCAGATGACTCCTTACTGTGGTCATATTGCCTTCTGTGTCCCTCAGAGCCTTCACCATCTGCCCATTGATGGTGACCGACTGCCTATACTTTGAAGTATGAGAGTTTAGTGCACTATCTCCTTGACACCCAGAGACACAAGAGTAACATCAAATGTTTCCCCATACTAGACTTCCCCAAGCACTATACTGGCCAGCCCTTGGGTCTTCCCACCAGTGAGGGGGTGTGCCCTCTTGGGGCACCTGGGACCCATTTGTTCCCACACCTGTTACACTCATAGCACTTGGAGACAAACTTTCCATTGCTCTTATCTCCAAACCCATTTTTTTGTGATCAGATTGGGCTGGGTCCCTTTCCCCCGAAAACTATTTTAGGTCCTTGAGAGAACTCCTTTTTGTTTTTATCTCCCCTCTCCTTCTTCTAATGGAAACCTTGACCGCCCTTTTGGGAGTTACCAGCAGATGGCTTCTTAGACACCCTAGTACTGACCCAGAGGTCTGCCTCCTTAGCACACTACTTGGTATCAGAGAGCTTACTTTCAACCTGGTGTTGGCGCAGTTCTGTAAAACAAGCATTGAGCATGTGCTCCCTTAGTATCAAATTTTACAGCTCCATATAATCATTGACTTCGCTGCCCCTCACCCACACACTCAGTGTCTTACAGGAATAGTCTAAGACAGTGCTTCCCAAATTGCTGGTTGCCACCCACTGGTGGGCCACAAGCTGATTTAAATGGATTGCCAAAGCCCAGGCAATACATAAAGATGCCTACAATTTCTGTATTTATTGTGTTACATGTACTGCTCTTCAAAGACAGAGGTTGAATGTCAGACTATGTCTTGTGCTGCTTAATTTTTAACACAGAGGAGCCTTGTGCTTATGAACTCTTCTCACATTGCAGGCAAACAAAAAAAAGAAAGTGAGTTATGTGACAATCCTGCTGTGGTACATGGAATGTAGAAGGACAGCTGGACAATGTCATTCTTGCTAAGACACCAAAATAATCTAAATACATTTAAATAAACAGTCCACATTCAGCAGTTATGAAAGCAAAATGAAGCACTTTTTTTTACATTCTGAAGTGTGAGGAAACAAAGATTTAAGTAGGATCAGAATAAATCAATACACTTTATTTGTTGATGCACAAATAATAAATATTCTCTGTAACCTGATTCCCACACATTATCATTTGTGTGCAATATAATTTTTCTATGCAAATTTAGTGAGCATTTTATTGGAACATGTGCTGTTTGTAAATACCTATGTATCACAAGATGCTTTATTACATAAAAAAGTGCCAACCTCATGTCCATTAAAGATAGTTGAGGCACAAAAGTTTGTTGTACTCAAAAGTGGATCGTAGTTCTGAAACGTTTGGGAAGCACTGCTCTAAGAAATACACCTAAGACTGGTTTAGGAGTTTGCGGTTCCCCCTAAATCTCTGGCAGTACTCTTCAGGGGGTCAACTAATATTTGGCAATTAAAATGGCCTTCATGAGTGCATACTGCATCTGTTCCCACACCTCTAGTGTTGAAAGGGTGTACTTCCCTACTGTGGGCATATGCTTCCACAAGCTTGCTCCCCATTCTCACTCTTGGACCTAGTGCATTCTGAGCAGTACCATATATGCAGAAAACCATTTGTCTACGTCATCTCCAACCACATAACTTACCACTAGGTCTTGTGATATGCATACCGTCACCTCTCTAGTGGTCACTCAAAGTATGCTGCTACCATTGTTGCTGGACTCCACTGCATGACCCTGATGTTCAGCTCCAGAGACTTAGCTCATGGGCCATTCATCTTTCCTCCAAGGTTCTCTTTACAGCAACCTCCTTCATTGGTACTTCCACCTTTAGTTTGGTCAGCTGCTGTTGAAGCTCTATCTCAGCCTTTCTATCATCTAGCTCCTTTAGGGACAATCCACCGAAAGACACACTGCTCTCTTCACTGACAATAGGCTTCACTCCCCTTGTTCCCCCATGGCCCCCTGATTATCCTTGAATGTACCTAACAATTGATGAGCCTCCTCATGGGACCAGAGAGCCTTCTTGAGCTCCTTCTCAGAGCTCCTTTTGTTTGGAAGACCCTTGTCCTTACAGATTCTTCTGAGCTAAGCTCTATTGTAATTCGCCAGATTGCTAGCTCAAACGCCATCCTTCAGTCAGGTAGAATGGGAGTGAGTTTGAAAAAAATAAAAGTAGCCAATTAATCAACGAAGAAAAAAATCAAATCTACTGTCAAATTATTTATGTGGGATTTTAGTGTAAATCAAAATCATTGTATGGTACTGCTCAACGACAAGCCCCGTATCCCTCCACTGAACATGAATGAGAACAATTAGGTTGTTGATTGGGGTGAAAGTGTGGTAAATAAATAAATTATTACCGGATCTATTTTTGACTATAATCAATAAACAGGTAGCTCAATAAATAAGAGTCAAGATTCGAGGTAGTTGGAGTTGACAGGCTTTAATCAAGCATAAAGGACAGGAACAGGACAGCCTGTACAGGAATAGGATGGCAGGGCCCGACAGCTGTCGGGCAGGATCTGGGAATTGGCTAGCAAACTTTAATATCGGTGCACAATATATATAGTTAAACAAAATACATTACATTCAATACAGTAGGCATAGCAGTAGGCGGGGTTTGTAGCAGTCGCGAAAGATAAGGGCAAAACTGATGCAACAAGAAGGCGTGTACATAGACATGTGATGCAAACGTAACAGAATATGTCATAAAAGGGGCGGAAACATGAAGGGGGCTACCTGAGCAGCTGGGACCTCTAACCTAATGGTGCGCGCAAACTGACAATGACGTGTTACCAGGGAGAACTGGGGGCTATGACTTCTGCGCTAGAAGAGGAGACTAAAGTCTGGAGTGTCAGAGCGACATGTACCCAGGCATATCTAGTATCTGTTGTTTAGAGTACATGTTGATAGAATCCAAAAGTTATCAGGGCAAAGGCTAATAGACATTAAGACTGGTGCATGCATAATTCTATATGTAGTACGTGTGTGAGGAATATTCTATGAATATTAATACAGTATTTCTCTTACATGGAGACATAAAGGCTAGGCCATGACGGAAACTATTGATGCGATTCAGTAGCTTAGGAATGCAGAGAAGGAGGGCTGGACTGATAACTGGAAACATAACATACTCTTGGCAGACTGGGAGGCAGAGCCGGGCCGGGCACTGCGTGGCAAGAAGTAAGCTAAGGGTCAGGGATACAGGTGGGGGCTGTATCGCTCCTCGGAGAGGGTTCAGGAGACAGGAGCTGAATCTGAGTCTGGGCCCTTTTGGGGCCTAGAAACGGGGACAATTCAATGAATTAACGTGCACACTGTAAAATGTGGCAACGTAGGTTTACATGGGCCTAATATTCATTGTATTCACGAGGACTGGAAACTGGCATACTAGAGATGGACACAACGGTAATTGCGTCTTTAATCGATCAGAAGGGAATACATGCATATCGATCATGCACATATGACATAATATGGGGAACACGTAGGCACATACAACATGGCAAAATTTACTTTTCCACATTCCCTCCTTGTGCCCTACGTTTCCATCAGGAAACATCTATATTCATGATACCATCTATCATTTCATATAGCATCATTTGCTCGTCTCGAATTGTCTTGGAACGGGACATAGGACTAGGAATACAAGAGGTAGCACACATGCCGCAAATCGCAGGGCCACATTGTATACAGAGGCAGCAACTGAATATGATCATTACTGCAATACCTAGGAATGACAATACTTTCCATACCCAGGCAGATATGATACTCCAGAGCCAACCGGACCATGTCCAGGTGCCTGGATTCTGGTGTAACTGATGGGCAATTTTATGAAGTCTGGTTATAGCTGAATAAACAGACGGCGCGTTATTAGGAATGAAAATGCAACAACTAGATCCGATGACTCTACATGCTCCTCCTCTATCGGCCAGTATGACGTCAAGAACGAGACGATTTTGGAGCACGACAAATCTCATAGCAGATTGCTCTTCGGTTAAGTTACCTAGAGCAGAAGTAGTCTCATTCACTACTGCTTCAAGGGTTCTGGTTAGTCTACGTATTAACTTACTATTCTGGACAGGTCCTATAAAGAAGAAGAAACCTTTATTGAAGTCTTGATACTGTTCTAGAGTAGTTTCAGTTAGATCGACAATTTGGGACTCAATCTCCCTTCTAGGTCTGACGTGTACTAGATGTGTGTTTCTGTGATAATCAGATGGGGCTAGGAAAACTGGTGGCAGTAGGAAGGCAATGTAACATGTTCCATCCCAATCGAGGGGCAGACGAACATATGCGGTCTGACCACAAACAAAATAAGAATGACGTGAAGCTTTGAAAATAGATTTCCCACTGTCACTATACTCGACAATAGTAGTACAATCACTATGTCCTACATGTGCGGAACCATTCTTTCTGACACATAATTCGCCTTTGACTGGTAGTACTGAAATAGCAGGTAAGTCTGGAGTAGTATCAGACTGAACATTCAGGACCATAAAATTCGAAGAATAATTACCTAGATCATATACTTCATTTTCTAGATCTAACCCTGTTCTATGGGGAAGACCTTGCTTGTCTGGAAAACATGTTCTATTCAGAAGGAACATATCATTTGAGGATGACGTTAACGTGGACCATGCTCCACACGAACCATTATGTGAAAACGGATAAGGAAAGAGTGGCAGAACTCCCTTCGGTGTCTGGAAAGGGGGGAGTCGACCACACACCCAACAATTAGTAGCATTGCTGGTCTGGTGTGAATAGTGTAACATTCTTATAAATGTATTATTACGCATAGCAAGACGATAGGATAACTCGTGAGGAGGCAGATCACTAAATGTGTGCTCTACTGTAGCATTAGAAAACTTGTTTACATGTGAACTTGGAAAACATAAATGTAATGCATAACTTGTGCAGGTAACCATCAAACTTAGAAACAATATAAAACTTAGAAAAACGATACATCTTATGGAGTTTTGACTAACTCTCTCACTATGGGGGTCTATCTCATACATGTCAGAAACCTGTCTAACCGTTTCACCCGAGAGGGACTTAGACAATTAAACTGGCTGACTTATTTTACTAGACCGGAGCTTTAACTTATACTCCTGTTGCGGAGTTTTTTCTAACAGAGGAACTTTCAGTTCAGTATTCAGATCAAAGTCTCGTTTCAGGCAGTCTTTAGAAATGGAACAGTTCTTTGAAAATGTTTTTTCTCGGACTCCATGGAACTTCTTTATATGGGACAGATGGACCCACCCCTTGCGGCCTTCCAACTTCACGGCCGTGCGGGTGGTCAGGAGGACAAGTCGCGGCTCTTTCCAACGAGGCTCCAGCGGACTTGAACGATCAAAGTTCCTTACAAGGACGAGGTCGCCTGGAATGACCTCATGCGGTTTCACTTCAGTATTGTCTGGAAATGCAGCGGCAACCTGGGAACGACAAGAGTGTAGGGCAGACATCAAGGAAGCTAGGTAATCTGTCAACATATTACTGGAAACATCTGTAATACTGCGGGGTCTAGGTGTACCCCACATGTTTGGGGGGCGGCCGAATACGACCTCATAAGGGGACAGACCTGATCTGGAATGTGCAACCATCCTCATGAAGAATAAAGCAACTGGCAGGGCAACTAGCCAGTCTACACCTTTCTCTTTACATGTCTTAGCAATACGGATTTTCAGGGTCTGGTTATGTCTCTCTACGAGACCGGCTGCTTCAGGATGGCGCACACAATGGAACTTCCACTGGTACCCTAACAAGAGGGAAACATGTTTCATTAACTCGGATGAGAATGGCTGGCCGTTATCAGAATACACGACCCTAGGGAGTCCATAACGGGGAAAGAATTCACGAACCAACTGCCTAGCAGTGGTCGCTGCTGTATAATCTGGAACTGGATATGCTTCTTTCCACCTGGACAAAGCGCATACAACTACGAGGACATACTTGAAACCTCGACATCGCTCCATCTGAATATAATCCATCTGGAGGACTTCAAAAGGGTGGTCAGGGGGTTGGAATCCACCTTGTTCCACCGGGACACTTTTACCTGGATTGAACTGGCAACATATCATACAAGTACTGACTTTCTGCTTGGCTGCAGCTCGTAAGTGCTTGTTGAACCAAAGGTTCTGTATACTATCTAACATGGCTTTTTCTCCTAGATGTGCTGGACTATGTGCGGTGTTGATAATGACTTGAACCATAGAGTCGGGGAGAAACCATGTGGCTTTTCCCTTCGTCAACCATCCTTGATCTGTCTGGACCCCTCCTTGTTCGGACCATTTCTTGATTTCTTCAGGAGTAGCATGTAACTGTATGTCTATGACATCTTGTGTAGGGTCCTTAACTGTCATACATGTAGTCTGTTCTGGAATGAGTGTCTGTGTCGGAATGTCTGGGGTCTGAGCTGTAAGCTTGGCTGTTCGGTCTGCTAGATCGTTACCTTGGGAAATGATGTCAGTAACTTTCGTATGTGCCTTGCACTTCATGATAGCGATAGCTGTCTGTAAATGTATTGCATCTAACAGAGCTTGAATGAGGAGACCATGCTGAATCTTGGTTCCATGAGAAGTCATGAAACCTCTCTCCTGCCAGAGTACTCCGAAGTCGTGTACAACTCCGAATGCGTAACGTGAATCTGTGTATATGTTTACTTTCAGGTTCTTGGCACGTATGCAGGCTTGGGTCAGAGCGACTAGCTCTGCTGCTTGAGCAGACAGGGTGTCAATACGATGTGTTTCTATAACTTCAGTTTCAGTAGTCACTGCATACGCGGCTACTAGTTCTCCTGTACTTGTTCTCATACATGAACCATCCACATAAAGTGTCAGGTCGGGATTAGGTAATGCAATGTCTGTCAGGTCTTGTCTTGGCTTTGTCATAGTGTTGACAACTTCCACACAGTCATGTGTGTCAGGATTTGAAGTAACTGACGGTAACAGTGTAGCAGGATTTAGAATGTTGCAGCGTCTGATTTCTATGTGTGGCTGGAACAGTGTCAGTTCATAACCTGTTAAACGTGCAATTGTCAAGTGTTGAGTCTGTGTTCGGTTTAAAAGAACTTCCACGGAGTGTGGAACTTGTACTGTCAGGGAGTGTCCTAACACTATGGAATCACTTTGTCTGATTGCTAGAGCTGTGGCTGCAACTGACTTGAGGCACGCAGGCAGAGCCTGGGCTACTGGATCTAATGTGCTCGAAAAATATGCACAGGGTTTGTACTGACCTGCTTGATCTTGTGTGAGAACAGATAATGCAGTACCATCACGTTCTGTGACAAAAAGTGTAAAAGGCTTACTGTAGTTCGGTGTGGCTAGAACGGGTGCTTGGCATAAGGCTTTCTTTAATTCATTAAAAACAAGTGTATGTTCAGATGTCCAAGGGAGGACAGTCGATACGGCTGCCTCCTGTGTCGTTAACTGTATCAGTGGTTTGGCTAGAAATGCATACTGAGGAATCCATTGTCTGCAATAAGAAGTGAGGCCAATAAAAGCTCGTACCTCCTTCTGTGTCTTGGGCTGTGGAAGACTCGCTATCAACTGGATACGGTCTGGTGTCAACTGCCTACCCCACTTGGACAGTAAGTGGCCTAAGTAGATCACTTGCTGGACACAGAACTGAAGCTTCGAAGGGGACACCTTGTGCCCCATCTCGGCTAGGAAATACAGAACTGTAAGTGACGCACGCTCGCAGTCACGCTCAGAACGGGCTGTGATCAGTAGATCATCGACATACTGGAGCAGGGCAGTGTCAGTTGGCATGTGAATATTGTCTAGTTGTCTTTTAAGTGCCTGACTGTAAATACTAGGACTTTCTGTGAAACCTTGAGGAGCTCGTGTGAATTTATAGCTCCTTCCATTTAAACAAAAACCAAAAAGGTACTGGCTGTCTGGATGAATGGGAACACTGAAAAATGCATTCTTGAGGTCTATAACAGTGAAAAATGTAGCTTCAGAATCAATAGCTGTCAAAAGGGATGAAATATCTGGGACTACTGGATACTGGGGTATGATACATTTATTAAGCTCTCGAAGGTCAATCACTAATCGATATACTGGAGGTGCATTTGGATCAGTACGTTTCAGAACCGGAATGATAGGAGAATTACATACATTGGAGTCAGTTTCTACAACCACTCCTTGAACAATAAGCTCGTCAATAATTCTGGATAAGGCTGCTACAGCCTCAGGTGGCAATCTGTACTGTCTGATTCGTGGCAAGACTATACCTTGTTTGAGAGTCACACAATGGGGTGTGATGTGCATACATCCTACATCAGTTGGACCTTGCGCCCATAAATGCTGTGGAACATTTAGTAACCTTGGATCAAAATTACGTAATACATAGTGACCTTTAAAGTCTCTCAAAAACAATCGGACTCCTTCTGGGGAGCAGCAAATAACTACACCTAATTCTTTCAATGTTTTAATGCCTAACACATTTTCTGGACATGACTTCGTAAGTAACAAGTCAGTAGTTCGGGACAATGGACCAACTTCTAGAGAAACTGGCTTTGAAATCTCATTAACAATAGGCTTTCCTGAAAATCCAAGGGAAACATTTTTAGAGCCTGAGAGCGGAGCCCCTGGAACCTCGTCATGACTGATAGTAGTCCTACTTGCCCCTGTATCAATCAAAAACTTTCTGTCTTTCCCTAATACTTGACTGTGTACATAGGGACCCTCTTGATCTACAGGTATCTCGATGAGAGGCAAGCCTACCTCCCTCTCTAGGCTGTTTCATGAATACTGTTGATACTCTGGATACTCTGACTGAGCATACTGGTACATCTGTTGTGTGACATGCTGTGTTGCAGCGATAGGCTGCGGTGCTGGAACTGTCTGTTGTGCATTCTGTGGTGCCTGAGAAGTCTGTGAAACTTGTTCTTGTCTAGGCGGACGTGGTCTTTCTTTAGTCTTACCAGTAGCTATGTTGTGTTTCAGAACTGCACACTCGTTTATAAAATGACCTGGCTGTTTACAATAATTGCATGTCCCTTTAACGGGAGCTGCAGGATGACTGGCTTGATTCGGACCCCTCTTCTGACTGTCTTGTGGAACAGATTGTGCAACTAATACTTTCATTTTCGTGTCTTTCATACGTCTCCTTTCGTGTTCTTGCTCTTCCCTGATTCTATTCTGGTGATACTGGAGCATCTGGAGCATTTGTGACGGGGTATTAGCTTGCCAGGTACTTTCGACTTTCAAAACTCGATTTTTAACTTGTGGACTTGAATTCTCGACTAGTTTAGAAACAAAAAGATGAGGGTACGATTCGCTACTTGTCTTCAAACCACTGTTAATTATAAAACATTTTTCAAATCTAGAATAAAAATCACTAGTGTCTTCATCCTGTTTCTGTTTACATGCTGAGATTGCATCCCAATCTTCCTTTTTCGTGGCTAGTAACCTTGGCAAAACTTGTATCAATAACTCGGGCAATTCTTTACATTTGTCCCCAAGACCAGTACCTGGTATTCGTATTTTATCTTCAGCTTCTAGAGCTGTCCAATCTATCTTTTTCTCTCCCACCTCCCATTCTTTTTCCTTGAGTTTTTCATATACCCCTGCGGGCAACAGGACCTTTAACATTTTAATGATATCTGGATACGTGTATTCTCCCATACGGAGCATGTCTTTTAATTCTCGATGGAACCCTGCTGGATCTTTGTCGTGACAGGGAATTAATTTCTTCATCTCTAAGAGTTCCATCTTTGTGACAGGGGTGTAAACAAATACTCGTTGCATTTCACCACCCGGTGTCCTAACTGGGTGTACTTCTCGTAACGGATGCTGTCTATCTATGTAAAAGGGTTTACTTTCTGGAGGTGAGACGTGAACAAAATGCGGATTCAAAAACGTTCTATATTTGTGGCGCTGTTCTAGAATGACACTAATTAAATCGGTACCTAAACCTTTCCATCTATACTGGAGTAACTCGTTCAGAACATCATGTAACGGACCTGGATCCGAATGCTGTCCCTCATACAGTGTAATGAGATGCTGGATCATATACATACCCACCAGTCGCTGCTCGGCTGGGGGCAGTTTCAGAAACATTTGTGCCACTATTTCATCTGGAAAAGTGGTAGAATCAGTAGTCCATCGGACTGCTGATCGGGCTAGTTCTTGTTCATGCATGGTACTAAGTTCACTATAACCGATTCGTGATTTCAGAATGTGATCGGTAGCTTGAAATACTTGCTCGAGAGAACCTTGTTCTGGTGCTGGAGGAGGAAGAACTTTCTTGTGTTCTGGACGTGAATGTCGGTCGGGAAGTCTAGATTTACCTACATACGCTATTCTGGCGGTATTCTCGTCTTCTACCTCTTCGGTAGGAGAGTCGTCTTCTTTCTCGCTTACTTGTGCTGCTTTACGTTTCTCATGTAACCTTATTATTTCCTTACGAATTTTCTTGTACATACTCTCTATACAACTGAGTGTCTTGTGTCTACCCTCGGCTATATGATCACTCCACTTTGTCAGAACTCTCATTTCGACCGGATCTTTAGTCGGATAATCTTGTTCCCTTATTAAACAATTGATTAGAAACTTTAAAAGCATGAGCTGGGTCTCAGCTTTCCTTTGAGACATGATTTCACCAATACTTTCTGGATCATCCCCTGTACGGATGAAACGATACATTCTGTCTAGATCTTCTTTCATATTCGGTAGGGTGTCCAAATACTCGGTCACCCGTCTTACACGCAATGAATATATAACCATATTATCATCGCCTGGGACTGGATCATAACGGCATTCAGTAAGAGCTCGTTTAATATCTGCAACGGACTGCTGTTTGGGCGTACGCTGTAACGCACGTTCATGTAACTCGACTAACGTTACACGTTTGTGTGGCGGCGGGGTACCAGGAGGACCTCCCCCCGCGGCTCCTAAACTAGAATCGTCGACGGATACTCTTCGTGCTGGCAGAGTGACCGATGTAGCGGGAACTTGTACTATGGGCTGGACCGGGGGTACCGTAACAGGTACTGTAACAGGTGCCCCGGTGGCTGGAGGAACAGGAATTACATTATTTACAGAAGCTGGCGGAGCAGGATTCGCATATTCTGGGACTGTGTCGTCCAAATAGGACGAGAGAAAAATATCAGCTGCGGTCGGTTTGTGACATAGCTTAATCGGAACTAATGGCGGCGGAAAATTACATGGTGCTTCTGGGGTTGCTTTTGGCAAGCCCTCGGCAAGAAGAGGATACATACCCTTAATAAGGGCATTTCTCTGTCTGTCTGACTGTTCGGCTTTAACTCGTTCACCTATTTCGATTAATTCCCTTTCTTGGGCTCTTTCTAAGGATTCCCTACTTAATTCTGTCTTTCTGATTTCTTTTTCTGTTCTTCTATGAGATTCTTTGCACCATAACTCGATGGCATCTTTCTGGGACTGTCTGGCTTTCTTTTTCCATAATGCTTCTTCTACTCGCATGATGCACTCGGCATCCCACGTACCTGATACGGGCCATCTATACTTTTCTTCTAATTCCTTGGTGTACTCCACCCATAAATCTAGATATAATATGGCACTTATGCCATGCTTTTGATACATAAAATGACCTGGACTGTCCCTAGGCGGGACAGGAACTGCTTCCTCGAGCAAACTTTTTTTAGTTTTTAACTGACGTAATTTCGTGAACAGAGGCATAACTTAGAACTGGAGTCTGGACACAATACAATACACGATAAACACAATAATAACTTGAAGAAAACAAATCACTCATACCACGATATTGAAAACACATGAAATAACATTTAACATAACAGTTTGGACAGAATATTACCTGAAATACTGAAAACAGAACACATGAATTTCTCGAAAACAGAACTTACTAGAACAGAAACTTTACTAGAATGACTGGATGCACTGCTAAAACAGCACGAAACTTCCTGGTCCCATAAAGAGACACGTCAGGACCCGCATCCACCTAGGTGGACACTTCGTGTTGGATCTGTGTACCCAAACCCACGGACCAGAGACAAATTACTTTGACCCTGTCTAGATACTACCCCAGCAACGGTACTCACCGGGCAGCAAGAACGGAAGGCCTCGGACTGGACTGGACTGCTACGACGACGGACGGACGAACTTCGGACTTCAGTTACAGGTGGGCCTCCGGATACCTCGGACCTTGGACTCTCGGCTTGGGCTCTGGTCGGGACTCGCCGCGTTCCTCCACCGCCTCGTCTGGACGCTGGACCGCAACCTCCGTCTCCTCCGTGGGCCTGAGGGATACTTGAAGCAGAAATATCTGCACATGCATGGTATGGTTCCGTCACGGCTGCAGAGGATCAGGGGGCCTGCGTGGCTTCTCCGGCGCGTGGGGAAAGGGCAAGTCCCTATTCGGGCGCCATTATGTGGTAAATAAATAAATTATTACCGGATCTATTTTTGACTATAATCAATAGGACAGGCAATACATAAAGATGCCTACAATTTCTGTATTTATTGTGTTACATGTACTGCTCTTCAAAGACAGAGGTTGAATGTCAGACTATGTCTTGTGCTGCTTAATTTTTAACACAGAGGAGCCTTGTGCTTATGAACTCTTCTCACATTGCAGGCAAACAAAAAAAAGAAAGTGAGTTATGTGACAATCCTGCTGTGGTACATGGAATGTAGAAGGACAGCTGGACAATGTCATTCTTACTAAGACACCAAAATAATCTAAATACATTTAAATAAACAGTCCACATTCAGCAGTTATGAAAGCAAAATGAAGCACTTTTTTTTACATTCTGAAGTGTGAGGAAACAAAGATTTAAGTAGGATCAGAATAAATCAATACACTTTATTTGTTGATGCACAAATAATAAATATTCTCTGTAACCTGATTCCCACACATTATCATTTGTGTGCAATATAATTTTTCTATGCAAATTTAGTGAGCATTTTATTGGAACATGTGCTGTTTGTAAATACCTATGTATCACAAGATGCTTTATTACATAAAAAAGTGCCAACCTCATGTCCATTAAAGATAGTTGAGGCACAAAAGTTTGTTGTACTCAAAAGTGGATCGTAGTTCTGAAACGTTTGGGAAGCACTGCTCTAAGAAATACACCTAAGACTGGTTTAGGAGTTTGCGGTTCCCCCTAAATCTCTGGCAGTACTCTTCAGGGGGTCAACTAATATTTGGCAATTAAAATGGCCTTCATGAGTGCATACTGCATCTGTTCCCACACCTCTAGTGTTGAAAGGGTGTACTTCCCTACTGTGGGCATATGCTTCCACAAGCTTGCTCCCCATTCTCACTCTTGGACCTAGTGCATTCTGAGCAGTACCATATATGCAGAAAACCATTTGTCTACGTCATCTCCAACCACATAACTTACCACTAGGTCTTGTGATATGCATACCGTCACCTCTCTAGTGGTCACTCAAAGTATGCTGCTACCATTGTTGCTGGACTCCACTGCATGACCCTGATGTTCAGCTCCAGAGACTTAGCTCATGGGCCATTCATCTTTCCTCCAAGGTTCTCTTTACAGCAACCTCCTTCATTGGTACTTCCACCTTTAGTTTGGTCAGCTGCTGTTGAAGCTCTATCTCAGCCTTTCTATCATCTAGCTCCTTTAGGGACAATCCACCGAAAGACACACTGCTCTCTTCACTGACAATAGGCTTCACTCCCCTTGTTCCCCCATGGCCCCCTGATTATCCTTGAATGTACCTAACAATTGATGAGCCTCCTCATGGGACCAGAGAGCCTTCTTGAGCTCCTTCTCAGAGCTCCTTTTGTTTGGAAGACCCTTGTCCTTACAGATTCTTCTGAGCTAAGCTCTATTGTAATTCGCCAGATTGCTAGCTCAAACGCCATCCTTCAGTCAGGTAGAATGGGAGTGAGTTTGAAAAAAATAAAATTAGCCAATTAATCAACGAAGAAAAAAATCAAATCTACTGTCAAATTATTTATGTGGGATTTTAGTGTAACTCAAAATCATTGTATGGTACTGCTCAACGACAAGCCCCGTATCCCTCCACTGAACATGAATGAGAACAATTAGGTTGTTGATTGGGGTGAAAGCCTGCTCAAGCAACAGCCACAAGCCTTTTCAGGGAGAACCACATAAAGTCATGAAATTAACCCTCTCGCAGCTTGGCACAAAAGTAGTCAGGCTTAACTCAGTGGCAATTTGTAAAGTATTTATGCAGCACTCAACCAGTAATAAAGTGAAATCACAACACAAAAAAATCTGCACCCATTTAGAAAAATACAGTACATTTTAATAAATTATTTGACAACAAAAATAGAATTAGTAAAACCAGAGTTAAGAATTTTTAAAGAGAAAAATAGCAATTATAAGTACAAAGCACCACCGCGGATATCAAGGGCAGATGTAGGTCGCCCTATTCCGGTCGGTAACGGCCGAAATTACCGACCGGTATTAGGCTTTTCAGATGTAGGGGCCATAATGTTAGGATTCGGTAATTTCCCGAATCGGTAATTTAAGGAATCGGTAAATTACCGAATTCTTAAATATCGATTTGGTAAATTACTGAATCCTTAATGTAGGGAGAACTCAAATGAGTGCTTTTCCCATTTTAGGATTAATTATTTACCACCAACTACAAGTTGTTGGTAAATATCGAAAACCCCTAAAGAAGCATTTGTTTGCAAATTATTACAGTGCCATGTGGCAGACATACATGCCCTTAGGGCATGTATATGTGCCACATGTGCACCCATACACTATTCAGGGGTGCAACAGGGTGTCAAAGTGACACCCTGCCACCCTTCAATGTGTTCCACCTTTTACCGAATCGGTATTTACCGATTCGGTAATTCACTTTCATTCCTACGGGCCTCCAGGCCCATAGGAATGAATGGGAATTACCGAATCAGTAAATACTGATTCGGTATTTACCGAATCTTACCGATTCAGTAAATACTTACTGAATAAATACCTACATCCCATTTACTGATTCTAAAATACCGAATCGGTAAAATTCAGTATTTTAGAATCGGTAAATCTGGATTACCTACATCTGGCTCCTAGTCTGGCTAAACTGAGGTAAAGTCAAAGGTTAAGCCAAACACAATCGGATACACAACGTGGATTTAGCCCGGTCTCCGTTTACCTTTGGAATAAGAAGAAATTTCAAAGAAAAATTCCTGAGAAGGTAAAGTTCAGCGGAGCAAGGCAGCTAAGCTGAGCTATCTAATAAGGAGGTGTCATCATCGGGGCTACTGGATGAAGTTGCGATAAAGATTCCTTCGTTCAGACTTAGGTGGTCAATTAGAATGTCGTGGGATCGCCATGGCTCGCATGGCGTCGGCTATCCGCCCGACATTCTCTCCTGCCCACATGCCATTTTACTATGGCAGAGGGAAACCCGGCGGACGGAACGACCGTCTGCTGGTTTTCCGCCCGGTCGATGAGTCGACAGGGCAGAAAAGGTTTTAATATGGGGGCGGTGTCTGTTAGACACCGCCATCCATATCATGATACATGCAGGGATTTAAAGGCATGCTGTCCTTGCCATTGGGGGCCTGTAGCAGGCTCCAGGACTTATGGGGGGTGCTCACGGGTACCCCCCTGCATTTGGCAGTCACACGCGATGCCTGCAATGTTGTGCGTGCAAATGCACAACATGCTTTTTTGGCATTGCGGCGGGTGATGCTGAAAGCACTGCCCGCCGCAAAGTTGAAAATGACGGATGCACCTGCCAGTGTGTCGGGCGCATCCTAATCACACCTACGGGACTGCCGCACTTATGGCGAGCGGTCCCTTTTTACATTGGGATGGCGGGCGGACAAAGTCCATCCGCCAACCTAATGATGCCCTTAGTCTCTATTTTGAAAGTTTAAAATTTCCAGCGGGACAAAGCTTCAGGCTGTAGCTGACAAGGGCTCTATGAGGCTGAATACCCCTTCTGGGAGGAGCAGTCGAACAGGCTTTACTGCTGCAGTGAAGAACATTCTGGGAGCTGCCATAAAGTCATGCTTACCGGAGATGCACCTTGGGCAGATCGGCAAAGCAGGTAGGTCCTGGTATCTTCTCATTTCTTAGAGCATTTTTCTGAGCCCCAAATTATAGGTTTGGGCTATCTTGGCACATTTAGTACCACTTCCAAGGTTCCAGGACTAGAGAGATACCACATGACAGATCATGACTCACTCAGGCAGGGTCAAGATGGTTGGAACCATTTCTGTCCCCCAGGCTCTGATCAGGCGGGTCGCAAACAGGCCCTGGAGTCACTCTGGAAGTCCTGATTTCGAGAAGAAGAGCAGGGCTCAGGCAACAGGACAGACCTCCAAGGCTCAGAGCAGGCTTCAGGCAGCAGAGCAGTCCTTCTGTGTGCATAAAGCAGTCCTTCCAAAGTAAACAGCAGGCAACAGTGGCAGGCAGTCATTTGGTAGTCCTTTCACAGGTCCAGGAGTGAACTGAAGAGTGGGTGTGAGGTTTCCATTTTTACACTTTGTGCCT
This sequence comes from Lissotriton helveticus, assembly GCF_964261635.1. Taxonomy (NCBI): domain Eukaryota; kingdom Metazoa; phylum Chordata; class Amphibia; order Caudata; family Salamandridae; genus Lissotriton; species Lissotriton helveticus. The sequence goes on from NC_136067.1 coordinate 658,144,861, forward strand.
CCTTTGAAGAGAGAGAGAGAGAAACATATGGAGGTTTCTTCTCTCAGGGGTGTCTGGAATTTCCTGCCAACCTGATCTGTCAGCAGCCTGTCTGCAAGCGCAAAATGCTAGTGTGAAGTTCTTTGTGTGTGAGCAGAACCAAGCATATTGTTCTGTAGGTGGGGCTGTGCACAGCTTCACCCTATCCTGCCTGAAATGGTCAATTTACCCACACCTAGTACCTCTATTGTGTGGCTGTCTGGCGAGGAATATACAAAGGTTAACTGCCACTCCCCAGGATGGAAGATATAATGCAAAAACAGATTATATCCTAAAAATACATGGGACTACTGTAGTCCGACTGGAGTACTACATCCCCCATGAGCATACAATACCGTAAAGGAGTTCCGACATTCGGAATCACTTCTGTTCGCATTTGTGCTGCATAGAGGTCACACACTGAACATACAAATACCTCACCACGCCCAAAGCTCCTTGTACCACCAGCACAGAGCTGGTAAGGTGTACGTAGTACCAAGTGGCATTCCTATTTGATGAAGTAAGTGGGAACACTGCACGTTATGTGGATTCCTGGAGTAAATACATTTAAACGCTTCTTAGGAACTCCAGGGTTTAAAAAAAAGAATATATATAATAAAAAGGTATAACCCTATTGTAGTCGGGGAGGCTCTACAAGTGATATAAATTATGGAGGTACCCGGATGCTGCAGGCAACAATAGGGACACATGGATCGGGCTCATTTCCAATTATATACACAGACCTGTACCAGTGACCGGCTCTCTTCTTGAATTCACATAGCTCTTTTTGGTTAAAGAGAGGAAAGAGCTACTTAATAAGGCGAGAAGGTCTAATACAGTTCTTCCCCTGAAATTTCTCATGTACATTAGGGAGTAAAACTTCATTCATACTTCATCTATCACCCTATAAAAACGAGTAAGATTGTGTCTGACATCAACTAGCTAATCGAGAGCAGTAAAGTGATACATCAGAACTAATGCCCACATTGATAAAATGGATACTCACAACCGCAGCAGCCAGAAGGAGAAAAGTCCCTAGTTATGTTTTTTGCATATCCCTCAGGAATGTGTACAAAACTAATGAAGAGAGGATCAATCCTTAGATTTATGCTCATGTATATACATCATTGATAATCCTAATAATTCGGAATCCTAGATATCTGTAACCCTCCTCAAGAATTTAGAGTGCACAAGGAGTATATCTAGAATAATTTGTAAAAGACGTCGATGTTATTTTATTAAAAAAAACGTTCTTTAATTTTTGTCATGGTGTCATACATTTATTTCTTGCCACATTATATTTGTTATGAAGCATTTTTTCCATACACATATGTCGGTCTAACATATATGGAACATCACGTTTTAATATACGTTATGTAAAAAAACCAATTGGGTCTTACAGTGCGGGTGTACATGTCTGTTGTTGTGCCCTACCTCAAGTGTTGACCGTTGGGGGATTGCATTGTTATTTGTGTATGTGTCACCATTGCTAGGACCTGGCTGGCTCCCTGTGTTCTGCGCTCTTCTAAGTAGTCACAGTACGTCATACTTCTTATCCATCTATCTACTGTAGGTTTCCTCTCACTGCCACAGAGCACATCTCTTTCTCTTTTTGCAAGAAGCAGTGACATTGCTACAAATATGCACATGGGTTTGGGAATGCCAGCAACATGACCAAGCAATGCCAGTAAGGGGGATGGCGCCAATTGCAGTGTAGTCATCTGCTGCAGCACCATGAATATTCTATTCCAATAATTGGCTATCCTGTCAAGCGTCCAAGTCATATGTGCAAAGTTTGCTGCATGCATGTGGCATTTAAGGTAGTGTAAGAAACAAAGGGGGGTGGGAGCACACTGCCTCACCTCCCAGCACAGTTCGCCCCTTAATATCTTGGTAAATGCAGTTCACAGTAAATGCTTACTTGAATTTTAGCTGAAGTGTTTCAGCAAAGTTGGTGCAGGTTAGTGTTGTAGATCTCTAGACATGTGTTTCTGGATATAATCCTTCATTAGTAGAAATAAAAAAACGAAATTCATCTGGGGTTGCTGAGAAAGCTGCCACAATCCTCTCAGGTCTCAGTATCTCTCACTGGCACGCAGCTGCATCTCCAAAAGCTCGTCACCTCAACGGCTCAAGGGAGCCTTTTGAAACAGAAGGGGGATGGGAGCACACTGCCTCACCTCCTAGCCAAGTTCATCCCTTAGTACCATGGTAAATGTAGTTCACAGTAAATGCATACTTGAATTTTAGCTGAAGTGTTTCACCAAAGTTGGTGCAGGTTAGTGCTGTAGATCTCTACACACGTGTTTCTGGATATAATTCTTCATCAGTAGAGAGAAAAAATGAAATTCATCTGGGCTTCCAGAGAAAACTGCCACAATCCTCTCAGGTCTCAGTACCTCTCACTGGAGCACAGGTGCATCTCCAAAAGCTCGTCAGCTCTATGGCTCAAGGGAGCCTTTTCATTCAGATGGGGAAGGGAGCACACTGCCTCACCTCCCAGCAACAGTTCGCCCCTTAGTATCTTGGTAATTGCATTTACCAGGATGCAAGGGGTAAACTGTGCTGGGATGTGAGGCAGTGTGCTCCTAGCCCCCATTCTCTTTAAAATGCTCCCTTGAGCCAGCAAGCTGACGAGCTTTGGCAATGCACCTGTTTGCCTGTGAGTGGTACTGTGACCTGAGAGCAACTGGCTGCATTTCCAGCAACCCCTGAGGATTTTTCTTTGCTCTCTAATACTGCTGCTATCTACTGATGAAGGCCTCAATCCAGAAACATGTGTGTAGAGATATACAGCAATGTCTGCACCAACTTTGGTGAAAAACTCCAGCTAATTTTGAAGTACGCATGAACAGTATTTACCAGGATGCAAAGGGGCAAACTGTGCTGGGATGTGAGGCAGTCTGCTCCTAACCCCAATTTAGGGGTCGATTAGGATCGCGGACGGACTTGAGTCCGTCCGTGACCCCAGAGTAGGAGGGAACGTCCGCATGGGCTGCGGCGTTCCCTCCGTGCAGATTAGGCTGTGACCGCCAGGGTGGCGGTCACATCCTCAATCTTTAACATTGCGGCGGGTGAGGCTTCAAGCTGCACCCGCCGCAATGTTAAAAATGCATGCACCGCATTTGCGTGCACAAAGCGGCAGGCACCGTGCAGTGCCTGCTGCTTTGTTCACGGAAATGCAGGGGGGTACCATAGGTACCCCCCATGTGCACTCCCCAGCCCCCCTCACCCAGGGGGCCCGCAACGGGCCCCCGAAGTGAAGGTCCGTATGCTTTTCCATGGCGGAAAAGCCGCCGCGGAAAAGCATACATTTTACACCATCATAATATGGCTGGCGGTGTCTGACAGACACCGCCAGCCTTGTTATAGCTTTTCCGCCGCGGTCGGAAGGCGACCGCGGCGGAAAAGCTGCAGACGGAAAATAGATCCCCCAGCCATCCTAATCTGGCGGGGGTCTTTTTGCAGTCTGCAGCGGTTTTCCCGCATCCTCCGGGCCGGCGGTGGCTTCCGCCGGCCCGGAGGATGCGGGAAAACCGATATCGTAATCGGCCCCTTAGTGTCAGAACCGGTTGGTGTTCACGCAGGACATTTGTGCTGGGGTGGCATACGTCCTACGTAGAAATTTAAAATGTAGTAAATTATGCCTATGTTTATAGGACACCAATTTCATTTGTTCCTCCAGACTTTATCAGTAAGTGGGTATCCTAGGTCCTTTTCCCACGCAGCCCTCATCTTGGGTCTCTTGTGTCAGGGTAAGTCCCTGGCACGTTTGATATAGCCTGGACATTAAATGGTCCCTAATATTATCTGTGGTTAGCAATTTTAGTGGTGTAAATTCAGTTGGTTCTAGTGGGTATGTAGATGTTTTATCTCTGAGTACAGGCCTGGACAGGAGCCACATAGAGTGATCCATGTATGGGGCGTTGCAAAAACAGGAATCTTCGTACGGGAAAAGACGTGGCCTCTGGGGAACAGATCCCATGTATACTTCATACCATTGAAGTGTGCGCTGCACCAGTGGGCCTAGCAGCGCACTATTCAGTGGGTGGAGCCATGGGTTGGCCGATAACGGAAGGGCTGGTGAATATAACGTTTTTTTCCCATTCTCCGGAGTACCCTTGTCGATGCCCAACAAATAGTGGACAGCGTCTGAATGTCATGGGGGGGTCACGCAGCATTCCCTTCAGTAGCAGCAATCTCAAGTGCGTTGGAGCTGCCAAGTCTCCTTCCAGTTTGGCATAGGGGATGCGGGCATCTGGATGGTACCAATGCCATGAGTAGCTGCGTTTCACCACTAAATAGTAAAGGTGTATATCTGGGACTCCAAATCCTTCCCGTTCAAACAGATGTACCAGGGTTTTCCAACTGACTTGGGCCTTTCTTCACCCACCCAAGTTTTGTCAAAAGCAAACAGATTTGAGCACAGAAAGCATTTGTTAGGAGTATGGGGGTATTGTGGAAGAGGTAGAGTAGCTGAGGCAGGACTACTTTTAATAATGGCTATGTGTCCTGCTATGGACAGCAGGAGTCGGATCCCTCTGTCTATTTTGGCTGCTAGTTTTTTAACAATCGGGCCATAGTTCAATCGTAATATCTGGTCTTTGTCTCTGTGTACGTATATACCCAAGTATTTTGCCTCTGCTTTGCACCAGGTCACTGGGAAGTGTTGGCAACGCAAGACTACCACTTCTGTCAACTGGAAAACCTCTGATTTCCTCCAGTTGATATGCAATCCCAAAAATGTACCAAATCTTTCTATCTCTATCAATAGCCTGTAAAGATTTTCAGTTGGGTGTCAAACATATAGTACTATATTGTTCGTATAGAGGGTTATCAGGAAAGGACCGGTGTAAGTGTTTTCCTGGAGGTATTGCACCAAGGGATCCATTGCCATTATAAACAGCAATGGTGAGAGTGGGCATCCCTATCTGGGGCCACGAGATATGGGAAAATCTCAGTTACTGTACCGTTTAAGTGGATTTGGACTATAGGTTGCCTGTACAGCAAGTGCACCAGGGCTAAGAATACAAATGAGATCCCCGATTTCCGTAGTACTGAATGAAGAATCAGCCACTCTATAGAATCAAATGCTTTTTCAGCATCCAACAGTGCTGCCACAGTGGGAACTGTGGGAGCTATTGTGTGAAGAGTGGTGAAGAAGGTTTGTAGCTTCAGTGCTATGGATCTATGTGGTATTAATCCCATCTGTGCAGGTGAGATTATTGGTCCATAAGTAGCGCTAGTCGGGAGGCCAACATTTTGGTCAATATTTTGGTATTGAAATTCAATAACAGTAATGGTCTATAGGAACCACATTGCACTGGGTCCTTTCCTGGCTTCAACAATAGAGTTATGACTGCTTCTCTGAACGTGGGGGGGAGGGCTCCAGCAGTCAATGCCTCAGCATACACTTCTAAGGGGTGTGGTGCTAAGAGACATTTATATGTCTTTTATAATGCACCAGTAAGATCATACAAACCAGGTGCTTTGGATCTGTCCATAGCAATAATGCCTTCTATTATTTCTTCAGTAGTGAAAGATTTGCTTAAAAATTGTTGTTGTGCGTTTGTGAGCGATACTATTGCTATGTCTTCTAGAGAGGTGGATATGGCATTCTGGGTATCTGTTGTCTTTGAAGTGTATAGATCAGTGTAGTATGTCAATAGTTCTTGCGTGATGCCTCGTGTATCTGTCACCGGTACGCCATCCAGGCTTTGTAGTCCTGCAATATAAGATGAGCATTGCATCTGTCTCAACGACCGGGGTGGAAAAGCGCGGACGGTCTTTCTGTCCGCCGCGGACCCCCCAGCCATAATAATATGGCGGTGGTCATTCCGGCATGGATGGCGGGCAGATCGCCCCCACCAGGCCGGCGGGGGCTACCGCCGGCCTGGCGGGGGCAGTCCGCCCACCATCCTAATGGGGGCCTAAGCCTCCATCTGCCGGTATACGTAAAACCATGAGTTTTGGTGAGAGTTCCAAAAGTATGTGAGATAGGTGCTGTACGGTTTGAACCCATGGGATTAGGGATTTAGACAGAATCCAATAATTCAGCCACGTCCAAGTGTTCTGTTGTGTTGATCGGTGCCTATACGCAGCTTCTTGGGAATGTAATTGTCTCCAAGTGTCTAGCAGCACATATGTTTCGCAAAGTGTCCATAATAGCTCATGTGATTGGGGTTTATTAGATGGGGTTTGGGCTGTACTGTCCAAGTTGAGTTCCATGTGGATATTTAGGTGCCCCCCCCAGGAATATGATGTCCACATCAGTGAGATCTATTTGTGACTGTAGGCGCAGATAAAAAGTGAGTCATCTATGTTTGGGGAGTGATGGAGCAGTGTTTCGCAAATTGAAACCAGTGTGAATTCATATCCTCATAATACGTACTAACAGTAAGTAGATGTAGTAAAACTAATGTACACCCAACATAAACACAAGGGAACTGCTTTGGGCATGCCAAAATTAACACAAAAATAAATAATACTGCAATAACGTCTGTGCTTTGAAAGAAAACGAAGAAGTTGCATGAATAGGCTGCATATGCATCAGTATTTTACATGTTGCATCCTGCTTCAAGTAATATTTAATGCCGCTTTTGCACTAAGCTTATGCTAGGTAATATTCATGGGGAATAGTAAAAAGGTGGGGAATAGTAAAAAGGTGGGTGGTAAACAGTGAAGGTTTTATTATCATATAAGTAATATATGTTTATTTTCATTTACTTTAGTGTGCTGAACGAAGCCGCTATCTTCTTACCTTGTCTAAGGGAGAGGGGGGAAGCTTCAATGAGTGATTCAGTTCTGTCATGAGGCAAGCAAGGCGAGCTGTACACCGCAGATGACAAGAAAAGGCTGAAGGCCAGAGTGTCAAACGACTGCCAACTACAGTACCCAGGCGTGGTACCGGAGATGTACTCTGCAGACAATGTTAATTCATGAAAGGAGAATGTTAAAATTTTTATCTTATGAGGGGAACATGAGAATGAACTAAGACTCAGACCATTGGAACTAATTTACACAATGAAGTTGTTGAATAAAAGGTGAAATCATGCTGATGTGACAACACCACCTCCCAAGCCCACCAATCCATGTGCCAGTTCTATGGTAGTTTGCAACAATTGTGAGATGGACATGTCAATTTTAGGCTATGCCTTTAGGGGTGTGTTTAGAACTTAGGCTGGTAGGAGAGAGGAGGGGAGATGCATCGCTGTCTGTCGGTTTGCAGCGAGGCTCAGCTGTACCTGACCTGTCCTGTTCCTGTCATTATACCCTTATTCCCCTGATTCTCTTTCGGGGAACCCCCACCATCTCCTGGGTCGAGGGGTGGTTCTTTTCCCTACAGACCGATAGATTTGTATTCAGCCTATAACATTCTCAGAATCAAAATATTGATGTACTTGTTTCTAAAACTTTTTCTCTCAACCTATCCACTCCGTCAATCAAATATTGATATGCATTATTTTAGATGAACCTATTGCCTCTTCATCTATCCCTCCTTTAGGTACATTATGTTTGGCATAAATATTTGCTGAAACTTGTATCTCTTACTCTATCCATTTCTTCATTGCATAATGTCATTGTTTAATTTGGATGAGTTTGTATTTCATATATAATTTCTCCTTTCCTGAGATTCAGTGTTTTGTAATTGTGACTAAGTGCAACTGAGCATTGACCCTTTATCCTTGAGATAAAATTAATTATTAACCTTATCGATAGTCTGTGATTAATTGACTAAATGTTTGATAAGTTATTAGCTATCATTGCCATTAACTATTCAACTATTTGGTCCATCGACTAAATAGAAGGAAAGTTGATGTAAAGGTTAGTTATAAAAATATGTCTCCTTTGAACTATGAAAAGAAAAGAATTATTTTAACCAATAAATTGACCCCAGCGCATCAGGGATTCTGGGTAAATGTGTATGGGCCATTGTAGTATGATGTTGAGTATTGATCCCTGATCAATTATTGATATTGGTGCTGGATCAGGAGTACACATTAACCAGAAGTACATTGTGGCCTGCTAGGCTCCCCATGACTGGTAGAAACCTATCTTTGGTATCAGTAAGTGATGAAATGCGAAATTCTTGTGAATTCATATTGATACTTCGGGTGACTTCGAGCTGTAGTTTGAAAAGAATCAATGTGATCCCCAAGTAGAGGCAAATTTAGAATGGTTTGTGGGCGCTAAGTGTATTTCCTGTAAGAACACAATATCAACTTTGTATAGCCAGATGTATTGTAGCACCTGTTGACACTAGTGCATGTTGTTTAGTCCCCTTAAATCCCAAGTCATAAATGTGATATCTATATGTGGATGGGTTGCAGTTTGGTGGACCATTGTTTGTATTGTTGAGCATAGTGGCATGCCATTCTGACAACATGTATAAGTGACACCAAGAGTATACAAAATAGGAACAATACCTTGAAAACATCAACTCCTATCCTTCCCAACCCTCTCCCCCAACCATACTTGGCAGCTGTCTGCCAGATACGACCGTCAGAAAATGATCTCCCAACATCAAAACTGTTTTGAGCCAGAAGGCTTGTACCAAGATGCAGTCTTGAATATCACAGGGGTGGCAATGCCATGTCGGTCTCCCACACTTTTGTGAGTATAAAATCAAAAGCATTGTCACATAGCTATTTCAGGTACATATTCCCCATTCACCCAACACCAAACAGTGGTAGAGTGGCAGTGTTGTGAAAGTTGCCAGGGTGGCAAAGCATGCTACAAAGGGAGTCCCAAGTTCAGCTGAATGGGAAAAGATCCACCCTTGCACTTGAGTGTACGCCAGGTGGCTATCTTCCAGGAGAGCCACTTCCAGAGTTTTTCTGCTTATCGGAGTATTGCCTGCAAAAGTTCTGGACATCTGTGGGATTGTCAAAAACATGTGCTTTGCCTTTGACGTCAACTTTAAGGCGTGCCGGGTATAGCATTCTGTATCTGAGGCCTACATTTTGAAGTGTAACTTTTACCCCAGTGAATTTGTGCCTGTCATCTTGCAGTGTGAAATCCAGGAAAATGGATAATGACGAGCCCTGCCAGGACAGTAGGACATTTTTTTGTGCCAGGCTCAAAATAGTATTGCGATCTCGAAAAGAGCCAAGCAAGGATAGGCCTGGTTGGGCATCCGAGATGTGGGCACGGTCTAAGTGACCTATGGGCTCAATCGACAATGAACGTGGATGTGAAAAAGGTTCTCTTCCGAATAGATCCATCAATACCCGTTCGACAACATGGTTCATACGTCCGTGTTTGTAGATTCAGGCAACCCCACCATGGGCACGTTGTTCCACCTTCTTGTTCTCTCTAAATCTTTGATTTTCATGGCCATTGTTTTCATGACTTTCTCCATTCGTTCGAGTTACCTAGCTGTTTGTGCTGCGCCATCTTCAAGATCTGATATTCTACCCTCCACTGTGTCCAATCAAGCATCATGCCAGTCTATTCACTCCCCCAGTATGTCTGGTCTTTTATCCAGTGCATCAAAGTGGCTGTCTAGTCCTTTTTAGCCTGAGCGTAATTCTGTCATTATCGCGTCTGTGTCTGATGGGGGTTTCCCTCCCACTGCCCAACACTGCTTCATCAGGCATGTCTCTGGGTTGCGTTGGCATTAGATTCTTGACTGTATCTTGCGCTGCTTAGTGTTTTTGCTGGCCATTCCAACCCGGTGTGCGACTGTCTCCATTTTACTTACAGTTCTCACGAATAGTCTTTAAGATGGTGGAGACTGCCTGCAAGCAGGCCTTGAGAGGAGATGTTCCCATTAACCAGAGCCGCTGTCGATCAACAAGCGTGTCAGTCTTCCCTCCTTTTCTGCCAATAATCAACTAATGTCTCCTCTCAGTCCTCGAATGGAGGCAGAGTGGAGGGGGAGAAAGTATACAATGCATGCAGGCTCCTGTTCAGATGGTGTTCAGATGGCGTGTAGCATGTAGCTGGGCCCTTCACTGCCCATAGACAAGTCACATCAGCCTCCTGTCCCCCATTATGGTCAGCCAAGGCCATATGCCTCAATTGAATGTATGGTGGGGGAGGTGGAGAAGACAGCAGGGTGTAGCCTCAGCTGTGCTAGGTTTTGGGGGGGAGAGCGCAAAGCGGATCAGTCAGCGAGACTTCCCAGCACCGCCTACAGGCTGAGTCCCAAGGCTCATCCACAGCCCCAATTGCTGCAGGGCCTCTGGGGAGTTTCCCTGGGCGTCCTAACCTCTCCGCACAGTACAGTCTCAATTACCATCTCCTCCGGTGTCGCCCTCATTGTTCCGACTATGCCGCAGTCGTTTTCTCCAGAAGGCTGCTGTGTTTGGCACTACGTGGAGCCTTGCGTGTCCTCTCATTAGCGGGCACGTCTGTAGCAGCAGGGTGCAGCTGGGTCAAGAAAAGAGGGGTAGAAAAGAGATAGAGTTGTATTACGCCTCCATGTCTCCAATTCTGTAAGCGGTGCCCCTGACACTTGCAGACTGGGATGTGCCCCGCCTGTCCACCAGCTATGTGCCAAAGCCTCGCCCCACATCCTGTGCAAGATCAAGGCTGTTTCCAGCATGGCTTACGGCCATAAATATCTCATAGCATCTTGCCTCCCATGTCTCTGCCAACGCCGGGGGGGACGCTCAGTGCGTTCAAAAATTGACTCCGCTAATTGAGGAGTAGCCTTGAAGTCCAGCATTGCTCTGATGTGCGGGGTTCCGACTGAGCTTCAGTTACGTGCCGCCATTACAGTAGGCGGTCAGGCCACAGCCAAAAGTTTTCGATGTTATTCCCTTTTTGTTAGTGTGTGACTACAAAAGAACCACTCCCTCTGCTATGAAGATGCTGATATCCCCTAAAGTCTAGGGTAGGAAATAAACTAAATATCTCAAAATAATGTTTTAAGAGCTCATAATGAAATAGCCTAATGATAGACTTGAGTAGGCCCTTCGGTCTTACCACTTTAGTTGACACGGAGTTCTCCACACTCTGGAGACTGTGGATAATAAGCACTTTCATGATCACGGCCTTTGATGCCATGAACGTTTCTATAAGACTTGATGTTTCCTAGTTTATTCTAGGTATTTATTGAAAGGCGCTATGGTTTTAATGAGATTCATTTTCCTTCTTTGTCTCTTTCCTTTTTTATATATTTCAAATTTAGTTTTCAAGCTAACAGGGGAGATGCACTTGAGGGACCTAATCAGTTAGCCTTATAACCCAGATAAGATAGTGAAAGGATTGCAGACTGAAAGGATTACATGTTTGTGCAGTGTGAGATTCAAAAAGTTGGGAACCGTGCTCGATATAACTTCACTTCAAGGGTTGATGTAGAGAAAGAACAATGTCTGGGAACACATAGGGGCCGATTCCGATTTGGGAAAAACCGCTCCGAATAGCCGTTCGGAGTGTTTTTCCCATACGAATCATACCTTGCAATGTCTCCCGTACGTACGACAAAGTACGATTCATACCAGGATCCCTACTCCGTATGAGTCGTACAGAGACCGTACGACTCTAATCTCCGTACGATTCTCCCTCGGAACCCACTGTACGCGACATCTGTACGGTTCGCGGCTGGTTTTTACGACCCAGCAAGTACGATACGTGTCAGGGACGCACCGTACAACCCTTTTTCTATGGGAGCTGAAAACAGCCGTAAAAGCAGAGTTCACGCCAAAACAGGTACGGAACAGGCCCCCCGGGTACGGTGCGTACCCCCCATGATCGCAGGGGTACACTGCATACCCCTGCCATCATGGGGTGTACGCACTGTACCCCATGTACGATGGGTGTACGCACCGTACCCCATGTACAATGGGTGTACGCACTGTACCCCATGTACGATGCGTACACCCATCGTACATGGGGGGTACGGACCGTACGGTGTGTATGTATTTGTGTGCTTTTCCGTACGACTCGCCCTTACCTGACGTGGACCGTATGAATCGCGTCCTCATACCCCCAGTCCGGATCGTACTCGTCGGGTCGTAAGGCATGTGTACGAGTCGTACGGCATGTGTATGAGTCGTACGGTTCACGGTTTCAGCCTTGCAATACGTACGGATCGCGACGATTTGGACGGATTCACGGAATACGGATCGTACTACGCGACTGGGACGGACGGGTACAATTTGTACGGAGAGGGCTCCGGATACAAATCGTACGGACGTTTTTTTTTCCCGAATCGGAATCGACCCCTTTGTCTTCCAGGATATTGTGATGATGCAGCCTGAACAACTCTGTGTTAAAGGAGAAAGACGAAAGACACCATGCCTTGGTACTTACACAGATGGCTTCTCTCAAGCTGCAGGAACAAGAAAGATGCCTCAGACAATAGGGGTCAACAATCACCTGCATAGCCAAACCCCAAATTACAAGCAATGTGCATCCAGTGCACAGTCTGATCTCCAACCCAGTGTAGGTCCAGTATTTAAGTAGAAGGAGGCACAGATGACCTCCCCTAGTCATAGACAGCAACCACACTCCCATGAAGACTTCACCCGCCAATCATTTTCCCTTATCACAAAACACAGTCTTAATTCTGTTAACAAAATAAAATGCATTGCAAATAAATAATAATTGCACTTACCTTTCACCCATGTGTCATCTACTTTGTATCTGGGCATGAAAGTAGGTGCACATGAGTAATAGCATCTATCCTTAGGTCAACCCACACACATCCTTATACAGACATCACCAAAGAGTAAGAGTCAACTTGAGGAGGGTGCGTAACAGGGATATGCATGCCAGGCATGTCATAGGTATGGCATTTTTCTCGCGTGATGGTAATTATTTTAAAGTGTAAATTGTTTATGCGTGACTTAACACTGAATTGTTTGTGATTGTTACAATGTCAAAATACATGTGCCTCTTTCCAGTTCAGCTTGCTGCAGTTTCTCTCGCAGCTGTCTTACATTTTGCTCAATCTATTTCTGCCTTTTGTCTGCTTTTTTTTGTTCTTAGTTTGTTCTTTCCATTCTAGCTCTCATTTCCCTTTGATATTTTTTTTTCTGTCACTGCGCTTACATTTATCCCCAAGTTTCCTAGTCTTTGCTCGTCTTTATGGGGCCATTTTTATCACAAGTTCCAGCCGTTGCTTGCTTCAGTTCCTTCCCACTATGCTTGTGCTTGTTGTGTTTTTTTGTTTATTAATTTTTTATTTAGTTTTTAGAACAAGAGAAACATATATTAGTCAAATGAACACATTATGAATAGAATATAACAATTATTATATGAAAAAATACATGGCAAATACTTCAAAAGAGAAAAAAAAGATAGAAGAAAATAGAGTAAAGAGGGAGATATAGAGGGGAAGAAGAAAAGAAAGAGAGAGATATAAAAATAAACACTAAAGGAATACATTAGAGTTAGAAATTAAGAGAAAGTAAGAAAATAGGATGCAGGTGCATGAGTAGAAAGATGAGTAAAAGGTAGCCAAAGTAGGTCAGATTTAATTTTCTGAGAAAGAGTAAGAGAAGAGACAGTAGCAATTCTGTGTTCGCCACAAATATAGTTCCACCAAGTTAATAATGATACTTTAGAGTTATCTTTCCAACATGACATAATCACTTTAAATGTAGAGCAATAAACAAAAAAAGGTGAGGAGGAACCTAGAAAAACATTTTGTATTGTTAATGGATTATTACATTGAAATATTGTCATACATTTAGGGCAAATAGATTACAAGATCTTCAATAATTCTAACAATCATAAAGTTGGTAAAGTACCAGTGGACTCAGAACAAGACCAACAAAGGGATGAGGAAGTAGGTGAAAACTTGGATATAGAAACAGGGGTAATAACAGTTCTATTAGAAATAAAGTAGAGGGATTGAGTAATACGTGTGGCAAGAGAAGTTTTAAATAACTTGAGCCATAATTTATCCGAAGCAGAGATAGGGAGTGACAGAGATAAGTCTGCTTCCCAGAGTAATTCGACATGAGATTTAAATTGTTCAGTGGCAGGTGATAATAACAGCTTATAAATAAAGGCAGCCTTAGGGCTATGTTCCTGGGAAAAACTATATAACGCTGAGGGTGAAGTGAGTAAGGGAGAAGCTAAAGGGAAATTGTTAGAAGATAAATAAGACTTCAGAGCTTTTGATATTAAATGATATTCATAAAAAAAGGAATCAGGTATATTATATTGTAATTCATGGAAGGGAATAACAGAATTTTGTTGGATTAATTGATGAATAAAAATAATTCCCTTCTCCTTACAATGTTTGTAATAAAATGATTTACGTTTATATTTGATACATTTATTATACCAAATAGTGGAAGACAAAAAGCATTGATATGAATCCAGACCATCTGAACAAATATTATATAATAAGTGTCGGGAGTATTGTAAAATAGGATTATCTGATATGAAGGTGCAATTAGACATATATATTATAGTTCGAAGAGGAAAATCTTTTAATAGGGAACGCTTAAAATCAATTCAACGAGGAATAGGGATATAAGCAAAATCATAAGTTAAAGCAAAAAATTGACGAATTCAAAATGCAGAATGATAGGATTTAAAATCAGGAAAACCCACACCACCTTAAGTTTTGGGACGTTTGAGTTTCAAAAGAGCAATGCGGTGGTTCTTGTTATTCCATAAAAACAAATAGACTTCATCTGTGAAAAATATGTAGTAGGAACCCGGAAAGGTAACATAGATAATGTATATAGGACATGGGGTAAAAATCATCATTTTAATAGTATCTAATCTACCCGACCATGACAAATGAAGAGGGGACCACGAAAGAAGGAGGGATTTTATTTTGGTAGTTAGAGCATCAAATGTATAACTAATAGTATTGGATAAAGTAGAGGAAAACCAAATGCCAATGTATTTAATTTTTGTGGGACACCAGGTACAATTTGTATTATTAAACATATATTGATAACAAAGAGAGTTCAAGGGTAAAACTTCTATCTTAGAAAAGTTCAACGTATATCCAGAGATACTGGAATATAGTTGAACTTTGTCCAAAAAGGGAGGGAGGGAAGTATCAGGATCAGACATATATCAGAATATCATCGGCGTATGCTGACAATTTGGTTTCTATAGAAACATGTGAAAAGCCACAAATACATGATTTAATTTGAATACGCTCAAGGAAAGGTTCAAGACATAGAACAAATAACAAGGGCGAAAGGGGACAACCTTGGTGTGTGCCTCTATATAACGGAAAAGATTTACAAAAATGTTTTTTAACAAAAATACTAGCACGAAGAAAGGAGTATAACAGTTTAACATAGGAAATAAAATTCTGATCAAAACCAAACCATTGGAGTGTATTAAACATGAATTGCCAGTTTATGCGATCAAGCCCTTTTTCAGCATCTCAGGACAATGCTGCAAGTGGGGATTTGTATTTACTTCCAAAGGAGATACCATTAGCAAACATGCAAGCATTGTCGGAAGCCAATCTTCCCTTAACAAAACCAGCTTGATCTGTCTTAACCAATAGTGGGATAATATTCTCAAGGTGAGTGGCGAGGATTTTAGCAAATATCTTACGGCATAATTGATTAATGAATTTGGGCGATAGTTGTAACAGAGGGAATTATCCTTATCAGGTTTGGGAATAAGGACAATCAGAGCCTCCATAAAGGAACCAGAAGTTATGGAATCAACAATGAATGAGTTAAAAAGGGCCAAAGTTTAGGAGCAAAAATGGAGGAAAAAGTGGAAAATAATTCAACAGAAAGACCATCAGGGCCTGGTCCTTTTGATTTTTTAAAGGATTTAATGGCTTCCGTTATCTCTTGAAGAGTAACCTCTTTTTCTAGTAATTAAACTTCATCAGAAAGCAAAGGGGGATTAGGAAGTCCCGAAAAAAAGTGTGTAAATTTTGATTAGAGGGATTCGTATCATCAGAATATAATGATTGATAATAGTCATGAAATGCATTGGAAATATCTTCATCAGAGGATGCTAAGTTATTAGTAAATTAATTTAAAATAGGACCTATATTTTTAAGTTCAGATTTAATTTTTAAATATTTGCCCAACATCTCTAATACTTAGACTTAATTTTAAGAAGAACATTACATGTATAAATTGTGGGGAGCTTGTTAGGAGCAGATTTTGCCTTAATCAATTCATGGAGAACAGAGGAGGATCTAGAAGTAAAGTAGTTATGTTCCAGTAATTTAAGTTGTTGTAGTAGAGTTGTATACTTGTCTTTAGCAGTTTTCTTCTTTTTTGCTGAATATGAAATAACAAAAGCACTGAAGGAAGCCTTAAAGGCATCCCAATTATTAGTAATGGAGGTGTCCAAAGGGTTGTAAATAGTAAAAAATTCATTAATAAAAGTAGTAGCTTCAGTTACAAAAGCAGTATCTGATAACAAAAAATGATTACGTTGCCAACGGCCAAATTTTGGGGAACTAAGGGAAAGGTCCAGAACAGAAAAAACGGGGGCATGGTCAGAGATAAAAATAGATCCAATATCAGAGGGAGTAAGGGTTTACTAATGAAAATGTAATCAATTCTAGAACGAGTATGATGAACATTCGAAATAAAAGTAAACTCAAGAATATCAGGATTATAGGTCTTCAAAACATCATATAATGAACGAAAGGTAATGGCAGATTGAAATGATTTATGAGTTTTTTCAGGATTAAATTTACAGTTGGATTGTCTATCCAAAAATGGGTCTAACCATTGGTTAAAGTCCCCAGCAACAATAATATTTGGGCCATCAATAGAATAGAGTAAGATCTTAATACTATTCCAAAAGTCCGGATCTGGTTTAACTTGGCCATAAATATTCAACAAAACAAGTTCCTTATTTTGTATAACAACCTTAGCGATTACCCATCGGCCATCACTATCACATTGCGTAGATAGAATTTGTACATGAATCGATTTATGAAATAGTATAGCAACACCACCTTTCCGATTAGGGGATAGAGAATAAACAACTTGACCCACCCATTGACTTTACAATTTAAGTGATTCTACATCATTACAATGCATTTCTTGAATAAATGAAACATGAGAATTCAATTTAGACAAATGAGAGAGTACCTTTTGTCTTTTGACGGGGTTTCCAAGACCACAAACATTCCACGTGACAACATTACACATAATGGAGGGAAGGTAGGGTAAAACATGAATGGAGAACACACACTTCAGGAGAACAACTGGAAGCAGAAAAATATCATTCACTAGATAAATACAAAGAACAACATGTGCAACTGCAAATAACAATAATAGGTAGAAGCAACAAGCAACATTTTAAAGAAAAATAAGCACGTAAAAAAATATCATGAAAAAAACATTCATCTATGCAAAAAATTTATACTGAAAATGCACTGTGAAAAAAGTAGAAAGATAATAGAATGACGGTAGAAGAAAGGAAGGGAGTTAAGAGAGAAAAACAGAAAAATTAGAAAAGAAAGCAAATCAAGAAATAAAATCCAGATCTGAAGGTAAACGAGCAATAAAGATGAGAGGGGCAAGGTGACAACAAAAGCAAGGACAGCGGCATGAGTGAATAAATAAGGATAAGCCTCAGTAAAAAGTAAATGAATAACCGTAGTAGGAAATAAAGGGTGAAGGGATGAAAAAGTAGAAGATTTTTGAGAGAATAAAAAATGATATAGAGGAAGAACAAGTAAGAAAAAGAAGCTAAAATTACAATTATAGAGTCAACAACAAACAATTACCTAGTAAAGACTAAGCGAGTCGTAAAATATTAGTTTTCCATATTTCGAGGAGAAATATTATTATGAAAGAGTTTTAGTTTAGCAGGATCATCAAAAGAGGGTGACCTTCCTTCATGAGTAACTTTACACAGACAAGGATAAAGAATGCCATATTGAATGTTCAAGTGTCTCATCTGGGGACGGAGAGCTAAAAATTCCTTATGGAGTGCATTTGTTGCATTTGAAACATCTTGTGAGATAAAAATATTATGACCTGACCATGTAAGAAGTCGCTTGGATTTAACTGCTTTCAAGACATGCATCAATTACGTGAACTTTAACAAAAACATGATGATACCACGTGGTTTGTTAGAGTTGGGTTGAAGACAATGCACCTGTTGTATGTTGAGAGGAGATGAAGATTGAAGATTTAAGAGGTCAGGCAGGAACTTTTTCAGAAATGACAACATATCTGAACCTCCAATATTTTCCGGCAAAACATAAAGGCGAACATTGTTCCTTCGATTGCGATTTTCGGTGTGAAGTTTGAGTTTATGAATTTCTTGTTCTAACAATGGAATTTTAGTAGAGATACCTTGGAGATCCCCAACACATTGTTCAAGCTCCAATACCTTGCCCTCCATGACTATCCAGCGGTCTTCAATTTGTTGTAACTTCTTGTTAGTAGTGACCATAAAAGGTTGAAGACCGCGTACCTCCTCTAAAATAGAATCCAGAATGTGATTTTGTGAGGTATGAATGGGAGAAGGTGGATCATTCTTATGTCTCTTTGGTTTGGCACCTGAGTAGGATGATCTAGAGGAGGTGTGAGGATCATCAGCCATCTTGAAATGTGAAAGAGATACATGAGTAGTAATTAAAAGCGGACAAATGCGACCCATACACCAAAGGAGAAGTAAGCAGGAGCATTGACCATCCAAAATAAGTCAAAAGTATTGAATTGAATGAAAGCAGTGTAGAAAACGTCTGTAGAGTATGAAGCTTAAATAGAGTAACTTTGAATATTGTCTCAATGTGAAGAAATGCCGTCATCCACAAAAATACGACATATGTTATGTAGTAACATGAGAGAAAAAGAAAACAAATTCATTCACCCCTGAGACCTCAAAAAAATAGAAGGAACAGCATTCAGCATATAACATTGGTATCAGGGTGTTCTTCCTCATGTGTGCTACACATGACTGACACAGACTGGAAAGCATGCATCAGGCTGCCATTAATGTGTTAAAGCAACTCACATGTAGGCTTATGTGGAACTTCATAGCTTGCAGCCGGTATGAGTATAGCCATAGATAGTGGAGAAATCTTCTATGCCTTTATATTAAATTCTATTTCCACATAAGCAAGACAGTAATAGAGAAAACAGAAGAAAATGAGGAGCTGCTCATTTATATGGTATTAGCAGACTTTAGCAGTGAACCGGCAACATTTTAAAACAAGCCGCAGCATAAAAGTGGCTCTGCATGCATAAAAAACGGAACGCGAGCGCCACAACTCAAAATGGCGGATACCCGCGTTTCCGTGAGGAGAATTTCACCGCCGCAGGCTTTTAACTGCAGTAAATGCAAAGGGAATGCGGTTGCTGGACTCACTGCCACTTCAGGAATCTAGGGCCACCATCTTCTCCCAAAAATTCTACAGTTCGAGGCACAAATGAGCTTAGAGTACTCCGCTTCCGAGCGGAGCTCATTCGTATTCCGCCATCCTGCTCCGACGTCCAAGCCTCACCCCATTGTGTTTTATTTTTAATCCAGTTTTTATTTGATTCATTGTTCTAGTATTCCCATTTTGTCTTACTAATTTCTAACTTAGATTCCAGTTTATTCTGCTTTTCTTTGCTTTTTCACATACAGTAATTTAACTCTGATGCTTGCCTTGTTCACTTTTGGACTTTTAGAGGCACGTAAGGGTACTAGTTTTCCCTGACGTGTGTATAAATGTATTCCTTTGTACAGTGGTTGTCTCATAGATTCCAGGAGGCAATTACTGCACCACCCTTTGTCTTGTGTTACATGTAGTGTTAGGTGCCTTAACTAATAGTGTGATATTGCGATTTTATTAATAACTTCCACTGTGCCTCCAGCTGGAGCCATAGGGGGCTGTACTCATGCATGTAAGTACAATTCTTATTTGCTCTCTAGAGTCCAGATACAGAATCACATCTGCTTCTTCTTTTCTATGGAATTTACAGAGGTACTGTCTGTAAGAGTAATCTGCATAGAGACATTGACTTTCCGTATCGCTGTTGGAGGTTTTAAGGCTTACCTGTGTACAACCCAGTGTGTTTGCCCATTATTGGTTCCATTCACTATTTGTGCACATGGTTTAATGTCCAGAGCCATGAAGCACATTTCCATGTTGTTGCACTGGACTTATGGCCTGATTTGTATAGTGGTGTAGAGGTACACCGTCACAACGTGTTCCCGGTGGAGACTGCTCTGTCTCTGCCATGGTCAAACTTCTCCAAAGGCCCTTACCCAATCAGTATGGGCGGACATATAGCCATTTTTTCCTGTCTATCACTGCCAGCCAAACCCTGGCAGTGAGGGACAGTAAAGAGCAAATAATGCCCCCGCCCCCCCGGGAGACAACTCCCATTCTGAGGAGAGCATCACTTTTTTTTATTTTTAAAAAGTAAATCCCATTTTGGGATTTTTATTTTGAAAATAAAAAAAGAAACCTTTTTGCTGTTGGGCAACGTCATGCTGCCACAGTCCTGCATCAAACAGTAAAATGCCTTGACTGGAACTGAGGTTCTTTTTAATGCATTATAAATGACCACATGCTTAGGCATCATTTATAAATTTGGTGGGCGGCCCATCTGTCTTGGGGACCGAATAATTTACTTGTCCTGCGGCAGGACGAAAAGCAGTCTGTGTCAATATAAATCAGTCCCTTACGTAATTCATCTGTAACATCGTATTCTGTGCCCCCTCCTTGCATAAATTAAGCTGATTGATCAATAGTTGAACATCTTTACGGCGCGGCTGAAAGTAAATGTCTGTTTGATGCACGATGATTGAAAACAACTGGAGGAATAAGACACTTGTTTGCCCCTAATGTTAAGAACAATTAATAGAGAACAATTAATTTGTCTTCAAAGAAAAATGCCATTTATTATAAAATACATTTATTACACAGGGCCAGTGAAAATAATATTATTCTGGCATGTTACCTTAAGGCTAAACATTCGTGATCCTTGCTTAAAGGTATTCCCCGTTGGCAATAAACAAATGAGTTACTGGCTTTGAGTATTTCTTGATCTCGAATGCCTTTCTGTGCTTTGTGTAAAAGAATTGTACAGCGCAGAATTTGCTAAAGGCTACTTTGAAGAAAGCCTTTTTTCATCCACTCATGTTTCAGTTGATGGTGCCCTCTGCATGACTTAGATAGCATTATTCTGTATCAACAATTTATCAGTTGAATCAAATACGAAAGCCAAACACATCCCTAGGATTGTACTGTTTATTGCACGCTTGAAAAATACAAGTTTCAAGAAACAGACTCAAATTAAATCTGATTATAAAATCCAGCCAACAGGTAATGTCGGTTTGAGAGCTTCAAAATCCTAATTTAAGATACTTGAACTGAAATACTGGAATGCAACGATTTCTCATATAATGGAAATGCTCCTAATAATAACATTAGTGTAAATCTTGCTAGGAGAGGCATATGGATTTTGGGGTAACTTACTTCTCATAGTCATAACTTCGTAATTTGTTGCAAAATCGGTTCCGCCTATCTAATATGTCTAGATGTTTTGCTTTTTGGATCACCTGGTTTTGCACGTTTTACGGTGGGTGAGTCTCACTACATGTGTTTCACCCCCAGCAATCACATGGCAAATGGACTGTGCATGTTTACTGCCATGTCTGCCTTTTAAGATACGGCTGCTGCACGCAGCTAGGGTAAGGGTCACTTGGCTAGTAACACATGAACATATGCATACATGTGTGCACACATGTGTGGGCTGCAGGTGTGAGACTACCATTCTGTGCAGCCCAGTAACTTCACACAGGTAACCTGGCGCAGGAGACTTTGCAGGGTGAGATAGGCCTTATAATATTAATGGGCACTTATAGGTAAAGTCAGTTTGATACGGTTTTCTCTGCAGTTACATTTTTATTATATACATAGAGGGAAATCTGCCTTAGATTGCTGTTTCTCTTCCCTTACGCCTACAAACTCCTGTGTGGTATGAAACTGGGGTGGAAAAGAGGGACCCAGTTCATATTCGTTGGTCCCAAGAACATCATACCTGTAAATTTTACGGGTCATCCAGAGATGTCATATCTCTCTGACTCAGCTCACGGTGAGTGTCCAGGCCTTTTGTTAACCTTCTGGGCCAATTAAATTACATCTGCCTCCAGCAGCAGGAAAGAAGGCCTCCCCACACAAAAGAGGTAATTAACAGTGCTGCTGCCAACTACTGAGTAGGAAGGGCTAGGATGAAAATCTGCATCTATTAATTATCTGTTAACTGGTACCAGGGCTGGAGACAGCCAAGGCCCACTGTTCAAAGGATGAAGCCCTTACAACTGGAGCCAACACAGGAGGGGGCTCCTTTTTAAGGGCTTGGTGGTAAAGGCCCTGGCAGTGTTGTGAGTGAGTGGAGGAGCTGAGACTCCAAGAGTAGATGTTACCAGTGACTCCTGGATGATAGCATTTTGAACTGTCCATGATGCTGTACAGGAGAGATGAAGCAGGGGTAGAGAGGTGATGTGGCACTCTAGTATTTATCAGTGGTGTCTGGCTTCTAGAACCTTCCATCGCTTTTAAAAACTCTTGCACAAGGGAGAGAAAGGGCAGTTGGTGCCTTTGTGCTTTTTGCTACTGAAACTTAACACTGCAATCACCATGGACAACTGGAAGGAGAAACCCCCTGATGCCCAAATGAACCAAGGACACTGCACCAGTTGACCCCATTAACAGTGGGTCTTCCTAAAGGCTAGTGTGGCGGCCCTCTTTAAAGCCCATGAAGACCAGTTGAGGGAAAGATCAGGAGATATGCAGTCAGAGACAAAGACCAGAGCAAATGCTGGTGCAGGGAGACAGTGGAACCATCTCCTTGCAAAATGCCCTGCCTTGGAGGTATGCTAAAACTTCTATTGGTGGCTAGTGCTCACCACCAGGAGTAAGATGAGCCCAGGAACATCCAAATTGGCACAACGAGGCCCAAGGCACAGCTTTTTTTAAGGTTGACAACCTTTAATCCCTTTTCAAGAAATTGAGTGTATGGATCTCCTTGCATCTTCAACAATTACCCCATGGGTAGGCAAGGAGAATTATTTTATTTTCTACCAGGGAGGGAGCATGCACAGGGCCTTCTCCCCAGGCTTATTCCTGCACATGGGAGTTCCCATCTCCCCGTGGGCTTACACAGAAAAGACGGGGTAGCACCGTCACACCTTCCCCAATTAGTGTTTGCAGTGTCAAGGAAACAATGACCCTCCAGGATTTTCATTTATTTGTTTTTTAAAACATTCCCTAGGCTGGAGTTTTTGATCTTCAGCCAAAAGTGTATCGCCCAGCTGTTTTTATGGCTGTATTTTATGTGGCCTGAAATTAAATAAAAAACAAACAAGACACATGTTATATTCATTTTTCATTCATTTGAAAGTGTAATAGGTGAAATAATAATGATGACTGTGATTACTGATGACGATTTATATGCTTTATTGACATAAACAATTGCGTTTACCCATGGTTTCTATAGATCATTGTATTTTACGCACAACATTATGGTGTTTTTAAAATTTGGTTTGTTGTTACTGCAATATGGTGAACCCTTGATCATTTTAGTTGACCTGTTTTATCTAAAGTGATACCCCCATATATGGTGATGTGTGTTCTGGTATGGGTGGGAGGGACCACTGTGATTTTGACGGTCTGAGGATCAAGTGTGATTTCATTATGTAAATCAAGGCTTATATATATATATCAAAAAAATGCGGTTCCAAGCAGCAATAAATGGATCCCACAGCACTCCAGTGCAGTTGTAAAGAAATGTATTCCATGCTACGGCAGTGGCACAAGCGCCAAAGCGTTTCGGTGCAAGACATGCTCTTTGGTCACGACGCGGACGGTGTTTCCACAAGGATTTTTTATACATGCACGTAGTTCTATGGGGGGCCATAGGGTGTTAAATCCTCCTGGTTCTGGCGCGTTTCCCTTTTGGCTGCATGATCGCCGGCGGTGCTTTGTGTGACAGCGCTTCGCTAGGCGCTGTTAAAATTATGAAAATGCAGTTCCAAGCAGCAATAAATGTATCCCACCACTCCAGTGCAGTTGAAAAGAAATGTATTCCACTCTACAGCAGTGGCACAAGTGCCAACGTATTTCGGTGCAAGACACTCACCTTGGTCATGACGCTGACCATATTTCCACAAGGATTTTTTATACATTGCTTTCTAACGATAAAATTAGTTGGAAGTGATGTTTGATTTTAATCTGGATATACTTGGTGTCTTCCACCTTTTGTCAAATTGTATTGTGAAATACTTGAACATGGTCCCCTTAAGTAGTGCGGTGACCAGCTATGACACAATAGCTTGTGACACATGGTCTAATAGCGCAGCATATGGGCATGACTTACAGCAGTTAGACACGGCAGGTGGAGAAAACTGAATATAAATGCAAAATGATAATATGAAGTATATGTTAGGCATTGTCCAACAATTAAATGGATTTTTTTTATTTTATAATATAAATTATCAATGGTAAACATCCACTACAAAATGGCCACCAAATTTGTTGCATAGACATGAGTCCTCCGTTTATGTTTATTATTTTTATTGAATGCATTGACGAACAAAATGTATAAAAAATCCTTGTGGAAACACGGTCAGCGTCGTGACCAGGGTGCGTGTCTTGCACTGAAACGTGTTGGCGCTTGTGCCACTGCCGTAGCGTGGAATACATTTCTTTACAATGGCATTGGAGTACTGTGGGATCCATTTATTGCTGCTTAGAACCACATTATTTTAATTTTGACAGCGCACGGTGAAGGGCTGTCACACACAGCCCCACCGGCGTTCTGGCAGCCAAGAGGCAAACTCACCAGAACCAGGAGGATATATAAATTTATATATATATATATATATATATATATATATATATATATATATATATATATATATATATATATACACACACACATATATATATAGGAGACATGCTGGTTTCTAGTCATTTGGAGAAACCATACCCAAAACGAAGACTCTTAAAGAGATGAAAGGATTCTTTCCATGCGGGCGCTGTAAAGCCTAGGCCGGCAGCAAAAGAGTCCTCTCTTACACAATATCAGACACAGGAAGAACAATGGCCATCAAAAAGTTTATAACCTGTAGTACCCAATTTGCAGTATACAGCTTGCTCTGCCCTTGTGGCCTTCGCTACATCGGTAGTACAATCAAGGTACTGAAATTGAGGATACTAGAGCATCTGCGAGCAATTGACAAGGCGGATCCCGCCTATCCGGTGGCCCGGCATTTTGCCGAAGTACATGGCAGGGATCGAGACAAACTTCAATTTTTTGGGTTGGACATCGTCCCACTAAACGTCAGGGGAGGTGATCGCCTGAGAAGTCTCCGCAGATTGGAGTCGAGATATATTCTAGATCTCTCCACCAAACATCCCAAAGGGCTTAATAGTGGAGAAGAGATGGCGTTCCATCTAGGAAAGTGATGTTATAACTTTCATATGTATATACACCACCCCTGAAGGGACCACCCAAACATGTACTGACAATCCACTACCAGTCTGTTAATCTTGTAACTAATGAATCTCTGAGCTTCGTTTGTGTATATGATATGGATTGACGTGCTTTCGCACATATTCACATATATGCAGAATAACTATTTTCTGTTTTGCTTTGGGTTTTGGGCTCTTTCTTTGGTCTGATTTGTATTTATTTATTTATTTGTTGATCTATTCAATTCAATTTGGTGTTATCAGGATGGCACAAACGTCATTTAAGCCATGTGATTACTGTCATTGGAATTGGACTCCATGAATGAAATCTTTTAAATGAGTAAATTGTATTTACTTATTGAATCAATTTTCCACATGTATTACCAATGTATTTTGCAATTGCTTGTGTAATTCGACCAGTCCACATGTTGGATTTGATGAATTATTGTATTATTTTCGGTACATTTCAAGTGTATCATGTTGGGACAATCTTAACATAGGACACTAGCCGATCCACGGCTTTATTCTTTGTCGTTATTTCTTTGACATATGTAATGAACAGACCCTCCAACCATGAATACGCAGTCCATCAGTGGACGTTATTAGTCTCTCATATATATTCTATATATGTAATATGGTTTTGGAAATCCATTCCAACATGGCGCTCATGATGTTGTTTGAGGGATTAGTCCTATGTTTGTGTCCATGATTTAGTTAAAACTTTATTAACATGCTAATCGTTTAGTGCTACTGACACACTGACGAAGGCAGTACGCCGAAACGCGTCTGTGCAGTTTCCCTAAATAAAACTTTCCGTGGTTTCCATGACCCTCCTTGAGTGCTGTGCCTTTTCTGCAAGGATTTGGAAAGTTTGAGCGCAATATATATATATATATATATATATATTGTGCTCGATTCAATGAACTTGAATGATGTGGACTTGAATGCTGTTTATGGGCTATCTATGAGATGTAAATAGGTATGTAAACAGTTGCAAGCCCATTCAGGGCGATATTTGTCTAGGATTTATGCATTTGAATAATGTGGACTTGAATGTCATTGATTATTTGGCATGTTTAAAGATGGCCGAAATGGTTTTGGTACTGAGACCAGTCCTTCGTTGATTGTGACACCTTGAAACCACCAATGAATTTGAATCATGTATTTAAATGGCACTGTGCTTTGCTGCCGCTGTATATTGAAGAAGGCAGTTGCCGAAAGGTGTCTTGTTTGTGTGTCTTCCCAATAAATTTGGGTGAAATATCTCCAGCGAGTGCTTGTACTTTGTGCACGAAGAAGCAGATATATATATATATATATATATATATATATATATATTACCTACTGGCGGTCGCCAGTAGGTAGTTATAGTTAGGATTGATTTCCATAGGGAAATTGCAACATTCTATTGGGAATAACTTTGGCGCCGGTTGAGGAATCTGCCTGAATTTGTCAGCAACTTTGCCTTGCGGCTCTCCGCTCCTTCTCTGAATGTTTGGGGGGGATCCGTCAAGCGGGGGCCGAGATAAAAGGGGGGTCCAAAAACGTGTTTTCCCCATGTTAATTTCCATAGGGCGGTCTGTCGCACTTTTAGCTCGAACGGCTGAATGGATTTTCACCAAACTTGGCAAATTTGTAGGGACTGGTAGCCCGATGTGCCTTTGCTATGTCTCAAGATATGTGCTCCAGAGGATTTTGGGTAATTTAGGTTCAAAAAAATGTATATATCTGTAAGCGCGCCCCGGTACGCGCACCGGGGCGCGCTCCGGGCGCGCCACGCGACTTGCGCACGGAAAGCTGATTGGCTCTCGGTTGTCTGTAAACATTCCAAACTGTTTGGAGCGCCCGCCATCTTGTGTCTCGGTAGGATCGAGACACAAGAGGTGACAAAAACAAAGGGGGAAATAACCTAAAGGGGGCAGGGTAGACCCCCCCTGACCCCCTAGGTTTGATGTGGGGGCCATAAAAGGGTCCCGCGGGATCGTACTTTGGTGAAAAATAGTGAAAATAGTAGTGAAAAATAATCATTTTGAGTGATTAGAGGTAGGGTAGCTCTGAAAAGAGCTTTTGGGTTCTGTGGCTGTTTTAGGTACCTAAAAGTACGTCCCACACACACCCACCCGCACACAACCCCACACCCCCACAGTCACACACTCCCCACACATACCTCACACACGCACACCTCCACCCACACTCAAACACCCCACACCCTCACACCGACACCTTATACATCCACACCCACACACCCCACACACCCACCTCACCCCCCCAACACACACATACACGCACACACAGATACCTCACAGACACATCCCACACATCCCACACACACACCTCCCTCCCCCCCACAGACACACACACACCTCACAGACACACCCACACATCCCACACATACACACACATCCTACACACATATCCCCCACACACACACACACCCACACCCACACACACAGCTTACACAGCCACACCCACATACCCCACACACTTACACACACCTATACACCTCACCCCCCCAGACACACACACACACCTCACAGACACACCCCACCCATCCCCCACACACACCTCCCCCCCTCCACACATGGGGAAAACTCAGTGAAACAGTAAAATAATAATTTAAAGTGCTTAGAGGTAGGGTAGCTCTGAATAGAGTTGTTGTGTTTTGTGGCATATTTAAGTACCAACATGTAGGTACCAATGCAGAGTTTTAAATTCAATGTAGACCGTCTCCTTTTAGATAATTTGTATGTTGTTACAGAAGTTATTGTGGTATATGGAATGCATAGCATAGTCTGTCAGGAAAGTAGAAACAGATCCTTTAAGCACACCCTGAGAAGGTCTAGGGGATCAGAGGTAGTCTATCCTGCTCACTTATGATGTTTTCCAGTATTACATTTAATCTCTTCTAAATGTATAGGAAATTGGCGGTGATATCGTGCATTAGAGACAGACTGTGAGAGAAAGGAGGCAGGAGATGAAAAACAGATGTCAAATACACTTTGGAGATAATATACTGGGAGAAAGGAAGTAACTATGAGCAAACTTACTATGTATCACAAAAAAAATTGCACAGTATACTATAAGTCTCACATTATATTATATTCATTTTGGTACTATTTCATTGATTACATATAAAAAAGAATAATGTCTGGAACAATTTTTAATTATTAAATATACATTTATTGCTCTGATTTTTCAAAATTTAATAAGACTTCCAACATTATGTCGTCGGGAATGTCCTCATTTGGATTACATGATTCCATTTCTTCCACATATTTGAGAAACTCTTCATCAAGATACTGATCCAAAAAATCTGAATCGTTATTCTCTTCCTCTGGGTTGTCCTGAAGATCAAGTTCGAATGAAATATTACATTTATTTTGATCTCCTTCCATTATGTTGCTGTAAATTGCATAACAAATAAATATATCAGTAGAGATAGGGCACTGTTGGGTTTAAGTTCAGAGAGGTACTTTTGAGTTTCTAACAGTCAAGTTATCTTTGGGCAGTGTATGGTATCAGGCAGGAAGTAGAAATATAAAAAAGTGCTTGTGAAGAAGCTTAAGTAAATTCATAAATATACTAGAGAAGCCTAAATCAATCCATAACTATAACAGAGAAGCCTATCTGAATCTATAACTATAACAGAGGGACAGTAAAAAACTATCATAAAACGTTTTTCCAATTTAACTTAAAGTGCAGAACATAGTTCCCCTTAAAAATTAACAAATTACCTTTCAGAAAGGAGTTGATGTTTTCAGAGGAAATCCTTTATAAATGTACCGCAGGTAGTAGTACTCAAAATGGCTGTGTTTGCCTCTCATTTTTCATATATATTCATGTTCATAACCAATGAAATGTCAGCACATAAAAATACAAAATGAAAGTAACATTTTCATTGGTTGCAAATTCTAACACTTTCATATGTGTTTTAGTCATGTAATTTACCTCAGGATATTTAGACAGTGCTACAGCTCAAATGGCTCAATGGAATTCCACCAAATTTGGGAAAATGGTAGGGACTGGTATGTAGTATGACCTATTCTATATTTGGTGAAAGTGTCTCCAGTGGTTTTTATGTAAATTAACTTTTAACATTTTTGGGAGCGCTTCCCGGTGCGCGCCCCGGTACGCGTACCGGCAGCGCTACAGGAGTCCTCCATTTTGTGTTTCGGTAGATTTGAGACAGAAAATGGAGGACAAACAACGTTGGGAATGGGTGTAAGGGGGCACGGTAGGCACTCCCTGACCCCCTAGGTTTTCTGAGGGGGTGTTAGGAGGCCCATATAGACCCAAAAAAACCCCACATTATTTTCACATTTTCGCGGGGGGAGCGCCCGGTACGCGCACCGGGAAGCGTACCGGGGAGCGTACTTTGGTGAAAAATAGTGGAAAAAAGTTAGAAAAAGATAATCATTTGGAGTGATCAGAGATAGGGTAGCCCTGAAAAGGGCTTTTGGGTTCTGTGGCTGATTTAGGTACCTACAAGTAGGTACCAATGCACAGTCTTAAATTCAGGAGGAATATTCTATTCCCCTCATCTGAAAAGTGCACACCATCTTCTCTGTAGATATCTTGCATGTTGTAACGCAAGTTATTATTGTATATTGAACCCATTCCATAGTCTCTCATGTAAGCAGAAACAGATTTATTCACATGTTTCCGTGCTTTCTCAAATTGTGGACAAAATTGATTGGACCACTTCCATTTCTGCCTTTGGCATATATTGGAATATACCAAGGCAGTTTGAGGAAAAAATGCCATCAATTGATCAAAGGTGTCCTTTAAAAGCATTTCCAGACCTACCCCAGTCAAAGTGCCCAAGTCATTTCCTCCACAGTGCACAATTAAAAGGTCAGGGTGTGGCAAATGCAAAAAGGTTTTCACCAATGGTATCAATTGGTGACATTTCAATCCTCTCTGGCCAATCCATTTAATCTTCACATTTGGTAAGTCAAGGTTGTGAAAATTTCTGGTAGCTGCATACCTTTGAGCCCAGTGGATATAGCTATGTCCAATAATCCAGACAGAATACATGGTGAGAGGAGATTCTGATGCAGTCAGATGAAGTGTGGAAAAGAAATGGCAGTTGGAACAATAGGAGTTTGCAAAAAAAAAACCTGTGGAGTTTCAGTGCTCTTGAATTACAAGCAATGATTGGTAGAATGAGATAGTTGAAAACTGAAAGTTAGGCTGCATGGTTGTGTTCAGTGTAAGAAGTAATTTGAATGGTTAAAAAAAAGTAATTTAAAGAAACCTTGCACCAGAAAAGCTGGTGTATTCGCAGGTCAAACATCCATGCTGAGGTGATTTGCAACATTGTAGAATAAACTTTTAACCCTGGGAGCTCAGTGAGGAGGGAGTTGCTATGGTAACAGGTAGAAAGGGCTGAGGGGGGAAGGGTGTTGCTTTGAAAATACAGAGGGAAGAGATTTGATTGGTTACCATGAGCAATATGTGTGTAGAATTAGAGGGTTTCTGTGCCTTTATGGTTTGCAGTGCCTGGAGAACATACCTTTTGCTCTGCTAAAGAAATATTGGTGTGTGTATCTGACACTGTTGTGAATCTCCTAAAATATTTGTAAAGGTGAGTTATGATTTATTTAATATACATAGAGACTTGTATACTCTATGGAGAATATTTGGAAGCAAATTGTGGTTTTTTAATGTTGCTTTGTGTCATGCTTTTTGATAATGCTTGGTAAAACGTTTTTACTGCATAGAGTAATTGTATTTTGTAAAATTGTGAAGTCTTAGTAGTGACATGGAGTGCATCTACATAGGACCTGTGCTGTATTTTTTAAATGGGATGTCAAAAACGATTTTGGGAAAAATGAAGGGCTTTTACATTTTTTAAAAGGAATAAATAATGTGTGCATGTTTAAAGAAATACATTTGACTCTTTACAATGATGTTACCCGTGTTAACTCAGTGTAGGAAGCATATTGAGTTTGTTTGCATAGAGGAGTAAAATTGTGAAGCTTCATGTGAAAGCTTTTGCCTCAGTCTTATCCCTGGTTTTTACATTTTTGAGTATAATGTGGCACAGAGGTTTAAAAAGTGACGCATCTAACTACATGCGTCACTTTTTAAATATGGTGCAAAAAGGTACATGTTTGGGCTTTCCTGGGGAGCGTAGGTGGTGAGGCTTGTGTCTAAGAGTGCAGTGGACTAGGCTTCATGAAGCCTATCCCCAACTGCACTCTTAGACACAGGTGTCAATTTGACTCTTTACAGTGATGTTACCTATGTTAACTGAGTGTAGGAAGCATATTGAGTTTGTTTGCATAGAGGAATTGTATTTTGTAAAATTGTGAAGCTCTATGTGAAAGCTTTTGCCTCAGTCTTATCCCTGGTTTTTACATTTTTGAGTATAATGTGGCGCAGAGGTTTAAACAGTGACGCATCTAACTACATGTGTCACTTTTTAAATATGGTGCAAAAAGGTACATGTTTGGGCTTTCCTGGGGAGCGTAGGTGGTGAGGCTTGTGTCTAAGAGTGCAGTGGACTAGGCTTCATGAAGCCTATCCCCAACTGCACTCTTAGATACAGGTGTCAATTTGACTCTTTACAGTGATGTTACCTATGTTAACTGAGTGTAGGAAGCATATTGAGTTTGTTTGCATAGAGGAATTGTATTTTGTAAAATTGTGAAGCTCTATGTGAAAGCTTTTGCCTCAGTCTTATCCCTGGTTTTTACATTTTTGAGTATAATGTGGCGCAGAGGTTTAAACAGTGACGCATCTAACTACATGTGTCACTTTTTAAATATGGTGCAAAAAGGTACATTTTTGGGCTTTCCTGGGGAGCGTAGGAGGTGAGGCTTGTGTCTAAGAGTGCAGTGGACAAGGATTCATGAAGCCTATCCCCGACTGCACTCTCAGACACAGGTGTCAATTTGACTCTTTACAATGATGTTACCTGTGTTCACTCAGTGTAGGAAGCATATTGAGTTTGTTTGCATAGAGGAATTGTATTTTGGAAAATTGTGAAGCTCCATGTGAAAGCATTTTCCCTTAGTCTTATCCCTGCTGTGACGCAGATGTTTGTACATAGGATCTGTGCTATTTTGGGGAAAATGAATGGTTTTTACATTTTTGAGTATAATGTGGCGCAGATGTTTAAAAAGTGACGCATCTAACTACATGCGTCAATTTTTAAATATGGTGCAAAAAGGTACATGTTTGGGCTTTCCTGGGGAGCGTAGGTGGTGAGGCTTGTATCTAAGAGTGCAGTGGACTAGACTACATGAAGCCTATCCCCGTCTGCATTCTTAGACACAGGTGTCAATTTGACTCTTTACAATGATGTTACCTGTGTTAACTCAGTGTAGGAAGCATATTGAGTTTGTTTGCATAGAGGAATTGTATTTTGTAAAATTGTGAAGCTCCATGTGAAAGCGTTTGCCTCAGTCTTATCCCTGCTGTGAGGCAGATGCTTGTACATAGGATCTGTGCTATTTTGGGGAAAATGAATGGTTTTTACATCTTTGAGTATATTGTGGCGCAGAGGTTTAAAAAGTGACGCATCTAACTACATGCGTCACTTTTTAAATATGGTGCAAAAAGGTACATGTTTGGGCTTTCCTGGGGAGCGTAGGATGTGAAGCTTGTATCTAAGAGTGCAGTGGACTAGGCTCCATGAAGCCTATCCCTGTCTGCACTCATAGACACAGGTGTCAATTTGACTCTTTACAATGATGTTACCTGTGTTAACTCAGTGTAGGAAGCATATTGAGTTTGTTTGCATAGAGGAATTGCATTTTGTAAAATTGTGAAGCCCCATGTGAAAGCTTTTGCCTCAGTCTTATCCCTGTTGTGAGGCAGGTGCAAAATTTTGATGTAACAGTGTCCTAAAAGTGACGCAGTGAAATCTCATAGATTTTACTGCGTCATTATTACGAGGCTTTTTGTGGAGAAATGACCCCTCTCTGTACATTACACTTGACAGAGGTATGATGTGGTGCAAAAGGTTTTAAAAATGACGCATCTACCAACATGCGTCACTTTTTAAATATGGTGCAACAAGGCACATGTTTTATGACGCCAATGCGTCACAAAAAGTGACGCTTCAGTAGCGCAAAACTGACGCATGGCTTTATAAATGAGGATCAATTATGTCATCTGTGTTACCTGAGATTAGGAAGTAGATTGTGCAGATGAGGTGAGACATGTCCAGAGGGACAGAGGAGGTGAGGTTTATGATCAAGACTGTATTGGGAGAGAGGCCTTTCTCGGGAAGCATAGGTGGTGAAGCGTGTGTATAAGAGTGCAGTAGACTTATACACAGGTCTCATCTTCTTTGTACTTGTGGACAGAGCTGTCTTCCACTATAATCTTCAATACAGGCCTGCTTTTGTCATTGCTTTGTTGTTTGGTAATAGTGGTCTATAATGTGCTACTTTTTTCTTTAACACAGATTGAAATCGTTATTTGAAGAGTAAGCAAAGATGCCCACAAGGGAAAGGACAAGAAAACAACGTAACCGGGAAAAATCAAAAACAGCAACGGAATTACAGCACTCTTCCACAACAAATACTTCAAAAAACAGGAACCAAGCTCCTGGTAAGACAACTAGGTCTTTTTGCGTAACATATGTACATCCCCAAAAAATGATGGACAGCATGTAGAAAAAGAAAATGAGAGAGTAAAATTGAAAAGGAAGGAGAGAACTTCAAAGAATCCTAAAACTGGAGCAGGAGAGAATAATATGTATAGGAACAGAAGGCAGAATCAGTTTAGAGACATTCGTAGATGAATGTTTCGCAATAGAGTGGTTTCAAATTTGTTTAAAAACATTAGGAAAGGTAAACAGAGAGCTGCTTTTTATAAGAAAAAGAAAAGTGTAGAGAAGATTGTTGATCAGGCTTTTGAAGTTAAGAAAAAATTATTTATTTTAATAAGCAATAGAATTAGGACACTTAACAAGACAATTGATGTTTTCAAATCAAACAGTAGATGGAAAAGAGTAATTAATCGGACTAATTTTTGTAAAGTTTTTTCTGGAGAATGGATGCACAGTTCAAGTTGTGAGCCATTTTTTAATGAGGAGAGTTACTTCCAGGAGAATGATTTAGTGCATGCAGTTGACACCAGTGGTCGAGCGTATGAAGTGAAAGACGGTTGTCCGATTGAAAAAGAGAAACTTGTGCCTAGAGAACCAGAAGAGGTGTTATCTGATGGAGTTTTAGGGAGACGTACTAAGGGTCCAGTGTACACTTGGAAGTGTAGTCGTATTTGTAGTGTGCGACAGGAATCAATTGATTTGTTTTGTAATTTCTTACATACATATAGTAAGAAAAGTCTAAAGCAGAAAATGAAGTTGTTGCAAGACTTAGATCCTTGCAGAGTGAGAGAAAAGACAGGTTTGCAAGGCCATTCACTGGCTTGTCTTTCTAGAAAAGTCTGTCAGAGTGTTTTTCATCATTTTAGGATGTTAGCAGTGCATCATACCAAAATGAGGAAATTAGTGAGAATGTTGTATTATGCAAAAAGTCCAGCACTTAAGCTTAAACAATTAAACAGTGCTCTTTTGCATGGAACTGAATTAGATGTGAAGAAGATTTGTGAAGAAATTGAGATTTGTTATTTTGATAAAAAAGGGAATAGTGTAGAAATTGACACAGCAATTCAAGGTAATGCGGAAGACAATGTACAGATTTCAAGTACAGAAAAGTTTGAGCAGGAAATTACCAGGTTTAAGGTGAAATCAAGTGAAAGGCTGAATTTTACTTGTGTGTGTTGTCGACGAAGTCATTATAAGCATCAAACTAGATTAGTTGATTTATACGTAAAAAGTGAAAAGGTGAATAATTATGAGTGGAAAGATTTTGCAACTTATTTGTGGGTGGAGAATTGTTTTTATTTGAGTTCTGATCAGCGTATTTGTAAATATTGTTATGATAAATTAAATCAAAACAGAATGCCTGCTAGAGCTGTTCATAATAATCTGGAGTTGGTAGACATTCCCCCTGAATTGATGGATTTAAATACATATGAGTCTATTTTGATTGAATGTGTCCACCCTTTTCAGGCAATTGTTCGCATGGAGCCTAAGATAGGGAAATTGCCTCCTACAGATTTGCAGAGAGGATTAAAGGGAAGAGTTGTTTATTTGCCTCTAGATTTCAAAAAAAATATTGATACAATTGGTATAGAAAAAGTAGAAGAGGAACCTTTAGTTATTCTAGTTAATGGGGTTCCGACATAGAGTAAAAAAATCTGGCAAGATTTAGAGGATGTTAGGAAAGTCAAAAAGGCAACGTTGTATTTAGTCAAAAACAATGAGTATTACAAACATGTTTATGTTGCAGCAGAGGAAACAGCTGCAGATGAAGACAGTGATTGTTCAGGTGGCCAAATTGAAAAAGTTGATGTCTCTAGAAGTGAAGAAATATATGAACATTATACTGTTCATCCTTTGCATTCCAAAGAAGTAATGGGGAATGCAATTGAATGGTTTCAAATGAAAGCAGCAAAAGGAAGTCCCGTTAGTGTATGGGAAGAAAGTTTGGGAGCTCGTTGTTTTACACAGCTATTTCCAACAGGTCGAGGTGGACGATATGACGATCGACCACTTCAAATTCCTGCATCTGAATATCGAACTGTAAGATTATATGCTGAAGATTCAAGGTTTCGTCAATGCATTCCCTATTTGTTTCATCTACTGTATGAGAGTGACTTGTCTGGGCTTTCTTATGCAGTAAACCATATACTGAAAAGTGGAGCACATCTGCAAAATGTTTTGGCGAGGGACTTTATGGAGAAAGTGAATCTGCAAGATAATATTTTGG
Organism: Lissotriton helveticus; assembly: GCF_964261635.1. NCBI lineage: Eukaryota > Metazoa > Chordata > Amphibia > Caudata > Salamandridae > Lissotriton > Lissotriton helveticus. The sequence goes on from NC_136067.1 coordinate 658,181,008, forward strand.
AATCTCATCTAATCAATCTCATGGCATGTCAGCGTGGTACAAACGAGTATTGGTACCGTCGTCATGGGGAATTGAAATGTATGCTAAGAAACTTAGGAACTCCTACATGGTTCCTCACTCTTAGCTGTGCCGAGTATGCATGGGATGACTTACTCCAGTTTCTACGAGAGGCAAATGCAAATATACAAAATATAGAATTCAAAACACCTGGAGAACTGTGTTCTTTGGATCCAGTGAATGTATGCAGATATTTCAATCATAGATTTGAAGCTATGATGTCTTTTATTACCAACAAAAAAAATCCTCCCCTTGGAGAGGTTTTGGATTTCTTTTGGAGAAAGGAGTATCAAGCGAGAGGTGCTCCTCATATACATATGTTGTTGTGGATTAAAGATGCACCCAAATTTGGAACAGATTCGGATGAAACAGTGATGAGCTTCATTGAAGAGTATTCAACATGTGCTGTTCCGAAAACTACCGAAGAAAATAGTTTAAGGCAACAAATTTTACGCTTTCAATCCCATCGTTGTGGAAAGTACTGTCATCGAAAATTCAGAAACAAAGACAAGTTCTACACAAAATGTCGTTTCGCCTTTCCACGACCAGTGATTTCTAAAGGAAGAGTAAATAATTTGATGTCTTCTCTGCGACATAGTGTTATGAGGAAATCACCAAAAAATACATACAATTTAAAAAGAAACGAAGAGTCCAAGTACATCAATGACTACAATCCAGTGATTTTGTCCATGTGGAATGCTAACATGGATATTCAATTTGTTGCTGACAACTCTATTGCTGTGGCTCGATATGTGACGTCTTACATCACAAAAAAAGAAAAGACAGAACTGAAGGAAATGTGGGAGGACATTTCACATGAAAAGAGTCTAAGCAAGAAATTATACAGTTACAGTCTGAAGATGTTGTCACATCGAGAAATTGGAGCATATGAATGTTCTGATCGATTGTCATCAGCAAGTCTCTATGCCAAATCTAGAACCATCATTTGGGTGAGTCTAGGTCTTGCTGCAACACAAAATCGAGTTTTGAAATCTGTACAAGAAATAGAGTATTTGGTGGAGAAAGAACCAGAAAGTATAGATATTTTGAAGACCAACATGTTGGATACATACTATCCATGTCACGGTCGCACTCCGCAGGAGCTGTACGTAGTAGCAATGCTCCACCTCCGGACCTCCCAAACACCCTGAACTTATTACACAGGGTTTTAGGGGATACGGTGAGGGAAAAACCCCAAAAGGGTAAAAAAACAAAGAAAAGAATAGAAAGAAGGGTCAGCAGGGGAATAGAAGCTGTAACAGAAATGCATAAGAATTAATAACAATATAGAGGCTACTCTCAGTACATTCTCGCTAAACATATGTACAACCAGATTCACCTTGTACAATTACAGCATGTGCCTCTTCATACAGTTGTATCTTCATATATCGCTCCTGTTTTACCCTGTTCAACACAAGAAGCACATGAATAATAAGGCCAACAAAACGATTCTCTTCCTATGTAAAGTGAGAACGCTATGTACATACCCTATATGCTTATAAGCTAAGTCTTTAAGTGGAACACTCCAAAAGAAAACGAGACCTTAGTGTTCAGCCCTTGGACTCTGTAAATAAGTCTTTATAGTAACTCCTAGGAACTGAAGCAGAATCCTCTCTGCTATAGAAATCAAGCCTGGTTCCAGAGAACCTCACTAGAACCAAGAAACAGCTAAACACGGCATGCTGTAGTTAACCATCACTACCAGCATCCGCTTTAGCATTTGTAATCCGCTATATGGTAAAAAGTCAATTTCCTGCAATGCCTTTCCTTCGTGCCGGCATAGCGGAGGACTTCCCCTGCTATCCGTCACTTGCATAGCATAGTACAACCCCCAGCCGGAGATTGCATAGCGGCTAATATGACCATCAGACAAAAGTACTTTTTGCACTTGCACCAAGGGACAGCCTCGCAGCTGCGAGGCTCGAAGGTGCGCGAGAGCTAAACTCCCAGCCACCGGGCACTGAAAACAAACAAACAAAGAACGCGCAAGCGCTCGTACTAGATACCAGACTGTTCTTCCAGCGCTGGCTGCATAACGGCTTTGGCGTCGATAAAAGGCAACCGCTCAGTGAGCAGCATGGGAAAACGGGAACCGGCAGGCTCTCACAGCGTTCAAAATCACGAGCACCATTTCCTGGTTCTCTCCCCACTATAACCCTGTGTGCAAAGGATCATGGGTACCGTAGTTCCGAACCCGCCGCCCATGGGAGTTGTAGTTCAGGCAGGCGCTATCCTGTCTAGAACCTGACAATCCAAATAGAAGTAGTCATCTTGAGAACGTTTGTTTGTATGAAGTTCTGCAAAACTATATTTAGAAGAGAACCATCAGAGAAGATATTAACAATGGAATATATGCTATCATTGGGTGTGAAGGATGTCTAGTGAGACAGAAAAAATGCCATTTGATTAATCATCGAAAATTGAGTTGCGAAAATCCAGAGAAAAAGGAATTTTACTATTTGGCTCTTTTGCAACTCTTTAAGCCATGGCGTACAGAAGAGGAACTACTTGGAGATTTTCTCTGTTACGAAGATTCTTTTAATGCAACCAAGGATACCATAGAATGTCCTGTTTTTCCAAATTATCTGCAAATGTTGAACGAAGAAATAGAGCAAGAAGCCACAATTGCTGCAGAGATTGCTAGAGACAGTTCCCAAGACAGTCAGAGTTCTGCTTCATTGAGTCAGGATCCACTTGGAGGACCAATTATCCAAAATGAAGCTGCCACTGCCATGGATGAGGTGGAAAGAGCTATGGAACAAGCTCAAGATGATGAAGTTAACTTAGAAGATTTGGTAAAACAACTAAACTTTGAGCAGAAACAGATATATGACGAAGTCACAGAACAGATTGAACATGGATTCAGTCATGAGAAAAAAGAGTGCTCATGTACATCATTTAAGCCTGTCCAACTGTACGTGAGTGGAGAAGCGGGAACTGGAAAAAGTTTTCTGATTAAAGCAATTGCAACTTATTTGCAGAAAAGGACTGAATCACCACTGTCTTGTGTTGTTACCGCTCCAACTGGGCTGGCTGCACATAACATTAAAGGGATTACTTTACATTGTTTACTGATGCTGCCAGTGGAGCATGATAACAAATTGGAGTATCACAAGCTATCTGGAGATGCGTGTTCTGAAGTTTCGAGAGTCCTGAAGAAAATGAAACTTCTTATCATTGATGAAGTAAGCATGGTGTCAAATATAATGCTTGCTTTTGTGCATTTGAGAATGCAAGAAATTCTTAGAACAGACTATGATGCCTTATTTGGAGGAAAACATATTATTGTTTTTGGAGATCTTCTGCAGTTGACTCCAGTGAAAGGACAACCTGTGTTCAAAATGCTCACACATGAAGATACCAGGAAGTGCTTAGGAAGCATTGGAAACGTTAATATATGGTTAAACTTCAAATATGCAGAACTGCTTCAAAATATGCGGCAGGCAAAGGATGAAGATTATAAAAATATTTTACAAAATGTAAGGATTGGAAAAGTAAGTCAGCAAGGGAAAGAAGCTTTACATGGACGGTTAATTTCAAATTTGTACCCAAATGAAAACATTCTTCCAGAGAATATTTTTAAGAAAATTAACGAGAGGAAATCTGCCATATGTTTGATGCCAATTCTGAAAGAATGTTCCATGTTCAACAACAAAATGTTAAATTTAGAAAATGAAGAGATAGTGAAACTGGAAGCTACAGATAAAATAGAGCATATGGGAGCAACAATTGTTTTGTCCGAAAATTTGAAATCAAAATTGGATTCATTAGAGAAGAGTATATCTAAAACTGCTGGTTTTGAAAAGACTCTGAATGTGTGTTTGAATTGTCGTGTCATTTTGAGAAGGAATTTAAATGTTGAAAGAGGTCTGGTAAATGGAGCAATGGGTCATGTTGTTGGTTTTGTGAATTACAAAAATAGAGATGGAATTGAAATTTTAAAAATTAAATTTGATGGCATTGATGAAATAGAACAAATTTGTCGTTGTTCAGCTAGATTTTTGCTTGTGAAAGATTTATATGTTCGCCGAAAACAGTTTCCTATTTGTTTGGCATATGCGGTGACAATTCATAAATCTCAAGGTTTAAGTGTAGATAGTGCTTTGGTGAACATTGGAAGTTCTGTGTTTAAAGAGGGTATGGCATATGTGGCTTTATCACGAGTCAGAACTTTATCAGGATTGTACTTGATTGAGTGTGATGAAACAAAGATTTGTGCTGATCTAGATTGTGTTAAAGAATACAATAGGTTAAGAAGAGAGTATGCTCCACATTTGCCTCAATATCCTCTGATTGAAAAACGTGTGGTAGGCCGAAAAAGAAGAAATGAGAGTAATTGCAGTGAGGTATTAGCAAAAAGACAAAAAGTAGATGAAACTGTAATTGTAAGGAGAAGGAAAAAGGATTCTGTTGAGGATGTTGTTGGATTTCAGTTTGAAAACAGTTCTGGTGTCAACTGCTATGCTAATGTAGTAGTTAATGTTGTTTTTTTTCTTCAAAATTTACAAAAATAGATTGTCGAAAATCGGGAACAAACATTGTGCTGTTTATTGAATTCTGTGTTAGAGAAATGTAGTAGTGATAGAGCAAAAATAGAAAGTGTTTCAGAAATTAGAAATCTTCTAGACATATGTTCAGGTCAAAATCAATTTTCACAGAATATTCAGCAGGATTGTCAGGAATTTTTAATGTATATGTTTGATGTATTGCAAGATGATGGAGTAGATATAAAAAATCTTTGTAACCTTTCTTATCAATGGCAACATGACTGTGATAATTGTGCTTCATCAAGTACTACTAGAATAGACTCTGAAAGATTTATATATTTGACTTTACCAGACTGCAAATCAGTGCCTTTTAATAATCTAGTTAAAGCAGCGGATCACAATATGGTGTGTACCCAATGTAAGTCTGCAATGCTGTCCACATTATTTCTACAAAATTATGGTCACTATCTTATTTTAATGTTCCAACGATGTAGACCTATTAAAAATTTCGTGGCTTCTCAGTTATCGATATCAGGAAGAACCTTTGCAACTGTAGCTATTATTTTTTATGACGGTCCTTCTACAACATCAGGGCATTACACATGCTATTTAAAAACTTTTAAAGGTTGGACCCAATGTAACGACACTCATTTGACTTTCAAACAACATTTGCCTTTTGGCTTTATAAATTCATACCTAGTGTTTTTACAGCCAAAATTTAGGTAAAGGTAATTGGCCTATGAAGACGGGAGGAGTACTGATATATACTCATACATCTGACACTATTTGGCCAAATGGAAAGGTGCAGGAATGAGTAAAGAGTCATGAAAGGAGTATATGAAAATATTGAAAATATTTCAGATGTTCTTGGAGTTTTTCTTCTAGAAAGTCGATGAAATTGATTTTTTACTGAACAGCAAAGTACTTTGCAATGAGAAAAGGACCTCCATGATATACTATTTGGCCTCAAGGAAAAGTAAGTCAATCAAAGATTAGTGTACATTTGTCATTTGTCAGTATCTAAGGTTTTTTTTAAAACACAATCTTTTAGATTGTGTTTTTTTTTCCCGCTGTCATATGATGAGTAATTTGAACTCACTGTTTTAAGTGAAATTCAATATATTCTGAGAACAGCAAAAATAAACTATGTAACATGTTGTACAAGTTATTCTATACTTTGGATTGTGTAAATTAAATTGTATTCCCATTCTCTGACACTCACTTTCCTTTTTCCATCCTCTTTGAGCTCTTTTAACTCACTTATAATGTATTTCTCTCACTCTCTGTAACCCCTGTTCTTTTACTCCACTTCTTTGACAAGCCCTCATTCTCATTTCAACTGTCTGCATCCCCTCTCTCCCTTGCATAACTTTTCAGCTTTCATTCTCTCTGCTTTACTTCCCTTTTCCGTATTTTCCCCCTTTGCTCTTTTAGTAATTCCTGTTTACTCACTCAGCAGTATTATCGCACTCTATCACTATAAATCACCCACTCTCCCTTCCTTATCTTTGTTTGCTCCTTACTTTTGACCTTTTCTATCTATTTTTCGTTCACTACTTCTATGTCCTCAGTGCCTCACTCTCCTTGTGTTATGTTCACTTGTGTTTATGTTTTCCGTCTGAGTCATTATCTTTTTACTTACTACTGTTTCCTGATTTAGTTTTGCTAAGTCACATTGTTTTAGTATCTTTCTTCCCTTCAGTTAATTTCTCTGTTCTTCTCTTCCTCTGTGTCAGTGAATCTATATGCCTTACTCTTAGTAATTTGCTCTCATTCTATTTCTTCTTCTCTCTTTTTGTCCTTCTACCTTAGTTTATTTCCATTTCTGTGTCCTTCACTCTAACTTTATTTGTAAATAGAGTGTTATGATTTTTAACCTCTTCATTTGTATCTTTTAATTTAAAATACATATTTTACTAATTATAACTTATTTTTTCTTCTCTCTTTCACAGATACAAACTGTAGTAAAAAAATTCATTAAACTGACATTTATTATATGGTAAGTATGACTAAAAAAATGTAGTTTGTCATCACCCTTTGCTTTAAGGTCACTAACATTTTCTCAATCTACCTCACTCCTGTGTCTTTACTCTGCTTCTCTCACTTATTCTTATTCTACATGTTTACTCCCCTTTCCCTATTTACACTCTCATATTCAACTTCATTCGATCCCTATTCTTTACTTCACTTACCCTCTGTTCCCTTCCTTTGCTTCTTCACTCATTCTCTTTTTCTTAATTATTTACCTTACTCCTACACATACACCTCACCCCCCTCCCAACACATACACACACCTCTAACATACACCCCACACACACACCACACACATACCTCATACACACAAAAAAACCTCCCACACACACTCCTCAAAAACACACACACATTCCATACACACACATACATCGAACACATATACACCCCACACTCATACACTTCTCACACATATTTCACACACCCTCACCTCCACCCACACCAAAACACTGCACACAACCACACCCACACACACACCTTACACACCCACACTCCGACCTACACCAACTGACTCCCTATAAGTCACACACACTGCATTACTTATCTTTTTTTACTGTTTTACTCAAGTCCATTCAGGTACTGTTTCCTTTACTCTCTTTGTCCTCTCTCTTTGTCACTCCCCATATGTTATCCTAATTCAAATTTTGTCCCTCTTTCATCCCTCTTTACTTATACTACCTGGTCTTTTCTCACTTTCCCTCATCGTTCTTCATTTATCGTGGTTCCGCCACTACCCTTCATCGTCCATTTTTTACTGTCCTTTTAACAGCCAATCACAGTCTCACACTATCTCTACTTTAGTGTTCTTCCTCTCTCTTCCTTTCTTTCGCTCCTTTACTCATTTTACTTTTCTCACTTTCATCCAATTACACCTTCTCTATTTTTTACTATGTAATAACTAATCCCTCTGTGGTCATCTTGTAGCTCTTTTTCTCTTAACATAACTCTCTTTGTGTCCTTCCCTCATGCTAACTGCTTCATAAAAAAAAAATTCTATTTTTTTGCGGGGCGCGCCCCGGTACGCGTACCCTAAAGACAAAAAATTGACAGAGATACTTTAAAAATGTAGGTTTAATTTTATAAATGAAAGGTAGTTCTGAAAAGAACTTTTTTTATTCTTTTTGTTGTTTTATATTTTTTTAATGTTTTTTGAACATTTTGTACTTCTTTTGGCTTTTCAAAACAGTTTTATTTTTTTTTTGTATTTTTTATGGGAAGAAACAAAGAGAAAGGGAATTGAAAATGGCTCAACTGGAGCAAAAAACAAAAAACGAAAAAAATTACTTCTTTTGTTTGGGGCAAATGTGATTCTGACCAGCAAGGACAATCAGCTTTACGCTCTTTTCACCATAGGCAATGAGCTTGCCACATTCAGTACAAGTGATTCTAAAAGTACCAAATTGTTGCTGAATGCAAGGCATCGTCTCCGTTAATTCTGGGTCCGATTGACTGGGCTGCTTTCTTTTTGAGCTGGTCCTTGAACACTGGGGAGGTGACTGGCCAGTTCCCTGATCTCTGCACGAGAATAGTTAGCAGGATGCTTCCGGGTCATATGCCGAATCATGGTATGATTCCCAAATGAATATTTTTTATTTGGATTGCCCCTTGAGAGTTCTGCACCACAGATTCGACACGATACCTTGGCCGCATTAACTTTTTTCTTGCCCTCTGGAAGAGAAAAAAACTCCCATACAATGTGTTCTTTTGGCTTGTATGGGGTAATTTCTTCCGGCAGACATATGCTCCCCTCCTCCTCTTCCTCTTCCTCCTCCTCCTCTTCTCCACCAGCAATGTATTGTTGTGGTGGTCCTCTTGGTGGTTGTGGTGGTGGTGGTGGTGCAGATGCTCCAGCTGCTGCTACAGTAGCCATTTCAAAGTACAAAAGAATTGTCTTTGTAGATGAAACAGGTATTCCTCAGTCAAAAGACAAAGTCAGAGTGAGGGAGAAAGGTGGGGTTTTTTATCATTTGGAAAAAAAAAACTGTGCTGAACCAATCAGAAGTGTTATTTTCAGATCACAAGACCCAGGCTTTACTCATTTGGAACCAAAACTGTTCTGCACCAATAGAAAGTGTTATTTTCAGGTCACAAGACCCAGGCTGGTCACACGACCCAGGCTATACTCATTTGGAAACCAAAACTGTTCTGCACCAATAGAAAGTGTTATTTTCAGGTCACATGACCCGACGCGCTTGCGCTACGCGCACCGGGGCGCGCCCGTAGTCGTGCCCTGGGGCGCGCCCACGGGTGCGTAGCGTAAGCGCGTCAGGACGTTTCGCGATCGTATGCGATCGTGTGCTTTCGGTTGCGATTACGCTGTGCGTCATATGACGCATCACGCGGTTACGCGAAACGTCACGATGTTGTTTTTGTTCGCGAGAATAGCGCTAACGGGACGCTCCCCGGTACGCGCCCTGGGGCGCGCCGTAACATTGGGCTTACCCGTGCGTTCACCGGTACGCGCCCCGGGAGCGCTCCCGGGTGACAAATAAAAAAAAATTACAAAAAATGTTTTTACATGTTTATACAATATAAAATTCGTTTTAAAATGTTTCACTTTCTATACCTATTAAGATTTGCTATTAAAAAACCATTGAAATTCACTGAAAAAACCATAGGTTTCACACCAGTTATAGTTAGGAATTAGCATTTAAAAAACCTATTACATTCACTGAAAAAAACCATAGGTTTTACACCAGTTATAGTTAGCTGGAAATTTTACTCGCATAAAACCATTGAAATTCCCACGTTATAGTTAGTTGGACTCACTATAACTTGCGCGTGCAATGCACTGCTGATGACGTCACATATTACATCACTCATGACATGGTCAGTGACATCACTCATGACATCAGTGATGACACCATCCAGTGAATGTGTGTCTTTCTGAAAAATAAATATTAGTGAGTAATGTTTAAATTTTTAAATATATGTATTATTGTTTCACTTTGTGTATAAGTGGCTGCATGGGTTGGTGAGTAGCTACATGTGTATGTATATGGGTTATTAGATGTTTTTCTTAGTATCAGTATGAGTGTTTGTATGGTTTGGTGGTTGCGGCCTGGGCCCAGGTTTCTTGAAGAACAATGACTTGGAAGGAGTGAAGATATTGGTTAACAACTGTACCTTCGACCTTACTGGCCAGACCATTGATATTCCAAGAGCAGCTCCCTAATGTCTTTTTCAGTGCCAGTAATAAGAGCAGTGTTTTGACATTGTAAAAGTCTTGTTTTGTTCAAGATGCCTGACAGCCAACCCTATTCTGAGGCCACATCTTGCCCTATAGTAGACTCGCCACAGGGCCGATCCGCCCATTCCTTTTGATGTCCACAGGATTTGGATTTGGTTTGTGCATTCCTCAAGACACAGTACATGATTCTCAGTTGGGCATGTGCAGAGTCAGCCTTCATTTGTGTCTCCAGGACATGGGTGTATTCTTTATGCTTGAATGGTGATATTGTAATCTCCCAGCCTTTAAATATGTTGGCCACATTCATGATCTTCTCAGCCATCTCAATGGAGCTCCAAATCAGGGTCTATTGGCCCATTCATTTCATGCCCAGGGGATCAATGTGTCATGATTCAGATGTAGTCAGGAATGAAGGCCCAGGTAGTTTGTTGGGATTGTACCAACCATTTAGCGCTCTGAGGCCCAAGTGTTCCAGATTTCCTTGTAGGCTTTGGCCTCTCCTATCTTATTTTTGCCACTTGCGGTCCGTTGGGGTAGGATTCTTCCAAAGGGCTTCTTGGACCTCAATGACCTAATTTATCAGCAGCTTGCAGATTAACCACATGTTCAAATTATGACTACTGGTGTTTAATGGATTTTGTACCGGAACCGTGGGGCTTAATGGCACAGGACGCTAAGTGATGGTTGTATTACTTGAAAATAAGACTCCCCTTGCGTCTTTTAAAAAGGTAAATTTAGATGTGACCTTTGGCTGGAGAAGCCCCTTGTTGGCCTCCCTGAGGGGGAAGGGGGTGTCCAAGAATAAAGCTATTGCAGATTGCTGTGGAGTGATTGGAATAAGGGAAGGTCACTGCTGGACCCGGGGTTTTCCTGATCGCTTGTTGTGGTCCTTAGTACAGGTAATTCCAAATAAGCAACTGGAGGGCCCACCTCTTATTGGTTTTTGCAGATCACAATTCCAGTCATATCCCAGCAAACCGAAGCTGGTGCTGTCTTCCTCTGTGCTCCACGAGTGACCTAAGCCAGTAAGACTGGTGTTGGGAGGTCCATTACTTTTTCTGAGCTGCGATTAATGCTCTTCCAGGAAAAGTTCCTGCCGTCTGTTCCTAGCAGTGCTGCCACACCTCTACGTTAACGGGAGAGGGCCATGGGCATGCTCCAAGCCTCTTTGGATCCTCCTCTCAGGTACTGGGGGGACAAGCTTGTCCCATTCAGTGACTTGTCAACTACAGCTTTTATGCGGCATAGGACTCAGGTATGGGCTGCGCTGTGCTCAATGGGGCCTCTGAGGTGGGGAAGCTGGCCTGGTCCGCAAGCTGCACCCAAATGTGGTTTGGTCTATATTGCCTCTACCAATGTGCAGCTGGTACTGTCCTGCTGCTCACCCTTCACCCAGCCCCCCTTGTGTTGCTGGAGTCAGGTTTGGGCTCAGGCTGAGAAGTAGGCAGCTAAAGCTTCTGGAGGTTCACTTGAAGGACTCCTGCACTGGTCCAGATGGTTGTCCTCCACCAAAAGGGAGCAGTAGAGAGCATCACACATGCACCCCTGCTCACCTCACCATCGGGGCTGATCTTGTGCTGCCGGTTCGCTCTGCCGGGTGGCTGCTTGCTAGACGCAGCCTAGCTCTCCTTCCATTACCTTCTGCTCTCTTGTCGGGGTTCTGCTGTAGGCCCTCTGTGCCTCAAGCCTCAGGCCACTGAAGCCACAGAGATGCCTCCAACATGCTCTGGTGACCACTGGAGAGCCAAAGGAGCTGCACGGAGCTTCAGCGAGCATCTCTGTAGCATCCTGCTCACCTTGATGTGCACTGGAAGCTGAGCTAGTCAGAGCCGAGGTTCACAGATTCCGGACTAATGCAGGGGTCCAAGAGAGGGGTGCTGTCTGTTTGTAGATGTTCCCTTGCTTCCAAAATAAAATCCCTTGGCAATTAAGGGTGGCTGTGCTGCATCAGTGTGTTGTGGCAAAGGCTAGGGCGTCAGGCATAGGAGGCGGCAGGAAATACCCCGGCTACCCCCACCCGGCCAGCAGTGTGCCTGAGCCCAGCCCTGCCTGTGTAGCTCAGGGTGTGCAGAGGGGGAAGGAGGTACTGAAGCAAACTGCAGAGAACCAAGTTTCACCCAAGACCAAGGCCAACCACTGGACCAGGACGCTTAATCCAAAAGGCTCAATTTTCCCAGTGACGGAGCCGGACCAAAGCCGAGTCATTGCGGGTCTGCTGTATTTTTCAATTTGTTTGTATGCCCTGCAGTATTTCCAGGGCCCAGGGGGGGAGGGGAGGGTGCTGTAGCAGGCTCTCCTCTTGAGCAAGCCGCAATGGACTCCGCTCCTCCTTAGAGGAAACCCACAACTCTGAGCCTCACCTAGATCTGCACTTTTGCTGCTCCCATGGTGTCTTATTTCTTCTTTGGTCTTTTGTGGCCAAGGCCCCTACAGAGATGCCTCAGCATGGATCAGCCATGGCCTGAAGTGAGGACATTGCAGCTGGAATCAGGCCCGACCACCAACAAGTTGCAACAAGCTGCACTTCACGAAAGTGAGGACATATCAGGAGGGAAGTGCTTTAAACTGGAGAGATAAGGGGAAGGTTCAGCGCTGGCGAGGAGCAAGTCAGAGCTATGCTTCTCTGCAGCTCAGGCGAAGGCACACAGGAAGCACTCGCTGATGCCCAGGCTCTTTTCTAGTGGCATTGTTGCTTGAAAACAGTCTAATATATATTACAAAAACACTGGAGTTTGCTACTACATGATCCTGACTTAGAAGCTAAGCTGAAACCCACAGTCTCAATCACAGACAGGAAACCACCTTCCCTTATATTTAGAGTAATAAAAGTCACTTTGAAGCCAAACAGAAGAAGATATGACTTAACAGCTCATTGATTGGTCTCAACAAATGCATGACAAGCAAAGCATGCAAAATAGGCAAAAATAAATCAAGGACAAGACTAGGAATATCATCAAATCCAACAGAGAATAACATGTGAGACAACCCATGTTGTCTACATTCTTGAATGGAAGTCTTTACCCTAAAATATTTGGGAATTACTATCTGCCTACTTAAGAAACAAATATTAGAACATATAAGATCAATTTAAACTTTACAGAAACACACAGCCACTGGATGATGTCATCAGTGATGTCATCAGTGATGTCAAATGAGATGTCATCAGTGATGTCATCAGTGATGTCATTTGAGATGTCATCAGTGATGTCATCAGTGATGTCACTGACCATGTCATGAATGATGTAATATGTGACATCATCAGCAGTGGATTGCGGGTGCGCGAAATATAGTTAGTACAGCCATCTTGTTTCTCAGGAGAAGTGAGGCACAAGAGAGCACAAACTGTAGTGTAGCTCCTATCTTCCCAATAGGCTCTGCGCATTGGAATAGTACCTACAGCAGTAAAGGCCTAGGCCAGACGTTAACTAGGTCTACTACTGTCGATGCTAGACTTAATTTTTGGGTTTGCCAGCTAAGCTCAGAGTTCGCTAGAAACTTTCTCGAATGTTCAAGGAAGGGATTAACTCCCCTGATTAGACAAGAAGGGATTTAGTTTCTGACAACCATAGAACATGACAACTTTGCTCTCCCCTAATCAAGAGTCAATCTCAAGAGTCGTGTGAGCACAAGGCAATTATTTTACTCAGTCAGTACGTGCATTCTTAGTCTCATCAGAATGTAGAGAAAAGGAAGAGACGGGCGTGTTCAATAAAAGATGTTATTTATTGATCAGTCTCTTTTCTCGTACAAGAGAAATGGATCGATAATATTGCAATACTTATAGTTAAGTAAAGTGCATACATTAGAAGCAATAGTATAAAATAATACTGTAAAAACATTGATATGGTTTCTGAGCCATATGATGTTTAAAATGATTAAAATATATTTACATACACATATACATTTGACTAAACGTACTCAACTGGTGTTTCTAAATACGCCTACCCCATGTACCTGACCTAAGTCTAATGCGTGGGCGGGAATAGAAAGTTACAGTTTAAGTTAAGTTTGTTTTTGCCAAGTGAATAACTAAAGAATTCTCTGTGAGGGGTTATTCAGTTCTGTACCTGGAAGTTAGGATGAATGAGGAATGGTATCTCTTTCTCTGCTCTCGATATTCCAGGCTGCCTGCGAGGGCTGCCCGAAAGCGCCGGTGCTGGGTCTCTCGGCTTGAGATAGCAGCGCGTCTCTCAGCGCGTCAGGAAGGCGGGGCTGCTGCCAGCGGGGTCTGCTTCTGCTCTCGGCTTCGGCAAGTATGGCTGCTCCGTCTTGTCACCACGCGTGTGTTTGCATAGGGCAAGGTCGGCAATATTTATACCTTAAAGGTGCCGAGATTGACGTAAGGATGGACATAGGTACGTCAATAAAGATGTCATACGACTTGCTCGTTAGCACATTCTTTTGCAAAAGTTCTCTGTGAAATCAAAACAATGGCCGCACGGATTTTCCAGGTTGTCATAGGTTTGATTTGTTATGAGAACGTCGTATGCCTTATCAGGGGCTGGAGGAATGTCGCTTGTCTAATTAGATCTCAAGCGTTATGACCTAATCAGATAACACGTTCCTGTGCCGTAGTGTGACTGCGTCAGATAACGGTATCTGCATCATGGGGGTTTTCTTGCCTCATGGGCTGACTGTTAGTTAACTTGATAGTTAGTTTAACCAGAATAGGGTCAGGAATAGGGGGACTGATTCAAAACCTATAGAAATACACGACACCCACTCCACGCTAACTATGGTCATATCTACTAATCTATGCATAGTATAACATAGTACAACATACTATAGAGTATAGTGTATACCTTACCACCCCAAAATACATAAATGCATTTCGAAATTTTCAAATATACTGAAAAATTGCAGTCATATATATTGTATGCACTTAAGCTATGAATTAAATGCAAAAGTAAACACGCATTGTTATGCATTATTGCTTATTGGTATATGAGAAATACACATGAAATGGCTCTTAATATGGCTATACAGAAAGGAAGTTCGAGACCATTTCATCACATAATAAAATATTTGTGAACCTACCAGCGGGCAGCTAAAGTCTATATAAAGTATCTAAAAATAGAAATCTTAGTTCTCTAGGAATAGTTTCTTACTTTAAGCAGAAGATCAGTGTCCCGGGAAAAAATATGTAGAAAAATATTTTAAGGGGCATGCTGAAAAAATTGCTGTCCGTGAACTGGATTGTAATTGTTCATGTGACTTTATTTTTAAAGTTGAAGGCCGAATTCAGGGAACGCCGTGTGCGAGTTTACTCAAAAGTCTCTATTTCTGTTCTGGAGAGAACATCATATCATTCAGGCTTTCGAAAAAACTGTCAACAGCTTCATGGGAAAGTTCCACTAAGTCGGAAATAGGGGTAACCATGCATTAGTGCGCATGATTTTCTCCATTGACATTCTGATTCGCATTGCTGACAGAAGGTCGTACCTGTTCGATGTTGCTTTCATCTTGAACTTCACTACTCTTCAATCGTAGTGGTGAAGATTCCAGGAATGCCGTCATCAGGATTGGCAGCCTTTGAGGGCAGCACAAAGCGTGAACCTTGGTAGGAACCAACAGTGTATCTGCATCCACCGGCGCATCCGATTGTAGCGTCAGACAGGTGTCTAACACGCATTCTTCTCCGCATAGCAGACACCTTAGTACAGGTAAAACACACCTTTGCCACATTGGTCGAAATGATAGAAACCAAGTCATGTTCAGGTCTCTAAGCCGGGAGAGTCCCAGGATTTTTGATATCCGGTCCCGGTATCCAATGGCTAGGATCGTATCTTCCATTGTCGCGAGAGTTTGATCTGTGACATGGGTTGCCATAACGAAAAATAAGGACTAGGAATAGGATTCCTGCAATTAGTCCCAGGATCAGGGGAAGTCCGCCAAAAATCGAATGGACGAAATCTGGAAAAATACCCAGTATGGCTTTGAATGGTGTTAATGCCATCGAAAATACTGTCTTAAATACCTTTGAGACCCCAGTGGTATCAGAAATATTTAAGATTTCGCTCAGGATTTCCGCGAAATGTACGGGGGAATTAGTTGATAATAATGTATGTATCTCTGCAGTCGTCCTTGCGACTTGTAGATCATACGTTTCTTTTGATGACGTGAGCCTTGTAGGCATCTGAAGAAGCACTGTTTTCATTCTGCTTAAAGTGTCTATTCGAATAGAAGTAATTTTCAAACTGGGCCATGCCCTTGCCTCCCTGTCTGGAAAGGAGCTGGGGAATAAAGAACGTCCACAGCACTTGACCTTCGCTGTTGTAGTTACTAGATAAGGAGTCCCGGGCATAAGACTGCAACATCTGCGGTCTACAATAAGAATGTAACTCCCATTATAGAGTCTTTGAAAGAATGGTTCTATTTCAGTTGCAGGTGCGCCTTGCTGGTGACATGAAAGGTTGTATGAATTCCCTTCACAGGCTCCATGCAAACTAATTCCGTTACACAGAAGCGTGCCGCTTAGTGACATATCACAATTGTTGCCACTAAGAAACACTTTCTGTCCTTTATTACTGACACATGCATGTGAATAGGGCAGGTTCCAAGTTGTTTTAAGGTACCCCTTTCCCAATTTCTCGTACATGCCAGCCTGTATATATTTTTGGCAGTATTGAAACCTGAAGGTTGAGATTGGAATATTTATGATTCCGTGGATTATCCATTCACTGACAGGTCGTTCTGACATTGTCATTGGTAATCTTTCTAGTTTTTCAATGCTCAAGATTGTATAATCAGCACCCTTTTGCGCCATACCGATTTGTCTATCAGTAAGGTTAAAGATTTGGAATAGTGACGTTGTGTTGATTAAACGCCAAGGCACATAGCCTGAACGCAGATTTTGTAACGTCCAGCCAAGCTGTACAATGGAATGCAATTGTGACTGTCCATGTTATAATAACAGTAAGTCTTGCGATAATATATCGATTGCTGAAGACACAATGCTGTCCAATGAAAAAATTCTGGAGGACAGAGTCATTAACCCATTGTCCACTACAGAAAGTGATTTTTCCAAATTGATACGTCAATTTCCCGTATTCTTTCTGCTGTCTCAATTTGAGTAACCTTCCAGGCCTCATTGTATGCTGCATATACAGAGGCTGCTATGAAACGCTTTTGACGCTGTTTGCGTGGTCCCAGTATGAAATCACGCAAGTCAGCACCATCAGTAAGTAAAGTTAGGTGTTGCTTAATTTCAGGCAGTGTGGAAGTCTGTAGCCATTGAAGGCATAATTTGCCCACACTGTAGGTTGTTATTATCCCTGGGTGATGTCTTTGGGGATATCTAGGGTCTGGCCTGGTCATTTTGAAACCCTGTGTTTTATTCAGGAATCTATCTTGACAGTTATTTGTATCTGTGGGCCAGATCAACCATTGTTTCCAATCAGGATGTGTTCTGTTTTGGTTTAATATATGGTTTACGTCTATCTCTTCATCTGTATCAGAGCTATTGCTAAACATTGTCGGCTTCGGAATAGACAGGTTATTTAAATCTTTGATTTTGGCTAAGCCAAGACAGGTGGTTTGTTGAACAGTGTCATTTAAAAATATCATTTGTTCTGGGATCATGCAGGCTCTAAACAAAGCTTCTATACCCTGTACTTGCCATTCTTTTGTACCCCAAACACTTTTCAAATCAACATTTTTGTCCCAATAATCAAATCCAAAAGTATTCATTTTTTTCAAAGAATGAATCTGAATATATCAATTTTGTGTTGGTTATCATGGTTTTCATCCCTGTCTTGTTTGACAATTTAAAATAAAATGTTTCAGCATTACTTGTGTTAAAACCTGAAAAATATGAATATTTGTCGTAAACGGTTCTAGAGCTTCCTTTTGGAGGCGTAGCACAATGTTCCCATTGATTATAATTTAAAACATTTCTAGGTTGTGCAGATTTATGCAGAAAATGGTTACCATAATGGTTATAGCAATACATACTATCATAATTTGTAGAACCTTGCAAATAATCATGTTTTGTAAATTTAGCAGACATTACTAAGTCAGACATCATATTGTTAATACTTTCAAAGTCCCAATCATCAGCAAATGAGTTTGGTTTTGCAAAGTCACTCAAAGAGATCTTGATTTGGTGTGGATATTTCAGGATCTCGACCGGACCATAAATTTCATAGTCAGTGTTGTCCCAGGCTACCCCACCAGGTATAGGATTGGCTGTGAAGTTGGCTGAAGAAAGTTCTGGAGAAAGTTCTCTTTTCTCAACGTGTGAAGATGTGTGTGGTTTGAGGACCAAGTTGATGTTCTGACTTGCTGTGTCCATTTTAGCATATTTTCCCTCAATGAAGCGTCCCAAAGTAAATACCATGATGAGCCAAAGTATGAGGATAAATGCACCAAAACCCACCCAAAATTCAATCCATGGAGAAACCAGATATGTTTCTTTCAGTTGTTTCAAAAGTTCCTTAGCTTCGTCTTTAAAGGATTTTGATGATGGCTGTGTCTTTGGTTCACTGAAGCCTTCAGAGGAATCATCGAAGTTGATGAAGTAACCAGATGCAGTTCTGTCAATTGTTCCAATTCGTTCAGGATTTTTGTTTTTTGCATTGTCACTTGGTACTTCAGTATAGATTGGTGTGTCTCTGCTAAATGTTTTTATTTGGGTTTTCAGAGGTCTGAGTTCTATTGCATTGTTGCATAGTCCTTCTTGTTCTTCTTTAGGCGTTTCGAATGTGATGAGCCTTTTTGTTAGGACCTCTGTGCTGGTAGCAAACCTTGGTGTTCTGCTACTTATTGGGAGTCCACTTGGCCTACTGTTTGTTATTGGCCACATGTTGTGGTTTTACCAGGTCGATGGATACAACTCGGTTCTCCTTTTTTCCAGCAAGTGGCGGTAGTACAACTGATCTTGTCCCGTTGACAGACAAGACAGGAACTGCTTTTCTGTAAGAAGGCCCAAATTCCTTCTTTACCGCGATCTTCTCCCTGACTAGATCCCCGACTTTTGGAATCCAGACAGGTCTTGCTGGGACAGGTGGTGATTCTTCAGTGGTCGTTGGCTGTTGTTTCAACTGTATGTTGCTCAGGTCTTTTCTTGTTTTGTTTAAGTCCTGCAAAATAGCCAAACGGTCTTTGACATCAAAGGTTTTTTCTATTACCACTGAAGTCTGACTATCAAGGTCAGAGATCAACATTCTAGTTCCGAATAATAATTCGTACGGACTGAATCCCTTCAGAGAATTTCCTGGCAAGTTATTTAGACTACGTTGGACACTTATTAGATGTTTGACCCACCCAGCTCCCGAACCTAATATCCTTTCTATTATAGATTGCTTTCTGCCTTGGTTTTTTCTTTACACCATCCCGTACCCTCAGGAAGGAAGTGAGAAGATTCCCGCTGGGCTGTGCTCATTTGGCCATGTTTCCCCCCCAGGCTGGATTGCCTGAGTGAAAACAATGGTCGAACGTAGCATGCTCTTAGCGTATATGCCATTTAGACTCGCAAATCTTGTATAACAGTCCGGACTTCAGCCGAGTGCTGGTGATCTACATTATAAGTGGAAACTAGCCTGTATATGTTAATCGCAAGCCATTCTTTTTGCTGATAATATTATCTGCCTTGATTCGACGAGGTATTAAACTGCTTCTCTCCCCACTGCGATCTCTGTTGCAGTTTGGGCAGTTATTTACAAACATGGTGTAGTGCAGGCTCATGCCTGGCCACCAGTACCGTGATTGTAATTCTTCCAGAGAATCTTTTAATTTAAGGTGTCTGAGACCCTCGCCCATGTGTGCGTCTGCGATTAACAAGCTTCTCCTGTCCATGTTTGGAATCACTCTATCCCCCACTCCAGGGATTCGAGCAAAAGGGACGGAGTTTGCATCGATTATGTATGTATAATTGAGTGGATAGTTGATCGGTAACGCTGAGCAGTCACCTTTTGATGACGTTTTCACCGCCAGCATTGTTTCACCGTCAATGTATTATAATGTACGCTTTTTTCGATCTACGGGAGCCGATTTAGTGGCTGCCGCTGCGGCTGTTTCAGCCAATGAATTCCCCACAACGTGAACGCCATCACGTTGATGACTCAGTGAGTGTGTCACGTGAGTCTTTGGTAGTTCTTTTTGTAAAAGAGCTATTTGTTCCCAGAGCAGTCTCTGCTTTATTGGTGCATCTGTGTCATCTTTGTAACCGTTTTGAATCCATGTCTGCAAATCCTTGTTATATGCTTTGACGCAGTAATATGAATCTGACACTATAAGTGTCGGGAATTCGCGATCCGCATTATCTAGCGCCATTTTCAAAGCTATTATTTCAGTTTGTAGTTCTGAATTAGTTTCTACTGAGTGTGATTTTGTTAATAGAGGTCTTAGTTTACCTCCGCGCCACACTTCTTTTGTAATCTCACATGTGGGATTGTATGCATGTTCTCCCCAAACGGAGGGTTGAGCATGTCCGTCTGTATAGATTACACAGGCGTAATGTCGTAGAGGCAGAATGTCGATTGGCAGAGGATACGTCTTTTCATATTTTAGATTTTTTAATTCTTCTAGTTCTGGATCAAAGTAGTAGGATACTTTGTCCGTTGTGATTGAATTCACCCATTGTATCCATTCCGGATCCAATGTTGTTGATGGTAAATTACACGGTGTTGTTAATGCCTCAAAGGCTGATTCAGCTGTTCTGACTGTGATATGTCTACCGTCAGCTATGTCTTTTTCTCTAGCTATTGCGGTTTGAACTGCTTGAACAATTTTTCCTTTGTTGCTGAATCTCTGTTCAGCTTTTGTGTACAAGTGTGATTTGAATGCAATTGGTACCTTTTCTCCCTCATTAGAGGTTAGGTATGTGAATCCGCATCTCCCTGGGATGATTCGGATCACAAGATTGCGTGTGTTATCACGTGTTTCTAATTTTGTTTTAATTAGCATGTCTGTTTGTAAGGATCTCAAAATTTCTGTGTGTGTTTGAGTCCAATTGGATCTTTTAAAGTCTGGTTTAATTAGATCATAAAGGGGTTTGACCCTTTCTGCGTAATTTGCAATGTATGTTCTTCCGAAATTTAGGAAGCCTAGAATTGACTGTAGGTTTTTTAGTGTTTTAGGAGCTTGGATTACGGCACATTTCTCTAGGAAATTGTCTGCCAGGCTTTTGCCTTCACTTGATAACTCATATCCTAAGAATAGGACCGTCAGATGGGCAATTCTGGACTTTTTGAAGTTGAATTTGTAACCCTCTGCAGCGAACCCAAGTATTATGGTGTTCACTCTTTTCAAGTGAGTCTCCAAGTCATCATCTGTTAAGTAAATGTCATCGACATAAGATAATGCTTCATCATCATATAGTTGTAGTAATTCTGTTACTCTCGCTGAGAATACCCCCGGGCTGTTCTTGTACCCCTGGGCTAACCGACAGAATTGTTTTTGAGTGCCATTTACTGAGAATGCAGTTAAAGATCTGCTCTCTGGTGCTATGTTTTGACAAAAGAATCCATTGGAAATGTCCAAGGTTGTTTTGTATTTTTTGCGCACTATGTTATTCATTAGTGCAGCACTGTGTGAGTTTTGCACTGCAAAGGTTTTGCAACATGTGTTAAGGTGTCGGTAATCCAAAACTAGACGGTACGAATTGTCTGGTTTGGAGACCGGAAACAAAGGATTGTTCATTTGTGAGGTGCAAGTTTCAATCACCCCCTGGTATTCTAGCTGATCTAGTATTTCATTTACTTGTTTTTTAGCTTCTTGCTTAATTGGGTACTGCCTTTGTGCAGTTGGTTGTGATTTTAACTGGATTTTGTGAGGAGGAGAATCCTCATCCCATCCTACATGATTTTTATATAAAGCAGGTGCTAAGGCCACTGCCCACTTTCTAGCAAGTGTGTATTTTTTATGAATCGGTATTTGATTCGAGAAGGCAGGCATAATTACTTCTTCGCCATGAGGGCACTCCCTGACAAACTCTGGTGGCCAGTCTTTTTCAGCTAGAAGGATGTCATAGCCTTTGGAGAGGTTATCCCAAAATAGTCCCCTTATTTTCCTAGTCTTATCTCCCTCTATACGTAATGTTATCTCGTATATCTTGTGGGGCTTGCTAACTCTGGTGTCTGCAGTTTCCACTTGAAGGTATTCATTCGTGTCCACTGTCTCCAGATGATTCATAAGGACTTTGCGAGCTATGCTCACCTCTGCTGCGCTGTCTAGCATTGTCTGAGCCCACTCTCCGTTTTTCAGTTGTGTCCTCAGTATTCTCGGCATTGTTAACTACCTTGATACTGGCTACCTTCTTTTTTGGAAATTGTAATTTCTTTTTTAGTTGAGCAGGTTCCTTGTCTTTGGACTTGGCGTGCTCTTCTGATCGTCCTCTTCTTTCCGATTTCTGCGAGGAATTCTGAAAAGATTGAGAGGGACGTGTATCAATGTCTTGATATCTATCAGGTTTTTTAATATTATCCCTATTTCTAAGGTTATATCTATTCCCAGAGGGGTCACTCTTCGGTGACCTCTGTCTTTGGTTTGGAGATTTCTCTCTTCGCCTAGGAGACCTTCCTCTGGACTGGAATTTCTTTTCTTTAGGATTGGATTGTTTGTTTCCATCCCAGTTCTTTTTTGGTGAATTATTATTATTAAAAAATATTTTTTCTGGACTTGTAGTCAGTTGCGGTTTTACTGGTATTCCACCTAGACTATCTCTGCCTAGTTCTTCATAGGATTTTTCTATGATTCTGGCAATTTCAGCTGGTTGGTCTGCTATATCTGTCTCTTTTAACCTCTGGCGGATCGCCACGTTTGCTGCTTCACCTTTTATGTTGGCTAGTAATATAGCCGAAACCTGTTTGAAGTCTTTTAGTAATTTCATACCAAGAGTTAAAGCAGGTTCTGGACCGTATTCATCTTGAATTTGTTTTAGCACATCTGGTATCACCGAAATGGATGGGACACCGTGCGTTTTTGTGTAGATGGAAGCAAAGACTGTACCCCAAGTGTCACAGTCCTCAATGTGTGGTGCGATTCCCATTGGGAGACATATAGTCAGAATCCTGTGTTTTTCCAGCGGGGTGGTGTCAGGAAACACCGCCTCTATTTGGGTGATTTTCTGTGCCAACCAGAATGGTATTTGTTCTCGTTTAGCTGGAACTTTACCTAGGCAGGATTGGATGTTCTGTGGTGTAATTTTATTTGTGTTCCCCTGGTGAGGGGTCAGCTGTGGAAGTTTAATCGCTGGCTGAATTGTTGAAGTCCGCATTACATACTGAACTAATTGTCTATGAATTTTTAGTAGTTGTTTTAGCTGTATTAACAGCTCTGCTGCAGGCATTCTTTTGATGTCTGGATGTGGTGTGTATCCGGCTAAGACCGGCCACGTTGCTCCTGGTCTTCCTAAAGGACCGAGCCTTGTAATGTGATTGTTATGTTTTAGGGCGCCATCAAATAAGAGCAAATGCTCTTGGAATTTGAGTGGTACTTCCACCTCCTCGAAAGGAGTATACGTTTCAGGAGGTTCCTCTACTTTGTAATAGTGGAAGTACTTTGTTACAGCATTTGCTGCTGGAAAATGTATCCATGAATAGTATACCTCTGTCTGCCGATATTCGTGTGCCTCAATTACGAATATGACTGTGCCACCTCTAGGTGTCAGTCCATTTTCTATAAGTTTTAAGGTTATAGATCTCCTTTTAATGACCGGAATGAGTATTATATCCGCGTCTGCTGCTTGCATGGTAGCATCAGCATCTGCGAGTTCAGTTGCTAATCTAACTGCCTCTCTTTCTTCATCACTTTCTGACATTTTACTGTCAGGATGGTATTATGTTTGTTTGCAGATCAGGTTTCTTTATGGAACAAAGATAAGATGCACAATATTTCGGAACTGTTTTATCCTTCAACGTTGACTTGACCAAGAACCATACATAGGAGTTCCCTCCTGCGAGGTTTTGGAGGATATAACCTTTCACCCACTCCAGACGTCTTTGGAGTATTCGGGAAAAGGGGTCTGAGTGAGAAAGCACGACTGAGTTACTCTAAATGTCTTACGTTAGTTTTATCGCCCTTTCCAAACACGTTGGGCGCCATGTAGTGTAGCTCCTATCTTCCCAATAGGCTCTGCGCATTGGAATAGTACCTACAGCAGTAAAGGCCTAGGCCAGACATTAACTAGGTCTACTACTGTCGATGCTAGACTTAATTTTTGGGTTTGCCAGCTAAGCTCAGAGTTCGCTAGAAACTTTCTCGAATGTTCAAGGAAGGGATTAACTCCCCTGATTAGACAAGAAGGGATTTAGTTTCTGACAACCATAGAACATGACAACTTTGCTCTCCCCTAATCAAGAGTCAATCTCAAGAGTCGTGTGAGCACAAGGCAATTATTTTACTCAGTCAGTACGTGCATTCTTAGTCTCATCAGAATGTAGAGAAAAGGAAGAGACGGGCGTGTTCAATAAAAGATGTTATTTATTGATCAGTCTCTTTTCTCGTACAAGAGAAATGGATCGATATTATTGCAATACTTATAGTTAAGTAAAGTGCATACATTAGAAGCAATAGTATAAAATAATACTGTAAAAACATTGATATGGTTTCTGAGCCATATGATGTTTAAAATGATTAAAATATATTTACATACACATATACATTTGACTAAACGTACTCAACTGGTGTTTCTAAATACGCCTACCCCATGTACCTGACCTAAGTCTAATGCGTGGGCGGGAATAGAAAGTTACAGTTTAAGTTAAGTTTGTTTTTGCCAAGTGAATAACTAAAGAATTCTCTGTGAGGGGTTATTCAGTTCTGTACCTGGAAGTTAGGATGAATGAGGAATGGTATCTCTTTCTCTGCTCTCGATATTCCAGGCTGCCTGCGAGGGCTGCCCGAAAGCGCCGGTGCTGGGTCTCTCGGCTTGAGATATCAGCGCGTCTCTCAGCGCGTCAGGAAGGCGGGGCTGCTGCCAGCGGGGTCTGCTTCTGCTCTCGGCTTCGGCAAGTATGGCTGCTCCGTCTTGTCACCACGCGTGTGTTTGCATAGGGCAAGGTCGGCAATATTTATACCTTAAAGGTGCCGAGATTGACGTAAGGATGGACATAGGTACGTCAATAAAGATGTCATACGACTTGCTCGTTAGCACATTCTTTTGCAAAAGTTCTCTGTGAAATCAAAACAATGGCCGCACGGATTTTCCAGGTTGTCATAGGTTTGATTTGTTATGAGAACGTCGTATGCCTTATCAGGGGCTGGAGGAATGTCGCTTGTCTAATTAGATCTCAAGCGTTATGACCTAATCAGATAACACGTTCCTGTGCCGTAGTGTGACTGCGTCAGATAACGGTATCTGCATCATGGGGGTTTTCTTGCCTCATGGGCTGACTGTTAGTTAACTTGATAGTTAGTTTAACCAGAATAGGGTCAGGAATAGGGGGACTGATTCAGAACCTATAGAAATACACGACAAAACCAAGAGTGGAAAACACGAAAAGGGGGCAGGATTGAGACCCCCTAACCCCCTAGCCCTTCTCAGGGGGTCCCAGAAGGACCACCAAGTGCAAAAAATGTTTTTTTTAAATCGTGGAGTATGCGCACGGTACGCATACCGTACGCGTACGGTGTGCGCGTACCCCACGATTTTTTGTTTTTTGTTTTTGCCCTTGGGGGTCCTTTTGGGACTCCCTGAGAACGGCTAGAGAGTTGGGGGGTCTCTACCCTGCCCCCTTTTCGTGTTTTCCACTCTTGTTTTGGGTTCTCTTGTGCCTCAGTTCTCCTGAAAAACAAGATGGTGGCCAACACTTCCTGGTTTGGACAGTTTGGAATGTTGACAGTCGACTGCCAGCCAATCAGAAACTCGCTCGCCCACGTAAAGGTACGCGCACGTACGCATACGGTACGCGTACCGTACGCATACGGTGCGCGTACGGTGAGCGCATATAGATATATAATTTGCTCAAATTCAATTTTCTCAACAACTACTGGAGGGATTTTCACCAAACATAGCAAAGGCACATCTGCATACCAGGCGCTACCATTTTGCCAAGTTTGGTGCAATTCCATTCAGCCGTTCGGGCTGTAGCCGTGTCTAAAGGTCCCTATGGAAATTAACATGGGGAAAACACGTTTTGGGACCCCCCTTTCAGCCCCCGCTTGACGAATACCCCCAAAACTTTAAGGGAAGGAGCGGAGCGGAGCAAGGCAAATGTAAGGAAAATTACAGGCAGATCCCTCAATCGGCGCCAAAGTTATTCCCAATAGAATTTTGAGCGCATATAGATATATAATTTGCTCAAATTCAAATTCTCAACAACTACTGGAGGGATTTTCAACAAATATAGAAAAGGCACTACTGCATACCTGTCCCTACCATTTTGCCAAGTTTGGTGTAATTCCGTTCAGCCGGTCGGGCTCTAGCCGTGTCTAAAGGTCCCATAGAAAATGCCATTTGGAAAATTTCAAATTCAATTTTCTCAAGAACTACTGGAGGGATGTACACCAAACATACAAAAGGCACTGCTGCATACCAGTCCCTACCATTTTGCCAAATCTGGTGTAATTCCGTTCAGCCGTTTGAGCTGTAGCCTTGTCAGAATGTCCCTATGGAAATTAACATGGGGAAAACACGTATTGGGACCCTCCTTTTTTCTCGGCCCCCGCTTGACAAATCCCCCCGAAACTGTAAGGGAAGGAGCGGAGCGGAGCAAGGCAAATGTAAGGAAAATTACAGGCAGATCCCTCAATCGGCGCCAAAGTTATTCCCAATAGAATGTTCAGAATTTCCTATGGTAACTAGGTCCTAACTATATATACCTACTGGCGACCGCCAGTAGGTAATATATATATATATATATATATATATATATATATATATATATATATATTAGTTCATCACTCCAAACAATGGACCGGAGGGAGGGATAATGTTAGTCTCCATGTCTTTAATGAAATTCTCATTCTCTTGTCATGTTAATCTGATAATCGTCATTTCATTACAAGACTAGAGGCTAATATTATGCATGTTTAAAGCCTCTTAAAATCACCTCAGACATATGTTCCATTGGTCTGAAGTAATGCTTCGCAAACATGTCCACATTTGACCAGTCCGCCGTTTTTAAAATACTCTCCACATTACCTCCAATCAACTATCTCTTGCTCACCATAGATCCTCTGATAGAATGCGCCTTGAACTTATTCATATTCACACTAGCTTACTCCATCACACACTTAGCCCATCATAAAATTGTGGCTGTACTTACCACCCCAAAAGGTTTCACAAAAGAAATAAGAAGCAGATGAACACCATCACTCCTGTTCTCTGCAACTCTACATTCGTACACCTTCAGACACTCCACCACACATAATTTCTTACACTCATCATATCTAAGATAAAAAAACTGAAGAACACACCATCCGGACTAAAATGTCTATTTATAACCGCTAAAGCTTTAACATCAGACACTCTTCTATATAAAACTATATAAAAAGAGTCGCTAACTTAATAGTAATATTCTTATTACTAAAAAATCTATCCATAGGCCAATCCACAAACATCTTTAGAATCAAATTAACGTCCCACAAAACATCATCTCTGGCCTTAGGTGGTCTCTATAACCTCATACTTTTTAACACTCTACACACCACAATATTAGATCTTACAGATCTACCCCCTATCAACGTGTATCCTGCTTTAACTGCTGACCTGTAACAATTTACAGCTCTATAACCGAATCCTCTATTAAACTGTTCCACCAGACAATTAACTACCTCCACTACAGGAGCCTCCACAGGATCCAAAACTCCGTTCCGTGCACCAACAAACCCAGAACTTCCAGACTCCTCTATACTTTTTCCTAGTATCCGGTGCCCACGATTCCCCAAGGAGATCTGCAGTTTCCTGTGAAAGTCCATCGAATGAACTGGATCTCCTGATATCTTCCAAATAAGAAGGTCCAAGGCACCACTCTGAACTAGAGGATGAACCTCTCCTAACTCGTTTACCAGCAAATACTCCTCTGCCCTCATTAATAAAGGAACATCGCAAGGTAACTCCATTGCTGATGAGAACCACGCTTGAGAAACCCAGGAAGTAGTCACTAAAACGAACTGACATCCTTCTCTTCTCACCATCAATAAAACTCTCTGAATCAATATTAATGGGGGAAATGCATAACCTTTCATCTCCGACCAATTCTGTTGAAATGCATCTATTGCCAACACTTCAGGATCCGGAAGCCAACTGAAATACTTCTTCAACTGACATGTCAACCTCGTTGCAAACAGATCCCCTTCCAAAGGACTCAAAACTTCCTGAATCTTCTTGAAAGAATCCAAACCCAGCTTCCAATCGCTGAAATCCTTCACATGTCTTGAACTCCAACCTGCTACCACATTCCTTACTCCTGGAAGATATTCTGCTCTTAACACTATCCTGTTCTCTAAACAAAACATCCACAATTCCTTTGCTACATCTGAAAGACTCTTTGATCTGCAGCCTCCCAAACGGTTTATGTAAGAAACTGCAGAAATGTTGTCCCTCTTCAAAAGCACTGTTTTCCTTATTAGCATCTGCTTGAAATTTTCAAAGCATAAAGACCTACTGTTAACTCCAGATAATTTATATGAAAAATCTTTTCCTCCTTTGACCATGCACCACCTGTCTCCCGAGTATCCAAACAAGCCCCCCAACCTAGAAGACTCGCATCCGACTCCAGAATCACATCCGGAAGACAAACAAAAATTGCTCTTGCGTTGCAAACTTCTAAATTGTGTAGCCACCATCCCAACTCCCCCTTTGCATCCATAGTCAACTCCGCTTGGTCCCCATACCATAATCCTGCTCTCAAAGCATCTGCTATCACTATCTGCAATGCCCGGTAATTTAAAGGAGCCGGAAATACCGCTTGGATTTAAGATGATAACAGACCCAGGATCCTCGCTAAATCTCTCAAACTTATCGAAATTCTTGGTAGAACCCTCAAAGCTTCCTTTTTATCATTTTCACCTTCTTGTCCGGTCATTTCAAAACTTCTCTTACTATATCTATAAAAAAAACAGAAATTCCAAACTCTGTCCTGGAAAATAAACAGACTTTGTCTGATTTATCCAAAGACTCAAGCTTCCCAAAACATCCATGACAAAACCTAGTTGACTCTTCAATTTCTCTGCATCCTGTGACATAAATAAAATATTGTCCAAATAAACAATCATTCGAAAATCTCTTTCTCTGAAAAAAGTAGCTACTACACGCATCAACTTCGTTAGGCACCAAGGTGCTGAAGACAGTCCAAAAGGGAAGACAAATGAATTTATTTCATTTACCTTTCCACCTGAACTGCAGATACTTCTGACTGTTCTTTACCATAGGTACCATGAAGTAAGCATCCTTTAAGTCTAACTTCACCAACCAATCTTTTGATTGCAACACACCCCTTAGAAGGTGACTCACTTCCATTTTGAAATGCCTGTAAACCAAAGACTGATTTAGATTTCTCAAATTTATAACCAGTCTCCATCCCTTTTCCTTTTTTCTACCATGAATAAAGTGCTAACAAAACCTCTTTATGCTCCTCCACTAAACATATTGCACCCTTCTTCAACATTTCTTTTACTTCCAAATCTGAAACCTCTTCCTGATCTTTTGATAAAACCAAAGCCCTTGGTTCTGTATTCTGTACTGGAAGATCCACAAACTCTATTTCGAAACCCTGAACTACTTTTAAAACCCAAGCATCTTTTGTGATCTTTTTCCAACTTTCCTGAAACAAATATAAACGACCTCCTACTTTTTCTTGGGAAGAGCTAGAAATAATCTGCATACTCACCTCGAGCGTCTGGTCCCTACTTTCTCTTCCTCCTGTTGATCTAGGGAACCTCCCTCTCTGAGGGAAAAAGTTTGAGGAACCTTGAAATTCCCTACCTGTTCCTCTGTGCAAAAAATCATACTGGTACCTCTGAAATCCTTGGCCGAATGCGGTCCATGTCTACCGGCCCTGCCAAAAACACCTCCAAATACTTTCCTCATATTGCTCTGAGCTCTATCTAGAGCAGTGAAGGTCGAAATGTGCTTCCCCAAGCGCTTTACAAATCCATATCCAAACAATAATCCTTTTATATATTCACAAGTCTCTTTGTTAGCTATATCACCCAATTTAGAACTGATCTTTAGCAACACTCAATCAATCAATCAATCAATGCACTTTTAAAGCGCGATATACCCGTGAGGGTCTCAAGGTGCTGGAGGGGGGCTGCTACTGATCGAAGAGCCAGGTCTTGAGAAGTCTTCTGAAAGCCAGCAGGTCCTGGGTCTGACATAGGTTGGTAGGGAGAGTGTTCCAGGTCTTGGCGGCGAGGTAGGAGAAGGATCTGCCGCCGGTGGTGGTTTTACGAATGCAAGGGACTGTGGCGAGAGTAAGGTTGGCAGAGCGGAGGCTGCGGGTGGGGGTGTAGAAGCTGAGTCAGTCTTTGAGGTATGTTGGTACGGTGTTGTGTAGGGCTTTTTGTGCGTGGATGAGGAGTTTGAAGGTGATCCTCTTGTTGATGGAGAGCCAGTGGAGGTCTCTCAGGTGGGGTGTGATGTGGCTGCGTCAGGGGACGTCGAGGATCAGTCTTGCCGAGGCGTTCTGGATACGTTGCAGCCGTCTCAGGAGCTTGGTTGTTGTTCCTGCATAGAGGGCGTTCCCGTAGTCCAGTCTGCTGGTGACAAGGGCCTTGGTGACGGTTTTTCTCGTGTTGGGGGGGGGGATCCATTTGAAGATCCTGCGGAGCATTTGGAGGGTGTTGATGCAGGACGCGGAGATGGCGTTGACTTGCTTGGTCATGGAGAGGGTGGAGTCGAGGATGATCCCCAGGTTGCGTGCGTGGTCGGTGTGTTCTGGGGCTGTTCCTAGTGATGTTGGCCATCAGGAGTCATCCCAGGCTGAGGGGGTGGGGCCGAGGGTGAGGACCTTCGTCTTGTCTGAGTTCAGCTTCAGCCGTCTGTCCTTCATCCAATCGGCGACGGCCTTCATTCCTCTGTGGAGGTTGGCTTTGGCGGTGTGGGGGTCTTCGGTGACGGACATGATGAGCTGGGTGTCGTCTGTGTAGGAGATGATGTTGAGGTTGTGTTGGCGTGCGACGTGGGCGAGAGGTACCATGTAGATATTGAACAGCGTCAGGCTGAGGGAAGATCCCTGTGGGACGCCGCAGATGATCTCGGTGGTCTTGGAGCAGAAGGGTGGGAGGCAGACGCTCTGGGCTCTGCCGGAGAGGAAGGATGTGGTCCAGGCCAGGGCCTTCTCTTGGATTCCGGCGTCATGGAGGCGTGCTGTTAGGGTGTGGTGGCAGACCGTGTCGAATGCTGCGGATAGGTCTAGAAGGATGAGGGCGGCTGTTTCTCCTTTGTCCATCAAGATCCTGATGTCGTCAGTGGCCAACAGGCCTTAATTCGCGTTTCCCAAGTAAACCATGGCTCTTTGACTCCATCCTCGTAACAATTTTACGTCAATTTGCTCACCATTAATATGAGCCTCTTCCGCCACATCCGTTCTTTTTGCCAGCGGACCCAAAATATCTGGCACTGTTTTAAAGATCGTTCCAGACCTTTACGTGGATCCTTTACAAATTTGAATAAACATGAAATCAAATCTGGATCCAAATTAGGCATGTAGCAGACCTTTCCATCAATCTGAGGCCTAGAGCATTCTGCTCTTAAAACACCCCTAACTTCTCTTTTCAATTTTTTCCTAATCCAATGCCTAATACATTTCGTCACATGGTCTAATGGCCACCAATCAGCACTTCTAGGATATCTAATATCATATGGACTAAACATCTCCTTACCCAGTGAAGAAGTGTGGTGCAGAGGCCAGGGCAGCTGACTTCATAGCACAGGGTTCATGGTTCAATCCCGGCTCCTGCGGCAGCTCAGCTCAGCACCATGTGACTCTGGGCAATAGCTCACTTAATTTCCACAATGGCCCCCAGCGCCTTGAGACCCCTCAGGGTGAGTAGTTTGTGCTTTACAAATACAGATTTTACATTTACATTTATCACACTTCTAGAGGTTGACGGTTGACATCTCTTAAAACATCATTCAGATCATCTTCGTGATCCATATCAAAAACATACCTGTCATATGCTTTCTCACTTCTTTCCACACTTCTCTGATCTAATTTCATATTGTACTCATCATCAGAGTAATCCTTTGTGCCGCACGGGACACCCTTTTTTTTGTGCCGCCAAGGACGCCACTCCTTTTATTGGAATTAATTCCTTCTTTCACCCTCTTATCCAAATATTTTGCTTTTCTCGCTCTCTCAACTGGTCTCCTATTCTTGTTATCATCTTCTGAAAAAGACCAAAAATCCTCTTCAGATCTAGCCTCCTTCCTTTTTTAATCTATTACAATCTCAACAACTTCTCTAAGTGAAGACTTCACTCTGAATTAAACACCTTAGACTCTCCTTACTCACTCTACCTTCAACAGTATGAAGGTTTACACTCCCTTCCTCCGCTGCTATATTCCTAGTCTCTTTTGACAAGATCAAATCTCAATAAAATTCCCTTTAAATAAAAATACACACACCTCAAAGCCTCTTGAAAAAAATGCCTGTCAGAAAAGTTGATACTTTCTAAACTGAACACTTAAAAAAAAAAATTTATTATCCTACTCGCGAACAATATCTTAGAATCAGAATATAATCAAACATTCCAGAACTTTAGAACATGTATAAGTCCCTATGACCAGCAGCCATCTTCCTCTTTTGTGACTGCGAAAAACAATAAATAATAAGTTCCAAAACTCCACCGTCTCCAAATCTTCTTAAACTTCAACTTCAACTTCCTTCTTCCAACTCGAACTCCTTCATCATCTACATCTTCTTCCTTATCCTTTAAAACAAAATAAATAAATCAATCACAGGGCGGGCACAGCGGAGGGATATTATTAGCCTCCGTCCCTTTTTTAATAAAATCATGATTTTCTTTAAATTAAAACTGTGGAAAATCTGCATTTTATGTCAAAGGCCCGGAGGCCAACATTATGCATATTCAAAGTTCCTCCAAAACCTTACCCAAAACATTTTCCACAGGCTTAAAGTAAAACTTCCTGAAAGTTGAATCATTTAACCAATCTGCAGCCTTTAAAATACCACCCAAACTAAACCCTTTCACAAATGCTTTACTAGCCATAGCCCCTCTAACTGAATGAGACCCAAAAACACCAATATCAACCCCAGCCTTGACCATCACATTTCTTATCCATCTTGCCAAGGTAGGGGTTGACACAGCCTTAAATGGCTTAACGTATGAGATCAATAATTGTTCACAATCTCCTTTCCTAAATGCAAATGTTCTTCTCTCATACTCCTTCAAACATTTAACCACACACAAAGAACTTTCACTCTCTAAATATGGGTAAAAAATCGTCCTTGACATAGTCTTAGTCCTTTTCTTTAACTCAAAACATACTCCCTCTGGCTGATAAAACCTTGAGTTAACATCCAAAGCCCTAACATCAGATACTCTCCTAAAAGAGACCAAACATAAAAGCATCGTCATCTTCCATGTTAAAAACTTCAAATCCAAATCTGCATTCTTTCCCCAACTCTCAAGCTCTTTTAACACCAAAGAAACATCCCAAAGAGAATCATACTTTGACTTTGGTGGATTAACCACCCTTACACTCTTAACCAATCTCCTGACTAAAGCATGTTGCCCCACTGGAACTCCATCTACCAAAACATGTCCTGCTGAAATTGCAGATCTACTCAAATTAACCGAATTATACGCCAAACCACTACAAAAAAGAACTGATAAATAATTCGCCACCTCTACCACAGGTGCCGAAACGGGATCCAAACTCCTCTCAACACACCAACCATTCCACTTTCTCCAAGCTGATCCATGCACCCTAGATGTTCCCTTAGACCACGACTTTGACACAAGCTCTTCAGCCTCCTTTGATAATCCCTGCATCTGCCAAACCCTCCTGAAACCAACCATGCCATCAACTTTAACTGCCCCGAGATCACAAGGTCGTGAAAATTTCCTTGAACATCCTTCAAAATCTCCCTGCAATCTGGCAGAATTACTGGATCCTCCACCAACAAATCCATCACGTTCGGGAACCATAACTGCGTTTTCCAAAAAGGAGTTATCAGAACCAACTCCACCTCCTCCCTTCTGACCTTGTTCAGAACTCTCTGAATCATTAAATATGGGGGAAACGCATAACTTCTTCCCCCTTTCCAATTCTGCAGGAAAGCATCCACTCCCTTCGCTTCTGGATCCGGCCTCCAACTGTAAAATTCCTTCAACTGAGCATTCAACCTGTCCGCAAACAGATCCACATACAAAGGCCCCCACATCTCTTCCAGACTTAAAAATACCTCTCTCTTCAACATCCAACTGCTCGCATCCCTCAGGTATCTTGAACACCAGTCCGCTTCTACGTTGCTCAACCCTGGTATATATTGAGCCTGCACCACAATCTCCCTTTCCAGACAAAACTTCCAAAACTCCTTCGCTAGTTCTGCTAACCCTCTCGAACGCGGACCGCCCATCTTGTTCACATACTGAACTGCAGACAAATTGTCCATCTTCAGAAGCACACAACATTTCATTCTGTCCCTCACAAAGCTCTTTATCGCGAACGAACCCACCAACAACTCCAAACAATTTATGTGCAAATGTCTTTTGACCATTGACTCCCTGTTGAAATCTCTCCACACCGTGCTCCCCAACCGTACAAACTCGCATCCGATTCTATCTCCACTTCCGGCATCACACCAAAAATCGCTCGACAGTTACAAGCTTCCAGACTCATCAGCCACCACTCCAATTCCTCCTGTGACTCCTGATTCAACACAACCCTCTGTGAATACCTCACATCTTATCTCAAATAATGTGCTTTCAACCTCTGCAATGCACGATAATTTAGGGGAGCTGGGAATATAGCCTGAATCGAAGAAGACCCAACAGACGTGCCAACTGCCTCAAAGTAATCCAATCCGCAGACTTCACTCTCCTCACTTCCTTCCTGATCTTCCTCACCTTCTCCATAGGCAACTTCAACACACAATCCAACGTCTGTATCTTGAAACCTAAAAACATCATCTCCTGACACGGAACCTTACAAGACTTCTCTTTGTTCACAACAAATCCCAAAACCTCTATTACTTTCACTGCAAACTCCGTTTGTTCCTTCGCCAACACTCTCTCTTCTGCCATTATCAAAATATCGTCTAGATATATTATCAGTCTAATCCCCCTTGACCTCAACCAAGCCGCAATTGGTCTCATCACTTTGGTGAAGCACCAAGGAGCTGACGTCAAACCGAAAGGGAGACTTTTGAACCTCCATCGCCTCCCTAACCACCAGAACTGAGGATAATCTCTTTGTTCCTGACTCATCGGGATTGTTAAATAAGCATCCTTTAAGTCCAGCCTCGTCAACCAATCCCCTTTTCTCAACAAGTCTCTTAACATATGTATCCCTTCCATTTTGAAATGGTTGTAAACCACCCAATCATTCAACTCCTTCAAATTGATTACTGGTCTCATCTTTTTGTCCTTCTTCTCCACTAGAAACAAATTGCTTACGAAACAACCTCGCGCTTCCCCTGCATCCTCTATCGCTCCTTTCTTCTCCAACTCCAACACTTCCTTAGTTACCAAATTTTCCATCTCTTCTGAAAACCTTAACACCTTGGGAACCCTTTCCTGAACTGGAACACTGATAAAATCTATCCAGAATCCAGTTACAGTCTCCAAAACCCATGGATCCTGCGTTATCTCTTGCCATCTGGAAACAAACTGGGCTAGTCTGCCGCCCAACTTTACTTCCATAAATAAAGGGTCTTGTAAGAAACTTACCTGAGACTCCTCTTGGCCTCCTATCTGATCTTGCTCCTCTTCTTCTCCCTCTCTGTCTTTGAGGGAAGAAACTTCCTTGATTGGTTCTCTGATAACCATATCCTCCTGAATTTCCATATCCAAATCTATTTCCATAACCTGCTCCATAGGGCCTGTTACCTCTACCATAAAATCCTCTGGTAACTCCATTATCTCGGCCGGGGAACCGACCCCTTGTTCTCCCGGCCCATCCAAAAACACGCCTAATGTCCGTTTGTGCTTTCTGTATTGAATTGAAAGTACCCACGTACTTAGCCATATCCTTCACAAAGTCATCCCCGAACATCAGACCATCGCTCTGCTCACCCAACTCCTTGCCAGCCAAATCTGCAAGCTTTGGATCTATCTTAAACAAGATACTTTTTCTCCTCTCCAAACAGAGTGCTGCGTTTGCATTTCTCAACAAGCATACTGCACGCTGAACCCATTGACGCATTTCGCTCACGTCAACTCCGGTATTATTGCTATGTGCTTCCTCGCACAAATCAAATATCTTTGTCAAGGGGCCCAGAATATCAAGCATTCTATCCTGGCACTCCTTTAATCCTTTGTCTAGTCCTCTTCTGCGGTCTCTTCCCCCTCTGTTATTCAAAAAAGTTAACATCTTTTGATCTAATTCTGGCGTAAAGGCCACCTTACTATTTAAAGTAGGCCTCGGCACTCCGACCGCAGTGGAGTTCTTATTTCTTTCGGCATCTCCCTCCTGATCCAGTGTCTTATGTATTTGGCAACATGTTCAACAGGGAACCACAGTGGAGATAGTGGATGTTGTATTAATAGTGGATCAAACATTTGATCTCCTTGAGGATCAACAAATTCTTCAAATTCCAATTTAATTTCCTCATCAACCTTCCTTCTCTTAACCTTAATCTCTTCCACATCAGAATCATCCAGACTAGAGCTGCACGTAATCTCCACATCCCCACTAGTTGAACTGCCATCACATGCCACAGTAATATGCCCTTTTTTCTGTGCCTTTATAGCACCCACTCTGGCCTTTATAGCCTTCTCTTTCTGCACTCTATTCTCCTTTTCCTTTGATGGTTTTCCTTTAACCACATTCTTCCTCTTTTCCTTCCTTTTAGCTCCTCCAGAAGAAGTACCGGCCACTTCCTCAACTTCCTCTGTGGTAAAGAAACCGTCCTCCTCACCAGATCTCTGCTTATTTTCTCCTTCCTTTACTCTCTTTGCTATTGTGCTCTCTATCTTTTTCTCCATAGAAGCACTAAATTCTCCAAACATTTGTTCCATAAATCCCTTCATTCTATCCTCCAAACACAAATCCTCTTTCTCCATCTTAATTTTCCTTTTAATTAATATCCTCTTCAAAATAAACACTAAACCAATACAAAACTCCTTAAAATAATACTTCGATTTATTCTTCACATAAAGTCAATTTCCCTCTCCTGAGTCACTACGAACCGGCACCTCTCATGAACTCACGATCTCTGACTGAAACTGACAATCAGACGACAAAAAACAAACTCCCCTAAATATGGCCGATCAAGTTTCTACTTTCAGACGCTTCCCAAACACTCAAAATGGCCGCCGCACGTTACGCACGTACGGCGGCCCTCTTGGCTCACAATTCCTTTCCTCTCATTTCCTGAGCTCAAGATCTCTCCTCACATCGCGTTTCAAGCTGTCAGTGCTCTCGCGCCTGGAAGCGTACACAGAAACCGACGCGCACACCGAGCGTTCGAGACCACACGTTCACCAACTGCCAATTGATCTAACAGATGGTAATCCGCTTTATTTCACCTTAAAAAACTCACCGTTAATAAATATACGTAAAAACTATATACTACGCTCCCAAACTTCAGCCTACTATTTTTAAATAATTTCAATCTTCCATCAAAAAAACCTTCCCATTAAACTTCAAATAAATTTCCTTATACACTTTCTTAAACTCTTCTAATCCATCATTTTCAATCCTAATTCAGGGTTAATTAATCGAACATACTCAAAATAATTTTAAGAATTTTAACAGAGTACTTATCTTATGTTCGAGCAGCAACAAAAGAGAGAAGATGGCTGCTGGTCATAGGGACTTATACATGTTCTAAAGTTCTGGAATGTTTGATTATATTCTGATTTTAAGATATTGTTGCTGCTGTGTTTGGGCTTTTATAAAAGGGATATGCATAATGTTGGCCTCCGGGCCTTTGACATAAAATGACGATATACACAAACTAATCAAGCACACAGCTTCTAAAAATTAGAAGCTTACATTCAATCCTTTCACTTCATACAAAATTACAGTCCAATACATATTAACTATATACATAAGAAGCCACTTATCTTTACTGGAGCAGCATTTAAAAGAGGATGAGTGTTCTACACTGTGGACATTTATGGATTTTTGTAGTTCTATTTTGGATTTCTTTGGTGAAGTTCTTTAAAGGGGCTGTTTTCTGGAGTGGCAATTAAAAGGTTATGTATAATGTTAGCCTCCGGTCTTGTAATGAAATTGCACATTCACCTGGAACAAAATATGGAAAATTATCATGTAAGAGGAAGCTTCGCAACACACAACAGAACATGAGGTGAAAAGAAAAGAACACAGGATAGACTAACAATACCTCACTAAGAAGATAATAAGATAAAGAATCAGAACAGGTGTGATCCACTTTTGTTAAGAATAATTTCCACAAACAGCTCACTCAGAGGAGAATTATTTGAAGCACTGGTATTGAATGCCCCAGATATCATACGATGACAAGCAGAGGAACTTATATAAACAATCAAAATTCTGCCACAGATAAACAATGTTGTTCTGTTTATAACATCTGTTTTTCCATTACTGTTTCAAATGTTTTCATTTAAATTGTTTTATATGCAGTTGGTTATTGCTACAATACCCAGAATGCTTCATTATGAGCCAGACGGTTATAAATACGAAGACCAGGAAAAGACTACCAGTCATGACTAAGACCAAGGGGGAGTGGTCGAAATAAGTTGGCTGATACTGCTGTTATTGATATGTTTTGCTGAAAAAAGGAGAACTTTACCTCCTGAGTTCTGCTGATTTTCTTGGATGTTAATATGTCCAGGAGGTCTGGTATTTTGGAAAAGAGCACCAGCAATCAGAGTGAGCATTTTGTTAAGGACATATCTATGTATATCCAAGGTACCCCGGGGAAGGGAAAACTCACCTAAACACACCGGCAAATCTTCAATAATACATCCAATTCACTGGCGTAACAAAATTTTAAGGGGCCCCCTTGCAATGTGCACAGAGGGGCTCCCTCTCCGGATTTAATCCAGAGCGCTCAGACCGGAGTACTGGTCTGAGGGGGCCCCCTGCAGCTCGGGCCCCCCGGCACACCGGGAAATGCGGGGGTCTGTGTTACGCCCCTGATCAAGTTTTATTCAGTGAGACGTGTTTCAGCTCGCATGCCTTTATTAATTGCTGCTGTAGTGAAAGTAAACATGCTTTTTAAATGTCTGTAGGGTGTCCCTGTTGGAGAGAAAGGTAAGCCATAAAGGGGGACTACGCCATCTTGGTATGATAGCACATTTTGGCCACCATCTTAGGGTACCATACAAATGTAGTTTACAGCATACAAAACCCTACATGGGCAATGCAGAGCAAAGTCAGTGATTATATGTGATGGCACCACAGAAAGGCATAATGCTTAAGTCACCTCGCTCTTTATGAGCTGCCCATCATTACCCTCAGGAACTGATGTCACTCCATCATAGGTGCATTCAGAACAAAAACGCTCGTTCCCTCTAGCCCCATTCAGCCATTTGCCGCATTGCTATCAAATAAATTGCCATCAATAGTGCCCTTATAGTTCACGCTCTACTTGTATTGCTAATCCACAGGTGGTGGTTCTGGCATCAGCCGAGCACAACCCGCTTTCCGGCATTCACAATCCATAATTACAAGAATTATGACTTCAACTGCGGTGGTTCTGGCAAAAACCCCATTACATATGTTTCCAAGTCTCTATTGATAAAGCGCGCAGGTCACCCGACTATAATTTTACCATATGCACATTGGGCCCATAAATTTCAATATCCTATATATTTTATTAATCGGGTAACCTTGCACTCTACTACCAGTAACCCTGTTTCCTTCCTATTGTATTTTCCAGTGTACCCGACTTACCAATGCACCGCAATGGGTACCTATGACCACAATGGATCAGGGAGCTAGCTGTAAAAGAAAGGCAGACATCAAAAATACAAAATACCTTTTCTATATTTGCACTCATATAATAATCACAAACTCGGGAAGTTTTAAAAACCTTTATCTAAAATTCGTCAGTTTCATCAAGCATTAGGTTTACAGCCAATAAACTGTCAATAACTAAGATTATAAAGAGCATGTATCCATATAGGAAATAAATCAGGCCAACCATTTAGAATTCTAAAGGAAGGTAAAAACAAGGAACATGCTAATAACAATTTCAGGAATTTAGGCTAGACGTGGAGTGACTAAAGGACGGGGAAAGATAAGGAACATGCTAGAATGTACACTCTTCTAAAGTGAACACATTACGAGAATTTAGACAGTCTATAGAAACTCGAAAAGTAGCATGTAACTATAGGGAAGGTAAAAGTGGAACACGCTAATATTTCAAGCAATCACTTCATTTAGCTAAAGGGAGGTAAAGAAAAAGGAACATCTATATTTCACAGGCTGTATGCAGGAACGTACTTAAAGGATAGGGAAAAATTGGAACATGCTAGTATAACAACTATGATGTATGACCTTTTCATTTGTCGGTGCAAAGAAAGCATGGAAAATCAATATGCAAGAGTACGTCTTTATTAAAGCTAGGAAAAGAATGAAAGATGCAGAATAGATTTCCCAGCACTATATTTACCTAGAACGGTGTGAAGACCAACCCTGGCCACAGGTCAGTTAAGGACAGGAGAAACCCCAAGGAAGGACAGTCGCCAGTAGGCCAGCAGGTGCAGAATGGACACCCCAGGACAGGACAGGTAAACCAGATAAGGATCAGGACAGGACCACCAAGGAAAGACCAGCACCCGCAGTTTGGTAGCAACGCCTGCGCTACACCCTCTCTGCAGCTATCAGTCAGAACCCCGATTGGGTTATCGAATTCTCCAGCAAAGTGCTCCGCCAGCACTTAAGGTTTTAAAACCCCGCTTGAGTCTGTGGAAATTACGGACAGAGTGCTCCGCAGCTCTCTGTATCAGTCACCTATTGAGTGCGTTGGGTCAGTGACAGGTCAGCTATTCGGACAAGTCGGACAATTTCTCTAGCTAAACCTAGGCTAGTTATACTGTTTTCGGGTCAGTGTACCACCCCCCAAATGTTGCAAGTGTAAGAATCCCCAATTTCGATTGGTCCTCAAGTAGGACAGGTCAACACACCAACCAGAATTTACTTTCACAAGTCCTAATTTACATCTTTTTGGACCGCCTATTGAATTTGGGGTTCCCATGACTTAGGTCTCAATATTACAATAGCGCATCTATGAATTATGATACATTTAGTACATGTCAGCTTCTTCTGCTAGGCGAAGGTGCATCTTCCCAGGCACATCTTGGCTGGGACCTCGGGTTGGCAAGTGTTCAATGCCATAGAGTTCATCCACTGGCGTAAAACTGTCATGCGCAGAAAGGCTGTTCAATATGGAGTATTCCCATCCCTCATGCCCACGGATTTCGATACATGAAAAGTAAGCGAAAACAAATGAAAACACAGGAAATAAATGAATACACTGTATACCAGGAATCCCTATATGAATCCCCTTACTTTATACTAACTTATAGCATTAATATTAGTGCAAACAAACAGAGATGCAGAAAGCGACAGTGCAAGCTTCGGCATGTGAGAACACATAGCAGCCATCTTAAGTCGAGTGCGCAAGCGCAAAGATTCCCACCAGAACTGCGAGTACGTCACGTCACGTGAGTGTGACCAACGCGTGCGCAGAAGAAAACCCCGCCAAGCAGCGGCCATTTTAATAGCAAGCGTATTACAGTTAATAAACACATATGCAAGCATCACAAGATACCCAAAATGTCAGAATAAATGGGAAATTAGTAAGACAAAACATGTTGGTTATATTCTATTACTGTTATGCGAGGTTCTTGAATACAAGCAAGACGCTTTACGTGCGAATTCTTGCTCCATCAATCCCCTCTCTGATGATATTTTATATCATCACAAACCATTAGAACCAGATGCCAACTTTTCACAGTTTGCCCAATTCAATTTCTTCAAATATTTGGTTCAATTTCTCTTTTGTTTCTTTATTAGGGTGAGAATTTTATCACCCTTTTATAAATCTGATTGTTCATTTCTTCTAATTCAAGTTCATCCACATTTCTCTTTACCCCTCTCTGGTTCACAGTATACTTCTTCTGATGCTTTCGACATTTACAACAGGCGAATATGATGAACACTACTAAGCCTATTCCTGCAATTGGCATTAGTACTTTAATCAGAAAACTTTTATCTAAATTAGCAAACCAATGACCTACGGCGGAAAGACCATCAGTGAGTCTCTTCCAGGCACTATCAACCTCCAGTGGTTTGAGTTCTTTTGCCAAATTAGTAATGTTCCTTACATACCTTTGGATTTCCACTCTTTTATCAGGTATGTAAGTGCAACAATGTTGCGCTTTCAACATTCTGCAGACTCCGCCCTCTTTTGCTAATAGAGTATCAAGGGCAAGTCTGTTCTGTAAAACCATTGATCTGACCGCAACCATTTCGGTATTGACCATCAGGAATCCTCCAGCAGTGTCAGTAGATAACCGATCTACTACTGTTAACAATTTGCAAATTTTGTGTGAGTTCAGAACCACTCCCACTGCAGGTATCAGTGCACTAAAAATATCTCCTACAATTTCACCAGCACTTTCTCTTTTAGTGCGTACTAATTGGTTAGTTTCTTCATTGCTTCCAGTTATTTTCCCCACATGGTATATCTTTGGGAAGACAATACCAAAATAGCAACTCCCGTACCAATGGTCGGGCAATTTGCAGTAAGCCTTGTTCCCGCAATAAAATAAATTCCAGGAAACACAGGCTCTGTCCCATCTTTGAAACCCCAACCTCCAATTACCTTGTAATTATGTTCGCACTCACTGGAACCAATGAAAACATTGTAATAATAACTAGTCATTTCCCTTTTAAGACAGAGTTTCCCCTTCTTTTCGAAATCCAGAAGCATTGCAGCATTAGCTCCACCATTTGGGGTGCTCCCTATACTCTCTGCCCATTTAGGAACTTTATGGTTCTTATCTTTTGCTTTCTTTTGGAAACTCTCTCTTCTCTTCTCTACCATGTCCAGAAATAATTTTTCCCTTTCATGTAAAGAACAGGTCAGGTTATTTTTATGTGCATCATCTATATTGATTTTTCCTACCGTTAGAAAATAATCACTC
This sequence comes from Lissotriton helveticus, assembly GCF_964261635.1. Taxonomy (NCBI): domain Eukaryota; kingdom Metazoa; phylum Chordata; class Amphibia; order Caudata; family Salamandridae; genus Lissotriton; species Lissotriton helveticus. The sequence continues at coordinate 658,223,992 of NC_136067.1, forward strand.
ATGTACTTAGCTACATCTCTAGTCGTATGTCCAGAGTTCAGGTTTCTTCGAACAGGAAGTTCAGAAAACGTTACGTCAGAGTTTGAATAGTAATACTGTAAGGGTCCTCTCTTGTAAAATAAGCTAGTTAGTATACTACAGGAAATTCCATAGGTTAAGGGCAGGTGATGATAAGTCACGCCTTCAGCCACAGAAGTAGGTAGCTTCATGCAGACATAACAGTCGTCTATTTCCATAGTTTCTACATAATGCAATAACAGGTTTGCGAAAACATTTAAATGTGTCTTGTTCTTTATTTTGTTAAAGTGTAATCCTTCCTCATCTGGTGCTTCTAAGTCTAATTGTCTCTGTTTCAGGCTAAGTGGTTTGTCCAATGAGTCTACTCTTCGTGGTGTCTTTCTAGTATGTGATTCTACAGTGTTGTCAGGTAAATTATTATTTGGGTACAAACTTGGGTTTTTGCTCATCATAGAAGGAAGGGTTATGGTTAGTCCTATCCAGAGGATCAGTACTATTGCTACACTACATAAACATACTTGGCAGCATGTTTTACAACAATTTCGTCTCGGTCTCCCATTCTCAGAAGAATCAGACATTTTGGCTCAAAATAAGCTTCAACCCCTCTTGGTAACTCTGCACAATTTGCTTACTCGAGTAACCTTTTCAAGGTGGTTCTGCTTCGTCTTCGCTCTGTTCAGCAATCAATTCTCCGTCACTTTCAGTACTTGCGTAACTTATTTCCAGATTCTCAAATTCTTCCAGTACATAGTAAGTCCATTCAGGGCTCGAATACTTATTATTCAGCTTTTTAATGAGAGCACTTCTTCTCCTTTGCTTTGTCACCACTGGGTCAGTTTGACTCGAAACCTCATTTATTTGGTTAGGCTCTTCGTTTATTGTCTTCAAATCAAATCTCAGCCTTTTTACAAATCAAGGAACTGAGTCACCTTTTCTGAGTCTTTTAACTGGCACTGTGTCTTGGCCTTTTTCAAACACTCTTTTGTTTTCGTTCAGTTGTGGCACATTTGGATCAAGTTCAACTCCTGTATTGTTCCCTAACTGACTAGGTCCAGGTCTTTCATCTGTTTCTTCTGCCTGGTCCCTAAACTTGTTCAGGTGTTTGCTGAGCTTGGCTTTGATCTGTTTCGGTCTCTTCTTCCTGAACACAATTGTCTAACCCTAACTGGTTCTGTTCAAGCTCTTCGAACTCTTGATTTTCTTCCGCATGAACTTCCGCCCTAATTTCTATCTGTCCCTTTTCTGGTGCAGGTGTTCTTGGAGGAGTGTCAATTACCTGCTCTCTCCCTACCTGGTCCTCCTCAGAATCAGATTTTACATGGATTTTAATGATCTGAGTAGCTTCTTCTTCCCCTGTCTCGTCCTCACTATCCCAATGTCTATCTAACTGAGCTTGACTCCTAGTTCGTATAGGGTCGATGGTCAGATCGATAATTGGAATCCAATCGTCTTGACTGGAGCTCGGTTGTTCTTCAGCTACTTCAGGACCGATGTCTTGGGATCCTTCAGCTGCGCAACCTTCAGCTTCAGTTAGGTCTGGTTCAGTCACTTTCTTGGTGTGGCTGGCATGAATCTAGCGAGGTACTCCTGCACACTTTACAGCTGTGGTGGTTACCAGGATCACCTGTCGTGGCTTTCCCCACCTGGGTTCAAGGCAACTTTTCCGAGTGTGCTTCTTTATTGCGACCCAGTCACCTTGATTCAGGTTATGTGCTGGAGTCGTTGGTCTAGCGATGTCTTCTCCCCCAACCTGGCGAGAGATAGAACATACTTGGTCAGCCAGTTCTTTACAATATTCCAGTACCAAATCATCAGGTATGCTTATTAATTTGTATCCTGGCACCCATGCTTGCCGCATTGCTCTTCCCATCAGGATTTCATGGGGACTCAAGCCCGTGTTCCGATCTGGAATACTTCTGAGTCCCGTCAGCACTAGAGGCAGAGCATCTGGCCATTCCAGTTGAGTGTATTCACACATCTTTCCCAATCTCGATTTGATTGTGCCATATATCTGTTCTACCACTCCAGAAGCCTCTGGACGATATGCACAGTGCAGATGTTGCGTTATTTTGAATGCTTCACAGATTTGTTTTATTATTTCATTCTGAAAATGACTTCCTCTGTCAGATTCAATTAAGACTGGGTAACCGTAACGAGGTACTAGTTCCCTAAGTAACAACTTTGCTACCGTGATGCTGTAATTTCTTCATGCAGGGAAAGCTTCCACCCATTTTGAAAACAGGCAGACAATGACAAGTAGGTATTTCATTCCTAGACAAGGGGGCAACTGAATGAAGTCAAGTTGTAATCTAATAAAATGGCCTTCTGCCTTTCCAATTTTCCCTGGCAATACTATGGTTTTCTTTCCAGGGTTAAATTGTGGGCAGGTCAAACACCTCTGGCAGAGTGCTTCTGCTACGCTTCTGAATTTCAAGTTGAACCATGTTTGGCGGAACATGCGAATCATCGCATCTCTGCCTACATGGGTGTCTCCATGAATCAGCCTGGCCATAGGAGCAAGCATACAGTCTGGCAATACAGGCATATCATCAAGGTAAACAATGACACCATCTTCATGCCTCCTACGACAACCAAAGTTTCTCCATATTTGCCTCTCCTGTGGGTCTGCTGCTTCCTGTAAGTATCTCACTTCCTCCCATGTATTCACTCCCTCTAGCATCAAAAGTTGGCAGCTGCTTCCGTTTCCCCCAACCTTTATATTGATTGCCATTTTGTATTTTGCACAATGTTTGGCTAACTGGTCAGCATAACAATTACCTGCTGTCACATCGTCATTGCCAGATTTGTGAGCAGCACACTTGACCACAGCCAGTTCTTTTGTTAACTGGATTGCTTCCCGTAAATCCTGCACGTATTTTCCATTTCGGATAGGGGTGCCTGAAAAAGCCAGGAACTCCCTCTGTAGCCATAATTGGCCAAAGTCATGCACAACCCCATAACCATACTGGCTATCAGTATATACGGTTATTCTCAAATTTCTCCCAAATTTACAAGCTTTTGTCAATGCAATTAATTCGGCTATTTGTGCAGACTTAACCCCATGTAAATAGAATGCTTCCACTGGTCGCTCTAGAGTGCATACTGAGTACGCGGCGCTCAGGTCCCCGTCCTCATGTCTCATGCATGAGCCGTCTACAAACAGCTCACAATCTTCACTATACAGAGGGTTTTCTTTGATGTCTGGGCGTGGTTTGGTACTGAACTCAGTCAGATCAATGCAATTATGTGCAAATTCCTCCCTCACTTCCTCTGCAAATGAGCTGGGCAGTAAGGTAGCTGGATTCAAAATGTTACATCGTTCGATGGTTACATTTCCTGCACCTACAAGGATCCTCTCGTACTTAGTCAGCCGACTAGGTGTGAGGTACTGGGTTTTCGTCCTTGTCCGTAAGATTACAACAGAATGTGGAACATACACAGTTACTGAATGTCCCATCACAATGGACTCACTCTGTTCAAGACTCATGCAAGTTGCAGCTACAGCTTTCAAACATCCAGGTAATCTAGCTGCTACTGGGTCCAATGTGGAAGAAAAGTATGCCACTGGACGTCGAGTCAAACCATGAATTTGGGTCAGGACTGAAAGTGCACAATTATCTCGTGTGTCACAGAACAGTGCAAAATCTTTTGAGTAATCGGGCATTCCTAAGGCAGGAGCAGTATAGAGACAGTCTCGTAATTTTGTGAAAGCTGTTATGCTTTCGTCATCCCATTCTACAGGGTCACTTGCTCCTTTCTTTGTCATTTTTATTAATGGTTTTGCTAGGACTGCAAATCCCACAATCCACTGCCTGCAGTACCCTACAACTCAAAGGAACATTCTGATTTCTTTCTGGGTATTTGATAATTCCATGTTTCGAATTATCCTGATTCTTTCTGAGGTGACTTTCCTGATACCTCTCTCTATCTGGTGCCCCAGATATTTCACTGATGTGGTACAGAATTGCAACTTTTCGGGTGATACTTTATGCCCCCCTTCACCTAAATGGTTTAGCAAGGCAATGGTGTCAATTACACAGTCTCTTCGACTTTTAGACGCCACCAAGAGGTCGTCTATGTATTGCACCAAAACTGACTTTCCGGGCAAAATTAGGGTCTCAAGGCACTTTTTCAGAATCTGATTAAAGATTGAGGGGCTGAGGGACGCGATTCCAGACGTACACGTGACTGTCGAATTCAAATGAGAAAAGAAATCTGCTGTCTGGATGCAATGGAATTGAAAAGAATGCATGACATAAGTCTAAGACAGTAAACCATCCAGCATTCCATGGAATTTGGTATAGAATCACTGCAGGGTTTGACACGACAGGACAACAAGGAACCACAATTTTGTTAACCTTGCGCAGGTCCTGTACTACCCTTTACTTTCCACTAGGTTTCTTGATCCCAATTATTGGCGAATTACATGGGCTGCTCATTACTTCTTGTATGATGTTTGCTTCTAACAATCTTTTTATTTCAATGGCAACTCCTGCTTTTACTTCTGCACTCATTTTGTACTGTTTAATATTTGGGTATGCTGCATTTTCCTTTATGGCTATTTTAATTGGGTCAACATTTTCCATTAATCCTACATCTTTTCCAGTAAAATCCCATACTTCTGGTTTCACTGTTCCTTGGAGCTCTTCAGGCAAGTCTTGCATTGTCAGCCTTTTAATTTCAGAGTCGGGTCTTGCTAACATTAATTTGTAAATTCCATCTTCGTCAGGGGTTTGAATTTCGACGCCATTTGGTGTGCAAAAGATAGTACAGTTCATTTTGCACAGCAAATCTCGTCCCGATAGGTTTACAGGACTGGAGTCACAGACAACAAATCTATGCATCTCTTTAAAATTTCCAATTTTAATTTCCATGGGTTTTGTAACTGGGGTACTAATTAACTGATTAGAAACGCCCACTACTTGGATCGCTTCTCCCGAGAGGGGTAGGTTTGGAACGTCTGCTGTTCTCACAGTAGAACGGGTAGCACCAGTGTCCAACATTTCCTTCAACCTTTCCTTCAATGTATGGCCCTGACTGGTCCACCGGCAAGGAGGTGCCAAGCACGCACTCCTCGTCCTCCCCCCTCAGGCACCGTCAGTAGGTGTCATCACAGAGAAACGTGTCATTTAACAAAAATTGTGAGGTTGCTGCATTTTTATTTTCCCTTACTTCCCACACTTCGGTGTCTTCACCCTGCTGAGCTTTACTCCTAAAATTTTGTCTAGGTGCACGAGGCAACTGATTCTGTTTTACCTGTTGCTGGGATTTTCGCGGTTTCTCATTCTGCGTCTGTGGATTTAAATCAGTGATTTGGACATTACCATTCTGTACATGTGGACACTCGTCTCTCCAGTGCCCTATCTGTCCACACCCGTGACAGGGGAACTTCTTTTTGGCCTCTTCTCTGCTCATTTTTACTCTGGGCTTTCCCCCACCCCTGGGGCCTTGATTCTGATTACTGGTTAATTTACTTAACTGTTGTTCCTGTTGTTCTGCCAATTTTACCTATGCCCACATGACCTTTTCTTTCAGTGCCTTTCGTTTGTCTGCCATCTCATCCTCACAATATTTAGCATACTTCAGGACCTCATCAATTGGTTTAGACTGCCAACAGATTTTATTGTCTTTGATCCATTGTGAAATCTCAGGTCTTAACCCTAGCACAAATCTATAAATAAAGTGGGTCATGTCCTTCATCTCAATGTTGTCAAGACCATTACGTTTTGAACACCTGTAACAGTCGTTCATAATAGGGAATGCACAGTTTCATCTCTATTCTGGGTAGTTCTATCTATTCGGGTCCAATCAGTTTCCTTTGCAGGCACTTTTCCCTTCAGATGCAACATTACCTGGTTGTACTTTTTCATTACCTCGGGTGAAGGAGCCCCTGTGTTAGGGTCCCTCGGGAATTCCTCACTAGGCAAATCAATAGCAATCTTGCATTAAGTCCACAAATCTACTGGAACTACAATGTCAAAGAAACCATCCAAATCTTTCCAAAGGCACTTCTGAACCTTCACAAACCTTTCTACCTGTCTGTACCGATCTACAGGCTTTTCTCGTAATTTCGGGAAGTCATTGGTAAAGGACACAATATCCTGTCAGGACCATGGAACATGCATATATTTTCCACCTGGTACTTCTCGCATAGGATATAATTTTTCTGCTTTGTCTGCTTCTTTTAAGACATACTCGGAAGCCATTTGTTTTGATCTAATCTCCTCCTTTTTCTTTGCCCACCTGGCTTTCCATTTTTCTAATTCTCCCCATTTTTGCAACAGGCTCAACAGTTCTCTGATCTGTACCTTTTTACCTGACACATTCATGTTTTCTAAATCTTTGTCTGAGAACTCTGCTCTGTAGGGTTTTTGCAATACTTTAGATTTCCCAATATCTATTCCCATACTAGCCGCGGTGTCCATTAATTTCTCATGGAACACCCTGGTATTACGGGTGATACTCTTGCAGATAAACAGCAATTCTTCCTCGGAAAAAGTATTTAGTCTGTCTAACCCCACATTTCCAGCCATCAGTTCTTCCAATTCTATTCTTAATTTGTAAATATCTAATGGTTTCGACTGAGGATTTGGTTTTTCTAATTCTCGACTCCATCTCTCGATTTCTTCGGGAGTCATTACGGTGGCACTTCTAGTACCAGAAACGGACTCAATCTGCACTTCTCCTGAATTGAAAGGAGTGTTCTTCCTCCTTGAACCCCTTTCTGGTTCCCTTATTGGTAAATCCATCAAGGAAATTACAGACTCGCATTCACTTGCCTGGTCATCTACAATTAGAGGTTCTTTTCTCGGCTGCACTACAGCTGGGGTAATAATCGGAGCCTTTGGACACCCCTGTTTATCCCCGTACAAAGGAACAACTGGTCCAATAGTCACTGGGATTGTCAAGGCTTCAGGACTTGTATTTAGTTGGGAAATGTTCTGAATTAATTCGGTTCTCTATTTAGCTATAGCCTCTCGCTCTCTCTCCTGCAGTACTCTCTCCAGGCTTGTTTCATGTACTATTTGCGGAGTCAGGGTTGGGGCATAAGTCGGGGCAGTTGGGTGCGTCATACTTGGTCCCTCACCATAATTAGGTTTCAGGAATAGATTCCCTGTGCTTAAAGGTCTCGGTTCCTCCTGATAAGGAGGTATTTGACAGCCGTCTCTTACACTTACAGATCTAGAGCCCTCCTGGTAAGGGGGTCTTAGGCAAACATCCCCTACACTTGAGGATCTGGGTCCTTCATTATAAGGAGGTGGATTTTTCATTAACAATTCCTCCAAATAATCATCATCTGAATCCCCACTGGTCATCAAATGTTTTGTTTTTTCTGTCCTTTTCTCTCCCATTGGGGCTTCCAGGGTAATTACAGGGTACAGTCCTTCTGTTATCATGTTCTGTCTCCACTGCTTCATTTTTTTCTCCAAGCATTTTCGGGTACCATTACTTATTCCCTTGTCAATTCTAGGTCTATCTCGTTCAAAAGCCTCTTTCTCCCATTCTTCTAAGGCCTCATATTGCGTTAGTCTGGGTCTGGGATGTAAAACATTCATGCAGGTTCTCAAATTGAACAGAATCCGGCTATTAAAGGTACCATCTAATGGAAATGCCAAATTTCTGTCATTTTTAGTGTATTCAACCCAATTTTCCAACCATACACAGGTGTGATACCCTTTGTCAAATAACATGAATGATGCGGGAGTATTAGGTGGTGGAATAACTATTCCTTGTCTAGTTTTGATGGGCTTATCCTTCTTGAAATAATTTTTAACTTTGTCGATTAACGTCATTTTTCTCTTGCTTCCGTACATATTATAAGGTCTGCCTTTTAGCATCTGTTCTTTAGCGAACCCTAAGTATTTCGGATCAGGTAAAAATTCTATATACCACATATAATTTTCCACAAGCGACTTTTTTTTACAAAATCACTTCCAATCAAATCATTTTTCTGCAACCAATCAAATGCGCAATTTCAAAATAATTCAACCAATGGGTGCGTGGCGTTTCTCGTAAACGAGTTCTCACGCTCCTGTGCTCACCCCTCCCTTACAATTCCGCTTCAACTACACACCCGCTGTCTCCTTCAATACCAGAGCGGCACTGAGTGACGTCAGCGCAGCTCCGCAACTGACTCCCTCCTTCACAAGGTAAGAAATGCTTCGATTTCTACCTCTTTAAAGTGCAAGTGCCTAGTTAAATTTACAACGAAAACACATTCGCCACTGTACTCGAGTGTCCAGAAAGAAAAGATTTTATTCACTGCAAGTAAACTTCTTATGTTTACTTTTCAAATACTACTACTACTCTTCACACAAGCATTAGTGAACCCGCTACTCCTTCGACTCATCCACTTTGGGATATATACTAAGCCAAAAGTTTCACTAGTGAACTCCTTTGCTACCAATCAAGCTTAGCGAACCTGCTACTCCTTCCGTGTGACCCTTACTAGGTTATATCACAATAGAAGTTTTGCCAGCGAACTCTTTGCTATCATTTATTCAAACATTTATTCAGAAAACCCTAATTAGTGCTTCCAGTTCTGCCTAACCTGCACCAATTTTCCTCTAATAAGTGACCTCACTTGCAACGTGGATTCTCCTCACCACCCGCTATTCTGCCCCCAGGGATTCCAGACAAACATATAACAATCACTAACGAGGTTTGTTAGAACATATATCAATATAGCAGCAAGAAAAACAATTTAAAATATTTCATAATTTTCACAGAAATAAAACATCAATTTATATATTCGATCAATTAGCAGAAACATTTTTACAATTAGCAGCAAATAACCTATCTACCTATCCTAAGTAGTCCTACCTATCTTTAACTAGTCCTACCTATCTTTAACTAGTCCCTAACCATACCTCTGCTACCAGAAAATTACTGATAGAGCGCGCAGGTCACCCGACTATAATTTTACCATATGCACATTGGGCCCATAAATTTCAATACACTATATATTTTATTAATCGGGTAACCTTGCACTCTACTACCAGTAACCATGTTTCCTCCCTATTGTATTTTCCAGTGTACCCGACTTACCAATCCACCGCTACGGGTACCTATGACCACAATGGATCAGGGAGCTAGCTGTAAAAGAATGGCAGACATCAAAAATACAAAATACCTTTTCTATATTTGCACTCATATAATAACCACAAACTCGGGAAGTTTTAAAAACCTTTATCTAAAATTCGTCAGTTTCAATAAGCATTAGGTTTACAGCCAATAAACTGTCAATAACTAAGATTATAAAGAGCACGTATCCATATAGGAACTAAATCAGGCAAACCATTTAGAATTCTAAAGGAAGGTAAAAACAAGGAACATGCTAATAAGAATTTCAGGAATTTAGGCTAGACGTGGAGTGACTAAAGTACGGGGAAAGATAAGGAACATGCTAGAATGTACACTCTTCTAAAGTGAACATATTACGAGAATTTAGACAGTCTATAGAAACTCGAAAAGTAACATGTAACTATAGGGAAGGTAAAAGTGGAACACGCTAATATTTCAAGCAATCACTTCATTTAGCTAAAGGGAGGTAAAGAAAAAGGAACATCTATATTTCATAAGCTGTATGCAGGAACGTACCTAAAGGATAGGGAAAAATTGGAACATGCTAGTATAACAACTATGATGTATGACCTTTTCATTTGTCGGTGCAAAGAAAGCATGGAAAATCAATATGCAAGAGTACGTCTTTATTAAAGCAAGGAAAAGAATGAAAGATGCAGAATAGATTTCCCAGCACTATATTTACCTAGAACGGTGTGAAGACCAACCCTGGCCACGGGTCAGTTAAGGACAGGAGAAACCCCAAGGAAGGACAGTCGCCAGTAGGCCAGCAGGTGCAGAATGGACACCCCAGGACAGGACAGGTAAACCAGATTAGGATCAGGACAGGACCACCAAGGAAAGACCAGCACCCGCAGTTTGGTAGCAACGCCTGCGCTACACCCTCTCTGCAGCTATCAGTCAGAACCCCGATTGGGTTATTGAATTCTCCAGCAAAGTGCTCCACCAGCACTTAAGGTTTTAAAACCCCGCTTGGGTCTGTGGAAATTACAGACAGAGTGCCCCGCAGCTCTCTGTATCAGTCACCTATTGAGTGCGTTGGGTCAGTGACAGGTCAGCTATTCGGACAAGTCAGACAATTTCTCTAGCTAAACCTAGGCTAGTTATACTGTTTTTGGGTCAGTGTACCACCCCCCAAATGTTGCAAGTGTAAGAATCCCCAATTTCGATTGGTCCTCAAGGTGGACGGGTCAACACACCAACCAGAATTTACTTTCACAAGTCCTAATTTACATCTTTTGGGACCGCCTATTGAATTTGGGGTTCCCATGACTTGGGTCTCAATATTACAATAGCGCATCTATGAATTATGATACATTTAGTACATGTCAGCTTCTTCTGCTAGGCGAAGGTGCATCTTCCCAGGCACATCTTGGCTGGGACCTCGGGTTGGCAAGTGTTCAATGCCATAGAGTTCATCCACTGGCGGAAAACTGTCATGTGCAGAAAGGCTGTTCAATATGGAGTATTCCCATCCCTCATGCCCACGGATTTCGATACATGAAAAGTAAGCGAAAACAAATTAAAACACAGAAAATAAATGAATACACTGTATACCAGGAATCCCTATATGACTCCCCCTACTTTATACTAACTTTATACTAACTTATAGCTTTAATATTAGTGCAAACAAACAGAGATGCAGAAAGCGACAGTGCAAGCTTTGGCATGTGAGAACACATAGCAGCCATCTTAAGTCGAGTGCGCAAGCGCAAAGATTCCCACCAGAACTGCGAGTACGTCACGTCCGGTGAGTGTGACTAACGCATGCGCAGAAGAAAACCCCGCCAAGCAGCGGCCATTTTAATAGCAAGCGTATTACAGTTAATAAACACATATGCAAGTATCACTAGGATACCCAAAATGTCAGAATAAATGCGAAATTAGTAAGACAAAACATGTTGGTTATATTCTATTACTGTTATGCGAGGTTCTTGAATACAAGCATGACGCTTTACGTGCGAATTCTTGCTCCATCACTATCACTGTTGTAGTTGATGTGGTGGTCCCTGGGACTACAATAATCCCAACTTTTATCAGCTCCTGTGACCTGGCCCCCCAGCGGCTAAAGTAAAGGAACTGCACGGGGCACCAAGTTTTTTGTCTTTCAATCTCAGAAAAAATCAGCAGATCCATGCAGAGATTTTTCTGAGATTTCTTTTTTTATTAAATGCTTTTCAGCCATGACTGGGTCTCTGGGGGGCCCATGCACCATGGCAAGGGATTCATATTGTCCCAACCCTGGTCCCTTTTCTTTTTTTAAACTCTTTTTTTGTGGGAAACAGCTCAAGCTGAGTCCCAAGATGGCTGCCAACACTGCCTGGTTGAAGTTTTGGCAACCAATAAAATTTCAGCACAAGGACTTTCGGATCCTTGGAAGTTCTGCATCTTTATATATACAAATTTGAATTGATTTTAATAACTCCGCAACTACTGAACAGATTTACACCAATTCACAAAAAGGTCACTTTCTGGACCAACAGCTACCTTTCTGCCAAATTTTGTGGAATTCCATTCAGCGGTTCATGCAGGGTCTAAAATTCCTACTGGAATTAAAAAGGGAAAGACACATTTTTTGATTCCCCCCTCTTTTTATCGGCCCCCACTAGATGTATCACCCCAAACCTTTCCATCCACAACAAGAATCACTGGGGCACTTTTTTCAGAACATTTCGTGAAGATTCGTCAAACTGCACCAAAGATATAGGCAAGTCAAAAGAAGCTTTTCCTATGGAAACATGGTCCTATCTAAAGCTACCTACCAATATATTTACATCCAACAATCCAGTCTCCCAGTATCTCACATCCACCCAACAAATCAGAATGCAGCGAAACAACTGACACATTTCAGAGAAATCAACTCCTTGTCCTGTTACATTTGATCCCACAAACATTTATTACACTATGTGATTCGTTATACACCCAACATAAATTATGTATTCTCCTTTCGATAATGTGAGCAACATACATATACTTGGCAATTCACACAATTAATCAAGATATATCTACAGTGGTATCAATTACATAATTGACAGGTCCTACGTGTAACATTTTCCCTCATGCTGCACTTAATAGAAGTATCACATTTTACATTGCCGGTATCTCTGAATAAGCAATAGTAGATAATTAAGTTAGTTGCCTGCTTGCATTATTAAACTGCATTTTAAGTCAAGAACACTGTAACTGATCCATAACAATTCACCCAATTAGCTTCCTTTGTCACGCATTACATGTATTTAAGGCACTGTTATACCACAACCACATCATGGTTAACATACATGATAAAGCATATGTTGTGTTTCCAAATTGTTGTCTTGTAAACTCTATTCCGTCCCAGTGGGCTTATGCATGCTATGCAAATATCATGAAATGATTCCTCAGTCAATCCCCAGTGAGCCAACTCAAGTGTTACCATATTCCAGAGACTTCCCCTCCACAGACAGAAAAGGATTAATTTACAATACCAAGTTCCAAATTTAAAACAAGATGAGGTAGCCCAGTGTGGGGAATATCTTATCTTCTATAGATGAGTCGATAGAAATGTGGGTGATTGCATTGATGTATAAATGGGTATGTAAGTGGTTTTATGGATAAGTTAAGAGATGTGTGAGTGGCTGTATGGGTGAGTGAGTAGTTCTGTTAGTAGTTGTGTGGGTATGTGAGTGGCTGTTTAAGTGGCTGTATGGGTGAGCGGGTGGTTGTGTAAGGGCTGTGTCGGTGTGTGGGTGGTTTTGTGGTTGTGTGAATGAGTGTGTGGGTTTGTGGGTGGGTGGGTGTGTGAGTCATTATGTGGGTGTGTGAGTGGCTGTATGGGTCTGTGAGTAGCTTTGTAAGTGGCTGTATGGATGAGTGACTGGTTGTATGAGTGACTGAGTGAGCAAGTGTGTGTGTCAGTAGTTGTATGGTTCTGTAAATGGGTATGTGAGTGGTTGTGTAGGTGTGCGAGCGAGGGTATGAAAAGGTTTTGGATGAGTGAATGAATGAATGTGTGCGTAGCTACATGGGTGAGTGACTACCTCTGTAAGAAGCTGTATAAGTGGCTGTCTGGGGGAATGGGTGGTTATATGAGTGGCTATGTGGGTGTGTGAATGGGTGTGTGATTGGTTGTATGGATGTGTAAGTGAGTGTGTGGGGCTGGGAGTGGGTGTATGAGTGGTTTTGTGGGTGTGTGCATAGCTGTATGGGTCTGTGAGTAACTGTGTAGGTGGCTGTAGGAGTGAGTGAGTATGTGCCAGTAGTTGTATGGGTCTGAATGGGTATGTGAGTGGTTATGTGAGCAAGGATATGAGAAGTTGTATGGAGGTATGAGTGGGTGAGTGAATGATGTCATCAGTGGTGTCATTTGACATGTCATCAATGATGTCATGAGTGATGTCACACACCATGTCATGAGTGATGTAATATGTGAAGTCATAAGCAGTTCATTGCTGGAGCATACGTTATAGTTCACTTTGGTAACTATAACTCCTGAATGTCCATGGTTTTGTGTCAATGGACTCTGAGTTTAGCTATAACATCTCTATAACCTTTGATTTTTACACTGAATCTCTAAGGTTTTTTTTAAATTCCATTTCCTAACTATAATGTCCCTGTAAACATTGTTTTTTTTGTCAGCAAATTTCTATGTTTTTTTATTTCCCTTTCCTAAATATAATGTTCCTGTAACCTTTTGTTTATTTCAGTGAATTTCTATTTATTTATTTTTTATTTCCTAACTGTAAACTGTAACCTTTGTGAGTGGGTATGTGAGTGGCTGTGTAGGTAGATGAGTGGGTGTGTGAGTTGGTGTATCAGTCTCTGAGTGGGTGTATGAGTGGGTTTGTGGATGTGTGAGTGACGGAGTCTGAGAGTAGGTATGTGAGTGACTGCATGGGTGTGTACATAGCAATGTAAGTGGGTGTAGGAGTGCTTGTGTGGATCTGTGAGTGAGTGAGTTAGTCTCTGAGTTAGACTGAGTGGGTATATGAGTGTCTGAGTGGGTCGGTCACTGGATGCATGAGTGTCCGAGTGGGTCTGTGAGTCAGTGCAAGATTCAGAGTCACTGTGAGTGGGTCCATGAGTTTCTTTGAAGGTCTGTCAATTGATAGATGAGTCCCTGAGTTGGTGAGTGAGTGGGTATGCGAGTATCTGTGTTGGCCTGTAAGTTGTTGTGTAAGTCTCTGGATAGCTCTATGAGTGGGTACATGAGTTTCTGAGTGGGTCTTTGAATGAAAACATGAGTATTTGAGTGGGTGGATGAGTGGGTCTCAGAGAGCATGTGAGAGTCTCTAAGTGGGTCTGTGAATAGGTGCCTGAGTGTCTGAGTGGATCAGTGAGTGGGTGTGTGAGTGTCTGTGTGGGAGTCTCTGAGTGGGTGCATGAGTGTGTGTGTGAGTCTCTGAGTGGGTCAATGAGTATGTGTGGAAGTCTCAGTGGATCTGTGCGTGGGTAAAGGAGTGCTGGAATCGATCTGCGAGTGGGTGCATGAGTGTTTGAGTGTCTGTCAGTGGATGTGTGAGTGTATGTATGTGCCTGTCAGAGGGTGCACAGTAAAAAAAATAGGGGGGCACAAAGGAACAGGTACTCATACCATCTCCCCCTGTGAGAGTCATTCTGTCGAGCTTGCCTGCAGTCCGCTACCCTTTGCTGCCCTTGGTTTTGTGCCTCCTCTGCTAGTTTGTCTGCTTCCTCGCTGCTTGCTCCTGCCCTATATGTTGGCTCTTTCAGCTCATTTTACCCATTATTTGGCCTGTTTCCGCTCACTCTAGACCTTCATTTAGCCTCTATCTGATCTGTTCGTTTCTGAACTTTATTCTGCCTCTTGCTGCTGGTTTCTGACCTCTATTTTGCCTCTTCCTGCTCCTTTCTGATCTTTATTGTACCTCTTGCTTCTCATTTCTGACCTTTATTTTATCTCTATCTGAAAATTTCTGACATCTATTCTACCTTGTAGTGTAGTTCCTATATCCCTGATAGGCTCTGCGCATTGGAATAATATACACTATAGTTTTGACATAGGACTGAGGTCAGTATGTCTCTATTGTGTACATTAAACTTTATTACTTGTGCGTGCCAGCTAACTCAGAGGTCACTAGAAACTTCTCGAATGAACAAGAAGGGATTCGTTTCTGACAACCGCATAACCATGACAACGTTGTTTCCCTTCGAATCGGAACAATCTCAGAATCGTGGAAACAATAGATAACTGTTTCACTTTGTCAATCGTGCATGCTTCGTATCTACAGAGTTACACAGAAATAGATAGACTGGCATTTCAATAAAAAGGTTTATTGAACAGTCTTATTTCTTGTGCAAGAGATATGAACTGCTACAATCGTAGGACAGAATGAGAAGTATAATAAGTACAGCGTTGGCAGTAAGATGAAATAATCCTGCAATAGTATGGCTTGTAGCTATGATATATATTCATAAAATACATACATAAATAACACAGGCTAAAATACTCATCTGGTGCTTCTAAAATAATCCTACCCCAGTGTTCCTAACTTAAGAGTAGTACGAGGGAAGAAGTAGGTGCTGTTTAGCTATAGTCTAGTTTAGCTATATTTGCCAAGATTTTCCAAAAGTCCCTCTAGGTTCTAGTCTGCTCCTTACCTTAGAAGGATTGAGGTTGGAATCTCTTTCTGGGTCTCGATCTCTAACACCCCACAAGGGGAGTCAGAAACACTGGAGCTGGATTCTCTGCGAGGAGGATTGCAGTGTCTGGTCAGTGCGTCAGTTGGGGACTGGACTTCCTTCTGAACTTGCCGTGGCTAGCTGCATCGTGCAAGTAGGCAGCCGAACCGTGGACCTTGATTCACCATGGCAAGTGAAGGTATATTTATACCTTGAAGGTGTTTAGAAATGCCAGAATTGACTTAAAAGTCGGGCATAAGAACATCATGAATGAACCTCTAAGGAATAGATGTTCATGCATAATAAATGATTTCTTAGAGAAATCAATATCCAAGCAAGGGGAAGTCCTAAAGGCTTAAGAGTCTGGTTTTCCAAGAACTCGTTGTGACGTAGATGAACGGATGTAGGTGGCCATGCCTGTATTTGGTTAGCATGGAGAATGCCTAAATAAAGGCTGGATTTCTATGTATAAATAAGGGCAATGTGACGTGTACCTATATAAGGGCATACATTAGGAAATCTATATACGGAATCTAAATCGACACACAACAACCTCTTTTCCTCTTTTCCAACCTTAATTCTCTCTGTTTCTGCTTGTTATTGACCTTTATTCTGCCTCTTGCTGCTTATTTATTACCTCGATTTGTCCTTTCTGCTTGTTTCTGACCTTTATTTTGCCTACTGTTGAGCTTGCCTGCAGTCTGCTACCCTTTGCCTTTGGCTTAGTGCCTGTGCTGCTAGTTTTTCTGCCTCTTCTCCAACCCTATATGTTGGCTCTTTCTGCTCATTCTGCCCATTATTTTGCTTGTTTCTTCTTGCTCTAGACCTGTATTTTGCCTTCTTTCAGTTCTTTTCTGAACTTTATTCTGCCTCTTACTGCTGGTTTCTGACCTCTATTTTGCCTCTTCCTTCTCATTTCTGACCTTAATTTCACATCTTTCTGCTGGTTTCTGACCTCTATTCTGCCTCTTCCTGCTCCTTTCTGACCTTTATTCTTTCTCTGTCTCCGCGTTTCTGACCTTAATTTTACCTCTATCTGCTAATTTCTGACCTCTATTCTACCTCTTTATGCTCATTTCCTACCTTAATTCAGTCTCTTTCTGCTTGTTTTTGACCTTTATTCTGCCTCTTGCTGCTCATTTATGACATCTGTATTTCCTCTTTCTGCTCGTTTTTGACTTTTATTCTGCCTCTTTCTGCTTATTTCTCACCTTTATTTTGTCTCTTGCTGCTCGTTGCTGACCTTTATTTTGCCTCTTTCTACTCATCTCCCACCTTTATTTTGTCTCTTGATGCTTGTTTCTAACTAATCTTATTCTTTTTGTTTCTTACCTTTATTTTGCTTCTTCCTGCTCATTTCTCTCCTTTATTTTGCCTCTTTCAGTTTGTTGCAGACCTTTATTGTGCCACTTTATGGTCATTTCTGACCTTCATTTTGTCTTTGTGCTCGTTTCTGACCTTTAGTATGCCTCTTTTGTTTAATTTATGACCTTTATTCTTCCTCTTTCTGCTCCCTTCTGTCCTTTATTCTCAATCAATCAATCAATCAATCAGAGAACTTGTAAAGCGCGCTACTTACCCGTGAGGTTCTCAAGGAGCTGAGAGGGGGGGGGTGCAGCTACTGCTCGAAGAGCCAGGTCTCTAGGAGCCTTCTGAAGGTGAGCAGGTCTTGGGTCTGCCGTAGGTGGGTGAGGAGGGTGTTCCAGGTCTTGGCTGCGAGGAGGGAGAAGGATCTGCCACCTGAGTTTGTTCGCTGGATGTGCGGGACGGCGGCAAGGGCGAGGCTGGCTGAGCGGAGCTGGCATGTGGGAGTGTAGAAGTTGAGTCTGTCATTCAGGTAGGCTGGTCCGGTGTTGTGGAGTGCTTTGTGTGCGTGGGTGAGGAGTTTGAAGGTGATCCTCTTGTTGACGGGGAGCCAGTGCAGGTCTCTTAGGTGGGAGGTAATGTGGCTGCGGCGGGGGACGTTGAGGATCAGTCGGGTTGAGGCGTTCTGGATGCGTTGTAGTCGTCGCAGGTGTTTGGCCAAGATTCCGCCGTAGAGTGCGTTGCCGTAGTCCAGCCTGCTGCTGACGAGGGCTTGGGTCACTGTTCTTCTTGTTTCGGTTGGGATCCACTTGTAGATCCTGCGAAGCATGCGGAGGGTGTTGTAGCAGGAGGAGGAGAGAAGTTGTGGATGAATCCTTGGTTGCGTGCGTGGTCCGTGGGTGTTGGAGCTGCTTCCAGTGTGGTCGGCCACTAGGAGTCGTCCCACGCAGAGGGGGTGGGTAAGATGAGGACCTCCGCCTTGTCTGAGTTCAGTTTCAGGTAGCTGCTCCTCATCCACTCGGCGACGGCCTTCATTCCCTCGTGGAGGTTGGTTTTGGCGATGTGTGGGTCCTTGGTGAGGGAGAGGATGAGCTGGGTGTCGTCAACGTAGGAGATGATGTTCAGGTCATGCTGGGGGGGCCACTTGTGCGAGGGGGGCCATGTAGACATTGAACAGGGTCGTGCTGAGGGATGAGCCCTGGGGTATGCCACAGATTATGTCGGTGGCTTTGGATTGAAAGGGCGGGAGGCGGACTCTCTGGGTTCTGCCAGAGAGGAAGGACGTGGTCCAGTCCTTCTAGATGCCGGCTTCTTGGAGGCGTGTTCTTAGTGTGCAGTGGCAGACCGCGTCAAAGGCGGCTGACAGGTCCAGGAGGATGAGGGCTGAAGTTTTGCCGTTGTGTAGCTGGCGCCTGATGTCAACTGTGGCGGCGATGAGGGCAGTTTTGGTGCTGTGGTTGCGTCTGAATCTAGACTGGGATGGATCTAGGATGTTGTTGTCCTCTAGGTGGTGGGTCAGCTGCATGTTGGTGATTTTCTCGATGACCTTCGCCGGGAAGGGGAGCAGGGAGATGGGCCGGAGGTTCTTGAGGTCTTTGGGGTCCGCCTTGGGTTTCTTGAGGAGGGCGTTGATTTCAGCGTGCTTCCAGTTTTCCGGGTATGTTGCTGTGTCAATGCAGATGTTGATGATCTTCCGCAATTGGGGTGCGATGGTTGTGTCAGCTTTGTTGAAAACGTGGTGTGGGCAGGGGTCTGACCCGGATCCTGAGTGGATGGAGTTCGTGATATTGCGCTTCTCTTCGTCGTTGACGTGGGACCAGGAGGCCAGCTGGTTGGTGCAGGTGATGTTCGGGTGTGGTTTGTTGTGGTTGGGGCGGATGAGGAGTTGAAGCTGTCATGGATGTCGGTGATCTTGCGCTGGAAGAAGGTGGCCAGTGAGTCCCACAGATCTTGCGAGGGCGGGATGTCGTTGATGTTGGCGCTGGGGTTAGAGAGTTCCTTCACGGCATGTTCCGGCATGTTCGTTTGGAGATCTGGAGTTCTTTGGTGAACCAGGCGGCTTTCTTGCTGGGGTGGTTGATGGAGGGTTTCTTGATCGGTGCGAGGATGTTGGCGCAGTAGTCGATCCACTGTCTGAGATTTCGGGTGGCAGGGGTCTGTGTCAGTGGGGTTGGTGGGTGGGTTCTGGGCGAGGGTGGTGTTCAGCTGGTCTTTGGTGACTTTGTTCCAGCAGCGGCGAGGCAGCTGTTGGGTGCGGTGGTGCGTGGTTGGTTTCTTGAAGGTGAAATGGATGCATCGTTGGTTAGTCCAGTGGAGTTCGGTGGTATGGTTGAAGGCGGCGTGTGTGCTTGTGGAGAACACGGGGTCAAGCGTGTGGCCGGCAGCATGGGTGGGTTTGGTGACGAGTTGTCGGAGGCCGAGGTTGGCGAGGTTCTCGATCAGGGCAGTGGAGTTGGCGTCGTTGTAGTTCTCGAGGTGGAAGTTCAGGTCCCCGAGGAGGATGTAGTCCGTGGAGGCAAGTGCGTGGATGCTGGCGAGGTCGGCGACGGAGTCGCTGAAGAGGGCTCGGGGACCGGGGGGTCTGTAGATGAATGTTCCTCTGAGGGTGATGTTGGGGTCAGTGTGGATCCGGAAGTGAAGTTGTTCGGCGGAATTGAGGGGGTCGTCTGTGAGGGTGTGGACCTGGAGGGTGGACTTGTGGACGATGGCTATTCCTCCTTCCATCCCATTGGTGCGGTCTCTGCAGGAGATCTTGAAGCCGTCTGGGATGGCTATGGCGATGTCAGGTGCCGAGGAGTCGTTCCACCAGGTCTCGGTCAGGAAGGCAACGTCTGGTTCGAAGGTGTCGAGCAGCTCCCAGAGCTCGACGGCGTGTTTGCATGCGGAGCGGGTGTTGAGGAGTATGCAGCGGAGGTGGTTGGGTCCGGTCCTAGGAGGTTTGGTGGTGTGGCAGGAGAAGGGTCCGTGGGTGCTTTTCGGGATGGCCTGGAAGCAGCGGTGGTCTCGGCCGGTGTTGAGAGTGTGGAAGGTGTTGGTAGCGTATCGCAGTCCGGGGGTGGGGAGAGCATGGGGTCCAGGCGTTCTGGCGCTGGGCACGGTCCAGACGTGGACGAGCTTGCCTTTGGCACGCCTTCGCCGCGCAATCTGCGCGCATCCACTGCGCGTCCTAGCAGCGGCCGCCATATAAGGGGTGGCGGGAGGGAGAAGCAGCTGGGAGGCGGGAGCGGGGCGGCGAGGGGCGTGGCCTCGGGGGTGTCAGCAGAAAGAGCAGGATAAACAGAGAGCAAGGGGGGAGGGGGGAGTGCGACCAGAGCGAGAAAGGGGCTAAAAAAGGCACAGAAGATATAACAGAGCACAGAACAAGAGCAGAAAACCAAAACAGAAGCACAGGTCTGACCCAGGTCATAGCGGTGATCAGTGGCAGATAGCGGGCGTGAACGCACACAGGAGCAGGAGCGGCAATCAGCTGGTGGAGCTGATCGGCAGCAGGGGGGTGACCTGGCCTGCAAGCAGGGTCAGGGGTCACTCCTGCTGTCGAGTGGTGGCCGCCATATAAGGGGTGGCGAGAGGGAGGAGCAGCTGGGAGGCAGGAGCGGGGCGGTGAGTGGGCATGGCCTCAGGGGTATTGGCGGAAAGAGCGGGATAAACAGAGAGCAAGGGGGGCGGGTTGAGTGTGACCAGAGCGAGAAAGGGGCGAAAAAAGGCACAGAAGATATGACAGAGCACAGAACAAGAGCAAAAAACCAAAACAGAAGCACTGGTCTGACCCAGGTCACGGCGGTGATCAGTGGCAGACAGCGGGCGCGTGCGCGCACAGGAGCAGGAGCAGCAATCAGCTGGTGGAGCTGTTCGGCAGCAGGGCGTGACCAGGCCTGCAAGGCCTCTTTCTGCTAGTTTTTCACCTTTATTTTGCCTTTTGCTGCTGTTTCTGACCTTATTCTGCATGTTTCTGCTCATTTCTCGCCTTTATTTTTCCTCTTGATGCTTGCTTCTAACCTCTAGTCTGCCTTGTTCTTTTTGTTTCTTACCTTTATTTTGCTTATTTCTGCTCATTGCTGACCTTTATCTTGCCTCTTTCTACTTTTTCTAACCTTTATTCTGCCTCTTCCTGCTCCCTTTCCTAACCCTCTCCCGCGGTAACAACCTGGCTAGGAAACAGACCGAAATTTGTCGCTAAATGCGCTTAGCGATTTTTTTTTTATCGATGCCTATCGCCGGATATTTTAGCGGGGAAAACATGCTATTAGCAATGTTTTTCTCCATAGCACTAAAATATCCAGCGATAGCGGCATAATGCGAGAATATCGCTGAGATGTACATCATTTGGCCAGGCATGGGCAGAGGCTATGTAATAAATGGGCGAGGACCACTCATGGTCTTCCAGGCCACACCAAGTACCAAGTGTGCCTGTGTCAATTTGTTTCCTGCAGTGTTTAGGCCTTGTCAAGTGGGCCCCCCAACCCTCTGCTGTGGCTCCTTCCACCCTTGCAACAATGGTCCACCACACCTGCTGCAACTCCTCGTCCATACGCGATACACTAGGATGTGTGCACTTTTGCTAGGTTTGATTGCCGCAATGTGCATTGAGGCCTACCTGCCCCAGTCCACTCTGATTTGCCTCTAATGTGTTCGCCAGCAGCACTAAGTACACCGCTCCTTGCCAGTGTACCTGAATCTGATGAACCTCCGCACCGCTGTGCAGCCCTGCACTGCCTGCCTTTAGTGCATGACAGTGTTAGGCCAAAGGGTTTGCAAAGAAAAAAGGGGTAGTCCCAAAACAGGCTAGACTGCTCATGTAAAGTTTCAGAATTAATACAAAAAAAAATAAAAGACAAATTTATGTCCCATGACTAGGTAAACAAATAAACAAAATACATATCAAATACAATATGTAAAAAGAAAGGAATTACATTCAAATCTGATGCCACTCTGCAGTTATAGTTAGTATCTCCAAAGATAGTAATTTCTCGGATATTAACTTCCTAATAACTTTCCACCCATTTGATAAATCACCACAAATCTTTCCAGACCTATAGCATTTTCTACATTTTGAGATAATGTGATTCATTAAAGGGGTCCAAAAACTCATTCTTCCACCTATGCATTTTCCAATGATAATTATATTATTATATTTAACATAGCGCGAAAACGGCTGAAACTACTTACATGAAATTTGGCAGGATTATACATTATGATGTAGAGATGATACTTTTTGTGTGTAGCAAGTAAGTAGAGTAGGTGTTTTTTTAAGTTACTGACGTATAAACATAGTTATTTCTGTCATCGTAGTACTTTTACAAAATTTCACAAAATGTTGTGAAACTACAGTGTTCCATTGTAGTAAACTAATTTAAAAATATATCGAAAATATAAATACATTTTCCCTATTTTCCACTTTGTTAAAGTGGCAATAGGTTGGGACCTACTAAAACCTATATCTAAGGCCCTAACACTGAACGCAGTCAAAGTATAGTCTGTGCCGAAACGCGTCGACAGGCAGACATCAACTCCAGCATTTAGTTTTGGGAATCATCATAGCTCCTTTTAAAAAAATTTGTTTTCCATATACTAGAGACTATAATTATTGATTATTGTATTCCTTTTTTTATGTCTCTTTTATATAAATTTTGTATTTAATTGAACATGTTTATTAACTTTTATCAATGTTATTAAATTTTATATGTGATCATAATTATTGGTTTTATTATTTTCTTTTACTTGTGTTTGCTTTTTGTTATACGTAGTTTTTGCCAGTTATCTACATTGCCTTTGCCTGGATACTATATTTTGCTGTGAAACTACAGTGTTCCATTGTAGTAAACTTATTTAAAAATATATCGAAAATATAAATACATTTTCCCTATTTTCCACTTTGTTAAAGTGGCAATAGGTTGGGACCTACTAAAACCTATATCTAAGGCCCTAACACTGAACGCAGTCAAAGTATAGTAAAAACAGACATTATCTAATTATATAGTGAGGTGTGCAGTCATAATATTGAGTTTTTTATTTTGACTGGACAGAATATCAAGTAAAAAATATAGAATGGACATAATATCGACTAGACATAATATAGACAACAACAATATCGAATTTAAGGTAAGTTAATATTATTTTTTATTTTTTGTGTAATATAAATCTGTAGCGGGTTGTGGGTTTATAGGGGAATAGGGTGGGAAGTAATTTAATTATAATTAATTAAATATGATATATTGATATTTATTTAGAATTAATTGTTAATTAATTATTAATTGGTAATTAATTAAAATATAATTGGTAATTAATTATAATTGATTCATTGATAAATATTTTAATTTTAGTAATTTATTTTCTGTAGCGGGTTGTGGGTTTATAGGGGAATAGGGTGGGAAGTAATTTAATTATAATTAGTTAAATTTGTTAATTTATTTATTGATATTTATTTAGAATTAATTGTTAATTACTTATTAATTGGTAATTAATTAACATATAATTGATAATTAATTATAATTGATTAATTGATAAATATGTTAATTTTATTGAATTATTTTCTGTAGCGGGTTGTGGGTTTATAGGGGAATAGGGTGGGAAGTAATTTAATTATAATTAATTTAATATGTTAATTTATTTATTAATTATTTTGAATTAATTGTTAATTAAATAATGATTGGTAATTAATTAAAATATAATTGGTAAATAATTTTAATTGATTACTTGATAAATATGTTAATTTCATTAAATTATTTTCTGTAGTGGGTTGTGGGTTTATAGGGGAATAGGGTGGGAAGTAATTTAATTATAAATAATTAAATATGTCATTTAATTTATTGGTATTTATTTAGAATTATTTGTTAATTAATTTTTAATTGGTAATTATTTAAAATATAATTGGTAATTAAAATTAATTGATTATTTTTTAAATTGTAAATTAATTTATTGTTAATAGGTAATTAATTAGTATTAGTAGGTAATTTTTATAATTAAATATTTTAATTTGTATTTATAAATAATTATTTAATATATTTTATACAATTATAAAATATTTTAATTATTTTGTAATTGGTATTACTATTTATGTTATTTATATTTATATATGAAGTATTTACTTTCCCTACTATTGCACTCACTGGAGTTGGAATAGTAATTTTTACCCCTTCACTATCCAACACTTTCCCTACTGTTGCACTCTCTGGAGTTGGAATACTAATTTTAACCCCTACGCTATCCAACTCTTTCCCTACTGTTGCACTCTCTGGAGTTGGAATAGTAATTTTAACCCCTACGCTATCCAACGCTTTCCCTACTGTTGCACTCTCTGGAGTGGGAATAGTAATTTTTACCCCTACGCTATCCAACGCTTTCTCTACTGTTGCACTCTCTGGAGTGGGAATAGTAATTTTTACCCCTACGCTATCCAATGCTTTCCCTACCATTGCACTCTCTGGAGTGGGAATAGTAATTTTTACCCCTACGCTATCCAACGCTTTCCCTACTGTTGCACTCGCTGGAGTGGGAATAGTAATTTTTACCCCTACGCTATCCACCTCTTTCCCTACTGTTGCACTCTCTGAAGTGGGAATAGTAACTTTAACCCCTACGCTATCCAACGCTTTCCCTACTGTTGCACTCTCTGGAGTGGGAATAGTAATTTTTACCCCTACGCTATCCAACTCTTTCCCTACTGTTGCACTCTCTGGAGTTGGAATAGTAATTTTAACCCCTACGCTATCCAACGCTTTCCCTACTGTTGCACTCTCTGGAGTGGGAATAGTAATTTTTACCTCTACGCTATCCTACGCTTTCCCTACTGTTGCACTCTCTGGAGTGGGAATAGTAATTGTTACCCCTACGCTATCCAACACTTTCCCTTCTGTTGCACTCACTGGAGTCGTTACAGTAAATTTAAACCTCTTGCTATCCTACGGTAAAAATATTGTATATGTTTTGTTAATAATATCTATATAAATATATATGTATTAAAAATAAATTATTTGTTTTAAAGTTATATAAATTATTTTTTAGTGTTACGTTTATTTAAGTATTTTAAGTAAGTTAAAAATAATTTTATTTATTATTATATTACTTTTAAATTACTTTTAAGACATTTAAAAAATTCGATATTTTGACAGTATATATTTTTTACACTCGATATTTTGGAGTCGATATTTTTGTACTTACCTGTTTGAAGATAGGAAGTCGATATTTTGTAGTCGATATTTTGACCTCGATATTTTGTCATCTCGATATTGTGACTGTCGATATTCTGGCAGTGACCCATATAGTGACTTGTGATTGCCATGTTCCAAAGTATACTGCAAGGTTGTCACAATATGCCATGGCCCAAACTATAACTAAAGAATAGCTATATTATTGGATTGTGGTACTCTTGCATCACTCATGGTATCACATGGGCAATACAATAGTTAAGTCAGATTTACAAAGGAAAGCAAGGCCACCATGCATTGACCGGCAAATCTGGAGAAACGCAAGGCCGCGCAATTTGCTGTTTTGTGTTACTCTGCAAACCATAATCTACATTGCTGCTAAATTTACATACATCCATATGCCACGCCACTGTATCCTCTCCACTATATGCTATTCAACTCAACACAACGCCACTCCACACTACGCCTCTCTACAGTATGAGACTCCACTCTTCGCTGCTCCACTCTGTACTATTACACTGTACGAAGCGCCACTGTACGCCAATCCAGTCTACGTCCCTCCACTGTATGCCACTCCACTGGATGCTACTCCAGCATACGCTATTCCACTCTATACCATTCTACTGTATGCCTCTCCACTCTACTGTATTCAACTGTATGCCACTCCACACTACAAAATAGAACTGTCCGCTATTCCATGGTTTGCCACTCCACTGCATGCTACTCAACTCTACGCCACTCCAGTGTACGGCACTCTCCGCTATACCACTTAATTCTACGCTATTCAATTGGACCCCACGCCAATGTATGCCACTCCACTGTATGCTATTACTCTCTACCCTATGCCACTGTTCACCACTCCAGTCTACACCACTTCTTTAAAATATGCTACTCCACTGTACTCTACTCCACTACACACTTTTACAATCTATGACACTCAACTCTACACTATTACATTGCACACAACTCTACTCTATGCCAGTCCACTTTACACTGTTTCCCTGTGTGCAAATCCACTCTATGCTTCTTTAGAGTGCTCCACTCCACTGTATGCCACTCTGCTATATTGTAATTGTAAATTGTTATTGCATTTATATAGCGCTTACTAACCCTAATGAGGCATCAAAGCCTTTTTTCAGCGAGTAGCACGATCCCCTGAACCCATAAAGGATTAGTGTTGAGTTAGTATTGTGAAATATGAAAGTAATTTGAGTAGTGGATAGGTTAGTCTGTTATTTGGAATCAGAAGGATAGCAAAGGGATAGAAGAGGGAAATAGTTTTGCATTCATATAGTGCTTGTTACCCCTGATGGGGTGTTAAAGCGTTTTTTTTGGTGAGTAGCACGCTACCCCTGAACCCATAAAGGATTAGTGGTGAATTAGTATAGTGAAATATGAAAGTAGTTTGAGTGGTGGATATTAGTCAGTTATTTGGATTGAGAAGGATAGAGGAGGGATAGAAGAGGGAAAACAGGTGAGTATTTATATAGCACTTGTTACCCCTAATGGTGTGTTAAAGCACTTTCTTGGCGAGTAGCACACTTCTCCGGAAAACATGAGGATTAGTGGTGAATTAGTATGCTGAAATATGAAAGAAATTTGAGTGGTGGATATTAGTTATTTGGATTGAGAAGGATAGTGGAGGGATAGAAGAGGGACAATGGATTGCAAATATATATATAGCTTGTTACCCCTAATGGGGTGTTGAAGTGCTTTTTTGGCGAGTAGCACACTTCTCCGGAACACATGGGGATTAGTGGTGAATTAGTATGCTGAAATATGAAAGAAATTTGAGTGGTGGATATTAGTTATTTGGATTGAGAAGGATAGTGGAGGGATAGAGGAGGGACAACGGATTGCAAATATATATTGCTTGATACCCCTAATGGGGTGTTGAAGTGCTTTTTCGGCGAGTAGCATACTACACTGGAACCTATAAAGGATTAGTGGTGAATTGGTATAGCGAAATATGAAATTTGAGAAGTGAACATGTTAGTCTGTTATTTCAATTGAAAAGGACAGTGGAGGGATAGAAGAGTGAAGGCTTTAGACTTTTTTTCTTGGTGGTCATAGCAGTAGTGGGAGGGTTGGGATGAGTAAAAAGGGATGTGGAGGGGAAAAGTCAGATTGAAGAGTTTTAAAAGGCTTGTTTTGGGGGATCAGTATAGTAAAAGAGGTGTCAGGTGGTGCAAGGAAGGGTAGAGTAGGGTAGAGTTGGGGAGAGTCTGGAAAGGGGATCATAATAGTGGTATGGGGTTTGGGATGAATGAGAGAGTGGAGGTAGTGGATATATTGGTAGAGGTATAGAATGATAAATAGGCTAGTGCATTGGAAAGAGTAGTAGAAAGAAGTTTGAGATGAGTCAGAGAGTTGAGGTAGAAGATATATTGAGAGAAGTGTAAGGTAAAAATAGGATAGTGCACTGGATATGCTGAAATAGAAGAAAGTAATACATATATAGCTCCATAAGTACATGGAAAGTTTATAGCTGCATAAAGGAAGTAAGTATATGTAGATTCAAGATATTGATGGAGATAAAAGGTGAGAAATAGGGTAGTGCATATAATATATTTTTGCTCTTTTTTTCTTTTTTGGGTGAGGAAAGTAATACATATATAGATTTGAGTACATGGAAAGTATATAGATGCATACATGAAGTAAGTATAAGTAGATTACAGATGAATTTAAAAAACTCTGGTTTTGAAGTGTTGTACTTAATTATTTTTTTTAAACATAATTATTCTACGTTAATACAAAACAATGCACATATATAGGTACATATCTATAGTACAAATTCATGCGTATAAAAAGAGGGAAATCTGTATGTTTCTGTTTATGTATGGTGCTTATGTGAGGAAGAGCCAATTCTTGAATAGTTTTCTGAAGATGAGGTGGTTGTCCATGGATCTTATGTTGGGTGTAAAGAGTTCCATATTGTGGCTGCTTGAACAGAGAAGGATGTACCATCCATGTTTTTTATCTTTTATCTTGGGATTTTGAGGTGAGGTGCCACTCTAGAGCGGAGGTTGCTATGATGAATTTGTTTGGTGAGTTTATTCCACATGAAGAGCGGCCCCATTCCATGTATGGCTTTGTGGGTGATACAAAGCAGCTTGAATGTGGATCTTCTGGCAACCTGTAACCAATGCAGGGCTTTCAAGACAGGGGAGATGTGGTCTTCGGTTTGATATGCAAGAGTAGTCTGGCAGCAGAGTTCTGAATCCATTGTAGTCTTTTCATAGTCGTCAAAGGTGATCCGTGATAGAGGCTATTGGTGCAGTCGAGTTTGGATGGAACAAGGGAGATAGGGACGATAGGCACTTTTCGCCGGTTTAGCGGCCCTTTTCGGAGCAGTTAGCGACAGCTTGAAGGCGATAGCGAGCGGTTTGGGGCCCGCTTTGCATGTCAGCGATATTTATCGCTAATGACATGCAAAGTGGGCGTACCCAACCCGTTAGCGACTGAAAGCAGTCGATAACGTCGCTATCGCCTGCTCTGACCAGTTCTTAGCCATGTTATCCAATGGGAGGTGGGAAACATGGCTAAGAGCATTTCGTTGCTAATGCGAGAATATCGCTATATTCTCAGCAATATTCTCGCATTACGCCGCTATTGCTGGATATTTTAGCGCTGGAAATATTCCGGTAGTTAAGGAATTATTGATGATTTTTCTTACTGGAGTGGTAGCAGAGGTTGTTACAAGAATACTCTGGAAGGTTTGTGATGGACATGGGTCAGAAGGGCTACCGAGGCGGAGTTGGAGGAAGTAAGAGGAAGACGCGGGTTTCCGAACGAGGCTCCGTGTTGGGAAGCGAACTAAGCGAGTAGATTTTGTGTTGGTGGATGCGATATCCAGTACCACGTAAGAAGTCCTTCGTCAATTCTTAGATATATTCGTTGTGAGCAGGAAAGTTCATATGGCACTTGCTCCTGATGAAGGGTCCGGGGTGACCCGAAATGCATAGAGCATCTTCAAGAAACTACAGATAAAATGTTAATTTGAAAATTGGTATATGTACACCCATTTCAGAAGTGTATATGTCTGATAATTTTGTTTGATGATTTGCAAATATTCAGTCATTTGAAAAAAACATTTATGGTGTCGGTAATAAATGTTTTAAAAAAATTGATGTAAATAGAGTTCTTTAATACAGTTGTAGTCGCAAAAAAACTCTTGGTATATCCCCAGCAATATTGTGCGTAGGGGTCGAGACCTAAGGTTTCGAGGTAGGGAGGTTCATTTATAGACACGGTTAAGGACAGACGTGTCACTCCTGCAGCACGCAAGATTAAGTTGATCAATCAGGAAAAAATTAACTATCAAGTAGTGGTTATTTGGAAAAGGGAGTGCATCTCTACATTTTATAAAATTTCAGAAGGGCTGCCTGCCAGGCCTGCTTGCTTTGTCCAGGTCCATAAATTCATCATGTGACATGTTTTGGAAAGAACGGAGAGGCTAAGGTAAAGAATGTTTGGATTGTTGTTTTGTAAAAGGGTTAGTGCTTGTGCTTTGTATCTGTTTTATGTACAAGTCCAATGTGTCTGCTTTGTCCGTGTAATGAAACCTTAAGTAACGGGATGAGTTCCTTCTAGGCAATTTGGTTCAAAAAATTCATTGAGTATTTTATGGAATTCTTTATTTGTGCATTTAGCATTTTGAATTCTGTCTAAATAGTACTTTTTCTTGCTTTTTTGGTAACTGACTTGTATAATCTGTTGATTTTCTCTAGGTGACGTTTGTCTTGTTTTTTTTTGTTTTTTTTTTAGCCAGGCACATTGCAGCTTTCTAATTTGTAGTTGTATGTCTTTTATCTCTGTATTTCTCCAAGGTGCTAGTTTTCTTTTGTTCTGTTGTGTGGTTTAGAGTGGTATCAGGATATCAAAAGCTTCCTGTAGCCACTCATATAGTTTTTTAAAAGAATTTATTATTTTCAGATCTGTACTGGATGTTAGTTGTGTTCCAAATTGAGTTTGTTCAACGGTCGATAGGTGGATGCATGCGGATGGTTTTAGATGAGTCGCTTAGTGTTGTTTTATGTTTGAAAGCAAGCAAATGGTGGTCTGACCATGTGACTGTAGTTATAGTTTGAAAGGTAACTAGTTTGGTATTAGCAAAAGTGACATCTAGGATATGTCCAGCAATGTGTGTGGGATTATGGACCATTTGATGTAGGTTCAGTGTGTCTAGGCCAGTGATTATTGTTTTTGATGGGTCATATTGGGTTTGGTAAACCAAATGTTGAGTTCACCCAGAACGCATAGGTTGGAGTGTATTGTTATCAGGTTTGAAACTATGTCTAGAAGTGAGTCTGGGAATGTCGCCTTGCTAGGCGGAGGTCAGTAAAGGAGCAGGATGTTACAGGAGGAAGATGGTGTAGGATTGCATCTTGTCAGAAGAGCCTCACAATGTTTTATGGAGATGTAGTCAACTTTAGTGATGTGTAATGTTTGCTTGAACACAACAGCTAGACCACCTCCTTTTGTTTGTTATTGTTTGATAGCCTAGAGCAATGGCTTCATGCAGGACTGGAGCCATATTATCTCCCAACCATGATTCAGTTATGAATAGTATGTCTGGTTTTGCATTGGTAAGACGGTTGTAGATGTGATGTTTGTTTTTAGAGAGCGATCGAGCATTTATTATTAGACAGTTTAGAGAATGTGTTTTGCTGACAGTGAGACTTTGTTTTGTAGAAGAGTGATCAGAATTGCTACTACAGTATATGCTATTCCACTCTATGCCCCTCCACTGTATGCCACTCCACTCTATGCTATTCCACTGTCTGCCACTCCACTGTATGCTACTCCACTCTGCCCACTCCAATGTGTGGAATTTTACTCAACATCACTTCATTTTACATTATTCGATTCTACTCTACATTATTTCACTCTATGCTATTCTACTCTATGTCACTACACTGTACTCCACTCTAGCTATTCTACTGTATGCCATTACACTGTAGCTGCTACATTATACGCTATTACACTTTATGCCACTCCACTGTATGCTACTGGACTGTACTCTATTACACTCTACACCACTCCACTGTATGCCACTCCAGGCTACACTACTCCCTCTATGCTTTTCGACTTTATGTCACTCCACTATAAGCTACTTCACTCCACGCCCCTCCAGCCTACTCTCCTGTGCTCTGTACATAACGTGACTCTACAAAGCTTAACTACACTCTATGTCACTCTACTAGACTTTACTCCACTCAATTCCAGTACACTCCACTGTCCAAATTTTCACTTGACTCTATGCCTGTACACTATATTGTACAACACTTTACTCCACTGTAGACAGTTTCAAGCACTGCACAACACAGCACTCAATTCTACTGTATGAGATGTCACTCCAATTTATATCACTTTCCTCAACTCTACACTACACCACTTCAATGTATTCCACCCAACTGTACACTAATCCATTGTACCCTACTCCACTCTATGCCACTCCACTGTATACCACTCTACTCTACGCTATTCCATTCTATGCTATTCCACTCTTATATACTGTATGCTACTCTACTTTACGGTAATCCACTCTACGCACTATACTGTATGCCACTCCACTCTACGCTGCTCCATTTTATGATACACTCCTCCACTCTCTATAACTCTACTCTATAAAAGTCTACCAAACTTCATGGAATTCTTTAAAATTCTACTCCAATCCATGCCTGTACACTTGTCTGTCCAACTCTATATTCTACTCTATTCCCATAAAAGCCAATATATAACACTCTATTCCACTACACATCAATTTTGTATAAGACAGAGCACTCCTCTCTATAGAACGAGACCCCATTTCAATTTATACCAGTTTACTACCTATGCTATGCCTGTACACTTGACTTAATGCTACTCTATTCTATGACATGCACATACATTTAATTGTGCTTTACTCCATACCACTTACCCCATTCAACTTGACTCTACTCCACTGTACGAGACTTGACCTTACGCTATGGTACTATACAACAATCCAATCTAAGCAGCTCCATTGTTTTATACATTACTGTACTCCACTCTATAACACTCTACTACACTGTATGCCAATCTCCGACACTTTACTCCTGTCTATACCCCTTCACTCCACTGTACAAGACTGTACTCTATTATATGCAACTGTACAACACTTTACTTAACTCTGTTCTACAATGCTCTAGTCCACTATATGACACTGTAAGCAGCTCTTTGAATGCCACTGGATCCCACTTTACTCCACTCTACTCCACTACTTTACTGTATGTCACCACACTCTATGCCTCTCAATCCCATTGTACTCTATAACACTGAATGCCAATCCACTGTACCACATTCTCCAACACTATACTGCACTGTACACCACTCTACTCTACAAACTAGACTCTATGCCACTCTACTCTACTGTAGTCTACACCACTCTCCAATATTGTACAACACCCCACTATAGTTTACCGTGCAACACAGTACTCCAATTAATGACACTTTACTCAACTGCGTGCTGCACTACTCCACACCACTATAGTCCAATGCCACCCCACACTATAACACTTTAATCCACTCTACGCTATCCATTTCCAGTGTACTTCACCCACAATACTCCCTTCTACTACAGTTTATCCTACTGTATCCCACTGTTCCATACTCCACTCCACTCCACGACGCTCCACTGTCTGACACTCTACTCCACTGTAAGCAACTGCACTATACAACACTGCACAACACTGTATGCCACTCTACTTCACTCTTTGCCCATCCACACTTGGCCACTGCACTACACTGTATGACACCCAACAACATCCAGCTCAACTTCTCAATTTTATATGCCTCTATGCTATATGACACAGCACTCCACTCTACGACACTCTCCTCAACTGTGCTCTACGATACTCTACTTCACGCTGCACCACCCTAAAACCCTCTACTCCACTCTATAACAGTCTATGGCACCCTACTCTACTCTTCAACATGGCATTCCACTTTACAACTCGCTTCTCCAGTCTACGATACTTGATAGGGTCCCTGGGGCTGAAATCGACCTGGGGTGGGTGGCTGCTTCCCCCCCCCTCAGGTTGGCTGTCTTTGAGGTCTGGCCATAGGGCCAGACTCAGACAAGGCCTTGTGGCCAACCCTACGCTGAGCATAGTCAAAGGCAGTAAGCGCCATGGGGTTGGCTGAAGGCAGGTGGCTGGCCTGACCACAGGTCAGGCCTTGTGTCCAACCCCTTGACACGCATGGCCGAAGGCACGGTGTGGGGTTGGCTGCATGTTGGGGTTAGCCAAAACAGCAGCCATTGGATTAACATATGGTAATTAAATATTACTTCTTGTTAAAAAAACACTAGAAATTCACTGAAGAAAACAAAGGTCACAGGGATGTTATCGTAAGGAAATACAAAATTAAAAAACCTTAGAAATTCACAACAAAAAAAACAAAGGTTACAGGGACATTATAGTTAGGTTCAGGTTTTACACATACAAAAACAGAAGTTTGGCAGGTATAGTTGTCTCAAGTAACTAGAACCTGTGTCCTAAGGTGACTATAATTTTCACCCTTGCATGCACTGCTAATAATACTTCACTCATGACATCTTCTATGACATCATTGATAATATGACTGCAACATTTGCAGTGAAATTATTGATGAGAAAAATGTGCAGATATTACTGTATAGTTATTGTTAGTTCTGCTTCAGCAGAGAAAGATTGTTTTTTGGTTTCCTAATCACTTTGGCCCTCTTTGACAAATCTTCACAAAACCTTCCCCCAAAAACGTTCATTCACCTCAGCTCCCTCTTGGAAATGTTTGGGGTGATCTGTCAAGCAAAGGACAAGAAAAATGGGGGGGTCCCTAAAAGCAAAATTCCCATGCATTTTCAATCGACATCTTTAGGCAGGGCTACAGCAAAAACAGCCAAACAGATTACACGTAATTTTCAGCAGGAAGCTACTGGTCCACAGATTTTGCGTTTGGTGATTTGGTGTAAATTCGTTCAGTAGTTTTTGAAAAATTAAGACTCAAGAATAATTGTGTATATATGGACAGCTGGTGTCCAGAAATGTCCTATTTGGCAAATTTAAAGGGGACTAGTCAATCCTGATTGGTTAGTTTCAAGCTAAACAATATGTTTTAGCATCCATTACAAGACCCAGGGTCTTGCTCTCTGCACCCTGTAAATGAATTAAAAATATACATAGGGGGCAGATTGAGCACACCTAGACCCCAAAGGGCATAGGAAGGGGTTCTACATGGGACCCCCTCTTTATTGACTGGCCACAACATGGACAACATGCTGTGGCAGCTGTTACAGGAATCTTGGACATGGGCCCTATTGAAATGCATTTTAATGAATGGCAGGTTTCGACGGTTACAACAAGGGTGATAACATATTTTAATTACAATATAAATCATTTGTTGGGAATACTATACTACTTTTAGGAATTGTGTGTTTGAAGGTGATTTTACCCTGTGATAAATGCTGACCTTCTGCTGGAATTTCATGAATCACCTTTGAAAGAAAACTGTATTGTCATGAGTTCTTCATAGATGATATGGAAGGTGCTCCAAAATACGAAAAGAAGAGCACATTTTATGAGAATTAATACTATCTTTGTGAGAAGAAAGTCTGACATTCTCAGCAAAACATGCACTTCCATCAGGAGAAGCCTGTCAGTTGATTCCCCTGTGTTCTACTGCAGCCTCTAAGATTGTTCTAAAGAACAACCAGAGCACTAACAGTCTTACTTATGACAAAAGTGAGGTACAACTGAAGCCATCTTGATTGAATCAAAGTGGTAAAACTTAAAACATTTAATTTAGAAAGGAACAACATGAGGTTCTTCATTTTGTCATAGAAATTATGGTTAGTGCTGTAGAAAGCAAAATTAGGACACATTTTAATGAGTTCTCTAATATCTTCCTCTTTTATTTCATTACAACGTTCTGACATGCATTTTTAACACCATCAGCAGACTGCCAGTTAACTCCCTGGTGATCAGCAGCTTCACTACAGTGTTCTAATGAGCAAATATAGTGCT
This sequence comes from Lissotriton helveticus, assembly GCF_964261635.1. NCBI lineage: Eukaryota > Metazoa > Chordata > Amphibia > Caudata > Salamandridae > Lissotriton > Lissotriton helveticus. The sequence continues at coordinate 658,259,182 of NC_136067.1, forward strand.
AACATTCTGAACGCCATTTAGATGGAATCAAAGTGGAAAACGGAAAGCATGTTCTACTGAGGATACTGCAGTAAATGAGGAAAATAAAGAGCTTCATAAGACAAAATTCTCCCAAGATGACCACCAGAGAAAAATTACCCCAAATGTAGCACAAATGACTCCCAAATGTAGCCCAATTACATTATTTTGCAAAACGCTTAATTTCTTCTTTTCTTTTTGCAGTTTTATCTAGTGCGGTCTTGACTCGAAGGTATTGGAGTCCTTTACATGAGCATCAGTTACATTACACAGGGACACATTCATTTTGGTTTAAGGCAAGGAGAGATTAAGAGATTTGCCCAAATTCACAAGAATATGAGCCAAAGCCGAAACTCAAACTTAGTTCCCCAGTTGCAAAGACGTCAGCTCTGCCCATAATGCCACATCCTCTCCTCTAAGTGCAACAAATAATAAGGTCATTAACTAGATACAAAAACATAATGGTGATTAACTAGATAAAAAAACATAAAGATAGCAAATCATTTGAAAGTTATTTGCCAGTATTTGAGAACTCATCTAAAGGAAAAGCTTTAGGTATTACAGTTTTAATTACATCAAGATAACTTCAGGCATGCTACGCTTTTGTAATAAATATAAATTGTTAGCAATCTAGTTCTTCATTGGAATACTGTGGGGAGGCAGAGGTCAGGGTATGGACTCAGGCAATTGAGGGCAGGGAATAGGAGGTAGAGGCAGCTGGTTGACCATGCTGGGCAGGCGGGAGCGGCAGTGACAGCACAACAGACCATGAAAGGCAGGGGAAAGGGGGACAGGGGCAACGAACAAACCAGCCATACAGGTCAGGCAGGAGAGGCTGTGGTAATACAACAGACCTATTAGAACTGGGGGCTTCTAGTTGGCAGGGGTATGTACTTTTGACCAAATAGGGACCCTTGCTTCCAGTCAGGGAAAGGGGATTACACTCCTGGATAACCCCTGCTCACCCCCTTGGTAGCTAGGCACGAGCAGACAGGCTTATCTCAGAGGCAGTGTGTTAAGCATTTGTTAACACATACTGTAATACAGTGAAAACACTACAGATGGACAAAACACAGGTTTTATAAAAAATAACTATTCTTTATATAGACTTAACACAAGACCACAAACGACAAAAATCCACAATACTGTACTAAAGGTGGTAGAAGTAACTTAGTTCAAGTTGATGATAAATGCGACGCGTTTCTCACAAAAGTACCTTGGATGCGTAATGCAAAACAAACAAAAGGTCCGCAGGGAGGGAGATGCGTCGGTTCCTTGCTTTGGGGGAGGCAATGCGTTGCGCCTCAATGCTTGTGCAGTGTTGGGAATGTGCCTGTGCCTTACCGGAGAGGAGGTAATGTGTTGATTCTCATACTGCTTTGCTTTTACAATGCGGCAAGATTGTGCCTCGATGCGACAATCTGGTGCGATGCAATAAGATGGCGCCCTTGATGCGATGCGAAAACGATGCGTGCACGCCCTACATCCGTGCAGCGAACTCTGTAACTTTGGAGCCATGACACGCCCTGTGACAGGCTTCTCCGTTGATGCGCCGGCGACCCTTGTGGTGGCGACACGCTTCTCTGGTGATGCGGCGGCGGCCTCTGCGGGGGCGACACGCTTCTCCAGCGTTGTGTGATGGCAACAGCTTTGACGTCGTCATGCTTCTTCTCGTAGAGTCGTGGTTCCAGTTCCCAGCGACATGCAGGCTTCTGCAGACAGAATTCCCAGCAGGAGGCAAGCACAAGTTCAAGCCCTTGGAAAAATATTCTGCAAGATGATGAAAGTTCTTTAAAAGTTCCTTCTCCTTTCCTTGGCAAAGAAGACACCACTGCAGGCCACCCAGCAAACATCTCACTGGCAGAGAGGCAGTCCAAAACTTCTGCAGGTTCCTTGATTCTTCTCCTTGGCAAAGGTTTGGCCAAGGTTTGTCTTGTTGTTCCAGAAGTGATATAAAGTCCTGGGGTCCGGGCCCCAATATTTATACTGCAAAATCATTTTTCTTTTAAAGGCAGACGGTCCTGTACCTAGTCCAAACCAGATCTGTGCAGTCCTGGAGCACTTTGTTTACAGGCCTCCTTATTTCCTTTGTCATGGTGGGCCAGGGTCCTCAGACACACCACAGGAGGTGGAGCCAGAATTTTGGAAGGCAGACACAGCCCTATTCAGGCCTAGGTGCTGCTCCTCCCACCATTCTACAGGCAGATATGTCTATTCAGCCCTGTGCTGACTCATCCTGTCTTCTGGAGCCTCCTCAGCTCCTGTCACTCACAAACCAGGCATGCAATACACAAGCTAGCAGAGGAAGGCTGGGTGGTTAAAAAAAAGTGGTATTTTCATAAACACAACATGATAAAACCAACCTTACTAAAATATGTATTTTATCATTCTGAGTTCAGGTATACTAAATTTGAATTTCAACCATGTTCCCTGGGTCAGTTAGGATTATAAGATGTTATAATCAAACTGCCTATTCTGGCCTATGGGGGACAGGTAGCCTTGCAATAGTGAAAAAAGAAAATGGCTGTAATTCACTATCAGGACATGCCACACATATTAGGGCATGTTCTACCTTTTTACATACAGTGCACCGTGTCCTTGGGCCTAATTTAGGGGCGACTAAAATGTAGAAAAGGGAAGGTTTAGGGACTGGCAAGTGGGTGCACTTACCAAGTCGACATGGCAGTACTAGACTTCCCACAGGCTCTGCAATGGCAGGCCTGCGTCACACTTTTCAAACTGCTTTTGTGGGTGGCACAAACAGTGCTGCAAGCCCACCAGCAGCATTTGATTTACAGGCCCTGGGCACACGTAGTGCACTGTACTAAGGTCTGACAAGTAAATCAAATAAGCCAATCATGGAGTCACTAATCAATACATCAATTTATCATAGGGAGTACTTGCACTGTGGCACTGAATAGCAGTGGCACAGTGCCCAAAGCATCCATACCAGCAAAATAAGAGGAGGTAATCAGTGAAAAATTGAAGGAAGACTCATGCCAATGGTACCAGGTCGAACAAGACTTTTGAGGGCAGAAGGTAGAGTCAGTGGCAGTACAACCCTACATGTCAACGGACCCGATTCAGGCAGGAGACTCCTGATGTTTTTAAAACTAAAAGGTCTTTATTTTACTCTCTTCTGCCTGCTTTTTCAAAATCTCCCTCTTATCAAGTTCACAGTATTGGCAAGTATGGTATACTGGACCACAGAGGGCAAGGGGAATGGGGTTGGGGCATTAATTCAGACAATAGGTGGTGAGCAGGGGCACTAAATTGACCTTACATGGTAGGCACCAGGGGTTGCAGTAGCAATATACATCAAACAGTGCAAGCAGGAGGGCAGTGCAGCAAAGTGGACCATGGAAAGTAAAAAGAGAAGGGGCTGCGACATGCACATGTCCAACAGAGAGCAGAGATGAAAGAGACAAGGGCCGCAAGCTGCCTATACCAGACAGACAGTAGGGGCAGTTGCAGCTCAACTGACCATGAAGAGCAGGACAGAAGCGGAAAGAGCACACCAACAGACCATAGAAGGCAAGAGGGAGGGGATAGGCTTGCACATGGAATATGGAGGCCATTGGGCAAGGGGACAGGGAAGGAGCAGCAAGCTGCCCGTGCACCGCACTGCCCCGTGCACACTAGTTACAAAACAAAGGGTAAACCCGGAATCACTGGGACCTGGGTACCTAATGGTATACAAAAGAGGGGTCCCAATGTATTGAAATATTTACATGTACAGGGAAAAAAACATAAAACATAAATCACGGAACTTTAAAACAATTTCAAAAAGGCAAGAGAATGATGATTTACAACCAATGTTATTTAATCACATTGGTGGAAGTACTTTTTTTCAAAAACGTATTCACAAGAGAACAGTATCACTTAAATAAACAATACCATGAATGGTGCCCAAGAGGGGAGGTGAAGTGTAAGGTAGTTAGTGATGGGTAGGGTAACTGAGTGGTGGTGACATCAAATCACAAACAGTTCAGATATATAGAATCATATATACCAAGCAGCCGAGATCTGAACATCATAGAAAAAATGCCATATAACAAACGGAAATGTCACAGTTATTTAATCACTGTTGAACAGTTGTTGGCAGGTATTCCAAAAGTCGACGTTTCGACCCCTTATCCATAGGTGTCTTATGACCTTACAAGTGGGGTCTTCATCAGGACTAGTGCGACATATGAGGGACCGGGGGCACCATGAGTGTTGCGACAGTGAGGGGGGGGTTCACTCTCACTGCCCAACCGTTGAGAGGAATGGGACTATGTCACTGGAACTGAGCTGTACCCAGCTGATGAGAAACTGGGACAAACAAAATGCTGAGTTGCTTTTGTTCTGGTTCAGGGAGGACTTGGCTTGGCAGTTCGGGCTGGACTGTTTTTATTGGAGCGGAGTCAAGACTGATTTGCATAGAGCTAAAGTCCAAACTGAGGTGGCATGGTGTGCAAAATGATGATGGATTTGGATGCATCCCTGAGTGATTGCCAGTGACTGAGATTATTTCAAGCATTTCATCCATCACTGCTTTGTATACTTATTGTGTTACCCTAAGTCAGACGAGTATGCCCAGATGTGGGTCCCATGCACACTGTGTCACTAGAACCAAGCTATACCTGGCTATACATAACTAAGGCAAAATCAGTCCCGGGTTGCTTGTGTTCTGGTTCAGGGAGGGCCTGGCTTGGCAGATAGGACTGGGCTGCTCGTTTTGGAGCAGGGTAATGACTGATTTGCATATAGTTGGGCCCAAACTGAGGTGGCATGGTGTGCAAAATATAATGGATTGCGATGCGGCCAGACTGATTACCAGTGACTGAGAATAATTAAAGCATTCCATACATCACTGTTTTGTAGACTTATTGGCCAGGCAAGATGGGCACTGGAAGCACAGCACACCATGAAGGAAGACTATAATGGCATACACACAGACAGTAGAGGGAAGGTGGGAGGGGGTCAAGGCAGAAAGCTGATCACGCTGTGCAGGTGGGAAGGGCAGCACAAAAGAACATGCATTGCAAGTGGGAGGGTTAGTGGCAGCACAAGGGCCATGGGGGGAAAGAGGGAGGGGGCAGGGAATGCACAAAGGACCATGAATGGCTACAGGGAGGGATGGGGGCGGGACACAGACAAGAGAGGGTAGCTGAAGGTGGCATGGAATTCACGACAGATCACACAGTGTGGGCAGAAGGAACTGCTGCAGCACAACAGACCGTGGAGGGTAGAAGGGAGTGAGGCAAAATGAATCACGGAGGACAGGAGGGGGGATAGGGGCATGGAAATTCAGACAATGGAAGGCAGGACGGAGCGGTCAGTGACAGGTGGTAACCATCTGACCAGGCTGGAAAGGTAGGAGGGGCAGTGGCAGCTAAACTGAGCACTTGAAGTAGACAGGAAGGGCAGTGTCAGATCTATGAAACATTGTGGGCAAAAGGGGGTGAGCAAGGGCACGCACACAGACATCGGAAGGCAGGGGAACGGAGGGTAGAGACAGAAAGCTAAATGCAGAAGCTAAGCAGGATGGCAATGATAGGGGCATAGATTTTGAAGTGGAGGGCAGGAGGAGTAAACAGGGATATCAAGCTAACTGGAAGGCACTGGCAGCACATCGGACCATGCAGGACAGAAAGGAGGGGGCAGGTATATAGATTGGACAACAAAGGGCAAGGAGAAGGTAGGAAGTGGTAGCAAGCTGACTGTGCAGGGCAGGCGGAATGTGGAAACTTCAGGAATTGCTTTTAGCAGGAGCTGAAGCCATTTTGTTTGTGGTATCCATTTGCATTAGCCATGTGTTAGCCATAATAATAAAATAATAATAACACCTTTTGTATAGCGCCTGGTTACACTAGGAACAGTGTGTCCCAGCGCTTAGAAACTGTTCACCAGCACTAAACCCCCTAGACAAAAAGCCACTAAGGGAGAGGTCAGGAGAGTATTAAGATTTGGGAAAGAGGTGAGTTTTCAGCCTACGCCTAAAGCTAGCTTCTGATGGCTTCATCCGGAGCTCAATGGGGAGGTCATTCCATTGTTTGCTAGCCAAAGATCTGAAAGACCGACCCCCCATCCGTGCCCGCTGAATTCTGGGTACCTGAAAGAACATACACCCCTGAGATCTTAGAGGACGATTGGGGTGATATTTGGTAAGTAGCTCTTTCAGATAGGTAGGCCCTCTCTCATAGGCAATACGGTGGGTCATACACTTGCTTTTGAAGATAATATGTTCCCGTTAGGGAGCCAATGGAGTTGGGCTAGAGCTTGTTTCCCTGAAGATCTTCTTGAGAGGTTGAGAGCTAGTCTCGCTGCCGCGTTTTGGACACACTGTAGCCTATGCAAACCTTTCCTACTCAAGCCTAAATACAAGGCATTACTATAGTCAAGGTGAGGCGTCACCAACGTGTGGATAAGCGTTTTCCTGCTATTTGCAGGGAGCTCGTCCAGGGTCTTGCGTAGGACCTTGAGGATCCCATAGCATTTCCCTGCTATCCCTGTAATGTGCTGTTCGAAGGATAGAGTCTCGTCCAATCCGACCCCTAGATTTTTAACCTGATCGAATGGTTTCGGGATGGTGCCGAGTTCTTTAGGCCACCATGCCGATGACCAGATGGATGGAGATTTCCCCAACACCAAAAGCTCAGTTTTATTCGCGTTGAGGCGTAAGCAATTGGTGTTCATCCATCCGGCTACTTCGCTCAGACATGCCGAGAAATTGGCTGAAGCCTCTTCCGGGGGTTGAGACAGTGTCACTACTAGCTGGGTGTCATCAGCATATGACACTATCTCAACCCCGTACGTCACAGCCAGCCTGGCCAGGGGTGCCATATAAAGATTGAACAAAGTCGGGCTCAGAGTTGAGCCCTGCGGCACCCCGTGTCTGAGCGAGCGCACCTCGGATTTAAACGGAGGGCAATACACTTGAAATTGTCTATTCGTCAAAAATGAACACATCCACTCGTGAGCCAAGCCCTCGATACCCGCCTCCTTCAGACGAGAGAGCAGTATGGGATGGGAGACGGTGTCAAATGCCGCGCTCAGGTCTAATAAAAGGAGAGCGGCTGTCTTCCCCTCATCTACTCTACTCCTCAAAGGCTCAGTTGAAAAGAGGAGTGCTGATTCCGTCGAGTGGTGTGCTCTAAATCCTGATTGAGAGGGATGCAGATGCAGTCCGTTCTCCAAATATTCAGAAAGTTGTTTATTAACTATTTTTTCCACCACCTTGGCACAGAAAGGCAACAGCGATATAGGACGATAGTTGTCCAGCTGCGCAGCACTCACATGGGTTCTTTTTTTTTAAGGGAATGACTTGCGCTATTTTCCAGGCTTGCGGTATTTGACTTGTAAGAAATGACTGTTTCGCCATATGGCCTATATAACCATGCGCTTCTTCCATCTTCAATGTTGCCTGCTTTTCTATTCTGCTTGAGTCATCAACTGTAGTTAACTCCTTTAGAGCACTGTACAAGCTCAGAAAGGCCTGTAGCTGCTAGAATGCACCTGTTTTAGAATGTAACTGTCAGGCTGTTTCAACTAACTAAGCTGTCCTATGTCCCCTCCCACGTTGCTTAGTAAGATGTTTAGTCTGCCGATGTTAGTCGATAGTTATTCTTGTACAGGCTTGTACCTCCTCTTTGAGTCCCCATGCTTATACTGCAACAAAGTAGGTATATAACCTTATGGTCTCTGTATTCCTAGTACTTTCTGATACAGTGCCCGAGGGTGCTGTATCGATGTAGTCCCACGCATAAGTGACTAATAAACTTGTTTTTATATTCCAGCCTCTGTGCGTGCCAATCTCTATCTTGTTGGTTTAAGGACCAGTGGACTGATAAGGGTGAACCCCTGCAGCAGTGAGCCCCTAAAAAGGCTTATTTTTCCCACAGGAAAGGCCAGTGGCAGAATAACAGCCACACAGGGCTCGACAAGGGAGCAGGGGTATGGACTTGAACAATGGAGGGCAAGGAGGAGGGAGCAGGGGGAGCAAGTTTCAACGAGACGATGCAACAGAAAATGCCAGGCCATACCCTGCGACCAGCCCACCCACCGTGAATTACGATTGACATCTAACTTTACATTTAAAAAAACCTCACATATTCACTGAAAAAAATAAAGGTTACAGAGATGTTATAGTTAGGTGAAACTGTCTCATAACACATACCATTTGAACTTAACAAAAATTCTAAACTCCACCAGTTATAATTATTTCAATTAACTATCACTCGTACCCTAAAGTAACTATAACTTGAGCCCATGCTATATACTGCTTTTACCATAGCATATTAAATCACTCATGACATATTCATTCACTACACTTAAAAAATTCCTAGCCACAGCTGAAATGCCATCATTGTTGATATTACAGTTGTCCCTTTTTATTGCTGCTCAGTATGCAAATGGCTCAAATCACCTAAAGCTCTGCATGTTTAGCCCTGCCCCTTCCATGTTAGTAGTATGCAACAGGACTGGCTCCAGGTGGGTTGACCTCAGGGTTGGCAATAGGCCTGGCACCGTTGTCAACCTCCTGCTGCACATGGCAAAAGGAAGTGTGCAGTGTGGGTTGGCTGCTTTGGAGGGGTTAGCCGCAGGGCCGAACAACTCCCTGCTTCGCACAAAAGAAGGGCGTTGGCTTTACATAATTAAATATTATTTTACATTGAAAAACCCTAGAAATTCACTGAAAAAGACAAAAGTCAAAGTAACATTATAGTTAGGTGTGTTAAAGGGATCTTTTTTGTTTAAAAAAACCTTAGAAATTCACTGAAAAAAATTGAAATTCACCATTTATAGTTAGCAGATCTAATTATAACTTTCACCCCTGACATGCTCTGCTTACGACATCACATAGGGCATCCCTCATGACATGTTCTATGACATCATTTATGAAATCACTGATGGCCTTTCAAATGACATCATTGTTGACATCACTGATGACATCCCTGACCCTATACCACAGGGGCCGGGCATAGTGTAAAAAGGGGGAATGCAGCACCCCTCCCCAGGCAGATTTAGACCCTTGGGACCCCATCCCCTTGGGCCAGGCAGCACAACCCCCCTCCCAAAGCTATTAATGCCCCCAGGAAAACCTTTACCCCAGGGCCGGCTCAACATATAACTCTGGATGCCAACCCACAGTACATAGCAGTTTCCCTGCCCCCACAGGTACAGTCAGGGGAACCCATGTTTGCTCTCACTTGGTAAGAGAAATTTCAAAGCTCCTGCCAAGTGAAAGCAAACACAAAGCGCACTCCTACCTGGTGGGAGCTTTAAAAATAGTCCTGCCAGCTGGGAATAGATTTCGGAACTGTTTCTCTGCCCACAGGGATGTGGACAGAGTAACTGATCTGAATATTGCTCCCACCTGCAGGGAGCAGTATTTTTAGCTGCTTTGTGCATGCAAAAGCAATGCCGGTTCCCACCGGAGACAAGGAACAAGCTGTGGCTGTGGGGACCAAGGGTCTTCCCTCGGCCCTTTATTGGGATGGGGTCCCTGGAGCAGAAATCAGACCTTGAAGGCATGGCCCCCTCCTCCTTCAGTAATTGGCCGGTGTTGAAATGTTTATTAGTAGGTGCAGGCAGGAGTGGCCCATGCAGGTAAGGGTGGTGGGGCGGGATGGAGAGGGAGTTGACTGACGACGACGAGGGGAAATGTAAATTTAAAAAAAACACTTACCTCGAGCACGCTGCATCGCCGACTCGGCGATGTGGCGAGCCAAAGTTAAGTAGTTTTCTTTTTTAAATGAAATTTTGCCTTGGCATCAACTGTTGACTGCTTACCCACCCCGCACCACCGCCCCCCACCCCACCGCACTTTTCTGCATGGGCCGCTCCAGGGTGCTGATAGGTACATTCAACTAATAAGAACACTACAATCACAAATAAGTTTCAGTTGAGTCTCAATAAATTAATCCTTTCTCAACCCTCGGTAGATTGCCTGAAAAGCAATTAGGAGACAGGTGTGTAAAGTATTTATCATAACCAAAACAGTAAATATGTAAAAACGCAAAACACATAATAAAAATCCTACACCAATTTATAAACATAGGGAATGTTTGTATTTTTAAAATGGCACCAAAATGACAAACATCCAATTTAGGGAAATCGAAATATGAATTTTTTAAAGATTAAATGCAAAAATGGGCTTTCTACAACCTAAAAGTGAAAAGCACCGACTGCAGCTATCTGGTCATGCTAGACCGGGACTAAGTCAAGGTTTCAGGCTGACCACAATGGAGAGAGTCAGATACAACATGCGGTTGGGGCCTGTTGAGTTTTTACCTTTGCACTAAGTGCCTGATTATGAGTTCAGCAATCTTACTGCCGGACCAATGTGGTGGCGGTCCCAAGAAGACCACCAGCTTGACGGTCTCCCGTCCGCCATATCACAATGTCACAGCTGGCCCAGCAGTGATGTTAACCACAGCAGTGAATGTTTTTTTATATTATCCATTGTATGGGTGTAGATTTTGACTGCAAAAGTGTTAAATGTACACATATGCATGACACATGTGGAAAAAACACCTACTACAAGTACTTTCCCACTGCTGGAGTCCAATATGTGACCAGTCCAGTTAATGAGTAAATACTACAAAACAGACTTACCTGGATTTTGGTTCAAACAGGGTCTGTTTCTTTGGGGCCAAGATGCTGCTGTGAAGGGGGTAACTAGAGGAAGGGATTCACATGGTATAAAAAGTATGCACCCCAATTCCTTTGATTTTGCTGACTTGAAGCAGGTGGTGTTCCCTCCACAGTCGGCTTGCTAGAAAGCCAGTGTGTAATTCAGACAGTGGTGCACCACCCTATGACAGCTGCTTTCCCCCTACCAACATTGAGGCAGTCTGCGAATGGCTGGCGGTGGCGTCGGTGCTCAGGCACTCTTTCCATCTGCAAGTTGACAAAATCGTAAAACAGTGGGTGGACCGCCTAATTGGCAGGTGGTGAATTTGACACTATGTAAGAAAATAATAATCAGGCCATTAGTCACTTTTTGGAGCTTCCTCTCTCCACATCGAGCGATTGGCTTTGGCAATCTAGACTTCGGTTTGATGACAGCGGCTGTGCTGCAGCACAATACTTCAGTGAGTCTGGAGGTCTTTGTCATGGACATCGAAGAACTATGTAGCTTTGAACGGGGCAAACCTGCATGGTCAAGTCTGGTTACGGTTTGATGTGGTTGGCTTGAATCTTGTAGTTGAGGTTGGTCATCTTATGAGGCTTTTACCAAAAATGACCAAACTTTCAGAACTTCTCCTGAAAGGTCCTTGGAGGATCTTAGGGTCCACAACACCAGCCAAGGGCCCAGAAGCTCTGCTTTGCCTGTTGAGGTTTGGGACTACAATTTCCACAATGCATCTGGTCAAATACAATAAAGTCTAGGTGAAGCTTGTCTGCTGGCCTTGTCCTTGTTGGAGATGATGCAGGTGACTTTTTTCCGCACTTTTCTTCTTATTGCTGATCTTATGAAGCCAAGCAAAGTCCTCTCTTTTTGAAGCCTTGAGTGTGCAGCAGGTGCAGTCCTTATGAGCTCCCGTGAGCAGTGGGCTGACGAGCCTGGGATCCTGCACCTACGCGCCTGAGTGGTACTATACCTGGCAGATATTGGCAGCCATCGGCAACCCCAGTACATGGCCTATCCCTGCTGATGAGGGGTGATACCCCGAAACACGTGTCCAGGGATGGCGAAGACAGCGAAGATAGCAGAAGATCGAAAGATGATGCATCGCGAACACTTTACTACATTGACCAGAGTCCTTAGGGGCGACACCGCCGGTGTGTGAGTAGTGTGCGACCCCACCCCCATTTGTAACTTTAAAGCCCCCGTGAGCAGTGGGCTGAAGAGCCTGGGATCCCGCACCTACGCGCCTGAGTGGTACTATACCTGGCAGATATTGGCAGCCATCGGCAACCCCAGTACACGGCCTATCCCTGCTGACGAGGGGTGATACCCCGAAACACGTGTCCAAGGATGGCGAAGACAGCGAAGATAGCAGAAGATCGAAAGATGATGCATCGCGAACACTTTACTACATTGACCAGAGTCCGTAGGGGCGACACCGCCTGTGTGTGAGTAGTGTGCGACCCCACCCCCATTTGTAACTTTAAAGCTCCCGTGAGCAGTGGGCTGACGAGCCTGGGATCCCGCACCTACGCGCCTGAGTGGTACTATACTGGCAGATACTGGCAGCCATCGGCAACCCCAGTACACGGCCTATCCCTGCTGACGAGGGGTGATACCCCGAAACACGTGTCCAGGGATGGCGAAGACAGCGAAGATAGCAGAAGATCGAAAGATGATGCATCGCGAACACTTTACTACATTGACCAGAGTCCTTAGGGGCGACACCGCCGGTGTGTGAGTAGTGTGCGACCCCAGCCCCATTTGTAACTTTAAAGCTCCCGTGAGCAGTGGGTTGATGAGCCTGGGATCCCGCACCTAAGCGCCTGAGTGGTACTATACCTGAAGATATTGGCAGCCATCGGCAACCCCAGTACACGGCCTATCCCTGCTGACGAGGGGAGATACCCCGAAACACATGTCCAGGGATGGCGAAGACAGCGAAGATAGCAGAAGATCGAAAGATGATGCATCGCGAACACTTTACTACATTGACCAGAGTCCTTAGGGGCGACACCGCCGGTGTGTGAGTAGTGTGCAACCCCACCCCATTTGTAACTTTAAAGCTCCCGTGAGCAGTGGGCTGACGAGCCTGGGATCCCGCACCTACGCGCCTGAGTGGTACTATACCTGGCAGATATTGGCAGCCATCGGCAACCCCAGTACACGGCCTATCCCTGCTGACGATTGGTGATACCCCGAAACACGTGTCCAGGGATGGCGAAGACAGCGAAGATAGCAGAAGATCGAAAGATGATGCATCGCGAACACTTTACCACATTGACCAGAGTCCTTAGGGGCGACACCGCCGGTGTGTGAGTAGTGTGCGACCCCACCCCCATTTGTAACTTTAAAGCTCCCGTGAGCAGTGGGCTGACGAGCCTTGGATCCCGCACCTACGTGCCTGAGTGGTACTATACCTGGCAGATATTGGCAGCCATCGGCAACCCCAGTACACGGCCTATCCCTGCTGACGAGGGGTGATACCCCGAAACACGTGTCCAGGGATGGCGAAGACAGCGAAGATAGCAGAAGATCGAAAGATGATGCATCGCGAACACTTTACTACATTGACCAGAGTCCTTAGGGGCGACACCGCCAGTGTGTGAGTAGTGTGCGACCCCCCCCCATTAGTAACTTTAAAGCTCCCGTGAGGAGTGGGCTGACGAGCCTGGGATCCCGCACCTATGCGCCTGAGTGGTACTATACCTGGCAGATATTGGCAGCCATCGGCAACCCCAGTACACGGCCTATCCCTGCTGACGAGGGGTGAAACCCTGAAACACGTGTCCAGGGATGGCGAAGACAGCAAAGATAGCAGAAGATCGAAAGATGATGCATCGCGAACACTTTACTACATTGACCAGAGTCCTTAGGGGCGACACCGCCGGTGTGTGAGTAGTGTGCGACCCCACCCCCATTTGTAACTTTGAAGCTCCCGTGAGCAGTGGGCTGACGAGCCTGGTATCCCGCACCTACGCGCCTGAGTGGTACTATACCTGGCAGATATTGGCAGCCATCGGCAACCCCAGTACACGGCCTATCCCTGCTGACGAGGGATGATACCCCGAAACACGTGTCCAGGGATGGCAAAGACAGCGAAGATAGCAGAAGATCGAAAGATGATGCATCGCGAACACTTTACTACATTGACCAGAGTCCTTAGGGGCGACACCGCCGGTGTGTGAGTAGTGTGCGACCCCACCCCATTTGTAACTTTAAAGCTCCCATGAGCAGTGGGCTGACGAGCCTGGGATCCCGCACCTACGCGCCTGAGTGGTACTATACCTGGCAGATATTGGCAGCCATCGGCAACCCCAGTACACGGCCTATCCCTGCTGACGAGGGGTGATACCCCGAAACACGTGTCCAGGGATGGCGAAGACAGCGAAGATAGCAGAAGATCGAAAGTTGATGCATCGCGAACACTTTACTACATTGACCAGAGTCCTTAGGGGCGACACCGCCGGTGTGTAAGTAGTGTGCGACCCCACCCCCATTTGTAACTTTAAAGCTCCCGTGAGCAGTGGGCTGACGAGTCTGGGATCCCGCACCTACGCACCTGAGTGGTACTATACCTGGCAGATATTGGCAGCCATCGGCAACCCCAGTACACGGCCTATCCCTGCTGATGAGGGGTGATACCCCAAAACACGTGTCCAGGGATGGCGAAGACAGCGAAGATAGCAGAAGATCGAAAGATGATGCATCGCGAACACTTTACTACATTGACCAGAGTCCTTAGGGGCGACACCGCCAGTGTGTGAGTAGTATGCGACTCCATCCCCATTTGTAACTTTAAAGCTCCCGTGAGCAGTGGGCTGACGAGCCTGGGATCCCGCACCTACGCGCCTGAGTGGTACTATACCTGGCAGATATTGGCAACCATCGGCAACCCTAGTACACGGCCTATCCCTGCTGACGAGGGGTGATACCCCGAAACACATGTCCAGGGATGGCGAAGACAGCGAAGATAGCAGAAGATCGAAAGATGATGCATCGCGAACACTTTACTACATTGACCAGAGTCCTTAGGGGCGACACCGCCGGTGTGTGAGTAGTGTGCGACCCCACCCCCATTTGAGACTTATCTGGATTTTGGTTCTAACAGGGTCTGTTTCTTTGGGGTCAAGATGCTGCTGTGAAGGGGGTAACTAGAGGAAGGGATTCACATGGTATAAAAAGTATGCACCCCAATTCCTTTGATTTTACTGACTTGAAGCAGGTGGTGTTCCCTCCACAATCGGCTCGCTAGAAAGCCAGTGTGTAATTCAGACAGTGGTGCACCAGCCTATGACAGCTGCTTTCCCCCTACCAACATTGAGGCAGTCTGCGAGTGGCTGGCGGTGGCGTCGGTGCTCAGGCACTCTTTTCTTCTGCAAGTTGACAACATTGTAAAACAGTGGGTGGACCGCCTAATTGGCAGGTGGTGAATTTGACACTATGTAAGAAAATAATAATCAGGCCATTAGTCACTTTTTGGAGCTTCCTCTCTCAACATCGAGCGATTGGCTTTGGCAATCTAGACTTTGGTTTGATGACAGCGGCTGTGCTGCAGCACAATACTTCAGTGAGTCTGGAGGTCTTTGTCATGGACATCGAAGAACTATGTAGCTTTGAACGGGGCAAACCTGCATGGTGAAGTCTGGTTACGGTTTGATGTGGTTGACTTGAATCTTGTAGTTGAGGTTGGTCATCTTATGAGGCTTTTACCAAAAATGACCAAACTTTCAGAACTTCTCCTGAAAGGTCCTTGGAGGATCTTAGGGTCCACAACACCAGCCAAGGGCCCAGAACCTCTGATTTGCCGGTTGAGGTTTGGGACTACAATTTCCACAATGCACCTGGTCAAATACAATAAAGTCTAGGTGAAGCTTGTCTGCTGGCCTTGTCCTTGTTGGAGATGATGCAGGTGACTTTTTTCCGCACTTTTCTTCTTATTGCTGATCTTTTGAAGCCAAGCAAAGTCCTCTCTTTTTGAAGCCTTGAGTGTGCTGTAGGTGCAGTCCTTATGAGTGCATTCCCCTCTTGTGCAGTCCAAGGATTCAGTAAGGAAGTCTTTCTTCTTCAGATGTTTACAAACTGAGATCTGAGCTGCAGTGCAGCTCTCCCTTATTTATTCCAGATTCTAGGCTAGCAAGTGGAGGGACACACCTGATCAATGGGGTTCAAGTTGCCACCCTCTGCTATGACCACTTCCTAGGAAGTGTGGGAAATTTCTGTCCCAGGCTGCACATCTCAGCAAAAATCAAAATGGAGAAAATCTAACTATTCCCTACACTGCCCTTCCGGGCACTCTCCTAAACTAATTAGAGGGACTCCTATCTGGCTGGGGGTGCAAGATGTGGAAGTGAGAATGGTTCCTGCGCTATCTATGCTTCTTTCTTTGAAGACCACTTTAGGTGACCCCCCTAGCAAAACCAGATCGTTTTGTGATAGGCAATTTTGATGTCCCCTAAATAAGTTTTAGGCCCTTGCCTGTCGCGAGTACTTGGGCCTCCCACACAAATGAGGCACCATTTTTATCTGGAGACCTGGGGAAATGCTGAGTGGTAGGAAATTTGTGTCAGTCCGGTGTTGTCACAACTTTCCCACACAAAAATGTGTGGAAAAAGTGATTTCTTCAGCTTAATTTGAGGTTTGCAGAGGATTCTGGGTAAGAAAAAGTTGGGGGAGCCATGCAAGCTATACCTCCCTATAATTCCTCAGTTGTCTAGTCTTTAGAAATGTGTGGGTTTGGTAGGTTTCCCTAGCTGCCCGCCAAGCACGGGCCCAAAAACCCAAGTGACCCCCCTTGCAAAACCAGGTCGTTTTGTGATAGCCAATTTTGATGTCGCCTCAATATGTTTTCGCGAGTGAGGCACCTTTTTTATCGAGAGACCTGGGGTAACGCTGGGTGGTAGGCAATTTGTGTCAACCCAGTGATGCCACAACTTTCCCACCCAAAAATCTGTGGAAAAAGTGATTTTTTTCAGCTAAATTTGAGGTTTGCAGGGGATTCTGGGTAAGAAAAAATAGGGGAATTCACACAAGTCATACCTCCCTATAATCTCCTGTGCGTCTAGTTTTTAGAAATGTATAGGTTTGGTAGGTTTCCCTAGCTGGCCTCCAAGCACGGGGCCAAAAACCCAGGTGACCCCCCTTACAAAACCGGGTTGTTTTGTGACAGGCAATTTTGATGTTGCCTCAATACGTTTTGGACCCTTGCCTGTTGCGGGTACTTGGGTATCCCACACAAGTGAGGCACTATTTTTTATCGGGAGACCTGGGGTAACGCTGGGTGGTAGATTTGAGAAGTTGGCCTGGCATATGCTGTCCACTAGTTCTAGTGGGCACCTTGCACCAGTCCAAACAACCCTTATTGATGATTATAACCTCTTGAATGTCTTAATGAAAGGAGAACCACTGGTGTGCACTCTGTCAAACCTTTTCCTGTTTGCAAACAATAATTTCTGTCCACTGACGAGTGGCACCCATCGATTACAGCGAGGAAGAAATGAACTGGATGTTGTCACATGAGAGACCCGTGAAAGAACTTTTTTCTCTTCAATTGATCCTTCGAAATATGCAGTTTTAAAACATGGTGGACTGTGTTTCGATCCATGTTTGGCTCGACAATAAGCACATTAGCAGGCGCAAGATTAATTAAAATTAACATATTGTTTTGTTAATATTGTGCTTTAAACATGAAATGTAGCATTAGTATAATTAACGTTGTAATTGTCATCTTAGGGTGGGCGGGGAAGTTAGATTTGATGCGTAGGATGTATGAATAGTGTTCGAGCAGCGCAAATCAAGTTGTTTTGATAGATAAGACACTGATATATTTTATGTTGACATACGCAGTGGATTTTGGGATATGTAGTAGATCTAGTTCTGGTAACACTGCAGATGACAAATTTAGAGGAGTGCGGCTGTTTTGATTGTGATCTGGTTAATGAACGAAGGGGAGTTTACCGATGAGAAACGAGGTTTGCACTTTAAATGCACAACCAACTATCGCCAAAGCAAAAAGAAGGTAAAGGGACTGCGTAATGCAGGCTGGATTAGGCAAGCATAGGGTTAATAGAGGTGGTTACTGAAAGTAGGAGGGCGAAGATAGAGCACAGGTTTTTAAAGCGCAGGTCTAGAAGAGTGTGTAGTACGTGGATGCTTGTAATTCAGCTGGGAAGTGTTCATGAAAGCAGATTCTGAAGGTAAAGGCCCGGGGAGACTTTGTCATTGGGTAATAATTGGTTCATAAAGGGGTTTTATGCAGGTTTATCGGAATGAAGGTTTCAAGGTTTGCAACAATGGTTTGTCACAGGAGAGAAATGTTGGAGGATGAGAGAAGTAGTTCTGGGCATCAACTTAGTGGTAGCTTGTTGGTTACGTTTAGCGGGAAAACGTTGATTTTAGCTAACGCATACAAGGCAAGCATGGCATAATTTAGCGCAGATATAACAATGTTGCATGGACTTAACTACACTGTTTCACAATAATGTTTTTAAATTGTAGAGTACCCCTGACGAAGGGCCACGAACAGGCCCGAAATGCATTGGGCTATCAGGACTTATGAATGAGGATTGCTTATGTAGAACTCCGCGCTACAGTATAAGGCCAGGATTGGCATGTCTGCAGCTTTTAAGGATATAGTAAATTACATAAGATGTCCCTCATGTGACAAGAGGATAACGGATGAAAAAGTGAAATATGGATTAAACTGGAATAAAAATGATGAAATTGGATTAAACTTTTGGCATCAAAGTTATGCTTGTATAATGCTGTGCGTCCAAAATTGGGGTGATGTGTCGCCCCATCTCAACAGATTTTAATGAAAGGAGAACCACACAAGGTATATATATAAGATATATGTATTTATTACTAAACACTCTCTAGTAATCCCTTTATGAGATTACAGAGCAAAGTACGCAATTAAAAGGCAACAGAACTTCAGTAACTAGCACAATATACACTGGGCCCCAGGGGGGAACCAAACCATATTTTCAGAAAGTGGTATAAGAACCACAACTTGACTAGACACAAGGCCTAGAGCCTGTAGAATTGCTGGGACCACAAGGAACAACCTAAGGTAGTGACACAGCCGACCCACGGGGGACGCCTGCAGTGTGATAACACAGGCCTTTAGTGCCGTTAGCTTCTATGGGGAAAGTCGCTGTTGATATTTTAAAGATAAAGGACACTTAGGAGAGGACTTTGAGTAAACCCCTTTAGACTTAAGGGGTTCTAGGGCCAACACCCACAGGAGCAGCGGAGTACTAGAGTTACCTCACCCAGGGAAGCCGGGGGATAGGTCTCAAATTGTGTTGGGAATCGTCGTTGATTTCAATGGCGATCTGCTGCAAAGTGCTTCTGCGATGGAGAAGAAAAGTGTCTGGTGTGATCCAAGCCTCGATCAAAGATGTGAAGAATCTGAAAGCAGAGGGAACAGAGTCGGATCACTTGCCAGTGACAAGGGGCTTGGTAGACGAATGCCCGCCGATGTCGAGTGTTTCAGGTGCGAAGATGTGAATCTTGATTCTGCAGCCACGAGGACCAGAGGCATCAACGACAACCAGGATCTGGATTCAAGCTGTCCCACGAAGGAAGTCATGTGCTGTGGCGTCGATGCTCAGATTGAACACATCAAGCCTTGGCAACAGTAACCGCTGCAGAGAGAGAAAAGATGCTTCGGTGTGGACCAGCAAGGTTCAGGGAACTCCCCAAGTAATGGAGAGTCAGGGCACATCTGGAGCAACCAGGAAAGCCAGAGGAAAGTTAAAGTTACCTTCTTAGGGACCACCAGTCGACGGACCAGGGATCGCGAAGGTACCTCAAGAGAAAACACAAAGGGGCGGCTCATGGAACACTCATGGAGTGTAGGCTAGCAATCTTCAGTAGAAATGCTGCTCGGGGTCTGGGCTACCAGTAGCTCAATGCACAGCCTCAAGGATTTTTGAGAAGCTAGTACACTTGCAAATGTGCACGGTGTCCAGTGGTTCGGGTCACAGCTTTGCTGGGTACTCGGGTCAGCCTCTGGGAAGTCTGGAAACCCACCTCCTGTGTTGCACATACTTCAGAGTCCAGGGGGAGCTTCGGAGATACAAACCGGTCCGATGCATCTTTGGTGCCTGCCAAGCAGGGTAGTAACTCCTTTACTCCAAGCGAGATCCTTCAGTCATCTAGCGCCTTGTAGATCATCAAAGTTCCAGGATTCAGTATCAGAGTTTCATCCAGGTGTAATCTAAAGTCCTGTTGCCAGGGGTTCCTATCTTATACTCAAGGAAGGGGTGGGACAAACTCTGAAGACCCATCTATAGGAAGGTTTCGAAAGAGGGGTGGCTACACCCATTTCCTTTGCCCAGTTTCATGCCAGAGCAGGGGCTGGTAGCCCCTGCAACCGGTTTGAACTGGGCTATGGACAGGGACACCAAACGTGCCCCCAGTGCTGACTTCAAAGCACTCTTGGAGTGCACCCACCCAGCCCCAAAACAATAAAGCCTAACTGGGAGGTGGTGACACCTCCCTATGACAGGAAATCTATTGTCCAGGCCTCCCTTGCTTGAGTTTTGTCCAGCAGCAGGAGGCCAGACTCATGTCTGTGGCTGTGACATCCATTTTGTGATTAATTAAACAAAAAAGAGGGGGGACCAAGGAGCTCAGAAAGGTCCAGTGTCCATGCTCCAAATACAAGTCTGATAACAAAAAGGAGGACAAAGTTCCTATACAAAGGTGCAAAAGTCACTGGTGTATCAGGGTGCAAACAGTCACCCATGCATTAAAAACAGGGAAGGAAAAGGGAAAGGTAATCCTAGGTATAAAATACCCTAATATGAGAGGGAAAGGCATTCAACATCCTCTGCTGCCCTCACACACCCCAAAGGATGTCATGCTTCATCATCGGGCATTTTGCTCCTCGTAGGGCCGGTGCTGCAATTCCCTACGGGTCCCCCGAAGGGTCACTTTATCGGAGATCTTTTTGAGGAAATGCCGGATGTTGCATGAGGGTGTGTGGGGAAGGGTAAAGGAGGGTAATTCATGTACGTGCAAACGTGATAGTGTGATAAAAATCCAAAGTCGCGACTGTAGACACCCAGGCATAGTGGGCCTTTTGGGGTCAGTCATTTTTAAGCAGTATTCTTAACTGCCAAGGGTTTACTAAGAAAAACTTAACGCTGCTTTCATACACTTGGATTTTATACCTAGGATTACCTTTCCCTTTTCCTTCCCTGTTTTTAATGCTTGGGTGACTGTTTGCACCCTGATACACCGGTGACTTTTGCACCTTTGTATAGGAACTTTGTCCTCCTTTTTGTTATCATCCATTTTGTGATGCCAGGGTTCTTTTACACTAGTACCGGGTGTACTGGTGTGGACATGTCTCTCCCTCTTGAAGGGTGGAATCAGGACTGGCGGGGGGTATGATTCCAAAGTGTTTGAAATCAAACACAACATGTTTCATTGTTAGCATTTACTGCGAGGATCAAATGGACTTAAGAGTATATGGTCTGGCTGCATCACAGAACAACCCGAAGAATAGATTCCGAAGGCAGCAGATGGGCTCTGCTCATGCATGGTCACCCTCTCACACTAAACCCAGCACCCTGCCTTCAGGATTGATACGGCCTGCCGTAGGGGTGACTGACAGGTTTATATGAGTAGTGATATGAGGTAGACATAGTAAACCTATAAGGGGTGCTGTGGCAGACCTGTGTTGTGTCATTTTGGTTGGCTGTCCAGGGGTGGCATAATACATGCTGCAGCCCCTGGTAGGCCTCTGGGGTACCTATGCCCTGGGTATATAGGATACCATATATTATGGACTTATAAGGGTACCCCAGTAACCGAACTGGAGTGTACCTAAAGTATATGGAAAAATTATAGAGGAGGAAGCAGCTAGGCTGGGGTCCTGGATAGCAGGGCCCCAGCCTGACTAAAGTCGAAAAACAGTGAAACATCAACAAGAATATCGAATTTGGGGTAGAAAATATCGATATCCTTAATATCGAATTTAAAATATCGATTTCCATAATATCGAATTTTTGGTATGTATGGTAGTATATGTGTTAAAAGTATGTATTAATTTTGTAATGTATGTTTAATTTTTTTAAAGTAATGAATGTTATGTAATTTAATGTTTGCGTAATTTAATTCCGTAGCGGGTTGTGGGTTTATAGGGGAATAGGGTGGGAAGAATTAATTTGTATTTATATATATTGATAGTTAATTGATTGATAATTAATTATTACATTGGCAATTAATTTTACTAATTGGTCATTAATTTTTATTAAATGGTAATTGTATTTTATTAATTGATTAATTGATAATTATGTTAATTGTATTATTTATTTGGAGCGAGTTGTGGGTTTATAGGGGAATAGGGTGGGAAGTAATTTAATTGTAATAAAGTGAATATTTATTTTTATTTATATGTATCGATAATAAATTTATAATTATTAATTAGTAATTATTTTTTAATAATTGGTAATTCATTTTTATTAATTGGTAATTAATTTGTATTAATGTAATAATTGATAATTATGTTAATTGTATTATTTATTTGGAGTGGGTTGTGGGTTTATAGGGGAGTAGGGTGGGAAGTACTTTAATTGTAATAAAGTAAATATGTATTTTTATTCATATGTATTGATAATTAATTGATAATTAGTTATTAATTGGTTAGTAATTTTTATTAATTCGCAATACAATTTTTTAAGTGGTAATTAAGTTTTTATTAACTGTTAATTATGTTTTATTAATTTTTTATTGGTATTGATATGTAATCTTCTTTTAATATTAAATCATTACTTTCCCTGCTGTTGCACTCACTGGAGTGGGAATAGTCATTTTTACCCTCCCACTATCCAACGCTTTCCCTACTGTTGCACTCACTGGAGTGGGAATAGTAATTTTTACCCTCCCGCTATCCAACGTTTTCCCTACTGTTGCACTTTCTGGAGTGGGAATAATAATTTTTACCCTCCTGCTATCCAACGCTTTCCCTACTGTTGCATTCACTAGAGTGGAATAGTAATTGTTACCCCTATGCTATCCAACGCTTTCCCTACTGTTGCAGTCACTGGAGTGGGAATAGTAATTTTTACACTATCACTATCCAACAAAATCTCTACTTTTTTATATTACATTTATTTTTTTTACATTTTAAGCTTTTTTACATTATTTTAAGTATGTTTTATTTAATTGTATTTAATTACTTTTATATTATTTTTAATACATTTAAAAAATTTGATATTTTAGTTAACTATATTTTAGCATTCTATATATTGGAATCGATATTTAAGTACTGTTTGTAGATAGGGATTCTATATTCTGTACTTCGATATTTTGGAGTCGATATTCTGGGCATTCTATATTATGTCCCTTGATATTTAGTCACTGAACCCTGCTGACCGCAGTGTAGGCCGGAGGCAACAGTCAGCAAGGGCACACAGCCACGTGGTGTTGACTTGACCTGCACAGTTAGTGGCATCTGAAGCACTCAAGCTGTGCTCAGCCAGTGATGATGCGTCGTCCGGGCGGGCCGCAGTGATAGCAATATCTGTTGGCTACTGGACTGCGTCATCTGCAATCGCGACTCGATCTGATTTGTGAGCCCTGGTGTCCACAGTGTAGGCCAGCGGCGTCGGTCAGCAAGGGTCCACAACCACGTGGCATTGACGTGAGCTGCACAGAATTAGTGGCACCTGAAGCACTCAGCGTGTGCGCAGCCAGCGATAATGCGTGGTCCAGGCTGGCCGCATTGGGAGCAATGTATTTTGCCTTATGAATTCTGCCTCAATAATGCTGTGTGGCAGTGACTTGTGGTGCACTGAGTTAGTGGCACCTGAAGCACTCAGCGTGCAGCCAGCGATGATCCGTGGTCCGGACGGGCCACACTGGTAGCAATGTCTGTTGCCTACTGGACTGCGTCATCTGCAATCGCGACTCAATCTGAATTGAGAGCTCTACTGTCCGCAGTGTTGGTCGGAGGCAGCGGTCAGCAAGGGCACACAGCCATGTGGTATTGACTTGAGCTGTACAGTTAGTGGCATCTGAAGCACTCAGCGTGTGTGCAGCCAGCGATGATGCGTGGTCCGGGCAGGCCGCACTGGGAGCAATGTCTTTTGCGTAATGAATTATGCCTCAATAAGGCCACGTGGTTGTGACTTGTGGTGCACTGAGTTAGTGGCACATGTGGTGCTGAGCGGGTGCTCATCCTGCAATGATGCGTGGTCCTGGAGAGCCGCACTGGTAGCAATGTCTGTTGCCTACTGGACGGCATCATCTGCACTCGCAACTCGATCTGAATTGTGAGCCCTGCTGTCCGCAGCGTAGGCTGGAGGCAGCGGTCAGCAACAGCACACATCCACTTGGTGTTGACTTGAGCTGCACAGAGTTAGTGGCACCTGAAGCACTCAGTGTGTGTGCAGCCAGTGAAGATGCGTCGTCTGGGCAGGCCGCACTGGATGCAATGTCTGTTGCCTACTGGATTCTGCAATTCAAATGAAGACTCAAATTTAATTGTGAGCCCTGCTGACCACAGTGTAGGCCGGAGGCAGGGGTCAGTGGTCAGCAAGGGCACACAGCAACATGGCGTTGACTTGAGCTGCATAGAGTTATTGGCACCTGAAGCACTCAGCGTGTGCGCAGCCAGCGATGATGCGTGGTCCGATTTAGTAGGGCTGTAGTCTGGGCGGGCCTCACTGGATGCAATGTCTGTTGACTACTCAATTCCGCAATTAATGAATCAACACTGAATTTGAATTGTGAGCCCTGCTGAAGGCAGCGGTCAGCAATTGCACACAGTCACGTGGCGTTGACTTGAGCTGCACAGTTAGTGGCACCTGAAGCAGTCAGTGTGTGGGCAGCCAGTGATGATGCGTCGTCCGGGTGGGCCGCACTGGATGCGATGTCTGTTCCCTACTGGACTCTGCAATGAATAAATGAAGACTTAATTTTAATTGTGAGCCCTGCTGACCACAGTGTAGGCCGGAGGCAGTGGTCAGCAAGGGCACACAACCACGTGGCATTGACTTGAGCTGCACAGAGTTAGTGGCACCTGAAGCACTCAGTGTGTGCGCAGCCAGCGATGATGCGTGGTCCGATTTAGTAGGGCTGACTGTGAATGTGTGAAATAATGTTAATGGCAGTGATGGTTTTCTAGAACTTATCAGGTCAGTGATGAAAGGCTGCCAGGATTCTGGTTCTTTGTCCTCTCATGGCTGTAAAAATGTGGAAATTGCAAATGAAGCTCCCCTCCTCTCCTCACCCTTTCTCCAACACCTAGGCAATGATGCTGTCTTATTCTTACTAAAGGATGGTGGGTAATGACATGTGTACCCTTTCATTCTCATGGAGGCTAATGGCATATAGAGCAAGGTGATAAGGTTTCTGGTCTTACAGGGTGCAGCCTTTGATGGCTAGAATTAAAATTACATGCAGTGTTTGGGGAGGGCTTCTACCTGGTGGGGTGTAGGATTTAAGCAGAATATATATACCTATCACATTGAGTTTAGGATGTGAACCCTGGTCAAGCAGCAATGACAATCCTTGTCAGGGTGAGGCACAAGCCAACTCTAAATTATCCACTTCTTATTCTTTTGGTAACTTGGTAGTTAACAACACTTCAAACAGTAATGAAATGGAAACACCACACAAGTCAAAGTTACTTTTTCGATTACAAAATGTAGTCATAAAAGCACAGGTTAAAAAAGCATTTGGTAAAATATGACATAAAATTTAAAGGATTGCTACAAAAAATGAGGATGGCACCATAAGTAAAACGTCATAGCAGGGTGTAGTTACATTTTATCACATCATGATTGTTTTTCTGCGTTTAAAACGTTCTTTAAAAAAGCTGTTACTGATGCTACAGCAAACACAGATTCTAGTTGCTGAAGCTGTTACTGATGCTATAGCAAACACAGATTCTAGTTGCTGCAATTTAACATAAGCGATCCGGCAGGTTCTTGTCCCCAACAATTTTAGTACCGGAAGAATCCATGCTTTCCTGTAAATAATATAAAATTTACATAAAAACAAAACATGTATAGATGACTGGTCAGATATACCGTCACAGGGACATTTACAGAGGTGTTTTGACCAGTCATTAGGTACTGGGAAACTTACTAGCCTGTGAATAGTGCCTAAACGATATCGGATCAGTAGGAATCTATGATAGTCAGTCGTTATCAAACTGCAGACTAAAGGATATTAGAGTCAGGTTGTGTGCTTGCACCGAAGATTTACACATTTCCACACACAATCTCTGATCGTTTAAGAAACCCAAACAGATTTTCTTTAGGTCCTTCCTACTCATACTAGTTATATTTGATGGATCATCATAAAAGTCCCGTAGGCCTATTTCGTTTAGGAATGTTTTAACATAGGTTAACCACTTTATTCGATTCACCCCATCCAGCCCCCTACAATCTTTTATTATTTCACAGTTAAAATTGGTTTCCTCCGTTGTCCATATCCTATGCCACAACAGGACCGGTTGTATTTTAATTATGTCTTCTAGGTAGGTCAAACCTAGCTCTGTGTGGCAAATATAAGAGGCAGTACTATTCGGAACCATCATTAAAAATCTTAAAAATATGTTTTCAGCAACCTGCAGCGAGCTCACGTTAGCATATCCCCATATGGCTGCTCCATATGTGGCCACACTAACAGATTTTGCTTTGTAAATGTCCAGTAGCTCTGGTGTGGGTCGCCTGTTTAATTTCCTGCTGAAATTAGCTAGTGCACCTCACAAAAATGATCCGCATCAAGTTAGAAAAATAGCATGTGCTTTAATTATTAAAATAGATTAAACAACAAAAATCCAATCAGTGGGACTGGAGATATGCAATTTTAATGATTTTAGTAAAATATAGCTCTGAGAAGCACAACGTGCCAGCTGTGGACATATGGTTGTGCCACAGTGGGACAAAATCACATGCTTATGCTGAACTCAATGAAGTACAGGCTGGCTACAAAGACCCAGTTAAGCCTGCTTAACAGAGTACCTTAAATCCTGGTTTGCAGTGCATTGCGAGGATCCCTGTTAAATATGCGTCATGCAGTCGAAGCGAGGCATCGGTTAAGAGATGCAGCGAAGATTCTATGTGAGGGCCTGTATCATTATTGAGGCTTCTGTCGATGGGGCTTACAATGTGAAGCTCAGCGTTGAGGGTGCGGCGCGGAGTCTGAGTGGTACGTCTCTTCTGAGGAGCAGCAAGGCAGTGATGCTGTATACAGCATCATCGTTGAGGCTGCGATCAACGAGGGAAGAGAAGGACTGTACTGAAAATGAGTTGTGCAGTGGCCGCTCAGATGGGCTGTGATGTGATGTGGATCTTTGCGATGGGTCCAATCCATGCATTAGCAGTGGTGTGTCAGTTCTGCAGGGGTTTGCACCTTGCAGCAGAGGTGATGAGTCGGTTCCGCTGGATCCATAGTGGCTGGCAGTGCAGCTTAAGCCCACTTCCAAGGGTCTAAGACTTGGATGGCACTCCTTGGAAGGGTAAACTCACAGATAACAGTGTCCAGGTGAAGGTGTAAGGCTATTAGAAGCCTGTTGTATCCATGAGACTTCGGATCAGGAGGCCAGCCAACTATCCCTTGGAGTCACCTGGGTTTTGAGTTCAACAGATGCAGGTCCAGCCCAACTCACATAGCCAAAAGGGCAGCAGGTTAGCACAGCAAGGCAGAAGTCCATCAGAGCAGGAGTCAAGCAGAGAGGATGTATTTTCAGCACCACAGCAGTCCTTTTTCCTGGCAGCGTATCCACAGGTCCAGAAGTGTACTGAAGAGTTGGTGTCTGAGGTTCAGTATTTATTCCCAGTTGTGCCTTTGAGGTGTGGAGAAGCTTCTAGAGGCATTCCTTTAAAGTGCACAGGTGCCCTGCCTTGCTGGACCTGGCTCCATGCTAACTAAACTCTGTATGGAGGCAGGACAACGCCTATTCAAGTATAAGTAGAGCTTGGATCAGCTCCTCCCTCCCATTCTGCCAATTATGTCCCATCCAGCCACACTAAGGTCCCCAATGTGTGTGGCTGTCTAGAAGGAATACACAAAACACAACTGTAAACTACATCCAGTCATTTGACCCAGAAACAAGCTGCAGGCACTACATGGCTAAGGCAGGAAAATGACAACTTTTTAAAATTTTAAATTTAAAAACTGACTTCATCCTATGTTAGAATTTGTCATTACAATTCCAAAGACACCAAACATGAACTGGTTGCCTATTCCTATTAGGAAATTACACCGTATTAAATGTAAATAGGAAACGTCAATGTTAGTCTATGGGAGAGGAAGGCCTTGCCATAGTGAAAAACAAATTTGAGAGTTTTCCAGTATCACAACATGTTAGATTTCAAAGTACATGTGATATTTACATTGCATGCAACACACTAACCATGGGGTTTCCCAGGGGGCTGGAACTAGAGGCACAGGGTATTCAAGGTGAGCTGGCCTCCAACCTTAACATGTATACACAAAAGAAACTATCCTGAAAGGGATTGAGCGGAAGTTTACAAGGTACTCGGTAGAATACTGGGCATCTCAAAAAAAGTGAAGGACTGTCCTCACACACCTCCAGGTGTCATGCTTCATCATTGGCAGTCCTCTTTCTCTGAAAAACTCCGTTTGGTAAAGAGCAGGCCTACACCTGGAGACTGGGAGGCACTTCTAAATCCAAGTGTGGGCTTGTGAAAGTGAGTAATTTCGAAAAACGAATGGGAAAGCCAAAATACATTTATTAAACAGGCAATTGCTTGGTATTAAAATGAAAAGTGGGGAATGGGGGGATAAGTACCCAATCACCACCGTGATTGTAGTCGTCGACATGTTTCTGCCCAACCATTCCGCGTCATTCATCAGGATGGGAAAAAGATTGCTAATCATGCATATATATAGTGGCTATTGTGTGTGAGACACCTGCCACTGCAAACGTGAGACACACACAACAGTTTTGTACAAAAGTGTGAGGCCAGCTGACAACCTTACCCTAATGGAGGTTCCTAAATGCCCCATGGGAAGCGGATAAAGGAAAGACCCCTGTAGTCACACTCCGAAAGAATTTTTTTTAATTGATTGAGAGATAAATGTACATTTCGTATTTCCCTTTGGAAATTGCTTTGACTACAAAAGAGCACATATTCACAACACCATTCATACTCTAACTGCCGCAAGGTGCGTCTCTTGCCTTCTGCCTAGTTGTGTTTGTTCCTCTTCCCCAATTTAGAAATGAGGTGTGTGGGATTGTAACCATAAGTAGGTCATATTACTTGCTTAATTACTTGCACGCGGGCTAACAGGCTTGTTTTAGTGGGTTTCCGGTGACCGGAAGGTTGCCTGCAGGCTACCTGCAATCAAGTGCCTTATCCTTGTGTCATAAAGAACCCTGGGTTAATTGCCGTGATTGCAGCTGGACGTGGTGTACGTACACGAGCCCCGGTGTCCCATCTGGGACTGCCTGGGCTTCGCGTCAGCAGTGCGCTACCATGGGCGTTAGACCGCTGTCCATGTGCAAGCCCTGGTGTCCCACCGGGGACTGCCTGGGTTTTGCATCGCAGTGCAGTGCGTATGGGTGTGACCCGTAAGGCTGTGTTGAGCACGTCAAAAGTGATTTGGCACAGGGGTGTGGTCAGGCTACAATAGAGCTGGTATGTGAACCAGCTCGTGAATACAGAGATGTTGTTCGTGGCAAAAAAAGTTTCAGTTTAGAAAACGGAAACTGAATGGGTCTTAATTAAGTAAATTCACACTTTAGTGTAAATGCGTTCCTCCTGGCTATTTTCCCAATTATTCCATATCATTCTGTGAAGGTTTTCCACACTGTAGATTAAAGCATATTTTTGTAAGCAAGGTATTAAAAACCAAAAATGAAGCCATCTAATGACATTACTGTGGGCACAGAGGGCCCAACTTTATCCCAAGGTATACCCTCCTTGGTAAAAATGTTATGAGAAAACTGGAAATTTCGGGATGACAAGAAAAATAATAATGTTACGTGGGACACGGGAGCGCATACTGACTGTTCCCTTGAAAAGAAATTTTCCCCTTAATTGCGGCCGTACATTTATAACAGCCCTCCTAGCAGAGTTTGTATTTCAGTCAGCTGGTGTTCATTGTTTCTCTATTTCCCAATATGTAACCATGGGATGTCATCATTTAATCTGGTTTCCCAGGTTCTGAGGTAATACACTCATCGTTGTAAACGGGTGTGTCGTTTTTTCTGGATGACTGGACTTGTTCTTTTGATTACCTTTAGAACGACTAATTTTAGCTCCACATCCCTGTATTTTTTCTCCAGGTAGTGTTGTGTCAGCTTGGTGTTTTTTCTTCTTGCACCTAATGGTGCTCCTTTGTTCATTAATACGCATCTTGATCTTTCTGGTAATCATTCCTACATACATAAGGTCGCTTTGATATCACTTTGTTCGCCCTAAGTTGGCAGGGTTTGCCCAGACGTGGGTCCCTTTCTCACTTTGCCGCTGGACTTAAGATAGCCCAGCTGATGAGGGTTATGACCCCAAAACCGATCCCAGGATTCATGTTTCCGGTCCAGGATAGACATGGCTTGGCAGTTCGGGCTGGACTGTTCCCATGAGACACAGGGTCAGACTGATTTTCATATGGCCATGTCTGAACTGGGGTGGTGGAGTGAGCTAAAGAATGATGATGGATTAAACCCAGATCAGTTGACTGGGGGTCAGTGTTTGATTTGCTCAAAGGCACCGTCCATCAACCCTTTTGGTAGCGCTTTGCTCTCCCTAAGTTGGCAGGGTATGCCGAGACATGGGTCCCTTGCTCACTTTGCCACTGGATTCAAGATAGCCTGGGTGATGAGGGTTATGAACCCGAAACCGGTCCCAGGATGCTTGTTTCCGGTCCAGGGAAGACATGGCTTGGCAGTTCCGGCTGGACTGTTCCCATGAGGCACAGGGACAGACTGATTTGCATATGGCCATGTCTGAACTGGGGTGGTGGAGTGACCTAAAGAATGATGATGGATTAAACCCAGATCAGTTGAATGGGAGTGAGTGTTTGATTTGCTCAAACGCTCCGTCCATCATCCCCTTTGGTATCTCTTTGTTTGCCCTAAATTGGCAAACTTTGACCAGACGTGGGTCCCTTGCTCACTTTGCCACTGGATTCAAGATAGCCTGGCTTGTGAGGATTATGAACCTGAAACCGTTCTCAGGATGCTATTTTCCGGTCCAGGGAAGACGTGTCTTGGCAGTTCGGGCTGGACTGTTCCCATGAGGCACAGGGTTGGACTGATTTGCATGTGGCCATGTCGGAACTGGGGTGGTGGAGTGAGCTAAAGAATGATGATGGATTAAACCCAGATCAGTTGAATGGGAGTGAGTGTTTGATTTGCTCAAACGCTCCATCCATCATCCCCTTTGATATCTCTTTGTTCGCCCTAAGTTGGCAGGGTGTGCCCAGACATGGGTCCCTTGCTCACTTTGCCACTGGATTCAAGATAGCCTGGCTGATGAGAGTTATGAACCTGAAACCAGTCCCAGGATGCTTGTTTCCGTTCCAGGGAAGACATGGCTTGGCAGTTCGGGCTGGACTGTTCCCATGAGGCACTGCGTTGGACTGATTTGCATGTGGCCATGTCTGAACTGGGGTGGTGGAGTGTGGGGTGGTGGAGTGAGCTAAAGAATGATGATGGATTAAACCCAGATCAGTTGGCTGGGTGTGAGAGTTTGATTTGCTCAAATGCTCTGTCCTTGATCCCCTTTGGTATCGCATACTGACTTAGGTCATTCAATAACACGCACTGAATCATGCATTTGTGTAATTGTAAACACAATGACGTTTTGAACAGCACACAATTCAAACAGAATAGTTTTTGCGCTTCATAATATTAAAACCTAACTCACTTGAGTTCATTTCAACCACCTTAGTGAACCTTTCTCTCAAGTCAATGCTTTCAGCTGACCGGCTATGCCGAAGAGGAGCTTGGAGAAGTCCTATCTATGTCAGACCTTCCTTGCACTGATACAGGTAATGGAGATACCAAGGCACAGGTGCCAGCAACAGGTCATAGGTGAAATTAGCTGTCTTTGTAAAGCTTTAGTAGTGGGAATAGTAAGGTTAGCTAATAAAAATGATGTTTGTAGAAATAAGTGGTTAATTTACCTATAGGGACAAAGAAGCACATTTTAAGGAAAACGAGATATTTTAACAGAAGCACATGTTTAATACACATTATAGGTAATGTTATTGTATTATTTCCTTGGTGTTATATGCATTTTTTGCTGCTTTTTGTAATTTCATGACTCTTGATTTATATTGATAGATTTTTATTTCTGTAATTCTGCTTCCTGAATCTTGAATGAATACGATTAGCATGACCTGGGTGATGCAACTTTCTCACGCTGCTAGAGTGA
Organism: Lissotriton helveticus; assembly: GCF_964261635.1. NCBI lineage: Eukaryota > Metazoa > Chordata > Amphibia > Caudata > Salamandridae > Lissotriton > Lissotriton helveticus. The sequence continues at coordinate 658,291,192 of NC_136067.1, forward strand.
CAGCCAGATTCACAGTGCTATTCTTCTGATGAGCACTGTCGGTTGTGCCTGGCACTTCGAGAGTTAGAACTGAAAGGTTACTTAATTGTCATGTAACATTTTGAAGCTGCCTCCTTAACTGTCAGAAATTCCAGGCTTCCTTTTTGAAGGTGTTAGGGAGAAAAGCACACATGCTGCACTCATAATCACATAAATTAATGGCCTAATAATTTTTGTTACTGTATATAATATCAGACGACATATACTGATACCAGTATTGTAGCAAATTTCAAACAATTCCAGAGGTTATTGGCTTTCTCTGACTATAGTAACTATCCTACAGAGCATTACATTTCAAAAGAACACTTGCACAATCAAAGAATGTACGTCAGATTCTTTCTTATTGGTTCAGCATTTGTCTGCAAGTAACGCTTGACACTCTGTTGTCCTTGTTATGATTTACAGAAACATTGGTTTGTGCATGACTTTCTGTTTTCTGCACACGCGGGATGATGTGATTGATCAGAGCAGGATCCCCCTACAGCCCTTGTTTGAACACAGCAACCTCAGCGGGAGACATGAAGTGTCTACAGTAATGCAGCCTTGAAGTGACCCATCATGTTCGGTGTCTGGCAAGGGAGCAGGTATGAGATTAGCACAAGTAGTCCAGTAAACCATGGGGCCCTATTACCATCTCAGTCGGAAAGCCGCCAATGACCTTAGGTCTGAAGCTTTCCGACAGAGATAGGCAGTCAGAATTGAAACCAGTCGGTCATTCCGGATGGCTTCCAACAGGCTCAAAGAGCCCATCAGCCAGTCGGAGGCCGACCTGTAATCCCAATGGATGGCATTTCTGCCACTGGGATTGAGATGCTCAGTTTCTGACAGGATTTCCATGCTGGGCTTTTCGGCATGAGAAGAGAAGCCTGTGGTAAAGCAAATTTGGGGGCCCCTTGCAGGGTCCGCTTCTCTTTTAGGCCTACAGTTGGGGCAGAAGAGGCATCTATGTTGCACCCACGGTACAGGGATCAACACAATCTCCCAATTCCCTAAGGGAGCTTGTGCTACAGCCGGTTTAAGGCCGCAGCACAAGCTCCCATAGGGGAATGGAAGTGTGCGACCGCACATGGTGTGGTCGTATCGTAATTCTCTAGTCCGGACCGCCGACGGGAGGTCGGTTGGTCCTTTTTCCACTATGATGTCCATAGGAGGCAACTCGGACCAACATCATAATCGGGAAATATAGTGTGGAATGGCGCATCAGTGAGTGACCACAATAGGAACAGAGCAGCACCTTTGTCAATCCACCACAAGATAGTTTCCCTAAACATTGTTTGAGCCCTCTCCTATGTACTGCAAAAATGCAATCTTGTAGTGACTGAGGGGAGTGAGCAGGATCAATGTGGCCATTTAAGATATGTATTCCAGCTACCTGAGATTTTTCTAGCCTTCTTCGTTGACCTTTACAGAAAAAGGTGGTTGCTTCTGTTGTAAAATATCTCAGCATATTATTCCTAATGTTTGTGCCAAGACCAATGATCTGGTTCACCATCAAGCACTTTATTTTTTCCTCAAAGAGTGTCTGACTTCTTAAGATAAAACTATTAACACATCCTTGCCTTCTGTAGACATATTGTATTGTATTGTATTGTAATTGCATTTATGTAGCGCTTACTACCCCTGACGAGGCGTCAAAGTGCTTTTTCGGCGGGTAGCACGCTACTCCGGGACCCATAGAGGATTAGTGTTGAATTAGTATAGCGAAACATGCAAGTACATTTTAAGTGGTGGATAGGTTAGTCAGTTATTTGGATTTGGAATGATAGCAGAAGGATAGAGGAGGACAAAGGTTTGTATTTATTTATCGCTCGCTTGTTGACGCATGCTATTCAGGAAACCTATAAAGGATTAGTGGTGAATTATTATGGTGAAATATGAGGTAATTTCAGTGGTGGATATTAGTCTGTTACTTGGAGTGAGAAGGATAGCGGATGGATAAAAGGGGAAGAAAGATTTGCATTCATATAGAACTTGTTACACCTGATGGGTGTTAAAGCGCTTTTCTGGCGAGTAGCAGGCCACTCCGGGAACCCATAAAGGATTAGTGTTGAAAATTAGTATAGTATAAATATGAAGTAATTTGAATAGTAGATATGTTATTCAGTTATTTGGGCAGTATATTAGTATAATTGAATATGGAATATGGAATTTGAGAAGTGAATATGTTAGTCTGTTAATTTTGATTGAAAAGGATAGTGGAGGGATAAAAGAGAGAAGGATTTATTTGTTGTTGGTTTTTTTGGGTCTTAGCAGTAGGAAGAGGCTTTTGGATGAGAAAAAAAGGAGTTTTGGAGGGAAGGAGTCAGGGGGAGAGTTTAGAAAGGTTTGTTTTAGGGGATCGGTGTAGTAAAAAGAGGTGTCAGATGATGCAAGGAGGGGTAGAGCAGGAGAGAGTCCAGAAAGGGTTATTTTAGCGATCATAGTATTGGTATGGGGTTTGGGATAAATGAGAGAGTGGATGTCGAGGATATATTGATAGATGTATAGGATGAGATATAGGGTAGTGCATTTGAAGGAGTAGTAGAAAAGTTTGAGATGAGTCAGAAGGTTGGGCTAGAAGATATATTGAGCGAAGTATAGGCTGAGAAATAGGCTAGTGCATTGGAAATGCTAAATTAGAAGAAAGTGATAAATATATAGATCTATAAAAACATTGAAAGTATATAGATACATAAAGGAAGTAAGTATATTTAGATTAAATATATTGATAGAGGCACAGGATGAGAAATAGGGTAGTGCATTGGATATGCTTTTTCAGGAGAAAAGTAACAGACACACAGATCCAAGTACATGGAAGGTACATAGATGCACAATGGAAGTATGTACATTTAGACCAATAATGATGAATATTATTATTATTATTATTTTATATGTTTTATAAAGTAATACACAAAGATAGGTACATTTCTATAGTGAAAACAAATGCTTATATACAGAGGGATATGCTGTACATTTCTGTTTCCGTATGGTGCTTATGTGGGGAAGAGCCAGATCTTGAGTAGTTTTCTGAAGATAAGGTGGTTGTCGGTGGATCTTATGTTGGGGGTAAAGAATTCCATAGTTTGGCTGCTTGAACAGAGAAGGATGTGCCACCCATGGTTTTTTTCTTGTATGGTGGAATTTTGAGGCGAGATGCTCCTTTAGAGCGGAGGTTCCTTTGTTGAATGTGTTTGGTGATTTTATTACTGATGAAGAGTGGTCCTATTCCATGTATTGCTTTGTGGTAATACAAAGCAGCTTGAACGTGGATCTTCTGGCAACCGGTAACCAATGCAGGGCTTTCAAGGCAGGGGAGATGTGGTCTCGTACAGTTTGGACAAGAAAGGTGGGGTGTGGATGACATTAGTTCTGTTTCGAAGGTAGGACGCGATCCAGTCTAGAGCAGTTCCCTCTATGCCAGCTTCATAAAGTCTTTGTTTCAGAGTGTCATGGTCAACTGTGTCAAAGGCAGCTGGGAGGTCCAAGAGGAGTAGTGCAGCAACCCCGTTGCAGTCAACTGTATTCTTTAGGTCATCCCAGATGGCAAGGAGGGCAGATTCAGTGCCTCTTCCCAGACGGAATCCTGTTTGGAAATCTGAAAGTATGTCATTCTCTTCAATGAATTGTGACATCTGGGCGAACGTTGCTCTTTCTATCAGTTTGCCCAGGAAAGGTCTATTTGTAATGGGTCTGCGGGTCCAAGTTTGTTTTGTTAAGTAAAGGGCGTATGTATGACTTTTTGAGTTCTTCTGGAAATATTCCAGTAGTTAAGGAATTGTTGATGATTCTTCTTACTGGAATGGCAGCAGAGGTTTTTAAAAGAATTGTCTTGAAAGTTTGTGGCGGACAGGGGTCAGAAGGGCTGCCGGCAGGCCTGCTTGCTTTGACCAGGTCCATAAATTCATCGTGTGAGATTTTTTTTGGAAGGAACGGAGAGGCTTGATTAGAGCATTCTTGGATAGTTGTTTTGTACAAGGGTTAGTGCTGGTGCTTTGTTTCTGTTGTAAGTACGAGTCCAACGTGTCTGCTTTGTCCGTGTAATGATTTGCCAGTTTGTCTGTGAAATCTTGAGTAACAGGATGAGTTCCTTCTAGGCAATGAGTATTTTATAGAATTCTTTATTTGCATATTTAGTGTTTTGAAATCTGTCTGAATAGTACCTTTTCTTAGCTTTTTTGATAGCCGACTTATATAATGTGTTAATTTTTTGTAGGTGAAGATTGTCTTGTTTGGCGTTTGTTTTGAGCCATGTACCTTGCAGCTTTCTAATTTGTTGTTTTATGTCTTTTATTTCTATGTTTCTCCAAGGCGCTTTTTTTCTTTTGTTCTGTTGTGTGGTTTTGAGTGGTATCAGGATATCAAAAGCTTCCTGTAGCCACTCATATAGATTCTGAACAGAATGTATGGTTTCCAGATTTATAGTGGATGTTAGTTGTGTTTCCAAGTGTTCCAAATTGAGTTTGTTCCACGGCCAATAGGTGGATGGATGTAAGGTAGTTTTAGGTGAGTCGCTTAGTGTTGTTTTATGTTGGAAAGCAAGCAAGTGGTGGTCTGACCATGTGACTGGAGTTATAGTTTGAAAGGTAACTAGTTCAGTATTAGCAAAAATGACATCTAGGATATGTCCAGCGGTGTGTGTCGGATTGGGGACAATCTGATGCAGGTTCAATGCGTCTAGGCCGGTGATTATTGTTTTTGGATGGGTCATATTGGTTTTATCAAACCAAATGTTGAGGTCACCCAGAACGCATAGGTTGGAGTGTATTGTTATCAGTTTTGAAACTGTGTCTAGAAGTGCGTCTGGGAATGTTGCCTTGCTAGGTGGAGGTCTGTAAAGGAACTGGAAGTTACTGGTGGAAGACGGAGTAGGATTGCATCTTGTTAGAAGAGCCTCACAATTCTTTATGGAGATGTTGTCAACTTTAGTGATATGTATTGTTTGCCTGAATACAACAGCTATACCACCTCCTTTTTTGGCTATACGATTTTGGGTGATTATTTGATAGCCTAGAGGAATAGCTTCATGCAGAACTGGAGCCATATCCTCTCCCAACCGTGATTCGGTTATGAATAGTATGTCTGGTCTTGCATCGGTGAGAAGGTCGTAGATGTGATGCTTGTCTTTAGAGAGTGATCGAGCATTTATTAGTAGACAGTGTAGAGAGTGGCCTTTGGTGATAGTGGGACTTTGTTTTGTAGAAGAGTGATCAGTATTGTGTGGGTGTGTAGCAGGTGTGTCTTTAGTGCTGGTATTAGCTGTATTAGGATAGCAATCGTGTAGCTGTTCTTTATCGTGTTCCTCATCCAGCATGCTAAGAAGACATTTTGATGGGTCTGCATGTGCATGTGTTGGAGATGGTGTTTGAGAATGAGTTGGAGTGCTTTGTTGCTTTTGTGGTGTAACATTGTTGTGAGGTAGACTTGGGGAAGAAAAGTTGTGAGGTGTGGCATGTTGCTTATGTTTGTTGCGTGTGTTAAAGGCGGAATGTGTATGAGTCAAGGGAGGTGGTGCAGCATGTGGGTCATGTCGTAATGTTCTAAATTGTCCAATGGATAAGAGGTTAGAAGAGAGGTGCTGTATTGCTGTATCTGTGTTAGGTGTGGTGGAAGAGTGAAAGCTTGGCATTGGAGTTTGTTCCTTTGTGTGCTTTGAAAGGTGGGTATATGTATGTATTTTGTGATGGTAAGTATTATGAGGTGTTGCGTTCTGAAGATCCTGTTGTGCTGGTGTGTGTGATATGTTTTGCTTTTGAGGTGTGGTGAAAAGGGGTGCTGATGTATATGTTTCATGCACCTGATTTGGTTGTGTAGTATTGTTTGTGAGAGGAGGTTGTGACGTAGAGGAGGTGGTGATGTGTTTATGAGTAGAGTGTATGTAGTGTGTAGGAGGGAATGAAGTAGAGGTGAGAGTGTTTATCTTAGACTGGTTTGTTTCAAGAGTTACAAAGTGTGGTGGTGTGCAGTGTGTGTGTTGTGTGTTAGTGTTATTATGGTAGAAGGGAGAGGAGGATGTTTGTTGGACAACTGATGGAAGGATCATTATATGTTTGTTAGTGATAAAAGGTGGACTGTTAGGTGTAATTACAGCACGGAGAGTGTGTCTGAGTGGGATGTAGTTATGTATGGTGTTGATTGGCATTGTGTTAGTGATGAGTGTATTGGTTAGTGGTATAGGATAGAGTTGTGTACTGTTTGTGTGTGATGGTGGATATGTGTGGTAGTTGGGATAGTAGGGTGTGTAGACGTGGTTTGGTTGGGTTGGTGGTGCATGCTGGTACATTAATCTGTGCATAGTGTTGTGCGTGGTGTATATTTGGTGTGAGTGTGTTGCTCTGTTTGTGGTTGTGGATGGTGTGGGCTGGGTATTGTTAAATGAGAAAAAGGGCAGCATTTCTCGCCCTAGTCCCGACCAGTTTTGTACAGGCTCAAACAGGCAACTACCCTTGTCCTCTCCACCCTTAACAGGCTCAAACAGGCAACTACCCTTGTCCTCTCCGCCCTTAACAGGCTCAAACAGGCAACTACCCTTGTCCTCTCCGCCCTTAGCCTCGACACCCGTGATGAGACGCCCTAAGCCTGGCCTTTTTTGTAGCCCTAGTAATCAGTCTCAAGAATGATCAAACATTGTGAATCATCTTTTTAACTTTTCATTTTTTGTTTGCTATATTTATGGTACGAGCGTGTGTGATATCCTGCAAGACTTCATGCATTTCGAGCAATCGTATCTCTCTCATTAGCTTGGCAATAAGCCCGTCCTCTTGTAGATTCAAATTACAGTGTTGTGCATGTGTTCCACTTTAAGAGTTGTTGCAACGGAAAATGTATTTTTCTGCATTTCCCGATCTTTATTACAAGTCAGCATTTTTGTTCTGACTTGTCATGACTGGAAGCAGCATTCCCTCTCATGTATCGGCTTGCAGAAGTGGCATGAAATTCACTTTCTTATTTGTGCCTGTGCTATATTAGACACAGAAGGATCCTCTTGCTTACTGTTCTTTCTTCGGAGCTCAAAAGCACAGTCCATTTCCTTTTGTTTATAGTGAAAATTGCACTTTAAGTGAAAATGAGCTTTAAACCGGGTAAGTGTGACCTTTAATCCATTCATTGCCATCATCGAATCGATCGATCATTTTCTTGATGTAAGCCACTCATGCCTTCCAGAACCCGAAGAATGTTCTTTATGCTTTCATCTTCGGCAGCCGCGTTCCTACTAGCATAATCAGCAGGACATTTTAGTTTCTCCATTACTGCTTCTTGTCAAAATATACTTTTGTCCCACGGTTATGAAAAAAATATATATACTTTTGTCCCAATGGATAGCTGCCCTTCCACCAACTTAAGTTTTCAATTAAAAACAATTCACACCAGTACATTGACTACTAGTTCCACTGCTAGTGAACCTGAAGTTTTGAAGATACATCCAATAGGAAATCACACAATGCAGAGCAACAATCAAAGTTGCTGCACTGTGTTGTTTGAATGAAATTGCCATATCTATTAAGGCAAGGTGTTTTGCCATCTACCCCAGCGCTAGTGCATTTAAGTCTGCAGTGTGCTATGCACACACCCTTTCACAATGGTTCAAGAGTGTTTGCATGATGTGTAGCATAGGATTTGCATTGGTGTGGTAGCCTCCCAGTAAAAAATACTAGACCTGGACATAGTTTAAGGCTGTTCAACTTTGCATGTGTACTATATATATATATATATAGTACACATGCAAAGCTATAACGTTTTTGAGAAAAGAAAACCTTTCCCAAACATTACACCTTCCTTGAGGAGGCATACATTTTCTGTGCAAATCACTTTCTACCCTTTTAGTAGATAATGCATATTAGAAATGGGATTTCTGGTTGGCCAAGGCTTGCGACAAAGCCAGGCAGAAACAAACACTCTAGTCAGGGTGAGGGAGTTACACGCTGAAGATAACCCTGCTCGACCCCTTGGTAGCTTGGCATGAGCAGTCAGGCTTATCCCAGAGGTAATGTGTAAAGCATTTGTGCGAGGTCGTTTGGAAGGATGCACAGCTGGTGTGTACTCAGTTTGTAGATACTTTGATCGGTTCAACTTAAGTGGCGTCTTCACCCCTAATACGCCTTGTAGTATAATTCAAAAACGTGGTACCAGTGGGCCACTGGGACCATCCCTAAGAGAACTCGCCTGTCTCCTCGTGAGAAGGATTTCCAACAAAGTTCATAAAAGTTCAATAGTAAGTTTATTTGTAGTTATTCTTCAAATTAAATTCAATTCCAATTCAATTTTCATTTTAACTCATTTCATTCATGAATCAATATGGCATCAATGTCTGGTTAGTATATCCAATGCATTTCGGGCTTTAGGATAGCCCTTCATCAGGGAATAACATAGCTGTGAAAAATAATGAATAATGATGTAACTGGTTTATATACATGGTCTGGAAAATACCTTCAATCATTCTAGCTCTATCTCGTGTTGTAACCAAAAGGTGCTCTGATGTTAAAACGAACGTTGTACAGATGTCCTACCCTATTATACTGTTGTTAAAAGTGCCGGGTTACCTGATGCCTCAATTGTTTTTGTGAAGAAAATAAGGAGAGTTGGTCACTTACATGCCTGATTTGTTTCTTGCGAGGTTTAACCGCTAGGGTAAAAACAAGAAGAAGAACGAAAATGTAACTTAGTGCTAATATCGACCATATGGGATCTCTTCAATGGGTGACTCTAGCTTAACTGACCTGGTTTCCATGCTGAATGGTCTTACTTCGCTTCCAAAGGGTTAGTTTCTCGAAAAACGCCACTCGGATGTGTGCGCGCCATTGTGGTGCTATGTTTATGGTCGGGCTGCGGTCATGTGATCAATGGTGGCTGAAGACAGACTAACGCCGTCCTGGTGTATGTTGCGGGGGTCTAACTGTCTAGTGTTCTGCCCGGGGTTGGTAATTAGTATGCTTGAGCGAGTATACGGAAACGTTGTCAGATAATAAATAGGTAAAATACTGTGAATGCAAAAGTAAGAATAATAAAAATGCAAAATATAGGCATCTGTCAACTATGAAAAGGTAGGTTAGAACCCTCGAATTGATGTATTAGAAGCCTGAGCATCTAACCTGTGAGCTGTTACAAGCATTTGGTTAACACGAAGGTATCAATGACCATATTTATGACATTATTATTAGTGAACTGACACAGTTGTATCACATGGCACGTACAGGGCAATTTATAGATAACATGCAAATTCAATGCGATCATTTAATCCGTTCGGCTTCTGTGTTCCGAGTCTGTATATCCAAAAGTTTTCTCTTTGTAAGAGATATTTAGAATTGTCTCTGCCTTCAGTTTTCTTTATAATTTCCAGAATCAAAAATCTGAGTTGGGAAATATTGTGTTTTGCTTCTTTGAAGTGTGTTGCAACCGATGATTTGGCATTACTCAATCGGATGTTGGACTTATGTTCTGTGATTCTCACTTTTATCCGACGTTCTATCTTGCCAATGTATATCTTCCCGCAAGGGCATTTCAAAGCATATATTACGTTGGGAGTGTCGCATGTCCCATTCACCTTAAGTTTAATGTTGTTGCCTCTCATTGGATGGTTTATTTTGTTTCCTTTCTGTACATTATTACAGTGTCCACAGTTCAGACATGGCTTTGTGCCTTTGTATGTTTCAGTGATTGTAGCCTGAGGTTTAATCATTTCTCCCACATTTCTCGCTCTGGTATAGGCAAATAACGGAGGGTCTTTAAAGCAGTTGTTAAAGTCTGGCTCCAACGTTAACATTCTCCAATGTTTTCGTATGCTTTTCTTGAATTTTTCACTTGATGTTGAATATTTTGATACTGCTACTATCCTAGTTTGTTCCTTCTTGGTGCTTGGTTGTAACAGTTTGTCTCTACTTATCTGGTTGACTTTCCGTTTCGCTTCCTCTATAATTTGTGGAGGATACCCTCTTTGTTTGAATTTTGTGCCCATTTCCAAAATGTTTTGTTCCATTTTCGTTGGGGTAGATGTGATCCTTTTTATTCTAGCCATTTGGGAAAATGGTAGATGTTTTATCAGGCTGTGTTCATGAAAGCTGGAGTAGTAAACCATGTTATTTCTGTCTGTGCTTTTGGTATAGAGCTCAGTTTCAAGTCCTGTGGTAGTGCGATTCACTCTGACGTCTAGAAATGTAATCGTTGTTTCTGACATTTCCCATGTTAACTGGATTTGTTCGTCAATATTCTTAAATTCGGTGAGAACTGTTTCTAAATCTGTCTTTGAACTCTTCCAGATGATGAAGATGTCATCAATATAACGGATAAATAGCTTTAAGTTGTTTTGCCATTTGGTTTGAGAGAGTATGTGCGTTTCTTCATAAGATTTCATGAATAGATTGGCATATACCGGGGCTGCTGAATTTCCCATGGCCGTGCCCACGAGCAGCTGGTACCAAGTTTCATTGTGCTTAAAATAACTCTGATACAAGGAGAAAATCATCAGCTCCATTAGAAATGTTTGAAAGGTGACGTCTAAATCAGTGTCCATTAGAGCTGCTTCTATTGCCTCTATGCCTAAAGCGTGTGGTATTGCAGTATATAAGGAGCGTACATCCGCGGTACACAATATCAATTTCTCTTCACGGTCAATGTTAATCGTTTGTAGTTTGAATATGAAATCTGTGGTATCCTTTATGTAGGTTTTCATCTTTTTGACTGAAGGTTGTAAGTATTTGTCAAGTAATTGACCGATGGGCTCATGTAGGCTACCTCTTGTGGAAACTATCGGCCAGAGTGGTGGGTCCAATAAGTTCTTATGGATTTTTGGAACCATGTGTAAAGTTGGGCTTCTGGGATTGTCTTTAATCAGGAATGTCCTTGTTTTGTCGTTAATGATTCCCATGTCATATGCCTTGTCAATGATGACTTTCAAAGTTTGCATGAAATCAGTCGTGGGATTTCGCTCTAGTTTCATATATGTATTCTCATCCAAGACATGTGCCTCTACTTTTTGTTCATACATGCTTCTGTCCATTACAACTATAGCCCCTCCTTTGTCAGCTTTGGTGCAGAGAATATCCTGGTTTAAGGCCAATTGCCTTAGGGTGTCCCGATCCTTTTGTGTTATGTTCTTTTTGCAATGTTGTTGACATTTGATTTTATTGAGGTCCTGTTTAACCATTTGTTCAAATATGTCGATGGTCTTGTGGCTCACTGGTGCTTGAAATGCATTTGTGCAACACACACAACAGAAGCAAAACACTAGACACACCACAAAAAGGAACTCCACACAAGGTTATATAAAAAATGGCTATTATTATCATAAACATGTTAGAAACATAATCACACATTTACTCTGTGCCAACTGGCACGAAGCAATATTCACAGGGGACTATATACCGGACCAGGCCAATCAGGCCACGGTCAGAACCATCAGACCAGGTAAGTAAATATAAACCACAACCAGTAACTACTGGTACAATAATGATCTAAGCATTATCACATTAGCATTACACACCATCCTGAGCACAAACACATCACGCATTAGGCCTCACCAGTATAACCACCTTATGCAATCCCATTAGGCCTAAACATCATAGCAGGACATTAGGCATCAGCATAGATATATCATGTTACATCACATTAGGCCTAAACACATTATGCATTAGGTATAACTCAGGGTGCATAAATCACATTTGGCATACACCTCACATTAGGCATAAAATACATTATGTGCCAACCTCATAAGCATGACAACATTATGCAATCCTTAGGCCCTGGCGCCCGTTCCAGTACACACAGGTACCACCAATGTAAATGACACCCAGGCCAACTGGCCTTTCGCTGGGGCCCAAAGGCCCTGTGTCCCAAATGTCAGGGCTTAGCTGCCAAGGCAGCAAACACAAAAGTGCGCAATTGCGCCGGTACCACTGTGCCTCCCGGGCCCCTAAAGAGACCCTCAGCAATGGACTGACCTACATGCTGCAGCTGCCGCTAATTGCGGTGCTACTGTGCATATCACTGTGGGCCTTGGCACTCGCTGTACCCTCTAACCTCAAAAAGAAATGCCCCAAGTCCCACTCTAGAAATTCTAAAAAGTATCTTTCCCAAAACGTTGCAGATGCCCACAACGGTGGCGCAGCTGTGTCCAGCAAATAAAGGCACTGGCACACTATGCCTCTCGTGTCCCCCGGACCCCCTCTGGGGCCCTGAAAACATGGTGCCCCCACCATTGGAGGGGCCCGCTCTCCTGCGGGACCACTCAGGCACCGGGAATTTGCCTCGGGGAGCCCCACGTCACTGTTACAAGTGCTACAAATACATTAAAAAAAAGAAGAAGCACTGTGATGCCGTCATTGCTGGAAGAACTAGTGCTTTTTTCTTTTCCCCACTTGCCCTCTGTGTTGCTTCCCATCAGCAATAAAAATAAGCATTTGCAATGAATTAGGTCTCGCATTGGTGAGCGTTTGAGCTATTGGCATTGTAAATACGAATGCTTTTTATTTATGTATTTTAAAAACCTGCAAACGGTGAATAAACACATACTTTATACTTACACTTGTTGCTTACGAGAAGCAACGCTGGAAGTAACTACGTCTCTTTGACTATCAACCTTGCTTCTCGTAAGCAAGGACTATAAGTACTTAGGGGCAGATTTACAAGGACAGGCGCATCCCTGCAAATCAGCTGGGATGCCCCAGGTAAGATGCGTCACGCAAGTTTACCCCTGCGCCACCACAGATGCGCTGCATTTACAATGCGGCGCATCGTGGCGCAAGGATAAACAGATGCGTGACGCATCTGGTGGCGTAAGGGCGGCGCATTGCTGGAGTCCTGTTGCAAGCACGACGCAACTCCAGCAATGCTCAGGGACTGTACATACCTAACATGCTGCGTCACGGCTTACGCCGACTTCAAGCAGGCGCTGGGTTTTGACGCAGCGGCATCGGAAAAGTAACTCAGTGAAATCTTGTAGATTTCACTGAGTCACTTTCCGAGGCTTTTTCCGACAGAACGCCCACCCTGCATACATTAAACCTGACACAGGATTAATGTGGCGCAGGGCTTTACAACATGACGCATCACCCTAGATGTGTCACGTTGTAAATAAGGCGCAACATGGCGCATGGTTTACGATGCATCACAGAAGTGACGCAATGGCGGCGTAAATGTGTCGCAAGGGGCTTGTAAATCTGCCCCTAAGTGTGTGTTAAAGACATAAATAAAAGGCATTGTCATTTACAATGCCAATTGCGCAAACTCTCGCAAATGCCAGACCTATTGAATTGCAATTGCTTATTATCCAGTGACTCTAGCTGTTCTGTGATGCTGGGTACACAAAAATGTTCACTGGGTTTCCGCGTTTGTCCCAGACTCACCTGCAGATAATCAGCGGCTGTTGATGCATTCAGCTCTCCTTGTCAGAGGGAGCTGAGGATGAGGATTTGGGCAGACATCTCTAGTAAAGTTTATGGGACCCCCTCTAAGGCAATTACTTTCAGGTCAGGGAGAAGAGGGAAAAACAGCAAACACTATGAGACAACTCTCTCGTGAACTCCTAATTTGTTTCGGGATTCAACCTCTAATTGCATTGGCACAACCATATAACAATAACAAATTCATTTTACTTTCTCATTTTTTATTTAAATTATTTTTTCATTTAACACTTCTCTTCATATCATTATTTTCAGTTTAAAAAGATTTTTTCACCACAGAGTACATTATTATCATCAGTAAATCATAATACAAAATTCATTGTTCACATGCTAATACACATATTAATCCACATATCACCAGAGAGAGAACTAAAACAAACACCCCACTCTTTCTCACTCATACCACATACACAGTCATAACTTAGTATATCTGGACAAGTTAACACGTTTTGTTGGTTTTCTGTCTATTGCCAATACAGAACCACTATAGTCAGTGGGATTTTACAAGGACTTGGTCAACGCGTTTCGGTGGTAGATAACAGCAATAGAAACCACCTTCATCAGGACCCGCCAGATATGTCAACATATGTTCTCTATACCCTGGAATTACATGCAGAAATGTATATGAGAGATCCACATTAGATTTTATGCCCATGACACACAATAATATAAAAGACATTGATTGGACCGATTAACAAAGGACAACATTCATACAAGCATTATCCCCCTATGTGCCACCTAATACCCAGAGACACAAGTGATTCCTATCTATTAAAAAACCGCAAATACTACAATTCCGATTTGCCTTCACTTACTCAGGGCGAAAAGAAAGTTCATCTGCTCCTTTAATAAATCTCTAAGTATTCTAAATATCATCACAACTCTCATTTTTATTTCTCTTCTTATATTGTTGGTTGCATCTTATCTACGGCGTTAGAAAATTATCCTATATCAGTACTTACTCTTAGTTTGTTCTTCAGTTTCACATTTATAAACCTCTAAAAGTTCTCAAAGATCACTCCAAAATCTAATAATGCAACAACCACGGATTTACTACCTACTGGGTAGATAGAGAAAAAAAGGGAGTTCTATCACCTATTCTTTGACAAGGTAAGTTTTCTTTTTCTGACCCTGATCTTTAGACCCTATTCCTTAAGTATCTTGCAAAGGAGGGGAAGCAACTTCAATCCGGTTTGGGTTTAGCCATCATGGTTTTTTCAAGATTTACACTGAAAGATAAAGGAAAGGGCAATTCTAACACCTATTCTCCAAACAAAAAAAAAAATACATTTTCTGACAACCTTATTCTCTTATTACCTTAAATGTCTAGTTAGAATGGAAAACGTCTTCGATCCTGTCTTATTTTGGCCAACATAGGTTGTCCCGAGAATCCCTCGAAAAGTGTAACAACCTGCATATATTACTCACAAGTAACTAATAGCAAAATGTAGCATTCCCCATTATTATTGTATACCCCCATGTAAGTACCTTGAAATTGTTTCCTTTTGTTCCTTTATGTCTACTGGCAATTTCTCTAGTGCAAAAATGGTCCAAATACATCATTCGTCAGGCCATGTTCCATTCATAAAATCACTGCCAAAATACGGATAAGTGGATTACTTTTCCCTGTCCGATCTCCACAATATTTTAAACCTCACTACCTAAAGTTTACAATAATGTCCTTTTGACCCTTCCACTTTGCACCCTTAAGTTTTGCGAACAAGAAAACTAACCCAGAGTTCTCAATCCCTTTCATTATCCCTCATATATAAAAACTCTTAAACTCTCCTGCAACCTTTCTGACAGAAAAATCTTACATCCATCTCCCTGATGTTACCTACTACATTTCAGCCTCTCCAGATTATCTCCCAGTATTTTAACCTAACTTCAGCACACTCACCTATTTTATCCAGCATACCTCTCCATCAGCGTCGTGTAAAGTCTGTCTCGCTTCCACGAGTGATTTACACTGCTTTCAAAGACGCTTTATATATCGGGCCCTTCCCCGACATACTCGCGCCAAAATCCACTTAGTTAGGAACATCTGGTATAAGTGGCTAAACGCAAACTACGGACTACTCGGCCGCATTGCAGCCACTGTCATGTGATTTAAAAACGGAGTTGTTGTCCTATCGCACTGAACCTACGACGTAAATAACGTCGAGGTTCATAGCTACTGACAAAGGACTTGGGGCCCCATGTAGGTAAAAGACATTTACCGATTCGTAAATACCGAATTTTACCGATTCGTTATTTACAAATCGGTAAATGCTATGTAGGTATTTTTTCAGATTTTATTACCGAATCTGTAACATTCGGTAATTACCGAATCGGTATTTACCGATTCGGTAATTGCCATTATTTCCTATGGGCCTTGATGCCCATAGTACACAGGAATTTGATATTTACCATCAAATGGTATTTGATGGTAAATAACGAATTTCTAAGGCCCTGTGGCACTGTTTTGAGTGCCACCTACATGACAAATTACCGATTCGGTAAATTTACAGAATCGGTAAATACCGATTCTGTAAATTTACTGAATCGGTTATCTTTAAGCCCCCTACATCTGTAAATCCAAATACTGGTCGTAAACGGACGAAATCGGCCGTTACCAACCGGTATTTGCCGTCCTACATCTGGCCCTTGGCATCCTCATTGTGCTATTGAGAGGTTCATCGGTACTTACAACGGACTGAACTTCCTTATGAGGCCACATCGTCATATTGGAAAGATAGCAACATTACAGTGAGTCTCCAGCATGTCTG
Source organism: Lissotriton helveticus (assembly GCF_964261635.1). NCBI lineage: Eukaryota > Metazoa > Chordata > Amphibia > Caudata > Salamandridae > Lissotriton > Lissotriton helveticus. The sequence goes on from NC_136067.1 coordinate 658,307,369, forward strand.
TCATGCATATCATTCCTGCCGCCGATACACCTCACCTAGTACTCTTGTCTCGGCGCTCCAATATGATTTTAATGACAGCAAGTTGTTTCCAAAACAATAAAGCTCAACAATTAAGTGCTTTAGAACACGGCACATTATTTTCCCATGTAGATGCTTCACAATCCCGAATATCAGATGCACTTATCAGTATGGTATACCAATTATTATGGAGCCATGGTAAAGTTCCCAGATGCTAACAAAGGGTTTAAAAATGCTAATATAACCTCTGCATCGTTTTAAAGATATGGCAACATTTCAGTCAGCCTTCCGCATATCTACCGCTTACGTCAATCATACTACAGATAGATTTGACATACTACCCATACATCAAAACTATGATGTAGTTTAGAACATAGCCCATTGTTGCCATACCGGTGATGGTCAACAACCAAATAATCTAAAACATGGCGCATTATATCTGAACCACTACTACACCGCAGTCCCGGCTACCAGATGTCAATCGATGTGGTATACCTATAATTACCAACATTAGGCTTCTTGTCAATATAATTGTAGTATAAAACTACCACTTGGTTTGAAACGTAAAAAGATGTTTTATGCAGATTGTTTTCCTTTTTCTCTCCATTCCCCTCTCCCCCCAAAAATTTCATAGGGGTTAGGTGATCACATAAGTGCTACATTGTTTAAAAAGGGTACAGACCATAGTCAGGATTCCTTGCCCGAAACCTCTCACTTTTTGGCCTACACTACTTTCTTCTTTTGTTTCTATGGGTTACATCTTAGATTTTATTATCATTCCCCTTCTCTTCTAATAGAGACCGACCACCATCCGTTTGTCCCTCACTAGTCATCCCTCTTTTTTGTAAATCCTATAGGGCTATTTATCTCAGCTATAGACTAGCACACGAAAAAGGAAAGGGGTTCCAAAAACATAATTCATGCTTTCTAAAAATGTCTGCACTCATTACTTAGTACTTTGGTTCACTCATCTCAGTCTTTACCATATCAGAAAAGGTTACACTCATTTAAATCTATGGACAAAACACCTACCACCATTGCATATTTATATTCATATCTCGATATTGTCAAACAAAGGAGTCGACAGCCCTCTACACCACTTAACGTAGTTGTATTACAATTCTACATTCCATAGGATTACAAATACGTTGGTTAGATATTACCAGGGTTTTGTGATATTCCCCGGGATTTCTTCATTCAATTCGTTTATTCACAGTATCCAGGGAAAAAATCCAAAAACATTCCCATCTTTTACAGATTATATCCATAGGAGTCCCTGTCTGTCCTTTCAACTTTTCTAAGATGCACCATTTGACGTCCTTTTCAAAGTGCTGTTTGGCTAGAAAATGATTAACAAGTGGGGCTTCCACTCTGCCATTGCGTATCGCTGATTTGTGCTCGCTGTATCTTACTCTAAACTAAGGGGTCCCTGTAATCGCCCTTTCATCTCTGGAAAAGACACGCTGACTCTCCTTGTGGGCTCCCATGTTCGCCAACGCTCGCCCTGAGGCTCTGCCCTGCTGCTGGCTGCTGCACCATCACCCTTAGGACTACAAAGCCCAGGGTACAACGTGGTTCCCCGCAGCTGTTGTGGGTCTTACTGACGAGGGGGAGGCACTTGTCAGCTCGGTGCATAAAGTACAGACTCTACCCCCGCAGCGCGGGTCCCTGTAATCGCCCTTTCATCTCTGGAAAAGACACGCTGACTCTCCTTGTGGGCTCCGATTTTCGCCAACGCTTACCCCGGAGGCTCTGCCCTGCTGCTGACTGCTGCACCATCACCCTTAGGACTACAAAGCCCAGGGTGCAACGTGGTTCCCCGCAGCTGTTGCGGGTCCTGCTGATGAGGGGGAGGCACTTGTCAGCTCGGCGCATAAAGCGCAGCCTCTACCCCCGCAGCGCGGGACGTGCCGGGCGAAGCCCGGGCCAAGAACGGGCCCGTCCGCTCCCGTCAGCGGCAGGCTTAGGCAGGGCTGGGTCACCCTCTTAACATTTTCATCTCGGACAGGAAGTAAGCTGTCTCTTTCCCTTTGACTTTGAATAAAAGGGGGACTTTGTCTGCACTGCATTGTGCTATAAGATTGTTCAACTTGCTCCAGCCAGTGGGTTATCTCAGTGATCTTGTCGATTTATTTTAAAATTGTACCCTAGGACTTTGGCTTACTGTTGACATACTTATTTACTTTATGGTTATTCCTTTGAATGTCTAATTTTATCTGTGGCCTGTTAGATTGTCCGCTTTAGCACATAATAAAGGGTGGTTTTTCAATCTTCAAGAAGTCGCTAAATTTGCAGTATAGGGCTGGGGTTCCAGTAAGAAGTATTCTTCAGTATGAATAAAGAGAAGGGAAGGGGCGTGGTGGGGACACTTGATGCCCTTCTGGTGAGGGCTGAGTCTGTTCTTGTTCGAGAAATTCAACTTCACGCCCTCAGAGCAGACTCTCCCTCACCCCTAACCTTAGGGCACCAAGTTTAGACTCTAATAATGTGTCTCCTTTACCCCATGAAACTACTACCTGTCCCCACTACTAACTGTAACAGATTCTCCTGAGAACCCCGTTTCCCTAATCTCTCCTGAATATAGCCCGGTTAGACATACTGTCACAACGAGAGACCAAAAGGCTAAATATAAACGTCAATATATTCACAATTCAGAACTTCCCTCTACCTCTGCTGAGTCCAAAAGAAAAAATGCCCCCACGCAGGGCAAGAACGCTATCTGTTTGAAGGGGAAGAAAAGGAAACTCACAGAGGGTGTATGCGAGATGGGTAGTCCAAATAAGCAGACAGAAACAGCTACTAACGTAAATTTATTACAGGACGATGCTTTTTGGGGCAAATTGAAGTCCATCTTGGTAACTGCCTTGGAACCCCTCCATGTAAAAATCTCCAATATAGAATCCCGGCTATCAAAGATAGAGGAGCTGGCACAAGGTACCCATCAACTGGTACAGTCCGCCTCCTCTAAACCAGTAGCTTATACACTATCTGGCATAGGGAAAGACTCTTCTGTGGGCTCATCCTCTAATGGGCTAATCCTAGAACAATCGAGGAATACGACTGTGAATTCTGCTATAATTACCAATCCCCACGACTGCTCTGAGAGTAGGGAAATTGTAGGGGGGAAGAAAGGGGGAAGCCCTGACGTTATCATTATTGACAAAAATCAGCAGGAATATCACGAAACTTCTTTTGATCCCTCACAAAACTTAAATATACCTCCTGAAGCAACACCGTACACAGTGATTCTGACCAATGTTCCACAACTGGCTACTAATGTGTTTGAACACTGGTCTACTTTAAGGAACAAGGCTCTCCACTTTTTGACTTCCAGGACCGGCCTGAAGGAATGTCTCTTTGCGGAATTTAAAATGATCCACAGGATTGGTTGGGTCGGCCCCTCCCCAAAATCGTTAAGAGGAGACTGCGTAGTTATAACTTTCAGGGCTCCACACCTGGTACACACAATTATAGAGAGGGGGCGGAATAGGCCAGTTACTCCACATGACATAAACATCCTACCTTTAGGACATTTTTATCGTCCTTTAGAACCTGCTCTGAATATAGGTTTTAATCGCGCCCCAGAGAGACATTGGGAAATGAGACAGTTTAGCCACTACCTACCAACTTATAACCGTTTTGAGGGATTTAGCGGTTTGGAGGCCAATGATTGACTTAACTATGTGCCCTGTTTTAAATCTAAGGGACGGTGCGGAAGTGGTGATTTACAGAGTCTGAACGACAAGAAGGTCACTTTGACCCATGACCCTGGTAACGAGCCCGTACACTGTAAAATCAATAGCTGTAACGTTGTAGTCCAATCTGTACACGCTACTATGACTCCGATTGAGGTCGTAATTTCCCCTGTACCTCTTGCACCTGTTGACGAGCACCAGGTCTGTCGAATTGTATCGTGGAACATCGCTGGTATTGGCTCTAAATTGAATGTTCAATTATGGTGGGACTTTGTTCGCCACTATGAAGTCCTTTATTTTCAGTAGACCTGGGCTGAGGAAGCCATCCATTTAAACGGGTACAGGATGTACCACATCCCTGCTGTGGCAGAGCAAAGGGTGGCTTGTGCGTGTATGTGTCAAACACTCTAAACCTGAAATTGATTATTGAGCTTGCTAGTGATTCTTATCACCAACTGCTTGTCCTGGACTTTGATTCAACATTTACTTTAGCTATGGTGAATTTTTATAATAATATTTCTCCAGGGCAACAGTGCGCTGTATTTAAGAACATGCATAAATCATTGGGCCTGCTAAGCAAAAGCAATAGGAAAGATATCATGCTACTTTTGGTGGGGGATTTTAATTGCACTGTGTGTGTTAATGCTGGGACTAACCTTTGTGGGGCTTTATGTGAAGATGGTGCTTGCCCCCTACATTTTAATCACTCTGTCCTAGGGGATCTACTGAATGAACTTATTTACAGTTTTGATCTTGGTTTTGTTAACAAACTATGCTCACCACCTGTCCCTATGACAACAACTTTTAGTGGTAGGGGTTGTTGCTCCATTATTGATTTTATGTTGGCCTCTGGTAGTTATGTTCCTAGACTTTACTCCTATTATGTCTCTGATAATTCTCTCAGTGACCATTTCCCGCTCTGTCTAACTGTCACCCTGCCATCTAAGAATGTTGTAGTTACCAACCACAGAGATCGACTGTTAGAGAATGTATCTATCGCGAGTACTAATGGTTACTCTCTGCGCTGGGCAATGGTGAACCAGACAGAGATGCTCAAACAAATCATTGTTAAATCTCTTTCGGATATAGAGACATGCCTTAACGAAGACACTCTTCCTACGGTATTATTAGTGTCTTTACAGAAGGTAACCAAGGCAATCAGGGAATGTCTTAGTAGACAACACAAGGCCAAGAGGGTACAGGGGGGGTGGTTTGATTCAAAGTGTACTAAATTACACACAATGTTAAAAAAAAGAACTTCATAGGAAGCCAAGGATCGCTTCAGAAGTAAAGAGAGCTAGACAAGCCTATAATCAAGTCCTGAAAGACAGGAAGAACATACTTAGGGACGAGGCTTGGGAGGCTATCCATTTGGGCTCAGTAAACAATGACAGCGCAGGTTTCTGGAAGGTAATCAGAACACCTTTTTTATCAAGCGATACTAACCCTACTATAGAGTCAGCTATCCCGGAAACCCGGTGGATAGAGCATTTTACTCAGGTATATGGAGGAGCTGAAACCTCTGTAGGAACTCAAGTTCTTAGTGATTCTTTTCAGTCTATCTCCTTAGCTTTCACCCTGGAGGAGGTTGAAAGGGCTTTACTTGCCAGCCGGGGCGGAAAGGCTCCTGGACCAGACGGGGTCCCCATTGATCTGTTTAAATCAATCACATCTCTTCTTGTCCAGGTCCTCAACGCAAGTTGTAGTGCCGGACCATTATCGACCTGGGTTGAGTCTGTAATTGTTCCTATATTTAAAAAAGGAGACAGGAATGATCCGGGCTGTTACAGACCAATCTCCCTTTTGGACTCCATCACGAAGGTTGCAGGCCGGGTCGTGTTAGAGCGTTTACTCGACTGGGCTGACGCTAACTTGACCTTATCCAACCAGCAATACGGAGTTAGAGCTGGACTAGGGACAATAGAACAGGGTCTGAATCTCTCCTCATTGGTGGGCAAATACACCAGGGCCAAGAAAGGGAATTTGTTTTAAGCCTTTGTGGACCTCTCAGCCGCTTTCGACTGTGTGGTCCACTCGAAATTATGGAAATTGTTGGGAGACCTGGGGGTTGATGTAAATATTATTTTTATTCCGATGTCAAGGCACGCGTACACTATGGGGTAAAGGGCGAGTGTACAGCCGCCTTCCCGATTAAGAGTGGTGTCAGGCAGGGCTGTGTGCTGGCTAAGCATGGGCGTAAAATCCGTTCCGCTCGCGGATTTTGCGGATTTTCGGCAAATTCGCAATCCGCGAACTCTCGCGAACTTGCCGAAAATTCCAAAATCCGTGCGAAGCGGATTTTTTGCTTGGTCGCACTTGCCAACTAGAATACTATACAATTTCGCGGGAGTAAACACTTGCGAACACGTAGATGCGGCGGCTAGCGACAATCTCGCAATTGCGAGATTGCAAAATTTGCAATTTCGCACTAGAAATCCACCAGCAGGCAGCATAAACCTTGAAAATTATGATTTTTATCAGAATAACTCCTCAGGTTGACATTTGCCTACACTTTTTTTTTGCAAGGAGTCCATTTTGGGGGGGGGTGGGAGGAAGGAAGTGCCCCACAGTCTCCAACTTCCTGTTCCTGTCCAGCAGGCTCCTCCCAGTGCTTTCTTCATGTGCTGGTAACTTTGAGTTGGATCTTGACCTGGAAGGATTACTTTTTGTGGATGCTGCTGGATATTTGGATTTTTGCAAAACTGAAAGCACTCAGCAGGTGCAAAAGTTCAATCTTATCATTAGTAACCATTCCCTGTAGTGCCTGGAAGGATTACTTTTTGTGGATGCTGCTGGATATTTGGATTTTTGCAAAACTGAAAGCACTCAGCAGGTGCAAAAGTTCAATCTTATCATTAGTAACCATTCCCTGTAGTGCTTCCTGAGGGGCCCCTTCAGAGTTCAGTTGCCTACTTGCAACTATTCTATGACCCTGCTCTGACCCTCACAGCAGGCTCAGAGAATAGCTATAAGTATACAACAAAGGTCCTGTTAAAAAAATTACACTGCAACAAAAAGCAATTACAGATAAGGAAGCAGGTGCCAGCCTGGAAGTTAAAATTCAGTGACACGTTAATCAGCCCCTAATTCATTCATGTCAGTTGAGGCAGGGCAAGTGTGCTTTTCGCCCCATAATCTACAGTGATGAACTAGAGGGTGGCATGGGTGAGCCAGAGGGTGGCATGGGTGAGCCAGAGGGTGGCATGGGTGAGCCAGAGGGTGGCAGTGGTGAAACAGAGGGTGCTGTGATGAACCAGACGTAGAAACAACATGGTCGCGACCGTTGCTACCCGACAAATAATTTCGCGTTTGCGAACTGGTAAAAAACCCTTGCGAAATGGCAGAAACACTTGCAAACACAAAAAAAAAGGAATCCGCAAAATTCGCAAGAGTTCGCGGATTTTGCGGATTGCGAAACCGTAAATACGCAATTTCGCGGATTGCCAATTCGCAAAATCCGCCCATGCTTAGTCCTGGCCCCTTTCCTTTTTAATGTATATATAAACGGGCTGGAAGAAGCCCTATGTAAAGGTAACCAGGAATTTCCTCAGATTAACGGTCGTCCAATACCAGCCCTACTATATGCTGACGATGCTGTCTAAATGGCACGTACTCAGGTGGGATTACAGCGAGTCGTGAACAGCTTTACCCTTTTTATGAAAGACCTGGGTCTAAGGGTTAATTCCACAAAAACTTTTATCATGCGCTGTGGCACAGGCTTCAGGATTAACAAAGATATTTTTATTGAAGGCAAAAGGATCGAGGATACAAAACAATTCTCCTATCTGGGCATCCTTTTTTCCCCAGAATGACTCTTGGGTTCAAGCAGTGGCTGCTAAAAAACTAGTCGTTTTACGCTCTACATCTGCACTCACTATCTTCGCCAGGAAGCTTGGCAAGCGACCACCAGCAGAACTAATTAAAGTATATAAGGCCAAATGTGTTTCTGCTGCACTTTACGGGAGTGGAATATGGGGGTTTGCAGATCTTTCCCCTATACAGATAGTTGAGAACTCCTTTCTTAAATACATTTTAGCTGTACCGAAAAGTACTTCAGGATGTGTCTGCCTTGATGAACTGGGTATTCAGTTCATTACTGACTATATTAGGATTGCGCCTGTGCTGTTATGGCACAGCCTGTGGATAAAACCATAGACTAGCCTAAATCAGTTCAGACATATTGAAATTGGAAGGAGCCATGAAGATTCCCTGGCTGAGATATGTGCACAACTTTTTTTAAAGATTTGGGCCAGTTACATTATTATACAAATCCCTCTTCCATTGAAATAGTATCCAGAAAGGAACTGAGAAAAGAGTGCTTAACGCTGCTTGACACCCAGAGAATGACTATAGAGATTTTAAAGCCCTCGGTCCTTCATAATCAATTGATTTTAACAACTTTTAATATTGAACCCTATTTGTCTCTCGTCCCAGGAGCCCATGATAGGTTTTTATTAACCCGCTTAGTTTGGGAACATTCCATAGTTTAGTTACTTTCCCTGTTCTGAACGATTGGTCACATGATCTTCAACTCTGCCCTTGTGATTCCATTTCCCCCCAGTCCATGATTCATGTCATCTTATTTTGCAAGTTTTACTCTAGTGATAGGCAGATGTTTATAGTCCCTTTTTTACGGAGATCTGGATTACGACAATGTCGCCCGGCACGGTTACTTTTACAGTTACTAGCCGATGCAAACTCTGTTCTGAGAATGTTATCCTTTTTTAAAAAAGTGCTCCGTCAGAGGAAATCTATGATTATCTGAATGTTTACTTTGCACAGTACGATGTCTGAAATTTTAGGGTTCACATTGTAATTTCTTTTTTAACTTTATCTTGTATAATGTTATTATTATGGTTTTAAAGAAATTAGTTTTGAATGAACTGTTTGTATGCTTTTATGATTGCTTTTACAATCGAATAAAGCTTCCTTGAACTGAACTTGAACTGAACTCACGCGACGTTTCGCCGACGTTGGACAGATTGCATGGGCAAGTTATCCTGTAAACAACATTCTGACTCCTACAATTCGTTAGGTCTTTCAACTTGAAGCTTTTACCTTGATACTCGATGGAATCCGTAACAATGGCCGAGTCTCAAGCTTGACAGGATCCGCAACTGTGATTGCCAATCACCATAGGTAAGCCTGTTATAGTAGTCTGACGCATCCTTTAGGACACATTTGGTCTAGTATGTACCAGTATATCATGTACATTTCGATTTCTACGGAAGGCCACCAATGGTTGCTCTAACCTAGTTTTGTCGTTATCTGTATTCAGAATTTTCCAATTTTTCTGAATGATGTTTTTTATCTTAAAATTAAAAGGGGAATGGCTGATGACACAAACTACCTGTTCCTTTGGAGTTTGATGTCTTCCCTCCAGGAGGGCATCACGGTTATAGTATTTCATCCTCTTGTACGTGTGGCGAACTCGTCTTTTTGGGTTGCCTCTGGCCAATAGTCTTGATCTGAGGGCATCACCATGTTTATGGAAATCAGTCATACTGGTACAGTTCCTTCTAATACGAAGAAACTGCCCAAACAGGATAGAGTCTTTCTGAATAGTCGGGTGATAGCTCTGATACTGCAAGATTGTGTTTTTTGCAGTTGGTTTACGAAAGAGGCTAACCTGCAAGACCAAGTTGGATCCTGAGATCAAGATATCTAGAAATTCTACACACTGAGCACTGCTTTTAGCAGTAAAGTTCAGATTCTGGTCACTTGCATTTAACCACAAAACATACTCATCGAGGGAGTCACTGTCTCCTCTCCGGGTGAAGACAATATCGTCGATGAAGCGGCTTCACGCAATGACATTGTCAAAAAATGGAGCCGCCTCATTGAAGACATTTCTTCTCCCCCATTCTCCCATGTTAAATATTCGCAACACTAGGAGCACAGGAAGCTCCCATTCTGGTGCCCTTGATCTGTTGGTGCAGGGCCCCAAAAAATTTGAAAAAATTATTCAGAAAGACTATTTCCAAACATTCAAGCACAAATCCATCTGGCCTATCTCCCGGGGTCCTCTGTAGAAGGTCTGCTACTGCCTGTAACGCTTGACACTGAGGAATGTTGATGTACAACGCCTCAATGTCAAGCGTTACCAGTATTTCAGATTCGGGGTTGAATTTCAATCTCTCTAGTTTGCAAATGATATCTCCAGTGTCGCGAATAAACAAAGCATATGTCTGGGTAAGAGGACATAAGTATGAATCAACATACTTAGATAGCGGCTCAGTGCTTGAGCCTACAGTCGATATGATGTGACGCATCGGTGGATTTACTACATCTTTATGTGTCTTGGGAAGACCATATAATGCTGGAGTTTTGGGACAGGATTTATTAAGTAAATTGTATTCCTGCTGGCAGATGTCACCCCGCTCCAATGCTCTCGCTGTTGTTTCTTCAATAAGATCTCCCAGCTTAGACAATTATCTTGGGTGAGATTTTTTATAATGATGTGTCACTGCCAGCATTTTATCAATTTTGTCATCATAATCGACCTTACTCATAACTGCTATACCCCCTCCCTTGTCACGGGGTTTTATAATCAGATCTTTGTTTGATTTAATGTTTTGTAGTGCTTTATTTTCTGTAGGCGACAGATTGTTTTGCACCAGTGGAGAATGTTTAATAACCCTGGCAACTTCCTTTAAAACATTCTGTTCAAAAATATGAACTTCACGGCCCACCATTTCTAAGGTAGGTGTAAACTGAGATGGAGGTTTACACATAGAACAATTAACCTCCTCAGTCAGTTACCATTGGTCCTGAAAGAATTTTTTTAACGTTACTTTTCTGAAAAAAGAAAACAGATCTTGATGCAGCTTGAACAGATTAGGTTGGGTACTAGGAACAAATGACAAACCCCTAATGAGAACTGAGCGCTCCTCTGGTTTTAAATTTGATGATGACAAATTAAAAATTGGTAAAGTATCCGTTCTTTCTTGATCGTCCCTCTCACCAGTACCCTTGGTTTCTCATTTTCAAATATAGCTGCTGATGTTGAGGGGCCATCTGTTGTGGCTCTCCTCTGTCTGGTGCCCATCTCTTGTTCCTCCCTCGAAACTGGCCCCTCGATAAAAAAGGAGGTTGACCTCGAAAAGATTGTTGTCCCATTGGTCTGCCTCGATAAGGACGAGTATCATATTGTGGATCATTCATCTCTTGTGCGGCATCATTGTCGGAGTCTGATGAGAAAGTGTCGGAAAAATTAAGAACTCTCTTAAGATAACTGCTAGCACTCCCTTGCTGACCCTGACTGTAGTTTGATTCCTGATAGTAATTAGGGTTAAGGTACGGATAGGCCCTCTCTTGGGTGTACCACCAAATATCTTTTTTTAGCTTTTCTGTTTTTTTATTAGTCAGATAGATCTCAAAATCCTTCATGTCAGTGTTGATGCTATCAAGCCTAGCCTTTGCTTCTTCTAAGGCCGTTGAGGTGTTTAATTTTTCTTCCAACTATACAATCTCTTACTCAGGGCTTCCATCATGTCCCTTGCTGTTTCTATTATAAGCATCATCCAGTCCCTGGAGCAGCGGTTCGCAAAAAGTGGCCACCGCTCTAGGAACTTACAGACTTCCACAAATATTGCCAGGACATTTCTTACTCGCAAACGAGATGGTATAACCCCTGATCGCAAATATTGAAGCATATAGTGAGCATGTGATTCCATACGCTTCAGGTTTTTCCTCATATTAAGTAAGTTGTTCCATTCACCATTTTCATTAGGCTGCAAGGGTGTTACACTGTCACTTGTCAAGGCCCTCCCTACTAGCGCAGTAAAATACTCATCTGTAAACCCAAAGGTTTTAAGACCCTCCATAATTACTGGTGCACACAAAAGAGGTCTCAAAACACAAAACCCAAAAGTAAGATCTTACTACAACCAAGTGCAAAGAAATATACACACCGCGTGACTAACAGTGCATAAAACAAAAATTTATCAGAAAAGTAATAAACAAAAACACCAATTTTTACTCACCCGAAAGAATGTGTAACCTGACACATAAAAGACTCAAACAAACAATGAATACATATATCGGTCCAATACAACTGTCATAAATTCACTAAACCCACTAACATGGGTAATGAAATCCCACAGTTATAAAAACCGTGAATACTAAGTAAAGTTTATGGGACCTCCTCTAAAGCAATTGCTTTCAGGTCACGGAGAACAGGGGAAAAACAGCAAACACTATGAGACAACTCCCTCGTGACCTCCTAATTTTTTTCGGGTTTCAACCTCTAATTGCATGGGCACAACCAAGATACAATAACAAATTCATTTTACTTTCTCATTTTTTTATTTAAAATATTTTTTCATTGAACACTTCTTTTCAGTTTAAAAAGATTTTTTCACCACAGAGTACACTATTATCATCAGTAAATCATAATACAAAATTCATTGTTCACATGCTAATACACATATTAATCCACATATCACCAGGCAGAGAACTAAAACAAACACCCCACTCTTTCTCACTCATCCCACATGCACAGTCACAACTTAGTATATCAGGACAAGTTAACACGTTTTGTTGGTTTTCTGTCTATTGTCTAATACAGAACCACTATAGTCAGTGGGATTTTACAAGGACTTGGTCAACGCTTTTCGGTGATAGATAACAGCGATAGAAACTACCTTCTTCAGGACCCCCCAGATATGTCAACATATGTTCTCTATACCCTGGAATTACCTGCAGAAATGTATATGAGAGATCCACATTAGATTTTATGCCCATGACACATAATAATATAAAAGACATTGATTGGACCTATCAAAAAAGGACAACATTCATGCAAGCATTATCCCCCTATGTGCCACCTAATACCCAGAGACACAAGTGATTCCTATCTATTAAAAAAGCACAAATACTACAATTCCGATTTGCCTTCACTTACTCAGGGCAAAAAGAAAGTTCATCTGCTCCCTTAATAAATCTCTAAGTATTCTATATATCATCACAACTCTCATTTTTATTTGTCTTCCTATATTGTTGGTTGCATCTTATCGACTGCGTTAGAAAATGATCCTATATCAGTACTTACTCTTAGTTTGTTCTTCAGTTTCACATTTATAAACCTCCAAAAGCTCTCAAAGATCACTCCAAATTCTAATAATGCACCAACCACGGATTTACTACCTACTGGGTAGATAGAGAAAAAAAGGGAGTTCTATCACCTATTCTTTGACAAGGTAAGTTTTATTTTTCTGACCCTGATCTTTAGACCTTATTCCTTAAGTATCTTGCAAAGGAGGGGAAGCAACTTCAATCCTGTTTGGGTTTAGCCATCATGGTTTCTTCAAGATTTACACTGAAAGATAAAGGAAAGGGCAATTCTAACACCTATTCTCCAAACAACAACAAAAAAATACATTTTCTGACAACCTTATTCTCTCATTACCTTAAATGTCTTGTTAGAATGGAAAACGTCTTCGATCCTGTCTTATTTTGGCCAACATAGGTTGTCCCGAGAATCCCTCGAAAAGTGTAACAACCTGCATATATTACTCACAAGTAACTAAAAGCAAAATGTAGCATTCTCCATTATTATTGTATACCCCTATGTAAGTACCTTGAAATTGTTTCCTTTTGTTCCTTTATGTCTACTGGCAATTTCTCTAGTGCAAAAATGGTTCAAATACATCATTCGTCAGGCCACGTTCCATTCATAAAATCACTGCCAAAATACGGATAAGTGGCTTACTTTTCCCTGTCCGATCTCCACAATATTTTAGAACTCACCACCTAAAGTTTACAATAATGTCCTTTTGACCCTTCCACTTTGCACCCCTTAGTTTCCGAACAAGAAAACAAACCCAGAGTTCTCAATCCCTTTCATTATCCCTCATATATAAAAACTATTAAACTCTCCTGCAACCTTTGTGACAGAAAAATCTTACATCCATCTCCCTGATGTTACCTACTACATTTCAGCCTCCCCAGATTATCTCCCAGTATTTTAACCTAACTTCAGCACACTCACCTTTTTTTATCCAGCATACCTCTCCATCAGCGTCGTGTAATGTCTGTCTCGCTTCCTTGAGTGATTTACACTGCTTTCAAAGACGCTTTATATATCGGGCCCTTCCCCGACATTCTCGTGCCAAAATCCACTTAGTTAGGAACACCTGGTATAAGTGGCTAAACACAAACTATTGACTACTCGGCCGCATTGCAGCCACTGTCATGTGATTTAAAAACGGAGTTGTCCTATCGCACTGAACCTACAACGTAAATATTGTTGAGGTTCATAGCTACTGACAAAGGACTTGGGGCCAGATGTAGGTAATTTCAATTTACCGACTCATAAATACCGAATTTTACCGATTCGGTATTTATGAATCGGTAAATATGAAGGAGGGAGATGTAGGTAATTTTTAAATTTGAATTACCGAATCGGTAACATTCGGTATTTACTGATTCGGTAAATACCGAATCGGTATTTTCTATTGATTCCTATGGGCTGTGAAGCCCATAGGAATCAATGGGAAATACCGATTCGGTATTTACCAAATCGGTAAATACCGAATGTTGCAAGGGTGCAGGGGGTGTCACTTTGACACCCCCTAGCACCCCAAGTAAAGGCATGTGTGACATGTGGCACACATACATGCCCTAAGGGCATGTCTGTGTGTCACATTGCACAGTGTGGATGCACAGATGTGCATGCACACCTGGATTCGATATTTTACCACACAATACGATTGTGTGGTAAAATACCGACTCTTAAGGGCCTATGGCACTCTCAGGAGTGTCACCTACATTTGGATTTACCGAATCGGTAAAATTACCGATTCGGTATTTTACAGAATCGGTAAATTTACCGAATCGGTAAATTTATCGAATCTGTAAAATAATGGCCCCTACATCTGAAAACCCAAATACCGGTCGGTAACGGCCGTTACCGACCAGTATTAGGGCTCCTACATCTGGCCCTTGGTATCCTCATTGTGCTATTGAGAGGTTCATCGGTACTGTGAAGAAGTGTGGCTCACCGGTTAGAGGAGGCAGTCCCTGATGCAGAGGTCAGACCCGGGACCAGGGTTCAATCCCCGACGCGGCAGGGTCTTGAGCTCAAAATGTTTACGGACTCGATAATTCTCGCCTCGATGCCTACTTGAATTGTGGGTTCACACTCTGCAACTCTGGGCAATAGCTTGCTTAATCTCCACTACGGCCCCACCGTGATGGGATGCCTGGTCTTCACCTTGGTGATGCCCAGTAGGGGTAATCTCGCAGGGAAAGGCCAGGACGGGTTCCCAAAGCAAGCGCCTTGAGACCTTACGGTGAAAAGGCGCTATATAAGAACGTATGATTTACGATTTATGATTTACTAACAACAGACTGAACTTCCTTATGAGGGCACAGCGTCATATTGGAAAGATAGCAACATTACAGTGAGTCTCCAGTATGTCCGTCATGTATATCCTTCCTGCCGCCGATACACCTCACCTAGTACTCGTGTCTCAGCGCTCCAATATGATTTTAATGACAGCGCGTTGTTTCCAAAACAATAAAGCCCAACAATTAAGTGCTTTAGAGCACAGCACATTATTTTCCCATGTAGATATTTCACAATCCTGTATATCAGATACACTTATCAGTATGGTATTCCAATAGTTATGGAGCCGCGGTAAAGTTCCCCGATGCTAACAAAGGGCTTAAAAATTCTAATATAACCTCTGCATCATTTTAAAGAAATGGCAACATTGCAGTCAGCTTTCCGCATTGCTACCACTTACGTCAATCATACTACAGATAGATTTGACATACTATCCATACATCAAAACTATGATGTAGTTTAGAACATAGCCCGTTGTTGCCATACCGGTGATGGTCAATAACCAAATGAATTAAAACATGGCACATTATATCTGAACTACTACTACACCACAGTCCCGGCTACCAGATATCAAAATCGATGTGGTATACCTATAATTACCAACATCAGGCTTCTTGTCAATATAATTGTAGTATAAAACTACCACTTGGTTTGAAACGTAAAAAGATGTTTTATGCAGATTTTTTTCCTTTTTCTGCCCTTTCCCCTCTCCCCTCTCCCCCCAAAAATGTCATAGGGGCTCGGTGATCACATGAGTGCTACATTGTTTAAAAAGGGGACAAACCATACTCAGTATTCCTTGCTCGAAACCTCTCACTTTCTCACCTACACTACTTTCTTCTTTTGTTTCTATGGGGTTACATCTTTGATTTTATTATCATTGCCCTTCTCTTCTAACCTGCCGCTTCCCTTGACATGACATTCCTTGCCTCGCAAGAATGGAAGGAACTCGTAGCCTCCTACAATTTAAAACCCGTTCTAACTCATTCCACCACGGCAGCCTCAAACATGCCACAGGCAGAGAGAAGCAACTTCACAGGACCAACATACACAGAACCCGTATGGATATCGCACAAACTGGACATAAAGCTCGCGGTCCTTCAAACTTTAGCAGATTTCGCATCAGAGATAGATAGGAAGCTAGCAGAACTCAACGGTCTCATAAATCGGGGGCAAGAAGCGGCTCACGGAATTCAGCTCCACAACCAGAATCCACCTGCACTCGAATAATCGACAAATTATTCATGTTACCACCAATGCTAGGAGACTTACTATCAGACTTAAAAACAAACGCCACATCGCGCATTTACCTGAGTAATGAACCACCTTAGACTGAAACAATAACACCCGGGCACCAACAAACAGGGTTGACTCCATCAACTCACACCAGTCCCCTGGCGGCAGTGAGGTAACAGCAACAATTAAAGAGAGTGTAGTTAACAAGAACAACGCGCCCCCGAAAGCACAAGCAAACAAAAAAGGAAGGAAAGAAACAAGAAGTTAGACGCCCTGGGCCTTTGCAGCTAAATTCGGTGCCAGGCATCCCCTGCTGAACTTGAATTCGAACTCAAGGACATCAGGCTTGCCCCCACGCCCACTTTGGTTGACGGGTCAGAATACTCCACCACAGGATCCAACAGTACTCAGGCACCAACCATGAGGCTGACTTCTAGATCATCAACACAAAGCACCCCAACAGATGACAACAAACAGGAGATCATTCAAATAGGAAAGGAGCTAGCCACGCCAAAGCAAGAACTCAGCAAGATCATCAAAGTGTAAAAAAATCCAAGGCCCAACCTGCGAGACGACCCACCGAACAACCATAGGGAGTGACCGTAATAGTTGACGAGGGAGAACAAACACAGAACCAAAAGGCTAGACAAAGTTCGGATTACAATTTATCCTCTGCGAACTTCCCACACAAGCACCAACCAATGAGCCGGCAATAGCAATTGTGCTCAACTAAGGCCCCTGCCTCACGAGGAAACCCCTACCCAGGACACAGAGGCACAAAACGCAGAGGGAACGGACACCATCATATTCTTTCCCGAGTATGAATCCCGGGGAAGAACGGACATACTAAATAGAGGGATCATATTACAGCTAATATACTCCATTACAAGCCTAGAAAACATAAGCTCTGTAGACTTGCTCTCCATAGAATTTCAACCAACCAACAACCCTCAATGCCCAGAGGTGACTAAAGCAAGATGAAACACTAGCGAGATAGCTAATTTAATCATGAAAGAAAACAAGTTCTGACAATGGGGGATAAAACTGAAAGGAGAATCAAAACAACCCTACCCAACACCCTTTTTGAATGCCCACACTAACAAACCACCCAAAATCACCACCTCAGTATTAAAAGGAGCAAGGAGCATGCATGGCATGCACATAACGAGCACAAAAGTTGCCAATTTGAATTCATGCCTCAGGCAACAAGGCATAACTCCATCATCAACAACTCAGAACTGGATGCAAATACAGCGAACAATAACAACAGAGCGACCCAATTGACAAGGGACGCGCAACTCGCCGACAGCCCCAGTAGAGCGAGACAAAACTAGTAGAGCGAGACAAAACCAGCATGTGCATTTGGACCAGCAATGGCCTAGCAAGCAAAACTGAAGACCTTGAGGTATTAAATTACCTAAAAACATTCAACATGATACTGCTCCAGGAAAACTGGGAAAACAAGGCATTTAAACTTCAGAGGTACACCTCGCACCTCGTTCCAGCTACAATGGGATCTGACTTGGTCATTGCTCGGGGGGATTAATGATACTTGCCTCAATATCCACAATAGGAGAAATCTCACCCATAGAGGCCCAAATTGCAGCTCCTAGCGCATCCAAGTTGTAATGATAACACTCAAGTTCAACAAGCAATGCCAGGAAGTTATCATAATCAACACCTACGTGCACCCCAAACAAAAAGCAATAGCAGCTAAAGAGCTGGACAAAGAATAAAAAGGATTTTGGAAGAGCAGGACCTTGATCACATCATCCTGGCAAGTGACTTTAACTTACTTCTTCTAGGAACGGGACAAGACGAGGACCGTGTGCAAGAGCTGACGGCTGCCTGGGGAATACCAATCAGGGCCTAGCAAAAATTGAGAAACTGACATGATGCTCGAAGCACCTACTTCATGAACTTGAACACCTAAACCTGAGAGCACTGAACGGCCGCTTTGAGGGGGGCAATCAACCAGTCTCCACATTCCATTCATCAAAAACCTAGATTTTACCTTCACAACCCTAACCATGTTCAACAAAATTGCCTCTTTCAGAATAAGTGACAACAAACACAGCAATCACCTACCCCAGGAAGTGATAATAAAAGCAAATGAATTCCTCACACTAGAGGCATGCAAAACCATTCGCTCAGAAGGGACCTCAAATCTCAAGCACATAAGGTGTAAACCCAATAACTTTGAAGCAATATCAACCACTTCTAAAACATTACATAACGAAGGCGAAGATACATCAACCCAGTGAAAGCATGGGAAAGCTTCATCATGACTATTGGAGGGAAACGTGCAACCAGAACAGGGCCAAAATTGAGACAAAAGTTGGCAACCCTAACAAGGATGGAAACCAGCTCAGAATCAAAAAATGTCAAACGTACCATAAATCAAACACTAAGGCGGTTCCGTAAAACTCCACAAAACTTGGACCTGCAATGTGTCCTCCAGAAATTGAAGGCACTAATAAAAAGAAAGAAATGGGAAAAAAAGATCAAAGAATGATGAACTATGGGCCAAGTTACTTCATGATGCCAAACAAAAAAACAGTGGTAAGTTCTGGCAAACAATCAACAGAATCCAGGAACCAAATCACCCTGGAATAAACTCTAACATAACAGAGGTAGTCTAGATAGATTACCTCTTCAACCACTTTAACAACAAAGTGTAAAAGGATGATGAAGCATTCAAATAACTGGGGAACGTAAGCAAGGACAGAGGCAACAACAACAAGGAAGAAAGGATGCACACCTTCACTCTAACAGAGCACAATGACTCCCCCAGGAAAATGAAACAACATCGGGGGATTGAACCGGCAGTAGGCTCAGACACTTCATCGTCCACCAAAGAGGAGAACCACAGTCCAATAGCAACGCAGATAAAGAAACAAATAGCCTGGGGCAGACTCGCAGGCGCCCGGGCTCCAACTGTATCTCCCTAATGTAATACAAACACAATGCAGAATACTGGAGCAAAGCACTAGCACTGGTTTTTAAGGACATAAATAGTGCAACAACAGTCCGAGAGTCCTGGAAAAGATCAACTATCAGCCCAATTTTTTAACAGGGTAATAGGATAGCTCCAAACAACTACCGACTAATCTCTCTCATAGACATCGAGGTAAAGTACTACGAGGGAACAATTTTGGATGACTATCTTGGGCATCAGAAAACTCTATAATCCCAATAAACAAAACTGGGTGTTGCTGGGGACAAGGAACCACAACCAACATTGTGACATTAGCCTTGTTAATGGACACAGCTAAAGAGGCAAAACATTCCATATTTCTTTGCATTTTGGAACATGCTGCTGCCTTCAATCATGTTGACCGAGCCAATCTTTGGCAAAATCTGGAAAGCTGGGGGATACCAAAACCCGTCTTAGACTGGCTTAAACAGTTACATACTGACACTTGGATCAGGATTAAACTAGGTGCAGGGACACCCCCTCTCACAATGAATCCCCACGTCCCAAGGGCTAAAGCAAAGGTGCGTCCTAGCACCTCTACTCTTCAACCTTTTCCTAGCTGATCTCCCAGGGCAACTGAACAAGAGCATATCACATGCTCCGAAACTGGGGAAGATTTTTTTGTCAAATCTGTTATATGCGGACAACCTAGTGTTGATAAGTCAGACCTCCATTGGTCTTCAACATCTCTTGAACACGACAAACAGCTTCTCACAACAGAACACCCTAAAAACAAATCTTAAGAAAACTAAAATCATGGCAGTAAATTATCACAAAAAGAAAAATATCAACTGGTACTTAGACAGGCAATGCCTGGACCAGACAACCAGCTACAAATATCTTGGAAAACGTCTGGACCACAAAAGTTCATTTAAACCCCAGCAGGAGTCCCTGAAGAGAAAAGGAATCATGACCTATCTAGCGATGAAGCTCCTGAACAAAATGCTGCCCGATATAACACTCGACCCCTTGCTACAGGTACAGCGCTCAAAATTGCAGCCAACATTAACATACGGGAGCAAATCTCTCAAAGGGAAAGATGCTGCAGCTCTGGACATGGTAATAGCTCATTCTTACATAGCAATTTTCCCTCTACCAAAATATATTTCACTGGTCCAAATACTGTTAGAATTCGGGCTCTAAAGACAATCGGTGGGAAGAAGGGGCTAACACATAAAAAGTAGGCGTAAGATCCAAAGCGCCAAGGCAGGATCCCTAAATTCCCATCTTTGGCTCGAGTTGTTTCGCCATGGAAAATCACCAGCCAGGGAATATTTGCTTGACTCCCTTAAGTTACTGGGATTGACGGACATTTGGGGAACCTCAACAGATGATCTATTCTTCAAAGAAATTGTGACAAAGGTAACACAAACTGTATCTGTTTTAGAAGACAAGGAAACACTTGCTAAAAGGGCACATTGCTGGGTAGTGTTCAGTGACTACGAAGCACTCAAACCGCAATCTTACCTAAAAATGGGAGTCAAAATGAGGACAAAGGAAACATTCCAAAGTTACGGCTAGACGTCTTTCCGATCATCCCACATCTACCACCATGGGAAAGGAGAGGAGGTGTGCAGGAGAGGCAACAAGGATCTTCTCCAGATCATATGCATCTGCCCCAATTTAAAGGATATAAGACGTATTTTATTAAAACCATTATTCAAGCAGCACAGCACCAAGACCTGTAGCCAGGAAGTAAAGCTGTGCTTCAATCCAGCCGAGGTACAGCTAAACTGCCAGCTCCTTAGACACAGTAGCCAAGAGACTAAAAAAATCTCCGTAAGTGGACATTGGTCAACAACACACAGCTGAACCGGGCATGCCTTGAAGCTAGACTGAAAACACATAACAACAGCACCTTAAAGTAACACAGGCACTTTAAACCAATGTTGGTTGTACACGCAAAAACAAGCACTTTAACCAGTTCGGCGCTGATGACGAGCTCAGCTCGTCATCAGTTGCGCCGCTCGCACGCTGATGACGAGCTCGTCATGTAACGCAGCTTTTTTTAAAAAGCCGCGCAGCGCGAAAAAAGCTGCCGCACGCATGCGGTTAATAGGACGTACAAGGAGGGCAGTTCAACTCAGAAAACTACGTCCAGACCAGCTTTCCCTGATGTACAAACACTTTAGAATGGTTGAAGGGCGTAATGCCCAACTGTATCATTTTAAAGCAATGTATAATGAGGGTTTTTAATACTGTTTTATCAATTTAATTACGAATAAGAAACTTTTTATTGTCACGTGCATGCAAAGGTTTTAATTAATCTTGCATAATAACATGACTTACTTACTTACATTTGTTGTCATGATTGCTATGTTTTTGTTTTATTTGAGGATTTATAAAGCTCGACTAATCACCTGATAGGGTATCCAGGCACTTACAGGTCCCAGAGGCTTATTCGAACACCCAGGTCTTGAGGGCCATTCAGAATTCGGGAAGGAAGGTGATGGTCTGGAGGTGCGTAGGAAGGCTGTTCTGTGTCTTTCCTGCGATTTGGTGGAGGAGCGACCTCCACTTCTGCTTCGGTAGATGCGGGGAGTATGGGCAAGTGAAAGGGAGACAGAGCGTAGACTACTTGACAGTTGGTGGAAGTTCAGGTGGTGGTTAATGTACGCAGGTCCTTGATTGTGTGAAGCCTTGTGTGCATGGGTCAGCAGCTTGAATTGGCATAACTTCAGTACGTGGAGCCAGTGGAGTTGCCTGATACGGGGTGTGATATTGGTTTGTCGGGAAAGGTAGAGGATGAGTCTGGCTGCAGCATTCCATATGGTTTGAAGTCTCTGTAGGAGATGTGCAATGATTCCTAAGTAAAAGGGATTGCCATAGTCCAGTCAGATGGAGATGAGGGCCTGCGTCTTGTGTAGCCACTTGAAGATCTTACGTAGTATGCACAGAGTAAACTTTGTTGTATTGTGGTTCAGTGTCTTCTAATCCCTTTATTGTTTTCAAAATATACAATAAGATCCATAATCAGATCCTATGATAAAACATGTATCATGACATATTTTAGAGAGGGACTTCATGTCACGGCTATCGAGAAAGCGGTCACAGATTTTGCAAGGTTAAATTAAGACAGAGGCGCCAACAGGATGAAGTGGCCTTCAGTTGTTCTTTTATAGGTCTCCCTGATTTTGAAAGATGGGAAGATTCTGATATGAGATCAGCAAACCTTTTGATGATAACATATTTACAAAAAATATGCATTCAAGCACAGTACTTTTTCCCATTTTCCCCCCAAAAACACAGCATTTGCTATATTTTGGCTATTTTCTTAGTTCAGATTACACAATCATTTGGTACCTGTAAAATCCCCTTTTGTACAAAAAAATACATTATGAGGGCTTAAGCACAAACTACCCTGTTTATCTAAACAGGGTCTAAGACAGGTCTGGTGGCTCAGTGGACTAATGCGTCCACTTCAGAGGCCTGTGTTTGACCTCATGGTCACAGGCTCAAATCCCGGGTGGGTCCACTCAGCCGTTCATCCATCTGAGGTCAATAAAATGAGTTCCGTTGGGTAGCAATAAACATCTGTCATTCAGCGCCAAGATACCTCCGGGTGAAAGTGTGCTTTACAAATACACGTTATGTTATGTAAACAGCAGTTAACAATGCGGATGGAAAGGCTTTATCAGCAATAATAAAAAAATTCCCACCCTTAATTTAATTGTTTGTTTAATTTAATTTGTGGTAAGGTTGGTTGAAAGATTGTATTTTTTAATAAACTAAGATTTCAATCTTTTAATATATGTTAAAAAGTTCTATACTTTTTTGATTCAAATTGTGTAGAATTCAATGTTAAAATCAATCATTAATTGTGTTTATTTTTACCATATGTATACATATATCTATATATCTAAATCCTTTTTCTTTCTATATATCTCCCAAACAGAAGTAATTTATTGTTTAGCTAATTAAAGCTATAACATTTTGAGTATAACATAGACAGAATACAACAGGTTTCTTAATTAAAAAGAGACTTGAATAACATCACATCTGGCTGTAATTCCTCATTCGGAAATAGTCCGAGCTCTATACATTATTTAAGCACTTGAGGCTAGCAGAAACTAAAAAAACACATACTTCATTCTAAATTTCGAACAAAATACAAGATTTCCTTAAAGTTAGTGTGCAATGTGCAAAATATGAAAGTTGATTCAGTGTCCAAAAAAGTAAAGTATACACCGATCTGGTTTGCAGGGGGTATAGAGTGCACTGTTCTAACTAGGACTGTCACGCATGTTTACTTCGTACATATCAGCTTGATAAGTCCCTTGTCTAAGAGTATATTAATAAGTGTGCAAAGTGGGCAGGGTAAACTTACACTCCATTATTAGTCTTAGATGTTCCTAAATTGCATGCAATTGATAGGCATGTAAAGTGCAGAATGCCCACAAAACATTTAATGTTTGGTTAATCAAAACCATTACAGATTTTTAAATACCAATATACTTATTTGCCAAGTTTTCAGAGTACGTTACAAGTGGGAGTGATGCGCAATATACGACGATTAATATTTGACAATGTTAAAATAATAAAAACAGTACGAATGTCTGGTTCTTTCTCTTTACATCCAATGAGAATCCAATGAGAACCGTAGCTCA
Organism: Lissotriton helveticus; assembly: GCF_964261635.1. Classification (NCBI taxonomy): domain Eukaryota; kingdom Metazoa; phylum Chordata; class Amphibia; order Caudata; family Salamandridae; genus Lissotriton; species Lissotriton helveticus. Next base: position 658,331,252 of record NC_136067.1, read on the forward strand.
ATAGTGTATCTTTTAAAACATGAAGCGCGTTTGCTGCATTTGTAACTGTTTGTTTACTTGTTGGCAAAAGTGTGTTGTCCTGCAAGAAAGCTGCAGTGTCTGGCTAATCAGCAGTGCCTTCACGGCGGGTCGACAAGATGTTAACAGGAGTGACCGAAGGGCTGGAACTAGAAATTGTTGTCTCAATTGACAGCCGACGGGGCAAATGCACAGAAAAGGTTGAACTGTCTGTTCCGCGCTCCCACACAGTCGACAAAGATTGTTCGCCCAGGTTTGTCTGCACAATGGAACTTGATCTTCTTGGTAAAAAGCTCCCAGTCAAAAGAGAAGAGGGAGTGCTGTGTTTTTGGAAATATGTGACTTACGAGGTACAGATGAGGCAACAAGTTCCCATACGATGATAAGACCATGCATCCATATGTTTTCCTTGCTATTTCAGCTTTATCAAGTGCCCAAGCTTGCTGTTCGGCTGCTTTGTTGGCGATTTTTATGAATGCTGGGAACTCTGATTGAGGGCGGTTAGCGCTTGTTGGAGCATTAGTCTTGGTTTTAGGCTGATTATTTCATTCTGACTAGTAAAGTGCTGCCAGGAATTGTGGGTGTGATGCTCTTAATCTCCAGCACAGTTTGATAAGTGCTGCTGACCTGATCGGCAGGTGATGAACTAGCCCAAATTCAATTCGAACCTGCACCTGAGAGATGAATTGCAGTACTTGAAAAAATGCTTTTAAAAGGAGTGGACTGTTGTAGGTTAAAAAATATGCATCTTTATCCTGTAAAAGTTCAGAGTCACAGGTGAGAATTGGAATTAAGTTGGCGGCAATAACTTGTAAAAGGTGGGACTTAACATCCTAGCTTTATTCGTAGTGTAGTAAGTGCAAAGCACAGTTTTTTTTTTTACCTGGGCTCGTCTTTTCGTTAGATCGTCTTTTAATTTTAATTTGGAGTCTACAACCACTCCTTAATCTGTGTATGATCCGACCAACTCTAATCTGTTCCCTGCTGCTGTCCATTTACATTTTATGTTATGGCAAGGGGCAGATTTATGATAACTGGCGCATCCCCAGGGATGCGCCAGTCATATTGCGCCGCTGCTCCGCCACCCATGGTGCGCCGCATTTACAATGCGGCACACCATGGGGCAAAAACGTCACAGATGCGTGACGCATCTGTGCCGTAAAGGCGGCTCATTGCTGGAGTTGCGTCGCAAGCGCGACGCAGCTCCAGCAAGGCTCGGGGGTGCCCTATCTGACCAATGCTGCGTCAAGACCTACGCCTGCTTCAAGCAGGCGCAGGGTTTTGACGCAGCATTGGCCCGAAAGTGACTGAGTGAAATCTCATAGATTTCACTCAGCCACTTTTGCGAGGCGCACCTGCCTCGGAACGCCCACCCTGCGCCGGAACGCCCACAAGTGGCGCAGGGCTTTACAACGTGACGCATCTGCCTAGATGCGTCACGTTGTAAATGGGTCGTAGGGATGCGCCACGTTTACGCCGCAGTTGCGTGACGTAAACGTGGCGCATTACCATCATAAATCTGCCCCTTAGTGTTTGCAGAAAAGCAGGTGACCTTTGTTTTTTTATAATGTAATTTCAGTCCAAGCGCATCTGTGTTTCCAGCATGTAGATTTTCAGACACTGGAGGCCAATTGGAATCTGGCTGCATAGGATTATATCATCCGCATTTTGCAAATTTCTGACTAGCTTGGGTGGATTACTTTGGACTTCCCACAAACTTACATATAAATCTGCTGTAAAGATGTTGAATAGGCTGGCAGCTAGCACACATCCTTGCTTTAGGCCTCTGTACGTGGGTATCCTCTATGTTGTCCGCTCGCTTTTGCCTAACTTAACTCGGACCCATGTTTGTGAATACAAATTGACTATGGATCCAAGTAACTTTAGCAAGATGTCCCATCTTGCCATCTTTGACCATAAGCACTCTCTCAGAACCATATAGAAAGTGGCTTTTAGATCAACAAAACAGGTTTACAATTTGGTGGACTTTCGTAAGGCTTTTTCTACCAGGAGGCTTGGAGCCAAGAGATTGCTTCTGGCGCTTGTGCCTGGTCTAAAGCCGGTTTGTGTGATTGGAACGATCTTGCTGGTGGTGACCCAAGCCTCGAGGTCTAAAAGAAGGATCGAGGCATACCGTTTAGCTTCAACATCCATAAGCGCGATCGATCGGTAATTTGCTGGATATGATCTACTACATGCTTTAAAAATTGGGTGAAGGATACTGCCTTTCTATGATGCAGGTATGCTGTTATTTAAAAACGCATGATTAAACATTGGGGTGAAGTACCTGACCCAGAAGGATTGATCAAGCTTGAATAATGCACTTGGAAGGATATTAGGGCTAGGAGCCCCATCTGCTCTGAGTTTTTTTAGACTTTCCCGACTTGAGTTTCGTTTAGTTATTGTCCCTTGAGCGGGTTTTCGTGAGGTTTATGTAACGATGAAATTGGAGCTTGATGGTGTTCGGCCATTGGGGCTTGTTCATCAGTCGTATTCAGGTATGAAACCCAGTCTGCCTAGGAAATATTTGCATTTTGGTGGCGGAAGGAGCATTGGATACATTGTTTATTTCTGCTCACAACTACTTAATATTCTTTGTTTTGCTTGTATGAAAGAGCTTTATCCAGATGTTTGATTGGTATGATTTTTTTGCTGACCCCTACGAGTGTTGATTTGTTGGTTCATACTTAAACTGTTCGCTGATGCATTTTACCAGAGCGTTCTGATCTCATTGTGTAATTTCCATTTTTTCCATAACAGCAAGTTTCAAAACCAAGATACTTCTTTCCCGATACTGTTTGGGTGTTGGGAGCAAATTGGTGAAAAGTTGGAAATGAGAGTCGTTATCATGGATTCCCAATTCTGCCACGGTATCAGTAAGTGTTTGCCAAACTTGATTGTGAATAACATTTTTATGAAATACATTATTGTGGATGCATCTTTTCCCCTCCATGTGAGCATTTTCAGATTGTATGAGCTAGAAAATGCCATGAGATCGTTACTTGGTGGGGCTCGTGGAGGGTAGATTATGAGCTCAATGAGCTGAGGAAAATGGTCGCTCTCCAATCTTGATGCGATTAGATAGCTGGCAATCATTTGAAACAGCTTTGTGCCTACTTGGGTGTAGTCTAAAATGGTATTAGTATATTGTGAGGCTCTAGTGATGGCAGCTGGTTGATCTTGGGGAAAACGACCATTTAGAGTGAGCATCCCTATATTTGACAGCTCTGTGGTGCAGGCTTTGCCTAGACGATCTGTTCTGCAATGATTGGTGAAAGGAATGTTTTTTACGGCTAGTGTAAGGGGTTGTTTTCCTTGACTTGTACCAGTTTACAATAATAACATGTTAATATCACCTGCCAATAAAATACCAACTTGTGGAAAGATGAATTGTAATGATTTTAATAGTGCTATTAACAACTCTATTTTTTCTGCTTTCTGCTTCTGAGATGGCTAAATGCACACATTAGAGATTTAGAATGTATCTTTAAATATTTTACTTGATATTTCTTTGTTTTAATCTTGCGGGCCTGACAGTTTGACGCATTGAACCCATGATTGACCTAAATCAATCGGTTCTTGTTGCCACCGTAGGTGAGATGCGATAGATAGTCCACCGGAAGCTCTACCCAACTTTTTTGTCTTGCTCGCGTGTTGATGGTACTCCTTAAAGACCATGATTGGTGCTGTAAACAGGGCCCAGGTTTTCTGAAGTAATAGCCTATTGGAATCTTGAAGAAAGCTGACAAAATCAATATCCTCATCTTACTGCTAAGGCCGTTGATGTTCCAAGAGCATAGTTTTAAATAACTATTTCCTTGGACTGTATGTTGGCGTACTCATGTGCCTCTCTTGATGATTGTGGCACTCAAGCTGATGGTATAGAGACCTGTCTTGTGTGCCTGGTGGATCCAGGTGCTGCAGAATGGAATATGCATAAATTTGGCAAACTATCTTTGGGTTGCTCCCGGTGACCACAATGATTTCTTTCCCGGTTGCTTCCGGATCTGGTTTATTTGTTATGCCTTCAATATGTTGGGTGTTGAGATGTTTTAAAGTATCAGTTGTGCTGGCCAGTTTCAATATGGCACTCTTGTTTAATATATCATGGCGACCTGTGGATATATATTGAGGGATCATTTCTAGTGTTACTAGGTCATTGCAGTTTTATATATCAAGGAATGTGTGGGCTTCTTCATTAGGTTGGGTCTCCACATGATTTAGAACTGTGCTGTGTGTTTTTTCTTGGGGTCGGTCTATGGTTATAAGAAGGTTTTGTTTTGTTACATTGGGGGCCGAACAGAGTACTTGCTGATCCTCTATATTTGTCTTACTCAATCCTGGAATAGTGCAAAATCTAAACAAGGTTGTCAGATTGGTTTGGTCTTGATGTAATTGATCTTGTGTCCGCTCGTGGGCCACCCATTTTTATTTTGCGTGGGTTTGTTTGTTCTGGGAAGTAATGAGGTATTGTTGACTTCCCAGACCGATAATTGTGGGTTGAGTTACAAAAAGTTGTTTGGGCTATATGAACAAAATTTGAAATGTGTGGCAAATGATGGCCGTCCAGGGAGCAGGGGTCACGTGGAGTTTGTAAAACTGGTGGGTCTGTTGGGTTTACGTGCTGCTTGATTGGTGGTTCAGATTTAAACATGATTTGTTAGGGGGCCATTTTGTTTGCAGTTCTGGGGCTAATGTTTCCTTGATCAAAAGGTTTTTTGGGGCTAGCAGGGGATTGAATATCAGGCCCCCGCTGACCTAATGGTTCCTTTAACATTCGAGGAGCCTCTTATTCCTGGAGTAGGGTTTTCAGAAGCATATGGACCCTTTCTTGTTGTTTTATCATTTATTGTTCCCTGATTTCCTTACCCGTTGGCGCATATTTTTTCTTAATGGAAGAAATTGTTTGGGTGCCTGCAGTTTTGTATCTCCTACTAAGGGTGAAGAGCATTCACATAGCTGATTAGCTGATGTGATTGCGGTATGCAGGTCTTCAATGGGTGGTTGGATTTTGTCCATGTGGCCCGGGGTGCTGTGTCCCTCATTCTCATTTGCTGGTGTCCCCGTTATGAGGAAATGGCCAATGTACTCAGGCTTGTGATGGCTGATGCGCTGGTTTATCGAATCATGATCCAGGGTTTTACTTCTGCTAAAATATCCGTTAAGATGGTGGGAATGGATTTTAAGTGATCTATGGTACTGGTGCATTGACACACATGATATGTGGTGTTTGAATCTTTTTGCACCCGCTCCATTAGTGAGTTTAAATCATGGAGTTTCCTCTACATGCCAGAGACATGGGTGGCTAAGACATGCAATAGATCTACTTAGAGCTCTAGTTTTTCTGAATGAAAGGTAAGTCTAAATAAAATGGTCTACATAGTGTTGATGAATGTTGTCCATAAGGGCGTTAAGAGTGGTGAACTGTTTTCTGTGTGCTGAATATCGTTGCTTTGCTTTGAAGGAAAAATATCAGATTGACCTCTGAAAATACCTTTTCTGGGGGGTTACTTTGTCTGTGAATGTTACTATAGACCGACTGGACCTTTATTGGTGAGAGTAAAATATTGCAGTCATGGGTGGGTCCAGAGTTCATAGTGATGTATAGTGGTACATGTATAGTGATGTATAGTGGCACTTCCTGAAGTGGTTTAAATGGACTGAATAATAATTCCTGCCATTCTGTTGAAGCTCCTTTTAGTCTTTCTGGTAAGCTGATATCTTGACTGTCTGTAGTTCGATTGGCCGGCCGGCTTCCAAGTGTTCTCCAAGGAAAAATGCTGCGGTGTTTTCCCAATTTTTGGTTGGGTTTCCCGTATGTACAAGTGGTTGATGACTAGTGATGTTAGGGTTGTCATTTGGCACCATGCAGATCTGCAAGGCCGGTGAATGACATATTGCAAGGTCTGTAGTTTGGGGACCTGGAGATATTAGGAAATCAGTGATTTCCACCTTCCTGCCCATCGGGTTTTTTGTAGGTGCTGATGATATTCATATTTGTGCTTCGTGAGTATAAGCTATCTGAGTTTTAACTGAAAGTGGCTCTATGGCCCTCTTGTTCTTTCTCAGGCTGGGTTTTTTCATTGGTTTCGCTTCTTGTCTGGTCCTACTAGATCTCATGGTGATGAGACAAGGGGGCGCAACAGTTGATAGGAACACTGTGGATGATGGTCTTCGTTAATTAGTGGGGCCCCACACCCAGGCTCTCCCACAAGCTGCACCTGAGCCTAATTGGGCCACTTCTGTGGGGGGCAAGATCAGCAGATGGTTCTCACTCAACAAGTGGGCACTCCATCCGTCGCGGGTTGAACCTCCTTTTCCACACCCCAGCTCGGCTGTACCTCATTGGTGCTGTGTCCTCCTTGCCTGTGGTGCCCTTGCTCTGCCCCCTTGGCAAACTCTCGGAAGTGCCCATGGAGCTATTGGCAGGGTACTGTACCTCGCTAACCATGAGTGCCTTGGGTGTGATGAAACTAGAGCTTTAACTCGCCTGGAGGACAAGGAGGGCAAGGTGTGCAAGGTACAAGCTTGAGGTACTGAGTGCGGAGTGCGGGGTACAGGAAAGTGTAAAGGAGTGCAAGAGATCAGCTCTAGATAGGCCATTAGCTGCTGGCACTGAAATAAGGAGTAACGGAGCATCTAGTCAAGATATCGCAGACTTACAATGATGTAGTGGAGGTGAGGTAAGGTTAAAACTACAGGGGTAGAACAACCATTCACTGACAGCTCCCATTAATGTCCTGTCTGCTGTCCGCCTTAGCTTCCTATAGACGTCATCATCAGCAGGATCCTCACCCAGGACAGGCAGCAGGTCAGGAGTTGTTGGTACACCCTCTGCAAAGAAATAGATATATATTGATGGTGATCCATGTTAGATGGTGACATGTGTAATATTCTTGATAATCAGGCTTTGTACTAGTTCACTTTTAGGTCAACATTGATGGTTAGAAAATCTGTTCCTTATAGGTTTTGAGGCCAAGTTGCACTATAGTCGGGTTTCAGAAGCCATTATCTCTCCATGGATGTATGACGTTACAACGCATACTTTTACCACACCTACCATTACCACGCAATTTTTACAACGCAGGATCCATTACAACGAAGTACCATTACCACGCATGTATTTACAACGCATATACCTTTACAACGCATACAAATACAACGTAAGTATTGGTAAGTATATAATATTTTTTAAAAATTAATTTAATTAAAATTAATATAATGTCATTTAATTTAATTTAATTAATTTAATGTAATTTAATTTAATTTAATGTAATTTAATTAATTTAATTTAATTTAATCAATTTAATTTAATTTAATTTAAATGTAATTATATTTAATTTTTACCCTGTACCCTTTTACCCAAAAACCCAAAACTGACCCTAAACCCTAAAAATACCCCTTTACCCAAAAACCCAAAACTGACCCTGAACCCTAAAAATACCCTTTTACCCAAAAACCCCAAACTGACCCTGAACCCTAAAAATACCCCTTTACCCAAAAACCCAAAACTGACCCTAAACCCTAAAAATACCCCTTTACCCAAAAACTGAAAACTGACCCTAAACCCTAAAAATACCCCTTTACCCAAAAACTGAAAACTGACCCTAAACCCTAAAAATACCCCTTTACCCAAAAACCCAAAACTGACCCTGAACCCTAAAAATACCCTTTTACCCAAAAACCCCAAACTGACCCTGAACCCTAAAAATACCCCTTTACCCAAAAACCCAAAACTGACCCTAAACCCTAAAAATACCCTTTTACCCAAAAACTGAAAACTGACCCTAAACCCTAAAAATACCCCTTTACCCAAAAACTGAAAACTGACCCTAAACCCTAAAAATACCCCTTTACCCAAAAACTGAAAACTGACCCTAAACCCTAAAAATACCCCTTTACCCAAAAACTGAAAACTGACCCTGAACCCTAAAAATACCCCTTTACCCAAAAACTGAAAACTGACCCTGAACCCTAAAAATACCCCTTTCCCCAAAAACTGAAAACTGACCCTGAACCCTAAAAATACCCCTTTACCCAAACACTGAAAACTGACCCTAAACCCTAAAAATACCCCTTTACCCAAAAACTGAAAACTGACCCTGAACCCTAAAAATACCCCTTTACCCAAAAACTAAAAACTGACCCTAAACCCTTTAAATACGCCTGTACCCAAAAACTGACCCTGAACCCTAAAAATACCCCTTTACCCAAAAACTGAAAACTGACCCTAAACCCTAAAAATACCCCTTTACCCAAAAACTGAAAACTGACCCTGAACCCTAAAAATACCCCTTTACCCAAAAACTGAAAACTGACCCTAAACCCTTTAAATACCCCTTTACCCAAAAACTGAAAACTGACCCTGAACCCTAAAAATACCCCTTTACCCAAAAACTGAAAACTGACCCTGAACCCTAAAAATACACCTTTACCCAAAAACTGAAAACTGACCCTGAACCCTAAAAATACCCCTTTACCCAAAAACCCAAAACTGACCCTGAACCCTAAAAATACCCCTTTACCAAAAAACCCAAATAATATTTTTAATAAAATAATATACTTACCAATACTTACGTTGTAATGGTATGCGTTGTAAAAGTACCTGCGTTGTAAATACATGCGTGGTAATGGTATGCGTTGTAATGGATCCTGCATTGTAAAAAATGCGTGGTAATGGTAGGTCGTGGTAAAAGTTGCGTTGTAAAGGTTGTATACCTCTCTCCATTGTTCACACAACCACTGTGTCCTAAGGCTGACTTGTCATGTCATGACACAGCTTGCTGAGCCTACCATAACTGCACATGTGATATGAGGTTAGGTCCACTCCTGCCTTGGAGATTTGCTATTGCCTCAAAACCTATGAGGAACAGATGTCCTAAGCATCAACATTGACCTGAAAGTAAACAAGTGCAAAGTATCCAAAAGATTACTCATGTCACCATCTATCACAGATCACCATCAACATATAACTATTTCATTGCAGAGGGTGTACCAACAACTCCTGACTGGCTGCCTGTCCTGGATGAGGATCCTGCTGATGATGACAGCCTGACACCCCTCGACCAAGACACCTTCCACCAAATCCTGTACTCTATTCAGACACCATCTCTGATTGCAAGAAGGTACAACTACGCTGCGTGGTCTCCAGAGAATTCACCTATCACCCAACAATCACCACTAGTCAGCCCACTGGAATCTAAGAACCCGAAGTTAAATTCCAATGTCATGCGGTGGGTGTCCAGCGGAAGCTGGCAGATGTGGTGCAGGTGAGGATGGAGACTTTGGTGGGCACCCTGGATGGAGTCTGTAGGTGCCTCAGTCCCAATTAAAACACCCCAGAGGCTAAAAGAGGCACCTATCCTTCGCTCCATAGCTTAGATCAGTCCCAGGCTAACATTGCTGGTTTCATGAGGCAGAGGCACGAACAGCTGTCCTGTCGAAGTGCACCAGTGATTTTGCCAATCAGCTAGGGTGAGCCACACCATCCTGGAGTCCATGAAGGGGAAGAAGGACTCCTACATTGCAACAATGGGTGCCTTGCACCACAACCTTGCAATCCAACTTCTTAGTGCTGTGCTGTGCTGTCTTACTTTTTGTTGCACAGAAATGCTGCTGTGACCTGGGGAACCACATCTTCAGCCCCTGATGTGTATGTACCTCTGTTGCCTCCCGCACCTACAACACCCCCCTCATGTGAGGCACTACACACATTAGAGGATGAAGATGTGGAGTTCACCTCTTTCCACCGATAAACAGGCTGGTAGCATTTCTCAGTGTCACATACCCGGTTTCTCTTTTGACCTGTGCTTATGGCCAAGCCAGAATACTTCTCAACTGATTTTCTCCTCTTTTTACTTTTTCATCTGTTGATCCTACCCATTTGTGGACTGTTGATATCGCCTTTCTTCCTTACTGGCAAATTTGATCCTCCTCCTCACTGGATCACTCCTCTTCTCCACATGCCCCATGACATGTATCTTCCATGGACTCTCTCTGGACATCCAATGACTCACAAGCTATGTTGGGGTTGTTATCGCAAGCACTGCCACTCACTCCTTACTCCTTGGTTCACGTGTCAATTAAATCACTTATCGGAACCAGCGTGTTGTATGTCTGCTCATGATTGGACTAAGTAGACCATGGTGGATTTTGTGACAATAAAGACATGACATTCTATCTAAAGGGAATTGTTTTGTCGATCCAGGAATAAATCTGCATAGGCCAAGCAAAATAGTTTCTGTGAGCCCTATGTGCATCCAAACTAGCAAGTAGTTACCCAAGGTCACATGCATTAAGTGCTACTATAAGGAATAAGTCAATGGAAAGACTTAATTAAGTTTCTACCCAGGTGGTGGATACTTGCATACATACTAGCCATCATACAACAGTTACGTGACAATAAAATGGTGCAAGGGAGTGGCTGGCATCAGTGTGGCATCTATCACATCCTTGATTAGTCACAGTGGTTTGATTTAATCATCCACACAAAGCATGCAGCATCACTAACACACACAGTGCAACAGTAGGCTAATACCGATTTTGGGCTGCATGTCGATTCACTGCAAGAGTGCCACTTACAGTGCACAATAACGTTTAAGATCCCTTAAGTGATTAATTTGCAAACTTGACATGATCTCCTCCTTAGGAGCTCCACATACTAGCACATGTATACAAACACTAGCAGGATTTTACACAGCATGTGCTTAACCAAACATAAGCAGATGTGACAACTGCCACACAGTTAATAAATAAGCAGTTATGAAAGTGCAAAAGAATATTTTTGAACACATCATACAATTCTTAATATCTAAAAATAAGTTACTTACACTGTTCCTAACTAAACTATGCCTAAACTAATCTATGCTAAATTACCTACCCTATCCTGACTTAAAACTAACCTAACTAACCTTAACTTATCCTACTCTACACATATACAACAAGAGACAAGTTGAACATCAACCTCTCACCCTCCTTAATACACTTTTGCACCTGAGGCAAACATGAACTACACCTACACACAAACTACCTAAACATTAAAACCTTAACATACATGTATGTGTATGTTTTAAACTGTTGTATTTATTTATTCATTTTATATACATACTAAATAGCATTACCCCCTTACCCCTGACTGACCATCCCACCCATATCCTTACCTAACAACAGAGAAATATAAAAATATTTAAAAACACTAAAACTAACCTAACCTATCACTATGTTAAAACTCATTACAATAAAAACAGCCAATATGAACTGGGGAGGGGCATAAAACCAGAGGAACGGCCTAAAGTTGCTGCTCAATCCTGTCTAGAGTTTGTTGGAAGCTGTGACCCATTTTCATTAGTGTTGCCGCCTGCAGTTCTATGCCGGCCAGCCTCGGTGTTTAGTTTGCATTGTCTTTCAGGCACTGCCTTTCAAACTCAATTTGCGGAGCTGGTGTTGTGGTGACCGTCTATGGTGCCACTGATGGTTGGGCTCTCGAGGGTCCCAGAACCTGACCCTGGATCAGCACCAAGGGAAACTCCACTTCTGGCCTGGTGCTTGCCCTGTCCAGGGCTTTCTGTCCGGAGGGGGCGACTTCCATGTCCCTGCTGCCTTCGATTTCTTGTACTGGCACCACAAGCGCCTGTAGCCATTGGCTACATGCCTGATGTGGCTGTACGTCTCCAGGCGAATACAATATGATTCCTTCTCTTAAGGCACATGTTGTCTGTTGGAGAGAAAGAACATATGTATCAGACCAAGCAGAATGTGCCCAAGTTGTCATCACATGCATGAAAAACTAATAGCAGCACAAATGGCCAAAAAAAAGACATCTATGGAACGAATCATGAGCAACCATCCTAAGAAGCATGTTCTTCACCACAAATTACACTGCTAAAGTACTCAGGTCTTGGCCTTAGTAGGTTACAGGAAATGGCAGCGCCTGGTCTCATAAACTTATACCCACGTGTACATGAAGACAGATTCTGAAGAATTATATTTTGTACACATATAATGGTGCACACGGTCCATCTAAGTACTCTATGGGCATTGTCATGCAACATACAAGGGGGTAAAATGTATGGCCAATCACCTAGTGAAATGAGTAGTGTGTAGCAAATACAAGTATTGTGCCTAAGCAAAGAGTGTTGCAATGTGTGTGGCCTTGTGTGGAAATGCACAAGGCCACACATTGCAACATACATTGACTCTGTGCCAAGTCGAAACATACTTTCAGTGTGGCTAGCTACCTCTAAATCAACAGACCTGTTGGATACTTCTCCAAGGATAGGACATGGACACACCAGGTGCACTTTAACATAGATCATGTAATAAAATTCAACAAATAGCATGTAGTCCTTTATATATCGAAGAGTCTGTTAATACGTTTCTGTACAGGTTGTTACCTAGATGCACATCAACTCATACTTAATCCATGGGATGAGTGTGTGCATGCATGCTGTGGAGCTCATATATTTGAGTATATGTTGCTGTATCTTGCAGGCAATTGGCGGAAAAGATTCAATGGCGACAATTCCTGGGGGATACTGTTTGGGTAACGGCAGCAGTAGGTGGACTGTGACAGGGCCTGTATGCTGACAACACAGTGCATACATGCCTGTGGTGCTTAACACATTGGCCTTATTCCTCACAAAACACTACAACGGTATGGACACATGTCTATTATAGGGCATTGGGTATATAAGGGCATGAGTCAGGCATGTAACTGCACTAGCATAAATGGAGTGCTGACATGTCCCACATCGGATCATCAGACAGGCAGATTGAAGTTCATCCCTCAAGTTCTATATGCACATCGAGTTTTTTGTGGCAACATCCTTTCCACCACCATGAAATTTTGGCAATTGCTCCTCTATCATCCCACCTAACTTGTCACATATAAGCAATACTCTGAGGGATGTGCAGATACCCATGATGCGGTATAACAGTTGCCACATATGATAAATGTGGACTAATGAGTGAAGCCAAGTATGTCATTGGTATGGACAACTGACTTGCACACTAACTGCAACAAAAAGGGATTTGCCCACAGTTTTTTTCATCATAAATAATACATGTTAAATATGGCACCTCACAAACACATATGCAGTGTTAGACCTGGCACCATTGGCGTGGGTCTCCCTTCCATTTTTGCAGTTGCCTCATGTGTTTGATGGTATTAGATGCTTTGGGCACTGTGCCACTGCTATTCAGTGCCACAGTGCAAGTGCTCCCCATTATAAATTGATGTCTTAATCAGTGGTTCCATGTTTGGCTATTTGGTTTACTTGTCAGACCCTAGTCTAGTGCACTGAGTGTGCCCAGGGCATGTAAATCCAAATGCTGCTGGTGGGCCTGCAGCACTGATTGTGCCACCCACAGAAGCAGCCTTGTAAAACGAGTCTAAGTTCTGCCATTGCAGAGCCTGTGTGCAGTCTGGTACTGTCACACTGACTGGGCAAGTGCACCCACTTGCCAGTCCCTAAACCTTCCCTTTTCTTCATATCAGTCACCCCTATGGTAGGCTCAAGGGCATAGTGCATTGTAAGTATAAGGTAGGTCAAGCCCTGATGTGTGTGGCATGTCCTAATAGTGAATTACAGCAATTTTTGTTTTTCACTAATGCAAAGCTACCTGTTCTCCATAGGCCAGATTGGGCTGTTAGAATCCTTATATTTTATAATCCTAACTGACTCAGAGAACATGGTAGAAATTCGAGTTTAGGATGCCTGAACTCAGAATGATAAAATACATATTTTAGTCAAGTTTGTTTTAACATTATGTGTTTGCAAATACCACTTTTAGAAAGTAGGTATTTGCTTGTCTAACCTTTCAAGCCTGCCTCTGCTAGGTTGTTTATTCCTTTGTCTGGTTTTGTGAGTGACAGGGCTGAGGGATTCTAAGAGACAGGATGAGTCAGCCCAGTGGTGAATAGAGAGATCTGCATCAAGATGGGAGGGAGGAGTTGCACCTGAACCTTGAATAGGGCTGTGCCTGCCTTCCACAATGCTGGCCTGAGCTCCTGGAGTGCAGCTGATGTCTCTGCCCTGCACACTGAAAGAAGAGTAGGAGTCCTGTAAACTAAGTGCTCCAGGAGCGAACTAGTCTTCCACAATGCTAGCTCCACCTCCTGTGGGGCGTCTGATGTTTCTGCCCTGCACTGTGAAAGGGAGGGAGAAGTCTGTTAAACAGAGTGCTTCAGACTGGGCAAATGCCCCTCTCCCCTCAGAGAACAAAGAATTTTGGGGTATAAATATTGGGACACTGATCCAAAGAAATTAGATCATTTTGGACTACAAGAAGAAACCTTTACTGAGGACTGGAACCTTAGGAAACTGAGGAGAGACTATTTGCCAGCTGAAGTGCTGCTTGGGGGATTGGCCTGCAGTGGTTGCCTTACTGCCAAAGGAAGGAGAAAGGACCTTTGTGTACTTTGCTTTCAACGTGCGAAGGCTCTCCAAGGGCTTGGAAAAGAGCTTGCCTCCTGCTGAAGTCTCAGGGACAACAGACTTCAAACCCCAGCTCCCCAGAGTTCTTTTGGAAGTGCCTGCTGCTGTTTTGGGCCTTCTGAGGAACTGCGTGTCGCAAAGAGCTCGAAGCGCGACTCATCGAAGTAGAAGGGTGTCGCCGTCACTGTGCCTGCCGTCGCAACTCTGAAGGAGGGTATCGCCGCTGGAACTGTCGCACTGCACCGCATTGGAGACAAGCGTGCCGCAACAAAGAGGAAGCGTGTCGCCCTTGCTGCTGCTGACGTCGCAACTCCAAAGGAGGGTGTCGCCGCTGTAGCTGTCTCATTGCACCGCATCGAGAGAAGAGTCTCGCAACGAGGTCGGACCATGTTGCCGTCGCTGTGCCTGCCATCACAACTCCAAGGAAGGGTGTCGCCGCTGGAACTGTCGCACTGCACCACATCGAAGAAAAGCGCCTCGCATCCCCAAGAAGCGTGCTGCAGTCGGAGCTGCTGCCGTCGCATTGTGGATGTCGCCGCTGTAGTTGTCGCAATGCACGGAAGCTTCACGCAAACGAGCACGAATGATTTTCACACTGAGAGGGCTCCGGGGCAGTTCAGCAGCACGGGGCTCACACCCACTGGGCCCCGGGGCAGTTCAGTAGCGCAGGGGCTCACAACCCCTGGGCAGCTCAGCAGCGCGGGGGCTTACACCCACAGGACTCCCGGGCAGTTTAGCAGCGCCACCCTCTGGTTCATCGCTGCCACCCTCTGGTTCATCACTGCCACCCTCTGGGTCACCACTGCCACCCTCTGGTTCATCACTGCCACCCTCTGGTTCACCACTGCCACCCTCTGTTCACCACTGTCACCCTTTGGTTAATCACTGTCACCCTCTGGTTCATCACTGCCACCCTCTGATTCATCACAGCACCCTCTGGTTCACCACTGCCACCCTCTGGTTCATCACTGCCACCTTCTGGTTCATCACAGCACCCTCCGGTTCACCACTGCCACCCTCTGGTTCATCACTGCCACCGTCTGGTTCATCACTGCCACCCTCTGGTTCATCACTGCCACCCTCTGGTTCACCACTGCTTCACCACTGCCACCCTCTGGTTCATCACTGTCACCCTCTGGACCATCACTGCCACCCTCTGGTCCACAACTGTCACCCTCTGGTTCATCACTGCCACCCTCTGGTTCATCACAGCACCCTCTGGTTCACCACTGCCACGCTCTGGTTCATCACTGTCACCCTCTGGCTCATCACTGCCATCCTCTGGTTCATCACAGCACCCTCTGGTTCACCACTGCCACCCTCTGGGTCATCACTGCCACCCCCTGGTTCACCCCTGCCACCCTCTAGTTCATCACTGCCACCCTCTGGTTCATCACTGCCACCCTCTGGTTCATCACAGCACCCTCTGGTTCACCACTGCCACCCTCTGGTTCATCACTGCCACCCTCTGGTTCATCACTGCCACCCTCTGGTTCACCACAGCACCCTCTGGTTCACCACTGCAAACCTCTGGTTCATCACTGCCACCCTCTGGTTCATCACTGTCACCCTCTGGTTCACCACTGTCACCCTCTGGTTCACCACTGCCACCCTCTGGTTCATCACTGTTACCATCTGGTTCATCACTGCCACCCTCTGGTTCATCACATCACCCTCTGGTCCACCACTGCCACCCTCTGGCTCATCACTGTCACCCTCTGGTTCATCACTGCCTCCCTCTGGTTCACCACTGTCACCCTCTGGTTCATCACTGCCACCCTCTGGTTCACCACTGCCAACCTCTGGTTCATCACTGCCACCCTCTGGTTCATCACAACACCCTCTGGTTCACCACTGCCACACTCTGGTTCACCACTGCCCCCCTCTGGTTCATCACTGCCACCCTATGGTTCATCACAGCACCCTCTGGTCCACCACTGCCACCCTCTGGCTCATCACTGCCACCCTCTGGCTCATCACTGGCACCCTCTGGTTCACCACTGCCACCCTCTGGTTCATCACTGTCACCCTCTGGGTCATCACTGCCACCCTCTGGTTCACCACTGCCACCCTCGAGTTCATCACTGTTACCCTCTGGTTCATTACTGCCACCCTCTGGTTCATCACAGCATCCTCTGGTTCACCACTGCCACCCTCTGGTTCATCACTGTCACCCTCTGGTTTATCACTGCCATCCTCTGGTTCATCACAGCACCCTCTGGTTCACCACTGCCACCCTCTGGTTCATCACTGCCACCCTCTGGTTCATCACTGTCACCCTCTGGTTCATCACTGCCACCCTCTGGTTCATCACAGTACCCTCTGGTTCACCACTGCCACCCTCTGGTTCATCACTGCTACCATCTGGTTCATCACTGTTACCCTCAGGTTCATCACTGCCATCCTCTGGTTCATCACAGCACCCTCTGGTTCACCACTTCCACCCTCTGGTTCACCACTGCCACCCTCTGGTTTATCACTGCCACCCTCTGGTTCATCAAAGCACCCTCCAGTTCACCACTGCCACCCTCTGGTTCACCACTGCCACCCTCTGGTTCACCACTGCCACCCTCTGGTTCATCACTGTCACCCTCTGGTTCATTACAGAACCCTCTGGTTCACCACTGACACCCTCTGGTTCATCACTGCCACCATCTGGTTCACCACTGCCACCCTCTGGTTCACCACTGCCACCCTCTGGTTCACCACTGCCACCCTCTGGTTCACCACTGCCACCCTCTGGTTCACCACTGCACCTTCTGGTTCATCACATCACCCTCTGGTTCACCACTGTAGATTATAGGGAGAAAGCACACCTGCCAAGCCTCAACCGAGACAAATTAATTTGGGGCTGGTTAATGTGTTACTGAATTTGAGCTTCAAGTCCGGCACCTGCTTCCTGATCTGTAAATGCTTCCTTTGCGGTTTAATTTTTGTGATAGGAGCATTGTGCCATACTTGGAACTATTCTCTGACCCTGCTTCGAGGGTCAGTGTAGGGTCAGAGAATAGTTGCAAGTAGACAACGAACTCTGGAGGTGCCACTCAGGAAGCACTTACAGGGTTACAGCAGGTACCCAAGTAAGTTGAAGTTACAATGGTTAAATGGTTACAAAGAAATTAGCTTCAACTTGGGCACCTGCTGTAACCCTGTAAGTGCTGTAACCCTGTAAGTGCTTCCTGGAAACAATTTGTCCCGCTCGCGAATTCGCGGATTTTTTCGCAATTTCACGAGATTCGCAGATCGCAAAATTGCAGAAAATCTGCAAATTACGCGAGCGGAACACATTTTTCGCCCATACTTAGTGATAATACATGTGCCCTAGGCATTCACACTAGAGCTGGCACATCATTAGCACAACAGAGCCAAATTTCATGTGGGCCTGCATACATAGGGGATTATTTTGCATTGTAATTTGGCCCTGTCAATAGAAAATAGACAAAACAACCAATGAAATGCAGAGTGGAGCAGCCAGGGCCAAGTGCAGCACACATCAACAACCCCATCAATCCACCCAACATCCAAGATGACCAGGATGAGAGCCTAGATGCTTCGCAGGACCTCTACCTGGAGCCCGGATGCCTCGCTGGACCTGCATCTAGTGCTGGATGCCTCACAGGACCGGGCGTGGAGCCTGGATGCCTCGCCGGACCTGTACCTAGATGCCTTGCTGGACCTGAGTCTAGAGCCTGGATCCCGTGCTTGACCTGCATCTGGAGCCTTGAGTGGGATGCGGAAGAGTTGTTGAGTTGATGAGTTATGGTTGTAGACATTGAGGTGTGGCGATCGCCCGTACCTGGTGGTTAAGTCTGGCAGGTTGCATGGAGACACATTGCTGACCTGTGTGAGAAGATCGCCTTGAAACCCTTGGAGCTGTGAATCGTAGAGGCACCCCTGTGCATCAATGTAGAGAGGTCTGCACCGCATACTATGATCCACCACTTCACCAGGGTGCACGGGGGGAATTACCAACAGTGGGTTGCGCTTCTCTGTATCACTGGCTGGATGAAGTTGCGCGGGCCGGACGCTGTGGAGGGTGAGGCCCCCTGAGCTGTGCTAAACTTGTGTGGTGGGAGCACTGCAACTTCACCCCTAAGGGGGCCTTGCTGCTTCAATTGCATCAGGAGGTTCACCAGCGGACTTGTTGGCGACTTCTCTACCCAGGCTTGTGAAATCCCACCTGGCTGAGGCTCCTGCTGGCTGAGTTACAGATTTGGAGAGAGTGCAGCAGATTGCACCACAGTGTCAATGTCCAAGTAAGTAGAAAGTGGGACATGTAGCCGAAGGGGCCCGGGGGTTGAGTCGCCCAGGCCTAGCAACTGTAGATGACACACCACCAGTGGCGGCCCATCTGCTATGACGGAAGAGCATCCCCTCGCTGCTTTCAAACAGTGCAAGAAGAGGAACAATCATCACCTGATAATTACTTCCTGATGTAATCGTGCTATGTTTCCTTTGTGGGCGGGAGGGTGGGTAGGGTTGCTCCACTCACGGAGCAGGGCAGGGGCGGAATGGCATACCCACTCAAGTGCGCAATGACTGTTTGGTAGGCCCACTCAGGCAGCCCAAAGCAGTCATGCACACTGTCCTGTTCGCAATGCAGGCTGCATTACAGCCTGCATGGAGAACATGTCCCCCCTCCAACCCATGACTGAACGCCTTGTCCTGATGCCAATGATTAATCCCAACGCCGCATTGCAGCATTGTAATTGACTTGGGGGAGGGAGCCTGGATGCCTACTTCCTGTTCCTGGAAGCAGACTCAGGAGAGCAGGTGCAATGAAGACATGGTACCTGGCCTCTAGGTAAGATTTCTCTCATTTAAATATTTACAACACTCTCTCACATACACCCCGCATGCCCTATCCCGTGTCCTTTCCGGCATTTCCCTCCTTCCAGCTGTCCAGTTTCCCCCTACAGAACTCCTCAATAGTGGCCATGCACTGCGGGCGTACCACTGGTGCAGTTTCAGTTCATATCATTGCATCTCATTCCATTACAATGCATACTAATTCTAGGCATAATGCAACAGTAGGGAAGATGTTAGATAGTGGAGATGTAAATATTACTATTCCTACTTCAGGGAGTGCAACTCTAAAACTAACCCCTGCACCCCAAAGCAAACCCTGAACCCTAAAATTATTCTTTAAGCCCCCAAAACACAACCTAAAAATCATATTTGACCCAAATGCACACACCAATTTCAAATTTTACCCCACACTACACTCCAAATTTCATCTCTGACACCTGAACCCAAACCTGCCCTAAAACTTTCAAAAATATCCCTTTACTGACCTCACAATGCGTTGTAATGGAATGCGATGTAAAGGCACCTGCGTTGTAAAGGCATTAAGATGCAATGGCTGCGCTGTAATGGTTGACTTCCGCGCAAAAGGCAAGCTCATCTGCGGCCGTCTGCCCCTGAAACGCGCTCCGCACCAAGCACCCTTCCTCTTGGACACTCCTCCGCTAGAACGCCAGCACCCTCCTTGCTGCAAACAGTGGACCCACATCACCTCTCAGGACCAACCTCTGTCTGGACCAGACATCGCCATCTCCATCACTGATGGCTACTAAATCACCCACAAGGAACACCCCGACCATCCAGGAGGAGGCATTGCCATCCCCTACAGAAGCACACTCCGACTGACCATGCACTGTAATGACCCAACGGTGAAAATGGAACAGCGCAACTTCCAGATCCCGTCCAACCCCATGCCCATCTTCTGCATCACCCTCCTTTGCAGGCCCCCCGGGCCATGGACCCCCATTCACTGATACCATTGTAGACCTAATTTCACCCCAGGCTCTTCCATCCTCTGACGACATCCTATTCAGTGAACTCAAGTTCCACCTGGACAACCCTAGTGACCAGAACACCACTCCCTCCTGGGGAAACTCCCCAACATGAGACTCAAGCGGCTAGTCACCACAGCAAGCAACATAGCAGGACACACGCCAGCGGGATCTTCAACTACAGCCACACCACCGGACTTTCCTGGACCGACCATAATTATACACATCACGTCTTCACCATGCCCATCATACACCATCGCCATCATCGCCCCCATCACAGCTGGATCAAGGCCACCAAAGAACATCTTGTCAACTTCCTCTGCCAACACTTACAAACGATGGCACCGCAGCACGCAACCGCCACTGATGGATCTCCAACTGCGCTGACACCCTAGCCCCCCTCCAGAACAGCACTGTGTCAGTACCTTACGCCTGCCATCAGGCAGGCGTAAGGTTGACGCAGTGCCACAGGGATAGGCTGGCCCCATGCATTGCTGGAGTTGCGTCATGGTTGTGACATGACTGCAGCAATGCATGACTTTAGCGCAGACAGATATGTCAGGATTACAGACGTATCTGTCATTCCTTGCATAATGGAGTGATGTCCAGTGAATACAGTGCTTCCGTGGTGTCACAAGAAGGGGGTAGTGAAAAGTGTTCCAATGCTGTGTTGCCGCAGCGCTGCAACACTTTTCATAACTGAGGCCCAGGAATGCGTACTATCTTATTGATGGTGCACATTCCTGTCCTGTAGTTTTGTTGCAGGGCAGCGCAGCAGAATTGCTTGCAGTGCTGTCCAGCACCAAAACCTGCTGAAAAGAGGCCCCAAGTGCTATCTCCATTTTTAAGACCAGCTATTTTCTGGTCTTAAAAAACTGCCTCTAACTGCAGTTAGCAGCAGTTTTATTGGTCCTCCAAAGTTCAGGAATCCCCTTGTAAATATCGCGAAGTGGCGTTAGCGGCCGTTTTTGCACGGGAACACCTCCCAAGCATGTCATTATCGCTAACAGAAGTGGCGATCTTTAGAATGAATATTTTCATAGGAAAACTGCCTCTAACAGAGGTTAGCAGCAGCTTGTACATAGGGTGATAAAAATCTTGCTGCAAAACCGTCGGAAAAGTGCCTCTAAGGTGGCGTTAACTCCATATACATATGCCCCTGTAAGTGAAAGTAAAAGGAACTTCACACTTCCTGGTCAGTGAATTTCATAGGTTTTGTAAATGCTACTTCCTAACTATAACGTGTGTAAAACCTATGGTTTTTTCAGTGAATTTCATTGGTTTTTAAAATGCTAATTCAGAAATATCTCGTGTATACAACCTATACTTTTGTCAATAAAGTTTTGGCAATATTTTTTTCGGAAACAAGCCGTTTTCTTCACTGTTCAAGTTGCATAGAGACTCCTTGTAAAGCGATACAGAATTAGAAAGTCTGTACCTTGCTTTTTTTTCAACGCATTAAATAAAAATAGCCTTTCTAAACTTTCGTGCACGACCCGGTGTGCGCACTCTCGGCAACAGTTCGCAATAAAATGGATAGCGCATTTCCAGGCTTTCGTGCGCGACCGTGTGCGCGCACCCACCTACATATTTCGTGAAAACTTTGCAATCTGAACTTATTGAATTTCTTCATAGACCCATCAAAGAACTTATACTACGTCAAAGACACTAAACCTAGGCTTCTTTTTTATTATTATGAAAATTTTCATTAAATGGAGCCGAATGTCTTTTTAAACTTTCGTGTGTGACCGAATGTACACACCTTGCTATTTTCAAAAAAATATATAAAAGGTTTTATACTTTAACAATTGTATGCTTGAATCGAGCTCAAAAGATATATTAAATCCGGATATGTTTGAATTTACTTCTTTTCACGTTTTAAAACTTCGCTGAATTAGACCGCTACTTCCAAATGACGTACGTGACTAGATACTATCACCGCGTACACATCCTGAGACGCGCATGTGAAGTCATGTGACTTGAAAACAACACTTCCAATTGGTTCTTAGTAGTTTCTATTCTGCAATTTACACGGAGGACTCCACCCACTTCCCTCACTATCTTTTGTACTCTCAAAAGAGAACAATGTTCAACACCCTTCGGAAGACTTTGCTGAAATGGCTGCCTCCCCGCATTCATCTTCCGAATCTGAAGGAAATGAGCAACTACCTTTAAAAAGAAAAAAGGAATCTTTTATTTGGGAATTTTTCACTTATCCTGAAGAACAAAAGAAAGTAAATGCGCCAAAAGTTACCTGCACGATATGCAATTCGGTTCTCTCAAGAGGAAATCCAAGAAAAAAATATTCCTTTTCCATACATACCATGATGCGGCATGTCAAACAAGTGCACCCTGTGGAATTTGCAAAGGCATCGACAAGAGCCCTGGCCACGCTATTACCATCAGAGGTGGCCAGCACATCTTCTGGTGGACGACCTGTATCTCCATCGAGTGCTGTGATGGACTTGAGACCATATCTTGCAAAGGTGCACATGAAATGCAACGAGTGTGGAGAAATTCTTCTGTACGGAGAGCAGAGCCTCATTCTTACTAAACTAAAAATTGAGAGTCATAAATGCCCCGAGAAAAGATACATTTCTTCATTTCATTTTGATCCTGTGTCACACTTGAAAATGTTGTTGCAAGTTTAAAAAATAAAAAACAACATAACAGTTGTTTTAAAAAAAAAAAAAGTTCTTTTCAGAACTAACTCATTGTACCAAAAACAGCTCCAGGAGCATATTATAAAGGGCGTTTATCTCCCCTTTTTTGGCTTTCGATCGTGCGCGACCGGGTGCGCGCACCCGCCTATATATTTCGGGAAAACTTCGCGATTGCAACTTATTTAATTTCTTCATAGACCCATCATAGAACTTATACTACTCAGAAGATATATTAAATCCGGATATGTTTCGATGTACTCCTTTTCACGTTTTGAAACTTCGCTGAATTAGACCGCTACTTCCAAATGGCGTACGTGACTAGATACTATCACCGCGTACACGTCCTGAGACGCGCATGTGAAGTCATGTGACTTGAAAACAACACTTCCAATTGGTTCTTAGTAGTTTCTATTCTGCAATTTACACGGAGGACTCCACCCACTTCTCTCACATCTCTACCGTGTTATCTGCAACTGTGAACATCAAAAGGAGCTGCGCTAGGCCTCACTCCCACTGCTGCAACGGCTTAGCAGTCCTCCAGATGCACAAGAACAGCCCCTCCGATCCATTGAAGTTCTATGTCGGTCTCAATACCACTTACGAAATGAAAATAAGCACTGAAGAATATTTATGCTGTAGCAGGAGGACTACTACATGCTTGCAGAATGCATTCTATTACCTATAAAAAAGTGAAACACCCACGCTTCAATCATATAGAATACTTCCTCTAAAGAAACCTATGAATAACTTTCGAACATCAGGTTAACCTTTTTTTACTCTCTCATCATTGTTAAAGATAAGTATTTACAATGCTATATTAAACAATGCCATGGTTTTTCCTTTTTAATTTTAAAAATCTTGCAATCATTCACAAACCCAATACTTATGGCTTATTTTTCGTGACAAAAATCTTGCAATATTACATACCTACATAGAATAACAGAAAAAACATAAAACTACAAAAGCCAAACAGTCTACTAAACGCGGATTTGTAACCCATGGGGCAGATTTATGTTAACTACTTCATACCCAGATATGCACCAGTTAATGTGCACCACAGTATGCTAGTGCTCCGTTACCCATGGTGTGCCACATTTGAAATGTGGCGCACCATGGTACAAAAACACCATACATGCGTAACACATCTGTGCTGAAAAAGTAATACATTACTAGAGTTGCATCGCAAGTGTGATGCAGATCCAGCAAGGCTCACCAATGCACTATATTCACAATACTGCGTCAATACCTACGCCTGCTTCAAGCACATGCACAGTTTTGAAACAGCATTGGTCTGAAAGTCACTGAGTGAAATATCAAGCATTACAGTCAGCCACTTTCAAGACGCATTCCTTTAGAGGAACACTTCCTTATGGTGCAGGCCTTTAGAATGTGACATATCTCCTAGATCCATAACGTTGTAAATATGGTACATTATTTCCACTGTCATTGTATTAAATAAACTGACGAAATTGTGGCGCAAAGAGACGCAACGTCAACATAAAGCTGCCACAATGTGTTTTAAAGTGCCCTTTAAATTACAACCAACACTCTCTTTGAAGAGACCCCTCAGGTTTTTTTAACATCTGTTAAGTCCTTCCATGCTCATAACAGAGCCGCTCCATCACGAGCATTGCTTCAGCTGTCCTCAGGATAGACCAGTTTTGTCATGGGCTTGCCGCTGTGCTTGCACAACACTAATATTGCGCCTCCATGACACGTTCTATTGACTAAGCAGAGTCATGACAGAACCACTGTATCATGAACAAATCTCAACCGTGGCTCATGAAGGAGTAGCTCTATCATGAGCATAGAAGTACCACTCAGCCCCCGGCCCCCTAATGCTGTGGCAGAATTGCCACTGCAGCAAATAACTTAAACTCCTGGAAAGAACAACATGTAACATTTAATATCATTTCCCACCAATGTTTTCATATATCAGTGTTGTTGAACTCACTCAGTGAAATGTCGCTCATTTCATTAAATCACTTTTAAAGCATGCCTTATAACAATGCACCCAATCCTATGTGGAAGTGCTTATATTAAACATGACATTGCTTTAAACAGGATAGACAAAGAAATGACACAGTGATGTAAAAGTTTCTTTATTTTTTATACTTACCTGAAAAATAATAAAAAAGTAAAATACATTTCTTTTAAAAACGTAGTACCTGTGGAACAAAAGTAAAAATAAGATTATAATGTACATTTCATAAAATTAAAAAAAGTAGGAGTCAATAAGAGAGAGGCAGAGAAAACTCTCGGATGTTATTAGTTGTACTTACCTTATAAATATAATATCTGTGGAAGACAGTAAACAAATATGTTTTAATACATATTTCTAAATTCAATATAACAAAATAACTCAAACAACATATTAAATGGTTTATTTTTGCTGTCCTCAGAATACATTGATTTTCACTATAAACAGTGATTTCAATATTAATCATCATATAACAGCGGGGAAAAAAAAACACAATCAAATTTATTGTGTTTAAAAAACCCATCCAAAATCTCCATACATATTATAAATACCTGAAAAAACATATCTTAAATGTTTTTCTCAAATTCGCAATTTCTTGAGTAAGCACACTACATCTTCCACAGTTACAAACTAATTAAACTATACGACCTATTTTTTAAATATATCTCAAAAAAACACCGTGCAAGTATCTCCTATAAAAATCTATCTTAAGTATACATTTTCTTCTCTCATACCTTTCCGCATGGCCAAATTGTATAAGTTAACTCATTACCTTTTAAATACCTCTCCCAAAAACTTGCGTCCATATATGTTCTAAAATAATTATCTAAAGTACTCATTTTCTTCTCTCATATTTTTCCACATGGCCAAATACTATGAGTTAAGTAGTTTTTTTCTGAAATTTCTTAATCTTAATCTTATCTTTTCTTTTGTGAACCTTTACAGTAAAAATGTGTAACATGTTTTATACCATCAAACATTAACTAAATTTCTACCTGATGTTATCACTATTCCAAACACAAATTTCATTTATAGATTTGTAGACCCTCAGTCACATGATATTTGTAAACAAGAAAGTTTCATATCTTTACAGTATTAATCTTCCTACAGCAAGTGATTCTACTGAAATTTGGGTTCCAAAAATAGCAGATAGGAGTTAGTTAAGGCAAAAGGCAAACGTTTCTTAAAAGTCAATTGGGTATCATTGCAAAGCGTCCAGCCACTTCCACACTTCAAATAAGCTGTATAATGTCCTGATGATGTGGAAGGCCCTTCATGAAAAATAATGGCTACAGTTACAAATGTTCTTCTAGAAATAGATACTTGAGTAGCCACAAAATTTTTAATTAAAGTTGACAATTTACTACCATCAGCTCTGCATCGTTGAAACATTAATATTACATATTGTCCATATCTATGGATAAATAAAGTTGATAACATTTCAGACTTACATTGAGAACAGACCATGTTCTGATGCGCATCTTTAACTAGTTTATTAAAAGACACTTCTTTACACTCAGGTAATGTTAAATATATAAATCTTTCACTGTGTATATCAGTACTACTTGAAAATGAGCAATTATCACACTTATGTTCCCATTTATAAGAAAGGCCAAAAAGATTATCAATATCTACACTTTCATCTTCCAAAACTGTAAACATATACATAATAAATTCCTGACAATCTTGCTGAATATTCTGTAAAAATTGATTTACTCCTGCACATATATCTAAAACATTCCTTAGTTCTGAAACACTTCCTACTTCACTTTCACCACTACTGCATTTTTCAAATATAGAATTTAAGGAATAGCAAAATGTTTCCTCCTGATTTTCTACAATCTGTTCCCTTACATTTTTTAGAAAAAAAACAACATTAACTACTACATTTGCATAACAGTTGACACCAGACCTGTTTTCAAACTTAAATCCAACAATCTCTTCAATACTAACCGTTTTCTTATGCCTACCAACAACAGCTACATCTTTTTTTCGTCGTTTCTCAACTACTTCAGCACATTTATCATCATTTTTCCTTTTCTGACCAACCATACGCCTTTCAATTAAAGGATATTGAGGTAAACTTGGAGCATATTCTCTTCTTAACCTATTATACTCCTTCACACAATTTAAATCTGCACTAATCTTTGTCTCATCATAATCAATTAAATAAAGTCCACATAAAGTTCTAACTCGTGATAAAGCAACATATGCCATACCCTCTTTGAATACAGTGCTTCCAATATTTACCAAAGCACAATCTACACTTAAACCTTGAGATTTATGAATAGTCACTGCATATGCCAAACAAATTGGAAATTGCTTCCGACGGACATATAAGTCTTTCACAAGCAAAAAACGATTTGAACAGCGACTAATTTGCTGAACTTCCTCAATTCCATCAAATTTTATTCTTAAAAATTCAATCTCATCTCTATTTGTATAATTAACAAAACCAACAACATTACCCATTGCTCCATTTACCAATCCTCTTTCTACATGTAAATTTCTCCTTAAAATTATCCGACAATTTAAACATACATACAGATTTTTCTCTAAACCAGCAGTTTTAGATATACTTTTTTGAAGAGAATCCAATTTTAACTTCAACTTTTCAGACAAAACAATAGTACTACCTTCATGCTCTATTCTATCTTTAGCTTCCAGTTTCCTAATTTCTTGATTTTCTAAATTCAACATTTCCTCATTAAAAACTGAACATTCTTTCACAGTTGGCATCAAGCATATCACTGATTTATCTGCTACCTCTATACTGTTGTATAGCTCCTATATATCCTTATATCGTGTTAAGTTAGCATGGGTACATTTGAGATTTAAACGCCATTTTTCCTTTCTTGCAACTTCTGCACACGACCCTTAATTGTTGACTTAGCTTTCAACCTAGTGGTTTGCCGTGGTGTATGTGAGAATAATATGTTATTGCTCTGATATCAGTCTTGTTTAATAAACCATGTCTGCACGGAGAGTGCTGAAGTTTCAGGAGCAACACGATATGGAATTGTTATGAGGTCTGATCTTCACGCTTTCATAGTCATAACACAAGTGCAGCCTTTGCCAACTTGGGCTTGAGGCGGGATTGATATTGCTTTGCACGAGAATTGTTAACACACTTGATGCGGTGCACATGCAGAGAGAGCTGGTGTATGCTGATGTGATTCCTTCATGCTAGGACACTAAGGTATGGGCCCGCCCTAAAACAACCCAAAGAGACCTTCTTAGCTAATAATATAATATATGTGTTAGGGAGGGTGAGATATAAGTGTTGTTAACTCTTATTCATTACAGCATGTTAACATGCTGTCACCATTCGCTTTTTATGTCTTAGTAACTATGCTGATAATTTTGCTACTGATAATAAGTATACTTGTATTATCTAAGATACTGCGCCTGAGAAGACGGCATTAGTAAATAAACATTTCAAATGCACATGTGTCTTCTTTACTCCATGTTCTGGTTTGTAATGATAATATAACGAAAGAGTGTTCATGAGTCCCACGTACCCTGAGGTACTGTAAGTTCATGTTCTGGTTTGTCTAAACATTGGGTGTTTGATATGTCCAATGAGACACTGTAGCTAGCTCGGTAAGGGGTGAGTTGGTTGCTAAGGTAAGTTTTGGGACACCCTAATTTGCCAAGGTTCCACTCCTCTGTGCACAGTTCTGTGTGAGTACAGAAACCCTGCAACATGGCGCCCAACGGTTTCGGTGGTCTTATATCATGACACTCGAGTAGTTTATCGTTCATGCCTTAACCCCTTCACGTCCGTTTCCGGAAAACGGGGTGTTGGTGAAACCTACCTATTTTTTGAAATAGGTCTTTATTCAAGCTTGATTCTTACTTAAACGGTTTCTTTGAATTACTACCCAGTTGTGCTACAAAGTATTCTTTGTGTTTTCTTGTTTCCAAATCTGTGATGGCGGCAGCGGTGGCTATTGCACAGCATAGTCGCGTAGCGGTACGCAACCATCTTCAGGCGTACCAGGTCCCAGTAGATGGGATGGCTGTGATTTTCGTGGTAAGTGCAGATCCGGCGTTTCCTTACGAGTTGTTTTACTCTTGGGTTACGTTTCCGGCTGTGGACGCTAATTCTGGTTTGTTCCACTCCTACACCGCCTCGGATGTCCCGGCTGAATATACGCCATACAGGGCATTGGAAATACCTATTGATCATTGGCAGCATCGAGTTTGGTTTGATGGCGCCCTCCCCCACTCTTTGTCCCGTGCGAGGTTAGGTCCACTCTCAATTCCAGGTACTAATTGGCCTGCGTTGGGTGGCTTTACCCCGCACCCGAATCACGGGGCTTGTACCCTGGCAGAAATTCGCAGGCTACATGTAGTTTCCATTTCCGTGATTCGTGCTTTAGTGCAATACATCGGTCGACATCTTCCTGGTGGTCCCCAGGGGGGTGCGGCCGTTCCCATGAAACGAGGCGGAATGCGTCTCAATCCAGTGATGGTAAATTCGGTTTTTGGTGCGCGTCCTGTTGACAACGATGACTTCCCATTCTGGCTAGCAGAGAAGTTTGATCAACTGGAGGCGGTTTTTCCGAATTCTACTCCTGCTGATAAACATAGAATGTTGACGATTACTCTACCGAAGGATATTACTCCTGAACTTGCTGACTGTGACAGCTGGGGAAAAACATTTGAGGCAGTTTATACAAGGTGCTTCGGCACCCCGTCTATGACTGCCCTGCCTGAAATCGTTAGACGTGTTCAGAATGATCACGGTCCAGAGGCAGCGGTTGAATTGGGTATGCGCCTGTGTGGTTCTTTTGAGATTGTAAGTGATCTCATTCTCTCCAATGTTAAAGGAGATGCAGTTAACTTTCAGGTGTCGAATGCTTTGGCGGCTCTGCCCGATGCCGACAAACCCCGCCAGTTAGCAAAGATTGTGGTGGCCGCTTATAAAACGATTGGCCGCACAAGTAGAGGTCTGAAATATTTTCCAGTGAAGGAGAAAAAACAACCACAGGGACAATCTGCAGTGACAGATGCCCAGCCCAAGTCCAAGAAACAGAATTGGCCTAAAAAACAGACACAGGGGAAGCAGACTACGCAGACTCAGGGTCCTTTTCCTGCAATACAAGCTCCTGCGCCACCCGAAAAAGTTTATGATTTGCGCGACCGCGCGATGATTAAATCGCCTGATCGTTTTCAGGGTTCTGATCAACGCTCTCCTCGTTCCTTTCAGGACACATCGGCCCAGAAGACCGGTGGAGGAGGAGGGGGTGGACGTGGACGTGGTGGCCAACAAGGACGTGGCCAGTCCCGCCAGACGGACGGCGCAGTGAAGCAGGAGGATTCTACGCCTAGGCGTCCGCAGTTTGCGAAAAAGAAAGTCGCAGCCTTAACAGCGCATCGATATGCCACAGATAGTGAGAACGCGGCTTCGGAATCTGACGTGGGCTCTGACCTTGCTGGACAGCGCGGCGGAGATAACCATAGTCAGAGAGGCGCTGCGTCCACTACTGAGGGTGACAGCGACTGATGTCTACGTTGTGATAGAAACAGCGGATACGAGACTTGCTCCCCCTGAAAGACTATATGAAATTGTCCTGTTAATTGAAGGTGACATACAGCGTACCGTTAAAGGTGTATTTTGGGAGAATCTGTCTTCTACATATGATATTTTACTTTCGGAGGCTGACTGGCCCCCACCTTTTGTGCTCGCGGCGCCACGAGGGGAGGAGGTAATCCTACCCAGTTTCGCGAACACTGTCTCGAAAGAGCATGCGCAGCATTTTGCAGAAGAGTGGGCTCGGGCTCTCGCGCCGGCTCTGTACCGTAACCAATGTGGTTGGGATAAATTGTCGCCTTGCCACGAAATTCCGTTGCGGTCTCAGCCGCAGCCTCAACCTCAATATCCCATTCGGCGTGAGGCAAAATCTTCCGTCGCGGAAATCCTTGAACAATTGGAATATCAGGGAGTTATTGAAACGTGTGTGTCACCGATGAACAATCCCCTTTTTACTGTGAATAAACCTGACGGATCATATCGTTTGGTTTTGGATTACCGGCATTTAAACTCGCATTGCCGTAACTGTGCTGTACAGAATACCCACGGCTCTGCCCTAGTGGATAGTCTCGTGCGTAAGCGTTTCAAGACAACGCTTGACATATCCAATGGTTTTTATGCCCACCGATTGGACAGCTTTAGCTCCCAATGGACCAGTTTTACAAGCGCTGGAGTCCAAAAGCAATTCCGGCGTCTTCCAATGGGCTACAAGAATAGTCCTGGTGTATTTACCGCTCGAATTGTCTCTATTCTGGAGGCACTCGACCCTGATGCTTTTTCGTATGTGGATGACATATATCTCACAGACGACGATATTTGGGAGCATCTGTGTCGTGTAAATTCTCTTGTTTGCAACTTCGCAGACATGGGTTACAAATTCAACTTTGCAAAATCGCACATTGCTGAACACACAGTGTTGTTTTTGGGCTATGAGCTCAACAATGAAGGTAGAGGTTTGGCTCCTCACTTCTTGGAGAAGTGCGCACAATTGCGCGCACCAACTACACTGAAAAAATTACAATCCTTACTGGGCTTTTTGAATTTCGGCAGAACTTACATTCCAGAATATGCCCAGCGTATCAAGCCTTTGTATGCTTTGATACAACCAACTTTCTCAAAATCATGCTGGCTGCCTGAGCATTCAGCCATTTTGCAATCCTTGCAGGCTGATCTGCTCGCTTCTAAATATTTACTGACTCGTGATAACCACACCAACCTGGTAATAAGAATAATTCCTGGGACGGTGGGTTTCACCTACCTCACTTTTAATGAAGGTGACACAGTACCTATTGCTTACAAGTCACACTTGTACACCTCGGCTGAGATGCGGTTTCCCACCATAGAAAAGGTTTTAACTGCTGTACAGATGGCTATTCTAAAGGAACGAGCTCTGTCACAGGGGAAACGCATGCTAGTGGTAACACCCTGTCCTCATTTAGAGGCAGTCACGAAAGCCAGTGTACCAAATTCAAAGGCTTTGCACCCTCGGTGGATTCAGTGGGCTGCGTCATTGTCATCCGCGGATGTCATGTTTATTTTTGACGCTTCCTTACGGTCGCAGGAGTACTTGCAGTATGAATTCGTTCATCCTGCTCCTCTGGCGATGCGACATTTGGAGGACTTCCATTGCATCATTTACACTGATGGGTCGGCGCAGGTTGCGCATGGCTCTAAACATGCCTACGTTTCCGCATGCGCCATTGTGGTCGGTGCTATGTTGAATGATGAGTTCGTTTCCAGGGAGGTACACACGTTGCCCCTGGGCGATTGCACCGCGCAATTGGCAGAGCTTCGTGCTCTCTTACTAGCTTTGGAGTACGCAGATCCAAGTGTTACTACTCTAATTGTAAGTGATTCTTACTACTGTGTCCAGTCTTACAATGAAAACTTGTTCTTTTGGATTCAAAATGATTTTCATGATTCCAAGGGTAGCACAATAAAACATAAAATGATCTGGGTTCGAGTGGCAGAGCTTAAGGCTATGTTGCCACTCGTTTATGTGATTCATACTCTCGGTCATCAGCGCGTAGGAGTTCACGCTGTTGGCAACTCGCTTGCTGATGAAGCGGCGAAATCAGCAGTATCTACATACTTAGTTGCAGCAGTTACTAGGTCTAAAACCAAGATTGATAGCGACATCTTGGCAGCGATTGCTGCCTCTGAGAAGGGAAGTAAACATCCTTCGGGATTCCCTTCGAAGTATAAATACCACTTAAGTCCCGAAAAGGTTCCTTTTGTGACAATTCCTGATGTTGGGGAACGGCTGATTCCCAACTCGGATCGCAGAGCAGACTTGATTACAGCGGCTCATGAAGGTGTGGCGTCTGCGCATGCGGGCGTCTCGGCCACTGTAACTCAATTACAATTACGTTTCTGGTGGCGGGGACTGTACAAACAGACGCGTGATTATGTCCTTCTTTGTGACATATGCCAGCAGATTAAACCTTCAACTGCTACGCGTCCGCCTCAGACTCAGTTGTACATTTCTAATAAACCGCTAGGCTGTGTTTATTTAGATCACTGCGGTCCATTTTCATCTGATACTGCGTATAAATACATCTTAGTAGCAGTTGACTCATGCACACGCTTTGTGTGGGTATGGCCACATCGCAGCGCTGATTCACGGACTGTCATTAGAGATTTGCGTATCTTTATAGGGATTTTTGCCTGTGGTACCTTCCATTCGGATCAGGGTCCGGCTTTCGCCTCTAAGGCGTATAAGGATGCCATGACTTCGATGGGGGTCCAAGTCAAGTTTTCGTCACCCTACAGACCTGAGGGTAATAGTGTAGTTGAACGAATGAACCGTGATTTAAAGCAATCTTTGACAGCCCGAGTTATAGGCACTGGCAGAAACTGGCTGGCTCACCTCTATGGCGTGCAGCGTGCTCTTAATAATCTCCCTAGAAGGTCTCTGGGTGGGCGGACCCCATACGAAATGCTCTTTGGCATCAAGATGTTCGTCCCTGACCTTGACGGTCTAGACTCAGTGGTTCGCGCCACTTCCTTTGACGCAGATGAACATTGCAATGTTTTACAGAATCTACAAAAGTCCAGAGACACTCTTGCAAAGGAACATTTGCCCTCCGCTTCGGATGATGCGTTGCAGATCCCGGTAGTTGGCTGGCTACCCCAAGTTGGAGAACTGGTTTGAGAGAAGATCGACAACAAGAAAGAGTTTGGTCCCTCCTATCGAGCTCCAGTCCCAGTGCTTGGAGTGAAGGGCACAAGAACAGTCATTTTACCACCACTTCCAGGTCGTAAGGAAAACAGGTTTATTTCTATTGACAATGTCAAGATACACAGAGTGGCCGATTCTTCTTAGCATGACGCCGGCTGTTTCCTGTCCTTCCATTGTGAGAAATTCAATTATGCCCACTGCTTCTAATAATGAACCTGAGGTGGCCATCGAATTACCTGCTGTTTCCAGTCCATTATTGAATAATTTACCAGGAACTAACCTTGATGAGACAGACTATACATACCCCACTGATTTGTCCATGCCTGACCTGCAAGCTCGTTTAGCCACGGAATCCAGATTTTCATTTGACTCTGCTTCCCTTGCCTCGAAAAAACCCTCTAAAATTGCAGTATATGCTAGCCTGTTTAAGAAACATTTTTTGATACCTCCTTGGATATACATTTGGCTGGTCCTTTTTTCAGTTTACCTTTTTATGTCAATTGGTTTTGTGTTTTATTTTTTTCGGATTATGAATGGACACTATGTCGAGGAGAGAACTTGCATTACTCATTTAAATGGAACTTTGGCCCCACTTTCCTCTTCACATTCTACACACAGATTAAAAAGAGACTTGACTTTGGTTAACATCACAGCGTGGCCTGTTCTGGATGGAATCGCGTGGGATGCAGTTCGTTTTCAGATTCATGGCCCAACGGAAGTCGTTAATGTCCCGAATGTACTGAGAGTTAATATGGGGGATGTGGTAAAACAAAACATTCGTTCTGATGATTGGGATGTTAATGCTGTGGAAAGTTTGTTTTCTGATTTGAAATACTATGCTGCTTTTGATGCTGAGGATTTATATTTAGAATCTGCTAATTATGGTGAATTGTTCTGTTACCAACATTATGGCAATCACTTCTTACACAAGACATCTTCCCGAAGGGATGCGGTTAATTTTACTCAGTGGGAACATTGCCCAGCTCCTACACAAGGGAGTTCAGAAACGTTTCTTAAAAAGTATACTTATTTCACTGACTTTAACCAGTCCAATCCCGAGTCCTTTTACTTTAAATTTCGCAAACAGCCACTGTCCAAAGTTAGACTCACCGATACAAAATTGTTGTACTCGAAGGCCTTCCTAGATCAATTAGTTACTGGGGGCTATGAGTTATGGAAGGAAACAATAGACCTTAAATCAGTTTGGGGTTCAAGGGCCTGGCAGGTACGAGGCACTGAGGCTTTGCACCGTGCATGTCTCATCCCAAATCATATGTGGTTTTTAAATGAAACCATTTCCCAGACCACATGCTTTGGATTGGCTACATCTAAAAGGTTAAACACCCCGTCTTTCCCAGAGTTGGAGGAATATGAGGATTGGAGTAATTTTACTAAATTGTCCATTAGAGATATACAGGCTCTGCTTCTGAATTCCTCCTTTAACATTTCCAGTATGAATCCCAAGGGTTGGCTGCTTTGGCACCGTAGTGCTGATTCTTGCCAAAAAAGATTTTTAAATATAACTGACGGTTTTAAGACTGTTAGATCGGATCCCCGTTTTGATTTGAGTCATACAGTCACCTCTTACTCTGTGGGAAAGTTATGTCAAGCTTGGCTGAAACATTCAACATTACCTGCGGTTAAGTATCACCTTTCCAAACTGAATGCAGACGTGGATTTGAATGATTTCATTAAAGGCCCAGCTAGTGGCAGGTCGAAAAGGTGGTTATATGGTGTTTACAATGAAATTTGGAAACTCTCACAGATTGAGGCTGCTTCACGCCTTAGAGCTATTGATCAGGCAAATCTTGAGAAAGTTCTTGCAGTTGTTGACAATAGCATTAACGTGCTTTCCTCTAGAATTTACACATTAGATAATATTGTGTCGTCTGTTGTTGATATTGTGCATGATGAAGTATCTGTATTATACCATGGTCAAAATCAATTACGTTCGATCATGCAGTTTGCATGGACACTTCAGACTCTGAAAATGGGTAAAGTTCCCTGGGGATACATGAACGTTTCCTCTTTATTTGCACCGTTTAATTTGACAGACAAACAACGCTTGCTTTCAATGCGTGATGCTTCCTTTTCTATGCTCCATATTGAAAGGTTGGAATCTTTACCTTTTTCTGTGGCAGAGGCCACTGCTGCTACGTGGCTTATCCACGGTTTAATAACGCTGCCTTTTGCTTTATATAAGTTTTCAAATTGTATGAAATATGTGCCAATAGGTCGTTTTGAACCCTTAGGTAGCGGTTTTCTTCATGAGGTCTGGTCACTCCCATACACATACAGATGTTTCAAGGATGAACAAGAGGTTTATCTAACAGGGGATGAGTGTACTGAGACGCCAGATCATTCTTTAATGTGTAGACACATACAGTTACACGGTTCATGTAACAAGGACAGACCGAATATGGCTTGCGTTTTACAGGGCACGCCGGTTCCTGCTATCATCCCCACGTTTAAATTGTTAGAGAATGGTAGTTATTTAATGCTCAATAATGAAAACTGCTGTGGTTTAATTAAAGGTATAGCTTTCATAGTAACGGTTAGTGAGCGAGTTATTTGCTGCAGAAATGTTCTTTATCCTCCCACACGTGAACATAGGGAGTCTTCCATTTGGCCACAGATACCGACCTTGGGAGCAGAATTCAGCGGCATGGCTAGAATAAGAGCTCTATTGTCCCAGAAAGAGGTGGCCTTGAGCTCGGCCCGTGAAACTTTCGTGCTTCACATTGCTAACACCCGCACGGAGGTTCAGGCTCTTTTAAACACTGATTTGCCCTTGCATTTCGGAGCCATGGTCCGTTCTATCTTTAACGCATCCTCCACAACGGGCCTAGCACATTTTTTTAAAGTTGTTAGCGGTGGTCTCGTGACTTCCTTTGAGAAGATTTTTGGAGTCATCCCTGCTTTCTTTCATTCTATTTTTTCATCCTTATTTGGAGGGTTCCCGTTTTTACTTGCTTTAGCAGCTGGCGCATTGGTGGTTTTCTGCCTTTTTAAATATGGATGCCCTTCCTGTGCAAGACCACGCACAGCTACTACTGACGCGGTTTCGCAACCGCATGCTTGATTACTATGGCACACTGCCGTTAGCGACTCTAAGCACGGCGTATGGATTATCTTTTCGGTTCTCCTATTTCACCTGTGTCCAGCCTGTATTTCGCTGTCTGACCTGTGATTTCCTTTGGGCCATTGATTTGTGTCTCTGCGGACCAGCATCTTCTGACGTCGATTTTGATCAACTGATGAGTCCTATCATTGCTCACGAGTTGGTTTGTTCTGACGAAAGGATTATGGCCTTGGCGGTGGCACATGGACTAATGGGTCCCTGGGATGTGTTGTCGGCAGCGCAAAATTTCTTGGAACTAAGTTTTCTTGAGAACCCACCGAGCTGTCCTCTGATGGTTATAGAGGATCCGGTGCTGGAAGATCACGTATGTTCCTTTCATCTTTTAAATTGGATGGCTGAACTGTTTTCTGATGAGGACAGTGACTTCCTCCTGGAGGCTGTTGCAGCTTACTTTTCATATACGGTCTTATCATAGACACTGCCTCAAATTGACATGCTGATTGATAGCATTTCCTTGATTTTATTGACTTTTGGTCAAGACATTTTATTTTTGCTTGCCTATTGGCTTGAGCCACATTATATTTGTGGGCTATTTTTTTAGCATTAGTTTTTATATTTGAATCTTTATTCATGCTCGTTTATAAATGGATTCTGCTCTCATGTGATGGCACTTCTGTTACCTTATTTAGTCCGTTCTCGGATCATGGGGGGGTGTTGTATAGCTCCTATATATCCTTATATCGTGTTAAGTTAGCATGGGTACATTTGAGATTTAAACGCCATTTTTCCTTTCTTGCAACTTCTGCACACGACCCTTAATTGTTGACTTAGCTTTCAACCTAGTGGTTTGCCGTGGTGTATGTGAGAATAATATGTTATTGCTCTGATATCAGTCTTGTTTAATAAACCATGTCTGCACGGAGAGTGCTGAAGTTTCAGGAGCAACACGATATGGAATTGTTATGAGGTCTGATCTTCACGCTTTCATAGTCATAACACAAGTGCAGCCTTTGCCAACTTGGGCTTGAGGCGGGATTGATATTGCTTTGCACGAGAATTGTTAACACACTTGATGCGGTGCACATGCAGAGAGAGCTGGTGTATGCTGATGTGATTCCTTCATGCTAGGACACTAAGGTATGGGCCCGCCCTAAAACAACCCAAAGAGACCTTCTTAGCTAATAATATAATATATGTGTTAGGGAGGGTGAGATATAAGTGTTGTTAACTCTTATTCATTACAGCATGTTAACATGCTGTCACCATTCGCTTTTTATGTCTTAGTAACTATGCTGATAATTTTGCTACTGATAATAAGTATACTTGTATTATCTAAGATACTGCGCCTGAGAAGACGGCATTAGTAAATAAACATTTCAAATGCACATGTGTCTTCTTTACTCCATGTTCTGGTTTGTAATGATAATATAACGAAAGAGTGTTCATGAGTCCCACGTACCCTGAGGTACTGTAAGTTCATGTTCTGGTTTGTCTAAACATTGGGTGTTTGATATGTCCAATGAGACACTGTAGCTAGCTCGGTAAGGGGTGAGTTGGTTGCTAAGGTAAGTTTTGGGACACCCTAATTTGCCAAGGTTCCACTCCTCTGTGCACAGTTCTGTGTGAGTACAGAAACCCTGCAACAATACTATATATTTTCTCAGGTACATTATCTTCATTAGGAAACAGCTTGGAAAGTAATCGTGTTCGTAGAGTGTGTTTCGCATCTTCAGTTAGTTTTCCAATCCTGATATCTTGAAGAATATTTCCATATTTAGTATCCTTTGCCTGTCGCATATTTTGAATCAGTTCAGTATATTTGAAATGTGACCATATATTAACATTTCCAATACTGCCCAGGCACTTTCTAGTCTCTTCATGCGTAACAGTTTCAAATACAGGTTGTCCTTTCACTGGAGTTAGTTGGAGTAGATCTCCAAAAACTATGACATGTTTACCTCCAAATAACACATCATACTCTGTCTTAAGTATCTGTTGCATTCTTAAATGCACAAAAGCAATCATTAAATTAGATACCATGCTTACTTCATCAATAATAAGAAGTTTCATTTTTTTAAGCACTCTAGAAACTTCAAAACAAGCTTCTCCAGATAGCTTGTGATATTGTAATTTATTTTCATGTTCAACTGGCAGCATCAGTAAACGATGTAAAGTAATACCTTTAATATTATGTGCTGCCAATCCAGTTGGAGCAGTAACAACACACGACAGTGTTGACTGAGTTCTCTGCTGTAAATATGTAGTAATTCCTTTAATTAGGAAACTTTTACCAGTTCCAGCTTCTCCACTTACATATAATCGAATAGGTTCAAATGACATACATGAGCAATCTTTTCTCTCATGACGAAAGCCATGCTCAATGTGCTCTGTCACTTCATCATATATCTGTCTTTGCTCAATATTAAATTGCTTCTTTAATTCTTCTAAGTTGATTACTTCCTCTTGACCTTGCTGCATTGCTCTTTCCACCTCATCCATGGCGGTGGCTGCTTCATTTTGGATAATTGGTTGTCCCAGTGGATCTTGACTTAATGAAGCCGAACTTTGACTATCTTGTGAACTATCTCTAGCAATCTCCGCTGCAATTGTCGCTTCTTGCTCTATTTCATCATTCAACATTTGCAGATAATTACTAAAAACAGGACATTCAATACTACTTTTAGATGCGTTGAATGAATCTTCATAACTATCAAAGTTCCCAATTAGTTCCTCTTCTCTACGCCATGGTTTAAAGAGTTGCAAAAGAGCAAAATAGTAAAATTCTCTTTTGTCAGGTGTTTCGCAACTCAGTTTCCGATGATTAATCAAGTGTCCTTTTCTTTGCTTCACCAGACATCCTTCTTCTCCCATTAAAGCATATACAACTTTATCAATGTTCTCTGTAACATTCCTTTTAAAAGTGTAGTTTTGAAGTATTTCATACAGACAAATGTTTTCTAGAAGAGTACTTCTATTTGGATAGTATGTATCCAACATATTTGTTTTCAAAATGTCTGTACTGTTTGGTTCTTTCTGGGCTAAATATTCAATTTCTTGCACAGGTTTTAGAACACGGTTTCGTGTTTCTGCAAGACCCAAACTCACCCAGAGAATAGTCCTTGATTTAGCATAAAGACTTGCTGATGACAATCGGTCACAGCATTCATATGCTCCAATTTCTCGATGAGACAACATCTTCAAACTGTACGTATACAATTTCTTGCTTAGGCTCTTTTCATGAGAAATGTCTTCCCACATCTCCTTCAGTTCCGTCTTTTCAGAATTTGTGATGTAAGACACTACATATCGAGCCACAGCAATAGAGTTGTCTGCAACATATTGTATGTCCATGTTAGCATTCCACATGGACAAAATGACTGGGTTATAGTCATTTATATATTTGGATTCTTCACCTCTTCTTAAATTGTACGTATTTTTAGGTGACCTTCTTCTGATGTTATGTCGCAAAGATGACATCAAATTGTTGACTCTTCCTTTTGAAAGTACCGGTCGTGCAAATCCAAAATGACATTTGGTGTAGAATTTACTCTTTGATTTGAACTTTCGCCGACAATATCTTCCACAACGATGATTTTGAAAACGTAACACTTTTCCTCTTAAATCCTTATCAGTTGTACTATTAGGTATGTCACAAGTGACATACTGTTCAATAAAAGACAGTACAGGCTCATCCGAGTCTCTTCCAAATTTAGGAGCATCCTTGATCCATAACAGCATATGAATATGAGGAGCACCTCTTGCTTGGTATTCTTTTCTCCAAAAGAAATCCAGTACTTCACCAAGAGGCGGATTTTTCTTGTTTGTAAGAAAATACATCATAGCTTCAAATCTATGATTAAAATATCTGCAAACATTAACCGGATCTAATGAACACAGTTCTCCGGGTGTCTTGTAGTTTATATTTTCTATGTTTGCATTCGCCTCCTGAAGAAATTCAAGTAAATCTTCCCAAGCATACTCTGCACAGCTTAGAGTTAAAAACCATGTTGGTGCTCCTAAGTTTCTAAGCATGCACTTCAAATCTCCATGACGACGGTACCAATACTCATTAGTACCACGCTGACAAGCCATTAAATTAATTAGGTGTGAATCCAAAACACTATCTTTCTGTTGCACTTTATCCATAAATTCCTTTGCTGAAATATTATGCAGATGAACTCCACTTTTTAAGATATGATTTACTGCATAAGAGAGACCAGATAAGTCACTCTCAAACAGAAGATGAAACAAATATGGAATGCATTGGCGAAACCTCGGATCTTCTGCATATAATCTTGTTGTCCGGTATTCAGATGCAGGAATCTGCATAGGACGATCATCATATCGTGTACCTTCACCTGTAGGGAATAACTGTGGGAAACAACGACCTTCCAAACTTTCTTCCCACACACTAATAGGATTTCCTTTCGCCTTTTTCAACTGAAATAATTCAATAGCATTCCCTATTGCTTCTTTGGAATGCAGTGGATGAACACTGTAATGTTCATAAATTTCTTCACTTCTGGATAGATCAACTTTTTCAATTTGTCCAATAGACAAATCACTCTCCTCTTCTTCACTTACATCTTCTTCTTCTTTTACGTATACATCTTTATAGTACTTATTGTTTTGAACTAAATACAACGTTGCCTTTTTGACTTTTCTAACATCCACTAAATCTTGCCAGATTTTCTTACTCTTTGTAGGTACACCATTAACTAAAATAAGTACAGGTTCCTCTTCTACATTTTCAACACCAATTGTTTCTATATTTTTTTTTTAAATCAAGTGGCAAATATACAACTCTACCCTTTAATCCTCTTTGTAAATCTGAAGGATTTAATTTACCAGTCTTAGGCTCCATACGAACAATAGCCTGAAAAGGATGTACACATTGGATCAGAATAGTCTCATAAGTATTTAAATTCATCAATTCTGATGGAATATTTATCAACTCTGGATTATTATGAACAGCTCTAGCAGGCATTTTATTTTCATTTAATTTATTATAACAATATTCACAAATACGTTGCTCAACACCCAAATCAAAATAGTTTTCCACCAACAAATAAGTTGCAAAATCTTTCCATTGAACATTACTTTCATCTTCACTTTTTAAATATAAATCAACTAACCTAGTTTGACTTTTGTAATGAATGTGTCGACAACAGACACAAGAAAAATTTGGTTTCTCACCTGCAATTACCTTAAACTTTTCCTGTTCAAAATTTTCAATATTAACATGTCCAACATTTTCTAACACATTTCCTTCTATAATTATATCAGTCTCTGCATTATCTTCCTCTGGACCAAAATAACTTACCTCAATGTCTGCACAAATCTTCTTAACATCTAATTCACATCCATGCAAAAGAGCACTATTTAACTGTTTAAGTTTAAGTGCTGGACTTTTTGCATAATACAACTTTCTCACCAATTTTCTCATTTTAGTATGATGCACTGCTAACATCCTGAAGTGATGAAACACACTCTGGCATATTTTTTTAGAAAGACAAGCCAGAGAATGACCTTGCAGACCTATTTTTTCTCGCACTCTGCAATGATCTAATTCTTGCAACATAACAATTTTTTTTTTTAGACTTTCTTTAGTGTACTTACGTAAGAAATTGTGAAAGAAATCAATTGAATCCTGTCGTACACTACAAATGCTACTACAATTCCAACTGTAAACAGGAACATTAGTACGTCCCCCTGAAGCTTCTCCAGCCATCACCTCTTCTGCATTTCTAACCACAATTTTCTCTTTCTCAATTACACATCCCTCCTTCACCTCGTATCCTCGACCACTGGTGTCAACTGCATGCAACAAATCGTTACTTTGAAAGTAACTCTCTTCATTAAAAAATGGTTCGGACGTTGAAGTATGCATCCACTTCCCAGAAAACACTTTACAAAAATTACTCCTATTTATGTGTCTCCTCCATTTACTTTTAGCTTTTAAAACTCGTATTGCCTTATTTAGCGTATTTATTCTATTAAGTACTAAAATAAATAATTTTCTTTTTGTCTCAAACGCACGCTCAACAATACCCTCTATATATTGTTTCTTCTTAAGAAAAGCAGATCTTCTTTTAGAAACTTTCTCCTTTTGTAATAAATTCGAAACTACTCTGTTGTAAAACATACGCTTCCTGATTTGGCTAAATTGATTCATCCGAGTTTTACTGTACAGATTTTCCTGGCTCCTGATTCCAGAAACATTTTTATCTTTGGTTCCATGTCTCCTTCTCGATACTGTTATACTTTTTTTCTTGTGCACTTCAATACTAACATTTTTCCTTCCACATATTGCTCTCAAAAACTTTTTGGTTTACTTACCAGGAGCACTCTTCTTTTTATCCGTCCTATGTTCTTTTGATACTTCTTCAATTCCTTTCTTCTTCAAATTGTAAGTCCGTTTATAGAGCTTTCTTTTTTCAGTTCTGGTCGGCATCTTAATTTAAGATTTTGATGAAATTCTCAATCTGTAAAACACAAACATAACAAATATTATAGTTGACTACTAGCATATAACGTACAAATTTAAACCACAGATTCATTTTCTAAGTAGAATAAAGAAAATAACAGAAAGTCTCTGAACAGAGTAGGAAATCCTGTAGTAAATGTTGGTTCTTAATTTTATCACACTCCATATCTGTTTTAACATTATAGACAGTTTTTAATTCTAATTTTTAAAGCATACAAACAGTACACTTTTTTCAAGAACTATGGGTCATCGTAGATGTTTTAACCTTTTTTACTACAATATCTTTTACACTTCATGAGAACATGTCTTATCACTCTCATAAAGCACATCATCGATGAATAGGACAAGAAAACTGTCTTCAAGAATGCTTTACTATCAAAATATTTTTTATTCATTGAAAAGTTCATAATCTAGTAGAACTTTCAGTATTATATCATCAGTAACATCTTCAAGTCCAAAGTCCTCATCTCCTTCTACCATCTCTAAGTAAGCTGAGTCTAAAGACATGTCCATAAAATCATTATTTTCATCAATTTCCTCTTCAAAGACTGCATCTAAAATTTCCTCCATCACTTCGTTAATGATTTCAAAATGAATTTGTTTCTCTTCTGAGGAATTCTCCATAACTAGACTCAGTTTATTCTTCTGTATCCTTTTAAAAAAATATAGAGACTAAATTATATCTTTTTTCATAAATGTGTAACTTAAAAGTACTTTTACTAATTTTTAAACTACATATTTTTTTATAATTTCTAACTTATTAACTCTATATATTTTAAGATACCACGTTCCTCTTGTTTTGAAAAGAAATTGGCAATATAACCCTAAACATTAACACTAATCTTTTTTTTCCATTAAATAATTACTGTTGTTAAAAGACATTTTACTGTAAAATTTCTTTTTAGATTTTCTAGATATCACAAATATTTATAATCTGTAGAATTAATTTTTACAGATCAATTTTTTCAGTTCACCAGTACAAAGAGCTATGTAAACTATATGCACTCTGAAGAGGAGGTTCACACTATACAAACCATAGCATTCACTTAACAGATTACTACTTCCCACAGAGACAGTTACTTTTATGTTTCAACAGCATACTCACCATGTAAAAGTCATAGCATATACAAAATGTCATACTAAGTATGAAGAACAACCTCATAATAAACCTCTGCATGAATATGTAAAACAATGCCTATACATAGTATAATCACAGATATGCAGGAAAGATACCCATCACACCTAGAACCATATCATAATACCTCTCTGTAAATAAAGGAGAAACACTGCCAAACATAATGCAACAAGATTTCAAAAATCATGAGCACTTCACAAGATTTAAGTAATGGAAACATGAAAGAATTATAACCCAATGATCCGTAAATCTGAACTCCATCAAAAACAACACATGCACCAAGCCCATTAAAAGATAATTTCAACTGTCAGTGGAGAATATCCCA
This sequence comes from Lissotriton helveticus, assembly GCF_964261635.1. Lineage (NCBI taxonomy): Eukaryota > Metazoa > Chordata > Amphibia > Caudata > Salamandridae > Lissotriton > Lissotriton helveticus. The sequence goes on from NC_136067.1 coordinate 658,375,893, forward strand.
AAATACATATCTAGTATAAACAGATACAACCCATGCGAATAATTCAAGATAAAATCATATTTCAAAATCAAATTTTACAAACATTTAAAAAAATCTTCTTCATTATTTTCATATGCACCCAAAAAAATTGCCTATGCAAAAATACCAACTCACCTGAAAAAAAAGAATATAATTCCTCAAACTGTATAATTCAGAAGGCAGGTTGTTGCTTTTCAGCACCAAACATTGTAAAAAAGAAAATAATAAAATTTAATTAACTTATTACAGACTTATTTCTTACACAACATAGAGCCATTATAGCAAAGGACAAGCATAACAGATACATTCCCCAAGATTCTCTATCATTACAATAAGATACAAAATGTCTCATTTATGAAACCATTGTGCCACAGATATATCACTTTTTCCCATGTTAAAACTCATGCACCAGCAACACAAGGCCTTCATAACTAAAAGCCCATGTGACGGAGAACAAGTGCATAGACAGAAAATACAGGGCCAACCATGGGCATATGCGAGCAGTACACCTGCACAGGACCACCAAACCCCAGGAGCCACCATATTAATATATATTCTTAATATAATAATCCTCTAAGAATGCATACATATTTGCATAGCGGACCATGGCAGGAATTTGGCGTGCTCTGCCTCTGTTCCACTTCCAAACACCTTGATCCACCCCCCCCTCTTCAGTGGGCTGCACGCTCCACCCCGCCAAAATCCCCTGTTACTGAGCCTACTACCTACGGTAAATTTTTCTCTCTAATTTTTTTCACATTTGGGGGCATATTACCAAGCAATAGCGATAATTATCGCTATTGCTTGGTAATATGCCCCCAAATGTGTACAACTCGACAGGCTATACGTTCCACACGTTGACTCGATAAGAGAGATGTTTTTGTACGACTTGAGTTATGATCGAACGACAGACGGTATGAGGAAAGAGGGGGTCTGAACATGGTGCCTCTTTGTTTACGACGAACAAGCATAGATATAACACTCCCTTAGTTAGAAACGACTCACTCTCTGAACCCAACACTGATTTGCGAACGATCCAACACATTACATACATGCACCTCTCGCCATTTTGTCGGTTTTGGCGCGTTTTTTTTTCCCTTACACAATAGCATAACAGAAACGTGATAGTGCTTCGCATGCAGAGAGCTCATTGATAAAGACATAGGGGTAGATTTATGAAGGCCTTGCGCCGCCGGTGCGTCACTTTTTCCCATGTTAAAAATGACGCACCGGCGGCGCAAGGCCTTCATAAATCTGCCCCATATTGTCTAACCACTAGCACGTCGCAGTTCCGCTTCACTCAGTGTTAATCACTGCTCCCACGCTTCTACAGACCAGACGCTATGTCGTATTTCACTCTTTATCACGCTTTAATCTCCACAATAACAAACACTTCGCCAGCCACCAGACAACACAGTGCAGATGCAGAGGCACTAAGTAGTGAAATACAACATACCCTCTGCTCTATGGAAGCAACCGAGCGGTAATTCTGAAAGAAAACATTCACTACCGTTTCAAAAAAGCATTTCAATTATATAAATAGTTTTTTGAAAACGTTCCAACTACTTTGATGCGACTATCTGTGTGTGCCTCCACAGCAAAGTTCCTCAACCCGGACTGAAGGCAGACACAGACAGACACACAAACAATAAGATAACACAGGGCAACGGAGACGGAAAACAGAAGGCAGATGAAAATGCAGTCAAACAGCAGGAGTGACAGAGATATTTTTATATTCAGTTTGATACCTCAAATTACGAACACATTTACTGCACAAATCTGTGTACAACCTCATGGTCAGAACTTTTAATTTTATTTTAATCGACCACCTCCCCCTCCCACCCCACCAGTACAAGCCGCGGCCACAAACTACAATGTAATTTTGTCGTCTGTCAGAAAGTTTAAGAATTCATTAAGCATTACCACTTTTTCAAGACGGTATCACATGTAATATACCAACTTTTGATTTTATTTCACTCAACCACCTGCCCCTCTCAACCTACACCCACCAATGCAGGCCGCCTCCTGAAACCGCACTCTAATTTTCTCGTGTGACAGAAAGTTTAACATTTTTTCACGACGGTATCACATGTAATTTACCATTTCTCTCTCTATCTGCATTATCTGCCTCTCTGCTAATATCATTTTTTCACTTCATAAACAACTTCTCTCATTATATATAAAAGCTTCAAAATCACACAAATAATTACTCTTTATATTACACATATTTTATACTTCATATTTCACATTTAAATTAAAAATAGTTTTAGAAATACAACACATTATGACAGCCAAAAATGAGTTTAGTTTCAAACTATGAGGAAAATGAGGAAAATCAATCCTTGTTTGTGAGTAAACCATATTTTACTGTACATGACAAAACAAACAGTTACAGACTTACCTTTACCAATGCTTTGTACGATGTACAACAGTGACAGTCACAAAATAGATATTCGTTTGACGAAAGTCTCAATTATGCTGCTATCACTGCAACCAAAATTCAATGGCACAGATATACAGTCAATACAGACTCTTATGTCTCTTCAGCCAATCATATTTCCTCCCGCAAAATTTTGTATTCAAATTTACATTTCAGTTGGTTGTCCCTCACAATATTTTCAATGTCACATAAAAGTCACCCATGACCCACTGCCATCTCTGCCTGTTTCCATGGTAACACCTCATTTTGCACCTGGCTGAAGGCACAGGTCAAAAGTTCATATCTCAACGTTCTACAGCAAACTAACAACACTGTTTTCCCTCCAAAAACACCTGCCTATCCACAGCTCTGTTACATGTCATGTCAAACAGAATCTTCCTCTGCAACATCAGACTCTGCATCGGTACTTACTTAAGTAAGTAAGTAAATCGATTATTGTGATGATTATTTAAAATCTTACAATATTACACATCTCAGACAGTACTTACTTATAAATGCAGAAACAACTCAATTAACACAAGGGCTCTTTTCAGAGCCACCTTATATCAAACCATTCAAACTTCTGTTTTATCTCCATTTTCACACTCTTGTAAATAGGTGTGCGCGTCCGAGTGCGCGCACCCCGCAACCTTCTTTAAAAAAAAAATATATATATATATTTTCGCGTTTAAGGGCCTTACTGCACACCCTGAGAGAACCTACGCAGCAAAACAATCTCTACCTTCACCCCTTTCCATGTTCCAACATTTTGAAACGAGAATATATTTACTCGCGCGCACCCCGCAACTTAAAAAAAAAATATATATATATATATTTTCGCCTTTAAGGGCCTTACTGCACACCCTGAGAGAACCTACGCAGCAAAACAATCTCTACCTTCTCCCCTTTCCATGTTCTAACGCTTTGAAACGAGAATATATTTACTCGCGCGCACCCCGCAACTTTTTTCGAAAAAAAATATATATATATTTTCGCGTTTAAGGTCCTTACTGCACACCCTGAGAAAACCTACGCAGCAAAACAATCTCTACCTTCTCCCCTTTCCATGTTCCAACGCTTTGAAATGACAATATATTTACTCGCAGTGACAAAATGGCGGTCAACACTTCCTGATTTCCTTCGAATCGAACGTTAACAGACGTCACGCAGCAACAAAAAAAATTCCGCTCGCGCGCAGCCGCTTGAGTGCGCGCACCCGTGCGCGCTTATAGATATATAATTGACTTTAACTTTAATTTTCTCAGCAACTACTGAACGGATTTACACCATTCCACAAAAAGCGTAATCTGCGAGCCGGACTCTACAGTTTTGCCAAATTTTCTATAAATCCATTCAGCCGTTCGACCTGTAGCCGTGTCTAAACGTCCTATGGAAAATAACATGGAGAAAACACGTTTTGGGACCCCCCTTTTATCTCAGCCCCCACTTCACCAATCCCCCCCATATTTTCAGGGAAGGAGCGCAGCGCACCGAGCCATCTTCTTTAAAAAATTCGCAAAAATTCATCCACCAGGGCCAAAGTTAATCCAAATAGAATGTTGACGATTTCCTATGGAAACTAGGTCCTAACTATAACTACCTACTGGCGACCGCCAGTAGGTAATATGTATATATATATATTTTTTTCCTTTCCCCCCTCATACTTCCAAAGAGTGTCAGCAACAATCGATAAACCGCACAGTCTAACTATCAACCCAGCAGTCACTGCATTCGCCCGGGTCCATTTCCAAACTGGACCATCACCTTTACCAGTGACTCGGTGTAATCATTGGGACGGATAACCAACACCCAAAGAGCTGCACCAGATTAAGAATGAAGAAGTCAGTCCATATAGTTGAAGTGGAGATCTTTGCTTTTCCCTGATCCAACCAACAGATCCTAGCAGCAGCCCTGACCCAATATTCCACTCTCGGAGGCCAAGGGTCCTTCCATTTCAAACAGATTTCCCTTCTGGTGATAAGAATCAAATAAAAGAGCAACCTTCTATGGGACTACCTCAACAGCGTAGTTAATACTCCATATTCTTCTAGGAGGATAAGCACTGCAATAAATTTGATCTTCTGACCAAAGATACCTTTTAGTGCAAGTTCCATACCGCCCCAAAAGTCTCTCAGGCTCGAGCATTAAACCAAAATATGAACATTGTTAGCTTCTACACAACCACACCTAACACACTTAGGGGGTGGTTGAGGGGCAAACTTGGATATTTTGAGTGGGGTCCAATAAATGCGATTAATAATGAAGAAGTGCTTCCTCTTCAGGTTAGCCTGTTTGACATTTGAGTACAGAGTCTTCAAAGAATTATCCAATACTATCTCCCACTAGAAGAGTTCCACTTCACACCGAATATGGGGGTGGTAGCATCTTTTCCTTTGCCACCAGTCTCTCGTACCACCTTGTAACCTCCGTGGGGCTCATTTATGAGCCCTTGCGTCACTTTTGCACCACTGGTGCGTCACTTTTTGTGACGCACAAGCAGTGTAAAAAATGCGCCTTGTTGCGCCACATTTACAAAGTGACGCATCTAGCTAGATGCGTCACTTTGTAAACCCCTGTGCTACATAATACCTGCGCCAGGTATAATGTATGCAGGGGGGGTGTTCCCACGCAACAAAGGGTCATAGAAGTGACGCAGTGAAATCTACCAGATTTCACTGCGCCACTTCTAGGACTCAAATGCATCAAAATCTTACGCCTGCCTCACAGCAGGTGTAAGACTGACGCAAGCCCTTTAACATGGGGCTTGCCCCATGTGAAAGGACACATTGCTGGGGTTGTGTCACTTTTGTGACACACTCCAGCAATGCGCCACTTTTGCACCATACAGATAAGTCAGAAATACTGACGTATCTGTAACTCCTTGCAACATGATGCGTCATACAGTAAATATGACGTATCAGGTATGTCGCAAGGAGTGCGCACTGAAAAGTGATGCATCGCTGCTTTCATGCAGCGATGCGTCATTTCTCATAAATGAGGCCCCTTGTTTTTAGGTCTGATGTCCTGAAGAGAAGAATCCAACTCACAGTCACCCCCAATCTACATTTTAGATGCCACAAACCAAGTGGATAGTTGGAAAAACTTAAATCTGGATAGCTCGTAACCAATTTTAGCCTTTAGTACTTCCCAAGGATACACTTTGTCTAATGACAACAGATCTGACCAAGTTGTAAACCCCGCCTTCCTAAGTGGAAGACTTAAGGTGTCCTTCAAACATTCTGGGGTTCCGGGAGAGCCCCAAACTGGGGCTAAGTCTGAAAAATAACCAATGCCCCACCTCCTCCTAATGTTATACCATGCATTTGAGGCATATCTTAATACTTTCATTCGAACTTTCTTAAAAGACCTGGGAGCACCAAACTTATACAGAAAGCCCTCCACACTCCAATGCCTCACTATCTCCCCCAAATGGAATCATCTGCTTTTACCAGAAGCATTTGAATATTTTTAAACTAGAAAGCGACACAGTACCAGTTAAAATCAGGTACGGCCAATCCCCCTTTATTCAACGTGCGCCTGAGTTTTTTTCTGAGACAACCTACCTCCTTTATGAGCCAAAATAAAGCATACAACCTTCCCCTGACTTGCATCTATACCTTGTTTGTGAAACCCAAGAGGGATAGTGTTAAAAAGATAGGTTAATTTAGGAAGAATTACCATTTTTATTAAATTAACACATCCAAACATTGTCAACATGAGATTTTTCTATCTACTTAATAGGGTATACAGTCAAAATATTGAGTTTTTAATATCGATTTGCATTAATATCGATTTAAAAATATAGAATGGAAACAATATCGACTGGACAAAATATAGACTACAACAATATCGAATAGGATAGCATTAATATCGAATCAAAAATATAGAATGGACATAATATCGAATGGACAGAATATAGACAACAAAAATATAGAATCGACAGAATATAGACTACAAAAATATAGAATGGACAGAATATAGACTACAAAAATATCGAATTTGAGGTAAGTAAGTTAATATCAATTTTTAAAGTGTTTTTTATGTTAGTATATGTTTGAAAAGTGTATATTTATTTTATTATTTATATTAAACAATCATTTTTATGGTATATAATTTTTGCGTAATATAATTCTGTAGCGGGTTGTGGGTTTATAGGGGAATAGGTTGGGAAGTAATTTAATTATAATTAATTAAATATGTTAATTTATTTATTGGTATTCAAATTATTTGTTAATTAATTATTAATTGGTAATTAATTAAAATATAATTGGTGATTAATTTTAATTATTCGAATAATTGATAAATATGTTAATTTTAGTAATTTATTTTCTGTAGCGGGTTGTGGGTTTATAGGGGAATAGGGTGAGAAGTTATTTATTTGTATTTATTTTAAATTAATTGTTAATTAATTATTAATTGGAAATTAATTATAATATAATGGGTAATTAATTTTAATTAATTTATTAATTCATAATGATGTTAATTGTATTAATTTATTTTCTGTAGTGGGCTGTGGGTTTATAGGGGAATAAGGTGGGGAGTAATTTAATTGCAAGTGATTCTATTTGTAAATTTTCTTTATCTAATTTTTAAATAATTTTTAATTGTTAATTAATTTATTGTTAATTGGTAAATAATTTTTATTAGTAGGTAATTAATTTTATTAATTAATTGTTATTTGTATTTTTAATTCATTAATTCATATATTATATAAAAGTGTTAATTATTTTAAATAATTTGTAATGGGTTTTAATATTTATTTCATTTTTATGTATATATGAAGTATTTACTCTCCCTACTGTTGCACTCACTGGAGCTGGAATAGTAATTTTTACCCTCCTGCTATCCAACGCTTTCCCTACTGTTGCACTCTCTGGAGTGGGAATAGTAATTTTTACACCTACGCTATCCAACGCTTTCCCTACTGTTGCACTCTCTGGAGTGGGAATAGTAATTGTTACCCCTATGCTATCCAACGCTTTCCCTACTGTTGCACTCTCTGGAGTGGGAATAGTAATTTTTACCCCTACGCTATCCAACGCTTTCCCTTCTGTTGCACTCACTGGAGTCGTTACAGTAAATTTAAACCTCTTGCTATCCTACGGTAAAAATATTGTATATGTTTTGTTAATAATATCTATATAAATATATATGTATTAAAACTTTACCCCTACGCTATCCAACGCTTTCCCTACTGTTGCACTCTCTGGAGTGGGAATAGTAATTTTTACACCTACGCTATCCAACGCTTTCCCTACTGTTGCACTCTCTGGAGTGGGAATAGTAATTTTTACCCCTACGCTATCCAACGCTTTCCCTACTGTTGCACTCTCTGGAGTGGGAATAGTAATTTATTTTTTCCCCTGCACTATCCAACGCTTTCCCTACTGTTGCACTCACTGGGGTGGTAATAGTAAATTTGACCCTTTCCGCTATCCTACGGTAAAAATATTGTAAAGTTTTAATTAATATTATGTTTATATATATATATGTATTAACAAATCAATTTGTATGGTTTTTTGTTTACTTACATTAATTATTTATTAATTTTAAGGTTATTTAAGTATTTTAAGTGTGTTTAAGTTAATTATATTTATTATTTCATTAATTTTTAATTAATTTAAAGCATTTAAAAAAAATCGATATTTTGACTAACTATGGGGCCAATTATGATTGCGGTGAATCCGCATCCTCCGGGCCGGCGGAAGCCACCACCGGCCCGGAGGATGGGGATTCACCGCTGCGGTGTTTGTAAAGACCCCCCGCCTGATTAGGATGGCTGGGGGGTCATCGGCGGACGGGGAGACCGTCCGCTGCTTTTCCGGCGCGGTCGCCTTCAGACCGCGACGGAAAAGCTCTAATATGGTGGCGGTGTCTATCAGACACTGCCAGCCATATTAGGATTAGCCTTGGAACATGCCTTTCCGTGGCGGCAATGCCGCCATGAAAAGGCATACGGTCTTTTCTTTGGGGGCCCGTTGTGGGCCCCCAGGGTGAAGGGTGGGTGTGTGGTACCCCCCTGCATTTGCATGCATGAAGCAGCAGGCACCACGCAGTGCCTGCCGCTTTGTGCATGCAAATGCACTGCATGCAGTTTTAACATTTCGGCAGGTGCTGCTTCAAGCAGCACCCGCCACAATGTTAAAAATACAGGATGTGACCGCCAGGGTGGCGGTCACATCCTAATTCACACGGAGGGACCGCCACTGCCCCTGTGGACGGTCCCTCCACCTCTGGGGTGGCAGACGGAATCAGGTCCGTCCGCCATCCTAATAGGCCGCTATATTTTTTACATCAATATTTTTGATTTGATATTTTTGTACTTACGTGTTTGGAGATAGGAGGTCGATATTTTGGTATTCTATATTTTTACCTATATATTGTGGTAGGTCGATATTGTGGCATTCTATATTATGTCAGTGATCCACTTAATAGGCAGTCAATTTATTTAGTGACCCTTAACAAATTAGGCTGTGGAATTCCATCTATATCACTCACTACTGTAATACCCAAATATCTAAAATTGGAATGCACTCTCCCCTCCCAATCCGTGGTGTTCCAACACATAACCTCGGTTTTAGCAGCGTTTACTAAGTAACCTGAGAAGTAGCCAAATTCTGCAATACCTGTTTCACCCTCAAAATCGAAATCAGAGGATCAGCCGCTTAAATTAATAGGTCGTTGGCATTCAGCGTGACTTTGCAGCTGTAGGGCGGAGATCTAAATGGAACAACAGAAGCATCCAATCTCAGCTGTTGAGCAAGAGGCTCTATGTAAATATCAGAAAGAAGAGGAGATAGAGGGCAACCCTGCCATGTCCCTCTTAGTATATTAAAGCTAGGGGTTGATGTACCATTAAAGAAAATCCTAGCCAATGCCCCTTCATAGACCACCTGAAGTGTATTAAGAAATGTAGGGCCAAATCCCATTGTGCTGAAAACCTCCCAAAGGAAGACCCAACATACTCAGTCAAACACCTTAGCAGCATCCAACGCTACTACAGCCAGATGAGCAGATCATTCTATGGCAAGAGCTATAGTGCCAATTTACTGTTAGGTTTGCTCCTGTATATATCTCTTGGGGATAAAACCCTTCTGATCTAAGTGTATAAGCTGAGGGGCATGCTTAGCCAATCTTCCCGCTAAAATACTCATAAAGATCCTGTAGTCCTCATTAAACAGGTAGATGGGCCAATAGAATCCTCTCTAGTAGGATCATTGGAAGGCTTCAGAATAAGGACTATTATGGCCTCTTTCCCGGACTTATGGACCTGTCCACCATGCCTATAGATTGAATTAAGCAAAGCTTCCAAGAATGTTATCAACTCCTCTATTAAAAGATTATACACTTCATTTGGTAGAGCATTGGTACCTGCAGCTTTACCCTTCCTACTTTTAATTATACTCAAGCGAATCTCCTCCCTAGTTATTGCAGCATCGAGTGCCTTACCACTCGTATCTTTTAAACAGGGTAGCTGCAGCTTCCTCAACCAGGCCTTAATGCACTCCAAATTGGGAGAGATTGCTTCCCCATATAAACCAGAAAATAGAGACATTAAGCTGGCCTACATATCCTCCTGCTTCCCTAAGGTTTCCCCTCTATCATTCACGACCAATATATTAATAACATTTCTAGACCTGTCTGCCGGAGCATTCCAGGCCAATAAAGCACCAGAATTTCCCCGTATTTAAAGATCTGCATGGACCTGGCATTCTACTCAGCTCTGCATTTTTGATCCAAATAGACCCTGTTCTCTAGCCTCGCATCTTCAAGTTGCTTCTGTACCCTTGCCTGGACATCGTGGGGCCTCATTCTAGCTTAAAGCGAATCACCCTCCAATGAGCCTACATTATCCTCCAAAGCCTTTAAGCTTAAACGTTCACGCTTTTTTTGAGCAGAGGACAGGCTTTGTAATTCCCCTCTGAGATAAACCTTAAAAGTGTCCCACACAACGTCCAGGGAGGCAGAGCCGAGGTTGTCCTTAAAGAACATCCAGCATGCCTGCTTTAATATCTCCCCATGTCAGAATCAGAGAGAATGCATGTCCTTAGAGTCCATCTTGATCTAGGAGGTATACAATACCCAACCAAGGAGAGACTCATCGCAGCATGGTCTGAGATGTGGCCTGAGAGGATGTTTATAAACGTTATTTCTTCAATGATAGTCCTATCTACAGTATCTATGGTCTAAACTTGAAAAAGTGGCCATGCTTTTTACTATGAAAAGTGAAGCCCTGACTGGATCCCATCTTATATCTCCATACATCCAACAGACCGAGTTCAAGAAGCATATTATTTAATGTCTGACGCACCCGAGGAGTATTGTCATAGCAACCTTTGTGGGATCTATCCTGCACAGGGTCCTGTAGAACATTAAAGTCCCCCTCATTACAATTGGAGCAGTGACCTCCATTAAGTTCCATTCCAAGTTAGATAGATGGGAGGGATCATCAATATTAGGCCCATAAAAAACAGCACAAGCTAACTCTACCCCCCACAAGGTAGCTATCACGATAGTTTCACAATAGTTTATTTATTTTGCAGAGTTACTTAAAACCATTGCAATACATGCAAAAATAAAACCGTATATAAAATATCCGACCACCGTAATAAAATGCCATCATACTGGAAATTTAGAACGCTTCGGTTGCTTTACAAATTAATAAATACAAATTTAGACAGGCGGGAGCAACCTATGTAAGTAACCCAGTCACCTGCATCGATTGGTGCTCCCCCTGCGAGAATTAATCAACTAAAGACTCCAATGCCCAAAGGCTTCAGTGTCAGTTTGGCATTTTTGACCGGGCTGCTTCGGGAAATCTCACTAGTCTAGTGTTCAATTGTGGTGATGCTGGGTCAAAGCAGGCCAAAACTGCCTGCCTCCTTCTTCAAATCCCCCTTTGATTAAAGGGAATTTTTAGCAGTTACCTCCTTTCTTGAAGCAACTCTTTACAAGAAGAGATGGTGTGGATGATGTACCCCTGGCCGTTTTTGCACAGACTGCATACTGTGAAAGTCTGCACCCTTTTCCATGGTAGAAGATGCTGCGTCCATGGCATCACTCCGGGTCGTAACTTTAGGAATTTTAGTTTCTGTGCTTTCGAATAGCCCAGTGTAAAGTATTGTTGCGGGGCTAGGGTCTTGTACGAATTCAAGGTCATCCAAGTATGCGCTCTGACAGAAAAAGCAGATTTGTCCTCCACCAGTGACTGTATTTTCAGCGATTTCCACACAATTGTTTTTAAATTTTAATGGTGACAGTGTGTATCCCATAAGGGCGATAAGCCTTAGTTTGCCAGTGATTCCTGAAGGTACAGTCTTACGGGCAAATTCTCCCTCAGTTGTAGTTCTTGCCACAGCAGGTGGTTTAATGTGTTAGGGTTTGATGTTCTGATTTTATTCCAGCAGTTGATGTATACTCCATAGCTGGCCCAGGTTTGCTTTATCAGACCGAACTCCAGTCGGATTTGCGGCAGGGAGGTATAGTTCGGGAGGCTGCACATAGTTCTGTATGCTTTTACCAGCGTTTTGTCCAGGAGATTTGTATCTCTCCCACGCATTGCTTCATTGCCATAGGTAATAGTAGGTAGGATTTTGGCCCGTGCTACCACTAAGAGAGGGCTCAGCGTAGGGCCCAGTAATTTGGCTGATAAGCTTTTTATGGTTAAGGCAAGGATCATCTCTTTCCTTTTGATCCCTTCTTGTTGGCGGGTAAACGATCCTTCTTTATCTAAGTAGACTCCCAGATACTTATAAGCCTCGCTGGTTCAATATGTTTGGCGCCCAGATGCCATAGATGGCTCTTTTTTTGTTTGCTGTTGATTTTCATTGTCCTGGTTTTATTTAGGTTTATTGAGAGGCTATTTTCTTCTACATAGACCTGCAGAGCATTAAGAAGATGTTGCAAGCCAACTGCTGTGTGGCTAAGTAGGACTACGTCGTCCGCGTATAGTGGATTGGACAATGAGGTGCCCCCTAGTCTGGGCGCATGGGAATTACAGGTGTTTAGTGTCTGTGTTAAGTCTGCCATGAATAAGTTGAATAAAATAGGGGCCAGCATGCAGCCCTGTTTAAGACCTTTTGTTGTTTTAACTTTTCTTGAGAGATGGGACCCTGAACCTAATTTGATCTGTACCCAGGTATTTGGGATGCCCCATCTGGCTAGCTTGATCCACAGTTTAGACCTCTTCACGTTGTCGAACGCGACGCTGAAGTTGATGAAACAGACCCTAATTTTTGTCGTGTCCGTTATCAGTGATATTGCCATGATGTTCGATATCATGCCTGAGTTTTTCCGGAATCCTGTCTGATTTAGCTGGATTATTTCATTATTTTCAGCCCAGGTTGTCAATTCCTCCAGCAATGTTCCTGCAAAGTATTTGGCCTTGTTATCGATCAGTGCTACTAACCGATAGTTGGTTGGCAGGACCTTGCTGCCACTTTTATAGATCGGAATGATAGTTGAATCCATGAAAGTGGGATAATGCCCAATCGCCTTACTTCCAGAAATAGTGGATGGAGTAGTTCTGCCCAATCTTCCGGCCTTTCTTTAAACACTGCTGGTGGTATTCCATTTGGGCCCAACACTCGTTCCTTTCTTTCCTTCCTGATCTGTTTCCTGATTGTTAGCTGATCAGTGACGAGTAGACTTTCCTCCTCATGATGGATCAAGTCGGAAGAATTGAGTGTGTCATTGCCCTTAAACGGATAGCGGCGGCAGAGCTGTTTGGGAAATAGTTGTTGCTGCTTTCCCTTCTTCCTATGTTGGTATTTTGTCCGTCCGTGGCTGCTCTGCTCTGCTCCGGTGTGGGCTGATTCTTGCTTTGGCTGTTGAAGTGGGAGTTTCAGTAGCTTGCCCAGGTTTCCTCTAATATGAAAGAACTAAATCCCAATGATGCGGGTGTATGATAGTGTACTGTTTTCCAGAAACGATCGCTGGCATTATGCTTTATATTGTGCAAGAGTTTTGCCCAGAAGACTTGTTCATTGTTATTATTAATGTTCCATTTCAGCCTCTTTAGTTGAGTTCTTTGTTGCCGCCGGAATAAGAGGAGCAGTGTGTTCCCTGGTTTATGGCGTAGAGATCTTATAGAGCCGCTTATCATTCTCTTAAGTGCTTTTATTTGCGCTCTTTGAACCTTGGTCATCTTTTTCTCTTGTGTCTGCACCGGAAAGCTCCTCATTTTTATGTCTGTTGCCTTTAAGTTGCTGAGGTTAGTTGTGAAGCATTCCCAGGTTTGTATCAGGTTCTTTCCGAGCGGTTGAGCAATTAAAAGATTGATTGCTGTGTTTGTTAAGGACTCTATACTTTCTGTCGTAAACTTGATCCTCTTATAATTTGTTGTGTAACTTGAGCCTAGATGTGGAGCAAGATAAATGTAGGTAGCTATCAGCCACCTCACAGATTTATCAGAAGTGGAGGTTTTTAATAACATAGCCTGCTCCATGTTTAATTAAGATGGCATCCCCCCCTACAGTGTTCTTATACTAGGAAGTGGTCTATCCTTCCCTTCTAAAGTATCTAAATGAGCCTCCTGGATCAGACAGACATGTGCACTGCTCTCCTCTAGATACTTCCAAGTTAGAAATTTTAACTTATTGGCCCCTCATCTAAACTATCCAAGACAAACCTTATCATAGGCTGACATAGTGATATGATTAAGAACAATTTAAAGGGCTAGAGGGAAACATTTTTATTTTTATTTTTACCTACTTATCCCCACCTCATGCCCTTCCACCTAACCTCCCTCCCACTCACCCCCTGTGCTCTCCCCTTCCTCCCCTGGGAGGGAGGGTAGGGCATACCAACCAACCAACCAACCAATGTGGGCCTAAAGCCTAGCAGCCTTCAATGTCAGCTAAAAATAAACACTATACATCAGGCCAACCTTCTCACCTCCCACCTCATACCCCTATCCCTCTATTTGCTAGCTCCCTACCTGATTTCCTCAATTAACATATCAGCTTCCTTCACGGAGCGATGGATATACATATGCTTATTCCACGTTGTTCGCAGAGAGGCAGGAAATTTTAACTGCGCTTTAGCACCAAGTTTATTCAATTCCTCCATCCTTTTCCCCAGCTCACACTGCCTTAGTGTGGTAGTATGGCAAACATTTGACCTTATCGAAAAAGAATAGGAGCCTGCTGAGAAAGAACCTTCTGTCAAAGCTGAGGACAGAATAGCTTCCTTAGTAGTGGAAGTATGGAAGTTGAATACAATTCTCCTTGGGTTCTGCCGCCCGGTATTCCTCTTAAATGGATCTCGATTTTCCCGCTGGATTTCAGAAGAGAGGTCGATATCTGACCGATTTTTTAAGGCTGTATCCTGTAGCAGTGAAATTACCTAGGACTTAATATCCAACGACGAGTTAACCAGCTCACCTCTACAGACGTCTTGTCCATAGCTTGCTCCAGGGCCTCGGTTCTCACAGAAACGTCCTCAAGTTTCTGGGCTAAAACAGCACAAGAAGCCTGTAATGTCACCTGATTCTGTTCAGAGATTGAGAACCTTCTCTTTATTTTGTCATTGAAGGCCAGAAGGATGTCCACCAATGATTATGGGCTCACCTGAGGGGGATGACTTGCAGCAGGAGTTGACTGTACAGGTTGTGAGGATTCCTCCTGTCCATCATGGAGATCATCTTCGTGTGCCTCTAATGCCCCCAGGGCTTGAAAACGATAAGAATTAGAGATAGAGATTGTGCTTGGGGTTACAACTCGTAGGCTGATTTCATTAGAAAGCCCTACAGTCTGAGCCCCCAGCGAGGAAGAGCCAGTAAAGATCACTGTATCGGAGTCCTGAATTGAACCTGCCGATGACTCCATTCTGGAGGAGCTAGCTCCTTCAATCGTTCCTTCCAGGGCAACACCTGGGTACGGAAGTAACTTATCGAAGGATTTCAGGGAGGGGGTGACCTTCACCTTAGATTGGGTGGCCTTCCTTCCTCTGCCCTACTCCTGGGGCTCTTACCAGTCATAGAAAAGGTAGATGTTATTTTCTCTGCCTTCCCACCTGGGCCCTTCTTAAAAGGTTCTGGTGACTTACTGCGACCCTTAGTCGTGATATTTATATCAATCCCAGGTTTGAGAGGGGGCAAAGCTTCCAGCCCCCGAAGATGCATTATAAGGCCCCCCCTAAAGTATATCTGCACACTTTCCCGATTGGTAGAGAGGGTCTATTCTACATGGCTTTACCCTTCTCTATAAGCTGAAAGGCGAGCCTCCCACTTGTCCCTCTGGACCCTTATGTAGTCTCCCTCACAGAGCCCCTACAATGGAATATTAAAAACATTGCTTCAGTTTTATTTGGGTAGGGGTGTTTGGCCCAACTCGATCAAGTAAATTCCCATATAACACCCCCCTCGACCGACAGACCTTACCACAGTTTGCCTCGGGGTTTGTCTTCCTTGTGTAGCCTTCGGCAGAGAATAGCCTCTCGCAAAATGCAGAGCACACTGAGGGCGTCCTTGCTGGCTCTTCCACCAATGCCCCGGAAGAGAAAGATCGCAACTTGGCAGCAGCGAGGCTCCCAAACCTCACTCTCCCAGCGGGGAACCTGCGACCAGGCTGGCGGCGAAGCACGATCTCCCCCTAAATCCAGCACCATCAGGAGAGGCGCGACAGTCTCCCTGCACTCCCTCGCACCGAAAGGAGAAGGAAGGAAAAAAGAAAGTCCAAGGAATCTCCGCTGGACAACGGTGAGTAGAAGGTGAGGCGGGGTGGGAAGATAAGAGAGGCCCTCTCAACTAAACATCGTGCTGACCGAAGACCAGCGGCCACTTAGCCGGCGGCCGCCATGTTACCCCAGTCTCTCAAATCCTGTCTCCCTACCTTGCATATATTAATACTTACGTGACACACCCTGTTCAGATGTAGGTACATTTAGAGATATGCCACCTTATAAATGTGGATTAGTGACAGCGCCCCAATATGTAAAAAAATATGACCCATGGGCAGTGCAAGTTCCTTGGAAATAAACCCCCAATTTATAAACTGGAACCAGAGTTAAGTTTTATTTGGGCTCCTCCAAGCAGAAATTAATCCAAGCGTGACACGCATGGAATCTTAACTTTCATCATTCATAGTTTAAAAAAGAGAAGGGAAATCCAGAGAGAAAATGACTCTCTAAAGGATTTCCCTTCCTCTGCAACGCTCACCACACGCACATCGAGGTGGCTGCTGTCACTGCAGGCTGGGGAATAAAACGCACCGCTGGTGCCAGGGCACAAAACAGAGCCCGATAGAGACCCGTTTCGAGGCCCCCTTAAAAAAACTGCCGGTGCTCCGACCCCTTGAGACCCGGCCCACTTAAAGCCCTGCTCTGCTGACAGATTTAAAATGTGTATCTGGAGAGAAATACAATTTCAATAGCAGCAAAGACCGTGACATTTGTTAAAACTGTAATTTCACGCGAGACAAACTCCCAAAAGTCCAAGGTAGTAATGAACGCCGATAAAACAGCAAACACTCATACTTATCTACTTACCACAAAGTTACAACAGATGAAAATCTCAAAAATACACTCAAGTAGAAAAAAACCCCACTGTTCTTTCCTAGCATGCAAGCGTTTCTTCAGATTCATGGTACATAGTAGATGTTTTCCCAGTGATACAGAAACAGTGCTAGAAACCTACAAGCCAAGTGTTTTTTTATGAGCCAGACAAGGAAAACAAACCCAACCTCTTGCCATGGGGTCATTACCTACTATTTAACTGCAATCGAAGGAAAGATTTTTGTATTGTGCTCGATAGAATTTTTGAGAATTGCAATTATAGTGGAAATATTTAAAGAAAAACAACAAAAAGCATTTGAAGTCAAATAGTTAACGACCGTTTAATTTAAAGACAGTAACCAAAACCGTAAGCCAGCCTCGTGCCTATTAGCACATGTTCAGAGGCATGTAATTGCAATCATATTATCTGTAGCTTACGCTTCATAATGTGCTTCACAATGTACCGTTGTTTTTACATATTTATATCTGCGGGGATGCATATTCCTCCAAAATCGATTCCTCCATTTTACTGTAAAGAACTCTGATGTCGACATGACTGCACTGCCCAGTTGAAAGTTTCAATTAACTACTGGTGAGATACGCTATTTGAAAGAATGAATAGTAATTGTTTACAGGTCACATTTTTAGCAATGTAGTGCTATATTAACTGAGAGCAAAATATTTATTTCTGGCACTATAGGCACAAAGCATTGGCAAAGCCTATAGGTCTTAGCTGTGTAATCTATTGTCTTTGCTAATGCTTGTTTACTGTAGTTAGATTAAGACATTCTGTACTGGGAATGCCAACAGCTTAGAACTTGCATTACAAAGGCGAGACCTATTGGTTGTTCACAAAGCTTGTTTTCCTAGTGTCTTTTCGAACACTGTTGCTTGTTTCTCTAGTGTCTCTTCTGACGTCCTTGGATCCCTGTGGGCTCTCTATGTGTGGGGCAATGATAATTTTAAGTATCTCCCTTAAAGTGTTAATGTGTCCCCTCTATAGCAGTGCAATGAGAGCATCCACATTTAAAATGTTTTCTCCACCCTCTCCCCCGGGGTTGCATGATAATCACACGATTGCCATGATCCTCAGAATACTGTAAGAGCATGTTAGACCGGATATCATTGACATGGTATTCCCCATAACATTTTGTCTTTACTCCTTCTATTTTGCTGGATTTGTTTTGTTGGCTTTAATAATCTGTGTACGTTACCACTACTAACCTGGTTTAAAGTGTATGAGTCCTCTCCCTAAAACATGATAAAATGGCTTTGCACTTGATTGGCCCATGTAATTTACTTTCAAGTCCGTAGCATATGTTACTACATGTACCCAGGGACTGTAAATTAAATATTACTAGTGTCAGCAGCACTCATTGTTCCATCAACTAAAGTGGCACTTTAAAACTTGTCCCAGACCTGCTGCTGCAGCCTGTTGTGCAGTTGTAAACTGCCATTTCGCCCTGGCAAAATACATTTTTTGCTAGACCTAAATCTTTCTTTTTAAAACATATAGGTCACCCGTAAGGTAGGTCCTTAGGGATCATTGAGCATGGTGCATTGTAATTAAACAGTAGAACATGTGGATTTAACTTTTACATGTCCTGGTAGTGAAAAACCACAAAATTCGTTTTTCAATACTGTAAGACCAATCTTTCCCACAGACTAACACTGGGTTAACTTATTTCATTTAATACGTGGTAACATGGGATTGGGAAGAGGTGGAGATATGCTGTTTAGACACAAATTAATTATACATCAAAGTCCTCGTAAATGGTAAAGTTGTATTTTAAGTTTCAGTTCTGAAAATTACACTTGGCATTTTCATGTCCTAACCATTTGTGCCTTCTGACAGTTTCCTGGCTCACATGACTGTGAAGTGCTTTGTTGTTGGTCTTTTTGTATTCTTCCCAGACAGTAACACAAAGGGGATTAGGTTTAGACTGGATGGCTTGGGCAGAGTTGTTCCCCACCCCACTTGCACTTTAAAGGGGCTTGCCTCAGCCCAAATAAAGGAACCTGGCAGTAGTCTTTTGTCACCCCAGACATCTTGGACCTTGCCAGTGGAAGGAAAGAACTTTACAGAGCCAGATGTGGGTTAGATAGGATTTCCTCCCACATACAAAGACTGGCACCAGGTATAAAGCATGGACCCTCAGAATACCTCTTCAATACTCTCCTGGACGTATCGTGGACTCCAGAAGGACTGCCCTGCCATCGGAATTCTGGGATGCTGCTACAGAGGACTACCCTGCTGCTGAAGAACACTTGGTAGTGGTGTGGTAGTACTTCTCTCGAAAACAAGTGACTTAAAAAAACATATATTGAATGTGCCCTGAGAAATGACAGAAGACCGGGACCTAGTTGTCAGTTGATCTACCCTTGGGTGCATCACTGGGCAGCCTGACTGTGCCATAGCTCCTGCTACCTTCCTTGCAGCAGATACTACTGTTCTACGGGACCTCTCATTGAAGGTATCCAGTCCCTTGGAGTCCTCTTTAGAAATACTTTGTAGCTTTGTCTAACTGGAAATTTTCAACTTCCAGAAAGTTGATTAAGTCTGAAGGTAAAAATCTTCACTGTAACTTTGTCCAGCAGCTCCTTAATGATGATGCCTCCTCCTTTCACACTGCCTGTTGCCTTGCCCCACTGAACTGTACCTTCTCAGAACCTTTCTTCATAAAAGGTAAGCCAAGAATGGGCCCAATCCACCCCATCTATCTTACCTGCACTCCATGGAGGATGGCTTTAACATTTGACACTGACTGTTTTGCTCAACCAGATACCCGTGGATGGTGCCTTCATCTGTTAGGCATTAATTTCCACTAACAATTAAAAAATGTCCTAACTCCAGTTCTACTGATGGAATTGAATTAGTTTTGGTGCCACTTCCTTTATTAACACATACTTTTGTTTACTAAATTGGTTTAGGATTTGTCTTGTGTAGTGTTGCCATTCCCTCCTTAATTTGCTGATGCACTAGGTCTCTCTTTATCTTCTTGATTTAGTTTCACTCTTTCCTACCTGAATTCACATTCTCTGTGGCATATGTATGCATCTTTTCCTGCCCACTTTGGTTTCCCTTCAAGTTCTGGCTCATTTACTTTTCTACCTCTACACTGTGTGTTTTTTTTAAGTCTTCATACATCCTAAAATAATGGAATTGCAGATTTTAGAGATTGATTCTTTGAGCATTCTCTGAACATAAGGCCAGGGCAAAACTGACTTTCCTTGCATACTTCTGAAGCTTCTTTTCACTCAAATGAATCCAACAGTAAAAGAAAATAAATTATAGGTTCCCATCTGGAACTCACAGCAGAAAAAGCCATCCAGGTCAAATGAAGGGTAATTATTTTTCTATCATCTTTCATTAAGGAATTACGAATATATATGATGTTACTGTTACACTAGTACATAACCTTCATGCATGCTAAATTTAAAGATTTATAAAAAGGTGGCTACCATGAGTTAGGTTAGCATCAACATTCTTTCTGTGAATTTTAGGGTTATAAGATATAGAACTGTTATTTGAATTGATACTTGTCTGACAAAACATCCTTTATTGAACAACATATAAATTCCAACAACTCTATCTATCTGAACTCACAATACCTATTATTCAAACCATAAACAATATTGTTTCCCGCCTTTTGATTTTTTTTGTCAATTACTTTGCAGGAGAAAGCTTGGCTTTTCCATACATTTGTAATGAATAGTGTTGTAATTACTGTTGTTAAACAAATGGTCAGACACTTTGTAATAGGTTAATATATAAAGGCATTAATAGAATACAAACAGAGCTAAACTTTCATTAACATCTACTGTTGGTCTTAAATTTATTTTCAAAAACTGATTAGTTGACTGCCACCAAAAGTCCAACCAATGGTATGCGAAAAACATTTGGATATGGTTTGAATCTATGCCACCGCTACTTGGACATTTATACTTTGCAGATAAAAAACACTTTCTTTAGTTGTTTGGAGCATAATAAATATGATGAAGCATCCTCGATATTTGGCATCGGTAACATGGTGGCTATGGCTTTACATATTAAGGCGATTGAGTTTGTCCATATATTTTCTTGGGATGACAATTCACTCATTTTTCACTGATTTTCCAAATTTAACACACAGAGGCTACCAGTTTGTGTAACTTATGATGAGATGTAAGTATTACCTTTCTTTACTATTCCAAAGACTAAATAGCTGTTTCAAAATTATGCATTGATTTCTTTATATGTCAAAATATTTCATGTCTTGTCAAGATGTGTCTAACTTTACAACAATGCAACACCATGTGCTCTTTTTGAGCTCCTTAGTTCACCTCAATATAGTTTTACTTTGTGGCAGTATTGTCTACCTTTAAATATTATCGCAAATTCATTGGACTGAGATTAACAAGTGACATGAGATTTGATACTGCTTTCCCTATAATTCAGTATACCGAGTAAAGTGTGGATATCTAATTTACCTTTGTGAATAAGCCCTATAGTCTTACCCCCATTTACAGACTTAATTTGTAAATTGAATTGAATTTGGAGACTGGGTACTCACTTATTCTGCATGTCTTTATTCTCCATCTGTCCTTTTTAATCTTTGTTTGTGCCAGGACCTACTGAGGAATTTGTGTAGTATTGATGGTCTCTTAATCAATGAGAAGACGCTGCATAATATTTATATTGAAGGGTGTTTCTGATATCTGAATTTCCTTCTGATCAACATGGCCTTCACACCCAACTGCAGGTTTGTATTGAAATAATCCATAATATGGTTATCTTTTTGGTGAAGCTGACATATTATCAGATGTGTATGAAATTTACTCATCGACTTATACAAAAAGCCTCATAACGCCCCACGTCTGCTGCTAACTAGAGCAGTCTCCTTGACCTTACCCAATATGATTGGTGATTTGCCCTCACTACATCAGAACATTTCCTTTACCCACTACCACTTATCTGTTTGACCAAGGCATCTCCAAACTTGCACAATACAGTTGTCAAAACCATTCTGGTGCCTTAGGCTCAGCAGATTTACTGCCTAGAGTTCATAAAGTTCCTCAGTCCAGTCACCCCCCTATATTGCACATAACTTGCAATCCTGATCTCAAAAGTATACATGCTTATGAAGCACACAAACTGCCACTTGTAAAAGCTTATCTGTTTCGACAATGCCACTGAATAAATAATGAGTTGTCCAATAACAAGACATGGCTCTTTCTGAAACCACACCTCTTTTTACTTCTGCCCCCCTCTGCGGCTGTAGCCGCAGAAAAACATCCTGCCTCGTCTCCAAAATGTCCACTAAGGCGGTGGAGCGTCGCCCCACTGCTTTCTCTGTATTCTCACAGTCTAGAAGCAGAAACATAAAATGGTGATACCATTCAGTTATTACCATTTTATGTTTGGTTGCATGTGGGCAGGACTGCTCTGTGGGCAGGGCAGGGGAGGAGTGTTGTGCCTGCCCACTCCCAAGTGCGTAAAGACTGTTTGGTCGGCCCCCTGGGGCCACCCAAACCAGTCATGTGCACTCTGCGCTTCTCCATGCAGTCTGTAATGCAGCCTGCATGGAGAAAATGTCCTCCCCATAAGCCCTTGGCTGGGTGGAGTCCTGGCCAATCACTTGCAGCATTGTGATGGATTAGGGGAGGGAGCCTGGCTGCCTGCTTCTGCTTCCTGTTCCTGCCAGAGACAGGACAGCAGAGAAGACGCAGGACCTGGCTGTCAGAAAAGTAAGTTTAATTATTATTTTTTTATTATTAAATGAAAACCCTATGACTTTTCTGCGCAACCCCCCCCGTGTGACCTCCCTTCGCGACCCCCAGTCTCCCCATCCGTGAGCCATGTTGGCCGCAACTGAAGTGTTAATATCTAGGGGACTGGTAACGCTTACTGAGATGTGAAGGCACCATCAAAATCACCTTCCCGAAACTCCTGAAAGCACATCTGATGACAAACAGACAACATGAACAGAAGTGACAGAAGAAAATTATAGTGTGGAATGGTGGGATTGGGACGGCCTTATAAAAGAGAAATAAGACTTCTAAATAAAGCCAGCGTTTTTATAACTCTGTCAAGGCGATAATACTCCTCATATAGTTATGAACTAAGGGGCTTATTAGGATAGCGGATTTTCCGTAGGACGGGGAAAATCCGCTGCGGACCCACCAAAGACCCACCGCCACATTAGGATGGCTAGTGGGTCCTGGTTTCCGTCCGCTGCTTTTCCGCCGCGGTTGGCTTACAACTGCGGCGGAAAAGCTCTAATATGGTGACGGTGTCTCTCAGACACCGTCAGCCAGATTAGGATGGGATGTGAAACATGCTTTTCCGCGGCGGCTTTTCCGCCGTGGAAAAGCATGTGTAACTTCACTGCAGGGGCCCGTTGCGGGCCCCCTAGGTGAAGGGGGTGTGGGGGGTGCACATGGGGGGTACCTATGGTACCCCCCTGCATTTGTATGCGGAAAGCGGCAGGCACCGCGCGGTGCCCGCCTCTTTCTGCATACAAATGCAACACCTGCATTTTTGACATTGCTGCGGGTGCAGCTTGAAGCCGCACCCGCCGCAATGTTAGTAATAGAGGATGTGACCGCCAGGGTGGCGGTCACATCCTAATCGCACATGAGGGAACGCCGCAGCCCATGCTGACGTTCCCTCCTCCTCAGTGATCGCGGACGGACGAAAGTCCGTCCGCAATCATAATCGGCCCCTAAATTCCAATGAAAGAAAATCTGGTGGTAAAAACCGTCAAAGGCCCTCTCTGAGTGGGCCATTACTTAGAGAGATTGTATGATTCTAAGAAAGTTTATTACAAATGATCAATGGCCTGTGCTATCACAAGCGTACTACTATGTATTTTATTGACATAGTTCACAGAATACACTGGGTTTTCAGAAAGGGGCATGCTCTTGGGTAACATTAATGTGTGATGACAAAAGTACTAAACCTGCATCTGTACCACCTTCAAAATACATAATTTCCAACATTTCAGACATGTCAGTTCACACAGATGTTTCTCCTCACTTTGGTTTAGGCAACTGGGGAGTAGCTTTCCCAGCGAAGAGACAGTGGATCAATAACGCTTGTAAACTCAAAGCCTGAGCCAGGCCCACATATATCATTCCATGACACAGCAAAATGAACCTGTAAGACTTCATGCTTTCTTGGCAGACATGCTGTGCAATACAGGGACACAAGCATTTTTCCTGGAAAAGTTAATAATCTGATGGGCAAACATATCCAGAAAGTGACCGCCGACACTGCTGGGAATTATTCATGCTGATAAATCACGAGGCATCATTAATTAGCTCTTTGTGCATTACACATGAATGGGATGCCTAGTTTTCTATTATGAAATGTCAAACCTGATCATTATGAGTTATTTTTCTTGCTTTTATTCCAAATTGGTTTACCTTTCTGTTGTATTCTGTGCATGGTCACTGATGTATTGACCCATCAGTGCGACTTGAAAGATGTGTGACATGCTGATTTTAGACCTGTGCAGAGAGCAGTACATCCCAATGTAGACTGACAAATTATAAGCTTCTGATTCATATAGACATGAGCTGAAACCGCCAATCCCCACCTTTTAAAAAACATTAATTGCTGGGCAGGCCTTGAGCTGCTGGCACATGAACCGGTGTGCAGGCTGAGTGAGGAAGATGTTGTCTATATCACCGGGGCATCTGCAACCAGAGGATGTATTACGGACCCACGCATGCCATTAAAAAGCATACGTTTACGTGTCCTTAGTCCTTAGCAATGCATATGCCTTTACCATGCAAATGTTTACCACGCATATGTCTTTACCAGCACACATGCCTTTGCAACGAAAATGTAAGCATTTCACATGTAAGTATAAAGCTGTGTATATATATATATATATATATATATATATATATATATATATATATATATAACCTACTGGCGGTTGCCAGTAGGTAGCTATAGTTAGGACTATGGTTCCATAGGAAGAATATTTTTTTACTTGCCTATATCTTTGGTGCCGTTTCAATAATCATCATGAAATTTCCCCAGAAAAACTTTGCTTATGATTCTAATTGTACCACACAAATAGTATCCAGGGGTGTAAATCATTATCATGTGACCTACATAGATCTGTGAATTAGCCTAGCTAAGATCAAAAAGGCGCACAATTGAATATTCAAAGGAATACAAAGAGTTTTAAGGATTCCCATAACTCACCAAACTTGGTGACTTGCTTCATCATCTGGGTCCCCTCATTTTTACCACGTTAATGGTTCTCCGGACTACCCTTATATCAGAAGAATGGGGAGCCCGAGGATATTTTGATCTTAATTAGAACATGTGGTCTTACCCGATGAGAGAGAATGTGATAGATGGGAGAAATGTGCAGTGCTAAGGTGAAAAAGTGAAGTTAAAATTGATATATGAGAAACCTAAACTTTATTGATGTATCTCATAATTCAAAATAAAACCAGTGCAAAGATAGTGTCAACAAATAACTATCTAGAATCTTATCGTGGTCAACATGTTTCAGCACACTTGGTTAAAAAGGTCTAACCGTGCTTTCATCAGGACCCACCTCAAATATGCTATTGCACAAAATCAACAATGTGTATGAAGAAAACTACATGTAAAATAATGGTTGGAAACAATACAACCCTTGTCACCTATCTTTATGGTGTGTGTTGTCCTTCCTTTTCAAACATCCTTTGACAGACGATGTCTGTAATGAAAAGCGAAGTGAACATATATATCTCAGTATAGGATTAACACAGATCGTTCAGAAACACATAATATTGTTATAGTGGCTCTCTTAGTTGCCAACTACTAAACCCAAACAATTGGGACACAAGCTTACAATTCTCACCTTGATATACAAAGGAAGCTGCCTCACCTTACCTGGCAACGGCTCAGGATAAGCGGGAGGCACCGCTCTAAAAGGTGGAAAGAAGAACCAAAAACGTTGATGTTCCGCCTACCATCTTAACATCATTAAAACATTTCTTGCTCAGCAACACCTGCATGCAACCATCTTCACTACAGTTCCTTAAAATATGATTCTAATTGCGCATGGAAAGTTTCGAGGAGATACGTTAAGCAGGGGCCAAGAAAAAAGGGGGTTAAAAAAGTGAGTTTCCAATGTAAATTCCCATAGGAGCTTTTAGGCAACTACAGCCTGAACCGCTGATGGAATACACCGAATTTGGCAGAAAGTTAAACTTGGTTATGCAGATCACACTTTCATTTATTTGGTGTAAATCCGATCAGTAGTTAGTAAGGAAATTAAAGGAAATCCAAATTTGTATATCTATGATCCCTACAGTTTCATAAATAATAACAAGCACATGCAGGTAAATGCAGAGCTCTGATTGGCTGCCAACACTTTTACTAGGAAGTGTTGGCAGCCATCTTGGGACTCGGCTTCAGCCGAGTCCCCAAAAATAAAAGAAAAAAAGAGACAGTGTAGGAATACCCTGACACTTAAGCCTTGGTCTTGAGGTCCCAGTTGGCCCCCATCGGGGCAAAAAAGCTTTTTTTATATTGCATTGGATTCCCGAAATTTGTGGCAAAAAATACAAGCGTCGGGTCCTGCACTTATTATCAAAACGGCCCCCGGGTGGGTCACGTCCCAGAAGCGTTTCATAAAAAAAGGCGAGAGGCACACCAGCCCCCTCCTGAGGCTCTTTGAGCTCTGGGGGCCACCACCACCCTGAGGCGTTTAAAAATATATATTATGTAGGGGGACTGTGCAGACCCTCTCCTGGACTTTCTTGAAGCCCCGGGGACCACCACCTCCCTGGGACTTTCAGCCTGATTCATCATTCTCCCGTTTTGCGAGCCCCTAATAGCGATTCATAAGGAATCGCTATTAAGGACTTGCGAAACAGGTTTCATGTAGAAATTGCATAAAGAAATGCGATTCCTACACATTCCTTATTTGCGATTAGCAAATTGCTAATCGCAAATAAGGAATAACTCCCCATTCATTCCTATGGGCATAAAGGCTCATAGGAATGAATGGGGAGTTAATCCTTATTTGCGAATAGCAATTTGCTAATCACAAATAAGATAGCAATTTCAAGGGTGCCAGGGGTGTCCAAAGGACACCCTGTAGCACCCCTGAAATGTAATCTACATTGGTGTTGCGCACACACATGTCCAAAGGACATGTGTGTGTGTAACATGCAACTTAGAAAAATGCATTTAAATGGATTTTTCTAAGTTTTCGCTATTTACCACGAGGTTTGACCTCGCGGTAAATAGCGGCCCAAAATAGCGATTTCGGTATTTTAAAATGGTTCATGAATTGCATTTAAGGAATCTCAAATAGAGATTCCTTAAATGCAAATCTTCGCAAATGTGTGAATTCTTTAATAGCGAATTTTGCATTTGGGATGATGAATCCCAAATGCAAAAATTGCACTCGCAAAAGGGAAGATTCTGAGAATCTTGCCCTTTGCGAGTGCAATTTAGCTTGAAGAATCAGGCTGTTTGTTTTTAATAAAGGTGGGGGTGCCATCCAGACCCCCCTCTTGGGCTTCTAGAAGCCTTGGGTACCAACAACGTTTCCCTGGGGGCAATACAAAAAAGTGGTGCAGGGGCCATGTGGACCCCTATGCCCTGGAGACCACCACCCCTCGAGGCTTTCTTTTATTTTTTTAAATAGAGGGCAAAACCAGCAGCAAGAGGCAAAATAAAGGTGAGAAATGAGCAGAAAGAGGCAAGATAAAAGTGGGAAATTAGCAGAAAGAGGCAGAATTAAGGTCAGAAATGAACAGAAAGAGGCACACTAGATATCAGAAGTGAGCAGCAAGAGGCAGAAAAAAGGTCCGAAATGCGCTGAAAGAGATAGAATAAATGTAAAAACTAGAATAAAAAGGCAAAGTAAAAGGACTGAAATGAGCAAAAGGAGGGAAAATAAAGATCAGAAACGAGCAGAAAGAGGCAAAATAGAGGCCAGTAATGAGCAGAAAGAGGCAAAATAGAGATCTGAACTAACAGAGAAAGGCAAAATAAAGGTGAGAAATGATCATACTAGGCAAAATAAAGGTCAGAAACATGCAGAAAGAGGTAGAATAAAGGTCAGCAACAAGCAGAAACAGGCATGATAAAGGTGAATAACGAGCAGAGAGGCAGATTATAAATTAGAAATGAGCAAAAAGAGGCAGACTAGGGTACCGAAATAAGAAGCAAATGGCAGAATAAAGGTAAGAAACAAGCAAATAGAGGCAAAATAGAGATCAGAAATGCGCGCAAAGAGGCAAAATAAAGAACAGAGACAAGCACAAAGAGGCAAAATAAAGGTCACAAATGAGCAGAAAGAGGCAAGTTAAAAGTCAGAAAAGAGCAGAAAGAGGCAGAATTAATGTCTGAAACGACCAGAAAAAAGCAAAATAGAGGTCATAAACAACCACAAAGAGGAAAAATACAGGTCAGAAATAAGCAGCGAGAAGCAAAATAAAGGTAAGAAGTGAGCAGAAAAAAGTAAAAAATAGGGGTGGGTGGTAAACTCTGCAGAGTTTTGCCTCGCCGTGCTCTGCTTGGAACACAGAGTTCGGCAAAATCTCTGCCAAACGCCAGCAGAGCAGTCTTTCTGGCCCACTTACCCTTGGACTTCAACCCCAACCAGTGATGCGCCAGGTGGCTCCTTTGCAGAGTAGTTGTGAAAGGGGGCAGGGCCTATAACGATGTCTCAGCAATCATGCTGTGAGGGACTTACTTGTGGCGCAAATAGGGGTTCTTGGCCACCAACAACCCTGAGCAGCCAAGGAGAGTTCATCTCCCAACCAGTATTGCATCAGGAGCAGCATTTGCAGAGTGGGTTGAAAGGAGGCAGGCCTATGATGAGGTCTCAGCAATCCTGCTGTGAGGGACTTACATGTGCCAACAATAGGGGTTCTTGGCTCCCAACGGCCCTCAGCAGCCAAGGGGACTTCTTCCCCCAACCAATAGTGCACCAGGAGGTCACATTGCAAAGTGGTTGAGAAAGGGGGAGAGGCGTCTGACAAGGCCTGATCAATCCCACTGTGGTACACTTACGTGTGGAAACAACAGTGGTTTTTGGCCCTAAATGACCCTCAGCAGCCAAGGGGACGTCATCCCCCAACCAGTAATGTGCCAGGAGGCCTCTTTCTAGAGTAGTTAAGAAAGGGGGTAGGCCCTCTGACAAGGTATCAGCAATCCTGCTGTGGTGGTCTTAAGTGTGTCAACAATAGGGGCTCTTGGCTCCCAACGACACTCAGCAGCCAAAGATAGTTTATCCCCCAACCAATAGTGCACAAGGAGTTGCTCTTGCAGAGTAGTTGAGAAAGGGGATCGGACCTCTGACAAGGTCTCAGCAAACCTGCTGCGACAACTTACTTGTGGCAACAATAGGCGGTCTTGGCCGCCAACGACCCCGAGCAGCCAAGACGAGCTCATCCCCTTGTCAGGGACTGTCCGGGACTATGTGGGGAACACAGTCAGGGACTTGGACAAGGACTGGGAACTGGGTAGAAGACGTACACAGAAAGGAGGAGTACAGTGCTGCCCAGGATCATACAGGGATTCAGAGGAGAAAAAGTGATTCAAAGGGGAAGCCTGTACAAGTGAACAAGATGGGTAAGACTCATAAAGGAAGGGCACTCACAAGGCAATTTAGCATTCAGACTAACTACACCCAGGATGGACGTTCAAGACATATATCTATACTACTATTATAAAGAGAGAACTTGCACCTTTTGGCCAGGTAAACTCGGGAACCACAGCGCCAATCTACACACCCGATACATCTATGAAAATGTCAGGGTGTGTAGATGGACATAGGCTATATAAATTAAAAAAAAAAGTTAATTAAAAAAATTAAGTTTGTAAACAAAGTAGTCCCCTGAAAGTAGCGCTGGCCAGGACCTAGCGCTGGCCGCGACGCGACGTGCGTGATGACCACGACGCGACGTGCGTGATGACGACGAAGGAGGAGCGGCGGTGCAGTGACGAGCGGCTGTGCAGTGACGAGCGGCTGCACAGGTAAGGAAAGGGAAAGTTCAGTGCGAGACTGTGTGATGCAGGGGGAGGCAAGAAGGAGGCAGCAGTAAAGGAAAATGTTGGAGCGCGAGTGAGTCGGGGCGGGAGGGGGGCGGGAGTGAGTCGGGGCGGGAGGGGGGCGGGAGTGAGTCGGGGCGGGAGGGAGTCGGTGCGGGAGGGGGTCGGGAGCGGGTGTACTGCCCCCAGCCCCTTTCTGCCCCAGGCAACGCTGGGGCGGGCTGCTAGTATAATACAACATTAACAATAAAGGGGGTGTGGGGTAAAGAACTCAGGAGCTCCACATGGTAAGACTGAAGCTCAGTACGTTTCTTACCCGCAATTGCGGTTACAGATACTGACTGCAAATACCCACATGTAGGATATGCATGCAAAGGCAGGGTCTGTGGAGCTTATACCTATAGTGATGTTATAAATGTAACTCAAAGACAAAACTCACAGTGAACAAGAAACACCACCTAGGTAGTCAGCCGAGCCCACAGATCCTGGCGATCAAACAGGAACGCGCAAGGCAGTAACGGCAAAGGGGTAGAACTGAACACAAGCACAATAGACAAGGAGCTAGCAAGAAGGAGTGCTTAACAGGAAAGGAAGGAAATGACACGGTAACAGAAGTAAGACAGCAGAATAGAAAGGCAGCAAATTAGAACTGGAACCAAGGAAATGGGAAGCAAGGCAGGGACTGGAAATGGATATACAGAAGGGGAGGATACAAGGCTATACTAGAATAGTGCAGGTTAAGGAATCAAGAAAACAAAGTAGCATAGAAGGCAGTGCTAGGGCAGGAACAAGAAGTGAGCTAAGGCTCAGGAGTTAAGGCAGCACTGAAGACAGTGCTGGTTCAGGAACAAGGAATTACCAAAGCTTCAGGAGTCAAGGTAGCACTGCTGGAACAGGGGAATTACTAAAGCTCAGGAGTCAAGGTAGCACTACAGGAGTGCTAGTTCAAGAAACAGGACATAGCTACAGCTCAGGAGTCAAGAGAGCACTGCAAGCAGTGCAAATCAGTAACAAGAAATAGCTGAAGCCCAGGAACAAAGGATAACTTTAGCTCAGGAACTCAGGAAACAAGAGCACTGCAGGCAGTGCTAATTCAGGTACAGGGAATAGCTATAGCTCAGGAACTCCGCAAACAAGGTAGCACTGCAAGCAGTGCTAATTCAGGAGAAGGGAAACTGCTGCAGTTCAGGAACAAGGAATACTAAGGCTATGGGGTCAGGGTAGCACTGCAGGCAGTGCTAATTCAGGAACAGGGAAAACAGCAGCAGGTCAGAAACAAGGCATAATTAAAGCTCAGGAAACACTGGAAACAAGAATAGCAAAATCTCAGGGAACTCTGGAAACAAGGATTGGTCTCACCGGTAAACAGCAACAATGACCAACCTTTGCCTGAAGGGAACTGGGGCTTAAAAGAGCTCACAGTAATCACATGCAGCTGGTGTGAGCAGGCTAGCAGCAGCCAGCCACAGGTGAGCTGAATTCCTCCATCCATCCTTGGCCTGCATGGATGGAGACAAAGCAGTGAGCAGGGAATTCTGGGTAATGGAGTTTCAGGCATGAGTAGGCTGGCTTTAAGTCTAAGCAGGCTGGCTTTCACAAAACCCGGCATGGATTGGGAATGGATGTCAATTCCCAAATAGTGTCCAAATGGCTGGAAGTCAAGACATGCATGCAGGGGAGTGTCAGGAGGCATATTAGAACACTGGAGAGTCCCACAGTTCAGCCCCCTGGTGGTGGACACGAGAACACAGGGAGCAAATCATGACAGTA
This sequence comes from Lissotriton helveticus, assembly GCF_964261635.1. NCBI lineage: Eukaryota > Metazoa > Chordata > Amphibia > Caudata > Salamandridae > Lissotriton > Lissotriton helveticus. The sequence goes on from NC_136067.1 coordinate 658,407,596, forward strand.
CTCCCCCTCCAAAGACCGTCTCCTGGAGTCTGGAACTGGATCTAAAGCCTTTGCTCCTAAGAATTAAGTCAATTCCCATCATAGATTCAGTGCACGCTATCAGAAGACTGAAGGTAAATTGTGATGTTCTGGACAGTTGGATAATACTCTGTAAATTAACAGCAGTATTGAAGGTAGAACTTGAAGAGTCCAAATCCAGTTACAAGGGCTTAGAAGCCTGCATTAAATGTATTTGAAGTCCTGATGATGACAGGCTAGAGTAGCACTCTGAAAACAAAGGCTGATTGACTGTAGGGTCAAAAGCAGATAACGGATTGGCAGGAGGCACAGAGGTCAAAGACAAACTGGCTGAAAATGAAGGAGGTGATAGGAAGCAGACCTGAAGTTCTGGCCCCGGATGAAAACATACAAAAGATACACATGCAGGAGACTTAGGAAACAGGTATGCAGGAGACCCAGGCCCTGGAGGCTTACATGTTGAGAGTTTTGTCTCTGGTGCTGGAGGTTCAGTCTCTGAATGTATATATATTGAGACCTCTGAAGGCTGGGAAACTGGAAGCACAGGGTCAAAACGTTGGCATAGTAGAGGCTCAAGTCCAGAAGGCAGGTAGCCTGGAAGCTCTGGTGCAGAAGGCAGGGAGCCTGGAAGCTCTGGTGCAGAAGGCAGGGAGCCTGGAAGCTCTGGTGCAGAAGGCAGGGAGCCTGGAAGCTCTGGTGCAGAAGGCAGGGAGCCTGCAGATTCTGGTGCTGGAGGCAGGCGGCCTGCAGGTTTTGGTGCTGGAGGCAGGCGGCCTGCAGGTTTTGGTCCTGGAGGCAGGCGGCCTGTAGGTTCTGGTGCTGGAGGCAGGAGGCCTGCAGGTTCTGGTGCTGGAGGCAGGCGGCCTGCAGGTTCTGATGCTGGAGGCAGGCGGCCTGCATGTTCTAGCTCTGTAGACATGCTCTTTGGAAGCTCTGGCTCCATAAACAGGCTTTTATGAGGCACCGGCTCTAAAAGCAAATTGGTTGGAGGCTCAGTAGGCAGGCAGACTACCGGCTGAAGTTCTGTAGGTAGGCCGGCTGAGGACTCAGGCTCTGAAGGAAGGTAGTCTGGAGGCCCCGGTACTGATGGCAGGAAGGCTGCAGGTTCGGGCTCAGATGGCAGGAAGGCTGCAGACTCGAGCTCAGATGGCAGGAAGGCTGCAGGCTCTGGCGCAGATGGCAGGAAGGCTGCAGGCTCGGGCTCAGATGGCAGGAAGGCTGCAGGCTGAAGTTCAGGAGGCAGCTGGCCAGCTGAGGGCTGAGAGGCACAAGGATGAAATTCTGGGAATGGTGATTGCCCATGAACATTCCTTTTGTCAATAGTGAAATCTTCACAGTTCCTTGGCTCATTAAAACACACTGACGTTCTTTCTTTGGGATGGCTCAGAATAGTGCTTTTCTTAAAGTCTCTGATGACCTGACTTCCTTTACCATTTGGCAAATCACAACTCTTAGTCAGAGGAAATAGGCCAGAGAATACTTGGTCATGGGAGGTCTTTTCATTTTCTGCAGCATTACAAGGTGGTACAAATGCATTGGAGCACAGAGAATTATCATTTCCTGACTTTTCAATTAGTGTTGTGTTTGAAGGCAAAACATCAAAGAAGGGGTCAAGATTGTGTTTCTTCTCAGCGAGGAGGTTGACTTCAGTTGCAGCAGTTAAATCAAGAGCATGGTCTGAGTCACAGGAAATTGTCACATCGAGAAAATGTGGGTCAATGGTTCAGGTTTTGTCTGTACATCAATGGCCCGTGTGTGTGATACCCCCGGGGTGGAATTGACCTCACTACCAGGAAAAGAAAGCAAAGGGATGTTATTTGTCTTGCCTGGAATTTGGGGTTCCTCAAAACTGGAGGGACACATCTCAGAAGTAGCACCTAGATGTAATTTAGCACTAGAAGACAAAACAGAGGAGTTAGAAAATTCAGAATTCAAACAAATACTTTCCTTAACTGTACTTTGAGACATGGTACTATGGCTATTCTTAGTGGAATCTGAGTTATCAGCCACAGTATTATTTACACAATTACTGGACCAGTTCTGAGGGGAACGCAACAGAGAGCGCAAGGTTTCATTCTCCATTTCTAAGGAGGTTAACAAACAGGTGGAAAAGCTGTCTTGTACAGGGGTTTTAGATTTCCACTTGAACTCTGGGTTATAATTTTTTAACAGAGTCTGAAACATTTTATTCTATTGTTGCAATTCAAGAATCTTCGATGAAAACATATGCTGTGAGGACTGCAGATCTTTCTCTACAAGGCCAGTGGTAGACTTGGCAACTTCACAAGCAACAGAGCGATACCTTGGATTTTGTTCAAAGTGGCTATTAGCCTCCTGTGTTCTAGTAGGCCTTTTCTCTCTTTTGTTGAGCTGATTATTGTTTACTTTGAATGTGGTATCTAACAAGGTCCCTTTATTATCCGGGACTGTGATCTTTACTGGCCTACAAGACTGGGTAACATCATTTGAATGGAGAACAGAGGTTATATAATGAATCTGCTCTTTCTTTGGCTGCTGTGTGGTTAAACATGCTTTAACTGGGGTCATTGAACTACCAGTTTGGAAAGATGCTGATAAATACGGTGTCTGGAAATTATCTTCAAAGGAAACATTGTCTTGACAGGGGGTCTCTGAGTTACAAACATCAGGAAAATGTCCCCTAATAGTACTACTCTCTAATTTACTATTTTGTCTTTCTGCTGCTAACAAGGTTTGCAGAAATTCGTTTTCATCCTGTAGGTCGCAGGCTGACATCAGGTGAGGATCAGGGTTACAGATGGAATAAAAATCTAACATAGACAGATCAGCTGACCCCAGGGAATAATATTCAGCACGTAAGAGTCTGTTTTGTTCAATGAATCGATCTCTAGAGTCTAAGGACTTTCTACTAGGTTGTAGAGAACTGTGATTTGGTAATGGATGTCTGCCAACCTGCGTAGACTTTCTGGATCTGACACTAAACATTTTGGCAAGGACTGACTGGGAGAGCTCTGAGAAATAAAAGGAGGTAGCTAACTGAATGCAAAGAAACCTCAGAAGTGACCCTGGAAATGTGGGTTGGTCATTCTGTCAGGGACTGTCCAGGACTATGTGGGGAACACAGTCAGGGACTTGGACAAGGACTGGGAACTGGGTAGAAGACGTACACAGAAAGGAGGACTACAGTGCTGCCCAGGATCATACAGGGATTCAGAGGAGAAAAAGGGATTCAAAGGGGAAGCCTGTACAAGTGAACAATATGAGTAAGACTGATAAAGGAAGGGCACTCACAAGACAATTTAGCATTCAGACTAACAACACCCAGGACGGACGTGCAAGACATATATATAATACAACATTAACAATAAAGGGGGTGTGGGGTAAAGCACTCAGGAGCTCCACATGGTAAGACTGAAGCTCAGTACGTTTCTTACCCGCAGTTGCTGTTACAGATACTGACTGCAAATACCCACATGTAGGATATGCATGCAAAGGCAGGGTCTGTGGAGCTTATACCTATAGTGATGTTATAAATGTAACTCAAAGACAAAACTCACAGTGAACAAGAAACACCACCTAGGTAGTCAGCCGAGCCCACGGATCCTGGCGATCAAACAGGAACACGCAAGGCAGTAACAGCAAAGGGGTAGAACTAAACACAAGCACAATAGACAAGGAGTTAGCAAGGAGGAGTGCTTAACAGGAAAGGAAGGAAATGACAGGGCCCACTTGGCAGAAAGCAGGTAACAAACATACAAGGTAACAGAAGTAAGACAGCAGAATAGAAAGGCAGCAAACTAGAACTGGAACCAAGGAAATGGGAAGCAAGGCAGGGACTGGAAACGGATATACAGAAGGGGAGGCTACAAGGGTATACTAGAATAGTGCAGGTTAAGGAATCAAGAAAACAAAGTAGCATAGAAGGCAGTGCTAGGGCAGGAACAAGAAGTGAGCTAAGGCTCAGGAGTCAAGGCAGCACTGAAGACAGTGCAGGTTCAGGAACAAGGAATTACCAAAGCTTTAGGAGTCAAGGTAGCACTGCTGGAACAGGGGAATTACTAAAGCTCAGGAGTCAAGGTAGCACTACAGGAGTGCTAGTTCAAGAAGCAGGACATAGCTACAGCTCAAGCAGTGCAAATCAGGAACAAGAAATAGCTGAAGTCCAGGAACAAAGAATAACTATAGCTCAGGAACTCAGGAAACAAGAGCACTGCAGGCAGTGCTAATTCAGGTACAGGGAATAGCTATAGCTCAGGAACTCCGCAAACAAGGTAGCACTACACGCAGTGCTAATTCAGGAGAAGGGAAACTGCTGCAGTTCAGGAACAAGGAATACTAAGGCTATGGGGTCAGGATAGCACTGCAGGCAGTGCTAATTCAGGAACAGGGAAAACAGCAGCAGGTCAGGAACAAGGCATAATTAAAGCTCAGGAAACACTGGAAACAAGAATAGCAAAAGCTCAGGAAACTCTGAAAACAAGGATTGGCCTCACCGGTAAACAGCAACAATGACCAACCTTTGCCTGAAGGGAACTGGGGCTTAAAAGAGCTCACAGTAATCACATGCAGCTGGTGTGAGCAGGCTAGCAGCAGCCAGCCACAGGTGAGCTGAATTCCTCCACCCATCCTTGGCCTGCAGGGGTGGAGACAAAGCAGTGAGCAGGGAATTCTGGGTAATGGAGTTTCAGGCAGGAGTAGGCTGGCTTTAAGTCTAAGCAGGCTGGCTTTCACAAAACCCGGCATGGATTGGGAATGGATGTCAATTCCCAAATAGTGTCCAAATGGCTGGAAGTCAAGACATGCATGCAGGGGAGTGTCAGGAAGCATATTAGAACACTGGAGAGTGCCACAGTTCAGCCCCCAGGTGGTGGACACAAGAACACAGGGAGCAAATCATGACACCCCTAACTAGTAGTGCACCAGGAGGTGCATTTGCAGAGTGTTTAAGAAAGGGGATGGGTCCTCTGATGAGGTCTCAGCAATCCTGCTCTGGGGGTCTTACTTGTGCCAACAATACTCTTTCTTGGCCCCCAATGACCCTCAGCAGCCAAGGAAAGTTCATCCCCAACCTGTAGTGTGCCAGAAGGCACGTTTGCAAAGTGGTTGAGAAAAGGGGCGGGGTTTCCAACAAGGTTTCAGCACTCCCACTGTGGAAGACATACTTGTGGCAACAATACGGGTTCTTGGCCACCAACAACCCTCAGCAGCAAAGGGGGCTTCATCCCCAAACACGTAGTGTGCATGAGGCCCCTTTGCAGGATGGGGGCGGGGCCTTCGACAAGGTCTCAGTAATCCAGCTGTGGGGTACTTACTTTTGGCAATAATAAGGGTTATTGGCCCCCAATAATAATAAAATAATAATAAAGACATTTATAGAGCGCATGGATTACGCCATCTCGGCATGTCCCCGCGCTAAAAATAGAAGAAAAGCTTGCCAGAGGAGAGGAGAGTACAAGGCAGTGGGCATAAGTAGAGTTATAGGGAGAACAAGTGAGTTTTCAGTTGACCCTCAACAGCCAAGGGGACTTCATCCCCCAACCAGTAGTCCACTAGGAAATGTGTTTGCAGAGTGGTTGAAAAAGGAGGCAGGGCCTCCAACAAGGTCCTAGCAACCCAGCTGTGGGGTACTTACTTGTGGCAACAATAGGGGTTCTTGGCCCCAACGACCCTCAGCATCCAAGGAAAATTCACCCCCCAACAAGTAGTGTACCAGGAGGTGTGATTGCAAAGTGTTGAGAAATGCAGTGGGGGCTCCGACAAGGAATGAGTAATCCAGCTGGGGGTTACCTACTGGTGGCATTAATTGGGATTTTTGGCCCCACTGACCCTCAGCAGCCCTAGGGTCTTCTTCCCTCAACAAGAAGTATGCCAGTAGGTCCCCGTAGCAAGTAAGTTCACTGACACAAAAGTGACTACCAATGGATTTATTATCTGATATCATTCACCCACTGCAAGCTATGTGCATCTGGCTCAGAATCCAACTGTGACTGAACTTTACGGTCTAGCCCCTTGCCAGTGTCCGATCTATGCACGTGAACAAATACAAACAATAACAGTGTCTTGTGATTCCCTCAATACACACTACACATATCACATCATCTCTCCCCTTAAAACAAACAAAATTCATTCAATACATTGAAGAAAAGACATTTAAAAAGTACATGCATTAATTAAAATGTCCTAAATGCATATTAATTTGCAGTTGTTAAAATCTCAGCTTAGTACCTTACGAAGTAATCAAACTTTTTCAGGATACGCCTAACACATGGTCCAATCAATAATTCAATACTTTTACTCTTACTGTGATCCTGATCCAAAGCAGTGGGTGACATGTGAGCCAGTAGTTAACACCTGACCAGTAAATTCACAATGCTGCCCACACACATTTATTTTTCAAAATCTGATTGAGGCCACTGTGCCCAATTGTGGCTACTCATAAATACATTTGTTTTTCTTTTGACGCATGATGGTAACCTGTTCAGCTGTAACTTTCAAAAGTTTCCTTTTGTTCCACCAACCGTTACCAGTGATGAACGCTGCCCCTTTACTAACTTTGCTGACTTGTACAAGCATGAAAATCCCTTTCTTTATTTTAATTGGTTTCTTAATTAAAGCCTAGTCCCACTACAAACATCCATCTTGGTAGCACAACAATTGCTATCAAAGTTACCTTTCATGGCTGCTTGCCTCATGGAGAGTTTTGCAGCAATCTCTTCTGTATCAGGCCTTTCCACCTTGGTATTACCATTCTTTTATTTCAGGCATAAAAGAAACAGAGAAGTGTGCACCTATCTGCCTCTAAGGAGTGAGAAAGGTGGGGTGCAATGTGGCGATGGATTGTAATTCCACACTTGCTTTTCAATAAAATTCTTGACATCCACCCCTAAAGCTATAGCAGATTGTATGCCCTCCGGAATCACTTTATTTCCATGCTCCACTAAACCATTTGAAGTGGGTAAGTACAACACCACTCTTAAATGCTTTATGTCTTGTTCAGACATACATTTACACATTCGCTCTGAAACAAATATCTGTGACAATTACTTTAGTATTTCCTTCAATTAAGAACATCATGCTCAGAAATGCAATGGTTGTATTTATATCTGGAACTTCTACAAATTTATAGTACATCCATTTTGAAAAGTAGTCAACAGCTTAGATTAAATACACCAGACTTTAGGACAAAGAGTGCTTCAAACTCTTTTGCACTATGCATGTAGTGGTGTAACCACCTTCACATTTGTGTTTCAGGCCTACAATTCCCCAGTCAGTATCTATGTAGAATGTGTTTGTATAGTATAATTTAGAAAGTTATTCATATATATTTGTTCATGTTTATTCTTTTCAGATATTGCTTATCATCATTAAAATAAAGTTATCATGCCTGAAAAATCCAGAAAGAGAAAAGGAGAGCTAAAGGACAGTTACTTGAAGAAAACTCAACAACAAGTATTGGAGGATCAACATAATGTTCTGGTAAGACCACTGAGAAATGTATTAAAAATCTTACTAAACCCAGAAAAAATATTCAGAATGTTGAAAGCATTAAAAATGTTCCAACCACAAAATAAAGACAAAAAAATAAGAAAGGAAAATAAAACAATGTACACTCAAAGGATCCAACATATGGTAAAAGAAGAGAAAATCAGTATAAAGAAATACGAAAAAAAATATTTTATAATAGAGTAGTACATAATTTGCTGAAAGATATTAAGAAATATAAAAAGAGAGCACTGTTTTATAAAAAGAAGAAGCATATTGACTCTATTGTTAAAAAGGCTTTTGAAGTAAAGCAGAAATTATTTATTTTAGTTTTAAACAGAATTCGATCACTAAATAAACGAGTCCATTTAATGAAGGTTAAAAGTAAGAGGAAAAGAGTAATCAATAGAACTCATTTTTGTGATTTTTTGGGGGGGAATGGAAACACAGTTCAAGTTCAAAGCCTTTCTTCAATGAAGAAAGTCATTTTCAGACCAATGATTTGTTGCATGTAGTTGACACTAGTGGTCGAGCGTATGAGGTTAGAAATGGTTGTCCGATTAAGAAAGAGAAAGTGGTTCCCAGAAATGCAGAAGAAGTGATAGCTGATGAAGTTCTAGGTAGACGTACTAAAGCCCAAGTGTACACTTGGGATCTCAGTAGTATTTGTAGTGTACGACAAGAATCTATTGATCTTTTATGCAATTTCTTACAAACATATACAAAAAAAGTGTTAAACAAAAGATTAAGATGTTGCAAGGACTAGACCCTTGCAGAGTAAGAAAAAATACTAGTTTGCAAGGTCATTCTCTGGCTTATCTTTCTAGGCAAGTATGTCAAAGAGTTTTTCACCATTTCAGGATGTTCGCAGTACATCATACTCAAGTGCGGAAGTTAGTCAGAAGATTGTATTATGCAAAAAGTCCAGCACTAAAGTTAAATGAATTGAATAATGCTCTTTTGCGTGGGTCAGTATCAGATGTGAAAAAGATTTGTGATTAAATTGAGTTTTGTTACTTTGGTCCTGAACAAGAGAGTGCAGAAACTGAGACATTAATAGAAGAAAATGTTGAAGACAATGTGGTACATTCTATTACAAAAAATGTTGATGATCAAATTACAAAGTTTAAGGTGATTTCAGGTGAAAGGCCACATTTTTCTTGTATTTGTTGTTGGCGAACTCACTATAAAAATCAGACTAGGAATGTTGATCCGTATTTAAAAAAAGAAAGAGAAAATAATAATATGTAGAAGGAATTTAGTAGTAGTACTAGCTTTATTCGATATAAAATATCATAAAAGCATTTACAATAAAAGATCCACTAAAACCATGCAAGAGATAAAAAATACATCATGCTTCATACTACACATTGCATAAAATTTAAAATTCATGTATAAAAACAAGGCAGGGGATACATAGGGATAGTCCATTTTACATGCAGAATGGTGGTATGTCAGGACCATAAGGGCTAATATACTAGACCTTTATCGCTCAAAACCTTAGACTAGTTTGCCTAATGGCCAGACATATCAAAATTATTGGAACATTGCGCTGCTTTTTCCACAATCTTCTTCCGTAGCAACCAAGCACACCCCAGAAACTTGGCTACTCCGCATATCATAGGCAGTTAAGATTTATCGGTTCTTAGAATGCGGAGTGCCGCGCAATGGTTCATTGGGCCTAACATTTTGCATACTGGATTGAGCCATTTGGCTCTGGCCAACCTGTAAGCCGGGCAGGCAAAAAGAAGGTGAGCAATGGACTCATTGTGGTAACCGCAGCCTGGACAGGGCACAGATGGTGAACTTGAGCCGTTCCAGGAAGCTGTCACACAATTAATAGGAACAGTCCCTAATCTCAACTTAATATACAGGACCCTATCCCTAGGGACCTGTATAAAGTCTAGGTATGGTTCCAAGCTACAGGTAGTTTTGTGTTCAAAGAACACCTCAGTTAGTTTCCCTGTTGTGGGGTTCAAAATCTCTTGTGTCTGGATCCAATCCCAGTAGGCTCGCTTCAAGACCTGCTTTGAAGAAGGGACCTGTGTAACCCAAGCCTCTTTAAGACCTATATCAAGTAAAAGGTTTCGGAGATCCACTATCCAATTAATTCTGTTCCCAGTATCTGCCAATAACAATTCATCGAATGCGGCCGCATAGTTCGACAGTTCTGCTGTCCTTCTAATGCGCGCCCAAAAGAGCAGAGGGCATAAACGTGCAATGTCCTGGATGGAGCATCTACCCATGTCATAACATAGGGGTTTCACAGGTGTAGACATCGGAAGGGAAGTAAGGTCTCTCAGAAACTTGTTTTCTGATCTGACTAGCTCACTAACGTTTCCAAAGCCCCATAGTTCAGCCCCGTATAGGGCCGAAGGCAGCGCTTTGCCGTGGTAGACCGCTAGCGCCGGGGCAACTGGCCTGCTCACAGACTGATGTTGTTCTCTAGCGATAGCCCCTGACACCCGCTTATGGCTTAGGAGCATTTTGGCTAGATGGGGACCCCACCTCATATTCTTAGAGACACGGAACCCCAAATAGTCAAAAGACTCAACGGTGTCCAAGGGCGAATCATTCAGGGTAATACCATTCTTGAAACATTTGGACGGGTTGATTGTCAATAATTTAGTTTTATTTGGAAGGGATTTGCAACTTACTTGTTGGTAGAAAATTGTTTTGATTTGGGTTCTGATCAGCGTATTTGTAAATATTGTTATAACAAATTAGATGAGAATAAAATGCCCGCCAGAACTAATAGATTTAAATACCTATGAGTCTATTCTCATTCAATGTGTGCACCAGTTTCAGGCTATTGTTCGTATGGAGCCTAAAACAGGTAAATTGCCTCCTTCAGATTTACAAAGAGGATTAAAAGGAAGAGTTGTGTATTTACTGTTAGATTTCAAGAAAAATATTGAAACTATTGGTGTAGAGAGTGTAGAAAGTGAACCACTAGTTACTGTAGTTAATGGTGTGCCTACTAAGAGTAAGAAAACATGTCAGGAGTTAGTGGATGTTAGAAAAGTACAGAAGGCAACTTTGTATTTGATAAAAAACAATAAGTCCTATAAAAATGTTTATATGGGAGAAGATGAAATACTTTTTGCGGAAGGTACTGAAATATCAAGTGGACACATTGAAAAAGTGGACTTGTCAAGATGTGAAGAAGTCTATGAACATTACAGTGTACATCCACTTCGTTCAAAAGAAGTGATGGGGAACACTATTGAGTTGTTTCAAATGAAAAAAGCAAAGGGAAGTCCCATGAGTGTATGGGAAGAGAGCTTGGCAGCTCATTGTTTTCCGCAGTTGTTTCCAACAGGAAAAGGTGGACGATCTGAATATCAGACAACAAGATTATATGCAGAAGATCCAAGATTTCGACAATGTATCCCTTATATATTTCATCTTTTGTTTGAAAGTGACTTGTCTGGACTTTCACATGCAGTTAATCACATTTTAAAACAGGAGTACATCTGCAAAATGTATCTGCAAAGGATTTTATGGATAAAGTGCATCAGAGAGATGATCCTTTAGAACATCAGCTGATTAATCAGATGGCAAGTCAGCATGGAACTAATGAATATTGGTACCGTCATCATGGAGAACTTAAATGTATGCTAAGGAATGTAAGAACCCCTACATGGTTTCTTACCCTAAACTGTCCTGAGTATGCTTGGGATGATTTACTTGAACTCCTTCGAGAGGCAAATTCCAATATAAAAAATATCGAATACAAGACACCTGGAGAATTGTGCTCTTTGGATCCTGTTAATGTATGCAGGTATTTCAATCATAGATTTGAAGCTATGATGTCTTTTATCTGCAAAAAAAACTCCTCTTGGAGAAGTTGTGGATTTCTTTTGGAGAAAGGAGTATCAAGCTAGAGGTGCTCCTCATATACATATGCTGTAATTGATCAAGGTCACCCCCAAATTTGAAACCAATTTGGATGATACTGTTTTGTCTTTTATTGAAGAATATGCCACATGTGCTGTACCCAAAAGCACAGAAAAAAACACCTTAATGCAACAAGTCTCACGATTCCAAAGCCATTGATGTGGAAAATACTGTTGACGAAAGCACAAGTCTAAGGATAAGTGCTATACCAAATGTCATTTTGGATTTCCACCCCCTGTAATATCCAAAGGAAGAGTGAACAGTTTCATGTCAGCTATATGACATACCATCAGAAGAAAGTCTCCAAAAAATACTTACTATTTAAGAAGAAGCGAAGAGTCAAAATACATAAATGACTACAATTCAGTTATTCTATCCATGTGGAATGCTAACATGGATATTCAGTACGTTGCAGACAATTCCATTGCTGTTGCTCGACATGTAACATCCTATGTTACAAAATCAGAAAAGACAGAATTGAAAGAAATGTGGGAAGAGATTTCTCACGAGAAGACTCCATGTAAGAAATTATACAATTTCAGTTTGAAGATGTTTTCCCATCGAGAAATCGGAGCATATGAATGCTCAGATCGGTTATCATCTGCAAGTCTATACTCCAAGTCTAGAAGAATAATTTGGGTGAGTCTAGGTCTTGCAGCGATGTGAAATTGGGTACTGAAATCTGTACAAGAAATGTAATATTTAGCAGAAAAAGATCCAGAAAGTACAGATATTTTTAAAACGAATGTGTTGGATACATATTACCCAAACAGAAGTCATTAACTTGTGTCTCTATGAAGTGCTGCAAAACTACACTTTTAAATGGAATACTACAGAGAACATCAATGATGGAAAATATGGAGTGATTGGTTCCGAAGGATGTTTAGTGAAACAAACTAAAGGAAATTTAATTATTCACAGGAAGCTGAGTTGCGACACTGCTGATAAAAGGTAATTTTACTATTTAACTCTTTTGCAACTGTTCAAACCGTAGCGTTCAGAATTAGAATTACTTGGAGAATTCCAGAGCTATGAAGATTCCTTCAATGCTTGTAAAGATACCATAGAATGCAAGTGAGACAACAGATTGACCATGGATTTCTTCATTAAAAGAAAGAATGCACATGCATATAATTTCAACCTATTCGAATGTATGTGAGTGGACAAGCTGGGACAGGAAAAAGTTTCTTAATTAAAGCAATCACCAGTTATTTACAGAAAACAACTGAGTCACATTTGTCTTGTGTTGTAACTGCTCCAACTGGGTTGGCCGCACACAACATTAAAGCAATTACATTACATTGTTTACTAATGCTACCTATGGAGCATGAAAACAAATTGGAATATCACAAGCTATCTGGAGAAGCTTGTTGTGAAGTTTCAAAAGTGCTGAAGAAAATGAAACTTCTGATTATTGATGAGGTAAGCATGGTCTCAAACTTAATGCTTGCTTTTGTGCATTTAAGAATGCAGCAAATTCTTAAAACAGAGTATGACGTGTTATTTGGGGGAAAACCTGTCATAGTTTTCGAAGATCTATTGCAACTTACTCCTGTAAAAGGACAACCAGTATTTAAAACACTTGCGCATGAAGACACCAAAAAGTCTCTGGTTAGTGTTGGAAACGTTAACATTTGGTCATATTTTGAATACAAAGAACTCATTACAAATATGCGACAGGCAAATTATGTTGATTATAGAAGTATTCTTCAAGATATAAGAATTTGAGTACTGACAGAACATGGCAAACAAGCTTTGCAGAGTCAGTTACTTTCCAATTTGTTTCCAAATGAAAATATAGTTCTTGAGAAAAAATACATGAAAATTGCCGAAAATAAATCTGTAATCTGCCTAATGCCAACACTGCGTGAGTGTTCTATATTCAACGAACAACTTTTGAAGCTGGAAAATGTAGAAATAATAAAAATGGAATCCATCGATAAAATAGAGCATGAAGGAATCACTATTATTTTGACAGAAAAATTAAAGACAAAATTGGATTCTTTAGAAAAATCGATATCTAAAACTGCTAGTTTAGAGAAGACTCTATATGCATGTAGAAACTGTCGGGTAATTTTAAGGCGTAATTTGGATGTAGAAAAAGGTTTAGTTAATGGAGCAATGGGCAAAGTTGTGGATTTTGTTAATTATTTGAATAAAGATGGTAGTGAATTTTTCAAAATTGAATTTGATCAGATTGAAGTAGTGAAACAAATTGGTTGTTGTTCAGTTTGTTTTGTGCTTGTTAAAGATTTATATGTTTGTAGAAAACAGTTTCCAGTTTCTCTTGCATATGCAGTGACTATTCACAAATCTCAAGGTTTAAGTGTAGACAGTGCTTTGGTGAACATCGGAAGTACTGAGTTTAAAAAGGGTATGTCATATTTTGCTTTGTCGCGAGACAGAACTTTATCTGGTTTGTTTTTGATTGATTTTGATGACCCAAAGGTTACTGCCGATGCAAACTGTGTAAAAGAGTATAATAGGTTAAGAAGAACGTTTGCTCCCAATTTAGGTCAATATCCTGTATTTGAAAAGCATGTAGTAGGTCGAAAAAGAAGGTATGAGAATATCTGTAGTGAAGGTATAGAGAAGGAAAAAAAATAAGATAATGTCATTGCAAGCAAAAAGAAAAAAGACACTGTTGAAGAGATTGGTGGTTATCAGTTTGAAAATAGTTCAGGTGTCAACTGCTATGCTAATGTAGTGGCCAATGTTGTTTTTTTCTTGAAGGTTTGCAACAGCAAATTATGGAGGATTGGGAAAAAAGATTTTGTTCCTTGTTGCATTCCATTTATGAAAATTGATAACTGATACAGGTAAAATACAAAGCGTTTGTGATATTCGTAATCTTTTGGATGTATGTTCTGGTTCTACACAATTTACGCATAATATCCAACACGATGCTCAGGAATTTCTAATGTATATGCTTACCATATTGGAAAATATAGGCGTAGAAATTGAAAATATTTTTGGCCTTTGTTATAAACGGGAATATCATTGTGAAAATTGTATGTATACATGCAGCACTAACATAGATACTGAAAGATTTCTACATTTGACATTACCAGACTGTAAATCAGTGTCTTTAAATAAATTAGTTAAAGCAGCAAATCAAAACATGGAGTGTAGCCAATGCAAATCAGAAATGTTATCAACAATATTTATACAAAGATATGGACAATATCTAATTTTAATGATACAACGTTGTACAACTGATGGGAGAAAATTGGACACTTTAATAAAACATTTTATAGCAACTCAACTATCAATATCAGGAAGGACTTTTGTAGCAGTAGCAATAATTTTCCATGATGGTCCTTCCACAACATCTAGACATTATACTGCCTATCTAAAATGTGAAAAAGGCTGGACACTTTGTAATGATGCTCAGTTAGTTTTCAAACAACGTTTGCCTAGCAAAGTACCAAATTCCTACCTAATATTTTTAAAGCCAAAGTTTTAGAAAGATAATTCAGCCTCTGAGGAATTTATTATTATGATTTAATAGGATTACTATTAGACAATTTAAATAAAAAGAATTGTAATAAAAAAAATTAGCCTCAAGGAAAGGTATATGTTTGAATTACGGACTTTTTCTTGCATAACGTCTCAGCGTATAGTTTTAAGCGACAACATTTACAGTGTTTATAAATTTAAGTTATAACATGTTCTTAGCAGTAAGCATTTTATATATGTGTGATTTGTATTATATGTTATTTTATTGAGGATGGATTCTTGTTTTTTTTTAAACAATCTTATTGATTGTTTTTTTTTTGCCCGCTGAGTATGATTGAAATCACTGTTTCTAGTGAAATTCAATCTATTCTGAGAACAGCAAAAAAGGCAAAGAAAATAGTTTGTAAAATGTTAAAATTATGCTGTGCTGTTAAAAATATATTATTATATGTTATAACTATTTTTTCTTTTCTTTCACAGATCCTAATTCTAAAGTTTGCCACAATGTCGCGTGTTTGCACACAGTTGAAAAACGTGGAGATGGATGGAGTAGATATGTTCCAGAGAATTCCATTGCAGACAGGTATCAAACAGAACTCAGCTTCACAGCACCTGTCTGCAACACACATGGTATGGTATTCAATAGAGAGATATGGTGGACTAGAAGGGCCCAGGGAATTTCAAGATTAAAAGAGACAAAATTCCTTAACTTAAAACACATCTCTGAGTGTCTTTGCACATGTCACATCAGGCCACATCCCTTCCCTTCAGTAATCTATAAACATGTCCTAAAAGTTTGCCAAAAAGTAAGTACTTATAAATTTATCTTGTTCTCTGTTTGCAGTACTGAAATCTTTCTACTTATTACTCATATAATTAGATTTGACCTAGCTATTAACCCTAATACACATTATATTCTTTATATAATATGCATGTACATCATACTTATAGCACAAGACACTGTTTCATATTTACAAAGAGAGGAAAAGGCAGTATGTGTACCTTTTCTTCTCCATGTAAATACAACCTTATTATACATACCACTTTGCATAGACAGGGCATTCGATGGGTGTTGCTGTGCGTGTTTCCACAGAACACCTATAGAACAAGACACATCTTCAGATTTATCAGAAATCATAAATCTGAACATGTGTGTGAATGCTGCAGCGCCCTCCAATTGGTGTAGCACGGCACAACAAGGAGAATTATTTTCATTTCTCCTCATTTTTTGGATTTCAATGTATGCTAAAATGTACAGTATACATTGAAGGAGAAAAGTGCCTTCACACATTTTTTGTGTGCAGAAAGGTGTGTCTTTTTGCACAAAAACAAACTCCACAAGACACAGATATCCCTGTGTCACCACATGGCTGCAGTTTAAGCAGCAGTGCAGAGGGAAGCACAGCCTTGCACCATATTTATGCACATATGTTACCTCTGCTTCGGAAGTACCACAGCACGCTGTAGCTAAAGACTTTGCAGTGTAATGCTGCAGTACTTCCTTATAGTTCTGCACTTATACATTCACCATACACCACAAATGCATCCTTTCAGTCAATTATCCACTAGACATACATTCATATAAACTTTCACACACTAGCATACAAATGTAGCTCTTTTTTTTAACCAGAGTAGATAGTTCTGAAAATATATTTTTTTTCTTTTTGTAGTTTTATGGGGTTTTTTTTCATTTTTTGAACGATTTTTTGTTTTATGGGGGGTTTTTAACAGGAAGAAAAAGTTGACAGGACGAACAAAACCAAAAACTTTGAGGGAAAAAAAAAACTAGCTTTGATGGCTATCAATGGCGCGACAAACAAGGACAACTGACTGCTCCCTGTAACAATTTAAACTATTGCATTGCACGCAATGCATTTTCACTTTCCCGAATTGGGGACGTATCTCTGGTGCCGATGTTGATGGTGATGCCTCAGAGGTGCTCAGTATTGCCGGTGGTGCAGCAGCATTTCCACGCAGTCTTCTGCATTCCTCGTGTGCATAGTTTACAGGATGCAGCGCTTGCAGGTGTTTCCTCATGCTAGCAGTGCCACATGAGTATTTCTTGTTTGGATCTCCTCTGGAGAGCACTGCTTTGCAAATCTTGCCGTCACCTTTGTGGCATTTACTTTTTTTGCCCCTCCGGGAAAGTAAAACATTTTTCCAAATAATGGAGGTATATTATTCAGGAAAGGGAGGTTCTGGAAGAAATTCTTCTGCCCCAGAATGATCAGACTCAGAAGATTCTACAACTGGTGTAGCCATTGTTCTCTCCAAGAACCAAATCGAGGTCTCCAATGAAAAAAATGTAATGTTCTTTCCGAGACAGGCCTTCTCTCAAAGAAGGTCTAAGAAGAGTGATTGAAATGGGTGGAGTTCTTCAAGAGTTAGAATAGGAAGTGTTATGAACCAATCAAATCTCTTTTTTTCTGGTCACATGGGCACCGCGTAGGGTGTGCGCACGCAGCTCGTACCCAGCGCGACTTTGCGAAATTGCATTTAAAAGAAATTTTACTTTATTTTTCAGTTCAGTAAAGACTTTATTTAGTCAAAAATGCAAGGTATCAATGAACAAATCATGAAAAATTTAACTTTATTAAAAGTTAAAGAATATTATTTTTATGATTAGCTCTGATAATGTCTTGCCTTAATATTTATATTAAATAAATATATCTTTTTAGACAACAAAAAATTTAGCTGGAGTCGTGCACCCACCGCGTTCAACACGCATATGACATCACACACAACCGCGCGACCGTCGCGTAGCATAATTCGTACATGTCACGTATGCGCCGCAAGTCGTGTACCAGTCGCATAGCAATCGCGTAGGAAAATTTGTACCCGTCGCACACCCTACGCGGATCCTACAGAACAATCCTAAAATGGCAGCCCAGTTCCGCGCAGTGATCGAGAAAGGTGTGTTTTGGGTGCGCGACTCCACAAAAAAATCAAAAAAATAAAATAATATAAATATATTTAAAAGAATATAAAATAATAAAAAAAATATATGTTTTCAGTTTTAAAAAATATATTTTTATTAAATATGTGTAATGTAATTTAAAAAATAGGATATCTAAAAGAAATAAATTTAAAAATGTAGTAAAAGAATATACAAAAAAATAACAATAAATACATTTAAAAATTATCATTGACAAAACCTTTGAACTTCACTGAAAGAAAACATAGGTTTGAGGCCTGTTATAGTTAGGAATTGTCATTTAAAAAACCTTCGAGATTCACTGAAAAAAGCATAGGTTTCAGACATGTTATAGTTAGGGATTAGCATTTAAAAAACCTTAGAAATTCACAGAAAAAACCACAGGTATTAGGGGTGTTATAGTTAGCTGGACATTTCACTTGTGCAAAACCATTGAAATTCCTCTGTTATAGTTAGTTGTACTAACTATAACTCGTGCGCCCGCAATCCACTGCTGATGATGTCACATATTACATCATTCATGACATGGTCAGTGACATCACTGATGACATCACAGATGACATCTCAAATGACATCACTAATGACATCACTGATGACATCATCCAAGTGAGAATGAGATACACCTCATCATATACTAGTATAATCTTTCATCACTCACTATAAAATATAAAGTAACATTTTTGAAACCATTGACACACCAACCCAAGTTTCTAAAAACACACTCACTGATTTGTACATCTTCACACACATGTAAACACTTACCTATACATTCACTCATACAAGCTGACAAAGATCAATAGAACAATATACTTATACACCTAAATCAACATTACACAGCTGCACATATCCTACTCACTTATGCAGTCATCTTACTCACTTATGCAAACAATTGATCATACAAACATAACTTTATTTATTGCTATAGAAAGTAACTCATACTTTGTGTGCTATAAAATCACTATTATAAGTACACAGTTTTCCATACAGTTATTCAGACAACCACTGATTCTTATATATACTTATTTAAATACACCAACTGTCACATACAGTGCCTTTTATATTTCAATATTGTTGGACGTGTATCATTGAGAAATATATTTACTCATCAACACACCCATAAAGAGATTCACTGAATCTAACAACGGTTTCCACATGCCGTCTTAACATCATATACCTACTAAAACAACTATTTACACATCTTTGGACAGTCACACACCTCCCTCAACCACACACACATTTACTCTCCAATACAAATACTCACTTAACTAATTAAAAACTAATATGGAGTTTCACTTAGGTAGTAACCAACTTATACAGTAGTTTACACAACAAGAGACAAAGTGATACAGATATTCACACAGTTTATTCACTATCCCATATGTTTAGTGAAACACTTTAAATTATGTAAATGTAAATGTACAGGAATTTATATAGCGCAAATCACCAAGCGGTTTCTAAGCGCTTGCTTAGGGAACCCATCCTGGTATTCCCCTGTGAGATAACCCCGGCAGGGTATCCGCAAGGTGAAAGCCAGGCATCCCGCTGCGAGGGGCCGTTGTGGAGATTAAGCAAGCTATTGCCCAGAGTTGCAGAGTGTGAACCCATGAATCGAGTAGGCACCGGAGCGAGAATTGTCGAGTCCATGGACATTTTAGGAATCAAGACCCCGCCGAGCCGGGAATTGAACCCTGGTCCCAGGCTGACCTCTGCTTCCAGGTCTGCCTCCTATAACCAGTGAGCCACACTTCTCCTTAGGCACTTACATAGACAATCACAGTGCTACTAAATTCTCCATCTACACACTTATATATCCACTCAGTCTTCTATAAAGATTCCTATATATATAATACTTATTTAATTATCAAACCAAATCACATCAACTGGATGATGTCATCTGTGATGTCATTTGAGATGTCATCAGTGATTCCATCAGTGATGTCACTGACCTTGTCATGAATGATGTAAATGTGACATGATCAGCAGTGGATTGCGGGCGCGCGAGTTATAGTTAGATCAACTAACTATAATGGAGGAATTCCAATGGTTTTGTTCGAGTGAAAAGCCAAGCTAACTATAACACCCATAAAACCTGTTTTTTTCAGTGAATTTTTTTTTTAAATGATATATATATATATATATATATATATATATATATATATAAAACAGCAGAATTCCGGTATGCAGAAAGAATTCAAATGAGCCCGTAGTCCTTATAGATGATTTATTCAGGCACAGCAAGCGATCGAGGACAACGCGTTTCGAACAACCCTGGTTGTTCTTAGTCACATGACCCGCGTTCCTCCCACACCACCTTTTAAAGGTGTATCCACATTTTTTTATTTATTTTTAACTTTATTATTCACAGACATAGAAAAAATCACATACTTAAAGTCAGTACTCTTAGATTTCATGTTAAAAGTTCATGAATTAATATAATAAATTAACAGTCATTTATTATATGTGTGAAAAATGTACATTTCTAGTGAAAAAGTGCAAAATGTCCAGCTTTTTGGGCGTTCATTAGTTTATGTACAGCGGCCCATGGTTGATCTTCAATTCGGGTTTAGTACCAATGCACACATGTTTCTGCTAAAGAACTTAACCAGAAAATAGACCATAAAGCAGTATCTGCAAATTTCTTTATAGGTATAGTACCATCTTTTGCATTCTTAGTTCCACACTGTATGTATATCTGTTTTTAGACAATAACTGTTTGAATGATCAAAGGTTCATGGGTTTTAAATACAGAGTTCATCGGATTTCTTCTGACGTTTCTTCTCGCGCCAACATGCAACAAACAGGAGAAGAGAGGGTGTTGGTTTGCTACAGTGTTTATAATCATACAGTTTAGTTTAAGGGGGAGATATGTCATTTAATCTTATTGCAGAGATATAATGTGAGATCACATGACCCATTTATAAAATTTAATTAGCTGGTATGGATTGTGAGGGTGTACGGGGTGGGGAATTAAAACAAGGATATTTACATATATGATGGGTAATCAGCCTAGCATCAGTCAGTCAACTTGCCCTTTAAATGATTCAATTCTTGTTTCTCTTATAGGTGAGAGTGTAACACTTCATCCATATTCAGACCCCCTGGGAATCGAGTCCCTGCCAACAAAATCAATCTTGACTCCAACTTCCGTAATGCAGCTAACCTATCTCCACCTCTGATGTTCCTTTTAATCGTGGCTATTCCTATGTATTTAGCCTCCGATGTTTTACTCTGATTGAACTGGCTAAAGTGTCTCGCGGTGCTATAAGAGAAATCTCTATTTGTAATCGCGCGCCAGTGCTCCAAAATACGTTTCTTTACTGGTGCAGTTGTTGAACCTATGTACCATAGGTCACACGGGCAACGTATAAGATATACCACAAATTCGGTGGAACATGTTATAAGAGACTTAATTCCCCATTTCTTTTTAGTTTTAGGGAGAAGAATCTCATTGCAATTCTGACTATTCTTACAGGCCTTGCAATTGCCACACTTCTTGAATCCTTTGCTTGTTTTTAACCAGTCAGTTTCTTTTGGTGCTAGATGGCTCTGTACTAGACAATCTTTTAAAGATTGTCCACATCTGTATGATATGCCTGGGGTAATTCCAATGGAGTTCCTTAGAATTGAATCCTGTCTCAGTATGTCCCATCTGTTCTTCAAGATTTTACGTATTTGGTAGGATTGGCTACAGTACTTCGTTATAAATCTGACTTCGGGCGTTCTTGCGTTTGTCTTGGGGATAATCTTTCTAGGTGTTAATGCTTCTTCTCTATTTACTTTGTCTACTCTACCTTCAGACTCTTTCAATGATTTCTTGCTGAGAATCGCTCTTTCATCTCCTGTTTTGTTTTTTGGAACTGAGTTTCTTCCGAACAGTTCCGTTTTGCCCTTAAGAACTCACTAAAAAGGATTCCCCATCTGAAGCTGGGTGGGTGGGCGCTGGAAGAGTGGAGTAATGAGTTTCCCGCTGTGTCTTTCCTGAATAGTGTTGTGGTTAGATGGCTGCCTACTTTTGTAACTTTGACGTCTAGAAAATGTATTGTGAGTTGGCTGTAATGTCTTGTGAATTTCAAATTCACTTCATTCATATTTAAACAGTCAATTAAACAGTTCAAGTTTCCTTCAGACCCCCTCCAGACAAAAAAGACGTCATCTATATAATGCGTCCATTTTATCACATTTAGTGCCCACTTCTCCGTGAGGTCGTTCCAGAGCACCTGCTTCTCCCACCAGCCAACCAACAAGTTGGCATAACTGGAGGCGAATCAGGTGCCCATGGAAGTACCCTGTTGTTGCCTGTAATAGATTCTGTCAAATAGAAAAATGTTTTCGTTTAGACACAGTCAGACCATTTCTAATACCATACATGTGTGTTCCCAATATTTCATCCTACGTTGCTTTAGAAAGAACTGGCATGCCTTGATGCCGTCCTGATGTCTAATGCTGGTGTAAAGGGACTCGACATCAAGGCATACCAGCCAACATTGATCATCTACTTTTAGTTTGGAAATTCTGTGTATAAAATCGGTGGTATCTCTTACATACGATGATAATTCTTGTACATAAGGGAAAAGAAAATAAATAATCAATGTAGATACTGGTGTGTTCAAAGAGACTGTCTATAGATGAGACTATTGGTCTTCCTGGTGGTCTAGTAATGTTTTTGTGCACTTTCAGCAATAGATAAAATGTTGGTGTTGTGGGATTATCTTTGTGAAGATACCTTTCTTCGTCCCACGTTAATAGTCCTTTATCTCACCAGTGCTCTAGTTTCTTGTAATATGTCTCTTGCAAGTTGGTTAAATATTTTCTGTCCACTTTGCAATAACATGTTGTGTCCAATAATTGTCTTTTTGCCTCATCCATATACATCACCCTGGGCATGAGCACAATATTTCCACCCTTATCTGAGGGTTTGATTATTGTGTCTGTGTCCTGTTTCAGATTTTGGATCACATTCCACTACTCCTTGTTGAAATTCTTACTTGGGGAGCGTGTCGCTAGAAGTTTGTCCAGATACCCCTTCACTAGGTCACTAAATACATCCACATTGTCCCTAGGTGTAATGGGTACAAATTTGCTCTTCCTCCGAAAGGTAGTACCAGCCGGGGCATTAGTAACTCTGTCTGTGAGATTAGTCACCTGTGTCCCAATTGTTGTATCAAAGGGATCCACTATGATCGAGCCACTGGTCTGACTGTGTTGAGTTCCTAGTGCTGTCAATGTTGTGAGGATTGGAATATCTCCTATTGTGGGGCCTCCTGTGTATAAATCCATCTCCCCTCTGTTCTGTTGTGCTGTGTTTTTACCTGCATGTATTTTACATAATTTAAATTTTCTTTCAAATTTATACAGATCTGCTCGCACATCTGCATAATCAAAATCAGAGTCTGGGCAGAAAGACAGTCCTAGTTGTAGTACTTTGGTCTCATTTACAGAAAGTATTTTATCAGTAAGATTAATTACCGTGAGTTCTGCGCGGTTCTCCATCATTGTTGCTTCTTGTTGGATTGGTCCCTCGTTCCCATGCTGGCCTTTTCTACTGGTTTTTCTCCGGATATTACTTTTTTGATTAAGTCTTTGTCTCCTTGTGTTTTCATTTTTGGCCGGCCCCTGTTGGTGTGTTCTCTTCCTTTTTGTAGAATTAACAGTTTCTTGGAAAAAACCTGCTGTGAATTTGCCGTTGAGGAGCCGCTTGCCACAGAGTCATTATGGGAACTCAGATCAGTTAATTCCGATTGAGACCCACTCTTTTGTCTGTCAAAAGTACTCAATGCTTGCTGCTTTTGTAGGTCTGTGCGTGGTTTATCGTACTTTCTGGCGAACGTTAGAATTCTGCCAGCCGCATAGTCTCTCTCGTCCCGCACAAATTTCCGTTGTTTCCTTTGAATTATTACTTCTCATAATTTTTCAATCTTTAATCTATGTTTTTCAGTATTTGTTCAATCGCTTTCTGGTCTGATTCTTTCCCCAAGTCTGTCATGATGTCATCTATTTGCTTGGTTATTTCACTGTGTTCCTCCCATGCACTCTCAATCAGGATTTCGATCATCCCTCTGGAGCAGGTATTTGTGCTGTCTGTCCATTTTTGCAGAATATGGGGTTTGGGTATTGCCAGCGTTGGGATAATAAATATCCGTAGGCCCCTTGGGATGCGATTAACTTCCAAATATTTTTTCAGGGAAGTTGCCTCCCACCATCGACTAATCTCTTTTCTCTTTAGTCTTTCCAATTGGTTTGTTTTACATATATATATATTCACTGAAAAAACCATAGGTTTGACACCAGTTATAGTTAGCTGGAAATTTTACTGATATAAAACCAATGAAATTCCACGTTATAGTTAGTTGGACTCACTATAACTTGCGCGTGTAATGCACTGCTGATGATGTCACATATTACATCACTCATGAGATCACTGATGACACCATCCAGTGAATGTGTGTCTTTCTGAAAAATAAATATGTGTTATATATGTATATATTATTGAATATCTTAGTGAATACATATATTAGTGAGTAATGCTTAAATATTTAAATATATGTATTAGTGTTTCACTTTGTGTATAAGTGGCTGCGTGGGTTGATGAGTAGGTACATGTGTAAGTATATAGGTTATTAGATGTTTTTCTTAGTATCAGTATGAGTGTTTGCATGCTTTGGTGGGAGTATTACTTAGTACATAGATGCAAGAATGACTGAGTCTCTGTGTGTATGTGTTTTGAAGACAGCATATGCGCAGGACTGTATGGGTGGATGAGTGTGTATATGTCTGTGTTAGTGAGTGAATGACTGTCTTATTAGTGTCTTTATCAGTAACTACATATGTTTTAATCTAGTATATGTGAATATTGATGTATATAAGTGAGTATATGTGAGAGTGAGGGATTGTAAGAGTTCCTGTTTAAATTAGTATGTGTTTCTATAGGTGATTTTTTAAGAGAGTAAGTATGTGTAAGTTTCCTTAGAAGTAAAGTGGTAGTGTGTGTGTATAGCTGTTTATGCAAATAAATGGATGTTCAATAGTTTATTTGCATGTGTGAGTATGTGTGTGAATAACTTTTGGATGACTGTCGGTGTGTAACAGGATGTGTAGGTGTATCACTACATATGATTAGTGAATATATGTATGAGTGACTATATAGAATTGTTGGTGAATTAGTGCATGTGTATATAGATGGTGGAATTATTGAATTGGTTGTTGTAACTCGTATGGGTATCTCCATTTTTTTGAAAATTTTAGTTTCTATTTTTGAATATGTGTTTCAAGGGTTAGATTACAGTGAAAGGAGGTCTGTCACTGTGTCACAAGGATGGTGTCATCAGTGATGTCATGAGTGATGTAATATGTGACGTCATCAGCAGTGCATTACACGCGCAAGTTATAGTGAGTCCAACTAACTATAACGTGGAATTTCATTGGTTTTATATCAGTAAAATTTCCAGCTAACTATAACTGGTGTCAAACCTATGGTTTTTTCAGTGAATTTCATAGGTTTTGTAAATGCTACTTCCTAACAATAAACGTGTGTAAAACCTATGGTTTTTTCAGTGAATTTCATTGGTTTTTAAAATGCTAATTCAGAAATATCTCGTGTATACAACCTATACTTTTGTCAATAAAGTTCTGGCAATATTTTTTGGGGAAACAAGCCGTTTTCTTCACTGTTCAAGTTGCATAGAGAGTCCTTGTAAAGCGATACAGAATTAGAAAGTCTGTACCTTGCCTTTTTTTCAACGCATTAAAATTTGCCTGTAAATAAAAATAGCCTTTCTAAACTTTCGTGCACGACCCGGTGTGCGCACTCTCGGCAACAGTTCTCAATAAAATGGATAGCGCATTTCCAGGCTTTCGTGCGCGACCGACTGCGCGCACCCGCCTATATATTTTGTGAAAACTTTGCAATCTGAACTTATTCAATTTCTTCATAGACCCATCAAAGAACTTATACTACGTCAAAGAGACTAAACCTAGGCTTCTTTTTTAATATTATGAAAATGTTCATTAAATGGAGCCGAATGTCTTTTTAAACTTTCGTGTGTGACCGAATGTACACACCTTGGTATTTAAAAAAAAACATATAAAAGGTTTTATACTTTAACAATTGTATGCTTGAATCGAGCTCAGAAGATATATTAAATCCGGATATGTTTGGATTTACTCCTTTTCACGTTTTGAAACTTTGCTGAATTAGACCGCTACTTCCAAATGGCGTACGTGACCAGATACTATCACCGCGTACACGTCCTGAGACGCACATTTGAAGTCATGTGACTTGAAAACAACACTTCCAATTGGTTCTTAGTAGTTTCTATTCTGCAATTTACACGGAGCACTCCACCCACTTCTCTCACTATCTTTTCTACTCTCAAAAGAGAACAACGTTCAACACCCTTCGGAAGACTTTGCTGAAATGGCTGCCGCCCCGCATTCATCTCCTGAATCTGAAGGAAATGAGCGACTACCTTTAAAAAGAAAAAAGGAATCTTTTATTTGGCAATTTTTCACTTATCCTGAAGAACAAAAGAAAGTGAATGCGCCACAAGTTACCTGCACGATATGCAATTCGGTTCTCTCAAGAGGAAATCCAAGAAAAAAATATTCCTTTTCCATACATACCATGGTGCGGCATGTCAAACAAGTGCACCCTGTGGAATTTGCAAAGGCATCGACAAGAGCCCTGGCCACGCTATTACCATCAGAGGTGGCCAGC
Source organism: Lissotriton helveticus (assembly GCF_964261635.1). NCBI lineage: Eukaryota > Metazoa > Chordata > Amphibia > Caudata > Salamandridae > Lissotriton > Lissotriton helveticus. The sequence continues at coordinate 658,434,082 of NC_136067.1, forward strand.
ACATCTTCTGGTGGACGACCTGTATCTCCATCGAGTGCTGTGATGGACTTGAGACCATATCTTGCAAAGGTGCACATGAAATGCAACGAGTGTGGAGAAATTCTTCTGTACGGAGAGCAGAGCCTCATTCTTACTAAACTAAAAATTGAGAGTCATAAATGCCCCGAGAAAAGATACATTTCTTCATTTCATTTTGATTGTGTCACACATGAAAATGTTGTTGCAAGTTTAAAAAATCAAAAACAACATAACACTTGTTTAAAAAAAAAAAAAAAAAAAAGTTCTTTTCAGAACTAACTGATTCTACCAAAAAGAGCTCCAGGAGCATATTATAAAGGGGGTTTATCTCCGCTTTTTTGGTTCGTGCATGACCGTGTGCGCACACCTGCCTATATATTTCGTGAAAACTTTGCAATTGCAACTTATTAAATTTCTTCATAGACCCATCAAAGAACTTATACTACGTCAAAGACACTAAACCTAGGCTTCTTTTTTATTATTATGAAAATTTTCATTAAATGGAGTCGAATGTCTTTTTAAACTTTCGTGCGTGACCGAATGTACACACCTTGGTATTTTAAAAAAAAATATATAAAAGGTTTTATACTTTAACAATTGTATGCTTGAATCGAGCTCAGAAGATATATTAAATCCGGATGTGTTTGGATTTACTCCTTTTCACGTTTTGAAACTTCGCTGAATTAGACCGCTACTTCCAAATGGCGTACGTGACCAGATACTATCACCGCGTACACGTCCTGAGACGCGCATGTGAAGTCATGTGACTTGAAAACAACACTTCCAATTGGTTCTTAGTAGTTTCTATTCTGCAATTTACACGGAGCACTCCACCCACTTCTCTCACTATCTTTTCTACTCTCAAAAGAGAACAACGTTCAACATCTTTCGAAAGACTTTCTTTTCACGCGATAATGTGAAATACTGAGATTGTTACAGGATTTTCTATCAGATATGTGTTCCCATTTCTGTTGAAGCACTAACACCGTGGAAAATTCCACCGATAGCAGTGATATTTTTAACGCCGAGCACCGGCGATTTTTATCACTTAGAAGCCTTCCTATTATGAAGGTTTATCTCCTAAGTCTCTGATTCTCAAACTGTGCAACGCGGCTCCCCTGTGTGCCGTAATGAAGTGGTAGGGGCGCCGCCCACACTCTAGTGTGACTAACCATCTATAAATTCCACAGACATCTCTACCCTGTTATCTGCAATTGTGAGCATCAAAAGGAGCTGCGCTACGCCCCTGTGAGAGGCCTCACTCCCACTGCTGCAACGGCTTGGCAGTCCTCCAGATGCACAGGAACAGCCCCTCCGATCCATTGAAGTTCTCTGTCGTGAGAGGCCTCACTCCCACTGCTGCAACGGCTTGGCAGTCCTCCAGATGCACAGGAACAGCCCATCCGATCCATTGAAGTTCTGTGTCGGTCCCAATACCACTTACGAAATGAAAATAAGCACTGAAGAATATTCAAGCATGTAGTACTCCTCCTGCTACAGTATACAGAATGCATTGTATTACCTATAAAAAAGTGAAACACCCACGCTACAATCATATAGAATACTTCCTCTAAAGAAGCCTGTGAATAACTTTAAAACATCAGGTTAACCTTTTTTTACTCTCTCATCATTGTTAAAGATAAGTATTTACAATACTATATTAAACAATGCCATGGTTGTTGCTTTTTAATTTTAAAAATCTTGCAATCTTTCACAAACCCAATACTCATGGCTTTTTTTTCGTGACAAAAATATTGCAATATTACATACCTACATAGAATAACAGAAAAAACATAAAACTACAAAGGCCAAACAGTCTACTAAACGCGGATTTGTAACCTATGGGGCAGATTTATGTTAACTACTTCATACCCAGATATGCACCAGTTAATGTGCACCACAGTATGCTAGTGCTCCGTTACCCATGGTGTGCCACATTTGAAATGTGGCGCACCATGGTACAAAAACACCATACATGCGTAACACATCTGTGCTGAAAAAGTAATACATTGCTAGAGTTGCATCGCAACTGTGATGCAGCTCCAGCAAGGCTCACCAATGCACTATATTCACAATGCTGCGTCAATACCTACGCCTGCTTCAAGCACATGCACAGTTTTGAAACAGCATGGGCCTGAAAGTCACTGAGTGAAATATCATACATTACAGTCAGCCACTTTCAAGACGCATTCCTTCAGAGGAACACTTACCGTTTATTAGAGGTAGATCATCCGACTCCACCGGAGGACACCCCTAATAAAAAAGACATATATATAAAATGCGGACTAGCCGCTGTATCGTGCTAGCAAACTTTAACTTAATAATCGTTAGAAAAAACAAAAGGAATCGAGCAAAATCAGTAGGCCACTGATAGGATCTCTTTTTGACCTCGCTAAAATAGAAACATTAGGAACAACCCCTCATGAGAAATATGAAACTAGTAAGAGAAACCGAGCTCGACGTCATGATGGCTGCAACATAGCTCGGCTCCGCCGCCCACCCCGCCCAAAATAACGACAAACCCTATGCAAATATTATAAATAAATACAACACACCAGCAAAGTAACAGGGTAAAACGTTTTATTAAATAACTATTTACATGGCAGCCTGCTGCAACATGAAAACAACACTTCCAATTGGTTCTTACTAGTTTCTATTCTGGAATTTACACGCAGCACCCCACCCACTTCTCTCACTATCTTTCTACTCTCAAGAGAGAACAACGTCCTACATTTTTCGGAAGACTTTGGTGAAATGGCTACCGTATCTCATTCATCTTCCGAATCTGAACAAAATGATCGACTACCTTTAAGAAGAAAAAAAGAATCTTTCATCTGGCAATTTTTCACTTATCCTGAAGATCAAAAGAAAGTAAATGCACCAAAAGTAACCTGCACGATATGTGACTCGTTTCTCTCAAGAGGAAATCCAACAAAAAAATATTCCTTTTCCATACATACCATGGTGCGGCATGTCAAACAAGTGCACCCTGTGCAATTTGCAGAGGCATCGACAAAAGCCCTGGCCACGCTATTACCATTAGAGGTGGCAAGCACATTTTCTGATCGACGACCTGTATCTCCATCGAGTGCACAGATGGACTTGAGATATTTAACTATATATGGTCTATAACCTATGGTTTTTTCAGTGAATTTTCAAGGTTTTGTAAATGCTAATTCCTAACTATATATGGTCTATAACCTATGTTTTTTTCAGTGAATTTGCTCCGCCGCCCACCCCGCCCAAAATAACGACAAACCCTATGCAAATATTATAAATATATACAACACACCAACAAAGTAACAGGGTAAAACGTTTCATTAAATAACTATTTACATGGCAGCCTGCTGCAACATCGATCCAAATGCATGACACTGTTCCTGTCAAGGTAGCATAGCTGTCGGCCTAGGGGTAGAGGACCGTTGTGCAAATACCCCGGGGAGGACTCTGGATATGCTTGGTCCCTGAGATTCTTCGATGTCACTGCCTTCCACAAATGGCATAAGTCCTGGATGTTCGGTGCCATACTTGAGGGTTTGACCTAAAGACACGTCCTGCGGTGCCCTGGTCCAACCATCACATATACCTGCGCCAGGAGACGGCGTGGGGTGCACTGGAAGGGAGAGGCGGCGCGAACGAGCCTCCCCCACCTCCCCAGGTGGAGGTTTCTCAGCTACACCCCTAAAGACACGTCCTGCGGTGCCCTGGTCCAACCATCACATATACCTGCGCCAGGAGACGGCGTGGGGTGCACAGGAAGGGAGAGGCGGCGTGAACGAGCCTCCCCCACCTCCCCAGGTGGAGGTTTCTCAGCTGCACCCCAGTACTTCACTCGACATAGGCGGCCGGCTCCCGGGGTCCGGCGGAACTTTTAGCCTTTTGGTGACTCTTCCATTCTGGACCTTGTTCCACAATCCGTTTGACCTGAAGGCACGTCCTGCGGTGCCCTGGTCCAACCATCACATATACCTGCGCCAGGAGACGGCGTGGGGTGCACTGGAAGGGAGAGGCGGCGTGAACGAGCCTCCCCCACCTCCCCAGGTGGAGGTTTCTCAGCTGCACCCCAGCACTTCACTCGACATAGGCGGCTGGCTCCCGGGGTCCGGCGGAACTTTTAGCCTTTTGGTGACTCTTCCATTCTGGACCTTGTCCCACAATCCGTTTGACCTGAAGACACGTCCTGCGGTGCCCTGGTCCAACCATCACATATACCTGCGCCAGGAGACGGCGTGGCGTGGACTGCAAGGGAGAGGGAGAGGCGGCGCGAACAAACCTCCCCCACCTCCCCAGGTGGAGGTTTCTCAGCTGCACCCCAGCGCTTCACTCGACAAGATGAGTTGCGCCCGCTCCTGCGGCACATTGCCTCGCTCGGCCAGCTCAATTACGCCTGCTCTTGCTATTACAGCGTCTCACCCGCCATCCGGCTGAATTACACCCACTCTTGCGGTACAGCGACAGGCGGCTGCCACGGAGCTCAGGAAATGGCCTACCGCCAGTAGGTAATATATATATATATTACCTACTGGCGGTCGCCAGTAGGCAGTTATAGTTAGGACCTAGTTTCCATAGGAAATCCTCAACATTCTATTTGGATTAACTTTGGCCCTGGTGGATGAATCTTTGCGAATTTCTCAAAGAAGATGGCTCGGTCCGCTGCGCTCCTTCCCTGAAAGTTTGGGGGGGATTGGTGAAGTGGGGGCTGAGATAAAAGGGGGGTCCCAAAACGTGTTTTCTCCATGTTATTTTCCATAGGACGTTTAGACACGGCTACAGGTCGAACGGCTGAATGGATTTATAAGAAATTTGGCAAAACTGTAGAGTCCGGCTCGCAGATTACGCTTTTTTTGGAATGGTGTAAATCCGTTCAGTAGTTGCTGAGAAAATTAAAGTTAAAGTCAATTATATATCTATACGCGCGCACGGGTGCGCGCACTCAAGCGGCTGCGCTTGAGCCGAATTTTTTTGTTTCTGCGTGACGTCTGTTAACGTTCGATTCGAAGGAAATCAGGAAGTGTTGACCGCCATTTTGTCACTGCGAGTAAATATATTGTTCATTTCAAAGCATTGGAACATGGAAAGGGGAGAAGGTAGAGATTGTTTTGCTGCGTAGGTTTTCTCAGGGTGTGCAGTAAGGTCCTTAAAGGCGAAAAAATATTATTTTTTTTAAAAAAAGTTGCGGGGTGCGCGCACTCGGGCGTGCACACCTATTTACAAGAGTGTGAAAATGGAGATAAATCAGAAGTTTCAGTGCTTTGATATAAGGTGGCTCTGAAAAGAGCCCTTGTGTTAATTGAGTTTTTTCTGCATTTATAAGTAAGTACCGATGCAGAGTCTGATGTTGCAGAGGAAGATTCTGTTTCCCTCATCCGTGAAATGAACACCATCTGTCCTATAGATGTCTTGCATGTGGTAACGCAAGTTGTTGTGGTAAATAGAACCCATGCTATAATCTCTGAGGAAAGCAGAAACAGATTTATTTACATGTCTCCTTGCTTTCTCAATTTGTGCACAATGTTGATTGGACCAATTCCATTTCTGCCTTTGGCATATATTGGAATATACCAAGGCAGTTCGAGGAAAAAGTGTCATCAATTGTCGAAAGGTGTCTTTTAGAAGCATTTCCAGACCTACCCCAGTCAATGTGCCTAGATCGTTCCCACCACAGTGCACAATTATAAGGTCTGGTTCTGGGAGATGCATAAAAGTTTTCACCAATGGTATTAATTGGTGACATCTTAATCCTCTTTGCCCAATCCACGTTATCTGCACATTTGGTAAATCAAGGTTGGAAATTCGTCTGCTTGCTGCATATTTTCCACTCCAGTGAATATAGCTGTGTCCTAAAAGCCAAACCTTCATTTTCAAGGCAGATGCACTCGTACTCCGATGGGTTCTGGAAGTGGAATGGCAGTTAGAAGCTGAAAGTCAGGATAAAAAAATGGATGAAGCTTGGTGTGGTTGAAAAACGAAAAATGATTGGTTGATTCTAATACGTGAAGATTGAAGACTACGTTGCATGTTAATGTTATGTAAAAGAAAAAGTAGTATTGGGTGTGAAAAAAATGACATGTAACAGAGCTGTGGATAGGCAGGTGTTTCTGGAGGGAGAACAGTGTTGTTAGTTTGCTGTAGAACGTTGAGATATGAACTTTTTTGACCTGTGCCTTCAGCCAGGTGCAGAATGAGGTGTTACCATGGAAACAGCCAGAGATGGCAGTGGGTGATGGGTGACTTTTATGTGACATTGAAAATATTGTGAGGGACAACCAACTGAAATGTAAATTTGAATACAAAATTTTGCAAGAGGAAATATGATTGGTTGAAGAGACATATATGAGTCTGTATTGACTGGATATCTGTGCCATTGAATTTTGGTTGCAGTGATTGACTGTCACTGTTGTACATCGTACAAAGCATTGGTAAAGGTAAGTCTGTAACTGTTTGTTTTGTCATGTACCGTAAAATATGGTTTACTCACAAACAATGATTGATTTTCCTCATAGTTTGAAACCAAACTAATTTTTGGCTGTCATAATGTGTTGTATTTCTAAAACTATTTTTAATTTAAATGTGAAATATGAAGTATAAAATATGTTTAATATAAAGAGTAATTATTTGTGTGATTTTGAAGCCTTTATATATAATGAGAGAAGTTGTTTATGAAGTGAAAAAATGATATTAGCAGAGAGACATTTAATGCAGATAGAGAGAGAAATGGTAAATTACATGTGATACCGTCGTGAAAAAATGTTAATGGTTAATGAATTCGTAAACTTTCTGTCACACGACAAAATTAGAGTGTGGTTTCTGGACGCGGCCTGCATTGGTGGGTGTAGGGTGAGAGGGGCAGGTGGTTGAGTGAAATAAAATGAAAAGTTGGTATATTACTTGTGATACCGTCTTGAAAAAGTGGTAATGTTTAATGAATTCTTAAAGTTTCTGTCAGACGACAAAATTATAGTGCGGTTTGTGGCCGCGGCCTGAATTGGTGGGCGTAGGGTGAGAAGGGCAGGTGGTCGAGTAAAATAAAATGAAAAGTTGGTACATTACATGTGATACGGTCTTGAAAAAGTGGTAATGCTTAATGAATTCTTAAAGTTTGTGTCAGACGACAAAATTATAGTGCGGTTTGTGGCCGCGGCCTGCGATGGTGGGCGTAGGGTGAGAAGGGCAGGTGGTCGAGTAAAATAAAATGAAAAGTTCTGACCATGAGGTTGTACACAGATTTGTGCAGTAAATGTGTTCGTAAATTGAGGTACCAAACGGAGTATAAAAATATCTCTCTCACTCCTGCTGTTTGACTGCATCTTTATCTCTCCTCTGTTTTCCGTCTCCGTTGCCCTGTGTTATCTTATTGTGTGTGTGTCTGTCTGTGTCTACCTTCAGTCCGGGCTGAGGAACTTTGCTGTGGAGGCACACACAGATAGTCACATCAAAGTAGTTGGAACGTTTTCAAAAAACTATTTATATAATTGAAATGCTTTTTTGAAGCACTAGTGAATGTTTTCTTTCAGAATTACCGCTCGGTTGTTTCCATAGAGCAGAGGGTATGTTGTATTTCACTACTTAGTGCCTCTGCATGTGCACTCTGTTCTCTGGTGGCTGGCAGAGAAGTGTTTGTTATTGTGGAGATTAAAGCGTGATAAGGAGTGAAATATGACATAGCGTCTGGTCTGTAGAAGCGTGGGAGCAGTGATTAACACTGAGTGGAGCGGAACTGCGACGGTGCTTGAGAAGAGTAATAAATTATTTTTTTACAGAGGTACAACTGTCTGCATGGTGCGCGACCTACTAAGAAAGGGTTCACGGGCTGTTATAGGGCTGTGGGTTCTAGTATGAGTAAATCAGGTCGACAAAAGAAAATATTAAGTTAGTACAGCTGAAGTTACGTGGAACACATGAATACTGTATCAGTATACAATCATTTTAGTTGAGATTATGGATTAAAAGAGAGAACGTGTATATTTGAAATGTTTATTCAGAAATGCACTGTTTTCAAGGCAAGTTTCTAATCTAATACGAGTAGAGACATTGCAAAAAACAAAGTAATCGGTATAGTCAGTAGTACATAGAATACAAACGGTATAGTTGATGAAAAATGAATATGGTTTTGCAAAATTAATTATACACTCTTATGAGGAAGTATATTATATTTTAATAAATGGAAGAAGGTCTCTGGCCTTTCAGTTTAGGAACGATACATGAAAATGCTAGTGGTTAGACATGTCTTTATCAATCAGCTCTCTGTATGCGAAGCACTATCACGTTTCTGTTATGCTATTGTGTAAGGGAAAAAAAATGCGCCAAAACGGACAAAATGGCGAGAGGTGCATGTATGTAATCAAAATATTTCAGTTTATGGAAAATTAAATGATCAGAGGTGTCTGAGGCGGGAATTAAGCAGTTCAAATGCGAAATGGCGTTTACAGTTATAAAAAACTCATTCTATATTTACACATTAATTAGGGCACATGTAGCATATATTAGCGAGTTTTGGTTCGAGTACGTTTGAAATAACATAAGATAAGATATACAATAGAATTGTTGAGATTAGACTTTAATAAAAAATAAAGTTCAAAATCGAGTAGCTGAAGAAAAAAAATGTAGTCCACATAAAAGATCAAAATTTAACCAGTAGGAAATCATAATGTCCACTGTTAGTAAAGCCAATAGGTCTGTTCATGTTAAGAAAGTATCCAAGAAAACGTGAAAAATATAGGGAGGCAAAACGAAATGTGGACGTCAATGGCTTGCATAACAGTCAACCCAGGATTGAATAGGCGAAGTAGGCAGCAACTGCTTCTAACAGGAAGTCACTGTTATGATCCGAAAACATGTCAGCCATCCAATTGAAAAGAGGAAAGCAGCATTCATGATCTGTTATTACCGGAGCCTCCAGTACCATCAGAGGACAGCTCGTGGGTTTTCAATGTAGCTGTCTGTCAGGAAATCTTGCGCCGCTGCGAATATATCCCAATGACCCAGAACTCCTTGTGTCGCTGCAAAGGCCATAATCCCTCCGTTGCAACAAAGTTGTTCATGATCAATTAACGGATTCATGAGATGATTGTAATTCACTTCAGGAGGTACCAAGTTGCAGAGACATAAGTCCAGGGTCCACATGAAATCACAGCTCAGGCAATGAAATACAGGCTGCACACAGGTGAAATAGGAATATCGAAATGATAATCGATATGAAGTATTCAGAGTCGAGAGTGCTAAGATGCCGTAGTAGTCAAGCATCTTCTGGCGAAATAGTTCTAAGTGTTCCGGCTTGTTTGCGAAGACAGGAGGGACATCCATTTTGAAATAAACGAGATGGGAACACAAACGTCGCAGCACTGGCAGTTCAACAGGAAGTCCACAGAAATAGGTCGCAGAGCATGGAGTGAATAGTAGCAGAATGACTTGATATAATTTTTGGCATTCCGGTCAATAAACCATTGGTTAGTAGTTATAAAAAAATCGCGTGTCTTGAAGTGGAGGATGTGTTTAAAATTAAGGGAGTCACCTCAGTAAATTGTAAAGGAAGGCCACTCTTTTATAAGGAATGGTGTTGTCTGTGAATATTAGCTAAGTGAAAGATATGTTCGCGAACAGATGCTACGCTAACTTGTTTTTGTGACAATAAGGCTGTTGTTCATGTCTTGTGATTCAAGGCCGGAATTCGCTGCCAGATGAAAACATCAAGGTTCACATGCGTGGGGTAGATAAACTACATTCTTAAAGGGAAGCAAATGCAGAGTGATTTTTACCGCGTAAGCTTTGTCGTTTAAAAAGTCATAGTGATTTTCATTATATGTAAAAAATAATATCACTGATGAAGAATGAAAAAAAATCGTTATAATAATAGGCACTGGTGTATTTTTGGAAAGATATGCAACATTACAGGGATTCCACTTAAATAAGTCATGTAATTGAAAGTGCCTGCATGTGGACAACTAAATATATGTTTAGGCGTTTAATATGCAGCTTTGAAAAAAAACGTGCATTTGTTTTAAAAATGAAATGTAAAGGTTTAGAGCAGGAGTTTCCAAAGTGGTCGTGGAGGGCTAGATGCATGGCAGATTAAAAAAATTACTACATGTTTTTCAATGGGGTTATCTTAAACATATGGGGGCATATTATGAAGCAATAGCGATAATTATCGCTATTGCTTGGTTGGAGACAAAAATGTACCGCTGCGCTGCGGTAATTTTTATCGCAGATAAACCTTGGTATTACCAAGGTTTATCGCAAATGCGATAAAAAACGGCCGCAATGCATGAATATCGCTGAAAAGTCAGCGATATTTATGCATTACCGAGCTAATGCTCTTAGCCATGTTATCCACCTCCCATTGGATAACATGGCTAAGAACTGCTCAGGGCAGGTGTTAGCTTTTGGAGATATTCGCGCTTTGCACGAATATCTTCAAAAGTTGGTAATAGGAGATAGCGATGTTAGCGACTGTTTCCAGTCGCTAACATCTTGGCACGCCCACTTTGCATGTCATTAGTGATAAATATCACTGACATGCAAAGTGGGGCCCAAGATGGACGCTATCTCCTACTAGCTGTCGCTAACTGGTGTTAGCGACAGCTAGGTAATAGGGAGATCATTTTATCTCCGCTTTCTTGGCTTTTAAAGCCAAACAAGCGGAGATAAACCCCCTTGATAATATGCCCCTCATTTCTTTATCTACTGTGTAGTTTTTCTGCATGTTGCCTATTCTTTGATTTTTACTGTTGCTGTGTCTTACACATTTTCCAGGGGCGGGTATAGGGTCATGGCAGCCCTGGGCAGGGAGCGTAGGTAGGGGGCTCTGTAACAGGGGGTTTGGGCGGGGCGGAGCGTGCAGCCCACTGAAGAGGGGGGGTGGATCAAGGTGTTTGGAAGTGGAACAGAGGCAGAGCACGCCAAATTCCTGCCATGGTCCGCTACGCAAATATGTATGCATCCTTAGAGGATTATTCTATTAAGGATATATATTAATATGGTGGCTCCTGGGGTTTGGTGGTTCTGTGCAGGTGTACTGCTTGCATATGCCCATGGTTGGCCCTGTATTTTCTGTCTATGCACTTGTTCTCCGTCACATGGGCTTTTAGTTATGAAGGCCTTGTGTCGCTGGTGCATGAGTTTTAACATGGGAAAAAGTGATATATCTGTGGCGCAATGGTTTCATAAATGAGACATTTTGTATCTTATTGTAATGATAGAGAATCTTGGGGAATTTATCTGTTATGCTTGTTCTTTGCTATAATGGCTCTATGTTGTGTAAGAAATAAGTCTGTAATAAGTTAATTAAATTTTATTATTTTCTTTTTTACAGTGTTTGGTGCTGAAAAGCAACAACGTGCCTTCTGAATTACAGAATTTGAGTAATTATATTCTTTTTTTCAGGTGAGTTGGTATTTTTGCATAGGCTATTTTTTTGGGTGCACATGAAAATAATGGAGAAGATTTTTTAAAATGTTTGTAAAATTTCATTTTGGAATATGATTTTATCTTGAATTATTCACATGGGTTGTATCTGCTTATACTAGATATGTATTTTGAGCTATTCTCCACTGACAGTTGAAATTATCTTTTAATGGGCTTGGTGCATGTGTTCTTTTTGATGGAGTTCAGATTTACGGATCATTGGAGTATAATTCTTTCATGTTTCCATTACTTAAATCTTGTGAAGTGCTCATGATTTTTGAAATCTTGTTGCATTATGTTTGGCAGTTTTTCTCCTTTATTTACAAAGAGGTATTATGATATGGTTCTAGGTGTGATGGGTATCTTTCCTGCATATCTGTGATTATACTATGTATAGGCATTGTTTTACATATTCATGCAGAGGTTTATTATGAGGTTGTTCTTCATGCTTAGTATGACATTTTGTATATGCTATGACTTTTACATGGTGAGTATGCTGTTGAAACATAAAAGGAACTGTCTCTGTGAGAAGTAGTAATCTATTAAGTGAATGCTATGGTTTGTATAGTGTGAGCCTTCTCTTCAGAGTGCATATAGTTTACATAGCTCTTTGTACTGGTGAACTGAAAAAATGGGTCTCTAAAAATTAATTCTACAGATTATCAATATTTGTGATATCTAGAAAATCTAAAAAGAAATTTTACAGTAAAATGTCTTTTAACAACAGTAATTATTTAATGGAAAAAAAGTGTTAATGTTTAGGGTTATATTGCCAATTTCTTTTCAAAAGAAGAGGAACGTGATATCTTAAAATATATAGAGTTAATAAGTTAGAAATTATAAAAATATATGTAGTTTAAAAATTAGTAAAGGTATTTTTAAGTTATACATTTATGAAAAAAGATATAATTTAGTCTCTATATTTTTTTAAAAGGATACAGAAGAATAAACTGAGTCTAGTTATGGAGAATTCCTCAGAAGAGAAACAAATTCATTTTGAAATCATTAACGAAGTGATGGAGGAAATTTTAGACGCAGTCTTTCAAGAGGAAATAGATGAAAAAAATTATTTTATGGACATGTCTTTAGACTCCGCTTACTTAGAGATGGTTGAAGGAGATGAGGACTTTGGACTTGAAGAAGTCCCTGATGATATAATGGTTGAAGTTCTACAAAATTATGAAGATTTCAATAAATAAAAATTTTTTTGATAGTAAAGCATTCTTGAAGACAGTTTTCTTGTCCTATTCGTCGTTGATGTGCTTTAGGAGAGTGATAAGACATGTTCTCATGAAGTGTAAAAGAGATTGTAGTAAAAAAGATTAAAACATCTACGATGACCCATAGTTCTTGAAAAAAGTGTACTGTTTGTATGCTTTAAAAATTAGAATTAAAAACTGTCTATAATGTTAAAACAGATATGGAGTGTGATAAAATTAAGAACCAACATTCACTACAGGATTTCCTACTCTGTTCAGAGACTTTCTGTTATTTTCTTAATTCTACTTAGAAAATGAATCTGTGGTTTAAATGTGTACGTTATATGCTAGTAGTCAACTATAATATTTGTTATGTTTGTGTTTTACAGATTGAGAATTTCATCAAAATCTTAAATTAAGATGCCGACCAGAACTGAAAAAAGAAAGCTCTATAAACGGACTTACAATTTGAAGAAGAAAGGAATTGAAGAAGTATCAAAAGAACATAGGACGGATAAAAAGAAGAGTGCTCCTGGTAAGCAAACCAAAAAGTTTTTGAGAGCAATATGTGGAAGGAAAAATGTTAGTATTGAAGTGGACAAGGAAAAAAGTATACCAGTATCGAGAAGGAGACATGGAACCAAAGATAAAAATGTTTCTGGAATCAGGAGACAGGAAAATCTGTACAGTAAAACTCGGATGAATCAATTTAGCCAAATCAGGAAGTGTATTTTTTACAACAGAGTAGTTTCAAATTTATTACAAAAGGAGAAAGTTTCTAAAAGAAGATCTGCTTTTCTTGAGAAGAAACAATATATAGAGGGTATTGTTGAGCACGCGTTTGAGACAAAAAGAAAATTATTTATTTTAGTACTTAATAGAATAAATACGCTAAATAAGGCAATACAAGTTTTAAAAGCTAAAAGTAAATGGAAGAGACACATAAATAGGAGTAATTTTTGTAAAGTGTTTTCTGGGAAGTGGATGCATACTTCAACGTCTGAACCATTTTTTAATGAAGAGAGTTACTTTCAAAGTAACGATTTGTTGCATGCAGTTGACGCCAGTGGTTGAGGATACGAGGTGAAGGAGGGATGTGTAATTGAGAAAGAGAAAATTGTGGTTAGAAATGCAGAAGAGGTGATGGCTGGAGAAGCTTCAGGGGGACGTGCTAATGTTCCTGTTTACAGTTGGAATTGTAGTAGCATTTGTAGTGTACGACAGGATTCAATTGATTTCTTTCGCAATTTCTTACGTAAGTACACTAAAGAAAGTCTTAGAAAAAAAATTGTTATGTTGCAAGAATTAGATCATTGCAGAGTGCGAGAAAAAATAGGTCTGCAAGGTCATTCTCTGGCTTGTCTTTCTAAAAAAATATGCCAGAGTGTGTTTCATCACTTCAGGATGTTAGCAGTGCATCATACTAAAATGAGAAAATTGGTGAGAAAGTTGTATTATGCAAAAAGTCCAGCACTTAAACTTAAACAGTTAAATACTGCTCTTTTGTATGGATGTGAATTAGATGTTAAGAAGATTTGTGCAGAAATTGAGGTAAGTTATTTTGGTCCAGAGGAAGGTAATGCAGAAACTGATATAATTATAGAAGGAAATGTGTTAGAAAATGTTGGACATGTTAATATTGAAAATTTTGAACAGGAAATAATAAAGTTTAAGGTAATTGCAGGTGAGAAACCAAATTTTTCTTGTGTCTGTTGTCGACGCATCCATTACAAAAGTCAAACTAGGTTAGTTGATTTATATTTAAAAAGTGAAGATGAAAGTAATGGTCAATGGAAAGATTTTGCAACTTATTTGTTGGTGGAAAACTATTTTGATTTGGGTGTTGAGCAACGTATTTGTAAATATTGTTATAATAAATTAAATGAAAATAAAATGCCTGCTAGAGCTGTTCATAATAATCTAGAGTTGATAAATATTCCATCAGAATTGATGGATTTAAATACTTATGAGACTATTCTGATCCAATGTGTACATCCTTTTCAGGCTATTGTTCGTATGGAGCCTAAGACTGGTACATTAAATCCTTCAGATTTACAAAGAGGATTAAAGGGTAGAGTTGTATATTTGCCACTTGATTTAAAAAAAATATGGAAACAATTGGTGTTGAAAATGTAGAAGAGGAACCTCTAGTTATGCTAGTTAATGGTGTACCTACAAAGAGTAAGAAAATCTGGCAAGATTTAGTGGATGTTAGAAAAGTCAAAAAGGCAACGTTGTATTTAGTTCAAAACAATAAGTACTATAAAGATGTATACGTAGAAGAAGAAGATGTAAGTGAAGAAGAGGAGAGTGATTTGTCTATTGGACAAATTGAAAAAGTTGATCTATCCAGAAGTGAAGAAATTTATGAACATTACAGTGTTCATCCACTGCATTCCAAAGAAGCAATAGGGAATGCTATTGATTTATTTCAGATGAAAAAGGCGAAAGGAAATCCTATTAGTGTGTGGGAAGAAAGTTTGGAAGGTCATTGTTTCCCATAGTTATTCCCTACAGGTGAAGGTACACGATATGATGATCGACCTATGCAGATTCCTGCATCTGAATACCGGACAACAAGATTATATGCAGAAGATCCGAGGTTTCGCCAATGCATTCCATATTTGTTTCATCTTCTGTTTGAGAGTGACTTATCTGGTCTCTCTTATGCAGTAAATCATATCTTAAAAAGTGGAGTTCATCTGCATAATATTTCAGCAAAGGAATTTATGGATAAAGTGCAACAGAAAGATAGTGTTTTGGATTCACACCTAATTAATTTAATGGCTTGTCAGCGTGGTACTAATAAGTATTGGTACCGTCGTCATGGAGATTTGAAGTGCATGCTTAGAAACTTAGGAGCACCAACATGGTTTTTAACTCTAAGCTGTGCAGAGTATGCTTGGGAAGATTTACTTGAATTTCTTCAGGAGGCGAATGCAAACATAGAAAATATAAACTACAAGACACCCGGAGAACTGTGTTCGTTAGATCGGGTTAATGTTTGCAGATATTTTAATCATAGATTTGAAGCTATGATGTCTTTTCTTACAAACAAGAAAAATCCGCCTCTTGGTGAACTACTGGATTTCTTTTGGAGAAAAGAATACCAAGCAAGAGGTGCTCCTCATATTCAGATGCTGTTATGGATCAAGGATGCTCCTAAATTTGGAAGAGACTCGGATGAGACTGTACTCTCTTTTATTGAACAGTATGCCACTTGTGACATACCTAATAGTACAACTGATAAGGACTTAAGAGGAAAAGTGTTACGCTTTCAAAGTCATCGTTGTGGAAAATATTGTCGGCGAAAATTCAAATCAAAGAGTAAATTCTACTCCAAATGTCGTTTTGGATTTGCACGACCGGTACTTTCAAAAGGAAGAGTCAACAATTTGATGTCATCTTTGCGTCATAACATCAGAAGAAGGTCACCTAAAAATACGTACAATTTAAGAAGAGGTGAAGAATCCAAATATATAAATGACTATAACCCAGTCATTTTGTCCATGTGGAATGCTAACATGGACATACAATATGTTGCAGACAACTCTATTGCTGTGGCTCGATATGTAACGTCTTACATCACAAAATCTGAAAAGACGGAACTGAAGGAGATGTGGGAAGACATTTCTCATGAAAAGAGCCTAAGCAAAAAATTGTATACGTACAGTTTGAAGATGTTGTCTCATCGAGAAATTGGAGCATATGAATGTTGTGACCGATTATCATCAGCAAGTCTTTATGCTAAATCAAGGACTATTCTCTGGGTGAGTTTGGGTCTTGCAGAAACACGAAACCGTGTTCTAAAACCTGTGCAAGAAATTGAATATTTAGCCCAGAAAGAACCAAACAGTACAGACATTCTGAAAACAAATATGTTGGATACATACTATCCAAATAGAAGTACTCTTCTAGAAAACATTTGTCTGTATGAAATACTTCAAAACTACACTTTTAAAAGGAATGTTACAGAGAACATTGATAAAGGTGTATATGCTGTAATTGGACAAGAAGGATGTCTGGTGAAGCAAAGAAAAGGACACTTGATTAATCATCGGAAACTGAGTTGCGAAACACCTGACAAAAGAGAATTTTACTATTTTGCTCTTTTGCAACTCTTTAAACCATGGCGTAGAGAAGAGGAACTAGTTGGGGACTTTGATAGTTATGAAGATTCATTCAACGCATCTAAAAGTAGTATTGAATGTACTGTTTTTAGTAATTATCTGCAAATGTTGAATGATGAAATAGAGCAAGAAGTGACAATTGCAGCGGAGATTGGTAGAGATAGTTCACAAGATAGTCAAAGTTCGGCTTCATTAAGTCAAGATCCACTGGGACAACCAATTATCCAAAATGAAGCAGCCACTGCCATGGATGAGGTGGAAAGAGCAATGCAGCAAGGTCAAGAGGAAGCAATCAACTTAGAAGAATTAAAGAAGCAATTTAATATTGAGCAAAGACAGATATATGATGAAGTGACAGAGCACATTGAGCATGGCTTTCGTCATGAGAGAAAAGATTGCTCATGTATGTCATTTGAACCTATTCGATTATATGTAAGTGGAGAAGCTGGAACTGGTAAAAGTTTCCTAATTAAAGGAATTACTACATATTTACAGCAAAGAACTCAGTCAACACTGTCGTGTGTTGTTACTGCTCCAACTGGATTGGCAGCACATAATATTAAAGGTATTACTTTACATCGTTTACTGATGCTGCCAGTTGAACATGAAAATAAATTACAATATCACAAGCTATCTGGAGAAGCTTGTTTTGAAGTTTCTAGAGTGCTTAAAAAAATGAAACTTCTTATTATTGATGAAGTAAGCATGGTATCTAATTTAATGCTTGCTTTTGTGCATTTAAGAATGCAACAGATACTTAAGACAGAGTATGATGTGTTATTTGGAGGTAAACATGTCATAGTTTTTGGAGATCTACACCAACTAACTCCAGTGAAAGGACAACCTGTATTTGAAACTGTTACGCATGAGGAGACTAGAAAGTGCCTGGGCAGTATTGGAAATGTTAATATATGGTCACATTTCAAATATACTGAACTGATTCAAAATATGCGACAGGCAAAGGATACTAAATATGGAAATATTCTTCAAGATATCAGGAATGGAAAACTAACTGAAGATGCGAAACACACTCTACGAACACGATTACTTTCCAAGCTGTTTCCTAATGAAGATAATGTACCTGAGAAAATATATAGTAAAGAGGTAGCAGATAAATCAGTGATATGCTTGATGCCAACTGTGAAAGAATGTTCAGTTTTTAATGAGAAAATGTTGAATTTAGAAAATCAACAAATTAGGAAACTGGAAGCTAAAGATAGAATAGAGCATGAAGGTAGTACTATTGTTTTGTCTGAAAAGTTGAAGTTAAAATTGGATTCTCTTCAAAAAAGTATATCTAAAACTGCTGGTTTAGAGAAAAATCTGTATGTATGTTTAAATTGTCGGATAATTTTAAGGAGAAATTTACATGTAGAAAGAGGATTGGTAAATGGAGCAATGGGTAATGTTGTTGGTTTTGTTAATTATACAAATAGAGATGAGATTGAATTTTTAAGAATAAAATTTGATGGAATTGAGGAAGTTCAGCAAATTAGTCGCTGTTCAAATCGTTTTTTGCTTGTGAAAGACTTATATGTCCGTCGGAAGCAATTTCCAATTTGTTTGGCATATGCAGTGACTATTCACAAATCTCAAGGTTTAAGTGTAGATTGTGCTTTGGTAAATATTGGAAGCACTGTATTCAAAGAGGGTATGGCATATGTTGCTTTATCGCGAGTTAGAACTTTATGTGGACTTTATTTAATTGATTATGATGAGACAAAGATAAGTGCAGATTTAAATTGTGTGAAGGAGTATAATAGGTTAAGAAGAGAATATGCTCCAAGTTTACCTCAATATCCTTTAATTGAAAGGCGTATGGTTGGTCAGAAAAGGAAAAATGAGGAGAAATGTGCTGAAGTAGTTGAGAAACGACGAAAAAAAGATGTAGCTGTTGTTGGTAGGCATAAGAAAACGGTTAGTATTGAAGAGATTGTTGGATTTAAGTTTGAAAACAGGTCTGGTGTCAACTGTTATGCAAATGTAGTAGTTAATGTTGTTTTTTTCTAAAAAATGTTAGGGAACAGATTGTAGAAAATCAGGAGCAAACATTTTGCTATTCCTTAAATTCTATATTTGAAAAATGTAGTAGTGGTGAAAGTGAAGTAGGAAGTGTTTCAGAACTAAGGAATGTTTTAGACATATGCGCAGGAGTAAATCAATTTTCACAGAATATTCAGCAAGATTGTCAGGAATTTATTATGTATATGTTTACAGTTTTGGAAGATGAAGGTGTAGATATTGATAATCTTTTTGGCCTTTCTTATAAATGGGAACATAACTGTGATAATTGCTCATTTTCAAGTAGTACTGATATACACAGTGAAAGATTTATATATTTAACATTACCAGACTGTAAAGAAATGTCTTTTAATAAACTAGTTAAAGATGCGCATCAGAACATGGTCTGTTCTCAATGTAAGTCTGAAATGTTATCAACTTTATTTATCCATAGATATGGACAATATGTAATATTAATGTTTCAACGATGCAGAGCTGATGGGAGTAAATTGTCAACTTTAATAAAAAAAATTGTGGCTACTCAAGTATCTATTTCTAGAAGAACATTTGTAACTGTAGCCATTATTTTTCATGAAGGGCCTTCCACATCATCAGGACATTATACAGCTTATTTGAAGTGTGGAAGTGGCTGGACGCTTTGCAATGATACCCAATTGACTTTTAAGAAACGTTTGCCTTTTGCCTTAACTAACTCCTATCTGCTATTTTTGGAACCCAAATTTCAGTAGAATCACTTGCTGTAGGAAGATTAATACTGTAAAGATATGAAACTTTCTTGTTTACAAATATCATGTGACTGAGGGTCTACAAATCTATAAATGAAATTTATGTTTGGTATAGTGATAACATCAGGTAGAAATTTAGTTAATGTTTGGTGGTATAAAGCATGTTACACATTTTTACTGTAAAGGTTCACAAAAGAATAGATAAGATTAAGATTAAGAAATTTCAGAAAAAAACTACTTAACTCATAGTATTTGGCCATGTGGAAAAATATGAGAGAAGAAAATGAGTACTTTAGATAATTATTTTAGAACATATATGGACGCAAGTTTTTGGGAGAGGTATTTAAAAGGTAATGAGTTAACTTATACAATTTGGCCATGCGGAAAGGTATGAGAGAAGAAAATGTATACTTAAGATAGATTTTTATAGGAGATACTTGCACGGTGTTTTTTTGAGATATATTTAAAAATAGGTCGTATAGTTTAATTAGTTTGTAACTGTGGAAGATGTAGTGTGCTTACTCAAGAAATTGCGAATTTGAGAAAAACATTTAAGATATGTTTTTTTCAGGTATTTATAATATGTATGGAGATTTTGGATGTTTTTTTTAAACACAATCATTTTGATTGTGTTTTTTTTTCCCGGCTGTTATATGATGATTAATATTGAAATCACTGTTTATAGTGAAAATCAATGTATTCTGAGGACAGCAAAAATAAACCATTTAATATGTTGTTTGAGTTATTTTGTTACATTGAATTTAGAAATATGTATTAAAACATATTTTTTTACTGTCTTCCACAGATATTATATTTATAAGGTAAGTACAACTAATAACATCCGAGAGTTTTCTCTGCCTCTCTCTTATTGACTCCTACTTTATTTTATTTTATGAAATGTACATTATAATCTTATTTTTACTTTTCTTCCACAGGTACTACATTTTTAAAAGAAATTTACTTTACTTTTTTACTATTTTTTAGGTAAGTATAAAAAATAACGAAACTTTTACATCACTGTGTCATTTCTTTGTCTATCCTGCTTAAAGCAATGTCATGTTTAATATAAGCACTTCCACATAGGATTGGGTGCATTGTTATAAGGCATGCTTTAAAAGTGATTTAATGAAATGAGCGACATTTTACTGAGTGAGTTCAGCAACACTGATATATGAAAACATTGGTGGGAAATGATATTAAATGTTACATGTTGTTCTTTCCAGGAGTTTAAGTCCTTTGCTGCAGTGGCAATTCTGCCTCAGCATTAGGGGGCCGGGGGGCTGAGTGGTACTTCTATGTTAGAGGTACTCCGTCATGAGCCACGGTTGAGATCTGTTCATGATACAGTGGTTCTCTCATGGCTCTGCTTAGTCAATAGAACGTGTCATGGAGGTACAATATTAGTGCTGTGCAAGCACAGGGGCAAGGCCATGACAAAACTGGTCTATTCTGGGGACAGCTGAGGCAATGCTCGTGATGGAGCAGCTCTGTCATGAGCATGGAAGGACAGGTGTTAAAAAACATGAGGGGTCTCTTCAAAGAGAGTGTTGGTTGTAATTTAAAGGGCACTTTAAAACACATTGTAGCAGCTGTATGTTGACGTTGCGTCTCTTTGCGCCACAATTTCGTCAGTTTATTTAATACAATGACAGTGGAAATAATGTACCATATTTACAACGTTATGGATCTAGGAGATATGTCACATTCTAAAGCCCTGCACCATAAGGAAGTGTTCCTCTGAAGGAATGCGTCTTGAAAGTGGCTGACTGTAATGCATGATATTTCACTCAGTGACTTTCAGACCTATGCTGTTTCAAAACTGTGCATGTGCTTGAAGCAGGCGTAGGTATTGACGCAGTATTGTGAATATAGTGCATTGCTGAGCCTTGCTGGAGCTGCATCACACTTGCGATGCAACTCTAGCAATGTATTACTTTTTGAGCACAGATGTGTTACGCATGTATGGTGTTTTTGTACCATGGTGCGCCACATTTCAAATGTGGCACACCATGGGTAACGGAGCACTAGCATACTGTGGTGCACATTAACTGGTGCATATCTGGGTATGAAGTAGTTAACATAAATCTGCCTCATAGGTTACAAATCCGCGTTTAGTAGAGTGTTCGGCCTTTGTAGTGTTATGTTTTTTCTGTTATTCTATGTAGGTATGTAATATTGCAAGATTTTTGTCACGAAAAAGAAGCCATGAGTATTGGGTTTGTGAAAGATTGCAAGATTTTTAAAATTAAAAAGCAAGAACCATGGCATTGTTTAATATAGCATTGTAAATACTTATCTTTAATAATGATGAGAGAGTAAAAAAAGGTTAACCTGATGTTTTAAAGTTATTCACAGGCTTCTTTAGAGGAAGTGTTCTATATGATTGTAGCGTGGGTGTTTGACTTTTTTATAGGTAATAGAATGCATTTTGAATGCTGTAGCAGGAGGAGTACTACATGCTTGAATATTCTTCAGTGCTTATTTTCATTTCGTAAGTGGTATTGAGACCGACACAGAACTTCAATGGATCGGAGGAGTTGTTCCTGTGCATCTGGAGGACTGCCAAGCCGGGGCAGCAGTGGGAGTGAGGCCTCTCACGACAGAGAACTTCAATGGATCGGAGGGGCTGTTCCTGTGCATCTGGAGGACTGCCAAGCCGTTGCAGCAGTGGGAGTGAGGCCTCTCACAGGGGCGTAGCTCAGCTCCTTTTGATGCTCACAATTGCAGATAACAGGGTAGATATGTCTGTGGAATTTATAGATGGTTAGTCACACTAGAGTGTGGGCGGCGCCCCTAGCACTTCATTACGGCACACAGGGGAGCCGCGTTGCACAGTTTGAGAATCAGAGACTTAGGAGATAAACCTTCATAATAGGAAGGCTTCTAAGTGATAAAAATCCTGTAACAATCTCAGTATTTCACATTATCGCGTGAAAAGAAAGTCTTTCGAAAGATGTTGAACGTTGTTCTCTTTTGAGAGTAGAAAAGATAGTGAGATAAGTGGGTGGAGTGCTGCATGTAAATTGCAGAATAGAAACTACTAAGAACCAATTGGAAGTGTTGTTTTCGAGTCACATGACTTCACAAGCGCGTCTCGGGACGTGTAGGCGGTGACAGTATCTGGTCACGTACGCCATTTGGAAGAAGCGGTCTAATTCAGCGAAGTTTCAAAACGTGAAAAGGAGTAAATCCAAACACATCCGGATTTAATATATCTTCTGAGCTCGATTCAAGCATACAATTGTTAAAGTATAAAACCTTTTATATATTTTTTTTAAAATACCAAGGTGTGTACATTCGGTCACGCACGAAAGTTTAAAAAGACATTCGGCTCCATTTTATGAAAATTTTCATAATAATAAAAAAGAAGCCTAGGTTTACTGTCTTTGACGAAGTATAAGTTCTTTGATGGGTCTATGAAGAAATTTAAGAAGTTGCAATTTCACGAAATATATAGGCGGGTGCGCGCACACGGTCGCGCACGAACGAAAGCCAAAAAAGCGGAGATAAACCCCCTTTACAATATGCTCCTGGAGCTCTTTTTGGTAGAATGAGTTAGTTCTGAAAAGAACTTTTTTTTTTTTTTTTTTTAAACAAGTGTTATGTTGTTTTTGATTTGTTAAACTTGCAACAACATTTTCATGTGTGACACAGGATCAAAATGAAATGAAGAAATTTATCTTTTCTCGGGGCATTTATGACTCTCAATTTTTAGTTTAGTAAGAATGAGGCTCTGCTCTCCGAACAGAAGAATTTCTCCACACTCGTTGCATTTCATGTGCACCTTTGCAAGATATGGTCTCAAGTCCATCACAGCACTCGATGGTGATACAGTTCGTCCACCAGAAGATGTGCTGGCCACCTCTGATGGTAATAGCGTGGCCAGGGCTCTTGTCGATGCCTTTGCAAATTCCACAGGGTGCACTTGTTTGACATGCCGCACCATGGTATGTATGGAAAAGGAATATTTTTTTCTTGGATTTCCTCTTGAGAGAACCGAATTGCATATCGTGCAGGTAACGTTTGGCGCATTCACTTTCTTTTGTTCTTCAGGATAAGTGAAAAATTGCCAAATAAAAGATTCCTTTTTTCTTTTTAAAGGTAGTCGCTTATTTCCTTCAGATTCGGAAGATGAATGCGGGGCGGCAGCCATTTCAGCAAAGTCTTCCGAAGGGTGTTGAACGTCGTTCTCTTTTGAGAGTAGAAAAGATAGTGAGAGGAGTGGGTGGAGTGCTCTGTGTAAATTGCAGAATAGAAACTACTAAGAACCAATTGGAAGTGTTGTTTTCAAGTCACATGACTTCACATGCGCGTCTCAGGACGTGTACGCGGTGATAGTATCTGGTCACGTACGCCATTTGGAAGTAGCGGTCTAATTCAGCAAAGTTTGAAAACGTGAAAAGGAGTAAATCCAAACATATCCGGATTTAATATATCTTCTGAGCTCGATTCAAGCATACAATTGTTAAAGTATAAAACCTTTTATATATTTTTTTTAAATACCAAGGTGTGTACATTCGGTCACACACGAAAGTTTAAAAAGACATTCGGCTCCATTTAATGAAAATGTTCATAATATTAAAAAAGAAGCCTAGGTTTAGCCTCTTTGACGTAGTATAAGTACTTGATGGGTCTATGAAGAAATTCAATAAGTTCAGATTGCAAAGTTTTCACGAAATATATAGGCGGGTGCGCGCAGTCGGTCGCGCACGAAAGCCTGGAAATGCGCTATCCATTTTATTGAGAACTGTTGCTGAGAGTGCGCACACCGGGTCATGCACGAAAGTTTAGAAAGGCTATTTTTATTTACAGGCAAATTTTAATGCGTTGAAAAAAAGGTAAGGTACAGACTTTCTAGTTCTGTATCGCTTTACAAGGAGTCTGTATGCAACTTGAACAGTGAAGAAAACGGCTTGTTTCTGAAAAAAATATTGCCAGAACTTTATTGACAAAAGTATAGGTTGTATACACGAGATATTTCTGAATTAGCATTTTAAAAACCAATGAAATTCACTGAAAAAACCATAGGTTTTACACACGTTATAGTTAGGAAGTAGCATTTACAAATCCTATGAAATTCACTGAAAAAACCATAGGTTTGATACCAGTTATAGTTAGCTGGAAATTTTACTGATATAAAACCAATGAAATTCCACGTTATAGTTAGTTGGACTCACTATAACTTGCGCGTGTAATGCACTGCTGATGACGTCACATATTACATCACTCACGACATCACTGATGACACCATCCTTGTGACACAGTGACAGACCTCCTTTCACTGTAATCTAACCCTTGAAACACATTCAAAAATAGAAACTAAAATTTTCAAAAAAATGGAGATACCCATACCAGTTACAACAACCAATTCAATAATTCCACCATCTATATACACATGCACTAATTTTTTTTTTTTCAAAATTCAAATTCTTCATCCAAGAAGTTTTGGCAGCCATCTTGGGACCAATATACATGATAGCACCTCATTAAAAAGCATTGTAGTTAATAGAGAGTTTGAGGACTTTATTTAAATTATAAATCATTTGTTTATGGTACCATACTCATTTTAGGAATTGTGGTGTGTTCTAAGGTGATTTTACCATGTGAAAAAGCCTTCTGCTGGGATATCATGAATCATGTTTGAAAGAAAACTATTATCTCATGCTTTTCCCACAGTGGTTTGGAGGGGGATCTATAAGCTAAACTGAAAGCATATTTTCTCTAAATTCAAATTATCTTTCTCAGTCATGTGAGAATGAAGTCTGACATTCTCAGTAAAACATGTACATCCAACAAGGACAGAGACTGTCAGTTGATTCCTTTGTCTTAGGGAGAGGTGTGGCGCCGCGGCCAGGGCGACTGACGCTGGAATCTGGGGACCACGGTTCGATCCTCGGCTCCGGCGGCAGGTTAGCCCAGCACCATGTGACTCTGGGCAATAGCTCGCTTAATCTTCCCGACGGCCCCCAGTGCCTAGAGACCCTTACGGGTGATTGTGCGCTTTACAAATGTGGACTTTTTTGTGTTCTACTGCAGCATCCCAGAGTGTTCTAAAGAACAACTAGAGCGCTAACAGTCTTACTTATGACAAACATATGGCACACAAGAAGCCATCTTGATTGGAATGAAGTGGTAAGTCTGAAAACATTTAATTTAAAAAGGAACAAAATGAGGGGGTTCATTTTGCCATAGAAAGTATGATTAGTGCTTCAGAAAGAAAAATTAGGGCACATTTTGAGTGACTTCTCAAATACTCTTCTATTTGATTAAACAAATCTGACATGCAGTCTCCCAAGATAGCCACCATAGACAAAAGAGCCCACATGTAGCCCAAATAGCACCCAGATGTAGCCCAAGTATAGCCCAATGACAGAATGTCCCAGAGTGTTCTAAAGAACAACTAGAGTGCTAACAGTCTTACTTATGACAAAAGTATGGCACACCAGAAGCCATCTTGATTGGAATTAAGTGGTAAGTTTGAAAACATTTAATTTAAAAAGGAACAAAATTAGGACATATTTTGCCATAGAAAGTATGATTAGTGCTGCAGAAAGAAAAATTAGGGCACATTTTGAGTGACTTCTCAAATCCTATTCTATTTCATTAAAACATTCTGACATGCAGTCTCCCAAGATGGCCACCAGAGACAAAAGAGCCCAAATGTATCCCAAATATCACCCAGATGTAGCCCAAGTATAGCCCAATGACAGAATGTCCCAGAGTGTTCTAAAGAACAACTAGAGCGCTAACAGTCTTACTTATGACAAAAGTATGGCACAACAGAAGCCATCTTGATTGGAATGAAGTGGTAAGTTTGAAAACATTTAATTTAAAAAGGAACAAAATGAGTGAGTTCATGTTGCCGTAGAAAGTATGATTAGTGCTGCAGAAAGAAAAATTAGGGCACATTTTGAGTGACTACTCAAATCCTATTCTATTTCATTAAAAAATGCGGACATGCAGTCTCCCAAGATGGCCACCAGAGACAAAAGAGCCCAAATGTAGCCCAAATAGCAACCAGATGTAGCCCAAGTATAGCCCAATGACAGAATGTCCCAGAGTGTTCTAAAGAACAACTAGAGCGCTAACAGTCTTACTTATGACAAAAGTATGGCACAACAGAAGCCATCTTGATTGGAATGAAGTGGTAACTCTTAAAACATTTCATTTAAAAAGGAACAACATGAGGATATATTTTGCCATAGAAAGTATGATTAGTGCTGCAGAAAGAAAAATTAGGGCACATTTTGAGTGACTTCTCAAATCCTATTCTATTTCATTAAAAAATTCTGACATGCAGTCTCCCAAGATGGCCACCAGAGACAAAAGAGCCCAAATGTAGCCCAAATATCACCCAGATGTAGCCCAAGTATAGCCCAATGACAGAATGTCCCAGAGTGTTCTAAAGAACAACTAGAGTGCTAACAGTCTTACTTATGACAAAAGTATGGCACAACAGAAGCCATCTTGATTGGAATGAAGTGGTAACTCGTAAAACATTTAATTTAAAAAGGAACAATATGAGGATATATTTTGCCATAGAAAGTATGATTAGTGCTGCAGAAAGAAAAATTAGGGCACATTTTGAGTGACTTCTCAAATCCTATTCTACTTCATAAAAAAATTCTGACATGCAGTCTCCCAAGATGGCCACCCGAGACAAAATAGCCCACAATGTAGCCCACATATCACCCAGATGTAGCCCAAGTATAGCCCAATGACAGAATGTCCCAGAGTGTTCTAAAGAACAACTAGAGCGCTAACAGTCTTACTTATGACAAAAGTATGGCACAACAGAAGCCATCTTGATTGGAATGAAGTGGTAAGTCTGAAAACATTTAATTTAAAAAGGAACAAAATGAGGGGGTTCATTTTGCCATAGAAAGTATGATTAGTGCTTCTGAAAGAAAAATCAGGGCACATTTTGAGTGACTTCTCAAATCCTCTTCTATTTCATTAAAAGAATTATGACATGCAGACTGAAACATGCACTTTGAATACCAGCAGCAGACTTCCCTGGTGAGCAGTAGATTTACTACAGTGATATAATGAGCAACTAGAGTGCTAACATTCAGAATTTATGGCAAATGTGTGACACATCTGAATGCCTTCTTGATGGAACCAAAGTAAACAAGCATTGAAAATGCAATAGATCTCGCCCTCGTTTAAGTTAAAGCCATTCTGTTTGTAATGAGGAGGCTTTTTAGCTTTGCTTTTAATAGTGTTTTTCAAACTTTCATGTAAATAACATGCCTATGTATGCATATATGCATATGTATGCATGCCTTTATATTTGTATTTATATAGATATGCAGATTATATATGTTTATATATGTATGTATATATATTTATATACACATACATATATATAACTGCATATATATGCATATATATATATGTGTATATGTGTGCGTGTAGATAGACCGAGGCACAAGAAAGCAGAAAAACAAACGTGAAGAACACATAAAGGGGGCAGGGTAGATACACCCTGACCCCCTAGGCCTGCCCAGGTGGTCCCACAAGGACCAAAAAGGCCCACATTTCTTTTAAAAAAAAACCTGGTCTGTTTTTTAAAAAATTATCCACCGGGGGGACCAAATCGCGGCGGCATAGTGATAAAGAAGTGTTGTGGGTCCACAATCCCCCCATCACTGCCCCGGGGACCGCCACCCCGGGGCAAAGCAACACAGCCCCTTGGTTCATACTGGAGGCTCCTGGTGGGCTACTTGGCCCCCAGGGACCCCCAGTATGCAAGGGTAATTAGTTCCTATTCTGCAAACACGCCAAGGGTTGCGCTGCAGAGAGGTGTAAAAAAGGGCGTGGCCTCATTACACCTCTCTGCAATGCAGCCCCTTGGCGCATACTGCAGGTTCCAGGTGGGCTAGTTGGCCCCCAGGGACCCGCAGTATGCAAGGGGAATTAGTTCCCCCTCTGCAAACATGCCCGGGGGCTATGTTGCAGAGAGGTGTAAAAAAGGGTGTGGCCTCATTACACCTCTGTGCAATGCAGCTCCCTGGCTTATACTGGAGGCTCCTGGTGGGCTAGTTGCCCCCCAGGACCCCCAGTATGCAAGGGGAATTAGTTCCTCTTCTGCAAACGCGCCAGGGGTTGCGCTGCAGAACGTTGTAAAAAGGGGGCATGCCCTCTGAACACCTGCCTGCAAAAATGTAGTAAATCAGTATAAAAAAATAACAATTAATAGATTTAAAAATTGTTATTTAAAAAACCTTCGAAATTCAATGAAAAAACCATAGGTTTCAGGCCTTATATAGTTAGGAATTAGCATTTAAAAAACCTTGCAAATTCACTGAAAAAACCATAGGTTTCAGGCCTTATATAGTTAGGAATTAGCATTTAAAAAACCTTGCAAATTCACTGAAAAAACCATAGGTTTCAGGCCTTATATAGTTAGGAATTAGCATTTAAAAAACCTTTGAAATTCACTCAAAAAACTATAAGTTATACGGGTGTTATAGTTAGCTGGACATTTCACTCATACAAAACCATTGAAATTGCTCCTATATAGTTAGTTGTACTAACTATATTCCGCCACCCGCAATCCACTGCTGATGATGTCACATATTAGATCATTCATGACATGGTCAGTGACATCACTGATGACATCTCAAATGACATCACTGATGACATCACTGATGACATCATCCACTTGACAATCACATACACCTTTTCATACACTATTACAAGTTTTCATCACTCTTTGTAAAATACAGAGTATCATATTTGAATTCCTTGTCACAGCCATACAAGTATCTAAAAATCCACTCAGTGATTCATAGATGTATACACACATCTAATCACTTACTTGTGGATTCACTCATACATGCTGTCAATGAACAATAGAACGCTATCAAAAATACTTATACACCTATATCGACATTAAACAACAGCACACATCCTATTCACATATGAAGTCATCCTACTCACTTATGCAAACAATGGATCATACTTACATATTTACTTAGCAAAACACTTATACAAACACCACTTCATCTATTCATTTAGATAGTAAGTCATACTTAGTGAATTATAAAATCATTATTACAAGTATACAGTTATCCATACAGTCACTCACACAATCATTGAGTCTTATGTATACTTATTTATATAAAACAACTAACACATACACTGCCTTTTATTTTTCTAGTTTGTTGGAAGTGTACCATTGAGAAATATATTTGCTCATCACCACACCCATAAAGAGATTCACTCACCCAAACTGTTAGAACATGTAGTTTTAACTTCATATATCTACTGAATCAACTATTCACACGTCTTTGGACAGTCATACACACCCCACCGAACCACACACACTTTCACACTCCCATACAAATACTCAGTTAACTAATCAATAACTAATATAGACTTTCACATAGCTAGTAACCAACTGTAGAATCAGTTTACACAACAACTGACAAAGTGATACAGATATTCACACAGTTTAGTCACTATCCACTATATTTAGTGAGACATTATAAATTGGTCAAGTAAACAGTCAATTACACTGCTACTAAATCCTCCATTCAAATATGTATTTATATATATCCACTCATTCTTCAATGCAAATTGCTATATATATAATGCATATTTAAATAACGAAGCAAACCACATTCACTGGATGATGTCATCAGTGATGCCATCAGTGATGTCATTTGAGATGTCATCAGTGATGTCACTGACCATGTCATGAATGATCTAATATGTGACATCATCAGCAGTGGATTGCGGGTGCGCGAAATATAGTTAGTACAACTAACTATATAGGAGCAATTTCAATGGTTTTGTATGAGTGAAATGTCCAGCTAACTATAACACCCCTAAAACTTATAGTTTTTTTTAGTGAATTTCAAAGGTTTTTTAAAAGCTAATTCCTAACTATATAACGCCTGAAACCTATGGTTTTTTCAGTGAATTTCAAAGGTTTTTTTAAATGCTAATTCCTAACTATATAAGGCCTGAAACCTATGGTTTTTTCA
Source organism: Lissotriton helveticus (assembly GCF_964261635.1). Classification (NCBI taxonomy): domain Eukaryota; kingdom Metazoa; phylum Chordata; class Amphibia; order Caudata; family Salamandridae; genus Lissotriton; species Lissotriton helveticus. The sequence continues at coordinate 658,464,573 of NC_136067.1, forward strand.
GTGAATTTGCAAGGTTTTTTAAATGCTAATTGCTAACTATATAAGGCCTGAAACCTATGGTTTTTTCAGTGATATATATATATATATATATATATATATATATATATATATATATATATATATATATATATATATATATATATATATATATATATATATATACTCACTGAAAAAAACACAGGTTACAGAAACGTTATAGTTAGGCTGACATTCCATTCGTAGAAAACCAGAGAAATTAAGCAGTTAACTCGAGCCCCGGCATTGCAATGCTGATGACGTCACATAGTACAGCACTCATGATTTGATCAGTGACATCACTGATGAAATTACTGATGACATCTCAAAATACATCACTGATGACATAGTTGTTTATATCATCTAGGGACTGAGTGTATCTAAAAGTTTAAGAACGTTATACATATGTATGCCATGTGTATCGAAGAATGAGTGGGTGTGTTAGTGGCTGTATGGATGATTTAGTTAGTGTGTGACTGACTTATAAGTGAGTGATTACATGTGTCTTAATGATTGTATGAGTGAGTGATTAATCTGTGTGAATGTGCGTATGAGTCTGTCAGTTAGTATGTAAGTGGCTGCATGGGGTGGTGAGTAGGTACATGAGTGCCTATATTGGTTATTGATTAGTTGTCTGCGTATCTGTATGGGTGCCTGAGTGTCTGTGTGGGTGGGTGAGGGGGTGTATATCTCCATGCATGGATGTATGAGTGGGTGAGTCCCTGGGTGTATGGGTTCATGAGTGTAACTGTGAGGGACTGTATGGGTGAGTGAGTGTATGTATGGCTGTGTCAGTGAGTGAATGGATATCTCAGTGGTATGTGGGTGAAAAACTGCACATATGAAAGGCAGTATATGTGAGTGTTGGAGTACATAAGTGACTGTATGTGTGAGTGAGTGATTGTGAGAGTGGCTGGATGGGTGAGTGTGTGCTTGTGTCAGCGGCTGTATAGGAGAGTAGTAATTTTTAGTATCTGTATGAGTAGTGAGTGTGTGTTTGTTTCTGAATATATGAGTAAGTAGCTGTGTGATTGAGTTGCTGGGTGAGTGAGTAGGTGTGTGAATAGCTCTATGGGTGACTGATGGTATATGAGTGGATGTATGGGTGTATGAGTGAATATATCAGCAGCTGTATTGGTGAGTAACTGGCTATATGAGTGCCTATATATGTGAGTGAGTGGGTGTGCATGTGGACCTATGAATCAGTAAGTGGGTATGTACTACTGGTATTGGTGTGTCAATGGTTTCAAGAATGGTAGTCTGAGATTTGGAGTGGGTGTATGAAAGGTTATAATGGGGTGTGAGTAAGTGCATCAGAGTTTATGTGGAGGATGTAATCAGTGATGTCATTTGAGATGTCATCAGTGATGTCACTGATTGTGTCATGAGTGATGTAATGTGTGACATCATAAGCAGTGCATTGCGGGGGCACGAGTTATAGTAAGCTGAATTTCTCTGGTTTTGTACGAGTGAAATGTGAGCCTAACTATAATGTTCCTGCAACCTGTGTTTTTTTAAGTGACTATCTAAGGTTTTTTAAATGCTATTTTCTAACCATACCGTCCCTAAAACCTGTGGGTTTTTTCAGTGAATTTCAATGTTTTTTTAAATGCTAATTCCTAACGATATCATCCCTGAAACTTGTGTTTTTTCAGTGACTTTTGTAAGGTTTTATAAAAGCTAATTGCTTACTATATTGTCCCTTAAACCTGTTTTTTGTGAATATATATATATACATATATATACAAAAAAATTAATACATATATGTTATTGTTTTTATATACATTTTTGCCATGATACAGGGGCATGGTTCAATACGTGCATGGGTGGTGCCTGAGTGATTGGATGAGTGCATGGGAAGTGCCTGGGTGACTGGGTGACTGGTTAAGTGTGTTGGTAGTACCTGTGAGGATGCAGGAGTGTATGCATAGTGCCTGAGTGAATGGTTGAGTGCAAGGATAGTGCATGAGTGATTAGATGAGTGCTTCGGCAGTACCTAAGTGAATTACTGAGTACAACAGTAGTGCCTGAGTGATTGGATGAGTGCAAAGATAGTACCTGAGTGAATGCATGAGTGCCTGGATACTGACTGAGAGATTGGTTGAGTTAATCAGTAATGCCTGGGTGACTGGATGAGTGCAACGTTAGTGCCTTGGTGATTGGATGAGTGCATGAGTACTGCCTGGGTGATTGAATTAATGCATGGGTAGTGCCTGAGTGATAGGATGAGTGTAAGGCTAATGCCTGGGTGACTGGATGAGTAAATGGGTCATGCCTGAGTGAATAGCTAACTGTAGTAGTAGTGCCTGGGTGATTGGGTGACTGCACGACTAGTGCGTGTGTGATTGCTTAAGTGCATGTGTAGTGCCTGGTTGAGTGGATGAGTGCATGGGTAGTGCCTCAGTGAATGCATGAGCACATCAGTCGTGTCTGGGTGATTGGATGAGTGCATGGGTAGTGCCTGAGTGAATGGATTAGTGCAAGGGTAGTACCTGGCTCATTGAATGAGTGCATGGGTAGTGTCTGGGAGATTGAATACATGCATGGGTAAGGCCTGAGTGAATGGATGAGTGCAAGGCTAGTGCCTGGGTGATTGGATGAGTGCATGGATAGTACCTGAGTAAATGCATGATTGCCTGGATACTGATTGAGAGATTTGTTAGAGTTCATCATTAACGCCTGGGTGACTGGATGAGTGCAAGGGTAGTGCCTGGGTCATTCGATGAGTGCATGGGTAATGCCTGGGTAATTGAATGAATATATGGGTAGTGCCTGAGTGATAGGATGAGTGTAAGACTAGTGCCTGGGTGACTGGATGAGTGCATGGGTCGTGCCTGAGGCAATAGTTGACTGTAACAGTACTGCCTGGGTGATTGGATGACTGCACGACTAGTGCGTGTGTGATTGCTTGGGTAGTGCCTCAGTAAATGCATGAGTACAATGGTAGTGTCTGGGTGATTGGATGAGAGCATGGGTAGTGCCTGAGTGAATGGATTATTGCAAGGGTAATGCCTGGCTCATTGAGTGAGTGCATGGGTAGTGTCTGGGAGATTGAATAAATGCATGGGTAAGTGCATGCTTAGTGCCTGGATGACTGAATGAGTGCAAGCATAATCGCTGAGAGAATGCATAAGTTCATGGTTAGTGGATGAGTGAATGCTTGAGTTGAAGAGTTGTGCTTCAGTGATTGGATGAGTGCAATGGTAGTGTCTGGGTGATTAGATGAATGCATGCGTATTGATTGGGTGATTGGATGAGTGCAAACTAAGTATGGGTGAAATCTGCGAAATCTGCGAATTCGCGCGAATTTGCGGATTTTTGTTTTTTTGCGAATTCGCGGGGCTTTTTGCGTGTTCGCGGGGCTTTTTCGTGTTCGCGGGCCGCTTACATGGCGAAGTTACCCATGCGGTCGTGTATGGGCACAGCACCCTTTGGTTCAACACTGCCACCCTCTGGTTCAGCACTGTCACCCTCTGGTTCACCACTGCCACTCTCTGGTTCACCACTGCCACCCTCTGGTTCACCACTGCCACCCTCTAGTTCATCACTGCCACCCTTTGGTTCATCACTGCCACCCTCTGGTTCATTACTGCCACCCTCTGGTTCACCACTGCCACCCTCAGGATCATCACTGCCACCCTCTGGTTTACCACTGCCACCCTCTGGTTCACCACTGCCACCCTCTGGTTCATCACTGCCACCCTCTGGTTCATCACAGCACCCTCTGGTTCACCACTGCCACCCTCTGGTTCACCCCTGCCACCCTCTGGTTCAGCACTGTGACCCTCTGGTTCAGCACTTTCACCCTCTGGTTCACCACTGCCACCGCCTGGTTCACCCCTGTCACCCTCTGGTTCACCACGGCCACCCTCTAGTTCATCACTGCCACCCTTTGGTTCATCACTGCCACCCTCTGGTTTATCACTGCCACCCTCTGGTTCACCACTGCCACCCTCTGGTTCATCACTGCCACCCTCTGGTTCATCACAGCACCCTCTGGTTCACCACTGCCACCCTCTGGTTCACCCCTGCCACCCTCTGGTTCAGCACTGTGACCCTCTGGTTCAGCACTTTCACCCTCTGGTTCACCACTGCCACCGCCTGGTTCACCCCTGTCACCCTCTGGTTCACCACTGCCACCCTCTGGTTCATCAATGCCACCCTCTGGGTCATCCCAGCACCCTCTGGTTCACCACTGCCACCCTCTGGTTCATCACTGCCACCCTCTGGTTCATCACTGCCACCCTCTGGTTAATCACAGCACCCTCTGGTTCATCACAGCACCCTCTGGTTCACCATTGACACCGTCAGGTTCAGCACTCACCACTGCCACCCTCTGGTTCATCATAGCACCCTCTGGTTCACCACTGCCACCCTCTGGTTCATCACTGCCACCCTTTGGTTTATCACTGTCACCCTCTGGTTCATTACTGCCACCCTCTGGTTCGCCACTGCCACCCTCAGGATCATCACTGCCACCCTCTGGTTCATCACTGCCACCCTCTGGTTTTCCACTGCCACCCTCTGGATCATCACTGCCCCCCTCTGGTTCATCACTGCCACCCTCTGGTTCATCACAGCACCCTCTGGTTCATCAGTGCCACCCTCTGGTTCATCACTGCCACCCTCTGGTTCACCACTGCCACCCTCTGGTTCATCACTGCCACCCTCTGGTTCATCACTGCCACCCTCTGGTTCAATACTGCCACCCTCTGGTTCACCAGTGCCACCCTCTGGTTCATCACTGCCACCCTCTGGTTCACCACTGCCACCCTCTGGTTCATCACTGCCACCCTCTGGTTCATCACATCACCCTCTGGTTCACCACTGACACCCTCTGGTTCACCCCTGCCACCCTCAGGTTCAGCACTCACCACTGCCACCCTCTGGTTCATCACATCACCCTCTGGTTCACCACTGACACCCTCTGGTTCACACTTGCCACCCTCTGGTTCAGCACTCACCACTGCCACCCTCTGGTTCATCACAGCACCCTCTGGTTCACCACTGTCACCCTCTGGTTCACCACTACCACCCTCTTGTTCACCACTGTAGATTATGGGGGGAAAGCACACCTTACTAGCCTCCACTGAGATGAATTAATTTGGGGCTGGTTAATGTGTCACTGAATTTGAGCTTCAAGTCTGGCACCTGCTTCCTTAGCTGTAAGTGCTTCCTGTTGCAGTTTAATTTTGTTTACAGGAGCATTGTGCCATACTTGTAACTATTCTCTGACCCTGCTTTGAGGGTCAGAGCAGGGTCAGAGAAAAGTTGCAAATAGGCAACTGAACTCTGGAGGGGCCCCTCAGGAAGCACTACAGGGAATGGTTACAACTTAGCTTGAACTTTTGCACCTGCTAAGTGCTTTCAGTTTTGCAAAATTCGTTTTTCTGCAATTTCGTGAGATTTGCGGGGCGCGAATTTGCTCGAAATCGAACTTGCAATCCGCAAATTTGTGCGAATTTGCGGATTTCATTTTTTTTTGCGTGTTCGCGCGTTTTTTTGCTTATTCGCGGACCGCTCGCAGCGCACCGACAGTGAGGTTGCCCATGCGGTCGTACATGGGCGCGGCCATCTTGTGCGCATTGCGTATTTCCGTTTCCGGGCACTATTGGCAATGTCGCGTTGTGTGCGGCGCGCTATTATGAGTTTGCGCGTGTTTTTGCGTACTCACGGGGAAAAATCACGCGAACTTACCCACGCGGTCCTCAATGGGCGCGGCCTTCTTGTTTTTCATTCATTTCTATGGTTCTGTGCATGCTTTCTAATCCTCCTTTCATCTGTGCAATCCTTTGTTTCTTTAGACTTTTTTTTGATCTTTTCTACTCTATATCTATCCCTCTTTTTTTCTAGATCTATATTTTGTGTTTTTTTCAACTTTTCGTTACTTTTCAAGCTACTTTTTTTACTTTACTTTTTCCCATTTCTTTCCTTTTTTTTTCTTTCTGCTGTACAGGACCATGGCAAAGGGAGCCGGGAAGGAGAAGGGGAAGGGTCCCGCCCCCCGTACCCGGCTCCCATGCGGGCGATTGCGGGGGGAGAAAGTCATAGCCTGCGAGATTTTCAGCGCGGAGGAGGTGGCCGCACTGGTTTACTATGTGCAGCGCCACCTCCCCAAGACCATTGCGGCAGGCGGTAGGATCGCTAGCGGGTACGGGCTCTGGGAGCGTCGGAAGCGGTGGGAGATGTGCCGGGCCATGTATCAACACTCTCGGGTCCGGCGCACCTACAACCAGGCCACGCACCGGTGGTCCGAACTCCTGGACCGTGAATGCAACCTGCTCGACCTGCTAGGCGTCGAGATCCCCTGGCTTGGTGAGTAGTAGTAGCTATTTAATCACTACTCTGTTTTCTCCTGCTCTATGTGTTATCATATTGCAATTTTTTTTTTTCGAAGAGCAATAATGCTGTCGATTACATTGTAGGTAAATTATGTTTCAAAATGTTCTGTGATTGCATTTCAGGTACACTACTCTCCTGCTCAGTGGCGGTGCTACTATGCTTATTTGTTTTCGATTTTTGTGCTCATTTCATTGGCCTGAGTAATTATGTATGAGTATACTTTACAGAACTGCGTAATGCTAGATACCAAGGGGCAGATTTACAATTACTGGCGCATCCCTGCAAATTAGCAGGGATGCGCCAGTAATTGTGCGCCACGCCTCCACCACCCATGGTGCGCCGCATTTACAATGCGGCGCACCATGGGGCAAAAACGACAGAGAAGCGTTACGCATCTGTGCCCTAAAGTCAGCGCATTGCTGGAGTTGCGTCGCAAGCACGACGCAGCTCCAGCAATGCTCTTGGGTGCCCTATCTCCCCAATGCTGCGTCAAGCCGTACGTCTGCTTCAAGCAGCCGCAGGCTTTAGAGTGACGCAGCATTGGCCTAAAAGTGACTGAGTGAAATCTTGTAGATTTCACTCAGCCACTTTTAGGATGCGTTCCTGCGCAGGAACGCCCTCCCTTGCGCCGGAACGCCCCCTGATGGCACAGGGCTTTACAACGTGATGCATCTCCCAGATGCGTCACGTTGTTAATATACCCCACACCATGGCGCCTCTTTTGCGCTGCCGCTGCGTCACTGAAATTGCAAAAAACACAGTTGATGGACAGAATGTAGAACAATGTCATACATTCACCCCAGTACAAGGTTCTGGGCCTAAATCCATCATTTTTTTGCACTCCACACCACCCTGGGTTAGACACTGGCTATATGCAAATCAGCTCTGACCCTGTGCCTCATGGGAACAGTCCAGTCCGAACTACCAAGCCATGTCTTTCCCAGACCGGAATCAAGCATCCAAGGACCGGTTTCTGGCTATCAGCCTTCTTCAGCCTGGATAGCTTGACTCCAGTGGTGTGGAGAGCCTGGGACTCACGTCTGAGCATCCCCAGCACACTCGGGTGAAATTGCAAAAAACGTAGTTGATGGACAGAATGTAGAACATGAGGCACAGGGTCAGAGCTGATTTGCATATAGCCATTGTCTAACCCAGGGTGGTGTGGAGTGCAAAAAAACGATGGATTTAGGCCCAGATCCTTGTACTGGGGTGAATGTATGACATTGTTCTACATTCTGTCCATCAACTGTGGTTTTTGCAATTTTCACCCTGAGTGTGCTGGGTATGCTCAGACGTGAGTCCCAGGCTCTCCACACCACTGGAGTCAAGCTATCCAGGCTGATGAAGGCTGATAGCCAGAAACCGGTCCTTGGATGCTTGATTCCGGTCTGGGAAAGACATGGCTTGGTAGTTCGGACTGGACTGTTCCCATGAGGCACAGGGTCAGAGCTGATTTGCATATAGCCGTTGTCTAACCCAGGGTGGTGTATAGTGCAAAAAAACGATGGATTTAGGCCCAGATCCTTGTACTGGGGTGAATGTATGACATTGTTCTACATTCTGTCCATCAACTGTGGTTTTTGCAATTTTCACCCTGAGTGTGCTGGGTATGCTCAGACTTGAGTCCCAGGCTCTCCACACCACTGGAGTCAAGCTATCCAGGCTGATGAAGGCTGATAGCCAGAAACCAGTCCTTGGATGCTTGATTCCGGTCTGGGAAAGACATGGCTTGGTAGTTCGGACTGGACTGTTCCCATGAGGCACAGGGTCAGAGCTGATTTGCATATAGCCATTGTCTAACCCAGGGTGGTGTGGAGTGCAAAAAAACGATGGATTTAGGCCCAGATCCTTGTACTGGGGTGAATGTATGACATTGTTCTACATTCTGTCCATCAACTGTGGTTTTTGCAATTTTCACCCTGAGTGTGCTGGGTATGCTCAGACGTGAGTCCCAGGCTCTCCACACCACTGGAGTCAAGCTATCCAGGCTGATGAAGGCTGATAGCCAGAAACCGGTCCTTGGATGCTTGATTCCGGTCTGGGAAAGACATGGCTTGGTAGTTCGGACTGGACTGTTCCCATGAGGCACAGGGTCAGAGCTGATTTGCATATAGCCATTGTCTAACCCAGGGTGGTGTGGAGTGCAAAAAAACGATGGATTTAGGCCCAGATCCTTGTACTGGGGTGAATGTATGACATTGTTCTACATTCTGTCCATCAACTGTGGTTTTTGCAATTTTCACCCTGAGTGTGCTGGGTATGCTCAGACGTGAGTCCCAGGCTCTCCACACCACTGGAGTCAAGCTATCCAGGCTGATGAAGGCTGATAGCCAGAAACCGGTCCTTGGATGCTTGATTCCGGTCTGGGAAAGACATGGCTTGGTAGTTCGGACTGGACTGTTCCCATGAGGCACAGGGTCAGAGCTGATTTGCATATAGCCATTGTCTAACCCAGGGTGGTGTGGAGTGCAAAAAAACGATGGATTTAGGCCCAGATTCTTGTACTGGGGTGAATGTATGACATTGTTCTACATTCTGTCCATCAACTGTGGTTTTTGCAATTTTCACCCTGAGTGTGCTGGGTATGCTCAGACGTGAGTCCCAGGCTCTCCACACCACTGGAGTCAAGCTATCCAGGCTGATGAAGGCTGATAGCCAGAAACCGGTCCTTGGATGCTTGATTCCGGTCTGGGAAAGACATGGCTTGGTAGTTCGGACTGGACTGTTCCCATGAGGCACAGGGTCAGAGCTGATTTGCATATAGCCATTGTCTAACCCAGGGTGGTGTGGAGTGCAAAAAAAGATGGATTTAGGCCCAGATCCTTGTACTGGGGTGAATGTATGACGTTGTTCTACATTCTGTCCATCAACTGTGGTTTTTGCAATTTTCACCCTGAGTGTGCTGGGTATGCTCAGACGTGAGTCCCAGGCTCTCCACACCACTGGAGTCAAGCTATCCAGGCTGATGAAGGCTGATAGCCAGAAACCGGTCCTTGGATGCTTGATTCCGGTCTGGGAAAGACATGGCTTGGTAGTTCGGACTGGACTGTTCCCATGAGGCACAGGGTCAGAGCTGATTTGCATATAGCCATTGTCTAACCCAGGGTGGTGTGGAGTGCAAAAAAACGATGGATTTAGGCCCAGATCCTTGTACTGGGGTGAATGTATGACATTGTTCTACATTCTGTCCATCAACTGTGGTTTTTGCAATTTTCACCCTGAGTGTGCTGGGTATGCTCAGACTTGAGTCCCAGGCTCTCCACACCACTGGAGTCAAGCTATCCAGGCTGATGAAGGCTGATAGCCAGAAACCAGTCCTTGGATGCTTGATTCCGGTCTGGGAAAGACATGGCTTGGTAGTTCGGACTGGACTGTTTCCATGAGGCACAGGGTCAGAGCTGATTTGCATATAGCCATTGGCTAACCCAGGGTGGTGTGGAGTGCAAAAAAACGATGGATTTAGGCCCAGATCCTTGTACTGGGGTGAATGTATGACATTGTTCTACATTCTGTCCATCAACTGTGGTTTTTGCAATTTTCACCCTGAGTGTGCTGGGTATGCTCAGACGTGAGTCCCAGGCTCTCCACACCACTGGAGTCAAGCTATCCAGGCTGATGAAGGCTGATAGCCAGAAACCGGTCCTTGGATTCTTGATTCCGGTCTGGGAAAGACATGGCTTGGTAGTTCGGACTGGACTGTTCCCATGAGGCACAGGGTCAGAGCTGATTTGCATATAGCCATTGTCTAACCCAGGGTGGTGTGGAGTGCAAAAAAACGATGGATTTAGGCCCAGATCCTTGTACTGGGGTGAATGTATGACATTGTTCTACATTCTGTCCATCAACTGTGGTTTTTGCAATTTTCACCCTGAGTGTGCTGGGTATGCTCAGACGTGAGTCCCAGGCTCTCCACACCACTGGAGTCAAGCTATCCAGGCTGATGAAGGCTGATAGCCAGAAACCGGTCCTTGGATGCTTGATTCCGGTCTGGGAAAGACATGGCTTGGTAGTTCGGACAGGACTGTTCCCATGAGGCACAGGGTCAGAGCTGATTTGCATATAGCCATTGTCTAACCCAGGGTGGTGTGGAGTGCAAAAAAACGATGGATTTAGGCCCAGATCCTTGTACTGGGGTGAATGTATGACATTGTTCTACATTCTGTCCATCAACTGTGGTTTTTGCAATTTTCACCCTGAGTGTGCTGGGTATGCTCAGACGTGAGTCCCAGGCTCTCCACACCACTGGAGTCAAGCTATCCAGGCTGATGAAGGCTGATAGCCAGAAACCGGTCCTTGGATGCTTGATTCCGGTCTGGGAAAGACATGGCTTGGTAGTTCGGACTGGACTGTTCCCATGAGGCACAGGGTCAGAGCTGATTTGCATATATCCATTGTCTAACCCAGGGTGGTGTGGAGTGCAAAAAAACGATGGATTTAGGCCCAGATCCATGTACTGGGGTGAATGTATGACATTGTTCTACATTCTGTCCATCAACTGTGGTTTTTGCAATTTTCACCCTGAGTGTGCTGGGTATGCTCAGACGTGAGTCCCAGGCTCTCCACACCACTGGAGTCAAGCTATCCAGGCTGATGAAGGCTGATAGCCAGAAACCGGTCCTTGGATGCTTGATTCCGGTCTGGGAAAGACATGGCTTGGTAGTTCGGACTGGACTGTTCCCATGAGGCACAGGGTCAGAGCTGATTTGCATATAGCCATTGTCTAACCCAGGGTGGTGTGGAGTGCAAAAAAACGATGGATTTAGGCCCAGATCCTTGTACTGGGGTGAATGTATGACATTGTTCTACATTCTGTCCATCAACTGTGGTTTTTGCAATTTTCACCCTGAGTGTGCTGGGTATGCTCAGACGTGAGTCCCAGGCTCTCCACACCACTGGAGTCAAGCTATCCAGGCTGATGAAGGCTGATAGCCAGAAACCGGTCCTTGGATGCTTGATTCCGGTCTGGGAAAGACATGGCTTGGTAGTTCGGACTGGACTGTTCCCATGAGGCACAGGGTCAGAGCTGATTTGCATATAGCCATTGTCTAACCCAGGGTGGTGTGGAGTGCAAAAAAAGATGGATTTAGGCCCAGATCCTTGTACTGGGGTGAATGTATGACGTTGTTCTACATTCTGTCCATCAACTGTGGTTTTTGCAATTTTCACCCTGAGTGTGCTGGGTATGCTCAGACGTGAGTCCCAGGCTCTCCACACCACTGGAGTCAAGCTATCCAGGCTGATGAAGGCTGATAGCCAGAAACCGGTCCTTGGATGCTTGATTCCGGTCTGGGAAAGACATGGCTTGGTAGTTCGGACTGGACTGTTCCCATGAGGCACAGGGTCAGAGCTGATTTGCATATAGACATTGTCTAACCCAGGGTGGTGTGGAGTGCAAAAAAACGATGGATTTAGGCCCAGATCCTAGTACTGGGGTGAATGTATGACATTGTTCTACATTCTGTCCATCAACTGTGGTTTTTGCAATTTTCACGCTGCGTCACTGAAGTCACGCAACGACGGAGCAAAAGAGCCGCAAGGGACTTGTAAATCTGCCCCTAGAGACTCAAGTCCAGTCCTTCCTTTGTACACCTGCCACTAATAAGAGTGGTGGTGGATTGATAGTTTGAGTATTTTAATGACTGGTTATGTAGTAGGAAACTTACTTTTTAGTGTTCTCACTGGTCTGCAATCACGATGGACTTTGTCTGTCACTTCGCGTGCTGCGGAGTGCTGCCTGCCAGTCCTAGTCGAACCTTTTTGTAGTTGGTTTAGTGAGTTACATAACTTTCCAAGTCGACAGTCCGCGAATCCAGCAATACTAATATCCTAGTAGATCACACCAGATAGGTCAATAAATGTAGTGCAATTGTTGTCTATTTGCTATTTCCCCGAAATAATTTGCTATTGTTCTTTTGAAATGTTGGATTTGGTTGACAACAATCATCCATGTTTGGGTTTTTCTTTCATGTTGGTCATCAGCTCCCCCCAGGGGCAAGAGGACAGAGGAGGAGGTAGCGGCGCCGGCGGACGAGGACCAGGAAGGCCAGGATCGGTCCGGCGAGGGCTCCTCTGCTGGCCCCAGTAAGTTTTCATGTTAATATTAATAATGATACTTTCCTACCTTTTAGAGTACCTATTTTTTGCTAACGTTCCTCAATCGATTTTTCCTACATCGTCTTTGATCTTCTTGTAGACTGTTTCTAAATTCTTATCCTGCCTCTACTACGACTCCCTGTGGTACTACTAGATTATTATTATTAGTCTATCTGTGTAGCTAACTATGCTTGCACAGTTGGCAAAAGGTGTTAAACGAAACTCCCATTCTATTCAGCAATAGCTCTATGCACTGAGTGCAGTCCTCTGGGTTGTCCATAATATCTTTTGAAGTCTTCTAAATGGTAATGCTTTGACAATTCCCAACAAGAAACTGTCAATGACCTCCAAGAAAGAATAAGATACTAGTTTACTTTTTGATTGGATAGGAGGACAATCCATACTACTATTGTTGCAGGGACAATTCTGCACAAACAGCACTATGGACACTAAATAGTGCATTGTTTATCAATTATAATAGGCGTAGTTAGACTTTCGACATACCTCAGTCATAACAGAATTTGAACCCCCAATCTCCTTACTGACTAGCTAGTGTGACAGAGTCATTTAGCTCCCTAATTCATCGATGATTGATCCCCAATGATGATTATCCAACCCAGGACATAAGACTACGGAGTCAGAGTCCAGAACTGTCAGAGCCACGGACTCATGCTTGCAAATTGCAAACCCTTTCGTTCACTCACTCATGACTAAGTAAAAACCACAGAGTCTATGTAAGTTTTAAAGCTTTATTAAAAGTAAAAACATTTATTAAAATCAAGTTCATCATACAACATAAACGGTGGATTGAAAATGGAAAAGTGCTTAGTGATTTCACACATTAATTGTAGGCGAGCCCTCACCTGGTTGAAACTTCAAATCTTCTTTGTGGTGCTGAATCATTGCTGACTCCGTCCTAGTGATGATGATCTGATGTTGCTCTTGTTCTTAGAAGGGAAGCTTCTGTCTGTTATGAGAAAAACGGTGCATGTTAAAAAGCAAGCATTCATCAGTTGTGCCAAAAAGTGTAGCAAGACAAGCAACACCCTTCCCTGAAAAAAAGTGCAGTTTTTAGTTTTGACTAGACAGTCACAAATTATTACATTTGTTTGTGTAGTCGTAGTGACATTTTTTCATTTTTAGACAAAATACTAGGGAGTGGTGTATATGGCATCTAAGAATCTGAAATGTATTTTCTAGGCAGAACATCAGCACAACCATCCACCGGTGCCGGGGCCAGCGCGGAGGTGGGCACTCTTGGGGCGGAGGCGGTGCAACAGCCAGCGGAAGCTGCTGTGGGGGATGCCACGGTAGTGGCGGACAGTGGTAAGCTATTATATTCCTTACTTATTGAGATAGCAGACTACAGAGTGTGCTCTCTGCACGGGTGTATATGTTGTACAGTACAAGTATACTATACTGTTAAGAAGACTTACAAATTTAGAGCTAAGTTTTTATTAACCAGGTAGTAGCCTCCTCTAAATTGACTTCATCTCAGCAGTGAAAGTTTTTTCGAGAATCCAATTCAGATCAGAGATGAACTTAATGGATGGGATGAACGAAAAGGGAAAGAAGGGTATAAGTAAGTGTGGAAGGACGAGCGAGTTGAAAGTAATGATGACTGGCAAAGAATGATACGTGTTTTTCAATGCTGCCCGAGGTGGCTGGGAATATGATGCATGGCCGGTTGAAGGATGAAGCAAGGATGTGTGGAAGGAGAAAGAAAAGAGGACTGCCTGGGTGGGTGAAACAGAAACTGTATGTGTGCGCAATCCTTTGGTTGACATTCAAATGCAAGTCAAGCACGGATGCATGGCTTGCGGTTTCCAAAATAAAATTAAAATGTTGTTTTCCCATGAGAAAAAGTAAGGTTTGCCCACTTGAGACATTAAGAAGAATGATTGACATTTACTTTGAATGGATGGATGCCTGGATCATGGTACTATCTGACTCATAGATAGCATATGTGTATGTAAAGAGAGTAGACGGTCACTGGATGAACTAAGTGTTACTTTGAAGAGCATGTAACACCGCACCCGCACGTCAGTTCCAGTGTGGGAAAGGCAAGGAAAAGAAGTTGTAATTTTTCCGAATACTACCATGAATAGTAGCAGTACTTTGTATTGCAAGCACAGCATATATTCGGTGATTACGGGGGCCACTCACTACCTTTGTTAATAATTTTAGTACAACTCTGTCATTCATGTGTGGCCTATCAGAGTTCACTCAATAAAAAACAAAGCACCTAAAGTCATCCCATATGTAATCAAATGCATATCCGGTGAAGGGATAGATAATCATATTATTTATCTTCTTCATTTTCCTTTTCTAGTAGTCATTGGCACTGTAGGGTGAAAGTTAAATTAATTAAGCAGTAGCCCTTGTAACAGAGTATTCTCAGTGCCACCTGTAATAGAAAAGTAAGAGCTACACCACCTGCATGTACTGGACTGGTACAGTAACGCACGCCCGTGTCATCATGGCGTGCGTCTTTTTTTCTCGGGTGCAAGTTGACTGCGCTGGCATTATGCCGTCTTCCAGAAGTTTACGTACCAATATTGCTAAACAAGAGAGAAGAAGAAGAATATGACTGGTGTACTGTCATAGTCGACTCTAATGTAGTGAGTCCATAGTGTTCATAGAATTGACTCCTGAAACTCCCACTAATGTTAGAGCAAGGCTGAAGAAGTGGGAGGTTAGATAGATACAGGCCACAAATGTTATGTACTGTGCTTGCAAGTTGCTAGTTCTACTGTGATACCACTTTCTGCTGAATTATTTTATGTTAATATTAAAGAGCATTGGTTACAGACTATGTTTTTCTCTCTTCATATAGATGCTCCTTCCAAACTGTCACGGAAGGAGCTGGCTAGACGGGCCCTATTCTAATACAAAGGTCTTCAACCCCTACTTTCTCTAGAGTCAATCAGTACTTTCTCACAATTCACTTAGTTATGGGATATGTCTCACAGATCAACCCTGTACATTCAATGTAATGTAGTGCATACAAAATCAAGAAAGAGCAACAGCATTCAATACAAATTCAGGAGCAATTTTAATTCATTGTATTCAACATTATCTCTATACAGGAGAGTTTTCAGGTTGCCCAAAGCGAGCGTGCATAAGATAAGAAAGTTGAAGTGCTTAATAGAAATGGAAGAAAGAAGAAGAGAGATATACAAGTCTATTTACAAATTTATATTCAAGATTAACACAATACAGTATTTTTTGTATAACCTGGCCTGTGATATAAGTTCTATACACAATTTTCATTAGACGGAGACATTGCTTCCAAAATTATATTGCACCAGAAAATGTGTTACACAATCCAGGTAATCAAATGAGCGTCGACGTTTCGACTCGTCTTTGAGTCTAAAGGTAAGTTGGACCGTGGCCATGCGAGTCTTCATCAGGACTAAAACTATGGGCAACCAAAGGAGTAGTGTGAGCCCTGAAATAGAGTAAATATATACATCAGGCTGTTGCAAAGGACTTGCAACAAAAGGTGATGTCGCAATAAACTGGGGCAGGGAAGGATTGCTTACCCAGTAGAGAAGGAGGACCAAGAGGAATTCTTCACTCTGTTTCCCAAGGTTACTGAATAACACCTGAAAACATAGTAAGGTGGTCATTTGACTCACTCTCTATTAATCCTTAAATAATTATACAACAAAAGGTTAACAGGACGTGTCATTACCTTTGTCCAGAGGACGGAGATGTAGGACTAAGTTATCTTGATGTAGCAGGCTTATAGTCTCTGCATACTCAATCTCCAAACTGTTTTTGTGGCTGGTCCTATAATCAAATAGAGGACGCTTTTATATTGATGTTATTTCTCTAATTTGCAGAAGAAACTGGCATTCCATGATCAAAGGGCTAATCAGTGACCCCTGTTTCATAGTAAAAACTGGGAACCACGTCCCAGCGTCTTAAAATATATACATGAGCAAGTCTCTTACCCGATTATGTTAGTTGTAGGAAATCGTAATTGACTCAGCCCAAGAAATTCGTCAACCGGATTGAATCCGCTGTAAAGATTTAAAAATGCAAGTAAGTCCGAGTTAGGACGGGCTATAGATGGCTACATCTCTCCAGAACAACCGGAGACTCACCAAGAACCGGCGTGTCTATTCTCCAGGAATCGGCGTTCTGCAGCAACCGATGCGTGTACGCCATCTAAATGTCCGTATACATAGATATAGAAAGCGGACTGCATTGGGTTTACACACACCGAGTACCAAGTCATGGAGGCCCAATTTCGATAGTACGTAAATGTCAGATAAAGGAAATATAAATTAGTGCAAATGAATTTCCGAAGTAGGTACAACGTTATTGGGCGCATTGCGGAATTTCCAAAGAGGCGTTCAAACTTTAGAGAACCGCCATCTTGGATTGGGTATTATTCGGTTAGTCCGGAGGGACGCTGTCCACTATTATTGGCATCGTAGTTAAATGCATCAGTATTTTGATAATTAACAATAAGGGCGACCCATGTCCAGTATTTATTGGCGCTTTAATCAATGAGAGAGAGAGGACTAGATAGGCTAGACCGTATCCCCTGGGTTATATGTATGTATCAATAAGGACTAGCTAAGGTTTAAGAGAAGTAGGAGACTCAGAGCAGTACGTCAAATAAGGAGAAACATTGTTTTCCTTATAAAGCCCTCACCCACCGACCTAGTCGGTGGCATGCTTCATCATCGGGCCCACCGCAGTGACACCGAATGTGCCCCGGGTGTGCTTCAACGCCAGGTGACTGCGGAGCTGGTATGTTGCTGAGTGTGCAGTGAGTTGGGTGAGAAGGGTGAAGTTTAAAAGCTATACAGCTGGTCCCAGTACCCGAGGGGAAAATATTTTAATGAACTGGGCCTCTGTTAGCGGATAAAAGGCAAGTAGACGTTAATTGGAGTGCTAATTATGACCTCCCGTGTCTAGTGTGGTCTACATGTTTCAGCCAGTGCCTTATAGATTTTATACTGGCTTTCCTCAGGACCGTTTTAATATGTGCAAAATGTGCAGATTAAAATTTAAATTATAGTGGTTTTGTTATCTTTAGGCTAAGTGAAGCGCATACTAAGGCGCTATAACTGTTAGAGGGGGATTCCCTCAAGCTTGACTACATATAACACATATGACAGAGACAAGACGTACATGGTAGAGTCATATTAGAATGGTATTGGATATACCACATCATGTGCCGGCTTATAAGGTGGTGTGCGACCTATAATCGGCTACTGTGGGTTCATGCCATGGGCATGAAGCTGGTGAAGGTTTTATAAAATGAAACCGATAGTGGTGGTGGTGGGCTAGAGAGCGTATTTACAAGGTGAGGTACAGGTAAGTATAGTGCTAAGTCCTCACTCAGTTTTGTCTTGTAAAAAGCTTCATGGGTCGACTGGCAGAGAAAGAGACCCTGTCAGAATAGTAACTTGGTCACAATTTGTCCAACCTGTTGGGGGTAAAAGTAGTGGCTTACCCCATTCGTGGCTGTAGCGGTTCTATTTTACTCACGAGTGTTGCAGTCTGGTTCCTACTTGGACCTATTCGTCCTTCCGCGGCGCCCGTTATGAGAGAGGAGGGCCGCCCGGTCTCTATTTGTAGTTTAGTTAATTGGTTTCACCTGCATTTGGTGGAAAGAGAGGGAGGGATGCGTGCGCGCTGTTTGCATTGTCATGATTGGGCTTCAGCGCATGTGCTGGGGACTAGCGTGAGATCTGCGCATGCGCGGCTGTCTTGCGCATGCGTATTGCACGAAATGAAGTAGACAGTGGGCAGGTTATGGGCGGTTCGTGTTTTCAGCTCTTGTGGTTAAGCATGTTGCTTGCCACGTTCAAGGTTGGTGAAGTTTATGACTTCGAGTCATTGTATTTCATGACTAAGACTTAAAAGTAAAGTAAATATTACCATGATGGGTAATAGTCCCAGCAGGGGCATGGCCAAACACGTAGGTAAGTGATGGCTGCTTATCAACGCACTGAAAAAGTGCGAGGGGGACATGCAGTTCAGGGCACCCGCCAGGGGTACACTAGGGAGGGCGGAAAATGGAAATGGGCACTCATGCAGGTATGTGCTGGCACAGGTATTTTAGCGATATATCAACAGAGAGACTACACAGTCAGGGAGTTCCATGGTATGGCATCGTTAAGGCCTTGGGTATGCGTAGATAAGCGATATATCCAGCGCTGTTCCTTCTGTAGGAAGAATTTTTCATTGACACTGCTGTCGAATTGTTAAATGACAGTCCAGTATTTATTGGCATCATGGGTGATTGCATCTCTCATATGCCCAGTGCATTCAAGGTTAACCACAAAGCATGTTCCATAGAAAGCACGTCACTTTATGCATATTTAACAATACAAAACAAGGGAATAAAATGAAACCACATTATAACTATACAGAGCAGTCAGACTCGTTCAAATCTCATAAACGTAGCCTGAGTGTTCCTGAGTAACTCCATGGGTGGGTAACATAAGGCTTAAAAAACATCCATTGCCTCTATAATTGCCCCCTCGTACAGATTGAAGTTAATGAAGTCACCTAGTGGCTGACAGAATCAATATAACCTGCTCGACATTGATCCGTCTACGGAATATGGACTCAGTTACAATCCGTGAATCAATATGTACCGTATCATTATCACATTCAGAAAAGATCCATGGAAATCATACATGTTATATCTAATTAGGCAGTTATCAACTGGCTCAATATGTAGGCATTTTTAAATTAAAGCAGACATTTTCAGACTCTAAGAAAAACTCAGCTTGTCTAGGACTTGAGGAGAGCCACCTGTCTGTTAATCTCCTCCTGTTCATTTAGTCCTTTATTCACTGTTTTCAGATAATATATCCATTAATACTCCCTTAAATTAAGTACAAATGGGGGTGGGGTCGCACACTACTCACACACCGGCGGTGTCGCCCCTAAGGACTCTGGTCAATGTAGTAAAGTGTTCGCTATGCATCATCTTTCGATCTTCTGCTATCTTCGCTGTCTTCGCCATCCCTGGACACGTGTTTCGGGGTATTACCCCTCATCAGCAGGGATAGGCCGTGTACTGGGGTTGCCGATGGCTGCCAATATCTGCCAGGTATAGAACCACTCAGGCGCGTAGGTGCGGGATCCCAGGCTCGTCAGCCCGCTGCTCAAGGGAGCTTTAAAGTTACAAATGGGGGTGGGGTCGCACACTACTCACACACCGGCGGTGTCGCCCCTAAGGACTCTGGTCAATGTAGTAAAGTGTTCGCGATGCATCATCTTTCGATCTTCTGCTATCTTCACTGTCTTCGTCATCCCTGGACACGTGTTTCGGGGTATTACCCCTCATCAGCTGGGATAGGCCGTGTACTGGGGTTGCCGATGGCTGCCAATATCTGCCAGGTATAGTACCACTCAGGCGCGTAGGTGCGGGATCCCAGGCTCGTCAGCCCGCTGCTCAAGGAAGCTTTAAAGTTACAAATGGGGGTGGGGTGGCACACTACTCACACACCGGCGGTTCTCTTTCTCAGACATTCCTAGTGGTTAAAGCATTTGACGCACAATACACAATATAAGCACAACAAATATCAACTTTACAAAACATTCAACAAACAAAAAAACCCTTGCAGAGCAACTGCACAAAGGTAACCATTATCACAAATGGGGTGGCCCAACAAGTCAAAGACCTGGGCAGTTAACGCTATTCAAATACAAAGGTCTTCAACCCCTACTTTCTCTAGAGTCAATCAGTACTTTCTCACAATTCACTTAGTTATGGGATATGTCTCACAGATCAACCCTGTACATTCAATGTAATGTAGTGCATACAAAATCAAGAAAGACCAACATCATTCAATACAAATTCAGGAGCAATTTTAATTCATTGCATTCAACATTATCTCTATACAGGAGAGTTTTCAGGTTGCCCAAAGCGAGCGTGCATAAGATAAGAAAGTTGAAGTGCTTAATAGAAATGGAAGAAAGAAGAAGAGAGATATACAAGTCTATTTACAAATTTATATTCAAGATTAACACAATACAGTATTTTTTGTATAACCTGGCCTGTGATATAAGTTCTATACACAATTTTCATTCGACGGAGACATTGCTTCCAAAATTATATTGCACCAGAAAATGTGTTACACAATCCAGGTAATCAAATGAGCGTCGACGTTTCGACTCGTCTTAGAGCCTAAAGGTAAGTTGGACCGTGGCCGCATTTGGTGTGACCCATCTTATACCAGTAGTTCGGATAGTGATTCCGAACGCCCCAGTACCAGCTCGGGTGGGGCCACCAACAATACAGAACAGAACCTCCAAGGTCAACAACCTTTTTTAGCGGAGGACCAATGGTGGGGCCCGCGAGGGAGGGGGTGCCCCTGAGGGAGACCCAGGGGAACACGCTCTGCCTCCTGGAACCGAGGTACAGGGAGAGGAAAGAAACAGATACAGTTCCAGCAGGATTCCCATGGCGAGAACCAAACGAGACGCCAACACTACAGGTGGTAACACACAAGCCAGAAAACCCCATCATAAATATATCCAACTATGAACTAACTATGAGTGAGCAACAAATATTATCAAAGGGGTTATCTTTTGTCCCTACCTCAATGCCTAACAATTTCAATCTAAGAATGGAATTGCAGCAGTTTTTCAGGAAGGTGAGATTAAAATACTACTTCAATAAGATTCCCCATAAACCTGTGTTTTCGGGGAGTGGCCTGAGACCGCCATCCAAGTTCAATCCCCCGACACATCTGATTGACAATAAAATCATAACGTATGAACAGGTGGTACTGAGGGACGTTGATAAAATCTTGTCTGAGAGACGATACGTCCCCTATAATATCTCTAAATCCAAAAAGGATGCCCTTGCGACCTTGAAAAACAATAGCAATATTGTAATTAAGCCCGCAGATAAGGGTGGTGCCATCGTCGTTCAGAATGTTGACAAATACAAAAGTGAAATACTGTCCCAACTATCTGTGGTGGGAAAATATACTCTATTGAATTCTGATCCCACAAAAAGAATCAGTGCATCCATTATTAAAATTACAACTCGAGCACTTGAGGACGGAATAATCACCAAACAGGAGTATGGTTTTTTGAATAACAAGTACCCACGTATGCCGACAATTTATACGCTTCCAAAAGTGCATAAACGTATGGAGGACCCCCCTGGAAGACCAATTATTTCAGGGTGCAGGTCATTGCTAGAGCCTCTTTGTAAATACATAGATATATTTTTGAGATCTATAGCCATATCCACTCCGACATATTTAAGGGATACTATGAACATCATCCAGCTAGTAGATGGGTGGACATATGACCCAGGCTGGGTGTATGTTTTTTTTCACAGATATTGTGCTAATGTATGTATGCTTTTATGATTGTTTTTAACTGTACGCTTTTATGATTTTAAATTAAAATCGAATAAAGCAAATGAACTGAAACTGACATATGACCCTGCGATCAATATATTAGCCACAATGGATATTATGGCTCTTTATACAAATATCCCACAACAGGCAGCGTTAACATGTATAGAGAAGGTCTTAAATGAGAGACCTACCCCTCATCGTGTTCCGACGGACTTCATTAGAGTAGCTATGACACAAAATTTCTTTATGCTTCTAGGCCAATTCTACATCCAGACGAAAGGTGTGGCTATGGGGGCAAGTTTTGCCCCAAACCTAGCTATAATATATATGAGTGACTTTGAACATTGTTATGTCCTCAACCAATCAAATCCATACCAAAATCACGTCGCCCTATGGGCACGATACATCGACGACGTGTTTTTAATTTGGCAAGGAAACAATGAAGATTTGATGAAATTCCACCAGTGGCTTAACACCTGTTCAGAGGACATTCAATTTACTATGGAACATGACAGGGCCACAATCAATTTCCTTGATATTCAGATCAAGTCAGATTCAGGTAAATTGTATACCACCTTATATCGTAAAAGCAGTGAGAGAAATACTTTACTTAGGTATACGAGCCACCATCCCCGCAACCTCAGAGATAATTTGCCCTTCGGCCAATTTCTGAGGTTGCGGAGGAACTGCACCAAAAAGGAGGACTATTTTGAGGAATCTTCCCTACTCATTGTCAGACTTAATGAACGTGGTTATCCTATGCGTCTTTTGAAAAAGGCTCGCAAAAGGGCTTGGCATAATCACCTTGAACATTTATTGGCCCCTAAACCTAAGAAAGAGAATGAAGATCGTCTTGTATGTGTCACCACATTTAATACTAAAAGCAACGCAATAAACAAATGGATCAACCGCCATTGGCACCTGGTCAGTGACGAATTGGGAGGCTTACCACCTCCATTGCATGCGTTCCGTAAAGGAATGAATGTTAGAGATCATCTTGTTCGATCACTTTTACCTATAAAACAAACTGTGAATCAGACCACTCTTTGGGGCCTTCCCCCGATTAAGGGACACACCAAATGTGGTAATTGTAAGGCATGTCCCCTCACGGATGAATGTACCACATTCAGTTATAACAACAAAACATATACTCTGACACAACACAGTAATTGTAACACCGCAGGTGTCATTTACGCGATCTTATGTCCTTGCGGTTTCCTGTATGTAGGTCAAACTACACAAAGAGTCAAATGTAGAATCCTGCAGCATTGCAGTCGCATCCGCTGCAAGACACCTGGAGCACCTTTGGTGGAACATTTTACCTCCTTTGGACATGACTGCAACAGCCTCCGTTGGTGGGTGATAGAGAAAGTTGAAATTCACTCACGTGGAGGTGACTTCGGGAATGTACTTAATTTGAGGGAGTGTAAATGGATATATTATCTGAATACAGTGAATAAAGGACTAAATGAACAGGAGGAGATTAACAGACAGGTGGCTCTCCTCAAGTCCTAGACAAGCTGAGTTTTTCTTAGAGTATGAAAATGTCTGCTTTAATTTAAAAATGCCTGCATATTGAGCCAGTTGATAACTGCTTAATTAGATAAAACATGTATGATTTCCATGTATCTTTTCTGAATGTGATAATGATACGGTACATATTGATTCACGGATTGTAACTGAGTCTTTATTCCGTAGACGGATCGATGTCGAGCAGGTTATATTGATTCTGTCAGCCACTAGGTGACTTCATTAACTTCAATCTGTACGAGGGGGCAATTATAGAGGCAATGGATGTTTTTTAAGCCTTATGTTACCCACCCATGGAGTTACTCAGGAACACTCAGGCTACGTTTATGAGATTTGAACGAGTCTGACTGCTCTGTATAGTTATAATGTGGTTTCATTTTATTCCCTTGTTTTGTATTGTTAAATATGCATAAAGTGACGTGCTTTCTATGTAACATGCTTTGTGGTTAACCTTGAATGCACTGGGCATATGAGAGATGCAATCATCCATGATGCCAATAAATACTGGACATGGGTCGCCCTTATTGTAAATTATCAAAATACTGATGCATTTAACTACGATGCCAATAATAGTGGACAGCGTCCCTCCGGACGAACCGAATAATACCCAATCCAAGATGGCGGTTCTCTAAAGTTTGAACGCCTCTTTGGAAATTCCGCAATGCGCCCAATAACGTTGTACCTACTTCGGAAATTCATTTGCACTAATTTATATTTCCTTTATCTGACATTTACGTACTATCGAAATTGGACCTCCATGACTTGATACTCGGTGTGTGTAAACCCAATGCAGTCCGCTTTCTATATCTATGTATACGGACATTTAGATGGCGTACACGCATCGGTTGCTGCAGAACGCCGATTCCTGGAGAATAGACACACCGGTTCTTGGTAAGTCTCCGGTTGTTCTGGAGAGATGTAGCCATCTATAGCCCGTCCTAACTCGGACTTACTTGCATTTTTAAATCTTTACAGCAGATTCAATCCGGTTGAGGAATTTCTTGGGCTGAGTCAATTACGATTTCCTACAACTAACATAATCGGGTAAGAGACTTGCTCATGTATATATTTTAAGACGCTGGGACGTGGTTCCCAGTTTTTACTATGAAACAGGGGTCACTGATTAGCCCTTTGATCATGGAATGCCAGTTTCTTCTGCAAATTAGAGAAATAACATCAATATAAAAGCGTCCTCTATTTGATTATAGGACCAGCCACAAAAACAGTTTGGAGATTGAGTATGCAGAGACTATAAGCCTGCTACATCAAGATAACTTAGTCCTACATCTCCGTCCTCTGGACAAAGGTAATGACACGTCCTTTTCACCTTTGGTTGTATAAATATTTAAGAATTAATAGAGAGTGAGTCTGTCAGACCCCGCTCAAAAACGATATCTTTGGTTTGCAAGAGTTTGGGACAACAGGCTGCTCCCACTGTTTTGGCCCTTTGGAGTTGGCGGCAGCGTTTGGCCAAATCCTGGTCATGCTAGGACGGTGGGTTCCTGGTTGTTCCATTAGCACAGAAGGTTAGCGTTCTAGCGGTAATCTGCAGACCGCCATTTCAGGTGCGCGAGAATTCTTCTCTGCGCACTTCAACTGTTTTTTCCCGGCGGCAAGACGTGCTTCCTTGTGCGCCTTTAAGTCCGTATTCTGACAGGGTTTCTGTTAGCCTGTTTTCGTTTCTTAGAATTCAGAAACCATTTAGTTGTTCAACGTTTAGAGCATATTCCGATGATTTAAGTCCTCCGCTCAATTCCGTAATTGCCGCTTGGTGTTCTTAAGCGGTTCAGGGTTGAGTCTCTTCAGCAGCTCCTACGAAGTATCCAGCAAATTCCAAGGGAGTTCGGAATAAGATATAATTCTTCCGTTGCCAGTATTCTGAGTTTCGAAGAGGCATGCGGTAGGTGAAAGTTCCGTTTTGGCTGAGTTCCAGTATGAAGAAGACAGCTGGTAGGAGAGCCTAGTTGTTATTCTATTTGAACTACCGTCAACAGACATTATGGTACCAACCTTCCAGATATAGTATTATCTAAGCTAGTATATACTAAGAACTGTGACAGACATTTAGTACCAACCTTCCAGATACAGTATATCTCAGCCAGTTCATTCTAAGAAACTGTGACATGACTGTGTCCTGAAAATACAGTCTACCGAAAGTTCATTCCATGAACTCACTGAATGTTCCATACACATTGGGATACCAAGCTGCAGAACCCACCTCCAGGTTTCTAATCTGCAAGTATATAAGGGTATCTAATGATATGCATATAATTGTTACCAGTGTATGCCATCTTTAATTCATCACCTGGATTCAACAAAGACTGATTCCCTTTTGGCTTGTCGAATTTGGGTCATACAGCACACTCTAATTCCTTGGAACATTTTACAGAGAGCAGCTAAGTCCACTCAGTATACAGGTAGGACTCTTGTTAGGAGGAAATTAGTTCAGTTCCATAGTACAATTAGAACTGTATTAATGATGTGCTAAATCTTGCAGGTGAGACCAGACCAGAAATACTGAAGAGTCTTGGTGACACCAGGGTGGCAGTCTCTCTTTTCATTCCACTTCCCCTTTCCCTTACTCTTCTGGACTTAGAGAAATCTGGGTCTAGGGGAGTGGGGGAGTTGGGAAATATTCGGCTGGAAGTTTCACGTTCACGCCATCAGCTTCCACGGAAACTCAAGGAATTCAGGTACACTTTGTGACAGAGTCAAATGACCACCTTACTATGTTTTCAGGTGTTATTCAGTAACCTTGGGAAACAGAGTGAAGAATTCCTCTTGGTCCTCCTTCTCTACTGGGTAAGCAATCCTTCCCCGCCCCAGTTTATTGCGACATCACCTTTTGTCGCAAGTCCTTTTCAACAGCCTGATGTATATATTTACTCTATTTCAGGGCTCACACTACTCCTTTGGTTGCCCATAGTTTTAGTCCTAATGAAGACTCGCATGGCCACGGTCCAACTTACCTTTAGGCTCTAAGACGAGTCGAAACGTCGACGCTCATTTGATTACCTGGATTGTGTAACACATTTTCTGGTGCAATATAATTTTGGAAGCAATGTCTCCGTCTAATGAAAATTGTGTATAGAACTTATATCACAGGCCAGGTTATACAAAAAATACTGTATTGTGTTAATCTTGAATATAAATTTGTAAATAGACTTGTATATCTCTCTTCTTCTTTCTTCCATTTCTATTAAGCACTTCAACTTTCTTATCTTATGCACGCTCGCTTTGGGCAACCTGAAAACTCTCCTGTATAGAGATAATGTTGAATGCAATGAATTAAAATTGCTCCTGAATTTGTATTGAATGCTGTTGCTCTTTCTTGATTTTGTATGCACTACATTACATTGAATGTACAGGGTTGATCTGTGAGACATATCCCATAACTAAGTGAATTGTGAGAAAGTACTGATTGTCTCAAGAGAAAGTAGGGGTTGAAGACCTTTGTATTCGAATAGCGTTAACTGCCCAGGTCTTTAACTTGTTGGGCCACCCCATTTGTGATAATGGTTAACTTTGTGCAGTTGTTCTGCGCGGGTTTTTTTGTTTGTTGAATGTTTTGTAAAGTTGATATTTGTTGTGCTTATATTGTGTATTGTGCGTCAAATGCTTTAACCACTAGGAATGTCTGAGAAAGAGACCCTCTCTTATAGTGAGGATTACATAGAAAAACTCCTACAGGAGGAGGGAGGTGGAACTTTCTTGGCAGACAATATTTCTATTGGTAATTTGTCCTTAAATGAAAAAGTCTCCAAATTGGAACGCTTGGAGAAGAAGCTAATAAGAACTAGGCTCACGGTCATACACTAGCAAAGTACTTAAGGTCCAACGTAATACCAGTTGGTCTACAGGTACGGAACGAGCCTGCTATTTTTCTCGAAAACCCAAAATTTAAGGAAATCTTCAGTTTCGTATCGAATACATGTTCAAGACATTGGATGGTATTGGGTATTGAAACTGCGGTGGAAGAAGTTGAACGGCTGACGAGAGAAATAGCTGAACTGAGAAAAGAGATCATTGAGGATACAGCTTTATCCAATGCTAAAGAGGCGTTGGAAAGATTGGAAAAGACAATAAGGGAATTTGATCTGTACACCCAGGGCACTAAGTTGGAGAAAGTAGCCAAGGACATGAATTTGTATGATAAGAAAGCTACATACCCCTACCTTCAAGAAGGATACTTTGTCAGAGATCAACGAGGTGGCATAACCAGTAGGGGCAGGGGAGGATATAAGAGATTTAATACCTTCTCAGGTTCATTTTATACCAGTAGTTCGGATAGTGATTCCGAACGCCCCAGTACCAGCTCGGGTGGGGCCACCAACAATACAGAACAGAACCTCCAAGGTCAACAACCTTTTTTAGCGGAGGACCAATGGTGGGGCCCGCGAGGGAGGGGGCGCCCCTGGGGGAGACCCAGGGGAACACGCTCTGCCTCCTGGAACCGAGGTACAGGGAGAGGAAAGAAACAGATACAGTTCCAACAGGATTCCCATGGCGAGATCCAAAGGAGACACCAACACTACAGGTGGTAACACACAAGCCAGAAAACCCCATCATAAATATATCCAACTATGAACTAACTATGAGTGAGCAACAAATATTATCAAAGGGGTTATCTTTTGTCCCTACCTCAATGCCTGACAATTTCAATCTAAGAATGGAATTGCAGCAGTTTTTCAGGAAGGTGAGATTAAAATACTACTTCAATAAGATTCCCCATAAACCTGTGTTTTCTGGGAGTGGCCTGAGACCGCAATCCAAGTTCAATCACCCGACACATCTGATTGACAATAAAATCATAACGTATGAACAGGTGGTACCGAGGGATGTTGATAAAATCTTGTCTGAGAGACGATACGTCCCCTATAATATCTCTAAATCCAAAAAGGATGCCCTTGCGACCTTGAAAAACAATAGCAATATTGTAATTAAGCCCGCAGATAAGGGTGGTGCCATCGTCGTTCAGAATGTTGACAAATACAAAAGTGAAATACTGTCCCAACTATCTGTGGTGGGAAACTATACTCTATTGAAATCTGATCTCACAAAAAGAATCAGTGCATCCATTATTAAAATTACAACTCAAGCACTTGAGGACGGAATAATCACCAAACAGGAGTATGATTTTTTGAATAACAAGTACCCACGTATGCCGACAATTTATACGCTTCCAAAAGTGCATAAACGGATGGATGACCCCCCTGGAAGACCAATTATTTCAGGGTGCGGGTCATTGCTAGAGCCTCTTTGTAAATACATATTTATTTATTTATTTATTTTATTTATTTGCGAGTTTGTAACGCGCTAGGATCACCTCCCGAAGGAGTATCTCCGCGCCTTTGGCAACCTAGAAGCAAATAAACAACCTGTCGCTGTATCTCCATGATTTAGAATAAGAACGTTTTCAGCAGTCTCCTAAAGGCTAGGTGCTCTTTACAGAGTCTCAGGGAAAGTGGAAGGGTATTCCACAACATGGGGCCCGCAATGGAAAGTGCTCTGTCCCCTTGTCTCACCTTTTTCGCTCTAGGTATCTGCAGCAAAGCCTGTTCGCTGGATCTCAAGGACCGTGAAGGCACATAGGGTGAGAATTTGCTAAGCAGATATAGAGGGCCTTTTCCCAAAAGACATTTGTGCATAATACAACACACCTTAAACTTCACCCTTTGTTTCACAGAAAGCCAATGCAACGCAGTCAAAAGGGGTTTAGAGGGTGTTCGGGGGGGTTTATTAAGGACAAGGCGAGCTGCTGTGTTTTGGACGACCTGCAATCTCAAGGTAACCCCCTCATTTGCAGAGAGGAGCAACCCGTTGCAGTAGTCCAACCGACTCAGTATCAGGGCTTGTACCAGGGTCTTCCTTGTTGAATCCGGCAATAGGGGAAATACCTTCCGCAACATCCCAATTATGTGGAAGCAGGACCCTACCACTTGGGCAGTATGGTTTTTAAAGGAGAGGTCCTGGTCTAGGCGCACTCCGAGATCCTTGACCACCTGTTTAGGCTCCGGGACTGGGCCAAGGTCATGTGGCCACCAGTCTGGGGACCAAAGGATCTTGGCTTCCCCGAACAGCATCACCTCCGTTTTCGCAACATTGCATTGCAGGAGGTTAGATGCCATCCAGTGGGCCACTGCCTTCATCCCCTGGGAAAAGGAGTTCCTGATCTCATCCGTAAGGATCTTAAAAGGGAAGAGGAGCTGGGTATCATCTGCGTATGACGCAGGAATAAACCCATGGGATCTCATGATGTTAGCGAGGGGGGCCACGTAGATATTAAATAGAGTAGGGCTCAAGCAAGAGCCCTGTGGCACCCCCTTTGAGATCCCCGACTCCTCTGACCGATAAGCACCCAAGGTGACTGTTTGGGTGCGATCCCTCAGGAAGCTCCCCAACCAAGCCAGTGCCTTATCTTCCAGGCCGATGTTAACAAGCCTGGCGGTCATGATGTCGTGTGACACAGTATCAAATGCCGCAGACAGATCCAACAGGACCAGGATAACAGAGTAACCTTTATCCTGGAACCTGTGTAGATCGTCCGCGACTGACAGCAAGGTGGTCTCGGTGCTGTGCCCCGGCCTAAAACCCGACTGGGAGGGATCCAACCCATTAGTCTCCTCGACGAACCTAGACAGATGTTGGTTGACATGTTTCTCCATAATCTTACCCATAAAGGGGAGAAGGGAGATCGGCCGTAGATTGGCTAAGTCCGTCCAGGGAACGGCAGAGTTCTTCCTCAGAGGTCTCACCAAGGCCCGTTTCCAGTCTCTCGGCACTTCTCCGGTGCTCAGAGATAGGTTAATTAACTTTTGGATTTCTGGGCCCAGGACATCAGACAGCAAAGGCATAATGCGAGCTGGAATGATATCCAGGGGGCTACCACTCTTGATCTGAGTGGTTAGTGTAGTAACCTCTTCTAGTGAGATGGGGGGAAAGCTTTTAAGGCTAGCTACGGTTAGGTTCGGGAATACATTATTGTCTGGGAGATTTAGACCAGCTGTCTCGTTTAACTTAGCAGCCAGTATCTTTTCATAGATGGCATCAATTTTCCTCGTGAAAAATAGTGCAATCTCATCACATAGTGCCTGAGAGGCATTCTCCATTGTTTCACAAGCTGCCGGTTTGGTGAATGTTAGAAGGATTTTATACAACAGCCCTGGGTCTTTCCCAGCCTCTGCTAGTTGTGTGCCTATATAATTTTTCCGAGCTACCCTGATAGCTTTATGATATTTCCTTAAGGAAACTTTATGCAGTTCCTTATCCTCAGACCTTCGAGACCGTCTCCATACTTTTTCTAGCTTCCTGGTTTTTTGTTTAAGCAATCTCAAGCTTTCAGAAAACCAGATTTCTTGTCTGTTTGCCTTGCGTGCTTTATATATTTTCAGAGGAATGGTAGAGGAATAGATATATTTTTGAGACCAATAGCCATATCCACTCCGACATATTTAAGGGATACTATGAACATCATCCAGCTAGTAGATGGGCATATGACCCCGCGATCAATATATTAGCCACAATGGATATTATGGCTCTTTATACAAATATCCCACAACAGGCAGCGTTAACATGTATAGAGAAGGTCTTAAATGAGAGACCTACCCCTCATCGTGTTCCGACGGACTTCATTATGCAGTTGCTTAGAGTAGCTATGACACAACATTTCTTTATGTTTCTAGGCCAATTCTACATCCAGACGAAAGGTGTGGCTATGGGGGCAAGTTTTGCCCCAAACCTAGCTATAATATATATGAGTGACTTTGAACATTGTTATGTCCTCAACCAATCAAATCCATACCAAAATCACGTCGCCCTATGGGCACGATACATCAACGACGTGTTTTTAATTTGGCAAGGAAACAATGAAGATTTGACGAAATTCCACCAGTGGCTTAACACCTGTTCAGAGGACATTCAATTTACTATGGAACATGACAGGGCCACAATCAATTTCCTTGATATTCAGATCAAGTCAGATTCAGGTAAATTGTATACCACCTTATATCGTAAAAGCAGTGAGAGAAATATTTTACTTAGGTATACGAGCCACCATCCCCGCAACCTCAGAGATAATTTGCCCTTTGGCCAATTTCTGAGGTTGCGGAGGAACTGCACCAAAAAGGAGGACTATTTTGAGGAATCTTCCCTACTCATTGTCAGACTTAATGAACGTGGTTATCCTATGCGTCTTTTAAAAAAGGCTCGCAAAAGGGCTTGGCATAATCACCGTGAACATTTATTGGCCCCTAAACCTAAGAAAGAGAATGAAGATCGTCTTGTATGTGTCACCACATTTAATACTAAAAGCAACGCAATAAAAAAATCGATCATCCGCCATTGGCACCTGGTCAGTGACGAATTGGGAGGCTTACCACCTCCATTGCATGCGTTCCGTAAAGGAATGAATGTTAGAGATCATCTTGTTCGATCACTTTTACCTATAAAACAAACTGTGAATCAGACCACTCTTTGGGGCCTTCCCCCGATTAAGGGACACACCAAATGCGGTACTTGTAAGGCATGTCCCCTCACGGATGAATGTACCACATTCAGTTATAACAACAAAACATATACTCTGACACAACACAGTAATTGTAACACCGCAGGTGTCATTTACGCGATCTTATGTCCTTGCGGTTTCCTGTATGTAGGTCAAACTACACAAAGAGTCAAATGTAGAATCCTGCAGCATTGCAGTCGCATCCGCTGCAAGACACCTGGAGCACCTTTGATGGAACATTTTACCTCCTTTGGACATGACTGCAACAGCCTCCGTTGATGGGTGATAGAGAAAGTTGAAATTCACTCACGTGGAGGTGACTTCGGGAATGTACTTAATTTAAAGGAGTGTAAATGGATATATTATCTGAATACAGTGAATAAAGGACTAAATGAACAGGAGGAGATTAACAGACAGGTGGCTCTCCTCAAGTCCTAGACAAGCTGAGTTTTTCTTAGAGTCTGAAAATTTCTGCTTTAAATTAAAAATGCCTGCATATTGAGCCAGTTGATAACTGCTTAATTAGATATAACATGTATGATTTCCATGTATCTTTTCTGAATGTGATAATGATACGGTACATATTGATTCACGGATTGTAACTGAGTCTATATTCCGTAGACGGATCAATGTCGAGCAGGTTATATTGATTCTGGCAGCCACTAGGTGACTTCATTAACTTCAAGCTGTACGAGGGGGCAATTATAGAGGCAATGGATGTTTTTTAAGCCTTATGTTACCCACCCATGGAGTTACTCAGGAACACTCAGGCTACGTTTATGAGATTTGAACGAGTCTGACTGCTCTGTATAGTTATAATGTGGTTTTATTTTATTCCCTTGTTTTGTATTGTTAAATATGCATAAAGTGACGTGCTTTCTATGTAACATGCTTTGTGGTTAACCTTGAATGCACTGGGCATATGAGAGATGCAATCACCCATGATGCCAATAAATACTGGACATGGGTCACCCTTATTGTAAATTATCAAAATACTGATGCATTTAACTACAATGCCAATAATAGTGGACAGCGTCCCTCCGGACGAACCGAATAATACCCAATCCAAGATGGCGGTTCTCTAAAGTTTGAACGCCTCTTTGGAAATTCCGCAATGCGCCCTATAACATTGTACCTACTTCAGAAATTCATTTGCACTAATTTAGATTTCCTTTATCTGACATTTACGTACTATCGAAATTGGGCCTCCATGACTTGGTACTCGGTGTGTGTAAACCCAATGCAGTCCGCTTTCTATATCTATGTATACGGACATTTAGATGGCGTACACGCATCGGTTGCTGCAGAACGCCGATTCCTGGAGAATAGACACGCCGGTTCTTGGTGAGTCTCCGGTTGTTCTGGAGAGATGTAGCCATCTATAGCCCGTCCTAACTCGGACTTACTTGCATTTTTAAATCTTTACAGCGGATTCAATCCGGTTGATGAATTTCTTGGGCTGAGTCAATTACGATTTCCTACAACTAACATAATCGGGTAAGAGACTTGCTCATGTTTAATTTTCAAGACGCTGGGACGTGGTTTCCAGTTTTTACTATGAAACAGGGGTCACTGATTAGCCCTTTGATCATGGAATGCCAGTTTCTTCTACAAATTAGAGAAATAACATCAATATAAAAGCGTCCTCTATTTGATTATAGGACCAGCTACAAAAACAGTTTGGCGATTGAGTATGCAGAGACTATAAGCCTGCTACATCAAGATAACTTAGTCCTACATCTCCGTCCTCTGGACAAAGGTAATGACACGTCCTGTTCACCTTTGGTTGTATAATTATTTAAGAATTAATAGAGAGTGAGTCAAATGACCACCTTACTATGTTTTCAGGTGTTATTCAGTAACCTTGAGAAACAGAGTGAAGAATTCCTCTTGGTCCTCCTTCTCTACTGGGTAAGCAATCCTTCCCCGCCCCAGTTAATTGCGACATCACCTTTTGTCGCAAGTCCTTTGCAACAGCCTGATGTATATATTTACTCTATTTCAGGGCTCACACTACTCCTTTGGTTGCCCATAGTTTTAGTCCTGATGAAGACTCGCATGGCCACGGTCCAACTTACCTTCAGGCTCTAAGACGAGTCGAAACGTCGACGCTCATTTGATTACCAGGATTGTGTAACACATTTTCTGGTGCAATATAATTTTGGAAGCAATGTCTTCGTCTAATGAAAATTGTGTATAGAACTTATATCACAGGCCAGGTTATACAAAAAATACTGTATTGTGTTAATCTTGAATATAAATTTGTAAATAGACTTGTATATCTCTCTTCTTCTTTCTTCCATTTCTATTAAGCACTTCAACTTTCTTATCTTATGCACGCTCGCTTTGGGCAACCTGAAAACTCTCCTGTATAGAGATAATGTTGAATACAATGAATTAAAATTGCTCCTGAATTTGTATTGAATGCTGTTGCTCTTTCTTGATTTTGTATGCACTACATTACATTGAATGTACAGGGTTGATCTGTGAGACATATCCCATAACTAAGTGAATTGTGAGAAAGTACTGATTGACTCTAGAGAAAGTAGGGGTTGAAGACCTTTGTATTTGAATAGCGTTAACTGCCCAGGTCTTTGACTTGTTGGGCCACCCCATATGCGATAATGGCTAGACGGGCCCGGCAACGGAAACTGGAGGTGACTGTCGCCGAATATCGGCGGCTGGTGGCCCAGGAGGAGGAGGAAATGCAGTCGCAGACCACCACAACATACACAGGGACAGCTACATCCTCCACCGCCCTCCCTGGGTCAGCCAGTCAGCGCAGGCCTCCAGCGGTACGGAGCCGTGATACCGCAGCCACCCGCCACCGCCAAGCAGCCAAAAAATCAGCTGCCCCCCACAGCAGGTGCAAGGCACGCGTGCAACGCCTAACCCTCAGGGTGTACTACCTTGAGCAGGAACAGAAGAAACTGAGAATCCTGCTCAAGAACCTCCGCAAGGAGCATGACCACCTGGCCCAAAAAGTACGCCGCCGGCGGCATTAGAGAAGGAGAGACTGTCCCTTGCCCCTTTTTTAAAGACTTTTGGGGGGTGGGAATTGGGAGTTGGGTTTTTTGGACTTCGGGGACTTTTTATTTCACCGACATTCTTTGGGGTTAGGTAGAGGGGTGGGTCGGGTCTTACGGGATAGTTTATTTTTGTTAGGGATATAAATAATTATTACTTTCAACTTAAACATAGCATATGTGTTTTTACTGCAGTTGAGGCTGGAGGGGGGGTTAACTGTAAGTTTGTTTTCCTGAAACTTAAGTGGCTTCTTGATTCAAATTGTGTAAGTAATTGCCCAAATGTTTACAAAAGTAAGTGCCTCTCACAGAGTTAGTGAATTCAATTGTCCCAGGACTTTACTAGTACTACCGCCAGTCTCTCGTCTCTCATACTACTCCATTATTCTTCCTCCCCTAAACGCTTATCTTACCTGTAATTCGTGTTTGAAATTAGGGCTAGGCACAGGGATGGCTGCATGGCAAATGGCGATTAAGGTTGGCAATCCTTGGCGGTTGAAATGGCATCATTGCGGTGGTACTAGTGGTGGTACACAGTGGCAGTTGCAGCATATGAAAAAAAAGAAATTGAAACCTTGATTGGCCTGAGCGGAGCATTAGAACGGTACGATAGATACTATAGCACGTGACAGTACACTAGAACAGTGCCAAAATGTAGCCTTACAAATGCTAAAGTATTGAAAGTATAACTACTACTTGCGTGGAATTTGACATTGGCTACTACTACAAGAAATAGTACTGAAGGTGAAGGACACAGCAGCGTAATCATTTGCCACGTGTAAGAGGAGGATGTTCTTCATGATCAATCCATTTCATGGCGCCCATGAAAATCTGCTTTGATTTACCAATAGTCATGGGCCTGTGTCAAGCTGAGTAAGAATATATCCTTCGATTCCTTCACCAGCCTTGAAATGTAATTCATTTTCAGTTGCTATGACCTTATCCTCCCCAGCAAGTGTGTGGAATTATTGCTGTCATTTACTCACACATCAATGAAAACCACACAGCCCGGGGGAAGAGGGTTAGGGTTTGGAAATTGGATGGGAATGAGTTTTTTGGGAAAGTTTTGTTGAGAGAGGAAAAAAAATACAGCATGGACAAACAACAAATGAAGATAAACAAATCTTTGGAAACGAAGATATCCATAAATATTTTAAGGGATATAAAGGAAGTGCATGCACTTCTGCAGGTATGAAGTTGATTGCTAAATGGATGGTTAGGTTACTTTAACTAAGTAGTACTTTCTAATGAATGAAAGAATGCGACAGTGTACAGGGCTGCAGTAATTATGCATTTTCACTTGCCTATCTCTGCACTCAGAGAAACACTTTGTTCATTAAATTAGTTTGAAAAATAGCAAAGTGAAACTATACAATGGCTGGAGGGATGAATTTAGAAGCAGAGAGCAAAAAAATGCAGAGTCACACTCATAGAAGTTCACAGCAATACCATTACTTAAAAGATAAGTAGAAATGAATGGATACTGTTACTGTATGTTGTTGTACTTATCCTGTTGAATTTGGGAAGTTGCATGCATCAAGCCATTCCTCTTATTTGCGGTACTTCTCCGTTCCATCTGACGCTTCGTCGATCAATGTTGGTGACCAGAAGACACCCTGTCCACTGCCTGCCTGGCGGATGCTGAATTGCGGGTCGCTAATGTGAAGCCTGACTTCATCCTTTTTTCCATTGCACAGGGTGAAAGCCACCCTGTAAATGCTGATGGAAAAACAGGAAGTGATATTAAAAGACCACTGAGAAAAAATATAAGGTACATACGCTGTGTAGTGCAAAAAGTCACACTTTCAGTTTCAGAATCGACAGTACAATAGTTTCGAAAGGGCGTACTCTGAGTCTCCTTTTGAAGGATAAATAAGTATGGGCGAATTTTCCGGATCTTTCCCCTCAAGTTAGGTGTAGTGTAAACTACGATTTTAGAACAAAATTAGACCTTCCCAGCAGTGCTCCCAGACCCTTAAACACAGATGCTAAAATATAGAATACCCCCAATCAGACCCTGTCTGAGGCCTAGTGGAAAATGGTGACAAAACGTACTTTGAAAGTAAAGTAGGCCCAAATCCCCCCTTTCCCACCATGGATGTTCTTCAAACCACTTGCAACCAAAATTAGACATTTCTCGACAAGTGCTCCAAGAATAGACCCCAGAACCCAGTTGCCAAAATCTCGAACACCCCAAACACCTAACGAGCCCTAAATTAAAAATAGTGTCAAACGCTTTCTTCAACTAGGCCCTAACTCCCCTTTGCCACCATGGATTTTCTCCAAACCACTTGCAATCAAAAGTATCCATACCCAAGACCCCCCAACACCCCCCAAACACCAGGAACCCCCCCAAGCAGGCCACTGAAAACAAGAAAGTGTGCGAAAACTCTGAAAAGTTAAAAACGTTTTCACCATGTATTTTATCCAAAACACTTTTATCCGGTATTAGACCTTCCTAGCAATGCCCCCAGACCCGTCAACCCAGACGGAAACAAGTTTAAAACCCCCAAACAGCCAAAAAGCAAAACCGCAAAAAGTGAGACAGAATTATTTAGCCCTCAATCCCAAATCACTCCGTGCGGGCTCTGCAGCTTGGCCCTAACTCCCCTTTGCCACCATGGATTTTCTTCAAACCACTTGCAGTCAAAACTACCCATACCGAGCGTTGCTACAAGACCCCCCAACGAACCCTCAAACACCAGGAACCCCCAAACAGCACCCCAAAAACAGGCAAGTGAGCAAAAACAAAAAAACCTTTTCACAATGGATTTAGTCCAAACCACTTTTATCCGGTATTAGACCTTCCCAGCAATGCCCCCAGACCCGTCAACCCAGGCGCAAACAAGTTTAATACCCCCAAACAGCCAAAAAGCAAAACCTTAAAAAGTGAGATTTAGCAAATTTCGGGCCTACCTGGAATTCAGTCCAAATGCGCTGTGCAGCTAGGCCCTAACTCCCCTTTTCCACCATGGATTTCCTGAAAAACAAATGCGATCAAAATTAGACTGTGCCAGCAGTGCTCCCAGACCCCAAAACCCACCCACAAAAACCTAGAAGCCCCCCAAACAGCACCCCAAAGACAAGCAAGTGAGCAAAAACGCAAAAGCTTTTTCACCTCCGATTTTCTCCAAACCACTTTTATCCGGTATTAGACCTTCCCAGCAATGCCCCCAGACCCGTCAACACAGATGGAAACAAGTTTAACACCCCCAAACAGCCAAAAAGCAAAACCGCAAAAAGTGAGACAATTATTTAGCCCTCAATCCCAAATCACTCCGTGCGCGCTCTGCAGCTAGGCCCTAACTCCCCTTTGCCATCATGGATTGTCTTCAAACCACTTGCAATCAAAACTACCCATACCCAGCGTTGCTACAAGACCCCCCAACCCACCCCCAAACACCAGGAACCCCCCAAACAGCACCCCAAAAACAGGCAAGTGAGGAAAAACTGAAAAACTTTTTCACCATGGATTTAGTCCAAACCACTTTTATCCGGTATTAGACCTTCCCAGCAATGCCCCCAGACCCGTCAACCCAGGCGAACAAAAGTAGAAGACCCCCAAACAGGCAAAAAGCAAAACCGGAAAAACTCACACTTAGAAATATTTGGGCCTCATTCCAAAATCACACCAAGCGCGCTCTACAGGTACGCCATAACTCCCCTTTTCCACCATGGATTTCCTTAAAAACAAATGCAATCAAAATTAGACTGTGCCAGCAGTGCTCCCAGACCCCCCGACCCAGCACCGCAAATATAGAACACCCCCAAAGAAACCCCCAAAAACCTGCAATACTGATATATTCAAAACATGGCAAATTGCGCTGTTCACAAAAAACAAACAGCAATTGGTTTCAACAGAGACATACAGCCATTGCTGTCCACTGCATGCCATCTTCTCATTATTCATTACCTGTTCTACTTTTTGTCCGCATCTTCTTCGGAAAGTGAGGGCCCACAGGGCAGCCTCTCCTGTAAATTTCAGAAGTAAGTCTGTCAACAATCAGCAAGCATGTAGTGAGTCAGTTATTTCAGTCCCACTTGAGGGGACTCGTCTACGAAGACAAAGTTTATTTTTTCTCCATAATCCATCTATCTGCCGTGAGGGAAATGGATAGGGGGAGTCTGGAGGAGGAGGATAGAGGAGCATGATTGAGTTGTGAACTTGTGAACATCAGGAATGCAGACTGCGGCAGGTTCAAATCAATAAGGAAAATAAGATGAAGACAGTGCTGATGATGGACTTGTTGTGATTAGGTGATTAGAGTTTTGTTGTGGTAAAAGTTGCAAAACAAAGAAAGACACACAGGAATAAAAGTGAATAAGTACAGAAAAAAAGGAAGTAATTTTCAAGCCTCGGTGTCAGGGAAGTAGAGCTCGTCCTCACAGTCTATGAATTGAGACGGGAGTAGGTCTGGTGACAGAGAAGAACTTCCGTTGGCGTCACCTAAGTCGGTGTCCTCTTCTTCCTGCATGCATTCACGTATTTTGTAATCGGGTGGTATGAAGTGCTGATTCATCTTGATTATTGTTAACCTCTCCACATTTTTGGGCAAAAGGCGGGTCCTTTTTGAAGTAACAATGGCACCAGCAGCACTGAAAACACGTTCAGAAGACACGCTTGCGAGTGGGCAAGACAAATAATTTAGAGCCAGGTTGGTGATCAGTCGCCTTACAGAGCTTTTCCTATACCAATATACCAATGGGTTCTCATTATGACAGAA
Source organism: Lissotriton helveticus (assembly GCF_964261635.1). Taxonomy (NCBI): domain Eukaryota; kingdom Metazoa; phylum Chordata; class Amphibia; order Caudata; family Salamandridae; genus Lissotriton; species Lissotriton helveticus. The sequence goes on from NC_136067.1 coordinate 658,504,162, forward strand.
ATCTGTTGGGTCATCCAGATAGGCCTGCACCACCGACTCAAGGTTCTCCAGGGTTGATCCACTTTGCGTAACATCTGCGACCTTTGCGAAAGTGGACCGAGCAAACCCTTGCTGAGTTAGCCAATCCCCTTCCGACAATATTTTTGGGCGGCCTGGTGCAGGTGAGGATGATGATACGGTTGCTGGTGTCGTTAACGGCTGTGAGGGAAAGTGACATCCTTCGGCCACGGATTGAGAAGTGGAACTTGACGCCGGATGGCCTGCTGATTCAGTTGTACTTGTGCTGCCTCCTTGAAGGTTCTGCCGCTCTTTTTTGAACCGAGTGGCTGACACAGCTAGCCAATGTTTGTACTTTGAAACATCTGCTTCATCAAAAGGAATGAATGCTTTGCAATCCACTGCCTTTTTGTACCGTGGATCCAGAATAGTGGCACAAATGTAATGTTGTTCTGTATGTATGTTTTGAAGCCTTAATAACTTCTCTGCCAAACCATATGCTTCTCGCTTTTCAGTATGATCTCCGAACGTTGAAGACACGTCCTTCAGTTGGTGCTCTAGCATGCGCAACAATGGGATAGCTTTGCTCAAAGAACAGTCCTCCCTGCTGACTTCACGCGTGAAGAGCTCAAAAGGACGAAGCATGTCTGTCAGGCTTTTAACTAGCTTCCATTCCTCCAACTCTAGCCTCTTGTCTTTATGATCAGAACCTAGTTTAAAGACATAGTCATTGATTACCATGCACTGCTCAGACAGACGCTCAAGCATGTAAAAGGTTGAGTTCCAACGTGTTGCCACCTCCTGGATGAGTCCTTTGACTGGCAGTCTACGTTCATGTTGAAGGGTCCTCAGCTCCTTCCGGGCCTTAAAAGAATGGCAGAAATGTGTGCAGAATCTTCGGCAGGTGGTCAGTAACTTGTTGACTGTGTTTTCATTTTTCAAGAAAGAAATCTTGCACCACGATGTTAATACTGTGCGCCAAACACGGCACTCTGAAATAGTCACCTTGCTGCATTGCCTTAACTATATTACTGCCATTATCCGTGGAAACATAACCAACTATGCGATTTCTTGGATGCAGCCATTCAGAGACCTTCCTATCAAACTCCTCCAAAAGGTTAGGTGCAGTGTGAGATTTCTCCATGGCAAACATGCCTACTGTTGCATGTTTGCGAGTAGCTTGAAAAACTTCCTCCGTGTCAACACCTGCTTGTAACTGTTGTTCGACCCCTGCAAAAGAGACCCAGTGTGCAGTGATGCACATGTAATCAAGGGCTTGGCAACTGGTCCACATGTCTGTTGTCATGTGGATAGTGTGAACAGCACTCTTCTGAATAGCTGCGCCAATCACCTCCAGCACATCTTGATGTAATGCTGGAACAGCAACCCTGACAAAATAGGACCGGCAAGGAACCTTCCATTTAGGGCAGACTGTTGCCACAAATTCACGAAAACCCACCCCTTCCACGAAAGAGAAAGGGAGAAGGTCCAGCGCTAGCATTTTAGCCAGCTTTGCGTTATACAGACGTACCGTTGGGTGGTTGCGTTCAAATGGCGCATCCGACCAAAACACGCTGCTAATGGTGGGCTGGACCATTTTACGTGATGATAATGATGATGATGCAGACTTCAAACCAGTTAGGCTCATTGATTTAGTTTTTTGCATTGGTGTCTGTACCAGACTCTTAGTGTGCCTCATACATGTTGCAGGGGTGGAGGGTGTGGGCGCTACCACTGCAGTGCTGCTGCCAGGGGTACTGGGTGTACCAGAAAAAATGTCGGTCGGTTCTTGACTTCCCTCCTGCACAATCAGCCCCTTGTCAGCATAAGATGCAATGTCAATGGATACATTTGGATCAGTTCTACTTTGGACTTCCTGGATCTTACTTAGGTGCTCATACCACTGGATAGGGTGGTGTTTTTTTAGATGACCTCTCTGACCTTTGTCGGCTTATGACGTGCCTCACTGTCAGACTGCATTGCTGGGTTCCAATCATGATCAAGGTCAACAGAATGAAGGGGTCTTGAAGAAGAACTTGTAGTAGTAGAAGTAGCACCCCTCCTTGACCTTTTTCTTGCTGGGGATCTGGAAGACAATGGATCATCCTGAGGAGGAGTGGCTTCCTCGGATGATACCTCCACATGAATATCAATTTCCTGATGTGCCCCTACTTCTTGAGGAACAAGCGTTGTAGGCAGTTGTGACCCTCCATGAACCTCTAGTTGCACCTCTCCATGCACCTCTACTTGCGCCTCTCCTTGTGCATGTGCTTGCGCCTCTCCTTGCCCATGTACTAGCGCCTCTCCTTGCCCATGTACTTGCGCCTCTCCTTGCCCATGTACTTGCGCCTCTCCTTGTGCATGTACTTGCGCCTCTCCTTGCCCATGTACTTGCACCTCTCCTTGCCCATGTACTTGCACCTCTCCTTGCCCATGTACTTGCGCCTCTCCTTGCCCATGTACTTGCTCTTGTACTAGTTGCACTTGTGGTTGTCGTTGCGGCTGTGGTTGTTGAACACTCGCCAGCTGAGTTACACCCGGCGTTGAGTGGATGGTACTTTCTTGTGATGAGCCAACATCACTGGTCCATGGTGATTGAACAACCAAAGTGGCTGCCTTTGCGGCACTCATGGGCTTGGGCCTAACTTTGCGTGGTGGCACTGAGCCCAATGAAGAAGAGGTGCTGCTTCCAGCTTGGTCCCCGGCAGACACCGCTGCTGCTGCAGGCGTAGTTTTTTTTCTCCCAAAAAAGGTGTTGGTGGGCACACCAGTCTCCTTGGTAGGTGGTGCCACTTGCTTCTTCTGCTCCTTCTTACTGGCAGTGGCCCGGGCAACTTTTTTCGCTGAGGCGCTACGGCCACCTTTCTTTGGGGCCATCTTCTTCAGTTTTCAACTCAGAACAGCAGGCCGCAGTTGCACGAGTTGCAGAGTTGTCTTCTTTGTGGCCACATGTGACATATAGTGACGTTGTACTGCACACACCGCTGCAGGACTTCTTCCTGGGACTGGTGGTTCTCTTTTGCACCTAAAAGTAATGGAAGCCAGAGGAACATCAGTTAAACACCCCAAAAAGTCAGAAAACACACAAAAATCACACCAATCCAATGCCATTCATGCCCTTAATGATGTTTACATTCAAGACACCCCACAGAAAGACTTGGTCCATGCACCACTGAGTCCCCCTGGGCATAATGGATAAAAGCAAGGCAAAATGGGTGCAGGCCTGAGCACACTGCCTGCCTTCAAAATGGCCCCTTGACCCCCACCACATGGCCAGGCCCTGCCTGTACCAGGGCTCAAAATGGCCCCCACCCACATGGACAGGCCCCAACAATACCCCAAAAAATCGAAAAACACATAGAAATCACCACAATCCAATGCCATCCATGCCCTCAATGATGTTTACATTCAAGACACCCCACAGAAAGACTTGGTCCATGCACCACTGAGTACTCCTGGGCATAATGGATGAAAGCAAGGCAAAATGGTTGCAGGCCTGAGCACACTGCCTGCCTTCAAAATGGCCCCTTGACCCCCATCACATGGCCAGGCCCTGCCTGTACCAGGGCTAAAAATGGCCCCCACCCACATGGCCAGGCCCCAACAACACCCCAAAAAATCAAAAAACACATAAAAATCACCACAATCCAATGCCATCCATGCCCTCAATGATGTTTACATTCAAGACACCCCACAGAAAGACTTGGTCCGTGCACCACTGAGTACCCCTGAGCATAATGGATGAAAGCAAGGCAAAATGGGTGCAGGCCTGAGCACACTGCCTGCCTTGAAAATGGCCCCTTGACCCCCACCACATGGCCAGGCCCTGCCTGTACCAGCCCTCAAAATGGGCCCCACCCACATAGCCAGGCCCCAACAACACCCCAAAAAATCGAAAAACACATAAAGATCACCACAATCCAATGCCATCCATGCCCTCAATGATGTTTACATTCAAGACACCCCACAGAAAGACTTGGTCCATGCACCACTGAGTACCCCTGGGCATAATGGATGAAAGCAAGGCAAAATGGGTGCAGGCCTGAGCACACTGCCTACCTTCAAAATGGCCCCTTGACCCCCACCACATGGCCAGGCCCTGCCTGTACCAGGGCTCATAATGACCCCCACCCACATGGCCAGGCTCCAACAACACCCCAAAAAATCGAAAAGCACATACAAATCACCACAATCCAATGCCATCCATGGCCTCAATGATGTTTACATTCAAGACACCCCACAGAAAGACTTGGTCCATGCACCACTGAGTACCCCTGGGCATAATGGATGAAAGCAAGGCAAAATGGGTGCAGGCCTGAGCACACTGCCTGCCTTCAAAATGGCCCCTTGACCCCCACCACATGGCCAGGCCCTGCCTGTACCAGGGCTCAAAAGTGCCCCCACCCACATGGCCAGGCCCCAACAACACCCCAAAAAATCAAAAAACACATAAAAATCACCACAATTCAATGCCATCCATGCCCTCAATGATGTTTACATTCAAGACACCCCACAGAAAGACTTGGTCCATGCACCACTGAGTACCCCTGAGCATAATGGATGAAAGCAAGGCAAAATGGGTACAGGCCTGAGCACACTGCCTGCCTTGAAAATGGCCCCTTGACCCCCACCACATGGCCAGGCCCTGCCTGTACCAGCCCTCAAAATGGGCCCCACCCACATGGCCAGGCCCCAACAACACCCCAAAAAATCGAAAAACACATAAAGATCACCACAATCCAATGCCATCCATGCCCTCAATGATGTTTACATTCAAGACACCCCACAGAAAGACTTGGTCCATGCACCACTGAGTACCCCTGGGCATAATGGATGAAAGCAAGGCAACATGGGTGCAGGCCTGAGCACACTGCCTACCTTCAAAATGGCCCCTTGACCCCCACCACATGGCCAGGCCCTGCCTGTACCAGGGCTCATAATGACCCCCACCCACATGGCCAGGCTCCAACAACACCCCAAAAAATCGAAAAGCACATACAAATCACCACAATCCAATGCCATCCATGGCCTCAATGATGTTTACATTCAAGACACCCCACAGAAAGACTTGGTCCATGCACCACTGAGTACCCCTGGGCATAATGGATGAAAGCAAGGCAAAATGGGTGCAGGCCTGAGCACACTACCTGCCTTCAAAATGGCCCATTGACCCCCACCACATGGCCAGGCCCTGCCTGTACCAGGGCTCAAAAGTGCCCCCACCCACATGGCCAGGCCCCAACAACACCCCAAAAAATCAAAAAACACATAAAAATCCCCACAATTCAATGCCATCCATGCCCTCAATGATGTTTACATTCAAGACACCCCACAGAAAGACTTGGTCCATGCACCACTGAGTACCCCTGAGCATAATGGATGAAAGCAAGGCAAAATGGGTGCAGGCCTGAGCACACTGCCTGCCTTGAAAATGGCCCCTTGACCCCCACCACATGGCCAGGCCCTGCCTGTACCAGCCCTCAAAATGGGCCCCACCCACATGGCCAGGCCCCAACAACACCCCAAAAAATCGAAAAACACATAAAGATCACCACAATCCAATGCCATCCATGCTCTCAATGAAGTTTACATTCAAGACACCCCACAGAAAGACTTGGTCCATGCACCACTGAGTACCCCTGGGCATAATGGATGAAAGCAAGGCAAAATGGGTGCAGGCCTGAGCACACTGCCTACCTTCAAAATGGCCCCTTGACCCCCACCACATGGCCAGGCCCTGCCTGTACCAGGGCTCATAATGACCCCCACCCACATGGCCAGGCTCCAACAACACCCCAAAAAATCGAAAAGCACATAAAAATCACCACAATCCAATGCCATCCATGGCCTCAATGATGTTTACATTCAAGACACCCCACAGAAAGACTTGGTCCATGCACCACTGAGTACCCCTGGGCATAATGGATGAAAGCAAGGCAAAATGGGTGCAGGCCTGAGCACACTGCCTGCCTTCAAAATGGCCCCTTGACCCCCACCACATGGCCAGGCCCTGCCTGTACCAGGGCTCAAAATTGCCCCCACCCACATGGCCAGGCCCCAACAACACCCCAAAAAATCAAAAAACACATAAAAATCGCCACAATTCAATGCCATCCATGCCCTCAATGATGTTTACATTCAAGACACCCCACAGAAAGAGTTGGTCCATGCACCACTGAGTACCCCTGGGAATAATGGATAAAAGCAAGGCAAAATGGGTGCAGGCCTGAGCACACTGCCTGCCTTCAAAATGGCCCCTTGACCCCCACCACATGGCCAGGCCCTGCCTGTACCAGGGCTCAAAATTGCCCCCACCCACATGGCCAGGCCCGAACAACACCCCAAAAAATCAAAAAACACATAAAAATCACCACAATTCAATGCCATCCATGCCCTCAATGATGTTTACATTCAAGACACCCCACAGAAAGAGTTGGTCCATGCACCACTGAGTACCCCCGGGCATAATGGATGAAAGCAAGGCAAAATGGGTGCAGGCCTGAGCACACTGCCTGCCTTCAAAATGGCCCCTTGACCCCCACCACATGGCCAGGCCCTGCCTGTACCAGGGCTCAAAATTGCCCCCACCCACATGGCCAGGCCCCAACAACACCCCAAAAAATCAAAAAACACATAAAAATCACCACAATTCAATGCCATCCATGCCCTCAATGATGTTTACATTCAAGACACCCCACAGAAAGAGTTGGTCCATGCACCACTGAGTACCCCCGGGCATAATGGATGAAAGCAAGGCAAAATGGGTGCAGGCCTGAGCACACTGCCTGCCTTGAAAATGGCCCCTTGACCCCCACCACATGGTCAGGCCCTGCCTGCACCAGCCCTCAAAATGGGCCCCACCCACATGGCCAGGCCCCAACAACACCCAAAAAAGCAAGGCAAAATGGGTGCAGGCCTGAGCACACTGCCTGCCTTGAAAATGGTCCCTTGACCCCCACCACATGGCCAGGCCCTGCCTGTACCAGGGCTCAAAATTGCCCCCACCCACATGGCCAGGCCCCAACAACACCCCAGAAAATCGAAAAACACATAAAAATCACCACAATCCAATGCCATCCATGCCCTCAATGATGTTTGCATTCAAGACATCCCACGGAAAGACTTGGTCCTGTTGTAATTCTATCTAGGACCCTAATTCGATATTCTTGATGTATGCCCTTATGTGGTTATAATAAATAATATCCTTATAAAGGCATAAGAATCATATCCATATTTAGTAACAGCCCATGCAGTCCAAATATAGCATGGCTACTCCTCTAGACTCCTAGAAAGTACAACGCGTTCTTTAAACAAACCAAGCCTCCAGCAGCCCGGGAAATCCCCCTGCTCTTGTTTTGATTTGCACAAGAACTCCTAGAGTCAGAAAGAACTGTTAGTTCTTGGTGACGTCTTATGTCCAACCTTACGTCAAACCTGGCACCTTTAAGGTATAAATATACCAACGTTGTCTTAAGCAAACACACTGTGGTTTAGAGCAGAGCGGCTATCTACTTGCCCGAGAGCCCAGCTGATGCGGAGAGCCCACGGACGCCGCCCCTTCCTTTTGACGCACTGAGAGAGACGCTGTCTTTTCTCCTGCCGAGAAATCCAGCTCTGGTGTTTCCAGCCGCCCTTGCGGTTTGCTGGGATATTGAGTCCTGAGAAAGAGATACCAGACCTCCTGCTTTCTATTACCCAGGTACGGAGCTGACTAAACCCTTAAAGAGAATTCTTGATTCAGATTCTTGGCAAAACCAACTTAACTTAAACTGCTACTTACTTACTCCTTCTCACGTATTAGGCTTAGGTCAGGTACACCGGGGTAGGCGTATTTAGAAGCACCAGTTGTGTACGTTAGTCAATGTATTTATGTATGTATATATTTTATCCATTTTAAAGTATCATATGGCTAAGAAACCATATCAATGCTTTTACAGTATTATTTTATAATACTCCTTTTACTGTACGCACTTTACTTTATGCTAAGTATTACAATTGTGGCAATTCATTTCTCTTGCATGAGAAAGAAGACTGCTCAATAAATAACACCTTTAATTGAAAACGCCCGTCTCTCTATTCTCTGCACTCTGGTGAAATAAGTATGCACGATTGACTGAGTAAAATAGCTGTCTATTGTTTTCACATGACTCTAGAGATACACTCTTATTCTGAGGAAGCAAAGTTGTCATGTTTTATGGTTGTCAGAAGCTAATCCCTTCTTGTCTATCCAGGGAAGTTAAACTCCTCCTTGTTTACTCAACAAAGTTTCTAGTGACCTCTGAGCTAGCTGGCAAAACTAATTAAGTCTAATATAGTCAGTAGAGACCTAGTCGACCTCAGTCCTACGTCTACACTACTGTTTATATTATAAAAATGCGCATAGCCTATTGGGAATATAGGAACTACACTACAGTCCAAGCACCACTGAGTACCCCTGGGCATAATGGATGAAAGCAAGGCAAAATGGGTGCAGGCCTGAGCACACTGCCTGCCTTCAAAACAGCCCCTTGACCCCCACCACATGGCCAGGCCCTGCCTGTACCAGCCCTCAAAATGGGCCCCACCCACATGGCCAGGCCCCAACAACACCCCAAAAAAATCGAAAAACACATACAAATCACCGCAATCCAATGCCATCCATGCCCTCAATGATGTTTACATTCAAGACACCCCACAGAAAGACTTGGTCCATGCACCACTGAATAACCCTGGGCCTACTGGCTAGTGAGGCTTTACAGGCACCCCAAAATTTTAAAAAAAAACAACCTATAACAGTGAGTTAAAATTCCGTGACATAAATGAGAATTAAGTTAAAAAAAAATCACAGAAACAGTTGTATCATGCACCCATGACTAACCCTGGGCCTACTGGATACTGTGGCTAGCTACCCACCACAATATATATTTTGTTAAAGTTGTGAAAAAAGTTTTACAACTGGAGTTGCCTCAACTGCAATGCCCCAAACAAACAACACCAACTTACTTGTAAAATCTCAAGTCCAAAAGTGATCCAAACTCCAAAGTCCAAAAAGTCCTCAAATACAAATATCCAGCAGCAGCCACAAAAAGTAATCCTTCCAGCTCCACAGCCAAATGAAAAGTGACCAGGACATGGACAAAACACTGGGAGGAGCCTGCTGGACAGGAACTGGAAGTTGGAGACTCTGGGGCACTTCCTTCCTCCCACCCCACCCCAAAAAATGGACTCCTGCACCAAAAAGTGCAGCCAAATGTCAATCTGAGGAGTTATTCTGATAAAAATCATCATTTTCACAAGGTTTATGCTTCCTGTGGTGGATTTCCTTGTGCAGAATTGCAAGTTTTGCAATTTTGGGAACGCGAGCTGTTCAAATCTCCCGCCGGAAGTCAGCTGCGCGCAGCTTCTACGTGTTTGGTATTGTTTACTCCTGCAATGCGTGATCGCAGGCCTTTATGACGTACTCGCATTGTCAAACTCTCGCTGTGCAAGATGGCAAGCCGCGATAACGTAATTGCGTTCGAAAAACTCTTGCGCGATCACGCAGCAAGATCGAACATGGCACAGCACACGCAAAACCGGGAGAAAAACAACTCGGCAGGCTCAGAGTCAACGCCGCGTGCGCGATATTGCATTTTTCAAGCGCGACCAAGCCAAATAATTCGTAGCTAGCAAATTTGCGGATTATTGGGCAAATTTGCGCGAATCGCGAAATCGTCAAAAATCCGCAAATTTGCCCGCGAAACGGATTTTACACCCACGCTTAGTGCAAACGTAGTACCTGAGAGAATGCATGAGTTCATGGATAGTGCCCGAGTAATTAGATGAGTGCATGGGTAGTGGTTTAGTGATTGGATGAGTGCATGGATAGTGCCTGGGTGACTGGATGAGGGCATGGGTATTGCCTGACAGAATGGATGAGTGCATGGGTAGTGCCTCGGTGATAGAATGAGACCCTGTGTATGCCTGAGTGAATGGTTTAGTGCAAGAATAGTACTTGAATGATTGGATGAATGCATGGGTAGTGCCTGGGGGACTGGATGAGTGCAAGAGTAGTGTCTGCATCATTGGATAATTACATGCGTAATATGTGAGAGAATGCAGTAGTGTCTGCATAGTGCCTGAGTGAAAGGATGAGTGCAAGAATAGCGCCTGGGTGATTGATTGAGTGCATGGGTAGTGCCTGAATGATTGGATGAGTGCATGCGTAGTGCCCAGGTGACTGGATAAGTGCATAGGTAGTACCTGAAAGAATGCAGTAGTGTATTCATACTGCCTGAGTAAATGGTTGAGTGCAAGGATAGTGTGTGAGTTATTTGATGAGTGCATGGGTGAATGACTAAGTGAATGACTGAGTAAAAGAGTAGTGCCTGAGTGATTGTATGATTGTAAAGTAGAGCTTTTTCTCTGGAAGCTTCACTATCCACTGACTGCTCAGAATGTTAGGCATCACCAAATATAAAACAGCAACCCTTCCCATGTCACTGGTGTAAGTCTCACCATGTTTCCGAAGGATTCAATGCGTGTGTCTGTGCCTTTTCCTAGTGACATAATACATAAAAAGAAACCTAGAAATAGCAGAATACCTGTGTTTCAGACTGCATGCTCTCTAGGTTTCTGTAGAAGAAGGTGTATGTTTTCCTTTCTGCTCATGATACAGTTTACAATGGTATTCAACAGTCTATTTAAGTGGTTCTGTGACACCTACATAGGTAAGCCACGTCTACCTCCGCGACCAAATGATGTGGCAGAACTGAGAAGATTTGTGCACCTTCATCAGAAGCTACCAGTTTTTTAAGCTAGCATCTTCGGATGCACAGCACGTGTCAGAATACATGTAAAAATAGACACATACCTGAGTCACGAGAGCATGCATACCTTTAAACTTGACACTTGAGTGCACTTCCCATTGCAAGCAGACACTTACATTTATATGGGCTACTTCAGGTGAACCTTTCCAGAGACTCATGCAAAGTAGCCTAATCCCTCTACCAACATGTCTTAAACCTCACTTTTCTCAGGCAGCTTCACTTTTCACCGACTGCTCAGAATGTTCGGCCTAGCCAAATATAAAACATCAACCCTTCCCATGTCACTGTTGTAAGTCTCACCATGTTTCCAAAGATGCACCCACTCACACTACTGTAGACCTTTTTACACACCCACTGCCGTTCCCACACAACCATTCACAAGCCCATTCTCAAAGCCATACCATTATTTACCCTCCCACTCACTGATTCATTGATCTATACACACATCCACTCGCTCACCCATATTGCCACTCATAGACCCGCTCACTCAGTAATACATCTATTGACATATCCACTCCTACTGGAATATAGGCCCTGACACACAGAGTGAGTCACCCATAAAACTACTCACAGACCTAGATACTCACGCATACAGCCAATTATTCAATGAAACATTTACACCCACAACCACTTACTTACTCATAGAAATAGGAACACATGCTCACTCAGCTATACAGTAACTGACATAAGCATGCACTCATCTATATAGACACTCTCACATTCACCGACTTAAGCATTCAGTCACTCATATACCCCATGTATACTGTCTTTCACATACTCACTTACTCACCCATACTGACACATGCACTCAATCACTGACACAGTCATATAGACACTCACTCACTCATACAACTTTTGACATACGCAACAGTACCCCATACAGCCACTGACTCACCCACTCACTGATCCATACAGGCAATCACACACCTCCTCACCCACACACACATATACCCAGACAACCATGGACATAGTCAGACAACCAATCAATTCCACACAGAATGATTGCTGAGTTCTGATACCAGGCCAAGCCCCCTTTCTGCACTATACCGCTGACGCACCACCTGGCGTGCTCTTGGTTGGGGAATGAAGTCCCCTTCACTGCTGGGGATCCCTAGGAGCTAACTAGCCAACTTGTTACCTCCAGTAAGCCCCACACAGTGGGATTGCTGAGAGCTGGTAGCAGGCCATGCCCTCTTTCTCCACCACTCTGCAAAATTGCCTCCTGGCGTGCTCTCCCTTGGGGCGATGAAGTCCTCTTGCCTCTTGAAGGTCCCTGAGGGCCAACTACCCCTCCTGTTACCCCCAGTAAGCCTAACACAGCTGGAGTGCTGAGAGCTGGTCAGAGGCCACGCCCCCTTTTGACATCACTCTGCAATTGTGCCCCCTGGTGCACTGCTGCTTGGAGGATGAAGTCAACTTTAGTCCTGAGGTCCTCAGTACACAAGGGGACTTCATCGCCCCACCAGCAGTATGCCAAGTTGGAACTGTTGGCAGCCAAAGAAATCACAGGCTTGAGATCGGGAGGGTTCGCGATCCTCCGCAGGGATATTTGTACATCTGAGGAAGGTTTATATTTCTCAGGGGCTACTGAACCGTTTTACACCATTTAACAAAAAGAGTGCTTTCTGAACCAAGAGCTACTTAATTTGCGAAATGTGGTGTAATTCTGTTCAGCAGTTCGGGCTGTAGCCATGTTCCTATGGAAATTAACATGAAGAAAAATCGTTTTGGTATAAACCACCAACAGTGCAGCAAAGAGACATGCGCGTTTCAGCCGGAGCCTTCAACTGGGTCATATATATATATTTTTTTTTTTTTTTATGTTTGAATATCTTTATTCGGCAATTTTTCACCATAAAAGAATGCATATATATATATATATATATTCACTGAAAAAACCATAGGTTATAGACCATATATAGTTAGGAATTAGCATTTACAAAACCTTGAAAATTCACTGAAAAAACCATAGGTTATAGACCATATATAGTTAGGAATTAGCATTTACAAAACCTTATTTTACTCACACAAAACCATTGAAATTCCATATATAGTTAGTTGCACTAACTATATATCGCGCACCCGCAATCCACTGCTGATGATGTCACATATTACATCATTCATGACATGGTCAGTGACATCCCTGATGACATCACTGATGACATCTCAAATGACATCACTGATGACATCACTGATGACATCTCAAATGACATCACTGATGACATCACTGATGACAACATCCAGTGACTGTATGTTTCTGTAAAGTTAAAATATGTCTTACATATTGAAGAATCAGTGGATTTATAAGTGTCTGGATGAAGGATTTAGTAGGTGCATGACTGACTGTATGAGTGAGTGATTAAATGTGTCTCACTGAGTGCATGGGTTAGTGACTAAACTGTCTTAATTTCTGCATCATTATATCTTTTGTTCTGTAAACTGCTGCATGTGTTGATCAGTAGCTATATGAGTAACTATATGGGTTATTGATTGGTTGCCCATGTATTTGTATGGGAGACTGAGTGTGTGTATGGGTGTCTGGGAGGTGTATGACTCTGTGCATAGATGTGTGAGCAGTTGATTCACTAGATGTATGGGTTCAAAAGTGCATGTGGAAACAGCTGTATGGGCGGTTGACTGTGTGCATGAGTGTATTGGTGAGTGAATGGATATCTCAGTGCTACATGTCAAAGTAAGTACATATGTAAAACACAGTACATGTGAGAGTTGACATATATAAATAACTGTGCATAAGAGCCAGTGAATGTGTAAGTGGCTGTATGGATCATTGTGAACTTGTATCCGGGATTGTATAGGAGAGTAAATATGTGTTAGTATGTGTTTGAATAAGTAAGGTGTGTATAACTGTATAGTTGAGAAAATGGAGGTGTGATTGATTATTTGCATGACTGACTAGGTGTGTGTGTAACTTTATGGATGAGTGACAGTCTGTGAGTGTCTGTTTACACTGAGTGTATCTAAGGTTATATTAGAGTCTGAAGAAGTTCATCGTATTATCACATGAATGATGTCATCAGTGATGTGATCAGTAATGTCAAATGAGATGTCATCAGTGATGTCATCAGTGATGTCATTTGAGATGTCATCAGTGATGTCATTTGAGATGTCATCAGTGATGTCACTGACCATGTCATGAATGATGTAATATGTGACATCATCAGCAGTGGATTGCGGGTGCGCGATATATAGTTAGTGCAACTAACTATATATGGAATTTCAATGGTTTAGTGTGAGTAAAATAAGGTTTTGTAAATGCTAATTCCTAACTATATATGGTCTATAACCTATGGTTTTTTCAGTGAATTTTCAAGGTTTTGTAAATGCTAATTCCTAACTATATATGGTCTATAACCTAAGGTTTTTTTCAGTGAATTTCAATGGTTTTTTAATAGCAAATATCAAAAGCTTTAAAATGTATTCTTCTTTAAATCGAAAAATATATTTTATATGTTTTTAATACAATTTTTTATGTATTTTTTTTTTATATATTTTTTTGTTTCGCTCCCGGTCCGCGGTAGCTTCCCGTTAGCTCAATTTCTTGCCGCGACCCGGTCCGCTAACCTGTAAACGTTCCGTTTGGACAACTGCCGCGTTAGGAAACAACATGGTGACGCGTCGCGTAACCGCGACGTATCGCGTTGTCGCGTAATGCGTCATATGACGCGTCGCGTTAGCGCACCCCGAAGTGCTCCGGTACGCGAAGCGAGGCGCGAAGCGCAGCTTCCCGGAAGCGATCCGGGACGCGGCACGGAGCGCGTAACGTAAGCATAACAGGTCATGTGACTTGTTAATAACACTTTTCATTGGTTCATTTCACTTTTGGTTTCCTAATGATGTAAGGCTAGGTCATGTGACCTAAAAATAACACTTTTCATTGGTTCAGAACTATTTTTTTTCCCAAATGATGAAAACCCCTCCTTGTTTCCTCACTCTGACTTTCATCTTTGTGAGAGGAAGACCTTTTTTCATCACTTAGCAATGGCAAGTGTTGTAGCTTCAGCTAGTGCACCCCCACCACCACCACCACCTCCTAGGAAGAGAGGACCACCTCCTCAGGTAATCCTCAATCAAGAGGAGGAAGAAGAGGAAGAAGAGGAAGAAGAGGAAGAGGAGCAAGTGGAGAGGCAGTTTTTGGAAGAAGAGCCTAGGACGTCCCGTGTCAAAGAGAGTTTCATTTGGCAATTTTTTAAATATCCCCGGGGCCAAAAAAAAGTGAATGCCCAGTATGTAACTTGCCTTATATGCAAGAAAGATCTGTCCAGAGGGACAAATAAAAAATACAGTTATGGCAATTATACGATGCATCGCCATATGGAGAAGTGGCACCCTATCAACTACAGTGCTGCGCAGCTACGTGACATGCAGGACAACCCCCCTCCTGTGGCCCGAAGATCAAATGTGGAGGAAGTGACGGGACCAGCGGCGAGGGACATGGTCCCAAATATACAGATGAGGTTTGGGACAATCAAACAAGTGTGCGTGCGTTGCGGTCAGTTGATTTGCTACAGAGAAAGTAGCATCAATTTAATCAACTTAGCAATTGATAATCATGATTGTCCGAAACGCCCCAGAGAATTAATTCTTTTTTTTTTGTTGCTCCTGTTGAGCCCTTTACAATGAATCGTTTTCGTTTCCCCCCCCATAAAAAACAAAAAAAATATAAAACCGTTCAAAAAATACAAAAAAAGTAAAAAAATGTTCAGAAAAATAATAAAAAAATATAAAACAACAAAAATAATGTAAAAAAAAGTTCTTTTCAGAACTACCTCCCCTTTATAAAAAAATTGCTGAAATGTTTAGCACTCTGGCAACCTCTATTTCTTTTGGTTCGCTTCCCGGTTCGCTCGCCGGTACGAGAACCGGAAGCGAAAAAAAAAAAAAAAAAGAAGAGTAAGTATAAGGGAAGGAAACAGAGAGTAATGTTAAAAGAAAGACAGCTATAGGGAGTAACACAGAGATACTGTTTAATAGATCTATTTACCGAAGAAAAGATGGAAGAGGGTATAATAGTGAAAAACAAAATAGATAAGGAAGTGAAAGAAAAAAAGGAGAGTAGAAGAATAATAAACAAGAGTTTCTTAGAGAATGTGAGTGAATGTTCAAAATAAGATTAAAACATGTGGAATAACAGAGAGAAAAAACAGAAAGCAGAAAAGAAGAAGTAACAGAAAAGGAATGATTGAAACAGCAAAGAAATGCAAATAACATAGGGGCATATTATCAACATAGGTGATAAAATTATCGCTGCTTTTATCGGCAGAAATCTGCCGCTAAAGCCGCTTTTGCGGCAGAAAACTGCCGCTAAAGCCGCTTTTGCGGCAGTTTTCTGCTGATAATGACTGCTTTTATCGGCAGAAATCTGCCGCTAAAGCCGCTTTTGCGGCAGAAAACTGCCGCTAAAGCCGCATTTGCAGCAGTTTTCTGCCAATAAAAGCAGCGATAATTTTATTGCCTGTGTTGATAATATGTCCCTTAGTGTGCTTGAACTACAGGGAGAAAGCATAATGAACTATTAGTGAAAGAGTGATCAGTCAGAGACAGTGAGAGTAATAGAGACGGAGTGAGTGAACAGGAGTGAGGAACTATGAGAACAGAGAGACTGAGAAAAGGAGCGGAAGGAGTAGAGTAAGTAAGTAATAGAGAAAGGAATGAGAGAAGTAGCAAAGGCAGGAAACTGTGGGTTAAAGAAATGAAGCAGTGGGACTAATAGAAGTTAAATGTGATAGAAATGTAATGAAAAGAGTACTAAACATTTACCTTATAATTGTCGTTAACTTAGTCACTTGTTATTTTTATACTTTCAATCTGTGAAAGAAAGAACAAAAATTTGAAAAATATTAAAACATGTAATTAAAAATTAGAAAAGACAAGGGAAAAGATTGAAGGACAACTTTGACACTTACAGAAGCCTCTGCTTCTCCATGCCCCCTACACAGTCCTAAATATATACACTTTAAACTAACAGTATCTTGTTGCAGATGAAGTGAGGTCTATCTTGCAACATGGTGCATCTTTTGCATCACTGCTGCATCACATAAGTGATGCAACAGCGGCACAAAAGAGGCGCATGGCCATCATAAATCTGCCCCTAACATTTTAAATGATTGATTCAGGATGCCGATAAGGTGTGGCCTATCCAGGGGTTTGTTTGAGGTGAGGCCTACTCAGGGTTACAGATGAAATTTAGACTTGTTGAAGAGTACAGAGGAGATAATACATGTCCATGCCTACCGATGAAGTGAGTCATGTCCACTGCACTCTTTAACAAAGGCCAGACCTCCTCTGTTTCCATGGACAGGCCTAAACCTGATCTGCACAATGTGATTCGTAATGTTAGGAAACACAGGTGATGTAATTGAAAAACGTGCAATTTCTTTTGCTCATTTCACAATCATATCACTTGTGTTTCCTTTGCTTAGGTATCTCATTGTGCAGATGTAGTCCAGCATATGAAAGAGTACGCAGAAGTGCAGCACTGCATGCAACAACTTTGACACTTACTGAAGCCTCAGCTTCTGCATGCCCCCTACACAGTCCTAATTATATACATTTTAAACTGACGGTATCTTGTTGGAGATGAAGTGAGGCCTATCTTGCAACATGGTGCATCTTTTACACTGCTGCTGCGTCACAAAAGTGACGGAACAGCGGCGCAAAAGAGGTGCACAGCCATCATAAATCTGCCCTTAACATTTTAAATGATTGTTTCTAGATGCTGATAAGGTGTGGCCTATCCACAGATTTGTTTCAGGTGAGTCCTACTCAGGGTTGCAGATGAAATTTAGGCTTGTTGAAGAGTACAGAGGAGATAATACATGTGCAGGCCTACCAACGAAGTGAGTCATGTCCACTGCACTCTTGAACAAATGTCAGACCTCCTCTGTCTCCTGGAACAGGCCTAAACCTCATCTACACAATGTGATGCGTAATGTTAGGAAACACAGGTAATGTAATTGAAAAACGTGCAATTTTTTTTGCTCATTCCACAATCACATCACCTGTGTTTCCTTTGCTTAGGTATCTCATTGTGCAGATGTAGTCTATCATATGAAAGACTACGCAGAATGTGAGCACTGTATGCAACAACTTTGACACTTACAGAAGCCTCAGCTTCTCCATGCCTCCTACACAGTTCTAAATGTATATCATAAATACAAAAAGTACAGAATTAATTATACATGTTAAATGGTTTATTTTTGCTGTTCTCAGAATTTATCAAATTTCACTAAAAACAGTGACGTGAAGGTATTCATCATATAACAGCGGGGAAAAAAAAACACAATCAAAATGATTGTGTTTAAAAAACCCATATAACATAACCAATCAAAAATCAGAACTCCTTAAAATTAACTTACTTTCCATGACGTCGAAGGATATCCTATGAACAGCTTACACTCTGTTGTGCTGTTATTTTCAGCCCGCCACTTTCTGAAAGAAAAGCTCCATCGTTTTGACAAATATGTTACATACAATAAATGACTTCTCGCTCTCTACCACACTTTTCCACAAGGCCAAATCGTGTAAGAGCCATTTATAACTCTTGGAATTCTTCTAAGCAAATCCCGTCATTTTCTTTTTCTGCAACTTTCAGAAAGAAAACGTTCAAGATCACTTTCACAATCCTGTACTAGTAATATCTTACCCTTCTTGCTCACTCATGTTCCACATTTCCTATGACACTGATACTGCTTACTATGAAGCAGACTTACACTACCTCTATGACTACTACAATTATTTAATTCTCTACATCACTTTTAATCACAAAGCAATTTAAAACAGTACATAAAATTATATCAACTCCTAAAATCATTATAGGCCAGTTACCTACCCTAAATTCTTTCTTCTGAAAACAGAAAGTAAGAATATTTTTAAGTCAAAAGGCAACATTGTTTCATAGTGCAATGTGAATTTTTTCCGGAACATCAGCTTTTTTTACATTTTGAATAAGATGTGTAATAAGTGGATGTTGTCAAAGGACCATCATGTCATATAATAGCTGCAGTTAGAAATGTTCTTCCTAAAATCAACAACTGTGTAGCCATAACATTTGTAATTAAAGTTGAAAACTTATTTTCATCAGGTTTATATAGTTGGAATTTTAAAATGACATTATAACCAAAAGTTTGTTCAAAATATGTCGACAGCATTGCAGACTTACATTACCTCTACTCCATGTTTTGGTTGGCTGCTTGAATTAGCTTATTAAAAGAAACAGTTTTTCTGAACTCATTCAAAGTGCAGTTATTTTTCCATGACGTCAAGTGTTATGGTAAGAACACCGTTTGCTTTGGGAAATACTCTGTTGTCCTTTAACTAATCCGTGCCCACCACTTTCTGTAAGAAAACCTTCTTTTTTTTCAGGAACTACTTAAAACTCAAAAATAACTTTTGACTCTGTACTACACTTATCCTCAAGGCCAAATAGTGTAGGAGCCATTAGAACCTCTTGAAATTCCTCAGAGCAAATCCCGAGATTCTTTCCCTAAAATTTTGGTTGTAAAAACACCAGGTAAGAATTTTTAAGGTCAAAAGGCAATTTTTTTTTTAAAGTTAAAACAGAATCCTTGCAGAATGACCAGCCGTTTCTAGACTTCAAATAAGCTGTGTAATGTCCTGATGTTGTTGAAGGACCGTCATGATATATAATTGCTGCAGTTACAAAAGTCCTTCCTGATATTGACAACTGCGAAGCCACAAAATTTTTAATTAAAGTTGTCAATTTTGTTCCATCAGGCCTACATCGTTGGAACATTAAAATGACATACTGGCCATATGTTCGTATAAATAATGTGGACAACATTTCAGACTTACATTGGCTACACTCCATGTTGTGATCAGCTGCTTTTACTAGCTTATTAAAGGACACTGATTTACTGTCTGGCAAAGTTAAATATATACATTTTTCTGAGTCTACACTAGTAGTACTTGATACCCTACAGTTCTCGCAGTCATGTTGCCATTGATAAGAAAGGCCAAACAGGTGATCTACATCTACACCTTTATCTTGCAATACATCAAGCATATACATTAAAAACTCCTGACAATCTTGCTGAATATTTTGAGAGAATTGCGTTTGACCTGAACATTTGTCTAACAGATTTCGAATTTCAGACACACTTTCTATTTTTGTTCTATCAGTGCTACATTTCTCTAACACAGAATTCAACAAACTGCAAAATCTTTGATCCGAATTGACCACAATCTCTTCTTTTAATTTTTCTAGAGAAAACAAAACATTAACCACTACATTAGCATAGCAGTTGACACCAGAACTGTTTTCAAATTGAAAACCAACAACATCTTCAACAAAATCCTTTTTCTTTCTGCTTATAATTTCTGGTTCATCGACTTTTCGTCTTTTTGCTACAACCTCTCTACTATTGGTCACATTTCTTCGTTTCCGGCCTACCACACATTTATCAAACAAAGGATATTGAGGCAAATGTGGCGCATACTCTCTTCTTAGCCTATTCAGTCCTGTCAAGTATCACGCTTCACGTGTGACACTAACGCATTTCAGTGTGGTGATCCGCATCACCGCACTGAAATGCATTGTCACGCATTATAGCGCCTCCTCAGCTGCCACGTGGAGCGCTGCTATAATGCACATATGATTGCCTGAGGTGCCTCTCAGCGCCGTGCGCACTGCTCCCGGTAGGCAGAGGCTGGCTAAACTGCTTGCAGCTCTACAAGTACTGACTGCCACAATGTAATTGTAGCCAAGTTAGGCATATACTGGGGGCCGACTCACGTGGCGCCGAATTTAGACTGACGTCACTTCAGTCCAATGGTAGACTCTGACTGACAGCGAGATTCAATAGCTACCTTGAGTCAGGGAGGGTCCGTCCAACTGCTGCCACCCGCGCTTTTCGAAGTTCGATTGCGCAGCTCCTGACCTCGCTGCTCTCACTGCAGCGGGTGCGTGCCTGGGGATGAGGTGCTGGATTTCCGCCGTCGGCATGGCTCAGGAATCCAATCTGGAATCGGAACCCACCTGCACCACTCGGCCACAGACAGGGCCAGAGCTGCTGTCTCACGAATCAGTATCATCGAGGCTGCAGCTCCGGGGGCGAGTTGCAGTGAGAGTGGGTGCAGCATGATTAATGGCATGACAGTGGCAGCCCTAATATCTGACACAACCAGGACATTCGCCCAGCGCACCGGGCCTCGCCACCCCCAGCCGGGCTCAGCTGCCCTGTGAGGATCATGATTTTTCAGTAAGTGCCTGGGAGAGCAGGAAATCTTAACTGTAATAATACATTGCATCTTAAAAAAAACTTCTTCGTGTGAGCGCGCATTTCTAGTGCTTTCTGATGTTTATTTCCTGCCTCAGCCCGGCCCCTAGAAATTCTTGCTGTCGCCTGGTGACACTAGAACTCCTGAACACTGTTCTGAGTCCGGGAGCAGGTTGTGTTTAAGGCACGCCTCTCATACACGCCTAGCAGGGAACTACAAATCCAATCAAAGTAATTGTTTAACAGAAACAAACCATGCATGATTGAAGCATCCCTAATTCAGATAAGAAAGGTTCCCATTAATGCACAAAACATAAATATGCATCTCAGTGACCAGTTTTTCATTCAGAGGTCCTCAGCAGTTGTGACTGGGTACAGACCGACTTCGATACAGTGCAGCAGGTGAGAGAGTATGCAGGCGGCTGAGCAGACATAGATATTTCTCTCAAGGACTTCGGCAGATGCACTATTTTTTATTTTTCCCAGCCTAGATGCTTCACGGTAGTGTAACTTTACTGGAGAAAAGGTAACAGTGATCTCGCACAGAGGGGTTAAATATCCCTGTTGAAAGCTATTGGCTGTACCAAATGTTGCATTGCATATTCCCAACATTACGATCAGATTTCAAGGGCACTAGTTTCCACTTCTGTGATTTTCAGCAGTTTTAACATTTTCTTAGTTTCTTGTTGCTCAAATGGGTGTCATTTCGTATATTTATATGTTTCCCTTGTCTTTATTACTTGATTTTGTTTGAGAAAAAGTGTCACTCATTGTGGTTGAAATATCACTCATAATTACACCGAAATTATAAAAATGTCACACATGGCCATCTGAAACCTTGGCAGCTATGCCTATTGTATTCCTTAACACAATCTAGATCCGCACAAATGTTTGTGACATCACACTCAATCAAGTACAATCCCGATAAAGTTCTGACTCGTGACAATGCCACATATGCCATACCCTCCTTGAACACAGAACTGCCAATATTCACCAATGCACTGTCTACACTTAAACCTTGCGATTTATGGATTGTCACCGCATATGCCAAGCAAACAGGAAACTGCTTACGGCGAACATATAAGTCTTTTACAAGCAAAAACCTAGCAGAGCAACGACCAATTAGCTGTACTTCCTCAATGCCATCAAATTTAATTTTTAAAAATTCAATTCCATCTCTATTTCTGTATTTCTCAAAATCAACAACATTACCCATTGATCCATTTACCAGACCTCTTTCAACATGTAAATTCCTTCTTAAAATTATACGGCAATTTAAGCACACATTCAGAGTCTTTTCAAAACCAGCAGTTTTAGATATAGTCTTCTCTAATGAATCCAATTTTGATTTCAAATTCTCAGACAAAATAATTGTTGCTCCCATATGCTCTACTCTGTCAATAGCTTCCAGTTTCACAATCTCTTGGTTTTCTAAATGCAACATTTTGTTGTTGAAGATGGCACATTCTGCAAGAGTTGGCATCAAACATATTCCAGATTTCTTCTCAGTAATTTTCTGAAAAATATTCTAAGGCACAACGTCTTCTTCTGGATACAAATTTGACAGTAATCGTGCATGTAAAGCTTCTTTCCCATGCTCGGTCACTTTTCCGATTCTAACACCTTGTAGAATATTCTTATAATCGTCATCCTTAGCTTGACGCATATTTTCACGCAGTTCAGCATAATTGAAGTTTAACCATATATTGACGTTGCCAATACTCCCTAGGCACTTCCTGGTATCTTCATGCGTGAGCATTTTGAACACAGGTTGTCCTTTCACTGGTGTCAGCTGCAGAAGATCACCGAAAACAATGATGTGTTTGCCACCAAATAACACATCATACTCTGTTTTGAGAACTTCTTGCATTCTCAAATGCACAAAGGCAAGCATGACATTGGAAACCATGCTTACTTCGTCAATGATAAGAAGTTTAATTTTCCTCAAGACTCTTGAAACTTCACAACAAGCATCTCCCGATAACTTGTGGTATTGTAATTTGTTATCATGCTCCACTGGCAGCATCAGTAGACGATGCAAAGTAATACCTTTAATGTTATGTGCTGCCAGTCCAGTTGGAGCGGTGACAACACAAGACAGCGATGACTCAGTCCTTTTCTGCAAATAACATGAAATTGCTTTAATGAGGAAACTTTTTCCAGTTCCCGCTTCTCCACTCACGTACAGTCGGGCAGGCTTCAACGACGTACATGAGCACTCTTTCTTCTCATGACTTAATCCATGATCTATTTGGTTGGTAACTTCGTCATATATTTTCCTCTGCTCAACGTTGAGTTGTCTTTCCAAGTCTTCTAAGTTAACCGCCTCCTCCTGAGCATGTGCCATGGCTCTTTCCACTTCAATCATGGCAGTGGCAGCTTCATTTTCGATAACTGGTCCTCCTAGTGGATCCTGACTCAATGAAACTCTGACTGTCCTGAGAACTGTCTCTAGCAATCTCGGCTGCAATCGTTGCTTCCTGCTCGATTTCCGCATTCAACATTTCTAGATATTTGGGAAAAACAGGACATTCTATGGTCTCCTTGGCGGCATTGAAAGAGTCTTCGTAACAGAGGAAATCTCCAAGCAGTTCCTCTTCTGCACGCCAAGGCTTGAAAAGTTGCAAAAGTGCTAAATAGAAAAACTCTTTTCTTTCAGGAGATTCTCCACTCAATTTTCGATGGTTTACCAAGTGGCATTTTCTTTGCTTGACCAGACATCCCTCACTTCCAATTACAGCATACACTCCTTTATCAATATCTTCTTTGATGTTCCTCTTGAATATGTAATTTTGTAGAACCTTATACAGACAAACATTCTCGGGGTGACTGCTTCTATTTGGATAATATGTATCCAACATGTTGGTCTTCAAAATATCTGTACTGTTTGGCTCCTTTTCCGCCAAATACTCAATTTCCCGTACAGGTTTCAGAACTCGATTACGCGTTGCAGCAAGACCAAGACTCGCCCAAATGATACTCCTGGATTTGGCATAGAGACTTGCTGAAGACAACCGGTCAGAACATTCGTAAGCTCCGATTTCTCGATGCGACAACATCTTCAGACTGAAACTGTACAATTTCTTACTGAGGCTCTTTTCATGGGAAATGTCCTCCCACATATCCTTCAATTCTGTCTTTTCTTTTTTGGTGATGTAAGATGTCACATACCGAGCCACAGCCATACAGTTATCAGCCACAAACTGTATATCCATGTTAGCATTCCACATGGACAAAATCACTGGGTTGTAGTCGTTGATGTACTTGGACTCTTCGTTTCTTTTCAAATTGTACGTATTTTTGGGTGATTTCTTCATCACATTATGTCGCAGTGAAGACATCAAACTGTTCACTCTTCCTTTAGAAATCACCGGTCGTGGAAAGGCGAAACGACATTTTGTGTAGAACTTGTCCTTGTTTCTGAATTTACGACGACAGTTCTTTCCACAATGATGGCTTTGGAAGCGTAAAACTTGTTCTCTTAGGCTTTTGTCTTCCTTTGCCTTTGGAACAGCACATGTAGAATACTGTTCTATGAAACTCATCACTAAGTCATCCGGATCTGTTCCAAAATTGGGTGCATCTTTGATCCACAGCAGCATATGTATATGAGGAGCACCTCTTGCTTAGTACTCCTTTCTCCAGAAGAAATCCAACACCTCTCCAAGAGGTGGATTTTTCTTGTTCACGATGAAAGACATCATAGCTTCAAATCTATGATTGAAGTACCTGCATACATTCACTGGATCCAAGGAGCACAGTTCTCCGGGTGTCTTGAATTCGATATTTTCAATGTTTCCATTTGCCTCTCGTAGAAATTCAAGTAAGTCTTCCCAGCCATACTCGGCACAGCTCAGAGTGAGGAACCATGTGGGAGTTCCTAAGTTCCTCAGCATACATTTTAAATCACCATGACGACGGTACCAGTACTCATTAGTACCACGCTGACACGCCATGAGAATCCAAAATACTGTCTTGCACATTGACTTTATCCATAAAGTCACTTGCCGAGATATTTTGCATCTGTACACCACTTTTCAAGATGTGGTTCACTGCATATGACAGTCCAGACAGATCGCTTTCAAACAGTAGATGAAACAAATAGGGAATGCATTGACGAAACCTAGGATCTTCTGCATACAATCGTAAAGTCTGGTATTCAGAAGCAGGAATTTGATCAGGTCGCTCATCATATCTTCCTCCTTGACCTGTTGGAAATAGCTGTGGGAAACACCGAGCTTCCAAACTTTCCTCTCAAACACTAATGGGACTTCCTTTGGCTTGTTTCATTTGAAACAACTCAATAGCATTCCCCATGACTTCCTTGGAATGCAAAGGATGAACACTATAATGTTCATATATTTCTTCATTTTTAGAGGCTTCTACTTTCTCAATTTGACCAGCACACAAATCGCTATCCTCTTCTTCACTTACTTCCTCTTCTGCAACATATACATTCTTGTAGTACTTATTGTTTTTCTTCAAATACAATGTTGCCTTTTTGACTTTCCTAACATCCACTAAATCTTGCCAGATTTTCTTACTCTTTGTCGGAACCCCATTAACTAAGATAACCAGAGGTTCCTCTTCCACTTTCTCTACTCCAATTGTATTAATGTTTTTCTTCAAATCTAGAGGCAAATAAACAACTCTTCCCTTTAATCCTCTCTGTAAATCTGATGGAGGCAATTTCCCTGTCTTTGGCTCCATTCGTACAATAGCCTGAAAGGGATGGATACTTTGAATCAAAATAGATTCATAAGTATTTAAATCCTTCAATTCAGAAGGAATCTCAACCAATTCCAGATTATTATAAACCGCTCTAGCAGGCATCTGGTTTTGATTTAATTTGTTACAACAATAAGTACACACACGTTGATCAAATCCCAAATCAAAACAATTTTCTACCATCAAGTATGTTGCAAAATCCTTCCATTCACTATTATTTTCACTTTCACTTTTCGCATATAAATCCACTAACTTAGTCTGATTCTTATAATAAGTGCGTCGACAACACACACAAGTAAAATTAGGCCTCTCACTTGATTTCACCTGAAACGTGGCAATTTCTTTCTGAAAATTATCTGTACTGGAAACCTGTACACTATCTTCCACATTACCTTCTTCTTCTGGGTCAATTTCAACATTCTCCTCTTTACTTGCAAAGTAACAAAACTCAATTTCTTCACAAATATTCTTCACATCTACTTCAGGACCATGCAAAAGAGCAGTGCATAATTGCCTAAGCATAATTGCTGGACTCTTAGCATAATACAACATTCTAACTAATTTCCTCACTTTATTGTGATGCGCTACTAGCATCCTGAAATGATGAAAAACACTCTGGCATACTCTCCTGGAAAGACAAGCCAGTGAATGACCATGCAAACCTGTCACTTCTCTCACTCTGCAAGGATCTAATTCTTGCAACAACTTCATTTTCTGTTTTAAAGTTTTCTTATTAAATGTCCGTACAAAATCACAAAGCAAATTGATGGATTCCTGTCGCACACTGCAAATACTACTACACTTCCAGATATACACTGGTCCCTTAGGACGTCTTCCTAAAACCTCATTACCTAACACCTCTTCTGCCTCTGTTGTCACAAGTTTTTCTTTTTCAACTGGACAACCATCTTTCACCTCATAAGCTCGACCACTGGTGTCAACTGCATGCACCAAATCATTATCCTGGAAATAACTCTCCTCATTAAAAAATGCCTCACAACTTGAACTATGCATCCATTCTCCTGAAAAAACTTCACAAAAATTACTACGATTAACTGTTCTCTTCCATCTACTATTTCTTTTGAAATCATAAATTGCCTTGTTTAGCTTCCTAATTCTATTGATTATCAAAATAAATAACTTTCGCTTAATTTCAAATGCCTGATCAATAATTTTCTCAACTTTTTTTTCTCTTATAAAAAACCACTTTCTGTTGAACTTTCTTAATATTTTTTAACAAATTGCCAATTATCCTGTTGCGGAACATTCGTCTACGAATGTCGCTAAACTGATTTTTCCTTCTACTACCATGCACAGAGTTATCTCCTGCTCTAGCAGTAACATTTTTGATTGGCCTTTCCTTTCCGTTTAAATTGGTTCTCTTTTTCTGGACTAAAACATTTTCTGTAGTACTACTTTTTTTCTACAAATGTTTCTTAGGAATGATTTCGTTGTCTTACCCGGAGCTTTCTTGGTGACTTGACGAGTTTTTATTGTAGAGGACTGCTGCAAGCATTTAGTAAGCTGCTGTCTTTGACGTTTTGTAGCCTTTCGGTTTCGTTCTTTAGATGGCATTATGTACTTTTGAAATGATCTGCAGTTGAATCTGTGGTAAAATATAATTAAAAATGTTATTACCACTATTACCAAACAGTAAATCAATAACAGTCGTCCAAAATTTAACACACTACTTGTCATTTTTAGTGCATTGGCAAATTTAGTAGTCACAAATAGTAGCAAAGAAATGGAATGCTTCTACATTTGACCTGTGCTTTTTTATATATGAATCTGAACTAATTTTATGAGCATATTTTACTATTTTATTAAAGACACTACACACAACCTGTTTTTGAAGTTGTGTTTAATTTTAAATGAAACGGTTTACATGTTTACTTTTCATTTCCAGTAACTTTTAAAAATAAATGTTTATAGTTCCATAGGCTCAAGCAGGTCAGCTTCCCACCCTATGTCATACAATTCTGACAAATCGGCATCCTCATCATGTTCTTCATGTAAATGTAAATGTAAATGTAGTTGAGCTTATATAGCGCACAGCTACCCGCAGTGGGTTTCCCGGCGCTTGCTTAGGGAACCCTTCCTGGTATTACCCTGTGAGATAGCAGGGTATCCACAAGGTGAAAGTCAGGCATCCCGCCGCGAGGGGCCGTTGTGGAGATTAAGCAAGCTATTGCCCAGAGTCGCAGAGTGTGAACCCGTGAGTCGAGGAGGCACCGGGGCGAGAATTATCGAGTCCGTGGAATTTTTAGCCCAAGACCCCGCCGAGGCAGTGAATTGAACCCTGGTCCAGGACCGATCTCAGCTTCCGGGTCTGCTGCCTCTAACCCCTGAGCCACACTTCTCCACTTCTTCATCATCCTCAGGATTTAAATCATCCAAGGGATCTACTTCCACTGATGTTTCAATCACAATTTCAATGATAATATCGAGATCAACAGATTGCTCATTATCACTCATGCTTGATGTTGTCGTTATCTTTAAAGAAAGAGAACAACAATGAGATGTTGCAGAGTAAGAGACAAATCTCAGAGACTATAATTGTAAAAATTTTTAACAAGAGTAACATTTTGCAGATATTATTTAACCATGTCCAGCGATGCTGTTTCAAACAGGCGTAAGGATTTGATTCAGCAATGCCATAAATGTGACTCAGTGAAATCTTCTTAATTTTACTGTGTTAGTTTTACAGGGCTTTCATGCAAATGACTGGCCACCCTACAACAAAACGCTCACATGAAATCTGACGCAGGTTTCATGTGGCACAGGACTTTACAGGATGACACATCTGCCTAGATGCATCAAGTTGTAAATATGTCGCAACATAGCAAATCTTTTGCACCGCCGCTGCGTCACAAAAGTGACGCACAGTGGCGCAAAAGAGGCACACGGCTATCATAAATCTGTCCCTAACATTTTAAATGATTGATTCAGGATGACGATAAGGTGTGGCCTATCCAGAGGTTTGTTTGAGGTGAGGCCTACTCAGGGTTGCAGATGAAATGTAGGCTTGTTGAAGAGTACAGAGGAGATAATACATGTGCAGGCCTACCAATGAAGTGAGTCATGTCCACTTCACTCTTGAACAAAGGCCAGACCTCTTCTGTGTCCGTGGACAGGCCTAAACCTCATCTGCACAATGTGATTCGTAAAGTTAGGAAACACAGGTGATGTAATTGAAAAATGTGGAATTTCTTTTCCTCATTTCACAATCACATCACCTGTGTTTCCTTTGCTTAGGTATCTCATTGTGCAGATGGAGTCTAGCATATCAAAGAGTACACAGAAGTTGAGCACTGTATACAACAATTTTGACATTTACAGAAGATTCAGCTTCTCCATGCCCCCTACACAGTCCTAAATGTTTACAGTTTAAACTGACGGTATCTTGTTGGAGATGAAGTGAGGCCTGTCTTGCAACATGGTGCATCTTTTGCATCACTGCTGCATCGGTTTCATGTGGCACAGGACTTTACAGCATGACACATCTGCCTAGATGCATCAAGTTGTAAATATGTTGCAACATAGCAAATCTTTTGCACCGCCGCTGTGTCACAAAAGTGACGCACAGTGGCGCTAAAGAGGCACACGGCTATCATAAATCTGTCCCTAACATTTTAAATGATTGATTCAGGATGACGATAAGGTGTGGCCTACCCAGAGGTTTGTTTGAGGTGAGGCCTACTCAGGGTTGCAGATGAAATTTAGGCTTGTTGAAGAGTACAGAGGAGATAATACATGTGCAGGCCTACCAATGAAGTGAGTCATGTCCACTTCACTCTTGAACAAAGGCCAGACCTCTTCTGTGTCCGTGGACAGGCGTAAACCTCATCTGCACAATGTGATTCGTAATGTTAGAAAACACAGGTGATGTAATTGAAAAATGTGGAATTTCTTTTGCTCATTTCACAATCACATCACCTGTGTTTCCTTTGCTTAGATATCTCATTGTGCAGATGGAGTCTAGCATATCAAAGACTACGCAGAAGGTGAGCACTGTATGGAACATGGCTATGTAACTCAAAGAATCAAAATCTAAATTTGCCAAGCACACATGGGGGCGTATTTACAAGGACCTTGCACCACGGGGAAATGTCTTAAATTAAAATGGGAAAAATAACGTCAAAGGGACTCAAAGGCCTTGTAAATATGCCCCAATCAACCTATGAAACTCTAGCAGTACATATCAAGAAACCTAATTGATTTCAAAAAACTTTTTAAACACATCATGTAAAGCAATTATATACCTACATTCATGGGGAAGTGACTTAAAATGCTCTAAGACACATGAAAGCGTTTTTTAAGGCCCTTGCACCATTTTTGCGTCACTTTTAACATGGCTATGTAACTCAAAGAATCAAAATCTAAATTTGCCAAGCACACATGGGGCGTATTTACAAGGACCTTCCACCACGGGGAAATGTCTTAAGTTAAAATGGGAAAAATAACATCAAAGGGACTCAAATGCCTTTTAAATATACCCCAAGCAACCTATGAAACTCTAGCAGTACATATCAAGAAACCTAATTGATTTCAAAAAACGTTTTTAAACACATCATGTAAATCAATTATATACCTACATTCAAGGGGAAGTGACTTAAAATGCCCTAAGACACATGAAAGCGTTTTTTAAGGCCCTTGCACCATTTTTGCATCACTTTTAACATGGCTATGTAACTCAAAGAATCAAAATATAAATTTGCCAAGCACAGATGGGGGCGTATTTACAAGGACTTTGCACCACGGGGAAATGTCTTAAATTAAAATGGGAAAAATAACATCAGAGAGACTCAAAGGCCTTGTAAATATGCCCCAAGCAACCTATGAAACTCTAGCAGTACATATCAAGAAACCTAATTGATTTCAAAAAACGTTTTTAAACACATCATGTAAAGCAATTATACACCTACATTCATGGGGAAGTGACTTAAAATGCCCTAAGACACATGAAAGCGTTTTTTAAGGCCCTTGCACCATTTTTGCGTCACTTTTAACATGGCTATGTAACTCAAAGAATCAAAATCTAAATTTGCCAAGCACACATGGGGGCGTATTTACAAGGACCTTGCACCACAAGGAAATGTCTTAAATTAAAATGGGAAAAATAACATCAAAGGAACTCAAAGGCATTGTAAATATGCCCCAAGCAACCTATCAAACTCTAGCAGTACATATCAAGAAACCTAATTGATTTCAATAAACGTTTTTAAACACATCATGTAAAGTAATTATATACCTACATTCATGTGGAAGTGACTTAAAATTCCCTAAGACACATTAAAGCTTTTTTTTAAGGCCCTTGCACCATTTTTGCGTCACTTTTAACATGCCTATGTAACATGGCTATGTAACTCAAAGAAACAAAATCTATTTGTAAAACACTTGACACAAAGCAACATTTTAAATACACAACTTTCTTCATAATTTTCTCCTTAAAGCATACTATTCTCTATTTAAATTAAATGAATCTGTTCTCACCTTAGCAAATACTTTTTGAGTTGTTTCAAAACAGTCTCAGACACACACCAATTTTTCTTTAGCAGAGCAAAAGATATGCACTCCAGAAGCTGCAACCAACAATGGCACAGAAATGCTGTAATTCATCACACATATCTCTCATGTCACCCAATCAAAACTCTTCCCTCACTTTTTTCAAATCAACACCCTTCCCCCCCTCTGCCCTTTCTGCCTTTTTTCCATAGCAACCACCTCCTGAAAGACCTCTCATGTTTGCAAGTTCACACAACAATGTTTCAATTGAACTCTGAACTCTCAGTACACCTGCGTATCCAGTGCAATCTTTCATAAAATGATTTTTTTTGACCATTCAAATTACATCTTTCAAAGAACTCATCCATGCACCCTAACTTTCTGTTTTCAGCAATCAAAATCCACCAATCACTGCTACTGATTAATTACTACAGAAACTCCACAGTTTTTTTCATTACATACTCCTACTGTTTCAACTGCCATTTCATTACCACACTTCATCTGACTGCAGCAGAACCTCCTCTCACCATGTTTTCTGTCTGGATTGTTGGACATAGTTATATCCACTGGGCTCAAAGGTTTGCTGATAACAGAAATTTACACAACCTCAATTTACAAAATGTGGAAATCAACTGGATTGGCCACAGAGGATTAAGATGTCACCAATTGATACCATTGGTGAAAACCTTTTTGCATTTGCCAAAACCTGACCTGTTAATTGTGCACTGTGGAGGAAATGACTTGGGCACTTTGACTGTGGTAGGTCAGGAAATGCTTTTAAAGGACACCTTTGAGCAATTGATGGCACTATTTCCTCAAACTGCCTTGGTATATTCAAATATATGCCATAGACAGAAATGGAGGTGGTCAAACGAATTTTGTCCACAAATTGAGAAATCGAGGAAGCATGTAAATAAGTCTGTTTCAGCTTACATGAGAGACCATGGAATGGGCTCCATCTACAACAATAACTTGCGTTACTACATGCAAGATATCTACAGAGCAGATGGAGTTCACTTCTCAGATGAGGGGAACAGAATTTTCATCCTCAATTTAAGACTGTGCCTTGGTACCTACTTGTAGGTACCTACATCAGCCACAGGACCCAAAAGCTCTTTTCAGAACTACCCTACATCTGATCACTCACAATTATTATTTTACTCTAGCTTTTTTCACTAATTTTCACCAAAGTACGCTCCCGGAGCGCTACCCGGTACGCGCACCGGACGCTAACCACGCGAAAATTTGAATTTTTTTTTTCTCGCACATATGGGCCTCCTCAGCCACCCTCAGAAAACCTAGGGGGTCAGGATACATCTACCGTGCCCCCTTCTACCCATTCTCAACATTATTTGCCCTCCATCTTGTATCTCAATTCTACCGAAACACAAAATGGAGGACTCCCGTAACGCTGCCGGTTCACGTACCGGGGCGCGCACCGGGAAGCGCTCGCTCAAAAAAGGTGGGAAAGTAATTCACAGAAAAACCACTGGAGACACTTTCACCAAATATAGATTAGCTCATACTACATACCAATCCCTACCATTTTCACAAATTTGATTGAAATTCCATTTAGCCATTTAGCCTGTAGACCTCTCTAAATACCCTGAGGTAAATTACTTCACAAAACACATCTGA
This sequence comes from Lissotriton helveticus, assembly GCF_964261635.1. NCBI lineage: Eukaryota > Metazoa > Chordata > Amphibia > Caudata > Salamandridae > Lissotriton > Lissotriton helveticus. The sequence continues at coordinate 658,537,073 of NC_136067.1, forward strand.
AGTGTTGGAATTGACAACCAATTAAAATGTTACTTTCATTTTCTACTTTTTTTACCTGACCTTTGATTGGTTATGTACCTGAATATATATAAAGAAAGAGAGAGAAACACAGCCATTTTGACTACTACTTCCTGAACTACATTGCAAGATCATTTTCACTCACAACTTAAACTTGTTTTTAAAAGGTAAGATGTTATTTTATAAATGTGAAAACATTTTCAGATAGTTATATACTATCCCTCTGTAAGAGTTAGACATTGAGAAAGGCTTGTTTATTATAATTATGGATTGATTTAGGTTTCTGTGGTATAATTATGAATTTACTTAGGCTTTTTCACAGGCACTTTTTAATAGTACTACTTCACGCCTCAAAAGTACCTGTCTGAACTTAAACCCAACAGTGCCCTATCTCTACTGATATATTTATTTTTGATGCAAATTTCAGCACAAAAATGGAAGGAGAACAGAACGTTTCCTTTGAAATTGTCCTAGACATGAACAATGAGGAAATCATTGAACCCATTGACTTGGAATTCATGGATGAATCACGAGACAATGAACTTCTACAATGTGTAGAATCTGTGGATTTCTTACTTCAATATGAGGACGGTCAAATGTGGGAAGTTATGTTCAGTCAAAAAAAGACATATCGTACAGTCAAATGTTAGACGTTCTATCAAATTTTGAAAAAGAATCAGAAAAATAAAATTATATTTAATAATAAAAAATTGTTTGAGTCTTTAATCATTTTTATATGTAATTCATAAACTAGTACCAAATTGATTATAATGTAAAGTCAGACTTATAGTATACTGTGCACAATCACAAAAATAAATTTATATTTAATAATCATAAATACTGCTACTTAAATAAAAAAAAACAAAAAAAACAACAAAAAGAACAATCAATAAACATACAATATTTCAAAATATCATAGTCTATCATTCTTTTTTCCTTATAGTACGCTCCCCAGACCGCTTCCCGGTGCGCCTACCGGGCGCTCCCCAAGCAAAAAAAACAAAACATTTTTTTATTTTTTTTGCCCCGCGGGGCCCTTTTAAAGCCTCCACATCAAACCTAGGGGGTCAGGGAGGATCTACTATGCCCCCTTATGGTCATTTCCCCCTTTGTTTTGGCCTCCTCTTATCTCTCGATCCTACCGAGAGACAAGATAGCGGCCGCTCCGGACTGTTTAGAATGTTGACAGACACCGAAGAGCCAATCAGCTTCGCTTCGCGAAGTTCCGTTACGCGTCAGGTACGCGAACCGGGGCGCTGCCCGGAGCGCGCTTACAGATATATATATTTTTTTGAACGTTAATTTCTCAAAATCCACTGGAACACATATATTGAGACCTAGCAAAGGCACATCGGGCTACCAGTCCCTACAATTTTGCCAAGTTTCGTGGAAATCCATTCAGCCGTTCGAGCTAAAAGTGAGGCCAACCGCCATATGGAAAATTGCATGGGAAAAACGCGTTTTGGGACCCCCCTTTTTTCTCGGCCCCCCCTTGACGAAACCCCCCCAAATTGTCAGGGGCTGCTCAGAAACAAAATGTGCCATTTTCCTGAAAATTTCAGCCAATTCCGTCCTCAAACGCCAAAGTTATTCGACATAGAATTTTCAAAAATCCCATAGAGAAAAAATCCTAACTATATATACCTACTAGCGACCGCCTGTAGGTAATATATATATATATATATATATATATATATATATATATATATATATATATATATATATATATATATACACACACACACAAAGAAATACACACACAACAATACTGAGATATTGCTAAAATCACACAGTGAATATTCCTTCAACGATTTCTTTATGTTCTTCTTTATCTGATTACTTGTTGTTTCTCTTATTGCAGCACATACAGCCTACAGCAAACATGTATTTTGCACAAACCACACTTCTTCCGGGCTGTTATAAATACAGTAAATTTTGACATAACATTAAAAAAAACATATTCATCATACTTTATAAAACAAAAGATCATTCATATTGAAAACATTGCAATAAATCACAATTTTCACCACAACACTATTTAAAGCACTACATATTTACATATCATGTTATATGTCACTTTAACATTTGGTTACATTTACCCTAACCAGGGGAACAACTCTATAACTCCCTTGTCATGTTGTATTAGCAACAGTTTTCCTGGTTTATTATTCAGTATCCAATATTAAAAAGGTAATTCATTTTAATACTGGGTACAGACTAATAAACTATGAAACCAGATGTCACCAAAAGAGCTAGGTTAAGTATGGGTCACTGTTGCTAATACTACTGAGGGAGTCACCAGGCTGTGCTGTCAGGTCCTGCAAAGGAGGACTGTCAGGCCTTGCCTCATTGGTGTGGGTTTCCCCTCTATTTTTGCCTTTGCCTCCTGATATTTTGCTGTGTTTTGGACTTTGTTTTTGCTGGTCTAGATGCTTTGGGCACTTTGCCACTGATGTTCAGTGCCAAAGTGCAAAGTGCTTTCTGTAAGTTGTTGTTATGGATTAGTGATTCTATGATTGGCATATTTGATTTACTAGTCAGTCCCTAGTACAATGCACTGTGAGTGTCTAAGGCCTGTAAATCAAATGCTGCTAGTGGGCCTGCAGCCTTGATTGGGCCACCCACATAAGCAGCCTACAAATGAACCTCAGATCTCCCACTGCAGCGTCTGTCTGCGGTTTGGTACTGCCATGTTGACCTGGCAAGATCACCTACTTGCAAAGCCCTAACCTTCCCCTTTCTTACATGATATCACTCTTAAGGTAGGACCAAGATACCCCTGTGGTCAGGGTGCAGTGTATGTGAAAGGTAGGACATGCCCTGATATATGTGGCATGCCCTGATAGTGAAATACTGCCAATTTCATTTTTCACTATTGAAAGGCTATCTGGCCCATAGGATAGAATTGGAAGTATGCTTATACCAACTTAGAAGCATAACTGCCCATGGGGACGAGATAGGAAAATAAAGTTTGATATGCCTGAACTCAGAATGTTAAGATGAATCTATTAGTGAGGGTGATTTTTACATTCTGGGTTTGAAAATACCACTTTTAGAAAGTAGGTATTTTCTTGCCTAACCATCTATGGTGCCAATGATAGGTTGTGTATTGACTTTCTTGCTTTGGAGTAACAGGGGATGGGGATGTGCAATCTGTTCAGATAGCCACTCGGGGGGTGATTAGGTGTGTCCTGCCTTTCCAGGGTGAGTCAGGGCTGGGCTGACTAGACCTAGGCTGCATTCAGAGTAGGGGAGGAGATTTCTTTCACACCTGAATTAGCATGGTCTGCCTTAGACAATGTTGTCTCCACCTCCTGCGAGGAAGCTGCACCACAGAGGACAGAACTGGTTTTGGCTGGGCAAAGAAGTTCTCTGATGCAGAGAACAAAGGAGTTTGTACTATAAAAAGAGTGGCCCAGACCCCAGACTTTTAGATTACCTTGGACTGTGGCATTGCACGCCGCTCTGCCTCATCTCACCCTGCCTGGACGTCACCACACTGTCGCAGCCCAACCGGTACATCGACCGGCTCCGTCGCTTGCACTGCAACCTGCCAGCACTGCATCCAGCACCGCCTCACCCTGCACCATAAGCCTTGTTCTCACCAACGCCATCTGGGTGATCGTCCCCGAGCCGCTGCTTGTCTCACATCGTGAGGGCCCAGTACCCTGCACCACTTCGATTTGTTTGAAACGCACTACAACGGTTGTCCTCAACCCACTCGTGCCAATCTGTCGGCCACAAAGAGTAAGGTACTGTTCATGTGTCTGTCAGCGCTTTAGCTGGCCCGTACCAAAGCTGTCGGCTTTAACTGTTAGTCTCTGTTGTTTTCAACATCGCGTTCACCCCGGACATAGCTACCAACTTGGAAGAACTGTGTTTTCAGCTATGTATGCAATTTAAAGGTTATCTTGCAAAGTAACTATTTTTACAATATTGTATGTTGGATTTTTGTCGTACTTGGTCTTCTTGGTTTAGATAAAGTTTTGCTTATTTTTCTAAACTGGTGTGGTGTCCATTTGTAGTGTTTTCACTGTGTTACTGTATGCATATACAAATGCGTTACACGCTGCCTCTGAGATAAGCCTGTGTGCTCGTGCCAAGCTACCAAGGGAGTGAGCAGGGGTTATTTTAGAAGTGTATCGCCCTAACAGGGACCAACCAAAGCAGAAACAGCATTGCTACTTTCATCCCCCGCTTTATTGCCTATGTGTGAGAGAAATGAGGAGAACAGAACATCTGGCTTTCCTGCCAGCATTTGCAAAGAGGCATACAGGAACAAAATAAAGGAACTGACTTATTTGCTTGCTTCAGAAAGGAGAGTACAAGGTGGGAAAAAAACATGCAGTCTTCGGGGCTCCAGCATGGTCTACATAATCCTGTGCATTGTTGCCTTAGGAGGGCAAGGGCACTCATGTGAGGATCTCTAATACTAGGAGGTGTTTTAAGTAAGAGGAACAAACACATATTTCCTGGCTGCATAGTCAGCTAGCTCAAAAGGATTGTATAAAGGCAAACAATTGCTTTAAAAGCTCCTGCAAGGGCTCCTTCAATTTGCATATTAGTGCAAATGATCCCTCACGCGGGTCCCAAGAAACAGTTTGTTGTCCTTTGATGGGCTGCCAAAAGCAGTGCAAGCTGCAATAATAGTGCCCACATGTATCTGAAAATGTGGCCCACTAAATCTCCTGGGTCATGGAACCCATGACACCACGAGAGATTTTAGATTATTTCAAAGAACCACAGGGTTTGGCTTTTTCTCTGAGACTCTTTAATGCATAGGTACATTTTTTGGGGTGCTCTGTGGTTAGTTTAGAATCTGAATAATGGTAGAAATAAGGCTGTTACTGAAACAATTGTTGGCTTGTATTGTTTATTGTGTGACATATGTTAACGACCTAGGTGGTTGTGGTTTCATTTTTGGTGAAAACAATACATTGCTTATTTGTGGTAATATCTTGAACTGAGTCTTCCTGGTGAAATAAAGTGCTCATATTCTACTATGAATTGGTGATACCCTTTTACCAAGGCGTTTGGTCGGACTCCTCATAATTAAGTACTACCTGTTTGCTATAGACACATATGGATGTATTGTGGTTTTAGTGATTATTTAATTTATTTTATTTATTTGCAAAGTTTTATATAGCGCTGGCTAGACCCGTAGGTATCAGAGCGCTTTACATGAGGATCAGCAAGTTAAAGATTACATAATTACTTCCGTTACATATTCCAAGTATAGACATCAGAGAAAGTTAGAGGGAAAGAAACATAACGGTGAGGTAAAAAAAACAATGTCCGATGTCCGGCAGGGTAGGTGACTACCGTGGGGGTGAACCCTAGCCAGACACCTCCATAGCTGCATAGGACAGCTCCACTAGGCAGCGGCCAAGGTTGCTCGGACTCCGCGGTGAGAAAAGACAGTAGAAAAACATGAGAATACACGACAACATAGGTTATTTTCTAGTTACAAAGAAAAGACAGAAATGTCTTATGTGGAATGGAAGGTAGAGGGGGAAAGGTAAACAGGGTGAAAAGGAATGCAGATAGCGTAAGGCAGACCAGAGGGGAAGGGTCTTCAGGGGAAACAAGCAGTCAGAGTTTAAGATAGACAAGACCATGAAGCACCCTTAAAAACAATACCCTATCTGCGGCTGGGTTGGTGACAGCCGAGGGGGTGAACCATGGCCAGACTCCTTTAAAGCTACATAGGACAGCTCCACCGGGTAACGGCCAATGGTACTCTGGTTCAGCGGTAATTACAAACAGATTCGGTTTTTTGCCCATGGTATAACAAGGATAACACATTTTCATGGTTAAATTAGTTAACAGCTGTAAAATCAAACATAGGAGATCAAGACCTCAGTAGAGGAAGGAGGGAATAGGGGAAGGGAGAAGAAATGCAGGGGGCAGGGAAGCAGATCAGTTCTGGTAGACCGGCAATGAAAGAAAAGTATCTCATGGGGTCCCAGATGGGCCACATAGATACTCGGTCCATTACCAATACCAAACCCCATGCAGGGACATCTAGGCACCTAATTTGAGATTGTTTGTCAGCCCCCAATTATCAGCCCTTACAGTCTCACCGCAGCCGATTAAGTCAGGTGAGGGGGTCATCCAGCGGCACAGGTTTGGTGTTTCTGGACCACTCCTAACCAGCACAGAATAGTTGTGTGCAGCCACGGGTCACTCAGGAGTGTCACTCATGCAGTGTCAGTGCCACCTCAAAAGGTCCTTTTTGCATGGAGTTCCAGCCTGTAAGGCAAGCGTGCACACCCCCAGGTAGCGCTGTAGACAGAAAAATGTCCGGTGACTGCTTTCAGTGCCGGCCGCACCCAGGGGGTGGGGGGAGGGGGCGGGGGGGGGAAATTACCTCACCTCCGACACGGCAGAACGATGCCTCCCAGTCCGTGCAAATATCAGCCTGGAAGAGCAGTCCCGCAACAAGCCCAGGCACCTTTGTTCAGCTCCCAAGGGAGCCATCTCAGCATAATCACTGGCATGGACGGCTACCAAACAAGGGAAGTGGTATCCATAATAAAAAGGGTTATTAGGTGGCTGCAAACTTTTGTTGTTATTGTGTGCTAGCTGTAGTTTATCAGGCCCTTTAATGGGAAGCACCGAGTGTCCTTATAAAAATTTGCAATTTGGTGTAAAGCATATATTTATGTATACTAATGTACTTTTCCTTCTTAAAAGAAAAAAAGACTCACTTGAAATTGATGTATTAAGTGCTAGTTGCTGTCTTGCTGCCTCTCTACCGCACAGCACCTGACTGGGTAATCCTTGGGCTACTCTCCCTCACTCCCCCGAAGGTTAAATGCTAAAAGGGGTATATGATCTTTAGGTGTGTATATGATCTTTATTTATGTGTTTGATTAATAAAACCCCATACAAACATTTTAAAACCTTGAAAGCAAGAGGTACAGTATATTTGGTTCCTGTTGGACCAATAAATAAAACATTATCCTGCTTCAAAACCTAAGGGTCGATCAGGATGGCGGACGGAAGAGCCACCGCGGCCCTGGAGTAGGCGGAAAAAGCCTTTTCCGTGTCCGCCTGCCGCGGATACTCCGTCCGCCATATCAGGATAGGAAAACGTGTCAAATTTCCGTCCGCGACGGAAAAACACGCTCCGCCGGCCAACTACACACGACCACGCGGCGGACGGAACACATCCAAACGCTCCGCCGTACGCACTGACGTCGAAGACCGTCCCCCAAATCAAGATGGCGGAAAACACACATAAAACCGCTGCGGAAAAACAACCTGTCTTAACACGGCGGAATCCCCACAGCGAACATAGGTGACACAGCCGAGATACCCACCGCAAGCTGACCACCACCATGGACCCGGCGCTACACGCTTTCCCGATGCTCTTCGCGATCCACCACGTCCTAGTCATGGCCTACTATGGACGACGACGCAGGTAAGGTACAAACCATTGGCTGTCTGGAGGGGAATATCAGCAAGGGACGTGACGTAGGGAGGGGGAGTGTCATGTTACCGAAACCACTGATGAGAAGCATATACGAATACACATTAGCAGGACGCAAGCAGGAATGACAACGACAGACCACGAGACTTGATAGACTACCTTTATTGTCAAATAATAGGGGTCAAATCACAGTGTATGCGTGAACATGGGCAAAGTGGGCACCAGAGCAGGTACAACATAGCAGGTAACGAGAGGGCAGTATGCAGTATCAGAGCATCAACAGGGCATTGTGCATTACAGAGCAGGTACATCAGAGGCAGGTAACGAGAGGGCAGTATGCAGTATCAGAGCATCAACAGGGCATTGTGCATTACAGAGCAGGTACATCATAGGCAGGTAACGAGAGGCCAGTATGCAGTATCAGAGCATCAACAGGGCATTGTAGAGTACAGAGCAGGTACATCATAGGCAGGTAACGAGAGGGCAGTATGCAGTATCAGAGCATCAACAGGGCATTGTAGAGTACAGAGCAGGTACATCATAGGCAGGTAACGAGAGGGCAGTATGCAGTATCAGAGCATCAACAGGGCATTGTAGAGTACAGAGCAGGTACATCAGAGGCAGCACGTGAGAGGGGCCAAGTGCATCAACAGTCCATTGCACAGAACAGTCACATCACTGGCAGCACATGAGAGGGCAGAATGCAGTATCAGAACAGCAACAGGGCAGTGTGGCCAACAGAGCAGGTACATCAGAGGCAGCACGTGAGAGGGGCTAAGTGCATCAACAGTCCATTGCACAGAACAGCTCCATCAGAGGCAGCACGTGAGAGGGGCCAAGTGCATCAACAGTCCATTGCACAGAACAGCTCCATCAGAGGCAGCACGTGAGAGGGGCCAAGTGCATCAACAGTCCATTGCACAGAACAGCTCCATCAGAGGCAGCACGTGAGAGGGGCCAAGTGCATCAACAGTCCATTGCACAGAACAGCTCCATCAGAGGCAGCACGTGAGAGGGGCCAAGTGCATCAACAGTCCATTGCACAGAACAGTCACATCACTGGCAGCACATGAGAGGGCAGAATGCAGTATCAGAACAGCAACAGGGCAGTGTGGCCAACAGAGCAGGTACATCAGAGGCAGGTAACGAGAGGGCAGCATGCAGTATCAGAGCATCAACAGGGCATTGTGCATTACAGAGCAGGTACATCATAGGCAGGTAACGAGAGGCCAGTATGCAGTATCAGAGCATCAACAGGGCATTGTAGAGTACAGAGCAGGTACATCATAGGCAGGTAACGAGAGGGCAGTATGCAGTATCAGAGCATCAACAGGGCATTGTAGAGTACAGAGCAGGTACATCATAGGCAGGTAACGAGAGGGCAGTATGCAGTATCAGAGCATCAACAGGGCATTGTGCATTACAGAGCAGGTACATCATAGGCAGGTAACGAGAGGCCAGTATGCAGTATCAGAGCATCAACAGGGCATTGTAGAGTACAGAGCAGGTACATCATAGGCAGGTAACGAGAGGGCAGTATGCAGTATCAGAGCATCAACAGGGCATTGTAGAGTACAGAGCAGGTACATCATAGGCAGGTAACGAGAGGGCAGTATGCAGTATCAGAGCATCAACAGGGCATTGTGCATTACAGAGCAGGTACATCATAGGCAGGTAACGAGAGGCCAGTATGCAGTATCAGAGCATCAACAGGGCATTGTAGAGTACAGAGCAGGTACATCATAGGCAGGTAACGAGAGGGCAGTATGCAGTATCAGAGCATCAACAGGGCATTGTAGAGTACAGAGCAGGTACATCATAGGCAGGTAACGAGAGGGCAGAATGCAGTATCAGAACAGCAACAGGGCAGTGTGGCCAACAGAGCAGGTACATCAGAGGCAGGTAACGAGAGGGCAGCATGCAGTATCAGAGCATCAACAGGGCATTGTGCATTACAGAGCAGGTACATCAGAGGCAGGTAACGAGAGGCCAGTATGCAGTATCAGAGCATCAACAGGGCATTGTGCATTACAGAGCAGGTACATCAGAGGCAGCACGTGAGAGGGGCCAAGTGCATCAACAGTCCATTGCACAGAACAGTCACATCACTGGCAGCACATGAGAGGGCAGAATGCAGTATCAGAACAGCAACAGGGCAGTGTGGCCAACAGAGCAGGTACATCAGAGGCAGCACGTGAGAGGGGCTAAGTGCATCAACAGTCCATTGCACAGAACAGCTCCATCAGAGGCAGCACGTGAGAGGGGCCAAGTGCATCAACAGTCCATTGCACAGAACAGCTCCATCAGAGGCAGCACGTGAGAGGGGCCAAGTGCATCAACAGTCCATTGCACAGAACAGCTCCATCAGAGGCAGCACGTGAGAGGGGCCAAGTGCATCAACAGTCCATTGCACAGAACAGCTCCATCAGAGGCAGCACGTGAGAGGGGCCAAGTGCATCAACAGTCCATTGCACAGAACAGTCACATCACTGGCAGCACATGAGAGGGCAGAATGCAGTATCAGAACAGCAACAGGGCAGTGTGGCCAACAGAGCAGGTACATCAGAGGCAGGTAACGAGAGGGCAGCATGCAGTATCAGAGCATCAACAGGGCATTGTGCATTACAGAGCAGGTACATCATAGGCAGGTAACGAGAGGCCAGTATGCAGTATCAGAGCATCAACAGGGCATTGTAGAGTACAGAGCAGGTACATCATAGGCAGGTAACGAGAGGGCAGTATGCAGTATCAGAGCATCAACAGGGCATTGTAGAGTACAGAGCAGGTACATCATAGGCAGGTAACGAGAGGGCAGTATGCAGTATCAGAGCATCAACAGGGCATTGTGCATTACAGAGCAGGTACATCATAGGCAGGTAACGAGAGGCCAGTATGCAGTATCAGAGCATCAACAGGGCATTGTAGAGTACAGAGCAGGTACATCATAGGCAGGTAACGAGAGGGCAGTATGCAGTATCAGAGCATCAACAGGGCATTGTAGAGTACAGAGCAGGTACATCATAGGCAGGTAACGAGAGGGCAGTATGCAGTATCAGAGCATCAACAGGGCATTGTGCATTACAGAGCAGGTACATCATAGGCAGGTAACGAGAGGCCAGTATGCAGTATCAGAGCATCAACAGGGCATTGTAGAGTACAGAGCAGGTACATCATAGGCAGGTAACGAGAGGGCAGTATGCAGTATCAGAGCATCAACAGGGCATTGTAGAGTACAGAGCAGGTACATCATAGGCAGGTAACGAGAGGGCAGAATGCAGTATCAGAACAGCAACAGGGCAGTGTGGCCAACAGAGCAGGTACATCAGAGGCAGGTAACGAGAGGGCAGCATGCAGTATCAGAGCATCAACAGGGCATTGTGCATTACAGAGCAGGTACATCAGAGGCAGGTAACGAGAGGCCAGTATGCAGTATCAGAGCATCAACAGGGCATTGTGCATTACAGAGCAGGTACATCAGAGGCAGCACAACTACGTGTCCCTACCAACCCGTCACAGGGACCACAAGAGTGCCACGCAGTTCTCAATGGACACACCATGTGAATTAACATTTGAGTGAAGTGTACAGCACGTCACATCACAGAATCAGGGGGGACTGCGTGAACTACCTGCCTCGGACACACTGGCAGCACCAGCAACAGGAGTGTGAGACACAGCCACAGCCCGAGTGACACACACATGGGCCACGGACCCAGACACACTGGCAGCACCAGCAACAGGAGTGTGAGACACAGCCACAGCCCGAGTGACACACACATGGGCCACGGACCCAGACACACTGGCAGCACCAGCAACAGGAGTGTGAGACACAGCCACAGCCCGAGTGACACACACATGGGCCACGGACCCAGACACACTGGCAGCACCAGCAACAGGAGTGTGAGACACAGCCACAGCCCGAGTGACACACACATGGGCCACGGACCCAGACACACTGGCAGCACCAGCAACAGGAGTGTGAGACACAGCCACAGATGTAGTCACTGACACGTGAGCCACTGACCCAGACAGACTGCCAGCACCAGAAACAGGAGTGTGCAACACAGCCACAGATCTTCTAACTGACACGTGAGCCATAGACCCAGATACACTGCCAGGACCTGCAACAGGAGAGGGCACAACTGACACTGTGCCACCATCTGATACATGAGAGTCAACTGCACCGGCGCCACTGGGACAACTGAAATGATGAGCCACAGGGCTGTATGGGCCAGGAGGCAGGGTGGGCCTGGGAGCTGGGGATAGCTCACCTAGAGCCAAATCGGGGTTTGCAGGTGTCAATGGTGTGTGTCTGCGTTTCTTAGGGAGGTGTGAGTGCACCCTGGACAGGACAGGACTGCCAAGTGGTGGGGACTCCAAAGAATCACCACCCAGTATAGGTGGAGCAACTGCTGCCGGGGATCTGGTTTCGGGGGACGTGCTGGAGCCTGCTTGTCGTTTGCTCTGTGCCTGCCGCCTGGACTCGGAATGATGTGTAATGGGGGATGCAACAACAGGGGACACCCTCCTCTGCTTCTGACTGGCCTGGATGGGAGTGGAGGTATGGGGGGACTCCGCCGCGGAGACATCAGTTTGGCGTTTAGTAGAAAACATCAGCCTCAGTGCAGCCAGGGGTGAAGTATGCCTGTCCTTGATTGCGCCATTGTCCATGCTAGATGCCTTGTCCGTAGGATGTGCCTTATCCTTAGGTGGAGTGTTGTCTCTGGATGTAGCCTGTGCCCTGCTCGCCGCCCTGTTCCTGCCAGCAGACTTGTCGTCTGTGGTGCACCTGCCTCCAGCAGACACCTGCTCCCTGTGTGTGTCGCTGCCCTTGGGAGTGTTCCTATCCACTGCTGTGGGCCTGCTCTTGGGAGTCTCCCTGCTCTTAGTAGGTGCCTTAGTCTTCTCACTGTCCTTGGGAGTGTTCCTATCCACTGCTGTGGGCCTGCTCTTGGGGGTCTCCCTGCTCTCAGTAGGTGCCTTAGTCTTCTCACTGTCCTTGGGAGTGTTCCTATCCACTGCTGTGGGCCTGCTCTTGGGGGTCTCCCTGCTCTCAGTAGGTGCCTTAGTCTTCTCACTGTCCTTGGGAGTGTTCCTATCCACTGCTGTGGGCCTGCTCTTGGGGGTCTCCCTGCTCTCAGTAGGTGCCTTAGTCTTCTCACTGTCCTTGGGAGTGTTCCTATCCACTGATGTGGGCCTGCTCTTGGGAGTCTCCCTGCTCTTAGTAGGTGCCTTAGTCTTCTCACTGTCCTTGGGAGTGTTCCTATCCACTGCTGTGGGCCTGCTCTTGGGGGTCTCCCTGCTCTTAGTAGGTGCCTTAGTCTTCTCACTGTCCTTGGGAGTGTTCCTATCCACTGCTGTGGGCCTGCTCTTGGGAGTCTCCCTGCTCTCAGTAGGTGCCTTTGTCTTCTGACTGGCCTTGTCCAAGGAACAGTCCATGGACATGTGAGTATCCCTTGCCTTCGGAGTACCTTTCGTGTTGAATGCCTGTGTAGCTCCGGAAGGCATGTCCCCCAACAACACTTGTGGATCCTGTGTGTGTACTCCAGTGCATCTGACGTCGTCTACGTGAACAGATTTAGCTGATCTAGGGGATGGGGTCTGTGCCCTGCGTGCCCTGACGTGCTGTCTGACGCTGCTTCTAGTGCAATAACCTGTATTTGAGTCCTGCTCTGAATAATCACTACCCCCTGAGACATCCAGCGGTGTAGATGGGGAAACAGAAGTAGCACCCTGTTCATTCGACTGTACTATTGCAGACGACACACTGCTTGCCAATGACTGCACTGTCCTGTGTAGACCTGCAAGATCGCCATGCATCCCTTCCATGAATGCCACCACCTGCCCCAACTTCCTATCATGATCCTGGAAAGCATTTGTCATATTGGTCTGACCCACACACAGCTGTCGCAGCAGATCAACGGCCTCAGCACACAGTGCATTTTGGCTCACCGTGGCAGGGGCAGCGGTGCCTGCACCGAACGCCACTCTGCTCCCCCTACTCCTTCGGCCACGAACAATACATGGTGCAGTTGGCGGAAGTGTGGGCCCTGTGTGCTGTCTTCCGACAGAAGGTGATGAGTGCCCACTCCCAGTCTGTGACAACAGTGCAGGCTCACCAAGAGTGTCCGACGAGGAGGACGATGGTGTCTCCACATGCGAGTCCTCAGGGACGGTCCTGTCCCCCTCTCCGGCGCTGGCCTCCTCCGTGTCAGTCTGCGTGTGTGCGAAGTCTGAGCCGGACTCATTTCCTCGGCTACTCTCCACCGTCTGTGGCTGAGTGTCCTCTGTCAAAGCTGAAATGCACAGAAAAGATGTGTGAGTCATGGGCACACTCACGTACAGAAGGAACAGGATAGCCAAATCACATAGCAGACAAAGGTTCATGAGCCCTCAGCCTGCACATGGCCCACCCCTACCAGTCATCCTCACATTTTCTGCCATGGGGACATGGACCACTAGGGGATGTGCTTTAACACTCAACTACTAAGCAAGTGGCGTGTCAACATGGCGGACCTGGATGTCAAATGAGTACCACCCAATGGGACCAAAATGCCATCACAGGCATACATACGCAACACGGAACTCAATGGTGTGTCTGTGCACCAATACATGCATAGCACTCACAAGTTTCCTACACAGACAGTATGCTCACCGCTAGTTTGCTGTTGATCGGCACTCAGACGTTCGGCCAGTTCAGGATGCGTCACTGCAATGATACGGTGCATGAGAGGGGTCATGGAGCGTCGGGCCAGACGGGGCGTCCTTGGAATCAGGCCCAGTGTTACTTCCGCTACATTCTTGCTCAGCCTGGAAATGTCGTCCCAGCGTTTGTGGCAGTGTGTATGTCGTCTGTTGCACACCCCCAATGCCCGTACTTCCCGTGCTATGGTCCTCCACAGGTCCTTGCGAAGGTGCAGCTTGACCTACCATGATGGGAGACAAAAGGGTTTAAGTCAGTGGACAGGTGGCCTGTCACACACATAGGGGCAAGACGTTACTGTCAGCAGCCATGCACAATCAGGAACATATGTCTAGCCCACACTACACAGCTAAGATATAAATAGGCCTGATCATTTGGCCCCCTCATGCACACCAACATGTCCCACACTGCACTTACCACCCGTCCCGGTGCGCCGTAGAGGCGTCCATAGTTGCGGAGTACACCGTCCACGAGGACATCAAGCTCCGCGGCGGTGAAGGGTCGAGACCGGATCTCTTTGCCTCTCGACATGGCAAGATCACGGAGTATGGCACTAGAGCAGCAGTCGGTGGTCAGCTCAGCAGCAGCAGCAGGTCGAGGTGATGGTCACAGGCAGCAGTCGGTGGTCAGCTCAGCAGCAGCAGCAGGTCGAGGTGATGGTCACAGGCAGCAGTCGGTGGTCAGCTCAGCAGCAGCAGCAGGTCGAGGTGATGGTCACAGGCAGCACTGGTCCCCAGGGTAGGAAGTTTCATGTTGGCCAAGACACATATATAGGGCCCTCAGCACGTGTCAGTGGCATACGTCGCCAGCAATTGGTCAGCCCTGGGAGCGTGATCGTGAAATGGGCCAATGACTGGCCCTGTTGTTGCGGTGCACAGCTTCCGCTACTTGCGATTGGCCGTATGCGGCCAGCGTCCCTCTTCCCATTGGCTGCATGTGCAGGGACCGTGACGGGCACACATCGGCAACCGCACGTGCAAGCTTCAGGCACGGATGCTTCAGTTGCAACAATGTACTATCACTGGCGCCTCCATGGCGGGGCACGTACACAGCGGGGGAGGTGCAGGCCTATACACCCTGCAGATGTACTCAATGGACATGCCAGTTCATGACCCCCCTTACAGTCACCTTGCATCATCCACCGTACACCGGCCGGAGCGGCCGGCCCATGAACAACCGCCGTGCCCGGCCATGAACACAACCGCCATGGCCGTGCCCGGCCATGAACAACCGCCGTGCCCGGCCATGAACACAACCGCCATGGCCGTGCCCGGCCATGAACAACCGCCGTGCCCGGCCATGAACACAACCGCCATGGCCGTGCCCGGCCATGAACAACCGCCGGTCCCGGCCATGGCGGTTGTGTTCATGGCCGGGCACGGCGGATGTTCATGGCCGGGCACGGCCATGGCGGTTGTGTTCATGGCCGGGCACGGCGGTTGTTCATGGCCGGGCACGGCCATGGCGGTTGTGTTCATGGCCGGGCACGGCGGTTGTTCATGGCCGGGCACGGCCATGGCGGTTGTGTTCATGGCCGGGCACGGCGGTTGTTCATGGCCGGGCACGGCCATGGCGGTTGTGTTCATGGCCGGGCACGGCGGTTGTTCATGGCCGGGCACGGCCATGGCGGTTGTGTTCATGGCCGGGCACGGCGGTTGTTCATGGGCCGGCCGCTCCGGCCGGTGTACGGTGGATGATGCAAGGTGACTGTAAGGGGGGTCATGAACTGGCATGTCCATTGAGTACATCTGCAGGGTGTATAGGCCTGCACCTCCCCCGCTGTGTACGTGCCCCGCCATGGAGGCGCCAGTGATAGTACATTGTTGCAACTGAAGCATCCGTGCCTGAAGCTTGCACGTGCGGTTGCCGATGTGTGCCCGTCACGGTCCCTGCACATGCAGCCAATGGGAAGAGGGACGCAGGCCGCATTCTGCCTTTGGGAAGTAGCGGAAGTTGAGCACCGCCATGGCGGCGCCAAATATGTGATCTTGTCAGACGCTGCACCGTGATGTGTTGTGTGCAGTTGCGTCATGAGGGATGTGAGCGTGATTGTGAAAGGTCATATGTCATACAATATAGCATGTGTGTCCATACAATGGACATCGGTCGGCACACAATGGCCAACAGATGTGCATTCGTACGTGTTGACGTCGGGTTTGACCCTACAGACGTTGTTACATCTTCACAACTACACAGTACATCACGGCTGTGTGGCCAATTCATGCATCTGTTGTCGGTTTATTGTTGTGTCGAGGTGACTACAGTGGTGGTGGTACACATGCATTCCGTGTATGTGATTTATACGTTCTGTCACCATGCATGTCATTACCGTATGCACATCATCATTGGTGGTGGCATTTGTGCTTGATGACATGGCGTGTGTAAACTTATCGTTTGTGTGCATGCAGTTGCATGAGTGTCTGTGATGTGTCTACGATACATTAGGGTGACGACTGGAGTTATGTCAGTAAGGTACACATGTGATGGAGTTGTACACGTATGCGTCGTTTGTACGTTGACCTAAGTTACATCTCTCTCCCACACAGGAGGGCTCCAAATGTGCATCGCCCATACACTCAGCTGGAGGATATGGTAGACGAGGAGGTGATTCGGAAATTCAGGCTGGATCGACGTCGGTTGCTGGAGCTTGTGGCTCAATTGGCTCCTCATCTGCAGCCACGTAGAACGTATCCTGGCTCGTTTACACCCACTGCAAAGGTCATGGCGGTACTACATTTCTTCGCTACTGGCACATTTCAGTATACAGTTGGAGGTGCCGGGGGTATGTCACAGGCAATGTTCAGCACGGTTCTTCGGGATGTGTTAACAGCTATGATGCTGTACAAGGATGAGTACATACATTTCCCACGTCCGGAAGAGTTGCCAGCTGTCAAAGCTGGTTTCTATGCACTGGGCCACATACCTCACGTTGTGGGCTCAATTGATGGCACGCACATCGCGCTCATTCCACCACGGGCACGCGAACAAGTGTTCAGGAATCGGAAACACTTTCATTCGCTGAACGTGCAGGTGGTGTGCCTGGCGAGCAACATCATCTCCCATGTGTGTGCAAGATTTCCTGGATCCGCACATGACGCCCACATCATGCGAACCAGCAATGTCCCACGACTCATGGCAAATCTGCCACCCGGTCAAGCGTGGCTTGTTGGTGAGTGTGCAGTGGGGACTCTTGTGATCTCTGTGTTGCATGGGGTACCCACCATATCTTGTTCTGATGTTTGTCTCTGTCATCCCCCTACATAGGCGACTCGGCTTACCCAAACCGGCCCTGGCTCCTCAGTCCCCTACGTAATCCGAGGACGGCGGGTGAAATGCGGTACAATGAGGCACATGGAAGGACACGGAGAGTCATCGAACGTACCTTTGGACTGCTGAAGTCTAGGTTTCGGTGCCTCGATAAGACCGGAGGGGCACTGCCTTACTCACCAGGAAAAGTATGCAAGATCGTGATTGCCTGCTGCATGCTCCACAACCTGGCAGTACGCAATGACATTGAACTGCTGTTGGACCCTGAAGACGAAGGAGTTCCTCGGCCTCCCATCCCACCCATGTCGACTGATGAGGATAGTGGTGAGGAGGAAGGTGTGGACCAGAGGCGCCAGCTCATTGATCGCTACTTCCCTTGAATGTGAGTATCTACCTCTAGTGGCGGTTGACAATGCCTCATGTATGTTATCTGGTGTTGTGTGGATATGGGGTTATTCAGCTGGGTGTGGTTTGTGATGGTTGCACATGTGTGTCTTCATGTCTTTGGACATAGGAGTGTCCATGATGTGTGTGCTCCCATCCCATGCTTGTGTGATGGTTGTCGTTTGTGTAATGTTGCTGTGCATTGTGTTGTGATGTGTGTGAATCTCTTTACTGACGTGTGTTTGCTGTCTCTGGTTTTCTCTAGGTCACTCCCGCAGCGCCATGATCATGTGCGACTATGATCCCTGTACCTGTTTACGTCTGTATCTGATGGCAATCATGTGAATAAACATGGAGGCAAAACATCATTGTGTGAGTAAATGCAATTTATTGACAGGTTGTGCTTTTGTGCTGGTGAATATATACAAGTAAGTGGGAGGGAGGGAGTTGGAGTTGTAGGTAATGGCAGATGAAATGTCCGTGCTGACACCACATTGGGGGGTGTCAGGCTAGTCCAGCAGACCAGTGGCAATGATTGTCTATGTGGGACAGGATGGTTTGCAGGGTGAATGTCTGGCACAGGCAGTGGCATTGTCAAGGTCGTCCCCTCTTGGAGCGTGTGCCTGGCGCTCCAACACTGCTCTCAGCAACTTCCTGCCTCGGACGCCCCCTCCGTCTCGGAGGTGGTACAGAGGCAGCTGGGAGGGCAGGTTGGTGATGGGCCACATCCGTCGCCAGGGGCTCAGGTGGTGGTGGCGGCGGTGGAGGCGGAGGCGGAGGCGACGGGGGAGGCGGAGGTGACGGTGGCGGTGGCGCTGACACACATGGTGGAGGAGGGGGGGGGTTGTTCCGGGCAACCCATTCCCTCCACATCGTTGCCTGCTGGCCCATGATCACCAACATCTGGCCAAGGATGCCAGAGATCTCGCGCAGGCTGTTGGTGTTGTCCACTGAGTCCTCGTGAACACGATCAGCGTTTGCCTGGGACCGGTCGTATGAGGCCTGGCACCTGGCAAGAGCTTGTAGGGACTGTGCCACTGGCTCGGGTAGCTGTCCCTCCTCTGACCGGCGGTGTGTGGGTCGCCTGATTGGCAGTTGTCCCGTTGCCTGTGTTTGTGGCCCACTCACCCTGCTTGTGTGTGGGGCCGTTGGACCAGCGTTGCGCGCTGGGTCATGCTGGGTGGCACCGGCAGGAGTCGTGGTGCTCGTGGTAGTGGTGGTAGTGGTGGTACTGGTGGTACTGGTGGTACTGGTGGTGGTGGGGACTGTGCAGATCACAGAGACGGGTGCCGCGGGAGTCACACATGCGACGTTGGTCGGTCCCGGGAGTCCCTGTGAGCCAGATGGCCCTGGCTGCGTGCTTGGTCCCGCTCCATCCTCCGCCCCGGAGCTGCCTGTGTCGTCGTCGGCAGAGAGTCCTGTAGGTGTGGGAGGCGAGGCTGGCGGCCGGGTACTGCTTTCCCCAGTCAGTTGACGATCACCTGAGGGACAAGATCGAGCAGGTCAGTAATGTGGACAGTACATGGTTACATTGATTTGTAGACATTTCTGTTTCCTGTCGCACACACCCCACCCTCCACCACCACCGCCACCCTCCCCGTGCACATGGGGGCCTGTTGGGAGTTGTAGTTTGGGCCTCTCACACACCCCACCCTCCACCACCGCCACCCTCCCCGTGCACATGGGGGCCTGTTGGGAGTTGTAGTTTGGGCCTCTCACACACCCCACCCTCCACCACCGCCACCCTCCCCGTGCACATGGGGGCCTGTTGGGAGTTGTAGTTTGGGCCTCTCACACACCCCACCCTCCACCACCGCCACCCTCCCCGTGCACATGGGGGCCTGTTGGGAGTTGTAGTTTGGGCCTCTCACACACCCCACCCTCCACCACCACCGCCACCCTCCCCGTGCACATGGGGGCCTGTTGGGAGTTGTAGTTTGGGCCTCTCACACACCCCACCCTCCACCACCACCGCCACCCTCCCCGTGCACATGGGGGCCTGTTGGGAGTTGTAGTTTGGGCCTCTCACACACCCCACCCTCCACCACCGCCACCCTCCCCGTGCACATGGGGGCCTGTTGGGAGTTGTAGTTTGGGCCTCTCACACACCCCACCCTCCACCACCGCCACCCTCCCCGTGCACATGGGGGCCTGTTGGGAGTTGTAGTTTGGGCCTCTCACACACCCCACCCTCCACCACCGCCACCCTCCCCGTGCACATGGGGGCCTGTTGGGAGTTGTAGTTTGGGCCTCTCACACACCCCACCCTCCACCACCACCGCCACCCTCCCCGTGCACATGGGGGCCTGTTGGGAGTTGTAGTTTGGGCCTCTCACACACCCCACCCTCCACCACCACCGCCACCCTCCCCGTGCACATGGGGGCCTGTTGGGAGTTGTAGTTTGGGCCTCTCACACACCCCACCCTCCACCACCGCCACCACCACCACCACCCTCCCCGTGAACATGGGGGCCTGTTGGGAGCCATGGACATGTTAGTGTGTTGGTGTCCGACGTGCATGGGTTGGGGCGTGGGGGATGTTTCTTCTCAGTTGTGTGAGCCTGACCATGTCGTGCTGATCGTGGTGCTTGGTTTGTACTCACCAGTCTCTTCTCCTTCGTCAAGGCCGTCTAGGCTCTCTGGGTGTAGTATCACCAGCACCTTCTCCTCCCAATCGGTGTAGGGTATGGGCTCCGGGGGTGTGCCACCGCCAGTAAGATTGGCTCTGGCGTGGTTTTTCGCTCGGATGCCCTTGACCCTGGTCTTAAGGTCATGCCACCGCCTCTGAATGTCGTGCTTGGTCCTCGGCACAGTCCCCGACGCATTCACACGAGTGACGATCCTGTCCCACATGTGGTTCTTTTGCGCCACGGTCGTCTGCTGGACTTGGGCCCCGAAGATGTTGGGCTCCACACGGATAATTTCATCTACCATTACCCGCAACTCTGTCTCCGTGAATTTGGGGTTTTTTTTGGGTGCCATGGTGTGTGGTGCTCAGTGTGTGAGTTGAGTGAGTTGGGAGGTGCAGGTGTGTGGTGTGTGATGTGTAGGATTTGTGTGGTGGGTGTTTGTGTGGTAGGGTGGTGGGTGGGTGTCTTCTATGTGATTTTATGTGAGTTAGCAGTGTCTCGAATGGCCCTCTTGCTGGCAGCAATGCTGTGGTGCAAGGGATTGTGGTTGTGTGGGGGTGTCTTTTTATAGTCGTGTCTCGATGGTTGTTGGCAGTCAGGTGGTAGGTGGGCGTGTTGACTTGTGTGCATTATTGGATAATTGGGACGTGTCATGGTGGCTTGTGCTGGGGGGGGGGGCCTTGTCAATGTTCATATGTTTGCTTAGGACTTGCGGTGCACTTTCATACATTTGTTAGGCGCTAGGGATGTTGTGCGTGTTGGCCTTCCGCCCTGATGCTGTGGTTCTCGTTGCATTGTTTCCGCCGCGGACGTGGATGGCTGTGAGTTCCGTTGTACGGGCGGATTTATCCTAATTGCGGCCACGGAGTATTCTCAGGGATGGCGGTACATGTTTTATTTTCCGCGGTCATTTCCGTCCGCGGCAGTGGTTGTTCATTGGACTCCGTCCGCCGCGGACGGACTTGGTTGTGTTCCGTCCACCGCGGACGGTGTTGGTTGTGTTCCGTCCGCCGCGGTCGGAGTTTCGTGACATGAATATCCTAATCCCAACCGCGGTTTCTCCGCGGCGCTGCCGGGAGTAAAATTTCCCCCACCATGGCGGACAGTACCCATTTCCGTCCGCCATCCTAATCGGCCCCCTAGTGTGGATTTAGCCGATTAAAAATAACACCTAAATTCCCTTGATTATATAAGAATATAAAGTGCAAAAGCAGGTGATAATAAAACCCTTTCAGGGTTTACTCCACTTTAGCTATTTCCTTATTGCAACCATCCTATGTGCAATTGGTTAAGGTACACTAGATACAGTAAAAACATTTTCTAATATATCTGGTTGGTGCACTTCCAGTCCACATTTTTCGTTTTTAAGATGAGACTGTTCCTTGGGCTAGTATTCTAGCTTTCTGAATCAGCTTGCCAGAGGAGTTTACTTATTTGTGTGAAAAATGTAATGGCTCCGCAAGTCAAGATATTAGAAATGCCCTCCATCCAGCAGATCACAGCTTGTATGCATGTGCGAATATTTAAATCATTAAAAATAGATTTTACAAGTAATTTCCTTAAATCCTTAACTGCAGGACATGCAGAGAGCACTTGAGTTATTGTTTCATTGAAACAGCTGCATAATCAACAGTTCAATGCTTGTTGTTTGCTTTTCCATGATGGCAGAAGATCCTTTGAGTCATGCATCCCTAAACTATATTGGATGAAGCTCTTTTTTATCTTGGTGCACAAGTGGGCTGCTAAATAAGCTTGAGGCTTTACATGTGTGTAGGAGTTTATCACCGTCCATGCGTGTCATCGTTTGGTCAGGATTTTTTATCTTCCAGTAGGGATTTCTTCTTTGCAGAATTTCTATAAACCTTGGTGAGTTTTGCCCTTTCTTCCATGCTATCCCATGCTGATTGAATGTCCTATTCCTCAAGAGATTTTCTCAAGAAAGCACCACGTGTATTGGATAATTCTTGGTCCATTTGAGCCATGATCTCTGCCCAGCATAAGCTGTTCATTGAGCCAGGTCCAGATAATCTGAATTTGTGGCACAGCTTCACAAAGGAATTCATGCTTTGAAATTTCTGATTCTGGAGACCAATTTCTAACCGAACCTGTGTGGGGGATGCTGACCTAGGAAGACTAAATACAGCCTTTTACACCTTAGTCTGGAGCTCATTGAATAACTCATATGACAGGGTAGGTAAAGTTAGTGCTGCCATCACTTTTAGGAGATGGGTATAGGTCAGGCAGCACAGTTTTTTATGCAGCAGTTTGAAGGCGAAGATTAGTGATTGTGCTTTGGCTCCTAATTCAATTTTTTGGTGCTTATATGTCATGCCCGCCCCAGTTTTATGCCCAGGTATTTGTACGAAGCTTGCTCTTTAACTTGGTCACCGTTGTCGTACCATTTTGACTTGTTTTTCTTAGGATCCACGATGTTCGTTTTCTTTTTATTCAACTCCAAACTTTCCTGGTTAATGTAGATTATCAGGTTGTTTATTGCTCTTTGCAGGCCAATCAGACTTTGGCTCAACATCACTATATCATCTACGTATTGTAAATAAGGGATTGACTCTTTGGCAAGGATGGGCGGATGGCTCTTGGCTGATAGCATATGTTAGGTTATATCTGCTAGGTATAAATTGAATGGACTCGGTGCCAGAACGCAGCCTAGGCTGTGCTGGGTGTTTGTCATGTCGGATACTCTCCTCCCATAGCCTAGTTTCACCCTCGCCCTGGTTTCTCTGTGGAGGATGATCATTGCATCTAGTAATTCAGTTGGTAGCCCGCAGGTTTTGAGTTTTAACCATAGTCGATTGCTAGTCACTCTATCGAACGCTGATTTCAGGTCGATGAAGCATGCAAGTAATAGTTTTTTTCTTCTTACTGCCTTTTCTGTTAAAAGTGTCAGAGTTGCGATGTTTGAAGTTGTTCCCATTCCTGACCTAAAACCTGTTTGGAACATTAGAATTGCGACCTTCTCCTCTATCCAGTCTTGGAGGTGGACTAGGATGCATGATGCATATAGTTTGCCTGTAAGTCCATCAGGGATATCAGTCTATAGTTTTCGGTCTGGCTGCGAATTCCATTTTTAAAGATTGGGTGGATTATATCCCTTTCCAGGAATTTGGTAACTTATTCTGTCTATATATGCAATTGAAAAGGGGCGTGAGGTAGTCTGCCCAGAAGTCAGGTGCTTACTTGAATAGAGCATTTGGGAGCCCGTTCGGCTCTGGTCCCCCCTCCATTTTTAGTTTTTTTATTATTCCTCTTAGTTGTTTAGTATCAGTTAGGATATTTAGTCCATTACTACTTGTTTCTGATTCTATCTGGTGTCGATCTTCCTGGGGGTGGGATCTGATATTTACTTCTCTGTGCCTTTGCTCTTGTGATGCTTCATGTGCCATGATCTCCTTAGCATGCTTATTTTATTCAGTGTTATTGTACATTTTTAGTATATGTTGTTTCCATATTTCTTCGCATATTCCTGCTTCTTGTCTGAGTCTTGGTCCCTTAGTCAAGTTATTTATTATTGCCCAGAATTCCCTGCTATTTGGCAATTTACTTGCCCAAAGTAATTTATTCCAGATGGTTTTCTTATACTCTGTTTTTGCTTCCCTGCATTTTTCCTGTATTTTTTCCGCTTTTCCTTTAACTTGTTCTTGTCTATTTTTATCCCCTTTCTTGCAGCCACTGCCTAAAGTCTCAGTTCTTTTGCGATCCTTCTTTTCTGGTCACGTAACTGAATATTAAACTGTGGTTCATCCTGGTTTCTATTTTCCTATGGTGTCCAGGAATGACTGGGAATATTTTTATAAGGACTTGACCCAAGTGTTCCCAATGTTTTACTATTGATTGTTCTTTCAATGTCCCTGTTTGGTTTGCATGATCTTGAATTGTATCCATGATTGCCTTTATGTCTGATTATTGCCACTTTAATTTCCTCAAATTATACTTTTCTGGGTATTGAACTTAGGTCTTTAATTTTCGTAACTGAACCAGTTTGATGTTAATATTCACGATTTGCAGAAAATGATACATTTCTGGGCATGGACAGACTAGAAAGGAATCAATCATTGGGATGAGGTTTTTGCTAGCCAAGGTAAAGTCAATTGTTGATTGCCTATTTCCGCTCAGGTGCGTAATGGCAGCTGGTCTCTTCATATTACGTTTAAGCATTATTAAGCCTAGTGCTACCAACTCTCATTTTATTATTTGTTTCCCTGGTCTTCTTTCCTCTTCCTTCTGTTCTGTTTACTCTTGGTGAGATTACTATAGAAATCTCCTGAAATAATCAGGTTCTATGTTTGTGGGTTTTTTGCAGCACCTTTATCAGGTTTGCCAAGGTAAGGAATTTTTCTTTCTTTGTATTTTTCTCAGGATGAATATATATGTTGATTAGTATTAATTGCCAACTTGTCTCGTTAGAGGGAAGTTTACCAGTGAGTTTTAATACTTGCAATCAATGTTCTCCGGCATGTAATTCTTCTGTTGCCCACATGTGTTTTACCGTAGCATGAATTGATAGTCCCCTCCTAGGCTGCCCAAAGTTAAAAAAGATTTCTTCCAAAATGTGATGTTCTGTATAACCCAGAATTGAGGTTGGATTCATGTTCCATGTTTCTTGGAGGAGTATTAGATCTTGGTTTTGCAGGAAAGACAAGGTTTCATGGTCTTGACCCATTTCTCTGAAACCGTGGATGTTCCATGAACAGATCTTAATTATGTCCTGGCCTGGTTCTCTAAAACCATGGATGTTCCTTGGACAGGTCTTAATTTTGTCCCAGTTGTTTGCACTTGAGTACACCCCCGCGATGTCATCAGGTTCTGTCCGTGGATTTTCATAAGCTACGTTTTTTGCACAGGGCAACCGGCACCCATGACCAGTCCTGATTATTACCGGGCTGACATTCGAAGTTTGATAGACTTAATGTTTCTTCTTTCTGGGTTTTCATTGCCTTTTCCGTGGTTTTCCGTTTGGCGAAAGATTGCCCAAGGTCTGTTTTGCTTCGGCTTGATTTTCCCCTGTGCCTGTTATTTCCTCTATTTCTCTGCTTCTGCTTACTCTTTTTTCCACTTTTGACTTGACTCGTGTCGTTTTGTAGTTGTTTTGTAGTCTTTGGAAGCTCTTCTTTGTCTTTGTTCATGTAATTCTGTTGATGCACAATTTTAGATTCTGCTTTGCGTGTTGGTTGAACTTCCCCTAGTATACCTGTAAGGATTTCCGGGAGCATGGCCAATTTATCAATTCATTTGCCGCAACCACAGTAAGCCAATTATTGTGGGCTGCTTACTTGTACCTCTATGGCGTTCTTATTTTTAAGTAGAGTTGTAATTAATTCCAATTTTGTGTTTATTCCTGCAACGTGTTCTGAAATCAGATCGATTAGGTCGATCAGCATCTCTGTTTTTGGAAGTTCAATACCCTTATTGCTTGCTCCAGAGTGTCCCTTGGAGGGACATTCCTGGTGACCCCAGCTGTGACACTATTCTGCTCAATGATGAGATTGCTATCAGTGATGACAGGCGTATCTGATTAGTTGTTATTAAAAAACTTCCATCTTTTGAATTTCCCTCTTGTAGGTCTTTTCTGAGGGTGGAGGCAACTCCCAGTTCCCCTTGCTTTCCTTTCCATCGATGTAGCGGTAGGAAGATGTTTCCCAGAGTTAACTACATCAGTTGCATCTTGTTTTATCGTATTTATTTCCAAGATTTACAGGAGGTTGGCATAGTTAGATAAGGAAAAAGAGCGAGTCCAAGCTTTGTCCAAAAGAACTGCCTGAATGCGAATATTGTCTAAAAGATCTTCAGTGGGAGCATCTTTGCTACCCATGTGTGAACTTCTTACTATTTCATTTTTCTGACCCAGAGTAGATACATTCTGATGCACCTCTGCAGTTGTTGCTATCTGTCTGCTTGTTGAGATAGTTCCATGTGGGGCTGAATTTCCTATACAAGTTTTATTGCTATCTGTCTGGATATGAGGAAGACTTGTATTCACGTAGATAGTCTTGTCCTGTAGTTTTGGCGATCCTGATTTATGATGGCATTATTGTCCTTTTTATTTGGGACAATTGGACGTGGTAAGCCGGGTACCTCTTCCATTGGGGCATAAATAGTGGCCATTAGGTCTTTTAGGAAGAAGAAATTATGTTTTCCATTTTTGCTGCCAAAATTAAAAAGTGTTGGTTCTGGAATTGGTGCCGAAACTAGCCTCTCTCTCAGCTGAGTCTTCTTCTTTTTTTTGCTTGATGAACCGTTGGAAGCGTATTTTTCCTAGTTTTTCTTGTTGCCGCCTGGCTGATCTTTCCTGATCTCATCTTCCCTTTATTGTTTTGTTTTTTCCTTTGGTTTCATATGACTTATGTGGTCACTTATTCCTGTATTCATAGTGTGGTGAATTTTAAAGGTGTACACTGTTGCGAGTTATGTCATGTGTTGCATATTCTGCTGGGCTCTCCCACGCCTGGATCGATTCCTGGCACTAGCACAGTTGATGGTGAGCTAGTGATGGGCTTTACGCCCTCTGCCCAGAGCCATTATTGCTTTTATCTGCTTTGTATGTTGATTCAGGGACTTAAAGCGGCTGATGGTGTAGTCTGTTGACTCTGCTTATTGGGGTGGCTGGAATGTGGAACAGGTAGTGTGGTGATTTAGAAAACTACTTTGGTGGAAGTGGCTCTAAAGTAAAGAACTCTTTTTTTCACAGATGGGACTACAACAACCCACATGGGTGGTGAAAGCTGACTTCCAGTGGCAATGAGTGGATGTGCTCACATGTGCTAGTATTCAATTGGGAAAATACTGGAAGTAAGGTTGGTCGCCATTTGCACAGTTTGCTTTTGAGGAAGGGCGTCAGGCCCGAAATGCGTCAAGCGAAGAACTGTCACTTTTGTGTTTCACTGGAGCAAGTTTGTATGAAAATAAACCTACCTAAGAGTGCATCTTACCATGTGGTAACTCTTTTTTTTACACCTATAAGGCCCGCCAGGTCGAGAGATGCACCCCTGCAATATATCAGTGGGTCCGCTGTTGCTCATTGGGGTAGCTGGAATGCGTAACAGGCAGTGTGGTGATTTGGAGAACTACTTTGGTGGAAGTTGTACTAAAGTATAGAACTCTTTTTTCACAGATGGGACAACAACAACCCTAATGGGTTGTGAAAGCGGACTTCCAGTCCCAGCATGCAGTGGCAATGAGCAGATGTGCTCACATGAGCGTGATCGTATTCAATTGGGAAAATACTGGAAGTAAAGTTGGTTGCCATTTGCACAGTTCACTTTTGAGGAAGGTCGTCAGGCCCGAAACACATCAAGCAAAGAACTGTAACTTATATGTTTCACCGGAGAAAGTTTCTTTGAAAATAAACCTACCTGAGAGTGCATCTTACCTTGTGGTAACTCTTCTTTTTTGTCAAGTATAGGGCCTGCCAGGTCGAGAGATGCACCCCTGCAATATCTCAGCGGGTCCGCTGCTGCTTATTGGGGTGGCTGGAATGTGGAACAGGCAGCGTGGTGATTTGGAGAACTACTTTGGTAGAAGTTGTACTAAAGTACTATTTTTTTCACTGATGGGACAATAACAACCCACATGGGTAGTGTAAGCGCACTTCAAGTCCCAGCAGGCAGTGGCAATGAGTGGATGTGCTCTCTTGTGACAGTATTCAATTGAGAAAATACTGGAAGTATGGTTGGTCGCCATTTGCACAGTTTACTTTTGAGGAAGGGTGTTAGGCCCGAAATGCATCAAGGAAAGAACCGTAAGTTTTGTGTTTCACTGGAGCAAGTTTCTATGAAAATAAACCTACCTGAGAGTGCATATTACCATGTGGTAACTTTTTGTTTGTATGATATATAACACCTCAGTATAATACAAAGTACAAGATAAAAACGAATTATTTTAAACTAATAAAGCAGTATGGGAAGGGAGAAAGAAAAGAAAATAGGGGCGATAAATAACTTTTGTTTATATCTAGTTAAACATAACCACTCATATAATTACTAATACCTAATAGTGAGCATGAGAAAAGAATTCAAAGCAAGATTAAATGGTATTTATATGAAATACAATAATAAACAAACCATAACATGTGGGTTTAGGTACTTCTTCAAGTCCTGAATTGTGAATGTGTGTTGTATTTGCAGACAATTTCTATGTAATGAGTAATGGCTGACCACAAGAAATCTCTTTTTATAGCGAGGGAGAAGCCGTGAACATTCGCTCTATCTAATCTGTGGTTGTAGCAAACACCATACAACGTGGCTCAGGAAGAAATAGCGGAAGTATCCCTCCATGCCTTTGTAAACTGTTGGAAAGCAACTGCAAGAACTAAATCTATAATATGAAAATTGTTAGAGTGAAAAACCCAGTCAGCAGATACAATACCTAGAAATATATTAACGAAAGTAAAGGGGATATGTGTACGAAAAATGCTAATGATTTGATTCCAGACTTGTTTTCTAAAAATTGTGAACATGAAGGAACACAAATTCCATGTGTTTTAAGTCTGCTGGAGTCGTAGTGGAAAACCAACAAGAAAGAGGAAGATTAGGATTTATTTTATTATGTAATGAAGCAGGGGTGAGAAAAAGTCTGTTGTAAACAAAAAGCAAAGTTGGTGTAGTATTAGCAGCTCTAGAGGATTTCCTAATTTTAATCCAAACCTTTTTCCATTTAAGAATAGAAAGGGAAAACTGTAGATCAGTTTCCCAGGAAAGTTCCGTTTTATTTCGAGAGACTAGAAAAGAGGTTAAATGTTTTTACACTTGGGATGCAGATGGAGAAAGAGACAAAACTGGGAGAACATTAGGCAGTGAAGATGAGGAAGTAGAAGTATGGACCAAACAATTATAAGCTGATTGAATCAATGAAATTAAAGATGCATATTTAGATGTGTTAAAAGCAGGTATAGAAAAACGTGTTTGAGCGTCTATAAAAGTTATACATGTATTACCTTGAAAAAGTTGCTGAACGCAATGGAGTCCTTTAAAACTCCAGTCTCTCCCAAATATAATCCTATTATGAATATTAAGATGCTTGTTATACCACATTGAATATTGCAAAAACTGATCTTTAGTGGTGAGATGATTTAGAAGTAAAGTTTGAAGGATTTTGCAAGTGTTATAAAAAATAGCAAGAGAAAGAGACAAAGGTCGATGTGTAAATGATAGAAGTTCTTGGAAGGAAAAAGGTTGGAGAAAAGATTCTTCAATAGTAGTCTATAATGGTAATACCGCATCATCATCATCCTGGGGTAATAAAAAGGCTGTATGATAGGTTTGAAAGTCTGGGAAATTAACGCCGCCCAAATGTTTAGGACATTTGAGTTTAAGTAAAGACATACAATGTTTTTTGTTATTCCACAAAAATTCTGTTAATATAGAGTAAATTATTTTAAAATTAGAATTACAAATATTTATAGGGATATTGGAGACATAAAAAAGTATTATAGGAACCAGCATCATTTTTATCGTATCAAGACGACCTCACCAGGATAAAATATCTGATTCCATCTAGCTGTTGTATTTCTCAAAATTGTATGTAATTCTTTCAAATTTAATAACATGGAATCTTTAATAGAAGACTTGAACCACAAACCCAGATATTTAATTTTGTCCGGGCTCCAACGAAAACCAGAAGAAATATAATTTGCGGAAAAACATAATTTGTTCAGTGGGGGAATCTCACATTTGTCAACATTTAATTTGTACCCAGACACAGATGAATATAGATGCACTTCAGATAGAAAAGCTGATAAGGAAGACTGAGGGTGCTATAAAAAGAGCAAAATATCATCTACATAAACAAAAAGTTTGAATTGATTAACACCATATTTAAAACCTATAATCTGAGAATTTTAACGAATTCTAATCAAGAAGGGTTCAAGAGTACGTATAAAAAGAAGAGGAGAAACAGGACATCCTTGTCTTACCACGCGATTTAAAGAGAAAGATTATGAGATAAGACCCTTGATGAGATGGACAAAACTGGGGAAGAGCATGATAAAGAGATATAATGTATACATTTATGACCAAAACCAAACCAGGATAAAGGAGAAAAAATAAATGACCACCCAACCCGATCAAAGGCTTTCTCAGCTTCCATGGCTGCCAAAGAGTCCTTGCAGGATTTGGCCATGGTAAGGACATTAAAGAATAGTCTAGTATTATCTGAGATGTGTCTACCTTTAATGAACACACATTGTTTCCGTCCAATTAGTAGAGGCAAAAAAAATTCTAAACAAAGAGCTAACATTTTTGCAAAAATCTTTTAATCTAAATTAATGAAAGAAATGAATCTGTAATTCTTACACAATGTATGGTTGTTACCAACTTTGGGAAGAAGGCATATCAAAGCATCTTGAAAGGAGCCACTGGATTTTTTGAAGACAAAAATGAAAGAAATACTTGACATAGCTTAGGAATAAGATTAAAGAGAAATGAGAATAAAATTCAATCGTAATACCGTCAGGCCCTGGGGCTTTACCACGTTTGATAGTACGAATAGCATTAAGGGTATATGAGTCTCGAATATCCTCATCTAATACTGAAAAATCTAGATTAGAAGAATAAGGTGGCTTAATAGAAGATAAGTACTGATGTGTATATCTTCCTAAAGTACAGAAGATTCAGGAGTTTAAAGAGATTGAAAAATTTGAGTAAATTCTGATTATGACCCATTCAATTAGTAGAGCTAAGAATATATCCAATTTTGGTACATTCCTTTTTAATATAGTTAGCTAAAAGTTTCCTCTCTTTATTTAGACCTCCATAGTATTTGGCAGACCACTTGAGTAAAAATGAATTAGCATTTTCTGTAGATATTTTATTAAATCCAAATTTGGATCCGACCAGTTGATCTAGACAGGATTTAGAATTTGTGTGGAAAAGGGAGTGTTCTACTTGTTTAATCCGTCCTGTAAATGATTGTAGAATAAGCAAGGAAGATTTTTCTCTATGAGATACAAAAGAAATAAAAAATACCCTTGAGGTTGCTTTAAAGGCATCACAGATAATCTGTGGAGATATGGATGGATCTTGTGTTTTTTTTAAGAAAGAAAGTGGTCGCAAAGACTTCAAACTTCTGGGTAAAATTGGAGTCCAAAAGGGGAGAATTATTGAATCTCCATCTTCTCGTACCTCGAGTAGGTGGAAAAAGGTCCATATCTAAACTAACAGGAGCATGATCAAAAATTAATATAGAGCCAATATCAGAATGGAGAACATGTTGTATGAGAGCTTTAGAAACAAACAGATAGCCTATACAAGATTCGAAGGAGTGTACAGGGAAAAAGAAAGTGCATTCTAAAAGTGTAGGATTACATAATATCCAAGTGTCCACTAGTGACCTTTGTTGAATAGTTGATGTAAACTGAGAGTACATAGGAGAGAAAATAAATTTAGACCTAGAATTATGATCAATAATAGGGTCTATAACCATATTACAATCCCCACCAACTAACAAATAGTCATCCGTCTGGCGCAGTAGGTGCATAAAGATTGAAAAGATTCATAGGAATATTATTAACTAACAATAAGAGACCCATCTACCCACATCATCAGCTTCTTGCGTGAGAATCTGTAAGTCAAGACATTTATGACATAAAATGACTACCACATTACGATTTCCTGTACCCGGAGAAGCAAAAACATGACCTACCCATTGTCTTTTAAGTTTAGGAATCTCCTTATCTAAAACATGGATTTCTTGTAATAAGGCTATATCACACTTTAAATTAGATAAATTAGTTAGTACCCTTTGATGTTTTATAGGCGAACCCAAACCCTTAACATTCCATGAAATAACTTTTAGAGTCATTTATTACATTTGAAATTATATAAACATTGAATAACTATAGGTAGATTATCAGAACTATACCAGCAAACTGAAAAGTAAAGAAAGAGCAATTAGTAGATATGTAAAGGGAAGAGATAGCAAATGAGAGTAAAAGTAAGAACTAACGAGAGAAAGAAAAGAAAAGACAGGAAGAGGGAAACAAGGATAAAGAAACAGGTACAACAAGGAAAAACATGAACCATAAATTTCAAAAACTAAATAAACTGACTACAACAAACATGAACGAGATGAGGGTGGTGAAACCACATAAGGATGAAGACACAACTAACCGGGCAACTCAGGACGGACCAGGGAGGGAAGACATCATCGAAAGCAGACTGGGGATAACAAAGATCATGTATGATAAAATCCACAACTTACAAAAGAGAGAAACATGTGAGGTAAATGTTACATTGGAAGCCAGAAAGAACTAGAACAAAAACGAGAACTAACAACAATCACAGGGAGACAGAATATTTTAAACAAATAACATCATTAGAAAGTCTAGAAACATCCCTATCATCTTGACTCTGCAAGTTCAAGAACCACTGTATTAAAGCAGGATCTTCATAGTTCGTGTTTCTATTTTTATAAGTAACTTTGAAAAGACACCGATGAAAGAGGCCAAATCTAGTTTTGAAATTACGGAGTGCTGCCCTCATATCAAGACATTTCTTTCTTCTATCTGCTGTTTCTTTATCATAGTCTTGAGCAAAGAAGAGAGTTGAGGCCATTCAAAAAAAATACAACCTTTGAGCTTGGCTGCTTGCAGAACCTTTAATAAGTCAGTATACTCTAAGAAGTATATAATGACACCTCTGGGTTTGACTGAAGATGTCGCCATATTTGGACTACGGCCCAAATGATGTGCTCTTTGAATGGTCAAGACAGGGCAGCTGGAGATATCAAGAACTTGTGGAAGGAAGGATTTAAATAATGAAATGGAATCTTAGCCTTCCAAGCCCTCTGCCAAACCATATAAGCAAAAAAATGAATATGCCTGTTACGGTTTTCAAGATTTTCTACTTGCTGAAATTTCTAAAATGCTAAGAATAATGACAGAAATCAGTGCAAATTACTGTTACTTAGGTTTATTTTTTGTTTTAAAAAAGGAAAGGGATAAAACCAAAGTAAAGGGACAATATATCAATTTAAATGGGTAAGGTGATTGTCTGCTCGGTTAATATAGGTGGCCTAAGAGATAGGAATAAGCGAAATCGGACTATGGAAATGCTGAGTTCCAATAACCCCGATATATTTGCACTTCAAGAAACACATATACCATGGGAAATCAGTGGGCTAATCACGATAAAGGGCTTTTTTTTAATGGCCCGCTCAACGCAAACATCTAATATTAGAGGGGTGGTTATTTTAGCTAAGAACCAAATAGGACCTGCTAGGCGGACATTGGCCGATGCAAGAAAGTGGTGGGCTTTAGTGGAGCTAGAATATGGAATAACAATAGTAACGGTGTATGGCTCAAACCAGGATGAGCCCAACACATTCGAAGATCTGGAAATGGAGTTAGCAGTCTGGCCTACACCTTTAATTATGTGTGGGGACTTTAATATACATCTAGGAGTAGGTGATGTGATGTCTAACAGATATCACGGGCAGAAACCCAAGGTCTACTGAGCATTAACATCCCTGATTAAAAGCCATGGGCTAATAGATGTATGGGAATCCAAGTTTCCCTTCGATCTAGGATATACATACTTCTCTGATCCCCACTAGATATATGTCAGACTGGATTGCTTTTTTATTTAAAAGCAGATTTTAGGAGGGGCAGAAATAAAAATATCGATGTCTGATAATAACACTTTGATTCTCGGGCTAAGATTGCCTCAAATCCATATGTGCCAAACGCAGTGGACGTTTAACCAGAAATTTTTGGTCGATCAAGCGTATGCTTGCCATCTTTAAATTTGGACCAAATAATTTTTCAACTTGAATAGATTTAGCGCCTCACGTAATGTGGTCTGGGAAGCGTTTAAGGCTGGGGTAAGCGGGAGACAATAAGCTTTGTATCTAACCTGAGACAACAACAAGTGAAGAAGACTAGGCAACTAAATGCCAAGCTTTGGGATTTGGAGAGAGAACATCTGGGTAAGATAGTGCGGAGGATGGATGCAACCACAAGTCAGCTAGATATCATTGTGGTTAAGGCTGAGATAAGGTCTTACTATTCCCAAAAAGCTGCAGCGAGCTACCAGATCCACAGGGCAGAGAGCTATAAGTATGGAAAAACTAATGGAAAACTACTTGCCTTAAAGACTAGACAAAAATCAGTGAAGAGCCAGATATCTCTAATAACTAGTGGGGTAACCTTATATAAAGATGTGAGGGATATAGTCAATGTGTTTCATACATTTTAGCAAAAGCTCTACATGGAGGAGAAGCAAGGTTTCCACAGGAATGTTTTTGTGAGGGCTAGCAAGGAATACAGGATTCTGGGGGACAATGCCAGTGAGAGGTTGGAGACTGAATTTACACTGGAGGAGACACAAATAGCGATACAGCAGTTGGCTTCGGGCAAGGCATAGTCCTCCTGAAAAGACATTTATTTAGATAATATTCTAGGCCAGAAGGTAGCGTCTGGCGCAGTAGGTGCATAAAGATTGAAAAGATTCATAGGAATATTATTAACTAACAATAAGAGACCCATCTACCCACATCATCAGCTTCTTGTGTGAGAATTTGTAAGTCAAGACATTTATGACATAAAATGACTACCCCATTACAACTTCCTGTACCCGGAGAAGCAAAAACATGACCTACCCATTGTCTTTTAAGTTTAGGAATCTCCTTATCTGATAGGATTCCTCCTGAATTTTATACAATCTTTCATGAAGAGCTAGCTCTCTTTCTGTGGGATCTTTTTTGGGGGGGTACAATATCCAGGGAACCCACCAGACTCCTGGAAGGGTACTACATTGTCATTTTCCCCAAGAAAGATAAACCATTGGATAGGCCCACCTCATATAGGCCTATCTCTCTATGTTGTTATGTTGTTGTTAGGTTGTCTTGTAAAGCGCATGGCTACCCCAGCAATGGGGCGTCCCAGCGCTGTAGACCACTGGGGAACCCGTCCTGGCTTTCCCTGTGAGATGATCCCTGCTGGGTATCTCCAAGGTGAAACCAGGCATCCCCGGTGTATGTGGGGGGCCGTTGTGGAGATGAGGCAAGCTAATGCCCAGAGTTGCCGAGTGTGATCACTGGTTAGAGTAGGCACCGAAGCGAGAATTATCGAGTCCGCTGCCACGTCGGGAATTGAACCCTGGTCCCGGGCCATTCTCTGCTTTCGAGTCTGCCGCCTTTAACCCGTGAGCCACACCACTCCACCCACACACACCACACACCACTCTATCACATATGGATGCTAAAATCTATTCTAAAATCTTGGCAAACCGTCTCCAGAGGCTCATAGCCAGCCTCGTATCACCTTGGCAACATGGCTTTGTTCCAGGTCGAGATACAACTAACCATGTAAGATGAGATGTGGCCCTATTTGACATCATTGGGGGAAACGGATATAGGGCTATGTTCCTCTTGGACACGGAAAAAGCATTTCATTGTGTATCCTGGGAGTATCAGCTAAAGGGTTAAACCCTCGGGCCGTCACTGCAATCAAAGCAATGTACAGGGTTCCCTACATGAAATTACAGCTGATGGGTAGAGAATCTGACATGATAAGGGTTTCATGAGGAACAAGTCAGGGATGACCTTGCTCCCCAATCCTATTTGCCCTATACATCGATCCACATATTCAATTGTTGATTGAGAACCAGGCAATTGCACCAGTGATGACCTAGGGATTCAGTACTAAAGTACTAGCATTCGCAGATGACATTGCAGTATTAACACCTAAACCCGAGGAGGCAATGAGGGAGATTGAAGCCATTGCTACTATTTTTGGAAAGGAATCAGGGTAAATATCAAAAGTAAATATAGCTACCTATCTCGGGGTTAGGATCATTTGTGATATCGGCCAGATTGCCCAAATCAATTTAAATCCCATGATCGGTAAGATTGCTAAATACCTTATGTAAATTAACTCCCTTCATTTAACCATTATAGCTACAATCAATGTCCTTAAAATGATTATGTCTCCTAAGGTATTGTACCTTTTGAGCACACTTCCGGTTGAAATTGAAGGATCTTTAATAAAAGCTTTAGATTCTTTGTTTAGTAGGTTTATCTGGCAATATGGTAAGGTCAGGAGATCTCTAAAACTCCTTACTTTGCCACAAGCACGGGGAGGGTTGGCCGCCCCCAACTTAACCTTTTATTATTGGGCAGTTGTGTTTCACCAAATGAATATACTTTTCTTTGAAACTACTGGCAGTGCCAGTGGGAGACAGGGAGAGGGTCTCCCAACAATCTACGAGCTGGCACTCGGAGAAAGGGCAAAAGCATTGTTTTTGAGTAAGCTGGAACCTAGCTACTATAAGAAGGTTCAATTTAAGATCATATTGAATGCATGGAAAACATGGGGTAGAATACAAAAACATATGAATATTGCAAAGATAACAAAGTATACACCCATCTGGAAATCGTCCCTATTTCCCCCGGGATTTTACAATGTTATAGCCAGGCAATGGGAGCAACTGGGTTTACGGACAGTGGGGGACATCCAGCCAAACGACAAAACTATACCTGTTTAGTGAGCTACAAAAAGAGTTTGGAATACCAGATGGGCACTATCTTAAGTATATACAAATAAAGGGGGGCTTTGGCAAAAAAAGACAGGCTATCTCTAATGCTAAAATTACACTGTTTGAAACCATGGGGAGAACTGCCTGTAAAATCAAATATTTATACAGTATGATGATGGAACTTGCTCTGGATGATATGGAAAAAACTGAGACCAAATAGGACAATAGATTAGAGGACGAAGAGGTTGATATTGACATGTCACTACGGTTAGTAAAAAAAACGCTCCTATCCGCTAACATAAAGTCACAACACTATAAAATGGTTTATAACTTGTATTTTACTCCTGCCAAATTATTCAAATGTGGGAAAAGAGAGGATGACAAAAGCCCCAGATGTGGGGAAGGACCAGCTGAAGATATTCATATGTTCTATGGGTGCCCATAACTTGATCTGATAAAAGCCGAACTAGTAGAGTTCTGGGAGAAGATCCTCAGAAAAACGGTGGCGTTAACCCCTTTGCTTATGATGATCCAATATGACAGCAGTGTTGAGCTAGATCAACCCCAGACTAGTATCATATTTATAACAGTTGTAATACTAAGATTACTTATTGCAACTAGATCGAAGGGGAATTAATTCTGTATTAAATGAAATGACTTACCCTGATCATGTTTTGATTTGTAATGCACAAATTTGTATTTAATTGTAGTTAAATAAATAACAATACTCATGTAAATAATTATTTAGCCACTTATCAACTGTCAACAATACGTGAGAAAGATTTATAACTAAAATAAAATAAAAGAAAAATATTTTCATAAAAAAAGAATTTAATCAGTATTTGACTTTATTATTTAGCGGTCACTAGTGTGATTGATACATATGCACATAACCCGGTGCAATCTTCTTCTCCCTTTTTTCTAAAAAAGGATTCAATGTCCCGACATTGTTATTAATTCTTGGCTTATTTTATAGCCGTATATAAACTTGAACAGGCTCTATATACCTGCAAGGGGTACCAGGCTAAAAGATGGGGTATAAAATTATAGGCTTCAGTTACGAAGTGGGTAAAAAGGGTTAAATAATGCATATAGATTACATTTATTTGGTAATATGAATGTTTTTTGATGTATTGTATCTCCTTGGCCCTTTCCCTTTCATGTATCAATATCAATTTGGATTCATAGATAACTATTGACAATGTATAATAAATGAATGAATTTTCTTCTTTTTCATGACTGTATGTATAATGCCTCTCTGAATACAAAAAATAAAATAAAAAGACATTTCTGATTTCATAGAAAGGATTTGGTTCACCACAACCTGAACAGAATCCACTTGTTACTCAATCTGTATAACATTATGCTCCATAGTAGACCATTTTTCATCTAGGGCATGAAGCTGTTTGTTAGTTTCCTCCATGTATGACCAAAGAGCACGTATTTCTTCTAGAAGCACTACCATACCATTTGGCGGAGGAGATGTAGCAGGTGAAGGAGGATCTTTTTTGACACGTTTGCCAGAGGAGAGTATAGATAAAGTGGTCAATTTAGGAGTACATTTAATAGTGGAAAGCCAAATATTAGATGGCGATGTCGCTGTTCCAACTTGGGAAAGAGATGTATTACATTCAGAGCTTTCCATAGTTGTTGAAAGGGAAGTGAAGGGGTTTTGGTCAGCCAAAGATGAAAATAGTAAAGAAGTACCAGCACCATGATGTGTAGATTTCGTTCTCCCCATAAAATTCTGGTTTAGATATTGATGAAAACACAGTGACAAAAAGTTCAAAATATTATGTGAAAGCGTAGTCGCAGTGGAATAAGAAAACAGAAGTGCAAATACAATTTAAAAATAGTTCGACTTTCTTAGTCAGCCAAGAGCTTTTGCTGTAAAAGTATGAGGAAAGAGCTCCCTCAAATTTAAATAAGCAGGCCCAGGTAAAACCAAATCCGACTCGGAGCCCTTCTGACCGAGATGAGAATCGGGACCTATGTTGTGAAGCAATAGTGAAACAAACTAGCGGGCGTGAGTCCCATGAGGGAGAAACGTGCCAGCCACAGCAAATTGGTACCTTTCGACACAAAACCAATTTTCATTTTTCTCTGTTTACTGACTCGAAATCAATATTCTAAATCCTTCTCTGTCATGCCGTGCTTACCTCAGCTCTGGGTGTCTTTTGAATATTCCATGCAAATTGGAAGGTTCCCTTAGAATAATGTAGCTCGTTTCCTGACTGCAATCATCCTCTGCATTAAAAAACTGTAAAAGAGCGCCACTGCCTTTATTGACAAGGAACTAAAACAAAAGTAGAGTATTTTTTGCTCCATTTTCTCTATGTTGTGGAGCAACAAAAAAACAAAATTGTTGCCGCGAGTCCCATGAGGGGAAAAGGTGCCGGCCCCTCACCGGCGACAAGAAGTTCAGAAATGATGTCCGGAGTCCTTCACAATTTGAGTGACTCCATTCTATGCGGCTCAGAAAGCGATGTCCGCAAGGAGTGCCGTCACTCTGGCTGAGCCGCCGTGGAGCACTCTCAGGAAGCGGCCATCTTCTCTTGGCGTCAAGCCATGCCCCGTGGATTTATATTCTAAATCTACATGTGCCTCTCACGTGCTCAAATGTAATGGGTTTGCCGAGTATTCCCAGTTGTGTTGTTACTCACCGATCTTAACATGTCAGTGTTGCAGGATTTTAAGAAGCATATGCTTGCCACTCTGGGAGCTGGAATAAAGAGGAAAACTAATACAAGCACTGGCAAAGCGAATAGATCTGTCTTTAACTCCTTAAGTTATGAGGTTTTCCACTAATGTAGACCTTTTTGTATGTTTCGGGGAGCTCTCCCTTAAACCTTAATAACTTTTCTTTCACATGGTCAGCGACTAGCTGCCGCCTCCCCCCCAATCCGGCACCCAACACCAAGGAACGTGGACACGAGACGTGTTTACTTTTTGGAAGGCGGGCGCTAGTCGCCCGGCCGTATTTATTAAAGTATGAAATTAAAAAAGGGTTTTAATTGCATAATCAACAATGAAATACAAAAATCAGCAGGACATTCAGTTATACAATCGTTATCAACAAGTTTGAGAGCCTGACCTTAACAAAACTCTAATACAAGTTGTTCCTAGCTTAACTAAACATCCTATCTTGATTTTTGTACATTTCTGGCCATATGGCAGGGTCACTACCGGTGTCAGGTCCTACAAGCTGCGCCTTCCCCTTAGAAGTGCGCATGCGCAGTGTTACCCCGGGAATTGCCCGGTCTACGCCCCAAACTCCATTTACCCACTAAAGGAGGGCCCTTACTCTGCGCCGGTGGCGTCATGAGTCCACGCGCGCGGGGTGGCTACCAGCCTAAGGAAAGCGTGAACTACTCCTACCCGCGCTCCTTTGCATATTACCTTGCCCCTGGAGTACTGGGAGTGGCCCGCAGGCCCCTCCCCCTGGGCGGGAACCTCCATAGGATGATGCCCGCCCCCTCAGACCTCAAATATGTGCTCACCGATAATGACCTTACCGCATGCCCCATACCTAATAAATACGACGACCTATGGAAAAAAGTCTAAAGGACAACTACACTGGCTAATAAATAACAGTATCCACGCATAGCTAAAGGGGAAAAAAGGCCTAACGACACATGGCATAAAATTACAATTCGGTTCACACATGTTGATCGTAATCACAATATCTACGTATATCTACAAAGGGAAAAAAGGCCTAAAGACACATATCTTCAAATATAGTTCACTTCATACATCACTTTTCTACAAAGGGAAAAAAAAAGTCCTGACAACAGATCACAAAATACAACAAAACCTACTCTCTCCCGCGGTCTATACCTATGAGACTTACCATTAGACCGGACATAACGCTGCTTAAACTTTGTACCAAGGGATGGTGGGTGGGAAACAAAGAAGCCCCGAACGCGGGGCACAACGTTCAGCGAGGGAGCGTCCAGGGACAAGGGGGTCTCCTGGGCGCTCCCTACCTCTTATTCCCGAGGGGCCGGGTGGCCCCTCCTAACGCCCGCCCCCCCCGACCCGGAACCAGTCCATTGATTCCGGGTCAGGAGGGGCGCCGGCCAATCGGCGGTGGGCCGCGCCCCCAGGGCACGCCCCCACCGTCGAAGGACCCGAGGGGAGAGGGGGTGAGGCGGTCGCCGCGCCGCCATGCGTGCGGGGGGGCCGAGGGCCCCCCCTTTTCACATGGTCAGCGACTAGCTGCCGCCTCCCCCCCAATCCGGCACCCAACACCAAGGAACGTGGACACGAGACGTGTTTACTTTTTGGAAGGCGGGCGCTAGTCGCCCGGCCGTATTTATTAAAGTATGAAATTAAAAAAGGGTTTTAATTGCATAATCAACAATGAAATACAAAAATCAGCAGGACATTCAGTTATACAATCGTTATCAACAAGTTTGAGAGCCTGACCTTAACAAAACTCTAATACAAGTTGTTCCTAGCTTAACTAAACATCCTATCTTGATTTTTGTACATTTCTGGCCATATGGCAGGGTCACTACCGGTGTCAGGTCCTACAAGCTGCGCCTTCCCCTTAGAAGTGCGCATGCGCAGTGTTACCCCGGGAATTGCCCGGTCTACGCCCCAAACTCCATTTACCCACTAAAGGAGGGCCCTTACT
The DNA here is from genome assembly GCF_964261635.1 of Lissotriton helveticus. Lineage (NCBI taxonomy): Eukaryota > Metazoa > Chordata > Amphibia > Caudata > Salamandridae > Lissotriton > Lissotriton helveticus. The sequence goes on from NC_136067.1 coordinate 658,578,630, forward strand.
CTGCGCCGGTGGCGTCATGAGTCCACGCGCGCGGGGTGGCTACCAGCCTAAGGAAAGCGTGAACTACTCCTACCCGCGCTCCTTTGCATATTACCTTGCCCCTGGAGTACTGGGAGTGGCCCGCAGGCCCCTCCCCCTGGGCGGGAACCTCCATAGGATGATGCCCGCCCCCTCAGACCTCAAATATGTGCTCACCGATAATGACCTTACCGCCACAGGCCAGTATTGTTAACCGACGATCTGGCCTCCCCCTCTAGCCCCTATCTAAGGACACATCCTCCTACCCCAGCCCTCTAGCCAAGCCCAGATATTGTCAGCCCATAGGACATTACCCTCTTCTGTCAGGTGAACCCCGTCCTTCAAGTAATACTTTTGACCCCAGATGCACCCATGAGGTATTGACTGTAACACGGGGGTTCGAAACAACCTATCCAACCGTGTGTTGATCCTCTTTACCGAATGATTCAACGCCCTGACTGAATCGCCCCCCCGCCACTGAAGTCGAGGTATTAGTTGTGACCATACTAGTGTGCACCCGGGGCAGGTCCTAGCTATCCAACCCGCTGTTGAGATAATCTCCTCAATCAAGATGCGCCTGCCCAATGTTGCCAAATCGTTCTCCCCAAGGTGAAGTATCACCACTGACGGTGGAGCCCGCTGGCGTGCTAACAGCCCTTGGAAGAATCCCCTAAACTCGTGAAGACACAACCCTCCTCTGCCAAAGAACGTGATATTCAACCCTAGTTGTGCCGCCCTTTCCTTCTTGTCACCTGACAGGAAGACACATTCCGCTCGCTTCACATATGAATGACCAACAATCCAGACATTGTTCTTTGTTGTTTCCTGGTCGCCGCTCCGTGCCGATGAATATTGGCGGTGCCCGACGACAAATTCCTCCCCTGCGTAACAGGTCTGAGAAACTGTAAGAGAGCGGAAAAGAGACCAAGCGTGAGTGACAGGTAATCATAGCATGTCAATCCGAACATAACGTTTATAGCAGTCTGACGACCACCTCCCAATTGTCTTCACTCTTTCCACTGGGAGGCCCCCCGCCACCGCCTCAGTTGCTGCCCCAATCCTGAAGGAATGAGATCCAAAATCTCTAGGATCAAGACCCGCTTTTGTAACCCCTATTTCGAACACTCTCCTGAATTGATACCTGGTCAAGGGGCTCCCGTCGGCGTGACAGAGCAACGCCCTGCTTGCTGAACCGACCAATAATCCCATGAGTGATTCCACGTGCCTCACCGGGCAGCACGGGTTGGCGGGGGCCCGTTGCAGAACTATGGTGTGACCCCTAGCTTCTTGATCGGTCTTTGATTTCTGGATAATCACCCACATGGTGTCACCCCTTATCGTCACCCCAGCCTTCTGCAAGCCACCTAGTATGTCAGCCTTAGATCCTGCCACAAGTTCACTAATTCTCAGTGCCCCATAAAATGCCAGGGAGAATGCCGCCCTAAAAAGAAGCACTTCCCACTCTGAGTTACAAACAATCTCCAGCGTGCCCAGTAAGGCTGTTAGCCGGGCCAACCCCATGGGCTTCCTCTTATCCTTCTGGTGTCCCTGAATACGGCGCCATCCCCTTAAAGCCTTGCGTATCATAAAGGTATTGGTGGGATCCCGGAAGCCCCTAGCTTGGGCGAAGAATGACACTGCTGCCCTATGTCTGGTTGCCGCTGCCACTGAGCGCCCCTCTTTGTGCATCCATTCTAAATAGGCTGCAAACCCATCCTCCTTCGCCCAAAGCACTCCCCACTGCGGCCCCAAAAAAGAACAATAAGACAGAAACGCCCCTTCGTACGCCGTCTTGGTCCTGGGGGCTAAGCTAGCGACCACGAGGTCTTGTAATCTGGGGCACCAATCTGCCAAAGTACCGCTGGGAAGTGTGCTGGCGAGGGGTCTGCTGTGGGGAGATGTTCCCTGAAAACCTGCATTTTGAAGCGAGAAAGGGAGTCAGCAGCATTGTTTAAAACACCAGGGACATGTTTGGCTCTAAAATTAGCATTCAGTTTAAGGCACCGCAGAACAATCTCTTTGATCAGACGAAGTATGAAAGGACACCGCGCCCCCTGTTGATTGATACATTCCACCACTGTCATGTTATCTGACCAAAACACCACTGATTGGTTACATAGGTGTTCGGGCCAAACCATCAGTGCCACCCATATTGGAAACAGTTCCAGGAAGCCAATGTTGCCGAGCAAACCCCATGTGTTCCATTCTTCTGGCCATTGTTGAGCGACCCACCTATTCCCTAGGATGGCACCAAAGCCCACACTACCGGCCGCATCAGTCCATAGTCCTAACTCCGCTGATGTAGTGAGCGGGCCGGGCCAGACCACCCTACCGTTAAAATCCTCCAGGAATGCCATCCAAATAAGCATATCCTGGCGAATTTCAGACGATAGGCGCGTGCGGTGGTGCTTTTCCCTCAGCCCCTTCATCGCGTGCGCGATGGAGCGAGAGAAGGGGCGAGCCATTGGGATGATTCTTAGTGCGAAATTCAGTTGCCCTACCACCTCCTGTAATTGCTGCAAAGTGACCTTCTCCTTCCGGAGGCATAACTGTAGCGACGTCTTGAATTTGCGCACCTTGTCCTTAGGTAGTCTAAAACATTTCTCCATTGAGTCAATCTCGATGCCCAGAAATTCCAAGCAGGTGGTCGGGCCCACCGTCTTCCCAGGCGCGAGCGGGACCCCAAAAGCCCGCATGAGCACGCAAAATTCCTGCAATGCCAGTGCGCACTCCTGAGAACCCGCTGTACCGAGGAAGAGGAAATCATCTAAGTAATGCATGACCCTTTGATGGCCTGTCACCTGTCTCATGGCCCATTCAAGAAATGAACTAAACATCTCAAAGTAGGCGCAAGAAATAGAACAACCCATAGGCATGCATTTGTCCATGTAGAACCTATCCCTAAAGGTGAAACCTAAAAGATGTTGATCCGCCGGGTGGACTGGGAGGAGGCGGAAGGCGGACTCTATGTCTGATTTCGCCATCAGAGCCCCGGGTCCAGTGGCCTGTAATAAGGTCACAGCCTGATCAAACGAGGCGTACTTAACACTACAGATACCTTCGTCAATGGCATCATTCAGTGAGGCCCCCTTTGGCGCTGATAGGTTATGAATCAATCTGAATTGCCCCTTCTCTTTCTTGGGGACAACTCCCAGTGGGGAACACACAAAATTGTGTACTGGCACTGCAGAAAAAGGGCCAGATATCCTGCCTAAGGAAAGCTCCTTGTCAATTTTGGCGGCCACAACAGCCGGATTGTGTGTGACTGATAATTGATTTCTACAGTGCGCACTGCCTGTGTATCCCCCGGCCGGGATCCTAAAACCTTTAGAAAAACCTTCCTGGAGTAGGGTGGCCGCTTTGTGGTCAGGGTATCTGTTCAACAATGGTATCATTGCCACCACATCCACTGGAGTGGGGGGGCGTGATCTGTCTGACTTATAGTGGCTTTCCCCTACCCCTCTGTCCCGTGTTACCTTGCTTGGACCTGCAGGTAGATTCTGGATGAGAGGGGTGCCCACAGGAGGCACATGCATGCCTAAACTTACACGCGGCCCTTGTGCAGGTACGCTTATTAAAATCCCAGCACACCCCTTTCTTCTCTGGCCCACCTGCCCTAAATTTCCCAGGTACCTCACTCGTTTGGGGGGGCCGAAAGGGCTGCTGCGGTCTAGTGAACACCTTGCCCGCACCGAACTGAGGGGGAGGTGCAGTGTCAGAGAACTGTTTGTGCCAGGCCATGGAATCTACCGAGTCCCATGGTAATGATCTATTGAATTCCAATGCCTTCCTAAAATTTACATCATAACCCTTCCATGCTTCCCCAGAATACTGTTGACTCCACCCCACAATCCTGCTCGAGTAGCAAGCCAATGCAGCCTGCAGATCTGGAGGACGCTCAGCCTTAACTGCAGTGAAAACGGCCCATGCTTGCATCCAATTATTGAGATTTTCCTCAACCCTGAATCTAGTACACTGCGCCCTCCATTCACTTGGGAGCATCCACTCTTTCAGTGCTTTTGCCTGCTCCATTTCCCTATTATCCAATAATAAAGAATAAATGTACACGTATTTATCAGCCCAAATCATTTCTTTAACAGCTAAAGACACATGTTGAGCTAAATTTTCGCTCCTGGAAGGTACTACACCGTCCCCCAAGAGCGGCAATGCCACTTCCTTACCAAGTGCGGGCACCGGGGGCGGCTGCCCTTGTACTCCGTCCAGCTGGGGAACACTTGGACCTGCAAGGGGAGAAGAAATTGGCAGTGCAACACTGTCGGCGACCGGTGCCGATCTGATTTTTTCTACAAACCTTGCCGCCTCTGCCGCATGGTCTGCAGAATTCGGGAAGGCTCCCCCTTTTTGGAGCCATGGCATCATGGCTGTTAACTGAGACAACAATTCGGGTGGCATTGAACCTATATTACCCCCCGGGACAACAGGTACCACTGGGGTTATGCCCAGTGGTCCTGGCACGGCTGGCAGGGAGGGCGCCGGGTGCGGCCCGCCTGTACCCGGGATTGTGGGCACCGGTGCGGGAGCAGACCCAGCGTCTACTGGTTGACCTGCCGGCACCGGCACCACAGGGGCAATGGGTGTAGGCACATGCGGGGGTGGGACCACCGCGGGCGGTGCGGCGGGTAACGGATCCACTGGGCCTGGGATGGGGACCGCCTCCTTGGGTCTCTTGGACCTAGGTTTCCCATGTGGGGTGACAAATTCCCCTCTTGGCACTGGTGCCACCCTCTTGCGGATCGGTCTCCCGGACGGGCCCGGTGCCTCGCCCTCTCTGTCCTCCAACAGAGCTTCCCGCTCCTTAATTTGTCCTAGCTGTTGTTTAATGTCGCTCATCTCCCGCATCATAGCCCGCATCATAGCCTCCATGTTGGACCCCCTTTTTCCACCCCTTGGACCTGGCATGACGCTTACCCCAAAAAACACCCGCTGCCTACTTAGTTCCCAACCGGTCAACTGTGTGTACCTTTCAGATGGAGGGTCACCAGGGGGCTTTCAGCACCATGCAACGGCGACCGCAACACTAGCGGCTTGTCCGCTTATGTAAGGGGGTGAGTAAACCTAATGTAGACTCACCCGGCGGCCACCTGGAGCAACGAATGCTAGCCCCCCGTACCCCTCTTACCGACCAGACCCGTGAACCCGCCGGCGGTGAAGATCTGCGATCGCTGCCCCACCGCGTCGTGTGCCCTGTCTGCGAGGGAAATGTGCCAATAATGCAGTTAAGGTTGCCTGGAATTGAAACAACAATTAATACCGTGCAATAGAGCCAGACAGCGATTTTTTGGTCCAGTCGCTTAATAATTCGTACCACACCGCAATTATATCTGCCCAATTCACAATATCCCTCCTAAACCAGACCAGAGAAATACTGCCCCTGTAACTGCCTTATACTGTACACTTTGTGTAATGCTATAAACCAACAATCACTCAGCACAATAAACACTTGTTGTCAATCATGAACCTCATGTACTGATTAAGAAAAGTCATGCAGGCGCGGAGATCGTATCAACTGTGCAATTTTACATGGGGTCTCCCATCCAGGTGCTACCCTGGTGGACCCTGCTTTACTTTGCTTATGCGCCCGTGAGAATGCGCGAGACTGCGCGCTGAAACAAATTGTCTAATCCCCTGAAACACACCGCTGTCTCTTGTTAAACGTAATGCCACTGATGCGCGTGAATGCGCGCCAAATAATGAAAGAAGCAAGCTTCTTATTGCTTGTTTAAGCGCGAGCGTGAATGCGCGCCAAATCGGGACAGGAAGCAAGGTCTTCGTTAAAGTAAGCGCGAGCTTGAATGCGCGCCAGACAAGGAAGGGAAGCAAGGTCTTTGTTCGATAAGCCACAGAGTGCCACAGAGTGCGAGGCAATTGCCCGCTCCCGATCCCCCTTCCCCAACCGGCGCGTTTGTCCAGACAGCGCCTCAATCCCTGTTACCCCCGTCCCCCCGCAATACCTCAAAGGCCTCTACCACGGGCCGCACCACGCTCCTTTAGCCGATCCCTGCGGCTGCGGCGCGCCTCCTCACCCGCTTCGGCAGTCCAAACCGTTCAACCTGCGAGATGCACGCTCGTCTCGTCCCCTGCTCCACCACGCTGAAAGAAAGCGAGAAAACAATGAAACGCCGCGTTCTCCGCCCGAATGACGCAGCTGGCCCAATACAGCGACTCCGGCGATTCGTGCTCGGCAATCCCGCTCTGCTCCACGCTCTTCTCCGCACACCTGAAAAATAAACAAGAGAAATCACTAAAACAAAGAAGCCCCGAACGCGGGGCACAACGTTCAGCGAGGGAGCGTCCAGGGACAAGGGGGTCTCCTGGGCGCTCCCTACCTCTTATTCCCGAGGGGCCGGGTGGCCCCTCCTAACGCCCGCCCCCCCCGACCCGGAACCAGTCCATTGATTCCGGGTCAGGAGGGGCGCCGGCCAATCGGCGGTGGGCCGCGCCCCCAGGGCACGCCCCCACCGTCGAAGGACCCGAGGGGAGAGGGGGTGAGGCGGTCGCCGCGCCGCCATGCGTGCGGGGGGGCCGAGGGCCCCCCCTTTTCATAAAAGGGATCTATGTCAAATGTGTGTCTTTTTTCCCCACATGTCAAATACTCTGTAAGCATCCAAGTTTTGTAGTTTTCCTGGATGGAATCAATAAAATAGCCAAAATGTGACTTTTTTGTTTTTTTGTTTGGAAAATGTGAAAAAGTGTTGTGTAAGGAAGTGTATGTTTTTGCCAAAACTGGCCTCAACAAATATTTTGATGTTCTAAAATCACCCATTCTCAGCTTTCAAAAACAGAGAGATTTGTAAATAATATATATATATTTTCACAGTTATTGCAATTCTATATGGCAGTCGATTTTGTGGTTTCTACCTATTTGCATTTTGTGTTGAAAACAGGTGTATGATATTATCTGAACACAGATACCTACACATTTATTAAAGGTGGAGAAAAGTATTACTTTAACAAGGGTTCGTTTTGTGTAGATCTTTCATGAATTTCCTAAAGAAACTAATCATCGAAATAAAAAAATTGAATGAAAATAAGTAGGAAAAGTAGAAATAAGGGACAAGGGGGCATATTATCAAGGGGTTTTATCTCCGCTTTTTTGGCTTTAAAAGCCAAGAAAGCGGAGATAAAATTATCTCCCTATTACCTAGCTGTCGCTAACACCAGTTAGCGACAGCTATTAGGAGATAACGACCATCTTGGGCCCCACTTTGCATGCCAGTGATATTTATCACTAATGACATGCAAAGTGGGCATGCCAAGATGTTAGCGACTGGAAACAGTCGCTAACATCGCTATCTCCTATTACCAACTTTTAGAGATATTCGCGCTAAGCGCGAATATCTCCAAAAGCTAACACCTGCCCTGAGCAGTTCTTAGCCATGTTATCCAATGGGAGGTGGATAACATGGCTAAGAGCATTAGCTCGGTAATGCATGAATATCGCTGACTTTTCAGCGATATTCATGCATTGCGGCCGTTTTTTATCGCATTTGCGATAAACCTTGGTAATACCAAGGTTTAATTGCGATAAAAATCGCCGCAGCTCAGCGATAATTTTTTTCTCTAACCAAGCAATAGCGATAATTATCGCTATTGCTTGGTAATATGCCCCAAGATTTCCTTCTGTTTTTTGGACCTTAGTGGCTATTTACTAAGATAAATATTATGTCAGAATCTTTTGATCACAGGGATTGGAGTCTTTGATGGTAGTCCAAAAACATGCTCTATCCAGGTTTGGGCCACAGTCCAATGCCAGCACAGACGTCACTCTCCCATTTTTTGTTATAGCTATTAAAATCCCTGGTATCTATTTGGCTTTTTGCCCACCAGGTGGGACACATTAGGGGAGAATCCTGGGGCAAGTTGGCCCCCATGGGGCACAGAAACACTATTGCTATCTTTAGGGGGGTATGGCTTAATGTCAGGGGACTGCCCGCACCCCATTATTTGTATAACTGTTAAATCCCTTGTGTCGAGTGGGTTTTCTATCCTCCCCGCGAGGGAAGATTAGCGGTAGTCGTCTAAATCATCCTCTACAGGGGGAAAATAGTATTTTGATTTTTATGCATAAGGTTACTGCAGAATGCCTTTGCAGATCACCCCACCTATTTTCTATTTTATGAAGGTAAAAGTCAATGGTGTGTTACCGACATTCTGTCCTCCCAAAGATCACATATTAGGGTAAATCCCCAATCTGCTCCCGGGAAAGCAGAACAACTCTTGGGGCCTTGGAGAGTTAGGGTATGGTCTGATGTCTGTGCAGGCCATCCCTTACTGCATTTCTTTGTTTTCGCCACCCAGCCCCTGAAGACTGATTCGTATTGAGCCCCCAAATCTACCCAAAAGAGAGGGGCAGAAAGACTATTGGAAATATTAGGGGAAAAAGTACAGCTCAATCCCCAATCTCACTGAAACCTAGTAAGGTTTCTGACACCCCTGGAGTTCACACTTGTGGTAAACTTCACAGTCATTGATGACATTGAACTTCATTCAGAAGAGAAAAAAAGTGCCTTAGACTGCTGAGGAAACATTTTTCCGAGCAGCCCAAGCTGTAGAGCTTAACATATCAAGAGGGAATCCTCTAGTGTAAGCACCAGAGTCTTTTCTTCCTTGCAGTGGGAGGATGAAACATTCATATCCTCTGTACTACATAGGTAGTGTGGAGGATGTGAACATCTTGCCCTCAGCACTGTAGGGGTTAATTACTGACAGGAGATCCCAGTTCATGTCAAAGAGTTGGTCTGCTATTTTAAAAGATTTAGATATCAAGGTTTGTTCGTCCACCAGTTATTTTTAGACAAATGAACAAACTGACAATTTAATCAGTGTTTTGAAAAGTATCTGTAATTTCAAGCTTTGGCATAGGTTGATTTGTAGCAAGACGTTATGGTTGGCAGAGTTAATGGACAACAACACAGAGCATTCATCTATTGGGATGAAATACTAGTTGTGCACCTATTTTCAACTTCCTTGTTTATTCCCTTTGGATCAGTCTTTGTCAAGCTTTATTCCTTATATGCAAAAACATTTAACTGATTTAATTGAGATTTGTACATCTGCACAAAAAACCTTGAAAAACGCTATAGATACACACACGTTTTATTCTAATCACAGAGAAGGCTTGCACTGCAGTCTGTTGTACATTTAAAACTGTATTGCTTAGAAAGACTTTGCATTTTTAAATGACCTCTTTATTACAGTTTACATTTGTGGAGCCATTTACAATAGAAATTGTGAATCCATTTAATGTAAAATTTAAACTGCTTCAGTCTTGTGAATTCAACCATTTTTTGTACCTTTGTTAAAGCTTCACCTTACAAATAAACTTCCTGCTTCTTGTTTTTGCCAGTTGGGTTTCACTCAGAGAATGAGTATGCGGTAGATAAAATTGTGGATGCAAGAGTTGTAAGAGAAAAACTGCAGTAAATTCATGGGTAGCAGTTTCCTATTTGCATGTGGCACAACTATTATGAGACTTCTGTGTAAGGTATCCTGATAAACCAGGAGCCTAGCTGCTGAGACTGTGGCCTGGAATCAGAGGCACTGTCAGGGTGAGATGTCAGAAGTGACGCTCACCATCAAGTTGGATTTAAGTGTTAAGAAGCAGTAACTTGAGACCACACTAATATGAAATCTCTTTATTGATGGCAAAACTACACTTTCACAATTGCTTTATTAACCTTCTTGCTTTCTTACATTTGCTTGATAATGCACCATATGGCCACTCTTTGTTCAAATTTTCTCGAATGAGCACCCCCGAACACCCCTTATGCCGAACAGTTTAATTCGTTATGCTCACTGCACTCAGCTATAACCTTTACGCCTCACCACTTTTGAACATCACCAGCCGCCACTTGGGCAGAAGGCTCATATGATTTGGAAACAGCCTTTACAAGGTGGGCAGAGCCACAGGGTCTGTTTCCCCACAAAAACACCCACACATGCCTTAACTACGTATATGCCTTATCCACGCATATGCGTGGTTTAGGCAGTGTGCTGTCTAGATGTTAGAAACAGGAAGCATGGGACAGAAAGCTCAACGTGGACTGGTAAGAGGGACTGGGGTTGGGTTTGGGGGATGGTGGTATATTTTAGGTGTGGAGCTAGTTTTTAGGGCTCAGGGGTCAGGTTGTTTAGAGGGCAGGGGCTGGGCTTTAAGCCTCAAGACGGGGTTGGGTAGTTTTAGAGATGGGTTCATTTTAAGGGCTCAGGGGGGTCAGAGTGTTTATAGGGCAGGGGCCAGGGTTTTAGGGCTTAGGGCAGGGGGAGGGGGTAGTTTTAGGTTTTAGGGGTGGGGTCGTTTTTGTGCTCAGGGGGTTGGGTTGTTTATTGGGCAGGGGCAGAGTTTTAGGACTCAGGGCAGAGGGGCTGGGGTGTGATCCTTATCACACGTCCCTTTAGCAATCATGTCTTTACCACAAAATTGCTTGGTAAAGGCACGTGTGGTAAAGGAATGCTTTGTTCTGACACATCTGATGTTTGGGCTGACTAGTAGCGGCATGCGTGGTTTATCCTTGTGTCTCTTTCATACACCCATACCATCCATTATAAGCCCTTAACCTTTCCATTGTCTTCGATTGAACTCCCAATATTTCAATGTTCTAATATAGCCTTAGAGCCCGACATAGCAGGCTCTACCAGCCATTAAAGGCCCGCTGCAGCGTTAAAAATGTGAGCCAAAGGTGAGGGACTTTAACAAGAGAACGGGCCTTTAATGGCTAGTAGAGCTTGCTAAGGGGGGCTCTAAAACTATAAGAATATTTTGCCCCTAAAGGGCATAATGTTCCAATATGTAAAACCAAGACCTCACAGAGCCTGAGGAGGTTGAAATCCCCTCGTGCTCCGTGAGGCCTTTGATCAAAGCAACAGCTGTGAAACACAACATTGGAATGTTGGAGCTCAGGGCTTTAATGGCCATTAGAAGCCCAAAGCACTCCATTTTCTTCAACGGCGCTCCCAACATTCAAATGTTCTAATAATATATTTTAATGTATATTATAAATGTATATATAAAACATTTAAAAATAATTGGTATTAATCAGATCATTTGAGATGTTGAAAGTGATGTCATTTAAAATGTAATGAGTGATGACATATTTGCGGTCATAAGCAGGACATGTTCAGGTTGCAAGTTAAGGTTAGTTCACTGAACTAAAACTATAAATTTCAGTGCTTTTTGGTTTATAAAAAATTGTTTTGAACTCTTTTCCACATTAAGCTATTAAGCCACCACTTTAAACTTTGATTTTTTCATTGATTTTCTGGGAGGTTTTTATGAAAGAAAAGATCATGTTATCATACCTAACTATAACGTCCCTTTAACTTTTGTATTTTTCTGTTCTTGATCATATTCAGGAACATCTTCACCCACGTGCAGCCTTGGCTGTTCACAGTGGGGGTTTAGAACAGGTGCATCTCTCCATGGGTGTCCAAACCACAGCAGCCTTCCACTCATGATCCACTTGCTACTACTGCCCGCATCCTGCCTGCCCTTCATTCTCTGCCTGTATGCCCCTGCTGCCTCCCTCTAACCATCTGTGGTAAGCTTGCTGCTCCTGTCCATGTTGGTTTGCCCTGAATTATCAGCTCACTGCCCTCTCCCATCTGCCCTTCATGGTCAATTTGCTGTCCCTGACTCTCCTGACTTGCTTGCTGCCCCGGCCCCCACCTTCTTGCCCTATGTTGTGCCTTTGCCCTCTTCCTCCTGCCCTCCGTGGTCCATTGAGTTGCACGTGCCAGTGACAGCCTGCCCTCTCTGGTCAGCTTGATACCACTGCCCCTGCCCCTAACACCTTATCTATGTCATCTGTTCTGTGTGCATGAACCCTGCCTTCTCCCTCCTTTCCTCGAGGGTCCAATATGCTTCTCCTGCCTGTGTCAGCATGCTCTCCATGTTCAGCTATTCATACCTTCCTCTACTGGCCCTCTATTCTCCAACTACATGCCCCTGTCATTTCCCCCTGCTCTCTGTGGTCAGCTTGATGCTAGTCTCCCCTTCATGGTCAACTTCCCCCTCCACATGCCCTCAACTTTCTGTGTGAGTATCCATGCCCCCAATCACCCTCTCATGGTCACATTGCTGCCTCACTGCCTCCCTCCTGTCCTTGGTTCCATCTTGGTGTCCATACAAGCCAGCTTGCGCTCTGTGACCAGCTTGGTGCCCCTCTATTATCCATTGTTGTGTGCTTGCCGCCACCCACTCCCACCTGTCTTCCATGCTCAACTTGTTGCCCCTGCCCCCATTCCCCAGGCCCTTTGTTCTCCATTTGTGTGCCCGTGCCCCCTCCCTCCTGGCATCCGTGGTCTGTTGTGCTGCCCCTGATCATACCTTCCTGCCCTCTGTCATCAGCATGCTGCCCCTGCCCCCTCTTGCCTACCCTCTGTTCATCGTCTGCATTCTCCTGCACTTCCCACTTGCCCTTTGTGGTCAGTTTTTTGCCCCTAACTATCACGGCTTGCCTTCTGTGGTCAGGGCCGGTCTGACTACCAGGCAGTTTGGAATGCTGCCGAGCTGGGGGCTAATTTCACTGCGGTGGGGACTGATTGCGTTCATGGAGACCTGCGTGTGGTTCGATATAATTAAAGCAAAACGAATTTAGTTTAGCACACGCAGGTCTCCATGAACGAAATCAGCCCCCAGCTCAGCAGCATTCCAAACTGCCCGGTAGCCACTCCGGCCCGGTCTGTGGTCAGTTTTCTGCCCCCACCTGATCCCACTCTTCCCTGCCCTCCACTCCCTGATGTCAGGACTCGGCAAGACTGTTCCAAATACAGCCTTTCCTATCCCTGTTTTAGGTTTGGACATCTGAGAATGCTGAGGAAATCACTGTAGTGACGGTTTAGTGTTGCACGTCACGTCAGCGACGTGACGTGCCGGCGGCCAGGATTGGCTGCGCGAGCACAGCGCTCGGCAGTGGCGCGAAAGCAGCGCGAGAGCCGGAATGAAGGGCAGAGGCTCGGCGCTCTTTAGGGACATTAACTAAATAAATACAGTTAAAGGTTCCCTGGCTCCAGCGTCTTTATTGGTGACAAACCAGCTCTACAATGGCGACGAGGGTGGGATGACAGGCCCCCAGCAAGGAAGAAACACCAGAGCGACAACAGTCACACAGAGAGCACCAGTGGCAAGCAGGACCACCAAACAAGGTGCCCAGAGGAACAGAGAGCCAGCAGAATCATCAATCACCTGCCCGGTAGCCACTCCGGCCCGGTCTGTGGTCAGTTTTCTGCCCCCACCTGATCCCACTCTTCCCTGCCCTCCACTCCCTGATGTCAGGACTCGGCAAGACTGTTCCAAATACAGCCTCTCTTATCCCTGTTTTAGGTTTGGACATCTGAGAATGCTGAGGAAATCACTGTAGTGACGGTCTAGTGTTGCACGTCACGTCAGCGACGTGACGTGCCGGCGGCCAGGATTGGCTGCGCGCGCACAGCGCTCAGCAGTGGCGCGAAAGCAGCGCGAGAGCCGGAATGAAGGGCAGAGGCTCGGCGCTCTTTAGGGACATTATCTAAATTAATACAGTTAAAGGTTCCCTGGCTCCAGCGTCTTTATTGGTGACAAACCAGCTCTACAATGGCGACGAGGGTGGGATGACAGGCCCCCAGCAAGGAAGAAACACCAGAGCGACAACAGTCACACAGAGAGCACCAGTGGCAAGCAGGACCACCAAACAAGGTGCCCAGAGGAACAGAGAGCCAGCAGAATCATCAATCACCTGCCCGGTAGCCACTCCGGCCCGGTCTGTGGTCAGTTTTCTGCCCCCACCTGATCCCACTCTTCCCTGCCCTCCACTCCCTGATGTCAGGACTCAGCAAGACTGTTCCAAATACAGCCTTTCTTATCCCTGTTTTAGGTTTGGACATCTGAGAATGTTGAGGAAATCACTGTAGTGACGGTCTAGTGTTGCACGTCACGTCAGCGACGTGACGTGCCGGCGGCCAGGATTGGCTGCGCGCGCACAGCGCTCGGCAGTGGCGCGAAAGCAGCGCGAGAGCCGGAATGAAGGGCAGAGGCTCGGCGCTCTTTAGGGACATTAACTAAATAAATACAGTTAAAGGTTCCCTGGCTCCAGCGTCTTTATTGGTGACAAACCAGCTCTACAATGGCGACGAGGGTGGGATGACAGGCCCCCAGCAAGGAAGAAACACCAGAGCGACAACAGTCACACAGAGAGCACCAGTGGCAAGCAGGACCACCAAACAAGGTGCCCAGAGGAACAGAGAGCCAGCAGAATCATCAATCACCTCACAGGTACCCTAGAGAGCGTGGCAGAGCCCAAGAAAACCTGATGGGGTGGCACAGAGACACAACAGAGGGAAGAAAGACCCCAGGGACAAGCAGCACAGCGCGCCAATCACGCAGAGCCCACAAAACAGGGGAAACCACGCTGGATATCCCACCGAAGAGCGAGGGGGCTGACGCAGGTAGTCCCCGAGCCCAAACAAGCGAGGAAGAGCAGGACAATACACCGGGAAGCCCCAGAAGCCAAGGGAGTGCACAACCCACGGTCAAGAGAGAGAAAATGAGCGTACAAACTGGGTACGCAACGGCGCCGGTGCAGTTTTTGCCCCGCCCTGGAGAACCACTCATGAAGTGGGAGGACTGGAGAGAATACATTAATAATTTCATAGAAGTCCTGGAAGATGAGAATGAAGAGGTGTTTAAACCCGCGAGAAAAAAACGCATCTTGTTGCTGAACCTGGGGCCGGAAGGTCTAAGAATTTACAAGAGCCTAGTACCGAAACAGAGAATGTCCACAGACGATGATGTATATGCCCATGCGCTCGACGATCTCAATGAACACTTCAGGCCGGCAGTGTGTGTGTCTGTGGACAGGTTCAATTTCCAACAGAGGAAGCAACGCCAGGGTGAAACGGTGGAGGAATATCTGGCGGCACTGAAGCGGTTGGCATCCACGTGCAAGTATGACAACTGGGAAGAGGAGTTCATCAAAGATCAAGTGGTGATGCACACCACGTGCACGGCAGTACAGGACAAACTGTGGGCCAGCGTAGACACCACATTGAAAGAAGTAATGGTCATCGTCAAAAGGGCCGAGTTAGCACGACGGTGTGCAGAAGCAACGAAGAAAGAAACAGCGCCCAGCACCATGGTGAACAAGGTGGACGACGAAACACCCCGCAGAGATTATCAGAACAAGAGATCAATGGAGAAGGGACCCAACAAATGGCAGAGCAACGCAAGTCCCTCGGGGAAACAGGCAGGAAGCAACAAGAAGCCATGCTATAGGTGCGGGAGCTGGTCGCACGAAGCGCATGACAGGATGTGCCCAGCGTTTCGTGCCAAATGCCTGTATTGCGGAATAACCGGTCACTACGAAAAAGTATGTCGGAAGAAGGCCTCCAAGGGCACGGTCAGATATGTCGGCCAAGGCAGCGACGATCAAGACGATGGCGCTGAGGAGGATGTCGTCACGGTAATCTACATCGATGATGAGGTGCTGAGCGTGGACGGCCAAGTCCTGAGCATAGACGGGAAAAGGACAACAAAACCGGTCCTGGAAATGGCGATAGGAGGTATCATGATCAGCGTGGTGGCAGACACAGGCTCGCCCTACACCATTGTCCAGAGAGCGGTGTGGGAGAGAAATTCGCACCACATCTAGGCCCGGAGCTAGAGAAACTTGACATCCGCCCCGTCACGTACAACGGAGACCGCATACCAATGGCAGGGTTCAGGCCATTGAACTTCGAATTCAGAGGGCGGTCTGCACACTGCAAGCTCTATGTGTCGGAGAAGGGCCCCTCGGTCCTAGGATGGCTAGATCAAGGCGACCTGGGCATAAAGCTGGATCCGGGAGGCAAGGAACAGATATTACTAACGGAACAGGAGGCATCGCCGGATTTCGACAGATGGAAGAGTGAATACCCCAAAGTGTTCGGGGGCACGGTGGGAAGGCTGGAGAAGTTCGCACACAAAATCGTCCTAAAGGAAGACGCCGTGCCGGTAGCCCACAAGGCTTGAAATGTCCCGTTGGCAGTGAGGGAAGCAGTACGGGAGGAGCTTCAAGACTTGGAAAGGAAGGGGATCATCGAGCCCATCACATGTGCGGAATGGCTGGCGCCCTTGGTGGTAGTTAAGAAACCCAGCGGGAAGGTCCGGCTGTGTGTCGACCTGCGTGAACTGAACAAGAACATTGTGGTGGAGAGGTTCCCCTTACCCAGAATAGAGGAGATGCTGGCTAGCACAAGGGGAATTAAGTGGTACTCCACTATCGACTTGACCTCAGCGTACCACCAAATAGCTCTACACCCGGAGAGCCGCAAACTCACATCATTCATCACCCCGTTTGGGTGCTATCAGTTCCGCCGAATGCCATTTGGACTGGCCTCGGCGGCAGCGGTATTCCAAAAACTAATGCACCAATTGTTCAAGGATATCGCCGGCGTCCAATACTTTCAGGACGATATCCTGGTGATGGGGAGAGACAGACCTGACCATGATGTGAAACTGGGGAATGTTCTGAGTATCCTAGAAAGAAAGGGACTAACAGCGGAGTGGTCCAAGTGCCGGATAGGGATGAACTCGGTGACCTACCTAGGGCATGAGATAGGGGTGCAAGGAGTGACTCCAAAGGCAGAAAATGTAAGAGCGATCTGTGAAGCACCCCCACCCACCAACAAGGAAGAGGTCAGATCATTCCTTGGAATGGCAGAGTATTACGGCAAAATCGTGCAGCACTTTGCCTCCAAAACCCACCACATGAGGCAGCTGACGAAAGAGAACACGGAATTCTGCTGGTCAGAAGAAGCACAAGGAGAATTTGAAATCATCAAGAAGGAAGTAGCAGGAGCAATACCGCTCCAAGGGTACGACCCTCAAGGAAAGACGGTACTAACCACAGACGCCAGTGATAAAGGACTGGGCGCAGTCCTCATGCAAGACCGAGGAGATGGGAGACTGGAGACACTGAGCTTCGCATCACGCACACTGAGCGAAACGGAAAAAAAGTACAGCGTGATAGAGAAAGAGATGCTGGCAGTGGTGTGGGCTACCACGAGATTCAGGCAATTCCTGTGGGGCACACGGTTCCAATTGCGGATGGACCACAAACCGTTACTGAAAGTGCTAACGTCGAGTGGGCATGCGGATGCCACGCCCAGAATATCCAAAATGACACTGAAACTACTCGAATTCAGGTATGACGTGGAGCATATCCCTGGCAGCAAGAACAGAGTGGCAGACTATCTGAGCAGAGCGGCCGCCATGGAACCGAGTGAGGAAGACAAGGTGGGAACAGAAGAGTGGGTAGCATTCACGGAGGACCACGAGAAGGTCATCAGTCTTCAAGAATGGAAACAGGCATATGCGGAGGATCAGACCCTAGAGGAAGTGAAGATGCACATCACCCAAGGATGGCCTGATAAGAGACACACGCGGGGGGAACTCAACCCCTATTTCGAAGTTAGGGAAGAACTGTCCATGGGCGACCAGGGAATATTTATGTATAGAGGAGAAAAGGTCATTCCCCCGACAAGTATCATCCCCAGACTACTGGACATGCTACACGAGGGTCACCTCGGAATAGGAAAACTGAAACTGAGGTCTAAACAAAATTACTGGTGGCCAGGAATGGATGTGAGAACAGAATGACACGTAAGAGATTGCTCTCGGTGCCAAGGGGCAGACAAGACACTCAAGCCACTACGCCCAGCACTGGGCACGTTTGAAACTCCGAAGAACCCGTGGGAGGAGCTGTCAGTGGACATCCTAGGCCCGATCCTAGACACACAAGGAGTCCAAAAGTACGTGTGTGTCCTAGTAGACAAGTACTCGAAGTGGCCTGAACTGAAGATAGAGGAGACCATGGACACAGAAACCATAGTAAAATTCCTGGCGGACACCTTTGTAAGGGAAGGCATCCCAAAGTCCATCCTCAGTGACAATGGCCCCCAGTTCAGATCGGAAAAATTGAACAATTTCATGCAAAGAAACGGCATCCTGGCAAAGCACACATCCATATACCACCCGGCTGGGAATGGTCAAGTGGAGCGCTTCAACAGAGTGGTGATGGGGTCAATTCAAGCAGCCATCTCGGACAACAAAGATTGGGAGAAGGACATATGGCACATGCTGTGGGCGTACAGGATAACTCCCACAGGGACCGGTTATAGCCCCTTCCAGATATTGCGAGGCCGTGAACCATTCACCCAAGACAATCGGGTGTGGAAAGAGAAAACAATTGTGAGCGAATGGTCCCCCGCAATGGTGCGTGCCAACATAGAGAAAGCACAAGCTGTCTTCACAAAACACTACAATGCTCGGAGGAATGTGAGAGACGCGGGACTAGAAAAAGGGGAATGGGTGAGAGTAAAGTTGCCCACGATACAAAGGAAAGGAGAGAGCAAATACAGCAAGCCTATGCAGGTGAAGGAAGTAATGGGCAGAGCGGCACGGCTGAGTGATGGAAACGTATGGTTACAGGACCGCATGGCAAGATGCAACAAAGTCCTAACTTGGGGCTATGGTGGAGCAGATGCAGGAGATGGAGAGAGCGGGAGTGACCAACAAGGACATCCTGAGGAGGAACATGAGATGAGAGGAAGAGAACAGCGACAAGTAAAGGAGAGAAGCATTGAGCAAGAGCAGAGGGTCGGAGAGGATCCTAGTGACGTAAATGGAAACGAGGAGGTACAAGGGAGCAGGAGAAGCAGCGAAGGAGTGAATCCCACCACCCCGGTAAGACTGACCCGGCGGGGCAGGGTGGTGATCAAACCTACAAGGTTCAGAGACTATGACCTGAGCGACGGACTGTAAGTTAAACTGTTTGTGTTGGAAAAAGGGGAGATATGTAGTGACGGTCTAGTGTTGCACGTCACGTCAGCGACGTGACGTGCCGGCGTCCAGGATTGGCTGCGGCAGAGGCTCGGTGCTCTTTAGGGACATTAACTAAATAAATACAGTTAAAGGTTCCCTGGCTCCAGCGTCTTTATTGGTGACAAACCAGCTCTACAATCACTGCTTTTGTGGAACCAATTAGTAGCACAGAGTTTTTCAGCTGTAGTAAGTTGAATTATTTCCTATCGCTCTCGGCGGAATTCCAAGATGGCGGCTGCCAATTATACTGAAGTGAGCGTTCTAGTTATTTAGTGAAAAGCTGCAGAGTTACGGTTATCCCGCTCGCGCTCCTTGAGTCCGGTGCACTTCAAACGCAAATTATGAGGAGAAGCAGCGTTTCGTTCAGCGCCTCTACTTGGTCATGTATTACTGTGAGTAGAGGCATATTCTCCTTTTGTTTCAGACAGACATCGTTTGCAGGAATTTAGGTCAGTATTCTGGTGGGAGAATCTGGAATCCTCCCTAGAATATTCAGGTATTTCTTGGCAGAGAAGGAGTTTTATTTGTTAGGAGAAATTACCTTGAAGCTCAATAGATTCATGTTACTCGAGTGTTGGTTTATGGAACTTTGAGAATAAGCAGTCACTTAGTACATAGGCTATAGAGGCAAACTATTACATTCTAACCTTTTCAAAAGTTCTGGTGCCAGTAATAACTTGTGTGTATATCCAGTAAGATTAAAATGTATACAGAGTGGAAGAGACTAATCAACTCTGGTTGGCTGCGCTCAGTACTGGACTTCTTCATCCTGCTGTGCAATCATAATATCCATTTCTAACAGTACTAGTCAAATACAGAAATGTTTCAAAGTAAATATAAATATATATATATATTTGTACTTACCACCTCTAGCAATGCATCGCCTTCACCAAATCTCACATCATCTTCAATAAAAAGAAAAATTACTTTTAAAGACTGAAAATATATATATTAACATGTGACATGAAAATACAATGAAAGAGCTATGGTCTAATAATATAGAGAGAAGCAAGTCCACTCTGTAATTCAGGTAATAGAACTGTTAGAGCTATTGAAGTTTAAGGAACCTTACGGGAGTGGTGGGGCAGTGTTAAGTAGAGATTTTGTGCTTTGTACTTACAGGTGCTAAGAAGACCCAGACTTTGGAATCCCATTGGAAGAGGCACCACAGTGGTAGTCTCTCTTTTTCTCCCTTTCCCCCTCTTTACTTTGAGGGGATTCCAATATTGGTTCGCAGTGGAGTTGGGGAGTTGGGAAAAGGTCTTCTGATCCTGTGGAAGTTAAGCTTTGGTACAAGGCCCTGACACCTGCACCCTCTGCAGTCTGTTGTGCTGTCACTGCTATTGACACTTTCTTAGTTTCATTTGAGCTTTCTAGAGCACTGGCCATAGTATCTATAACAAATAGAATGTCCATATTTTTTCATGTTGTTCATTTCCATTTACAGCTTTGATTAAATTAAGATGGCATCAGGTGTGCTACACTTTTGTCACAAACATAAATGTTAACCCTCTAGTTGTTTATTAGAGCATTCTGTTAACAAAATAATTGCTGCTCGTATTAGGTGTACATGTTTTAGTCTGCATATCAGAATGTTTTACTGATGTGGATGAATAATACATTTGCAAACAAATAGAAAATGAGTACCGATTTTAGCTTGGTAGAGCACTAACCATAATTTCTATGACAAAATGAACCGCTCGTTTTTTTTTTAAAGGAAATGCTTTCCATTTTACAGCTTTGAAGCTATCAAAATGGCTCCATGTGTAAGACACTTTTTTTTTTTGCTCTAAGACCTTTATTTTCAATTACCAACATTACACGGCATTGAGCCTACAACCTTGCGGGCCGGCTGCAGTGATTCATACTTGCCCTATAGCACTGTCAGATTTACACAGCCCTTCAGCTGACAACCACAGGTCCGGCGGCGTGTTACATGATATATAGGCAAATTATTTGTGCTTTGTGAAGGATACAGTGTTGTCTTACATTTTCTTACATAAATGTGCAGAGAATCATTTGTTTACAATAATTATAATTAACGGTAATTCAACAGTAACTTTGGCAGGTTCGAAGGAATTCTCAACTTTGCATAATACGGTTTTATTTTCGATCATAGTCTTGTGCACACTGGTTGCACCAAGGGCGGCCTATGAGATCATCCGCACTGATTGTAGACAAGTGTTGTGACCACTACTCACTTCCATCTGATAGATTGTCTCTATCCTCGTCCCCCTCGTCATCCGAGCTAGTGATATCGTCTTCAGGCAGTGGGTCATACAGGTTCCCCCTATATATATTCCAGGGCATCCAGACCTTGTACCACTTGCGTGGACATGCTCTCATCATATACACCGCCCTCTCTGTTTGCATCAGTCCATCCATATTTCGACACCAGAGCGCCAATGTTGGTGAGTCCGCTGCTCCCCACTTTTGCGCTATGTCTCTGTAGTAATTGACTCCAGACTGGTTGAGGTATTTCAAGTAGATTTATTGTAAGTTGTTAAGTATCCTCAAATAAGCCCCACCAGGAGCAGCCAGCAGGCAGCTCAGCCCCATCATAACTGTGGCTTATCTTCAATCAGCACCCAACATTCCATGGTGCATCACAGTGCAGAGGCATTCCACTAGAAGGCATGAAGTAGGTAAAGGCATGCATAGGAATATGCAATAGGTAGAATACAACATACCTCCTTTTCTTCCAAAACAAAACAATGAACAAAGGAGCATAGCAACTAAAAGAAGGAGAAAGCGTACCGATCAATACCCGCTGACACATCCACTGGCCAGACAGATGTGGCAGAAGGCACCGTACAGCATAAGACATAGAAAATACAGAAAAGGCAAGTACAGAAGGCACCGCACAGCATGAGACGTAGAAAATACGAAAAAGGAAAGAACGAAAAAAGATCAAACACATTCCTTTTCTATAAATACCTAAAATGAAGAATACATATAGTAAAGCAATAAGACTAGAAGAGTAATACCAAAAGGTACAAACACATAAATAGGAACTCTTCTACCCTTTTCCATACACACGAAAAAGAGAATAGAAAGATTCACCCAAGAACTACTCCAGACACACCCCTTAGGAAGAAAAGTATGAAAGGAGATAGGTATTGAATAAATAAGAATAGTAAACAGAGAAGCAGAGGAAAGTATAACAAAAGATCTTTCATACTACCCTGAAGACATAGTAATTAAAAATATAATGTGGACACTTTGAATAACGGGCAATACAATTCATCAAGAAATGTACTGAGTAATTAAGAGTGAAACACTCATATAAACACGACCTTGTGAAAGGTCACATATTGAAAACTTGATGAGAGTAACCTCACAAAATAGTGAAGGTTACTACTGCCATATTCAGTGGTAATACCATTGAAAAACTTAGAGGGATAAACCCCATATCGAAAACCTAAAAGGTTAAACATTGAAAACATTGGAATTGATGAGAGGCGGTAAAAACATTTTACAACCTCAAGAAGGTCACACATTGAAAAACCTAGAAAACTTGAACTTTTGATAGTGACCATTTGATAATGTGAGTACAGGAGCCAGTACAACACAATGTAATCCCAACAAGGGAAAACAGCTGGAATGTATGCAAATTGATAAGTAAATTGATGTGCAGATTTCCTTATGAAAGAATACCACAAGCATACAAGTACATTTACAATTGAGTAATTGAAAAATGAATTGAAAAAAAATTGAGAAAATGAACCCATGCACGCAACTTGAAAAGTTAAATGAGGTGTGCATCCTCTACAAAGGTAAACTGCACGCATGCATGTACATCGATAATTGACAAATAGAAAATATTGAGTAATAGAATGTCGAGAGCATGTAATTAGGCTTATATACTAATGCTCCGTAAAATATAACCTAGACATTATGGCAAAACTCGATAAAAACTTCCCTTTGAATAGCACAGAAATCGTGCTCAGGTAGATATGTGAGATAAGTTCAATATGCACCCAAAGAACACTGTAAAATCACTGTAAAGTGTAATAAATAAGACCTTAGAGATTTACAGAAACAGATTTCCTAACACTGAAGTCGATGAAGAAAACAGACAAGCAGTCGAAATAACTGATATTCACTTTTTAAACTTGTCATTAGATGGCAGGTCCAGCACTTCAAAGGAAATTTTCTGCACCTTTATTGTAATTGAGTCCGTATTAAGTATAAGGGCGCCTTTAAGTTGACAATAGTCTAAAAACTGGTAGACTGAAAACGAGTCATAGATGTTAATAATACTCACAGGTGCTCCGATCATACAACCAATGTCATGCTGTTAAAACATATCGGTTGTTGTTGGTCCAGGACACGCTGAATATCTCCTCATAGAGAAAGAGTTATATCTATCTCCGGTAAAAGACACTAACACTGCATTGAACGATGGTGAGCATTTCCGTTTTGAAACAATGAACACATGAGAATGCGTCGCGTTTCTGACAGGCTTCAATAAACTTTACACAAAGCATCAAAGCTGCTGATAACAAGGTTGGCAAAACGGAAAGGACACCTACAGTTGCTCTGAAAGAATCACAATCCACAAGATGGCGGCACGTTGATAGCATCACGCCGGGTGTATCTAGGCACGCAGAAGCTCCTCAAAACCAAACAGCATCCAAGGATTCCCCGAGGAAGACCACACGTCACCAGAGCTCCGTGGAAGGCAGAGTAGACAAGTAAGCACGTGCACTAGGTGAGACACGCACTGAATTTTAAATGTAAAATGGGCAGTTAAACTGGCGCTGGCTCAAGTATGGATTTTCTTGTAATATTTACCAACTCATAGTGGTTAAACAAGTAGAAAGTCGACATAAACTTGAAAACAGTAGCGCTACTGTTAGAGAAAACAGGCCAGTTTAGGTGGTAAACAAAGATGCTTACACCCCAGCAACTCCGTGTCTGTAAGCTTGTAAGTAAGAGTCAAAAATAGTAGAAATGTCACTTGATGACTGCCAAGGAAGTAGCAAATACAGGTAGAGTACAGTACTTCTCTTGCTTAAAGAAGATAGCTCACGATGATGTCTTTACCAAAGTACCAATCGCCACACAACACGCTTAACCCTTACTGGTGCAGAAATACAGGCAACCAAAGATTACCTTGTTTAAAGACACACTGTAGATACAGCAGGAACTTGGCGTGTTGAGTAAGTAGTTTTGAACAGCGTTGAATAGAAAACATTTACCTTGGATATTGAGATAGTGTAAATGTAGCAGGAAAAGTACCAGCAGGGCAGGAAGCAGCAACTGGAAGACACTAGATAGTGGCACTGAATGACTTGAATAGCTTCATTATTGAGGTGCTGTTGTTGTAGAGTTGATCTTGAAATGCAAATAATCCATAGAGCCAAACTGGTTATGTGAAATGTTTGAACGTCCATTTATTGACAGACTTGAATAGGGATCTGGCACGCAGAAGTTGGGGGCGACCGGTGTAGTGGTCACTGGTGGGGTTTGGTGCCAGAGTCTTTGTTTGAAGTAGGAAGATAGATAAAGATTTTGAAAGACTTGCCTTCTTGAGGCTTAATTTCTTGAGTTGAACATGTAGGTAAGATCAAATTGTCGCCATCAAAATGTAGTAATTGACTCCAGACTGGTTGAGGTATTTCAAGTAGATTTATTGTAAGATGTTAAGTATCCTGGAATAAGCCCCACCAGGAGCAGCCAGCAGGCAGCTCAGCCCCATCATAACTGCGGCTTATCTTCAATCAGCACCCAACATTCCATGGTGCATCACAGTGCAGAGGCATTCCACTAGAAGGCATGAAGTAGGTAAAGGCATGCATAGGAATATGCAATAGGTAGAATACAACAGTATGGGGTCTGCTGACAAAGCCCAGAGATCTTCTTTTATATAATAAACCTTAACTTACCAAGGGGAAGGTGGTTAGGCCTTCTAGTCCTTTTTCCACTGTTTATGTTTGATAACATCCACTTCATCCTCTATTGTATTGTAACAATGCTAACTGTTCTAGGTTTATGCATTTTGCTGCTGGTAGTGGCTCGTATACTGCATTATAGAGTAGGATAGTTAAAATAAACATTTTGAACTATACATTGACTCTGACAATCCTTATTGTGGACAAGTCTTGCTAACGCGATTCCTGAGAGAGTCGGGAGTGATGTGTTCTGTGCTGTCTAATCATTTGTAGCTTTGTGATTATGTAGGAGAACGAATGAGACACTCTAGCTAGTCGGTTTGGGGATTTAGTGTACTAAGGTGGTAGGAAGGTACAACCCCTATACACCGAGGTCCTGTTTTCCTGCGCATAGTTCTGTGTATGTGGAGAATCCCCGCAACATGGTTCTCCAGCAAGCAGTTTGGGGATAATGATTAATTTTGTACATTATTTGATGATTTGACTATTACTTCATTTTGCGGAGCTTTATTATTAGGTTGCTTAGATGACCTAATCTTAGGAGATTTAATGTCCAGAGTTAAATCATCAAGAAACTATTGGTACTCTAGATATCTTGCTCTGTATTACAACTCAACTTGACATGATTACCCAAAGGACAGACCAAGCTTTTATCAAGGGTGAATTGACATAATATCTTGGAAAAATATTGTGATGCACAAATATCTGTAAAAATATGGTTAGCTCATGAGACATATTGTTTCTACAGGTGTATATTTAAAAAAATATATATTTATGTGTATAATATTTAATAAAAATTGCATAACAAAATATTGTTATTTAATTAAATAGATACAAATTAGTTATTGTATCATCATAAGGTATTACTATTTTAATAATATGTTTATTTAGTTATTTTGTATAGTTTGTCATTTTTAATGGAAAGATTTAATGTTTTACAACATAATAATGATATTTAGTTTAGTATCAGATTTCGATTTGTAGCGGATTAGGGTGAGAAATTATTTAAAATGTACATTATTGTTTTTTATTCACAGTAAATGTTATGCAATTCAATTTATTAATTGATAATTACTTATGTAAATCTAACAATTGTTTTAATTATTTTAGGACTTTAGAACTGTGTCCCATTTGGTTTTTAAGGAAATGAGGGATGTCATGAGATGTGCACCGCTCCCGCGATAGGTGCCTCCTGTGTCCCATAGTATGCAGTGCTTGAAGTAGCTCATGCATTATGGATTCCCTCCCATCCAGTGCTCAGTGCTGTCAAACATAATGGAGGATGAAGGAGTGTGTTAAAAAAGGTGTTTCTGACAACCCATGTGCGTGCACAAAATCAGTATGTGGCATCAGTGTGCCGTCCACAAACAGGGAACTCACTGTCAGTACCCCCTCTTTTTCCAAAGAGCCCAGCCTATGTAAAGTCAGTGTGCCTGAGGATGTGGGCAGACTGCACAATGGAATATTAGATGCATAAGGCACCATAGAAGCAGTATATCTCATTGCTATCTTCCAATAAGCCAGGGCTATGCACAGTAAAAGTGAACTTGTTTTGGGTAAGGCTGCACCCGGACACACTAATTTCTGGAGTGGACACCGGCCAATCAGTTCTGCTGTGTTACCGATTTCTAGCATATTATGCCTGGCCAACCAATAGGATAGCCATTGCCAGCACTGTCCGTCGGCAGTTGTAGGTTAGTTGGGCATACCCTGCGCCTCCTTTCACCTCAGGAGAGCTCCACCACAAGAGTGTTTAATAATCTGAACACTCATGCCGGCACTATGGTCAAGTAAGTCAACAAAGTGGTACAATAAGCACGGCAGCATAACCATCTTTGCTAGAGCCAGACAGCCTGCCAAAGACAGGGGCAGTGTGATTCAAAAACCCACTTGTGATCAAAGTGAGTTGATCGCATGTATGAAGTTGCCCTCTAATAAGTACTGTGACTCACAATAGATTTGAATGCTTAGATAGCTAAATGTTTGTTGCACCATCTGTTTATTCGTATTACTGAACAGATGTGTATGTTCCAAGTGGGTGACAGAAAAGGAGAAGGCACATGACTTATCAGTGTTTATATGAAGAATGGAAAGCTCCCTGAATGTAGTTAGCAACTGAGCTACCCCATCGAGTACCATATGGAGGTCCTTCAGATATAGAATCAAATCATCCTCATATAATGATATGGAATGTATTGTATGGTCTATGGGAATGACCCACTCCCCGGCCTCCTCGTGTTTTCACTGCGCTATGGGCTCAATCACCAACACACACAGGAGTGTTGAAAGAGGACATCCATGCCAAATCCCATGTGATACTTGGTAGAAGTCCGAGATGTAAGGCTGTTGTTCTGCACCTGGGCGCTGTGTACAACAGTTTCACGCCTTGAATATAGGCTAGACATATCCTGTATTGAGCCAATGACGCTAACATGAAGTCCCCCCTAAGGTGTCGCAGGCTTGACGGATATCTAAAAAGAGAAATCAAGCAAATGAGTACTGCCCCGAATTGCATTCATTATTCAACACAAATGACAGCTATTTAGAGAGGTATTGTGCTGAAGAATGAAACCACATTGGTCCGTATGTAACAGTCACAGGAACAGTGGAAGTAACCTGCAATAAAGGAATTTGCTTAAGATTTTGTATTCAGTGTTTAATAATGACACAGGACTGTACGAGGATTGATCAGTAGGTGATTTTCCCCGCTTTAGCACTGAGGTCAATAATGCCTCTTTGGTGAAGAATGGAAGCTAGCTCTCCTGTAAAGAGGAATTGTATAGTTTTTCTAGCAGTGGTATCAATCATGTAACATAGGTGAAGTAGAATTTATTGGAATCCCATCTGAACCCAGAGTTTCATTCCGAGCGAGTTCTTTGACAGCCCCGCATATCTCCCCGGTTGAAATGGGAGCGCAAAGGTTTTCCACTTGTCTCCAAGCACTCTGGGTAATGCTGTCTGGTGTAAAAATGAGGTTATATACTCAAGGTCAAGAATGTCAGGGCGGTGTATAACAGGGTATAAAAGTCTGAAAGGCAATATTAATCCCTAGTTGTGTCCCAACTGTTCCTTAGTTTAGCATGTTTATTGACAGAATGGGTGTAGTGATATGTCCGGCTGAATTAAACGAGCTAAAAGCGCACTGATTTATCGGCTTGAGTGCCTTCTCTGCATATATACCCTATGGTCAATTACATATAGGTGTTCAAGGAGTTCTGTGTGGGTGATTCTGGACTCCTGTAACCTATTAGCAGCCCCGACATTCTCAGCCTCTACTAGCTCAAGTGGGCCCAAACTGCACTCGAATTGCAAGAGCTCCTGGATGACTTCTCTCCGATCACCCACCACAGTGTTAATAGAAGGCCTCCCACTCCACTAGCAGAGAGACGTCAGTGCCTGAGTTTTTAGAGGAATACCTATCAATGGTAGTGGCAAGTGTCTCTCTAGACCATACATCCTCTAATAGCGTTGGTGGCAGATGCCAGATGGGGCTAGTACTCGGCCTGATGATAATGTTATTTCCAGTGGACTATGATCAGATATTGTCTTCCCTAAGCATGTGGTGTGTGTACTGCTAGATAGAAGGTGTGAGGAGCTGAGAAATCTATCAAGGTGGGAATGAAGTGTAAGGGGTACGAATAAAATGAGTATTCTTTCGGGCCTATATTTCAGCTTTGCCATACATCCAAGTGAATGCAATCCTCCACCCATTATCCTAATGCTTTAGTCTGTCGCACCGGACCAGTAAGGGGAGATATGAGTGATCTAGTGTCATATAAAGAACATTTGTCCTTGCATACAACTCACAACAGTCAACCCAACAGATCATTTACCATCTCCGGGGGGAGGGACATGAGCAACAACACCATGCTGCCAATAGAGTTCGAGCCCGGGGCACTTGCCTGTGATTAACTGGAACTGATGGGCTGTTTGGTGGCTCACAGAGTGGTCGCGGAATGAATCGCTGGCAGCCGGCCCTTCCAGCCCTGTCTTAGGAAGGGCATTACCTCAGAGCTGTCACAGGTGGATGTCCCTTGCCACTGCTGTTGAGTAGATTGTTGGGCCTTGGGCAGTGAGGGTCTGGCTAACCTCTGCCTCTGGAAATCCAGGAAGTGTTGCTCCAGCCATTCCCATACCATATTTTGAGTGTCATAAAAGGTGGTTTGCTGATCTTGAATTACCTTGAGTTTAGCTGGAAACAACAGTGCATATGTGATACCAGCTGTGAGAAAGTGTTCCTTGACTTACTGAAAGGAGGATTGTTTATGCTGGACTGCAAGTTTATAGTCCGGAAACAGAGTGATCCTTACATTTTCTATGTGGATGGGTGTCTTTTCTAGCACAGCTTATAGTAGTGTATCCCGGTCCTTAATGTTAAGAATCTTTGCTGCAATGGGTCATGGCAGCGCCCCTTGTACAAGTTTCCATGTAGGGACCCAGTGTGCTCTCTCAACTGTGAACAGTTCAGGCAGGCCTGTGGGTTCCACCACAGTACAGAGCCAGTCCTCCTAAAACTGAGTGGTGTTGGGACCCTCTGCGTGCTCCGGGACTCCCACGTTCCGGATATCATTTCTTCGGGCCCTTCCTTCCTCATCATATGTATGGTCTTGAGCTGATCTACCTGTCTGAAGAGCTGGCCAATTTGTGCAGTGTGTTCTGCTTGGCATGGGGACAGGGTAGAGAGTATCAGTTCATTTATTTGCTTTGACCCTATACACCAACTTGCGTTGGTTGGGGCAGATTCACAAAGGTAAACTTACACTTTTGTGTAAGTTTAGTACTTTTCAGTATTCACAAAAGTAAGCCTAGACCAAAAGTCTAACTATACTTCTTTTAGGTATTACCAAAGTTAAACTTAGACCAAAAGTCTAACTTTACTAGTAGTAACTTACCTTTGTGAATACTGGAAGGAGTAAAGTTAGACTTTTGGTCTACGTTTACCTTTGTGAATACTGAAAAGTAGTAAAGTTAGACTACTGGTCTAAGTTTACCTTTGTGAATGCCGAAACGTAATAAAGATATCATTTTGGTCTAAGTTTACCTTTGTGAATACCGATAAGTAGTAAACGTACACAAAAGTGTAAGTTTACCTTTGTGAATCGGGCCCATTGTCTTTAAGAAGGCTAATGTCTGTCATGATGGCGCCCAGACATTGTTCAATGGCCAAAGGAGAGTCACGTATTTCCTGGAGAATAACGTCTAGTTGATCCTTTTGGGGTGCAGCTAAGGTGGAATGGAAGGTACGCAGTCTTCAGGTGTCTGGGCCGAGGAATGGAATGGGTGAGGGAATGGACTGGAAGTGAGAGTGGGCAATTGGCTTATCAGTTTTGGTTCTGATGCATCCCATGGTTCTTATTATCAGCTCATAGTTTCAGCAGCTAGGAGATGGATGGAGCTCGCTCTTCATTTACCCCCTGCCAAGGGGGCTACAGGTATTCCTATAGGGTACCCAGACTGTGGGTAGGTATAGTTACTTGCGCTATTACAAAGTACCCTGTCCTGGGGTGGGTTGACTGGCAATACAAGGTGAGAGGCGAGTCGCTGCACTCTAGGTCTCGTACATGATGGTTTGTATAAGATTATTACTCCTTTGATCTGGCTGAATATTCCAGCCTCAAGTGCTCGGTGCAGCAAGGAAACGAGGGATTACCACCTGGTACAGTGTATGTCTTGGCAGTGCAGGCTGTTGTATGTGCAGTGTATGAAGTGGGTGCCCACCCCAAATCCTATGAGGTTCAAACATGCAGTCACTTTCTCTACTAGTGTCACACAGAACTACACTCCAATGGAGTAGATTGCGGACGAACCTCTGAGCGCTGAAGATGCCTGTGCTGCCAGTACAACAGGGACTGTCTCCTTAAAGTTTCCTGCAATGTATTGGGCCCTTTGCCAATACATCAAACCCTGACCATGGCGTAGTTGCTTCCTGAAGGTTGTGTGTATTGCTTAAGGGTTCATCCGTGTGCTGTAGGGTTGTCTTGGTCTGTCCAGAGTTGGACACCCCAGAGGACCCTGACAGAGGGAGCCTTATGAAATGCAGAGTCCAAGTCACTGCGTGGCAGCACATTCTCTCCTTATATTGCTTGAGTTAAGAGCTGCCTGTAAATTACATGCGCGTTACCATGGCCCCCAGTCAGCCCATGCTCTGGATCGCCCCGCGGCCAGAAGTCCATCGCTTTCCCTACTATTGCTTATGTAGAAATTGGAATACTAAACTTGACACCTCTCCCTACCATTTTTGTCATGGAAGCCATCCAGCTATGCTACGGTAAAGCACCGCAGGCAGGGCTGGAGGCAGGGATGTGGGATGATGATTAGTTGGGTATTTTATTTATTTATTTTATTTAATGCGATTTTATATAGCGCGAACATTACCCGAAGGTGTCAGGGCCATTTACAAAAGAACCAGTTGCGATACATAAAGATTTAGGATTACATGAGTTACATAAAAGATACAAACAGAACAAATTGCAAATGTAGTGGGGTAGTGTGGCTCACTGGTTAGAGGCGGCAGGCCTGAGAGCAGAAGTCGGCCCGGGACCAGGGTTCAATTCCCGACGCGGCAGGGTCGTGGACTTTGGTCAGCGGACTCGATAATTCTCGCTTGGGTGCTTACTCTTACCAGGGGTTCCACTCGGCAACTCTGGGCATTAGCTTGCCTAATCTCCACAACGGCCCCACCAATTCCGGGGATGCCTGGCTCCACCTTGGGGACTCCCAGCAAGGGACCATCCCACAGGGAAAGCCAGGACGGGTTCCCCAGAGATATACAGCGCCAGGAAACCTATGGACGGGTAGCAGTGCACTTTACAAGCTCAAAAACATTTACATGTACAAGTTGTAAAGTCACACAAGGAAGAGCTACAAACAGAGAAAATTGCAAATGTACAAGTTGAAAAGTCACTCAAGGAAGAGATACAAATGGATAAACTCTAAGAATCACATAGGCATGGTAGTGAGTACAAGGGTCTACTACATATACTAGAAGTTAGAGTTATCTCTATATACATATATATACAAATAGATTTTCTCAGGATTTTTGGTGAGGGACGCAACATGCTGGATACAGGTTGCGCTGGGCCGAACCAAGTAGGCAGAGTCCGCAAAGGTTAACAAAGGGGAGGCCGATGCTCTCCCCCCTCCAATACCTGCTATTTTAGATAATAACTGCGCCAATTGCTTCTGGGAGGGGGAGGCTTCAAGTGCGCAGATCCAGCGCGGGCGTGCAGCCGCCATTTTAAAGCCAGGCATGTTCCAGAGATAATGTAGCAAGTTGGCACATGTAGTGGTGCGATGCCCCTCCCACCAGGGGCAGCGGTCGTCACGGGGGCACGGCAGCCTACCTCTAAACAGTGGACAGAGTGCTCTGGTGTTGGGATGCAACTCTGCTCTCTCCCAGAGTCAGCCGCTAAGTCCGAAGGGTGCCATTTTGGAAGCAGGCATCCTGTTGACAAAATGTGTTACCATTGCACCAAACAGGGTTAGTCGTCTGGGGGGCTCACTGGAGGGCTCTGCTTTCATCCCTGTGGCTCTCCCGAGAGGCCTAGCCTTGCTCCCTCGGTCACCTAGGACATTAGTTCAATATTTGATATGCTGCATAACCTCATACCTAAATTTATGAGTTTTTTCCTTCTCTCATTGTTGCAATGCTGGTATTTATACATGGCTGGGCGTGTACAGGGGTTAGTGATTTTAAAATGCTGAATCTTCGATGGTGACAGCACTAGCTCTTTAGCGAATAATATGTTGCTGCTGAATAACCTGCTGCTATACCTGTTGCCCTAGCACTTGTGGGATTTTGTGCACACTTGGAAGATCATTCTGGCATTTTTTTTGTGATTTTATATTAGGCTGACAGGACAGATTTTACCCCTTATTGTATTGAATCATTTCAGTGTGTCCCAACTCTGGTGGTGTCTGGTATATGAATAGTTTCCAGCTGCACCCCTGCACTTGCACTTTTGAGCCCACCCCTATCAGCCAACCAGTGTGGTATTTCCTATGTTTCAAATGTTGATTTGTCTGTTTTAATTCGTGATTTTTGTGTCCTCGTTTTTGGTTTTTATAATGATTTTAAACAACCTCACACACATGTTGATTGTACTCTTTTAATAGGTGCAGCTGGTTTCCTTGTTTAAGTGATTGTAATGGGTTTAAATACCGCATATAATAAACATCGTCTTAGGAGACACATTCCTACATGACAAATGGGTTGATTGTTAGTCATGTCAAGCAGGCAATTGAAATCACCAAATTTTACAGGGCTGAGGAAGTCCAGGCAGACAACACATCCAACCCACTACAGCAGCACAGAAGGGCTGAAGAGAAGAAGATGAACTGGTCACTGGCACATACACATTTTCGGAGGGTATCATGGCACATTCCATTTTGTTAAGTACCTGCACCACCCAATAGTGTATCTGTACTCAGTAAAGCACTGTATATGTTCAAGAGCTGTTGGTGGTACGGTGTTCCGTCATTCCTCTGTAAAGTTAGACATTTCATCATCACTAAAGTTCTTATTTCCGATTTGTTCCATAAACTCATCAGATGCACAATAAAATGTGGAGAGTAACAGTAATAGTAAAATACTAATTAACACAAAACCATTTCCATGTCTATCAGTGTTTGAACCCAAGGACAAGTCTCCTAATAAAACACACATTCTTACACAATCTTTTTTCAAGTTTATCTTTTTCGCAGCCAAAATATTATCATCACATCCTACGCGTCAGACAATCAAATCCTAGTTTATAAACAATCTAGTACTACTGTCAGCGTTCCTTAATAGCTATTTTTATTCAAGTACCTTAGGGGTTCTTCGTAGTTGAGTTTTGCTTGGATGCTCACAAATTAGGTCAAACATTAGAAAAAAGAAAAAAACACTGGTGTCTGTTGTCACAGTACACAACATGTTCTAATTCCAGTCGGAACAAGGAGAAGGAAGAACCACAGCTTACATTCACAAGCACAAGAAAGAAAACAAACACATGTAATGGCTTATCCTATCCTATACACAGAGCATTTGGGGGCAGATTTACAAGCCCCTTGCGCCTCTTTTGCACCGCCGTTGCGTCACTTTTGTGACGCAGCGGCGGCGCAAAAGATGCACCATGGTGCGGGGTATTAACAACGTCACGCATCTGGGAGATGCGTCACGTTGTAAAGCTCTGCGCCATAAGGAGGCGTTCCTGTGCAGGGGGGGCTTTCCTCCCCAGGAACGCCTCCTAAAAGTGGCTGAGTGAAATCTACAAGATTTCACTCAGTCACTTTTAGGCCAATGCTGCGTCAAAACCCTGCGCCTGCTTGAAGCAGGCTTAAGGATTGACGCCGCATTTGAAGGATAAGGCACCCTAGAGCCTTGCTGGAACTGCGTCGCACTTGCGACGCAACTCCAGCAATGCGCCACTTTTACGGCACAGATGCGTGACGCATCTGTGCCGTTTTTGCCTAATGGTGCGCCGCATTGTAAATGTTGCGCATCAATTGTGGCGGATGCATGGCGCACAATAAGTGGCGCATCCCTGCTGATATGCAGGGATGCGCCACTTATTGTAAATATGCCCCTTGGTGCCTAGACCACTAAATGGTCTTCTTTGCCTATTTGCAATCCACTCTTGGTAATTGATGTCAGGATGTGCCAGAGTCTAATCTATCAAAATCCTGCAGCAGTAATTGAACAAGTGAGAAGCAGGGGGTACTTTGTACAATAGTGCTCCAAGAGCTACTTTCATAGTTAGCCTGTAATCCACAGTAATACTTGTTTAATTTCTGTTTTATGAGAAATAGAGCTAAACCAAAGGTCGAGGTACATGAAGAAGGGGCGCTCCAAGGAAGGCTTCGTGACCATTTCAATAATGGTTATCAAATATATTTAATTTTTGTGCGTCAACATTTGCCAAACACACTATGCCATATGCAGCTGCATAATGTGATAAAGCACTAACGTTGTACTCAAAATCTCACAAGCTCTCTTCCGTCCCTCTCCACATTCACGAATCATAAAAGTGGTAAACATGACGAAAGGGGTATAGGATAAGTGTGAAAGCAGAGACTCTAACTCGTTCACTCTGACATGGCACTTTTGCTGGACACTGAGGTATACAAGGCATAGTGGGAAGACTAAAGGTAAATACAAATGCGCTCATTGTAAAAGTGAATGGATATAACTTAGTGATATCACCTTGCATCAGTCTCTCTGCACATAGGCCCACATGCATCAAGCATTTTTGGAGTCGCAAACGGTGCGATTCCTTAAAATCGGCCGTTTGCAATTCCAAAAGTGCTTTTTGGGATGCATGAAGCAATTTTAGAATTCGTAACATTTTTGCGAGTTCTAAAATTGCGATTGCTTTTAAGAAGTCGCAGATGTGCGATTTCTTAAAAGCAATGCATCATTACTATTAAAAGTGCAAAATCGCAATTAGGGTGTCAAATTTACCGAGTGATTGAACCACTCGGTAAATTTGGAAAAAGTGTTTAAAATGCTGAAAATGTTTTTTTTTCAACATTCATGTTTCACACACACATGTCCTTAGGACATGTGTGTGTGAAACATGATGCGAAAAATACATTTCAGAGGTGCATGGGGGGGGTCCTTTGGACCCCCCCCCCCTGCACCCATGAAATTTTCAAAGTGCCACTCGCAATTTGCTAATGCCTTCCCATTGACTCCTATGGGCCTTTTGGCCCATAGGAATCAATGGGAATTGCGAAAATTAACTTAAGAATTCTGTATTTATTTGGGATTCGGTAAAAATTGCGATTTTTACCGAATCACAAATGAATACCGAAAATAATGATGCATAGCATTTTGCAATTCTTAATTTGCGATTCCTTATTTTTCGCAAATTAAGAAGTGCAAAATGTCTCAATGATGCATGTGGGCCTTTGACAATTAACTTTTTCCCCCCAGAAAACTAAACATAAACGGGATGACTATTTTAAATATGTCTTCATAAAGGCTATGGCTTGGTTAAATACATCAAGTTCTGTCACTATCCACTCTCTTATAAAAGATTAGTTCTAATTTAAACTTAACTAGTGTGCCACTGTAAAGTAATTTACAAACATTACTATCCTGAAATTCCTAACTTGTCAAAGCATATGCACATTTTCGGAACTGTGGATACCTTGGGCCACATGCATCAACGTATTTAGGAAGTGCAAACGGTGCGAATCGGTAAATTCGGCCGTTTGCACTTCCTAAATATGTGTTTGGGATGCATCAAGCATTTTTGAGTAATTCGGTATTTTTACCGAATTCCAAAAATGCGATTGCTTTTAAGGAATTGCAAATTTGCAATTCCTTAAAAGCAATGCATCATTTAATAAAAAATTGCGATTATTCAAATTGGAAGTGCAAATTACCCCGAGGTTCAACCTCGTGGTAATTTGCGAAATTGTTTAAAAATGCTTGAAAATGAATTTTTTAAACTGTCCAGTTACAGACACACATGTCCTTAGGACATGTGTGTATGTAACTTGTACTGAAATGTACATTTCAGGGGTGCAGGGGGGGGTCCTTTGGACCCCCCCCTGCACCCATGAAATGTTCAAAGTGCCACTCGCAATTTGAGACTGCCTTCCAATTGACTACATTGATTCCTATGGGCCTCTAGACCCATAGGAATCAATTTAATGCCATTCCTTAATTGCACTTCGTAATTAAGGAATCGCAATTTCCGAAAATTAAGAAATCCTAAAAACTTTTAGGATTTCTTGATGCATAGCATTTTGCATTTCCTAAATAGCGATTCCTTAATTTTCGCTATTTAAGAAATGCAAAATCCTAGATTGATGCATGTGGGCCCTTATGCCTAATCAGAAATGCATAATATTTGCAAGATAACGCTGACTTAAGAATGTGCTCTATTACAAGATAACCTTAATTGTGAGTGATAATCCTACATTTTTGGAACAGCTCTGTTGAATTCCAATACAAATGGACTTTCAGAATATTTTTGTAGTTCTAATGTTCTTGAAAGTGCTCAGTCAACATTATGACTACTAGCAAAGGAGCCATGGGCTATGAGGAGATTTATTATGGCTGCATCATCTCTAAACTATGGGGCATGTGTACAAGGCCCTATGGCCACGGGGACAGCACTACTTTTTTGGACGTTCCTGTGGCGATAGGGGATTCGCCTTATTTACAAGGCAGCGTTAAGCCACTTACAGTGGCTTGACGCTGCCTTGTAAATAAGGCCCCCTTTCACACTATGCTTAGCGTGAAAGGGGAGGAAAATGGGTGTTGCTGTGGGTGTTCCACTGCAATACCCATTGATTCTGACACTGCCTCCTATTTACAAGGGAGGCATACATAGGAGGCAGTGCCAGAATTAAGACCCGGGTAAACCTAGTATTACCCTGGCACAACAAGGAGCAATATTTTGCTTCTCCTCGTTTTTACTGTTGTCATGTGTGCTGAGTTGTGCATCACACATGTAAACAGCAATAGGCCAATGATTGTTTATGTGCAGGACGGTACCCTTTACTGTACATAAACAATCATTTTTTTTCAATGCCGTTTTGCAACTTCTGTGTGTGCTGCATTAAGCAGCAATCATAGAAGTTACAAAACGGCATTTAAATTTGTTTATGTTCAGGCAGGGAGACCGTCCTGCACATAAACAATCTTCCCCTGCATGCAGACACCCTTGCATTATGGTGCAAGGGATCCTGCGTTGGCGCTAGGCTGCTAAGGGTAATGCCAGTGCAAGGGGAAACGCAGGGCTGCACCATATTCTTGTAAATATGGTGCAGCCCTGTGTTTCTGAAGTGGCGGAGAGAGGCATTAAGTCAGGAAGGCTAATACTTCTCTCCTCCACTTCCCTTGTACCTATGCCCCTATGTGTGAGTTTATGGCCACTACATTCAAGCTAGCCTGGCTGATGAGTGATTTTAACCCAAAACGTGTCCCGGGATGCTTGTTTCTGGTCCAGAGAAGACCTGTCTTGGCAGTTTGGGCTGGATTGTTCACATGAGAAACACGGTCAAGACTGATTTGCATATGGCTGGGTCTGAACTGGGGTGGCTAACTAAGCTAAAGAACGATAATGGATTCAACCCAGATCTAATAGTGACTGGGGGTAGGTGTCTGAAAAGATTCAGTGCTCTGTACATTATTTCCTTGTATTTGCTTTGTTCTTCCTACGTTGGCAAGGTATGTTCAGATGTGGGTCCCTTGCTTACTTTGCCACTGGATTCAAGCTAGCCTGGCTGGTGGGGGGTGTTACCCAAAAACCGGCCCCAGGATGATTGTTTCCAGTCCAGAGAAGACCTGGCTTGACAGTTTGAGCTGGATTATTCCCATGAGGATGAGGATCAAGACTGATTTGCATATGGCTGTGTCTGAACCGAGGTGGCCAAGTGAGCTAAAGGACAATGATGGATTCAACACAGATCTAATAGCGACTGGGGGTAAGTGTCTGAAAATTTTCAGTGTACTGTCCATCATCTCCTTGTGGTTGCTTTGCTTAGCAAAGAAGCCATGAGCTATGAGGAACTTTAAAATGCATGCATCATCTCCAAACTATTTGTGATTTCATGGCCTGCAGGGAAGTGTAGTTTGCCAATGAGGTGCTTCATGGAAATCCTCTTTCCAGACAGAGTACACATTCTGCAAAAACCAACAGACTTTCCTCTCTTAAGAAAGAATATACCTGCTGGTTTAGATTATCACTTCCCTACACTTACTGAGTATTAGGAAGCCATATCTCAAGCCATGCTTCCAGACATAGATAGAGTGTTTACTTGTAGGATAAATGGATCCGTCAGACTCAAGTAACTACTAACCTGTAATTGGGGAGTGGTCTCGCCAGCGGCAAGATGGCTGCACACTGACTGAGCTCTACTGGCCGAGCCAGTAAACTCCACCATCATCTGCCTTCAGAAGGGAGCCACTGCTAACTAACTGGCAGCAACCCGCTCCTAAATGTAGGAGGGGTCGCTGCGTGCATAAATTCGAGGAGCCACTGGTAAGTGTAAATATTTAGGCTTTATTTATTGGTGCGCCGAAGCAGCGCTCTAACTATACAGCCGGATCGGCGCCTTCTAAAATGGCCGCCTTCCGGTTCCGGATTAGCCCCTTCCGTTTCCCCCTACGCGGAAAAAGACTAGACCGTCACTACATATCTCCCCCCTTTTAACAATTTAACCAAACATGACTGGCTTCAAGAAAAGTCTTACTATGTGTTCATACCAAAGTTCTCGAACTTCTTGGGTATCCTCACAGTACGTCCTGCTCGCGTCTTCACCTCCTCTGTTTCTCTCCTGCCTCTCAGGGTCTTCGGGGTTGCTTGCTGCTCTCACCTGTCCTTCACTGCACTTCCTGTACCGTCCTGTCTCTCTCTGTTTCTTTCCTCCTCGTGTCCCTTCACTGTAGACTCACTTCCAGTCACACCTCCCTCAACTTCTCAAACATACTCATTCCCAATCTCATCGACTTGCTCTTTCTGTCTGCCAACTTGCTCCAATGTCCTTCCACTGACGTCGCTGTGCTGTGCTCCCTTTTCACCTCCAATCTCGCCTTCTGTTTCCCATCTGAAGATTTTGTTGCACTTCGCCATCCTGTCTTGCGACCATACCTTCCCATCGCTCAACAATGCGGACCTGGCATATGGTTCCAGAACCTGAAGATGTGGTGTGAATTTGCTTTCTCCTTTGCTTTTTAGTGTGGCAACCTTCACTCTCACCCAGTCTCCCTTTTCCAGAGACACCGTTTGCACATTTCGTCGCTTATTGTAATGTTCGGTATAGGTCTCTTGCGCTCTCTCTAGATTTCTCTTTACAATCACAGGAGACCATTTACTCTGCACTACCATCTGTCTCCACGCCATGTTGTCCTTTGTGAATGGTTCACGGCCTCTCAAAATTGTGAACGGACTGTACCCTGTGCTTCCCGTTGTAATGCGGTATGCCCAGAGCATCTTGGGTAGTTCTTTTTCCCAGTCCTGCCCATCGTTTATGGGCGCTTGTTTTGTCCCCATTATGACACGGTTGAACCGTTCGACTTGTCCATTTCCTGCTGGATGGTAAGTTGGAGTGTGTTTTACTTCAATCCCATTTCTGGACATGAATGCTTCCCATTTGGCTAAGGTAAATTGTGGCCTGTTGTCACATGTAATGACCTTGGGGATTCCTTCCTTCACGAAGATAGCATTTAGGAACGCTAGTACCATTTCCGTGTCCACTGTCTCTCTCACTTCCACCTCGGGCCACTTAGAGTACCTGTCCACCAATACTATGGCATATTTTTGTACCCCCTCAATGTTCAAAATGGGCCCTATTATGTCTATGGACACCTTCTCCCAAGGACTGCTGGGCACAGGAAACCTGCCCAGTTGGGGTCTCACAAGGGTCTGTGTTTTGTCCGCCTTCGCACATGAGTCACATTCCCTCACGTACCTCTCCACCTGGGCATCAATGGCAGGCCACCAGTATGCTTGTCTTGCCAAGGCCTTTGTCCTCGTTATCCCTTGATGTCCTTCTTGTAGGATTGCCAAGAAATGACCTACTAGCCCTTGGGGAGGTATGATCTTGTCTCCTCTCCATAAGAAAATGGGGTTCTCACCTAGGGGCAGTTCTTCTCTTACCTCCCAGTATTTCTTCAATTTCTCATCTAGGTGCCTTTTCTCTGGCCATCCATGTGTCACGTACCCCTTGATGGCTTCCAAGTCCTCATCTTGTTGATATGCCTCAGTCCACTCTTGTCCACTAATTACTTGCTCCATGTCTTGCATGGTGGCTACCATGTACCCCTCCCATCCAGGGGTGTCCTGCTCTTCTCCCTTCTCTTTAGCCGCCGCTCTACTCAAAAAGTCTGCGACTTTGTTCCTTGGACCTGGTAGATATTCCACCTCATACACGTAGTCTAGGAGTTGCAATGTCATCTTAGCTATCCTTGGGGTGGCATGCGCATGCCCGCTAGAGGTAAGTACCTTTATCAACGGCTTGTGGTCAGTACGAACCAGGAACATGGCTCCCCACAGGAACTGCCGGAAACGTTCCATCGCCCACACCACCGCCAGCATTTCTTTCTCGATGACACTGAATTTTTCTTCGTTCGGTGCCAATGTTCTCGATGCGAAGCAGATAGTGGACTTTTCTCCGCTGTCCGATTTTTGCATCAACACCTCCCCTAGACCACGGTCGCTGGCGTCTGTGGTAAGTATGGACTGCGCTTCTTGGTCGAAACCCTTGAGTGGTATGGCCTTGCTCATTTCCTTCTTCAGAGCCTCAAACTCCTCTTGTTCTTCTCTGCCCCACTTGAATCCGTTTCTCTCTTTCAACAGCTGACGCATGTGGTGTGTCTTAGTGGCGAAATTCGGGATGAACTTGCCATAGAACTCCGCCATGCCAAGGAACGACCTGACGTCCTCTTTCTTCCCCGGGGCTGGTGTTTTCCGTATCGCCTCCATGTTTTCTCTCTTGGGCTCTATTCCCTTCTCACTAATTTCATGCCCCAGGTATGTCACTGACGGCATCCCGAATTTGCACTTCGCCCACTCTGCGGTGAGACCGTTCTCCTGTAGCACCTTCAGCACGGTGTGTAGCTTCTCATTGTGTTCTGGCTTCGACTTCCTCATTATGAGAATATCATCTTATCACTCGTTTGAAAAGTTGGTGCATCAGTTTTTGGAACACCGCCGCTGCCAGTCCGAACGGCATTCTCACAAATTTATAGCACCCAAAAGGTGTTATAAAGGACGTGAGGTGACTGCATTAGGGATGGAGTGTCACCTGATGGTATGCCGAGGGCAGGTCCACTGTCAAAAACCACTTTATGCCTTTCGTCTTCGCCAGCATCTCTTTTATGCGTGGAAGTGGGAACTTGTCAACTAGAATGTTCTTGTTTAGTTCCTTAAGATCCACGCATAGCCTCACCTTGCCATTGGGCTTCTGCGCTACCACCAAAGGCGACAACCATTCTGCACTTTCGATTGCTACGATTACACCTCCTTTTTCCAGTCTGTCCAGTTCCTCTTGTACAGATTCTCTGCAGCGGAAAGGAATGTTTCGAACCTTGTGGCTCACGGGTGTGGTTCCGTCTTTCAACCTGATCATATGCTTGAATTTGGCTAATTCTCCTATCTTCCCGCTGAACACTTAGGGGATTCTCTCTTCCATGCTTCTCCTTCTTGTTCACGTTCCATGTCCATCAACAACACCTTCTCTATTCCTCCAGGATTTAGCTGGATCCCTAGCGCTCCTTGGTCTTTCCATCCTACCACCGAAGGTCCTTTTTCTGCCACATATAGCTTACAGTTCGCTCGCCTTCCTCTAAATTCAAATGGCAACGGGCAATATCCTAACATTGGTATTCTCTGTCCCGTGTAGGTGACTGGTCTCAGGTCCATTGGCCTTAGTTCTTCCTTAACTTCTCTCAAGAACTTATCTTCCCACACCTTTATCTGTACTATTGTGATGGGAGCTCCGGTGTCAAGCTACGATGTCCACCTGCACACCTCCTATACTCATGTTGAGTATGGGTTTGTTTGACCCCTTGCAGCCCACATCCAGGATTTGGTCATCTATGTATAATACCTCTTCCAGGTACTCTTTGTCCGCCTGTGCCTCTTCCTCCTCCAGGCTGCCCTGGTCTATATACTTGACTGCTGTTCCTTTGGGCTTTCTCCTGCACACTCTTTCATAATGTCCAAATATATTGCAGAACATACATTTCACTTTAAACGCCGGGCACCCTCTGTCGTTGCCTAAGTGTGCCGTGCTTCCACACCTGTAACAACTGGTCCGCTTCTCTCCACTCGCCTTCTGCACCGCCCCGGTATTCTGTTGACCTCGCTTAGTGTACTGGTACCGGGGAACATCCTTTACAACGCAACTTTTACCACGCAACTTTTACAACGCAAACCATTACAACGCATTGCACTGGGGGGCGCTCTAGGATAGGGAATGTGTTTAATGTACTATCCAACACCTTCCCTACTATCCACGGGGACTGGAGTTGGAATAGTAAATTAAACAATTCACTATCCAGCGCCTAAAAGCACTATGCGTTGTAATGGTATGCGTTGTAAAAACAGCGTTGTAAAAGCATGCGATGTAAAAGCATGCGTTGTAATGTCATACATCCACTGGTACCTAGGTGATCCCTGTTGCTTGGTTTTGTCACTCTTGTTGTGCACCATCACTCTACACACGGTTTGCGTGCCCCCAGTCTCCTTCCTGGCCGCTTGCGCACATCTTTTAGACAGCTCTGCTTTCTTGACCAAGGCCCAAACTTCTTTGAGGGGGGCATCGCCATTCACCCACAACTTTTCTTGTATCGTCGTGTTGGACGTGTGCATGATAATTTGATCCCTTACCAACTCGTCGTGCAGGGTGCCAAATTTGCAGGTTAAGGCCAGTTTTTGTAATGCCGCGACGTACTCATCTATGGTCTCTCCGCTTTCCTGCTTTCTTTGGAAGAAATTACATCGATCAATGGCCACACACACCACCGGCCTGTAGTGCGTGTCCAAGTCCTCTATAGCATGCCTAAACACATCCGTGTCTGTTGCAGCTCTCTCGGCTCTCACCAAATTGTCAAATACCCTCAAGCCTTCTGGACCTAGATTGTGGAGGAGAATTTTCTTCCTCCTCGGGCTGGAGTATTCCGCCTCGCTCTCTTCCTTCAGAGCCTCTAAGTAATTTAAGAATACCTCTTCCAGTCCTCCCACGGCATCGTGGGTTCGCCTCTTTTCGGGAGGAACGGCATCATGTTTGTTAGGGATGTGGACGGAGTGGCCATCTTTTCGTTACCCCTCGGGGCCTCCTGGGCGGGAACGTTGCGGGTGGGTGGGCTTCCTGGTGCTTGCCTTGCGTCGGTGTCGTCCCCTTGGTCCCGTCCGCTGTTTACTCCTCCCGCTGCCCCTCTGGCATCCAGGGTTGCCTGCTGACCTGCTATATCCTTGCTGCTGGACTCCTCACCTTGTGCCAGCCGATCCGCCAGCATTGTGCAGCAGTGGTTATATGGAAGTTGCTCCTGTGCTTCTGCAACCCTTTTCTTCCTTCACTTTGTCGTAGTATGGGGTTTCCCTTCCTTCCTCTGGGGTGCTGTTGCATCAGTGGCATGCTTGCGCCCCTTGGTCTGCCTCCATCCACGGTGTGGCCACCTTTGTTTCACTAGATGGCCCCTTACTCTGCCTGCACAGTTGTGCACCGGCTTGTTAATTTTCTTTTTTTTTTGTTTTTTTCTGCTCCCTGCCACGCTCCGAGTTTGCCTGTGGTTGCTCTGTGGTGGCTCTCTCTCTCCTCCTTATTGAAAGTGGCTGTCTGTGCCACGTGTGGGGGCTCAAAGCGGCGTGTGCTCGTCTTCCACTTGTTTTTTTTTTTTTCTACTCCTTATTCCACCGTGTCCCGCCTCGTCACCATTGAAGGAGGGGTCGCTGCGTGCAAAAATTCGAGGAGCCGCTGGTAAGTATAAAGATTTAGGCTTTATTTATCGGAGCGCCGAAGCAGCGCTCTACTATACAGCCGGATCGGCGCCTTCTAAAATGGCCGCCTTCCGGTTCCGGATTAGCCCCTTCCGTTTCCGGCTACGCGGAAAAAGACTAGACTGTCACTACACTAAACACCTCCTGCTGGGACTCCACCAGGCCTGACATCCTGCGGCACAGACGTCTCTGGGCGAGGGGCTGGTCGGCCTCATGCGCACTCTCTTGGGTCCTTGCGGCTGCATCGGCCCCACATGAGGACTGCGGGACCAAGCTCTGGGTGAGACCTGGGCTGCAGTTTCCTGCAGGGTTCCAGCGCCTGACCGGGCGGTTTCCAGCTCTCCGGTGTTCCCGGCTTTGCCCCCTGCCCGCACTGTGAACACCTCAGCCGCGCAGCCTAGCCTGAAGATCCTTACACCTCTGGGGATGTCTTTCCCAAGATGGCCGATCCCCCTGCACAGGAGTGATGATGCAGCGCTGGATGTGCCTACATCCACAAGAAATATAA
The DNA here is from genome assembly GCF_964261635.1 of Lissotriton helveticus. Classification (NCBI taxonomy): domain Eukaryota; kingdom Metazoa; phylum Chordata; class Amphibia; order Caudata; family Salamandridae; genus Lissotriton; species Lissotriton helveticus. The sequence continues at coordinate 658,623,348 of NC_136067.1, forward strand.
TACAAAAACGGGTTAACCCAATCAAGTCACTAGGACCTGCGTGCTATATGAGATAATAAAAGGGGGGTCCCAGTGGGAAGTGTCTAAAATACACAATAAGCTTAGAAAAACGGATTTAGAAAAACAATATCTCATTCATTTTACTTTGAAACACACTGTTGTTTATTCACAATGTGTCATATACAAATGCATAAATTCCTTTAGAAATGCGATTATACAGTGCCCCAGGGAGAAAAGGGAGGAGGAGGGAAGGTTGTGTGTGAGAGGAGGGATATGAAAAAATTGGTCATAGTGCAAGCAAAACTTGTCAACATATACAAGCGAGTAAAATATACTTTTGGTTGGCTTCAGACCACTGAGCCAACAAACAAACATTTGAGCAATTAATACTCTACAATTGCATAAAACACCATGCTACCGCCGCTAATGTTTAGTAATCGTAGTGTTGGTTGCGTCGGCTGGTGTATAGTTCTAGACGTCGACGTTTCGACCCCTATGCATATCGGAGCAGGACAACAGCCTTGTTGCAATATGCTTGATGTTAAGTCCAGCCTAAAGTCTATCGACACCAAGATAGATCACCTCACACCTCGATCAGGTCAAGCAGCTGGTCAACTCTCACAATGCCCGTATCACCCAGCTCGAGGCAGCGTCTCTGAAGCAGACGACTTTGGCACAGAAAATAGGTAGAGGCTCTCAGAATGGACAAGGTCCTTAAACTTATACGCGCCAAGAATGAAGACCTCGAATCGTGCTCCCAGAGGAACAACATACGCATAATTGGCATACTAGAATCTACTGCGACCGGGAGAATGGGAGACTGCCTTGAATCTCTGCTCCGCGAGTTTTTCAGCTTGGTCCTTTCCGAATACTTCATCATTGAGCGAGCACACAGATCCCTTGGTCCACGGACCCCTTCTAAGGACCCTGCAAGACCCATAATTGCCTGCCTGTTAAATTATCGGGCCTGTGACTCCATCCTCCAAAGGGCCAGGGAAATGGGGAGGTCAGGCACCAGGGCAACGTTCTGTCCTTCTACCCAGATTTCACTCTATCCATCCAGGCAGCCCACAGGGACTTTCTCAAGCACGTACTACAGCAACTTCACATAACCTATGCCCTGATATACCCTGTAAAGCTCTGTATCAACTCTAGTGATAAACCTAAATGTTTCACAGACCCGAAGGCTGCCCTCACATTCACCAAACAGCTGCAGAAGTCCCTCCCATGGAGACACCGCACTGTATCCGAGGATAGCCACACAAGTAATAATGACTGAGCTCTGCACGCTTAGATCCATTTTCCACAGACACTTGGCTCCCCACTTAAGAGTCTGCCTAACTGCATTTCATGCTCTTAACTATGCACACTGTTATCATGTGTTCCCTAATCATACTCCATCTGTGACCGCCAATGTTTGGCCACCCTGCCTAAATGTTCCTGGGGTAACTGGCTGAGCCCTCGCACCCCAAAGGGATGACTCCAATTTTGACCAAGTTGAGGTTCTGTGGGTGGGGGGGTTCGAAGCTCAAACTAATTGGGGGTTGGTGTGATGGGGGCTCTATTACAGGGGTCTATACGGGGCACCCCGACTCCTGGGTTTCGCTATATTGTTTTTTATGGACAGCTCATTGCGTTTTGACACAGGGCATCCCAACTTCACTATCTACCACAGACACCGCATCATTAATTCACTCTTGGCTGGCCCATAACTGACACGACCTTCCTGACTTGGAACATTAGAAACATGAACAATCATCACAAGAGATGCCTCATACATGCATGCCTTATCAGACATAAAGTGGCGTGTGTTTCCTCCAAGAGATACACCTTCTCCCTGCCAATGCACCCAAATTGCGCACACTGGGGGGGAAACTTATTCTGCATTTTACTCTAAGTATGCGCGCAGTATCACCATTCTTTTTCGGATGGACCTCCTTCATTGACACCGAGGGCCAGTCTGTAATACTAGTAGGTACACTGTACAACCAGCCAGGGATTCTTTCATGCTCTACAGCCCAAACACTGATCACCCTCAATTCTACACCCAAGTATGGATTATAATATCCTCTTTTGGCCTCCTCCTCTGATATGGGGAGCCTCTTTAATATCGCACCCATGGGGACGCTGGATTGCTCAGGTGCTCACATACATCACCCCCAGGCCATGTCGACCCTACGTACCATCTCCGATGACAACTCTCTGCTTGGTGCCACTCCCTTCCAGACATGCACGAGGACACTTGCCAGTTGAACACACACAGCTCCTGGTCCCCTATTGTCCTATGGCTCATTACCCGCCATGTCGCGTTCTGGACCACCTCCGTAGACCACTTGGCCCGCACATTATCAGAGCACGCCCGGTACACTTGTGCTTGCATTTTCCAGTCACAGTTTGCCGCATGTTTGCATGGCGCTAACCTCCTAACACGCTACGCGACGTGGCATTTCAAGAGGAACTCCGGGGAGTCATCACTGAATACTTCGAGCAAAACACCAGCTCAGTAGAGTCACCCTCGACCCCCTGGGAGGCCTTTAAGGTCGTGATTTGGGGGGAATGCATTGCAAGACAATCAGGGGTGCTTAAATCCATTAGAGGAACTCTTGAGTGCCTGGAGGCAGACATTATATTGCTCGATCAGCATCAGGCCCAAGACCCCAGCCCCGCCACCCTTGCTGACATCAGGACTAAACTTTCCGAATACCACGCTAAAGCTGATTGGGAAGTAACATTCCTAGGCAAAGAATTTCGATCCCGCCAAAACGGGGACGGAGACTGCCCTGATAAAACCCTTGCTAACCTATAAAGGAAGCCACACGCCTCCTCATACATCACAGGTCTCAGCTATTTGACGCCAGAAGGACCATTTCTCGCGGCGACATCATTGCTAGGGTCTCCGCTTTCTATTCCCAGCTATACAATGCCGGCGAGGCGACCCTCGCAAACTTCTAGACCAATACTTTGACTCGATGGAGCTATTAAGGCTCAGCAACGAGAATCATGAATACCTGGATGAGCCATTTAGCACTGAAGAGATAAACAAGGTAATTGCAGGGTTCCCGGGCACTAAAGCTCCTGGCTCTGAAGGTCTTACACCCACATTTTATAAAGAATGTGCACCCCTTCTCATTCCCCATCTAGCCGAGATGTATAATGAATCCCTCCCTCACCCTTGGCAGATTTCACCCTTCACTTTGCGAGGCTATGATTACTCTCCTCCTCAAACCTGACAAATCACCTGAAAGATGACTCATATTGCCCTATATCACTGATTAATACAGATAACAAGATATATGCTAAATTAAGGGCTAACCGGCTTCTCCCCCTCATGCCCCTGATAGCTCGCCCTGACCAGTCAGGACTTATCCCGGGTTGTGCCACATCGCATAACCTGTGCACCATCTTTTCCATGATGCACCAGATCAACTCCGCCTTGCCTGTTGTGGCACCCTGCTGGATGCCACCAATGCCTTTTTATACGTTGAAAAGGCCTTTTCCCTTCTATCTTTTGAACCGGTTGCGCTTCAGACTGGGCTTCAGACAGGGCTTCATCCAGAAGATCCAACTTCTTTACACACTCCCGTCAGCGTGCATCAGGATTAATGGGCCGGTCACCGACCCCATCACCATCAAGAGATGTCCCCTGTCTTCTATGTTCTTTTCCATAGCTACAGAGCCTCTTGCAGCATGCCTACGTCAACATGATACTCAAAGGGGCATAAGCTTTTCAACTCGCAGCCTGGTGACCTCCATGTACGCAGACGATGTCACATTACACATTTGGGAGATGATACGATTTGGCTGCTACTCCGGGGTGCAGGTCAACTAGGGTAAATCAGTCCTCTTTCCCCTCACTGATGTGACACAGCCGTTTCCCACGGAATACCCATTCATTTGGGCTACAGGTCCCACTAAATACCTTGGCATCTGGCTGAGCAGAGACATTGACGAGCTGTGGAAATAAAATGTTGGCAAAGCAATAGAGTGACTTGAAACTAAAATAAGTGGCCTCACTAGGGGGATGCGGGGGGTGCGGACCGCACCGGATGACACCAACACATGGGGTGACTGTGACACCAATCTGCACTGCAGCCTCCCCTCTGCTCTCACCTTTACTGTCGCTCCCTGTGCAAGCTTGTTCCTCATGCTGTTCACACTCTCCAGCGTCTCGCAGGAGATCTGCAATGCTTGACTGCAATTTTCTTTGCTCACAGGACAACTCTATAGCAGCCTAGCTCATCTGAGGGTGCACGGTTTCCTATTTTTCAGTATCTTGCACAGTCTTCAGTTTTCCAGTGAAACAGTTCCAAATTTCAGCTTGCTCTTCACAACAGTGCCACCTGTTGCTCGCACTCTTGTTTATACAAATCCAGGGAAGACAGATGGAGTAAGAGAGAGAGGGAGACAGAGGGAGCTATAGGGAGTAATACAGAGAGAGAGGGAGACCGGGGGAGCTAGAGGGAGTAAGAGAGAGAGAGAGGGAGACAGAGGCAGTAAGACAGAGAGAGAGGGAGACCGAGGGAGCTAGAGGAAGTAAGACAGAGAGAGAGGGAGCTAGACAGAGAGAGGGGGCTAGAGGGAGTAAGACAGAGAGAGGGCGGCAGAGGGAGCTAGAGGAAGTAAGCCAGAGAGAGAGGGAGCTAGACAGAGAGAGGGGGCTAGAGGGAATAAGACAGAGAGACAGGGAGCTAGAGGGAGCAAGACAGAGAGAGAAGGAGCTAGAGGGAATAAGACAGAGAGAGGGAGCTAGAGAGAGCAAGACAGAGAGAGAGAGAGATAAAGGGAGTAAGACAGAGAGAGAGAGGGAGCTAGAGGGAGTAAGACGAAGAGAGAGAGAAAGAGCTAGAGTGAGAAAGACAGAGAGAGAGGGAGCTAGAGTGAGAAAGACAGAGAGAGAGGGAGCTAGAGGGAGTAAGACAGAGAGAGGGAGGCAGAGGGAGCTAGAGGAAGTAAGACAGAGAGAGAGGGAGCTAGACAGAGAGAGGGAGCTAGAGGGAGTAAGATAGAGAGACGGGGAGTTAGAGGGAGCAAGACAGAGAGAGTGGGAGCTAGAGGGAATAAGAGAGAGGGAGATAGAGGGAGTAAGACAGAGAGAGAGGGAGCTAGAGGGAGTAAGACAGAGAGAGGGAGACAGAGGGAGCTAGAGGGAGTAAGACAGAGAGAGAGAGAGGGAGCTAGACAGAGAGAGAGGGAGCTAGAGAGAGGAAGACAGAGAGAGAGGGAGCTAGAGGGAGTAAGACAGAGAGAGAGGGAGCTAGAGGGAGTAAGACAGAGAGAGAGAGAGCTAGAGTGAGTAAGACAGAGAGAGAGGGAGACATAGGGAGCTAGGGGGACCCAGAGAGAGGGAGCTAGAGGGAGCTAGAGGGAGTAAAACAGAGAGAGGGAGCTAGAGAGAGTAAGACAGAGAGAGAGGGAGACAGAGGGAGCTAGAGGGAGTAAGACAGCGAGAGAGGGAGCTAGACAGAGAGAGGGAGCTAGAGGGAGTAAGAAAGAGAGAGGGGGCTAGAGGGAGTAAGACAGAGAGAGAGGAAGCTAGAGCGAGTAAGACAGAGAGAGGGAGCTAGAGGGAGCAAGACAGAGAGAGAGAGAGGGAGCTAGAGGGAGTAAAACAGAGAGAGGGAGCAAGAGGGAGCAAGACAGAGAGAGAGAGGGAGCTAGAGGGAGTAAGGGAGAGAGAGGGAGCTAGAGGGAGTAAGAGAGAGAGAGTGGGAGATAGAGGGAGTAAGACAGAGAGAGGGAGCTAGAGGGAGTAAGACAGAGAGAGAGGGAGCTAGAGGGAGTAAGACAGAGAGAGGGAGCTAGAAGGAGTAAGAGAGGGAGAGAGGGAGATAGAGGGAGCAAGACAGAGGGAGGGAGCTAGAGGAAGTAAGACAGAGGGAGAGGGAGCTAGAGGGAGTAAGACAGAGAGAAAGGGAGCTAGAGGGAGTAAGACAGAGAGAGAGGGAGACAGAGGGAGCTAGAGGGAGTAAGACAGATAGAGGGAGCTAGAGGGAGCTAGACAGAGAGAGGGAGCTAGAGGGAGTAAGACATACCTAGCGCCGTACATTTCCGACAGAGGTGGTCCATGCGGTAAGTCGTGAGGGGGTGACACCATGAGTTACCCGCACCGGGTGACACCAACCCCAGTGACGCCACTGACTAAAATACTTGCATGGCAAAAACACCCCCTCTCGCTAGCTGGTCAAATTGCGATCGCCAAAATGATTGTGCTTTAGAATTTTTTATATCCATTCCTAAATATCCCGATTCCACTTACCACGCAATTTTTTAAAAGATTACGCTCAACATGATTACACTGATCTGGGCTGGATGCCAGCCCCGTATCGCCTATGATATCCTAATGGTCCCTCTCGCCTGTGGCAGCATGGGGGCCCCTGACCTCAAACTCTATGCACCCTGTGCTCAAGCCAGTTTCCTTGACTTTTAGCTGCACCCAACGCCTTTTCAGCTTTGTGTGGCCGTTAAGACAGACTTTGCTTCCCCTCTGCCTCTACAAATGGCATTGTTCCTGCCACACAAGGCCCTCCAGGCTGAAATAGACACTGTGGAATGCGTGCGCTGGGCTTGCGATGGGCAAAGCAAATACACTTGAGATAGGGATTTATTCACACCCTCAATGCAACTCGCTAATAACCCCTCCTTCCCTCCACTACAAACTACCGGCATGGCACTCCATGCCGCAACATTGGACATTCGTACCAACTACGACCTCCACCCCATTAACAGCTTTCTCCCTGGCGTGGCTTAGGCACCGATCAAGATGGCCGCCTAGAGTGGTTCCTGCGTCATTCCGGGGCGATTTTCGGCAAATATGAGTTTTTACCGGCGTTATATTGGCATGCTCATTCCTTTGCCATGAACCGGAATACTTTCTGCATCCAGTGAGACTGCTTGTTGTTCTCTGCTGCTGCCTGCTGGCCGTGTGAGCGCAGAGACACGTTCTCCTCAGAATAAGCTGCCGCCATCCCCGCTGAGACTGCTCTCCGTGTGAGGAATGTGAGGAAAGTGGCGCGCCTGCCTATGATCCAGCGGCCTATAGGAAATATGTCACAAGCTACACTACCCAACTTCATAATATTCACCATTAATCATAAATCATTTACAAGGCCCATTATCTAAAATGACATATTTTGACCAACTGAATCATGTGACCTAATTAACCTATTCACAAATTATATACATTTATATACAACCGCGGTAAATGAATTCATTATATTTTACAAAACTCTACAAATTAATTAAGCCACTGTGGCGATAAGATCTTGATAATGATAACCTAAACTCATGAAATAACAAGACCAGCTTGTTTTCCAAAGTAAAGATTTATTTATTATTTGTTTAGAAATCGCATTTGTAATCTTTATTAGAATATTTGTAAAAAGTAACGTTGGTTTAAGAAAATTCAGTAACATGAATTAATTAAATTCAAATGACATTTTGTAATATCATAATCCTAAGTTTCTAACTACGCTTACTATAATAAAGAATAATGAATAAAAGTCTTTTTGGGTTTCTTACGTGCTCCAAGAATAATCCGTCCGCACGATACACCCATCCAAAGTTCAGCGAGAAGCCAGCCTCTCTTCCACGGGGAAGAGTTTTTATACCTTTCTACACTAAACTAATCTAAGTAAAAGTATATTTTCTGCTAAAGTCGGAGTCCCATTGGCTGTCAAGTGACAGACCATCGTATCACCACATTCTTTAAACATCAGTTCCGTCATTTTCTTAGAGTCCATTGTTTCTAGTTTTCGAACAACGAGGCTTCCTCCGGTTTGCAACATTAACCGAAAGAAAATCATTTGTTTCCTCGGATATGAAATTCTCGCACACTCTTCTGCCGGTTCCTGGCCTTGGCCTTGCTTGACTGAGGAACAGTCAGCTCATCACAACAAATTGTTTCAGGCAGTAGAAATTTTTCCATCATGGACTCTCTCTTGCTCCGAGCAGAATTTTAGCCAACACGAAAACACTAGGCCCAAAATCATTTTCCGAAAACTATCATATAAACAAACACAAGAAAATAATTAATGCGAAAAATACAGTTTGTTCTGTTGCCACCCACCACAGCTAGTGATTAACCCATTAGTTTAAAATACCTAGCTGAAGCATGCAAATAAAGCAGCATTTATATCTACCATTCTTCATTTAATCCAACAGGATTCTTTATGCACCTGTAAACAGTAAAGAGACACTACATAGACAAGGAAAGCAAAATAAGCACATGCCATTATTTAAAACTGCTGCTATTAGTCATGACATAACAATAGACAAGATTAATTTATTATTTTCCACATAAATGAAAATGCAACATTATGCACGTTTATGAGCACACATGTTAATAACCCTCGTGTCTTTTGTGTATGCAACTTTTTAAAACTAGATTGAATTAATACTCATGCAGCACAATTTGTTAGCATAATTAATTAAATTATGGAAGTGTAACTTCACGAGCTGAAATGAACCCATTTCTGAATCTCGCTCCATAAACTCCCTCATCTGGTGATTACCAAATCACCACACTACACCCAAAATTTGGCAAATTTATCTAAAAGAATTTGGTTCGATTTCACTGTGTTAGTATTTCTAAAGACTTGTTTCAGCAAAATCTTTGCAACTATTATATTGAGTTCTGTGTAACTCCGCTAGCTCTATCTCCCTTTCCTGTTCCTTTCTGATTTTGTAAATTCTTTTCTTCTCCTTCATGTCCTTCTTTCTCTTGTGTAACATGCAACTGATCTTTGTCAAAACTATCACAAAAATTATAACAAACAAAGGTGTTAGAATCTTGCCAAGAACTGAACCACCAATTTCTTGAAACCAGGTTTTAATAGCTTGAAATCTTTTTGAAAGACGTTCTGTAAAGTCATCTTCTTCTAAGGGGACTATTTCCGAACGCATCTCAGTGATGCGTTGTAAAATGCCACAGAATCCTCCCTCTTTTGCTAGGAGTATATCTAGGGCAAGGAGATACTGCATCACCATTGATCTAACCGCAATAACCTCGGTATCCACTAATTGGAAACCACCTGCTGTGTCAGTGGACAATCTGTCAACAATTGTGGATAATTTTCTGATTCTTCCTGCATTCAGGGTTATACCTACTAAAGGTATCACTGCTTCAAAAATGTCTTCCAAAATTTCTGAGAAACTTTCTCTTTTGAACCTATTTACATGATTACTAATTTCAAACGAACCTTCTGCATTTCTGTCAACATGAAATATTTTTGGAAAAACAAGCCCAACATAACATGTCCCATACCAATGATCTGGGAGATTATAATAAGCTTTGTCTCCACAGATAAAATAAATCCCAGGAAAAATTGGATCTCTGCCACCTTTGAATCCCCAACCTCCCATGATTTGGTAAGTGTCCTCACAATTGCTAGCACCTACAAAGTAATTATCAAAAAGAGTATTATCTCTTCTAATGCAAAGCTTACCACTAATTGGTTTGTCTATATGAATTGCAACATTGTCAAAGGATTTGCCATTAAGCTTCTCATCCTCTTTCTGCCAAAACTTGGATTTGGTCTGTTTGACCTTTTCATTCCTTTTATAAATTGCCCTTCTCTCTTCAACTAAGTTCAGGAAAGTATTTTCCTCTGTTCTCAATTTGCAAGTTAGATTATTTCTATAAGCATACTCATAGGTGAGTTAATCAGTAACTAAAAAGAAATCCCTCATCTGTTTAGCTTGCTTGTGTTTATTTAAAGCGTTCTCAATTTTCAGGTTAGCAAAAATCTCATCATAATTTGAATAATAATATTCCAAGCGACCAGTCTGATAAGATAAACTAGCTATCACACTGCAAGTTATGCCATAAGTAAGAGGAAGCATATTGTATGTCACTCCCTCAGAAACAGAAGCAGGTAGCTTTACACAGATGTAACAATCTTTAACACTCATAACCGTAACATATTCTCCCAAAAGCCTCGAAAATGTATTGCTAGAAAAATCACTAACAGACCTATCTTGATGAGCCTCTGGTCTGTAATCAATAACTTTGTTAGCTTTGTTTGTTGCACTATGTTTATCTTGACTAACTGAAGCTTTGCTTGTCATATTGACTTTGTACATCTCCTTATCAACCCCGAAAGGAAAAATAACAGCTAACACTAACCAGAGCAGAATTAATATGAGCATACATATCAGAGTCATCTTACAGCAATTTTTAAGAATGGAACATTTTGAAGTACTACGCTTCAAAACAACAGGCATTCTAGCTAACCTTAACTAGAAAAAGAAAACAAAAATTTAAAATTATATCTAATAAAAACCTGCATTTTTAAAACACCCCCCTTTTTCAAAAAATTATAATTTTTTTTTTAAAACCCTCTAACAACTTTTCTTCGACCTTGCGTCACAAGTTAATTTCCAACTAAACACAATTTCTTCGACCTAGTGTCACCTAACACAATTTCTTCAGCCTTATGCCAAAAACAGAAACCTAAATTCTAACATATTACTATTTCAATCGTTGTCACTATTGTCTTCAACTTCTTCCTGACTGCTGCTATTTATCTCAATTACAGGTGGAACTATAATATAAGCCCATTCAGGAGACTTATATTTTTGATTTGGTCTCAAAACTCTCTTTGTTTTTCTAGAGATAACCTCTATCTTTTTTCCTTTCTCTGCTTTCCTTTCAGGATCCTCTTGACTAGTTATCTCATTTACCTGCTCCTTTGATCTTTTTATTAACTTGACTCTCAATCCTCCGTTTTCACTTGGCCAAGTTTCACCTTTTCTTAAAATTTTCCTTTTTGGTTCAGTCACGTTAGATTCTGTTTTCCAAGATCTTTTTCTCAAACTTTTTCTTTGACAATCTTCATCACTTTCTCCAGAATCACTGTCAGAAATGTAAATTCTTGACTCAGGATCTTCTCTAGTCGGCAGCTTCACTCCATTAGGAACTGTACTTTTTATTCCATCACTGGTACTTGGTAATTCATCCACCTCCACTTCATCAATTACCTTCACCTTCCCAGTTCCAGATTTCTTGTTCCTGCATTCAGAGCTTACTTTCTGCTTTTCGATACTCTCCCGGTCTTCTTCTGAACTTGATCAGATTTTTCTCTCTTCTCAGCTTCTCTTTCTTTATCTTGATTAGATTCTTTTGCTGATTCTTTTTCTAGCAGATCTTCATCATTTTCAGAATCTATTTCAATAACTTCCAAATCCTTTCCATTCACTGAAGATTTTCCCAGATGTCGACCTCTCTGTCGATCTTCAGAATCTGGATTTTCCTCAGCTTCTTCTTCAGAATCTGAATCAGCTGTTGTATCACTCTCTTCATCAGAGTTTTCATGTGTAGGTATCGGAATAGTATGGCTTGGATGAATCCACCTTCTTATTCCCCTACACTTTATATTTCATTTGTCGTCACAAGTATTACCTGCCTTGGTTTCTGCCACCTCGGGACCAGACAGTTTCTTCTTCGATGAACTTTTGTTCTGACCCAATCTCCAGGTCTCAGATCATGTGTTTACACTTTATCTTTTGACTGTACTTCAGTTCCCACTTGATTAGACACAGAAGTCACGACGTCAGACAGCTTCTTACAATATTCCAAAATTGCACTGTCATTAATGCTCAACAGTTTTCCTACTGGTATAAATGCTTGTCTCATGACTCTACCCATGAGAATATCATGAGGACTTAGACCTGTCTTTTTATCTGGTGTACTTCTCAGAGTCATCAAAACAAGTGGAAGAGCATCTGTCCACTTTATGCCTGTTTCTAGACACATTTTTCCAATTCTATTTTTAATTGTTCCATTAATTTGCTCTACAACTCCAGATGCCTCTGGTCTGTATGCACAGTGCAACTTCTGCTCAATGTGTAAGGCTTCACAAATCAATTTCAACAACCTGTTATCAAAATGTCCTCCTCTATCACTCTCTATCGTCACAGGAAATCCGTATCTTGGAGTAATCTCACGTAGAAGCAACTTCGCTACAGTAATTGAACCACTGTGTCGTGTAGGGAACGCTTCTACCCATCTTGAAAACAAACAAACAATTACCAAAACATATTGTAGTCTGTTGTGTTTCGGCATCTCAATGAAATCCATTTGTAATCTGGTGAAAGGACCACCCTCTCTACCTATTATTCCCGTTCCCACAACTGATTTCCTGTTTGGGTTCCTTTGTTGACAGATCAAACACTTTTGGCAGAGAGACTCTGCAATTGTTCTAAACTTAGTATTAAACCAAGTTTCCTTGAAAAGTCTATTCATTGAATCTCTCCCAACATGACCAGGGCCATGGTACATTCTGACCATGTCAGCAATCATGCAATTTGGTAAAACTATTCTGCCATCTTTGTAAGTCCAAACTCCATCCTCATCCCGCTGTCTACATTCTGCCTTCAACCATGTGTTTTTCTCATCATCATCAGCTTCATTTTGTATATCTCTGATTTCTGGCCATGTCTCAACAATTGATGTTAGCATCAGTGAACTCGAAACAAATTCTTTGTTTTTCTCCCGATTAAGTGCATAATTATTTCTTGCACAGTATTTTGCTATTTCATCTGCGTAAGCATTCCCTTTGGTGATAAAATCCTCACCTTTTCTGTGAGCTGCACACTTTACTACAGCTATTTCTTTAGGCAATTGTATGCCATCAATTAATCTTTTAATGAACTCTGCATTTTTGATTGGTGAACCTGCTGATGTCATATAGCCTCTCTGAGACCAGAGCTGTCCATAATCATGCACAACTCGGTACCCATACTGACTATCAGTAATTATAGTGACTCTCAGATCTTTTGCCAATTCACAAGCACGAATTAAAGCAATTAATTCAGCCACCTGTGCTGAACGAATTCCTTCAAGACATGATGCTTCTTCAACATCTGCCACCGTGCAGACTGAATATGCTGCTTTCAAAATACCTCCCTCTGATCTTAGACAGGAGCCATCTACAAAGTAGACATAATCTGATTCAGACAATGGTACATCTTTAATGTCCTGTCTTGGCTTGGTACATTATTCCATAACATCCAAGCATTCATGTTCCACATTATTTTCATCACTAATTTCAGTATCAGGTAATAGAGTGGAAGGATTTAAATTCACACATCTTGCAATTGACACATTGTCTGAACCCAAAATTATCTTTTCAAGTTCAAAGAGTCTTTATTTCGGCATAAATGCCATAAAAGAAGCAATTCAAATGCATACAATAAAACATATTAAAAACTGTACAGCGTGGAACACAAAACCATTCATTAAGAACAATTCATTTGTATAGGAGACAATTATAAACAACAGCATGAAGGTTCTGCATTGGACCCCTCATTAATTAATTGAAAGGGAATTTTGACATTTCTACCTATTTACAACCGATAGCCCAATTTTTTTCTTTGGAAAAAGATACAATGCAAGAATCTACTGACACTAAATATTATGGGTTGGCTTGTGTTAGTAGAAAGGATTCTCAGAGCCTGAGAACATGATCTCACACCTAATACTAGGCATATTGGTTTGATCCAGCTTTTCCTGGCCTGGGCATATAATGGACAGAAAAAGAGGATATGTTGCTCGTTTTCTTTTTGGTGACTTCCACACATGGGGCAAAGTTCGTCTACCACCTGATTTGAAATATTTTCACCACTGGTCCAACGAGCCAATGTGGAGCCTATTTGGAGGTTGCCATATCTAAATTTTAAAAATAGAGTTTTTGCAAGCGGCGGTTCTATTTCGTCCAAAAAGGTCTCGAAAGTTGGTTCATCTTTAAAGGTGAGGAACTTTGTTACTAGTGTCCCACTAGATGAAGCACTTTTGGTCATGTCTATGATGTATGTCCAGAAGGCCCTTTTTGATATTTTTTTTTTAGTTTGGTGGTAATAGGTCCGGGTTTTCCCAATAATGTTTCAGACCTAAATTGTGAAGCCAAGTTTTGACATGTTTGACCCACGATATTACTTTGAAGTTATCGAGCTCCATAACTTCTTTAAGCCCATTTCTGTAGTCTTGTAATTCTGGTACCTGCCATAGCCTTATCCATAGCAGCAGAGGGCGTAAAATAATATGGTGGTCCGTTCTTCGAAAATTTAGGTCCAAAATTATCTTTTCATATTTGGTCAATCTATTGCTTGTAAGATGTTGTGTTTTGCTTCTTGTAAGGAGAATTTCAACAGAATGGGGAACATAGACTTTTACAGGAAATCCCATTATGATCCCTTCACTCTGCTCAAGACTAACACTAGTTGCTGCAACTGCTTTTAAGCAACCTGGTAAGGCCTTTGCAACTGGGTCAAGAACTGCTGAGAAATAAGCAATAGGTTTTCTCAGGTTTCCGTGTCTCTGAATTAACACGGACAAAGCACATCCTTCCCTTTCACTGCAATACAGCTCGAAGTATTCACTGAGCCCTCACCGGCCTGGTCGCCCCACAATCCTCGCTCCTGCTCCTGCGCCCTCCTGCTTCCTGTGCCTGTGCTTCCTGTGCCGACCGATCTCCAGCGTCGCCTGCTCCTGGCGCCCCAGCCGCCGCAGGGCCGCCAGAGAAGCCCGCACCCGGTTTTCCCGCCGCCACTGACTGCAGACACGCCCCCCCGCCAGCCGATTGGCTAAGACGCTCCCGCCTCCCAGCTGACCCGCCCTCACTGCTCCCTTCTTATGACGCCCCCTCAGCGACCGCGCAGCGGACGCGCGCAGCGGGAGCACCGACTGAGCGCCGAAGGTGCGCCAAAGGTAAGCCCGTCTGCGCCCGTCCGCGCCTGGACCGCGCCCAGAGCCAGGACCCCTGGCCCCCGCAGACCCCAGCCCACCCGCCGGAAGCCGACCAGACGAACCTACGACTCCACCGAACTCAACGCTCTCAACACCGGCCGAACCCCGGGCTGCTACCGAGCTACCCCGAGACGCACCCACGGACCCTTCATCTGCCAGTCCTGCAAGTTCTCCTGCACCCGGACCTGCTCTGCACCAGCACCCACCAAGCCGAACTCCAGCAGCACCCACCTGAAGTGCATCCTGCTCAACACCCGCTCCGTCCACAGACACGCCATCGAGCTCTGGAACCTGCTCGACACCACAGCCCCAGACGTCGCCTTCCTCACGGAAACCTGGATGAACGCCTCCTCAGCGCCCGACATCGCCATCGCCATCCCAGACGGCTACAAGATCATCCGGAGGGACCGCGTCAACCAGACAGGAGGAGGCATCGCCATCATCCACAGGAACACCATCCGCATCACGACCAACACCGACGACAACCTCGCACCCGCGGAACACCTGCACTTCCAGATCCACGTCAACCCCAAGACCACCCTCAGAGGCACCC
This sequence comes from Lissotriton helveticus, assembly GCF_964261635.1. Lineage (NCBI taxonomy): Eukaryota > Metazoa > Chordata > Amphibia > Caudata > Salamandridae > Lissotriton > Lissotriton helveticus. The sequence goes on from NC_136067.1 coordinate 658,638,644, forward strand.
TCATCTACAGACCCCCGGGACCACGCACACAATTCAGCGAGGACATCGCCGACTTCGTCAGTCCACACGCCCTCCTCTCCGCTGACTACATCCTCCTCGGGGACCTCAACTTCCACCTGGAGAACAACAACGACCGCAACACCACCACCCTGCTGGACAACCTCGCCAACCTCGGACTCAAGCAACTGGTGACCACCCCCACCCACTACGCTGGACACACGCTCGACCCGGTCTTCTCTTCCAGCAAGGACATCGCCTTCAGCCACGCCACGGGACTCCAATGGACGGACCACAGCTGCGTCCACTTCAGCTACAGAAGGACCACGCTCCACCATCACCAGCAACAGGCCCCCCGCAGAAGCTGGAACAAGATCACTGCAGACCAGCTCACTACCTCCCTGAGCAAGAACCCTCCCACCAGCACAACGAACCCCAGCCAAGCAGCCACCAACCTCACGAAATGGATCAGCGACTGCGCAGACGACCTCGCCCCGCTGAAAACCCCGCCGAGCAGACCCTGCAGCAAGAAAGCCCCATGGTTTAACGACGAACTCAAGAGCTCCAAGAAGAACTGCAGAGCACTCGAGAAAACCTGGCGCAGAGACCCAACACCGGACAACATGACTGCCCTCAAGCTCGCCACCCGAAAACACCACCAGCTGATCCGCGCCACCAAGAAAACCGCATTCAAGGAACGACTGGACAACAACGCACACAACAGCAAGGAACTCTTCAACATCGTGAAAGAGCTCTCCAACCCCAACGCCGGAAACAACGACATCACACCTTCGCAAGACCTCTGCAACTCCCTCGCCTCCTACTTCCACAACAAGATCGCGGACATACACAACAGCTTCAGCACTCAACCAACGCACGCCATGACCGAACCACCGCCCCCCACCACCACCCTCCGCGCCTGGACCCCGATCAGCACCGAAGACACCATCCGCACGATGAACTCCATCCACTCCGGATCTCCGACAGACCCCTGCCCTCACCACGTCTTCAACAAGGCCGACGCTGTCATCGCACCCCACCTGCGGGACATCATCAACACCTCCTTCAACACCGCCACCTTCCCGGAGAGCTGGAAGCACGCCGAACTCAGCGCTCTACTCAAGAAACCATCAGCAGACCCCACCGACCTCAAGAACTACCGCCCCATCTCGCTGCTCCCGTTTCCGGCCAAAGTCATCGAGAAGACCGTCAACAAGCAACTGGCCGCCTTCCTTGAGATGAACGGCTCCCTCGACCTCTCGCAGTCTGGCTTCCGGGCCAACCACAGCACCGAGACCGCCCTGATCGCAGCTACAGATGACATCCGAGCCCTGCTCGACAACGGAGAAACAGCGGCCCTCATCCTCCTGGACCTCTCCGCGGCCTTCGACACTGTCTGCCACCGTACCCTAGTACAGCGCCTCAGCAACGTCGGAATCCAGGAGAAGGCACTGGAGTGGATCACCTCCTTCCTCGCCTGAAGGACACAGAGAGTCCGCCTCCCCCCGTTCAGATCGGAGGCCACCGAAGTCATCTGCGGCGTTCCTCAAGGCTCCTCGCTCAGCCCAACTCTCTTCAACGTCTACATGAGCCCCCTCGCAGACGTCGCACGCCAGCACAACCTGAACATCATCTCCTACGCCGACGACACCCAGCTGATCCTCTCCCTCACCAACGACCCCGCCACCGCCAGAGCCAACCTGCACGAAGGGATGACAGACGTAGCCAAATGGATGTCGAACAGCCGCCTGAAACTGAACTCGGACAAGACGGAAGTCCTCATCCTGGGATCCTCACCCTCCGCCTGGGACGACTCCTGGTGGCCCCCCGCCCTGGGCAGCGCACCCAAACCAACTGACCACGCACGCAACCTGGGCTTCATCCTGGACTCCACCCTCTCTATGACCAGACAAGTCAACGCCGTCTCCTCGTCGTGCTTCAACATCCTGCGAATGCTACGCAAGATCTTCCGATGGATCCCCACCGAGACCAGGAAGATGGTCACCCAGGCCCTCGTCACCAGCCGTCTGGACTACGGTAACTCCCTCTACGCCGGAACCACCGCCAAACTCCAGAAGAGACTCCAGCGGATCCAGAACACCTCAGCACGACTCATCCTGGACATCCCCCGCCGCAGCCACATCTCCGGACACCTGAGAGACCTGCACTGGCTCCCGGTCAACAAGAGAATCACCTTCCGGCTCCTCACCCACGCACACAAAGCCCTACACAACCAAGGACCAGGATACCTCAACAGCCGCCTCAACTTCTACGCTCCCACGTGCCAGCTTCGATCGACCAGCCACGCCCTCGCCGCCATCCCCCGCATCCGAAGAGCCACCACAGGAGGAAGGTCCTTCTCCTACCTGGCTGCCAAGACTTGGAACTCCCTTCCGACCCACCTCCGCCTGACCCAGGACCACCTCGCCTTCAGGAAGCAGCTCAAGACCTGGCTGTTCGAGCAGTAGCGGACCCCCCCCCCCCAGCGCCTTGAGACCCTCCGGGTGAGTAGTGCGCTATACAAATGCTCTGATTGATTGATTGATTGAAGTCTTTCTCATAATCAGGCATGCCCAGAGCTGGAGCTTCACATAAACTTCTTTTTAATTTTTCAAAAGCTTGCAACTCAATTTCATTAAGGACAATTGGATCTTTTATGTCTGATTTTGTCAGTCTTTGTAATGGTTTAGCAATTGCTGAAAATCCACTAATCCATTGACGACAATAACCAACCATTTCCAGAAACATTCTGACCTGTTTTTGTGTTTTTGGAGGTTGCATTCCCTGAATCATTTTTATCCTCTCAATTGTCACCTGTCTCATTCCCTTTGCAATTCGATGACCAAGGTATTTTACCTCTTGTTTACAAAACTGCAATTTTGCAGGGGTCACTTCATGTCCTTCATCTGTCAAATGATTTAAGAGAATAATCGTATCTGTTACACAGTTCTCTCTAGTTTTTGCTGCTATCAACAGATCGTCAATATATTGCACTAATGTCGATCTGCCAGGTAGATTTAAATTTTCCAAAGATTTCTTCAACAACTCATTAAAAATAGAAGGACTCTCTGTATACCCTTGAGAAATTCTACACCATGCGAGGGTCTTTTTCTGGAATCTGAAAGCAAAGATTTCCTGCCTCTCTGAATGTAATGGAACAGTAAAGAACGCATTGCAAAGATCAATAACAGTATACCATTCTGCATCATGCGGAATTTGGTAAAGAATGAAAGCTGGATTTGGAACAACTGGACAACAAGGAACAACAATTTGGTTAAATTTTCTCAAATCCTGAACTATTCTGTACGTTCCATTTGATTTTTTGATCCCCATAATCGGTGAGTTACAAGGACTGCTCTTAATTTCTTTTAAAACGCCTTGTTTAATGAATTTTTCAATCACAGGAATGACACCTTCAATTGTTTCTGCTTTCATTTTATACTGGTGAATGTTTGGAAATTCAACTCCCTGCTTCACTATAATTTTGACTGGATCGACATGTTTCATTAGACCCATTTCATTTCCAGTCAAATCCCAAATTTCAGTTTTGACTGTCTCTTTTAATTCCTCTGGTAAATTTTCTTTTTCAAATATAGAAAATAATTTTGTTTCACTTGCTTCAACTAACAACATTGTCAATCGGTATAACCCATCTTCTTCCATAGTTTGTAATTCAATTCCATCAGGTGAACAATATATTTTGCAATTCATTTTGCACAATATATCTCTTCCCAATAAATTTACTGGACTGCTGTTGCAAACTACAAATCTGTGTTCATCTTTAAAATTGCCAATTTAAACTTTAACAGGATCAGTTAGATCAGTTTTAATCTGTTGATTACTTACTCCGACTACTTGGATGGTATCCCCAGAGAGAGGTAGGTTTTCAATTTCTACTGATCTCACAGTAGAACGGGTAGCACCAGTGTCCACAAGAAAAGTAATTTCTACATCATTTACTTTTCCATTTACAAATGGACCAGACTGGTCAACCTCAAGAGTGGCTCCAATTACACACTCTTCCCCCTCTCTCGGGCACCATCAGAAACAATCATCAGAATTAAGCATGGGCGTAAAATCCGTTCCGGTCGCGGATTTTGCGGATTTTCGGTAAGTTCGCAATCCGCGAACTCTCGCGAACTTACCGAAAATTCGTAAATCCGTGCGAAGCGGATTTTTTTGCTTGGTCGCACTTGCCAACTAGAATACTATACAATTTCGCGGGAGTAAACACTTGCGAAAACGTAGATGCGGCGGGCAGCGACAATCTCGCAATTGCGAGATTGCAAAATTTTTGCACAAGAAATCCACCAGCAGGCAGCATAAACCTTGAAAATTATGATTTTTATCAGAATAACTCCTCAGGTTGACATTTGCCTGCACTTTTGTTTTGCAAGGAGTCCATTTTGGGGGGGGGGTAGGAGGAAGGAAGTGCCCCACAGTCTCCAACTTCCTGTTCCTGTCCAGCAGGCTCCTCTCAGTGCTTTCTTCATGTGCTGGTCACTTTGATTTGGATCTTGACCTGGAAGCACTCAGCAGGTGCAAAAGTTCAATCTTATCATTAGTAACCATTCCCTGTAGTGCCTGGAAGGATTACTTTTTGTGGATGCTGCTGGATATTTGGATTTTTGCAAAACTGAAAGCACTCAGCAGGTGCAAAAGTTCAATCTTATCATTAGTAACCATTCCCTGTAGTGCTTCCTGATGGGCCCCTTCAGAGTTCAGTTGCCTACTTGCAACTATTCTATGACCCTGCTCTGACCCTCACAGCAGGCTCAGAGAAAGCAATTACAGATAAGGAAGCAGGTTCCAGCCAGGAATTTCAAATTCAGTAACACATTAATCAGCCCCTAATTCATTTATGTCAGTTGAGGCAGGGCAGGTGCGCTTTTCCACCGATAATCTAGAGTGATGAACTAGAGGGTGGCATGGGTGAGCCAGAAGGTGGCATGGGTGAGCCAGAGGGTGGCAGTGGTGAAACAGAGGGTGGCAGTGGTGAAACAGAGGGTGCTGTGATGAACCAGATGTAGAAACAACATGTTCGCGACCGTTGCTACCCGAAAAGTAAGTTCGCGTTTGCGAACTGGTACAAAATCCTCGCGAACTGGCAGAAATCCTTGCGAACACAAAAAAAAAAATCCGCAAATTCGCGAGAGTTCGCGGATTTTGCGGATTGCGAATCCATAAATACGCAATTTCGCGGATTGACAATTCGCCAAATCCGCCCATGCTTAATCAGAATCACTTCCTTGATTTTCTGTCAACAAAAATTGTCCTGTAGTATTTTGCACATTAGATCTTTGAGTTCTTATTACCTGATCACATCCTCCGAATCCCACACCTGGATTATATTTTTGACCTCCCCCACAATTTGGAAATGGAGGTTGTGGAATCTGATTCTGTTGCTGCGTTAACTGATGCTGTAGCTGTCGCTGAAGACGCAAGTCATTCAACTGTCGCTGTAGCTGTAGCTGTTGCTGCAGATCAACATCGTTCTGCATCTGTGGGTTTAACGATGTATTTTTTAAATTTCTGGGTGGGTTTTTACACTCACTCTTCCAATGCCCGATTTCGCCGCAACTAAAACAAGGCAATTTCTGTTTTCATTCTTCAACTTTAGAATTATACTTTGATTTGTTAAAATTAATTTAAAATTTTCCTTGACCTTGATTTTGATTCTGATTCTGAGCAAAATGTACATTTTTATTCTCAAGGCTTGCAATTTGTTGTTCGGCCACCTTCACTTGTGCCCACATTGCTTTTTCTTTTAACTTTTTCTGTTTCACTTCTAACTCATCACTGCAAAATTTTGCTTTTCTCAAAATATCGTCAACAGAATTTGATTGCCATCCGACAATATTATTCCTGATCATTTCTCCAATTTCTGGTCTAAGACCATAAACAAATCTGTAGATAAAATTACTCATATCCTTTTCGTCTAATTTTTCATAACCACTGTACTGTTTGAAAACCAGTAATAATCTTTCATAAAATGAATGAACTGATTCTTTTGGTTCTTGATTTGTCCTGTCTATTTTAACCCAATCAACTTCTTTTGGGGCAATTTTATTTTACAACCAGTAAATCACTTTTTCATATAAATCCATTACTACAGGGCTGGAGCACCTGTTTCTTTAATTCGCTCTGGTTCCTCTTTTGGCCAACTCACAGCAATTTTACATTCTGTCCAAAGATCTGATGGGACAACAATGTCAAAAAATCCATCCAAATCAATCCACAGAACTTTTGAAACTTTGATGAATCTGTCTACTTGTCGATACCATTCCACAGGTTTTTCTCTTAACCGAGGAAATTCATTTGTGAAAAGCAAAATATCTTGTCTTGACCATGGGACATGAACATATCCTGTAATTTCTCTCATAGGAAATTGTTTAGACATTTTATCAAATTTATCCAATCTTTTATCTTCCTTCTTTTTAGTCCACTTCACTCTCCATTTACTCAAGTCACCTAACTTTTTGATGTAAACAATTAATTCTTTTATATGCGTTATTCTTCCCATTGTGTTAAAGTTTCCAATGTCCCTTTCTGTAAAATTTAATCTGTAATGTTTTCCCCAAAAATTTTTGTTTGCTCAAATCGATTTCCAGTTCAGCTGCCAGTTCTTCTAACTGATCATATTTATTCTTTGTTTTCCATTGAATGTTCTTACAGATAAATAGGAGTTCATCATCCCGATAATATTTCAAACTGTCAGGACCAATTGTGCCAATTATTAATTCTTCCAAGTCTGCTTTTAATTTCGCAACATCAAATTTTGAATATGAATCCCTTTTCTCAGAAGTCTCAATATCAGATTCTGCACCCATTGATGACTGGTTAAAAGAACCTTCATTAAAAGTTAAATCAGGCATTTTTGTTTTCTCACAATGAATTTGAGATAAATCTGAATAAAATTTTTCAGCTAGTCTTTGAATTTCTGTATTTAAAGGAATTGTCAATCCTGTTTGTTTAATTTCTTTTTGATCAAAAACAGGTTGAACAGGACCAATTGTTACTGGAACTGTCACTGCTTCCATGCTTTTAGTAATCTGCTGAATTAATTTTTCTTTTGATCGTAAATATTCTGAACTATTTATAATTTCCTCATCTCTGGCAACTCTCGGTAAATTTCTAGGAGCTTCTCTTTCCATTGGAGTTTCTGAAAAATTTCTGCTTTCATTATAACCTCAAGAACTTAATCTGATTTCTAATCTTTCTGGAGTTTCAAAAGATTCAGAATTATTTGGGTATAATTTGGGTGATTCATTTAATGGAGGTGCACTTGGTGTGGTTCCTGTAGAAACCATCGGAGTAGACCATGAACAAGGCTGTCTAAGTGGAGTTTGCTTTTTATTCGTGGTGAAAATTTCTTCTAAAACTGCAACTTCTGATTCACTTTCTATAGTAACATTATTTTTCTTTTCAGTTCTCTTTTCACATGGAGACCCTAAAACCATTTCTCTAATTAAATAGAGACTATCGCACATATCTCCCTGTCTCCACATAAGCATTCTATCTTCATGCGTTTCTCTTCTGTAACTCGGTGTTTTTAGTGGTCTTTTTATTCCACTCGCTTCTTTCTGAAGTTGAAACATCTCATCTTCCCATTCAACTAAAGCTTCAAATTGTGTTGGTCTAGGCTTGGGTATAAGAGCTGACATCTTTTCTCTTAAATTTCTTAAAATTTTCATGTTAAATGAACCATTGTCCGGCCAAATCAATACGCCGTCATCTTTTGTATAATGTTTCCATACATCAAACCCTAGAACAGTATGATAACCATATTCACCTTCCACATACGCTGCAGGTGTTTTATATTTATGAAGTCATTTACCACCTCGCGTTTCAATTTTCTTGTCAGGTGAAAATAAATGTTTCAATTTCTGAAGCATTGTAAGCTTTTTCTCAACATGTTTGTAATAATAACTCATTTTTAAATCAAATCCACTTAATTGGAAATGATCGTAAAAGTTTCCTGGTTGTTTCGTGACACTAACCAATCCGTGCGCGAAACACACCGACAAGCCAATCAGGTTCGAGCTACGTCACTACTTTGCTCAACCAATAAGAATGGAGCTTTCCATAAAAGCCAATCAGTGTCTAGCTCCACTAAGTCACGTGAGCCAATCAGAGAACAGCCTGAGACGTATGATATCCAATCACTGCGCGAACCGTGTGACGTACACAGCTGCTGCGGTTTTTCGTGTCTCACTCTCAACGCTCACCCCTCCTTTACAAAAACTTTTCACAGCGCCATTTTAAGATCACTTTTTAAATGAAATTTAATAAACAACGACAAAAAGGACGACTCATTTGTCTGTTTCTCTAAAAGTGAAAGAATTTTACAGACTTACAAGAATTCTTTTACGTGAAATAGACAACGCTATTCTCACAGAATATACATTCGTCGATAAAGTAAACCTTTACTTTACCCTTCAAACAGGTAAATACCGAACGCGTTTCCCTCTGAATGCACTTAAAGTAGCAATTCAAAGTTTGACTCGAACGAAATCACAAAATCAATTACGCACTTTCAAACGGAAAATATCCCTAACCATACACACATGAAATCTTGGCAGGACTCTAACCAACCGCAGATAACATGAATCGTTAATAAAATAAGCGACGTTATTTTATCCTTCACTCAAGCTTGAATATATTCTATTACTTTATCACAATGAGTTTTAGAACGGGCTCATTGTCCTTATACTCAAAGTTTCAATTTCATAGATAATCCTCACTATACATACACTCTATTTAACACACCTATATCCCTAACATGTGCTGTACGACCACAACACTTGTGATATACGACGATATCACAATACTGAAACAGATCAAATGTACTGTGTGACTACCCTCTCGTCACACTACTCTGTACCGGTACAACTAGGATTTTTCACACTGCAGGAAAAAACCTTTCAACTACATGTAACGAGAAAATGAACTCAACATATGTTAGACATCGATCCTATGTGACTACCATATAGCATGTTGGTTACCATAGCAACCATCCTCTGCTACCAGGAAATTGATCCAGTGGCCTATAGGAAATATGTCACAAGCTACACTACCCAACTTCATAATATTCACCATTAATCATAAATCATTTACAAGGCCCATTATCTAACATGACATATTTTGACCAACTGAATCATGTGACCTAATTAACCTATTCACAAATTATATACAACCGCGGTAAATGAATTCATTATATTTTACAAAACTCTACAAATTAATTAAGCCACTGTGGCGATAAGATCTTGCTAATGATAACCTAAATTCATGAAATAACAAGACCAGCTTGTTTTCCAAAGTAAAGATTTATTTATTATTTGTTTAGAAATCGCATTTGTAATCTTTATTAGAACAATTTTATTAGAATATTTGTAAAAAGTAACGTTGGTTAAGAAAATTCAGTTAATTAAATTCAAATGACATTTTGTAATATCATAATCCTAAGTTTCTAACTACGCTTACTATAATAAAGAATAATGAATAAAAGTCTTTTTGGGTTTCTTACGTGCTCCAAGAATAATCCGTCCGCACGATACACCCATCCAAAGTTCAGCGAGAAGCCAGCCTCTCTTCCACGGGGAAGAGTTTTTATACCTTTCTACACTAAACTAATCTAAGTAAAAGTATATTTTCTGCTAAAGTCGGAGTCCCATTGGCTGTCAAGTGACAGACCATCGTATCACCACATTCTTTAAACATCAGTTCCGTCATTTTCTTAGAGTCCAGTGTTTCTAGTTTTCGAACAACGAGGCTTCCTCCGGTTTGCAACATTAACCGAAAGAAAATCATTTGCTTCCTCGGATATGAAATTGTCGCACACTCTTCTGCCGGTTCCTGGCCTTGGCCTTGCTTGACTGAGGAACAGTCAGCTCATCACAACAAATTGTTTCAGGCAGTAGAAATTTTTCCATCATGGACTCTCTCTTGCTCCGAGCAGAATTTTAGCAAACACGAAAACACTAGGCCCAAAATCATTTTCCAAAAACTATCATATAAACAAACACAAGAAAATAATTATTGCGAGAAATACAGTTTGTTCTGTTGCCACCCACCACAGCTAGTGATTAACCCATTAGTTTAAATTACCTAGCTGAAGCATGCAAATAAAGCAGCATTTATATCTACCATTCTTCATTTAATCCAACAGGATTCTTTATGCACCTGTAAAGAGTAAAGAGACACTACAAAGACAAGGAAAGCAAAATAAGCACATGCCAATATTTAAAACAGCTGTTATTAGTCATGACATAACAATAGACAAGATTAATTTATTATTTTCCACATAAATGAAAATGCAACATTATGCACGTTTATGAGCACACATGTTAATAACCCTCGTGTCTTTTGTGTATGCAACTTTTTAAAACTAGATTGAATTAATACTCATGCAGCACAATTTGTTAGCATAATTAATTAAATTAACTTCACGAGCTGAAATGAAAACATTTCTGAATCTCGCTCCATCAACTACATCGTGCCTACATCGTGCTGCTTCTGCTTTTAGCCCATATTTAAGCAGTCCAAGTACCCTTTTCTCCAGTGTCTCATCCTACTAGTACTCCACTAATGGCGGGAGCCACGCCTAACCGCTCTTCTGCTCCTCACTCCACTTCTAGCAAACCTTCTCCTTCTACTTCCTCATCAAAACGTTTGAAACAGGACCCTCCTTCTCCGGACAAACCTGCCTCTCCCATTTCTATGGAACTAATTTTGAAAGAAATTAGAGCACTGCGTCCGTTTATAGAGGATACTAACAAGGACATGCAACTTTTGAAAGAAAAGTGGTCAGCTATGGACACCCGAATTACTTTTGTGGAACAGCAAGTTTCGAAAGTACAAACAAACTCGCAACGCATTTCTTCTTTGGAAAAGTCTGTTCTCTCCCTTCAACAACACACTGAGGACTTGGAAAATAGAAATAGGAGAAATAACCTCCGTATTTACAACCTTGCGGAATCCCTTGAGGGAGATGATCCTGTGACTTTCTTTACGTCTTTTCTTCCAAAGCTCCTGGATATGCCACCTTCCACCTCTCTTAGCATACAAAGAGCTCACAGGCTTGGCCCGCGTTCTACCACTTCTACAAAACCTCGTGGAGTTATTCTTCTCTTTCTGAAATTTTAAGATTTGCTGTCAGTTCTCTCAGCAGCCAGATCTAAGAGACAGGTTTCCTGGCTTGGCCAGAGGGTCTTCTTATCCCAGGATGTATCCAATGCTACTGCTTCACGTAGGTTGTTTCATCCCTGCGTTTTCAAGGTCACGTATCAAAACCGAACATGGACTTTTCACGATCCTGGAGAACTCAAGAACTTCATTCATATTCATTCTAATGGCGGCATGGATATCTCTGCACCTCCCACTGGTTGACCTCTGTGTTATTAGTATTTGTTGTTGCCTCTGATCTCTTTATTACATTGTTATAGTTGATGTTCCTTTATTTGTTTGCTTCATGTAATTTCATAGAATTATATTATAAGCGGCTGTGTGTGTGTTTCTTGCTTGTCTCTCCCAATTTGTGTTTGTTAATAACATTTTTCTTTATTCCCTTCCACAGTGTCATGCCGTTTGTCCTGTTCTTCATGTAAATCCCTTATTGTTCCTTTCACGTCCTGGTTTAATTGGAATCCTGCTCTTCGTATGGTTCATCTTGTTTCGTGTCACCACCTCCCTACTCCCCTTGTGTATCTCCTCATCAGGTATGTTTTCTACAGTCGTCCTTTTGGATATGTACTGTCTGTTCTCTTTCTTCCCTTTTTTTCCCTCTAATCCTCTTCCTTCTCTTTGTTCCTTTTTTTCTTTTTATATACTGCTCAATTCATGCTGTAGGAGCGCATTCCTCATTTCCTCTCTTCATTCTCCTCTTTCTCACATTTATGATGTATATGCATTGCATTGCTTTATTTGTTTTACTCGTTTTTACCCTATTTGACATTTATTTCTTTTTTCAACTCGTTTATTGTTCTTTTTTTCTATTCCTGTTCGCTTTTTTCTTTTGCAGGATGTTTTTCACATGTTTTTTGGATTTCTCTATCGTATTTGCAATGTTTCTGTTTCTAGAATTTTACTTATCATATTTACCCTGGTTTACAATTTAGAGTTATTTCATGGAATGTAAAAGGTTTTATTAATCCCATTAAAAGACAGAGGGTACTCTCCCACTTATCTGCCTATACCCCTGATAATGTTCTTTTGCAAGAAACTCATCTCAATGATGTTGAGTCCCTTAAATTGAAAAGGAGTTGGGTGGGTAATGTTTTATTTTCGCCAACGGATAACAAAAAGAATGGGGTTGCCATTTTGGTTAATAAAAAGCTCAATTGTAAAGTTATGTTGCAGGAAAAGAATTCGGAGAGTCGCTGGATCTTGGCTAAATCATTACTTAATTCTATTCCCTCAACTGTGTTCAATGTTTATGGTCCTACCCAACCCGACTGTTTGTTTTGGCCGGTCATCACGAACAAATGTACACAACACAAAGATGATTTCCTCCTTTTAGGTGGTGATTGTAATCAAATTGTTGATCCGTTTCTGGACCGTAAGTCCACTGTTCGCTTTGTTCCCCACAAACCCCACAAGCAATTTCTGGACACTCTATCTCAAACTAATCTTTCAGACTCTTGGCGACTCATGCATCCAGACACTCTTGATTATTCCTTTTTCTCACACCCCATGCGTCCTCCTCTAGACTGGATTACATTTTTCTCTCTCAACTTCTCGCTCAGAATCTTGTATCTTCCTCTATTGAGCCTATTGTAATTTCGGATCACGCTCCCATTATAACGGATATTGATCTGCTCCCTCCTCACCCAAAGTCCTCCCTGGTGGCGCTTCAACTCTTCACTTCTTCTCGATCCTAATTTCTCCTCTTCCTTCCGTACTTTCACCGATGAGTTCTTTCTCACCAACTCTACCCCTGATATTCCTCCTCATACTCTTTGGGACTCCTTCAAAGCTACGGCAAGAGGATTTATTATTGACTTTGTTTCTCGGAAAAAGAAACAATTTCTTCAGAAACGGAAATCTTCTCTCACCCACATAAAAAAGTTGGAACATCAGTTCTATACCTCTTCTGCTAAATGCATGTCACCAGATCTTCTGCACGCCAAAATTTCCTTTAACAAACTTTCTACGGATAATGCCTCGTCTATACTTCTTCGGAGTAGTGCACGGTATTACGATGGTCGTAATAAATCTGGCAAACTTTTGGCGAATTATCTTAAAGCCCGCAAGGAACGCACTGGGATAGAATTTATTTTTTCATCAGATAATACTCTCCTTCATGAGACTGACAAGATTCTTGACCAATCCCAACTTTTTTACCAGCAACTTTACACTCCAGAATCTCCTCCTTCTTCCCCTATGCTTCATTCCTACTTTGAGAAACTTCCTAAACCTTCTAAAACTCATCTTAATTTTGCCTCCCTTGATCTTGATCTTACTCTTCACGAACTTTCTGCAGCACTCTCTTCCCTTACTAAAGGTAAAATTCCTGGTCCTGATGGTTTTCCGTGGAATTCTATTTACATTTTTCTGATCTTCTTCTGCCCATGCTATTAACTCTTTTTCAATCATTTGCTTCTTCGGGTTCTGCTGCAGGCACTTTTCAAGACGCTACCATCTGTTTGGTTCCAAAAGAGGGCAGGGACCCGAAGTTTTGCAAAAATTACCGCCCTATTTCGTTAGTTAATGTTGACTACAAACTCTTCGCCAAATTACTTGCTTTACGATTGGATTCTTTTATGCCACATCTCATCGGCAAAGAACAATGTGGTTTTATCAAAGGTAGGCTTACTTCTGACAATTCTCGCCTTTTTCTCAATGTCCTAAATAAAGCTTCCTCTCTGTCGTTTCCCTTGGCTGCCATTTCAGTTGACGCCGAGAAAGCTTTTGATCGGGTAGATTGGTCCTTCTTATTTGCTTCTCTCACTTGGCATGGTTTTGGTCCCAAATTTAAATCTCTAGTATCTTTATTATATTCCTCTCCCAAGGCTTCTGTTCTTGTTAATGGTCATCTTTCTTCTTCTTTCACTCTTCGAAGAGGCGTTCGTCAAGGTTGTCCTCTTTCTCCGCTCCTTTTTGTTTTGGCTCTTGAACCCTTCTTGTCCTCCATTCGCCAGAATACTTCTATCTCCGGTTTTCCCTATGGCGATAACCAGTTAAAACTCTCCGCGTACGCTGATGATATCCTTTTGTTCATTTCAGATCCGGAATCCTCCATTCCCCCTTTGTGAGCCAAATTTGATGAGTTTTCCCTTGTGTCTGGATATAAAATCAATTTGGATAAGACAGAAATTCTCCCTTTGACGAAGTTCTGTCTTCCTCATCTTTTCTCTTCTACAGGTGTTGCCTGGAATAGCACCAAGATTAAATATCTTGGGATTTGGTTCTCTAACTCTATCACTTCCTCTTTCAAGCTGAACATGTCCGCTGTCCTCTCACGTATTGACCAATTATTCTCCTCTTGGAATCCGCTTTTTCTTTCATGGTGGGGTAGGTTGGACTCTGTTAAAATGATGATTGCTCCTATTCTTATCTACACGCTTTCTATGTTACCTGTCCATATTCCTGCTCTATATTTCAAACATCTTGACTCTTCCATCTCAAAATTTCTTTGGAAAGGCAAAAAATCCAGAATTTCTCTCTCTCCTCCCTCGTAGACCCAAATCCAATAGTGGTGTTAATTTCCCTGACTTCCGTCTATGTCATAAATCCTTCTCCCTTCGTCAAGCTTCACGTTGGCTTTCACGTGAACCCTCCCCTTTCTCTCCTCTCTGGCTCTCGATTGAACATACCTTTCTCTCCCCTTTTTCCTTTGAAGAGTTTATCCGTTTTTCCTCGAAATCCCCTTATGAATCTTTCCCGTTATTCAAACATACTTCTTCCCTCCTACGACCTTTATTCTCCCTTTCATCTACTTTCCGTGATTCCTTCTTACAACAGCCCATCTGATACAATTCGCTTATTCTTATCAATAATAGACCTATCTGTTGGTCCTCTTGGAGACGAAAGGGTATTATATGGATTCATCAGATTTTTGATGGTACTACCCCTTGTTCGTTTCCGCTTTTTGAACTTCATTTTTCTTGCCCACATTCCTTTTTGCACAAATATACCAATCTTATGGGAGTGATTCTCAAGGGTTATTATTCTCTGTCTCCCTTGCTATCCCTCGCTCCTCCTTCTTCTCTCCTGGCGTTGCTTTCTACTCTTCCTAAAGCGTCTCTTGTATACAAATTCTTTTCTTCTCCTAACCTGGATCGTCCTAAATCTAAAGTTGAACTTTCCTGGGAAGCTGATCTAGACTGTGTTTGACCCACTTCCCTTTGGGATAAACTCTGGGTCAAATCTTTGAAGGTTTCTCGCTCTGCTTCTCTCACTCAATCTCTCTTCTTTCTGTATCACAGACTTTATCTTTCTCCTCTTTCCATTTCTTGCTTTTCCTCTTCTTCTGATTCTGCCTGTTGGACTTGTAATTCATCTGATGCTGATCTTTTACACATGTTCTTCTATTGTCCTATGTTTTCTACTCTTTGGAAAAAGGTTTGGCAGTGCATTTCTCAGATTTTTTCACTTTCTGTTCCATACTCACCTTCTATTCTTTTCCTAGGTAGTCTCTCAGAGGCATTTACTTTACCGCCACACTCTTCTGGTCTCTTTGACCTTATGCTTGCACTCGCTTTTCAGCATATCTTTTCCTATTGGAAATCCCTTGCAAAGGTCTCCATGCAACATTGGTGGAATTCTATTTGTCATTTTCATAGACTCGATGTTTCCTTTGCCTCCTCCTGTAAACCTCCTCGTAATGTTGAGCTTTATTGGCTTCCCCTCACTGTTTATTTAGATAGTTTAACTACAAAAATGAAACCATTCCTAATCAATTTTGAGAATTTTAAACCCCCTTAGATGATTTACTCTCTGTTGTAACTATATCTCATTGTATTTATCTTTTGATGATGTTTTATTATCTTTCTTGGTTTCTTCCAATGTCTATTGAGATATTATACGGTTTTTGCAGATTGCCTTTATTGCATTTACTTCTTTTATTGCCTCTATGATTTTCTTTTTCTTTCTTTCTTTCTTTCTCCATTTTGCTTTCTCCCCCTTTCTCTCTTTCTTCCCCCACTCTTTCCCTTTAAAAATTACATAAAGTGCTTTCTTGTGCTATAATTTTGACTTTAGGAATGTTATGCTTTTTACTTTCCCATATATTTTGTATTTCCCTTCCTTTTGTCAGTTGTTACCTTTTGTTATATTAATAAAGCTCTTCAAACATAAAAAAAACCTAGCTTTCTCCCTCTCCCTGAGAGTCTAACGCTACTTGACAAAGTGTTCTACTACCAAATTAGAGCTACCTGTAAAAACACCAACCCTATATTTCCACTCGCTCCCCAGCCTATTGCCTCTCA
Organism: Lissotriton helveticus; assembly: GCF_964261635.1. Taxonomy (NCBI): domain Eukaryota; kingdom Metazoa; phylum Chordata; class Amphibia; order Caudata; family Salamandridae; genus Lissotriton; species Lissotriton helveticus. The sequence goes on from NC_136067.1 coordinate 658,655,068, forward strand.
GGAGTACATTCACTCTGCCACATCCTCACGTAAACATTTCACACGACTATATGCACATTCACTAGCAGCCTCCCCCCTTGATAATGAACGTGCCCGCAATGCATGGGGGTCCGACCTAGCTGATGTCCTCTCAATAGCGCAGCGGCAGTATTGCTGCAACCAAACTAAACGACTTTCCCTAATTTCCGGCTGCGACTCATGCACTTTAAATTCTTACACTGGTCCTACCGCACCCCGACTGCACTACACAAGATGAGGTTGACTGATAGCAACAGATGTGCGGGCTGCGCGACTCCGCACACGACTTTCACATATTTGGCTTGGGCATGTCCCATGGTTACAGAATTTTTCGCAGAAAGTGTGTGCAATCATCAGCGACATTACCACAGAATGCATCACCCCTTAGCCACTCCTTTGCCTACTGGGCCATGTCAGAGACGTGACTGACGCCAACTGCAAACTGATCAAAATGGTGCTAGTTCTGGCCAAGCCACGAGTGGCAATACTCCGGGGGCCACAGACCGGCGCCGCAACCCAATCATTGGCTAGCAGATGCAGGTCACTGCCAGGCACATCTAAGCGAATACTTAACAGCCAATTCTGGGGAGCCCCCAACCCCTGACACCCAGATTACATTCGCTGGCCCTGACAGAACCAACCTATAATGCCCAACAAGCCACTTACACACAGTGCGCACATATCAGCCATATCTCCTCCCATCAGCAGAGTGTTGATATGCATACTGCCTATCTATCTTCTGTTGTAGTCATCAAGCTATGCAAATGAGTGCATAAGTGTATCATGCCTTAAGTTCAATAAATGTTTTTTTTAATATATTTTTTTCAAAACTACTAACCTGTGGATATGAATGTTGCTGTGATATGGCATAGAAACCACCAGTCCCTTCCCCATTGACAGTGTCCAACAAAACACATCTAAAACAGAACGTGTCACTGACTGCGAAGAAGGGGAAGGGGACGGATGTGGCACACAAGCCACTTTATCAGTTTGCGCTCACCTAGCTCATCTTGCCAGACGAGATTCTTTCAGATTTCTGCAGTCTCTTATGAGCGACAGCTTTTTTATACTTACTGTTATAACTGATGCTCTATAGTAAATATTCAACATATCAGTGGCACAGTATCTTTATTTAGGTATAGCAAACAGAATCACCATGATAATGGTCTCGTTCCAATATCCGATGGCAGTAGTTATTTCTCTGCAAAGTTAGCCACTGAAGAGACACAAAGGTTCGCACAGGATCTGCATAAAAACTTTGGAGACCCAAGTGAAACTAGTTGCAACTAAACTTTGAGAGTGTGACAGAATACCTTCCTAGTATATAGCTGCAGAGACTGTACAGGAGTTCCAATTAAAACAAGTAATATATACCTCTCCCTAACTATCACTATTCTGAGGCCTCTGAAGGCTGCACTGGTAGACGTTGAGTAAGTCGGAGGATACAAGGAAAATCTTTAAGGTGATACTGCAGAAGGAATTTTAACAAGCACCACAAACAGAAAACTTCTGGAAAGATGTGCACAACATTTGTCGTGAATATTCTCTCCAATTTGAGCAACTTTGCCGAAGATCACATCCCAAGCATTTATTATCTCTCATCGACATGGAAGAACGCTGACCATGCCCCGGAGGTGGCTATTATAGACGGTCGGATACTCAGATCCTCCTGTAGATCATTGAATCACACTGCTGCATGCCACTAAGATAGAGAATACGGTTACAACATTTTGGGTGCCTGTGTGGGACCAGGATTGAATGTGCAGGTGTCAGTGAATGGGAATAACAATTTAGCAGCAAACGTGTCCTGCAAGAAAGCTTTAAGGCAACTTAAGGTAAAATACTCAATGCTTATATTAGCCTCAGATGGAAAGACCTGGTATTTTACAAATCTTGCAAATGCATGGGACTTACTGGGTGGCTGGAGTATGGTAGGAAGCTTCACTTCAGGAAATCGGGTCAAAGACGGTGAGACACTGACACTTCAGAAAAGCAGGACAACATTGGAATCCAGCAGTCCCGTTCTGATACTCAGCTAGATCTTGAACAGCAGTGATTAACAACTGCATCGCATACAAACTTAAAAGGAAATCTCCTGATTGGCAGAAAAGCCCTTGTCATTGGTGGATAAAGAGGTCCTGCTGGTGTCACTGATCACTTGTGGTCCCGTCCCTGGACTGAAATTGCTGGAGACTCAGAGAAGGAAATGTGCAAAGAGACACTCTTTGGTATAAATAATTCCCTTATTGTGGGGGGGCTCATATTGGGGTACTTCTATTTGTTTTTGTTATGATTATATTGCATTATTGTTTCCATTTTCACTGCTGCTAATGCATATTGCGTTCTCCCTGGGTAGATGCCCCTCCCCTCTTGCTCTTGCTCCCCCCGCGGTCCAGCGGCTTGAAACTAAACTCCAATCCCTCAAACCGCTGTGAACATCCTGGCAGCAGAATTAATCCTCACACTGCTCTCCTGGAACGATAACGGGCTGGGGATTAAATGTGGAGTAGCCCTGCAATATATTAATTGGTATCCTCCAGATATAGTCCTCTTTTAGGAGACCCATCTTAAAGGGAAAACATTTCATGCCTTAGACCGATGGGGTTATAAATTAATTGTTCGTGCGGGTTATACTGGATCAATAGACGTGCATTCTAGTGTGCAAAATATTGCCACTGACTATTCAACATACATGGCCAGATACCCAGGGCTGATATGCGGTGATCTCTGGGTTGTGGTAAAACAAACCAATTAACATACTTTCAGAATACGTGCCACAGTGTCTGTACACGACTTTATTCTCTGAATTGAGTAAGCTGCTTCTCCGTCTTTAGACGGCTTCTCACTGATGATTGGCAAATTTAATAGTGCCCTCAGTAATAACACTGATCGATTACCTCCCCCCCCAGACCGACGCCTATTGGCTGACTTCCTGGTGGCACTCGGCCTTGTGGACGTGTAGCACTCCCAACCCCGTGACACAGCAATAAACATTTTACTCAGAGGCACACAGTAGTTTAGTCCGAATTGATTACATATTCACGCTGACAAAATACACCCCCCCGTTTTCACGAAATCAGGCACTTAGCTAGCAGCATTTCACTATTTGCCATTGTGGACAGTAAATGGTCTACCCACTCAATAAACTCTTCACACAATAACACTCAGTCCTTAGTATCTTAAAGTATCCTGTATACGAGATGGTCTTCGGGAGGCCACCTAGCATTAGGTTACTGAGAATTAAGCCTATAAGCCTGTCGTAAAGGGACAGCGCCTCTCGCTCATTGCCGACTATAAGAAGGATAAAAGGGCATGGAAACAGCAAAATGAGAAATCACTTAATTGAAAGCCAAACTTGTCATCCAGTTGTTAAGCCTGAAACAAAGGGAATATAGGGACTTGGCATCCAATGCAGTCAAGATTAGTCAATGGTCAACTCAACATCGTCTTTATGAGATTAGGGACAAACTAGGGAAGTTACTGGAGTGGATTGATAGACGGGAGAGAGTCAGTCACTGGGTTGGAGAAATAGACACATGTAGCATGGCAGAGGCTTTCTCTACATATTAAACCCACTTGTACTCCCCGGCCACTACAGCTAAGATGATATATTACTTCCACGCCTGTCAGATATGGATAGTGAGCTTCTGGAAGAAGAGATCACTGTTAAGCATGGGCGTAAAATCCGTTCCGCTCGCAGATTTTGCGTATTTTCGGCAAATTCGCAATCCGCGAACTCTCGCGAATTTGTCGAAAATCCGTGAATTCGCTCGCGGCGGATTTTTTGCTTGGTGATACAATATTTCGGGGCGCGGCGTGGTGCACGGCGTTCACTTTCCGTCATTAAGCGTTTGCCGAGTTGTTTTTCTCGATCATATTTTGCGAGTGCTGCGCCATTTTGGATCTTGCTGCGGGATCCCGCGGGAGTTTGGCGCCCGTGAATACGTAATCGCGGCTTGCCACCTTGCAGAGCACGCCTCGCAAGAGTTCGCAATTGCGAACACGTAGTTGCGGCGGACAGGAACAATCTCGCACTCGTGAAATAGAGATTTTTCAATTCTGCACAAGAAATCCACCAGCAAACAGCATAAACCTTCAGAAAATGATGATTTGTATCAGAATCACTCCTCAGTTTGACATTTGCATGCACTTTGTTTTTGCAAGGAGTCCATTTTTTGGGGGGGGAGGAAGGAAGTGCCCCACAGTCTCCAAATTCCTGTTCCTGTCCAGCAGGCTCCTCCCAGTGCTTTCTTCATGTGCTGGTCACTTTCATTTGGACCTTGACCTGGAAGGATTACTTTTTGTGGGTGCTGCTGGATATTTGGATTTGAGGCCTTTTTGACTTTCTTTGGATCACTTTTGGATTAGAAATCAACTTTCACAAGGTAGTTTTGTTTGGGGCATTACAGTTGCTGCAACTTCAATTTTGGAACTTTTTCAGAACATTAAATAAAATATATTGTGGGCAGCCACAGTATCCAGTAGGACCAGGGTTGGTTATGGGTGCATGATGCAACAGTTTTGTTGAATTTAAACACCATTGAGGCCATGGATGGGCTGGGATTGTGCTGATTTTTGTTGTTTTTGTCGTTTTTTGGGGCTGCTGGTGTGGCCTTTTGCCCAGGGGTAGTGGTGCATGGACTGAGTGGGCCTGTGGGGTCTCACTCTCTTTAATGTAAACATCCTGGATGGCATTGGATTGTGGTGATTTTTGGGTGTTTTTCGGTTTTTTGGGGGTGTACTGTTGATGTGGACTGGCCATGTGGGTTGTGGTGGTGGCCATCTTGAGTGCTGGTACAGGCAACATGTGCTTGGGGTGCAAGGGGCCATTTTGAAGAGATGCAGTGTCTGAGGCCTGCACTTATTTTGCCTACTTTTCATCCATTATGCCCAGGGGTAGTGAGTGGTGCATGGGCCTAGTCTTTCGGTGGGGTGTCTTCTTGAATTTAAACACCATTGAGACCATGGATGGGCTGGGATTGTTCTGAATTTTGTGGTTTTTTGTCGTTTTTTGGGGCTGCTGGTGGGGCCCTTTGCTCAGGGGTGGTGAGTGTTGCATGGGCCTAGTCTTTCTGTGGGGTATCTTCTTGAATTTAAACATCATTGAGGCCATGGATGGGCTGGGATTGTGCTGATTTTTGTGTTTTTTGTCGTTTTTTTGGGGCTGCTGGTGTGGCCTTTTGCCCAGGGGTAGTGGTGCATGGACTGAGTGTGCCTGTGGGGTCTCACTCTCTTTAATGTAAACATCCTGGATGGCATTGGATTGTGGTGATTTTTGGGTGTTTTTCGTTTTTTTTGGGGTGTACTGTTGATGTGGACTGGCCATGTGGGTGGTGGTGGCCATCTTGAGTGCTGGTACAGGCAACATGTGCTTGGGGTGCAAGGGGCCATTTTGAAGAGAGGCATTGTCTGAGGCCTGCACTTATTTTGCCTACTTTTCATCCATTATGCCCAGGGGTAGTGAGTGGTGCATGGGCCTAGTCTTTCGGAAGGGTGTCTTCTTGAATTTAAACACCATTGAGGCCATGGATGGGCTGGGATTGTGCTGAATTTTGTGGTTTTTTGTCGTTTTTTGGGGCTGCTGGTGGGGCCCTTTGCTCAGGGGTGGTGAGTGTTGCATGGGCCTAGTCTTTCTGTGGGGTATCTTCTTGAATTTAAACATCATTGAGGCCATGGATGGGCTGGGATTGTGCTGATTTTTGTGTTGTTTGTCGTTTTTTTGGGGCTGCTGGTGTGGCCTTTTGCCCAGGGGTAGTGGTGCATGGACTGAGTGTGCCTGTGGGGTCTCACTCTCTTTAATGTAAACATCCTGGATGGCATTGGATTGTGGTGATTTTTGGGTGTTTTTCGGTTTTTTTGGGGTGTACTGTTGATGTGGACTGGCCATGTGGGTGGTGGTGGTGGCCATCTTGAGTGCTGGTACAGGCAACATGTGCTTGGGGTGCAAAGGGCCATTTTGAAGAGAGGCAGTGTCTGAGGCCTGCACTTATTTTGCCTACTTTTCATCCATTATGCCCAGGGGTAGTGAGTGGTGCATGGGCCTAGTCTTTCGGTGGGGTGTCTTCTTGAATTTAAACACCATTGAGGCCATGGATGGGCTGGGATTGTGCTGATTTTTGTGTTTTTTGTCGTTTTTTTGGGGCCGCTGAGTGTGGCCTTTTGCCCAGGGGTAGTGGTGCATGGACTGAGTGTGCCTGTGGGGTCCCACTCTCTTTAATGTAAACATCCTGGATGGCATTGGATTGTGGTGATTTTGGGGTGTTTTTCGGTTTTTTTGGGGTGTACTGTTGATGTGGACTGGCCATGTGGGTGGTGGTGGTGGCCATCTTGAGTGCTGGTACAGCAGGCAACATGTGCTTGGGGTGCAAGGGGCCATTTTGAAGAGAGGCAGTGTCTGAGGCCTGCACTTATTTTGCCTACTTATCATCCATTATGCCCAGGGGTAGTGAGTGGTGCATGGGCCTAGTCTTTCGGTGGGGTGTCTTCTTGAATTTAAACACCATTGAGGCCATGGATGGGCTGGGATTGTGCAGATTTTTGTGCTTTTTGTCGTTTTTTTGTGGCTGCTGGTGGGGCCCTTTGCCCAGGGGTGGTGAGTGTTGCATGGGCCTAGTCTTTCTGTGGGGAGTCTTCTTGAATTTAAACATCATTGAGGCCATGGATGGCTTGGGATTGTGCTGATTTTTGTGTGGTTTTCGATTTTTTGGGGTGTTCATGGGGACTGGCCATGTGGATGGGGGCCATTTTGAGTGCTGCAACAGGCAGGCCCTGGCCATGTGCTGGGAGGCAGGCGGACATTTTGAATGCAGGCAGTGTTCTTAGGTCTGCAACCATTTTGCTTAGCTTTCAACCTTTATGCCCAGGGGTAGTGAGTGTTGCATGGGCCTAGTCTTTCTGTGGGGTGTCTTGAATGTAAACATCATGGATGGCATGGGATTGTGCTGATTTTTCTGTGTTTTTCGATTTTTTGGGGTGTATAACTGAACTGATGTTCCTCTGTCTTCCATTGCTTTTAGGTGCACAAGACTCAAGAGAACCACCAGTGCCAGGAAGAAGTCCTGCAGCGGTGTGTGTGTGCAGCATAACGTCACGCGACGTCACGTCTGGACACAGACAACTCTGCAACTCGAGCAACTGCTGCCTGCTGTTCTGACCTGCTCTGAAGAAGATGGCCCCAAAAAAAGTTACCTGTAGCTCCTCTAGCAAGAAAGTTGCCAGTAAGGAGCAGAAGAAGCAGGTTACCAAGGAGACTCGTGTGCCGGCCGCAGCAGCAGTGGGAGTAAAAAAAAAGTATGCCTGCAGCAGCAGCGGGATCTGCTGGGGACCAAGCTGGGAGCAGCACCCCCGCTCCATTGGGCTCAGTGCCACCACCACCACCACGCCAACTTAAGTCCAAGCCCTTCACTGCTGCAGAGGCACTTAGTCTAGTTGTTCAATCACCATCGACCAGTGATGTTGGCTCATCGCAAGAAAGTAGCAGCACTGTCCCTCAATCAACACAGGTTGTTGTAACTCATCTGACGAGTGTTGAACAACCACAGCCGCAACAAAAACCACATGTGCAAGTACAAGCCCAAGTACATGTGGAAGGAGAGGCAGCGCAAAGAGATGCGTAAGCAGAGGTGCATGGAGGGTCACAAGTGCCCACAATAGTTGTTCCTCCGAAGTAGGGGCACATCAGGAAATCGACAATCAAGGCGAGGTATCATTTGAGGAAACCACTCCTCCTGATGATCATTCATTGTCTTCCACACCCCTAGCAAGGAAGAGATCAAGGGTGGTGTCTACATCTTCTTCAAGCACACCTCCTTCTGATGATACGGATCAAAATTGGGAACCAGCACCACTGCCGTCTGAGAGTGAGGCACACCATGATCTGACAAAGGTAGTTAAGCGTAAAAGGAAGCTCGTCCAAAGTCTCAGAGTTATGGAGTGTGATGAGGCTCAACAAGAAGTCACGGATACTGCTGCTGATGAAGACTCTGACAACGACGACCCAGTCATCATAAAGGTCACTGCAGCCCCAGCGGGCATGCAGCAAACAGACATTTTGACCCTAGCCCGAAGAGCTGCTGAGCGTGATGATGATGATGTTGTCGACGAGGAGGCAGTGGAAACACCACAATCATTTGAGTTAAGTAGTACACCAACTCGTACCGCTTCCATATTTCTTTCTCGCAAGAAGGGACCTCCATCCACCTCGACCTTAATTAGTGGCGGTGAAAGTGCACAACGTACTAAAGTTCGGCAATCCACATCCTCCACTTCATCTGGCATTAGCAGCATGACCACCACCACCAGTATCGCCGCCTCCTCCGGCCCCCACAGACAATTCAAGTCCCCAGTTTGGGACTTCTTTACTGTTTGCCCAAAAAGGGAAAAGTTCGCCATTTGTAGCATTTGTAAGATTGCAGTTAGTCGTGGTAAGTTTGGTACCAACTATGGTACCGGAGGCCAGAGAGGTCATCTTAGGAGACAGCACGCTGTCCAATGGTTTGCGCACCTGAAGGAGATCAAGAAAGCCCGAATTGGAAGTCAAGAAAACGTTGATGTTTCATCTGATGATGACGAGGAGGAAGAAGACGTGTCAAACACTTCACTTACACCCAGTACCCCTGTCAGCAGCACACCCCATGTGAGGCACACTAAGAGTGTTGGAGCGAGTGAGACACCAATGCGAAAAAGTTCACCAGCGAGCAAAATTGGGTCAACGAAGTCATCATCCCGTAAATGCTTGGTCCAGGGCAACATTAGAACCATGTTTTGTTCAGACGCGCCATATGAACGCAACCACCCACTGACGCGTCTGTATAACACTAAGCTGACTAAAATGCTAGCTCTGGACCTTCTCCCTTTTTCTTTTGTAGAAGCGGTAGGTTTTCTAGAATTAGTGGCAGCGCTCTGCCCTAAATGGAAGGTTCCTAGCCGGTTCTATTTTGCCCGAGTTGCGGTTCCAGCACTACATGAACATGTGCTGGAGGTGATTGGGGCAGCTTTGCAGAAGAGTGCTGTTCACACTATACATCTGACAACAGACATGTGGACCAGTGGCGCAGGCGCTGATTACATGTGCATCACTGCACACTGGGTCTCTTTTTCAGGGGTTAAAGCAAAGCTAAACGCAGGTGTTGACCCGGACCAAGTTTTTAAAGCTGCTCGGAAACATGCAACACTAGCCATGTTTGGCTTGGAGAAACGTCACACAGCACGAAACATTTTGGACGAGTTTAACAAAAAGGTCTTTCACTGGCTGTCCCCAAAAAAACACCAGATTGGTTATGTTTCCACGGATAATGGCGCCAATGTAGTTAAGGCCATGGCGCTGGGTGACTATTTCAGAGTGCCGTGTTTGGCGCACTGTATCAACCTGGTAGTTCAAAAATTCTTGAGTGATAAAGACAGTCCAGCGTGCGAGGTAATGGCCACCTGCCGAAAAATGTGCAACCATTTCAGCCATTCTTTTAAGGCCCGGAAGCATCTGAGGAGCCTGCTACATCAACGTCGAATGCCAGTGAAAGCACTCATCCAGGAGGTGTCAACACGTTGGAACTCAACCTCCTACATGCTTGAGCGTCTGTATGAGCAGTATACGGTACTTGATCACTATTTCTTAAAACAGGGTACAGCTCAGAAGGACCTGAGGATGGATGCGGCGCAATGGGACATAGTTAAAAGCATGACAGAAATGTTTCGTCCTTTTGAGGTCTTCACGCGTGCAGTCAGCAAGGAGGACTGTAATTTGGGAAAAGCTATCCCATTGTTGTGCATGCTGGAGCACCAACTGAAGGCGGTGTCTTCTGAGTTAGAAAAAGATGAAAAAAACAAAGACCCTTTTGTTTTGTCGGAGAAATTATTAGAGCGCCTACGTGGTGATGAACGTCTTAAAATGATCAACTCAGAACAGCATTACATTTGTGCTACTATTCTGGATCCACGCTACAAAAAGGCGCTGGCAGGCCAAGCATTCTTTCCTTTTGCTGATGAAGATGTTAAAAAGTACAAACTTTGGCTAGCCACGTCAGCCAAGAGGTTTGAAAAAGAACAGCAGGATATTGAAGGAGAAGGCAGTACATCAGCATCAGCATCAGCAGGCCATCCCCAGTCAAAAGAATCCACTTCTGCACCTGTGGCTGTGGCACAAGTGACCTCTCAGTCGTTAAAGACACCGGCAACCGGATCATCTGCACCACACACAAGAGTAACATTGGCTGCTGAAGAGGATTGGCTATCTTGGCTTGGGTATGGTTCTCGAAAAAAGGTCACAGGCACAGCAAAAAGTAAGCAAAGTAGAGGAACCGTTGAGGACCTTGAGTCGATGGTGCAGGACTATCTGAATGACTCAACAGAGGTCTTTCTTAATGATGAGCCATTGGAGTATTGGCATGGGAAAAAACAATTGTGGCCACAGCTCTCCAACCTGGCTATAAACTACTTGTCTTGCCCACTCGCAAGGGTGTCTTCTGAACGTGTTTTCAGTGCTGCTGGTGGCATTGTAACTCCCAAACGGAGCCGCCTCTCGCCCAAAAATGTGGAGAGGTTAACAATGATAAAGATGAATCAGCACCTCATACCACCAGATTACAAAGTACGAGAAACCACGCCGCATGAAGACGAGGAGGACAGCAACGTAGATGAGGGAATTTGTTCTCTGTTCGGTGACACTGACCGCATCCTGCCTGAATTCGCAGAGGATGATGACGAACTCTTATTCTTATTCCCTGACACCGAGCCCTGAAAATGAGACAATGAATAAATAACTTTCTTTTTCGTCCTTATTCACTTTTATTCCTGTGTGTCTGTCTTTCTTTGTTTTGCACAGTTAATTTAATTCAAACTTTAATCACCTAATGACAAAAACAAGCCCATCAGCAGAACTGTCTTCACTTGTTTGCTTATTGGTTTGAAGGTGCCGCAGTGTACATTCCTCAGGTTCACAAGTTCAGACGAACATGCTCCTCTATCCTCCTCCTCCAGACTCCTATTTCCCTCAAAGCAGAGGGCTGGATTACGCCCAATGAAGAAAGACTCAGCACTTGTGGGGGTGTTCTACTTCTTTGCGGGTGAGTTGAGGGCTCTGGGGCCATTGCTGTGAAGCTCTAATAACGGATAAAAGTGGTTTGGACCAAATATGAGGCGGAAATTTCTTGCCGTTTTTGCTGACTTGCTTGCCTTTGAGGTGCTCTTTGGCGGGGTTCCGGGTGTTTGTGGGTGAGTTTTGGGGTCTGGGAGCACTGCTGCGACAGTCTAATCTAGATTGCATTTGCTTTTCAGGAAATCCGTGGTGGAAAACAGGAGTTATGATGATGACCTAGCTGCCCAGCGCGTTTGGACCGAAGGCCGAGAGATATTGTAAGTATGAGATTTTGCTTTTTGGCTGTTTGGGGGTGTAGTCGCGTGCTTTTTTGCGGGTGGGTTGGCGGGTCTTGGGGCATTCCTGGGAAGGTCTAATACCGGATAGAAGTGGTTTGGACAAAATCCATAAGGAAAAGCCTTTTGGCACTTTTTGTAACTTAGGGTTTGTTAGGGTTAGCCCTAGCAGCAGGATTGCATGTGTTTCGGGGTGTTCTAGATTTTTGCAAATGAGTTCTGGGGTCTTAGAGCACTCTTGGAGCAATGATGGCTATGGATACTTTTGCTTGCTTGCAAGTGGTTTGAATACAATCCACGGTGGGTAAGGGGGTATTTGGGCCTACTTTTACTTTCAAAGTACGTTTTGTCACCATTTTTCTGCTAGGCCTCGTTTTTTGAGATCTGATTGGGGGTCTTCTACATTTTTGCGACTGGCTTTAGTAAGGGTCTGGGTGGGAGCACTGCTGGGAAGGTCTAATTTTGTTCTAAAACACAGTTTACAGTACACCTAGCTTGAGGGGAAAGATCCGCTAAATTTATTTGGCCATACTTATTTATCCTTCAAAAGGTGACTCAGACAGAGTACGCACTTTCAAAAATATTGTACTGTCTATTAGGAAAATCAAAGTGTGACTTTTTGCACCACACAGCGTACATACCTTATATTTATTTATCAGTGGTATTGTAATAGCACTTACTGTTTTCCGTTCAATAATTACAGGCCGGGTTTCAGTCTGTGCAATGGGGAAAAAAGATGGAGTCAGGCTTCACATTAACGAGCCGCAATTCAACATCCGCCAGGCAGGCAGTGGACAGGGTGTCTTCTGTCAGTGGTCACCAACATTGATGGACGACGCGTCAGCTGGAATGGAGGAGTGCCGCTAATAAGAGGAATTGTTTGCTGCATGCAACTTACTTACCAAATTCAACAGGACAACTCCAACAACATACAGATACAGTATCCATTGTTTTCTTCTATGAGTGTGACTGCATTTCTCTCTGCTTCTAAATTGATCCCTACAGCCATTCTATAGGTTTTACTTCGGCTAATTTTTAAACCTAATTTAATGTAAGAAGTGTTTCTCTGAGTGCAGAGATAGGCTAGTGAAAACGCTGCAGCCCTGTACTGTCGCATTCTAGTACTACTTACTTTTCAGTAACAATGCATGCAGTAGGGCATGCACTTCCTTTATGTCACTTAAAAGATTTGTGGTTAGCTTTAGTTTGTACCCAAAGATTTCTTTATCTTCAATTATTGTTTGTCCATGCTGTGCTTTTTTTTTCTTCTCTCAACAAAACCTACCCAAAAAGAAACCCCCATTCCCATCCATTTTCCAAACCCTAACCCTCTTCCCCCGGGCTGTGTGGTTTTGCTTGATGTGTGACTAAATGACATCAATAATTCCACACACTTGCTGGGGAGGATAAGGTCATAGCAACAGGCTGGTGAAGGAATCCGAGGATATATTCTAGACTTACTCAGCTTCAGTACTATTTCTTGTAGTAGTAGGAGCCAATGTCAAATAAATTCAATGCAAGTACTAGTTATACTTGCAATACTTTACCATTTGTTAGGCTACATTGTGGCACTGTTCTAGTGTACTGTCGCCTGCTATATTCTCTATCGTACCGTAACCGTTGTAATGCTACAGTAAGGACAAACCAGGTTTCGTTTTCTTTTTTCCATATGCATGCAACTGCCACTGTGTCACATCACTAGTACCACCGCAATGAGGACATTTCATCCGCCCAGGATTGCCAACCTTAATCCCCATTTCCCGTGGAGCCAGCCCTGGGCCTAGCCCTACTTTCAAACACAAATTACAGGTAAGATAAGCGTTTGGTGGGAGGTAGTATAATGGAGTATTAGGACTAGACGAGAGATTGACGGTAGTACTACTAAAGTCCTAGGACTCTTCAGGAAAACAAACTTACTGTTAAACCCCCACCCACCAGACTCAAAAGCAGTAAAAAACAGGTATGGTCAGATAAAGTTTAAAAAAGTATATTTATGTAGCCCTAACAAAATAATCTCCCTCAAGACCCTCCCTAACCCCAACGATTGTCTTTCAAAAGTCCCAAAAAGAACCCAACTCCCAAATCCCACCCCCCAAAAGTCTCTAAAAAAAAGGGCAAGGGACACTACACTACTGGAGGGTGCTGTTGAATTTAGCGGCCAGGGCATCATACTCCTTGCGGAGGGTGGCATGGTCGAAGCGGAGGCCCTCCACCAAGTTCTTGTAGCTATGGACCTCCTGCTCCAGGTAGGACACTCTGAGGGATAAGCGGCGTTGGCGTGCCTTGCAACTCCTGTGGGGGGCAGCTGATGTCTTTGCTGCTCGGCGGTGGCAGTTGGCTTTGGTAGCCCGGCTCCGTACCGCTGGAGCACTGCGCTGGCTGGCAGCCCGTGGGGGCACGGAGGAGGATGCAGCTGTCCGAGTGGAGAATGTTGTGGTTCCACCGGTTGACTGCGTGTCCTCCTCCTCCAGGGCCACCAGCCGCCGATATTCGGCGACAGTGGCATCCAGCCTCCGTTGCCGGGCCATTCGAGCCTGCTCCCTCCGTGATGTCGATTTGGAAGGAGCAACTATATGAAGAAAGAAAGACATAGTCTGTAACCAATGCTCCTTAACATTAATAACACAAAGTGATTGAGCCGAAAGTTGTGTCACAGTACAAGTAGCAAATTGAAAGCACTGTACATAACTATTGAGGACAGTATCTATCTAACCTCCCACTTCTGCATCCTTGCTCTAACATTAGTGGGAGTTTAATGAACAAATTCTACGACCACTATGGACTTCCATTACAGTCGACTATGACAGTACACCAGTCTTATTCTTCTTCTTCTCTCTTGTTTAGGAAAATTGGTACGTTATCTTATGCAAGCCGGCAGAATGCCAGCGCAGTGAACTTGCACCCGAGAAAAACAGACGCACACCATGATGAGTGAGACAGACTTGCATTACTGTACCGGTCCCTTACATGCAGGTGGTGAAGCTATTACTTTTCTATTACGGGTGGCACTGAGAATACTCTGTTACAAGGGCTACAGCTTAATTAATTTAGCTTTCACCCTACAGTGCAAATGAGTACTAGAAAAGGAAAATTAAGAAGCTAAATAATTTGATTATCTATCACTTCACATGGGATGTATTTGATGACATATGGGATGACTTTAGGTGCTTTGCTTATTATTGAGTGAACAGTGATACACCCATACATGAATGACGTACTACTACAAAACTAAAGTTATTAAGAGAGGTACGGAGTGTCCACCGTAATAACCGGATATATGCTGTGCTTGCAGTTGCAATACAAACTACTGCTACTATTCATGGTAGTATTTTGACAAATTTACAACTTCTTTTCCTTGCCTTCCCTACACTGGAACGGACGTGCGGGTGCGGTGTTACATGCTCTTCAAGGTAACACTTAGTTCATCCAGTGCAGTGACCATCTACTCTCTCTAGATACACATATGCTATCTAGGAGTCAGATAATACCATGCTCCAGGCATCCATCCATTCAAAGTATATGCACACATACAGTTTCTGTTTCACCCACCCAGGCTGTTCTCCTTCCCCCATCCTTGCTTCATCATTGACCTAGCCATGCACCATACCATATTCTTTCCTTCCCAGCCACCTCGGGGACCAAGCAAACACATATCATTCTTCTTTGCCAGCCATCATAAAATTTCTCGTCCTTCCACACTTACTTACACCCTTCTTTCGCTTTTCGTTCATCCCATCCATCAAGTTCATCTAAGATCTTATTGGGATTCTTCTCACCAAAAACTTCACAGCTAAGTCGAAGTACATTTAGAGGAGGCTACTACCTGGTTGATTTATAATACACCCGTGCAGAAAGCACACTATGCAGTCTTCAATCTCAATAAGTAAGGAATATATAGCTTACCTCTTCCCGCCACCACCGTGTGAACCCTCACAGGAACGTCCGGCACTTGCACCGCCTACTCCCCAGAGTCCTCCTCCAACACCACCACCTCCGTGCTGGCCCCGCCACCAGATGTTCCACCTACAAAGTACATTTAAGAATGTTAGAATACACCACTCACTACTATATAATATTTGGTCTAGGAGGAATAAAGAAATGTCAAAAAAACGAAATACAATGTAATAATTTGTAACTGTCTACTCTAAAGTAAAAATGTCCCTTTTTCCAGGGAAGGCTGTTGTCTTGCTGCACTTTTTGGCACAACTGATGAATGCTTGCTTTTTATTTTTAACACACAACACTTTTTCTCCTAACAGAAGCTTGACTTCTAAGAACACGATCAGGGTCAAGCTCAAGTTCAAACCAGGTGAGAGCTCAGCTCGACCACAAGAAATGTGTCCAATTAATCGTTAGCACTAAGCACTTTTCCAATTTCAGTTAAACGTTTACTTTTATGACAAAGTTGATTTTAATAAATGTGTTTACTTTTAATAAAGCTTTTAAACTTAAATAGACTCTGTGGTTTTTGGTCCTCCAGACTAGAGTGGATGAGCTAAAGGTTTTGGAATTTTTGCAAGCATGAGTGCCTCTGACACTTCTTGACTCTGACTCCGTACTCTTGTCCTGCGTTGGATAATCTAATCATCATTGGGGATCAATCATCGGTGACTTTGGGAGCTAAATGACTCTGCCACACTATCTAGTCAGTAAGGAGATTGGGGGTTCTTCAAAGTCTGATATCACTGAGGTATGTGGAAAGAAAGTCTACCTGTGCCTATTATAATTGATAAACAATGCACTATTTAGTGTTCATAGTTCGGTCTGTGCAGATTTGTCCCTGCAACAGTAGTAGAATGGATTGTCCTCCTATCCAAACCAAAAGTAAAGTAGTATCTTATTCTTTCTTGGTGGTCATTCACCTTTTTATTGTTGGCAATTGTCAAAGCATAAACATTTAGAAGACTTGAAAAGACATTATGGACAATCCCAGAGGACTGCACTCAGTGCATAGAGCTATTGCTGACTAGAATGGGAGTCCAATGGAATTGCCAAATGTGCAATCTTAGTTAGCTACACAGACAGACTAATAGGAATAATCTAGTAATACCACAGGGAGTCATAGTCGAGGCAGGATAAGAATTTAGATCCAGTCTACAAGAAGATCAAAGACGATTTAGAAAAAATTGAATGAGGAACGCTAGGAAAAAATAGGTACTCTATATTGAAATAAAACTTACTGGGGCCAGCAAAGGAGCCCTCGCCGGCCCGATCCTGGCCTGCATCCTCCTGAACAGCACCCTCCTCCTCCTGTGTCCTCTTGCCCTTGGGGGGAGCTGATGTACAACATGAAAGAAAAAAAAGACCAGAAAACATGGATGATATTTGTCAACCAAATCAAAAATGTCAAAAGAACAATAACAAAATATGTTGGCGAAATAGCAAATAGATAGACAACTATTCCACGGGATATATTGACCAATCTCATGTGGTATACTACGTTATTCGTATTGCCTGATTTGCGGACCGTTGACTTTGAAAGTTCCTATGTAACTCACTAAACAGACTACTAAAAAGGTTTGCCTAGGCCTGGCAGGCAGCAGTCCGCAGCACGCGAAGTGACAGACAAAGTCCATCGTGCTTGCAGATCAGTGAATACTCAAACTATCAATCCACCGACCACCACCACTATTTCTTCTTATAGCCATGTGTCTAAAGGAAGTACTGGACTTCAGTCTGTTGGGGCTGATTTAGAAGTCCCTTGCGACTCATTTTCCTCCATTGTTGCGTGACTTTTGTGACGCAGCGGCAGAACAAAAGAGGCGCCATGGTGCGGCGTATATCAAAAAAAAAAATTACGCATATCGGAGATGCATCACGTTGTAAAGCCCTGCGCCATCAGGGGGCGTTCCGGCGCAAGGGAGGGCGTTCCTACGCAGGAACGAATCCTAAAAGTGGCTGAGGGAAATCTACAAGATGTCAATCAGTCACTTTTAGGACAATGATGCGTGACTCAAACCCTGCGCCTGCTTGAAGCCGACGTACGGCTTGATGCAGAATTGGGGAGATAGGGCACCCCAGAGCATTGCTGGAGCTGCGCCATCGTTGGCACGCAACTCCAGCAATGCGCCGCCTTTACGGCACAGATGCGTAAGGCTTCTGTGACGTTTTGGGCCCATGGGTGGTGGTGGTGGCATGGCGCACAATTACTGCCGCATCCCTGCTACTTTGCAGGGATGCGCCGGTAATTGAAAATATGACCCTTAGTGTCTAGCATTACGCAGTTCTTTACACTACACTCATACATAATTTCTCAGGCCAATGAAATGAACACAAAATACAAAACAAATAAGCATAGTAGCAAGGCTACTGAGAAGGAGAGCAGTGCACTTGAAATGCATAGAAGATTTTGAAATATAATTTACCTACAATGTAATCGGCAGCATTATTGCTCTTGGTAAAGAACAAAGATTTGCAAATAACAGAGCCGGATAAAACAGAGTAGTGATGAAATAGCTAGAAATAGCTACTACTACTCACCAAGCCCGGGGACCTCTACGCCGAGCACGTCCAGCAAGTCGCGTTCCCGGTCCATGACATCCGTCCAGCGGTGGGTGGCCTGGTTATAGGTGCGCCGGACCCCAGAGAGTTTAAACATGGCCCGGCACACCTTCTCCCACCGCTTCCGGCGCTCCCGGATGCCGTAGCCGGTTGCGATCTTGCCGCCTCCCAGGATGGTCTTGGGGAGGCGGCGCTGGACGTGGAATATTAGTGCGGCCACCTCCTCCGCACTAAAAATCTCCCGGGCTGTCACTGTCTCCCCCCTCAAACGCCCACACGGGAGCCGGGCACGGGGTGCCGGACCCTTCCCCTTGTCAGGGTGCTACCCTTTACCATGGTCTGGGCAGAAATGAAGTTAAATAATAAAGAATAAATAGAATAGGGAAGAAGAAAAGAAAAGAGTTTAAAAAAGTAGTTTAAAATTAACAAAAAGTAGCAGAAAACACAAAAATATAGAGCTAGAAAAATAGAGGGATAGATAATAAGTAAAATAGATCAAAAAAACTTCAAACAAGCAAAGGATGGCAGAGATTCAGAGAGGATACAGAAAGCATGCCCAGAACCATAGCAATGAATGAGAAACAAGATGGCCGCGCTCGTTCACAACCGCGTGGGCAAGTTTGCGCGATATTTTCCTCGCGATCACGCGCGAAATTGTAATAGCGAGCCGCACACTTTGCGAGATTACACATAGCGGCCGGAAACCGAATTACGTCACGCAAACAAGATGGCCGCACCCATGTACGACCGCTAGGGTAACTTGGCAAACGTATCGCTACAAGTGCCTTGCGAACACCGAAAAAAACACGCGAACATACACGCCGCAAAAAAAAAAAAGTGTATTCGCACGAATTCCGAAATCGATCTCGCACGGATTCGCGCCCCGCAAATCGTGCGAAATTGCAGAAAAACAATTTTAGCAAAAATGAAAGCAATCAGCAGGTGCAAAAGTTCAAACTTAACATTAGTAACCATTCACTCTAGTGCTTCCTGAGGGGCCCCTCCAGAGTTCAGTTGCCTATTTGCAACTATTCTATGACCCTGCTATGACCCAAACAGCAGGCTCATAGAATAGCTACAAGTAGACCATAAAGGTCCTGTGAAAACAAAATTGCACTGCAACAGAAAGCAAATTACAGATAAGGAAGGAAGCAGGTGCCAGCCAGACTGGAAGTTTCAAAATTACTGACACATTAATCAACCCCAAATTAATTCATGGCAGTTGAAGAAGGGCAGGTGTGCTTGCTTTCACTGCAACAGAAAGCAAATTACAGATAAGGAAGGAAGCAGGTGCCAGCCAGACTGGAAGTTTCAAAATCACTGACACATTAATCAACCCCAAATTAATTCATGGCAGTTGAAGCAGGGCAGGTGTTGTTGCTTTTTTTCACCCCCATAATCTACAGTGATAAACAAACCTAATGGGTGGCAGTGAGGATGTACCAGAGGGTGGCATGGGTGTACCAGAGGGTGGCAGTGGTGAAACAGAGGGTGCTGTGAACCTGTGATGATAAACCAGACGTAGAAACAACATAGTCGCGGCCGTTGCGAGCCGAAAAGTAAGTTTGCAATTGCGAAATGGTCCACAAATCCTCGCGAACGCTCGCCAACACAAAAAACATAAAAATCCGCTAATCCGCGAGAGTTTGCTGATTTTGCGGATTGCGAATCCGTAAATTCGCAAATTCGCGTTCGCCAGATCCGCTAGATCCGCCCATGCTTAATCACTGTGTAGGAGATAGTTCAGGCAGTTGCAAATTCTTTGAGCCCCAATGGGATTCCCCTTTCACTATACAAAAGAACAACTATAAAGAGAGCCCCCTACCTGCTTTGTATGTTCACTGAAAGTCGCAACTCTGGATCTCTTGTCTATGACCAGCGACTGGCAAAAATTGTCTACATTCACAAAGAGGGCATGCCACCTGAGGACTGTGCTTCATACAGGCCAATTTCATTGTTTAATGGCGAAGTAAAAATCTTGGCCAAAGTTCTGGCCTCTCTTACTAAACGTTATTACAACACTTATTCACCCTGATAAAACTGGTCCCATGCCAGGACAAAACACTGCTCCACCGCATCCTGGGCCTCATTGCGGACCTGTGGGAAAGTGTCCTTGTGCTTCCCCTTGATGCAAGAATGGCCTTTGACATGGTTGAGTGGCCTTACATATTTGAAGTGTTACATAGGATGGGCTTTGCCACTCGCTATGTGATCTGGCTAAGACATCTCTATACAGACCCAATAGCCCAAGTAACAGTCAATGGTGGTTGGTCACCTTCTTTTATTCTCAGTTGTGGTATCCAACAAGGTTGTCCACTTTCTCACTAAATATTTGTGATTTCTTTGGAGCCCTCTGCAGCCTGGAACCTGGATCAGACAAGAATCTCTAGTTGTGGGCCCCAATGGGCAGGTGACTTTGGAGGACAGAATATGCCTCTATGCAGATGACACCCTCTTCATGTCCCCAACCCAACATATACACTTGATAGGATCATGCACATACTTACCTTATTTTGTAATTACTCTGGCTACACCATCCACTGGAGAAAGTCCATAATACATGCCCTTTGTGGAACGGTGCCAAGTCTACCCTGTGACTGTGAGGCCAATGTGGTCCTTGACAGATTTCCATATCTTGGGATATACATGACTGTTGACCCCAACCTGTCTCACACCAACAACCTGTTACAGCAGCTTACCCACCTCAAATAAAACACTCAGCATTGGAGAGCGCTGCCCTTGTCACTGGTTGGCAGGTCTCTTCAAGATGATGGCACTACCCCGCTTCCTTCATGTATTGCACAACACTCCCTACCTGGTCCGACCTCGTACTTTAGAGATATTGAGAACTAGGTGCACTCATTGCTCTGGAATGGAAGCTCTCCATAGATTCAGAAGCTGACCAGAGGTTGTTATAATGGGAGCATTGCCCTCCCAGATGTCCTGAAATTATACTGAGCTGCAAAATTAACAGCAGTTAATTACTGGATACACCTTCTGACAACGGAGCCAGCATATAGTATGGACTGACTCTAATGTACTCGGGAGGCTGTCTTAGAGTCAAATATGGGGGAATGTCCTACATGACTTTTAAAGGCCTAACAGTGGAAACACTACGCATTTGGCACACAATTCTCTATACGCTTGGATGGAGACATAAAATAACATAGGCCACCCCTCTGTTGGATACAGCCAGTTTAGGCAAACTGGGGACACAGCTTGGCTTTGATAAATGGGATTTTATTGCCTTCTTGAAGGTTGGGGATCTCTGGATTCAAGGAAGCATCATCCCTTTTTCAGACCTACAATGGAGCATAAGCTGGATCCCACTGAAAATTACGATTATATACAGATACAACATACCCTATAAAAGGCCCTACCAAATGGTGCAATTCTCCCTGAGGCTTCCCCACTAGAAGACAGACTACTCAACCCTTTCATGCTTCATAAGTCAATCTCCCTCACATATAAAAAAATCATCAACAATTCAGATACGGTGTTACATTTAAGGTCAAAATGGGAGAGGGATCAGGCTAATCTTGATGAGGATGAGTGGCCGGTGACCATAGCATCTCCTAAAAAGATTCTATTTAGTACAACTTAAAGTATTACACAGATCCTATTGCTCCTGCATTACCCTAGTAAAAATGGGCAGGGTCACAAATACTTACTGTTTTAGACACTATGGACAGATAGGCAATTTTCCATATTGTATGGGGGTGCCCCACACTACAACCCTATTGGACAGGTGTTGTCGATTGTATGAATAATGCTTGTGGTAGTAATCTGGAACCTACTGCTAATTGGTGTCTCCTTAATGTCTGTGACGTAATGGATTTAACCCACATGGAACAAACCTGGATCACATTGAGACTGATGGTGGCTAAACGCAACATTGGACCTTTATTTGGGGTGGAACAACCGCCACAACTAAAAGACTGGAAAATATATGAACTGTTGCATGATTGCAGAGAAAGTGATTTATGAAAGGCAGGGCTGCCCTCAGAAATTGGTGAAAATATGGGGACGCTAGAACGAATACAGCAACAACCCTTGTACATCTATTGTGGTTGCAAATGTTAATTTCCTGTTATCTGATCAGCCTGTAGCGCCAGTGGGTGTGGGATATGCGGGAGGACCCTGCAGGGGAAGTGACTTGAATGGATCATTGCTTCTATCGGATTGAGTCATTACATAGAATTGTGTTGTTTACTTTATTTTCTCTCTGTTTTGTAGTTTTCATGTTTCTAACAATAAACAGATATGGGAAAAAGAATAGTGCCAAGCCCCAAAGGTGGATGGAAGCAAGGACGAGCACCTGTGGCAACCCATGACAGAAACTGCCGTCCCCCAATATCCGATGGGAAATATCGTGAAGGTTTTGATTTTGTGAGTTAGAAATGTTTTACCTTTAGCCACATGGTCTTGTCATTTGGGGGAGTCCTTAAAACTTACTGCTACACAACAAAGGCAGTTTTGGGTGTGTGTGAGATATTGAGCCCACAAACAATAAACTAGGTGCAGTGCTTTTGGAAATGCATCAAATAAGTAAAAGTGAAATGCTTGTTTAGGGTGAGAAACTTGTCTATTTGTCAGGGGTGTCACTCCTGGCCTGTATGGAAAAAGAAAACAACCATATTTTTTTAATCTATGACGTTATTCCGCTGGCTTTTACAACGTAGGGAATCACAACGCTGTTGTTACAACGACCACGTTGTGATTCCGCATACCATGACTCCGCAAGTCGAACAACGACTTGCGTAGGGGGGGCGCTGGATGTTGGAATAGTATAATTTACTATTCCAACTCCAGTCTGCGGGCACTAGGGAAGGTGTTGGATGTCTGCATTTTTCCAAACCATGATAATTATATTCACTCTCCCTCAAGCAAAGACATATCGCTGGAAAAGCTTGAACTCCAACTTTATTTCTCTGGGCCCCCATGCATAGATATATAAGATATGCATGGATTTTCTTTCAGTTCAAGCTGCCCACATGTGAAAACTAGATGCAGTGGATTTTGGAAATTTGACAGGCAACTGCAAATGAAATACTGGTTAAGGTACCTGTCATGTAGTGACAGTTATCAACAGTGGGCTTCTTGGAAACATGACCCAAAAGAAGGAACCCATTTTCAGCTCCATCAGGCTGCACAGCCCCACCACGATTTGAATCCAATGAATCAATTTCGTTTTTAGTTTTCAACTATTTTTCTCCTTAATTTCACCTTGCTTTTCATTCGTTTCATTTTAACTAATGTTCAATCCATTTTATCCAATTGACGCTTATTATCAGAAAAACACAGGAGTATGTGGTAGGTTTCACACGCCATGAATTTAATCCATCACCCAATGCATTTCGGGAAATACATTTCCCTTCGTCAGGGGTATCTACAAATAAAGGTACAGATTTTATAATTAAGCTTACTGTATTTGCCTGATAAAGCATATAGTTAATGAAAAATATACCCCCAAAATTTAAAAAACATACATTGTATCTAGACTGCAATCTTATTTGCTGAATCATATTATACACCCGTTTACTGCATGCTAACGTATTTACTCTAATAAATCTATCTCCACCCATACTCTCCCTGTTAATCAAACCGGGTAGCTACGTTGCACAAACAGTGACATTTTGCCGTGATTGAAAACTACTTTCACCCATGTACACTCACCATGGCCTGCTAACAAATCTGTTCTATTAAAAGATTAATCCAGTTCATTCTTTCAGTCTCGGCGTACAAAGACGCTCAAACCTCCTTCTTGTGCGAGCTAGACATGAATGCTAAAACATCTTCTTTTCCCTCCCCTTCCTGGTTTGCAATCACCCGTTTAATTAATTGCACATGTGGACATCAAAGCTCTGAACCCGTCCTCTCACTGGGTTTACTTTGTTTCCTGATTTGTGTAAACACGATCTCACTACATTTCCCAGCATGCCATATATTCTAACACCCCTCCGTTCACGAGTGTCTTGTTGTTTATGCTTTCATTGTTATATATGAATTTATTTGCAATCCATTCTTGTAATACATCCTTCATATTAAAAAGTGATGGCTCATTGTTGAAATGCTTCCCTTTTCATCATCATTTCTCACGGAAGGAAACCCTGCTCCTGTGATTTTTCTCTGTCTATAATACTGCAATTCTTCTGTTTATAACTTCCAATCTTCTCCTTGTCAGCATGGGTGCAATCTCAATTGAGACGAAAGGATTCATACTATGAAAAATGTGAAGAGAGATGCACACCTTTGTAATCCTTATTTTAACCATTTTAAACTTTTTGCACTTTCACTTCAATTTCAATTTTATCAGCGTGCAATGCCTGCTTCGCGCTTCGTCTCGTTGCGCTGTAACGTGACTAGACCCAAAAGAAGGAACCCATTTTCAGCTCCATCAGGCTGCACAGCCCCACCACGATTTGAATCCAATGAATCAATTTCGTTTTTAGTTTTCAACTATTTTTCTCCTTAATTTCACCTTGCTTTTCATTCGTTTCATTTTAATTAATGTTCAATCCATTTTATCCAAATGACGCTTATTATCAGAAAAACACAGGAGTATGTGGTAGGTTTCACACGCCATGACTTTAATCCATCACCCAATGCATTTCGGGAAATACATTTCCCTTCGTCAGGGGTATCTACAAATAAAGGTACAGATTTTATAATTAAGCTTACTGTATTTGCCTGATAAAGCATATAGTTAATGAAAAATATACCCCCAAAATTTAAAAAACATACATTGTATCTAGACTGCAATCTTATTTGCTGAAGCATATTATACACCCGTTTACTGCATGCTAACGTATTTACTCTAATAAATCTATCTCCACCCATACTCTCCCTGTTAATCAAACCGGGTATCTACGTTGCACAAACAGTGACATTTTGCCATGATTGAAAACTACTTTCACCCATGTACACTCACCATGGCCTGCTAACAAATCTGTTCTATTAAAAGATTAATCCAGTTCATTCTTTCAGTCTCGGCGTACAAAGACGCTCAAACCTCCTTCTTGTGCGAGCTAGACATGAATGCTAAAACATCTTCTTTTCCCTCCCCTTCCTGGTTTGCAATCACCCGTTTAATTAATTGCACATGTGGACATCAAAGCTCTGAACCCGTCCTCTCACTGGGTTTACTTTGTTTCCTGATTTGTGTAAACACGATCTCACTACATTTCCCAGCATGCCATATATTCTAACACCCCTCCGTTCACGAGTGTCTTGTTGTTTATGCTTTCATTGTTATATATGAATTTATTTGCAATCCATTCTTTTAATACATCCTTCATATTAAAGTGATGGCTCATTGTTGAAATGCTTCCCTTTTCATCATCATGTCTCACGGAAGGAAACCCTGCTCCTGTGATTTTTCTCTGTCTATAATACTGCAATTCTTCTGTTTATAACTTCCAATCTTCTCCTTGTCAGCATGGGTGCAATCTCAATTGAGACGAAAGGATTCATACTATGAAAAATGTGAAGAGAGATGCACACCTTTGTAATCCTTATTTTAACCATTTTAAACTTTTTGCACTTTCACTTCAATTTCAATTTTATCAGCGTGCAATGCTTGCTTCGCGCTTCGTCTCGTTGCGCTGTAACGTGACTAGACCCAAAAGAAGGAACCCATTTTCAGCTCCATCAGGCTGCACAGCCCCACCACGATTTGAATCCAATGAATCAATTTCGTTTTTAGTTTTCAACTATTTTTCTCCTTAATTTCACCTTGCTTTTCATTCGTTTCATTTTAACTAATGTTCAATCCATTTTATCCAAATGACGCTTATTATCAGAAAAACACAGGAGTATGTGGTAGGTTTCACACGCCATGACTTTAATCCATCACCCAATGCATTTCGGGAAATACATTTCCCTTCGTCAGGGGTATCTACAAATAAAGGTACAGATTTTATAATTAGGCTTACTGTATTTGCCTGATAAAGCATATAGTTAATGAAAAATATACCCCCAAAATTTAAAAAACATACATTGTATCTAGACTGCAATCTTATTTGCTGAAGCATATTATACACCCGTTTACTGCATGCTAACATATTTACTCTAATAAATCTATCTCCACCCATACTCTCCCTGTTAATCAAACCGGGTATCTACGTTGCACAAACAGTGACATTTTGCCGTGATTGAAAACTACTTTCACCCATGTACACTCACCATGGCCTGCTAACAAATCTTTCTATTAAAAGATTAATCCAGTTCATTCTTTCAGTCTCGGCGTACAAAGACGCTCAAACCTCCTTCTTGTGCGAGCTAGACATGAATGCTAAAACATCTTCTTTGGAAACACACCACAACCATATAACGTTAACATCTACACATCACAATGTTTTTATCACTGGGTGCCAGACCTCCCTAGCTCTTATTGGCTGACTGGGGCAATGCACAAAACAAAATTATTGCAATATTTTCAGTATTTTCTCCCCAAAACATGGTAGATTCCTTAAGTCATCTTTAAAGGAATATATGTTCACGTTAACATTTGACCCACTCCTATAGTATTTTTAGAACACTTATAAAGTGCAACCTCTACTTTAAGGTATCTTGGCGCTCGCATTTTAAAATGATGTGTCCACCATTGGGACACTCCAAACCAATTTTTGAAGGGAATAACCAGGGGGCCCATTAGCAAGAAATCGCGATATTTATCGCTAAACGTGGTTAGCGAATTTTTTTTTATCGCTGGCAATCGCTGAATATTTTAGCGGAGAAAACATGCTATTAGCAACGTTTTTCTCCATTGTGCTAAAATATCCAGCGATAGTGGCGAAATGCGAGAATATCGCTGGAAATCCAGCGATATTCTCGCATTACCGCCAATGGGGGCTTAATCTGATAATCCACCCCCCATTGACTATACAGGTAAGTCAACTTTTTAGCAGACGTTAGTTTATAGCGATGCGCTTAGCGCGATTTTTTTAATCGCTTCGCCTGCCTTGCTAATAGTCGATAGCTGTGTTAGCGATTGTTTTCAGTCGCTAACAGTTTGGGTCTGCCCACTTTGCATGTCATTAGTGATAAATATTGCTGACATGCAAAGCGGGCCTCAAACCTGTAGCTGTTGCCTAAAAGCTGTCGCTAACTGCTGTTAGCGACAGCTTGCTAATAGGGCGATAAGAATATCGCCGCTTTAGCGGGAAAAAGTCATGCTAAAGCGGCAATATTGCCCTTGCTAATAAGCCCCCAGGTTTTAAGTGCTTTCCTAAAATTAATGCAGGTCCTGACTGGCTCTCAAACAGCCTGGTAGTTTGTCACAGAGATGAGCAGCCCTAACTGAGAATACCCAACCCTGTTAAACTTTCTGTAAATTAGGGATGCACAGAAGGTTTGTGGTTGAAGGACGAAGATCTCTTGGAGGTATGTAATCCCAAATTTCATTTGAGAAAAATAGGGCCTTTTTTATGAAACTATACATAGGTCTTTGAATGACAGTGGACCTCTAGATGATGATGAAAATATTGGATTGTTCAGTGCCTGCTTTGCAGCTACTGTTGTACTCTGTAAAGACTTTTAATTTGAAATTCTGGTGCTCGTAATAAGGAGGCATTACAGTTATCCAGTCTGTACCAGGACCAGGAAAACACTAACCTGAATTGGTCCAGTAGTCTGCAGGATCAAAGCTGAGACAATGAATCCCTCTGTAGCCTGAAACCATGTACACTGTACCAACAACTATGTAGAGGGAGCAACCCGCAAGGGTAAGAGGATTGGGAAAGAGAAAAAAGAAAAAGAAGAGAGTCATCTGACTTCTTCTATGAATTGGGTGGGTGTCGTCCTACTTTCTTGGTCGCCGATGTCCAAGGTTACACCTTTAGTGGAGTTGTGGATGTCCATGCATATAACAGTAGTAACACTGGCTTGAGTTCTGCTAACTCCTCCTGAACATTTCTGAAGAGATAATGATAGGTTTAGTTTGTTAATGAACCAGTGCTACTTACACTTCCTTTGCAAACCAACAGCCTGCTCCGATGAAACTTCTAAGGTGGCCTTCGCCATTTCCTTTTTTAAAAATGCTGGCAGCTAGTCTGTCTCCTTAGTTGAGAATAATGATCTGTACAGTTTTACTAGCTTTAAGGAGGCCATGAGAAAACGTTTTGCTCAACAAACCTTCCTGTAGGTGAGCAATAATGAGCTTTTAAGTTAAGACAAAGGAGTGGGAATTTACTTACCTAGATTTCCTAATTTAATAGATCGATTTCAGAAACACAGTGACCAAAGAATAAGAGAACCTCTCTTCTCTATCGAGGGCTTCGCAATGAGTTGAAGGATGTTCTGTTCCAAGTTGTTGACCCTCCAGAGTTCCGACTTCATTAGTCTTGTTGTCAAATTGGCTCACAGGTTAGTAGAATGTAAAGTAGAAAACTCTTGGTCAGACAATCGAGTCATTATTTTTAAAGGAGACAAGAAACAGTCTGCCAACTCAACAGAAGCCACGCAGATAAGATGACTTTGAGATCGTCTGTTTTCAGACGAAAAAGACAAGAGAAGACAAGAGAAGGAAAAATAATCTATGTTTGTATTGCGGCAAGTGAGGACATTTTGCCAGGCAATGTCCAGTTAAACCTAAGAAGAAAAACTAGACTGCCCAGGGGACTGTAGAGATTGGTTTCCCAAGTACTTGTCTCAATAAGGTCTTCCTGTACCTGTCCAATCCACAAAACAATCCCCTATGACACCTAATGATCACTTTGACTTTCATCCTCTCCCCTTAATTTAGAAAAACCTCCCTGTTCTGGTGGACTCTGGACCTACCGGAAACTTCCTTGTATTAACTCTTGCTATCACACTCGGACTACCTATTGTGAAAAATAACATCCCTGAGTCAGATTGGGTAGTGGATGGGTTTGAGTTGTCATCAGGGCTGGTAACCTTACAAACCAAACTCTTCTGCCTTCCTTGTGACAACAGTCATTCTGAAATTCTAAGTTTGGACCTTATTGCTACCCCCACTTTAGGAGTTATTATGGTGTGTCCCCTGGTTACAAATCCATAATTCTAAAATAGAATTGGCCCTCCGCAGAGCTATACTAGATTCCCAAGTTGTTTGACACACGTGTTTTAGACTAACTACAGACTGGTTAACACCTTTAACTCATGCTAGTACTTCATGCCCTTAGATAGCAGCTGAGCTCTACCTTGAGTAGCAAGACTTTAAGCATGTTTTCAATTTAAAAAAAGGCTACGACCCTACCTCCTCATTTTGAATATTGCATATCCTTGAATCTAGGACTACCCTACATTGTAGTAGGGTATACACCCTTTGTGAACCTGAGACACATCATCTTAAACAATATCTTGGTGAAGTGCTATCCTGTGTTTTTTTTGACATTCCTCTTCCCCAGGCTCATCTCCACTCTTTTTTGCCCTGTGAAGTACGGTGAGTTAAGAGGCTGTATTGATTACTGTGCTTTAAATACAGTGCAATAAAAATGTTTGCCCTCTTCCTCTTATTCCAATTTTGTTGGATCAGGTGAGGCAATCCATGAGATATTCCAAGTTAAATCTCAATGGAGAATATCATCTCTACCGAGTGCGAGAAGGGGATAAATAGGAGACTGCCTTCCACCCCTAATATTGCCTTTACAGTGTGATGCCATTTTTGCTTTGTAACACTCCTGTGGCGTTTCAGTATTTCGTCAATGAGGTATTACCAGAATAATCAGAATGTATGTGTCATCATCTATATCAACAACATCTTTATTTACTACAAAAACACCAATGACCATGTAGGAGAAGTAAGAGCATTCATAAAAAATCTGCGAGTTAAATTATCTTTATGCCAAATTGGAAAGAAAACACCTTCCACACCCCAACAATACATTACTTCGGCTTCATAATTGTGTCCACAGGGATCTAGATGGATGACACACAGAAAGAAGTGGTTATAACCTGTGTGAAAGAAGTGCAGAGTCTGTGTCTACCACCTGTTTATTACCCCTTTTTGAAATAGTTGCTCCAGTCACTAAGCAATTGAAGAAGGGATTCCCTTTCTAATGGGCCGCAGACGCAGACCACACTTTTTCGTAACAAAAGGAAAGATTTACTTCAGCACCAATTCTCAACCAGCCAGACCAGATCCAACCATATTTTGTGGAGGCAGACGCTTTCCAATTTGCTCCCAGTGGGAATCCTTACCCAAAGAGTGAGCAGAGTAATTTTAAACAGATTACAATTATGGGCAGACATACGGTCGGTAATAAGTGACCTCCAATATGGATTTAGGAAGGGTCTAGGTACCATGGACCAATGTCTTAACTTACATTTATTATTAGGGAAGTATTCAAAAGCAAAGGGTGGCTGAATGTTTTTAACATTCGTTGACTGAACGTCAGCTTTTGATTGCGTCACCCATTCCAATTTATGGCTAGTACTTCGGAACCTAGGAGTAGATGTGGACATAATTAACTTTTTAAGGGAGCTATACATGGGGGCTAGTGCCCGTGTTAGGTATGTTAAGAGTGGAGAATGTACTGATCCATTCACCGTATCAAGAGGAGTGCGGCACGGCTGCGTCCTTGCTCCGTTTTTGTTCACTATCTATATTAATGATCTTGAAAAAACTCTGTTACAGGAGTGCAGGGACATGCCATTTGTTGGGAGAAGATCTGTCCCTGCACTCCTATATGCAGACAATGCAGTTCTAATGGCCAGGACACCGCTAGCCATGCAAACGGTGGTCAACTCATTTTTAGGCTTTATGACTGATCTTAATCTAAAAATTAACTGTGCGAAGACCTTTAGTATGATATGCGGCCCTGGACAGTTTAAAAAAGGAAAAAGAATATTTGTCGGCCCTAAGCGTCTTGAACGGACTCCCACGTTCCCATATCTGGGAGTACTGTTCGATGAAACAGGCTGATGGACCGCTGCAATACAATCGAGGAGATTATTGTTCTCTAAATCGGTCACTGCTTTGAAATCATTCAGTAAAATGATGGGCAAAAAACCTATCAGGGAACTTTTAACTGTGTATAGAGCCACTTGCGTGGCAGTAGCTACTTATGGCGCAGAGATATGGGGTTATGTAAATACTAAACCACTACAAGTCATAGAGAATAACTTCCTAAAATCCCTACTAGGAGTACCACATAGCGTTTCAACCTATGTTGTTCATGCTGAGTTAGGGGTATCATACATAGAAGATATTATTAAGGTCGCCCCGATACTCTTGTGGCACAGGATTTGGTCTATTGAGGAATGCTCGTTAAATCGCCCTATTTTAATGGATGTCAAGAGTTTAGATAATGTTGGAAGGGTAGCATGGTTAACCTATGTAAGAACATTCCTTATTAAGATAGGGCATAGGGAATATTATGACGACCCAACAAGTGTGTGTGACACATCAAGGAAATCTCTTAAAGAAGCCTGTATGAGGTATTTGTTCGACCTCAGAACTAATATTGAAATGACAAAGGAAACTGTGGTCGCACATCAAATGATTATGACTTCGGATCACATGCAACCATACATTAAGTTAAAAATGAGCGATTTTGAAAGGTTTTTACTGACGCGTTTTAGACTAAATCTGTTACATCGATCTTTTAGTTTCCCTGTTGTAAATACCTGGAGTAAACACTTAACCAAATGCCCTTGTGAGGATTTATCAGAGCAGTCAGATATTCATATCCTTTTTTTCTGTAGATTTTACACCATCCCCAGGAAAAAATGGATTGTGCCCCTTCTGAAAATCATGAAATCTAATCAGTGTCACCCAGCTTTTTTAGAATTGCAAAAATTGGACAATATTTTAACTGTTGCATACTTGTCTGCATATTTTAAATCTGTTTTTAGATTTCGAAAGACGATTTTTTAAATGACTTGAGATTTATGGAATTATTTATTCTTTTGGCAAAATTACATATGAATACTATGATGATGAATATTATACATGTACTTTTATGGTTGTTTCTATCTGATAACCGAATAAAGTTAAACTTGAACTTGAGTGAGCATATAGGAAATATGCATCCAGTAGAGTATTTCTCTCATAAGTTACTACCAGCAGAATAAAAGTACACAACCATCAAGTGTGAACTCTTAGCTCTCAAGATGGCCTTCCAGGAATGCACACATTAATTATTAAGGGCTCACCTTACCATAAAGATATACTCAGTTCACAAAACTCAGCATTTTTTTTTACTCTGCCAAGACCTTGATGCCCCCTTAGTGAGTTGACTCCTGCTTTCTAGTGAGTTTGATTTCATTATAACATACTAACTGAGGACAAAACTGACCAAAGCCAATGCCTTGTCTCGTGTCCATAGCTCTGGTCCAGTAGACATTCAATAAGCACCACCATCCCCACTTTTCTATCTCCTGAGAGAATGGTAGGACCTAATACTGTATCTGGCTTTTGGGAATGATTTAACAAAATGGATCCCAGGAAGTGGTTAAAAAAACCTGGCAATAGAATCTAACAATGAGGATTTGTGTGGGACAAACATACTCTCTTCTTGGAAAGTCTGAGCACCAAACAGTTGACATATGTACAGACGCAGCTTTTATCCAAGACTGCTCCCTTGATGGTAGGCACTCCCCAAGACCACGTAAGTGGCCAGGGTATCTAGGGGCTGAAGGCAAGATACCAACATTAAAAGGGCAATTATTATTGGAAGAAGGCCAAAATTAAAAAGCAGTGGGAGTATTGGGCCATGGAGAGCTGTATATCAGAAGCAGGAGTATGGGGAGATGGGTGAGTCAATCTAATGGGAGAAAGAGGGTGAAATGGAACTGGGGTGACAGAGGATGTATCCAGGCAGAGAGACTCAACAGACTCCTTAGTATAGTACTCTGTACTACCAGTGTTCTCACGGACTGTGGTAGAGAAGGTAACATTTTCCTGAAAGTGCTGAGCAAAGCAAAGTACATTGGCCTGTCTTATTAACATGAGTCTCCAGAAAAGCTTTTTATCAAATAAAAACCCAGAAATTGAAAATTTCAATTGATACTTCAAGGCTGCCACTGTTTGTCCACAGCCAAAAATTGGAGGAAAGTCCATTAGAAGGTTTGCTGGATGGGCAGCAGAGAATTTCAGTTTTGTCTCTATTGAACTTTAAGGAGTCTGGTCTAGCATTATCTAACGTGAGAATCGATTGTCTGTTGTCTGCATAATTCGTGGGATTGAATAAGGGCTACTAGAGGATGCAAAATAAATGTTAGGCAGGACTTAGGGCTGAGCCTTGGGGCTTTCGAAATTCTACTCCACATTCTACTGCTCTAAACTTAGAGAAAAAAGGGCAGTGAAATTGCTTGAGTTCTGCCTAATACATAGGCTTTAATCTACCCAAGCACTTGTTCACCCACTCCGATCTTTATTATTCTGGACAATAATATCTTATGGTCAACCTTATCAAAAGTAGCTAATGCTAAATTGTGATCATAAAATCTTCGCCAAACATTTAGCATAAAGATTAACAGGGGTGGTCAGTGTCTTTTACCTGGGAGAGGGGGGGTCCAGGCTTTGTCAGGGAGAGGGGGGGTCCAGGATTTAACCTACAATCTAATTGGGGCAATAGACTTAGCCTCGCTTCATAAAATACCCATGGCATTATTACTTTAGACGCCTCAAAAGCCTTTGATAGGGTAAGCTGGCTCTATCTTCAGAAAGTATTAAGGCTGTGTAATCTAGGTAAGAACTTCTGTAGGACAGTGGATCTGATATTTAAAGATCCATCGGCTAAGGTCTTGATGAATGGGAACATGTCTTCCTCCTTTAAGATTTCAAGGGAACTAGACAAGGGTGCTCCCTGTCCCCGCTTCTTTTCAACTTATATACTGAGCCTTTAACTGTGAAAATTAGAAAAGAAGATAAGATATCCCCCTTTAGACATAGTGGCTGGGGGAAAAAGGTGACATTGTACACCAATGATTTAATGGTGTATACCTCAGACATATCCACCTTGGTCCCTGTATTGTCTGATTTGACCTCTCAATTTGGACACCTTCAGGCTATGAAGTAAATTAAACAAAACAGAGATAATGGCCTGGAATATAAATATACAACAAATAAATATTAAAGCTGAGATATCTGGGTGTTAGGGTCATTGAGAGGATCTTGGAAATAATCTTTGATAATCAAGATTAGCAGTTTTAGTTCGGCCTCAAAAGGCATATGGATTTCATGGACAAAAGCTGGGTAGAAAAAAGGACAAGGGGGTGGGTCTGTGTTTACCAGATCTATCCTATTATGCATAGGTTTTTGGGAAAATGTTATTGAATAAACCAAACGGTTCGGATATTGGAAATGTTTTAAGTGATGCTGTTAGATGTGAAGGGAGGGGAGCAAGGTTGTATCTATAAATGTGAGGACAAATACTTTAAAAAGGTTTGTCTGAAGATTTTGCATCATTTAGCAGCTACATGGTATAAAATCAGAAAAGAGTTAAAAATCAACTATTACAGTGCGTTAAGGCCAATCTGGGTGGCACCCTTAATGTAGGTGGGGGTTATATGTTGGTAACAGTTAGTTGAAGATTAAATTATACTCTCTTGGGACAAGTGGTCGGATATCACAGATAATAAATTATCTAGGTTCAAATATCTGCAAATGAAGAGCTGGCATCAAGCAGTCAAAACAGACATTGCTTATTAAAAGAGCTGGAGTCCACACTAATTAGGAAAGTTGCAAGAAAGAAAGAGGTGGCACACCTGTACTGGCTTCTGATGGACCTTTCAGAGGGTGACTTCAGACTACTGACGGATCTGTGGGAAAATATCTTGCTAGGGATTCAGTTAGAAGACCTATGGCAAGTATCTTTAACATCTGGTATTCTACTGTGCAGGCCGCAAACTTAAAGAAAAATCAAATTTTCTGTCTCCATAGGGTCTATTGGACACCCTTTAGGCTTTCTATGTTGGGGAAGGGTATCACCCAGAAATGCCCAAAATGTGCTCAAGAGAAGATACGTGATATACACATGTTCCTGGAGTGCCCTGTGATACAATCCTTTTGGACAGATGTGAGTAATTGTATTTCCATCATAGTTGGAATGAAACTTCAGGTAAGCACAAGCCCATTTGTTTGGGGAGCTCCATCACATTATGAACTTATATCTACTGATAAAAGTAGTTTAGGCTTTTATCTAATTTTGCTTGCCCGAAGGGAAATCTTTAAAAATTGGATACAAAATGTTCCTTCATCTATAATAGATTTGATCAGTTCCATGAAATATATATGATCAAACTAGATAGAGCATCCCTAAAAAAGAAGAAAGATTTTTGGTTACCATGTGAGAAATGGTTAGAATCTGATATGAACATAGTCTTATGATTATGCCTTTACACTGTATTACTTCACCTCCCCGATAGTTTGTGCAACATCCCCTTTTGGGTGAGATTAGTTCTGTGAAATATACGATCAAACTAGATAGAGCATTCCTAAATAAAAAGAAACATTTTTGGTTACCATGTGAGAAATGGCTTGAATCTGATGTGAACATAGTCCTATGATTATGCCTTTACACTGTATTACTTAACCCCTCGGTGGTTCTTGTTTATGTTTATGTTTATATGCTTGTATAGCCCTCAATTGCCGAGGCATCTTGGCACTGGGTGTGTAGGCAGGAAAGGTGCACTGTAGATGAGAGGCCTATGCGGCTGTTAACAGCCATGTTTTCAGACTCTTCCTAAAAAGCTGAAGGTTGGATTGAAGCTTCATGGAAAGTGGTAGTTTGTTCCAAAGCTTAGCTGCACAGTGTGTTATTGCTCTGCCCCCCCATCTCGCCTGTCTTATCTTTGTAGTTGTAATGAGAACTAGACTAGCCAATCTGAGAGCGCGTGAAGGAAAATACGGTGGAAATAGTTTTTTTAAGTCTTCAGCACTGCCACCATAAATTGCCTTGTGCACAAGGCTTCAGGATTTAAATTCTATACGCTGTTTAATGAGAAGTCAATGAAGTGATCTAATTCCAGCCAAGGTTGGCTGTCCTCTTGGTATGCCCAGTAGAAGTATCACTGCAGTGTTTTGTAGGGATTGTAGTTTTTTGCAGTTGGAATTTATCAGCTCCCAGAAATAGAGTGTTACAATAGTCTAGTTTAGATAGAAAAAGAGCTGCCATCACTGTCTTTTGTAGCTCTTGAGAGATGTATGGAAAAAATTTTCTCAGGATTTTTAAGAGAAAAAAGCACGATGACGTAAGGCTGTTTACCTGGGGACCAAAATTCAATTTATCATCGGAGATGATCCCTAAATTCCAGAGCTTCTCTATTGGGCGGGAACATTCTCCGGCTTCAATTGGCCACCAGGACCGGTTCCACAGGGGTTGGCCCGGCCCAAACTCCATCACCTCTGTCTTATCCGTATTTATTTTCAGATAGCTCTGACTCATTCAGGCCATAATCTTGGTGAGACAAGCATGGAACCTGGCTGCTGTGGTCTCTGGCTGATTGGTAACAGAGATGACCAGTTGAGAGTCATCAGCGTACGAGACCAGAGCAAAGCCATGCCTCCTAACAAGGATGGCCAGAGGGGTGATGTAAAGATTGAAGAAGGTCGGGGAAACCGCAAGGAAGATGGAAACTGTCTGACTTCATGCCATCCTAGAACAGCCTCTGCTCCCTTGCCTCCAAGAAGGAAGACAGGAGGGCCAGTGTGGCCCCTCCTACCCCTATGTTCCTCAGTCGCTGCACCAGGACAGTATGGTTCCCGGTGTCGAACGTGGCTGATAGATCAAGGAGCACGAGGACCGCCCTCCCTCCCTCGTCCACCACCCTGCGGATCTCCTCGGCGGCAAGGATTAGGTGGAATGACTAGAGCAGAAGCCATGCTGAGAGGTGGCCAGCAAGTTATTTACATCCAGGAAATTCAGTCAACACTGTGTTCAGTTGTTTCTCTAGAACTTTAGCCACAATTGGTAGACCATGCAAAGAACCTTTTTGGGTCTGAATAAAACTACAAAAGGAAAGCCCCTGTATAAAGTGCGTCACCTTTGGTTTTAAACAGAGATCTCTGCAAGGTGCCGATCAAGGGGGACCCCAGAGCAATGTTTGATGTCTCTGTGCTAGTCAAGGTGAATGAGGACTCATTTTTTTTAAAAAGCAGCTAAGAGATCGAGTAAAATCAAGGCTGCCATTTGACTTCTACCTCCGCCATCCGCAACTCATCCAGGGTCAAGTACACAGCAGACTTGGTGGCATGCGGCAAGCAAAATCCAGATTGCTCTTCTTCTTGGAGGGCATGGGTTTCAAAATATCGTGATATGTTCTTCCTGACATATCGTTCAAGAATTTTAACTGCAAAAGCTAGTTGAGATATGGGTCTATAATTACTGAGCACTGAGAGATCTGCTGTGGGCCTTTTTAGGAACAGAGTACTAGTGCGCATTTCCAGGCATAAAGGACTCAGCCCATTTATAATGTTTAGTTACAGATCTTTAGTAGTGACAAGTAAATAATCTGCTAACAGTGTCCAGATTGTAGCCGGAAATTGTCTAATACAGAACCAACTGAAATAACCATTGCCGTTATCCCAAGGACTTCCTCAGCCATCAATTCAAATTAATCCCATTTACTAGTGCACATAGCAGCGATATCATCTAAGGTGGCATCCTCCTCCGGTGAATGACTGGGCATTGATCTAGTGGCCTTTAAATCTAAAATAATGTTTCTGATCTTGTCCTCAAAGAAACTAAATGAGTTATCACAGATAACCTGAGAGGAATTGATTACTTATTTATTACAACATGGGCCAGATAGCTCCTAGGCAATGTCAAATATCTTTCTTGTTCTATTCAATGCTTCTAGGATAGCCTTGGTACAATACCTATGCCATTTCCTCTTTAGCTTTTTATAGGATTTTTTAGCTTCTTTTTGCGTTTCTGTGTGCATAGGTGCAGAAGGTCTTCAACAGGTTTTACCCTCATTATATTATCCAAGGTCTCTATATTTCTCTCATGTAGCGCATTGAAGTTATCTTCTGCTGTGAGCTAAACATTAGAGCAAGCTTCAGGGTCAACTGTAGTCCCACCCTCTGAGGCAATTAATTTTGATCAAGATCTACGTGGAGTTGTTTTGGTAGGCACACTATCCAGGGATGTGTATTTAATTCCGCTAACAAGAAGATCAACAAAGTATGATCTGACCAGCTCCGTGGAATTATATTATCTACGGAGAAAAAATTCTTCCAATGCAAAACTCAAACCTAACATATGTCTGCCCTGATGAGTAGGTCCTAGCACTAACTGTTGCAGTTCAATAATTTCACATGAACCTCGTAGGTCTTTGAAATATTGCACCTGTTTGTCCTCTGCTCACATATTATAATCTCCCAGAATAGGGAAGTTGGAGTGTGTGAGAGCCAGATTTGAAATTAACTCATTAAAGGATTGTGTAAAGGAGGCCACCAGGCCTAGTAGGTGGTAACAACATAATCCAGAAAACTGTGCTTTTCTCTCACATGGTGAAACCTAAGATCTCAGTGCCCACTAATTAATCTAAGTGCAAAGTAATACAATTCAAATGATCCTTAAAAAGTATTCACTCATAAGTCAACAGCTGCATTTAGCTGGTATCTCCTTGTAGCTGAATGAAGAGCTAGTAGGTCCAGTCTCTGTATCAGTTAATCCCCCTCTCAATGTATTAAAAGTACAGTTCTTTCCTTTATGCATTAGTTGGTCCCTCAAATAGTTAATTCTTTCCCTCTGTCCCAGATCTCTTTGGCCCATTATCTCGAAGATGCAATTGACAACATTGCTGGCTCTGTGCATGAGAGGTGCACTGATGGGCACAAGCGTGCTTGCCT
Source organism: Lissotriton helveticus (assembly GCF_964261635.1). NCBI lineage: Eukaryota > Metazoa > Chordata > Amphibia > Caudata > Salamandridae > Lissotriton > Lissotriton helveticus. The sequence continues at coordinate 658,693,718 of NC_136067.1, forward strand.
TTGGTCACGTCAGAGTTCTCCTTAAATGGTCTTTCTTTCATTGGCACACTAGACCTTGGGTGCCCGTCAAGTGTCTCACAAAGGAAACCGTCTAACAGTATTATCGCATTCCTCCACTCAATGATTTGCCCAAGACGTGAATTAAAAACAATCTCAACTTCTGAGGTCCATAAGGTTTTTGGGAATCTGGATTTATCAGACCAGTTGGTTTTCTATGGGTTTGAGTAGGGAGTTGCACACTAGAAACCCAAAAATGTTTTTGATGGGGATGAAACCCCATGGGGATGTTGGCATTATTTTAGCCTGAGGTTGGATGGCACCCAGGGGTACCCTAGAGACTCCTGAAATAACTCCTGATTACCCCCTTAGTAGCTTGGCACAAGCAGCCAGGCTTATCTCAGAGGCAGTGTGTAAAGCATTTGCATATAATCTGCAATAATACAGTAAACAACTACAGGACACCACATCAGAAAAATATCCAAAACAAGACCAAAACGATAAGAATCCAACATACAGTACTTAAAAATATACTTTGCAAGATATCCTTAAAATTGCAAAAATCTCTAAAAAATACTGTTCCTTGAAGTCGATTGCTCCGTCCAAGGCTATCACGGTGTCATGAACAACAAATCTAAACAGTTCTGGCTGACTGTGGCGTCATAGGCCAGCTACAGTGTCGGAAAGACCCGCAAAACAGTACATTTTCAGAAATGAAGGGCATCGGCGACTTCTCGTTGAGCCCTGAAGAGCCAGCGTTTTTAGGCATCGATTCCAGACGTTGGTGCAGGAGTCATCGGGCCCCTGCAGTCACACGCATTGCAGATCAAACTCCCAAAGGTTGAAGTCGGGACACTGGCGTTGGCAGGCATTGGGGTTGCGGTACGAAGTGCAGCAGTGCGGCGTGCAGTGCCCTTAGGTCCCGGTGAAGGCAGTGGCTCGGTGACTGTGAGTTAGTGGCGTCGGTGAAACCAGGGATGCAGTGCGGATTGATGCGGTGTTTGTCGCGGTGCTGGCAGGTCACGGTGTAACCAACGTCGTCATTGTTGCAGAAGCGCTGTTATCGGCTGAAGAACTGGAGTTGATGGTGCCGGCAGGCTGCGGTCCATGACGAGAGTGGTGTGTTGTGTAACTTACGAGCTGTGCCCATGAACCATGGTGCAAGGAGTGGCGGTGATGACGGCAAGGAGCTGCAGCATCGGTGAGACCAAGGCGGCGGCTTGAAGCAAGGCAGTGCGGTGGTGGCATCAGGTGGTGGCACCGGTGAGACCAGGGTTGCGGTCCAAGGTGTGGCGGTGTTCTCTGTGGTGCTTTCAGGACACAGAGTCGGCAGCGGCGTAATTGACAGCGTTGGTTTGCTTTTTCTTCTATTGCAATACAAAACACACAGTCCCCAGTGCTGTTAGCAGATAAACTTGAAGTCTTTGCTGCTCCTGAGACTTCTTGATCAGGGGGCAAGCTCTACCTCAAGCCCTTGGAGAAACTCACACAAAGAAGTTGCAGAAAGTTCAGCCCACTCCTTTCACTGCCCTAGACAGAAGCAATCAAAGTAAAGATGTCTACAAGGGATTTCACTTGTTTACAAAGTAATATAAGTTCAGAATTATCTATGAGTCAGTTACATGAAATCAGACTCCTAGGTGTCCTGCTAAGGCAACCAAGCTAAATATGATTAACACAGCACAAAAGAAAAGCACAGCACACGGAATATCCTAGTTATAGAAAATGAATTTATCTGATTTTAGCATGTTTTTCAAACTTGAGAAGGGTACAGTTGAACAATGTGAATATCAGCAAAAAAGTTATGACAAAGATGTACAAATAAATTTGAACACACAGTACATAACCTACGTCAGCTCCTAAAAATAACAAAGCAAATATTATCCAAAATCAATAAATATTGCTTCCGAGAGGCAATTTTTCGGGGAGCAGCCTTTACAACTCGGGCATTACCACGCGCTACCATTACAATGCTGCTATTACAACGCAGGTCGTTACGACTTGCGCTGGAGGGCGCTGTTGTATAGGGAATAGTTTAATTTTCTATTCCAACACCTTCCCTACTGTAACGTGGGCTGGAGTTGAAATAGAAAATTAAACTATTCTACTATCCAGCGCTTACAGCGCTAGTCGTTGAAACGACTTGCGTTGTAAAAACAGCGTTGTAATGGCACTCATGGTAAAAGCCGCGTTGTAATGTCATACAACCCAATTTTTCTTGGAGTTGGCGGGACTATCGACGTTTCGGTCTTTGTGGCTTCAGTCCATTAGACCATCCTCAGGGCAAATAACTTTATGCAGGATATACAACCTTCTATGGTAATCGCCAGGAGACAAAAGTTTACCTGGAGTCAAATTGGCAGTGGAAGACAGCGTAGAAATCACTGGCAGTGGAAAACAGCGTGAAAATCACTGTCAGATTGAAACACAAGCAAATCGCAAAATTAATGTGTTCTTAAACCTTTGGTAGCATGCCACTAAGCAGTCAGGCCTAACTTAGCTGCAAAGTATAAAGTATTTATGCAGAACTTCAAACAGTAATGAAGTGAAAAATCAACACAAGAAAAATCTCACACCAATTTGGAAACATAGAGATAAATGTAATGAATTATGTGACACCAATCCAACAAAAATCCAATCAGTTCAACTGGAAAAATGCAATTTTAAAGATTCAAATGAAAATTGTACCTGAAGACACTTAAATGGCAGCTGTGGATATCTGGTCTCGCCGGGTTAGGACAATGTCACCCTGAGAGGCTGACCCCGATGGAGAGCAGGACAGATACAGGGACCGAGTTAGGCCTGCTGAATCCTAGTCATGGAGTGTTGCAAGATCCCGCGTCAAGGATGTGTCATGCAATAGCGGTTCCAAGGAGCTGAAAGGCTACAATGCAAGCTCCTGGGTTGTCATTGAGGCTGCTTGTGATATGAAGTCCTGTGTCAAAGATGCATTGCGCACCAATGGTTTTGAAGAAGCTTAGGGGCCGCAATGTGGAGACCTGCATCATTGTCGAGCATGCCATCAACCAGGGGCTTGCAATGTGAAGGCATGTATCTAGGAAGCATTATGCAGCTGATGTTCCAAGGAGACTGAAGGTGGTGATGCGAAGTTCTGCGTCAAATATGTGCCGAACAGCCGTGGTTACGAAAAGGAGCTGTGAGGAGATGCATCGATCTGCATTGGTTCTGCCCACTGGACCACAGCGGAGCTAGGAGGTCACATTTGGGCTCAATTCCAAGGGTCCGGGACTTAGAGGGCAAGACTCAATCAATTAGAGTCCAGGTGCTGGGTTCAAGATGGTTAGGGCCTATTTTGTCCCTGAGGCTCTGATCAGGAGGCCAGCCAACTAACTCTTTGAGTTACTCTGATGATCCTGGGATCAAGATACAGGTCCAGTCCTTCTTACACAGGCAACAGGGGAGGGGGGCAGCAGGGCAGCATGCCAACAGGGCAGCAGGGCAACAGAGTAGTCCTTCTGCAGAGTATTTTTCGGAGGGTCCAATATTTATACCTGGTACCCAATTTGAAGTTGAAGTTGAGAAGTTCCTGGAGGTGGTTGCAATGTCTTGCCTCTCTGCCCTGGCCCAACTTGTCTGGGGTCATAGTAGATTAATGACAAACCCTTTGTGAATTTGCCCAGGCAGAGTCTTTGTGATGTGCAAGTGTGGTAGGTGACAGCTCCCCCCAGATCATCAAGTCAATCAATCAATCAATCAGAACAATTTGTAAAGCGTGCTACTCACCTGGAAGGGTCTCAAGGCGCTGGGGGGGTTCCGTTACTGCTTGAAAATCCAGATCTTGAGTTGCTTCCTGAAGGAGAGAGGGTCCTGGGTCAGCCGTAGGTGGTTGGGGAGGGAGTTCCATGTCTTGGTCGCCAGGTAGGAGAAGGATCTTCCTCCGGCGGTGGCTCTGCGGATGCGTGGTATGGTGGCGAGGGCGAGGCTGGTTGATCGCAGCTGGCGGGTGGGCGTGTAGAAAGTGAGGCGGTTGTTGAGGTATTTGGGGCCCAGGTCATGGAGAGCATTGTGTGCGTGGGTGAGGAGTCTGAACTTGATCCTCTTGCTGCAGGTCTCTCAGGTGGGCGGAGATGTGGTTGTGGCGGGGGATGTCCAGGACGAGTCGTGCGGAGGCGTTCTGTATGCGTTGAAGTCTTTTCTGTAGTTTGGCAGTGGTTCCCACGTAGAGGGTGTTCCCGTAGTCCATTCTGCTGGTGACGAGTGCCTGGGTGACCGTCTTCCTGGTTTCGGTGGGGATCCATCGGAAGATCTTACAGTGCATGCGCAGGGTGTTGAAGCAGGATGACGATACGGCGTTGACTTGTCTGGTCATTGCGAGGGCGGAGTCCAGGATGAAGCCCAGGTTTCGTGCGTGGTCCGTTGGCTTGGGGGTAGTGCCCAGGGCAGGGGGCCACCAGGAGTCGTCCCAGGTGGAGGGGGATGATCCAAGGTTGAGGACTTCCGTCTTGTCTGAGTTCAGCTTCAGGCGGCTGTTCTTCATCCATCCGGCGACGTCCTTCATTCCCTCGTGTAGGCTGGCTCTGGCGTTGGCCGGGTCGTTGGTGAGGGAGAGGATCAGCTGGGTGTCGTCGGCATATGAGATGATGTTAAGGTTGTGTTGGCGTGCGATGGCTGCGAGGGGGCTCATGTAGATGTTGAAGAGGGTGGGGCTGAGCGAGGATCCTTGAGGTACGCCGTAGATGACTTCGGTGGCCGCGGAACGGAACGGGGGAGGCGGACTCTCTGGGTTCTACCGACGAGGAACGAGGTGATCCACTCCAGTGCTTTCCCTTGGATTCCGATGTTGCTGAGGCGCTGTTTTAGAGTGTGGTGGCAGACTGTGTCGAATGCTGCAAAGAGGTCCAGGAGGATGAGGGCAGCTGTTTCCCCGTTGTCAAGCAGGGATCTGATGTCGTCGGTGGCTGCGATGAGGGCGGTCTTGGTGCTGTGGTTGGCTCGGAAACCGGACTGTGAGGGGTCGAGGGATCCGTTCGTCTCACGGAAGGCAGTGAGCTGTATGTTGACGGTCTTCTCGATGACTTTGGCAGGAAAAGGGAGGAGCGAGATGGGGTGGAAGTTCTTGAGGTCGGTGGGGTCCGCTGTCGGTTTCTTTAGGAGGGCGCTTCCAGCTCTCTGGGAAGGTGGCGGTGTTGAAGGAGATGTTGATGATGTTCCGGAGTTGGGGTGCGATGATGGAGCCGGCCTTGTTGAAGACGTGGTGGGGGCAGGGGTCGGAAGGGGATCCGGAGTGGATGGTGTTCATCGTGCGGGTGGTGTCTTCGGTGCTGACCGTGGTCCAGTTGCAGAGGGTGGTGGTGGGGGGCGTTGTTTCGGTGGTTGGGTGCGTGGTTGGTGCGCCGAAGCTGTTGTGTAAGTCGGCGATCTTGCGGTGGAAGAAGGAGGCGAGTGAGTCACAGAGGTCTTGCGAGGGTGTGATGTCGTTGTTTCCGGCGCTGGGGTTGGAGAGCTCTTTGATGCTGAAGAGTTCCTTGCTGTTGTGGGTGTTGTTGTCCAGGCGTTCTTTGAATGATGTCCTTTTGGTGGTGCGGATTAGCTGGTGGTGTGTGCGGGTGGCGTTCTTGAGGGCGGTCATGTTTTCTGTGGTCTGGTCGTGGCGCCAGGCTTTTTCGAGGGTGCGGCAGTTTTTCTTCGATGTTTTGGGTTCGTTGGTGAACCACGAGGATTTTTTGCTGCGTGTCTGCTGGGAGGGTTCTTCAGTGGTGCGAGGTCGTCGGTGCAGTTGATGAGCCACTGTGTGAAGATGCAGGCTGCTTCGTTGGGGTCCGTCGTGTTGGTGGGAGGATTCTGGATGAGGGAGGTGGTGAGCTGGTCGGCGGTGATCTTGCTCCAGCTCCTGCAGGGAACTTGTTGCGGGTGGTGGTGGGCCGTGGTTCTCTTGAAGCTGAAGTGTTATGTTATGTTATGTTATGTTATTATAATTTATTGTGCGCGCAGCTACTCCAGCCAAGGAGCGTCCCGGCGCATAGACAAGGAGAAACATAACACAACAGGAAAAGAAAAAACATGTTCGGGACAGCTAAAACAGAAAGGTTTTTATTGCTCTCCGGAAAGTCATAAGGTCCTCTAATAGACGGATTTCAACCGGAAGAGAGTTCCAGGTTAATGCAGCATTTACTCTAAAGGAGCGACTCCCCATGCGGCTGAGCCTAAATCTAGGGACAACAGCAAGGGCCTGGCCTTGAGAGAGGAGGGTGCGAGTGGGGACATAAAGAGAAAGACAGCTGGACAAGATTTCCGGGCCAATACCTCTCAAGATCTTAAAGGTCAAACAGAGGACCTTAAAGAGAATGCGCTTCCTCACTGGAAGCCAGTGTAAAGAGCGAAGGACATTGGCCACAGAACAAAATCTGGGCAGGCCGACAATCGCTCTCGCCGCAGCATTTTGAACCCTTTGTAGGCGAGTTAGTTCGGCCTGGTTAGCCCCGACCAACAAAGAGCTAGCATAATCCAGGTGAGAGATGATAGTTGCCTGGATCACCAGCTGTCTGGTTGGGGCATCAAAAAACTTGAGTACTGGTCTTAGACCTCTCAACAGACCAAAACAACAAGCTGCTGTCTTTTTGGTATGCCCCACAAAAGTAAGGCCCGTATCCAGCCAGACCCCCAGATTTTTCACCTCCGACACCGGGGTCGGAGTGGGTCCCAGCTCGGGAGGCCACCATTGTCACCCCACAGCTCCACTCCCCTTCCGACAATCATTACCTCCGTTTTAGTGGCATTAAGCTGGAGACAGTTTCCTGTCAACCAGCTAGCCACCTCCTTCAGTCCAGCCTGAAACCTGGGGGCATTTTGTTCCGCGTCCCCGCTGAGAGTAACCGCCAGCTGTGTGTCGTCGGCATATGAGACCAGGGTAAGGCCCCACTGCCTGGCGACATCAGCCAGCGGTCTCACATAGAGATTAAACAGCGTGGGGCTCAGCGAGGACCCCTGCGGGACCCCCATGGCCAAAGGCTGGAACTTAGACTTGAAGGGAGGAATGGAAACACAGAAGGAACGACCGTCGAGGAAGGAGCGGAACCATTGCAACACCTGGCCAAAAATACCAATCTCCTCAAGCCGATGCAGGAGGATGCTATGGGATACCGTGTCAAAGGCGGCGCTGAGATCTAACAATATCAGCGCCGCCGTATGACCCTCATCCAACCTTGCACGGAGATGTTCCACCATCACAAGAAGAGCGGTCTCCGTGCTGTGTCCAGCACGGAAGCCATTTTGTGAGGGATCAAGGGCGTTGGTTCGGGACAGATGTTCTGACAGGGCCAGATTAACGTGGGCCTCTGTAATCTTTGCCGGCCAGGGTAGCAACGAGATAGGGCGATAACTTTCAGGCTTAGATGGGTCCAAGGAAGGCTTTTTGATGATTGGGGACACCACTGCCTGCTTCCACTTAGTTGGAACTACGCCCGTCTCAAGGGAGAGGTTGACAAGGGCACGCACAACAGTGCGCCCCATAAAGGTCTGATCACGAAAGAGATCAGATCTTACTGGGTCAGATGGAGAACCAGATTTAACTTGCATCGCAAGTTTGTCAAATCCGTCCACGGTGAGAGGGGGGAATGAGAGCAGGGTGATTTGATGAGGTATCCCGTTGGAACTTCCCAGACCAATCCCTATGCTAGGGAATGTCCGATAAATTGTTTGGACTTTTCCCAAGAAATAGGAAGCCAGGGATTCACATTGAGAGATGGAGCTCACGGTCGTAGAGGTAGTCCGTTTCGCCATGAGATCTTTCACGGCCTTGAAGATGGCCTTCGACGGGTTAGTGCTGTTTTGAAATTCAGCGGCATAAAATGCCGCTCGGGCTTGACAAATAGCCCGATGATAGAGCTTGACGGACGTGGTGTATGCAGCTTTTAACTCAACCCCATACGTCTTCCGCCATGCCCTCTCCGCCCGCCTACAGGCTCCCTTCAAGGCGCGTAAGGCACCATCGTACGAGGGACTCGACTCTCTGGTGTTGATTTTAGTCGATACAATGGGTATCAGAGTGTCCAGAGCCCTAGTAAGCCAGGAGCAGAAGAGGTCATATCCATCTTCTACGCCATTCAATGGACCCAACGGCTCCACTGATAGAAGACGATGAAGGTCTTCTAGCCTGAGTTTGTTCCATAACCTCCTAGGTACCTGTATCGCTGATGGAGTGGAGGCAGTAGCCAATATAGGACAGAAAATGGACACCAAAAAGTGGTCAGTCCAGTCTACCGGAGAAATAGATGTAATTTTAATCTCCGGCAGGTTGGTGAAAAAGGGGTCGAGAATGTGTCCCCCAATATGAGTAGACTGGGAGACCAGCTGGGAAAGTTGAAAGGCCTCTAGGTCTGAAGAGATGCTGCGTACCGTCAAGTTGGAGGGGACGTCGAAATGCAAATTCAAGTCACCCAAGATGGAAAAGTTGGCACAGTCGGTGACCAAAGTGCCAACAGTGTCGGGGAAAGCATTTCTAAACGCCACCTCACTACCCGGCGGGCGATACACGACCATCCCGGAGAGTGTAAACTCAGGGCTCACAGCGACCTTAAAAGAAGCACTTTCACACCCGGGAATGTTCAGGGCACTCCACACACAGGAAAAACTGGACCTGACTATAAGAGCTATACCCCCACCTCTGGAGGATCTATTCAAGGTGAACATAGAATAGCCAGGTGGGCATGCAAGATTGAGAATAGCAGCGTTCGCTTCCTGGAGCCAGGTTTCAGTAATGGCGAAAATGTCGGGAGCTTCATCCTCAATAAGATCGTAAATGTTCTGATGATGTTTCAGTGCCGATCTAACATTCAGATTTAGAATCCGCAGAGAGGTCAAAAAACCCCTACTGCGGTGAACATCTGAACAGTTATTCCGGAGGATGGGCCTCGGAGAGTCAATTGCCCAACCATTACATGGGCAGCGGTACGGACCGAAGAGCGGATGGACCGGCGGTAGATTACATCTGTGACTCACCTGGCCGATGGAGTATAAGCTCTCGATGGAGTATGTCGCAGTGGACGCAGCTGTGATCGGTCCAGTGAAGTCCGGTGGAGTGGCTGAAGGCGATATGCTTGCTGGAGGAGAAGACGGGGTCAAGCGTGTGACCGGCGTAGTGGGTGGGGGTGTTCACCAGTTGCTTGAGTCCGAGGTTGGCGAGGTTGTCCAGCAGGGTAGTGGTGTTGCTGTCGTTGTTGTTCTCCAGGTGGAAGTTGAGGTCCCCTAGGAGGATGTAGTCAGAGGAGGCGAGGGCGTGCGGGCTGATGAAGTCTGCAATGGCTTCGCTGAATTGTGTGCGTGGTCCCAGGGGTCTGTAGATGAGAGTGCCTCTGAGGGTGGTCTTGGGGTCAGTGTGTATCTGGAAGTGGAGGTGCTCGGCGGCGCTGAGGGTGTCATCGGAGTTGGTCGTGATGCAGATGGTGTTCCTGTGGACGATGGCGATGCCTTCTCCGGTCTGGTTGATGCGGTCCTTCCGGGTGATCTTGTATTCGTCCGGGATGCTATGGCGATGTCGGGTGCTGAGGAGGCGTTCATCCATGTTTCCGTGAGGAAGGCGACGTCTGGAGATGTTGAGTCGAGCAGGTTCCAGAGTTTAACGGCATATCTGTGGACGGAGCGGGTGTTGAGCAGGATGCACTTGAGGTGGTTGTTGCTGGTGCCTGGCCTTTCGGGTGCGGTGATGGTCCGGAGGCAGGTGAACTTGCAGGCTTGGCAGGTGAAGGGTCTGTGGGTGCGTTTCGGTGTGGCTCGGTAGCAGGCGGGGTTCCGGTCGGGTTTGAGTGCGTTGAGGGTGGCAGCGTCATACGTCCATCGTGTTGGCTGGCATCTTCGGGGGCCAGGGGTCCTGGCGCTGGGCGCGGTCCAGGCGCGGATGGGCGCTGACGGGCGTGCCCGCTGCGCACGTCCACTGCGCGCGTCCGCTGCGCGGTCTCCATAAGCGGGATGGGGAGGAGGGGTCAGCTGGGAGGCGGGAGGGCAGGCTGCCAATGGGCACGGGGGGAGGGGCCGTAGGGTGGGTCAGTGGTGGGAAAAAACGGCGGGGGTCAGCGGCGGGAAAAGCGGTGGCACGGGGTCAGGGGCTGCTGGCACACGGGGGGTGCAGGAGAAGGCTGCAGGCTGAGGAGGCGGCTGGCTGGCAGGCTGAGGAGGCGCTGTAGCGGCGGGGAAGCAACCTACCCGAGGGTCAAGGGTCGCTGTCTCCGTCGCGCAGCAGCCTCCCTTTAACTGGGGTCAGCTGGGAGGCGGGAGGGCAGGGGCTGCCAATGGGCACGGGGGGCAGGCCGCAGGGGGGTCAGTGGCGGAAAAAACCAGCGGTAGTCAGTGGCGGGAAAAGCGATGGCGCGGAGTCAGGGGCTGCTGGCACACAGGGGTGCAGGAGAAGGCTGGCAGGCTGAGGAGGCGCTGTAGCGGCGGGGAAGCGACCTACCCGAGGGTCAAGGGTCGCTGTCTCCGTTGTGCAGCAGCCTCCCTTTAACTGGGGTCAGCTGGGAGGCAGGAGGGCAGGCTGCCAAGGGGCACGGGGGGGCGGGGCCGCAGTGGGGTCAGTGGTGGGAAAAAACGGCGGGGGTCAGCGGCGGGAAAAGCAGTGGCGCGGGGTCAGAGGCTGCTGGCACACGGGGGTGCAGGAGAAGGCTGGCAGGCAGAGGAGGTGGCTGGCTGGCAGGCTGAGGAGGCGCTGTAGCGGCGGGGAAGCGACCTACCCGAGGGTCAACGGTCGCTCAGAGTCAGAGATGGCCATCCAGCAACCACCTATGCGCCTTTGTCTCACTGTCTGAGACCAATACACAAAAACCAAGTGCCTGCTACACATAGAAATGTGACCTAGGAAACAGGCTGCAGGTACCAAATAGTTGGGACAAGAAAATGCCAACTTTCTAAAAGTACTCATATCAAAACAGAAGATCAGCTGGGATGCACTTGGTTTGATCAAAAGATAAACAAACGTTTAAAAAAATGACTCAAGGTAGTTTTCTCAAGAGGGCACCCTGTGGAGAGGCTCTGCCCGGCCACCCAATTCGAACAGGAAAAGGAAAACTGGAGTATATGTCCTAGACACTGTGTGCACTATCATAAATCACTATAAAAGTGTGAACAATTTAAACAGCACTAAATGAAAGATGCTTGTCATAGTGTGACAATAATTCTTGCACTGAGCATGAATAGAAAATCAGTGACAATGTCCATAGTCTGAATAATAACTAGAATGCTGACTCTTGCTCAGTCAGTTTAATTTTCAAACAGTGTGAGAGAAAAAGTACTCTTGAAGGTACTAAATTCGAAGATAACATGAGATGTCAATGCAGCCGATCCCAATGCATTTCGGGCATTACATTTGCCCTTCATCAGGGTATACATTTGCCCTTCATCAGGGCATTCTACAAACACAAATACCAAAATCAATCATATATATGACATACATATAAAAGAAGTATGAAACAGAGGACTCAAGCGTGGGCTGGACATCTGATAGATAAACATGTACAAAAGAGGCCAACTGTACAGAATTCAATGTGGCATGCGAGAAACCTTAAGTCATATAGAAACAAACCTGGAGCCGTATTTGAAAGATGCAAAAGAACAGGGCGAAGAAGAAAGAAGAAGTGCCAGATTACACACAACCTATCCTGGACAATCAACAGTGAAGAAAACATCGAGTGTTAATCCACGTGCGGCAAAAACGAAGTGTGACGACTTATGACTGCTGCATGATAGAAACACAGGTGCATATAAGATACACCTGGACATGCCATGCTGGGATGTGGAAGAGAAAGAGAATAGACCCCAAACATAGTCAACAAATACCCTGAAACGGCATACCCAGCGAAAAGCTCAAGGTCATGCCAGACGCTTGATCTGTAATGGACAGATCCAGCATCGATCCAAAGTCACAAGTGTAATATGTACATAATATGGAAAGTGAACCTAACTACTCACCGTGTCCAACAGCCAAAGTCGGCTAGTAAGTGGAAATCATCCGTAACAGGCGCGTTGTCGAAAGGACGCTGCACAAGGATTTTAAATACACTGAAGAGACGAAGAGAAACTAATGGGCACTGACAAAAGATTACAGAGCGCTATGGTGCACTGTGAACAATAAAGAAAACAAGGAAAAAACGGAAGGTGAAAGTGAAAACGACAAAGGTAAAGGGTAGTGGCACTCTCACAAAACAGTTCCAAAACCACCATAATGAGTGGAATACAAAGACAACGTTCTCCAAAAACACAATAGTCCGGACAGCCGAGGTGTCAATGTGGCCTCATCACATTTTTGGTGCTGCAGAAATATGTCCCCGATTGGGGGGGCACAATAGTCCGGACAGTCATGGTGTCATAGTGGCCTCCCCACATTTGTGGTGCTGCAGAAATATGTCCCCAGAATGGAGGGTCATTTCTGCAGCACCAATAAATCGGTGGTTGTGTTACACAGGGATTTTCTATCTGCACGTGGGCATCATTGTTTTGCTTTCTGTTGTCCAACTGTCATGCTTGTTAGGAAGGTCGTGAAAAGTAAAAAAGAGCTGGAATGCCACACCTAAAAAGGTTGTGGGCCTTTTGATGCTCTTAAGCCTATGAATGGTTTCACAGGATGGAGTTACCTGAGACTCTAGCATGCAAAAGTCAGGGCCTCATTTATAAGGCTCTGAGCTGCCGGAATGCACTTTTAATGATGCTCGGGTGGCGCACATTGCAATGCCATATCTAAAAGACCACGTAAATCCACCCTGTGTGTCTTTTCATGGCCTTGTAGATATGGGGCCTCATTTATGAGGCCTTGCGTCAGTTTTGCGCTTCCGATGCGTCACTTTTTGTGACGCATCGGCAGCGTATAACATGCCTCCTGTTGCGCACTATTTACAAAGTGACGCATCTAAGCAGATGCGTCACTTTGTAAACCCCTTCGCTACATTATACCTGCGTCAGGTATAATGTATGCAGAGAGGGCATTCCCCTGCAAAAATCCTCGTAATAGTGACGCAGTGAAATCTATGAGATTTCACTGCGTCACTTTTAGGACGCTGTTGCGTCAAAATCTTGCGCCTGCCTCACAACAGGCGTAAGACTGACGCAAGCCCTTTCACATGGGGCTTTCCCCATGTGAAAGGATGCATTGCTGGAGTTGCGTCACTTTTGTGACACACTCCAGCAATGCGTCACTTTTGCGCTTACAGATACGTCAGAAATACTGACGTACCTGTAACTCCTTGCGCAATGATGCGTCATATTGTATGACGCATCATTGGAATAGCAAGGAGGTTGCAATGAAAAGTGACGCATCGCTTTTTTCTTGCAGTGATGCGTCACTTTTCATAAATGAGGCCCATGGTGTGGGGCAACGTAGCGCAAGTCGCTGTTTTGCCTCACATTGTGATAGGGATGCATGCCATGGGAGTTATAGTGGGTGTTGTCACGTAACACCCGTTTACAACGTTCTGTAAACCTGTGAATGCGTCAAAATCATACACCTTCCCATGGGAGGTGAACGGGAGGCGGAAAGAGGAGGAATACCTTTGCTTTTCCTAGTTTTTTTGACTTTTAATATGTGATACATACATAGGAGGAGGAACCGCCTCCATTGATTGCTTTTGGGCAGGAAGGCATCCCTTCCTGTGCAAAAACAATAACTTCAACAGCGCAGACACCCTTAAACCATGGTGCAAGGATGGCTTGGCGCATGGCAGCCAATTGAGCGCCAGTACAAGGAAAGAGGACAGGAATGAGCGGCATCTGATAGATTTTGCCACAGAGCAGCACAGAATGAAGGTTTGCGGTATTGCCCTACAGCTAAATATTGTAAATGAGACCCTCAGTGATTTCCCCAACCTCAAATAAGTTGGAGTAATACAGGTCAGGTGGGGTGAGAGAACCACCAATTTATGGTGGTATGCCTGTCTTGTAAAATTCTAAATGCTTCCCTCTGCATTTCCTGAGAATACGCCTTTGCATGATCAGACTCAGTGTCTCTAGAATGTGTTCTATAGACAGATTTCATAGCCTGCGACAACGAACTTTAATAGAGAGTAGATGGTATAAGGCCGATGACTCCGTGAGTTTGAGGTTTTCCACTGAGATTAGTGCTGATCAAAAGGCCTTGTAAGGCTCAGCAATCCTTTCATCTTTTTGCAGGTTGGTAAATTGAATATCACAATTTGGGTTATAGAAACCTGTTTTTACAGTGCTTACTATAACACAAGTGTGGCGTGAAATACTATAAAAAATAAATGATTCGAATTTAATCACTGGAATATTGAAATTCTGCATTGGAAAAGGGAAACAAATAAATCATCCTCAAAACCTTTAAAACCAGGCAACAGAATTTAAACACAGCAGTCTTAGTGTACTCAAACGCTGTGAAAATAATAAAAAGCTCTGAAAATTAAAAACGAATGTATGCTATAGTTAAAACATGTTAATTGCCCATTTTACATATGCGAGCAGTAAAGTACTGCATACATCGTGCCTCAGCTGTTAAATAAAACATAAGATTTACATTCATGAGAGTTGGATTTACAACATTGATTTTTATTGACATAATACATATGTGAACATTTTGCTACAAAAGACTTTAAAACACTTAAGTAAAGAAATATGTTAAGAAATTTAGGAAATCATTTTGAGTGATGTTAATGTAAAACACAAGCATAAGCAACCGTATGCTGGAATTTAGAAATATGTTTTACTACTCATGGTAAAGGCTGAAATGGATGACAGAATGACCTGCAGTTACTAAAGCTTAGCACCAGTGCAAAGAGATGTAAAGCAGCACGAAGGAATGAAAATATATTTAGGGTCTCATTTATGGCATTTTGGTGAAAGGCAGCGCAGCAAGGCACATTGGTGTGCTGCCTTATGCCAATGTGGAAGGTCTGGAAAACACTGTATTAAAGCAATACAGTGCATTTCTGTCCTTTCTACCTGTGCTGACTCCGTATTGGCAGCCTAGCACCAACGTAGGCATTGTTGCATCATTGTGCAAGGGTGCCTCTGTTGCATGTAGGACTGGTTTTGTGCAGGAAGGGGCACAAAAACAATCTTACAAGGTGTTTTCCTCTTTCTATATGCACTACAGAATGCGGCACACATGGAAAGAGGGAAGAATGAGGAATTTATAAACATATTTCTACTTGTCACGCCTCCCCTCGGGTGGCGTATGGATTTTGCGCTTTCCCATGTTTACATCAGTTCGTAAATCCGAGGCAGCATCAAATTCCTTGGGTGTTGCATAGGAAAACCCACCGTAATGCCCATGGAAGGCATCCAGGGTGCAGAGTAAGGTGATGCTTACTCATGATTTATGAGGCCACTCAGAGTTATGCAGGGTGGCTTGTGTGTGGCTTCATAAATCTTCATGAGAGTCCTGTGTCATGCATTTACCACTTTAAGTGGTGCAAAAGTGACACAGGGCTCTCATAAAGAAGCCCCTTACTAATCAAGCGTAAAATGCGTAGCTAGAAAAGTACTTTGTTCCAATGCAAAAGCACCTTTGCGTCAAGATGCCGTAGTGAAGCAGTTGGTAGTAAAGGGAAATGTGTTTATTTCTCAAAAAACATGTATTGTACGTGTGCTGCTGTACGCTGCATACAACTATTGTGTGGGATGTAATATACATTTTCTAGACACAGAAATTTGTACCGGAAGGGTATCTTTTCAGAACAAATAATACATTAGACAGCTCACACTCATGATATCAGCAGGTGATACCCTATTGATATACCTCTGCGCTGTGTTTTGCACAATGCAGCTCAGCAAAATTGATTGCTGCGCTGTCTTGCTCGAATAGGCAAATCTGTTAGTAGATGTCCATAATATATCATGGAAACTGGTAGAGCAGGCCCCTGTAATGCCGTCGTTATTTGTTTACATAATACATAAAAAAGTAATTGATCGCCCAAAAAAGGACAGACCTGCGAAGTTACCCTCTTTTTTAGTTAATTTTCCGTTATTCACACTTTCAGCCTTCGGGACTTTTGTTCATTCATTGATTCACATTAGTTTAATTTGGTGTTATGTTACACTTGCTTTTATTATTTCTGTGCCATTCTGCACTCTCTGCTGACTTTGCATTCCATAGAACATGGAACGCGAAGCCTGTGGAGGTTGGAGGGGCAGTTAGAGAGGAGACAGCCAACTGACTAGTTGTGCTCTTGTACCTGCCTGCTTACATTTGTAATAAAGCTTTCTTGAAGATTTATCCTCCGGTGTCTTACTTAGCAAATGGCGACGAGCTGGATTTTAATGAACCAATGAAGCAGGACATCATTATCTGAAAGACATAGGCAGGGGTTTTTTTTTTTTATATTCAAAGACCTTTATTGAAAATCGTGCACATCAGGTTACAATATGAAACATAGTGCTGCTACACATGACAGAAAGAAATGGAAACATCAAATTGATCATAAACAGCGTGAAGGCAATGATACAAGGGCAGCACATCATGGAATGCAAGGCACTATAGCTGAGGACGGAGCGTGGGAGGGCAGGGCATAATGGGACATGGGGGCCGCGGGAGGATAGCAGCAGGCAAGGGAAGGAGTGGATTACCTATGGACCAGCACGGTTGGCCACCGCGGGTGGGGTGCCGGCAGGGACCGCGGGAGAGGACGCAGAGGGGGAGGCATTCTGGGAGAGGAGGTACGCAACGAGAGGGCCCCATATATTGCGCGGCCGACCAGTAGCCGCTGTTAGTTTCCAAAATTCTGAAAGAAGCACCTGACACCGCGCAGCATCACCGAACCACACACTCACATTGAGTGCGGGCTTCCAACCCCAATGTATAGCAACTCTTTGGCATGCGAGAACAAGAAGCATAGCCGTGAGATGGCGGGAGGCATCAGGGCATTGTCTAACTAAACCGAGTAGGCAGGTCAGGGGATCTGGAACAACAGGCAAAGAGGTTATCTCTGTAATTATGGTGTACATGTTGTGCCAGTATGTAGAGACCAGAGGACACAGCCAAGCTAGAGGAGAGTATTCCGCCGTGGGGGATGAGCACCTAAGACATCTATCACTAGGGACGAGCCCCATTCTGAATAGCTGAGCGGGGGAACGGTACAGCTGCTTTAAAATGGATAAGGCGCAGGCGTTAGTTAGGAGACAGGCGTTTACTCTGCTTACAACAGTACAGCCAATCCTCTTGAGAAAGATCAATGCCAAAGTTCTCACTCGAGGCAATGCAGGCGCAATCAGTAGAGATAGGGGAGGCCGCTAGCGTGGTGGAATAGAGCCTAGAAACCAGTCTACGAGGAGATGGAGATGTGTATGTCAGGTTGAGGGCAGCCATCGAAGGAGGGGGCTGCAGAAACGTGGAATGCAAATCCCAAAAGGATGCGATAAGCTGGTAATATAGCAGAGTGTCCATAGGGCCAGACCCAGCCAGTAACGAAAAAAAATTGTCACTCGGGTAGAGGTCAGAGAGGGTGGTCAGACACATGCCAGCCGCCCGCTTCACCCTTCCTGCCGTGTGCAGTGATGGGAAAGCCGGGTGGTATGCGACAGTCATGGCACCGGCGGAGAGCGAGCCTGAATATTTGCGAAGAGTATCCCAAGCCCAGTGCAGGGTCTCCACCGTGTCGATTTCTCCATGTGGTGGCATGACAGGGGCAAAGACGGCGGTCTGTTGAGACAAGGGGGAAGCCAGGTTGGCCTCTACCGCCACGCAAGGCTGGAACGGCATCGGATGGAGCGAGAAATGGAGGAAGCTGGCCTGGGCACTGAGAGCGTATAATTTAAAATCTGGGGCACCCATCCTGTCGCATGTGAGGGGAAGTGTGAGGTTGTCGTTCGCGATTCTGGGCTGACACCTGGCCCGAACAAGGGAGATGATGAGGGAACGAAGATTGCAAAAAAATTGAGCTGTGAGAGGGACGGGAACATTCAGAAACAAATACAGAAATTTCGGAAGCACTACCATATTAGCGATGGCAATACATCCTGCCAGGGAGGCTCCGCCAGAGGGGAATCTTGGTCTCAAGCCAGTTGACCGCCCGGCCAAAATTATCTCTCCAAAGTTCATCCACATTCCGACTGAGCCAGACACCCAGGTACCTGGTGGGCCCAATGCCCACACGAAAGGGTAGTCAGGAGTGGAGGGGACAGTGACATCCATCAAAGGGAATAGAATAGATTTGTTCTAATCGACTTGAATGCCGGACAGACCCCTGAATCGCACCACCACATGGACCATGGGGCCGAGATTCTCCTGCGGATGGCGGACATAGAGCGTAACGTCGTCTGCGTACATTGAGACAACCAGGGCTTGGGCCAGGAAGCCTAGGCCCCTCTCAGTGTGGTGCTGCCTGAGCCTAGCCGCAAGGAGTTCCATGGCCTGACCAAAGAGCATAGGTGAGAGTGGGCACCCCTGCCTAGTGCCCCTCGAGACTCAGATGAGTTCTGAAATCTGACCATTGATCCAGAGCCAGGTAACTGGGAGGGCCTAGAGGAGTCGAACTTTGCGCAGGAAAACTGGGCTGAAGCCAAGACGGGGAAGGAGATAAAAAATGAAGGGCCATTCAAGAGTATCAAATGCCTTTGTGGCATCTAAAAGAGCCGCCATGGCCGGGAAAGCGGTGTTGATCTGATGGAGTACAGCAAAGATCGTGCGGAGGTTATGCGACGTTGCGCGCTCGGGGATAAATCCGGACAGATCCGGGCGAATGTTCAGGGACATGAGGGACAGAAACTGGGAGGCCAGAAGCTTAGCAAAGATCTTATTGTCGGTATTAATAAGTTATAGGGAGCGATATGAGTCGAAGAACTCAGGGGGGTTGCCTAATTTTAAAAGCAGCGTCAACAGGGCCTCGCAAAGTGAGGGGGGAAATTACCTGATTCGAAGGAGTCATTATACATGGCGGCAAGATGTGGGATGAGGACGGGTGCAAATGTTTTAGAGAAAGAAGCAGGTAGACCATCACCTTATCGCCTTAGCGCCTTATCCCCAGACAGACTATTGATGGCAGCTAGGATCTCTTCCTGAGAGAAGGGTTCATCGGTGTATTCCCGATGACCATTACTCAGCCAGAGGAGCGCAAGGGTGTCAAAGTTCTGGTCTTGGAGGTTGCGTGAGGGAGCAGGTCCGGTGGTATAGAGTTGATCTTAGAAGGTAGTGACATGTGAAAGAACCTAAGTGGGAGAGGTTGTGCCTTCCGGACCCCCGTCCTGCAGTGCTGTGATGTAGGAGGCAGCATGAGGTCGTCGAAGAAGATTGGCTAGAGTCTTACCAGGACGGTCGCCCGTTTGCGCCCGTTCGCGCAACGGCCGCGCATAGGGCCGCCACCTCTGGCCACCCCCACTCTCCCCGCCTGCTCTATTCTCGGACGGAATTGCTGGCTTTGAGACCTTCCCTTGCTCCGCCCTATGTTCCCCCGACACAGAGACTCTCTGACCCATTTCGGTCTCACTCTCTGTCGTGTGGTCTGCTTAATGTGCGGTCGCTTTGTAAGCACCACACGGAGATTGCCTTTTTGGTTGACTCATCTGGGCTGAATGTGTTGTTTTTAACAGAAACGTGGACTCGAGAGGATTGCCTAGTGGAACTAGGTTTGGCCTGTCCCCCGGGTTTCAAAATCATCCACACCCCTCGGCCGACGAATCGGGGCGGTGGAATTGGTATCATCTACCGCGAACAGTTGGACGTCTTCCAGCTTAAAATCAGCGAGGTCTCGGGCTTCGAACTAATGGGTTTTTCCTTCAGAAACCTGGAGAGAACACTGATCTCGGGGGTACTGTGCTACCGGCCGCCGGGCTCGGCCTCCTCTCTGCCAGAGTTCCTGGATTTAGTATATGATCTTTCAAACACCCTCTCGAATTTGTTAGTCTTGGGTGACTTTAATCTATGGGAGGGGGGTCCTTTAGACGGTGCGTTTACTTCACTCTGTCAAGCCCTTGCTGACATCCAACTGCAGCAACTGGTCCGTTCTGCGACTCATAGGGGCGGTCATGTCTTGGACTTGATTTTCGCTGGAGCTCATTCGGCAGTAATTAATGACATCTTGGCCCAATGCTGGACCGACCACGCGCTCGTGGTCTTCTCCTTATGTTTAGGAGACCACTCCTCTGAGGCCGCCGGGGTGGGACTCTCGAAACTGGGCCGACCTTGGTCCCGATTGCTCAGCTTATCTCCTTTGCCCTCCTTAATATCTGCCAACTTCTGCTTGAGGAATTCAGTGGAAGAAAGTTACTCCTCCTTGTGTCAGTCCATCACCGACTCGCTTGACAAGACCGTGCCCCTTCGTAGGGCAAGAGTGAGGGTGAACCGGGCTTTCCCTTGGTATACGGAGGAGCTACGACATCTGAAGTTGAGCTGTAAACGGGCGGAGAGAGTGTGGAGAAGGGAGTATTCCTCCTCGGCTAAAGCCTTGTTTAGATTCGCATTGAGAGGTTATAAGGATCAGATCAAGCGGGCCAAGGCGACCTTTTTAGAAACTTCCCTGATGCAGGCGCCTAATAAATCCCAAGCCTTGTTCAAAATCGTCAAGGACCTGTCACATCCGGCTTGCGCGGCTAACTCGGTTCGTGCGTCACAGGATCTCTGCGACTCGTTGGCACTTGCCTTCGAGGAGAAGACCGCTAGGATCCTGGAGGGCTTAACACACCCCTTACCTGTGGCTTCTAGTCCGGGAGCTCCGGCTGACTTGATCAGTCGACCTCGGACAAGTATGGCTGACCCGGGTTTGGGAGCTCCGGGCAGATCGCCTAGTCGACCCCAGCCGACCGGCGTGGGAGCTCCGGTGGAGCGGCCCAGTCGACCCCAGACGGGCAGTGTGGTCCTTGATCTGGGAGCTCCGGGCAGCTCACCCAGTCGACCCCAGCCGATTGGTATGGGAGCTCCGGCGGATCTGTCCAGCCGACCCCAGACGGGTATCGTCGCCCTTGGTCCGGGAGCTCCGACAAGTACACCAAGTCGACCCCGGCTAAGCTCTTTCCCTTCCCCTTCCTTTGAGGAATTTTGTAAGGTTGCTCATTCGGTGTCCTCAGGGTCTCCGCTTGATCCGCTGCCCCCCAAGTTTTGGAAGGCCTTTCATGCAGAACTTTTTCGGCCTTTGTTCTCGATTTGCCTCCAATCTTTGGAATCGGCGGCGGTGCCAGAGTGCTGGAAGTTAGCAGTAGTGTCACCTCTGCTAAAAAAGTCAACCTTGGATCCGACCTGTCTCTCCAATTATAGGCCGATCTCCTTGCTCCCTTTTCCGATTAAGATCCTGGAAAAGTGGGTGACCCGCTCTCTCTCTGGCTTCCTGGAGAACATCGGGTGGTTCGATGAGACCCAGTTTGGCTTCCGCCCTGGACATGGGACGGAGTCCGCGCTGGTGACCGTGTTGGATAATCTTCGTTTGCGTGTCGACAGTGGTCGGGTAGCCTTCTTAGTGCTGCTCGACATGTCGGCTGCATTCGACACGGTCTGCCATCGGACCCTGGTAAGGAGGCTGGAGAAATGCGGGGTCACTGAGGGAGCTAGAGATTGGCTGATATCCTACCTTGGTGGCAGGCAGCAGCTGGTCTCACTTCCGCCATTCAGCTCTGAGCCAAGGAGTATAGGACAGGGGGTTCCACAGGGCTCGGCCATCAGCCCTATATTGTTCAACTTATACCTCCGCCCTTTAGTCCAGCTAATAAAATCTTTTGGCGTGTCGGCATGTAATTATGCCGATGACACCCAGCTGGTCTTTTCACTGGAAGGGCATAAGGCGGTCTCGCTGGATACTTTCCATCGCTGCATGGCAGCCACAGCGGACTGGCTACGAGCTAACTCCCTGCAATTCAATAGCTCGAAGACGGAGGTGCTCCACTGTTCCACTGACCGGATTCCGCGGGCACTTCCTGAGAACTTCTGGCCCAGCACTTTTCGCGAACCAGTGCTGGCATCGGATTCAGCCCGTAACTTGGGGGTTATGTTTGGCCCTAGTTTACAACTTGATATACACGTCAATAAAACTACTGCAACGTGTATGATGCTGTTACGCATGCTACGCAAAGTTCTGCCTCTTCTCCCCGCCCAAGCCAGACCAGAAGTAGTCCGTGGGACCATACTAAGTCGTCTTGACTATTGCAACGGACTTCTTCTGGAGGCTCCAAAAAATTTGATAGGGAAGTTACAGCGGGTGCAGAACATGGCCGCTAAGCTGGCCCTCTCTCGTCCTAGGTCCAGTTCTTCCACTCTCGCTTTACGAGATCTGCACTGGCTCCCGGTAGGTCTGCGGGTACAGTTTAAAGCAGCATGTTTGGTGTTTAAGGGGGTAAGGAACTGAGAAGCAGCTTGTGGGGAGGTTGAGGTGGACAGGAGAGGCAGGGATTGAGAGATGCCGCCAATGGAGGTGGTGACAGTCAGGCACAGGGGGTAGACCAGAGCGGGCGAGGTATGGCGCGAACAGCCGAGCTCGCAATGGGGAACTACCGCTCAGTACATGTAGGAGAGCCCAGTGGGGAAGGAGCAGGCAGCACAAATCCACAAGGGAGGCCCAGATGGGAGCAGGAGTAATGTGCTTCTGCGAGGTCCCGGGGAGAGTATACTGGCCAAGATGGGAGTCCTGGGAGGATGAGGCACACTTGTGAGTGAGCCCCTGTCCCCAGGCAAGGGGCAATGCACCAGGCCTCTGAATGAGTGGAACCTCAGTAGTGAAGGTGATAGACAGCAGGCGAAGAGAGATCCCTGTCACAGCAGGTTAGCAAAGTCAGGTGGCCTGGAAGGCGGGTATGGAGGTGACAAGGTATGGGTGGGGGCCGAGCAGGAGAGCGGAATGTCAGCCCTGGTCACCCACCGTGGAGCCAAGCCAGGCAGGGGGTTGCCCAAACATGTCGCTGGGGGCACGCCGCCTGCATCCTGGGCCCAGAGCCAATAGGTTGAGGCATCAGGCGCCGGAAGGAGGAAGAAGGCGCCTGCTTGGGAAGATGGGCTGGGCCCGGCGGTACCACGCGCGCACCCCCTGCCCCGCCGCAGGCACCTGCACCGAGAGCGACTCACCGGGTCTGACGGAGTGAGGTGGCAGGCAGCTCCGGTGAAATGGTTTGGTCCACAGGAGTCTGCTGAAGCAGGACGGCGGGTCGGCGACACTGCCGCAACCCAGGCCCAGTGCCCTCCGCATGCCGGAAAGATGGCCCTGACGCCGCGCCGGGCCCCCGCAGCAATCCTCAGCGTGCCAGCACAGGTGGAGACCTAGAAAGACAGCGTGGGACGCCCCAAGGTGAGACGAGATGGAATAGCCCAGTGCTAGAGGGCAGCGCCTAAGTAGTCCACAGGATGATGTCGGACTATTGGCTTGGACGGCAGAGCCCATTTAGAGTGTGGACATTTTGCAACTGGCCAAAACACGCCCCCCAAGACACAGGCAGAGTTGACGCGACGGCAGAGTGATACATACTGTGCAATAGCTCATTTATACTTAGCTAATGAATCGACACGGAAAACAACAATGTGGCTTCACCGGTGAGCAGCGAATCAGATAATTAAGCTTTATTTAATTTTGATTTATGCTCACTTCATTGTAGGCCTTACCGTATAACGTTCGAACTCCCTGATAGCAACATGCATCGTTGTCGCTGCTCGCGATCGGATTACGTCTGGCTCCTCAAGCCGCTCGTAATTCTCAGAGTATTCTGCTTATGCGTTACACATTCCAAGAAATGGAATGTAGTGCGTCACAACGTCACGCACAGCGGCCACTTTGAATTGGGAAGACCGAAATTGGTAGTTTTTGAAAAGAAAAACGTATTTTGGCGCATTTAACTGGTACTACAAAGAAAAAGGAAGTTAATCATCAACGCTTGAATTTCTACGACACAATTCTTTTAATTCAGGTGATTTTCATTCTTTGTGTTTTACATTTACATAAGAAACTTATTTTATTACATTCTTTAGGCCCCCAAGGACTTAAGACATATTACCAAATGAACAAACCTGTTACAGGTAGTGGTGATAGTACTGTTTTCACAATAGCTATGGCCAATCTTGACAAGTATTTGACCCCCAAAGTGTGCATTGCTATAAATTCTTTCAAAGGAAGCAACTGAAGACAGAATCTATTGATGATTATGTGTGTGAGTTAAAGAAATTGGCTACTGATTGTGCATTTGGTGTGTTATTGGAAGATTTGCTTTGTGACCAAGTGGTCATGCATGCTTATAATCTTGCTATTCAGGAACGTCTATGGGTAAATGGGGATGCCCGTCTGGATGATATTCTTGCTTTTGTCTGCAAAGCTGAAACATCTAGTAGGTGTGCTAATGCTTGAAAACTGAAGCTGTTGTTAAAGAGACTGTAACTAAAATAAGAACAAACACTTAGAAAAAGTTTAGGTGTAAGTCAAAATCTGAAGGATGGAGTGAGTATAGATTGAACAGTGAACCACCTAAATGTTATAGATGTGGAAGCCTTGAGCATTTGGCTTTTGCTAAATCTTGTCCCGCAAGAAAGGTTAAAAGCAGTGTGTGTGGTATCTACGGACATTACACTAAAGTATGCAGGAGAAGAACTAAGGTAATCACTATGTAGGTAATCACTATTTACAGATTTGTAAATACCGAATGTTACCGATTCGGTATTTGAAAATCGGTAAATAGTATTTAGGTAATAATTCGGTAAATTTTACTGAATTGGTAATATGCGGTATTACCAAATCGGTATTTACTGATTCGGTAATTCCCATTCCTTCCTATGGGCCTGGAGGCCCATAGGAATGAATGGGAAGCCATTCAGTATTACCAATTAGGTAAATACCGAATCGGTAATAGAGGGGTACCTATCCAAGGGTGGCAGGGTGTCACATTGACACCCTGTTACACCACTGAATCGTGCATGTGTGCACATGTGGCACACATACATGCCCTAAGGGCATGTATGTGTGCCACATGGCACATCTAAAAAAGCACAAAATTGCTTTTTTAAAGGTTTTCGATATTTAACACCAACTTGTAGTTGCTGGTAAATAGCGAATCCTTAAATGAAAAATGCACTCACTTGAGTGCTCCCTACATTGGATATAAGGATTCAGTAATTTACCGATTCCTTAAATTACCAAATCGGTAAAATACCGAATCCTTATATCCTGCCACCTACATCTCAAATCCCTAAATACCGGTCGGTAACGGTGAATTTTACGGAATTTCACCGTTACCGACCAGTAATACCCCATCTACATATGGCCCTAGATCTGTTAAATGTGTTCAAGAAGACATTGACAGTGATAATTAAATAAGCAGTAGTGATGAGCAAGTTTCATAACTTTCTGTAGCTGTAAAAAAGAAATTACTTCTGAATATTAGGGTATAGATGTTTACTTATTGAAAACAAACCTGAATGTTGGATTCACGTAGGTGGTGTGCGTTTTTTTTCAAGTTTTTGCAGATTCTGGCTAACCTTATTCTATAGTAAATGAGGATGTTTGGAAAAAGCTCTTTATAAGTAAAGTGAGTACCAAATTATTTTCCTCTGATATTGAACCAGAAGGTTATGGTGGAGAAACAAATTGATATAATTGGTTACCGCTGGTTCAAATTTGAGTTTAAGACGCGTCACTCCTACGGCAAATTGTACATTTCTAGAAAAGGTCCATCTGTTCTGGGATAGAAAGATCAAAAAAGTTTACATATTATTCTGAACCCGAACTCTACGGAACAAATTTTGGTAATGGATGAGGGCAAAAAAGTTGGTGAAAAACATTTTACAAAAATCCCTTCTGTTTTTCAAAAGAATATAGGCAAGTTAAAGGGTTTTGAAAACAAAATAATTCTTAAGGTTAATAAAGTACCCAAAATTCATAAAGTCATAAGTGTCCCTATTGCTTTAAGGAATGATGTTGCTGTGAAACTTGATAGGCTGGTTTCCTCTGATATTATTGAGCCTGTCGAAGCTTCAGCATGGGTTTATCCCTTAGTAGTAGTCAAACACAGTAGTGGAAAATAGACGCTGTGTGTGGACTTACACCACTTAAACGAGAACATTGTAGTTGATCAATTTCCGTTACCAAAAATTAATGAAATGTTAGCTTTATTAGAGGGTGCTAAGTGGTTTTCCAAAATTGATTTATCTGCTGCTTATCACCAGATTCTCTTTCTAAAAGCAGCAAGAACTTTACTGCATTTATCACACCGCAGGGTTGTTTCCAATTCAAAAAGGTGCCTTTTGGCCTAGCGTCCGCTGAGGCTGTTTTTCAACGCCTTATACATCAATTTTTTTCCAATATCAAAAACATTAAGTTTTTTGAAGACGATATTCTTGTTTTTGGTAAAAGCAAAATGGAACATGTCAAAACCTTGGAGACAGTTTCATCTATTTGAGAATCAAAGAGATTGACCATTGAATATTCAAAATGTACCTTTGCCAGCAATAACGTCACTTATTTGAGTCATGTTCTTGATTGTTATGGAATCAGACCCAAGTATAATCGTATTGATGGCATAAAGTGTGCTCCTGCACCAACTGCAAAGATGATGTAAGATCTTCCATTGGTCTTGCTGAATTTTGTTCCAAGTATATTCCACATTTTGCCTCAAGAATATGCAACATTAGGCAATTATTAAAACACAGAAATAAATTTGAGTGGTCACCAGAGTGTGAACAGGATTTTAATGATATTAAGGATTGCATTACTAGAGTTGCCTCTTTGAAAAGTTTTGACCCTGTTGCAAGGAGTATATTTACAACAGATGCAAGTATCAAACGTCTGGGAGATGTTCTTGCTCAGATTAGTCACAATGGTAATGAACATGTCATAGCATATACTTCTAGATCCCTATCACCTACTGAGGTGAAATACTCAGTAATTTACAAAGGAGACTTTAGCTTGCGTCTGGGCTGTCGATCATTCCCGGGCGTTTGTATGGGGTAAACATTTCAGTGTTCATATTCAAAGTTCTTACCACTAAAGGCACTATAAATATGTCTGCAAGAGTTGCCAGATTAACCATCAGATTACAAGATTATTGTTATAAAATGGAATTTGTTCCTGGAAAGAAAAATTGCATTGCTGATTTTCTTTCTAGAATGCACAAACCACTTGATGAGTGTGAGGATGACATTAGAAATAGGAGGAAAAATACTTATAAACATGAGGAATTATCAGAAGTAGTGATATAAGTGTTCAAGGTGAAAATATTTGGAGAGGTGAAAGAGTTATTCCCCCAAAAAGTTTGCGCACATCAATAATTACTCTGTGTCATGAGGGCCATTGTGGCATTGTCCGCTCCAAACAGACAGTAAAAACTTCATTTTGGTGGCCTGGCATGGATGGTGACATAGACGCTTTTGTACGAGATTATGAGTTGTGAAAAGTTGCTGATAAATCTTTGGTCACTCTCAAACCTCCTTTAGGTGGCATGTCTAGACCTAGTTCTCCTTGGAAACATACTGCGATTGACATCATGGGTCCTATTGGTATTGAGCAGAAATACATTTTGGTACTTATGGATTTATTTTCAAAATGGCCTTTGTCAAAATAGTCAGCAAAGCAGTTCTTCATTTCCTTGACCAAACATTTATAATGGAAGGTTTCCCTTCTGTTCTGTTAAGTGATAACGGTGTACAATTTATGTCAAATAAACCCAAGGAATATTTTAACAAACTGGGCATTAAGCACAGAACTATGTCACTGTACAATCTGAACAGCAATGGTATGGTTGAGCGCTTTAATAGAGTTATAAAAACACTATTCAGATGTCTGCTAAAAGTGGTGATTGGGAAACCCAGGTATTGAAAATGGTTTGGGCTTACAGAGTATCAATTTGTGATGCCACTGGGTATCCACCTTTTGTTCATATGTGTGGTAGGAATCCCAGAACAAAGTTTACACCTGATTGATTATTTAAATCTAATATTGTGCACGTCCGCGACGGACCACTTTTCCAAGACCGGGGTCGAAAAGGTCTAATATGGTGGTGGTGTCTAATAGACACCGCCAGCCATATTAGCATGGGCTTTTTTAGATGCCTTTCCGTGGCGGCAATGCCGCCATGGAAAGGCATGCAGTCTTCACTTGGGGACCCCCTGCGGGACCCCAGAGTGAAAGAGAGGTGGGTGGTGCACATGGGGGGTACCTGTGGTAACCCCCTGCATTTGCATAAACAAAGCTTTGTTTATGCAAATGCATATACATGCATTTTTACCATTGTGGTGGGCGGTGTTGAGAGCACCACCCGCAACATTGCTAAAAATGCAGGATGCGCCTGCCACAGTGGCGGGCGCATCCTAATACCCCCCACGGGACCCCCGCCCTTATGGCGGGAGTGCCAATAACCAATAGGCTGGCGGACGTCCTAATGACCCCCCATGGTGTGAAAGATTCTGACATAGTTATTGGACAATGGGTTAGAGTAAAAAAAAAGTGGTAAAACCTCCAAAGAGTACAGTAGTTTTCACAAACCTTTGCAAGTGGTTGTAATTATGAACAATGCTGTACGCCTCACTGATGGAAACGTGTGGAACCTTAAGAGGGTTGCTAAATGCTCTGCACCTTCATTGTGTACTAAATGGGTACCTAACATGTATGATTTTGATGACTAATTGTTTTCTGGAAATTCCGTTGTCAACACTAATTTGAATTCTCCTGTATTAAAAAATGATAACACTTCAAATGATTCACAAGATCTAGGATCACATAGTCTGGAAGCTGAATTGGAAGTTCGTCTGTATCAAATCAAGAAAAACTGACTATGGATTCCAGTCAGTCCAAGCGAGAAAAAAGAAACCCCGTTTGGTTAAAAGATTATATTTCAGAAACATTTCCATTGTAACTTTACAATTGCATTCCTTTTATTGTATTTGATGATATACATACATATTTTCTTATATTTCTTCATCCTTTGTTTTTGAATGTAGGTTTATTGTTTTTTTTATTATTATAAAAAAAAGGAGGGGGATGTGTTATGCTATACTTGCTTTTATTATTTGTGTGCTATTCCGAACTCTCTGCTGACTTCGTGTTCCATAGTACATGGAAACGAAGCCTGTGGAGTTTGGATGGGCAGTTAGAGAGGAGACAGCCAGCTGACCAGTTGTGCTCTTGTACCTGCCTGCTTACATTTGGAATAAAGCTTTCTTGAAGATATATCCTCCAGTGTCTTACTTAACATTTGGCTTATCGAAATACTTTAAAAATATTATGCCCAATCAGCTAAAAAAAGAATAGAAATGCACAAAGCAGCAGACACGTTGCGAGGTACCTCATACCACTGTATGTTTCATTTGTGAGTGAACGGTATAAAATGCAGTTAACTGAATAAAAGTACTCAGTACAATCAGAAATAGTGACTATGTGACTTGTTTCGGACCCTGCCCTTCAAGAGTTGAACTAACATTTACCTTTGCCTTTAGAAATGTTCCCATTCCCCAGGGAATTCTGGTGAGCCTGAAGCATCACAAAAGGAAATTGATAGCCCTCCTTCTCTGTCAAAAGAGCTGAGAAATGTTGGGGAAACTGTGGATGCAGATCTATCCCTGATACCCATAAATTTGGAGTTACAAAAACACCGTCTACACAATGAAAACACAGCAAAATATCTTCCAATACCAAGGATAGCAAAACAGCTCAAATCAGAGTATACCCGGTACACTTTGGTCCCTCATTTGCATAAGAGATTTATATACCAAATTCAAAAGGATGCATCTAAATGACTCATGTGCTTTCACCCCGGACACCACTTGACACCAGTCCTGCAAGCACTACACTGGCTACTTGCAGATAGACAATCAGCGTTAATCCCACTTTGCATCACCCACAGAATTTCCAAAGGAAAATTAATAATCCTTAACCAAAACCTACTACCCTTCCTGCCTTCCTTCCCCCTCTCACAGCTGTGCTTTTGCTTCCATTCAAAGTAGACAAGCAGAGCCGCTATGACAAGGCTCTCAGAGATCCCTGTTAACTTGCCTGGAAGGCTTTTATGACATCACAACAACTGATAACCAGTTTTGTTATCAACTGTTGTGATATCATAGCAAGGAGTTATGACTTTCAGAAATTTAAATAAATAATAGAGGCTCTCTATGAGAACCATACTTAATGAAGTAATTGTACGGAGCTGCGAAATGCAAATTAATGTGCTAAGTGCTTGTTAGACCTGTCTAGCTTTCTGCGTAGTCCCTCCAATTTATTATTTATTTTGTCCCCTTTTTGCCCCTCATACCTTAATTAATTTTTGTGTCCACTAACTTTTTCTAGGTGTTGGTCAAGGGGATAGGTGTTCTTTTCCCCCCTCATAGTTTTTCACCTCAGGCCTAGAGGCCTGTTCTGACAGGAATATAGTTGGAACCACAAAATGGTGGCTACCAACTGCCCTAACTGCCAAACCCAGAACTTGCCCATAGACTAGTATAGGGCGTTCCAGAACTTTCTGGTCCCTTCTGGACTCCTGAGGGTCAGCCTATAAAAGGCGGAATGCTGGACAGCCATTTTGTCTGTCAGTGAGGAGCAGTTAGAGTGAAGGCTGAGGTCTGGTAGGGGTAGGATCCTGAAGGGTGGATTGCTCTACAAGAGTAGCCCTCTGTCAAGGCTTTCCCACCGCCCATTCCTGTTGTCCTAGCCAAGCTAGTTCATCCTGCTGACCCTGGACAGTTAGGTGTAGGGGTTAACTTTCGTGATCTGGGAACTGAATTAAGAGGTCTCCTGTGCCCCTAAATCTGTCCAGTAAGGAGGGCTGGTGGTCTAGTGCTGGAAAAGTGCACTGTGGCTTAATCCTGTGGGAGCCCCCTTTTGATCCCCCCTCCCTCCCTAGGGCAAGTAGTAAGCTCCTGGCCTGGGTAGCGCTGGGCTCCTCTTACCAGTATCTGGACTTGAAGTGAGCAATCACTCTCCCAACTGTCAAGGTGGCGGAGAGCGGAGAAAGGTCCCATTAGGCCTGGGCAGTCTTGTGAGGCTATCGCTGTGAGCGGGACCCCGGGGGCGCCTTCCGCGCTCTGTGACAGCGCCCGGCTGGATCAGGAGAGTGAGAGCGAAGTGCTCATGTCCGGCGCCAGCGCGCTAATTTCCCACTGAATTGGGGACTGCCTTGCAGGAGGGGCCTAGGGCCGAGCAGGCCCGGTGCGGAGACACTATACCTCCGCGCATGCGCAGAAGAACCCGTGTGTGAGAATCGATGATTTCCGCCGCTGAGGAGAGCTGAGAGGAGGAGGCGGCTTTGTCGAGTGGCTGGGGACCGATCCGAGGGACAGATCCTTGTCGGTGAGGAGCAGCCCTGTTGAGTGGCTGAATCACCGTGACAGCGCCTCGGTTTTGCTCCTTGGAGGGCCTCCGCTCCTCTGTGAGGGGGCGGGAGGGCCGATCAGCTGAGGAGAAGCGTCTTGAGGCACAGAGGGTGAGCGGAAGAACCGCCTGCTGGCCACCCTCGCAAGTAAGCAGGGAAGAGTGAGGGGTGGCGAGGGAGAGCTGGTTAGGCCTCCTGATCGTCTGGCTTCCTCCTCACACTGGGCAACCCTGATTGAGAGGAAGAGGGTGGAGGGCCTGAAAAACGAGTGACATAACTTCCCAAAACTGACCGATTCAAGAAGCCTGGCTTTACCTGTGTGGTGAAAGGAATATAAAGGCCTCATTTAACCCCTGGTTCTTGACAATTAGTGACAACTTGCCCCCCCGATGGAGTAGAATTATGGAGGAGTAAAAGCAGAGTACATTGTGTAATTATCTGATCTATGAAAATATTAGTGTTACCTGCCAGACATGGTTATAGTGCTTGACTAAATGTAATGTACTGAAAAAGCTAGTTGATAATTTGCTTAGCAGTTTATAAGGTATATTTGCTATTTTCAAGACAAACTGAAATGTCCTAAGCTGTAAATTTTGGAACAAAAGAGCAGAGATATTATTTTTTTTATAAACCAGTACATATTTCTACATACATTGGTGTAGTGTCCTTTTTGTGTGCTATTGCGTGGATTTACTGTTGGGTGGTTTGCAACCTTCACACTTAAGCCTCTAGTATTGTGTCTTACCCTAGGCCAGGCTACCCTAGGTAACCTGTCATCCCAGGTTCCAACATATTGGTGTCTAGCGGTGGGATCCTGACTGTGGTTGCAGCTACTCAGTAGTAATTAAACGTAATACACTAGCCTACACCAGGAGTTTTCTCCTAGAGGCCCTCCTAATTTGTCTTTTTGTTTTTCCAAATTTGTTCCTGGTGGTGGGTGGAGGTAGCTTTAGGTTGCCCTTGCAACTCTAATTTCCTGGTGTGTATAATCTGGTTTTGCCTATTTCAAAATGGAGTTTGCATTAGAAAACCTAGATACCTATTCTGTGGCTCAGCTGAAAGATTTCTGCCAGAAAATGGGGGTATTTTTTAAGCATGGTGCCAAGAAGGGGGAACTCCAGACCAGTCTAAGGGCTTGGGTGGAGGCACACAAAGAAGGGAAGGAGGAGGATGAAGGGGCAGACCGGGACACGGTTGAGGAGATAGAAGGATTATTCCACTCTGAGGGGGAAAACCTAATCCCAGGACCAGTGTCCTACTCCAGGAAGGGCAGTAGTTCCTCTGGGGGAAGCTTAACTGAAGCCGAGCTTACTGACAGGAGGGAAAAAAGGCAATTGAGATGGGAGTTGGCTAAGCTGGAGCAGGAGAAAGAAGAGCGGAGGATGGCTCACGAGTTCAGGTTGAAAGAGTTGGAACTCCAGGCCATGCAACGGGGGCCCTCTCCTGTAATAAATGGTGGCAGCGAATCCAAAGAAACAGCCAGGGAGTCCAGACCCTATTTGCCAAAAGACCTTATTGCTAGCTTTAGTCAGGGAGATGACATAGCCAAGTGGTTAGCTGCCTATGAGGTCTCCTTAAGAGCCCATGGGGTGCAGGAGAAGCACTGGGGGGGTGGTTTGTATAGGTACATGCCTCCTACTGGTCGGGACACCTTGCTGGCCCTTGAACCAGAGGAGCAAACCAACTACCCCATCATGAAGTTAGCATTGGTAAAGAAGTTTGGGCTTACCCCAGAAAGGTATCGCCAGAAGTTCAGGGGGAGCCACAAGTTAAGCACTCAGAACTGGGTGGACTTCCTTGATTATGCACGAAAGGCATTAGAGGGCTGGGTCAAGGGCAGCGAGGTGAAGGACTATGAGGGGTTGTATGATCTATTTTTGAAAGAGCACCTCCTTGAGAAATGCTATCCCGAGCTGCACCAACACCTAGTGGACAGCAAGCTGACCAATCCCCGGAAGCTTGCAGAGGAGGCGGACATCTGGGCAAGTACCCGGGTGTCCTCAAATGGGACTGGAGGGGATTCCCAAAAGGCCGGACAGGGCGCCCCTCAGAAGAAGGAGGGGGGAGATAAAAAGAGGGAGTTCTCTAAAGGTCACCAAAACAATTTCCAAGGAAAGGGAATAGGTTTCACCCCTAAGGTAAACCCGCCCAGAAACCCTAATCCTGGCCAAAGCCAGCAGCCAAGGGTTCTCCACTGTTTTGAGTGTGGTGGTGTTGGACATTATAAGGGAGATGTCAGATGCCCAAAGAGACTACCCCCTCCCACCGGAGGAAAACCACCGGGAGTAGCTAGTGTAGCGCTTGGGGAGGAGTTGCCCTTAGATAAGGGGGGTGAGTGGGCGGGTATCACCTTAGTGTCCCTGGGAGAGCGGGAGATGGTTCCAAAGATCCAGGTGCCCCCAAATACTACAAAGTATGGGCAGTGGGTCACCATCAATGGCCAGAGAGGGGAGGCTCTGAGAGATACAGGAGCCAGTATGACTATGGTGAGAAGTCAACTGGTGTCTCCAGAGCAGGTGGTTCCCAATGTACTCCACCCCGCCGCGATGGCTGACGGCAGAATGGGCCACTATCCAGTGGCTGAGGTTCCCTTTGAGTGGGAAGGTGTTGCAGGTTCACTTCGAGTTGCCGTAAGCCCTGCCGTGCCAGTTGATTGTCTGCTGGGGAATGACATGGCGCACAACACTTGGAGAGAGGTAGAATACCGGACGCACTCTGCGATGCTGGGTACACCTGACTGGGCCTGTGTGAGCACACGGTCTGCGACTACCCGAAGAGGGAGTTCGCCTGGGTTGGAGCCTGGAACAATGGCCCAACCTGCTGCCAAAAAGGGACAGACCCGGAGACAGGAAGAGCCTGCTTTGGCTTCCACGCCCCATGTGACAGATTGGCCACCTGCGGTGGTGGACCAGGAGTCCTTGGAGGGGGAAGTAGACTCTCTGGAGGATTTACCCATCCCTGCTGAGTGGCATGTGGAGGGAGGACCTACCAGAGAGGAATTCTGTAAGGGGCAGAGGGAGTGCCCTACCCTTGAGGGACTGAGGCGTCAGGCTGAAGCCCAGGCAGCAGGTGATGCTACGGGACACCACCATATTTACTGGGAGGATGGACTCCTCTACAGTGAATCCAAGGTACCCTTACCTGGCTCATCAAGGGCCTTGGTAGTCCCGCAGCAATACCAAGCCTTTCTGCTGGAATTGGCTCATGCAATACCCTTGGCAGGACACTTAGGCCAGGACAAGACCTTTGCTCGGCTTGTCCTCCACTTTTACTGGCCTCAAATGAAAGTGGCGTCCAACACTTACTGTCGGACATGTGTATCCTGCCAGGCCAGTGGGAAAACAGGAGTGAAGCTGAAAGCTCCCCTGGAACCACTTCCAGTCGTTAGCACCCCCTTTGAAAGGGTGGGCATCGACATTGTAGGGCCATTGGATCCACCAACAACAGCTGGTCACAGGTTTATCCTGGTTCTGGTGGATCATGCCACACGTTATCCAGAGGCCATTCCTCTGAGGACTGTCACTGCACCTGTGGTGGCTAGGGCCCTGATGGGAATCTTTACCCGAGTGGGATTCCCCAAGGAAGTTGTGTCCGACAGGGGGACCAACTTTCTGTCAGCTTACATGCGGGCGATGTGGAAGGAGTGTGGAGTGACTTACCGGTTCACCACTCCTTATCACCCCCAGTCGAATGGATTGGTAGAGAGGGTCAATAAGACCCTGAAGGGCATGATAAGAAGTCTGCCTGAGAGCCTACGGAGGAAATGGGACGTCCTCCTGCCTTGCTTGCTGTTCTCCTACAGAGAGGTGCCGCAGAAGGGAGTGGGCTTCAGCCCTTTTGAACTGTTGTACGTGCACCCTGTGCGTGGACCTCTCAGCCTGGTGAAGGATGGATGGGAAAAGTCTCCCAGGAAGCCTCCTCAGGATGTGGTGAGCTACATGCTGGCCTTTAGGAGCCAGATGGCAAAGTTGTGGAAGCAGGCTTCTGATAACTTGGAGGCCAGCCAGGCAGTAATGAAGGAGTGGTACGACCAAAATGCTCATACGGTGGAGTTGGAGCCTGGCCAAAAAGTGTGGGTGATGGAACCTGGAGAGCTAAGTGCCCTTCAAGATCGTTGGACAGGCCCATTTGAGGTGTTGGAAAAGAAGGGTAAGGCCACTTACTTGGTGGATCTCAAGACCCCGCGACAGCCCCTACGGGTGCTGCATGCCAATCGCCTCAAACCCCACCATGAGAGGCCAGAGGTCATCCTGATGATGGTGACGGATGGTGCCGAGGAAGCAGAAAGCGAGCCTCTCCCTGATCTCTTTTCATCTCAAGAGAAGGATGGGTCGGTGGAGGGAGTGATTCTCTCCCCATCCCTAACTCCTGAGCAGCGAGAGGATTGCAGCCAGGTATTGGAGCAGTACTCTACGTTGTTCTCCCTTGTCCCGGGAAGGACTCACCTGTGTACCCATGATGTGGACACAGGGGACAGCCCACCAGTGAAGTCGAAGACCTACCGGCTGTCCGACAAGGTGAAGGCTAGCATCCATGGGGAGGTTGCCAAGATGCTAGAGCTGGGAGTTATTGAACCTTCTAACAGCCCTTGGTCCAGTCCGGTGGTGCTCGTGCCAAAAGCCGCGCCACCAGGCACCACACCCGAACTGAGGTTCTGTGTGGACTACCGAGGACTGAACTCAGTGACAAAGACTGATGCTCATCCGATCCCTAGGGCGGATGAATTAATTGACCGGCTAGGAGCTGCCCAATACCTAAGTACCTTTGACCTCACTTCAGGGTACTGGCAGATCTCCTTGACAGATGGAGCAAAGGAAAGGTCGGCCTTCTCCACGCCTGAGGGACACTTCCAGTTTTGTGTGATGCCCTTTGGGCTCAAAAATGCCCCCGCCACATTTCAGCGGCTGGTGAACCAGGTCCTCTCTGGAATGGAGAGTTTCTCTGCTGCTTACCTGGATGACATTGCTGTCTTCAGTAGCAGTTGGGAGGACCATTTGCAGCATTTGCAAGCAGTTCTCCAGGCCCTGAAACAAGCTGGATTGACAATCAAGGCCAGCAAATGCCAGATTGGGCAGGGGTCGGTTGTGTACCTTGGACACTTGGTGGGTAGGGGGACTGTGCAGCCCCTGCAGGTGAAGATTGAGGCAATCACGGCCTGGGAACCCCCCAAGACACAGACTGAGGTCCGAGCTTTCCTGGGCCTCACAGGTTACTACCGTCGCTTTGTGAAGGGGTATGGCACTATTGTAGCGCCTCTCACAGAGCTCACCTCTAAGAAACAACCTCGACGGGTAGTTTGGACAGGAGCTTGTCAGCAAGCTTTTGAGAAACTAAAGCAGGCAATGTGTGCAGCACCGGTCCTGAGGGCCCCAGACTTCTCCAAGGAGTTCATTGTCCAAACAGATGCATCAGAACATGGCATTGGGGCAGTGTTATTGCAACTAAATGAAGAAGGCCTGGATCAGCCTGTGGTCTTCTTATCCAGGAGACTGCTTCCCCGGGAACGGAGGTGGAGTGCAATTGAGAGGGAAGCTTTTGCGGTGGTGTGGGCTCTGAAGAAGCTGCGGCCATACCTATTTGGCTCGCACTTCCTGGTTCAGACTGACCACCGACCCCTTCGTTGGCTGATGCAAATGAAGGGGGAAAATCCCAAGCTGTTGAGGTGGTCCATCTCCCTACAGGGAATGGACTTCCGGGTGGAACATCGGCCTGGAGTGGACCACGCCAATGCAGACGGCCTCTCCAGGTATTTCCGCCTTAGTGATGAGGACTCCCAAGGGGTTGGGTAGTTCTCCCCACTTTCAGCTGGGGGGGGACGCATGTTAGACCTGTCTGGCTTTCTGCGTAGTCCCTCCAATTTATTATTTATTTTGTCCCCTTTTTGCCCCTCATACCTTAATTAATTTTTGTGTCCACTAACTTTTTCTAGGTGTTGGTCAAGGGGATAGGTGTTCTTTTCCCCCCTCATAGTTTTTCACCTCAGGCCTAGAGGCCTGTTCTGACAGGAATATAGTTGGAACCACAAAATGGTGGCTACCAACTGCCCTAACTGCCAAACCCAGAACTTGCCCATAGACTAGTATAGGGCGTTCCAGAACTTTCTGGTCCCTTCTGGACTCCTGAGGGTCAGCCTATAAAAGGCGGAATGCTGGACAGCCATTTTGTCTGTCAGTGAGGAGCAGTTAGAGTGAAGGCTGAGGTCTGGTAGGGGTAGGATCCTGAAGGGTGGATTGCTCTACAAGAGTAGCCCTCTGTCAAGGCTTTCCCACCGCCCATTCCTGTTGTCCTAGCCAAGCTAGTTCATCCTGCTGACCCTGGACAGTTAGGTGTAGGGGTTAACTTTTGTGATCTGGTAACTGAATTAAGAGGTCTCCTGTGCCCCTAAATCTGTCCAGTAAGGAGGGCTGGTGGTCTAGTGCTGGAAAAGTGCACTGTGGCTTAATCCTGTGGGAGCCCCCTTTTGATCCCCCCTCCCTCCCTAGGGCAAGTAGTAAGCTCCTGGCCTGGGTAGCGCTGGGCTCCTCTTACCAGTATCTGGACTTGAAGTGAGCAATCACTTTCCCAACTGTCAAGGTGGCGGAGAGCGGAGAAAGGTCCCATTAGGCCTGGGCAGTCTTGTGAGGCTATCGCTGTGATCGGGACCCCGGGGGCGCCTTCCGCGCTCTGTGACAGCGCCCGGCTGGATCAGGAGAGTGAGAGCGAAGTGCTCATGTCCGGCGCCAGCACGCTAATTTCCCACTGAATTGGGGACTGCCTTGCAGGAGGGGCCTAGGGCC
Organism: Lissotriton helveticus; assembly: GCF_964261635.1. NCBI lineage: Eukaryota > Metazoa > Chordata > Amphibia > Caudata > Salamandridae > Lissotriton > Lissotriton helveticus. The sequence goes on from NC_136067.1 coordinate 658,731,634, forward strand.
GAGCAGGCCCGGTGCGGAGACACTATACCTCCGCGCATGCGCAGAAGAACCCGTGTGTGAGAATCGACGATTTCCGCCGCTGAGGAGAGCTGAGAGGAGGAGGCGGCTTCGTCGAGTGGCTGGGGACCGATCCGAGCGCCGAGGGACAGATCCTTGTCGGTGAGGAGCAGCCCTGTTGAGTGGCTGAATCACCGTGACAGCGCCTCGGTTTTGCTCCTTGGAGGGCCTCCGCTCCTCTGTGAGGGGGCGGGAGGGCCGATCAGCTGAGGAGAAGCGTCTTGAGGCACAGAGGGTGAGCGGAAGAACCGCCTGCTGGCCACCCTCGCAAGTAAGCAGGGAGGAGTGAGGGGTGGCGAGGGAGAGCTGGTTAGGCCTCCTGATCGTCTGGCTTCCTCCTCACACTGGGCAACCCTGATTGAGAGGAAGAGGCTGGAGGGCCTGAAAAACGAGTGACATAACTTCCCAAAACTGACCGATTCAAGAAGCCTGGCTTTACCTGTGGGGTGAAAGGAATATAAAGGCCTCATTTAACCCCTGGTTCTTGACAATTAGTGACAACTTGCCACCCCTGATGGAGTAGAATTATGGAGGAGTAAAAGCAGAGTACATTGTGTAATTATCTGATCTATGAAAATATTAGTGTTACCTGCCAGACATGGTTATAGTGCTTGACTAAATGTAATGTACTGAAAAAGCTAGTTGATAATTTGCTTAGCAGTTTATAAGGTATATTTGCTATTTCCAAGACAAACTGAAATGTCCCAAGCTGTAAATTTTGGAACAAAAGAGCAGAGATATTATTTTTTTTATAAACCAGTACATATTTTTACATACATTGGTGTAGTGTCCTTTTTGTGTGCTATTGCGTGGATTTACTGTTGGGTGGTTTGCAACCTTCACACTTAAGCCTCTAGTATTGTGTCTTACCCTAGGCCAGGCTACCCTAGGTAACCTGTCATCCCAGGTTCCAACAGTGCTAATATAGTTCAATGTCATTATTTAGACTATTTTGTATTCCTCTTAACATCAAAGTGCTGCATATTGTGGTATGTGTTCACATATAACAACTCTCTCATAATATACATTTCAGGTGGCCATAAACCAATTGACGTTGGTGAAATTGTGTCTTTCTTCGATCCTATTTATGAATGTAGGTCTTGCTACATGAGTGAGTGGCTGGGACCTTATCAAAAAATAAAACTTACTAGGAATATGTTTATCAAACAAAAGTGAAAATACCTACATGTTGTTGACATCCTGACCATAACTCACTTATATCTATGATGTGACTCAACTTCCTCACAATTCCTTGTCAACATGCAATAGGTGGACAGTATGTTTAATCTGTGATGGATGGCTATGAGTATGGGTAACCACAACCCAGTCAGTCCATCACCATCACTCAAAGGAAAATGTGTAAGGCCCTTGCTCGCATCTTTCAGCACAGTGCACTTCTTCAGCATTGTGTATAATCTCTTAGTAGGACTCATGTATGTCTTCTATATTCCCATTTACAAGGTCACATGCATCATGTGATGATAACTCTCACACTCCTTGGGTCAGATTTACTAACCTTTCATGCAACGCAGTGAAACCCTGCTTTGAGTGAAATGGAGAGAGGAGAATTGTGCCAAATCTTCTAAGATATGGCACACTTCTTCTTTCTCATGGCCCTGGTGCACTTCAGGCAGCTTACTTTCAATGCATAACAAGGGGAATTTATTGTGCAGAAAGTTAGACCTTACTGCACAAAAAGAATACCTCAAGGACTTCCCCTCTTTCTGTATCTGCTGCAGAACGTGGCACCGATAGAGAGAGGAAAAAAGAGGAGAAAAAAAGATGATTTTCCTTGTTACACCACTCTCTGTGAGGATTTACCTTTGTGAAGGTGGTATTGCATGAAATTCATGGGTGGATGCACCGGAGAGCCCTTGCTCCAACAATGGACCCCTCCCGGGAACAAAATTTAACTCAATGCAGAGCAAGCCACTGTGCTGCTTTGTATTACATTTCTTATTTTTTAATACTTTAGAACTAATTGTTGAATACTATTAGTTATACATTTGAAAATTATTGTGTAGTTAATTTCCTTAAAGTTAGCTTTTAGGTTTTGGGTTGTGGTGATGATAGGGAGGAAGGGTTGGATCTTAATGGCTGCCAGAAATCTCTTTCCTCAACGGTGCCGGAGGGAACCAATAAAGTTAGAAAGCCGTATTGAATGATGCTCCATCGGCCCACCAGATCATGATGCTGCAATCAGGCCATCGTAACGTGGCTGAAAAACCAGCTCAGTGGAGATGGCGGAAGCACAACTGCAGAGAGTGAAACTCGAGCCTGAGACACTTCCACACCTTATGGGCCGTCATGGATCCAGCACTCCAAGCCCTGTCGCTGCGGTACCTGATACACTACTAAGGTACTCTTCACAACCTCCACCCCACAAAATTTAAAAAAGATCCTCCTGTCAGCACAACATATTTGATACAAGGAGTCATGTGCAGGTACACTGTCTATGACATCAAAGTAAGATCATCATCAATAGCATAGCAACAGGAGTTACGGATGAGGTACGACTCCCTTCAAAAGGACAATAATCATAATTTCCCCCAAATAAGGTTCAGTCCGTATACAATGTGTAACAGATGAGGGCAGATCAAACAGAGTGTGTATGTGTAACTCTCAGTAGTACAATAAATTGCTGGATGAGCAATAGAGCCAAGGTAAATGACATATGATTTGAGCCAACACTGCACATCAACACAGCGCAGCACACACCACAAGCAGACATTGGTAGGCTCATTACATACAATGGCAGACCATACCCTATGGCAGCCCATAACATGCAACACTGTGCAAAATTACTGACTCTAACAGCAAACTCAAAGTAAGCACCAGTGTAAATTTGATTCACTCATGTACTGCTGCACTAACTGACCTCATGTGAGTATGTCCTCTACATCAACAACACTGACTACACTTCCACTTCACAGAACACCTCAAGACCATAACTCAACCTCAACCAAGTTAGCGCCAACTACAAAGTATTGATTGAATGCTAAATTGTCAGGAAGAGTCCATCTTGATAGCAGTAAACTCTGACCTGGGACTCATGACAATCCTACTCTTCCTCACACCTGCCTACCACTCATGTGAATAAATGTCAGTAATTGTCAAAACGAACAGTCACTGTGCATATAAACAACTTAGGAAATGGTCAGTCTGCATGTTAAGTCCTTAATACAGTTCACACACTTACTCTTCATCATACAGAAACTATAAGTTATCAGCACTGTATGAGAACAGGTAACCTATTCTAAAGTGGAGGGTAAGTGTCCAGGAAATGTATGGAGAATTGACTGGTACCATCCCTACATGGAATCCAAGAGGTACCACAAATGACACTACACTTTGGACAACAAATACTACATGTGTGGCACAAATATTCCAATTGTATGAAAGCAACATCTCAACATTATCTCTGTGATCCAGCAATGCAAGTAATACATTGGCCCACCATGAGATGAACTGTCATAGGATATCCAGTGACCAGCACCTCATCTGTATCAACTAATATGACATGCTAATGTCACCAGCACAACACTTATGGCTCACAGTGACATTCCCTGACTGTCAAACTTAACAACAGCTTTCAAACATACCCCTCACATACACATCTTCCCCTTTCACAGTTCTACACATGGGACGATCTTTGATAAAGTTGAAAAAAGCTCATATGCCTTTCCTGCTACTCAATGCTAAACCCTAGTGTGTATCCAAAACACCAGTATCAGACATATATGATTTCACTACCATGCTCTTGAACATCACAAATCATTACAGCACACATATCACTTCACACTCAGGATAAGTAGTACCTCAGCAAATAGATACACAGCTACTGCTGCACAATACAGGCAAAAACATATGCATGGAACCTGACTAGAGGACTGTGCAGGAAACTCCTCTGTACTGTACATGGGCAACCATGACTGCAATCAAGTAGACTCAAATAGCACATAACAGAGTGTGAAACAGTGCTGAGGGTCACAATGATGCTGGGCACAGATCATCCTCCCACAGTATAGTGTCACACTACAGAGTGGTGGGGAGGGCCACACACTGGCATGGCATGGAACATTTTTCACAGAATTGCTGTATACAGTAGCATAGTACAGGATGATGAGTGTACAGAGCAAAAACACATAGAGCAGTAATCACAATGTGTATGCCTCAATTGATTTATTTGCAGCTGGTATGACTCTGAATACCACATAGTGGAGTAAATGAAGTGTAAAGTGACATCAATGTGAACAGTCACATTTAATGTGTTTGCCAGACCAAGTCAGCACCGTGAGAACACAGGTAAGCAAGGGTAAGCAAGGGAAAACAAGGGCCATGGCTGATCCCACTATTCACAACACAGTCATTGCATGTATAGACTCAGCATACTTTCAAATGTCATTGACAACAAGTAGGTGTACACTGGGCCTGCAAGGTCACAAGGACACACTGCACATAACTATGGAAAAAACTTATATGTGCCCAAGTACTCCAGCAGTTGTCTGATCATGTAAAGATACAGCCACTCATAAACTTGATCATACATGTGTAAAAGTGTCATGCTCAAGGGCACATACACATGACATACACATAAATACTTCTGCTAATGACAGGAGAATCACACTGTAGGAGTAAGTGTACACATTTTAATGTACACATGTGACTATGAAGCCATCGCTACCCAAGATGATAACACATCTGCACTGGTGTGTACACTTCAACATAGAACACACAGATATGATGTACCCTGTCCACCCCTCAGGTCATCATGTAAATATGAATAGCTGCTGTTTATGTAGAGCATCCAATTATGACATGTATACAAATGTACATACCAGACAAAAGATTGAAGAGGACAAGAGTAGATCATCACATATAAGCCTCATGGCCACATTAAGCCTCAGAGTCAATAAGCACATTAGTTGCTGTAACCTCTGGGAACTTCTGCAAAAGCAAATAAAATACATGCAAATGTGAATGTGCCACTCAGAGCATGGAACAGAAGAACATCTACACATACATTGCAGTGCATCGTTAGCATGGCCAGTGACAAAATTCACAACATAAATAACATATTTCATTGCATAAAATATATATCAGCATCATAAGTGCAAAACATCAAGGGCAACCGGCAGTCCAAAATTAGAGTCAGCACATGTGTGCATGAAAAATTGAACAACACACTTGTAGCACTGTCCACTGCCATGGGAATCACTCCAGTATAGGGGTGTTAAATTGGCAGTTCAGGTACCGCTCAGGGAGTAGTGGGGTGGGAAGGTGAACTTGGAGTCAAACTTGGGGAGAAGTTGAACTGGGAGGGGGATGACTGTCTGGGCCAGTCAGAGGACTGGACCTGGGAGGGGAAGGACTTGTTGAGGTAGAGGAAGCCCTAGACAAGGTTGGATTGGGATTACAAATCCGCCCGGGCATGCAAAAAGAAGTGGCCCTCATTTGCATATTGCCTGTGTGCAAAACACTGCTTTGGGGAAGTTTTATAAAAAGAAGGAGGTGGCGGGTCTCTGACAAAGTCATGTTTTATTGATTTTTTGTTAACTTTACTTAGATTTTAAAAAAATGCATGGATTAGTTCACACTGGTGAAACACACCTGAGAAGAAGTGAGGCCACTTCTACTCAGGACTCCTGACCCCGCACAATCTGCATCAATTAATGGGACAGCCCAGGGAGAAAACCCTCTGCCTGTTGTTAAAAGAGAGGTAATGGGTGCCCATCTGTCTGCAGAAAGTCCACTTGGGCACCCACTGGGCAGCTGGCTGCATGCGATCGACACAGACACCACCCAATCGACCCCCCGGCTGCCCAAAAAAGCAGCCCACAGCTGAAACTCGGATACTAGCCCCTCGGCCACAGTCAGAGTGCCCGCCTTACCAATTCAACCCTGGACCTGGATGTGTGAGCTTGAGGGTTGGCTGGATCTGGTGGAGTTGTTCACAGGGAGGTGGAGGAATGCTGCTGGTAGGCTCAGGGACTGAGGGTGCATGTGGAGGGCTGTGTCTCAATTGTTTGAGGATCCGATATCCACTCTTGTGTTTTTGCACAACTGAAAAGTGAGGTGGTTCCGACAGCATCCCTCTTCCCGGAAAGTGTAGCAGGTAGTGGTGTTGTATCTTCCAGTGCCAATTTTCCTGACCTGGTCCTACGCTGAGGTTTTGTTGGCCCTTCACCCTGCCTACCATGTCGTAAAAGTACTTTCCCCTCTTTGGTTCCTTTAGCACGCTTCACCGGGGTGGTGTTGGGAGTGGAAGTCTTTGGCACAACAGGCCTCTGAATATGGGTGGTGACAGTTGTGGCAGGCACCAGGTCCACAGCAGCCAGGGCAAGTGTTTGGGTTGTTTTGGGATCAGGTGCTGGGATGGGAGGGTGCTTGGAATGCGAGGAATGTGAGGTATGCAATGTGGATGCATGTTTTTATCCTTATGTTTCTGAGTGTCCTGTGATGGGCTGGTTGTGGTGAGTTCAACAACTGCAGGTACATCCCCTGATGAGGCACTCTGGGCGTGATCAATAACGTGATTCACAAAGTCAATGAAGTTTCATTGTTTATTGTTATTTACTCTATCAGCGAGTAAATTCGTTGTTTTTCGGTATCATCATAGGCTAGAGTGTGGGCTCTGGCTTCCGTACTTTTGCTAATTTCTTCGAACTGCATTTTATGGCGTGCTTCCCACCATCGGCGGAAAGAATAAATTGACAAGAAAAGGAAATTTGGTGGTGCACAGCAGGTATAAATGATTTTTCAGAAAATTCTTTTTATCAAAATTATGGGTGCTTCTCTAGGGTGGTGTCTTCCGTCAAACTGGCCCGAAATGCATTGGAGAAGAGTTCATGCGCTAGAATAATGGAATAATTCCAATACTACTGATATGCCTTTAATATCAGGTGTTTAAAAACAAACCAACGATGAACAATATCGAATAAACAATGAAACTTCATTGACTTTGTGAATCATGTTATTGATCACGCCCGGAGTGCCTCATCAGGGGATGTACCTGCAGTTGTTGCATACACCACTAACTCCATGATTCTTGGGTGTTTGACGGAAGACACCACCCTAGAGAAGCACCCATAATTTTGATAAAAAGAATTTTCTGAAAAATCATTTATACCTGCTGTGCACCACCAAATTTCCTTTTCTGGTTGTGGTGAGGTCATGTTTGCTTTTTGTGTGCTGTGGGGATGGTGTATGGCGCCTTTGTCTCCTGGAGTGCTGTTGTTGTGTGATGTGTGTAGATGACTTAGTGCCTGAGTGCTCTGGTGTGAGTGCGCTGTGGTCAGGTGGGGACACTAGGAAGGTGGTTGTGGAAGGGACAGGAGCTTGTTTAGGATTTTGGGACTGCAGAATGGCTGCCGTCACTGTGGAGGACATAGACTGGATAGTGCTGTGGAGGCCACCCACGTCCGAATGAATGCCCTCCATGAACGCAACAACCTGTGACAACTTGTTGCGATGATCCTAGAGGGCATTCAGGAGCGCAGTCTGACACACACACAGCTGCATCGGTGGAATATGTGACAGGGTAGAAAGAAATGGGAAGATGTAACCTGATGAACAATTTGTAGGATTTACATGCCGAAGTGATCAACTGCCACCCTTGAAAGAAATATGGGATTCTGCCTCTGACAGAGAGGTTGCGTGGAAGCAAGGCCACACTAAAGCAGTTTTGCAGCTGTGGGGCAAAGATGTCTACTGCCTCCACGCTAAGGGCAGCAGGGGAGACAGCGGCAGCTGTGCCTGGTGGGAAGGAGACTCTCCCACACTTAGGGCTGCGAGTCCGAGAACCGCTACTGAAGTACTGGGTTTTTCGGAACCCAGCGGTGCCAGGGACACACCCTATGACTTCGGGTCCTTCCTGTTTCAGACTACAGAAACTCAGAGTCTTCTAGGTGAAGTCAAAGATCGCGTTTATTGGCTGCAACCAAGTAACAGGTGTCCTAGAAGTACAACACGGTGTATATTCTCAGGAGACTGCTCAATCTTACAAAGCCAGTCTTCTCTTTTGATACAAAATATTATGCTTCAGGCAAACATTCCTTATTTTACAGTTGACCATTCACATATTTTCAATACAAAGAAAAAACAGAGTCACGATGACAAGCCCATATTTCAGTTTGTTCAGCCCACAATCAATTACCCGGCAAGGCCAAGTATTTTCATCAGCGATCGACAAAACCCCAATAAAAACGGGCGCCTCCTCCTCGTAAAGCAAGTCATAAAGAAAGAAACAGAGGCAGGTGTGTGTAAGATTAGGAAGGGTTTGTGTGCGATGAAGGGTTTATAGCATGTTGTGCTTTGATACTATCTCGATCGGCCACTGGGAGAGGAACTGACCGAACAGGTTTTGCCTTGGGCAGTGGAGTCAGCTTGCCCAGGTCGTGCAGGAGTCAGCGAAGGTGTACGTGTCTTTCAGACTCGGTTTTGGCCTTAGTCACCGGCCTATGTGAGGGCAACCACAAAATGGATGCTGTATACAAATGGAACCCGAGGGTTCAGGACGGAGTCCCTGATTTAATGGTGACTTCGCCGCCCAAATATGATGAAAATTGGAGTATGTAGTGTACTCATCATTCTCGGTCTGCTGATAAGAAAATCGTCATGATACGACGATGTTGTTGACACAGGTCCAAAATTTTCAGTACCACAGACCCTCCTTTTGCCCTTACATAGGCAATAACCTATACTCATGCTAATCTGAGTCCAGGTCTGCATTCCTAAAATCATTTAGATGTTGCTGTAGCATCATCCTATTACTTAGCTCGTCCCTCGATACAGGTTTCCTTACACATGATGTAGCACAGAGGCCACATATAGCAGGAGCACACTGTATGCATAGACAGAACAGGAAAGGAATGGCTAAGATCATCCCAATGACCATCAGAATCTTCCACCCCCAGGCGGATAACAGTTCCCAGAACCACCCCATCAACGACCAATCTTCTTTATCCACATGAATAGATTCAGAGATCTTATGTAGTTTGGAGATGGCCTGGTACACTGTTGGAGCATTATCTGGGATGAAAACACAGCAACTCGATTGGATCACTTTACATACCCCACCTCGGTCTGCAAGTACGACGTCTAACGCGACCCTGTTCTGAAGGGTCATAAGGCGATCCGACTGGAGCTCAGCAGTCAAGTTACTAAGGGCACCGGCAGTTTCATCTACGGTGGATTCAACCACCCTCGTCAATTGCCTTATGTTCCTGCTGTTAACCATTGGTCCCCAGAACGGCAGAAAACCCTTCTCGAAGTCTCCAAATTCTTGTCCTGCAGTGTCTTCTTTACTGAAGACACCTCTAACTATCCTTGTCTTGTGGTAATCTGCCGCAGCTGTGTAGGTGGGAGGCAACAGAGACGAAACGAAACATGTGCTCGAAAAGTCAGGGGGCAACCATGTATAGGCTCTATCATGGCAGATGAAATAGGTACCCATAGCTGCTAAGAACGAAGGGGAAGTCTGGGCCGCAAAAACATATGTCTCAGTGCAGATGCTTTTCCCTAACTGAGCTCTGGGATTCTTGCCTTTACCTTGCAGACATAGGTGACCCTGATGGGGTACAATCCAAATCGGGCAGGATCTCTTAGCTCGCTGTTTCTCACCCAGAGTAACTCCATATCCGGTCACGTTCCATCCAATGTATGCTAGTGTCTCATCTCTTGGGATAGTCTCATAGGAAGTATCTTCTCTAATCATATCTACTGTACCCTTAACTAGAGCACTATTCTTTGGATTGTCTTTTTCAGTACGTGGGGGTAGACTTCATGTGCGTAGATGAACATTGTTCTGTATGCCCACACAGAACCATTATGGCTGAAAGGCAGGACCAGATAAGGTATACCTTTATCCGTTGTGTGAGGCATAAGACCACACACCCAACAGTTAGTCGTGTTCATTACTAGTTGGTGTTGGTGCAAAAGCTGAACGAAGGAGGTATTAATAAACTCTAATCTCCTAACGGACTCATGTTCAGGAAAAGGGTGGAAAGAATGCGAGGAAACAGTAGGAGGAGGCATGGGCAGTGTAGTGGGTGCAAATGTTATTCGAAAAGAGAATAAAACATATCCTATTAAAAACATCATTACACTGAACAATATGAAAATGCACAATATCAAAAACCGTTTCTTGGTCATCATTCTACAGATTTTAGTTTTAGAGTTCATTTTTATGGCAGGTCTCTCCATCTCGAAAAACTCCATCCTCTCTAAATGCTGCTCGCGATGGTAGGGTGTTTTATGCTAAAGAATGCTTCTGTCAGTCCAGGGCAACTCCCTTAGACCAACCAGAACTGTCGACCTAACGTCTTCAGCTGCACTCCAAAGACTTGGGCAACCGCGACCCTACAGCTGAACCCGGATGGTGGTTCGAAAAACAAAAATAAAAAAGTTTCTCAGATGAGAGAGCTGCACTTTTCAGAAATAGCAAAGGAAAGACAAATGTATTAGTCCATAGCTCTCGGCCTCAGGTTATAGCGTCTTTTCTCAGGTAATGTCTGGTCTTGAAATAGCAGTTCAGGCTCTGCAGTGTCCAATTGAAGTGACGGTGGCACAGCTCCTTGCAAAAGATTGTCACTTTCCTGTTCTGAAACTGTTCCTTTTATGCGTGCATCACTGAAAGGTAGAAAACGAGGCACAGTCTCAGTCTCAGAGTCAGCAACACCCTCCTGGACCCACTGGTCGTACGGCAGAGGCAAAGGGACCCTCTTGCAGTGCAAGCCGTGGATCCAGTTCTTTTTGCCTTCCACTCGCACGGCGGATCTCGTTGACAGCAGTACTAGGTGGGGGCCGGTCCAACGGGGCTGGTCATTCTTTGTTCGCTGGAAATTCTTGACCAGCACCCAGGATCCAGGATCGATATAATGTCCTGGAGCTTCAGAGACCTGAGGCAGAGTATCGTGAACCTGTTGGTGTAAAACACGCAATTTAGCCGTCAATTCGTACAAATAGTCAAGCAGTACAGGGTGTTCGATCTCACTGAATTTTGTCGGCCTTGGCACTCCCCATATGTTGGCCGGACGGCCGAACACTATTTCATAAGGACTAAGTCCCACTCGCGAATGCACAGTCATTCTTGTTGATAGGAGTGCTAAAGGCAGAGCGTCAGGCCATTTAAGGCCAGAGCTCGCTTGGATTTTGGCCAATTTTAGTTTTAACGTCCCATTGTAGCACTCTACTAGTCCAGCTAATTGGGGGTGATTTGCAGCGTGGAATTTCTGTTGGATGCCTAGCACTTCACATACTTTCTTCATCTCTCGACCCACAAATTCACTCCCATTGTCACTCCAGACCATTCTCGGCATTCCAAACCTAGGGAAAAATTCTTTGACAAGGGCTTTAGCTGTGGATAAGGCAGTGCTGTCCTTCAGGTGGTATGCTTCTACCCATCTTGAAAAGGCACAAACAACAACGAGTACGTATTTCAAATTGTTGCACCTTTCCATGTGGATGAAATCTAGTTGCAAAACCTCGAACGGATACGTTGGAGGCGCAAAATGACCAGCTGGAGTTGGGGTTCCCCTACCAGGATTGTATTTCAGACACACCATACAATTCTTGACCACATTCTCTGCACACTTAGGAATTCCAGCATTTTGCCATACTGGAGCCAACAACTTACAAATCCCTTTCACACTGATGTGAGCCATTCCATGGGCCATTGTAACCACTGCAAGCACATATGCATCGGGTAATAACCATCGCTGATGTTCTGACAATTCAATCCAACAACCATTTGCATCCAATTTACCCGTACTCTCTCTCCACACACTCAACTCTTTCTCTGTAGCTTCAGCTTGAATAGACTTCACACTCTCTATCGTGTCTTCACACATTCCAACGTCACCAACCTATCTCGCAGGGCCTGCAACATACATTCGACTCATCACATTCCTTGCTGTTTCTTTTGCGATTTCATCAGCAAATGCATTTCCACGGCCAACATCATCAGTCACCTTCTTGTGTGCACTGCATTTTACAATCGCAACTTGCAGGGGTAACGTAAGTGACTCGAGAAGCTCATTCACCAACTGACCATGCTGTATCTTAGCTCCATGCAAAGTCAGAAATCCACGTCCTTTCCACAATCGTCCAAAACTATGGGCCACACCAAATGCATACTGGCTGTCAGTATATATGGTCACTTTCATTCCTTTTGATAACACACACGCTCTTGTAAGTGCAATCAACTCTGCTGCTTGAGCTGAATTATGTGGGACACGTGCAGCTTCAACAATCGTATGCAAAGTCGTAACAGCATATGCCGCAGTCATATCACCATTTGGAATCTTGAAGCATGAACCATCCACCCATAAGGTACCATCACACTTCACAAGAGGAGTGTCCTGAAGGTCTACTCTCCCTTTCGTTTCTTCTTCTGTTCTGAGAAAACAATTATGCTGTTCAGAGGCATCTGTCTTTGTTACAATCGGCAACAACGTAGCTGGATTCAACGTGTTGCATCTCTTTATGTGTACATGACTCGCTAGAAGTGTCAACTCATAACCATACAATCGAGCACTAGTTAAGTGCTGTGTCTTGGTCCTATTTAACAACGTGTCCACTGCATGTGGAACCATCACAACCAATGTATTATTCATCACTAAACCCGCAGACTGCCGAATAGAAATAGCTGCTGCCGCTGTGGCTCTTAAGCAACTTGGCAATGCTTTAGCTACCGGGTCCAAAGTTGGCGAAAAATACGCGCATGGACGCTGCTTGTTTCCGAACAACTGTGTCAACACTGACAATGCACAACCTTCTTTCTCATGGACATACAATGTAAAGGGCTTACTGTAGTCGGTGGTACCCAACATAGGAGCCGAACATAATGCATTGCGCAATTCAGAAAAACTTTTCTGACACTCTTCAGACCATGGGAGGGGATGCGGTGTATCTTTACAAGTTAATGCCACCAAAGGTTTGGCCAACAAAGAAAAATTCGGTATCCATTGTCTACAGTAAGATGTAATACCCAAGAAAGCACGCACTTCTCTCTGTGTCCTAGGCACACTCAATTTCGCTATTGCCTGAATTCTTTCTGGGGTCAGTTTCCTTCCCTCCTTCGATAAGAGATGACCTAAGTAGGTCACTTCTTGTCGACAATATTGCAATTTTGAAAGAGACACTTTGTGATGTAAGTTAGACAAATGATGCAACAACGACAACGTGGCTTCTTTACAGCGTTTCTCAGTATCTGCTGCAACAAGCAAATCATCAACGTACTGAATAAGTGTAGCGCCATCGGGTAAAACAATCATATCAAGCTGTGTTTTTAAAGCTTGACTATATATTGATGGACTTTCACAGTAGCCCTGGGGAGCGCGTTTGAAGCGGAATCTTCGACCTCCTAAACTGAAGCCGAAAATATCCCTACTCTCCTCGGCAATCGGGATGCTGAAGAACGCATTCTTCAAGTCGATCACCGAGAACCAAGTCGCAGAAGCTGGAATCATAGTCAATAGGGCAGTGATATCAGAAACGACTGGAAATTGTGGCACAACTATTTTATTCACCTCTCTAAGATCAATCACAAATCTGTAAACGGGTGGCTGAGAAGGGTCAGTAAGTTTCAAAACAGGCAGAACAGGACTATTGCAAACGTTGCCTCTTGTCTCTTCAATTACATCTTTTTCAATCAAATCATAAATGATCGCTAACAATGCTTTTTCACCTTCACTAGAGATTTTATATTGGGGAATTCGTGGCATTTTAACATTGGCTTTCAATGTCACAACATATGGCGGTATTTCCAAAAGACCCACATCATTAGGACCAGTAGCCCAAAGAATATCAGGAAGAAGCGACAATTCTGTCGGAAGTTTATCCTTTGACAAATACATTGGGGAGAATACTTTCTTACCTAGTTTAAGTTGTACTCCCGAAGGAGAACAATACAATGTCGCATACAATCTTTTCAGCAGATCCAATCCTAACAAATTTTCACCACAACCTGTTGTCAGAATAAGGGGTGCTTCTAATTCACAAGGTCCAACAGAAAGGGACATAGGACTAGAAATCGGGTTCCTAACCGGGGCGCCAGAAAAACCTACTGAAACATTCATTTCGCCAGACAAAGGTGCGCCAGGGAGTTTAGAGTGTATAATAGAACTCTTTGTAGCACCAGTATCCAACAGAAAAGGTTCTGACACACCTGATGTAATCACCTCAACATAAGGTCCACTCTGATCTACTGGAACTGAAACAACTCCCTCTCTTTGTCTATGGCTGTCCTAGCAATCATTACCTTCCATATTCTCATCTTCTGCATAGTAGTCATCAGCATAGTACTGAGGCGTCCTACCAGACGCGTTATTCTGCTGATCAAAACTATTCATTGAATTCTGAGGCGGAAAAGATCGCGCGTTCTGGGGGAAATTTCCACGTCCTCTACCTCTAGGCGCTTGTGGAGTACTTCGACCTCTTGTGCTAGAAACGCCATTCATACGCTGTAGCAGAGCAGGGCAACTACTTTTAAAATGGCCCTCCTCTTTACAATATGCACACTGATTAGGGCCTACAGGAAAGCGTTGTTGAGGATATTCGGTCCTTTGCATGTTTCTCTGAAACTGCTGTGGCTGCTGATAGTTACTCTGACCACCACGAGGCAGGTACGCCTGCTGTAAAAGAACCTTTGTTTTTAACTCTCTCGTTTTCTTGTCTGCTCTATCTTTCTCATCTTTATCTCGATTTTCGTAGTACTGGGCAGTAGCCAATATCTGTGCTGATGAGGAAACGGCCCACAAACTCTCTGAATCTTTTAATTTTTTACACAACTCGGGAAGCAAATTATGCACGAACTTGTCAACGAACAACCATTGACCACCTTCTGTACTCATATCTTGACCACTGTGGTCGATAAAAGTCTCCTCAAACCTAGTGAAGAAATCAGACACGGTTTCCTCTTTCTTCTGTTTACATGCAGACAATTTGTCCCAATTCACTCGCATAGCAGGCATTAAAGTCTTCATGTAGGTAACGATTTTACCAGGGAGTTCTGCAACTACAGGCTCAGGTTTAGCACCACCAACTTGTCGACCATCTGCAGCAGAAATATTAGCCCAGGCATCACCTAACTCCTGCGCATGATCTGTGTGACGAATCTTTCCCCATAAAGGCTGTGGAACAACATTTCCAAACAACATGTCGATATCTGCCAAATTCATAACACATGAGTCTGCAGTCTGTGATAATTCCTTGTAATATCCTGCAGGGTTTTTACGGGGGTCAGGTAAAGTCTGTTTAAGGGCCAATACTTCAGCTCGCTTCCATGGAACATGTACAAAAACACGCTGAAAATGTGCTGGAACAGCATCGATATTATTAGCAACATCTGCCTGAGTCGCTTCCTTCCATACCGGGGGGGACCTCTCTCATGGGATATTGTTGCGCTTTCCTTCTAGCGGAAGAATCATGCTCAAACAATGACCGAGAAACACCCTCATTCCTAAACGACAATAATGTCGCAACTGCTTTCTTAACATCTGAACCCACAATTGTGCCTTTCCCAAACTCGTACCGTACATGACATAACTCAGGCGGATTGGGCTCCAAATCATTTTCCTCCAAATCCTCACAAAGGAAAGTACACATTTTCTCAAAAATGTATCTCTGTTTTGGTGCTTCCCACTGATGGAAGACATCCATAACAGAATCTAGCTCATATCTTATGGGGTCTGTAACCCATTTGTGTGCCAAACAATTCAATGTTTCCCGCTCTCTAGAGTCGGGCAGGTGACTACGCAACTGTTTGCTTGTTGAAACAGGGGTCAGGCTTGCTGCCCCAAAAAGAGGATACAGAAGACTAGTAACAGTGTTAGTCATTCTCTGCCGAACAGAAGGAGAAGTTGACGAAAGAACAGGAGTAAAAGCAGAGTGAGGCTAGACAGATGCAGATGCAGATGCAGACGCAGTAACAGTAGGAATATTAGAAGAGGCGGTCGATGCAATAGGCAAAGTCGTAAGAAGTACAGGAGGAGCAGGTAGCAAAGTCAGCGGCCCTTGAGGATGCTGAGCCGTAGCAGTAGGAGCCAGCTGAAGAGGAGCTGGTGGTTGTGGAAGAACCTGGGGCACAACAACCGGAGGTTGCACAACTAAAGGTTGCGGAGGTGCAGTAGCACTCTGCGCATAGGGGGGGTGGCGAATTCAATAAGTGAGACATTAAAGGATCTTTCTCAAGTTCTTTTGCTGTATCCTGCTGGAGAGGTGGCAAAACTGGATAGCATTTATCGATCGCCATTTTACGTTGCCTGTGCAACTGTTCACTCGCTCGTTCTTCCTCATCATCTTTATATTGCATAGCAGCTTGCATTATCGAGATACCCTTTTCTCTTTTATTCTTTTTAGCTAATTTAATTTCTTTCTGTTTGGCTTCCTTTCGCCATAGGCGGAAAGAGTCAAACATCGCCGGCCGGGCTTTCTTCATAAAAAGTCTAACCTCTAGATTATCTAATATCTCTGTGTCAAAGCTACCATATTGGGGTCATTTTAGAACACCATCCTTTCTGGTGTATTTGATCCATACTTCATTATATGTGATGGGGCCCACGCCGTGTTTCACATAGAGCTCATAGGTTGGAGTTCCAATCGGAGGAACCGGACACGAGTCCTCCAATCGGGAATCCTTATTACAACCAAGACAAAACAAGTTTCCAAGTCTGCTAAGACCAGGCATCTTCGCTCTCTAGTCTAGCTTCAAAGTTCAAAGGATTATCAATTACGATAGTCTCGTGAATACACGAGTCCCTCGGCTTTGGTACTTGCAAGTTCCAAATCAAAGATCCCAAGGGGATACCCAAACTAAGAACCAAACTTAGGACTGGGAGACGCTCCACTTATACTTAACTGAGGTATCGATTACGTCACCAGAAGACTCGTCTATCGTTTCGCTCTACCAATCATCAAGGGTCCAAAACAGGGCGATAGTCAGGGCAGCGGTCCTTCGTAGCCGTCGGGAAGTGGGGAACCTCGCAGCAAAGACTTTCGGACCACGTCGACATGCAGGGGTCGATGAAGTGGCGGCCTTCCTCCAGAATTTTCACACGAAGCTCCTCACAAACCTCTGGCTTGGACCGGTACCGCTGATATCGCCCTACGTTGGGCGCCAACTGAAGTACTGGGTTTTTCGGAACCCATCGGTGCCAGGGACACACCCTATGACTTTGGGTCCTTCCTGTTTCAGACTACAGAAACTCAGAGTCTTCTAGGTGAAGTCAAAGATCGTGTTTATTGGCTGCAACCAAGTAACAGGCGTCCTAGAAGTACAACACGGTGTATATTCTCAGGAGACTGCTCAATCTTACAAAGCCAGCCTTCTCTTTTTATACAAAATATTATGCTTCAGGCAAACATTCCTTATTTTACCGTTGACCATTCACATATTTTCAATACAAAGAAAAAACAGAGTCACGATGACAAGCCCATATTTCAGATTGTTCAGCCCACAATCAATTACCCGGCAAGGCCCAGTATTTTCATCAGATATCGACAAAACCCCAATAAAAACGGGCGCCTCCTCCTCGTAAAGCAAGTCATAAAGAAAGAAACAGAGGCAGGTGTGTGTAAGATTAGGAAGGGTTTGTGTGCGATGAAGGGTTTATGGCATGTTGTACTTTGATACTATCTCGATCGGCCACTGGGAGAGGAACTGACCGAACAGGTTTTGCCTTGGGCAGTGGAGTCAGCTTGCCCAGGTCGTGCAGGAGTCAGCGAAGGTGTACGTGTCCTTCAGACTCGGTTTTGGCCTTAGTCACCGGCCTATGTGAGGGCAACCACAAAATGGATGCTGTATACAAAATGGAACCCGAGGGTTCAGGACGGAGTCCCTGATTTAATGGCGACTTCGCCGCCCTATTATGACGAAAATTGGAGTATGTAGTGTACTCGTCATTCTCGGTCTGCTGATACAAAAATCGTCATTATACGACGATGTTGTTGACACAGGTCCAAAATTTTCAGTACCACACTGTGGGGAGTATCAGCGAGGATGGACACAGGACGGGGTGTGGCGGATGAAGAATCAGACATTCAACTTCCTGTGCCTACCTGTCACCCCTGGAAGATTTGGATGTAGGTTTTTCAGGACACGACTCCTCCAGGGGACTCCTGTAACCCTTTGAGGTGCTGGTCTGCTCAGTGTCGCTGTACTCCTGGGGATCAGTAATGCCAGTTGCTTCCCCTATGGTGTTGGGCTCCTCTCCTTCCCAGCCTTCTGTAGATGCTGCAAGAGACATAGACATAGGTTTGTTAAAGTGGCCTGCTCACAAACATGATATGCAATACAAAATTAAAGTCTTCGACTGAAGGTCCCACATCCAACTTTCCATGTACTATCTGCATAATCCCAATTCCTGCCATGATCAGCTGATGCATGGAAACATTCTTTGTGGATAGTCATGCTCCATGTTGGTTTGATACAGCCAGATTTATGTGCATGTGTCTACATTTCAACATCACCTCCGATTGCCTGTAGGCACACCTACATGACTGCAGGTAAGAGAGCTACACATCCAAATATGTTGTGTCACTCACACTTGAAGAATGAGTTCACTGAAACCGACAAATACAATGTGAAACCTATCCATTGTTAAGTGACATTACCTCCTTACGTCCACTATGTTTGGCACTGAATCACAACTACTGTGGTACAATGTTAAGCAATTTGAAGATGTATCCATTACAAGGAGGTGCACACCACACATCTGTCAATGCACCCTAACACGATGCTTACTTCTGTTCACTGCCAATTGATGTCACTGAGATTCACACTACTGCATATGTGACATGGACACATATCCTATGTGGATGAAATGCTACTAAGCCACATGTAATAATGTTGTCATAAAGACAATGCACAATAGCAGGATTTGGGCAATGTCATGCAAGGCCTTTGTGAGTTGTGCTGTGTCACAAAGCAACACCATTTAAATTGCCTGCCAAGCCAACAATGATCCAATGCATGAGTGCCTTCTGTAGATAGAGCTATAAGTGACCGTCATAAGGTCAGCTAATGTGTGACAATACCTAGGCACTGGCATCTGTCATCCCTAATTTGTGCCGGCGTATGACATACTTATTTTAAACAAACAAGGGAACCCGATGAGTAACCAAGGACCCCGGTAATCAGTTATTTTTTAGAACAATGGTCCTTAGGTAAATGGTACAAGGGACAAATAACATATAGACCTGAATGGGTAATATAAACATTCGGTGTCCAGCCGTACAGAGAATCTTTAATGTGCAACATAATCAGAAAATAGTATACATGGGGAGCAATACAAAATAAAATGGGACACAATCCTGCACCCTATCTGGGAGAAAGAATAAACAAACATAAAACATAGAACATAAAGGGTTTTCAGGCAACAAGAGAGCTATGGTAGCTTGGAATAATCATAGAATCAAGCAAGGTAACCAACACAGTAACCACATTTTTCATACAGATCGCAAAGCAGGGGCACTGAATCATTTGTCCACGCCGTTTCGATCCCAAGCTCTCGGATACAGGGATCATCATCAGGACTATGGAAATAAAGTGCCTGGTGCTTAACACAATGCCTCGTTGAAATGATGACTAAGTTCGAGGTAGCAAATGCGGTTGATACACCGGGATTCGATACTGGTAAAGTGATTGAATCACTTATAAAATTTCGATGTTGGGGGAAACCGGGGCATCGGTTTCTGCTACAATTTCCAAATAGTTGTTGGAGCGTGTGCGGGGATTGGCAGCTGGCTCCGGGTAGCTCAGTAGAATTTTACGATGATACGTCTGTGGTTCCGTTTGCACAATGGCAAATGATTCAGTGCCACTGCTTTGCGATCTGTATGAAAAATGTGGTTACTGTGTTGGAAGCTTCGCCTCCGGGCTGGAATTTCCGGCCCAAGTGCAGACGTAAAGTTAGTAGTCGTAAATCCATTCTGTGAATACCAAAAGTAGTAAGTGCATTCTGTGAATACCAAAAGTAATACATTTAGGATTTTGTCTTAAGTTAGTTATGTGAATCGGGCCCACACTGTCCAACCATCCCAGACATGTTGCCATGTGCACAATTAGTAAATGCAGATCAGCCAATACATCACTGCAATCACCACCATCTACACCATCAGCGCCTGTGTGCACATGCTGTCACTGCCATGCTGCTGATAGTTGGCTAAATATTTTTCAGTGATGCTGTCATCTGTAGCCTAATGAAAAACACAATCCATGGGATAGGTGTAACCTCGGCTAACTCATTGTACAACAAGTCTACATATGTGCATTTAACCTTCCACATGAACATCATCACATGAGCACACTATTGTGGGAGGCACACAGCACACGCAATGCTGACAACTGTACTGGGCCACAGACTTCACACAATGTCTTCTCCTGTGGAAGAAGGTCTCAGTTCAGACAACATTCAACTGATGGTAGATGGAAACATGTCAAGATGAATTGCTAAGACACCCTTTTCACACATGAGAAACAAACCCTTGGACACATTCAGAACCTCTGCACTCACCACTGAGGCCACTTACAAGCAATTGCGTCACACTAGAGACATCCCAGAAGTCCTGCCTTTCTCTAAGCAGGGATCAATGCAGTCACTCATTATCCAAGCTACACTTTGCACAATACTCACCTCCAACCTGCTGCTGTTGGGCCCTCAAGCGTCCATCCAGCTCTCTCTGTGTCACTACCAGTATGCGGGCCATTAGTGGGGTCATGCTTCTGCACGCCAACCTGCAACTCCGAGGGAGCATCCCCAGTGTTATTTTGGCAATGTTTTTGCTGTGGTGGCAGATGACATCCCACCTCTTGTGGCTGTGAGAATAGATTTGGTTTGAGGCCCCTAGGGCAGCTTGTGCGCGATGGCCCTCCATATAGCCTTACGCTGATTGACCTTGAGCTCTAGGCATGGGAGACAAAATGAGGAATATTTTTAGCACTGTATTGTGTACCATTGTCAGCCTCTCCAGGAGTATGCACATACCACACACATACATAAATGGACAGCATAGTCCACATGCCATGTCATATAGTACACTTGGATCAAGCTATCTCATTAAAGTGTAAACATCTATGATGATGGAACGACTACCTGCCCATCTCATACACATGCAGAGTGGCAGCACAGAATTCAAGTTAAAACTGGGCCTTATCTGTGATGCACTACTTGAGTGGGCATGACAGACGATACACTGTAAATGATGTGTAGTGGTCAGACTCACTATGTCTTACACTACACACCCCTTAATGTCCTGCACCATTGCATAGCTGCACGTGTAATGGAGGTCACAATTAGGTACATGTTCTTACATTATCCCACTCTTGTCACACGGTGTAGGACTATCTTGTGTACTCCTCAGACCTCTAATTGGTGCTTCCTAAATAGGAGGGTGGACTACACTTATGTTGACTGCATAATTTTAGTGAGGGGGCCTTGATACATTGTGCATTTACTTCACAGGCCTGAGGGCGTTTAACTGATGAAAATAGTGGTCAATCACCAGAATCACATGCATGTACAATGAGAATGATGACATAGTGCATACACATCTGAGACTGCAGATATAATGGAACCAAATGAAGGATGACATGTCCACTGTACATTCAGCAGATGTGTGAGAGGTGAGTTTGAACAAATATAGATAGATACAGGCCTTGTACTCTGGTGCAGACTGGGCACATCCCCTTAGGCTCACTGTCAAAGCAGTGCACCCATTAATCAGTACCCTCAGGCCAATCTACAGGTAGCATCTCACTAATGAATAAATGTACACTTAATGAACCTTTACATGCCATATCACAGTGAATATGCGTACAGAGTGAGATTACCTCATATGTTCAGTGTAATTGTACAACCCATAAACCATGTTAATTCCGTTTCAGCATTGCATGCAGTCAGGTATTTGGGGGAATAAGGCTATACACCCCATTTACGTGAAGTCATTGTGCTAGGCAGTGTCTCACACATTTACATGAACCATTCTCAGAAGTACATTTGTCACGTTGGGCTTGGATAGAGCTGCACCAGTGTCTGCATTGCCAATCTCCCACATACTCAAGTGCAAAACCTGGTATTTCATGTATGGCCCATGCTGATAGCAAACTTCTAAATGCATTCAACACTGGCTTGAAGTCAGAGGCACATACTTATGTACAGTAACATAATGTGAGCATTGTGAGCACTGAAAAAACGTAACACATTCATATACCAGTACCTCTGGAGCACAACATAACATACTGGGCAAGGCCTCGTCCACTATGACCTCCAGCTTCTTTGTGGTGGGCCATGACTGTGCCCCAGAGTTGAGGTACAGCAGCAGTTTGTGGTGATGAAGAATGGCAGGCAGCAGTGTCTGTGTGCTAGTGACATGTGTGGCTATCCCACAGACTTATATAGGCCCCTAGGTTTGTTCCAGCCCAGTGGTACTCTGCTGATGCAATTGGTCCTTTGGGCTAGCATCATTTAACTGTGGCAATGCCTGTGACCTCAGTTGCGGGGCACGCCTACCATTGAGTTAAAATCTGAAAGGCAACACCGCAATTGTAGTTCCCATTGGCTACAATGTCATCTGTATCTGCAGAGTCACACCGAGGGGGTCAAGATCTCTCTATCGCAACTGTGCAACATTCAATTGTGATCAATGCTTGTGACCGCAGTGGTGGAGCACCCCTACCGCAATGTTAAAATCTGAAAGGCAACACCGCGAGTATGGTTTCCATTGGCTGCAATGTCCCCACTTCTGCGGAGTCACACCGCGGGGGTCAGGATATTTCTACCGCAATCGTGCATCATTCAATTGTGGCCAATGCCTGTGACCGCAGTGGCGGAGCATGCCTACCATGCCAGTAAACACATTGTGCATTAGCATTCTCACTTTGCGACTTCCAGCACTGATACCAACACATTTTTTAAATGAAATTCAACTCCTTTTTAAGGGAGTGGAGAGTGCGACATTTAACTTAAGTCTGCCCACACATGTCATAGCAGTACACATGTGATTACAAACATTGTTCTGTCTGTACTCACATGTCAATTTTCATCCATGTGGGCATGTATACAGATTTCATGTTGAATTGCCTATCATTTCTGTGAACATGCCAATGGGTGTAATCCATAAACCTCCCACAGTCACAATGGACTGACCATGCAATGTTCATATATGTCTGTAGACAGTGCTCAGCATTGATGCAGAAAGACACGTGCTGGGTCAGTTACCCACAGGGCTGTGGACACATGATGTAGCAGTGAACCATATGCTATACACATAGTTTGATTGAGAATTTACAGTAGTTTATATGTACACCCGGGCTACATGAATGATTATAGGAGATCAAGGTGTATATGCATGTTACTTGCATTGAGCTGTTTTTACAGTCCTGTCATTCTTGTTGTTGTGTTAGTAATGATGCAAGCTGTTACCCATTTCTCATCACTGACTCTTTTTTTACATGTGTCCCCTGTCACACTACGTAGGAGAACACCAGCTGTGCATCAGCCTTTCCCAGACCTGGTAACAATGGAGATTATCGACATCATTAAGAAATTTCGTTTGAATCGGTTTACCCTTCAAAAGCTATGTGCTCAGTTGAAGCCACACTTGAGGCCTCCCAGAACATATCCAACAGCTTTGACAAGAACAGTGAAGGTGATGGCTGCCCTGCATTACTTTGCCACCGGTTTGTTCCAGTACAGGGTGGCCATTTCAGGTGGGATGTCTCAACCTATGTTCAGCATGGTGCTGTGTGATGTCCTGTCTGCATTGTTGACCTACAAGCACAGCTACATTCACTTTCCACGGAGCCATGATTTGTCAGATATGAAGGGAATTTTTGGACATTGGTCACATACTTAATATTGTTGGAGCCATTGACTGCACACACATTGGCCTTGTTCCACCACAGGCACGTGAACACATTGACCATAATAGGAAGCATTTCCATTCAATAAATGTGCAAGTGGTATGCCAAGCGGATCTGATTATCTCCCATGACTGTGCCAAATTTCCCGGTTCTGCACATGATGCCTACACACTGCGGAACAGCGCCATCCACGATTCATGTAAAATCTGCATCCAGAGCATACGTGGATTGTTGGTGAGTGAGCAGTGTCAAGTAGTGTGCTGTATGTGTGACATGCTGGTCTAATTATCTATTTATATTACAAAGTTTGTCTGTGTTTATCACAATGAGGTGACTCAGCATATCCCAACTGTCCATGGTTGCTGAGCCCACTGAGGAATCCATGCACACCGGGGGAAGTCCGCTTCAATGATGCCCATGGAAGGACATGTGTAGTGGAGCGAGCTTTTGGTCTTCTGAAGGTTAGATTTCGGTGTCTGGACAAGAGTGGTGGTGCACTGCTGTACTCTCCCCAACAGGTGTGTCAGATTACAGTTGCATGCGACATGCTCCACAACCTGGCCTTGCACAAAGAGATTCCCCTGATTCTGGACAATGATGATCAGCAGATGCCCCGCTGCCATTCCACACATGCCCAGTGATTATGATAGTGGTGAGGAGGAAGTTGTTGACCTGCTTCAACAGCTCATCCCCAACTACTTCCCCTGAGTGTAAGTTCACATTGATCTACTACGACTGTGTCTGTTTCATTGCTATTAGTGCCAAAGCATTAATTATGTGTTGGTATGCTGGCTGTTGTTGGCACAATGCTAAGGGCTAATGTGTGTGTGGCTGTTTGTTTTTTTCCAATTACCTCATGTTTACGTTAATGGTGCTGGCCAGTGTTATGTGGGCTGAATCTAGTACGGTGTTGACTAGTGGTTTGCTGTTGAGGAAGTGCCATCATATGTTAACTCAATGTCATCTTCTTGTGTCATTCTAGGTTCCTGTGCCCCATCAATGTCTTGTCACATTCGAAGCTTGTTGTATATTGGAATCAGAGTTTACATTGTACTTACAGTGATAAATATGGGACTGACACAAAGTCAGAGGGGTGCAAATTGTGTTTATTTAAAAAAAAATTGTGTCAACTTTACCGTGAATGTGATGTAAGTAGTGCATATAAAGTGTATCAGTTGTCAGTGATGGTGACAGAGACGAAAAGAGTAGAAACCACATATATGGAATAACACAGTCCAACAGACTCCTGCCATCAACAAGGCAATGTCGGCTTGGATATTCAACAAAGTCCATATTCAGTGCAACACCGGTGATATAATGACTGGCTCAGCTACTTGGCTCTGCTTGATGCGTTGCCACCTGATCCTCCCTTGGGGTTTCTCAGATGTTCACTCTTAAGTTTAGCATAGGGGGCTCTGCTGTAGGCTTAGAGGTGTCCGAGGACTCATTGTCTTACTGCTCACTCCTCCCTGTGGCTGCAGCTGATATGGTGGGTTTTTCAGCAGGTTGGCTACTGGAGGGTGGGTGAGCATGTATGCCCCTCAGAACACCCACAAGGTGGCCCATGAGATCCACAAGTTGGCCCATTCATGTGTCCATGGACCTCTGCAGCAGGTGGAGCTCACGCAGTTCCTCAACTACCTGGCCCATCTATCCCTGGTTCTGTTAAAACGCACCAAGGACTCTGCTATGGTTGGCCAGGGCTTCAGTCTCAGTGTCCTCCTGTGACTGTCCCCCAGTTGACCTCCCACCTGCCCTGCTTTTATGGACGTGTGGCGTTGGCTGTCCACGTACCCGCACATGGCCCCCAGCACCCCCAGCTTCTGTGGTGGTGTTGACAACCAGTGAGCCTGGAGCAGTGTTGCAGGCAGCGGTGGCGGAGATAGCTGCTGCACAGGTTATTGTAGCACGGGTCAGTGTTTTTATTCTTGAACAGACTGGAGTGGGAGTAGTAGATTATACCGCTCCACTATCCAACACTTTCCCTACTGTTGCACTTATTGGAGAGGGAATAGTAAGCTTTACCACTCCACAATTCAACACTTCCCTACTGTTGTACTGACTGGAGTGAGAATAGTAAATGTTACCCCTCTGCAATGCAAAACTTTCCCTACTGTTGTAGTGACAGCAGTGGGATTAGTACATTTTATCCCTCCGCTTTCCAAAACTTTCCCTCCGGTTACACTCATTTGGGTGGGAATAGGAAATTTTACAGCTCCGCCATCTAACACTTTCCCTATTTTTGTAGTGATTGTAGTGGGAAAAGTAAATGTATCCCGTCGCACTCCAACAGTTTTGCTACTGCTGTACTGGAATGGGTACAGTAAACATTACTTGTCCGCAATCCAATTTATTTACTACTGTTGAATTTATTGAAGGTAAATGTGTACATTTTAACCAGTTTTATTGTTTTTGCATTGTGTGACGTGGGAGAGTATGTATTACATTTTATATGTTATAATTTATTTTATGCTGTTTTGTTTCATATTATTATGTTATTGTTTATTTAAAATGATAACATTTCTAATGAATATGTGTAAGGTGTAAAATAGTTGTTGCTTCATTTAAAGAATTGCAAGTTGTTTATTTATTTTTTAATTATAGCGATTTGTTTTAAAGATTTTTTGTTAATGATATATGTATATATATATATTTATTTATTTATTTATTTCTTTGTTTTTTATCATAGTTAAATTATAATAAAGATGAAAATTATTAGATTAATAACTTTTTTGTAAGTAGGTATATGTACATATATTGTAATCATTATAAATGTGTGTTTAACTTTTTTTATTAAGTTTCTTTGTTATATTTGTGAAGATAAATTTTAAAAATGTTTTAAAAATTGTAAATTATTTTACTATTTGATATATGTACTATTTAATATTTTGTTTTATATAAATGTAAACATCGATATTCTATACAACTATATTACTGACATCAAGTTTTTTTTCCAATATTTTTGTACTTACAATTATAAGAATAGGATGCCGATATTCTTGACAATATTTTGGTTACAATATTTTTGTATGGGGATATTTTGAGTGTCAATATTTTGTCACTGTACCCTAAATTAAATTAAAAGAAATAATGGTATGAACAAAAATAGCAAAAGTATATATAATGCATAAAAAGTAAAACCTAAATAAGCATTTACAATAGAATGACTCAACTGGTAAAAAAATTCAAACTCTACTAAATCAACCAATAAATTGAAACTATAAACATCTTTAACCTGTTAAATCAAGCAAACAAATAAAAAAAGATAAAAGGCACACTAATTTAAACAAAGAAATACTTCAAAAATGACAAACACTACAAGATGAGGAACCTCTGCCAGATTCTCTCACCAAACCGTTAAAGAAAAATGTACATCTGAACAACTACAAAACCAAGTAAGCAATATTTCTATTTAAACTACAAGGTACCAGTTATACAACTTAAAAATATAAAATAGCAAATAAAAATTAACACTCTGTCCAATTTTTATCTTTTTACTTAGACTTACTAAAAGAAAAAATCAGCAACTTCAAAACCAATAAACTGCCAGAAAATATCAGCTATTAGAAAACAGCAAAAATATATAAGAAAGAAAGTATACAAAAATAAATAACACATTATTCACCCAAATAGCACATAACGATAAACCTGATGACCTAAACTGCTACAAACTATCAGCAAAGTACCATTTAAAATGTAAATGTGTTCACTCAGCAGAAAAGAAAGAAAATGTTTCACATTACAACACCCCCAACAGAAGAGCTGGCAAACTGTGTGATACGTCTCAAAAGAACATATATGTAAACATACAAATAGAAGCTATTGCATTTTCTAACATGTTAATAACACATGTAGAAAAAGCTAAAAGATATTATATATTTATGCTATTACAATACTCACAAACACAATGACAGAGGCTGCCAAATTTATCACTTCACAGAAAGGAAAGCAGTTACTAAATCACATGGGCTACACCTACAGCCAAGAAAGAGCATCAACAGAAGCCATAACTGGAAATGAACTATATAATATTGTAATACATACTATGGGAGGGCAACTACAAAAGACGATGTTGTAATTCATGTAATATATCACAATCACTCCCCAAATGTGACAGAATTAGAAGTAAGGTAAATATAGAAAGATATGAGAGGCAAGCACTAGCTCCCAGGAACCTAGAAGCAAAATCCTGGAAGATATCCTACCTAGAGTCCCTGAACACATAACAGGGTAGCTACTACCCATCCCCACTTTAAAATGATTGATTGCATGAACTAAACAAGCCTTCAGTGATACTCCTACTGCCCCAAGAAGATGGCAAGACATAGAAATACCGGAACATTTAAAAATGACACATTGGCCACCGTAACGGAAAATGGGACCGACTGCCAGAGGTGCGGCGGTCCCGCAAGGCCAATTAGGATGCGCCTGCCACACTGGCAGGCGCATTCTGGCCTTTTACATTGCGGCGGGCAGTGCTGTAAGCAGCAGCCTGCCACCTTGCGTATGGCAATGTAAGGGGGTACCATAGGTACGCCCCAAGTGCAGCCGCACCCCCTACCCCCCACCCCTCTGGGGGCCCAAAACGGGCCCCCAAAGCAATTTCCCCTGGCCTTCCCAAGGCCCAGAAGAATGCTCATCATAATATGGATGGCGATGCCTGCTCGGCACCGCCACCATATTGGGCCCCAGATCTGCACGGGAGACAATTTTAACGATTGCCTGCTGGCTTAAAAGCGGCAGACGGTCTTTTCATCCGCCGCGGTACCTTTGCCATGCTAGTATGGCGGGGGTGAATAAGGTATGGATGGCAGGTAGATCGCCACCGCCAGGCCGGCGGTGACAATCCACCCACCATCATATTAGGCCCCAATTCAATGAAACCCAGCCAGCGTCAAACCTGGATGATTTTTGGGACCTTCAAAATGTGTTCCAAACCATTCACTCAGATATGCACCATACATGTTGAATATCAAAACACAAATATCCTTTTTATTTATTCACTAGTACCAAATAAACGAAGCAGCACTCTTAAGTCACTTAAAACATGAAGCAGAACTCTTAAGTCACTTGAAACATGAAACATATAACTACAACTCCCAAAAAATAATAATAGACGTTTAACAAGCCATGATTCAAATGATTCTAAAAATATTCCCCCACACAGATATTGAAGGTCTTTTCTATAATTTAATCAAAGTATATGGGGCCACCGCCAAAAATCAGAAATAAGGGCCTGATTATGATCGTGGTCGGACGAGTCAAAGCACTATCCTGTCAGGTATGGGGTAGGCCGACAGGGCTTTGGGAGGTCCCACCATACAAAATATGATCCAAACACTGTGGAGGCGGTCAGAAACATGCCTCTTATCATTGAGGCTTTTGCTGTGGCCCGAAAAAGGGCTGCAGCACAAGCCTCCCTGCTAAGAGGCAGGTTTGTAATCATCCCTGCACTGTGTGACAGACACCATGCTGTGCCTGCCACACAATGTAGGGATGTTTAGGGGGCACCTAAAGCTGCCTTTTAATGGCAGGCGGACCGCCATGAAATGAGAGGCGGAAAAGGAAATTGTAATCTCTATGGCAGTGCCTCAGCAGGCACCACCACTATTGTAGGGATTGCATTCCCTATGACAGTACGACAGGCTCCTTGAGCCAATCAATGCGAGGCAGACAGTCCTTCTGCCATATGCCTCTGCCTGGTGCATCCTAAAGAGGTGAGTGGTCATGTAGGGGCCGATGGTGGTGGGACCTCCACCGATGGCCTTATGGTGTTGGTTCCACCGCCATCGTTATCAGGCCCTTAGTGTAGACTATTCCACAAAAAGTCGATATGCCTTTGAAATCAAACAATTATAGCACTAGTCTATGTCCCTATTAAAGAGGTAGTTAATCACTACAAGTTACTAATAGAAAGCCCTTTCTACCAAAAAAAGAAGACACACTTAGGGGTTGATTATGACTTTTGTGGTGACGGAGCAGGGCGGCATGTCCCCACCCTTCTCCTGCACTGCCAAAATCAACTGCTGGCCGTCGGCCAAATTAGGAGCTTATTCCTGGTCTGGCGGGTGGTCCTTTGGCATTCCCATGGTGGTGCCTTTGAAAAAAGGCACTGCCATAGGAATGCCAAAGTAATTTCTTGCATGGCATGGACTGTTTAGTCCATGCTGTGCAGGAACTGAGTATGCATGCACACTACACCATGTGCCGCCCCACACGCGTCTCAGTGTACAAGGGCAACAGAAGGCCCTGTAGGGTCCCCTTAGTTTCCCCACTATCACTTCCATGAAAAGGCCCCTGCCTTTAAAAGGCTAGCCGTGGGAAAATTCAGAATATGGTTGGGGTGCTGCTGTGGCACTGCCAAGCCTATTGCTGCCCCAGAATCCCACACCACAGAGAACACGGTTCCTTGGTGGTTGTGGTGGTCCCAAAATGGTGCAACCATTATACTTGTAATTAAGCGGTTGTACCACTGGTACGGTGGTCCTTGACTGCCACCAAACCTCCACCATGGGTTTCGCGGTCCCATGGACAGCTGAACTCGCAATCCTATGGGATTTATATTTCGATGTACAGGATATCCATCATCGTTGTGATGGAGTAACCTGTGTCCCAAGATCTAAATTAGGCTCTAAGAGATTATTTAGGTACCATTGTACTGACAAAAATAAGCACTGCCTCTTGTCACCTCCATTAAGAAATAATTGCTGTGTTGGGGTTAATTTCTAGCGAAATTGCTTCAAACAACCTGTTAAAAACATTTTTTTTGTCTTTCCACAGAAATGAATGGCAGGTTAGACAGTATGTCATGGTGACCCAATCAGTATTTTTTTGTTCCTCAGAGCCAAAGTCACAATTACCCCTCAGCTTTGTTTATTTTTGATAAACAAAAAAACTACCCCGAAAAGCATTCCGTTTGGGTTATTGTTGTTGTTATTATCTGACTGTCCACCATGCTGCACATAGCCGACCCAGAATGGTAGGCATTCAAGTACACTAATAATGGTTTGTGGCTGTGGTGGATGTGCTGCTACAAATAATTGAATGTTGGTGTAGTTTGCACAGTTTCAACTGGTAGTCAATCAGCAGTTCTCCCAACTCTAAATAGAAATGGGAACCGCACGTTTGGAGGTGCAAGACAACTGATAATGTACAGTGGGAATCCTGCTCCACAAAACTGTCAGGTTACAGAAATACTTCAACCACTGCAGTACTACTACGTGAATTACAGCTACAAGAGATGTTTTGTATGCCAAGCTACCCAAATTCATTCATCGTTACTGGCTCTTCTATTTAATACAAGACATGTGTTTACTGATCTCTTCAGGGATAGTACCAGGGTACCAAGAAATGATATGCTAATACTATGGATGGTGCACTAGTGCCTCTTCTGTGTCAAAATTGCCAGATATTGGAAAGGCTCCTCTTGCAAAATAAGGTGTAAAACATTTGACCTTGGTCAACAATGGTCTGCTGTCCTGCATACTTTTTTTAGTTGCCAAATGATAGTCTCCGGGGCAACCGATCTTTATCAAATGTGAAAGTGCTGGTGTTCCTCTTAACTAAGATGTTGATAATCGCTTTGTTTCAGATAGTTGCCATCCGCAACCTGCTAACTTTATGGATAGACATATATGAGCTCTCATGGGTTAGCTCAAATCACTGGTAAATGTTTGAGGGTGGGTACTGTACATCTCTATAATCACAGTTGCTATAAAAATGTTAACGAGCAGTTAGGATTGCATTTTTTCATAGAAGATGTCAGTTACACTGCTCCAAGTCTGCAGTGAGCTGTTTTCTAGTCCCGTATAACAACTTTCTTTGGGTTCTTCCGAGTTTATTGTAACCCAGGAATTAGAAAGTATAACAGACATTAGGTCGGGCTTCTTCGTGGTTAAAGAGGAATAACCATCCAACTTTCAAACAATACCCCATTAACGGTTTCAGTATCTTATATTTTATCCATTTATTTTCAAGTTTCTCTAATACTCACTTGCTAGACACCAGACTAAATTATTAGATACTTTGAATATTGAGTGAGACAATGCATTAAGGCTCTGATGAAAGCATTTTGATCCCTTTGTAGGTACATGCAGAAGGCTGAATCGTGCTGACCACCATTTAGAGCGAAATCGATTCTACACCATGTTCTTTTTGGTGCAACTCAGTTTATTAAAGTTTTTAATACAAGGGTTGGCAGAAAAACCAAAGCCATATTTAACCCCCAAACCAAACTCAAGGTGCGGTCTATACTATCAAAACCAGCCTGTCTGGAGCCTAGTAGATCTCGTGCAGAGTGTAAAAGTGCTTTCCCTTTAGTGCAACAGAACAGAAGAGTCAAGGATATTTGCCATAAGTTCCTATGTTTTTGTTGTGATAAGTGTCTATCACATGCCTTGTCAGGAGTCACCTTATTCAGATCTTCAGCATTGACCAGCTCCCAATACCAAACTGTGAGTTATTTAAAAACTAGGGCGGGATCCTGCATTCTTTCCTCGTACTACCACAGGCCTTTCCCGACCACAGTTGATTCTCCCAGTATGATTTTAGATGGCAGAACTTTAATTCCCAGTGCCAGTCTGTGCACTTATGGCTTCCCATGAAACAAGGTTGGGCCTGTCTCTCAATTTGCCCAACTGTTTTATTGTGGTCCTCAGAATCAGAAAGCTGAGTTCATCATGTAAAAAAGTGGGAGTCCCTGCTGTCTTCCAAAAGGGAGCACACTCTGAATAGTAGTTGAAACCTAGGAGGTTTCTTATCTTATAACACTCTGCCACTTTCTGTGTTAACTCTTGTTTGTGCTCTACATAGATTCAATCAACTCCCTCTCTTAGTGGAGAAGTGTGGCTCACTGGTTAGAAGCGGCAGACCGCTGAAGCAGAGGTCTACCTGGGACCAGGGTTCAATTCCCGACGCGGCAGGGTCTTGGTTCAATGTCTGTGGACTCGATAATTCTCGCCTAGGTGCCTATGCTAACTATGGGTCCCACTCTGCAACTCTGAGCAATAGCTTGCATAATCTCCACAACGGCCCTATCAGCTCCAGGGATGCCTGGCTTCACCTTGGGGGTGCCCAGGAGAGACCATCTCACAGGGAAAGCCAGGACGGGTTCCCCAGCGGTATACAGCGCCAGGACACCCCGAGATTGGGTAACAGTGCGCTTTACAAGTATACATACATTTAATTTACATTTACTCTCTGACTTTGGAGCCACCATTTCGTCTTTCTTGACTTCTTCTCTCATGGCTTTTTTCCTATTGCTACTTAACTTGTGCAGGATCCCCCTTACATAAGCCTCATAAGCATCACACACTACACCTGCAGTGGCCTTCCTCTCATTCAGCTTGAGTCATTGATGATTGTATATTTAGTAATTCCCCCCCAAAAAACATCAGCATTCCAGTTTCATGCTGATAAAGTCTTGTCCACAGATAAATTGTTCAACTCTGCCTGGGGATCTAATGAGCGAGGATCAATGTGTTTGCATCATTTCTCAAACAACATGCTTTCTCAAACTAGAAAGGTGGAGGGAGACAGCATAATTTAGGGAAAGAAGGATATGTAGGTATCAGTGGTTGAGGAGTGTTTAGACTGAAAGTTTATGATGCCTCAACAAAGGAATTACCAATTAATAATCCCTTCCAGTTACTCAGTATTCACTTTATTATTCTCTGACTGTTGTTATTTTCCATAGAGTACATTTATATTTGGACACTAAAAAGGAGCTGCCAGAGGGAAGTCTTCCCTTCTCAGGTCTCCCACTACTTCTGTGTATTGCTGCATCAATTCTACCTCCCTACACCAGTTTGTGACTTATGGAGGCAGATGGTCATATTTTAGCTATATATACATTTTAGACAGGTGACCGTCCTGATATCATCAGAAGCGGTCGCTCCTCACGCTGCTCCCTGCCCTGCATGCCGATTTGGTATCGTAGCGCTCACTGCCAGACTACTGCCTGCTTGCTCGCCTTGCCCCCACAACTGCTATTGCCTGATTGATGATTAGAATATTATCGTAGCGCTAGATCGCCATAGTGCGCTTTAACAATCTGCTCAACTGTGCTGTGCTGCCTTGTTTATTTCCTGTTACTGATTAGAATATTATCGTAGCACTATTCTGCCAAAGTGCGCTTTTAAGGTTCTGCTCTATTGTGCTGTGCTGCCTGTATTTTTGATTTGTGCCTGATTGTGCCGGTTCTACTGCCATTCGCATCGCGTTTAATATAATTGTGCCCCAATCCTGTTTCGATTTTGGCTTGCTGCCATTTTGTTGTTGTTGGTGTGCCTCCCTGCCCGGCTCTCCACCTCACCCCGCCTCCCAGCTGCTCCTCCCTCCCACTGTTAGTTAGGTTCCGCTCTCCAGCTGTAACGCTGTGACTGTCCTGATATCATCAGAAGCGGTCGCTCCTCACGCTGCTCCCTGCCCTGCATGCCGATTTGGTATCTTAGCGCTCACTGCCAGACTACTGCCTGCTTGCTCGCCTCGCCCCCAAAACTGCTATTGCCTGATTGATGATTAGAATATTATCGTAGCGCTAGATCGTCATAGTGCGCTTTAACAATCTGCTCAACTGTGCTGTGCTGCCTTGTTTATTTCCTGATTGCTGATTAGAATATTATCGTAGCTCTCGTCTGCCAAAGTGCGCTTTTAAGGTTCTGCTCTATTGTGCTGTGCTGCCTGTATTTTTGATTTGTGCCTGATTGTGCCGGTTCCACTGCCATTCGCATCGCGTTTAATATAATTGTGCCCCAATCCTGTTTCAATTTTGGCTTGCTGCCATTTTGTTGTTGTTGGTGTGCCTCCCTGCCCGGCTCTCCACCCCGCCCCTGCCTCCTAGCTGCTCCTCCCTCGCCCCTCCCCCACCACCATCCATATATGACAGATGCCTTTGCGCGCAGCATTCACGCGCTGTGGATGCGCCCCATGCGCGCCAAAGGTAAGCCCGTCTACGCCCGTCCGTGCCTGGACCACGCCCAGCGCCAGACCCCCTACCCCCCGCAACTCCCACTCCACCCGCATAACATACGACGCCGCAACCCTCTCAGCCCTTAACCCCGGCCGACTCCCAAACTGCTACCAAGCTGCCCCTGGACACACCCATGGAACCTTCACCTGCCTCTCCTGCAAGTTCGACTGCATCAGGACCCGCACCAACTCCACAAAGCCCAAACAGAGCCCCGTCAACAACCACCTGAAGTGATTCCTGCTCAACACCCGCTCGGACCACAGACACGCCATTGAGCACTGGAACCTTCTCGACACCACATCTCCGGACGTCGCCTTCCTTACAGAGACATGGATGAACGCCTCATCAGCGCCCGACATCGCCATAGCCATCCCGGACGGCTACAAGATCATCCGGAAGGACCGCACCAACCAAACAGGAGGAGGCATTGCCATCGTCCATAAAAACACCATCCGCATCAAGACCAACTCCGACGATATCCTCACTACCGCCGAACACCTTCACTTCCAGATCCACACCGACCCCAAGACCACACTCAGAGGCACCCTCATCTACAGACCACCAGGACCCCGTACACAATTCAGCGAAGACATCACTGACTTCATCAGCCCACATGCCCTCCCCTCCGAGAACTACATCTTACTGGGAGACCTCAACTTTCACCTGGAAAAGAAAAACAACTGCAATACCACCAACCTTCTGGACAACCTGGCCAATCTCGGACTCACACAACTTGTTGACACCCCCACCCACCTTGCCGGTCACACGCTCGACCCTATCTTCACCTCCAGCAAGCACATCTCCTTCAACCACACCACAGCTCTCCACTGGACGGACCACAGCTGCGTTCACTTCAACTACAAAAAGACCACGACTAACAATCCCCCACAACCTATTCCCCGAAGAAACTGGAACAAAATTACCACCGACCAGCTCTTCACATCGCTTCACCAAAACCCTCCTGCCAAATCATCGGACCCAAACGAAGCAGCCACCAACATCACACATTGGATCACCAACTGTGCCGACGAACTAGTACCCTTGAAAAACCACCAAATCAAGCAGGGTAGCAAAAAAGCCCCCTGGTTCAACGACGACCTTAAGAAATCCAAGAAGCTCTGTCGTACCCTCGAGAAAGCCTGGAGAAAAAACCCAACCACTGACAACCTGGCCTCCTTCAAGAACGCCACACGCAAACACTACCAACTCATCCGATCCACCAAGAAATCAGCACTCAAAGACCGACTTGACAACAACGCCCAAAACATCAAGGAACTATTCAACATCGTCAAAGAATTCACCAACCCCACCGCCGGCACCAACGACATCACTCCCTCCCAAGACCTCTGCGACGCTCTATCCTCATTCTTCCACAACAAAATCGCCGACATACACAACAGCTTCAAAAACCAGTCCGAAGATCAGCCCTCTTCACCCACCCCCGAACAAAAACCGCACTCCAACAACCTTTATGCCTGGAACCCAATCACCACCGAAGACACCATCCGCCTGATGAACTCCATCCACTCGGGATCGCCAACCGACCCATGCCCCCACCACATTTTCAACAAAGCAGACTCGATCATCGCACCCCATCTCCGCGCTGTCATCAACTGTTCCTTCAACTCCGCTACCTTCCCGGAAAGCTGGAAACATGCCGAACTCAGCGCCCTCCTGAAGAAACCCACAGCAGACCCCACTGAACTTAAGCACTACCGCCCCATCTCGCTCCTCCCATTCCCTCCCAAAGTCATTGAGAAAGCCGTCAACAGTCAGCTCGCCGCCTTCCTTGAATCCAACAAATCCCTCGACCCCTCACAGTCCGGCTTCCGAGCAAAACACAGCACCGAAACCGCCCTCATCGCAGCAACAGTCGACATTCGCACTCTACTGGACACGGAGAAACAGCCGCTCTCATCCTACTTGACCTCTCCGCAGCCTTCGACACAGTCTGTCATAGCACCCTCATACAACGCCTCAGCAACGTCGGAATACAAGGAAAAGCATTGGACTGGATCATCTCGTTTCTCGCTGGAAGAACCCAGAGAGTCCGCCTTCCCCCTTTCAGATCAGAGGCCACCAAAGTCATCTGCGGCGTACCACAAGGATCATCACTCAGTCCCACCCTCTTCAACGTATACATGAGCCCCCTCGCATCCATCGCGCGCCAACACAATTTCAACATCATCTCCTACGCAGACGACACCCAGCTGATCCTCTCTCTCACCAAAGACCCAAACACCGCCAAAACCAACTTACACGAAGGAATGAAAGAAGTAGCCGAATGGATGAAGAACAGCCGTCTAAAACTGAACTCCGACAAAACGGAAGTCCTCATCTTAGGTTCATCCCCCTCTGCCTGGGACGACTCTTGGTGGCCATCGGCCCTGGGAACCGCACCCATTCCTACGGATCACGCACGTAACCTGGGCTTCATCCTGGACTCCTCCCTCTCGATGACCAGACAAGCCAACGCCGTCTCTTCATCCTGCTTCAACATCCTAAGCATGCTCAAAAAAGTCGTCCGTTGGATTCCCTCCGAAACAAGAAAGACGGTCACCCACGCACTGGTCACAAGCCGACTGGACTACGGAAACACCCTTTACGCCGGAACCACAGCCAAACTACAGAAAAAACTCCAACGCATCCAAAACGCCTCAGCTAGACTCATACTGGATATCCCTCGTCAAGCTCACATTTCCGATCACCTGAACGACCTCCACTGGCTCCCCGTCAACAAGAGAATTACGTTTCGTCTCCTCACCCACGCACACAAAGCCCTCTACGACCTAGGACACGAATGCCTCAACACGCGACTGTCCTTCTACACCCCCACCCGCCAACTACGATCGTCCAATCAAGCCCTCGCAGCAATTCCGCGCATCCACAGATCCACCATGGGGGGCAGATCCTTCTCCTACTTAGCGGCTAAGACCTGGAATTCTCTCCCCACCCACCTCCGCCTTAATCAGAACCACCTCTCCTTCACAAAGCAACTAAAAACGTGGATATTCGATAAGTAAAAGCACCCCCCTCCCCAAGCGCCTTGAGTCCCTCTGGGTGAGTAGTGCGCTATATAAATCTCTGAACTTG
The DNA here is from genome assembly GCF_964261635.1 of Lissotriton helveticus. Classification (NCBI taxonomy): domain Eukaryota; kingdom Metazoa; phylum Chordata; class Amphibia; order Caudata; family Salamandridae; genus Lissotriton; species Lissotriton helveticus. The sequence goes on from NC_136067.1 coordinate 658,769,613, forward strand.
AACTTGAACTAGACACATCTTCCTATTTGTAAATATGTATATTTTTATGTGGTTATTTGTAAAGTGCAAACCTAGTGGAGAAAACAGAGAGCTGTACAAAACAATATACCAGGGGTCTCCAGCGGATAGCTCAGGAGCTATAGGTTGCTTGGAAGTTGCGCCCAAAAGTGCAGTCCAGCACAGTATGTAATTCAGAGGGTCTTACATGTTAAAAGGCAGCCCTACACAGCTCCAGTTCCAATGGCAGGGCCACACGCTTACACTCACTGTTACAGCCTGCTGGGACTTGAAAAATGACCTCGGGTCTCCATTCTCAATTTTGCAAAGTAACATGGTGAGGTGCCACTTTTCAAGGCCAACTCTATCAGTCATGTCAAGATGTTCTTGGAGTGTTTTTACCCCAAAATGAAAAGGGCATATTTGTTAGAAACTTATATATTTTGAGAAACTAATATGTTGTTGTTTAAAAGTAATCCAAAACATTTCAAAAGCCACTCTTTGATAATTTATTGTGCGTTTGAATCATGCATAGCTATTATTATTTCCTTTTTCTATTGGCCACTCACTACTGCTGCTGTTACTTTATCAGTCATGTGGATTAATTTTTTATTGGTAAAGCTTTTCCCCTACATTGCTGTAGGAATAGTAAGTGTTGTATCACAATATCGAAATCGGACTATTTTCCTTAGCCAGAAGTAGCTTTCGTTCTAGAAAAGTTTGACGACCCCGAACATATACGATAAGTTGCGTTCTAAGCACAACGGCATTTTGGAGTATTCAAAGTAGTAATTCTAAAAGCCTTTTATATAACTCTTAAATGCCTGCGTAAATTGACCCCACAACATCTAAAAATGTACATGAAATGAGACTATACAGGAATATTCAAATACAATTAGAAGAAAATGCCCTCTTCAAAATTTCACTAATAGTCATTTTGTTGTTTCAATGCTAATTGACAATGGCATGTAAAAATACAAGAAAGAATATCCCAAAAGAACTACGGGGCATATTAGCTAGGGCGTGCGATAAATATTGCAAATCGCGCTTAGTGCATATTTTTTTATCGCTGGATCATATTGCGGAGATAGCGCTTTATTCCCAACGTTTTTCTCCTATGCAATAAAAGATCCAGCGATACCTTGCTAATAGGCAGGGGTGGATTCAGCCTTGGAATCCACCTCCCATTGAGAATAATGGCTAGGTCAGGATTTTAGCAGGTGTAAAAATTCCTGCGATAACCCCGGTTAGCACAACTTTTTACATCGCTAACCGGGGCTGGGGCCTCATTGTTAATAGGCGTTAGGTTTGTTAGCGACTGTTTCCGTGGTCTTTTAGTCGAGTACGCCTACTTTGCATGTCATTAGCGATAAATATTGCTGACCTGCAAAGCGGCCCCCAAAATGGTTGCTTTCGCCAGAAAGCTGTCGCTAATATTTGTTAGCGACAGCTTGCTGATAGGGTGATGAAAATATCGCCGCTTTGGCAGCTAAAAGTGCCATTAAAGCGGCGATATGGCCCTTGCTAATATGCCCCAACTTCATTACTCATAGATCGTTTTGTGACTCGGGCCCCAAGATTTTAGCATACAAAATTGAGTGGGTATGTGAAGGTAGATGAGTTAACTGTGTATTTTGTCATATCCTGGCGGCACGCTGGCTTAATATTGTGTAAGAAGAGCATGTAAACAATTACATATTTTCTCCTTAACCTCAACTATCTAATAGATTGAATGTGCTATTTCTATATGCTTTATTATATTTCATTTAAACACTGTCCTTACCCATCCTCTTTCTTTTGTGTCATTTTCAATGTATATTAATTCAATTACCTTATTTTGTAATATATGTTTTCACACTTTATATCTGTGCTTTGATCCAGATTAAATGAATGCAATATGTTTTATGCCATATGTGGCAGACTCCCCATCCAAAAAACCTTGGGAGCTTGAAAGTCTTTCTGAAATGTGAACTATAATGTTTAACGAATTCAAAGCCAAGACAAAGACTCTGTGCTCCAAATTTTTAATTGATTGACTGCTGAACTGAGCTTATCATAGTTGAACAAATATGCTCTAATGGAAAATGTGCGGGTGTCTGTAGGCCAGATTTCTGTGCTCTGATGCCTTTTTCAAGAAATTGTCTTCTTACTGATAATCAAGTAAAGTTATGGCTGATGGCTCAAGTGAAACGTTAAACTAAATGATGCAGGGTATGTCTTACTTTTTAACTCACAACACATTGTGCAACCCAAGGACTAGTTTTCTGGGTAGACGACGTGGACTCATTTAAGTGGAATAAGCAAAAGCAATAAGAAACATCACTCTTAAAGCAGGCATTCAACTATCGTTTCATTAGCATATGAGGGATCCAGTAGTTGTATTAATTAATCATGAGTGATAATGAATATGGAAGCTCGTTTTTTCTGTAGGTTAATGTAAGTGGCTCTCTATAACCTTTATTTTTTTTAATTCCTTTGAAGGATTGAGGCGATGTAACAGATAAACGGACTGTTTTTTCGAAAGGCTGAGAACAAATCCATCTACCAAATCATATTTTTTTTAATTTTGGAACCCAGTGACATTCAGTAACAGCACCAATAAAGGCAATCTGGGAGATCCATCAGTCATTCAGTGGGCACAAAGATGCAAATTTAAAGTGGTCAGTCTGATTAAGAACAGAATACTACAAAACTCAGAGGCTTACCTCCACCTCTGCCTCAGTGCTACAGCTGTCTTCACCTGCCTCAGTATTTCACGGGCAGCTACGTGTTTTAATTTCAGCAGTTTCAATGTTAATGTTTCATCACTGTCTGGAGTAACTGGCACTAAATGTTGCAGCTTCTCAGCGTTCCCCTCTCCGAATCGAGTCCAGCACTGGGAAGCCCTGTCTGCAGTACACCCTAACACCCCTAGATTCCCGGGGGTGGGGGCGGGCTGAGCGTGGTAGCGGTGGCCAGCAGAGGGAAAACACTTGGGGCCTCATTTATGAGGCCGTGCGTCACTTTTACGACGCCAGTGCGTCACTTTTTGTGACGCACCAGCAGCGTAAAAAATGTGCCTTGTTGTACCATATTTACAAAGTGACGCATCAAGGTAGATGCGTCACTTTGTAAACTCCTGCGCTACATTATACCTGCGCCAGGTATAATGTATGCAGGGTGGCGTTCTGACGCAAGAAAGGGTCCTAGAAGTGATGCAGTGAAATCTATAAGATTTCACTGCGGCACTTCTAGGACACAAATGCGTCAATTTCTTACGCCTGCCTCACAGCAAGCGTAAGACTGACGCAGGCCCTTTCACATGGGGCTTGTCCCATGTGAAAGGACACATTGCTGGAGTTGCGTCACTTTTGTGACACACCCCAGCAATGCGTCACTTTTGCGTCATACAGAAACGTCAGAAATACTGACGTATCTGTAACTCCTTGCGCCATGATGTGTCATACTGTAAATATGACGCATCATTGGTGTCGCAAGGAGGGCGCAGCGAAAAGTGACGCATCGCTGTTTTCACGCAGCGATGCGTCACTTTTCATAAATGAGGCCCTTGGGGCAATGAGCAAAAGGGCTTGGGAAAAGCACCACTCTATCGCTGGTACCCAATGGCAGTATGGTTATGCAACTGTGCTGCAATGTAGTCTCAAAGTATATGGTACAAAGACTGGCCTCCAAGGGACGCTTCTCCCCAAACACACAGCTGCCTCTATAGTGGCAAATTACACCTCGATAAACATTGAGAATCATCATTTCTGTGTCTCGGCACCCTCCGTTGATGGCAGAATAGTGGAACATCTGTCAGCAAGTACGAAGGCAGAACAGAAGAATGTTGGGCAGAAAGCATGAAGGCAGACGAGAATGAGCATGGCAGCGGGCACAAGCATAAATAAATTATTTGTAAATCTGTTATTTTTGAAGCAGGAACTACTCATCTCTACGGGAATCAAACCGCTGGGGAACATCGTGGAAATTAACTGAGCTATTGCCTAGAGTCACATGGTGCTGAGCTGAGCTGCCGCCGTGGATTGAACCATGCGGCCAGTGCTCCAAAGTCAGCTGCCCTGGCCGGTACACCACACCTCTCCACAGCATGGTAGCAGAAGAGGTGGGACAGCTAATGCAAATTGGTTCCTTGTCAAGCAGCTGGTTTCTCATCAAGCAGCAATATTCCGAAGGTGAAGGGTGCTGCGATGGCGATGCAGTTCTTTGCAACGGGTCCAATCTATGCAGCTACAGAGATACATTGGTTCTGTTCGTGGTTGGGCTGGGCAGCAGAGAGAATTGTTCTGCTAGATCCACAGAGGCTGACAAACACCATTGCCCACTTTCAAGAGTCCAGGACTAGAGTGGCACCACTTGGCTGGGTTGTCTCGCAGATGGAAGAGCCCAGGTGAAGATGAAAGGTTTTTGACAGCCTGTTATGTCCCTGAGGCTTCAGATCAGGATGCCAGCCTACTAACCCTTGGATTCTCTCTGGGTTCTGGGCTCAAGAGATGCATCTTCAGGCCTTCTCACCAATATGCTTTTCTCACATAGTAATGCAGTCCTGCAAAGTGGCAGTACTTGAGCAGCATAGCAGTCCTTTTCCCTGGCAGACTATCTACCAGTCCAGGAGTTCATTGAAGTGATGGTGCCTGAGGTCCAATATTTATAACCATGTGTGCCTTTGAAGTGGAGAAGAAGTTTGTAGAGGCTTCCCTTTGAAGTCCCCCCACCTCCTGTCTTCCCTGCCCTGGCTCCAGAGTAACAAGAAGGAGTATTCAGACCGTTGTATGGAGGCAGGACACAGCCTTTTCAGGTGTAATTGGGGTTTTGCCCAGCTCCTGCCTCCCATCCTGCCTGTGATAGCCCATCCAGGAACACCGTAGCCCACTACTATGTGTGGCTCTCTATGCGGACTATACAAAGCTCAACTTTCAGCTACACCTCGTCATGCGAACAGAGACAGGCTACAGGCACTAAACGGCCAAGGCAAGAAAATGCCAACTTTCAAAAAGTATCATTTTCAGAATTGCAGTTTAATATCTAACTTCACAGTAAGTTAGGATTTTTAATTGTAATTCCAGAGACACCAAACATGAATGTCTTATCCCTTCTCATTTGGAAATTACACTCATATAATGTAGTAAGGCAACTCCCATGTCATCCCATGAGACAGATAGGCTTGCATGAGTGAACAATTATTTCAAGGTTTCTTCACTACTAGGACATGTAAAATCTAAAACCACATGTCCTACATTTTTAAATACATTGCACCCTGCCTTCTGGGCTATCCAGGGCCTAACCGGTTTGGGCCAGGCAAAAGGTTTAATTTGCCAGATTGAAATGGCAGTTCAAAACTGCACACACAGGTTCTGCAATGACAGACCTACGATGTGTAAAGGGCTGCTTAAGTGAGTGGCACAACCAGTGCTGCAGGTAAACTAGTGCCATTTAATTTTCAGGCCCTGGTTACATGTAGTACTGCTTTATTAGGGACGTATATGTAAAGTACATGTAATAATTGGGGATAAGCCAATTTTATCATGTTTAGAGCAATAAGCATAGGCACTTTAGCACTGGTTAGCAGTGGTAAAGTGGGCAGAATCCTAATGCCAGCAAAAACGAGATAAGGAGGATGAAGGCAACATGTTTGGGGGAAGCACTCTAAGGCTGACAGGTCTAACAGTTACAGTAGTTCGGAAGAGTTTACGAACAACTTATGCGGCTTGGCTTGGTAAGGGTTCCTTGGGAGAAGAACAGCTTTCTGTCACTATCTCATTATTGGGATTACCAGAGAGGATAGGTAGTATAACAAATGTTAGACAAAACTACCATAAGGTTGAACGTCCCTTCTGTAGAACAATGCCAAATGATATTGGCATGGATCTGATAATGTTTTTTAGTCTGACAGGGCATGTCTGATGTCATTACCACACAAAAATGGAATTTGCACTGCTTCTCTGGTAAGCTACACTACCAGCACAGGCCTAGAATTCTAAGGAACACTAAAATAAAAAGTTCATCCAGACTCATGTAGACAGCAAGAAATCTCAGTAGCCACCAACATACAAAAGGTCCTGTTGTCATTCTCCCTGACTTAGACCTTTAGGGGGCATTACAGGTAGCTTAGTCAAAGAGAAATCCCTAGGTGTACGCTAGAACAAATACGTATTGTGTTGCTATGTAGGTTCTACCCAATCATGCACACTTTTCTTCAACAGACATCAAGGGCAAAAAATATGAAAATTTAAATTTAAATTAGATTTCCACACTAAAAATGAATGTTCACAGTCTTTTTATTATTATAAAAAGTGAAGACTCCTCTTCACACAAAAATGAATTAAAATTTCAAAGAAAACTCTTTTAACAGATACAATAAAATTAAATAGACAGTTAATAGCAAATCATTACACACATGGTCAAAAGCAATATCACATTCATTAGAATTATACGACACGAGATAAAAAGGAGAAATAATCAATACAAATACCATACAAAAATACAATTGGATCCTTTTCATAAACCCCCTAACACTGGGGCCTTAAGATTCTCCTGCCACTGTTATTCTAGATCCACTGGTCTTTCTTTAATATTGGTGGTACAGTAAACAGTAACAATAATACATGAATATCTGTTACTTCCTTGACCTTGTTTGGATTCTAATACAGTAAAAATGCGTTGACGCGTTTCGGTGTTATATCACTTGATGTTGTAACACCTTCATCAGAACATGCCGTCTCTTTGGGGTCACCGGCTTCTAGACTTATAGTTAAAAATCTCCCATAGGTATTGTAGGAGTCCCACAGGAAAAACAGCCGTCAGGGAGGCCTCCTCCAGACGATCACTGCTGTTCTAGGTTTTAATATACCTCAGGGGTGATATAGCTCCTCAAGTACAGGTAGAACAGCCTAAACTCTTGGCTGGGCCCGCAGACAGAGGCCCGCCTCCAACATTTAGAGATTCCCATTTTCCTGGCAGGGATCTCTATTCCTTCAGTGCATCCACCATTGTGATGGATGAGATCAGACCTTAGTGCTAAGCACTGAGGTCAGATCTAATTTTAAAGCAGGTGCCATGTTAGGCTGCTTGGCCTTTATTTTTGATCTTGCTAAAGTAATATGGCCCCAAGAGCTATATGTACACATGCATTTTCCCATAGACACAGAATGGGTAAAACATCTGGCCACAAGCACCTCTTTTAGTACCTGACTCTCAGGATAGCGAGTCAGAGCTTTCCAAAGCTTATTCAGGGAGATGGCATAAACTGAAGACTCAGAACTTAGCACACAAAAACAGTGAACATATAAATGTCCAATCAGTGGTTTTCCTTTTTTTTAAAAGCATTATATACCAAACTAAATACAACAAAAAACAGACAAATGGGTAGAGATTGGGAGGTGGAACTGCCCATTGGGATACCTTCTGAAGGGCATCACAAACTAAAGGGGATGCTCAACAAGGAAAGGTCACAAAATATCAAATAATCCAAAAAGTGCTAACTAAATTGTCTGTGCAGGGAAGCACGTTTAGCAATACACACTATAGCAGGCTCTAACTCCTAAAACGCCATACATTATCACGGTACAATTAGCACAGCATAAGATCTTGCATAATGATAAAAAAAATACATATTCTTTTGAATCATTCATCAGTATAGTTTGTTGGATAAGCACAGTCAGCCTCACATGTTTCCACAGTCCACTTGCCCACACATTTACCTTTGCAGCAACATGAAAGCTAGATCAGTCACAGTCATTGCCCAATCTAGAGGCAAATGAGTGGCCTCACATGCGCCTTTCAAGAACAGTGGAATGCACCAGGCATCAGTCAAGGGTGCCAAGAAGAGGCCGGGTATAGCACATTAATATTGTACTCCAGTGCAATTCACAGGTGATTATCTGCATCTTTATACAGTGAACATATCCTATTTTGGGCATTATTGGGAGCTAAAAATTATTTCTTTAAATTATTACCACATTTAAATGTTAATCGTGTTTCACGTTTTCTCACCATGATGTTGGTAACAGGACCATAGCAATAAGCCTGCATCCGTATTTCCAATGAGGATAACCAATTAGACTTCTTCTATTGACTAAGCACCCCTCGCTGACTGTCAGCTGTGTTACTGCCCACATTTCTGTCCAGATTCTCATCTATATGAAATCTGCTGACTGTATATACAACTGGTGGCTTTTAAAATAGCAGCTGGGACCTTCAGATCTCTGCTTTTGTTTGGAGTTTTGTGGAGTTCGGAATCATTCTTAATTGACATTGGGCGCCTCGTTACAATGATGGCCCAGCGGCACAATGTCCATTTGTACCTATTTTGTTTGGCCTTCGCAGTGGCATTTACTGAATGGGATGAGGAGCCCACAAGGCGTTCATATTTCACAGATGTTCATTGGTCTTGGGCGGAATGGGGACCCCTAAGGGTAGGGGTCCCTGAAGGGTTGGGGGTCCCCATGCTTCACTGGCTACGAGGGCCTGTGTTACGCCCATGGTCCCTAGGACACTTTGAAGGTACTGAAGGGGGTGCAGATGCTGCTGTAATATGGGTTTTGAGTCCATATTAAACTGGACATCCTCTCATTTGAATGTAAGTGTGGCTTATTTACATGGACCTAAACTCATGAAAATGAGGGAATATATTTGCCTCTGCACCCATGGTATTCTAGAGATGCTGGAGCAGGTGAAAACAGGCCGCCAGAGTCTCATTGGTTTCCCCCACATATGAAGTGATGCACAGTGAGAGAGGCCTCAAAAGTGCCCCTTGACAGGGTGTTAAAAGGGGTTCCACGGCATACTAAGAATAACACAAAAATGTTTGCTGTGACAGACCATGCATGCCTGTGGAGGATCCCTGTCCCCTCTTAAAATTGTGGTCTTTTCTGGTATAAACTTTACGTCACAGTTCTCTCTTTCACCCTCTTCTCAGAGCAGAGCAGACTTGAACACCGAGGGGGCAGATTTACAAGCCCCTTTCGCCACTTTTGCGTCACTTTTCCCATGTTAAAAATGACGCAAAAGTGGCACAAGTGCCTTGTAAATAAGCCCCAGAGAGTTTACACCTGCACTGGGAAGCGCACGTGTTTTTTTTTCATGATCATGTCCTGGTTTACGCATGTCACACCCATCTAAAAATGCACTGCGGATGGGAGTTGGAAAATGCACCAGTGGTTTAACAAAAGTTTAAGGGCATGCAATGCACAAGGAGAGGTCCCACTCCGGATTTAATCCGGAAGGCTCAGGCCTGAGTACTGTGCTGATGGGGCCCCCTGCAGCTCACTCCCCTCGTACCCCCCCCCCCCCCCACCGCAGGGGATGCGGGAGTCTGTGTTTACGCCAGTTTAATGCACCGAGCCGCTTATACATCTCTGACGTCAAAGGCACGAATTTCAACTCAGCATTTCAAACATATAAAAATAGAATGACTTTTAATATGGAATCCTGATAATGTACCCGACTTTATGATTTATTATTAAAGCATTCATGTAAAACTTTTATGTAGCGTAGGATGGACTGGTGCAGTCATGAATCTTTTATATGAAAATGAACAGTGGGTACGAGAGATACATTTCAGAATGTGACGTCTTAATAGAGTTTTGCTTCACTTTTATACCAAAAAGCATATATATTATGTATTAGATCTTCTTTTTTATAGAGTTAGCCCATGTTTTGTGTGCCTTTCTCTTTTTTACAGTCCCACAGTGAACGGCATAGTTGCTGAGTTCTTGGCGAAGTTGGTGTATTAAGGTTGCCGAACTTCTGAGAAGCGTCGCGTCACCTTTAAAAATACTTTTTACTCCCTTAAATGGGAATGTCCAACGTCTATGTAAAATTGCGGGCAGGAGGCCTCAGATGACCAAATGTAGAATTACATTCCTCATGCTTTCACATCTCACCTTTTACATCAATTTTCCGTCAGCAAAGTTGAAACCATGGGCTACCTATTGAAAAGATCCTAAAGAAGAGATAGCTCAGTGATTCAGAGCCAGTAGTCCGGGGAGCCAGGGGGTCTGCGAAGTTCACTCAGGGAGTCCACGGCTGCTTACAAAATCAAAGAATCTTAACATATTCAAAGAATAATTATGAAGGAATCTGAATTTGAAAGCAGTGCAAGTGAACCAAACAGAATATGTTTGTATTATTATCATACAAATATCCACAATCATCAAAGGTGAAACACTGTTTTCTAGTTTATTTGCTTGGGTATTTAACAGTTTCATATATAACAAGCATTTGCAATGCAATAGGTCTCGCATTATTACAGTTTGAGCTATTGGCATTGCTAATAATATTGCAACTCCAATAGCTCAAACTTTAATAATGCGAGACCTATTGCATTGCAAATGCTTGTTTTTAGCATGCCCGGGTACAATTTGAATCCCAATCCAACCCTGCAAGAAGGCACAATCTTAAGATCTGGAACACATGCAACTAATAAATCCCTTTTATCACCGAAAGATCTGAGTGTTAGGTACAAGAGGGACCTATACGTGTTGTCAGTGTCTGGACAGGAAAGCTATGCAGATGCACACTAGTACCTGCGTTGCCTGTATTGCAGGCAGGGCTTTAAGTGGGATGAAAAAACGGGGGGTCTCTCAAAGGGGTGTGGCCAATGTAATTAATGGCGTGGTTTAAAACACATAAGCTAAAAATCTGTGCTTGACATAGTGTGCCGCCCGACTTGTATTTTGCTGTTTCTGCCATTGCATCCAGATTTATGATACTACAAGCAAAATCATACTTACAAGTCAGAACTATTGGCTTTGTCAATGGTTGTTAGTTTCATATGATAAATAAGCAGCAACTATGGCTTGTATATAATATTGAAAAAGTTTCCACTTAAACCCTGGTGACACCACGACGATTTTGCTGCTCCTAAATTTCAAAAAGAGAAGGGAAATCCAAAGAGAAAATGACCCTCTTTAAAGGATTTCCATTCCCCTCTAACGCTCAACTGGCATGACGTCATGCAGTAACTCCTCCGCCAGAGAGAAGTGAGCAGTGTGAGCACGTGCACAACCATGTGCCTGCTGTCACTGCAGTCAAGAAAAAAACAAGCATATAATTCGGAACATTTCTCACTTAAAGCCGTATTATCAGCATTTTGACAGTGGAAATGAAAGCGCCACAGCATGGGTCGATTCAAGCAGCAAAGATAAAGACAGTCAGAAGAAGCCGACTAGACTGATCAAAGAAATATAAAGAAGTCCCAGAGGAGATGTCTTCGCACCTGTAGGCAACAGCACCTATGTTAAGAGTGAAGGGGAGAGAGATTTCATGTCATTACTAGACAGCCACAGCATGTAGAGAGCTGGCTAGATCAGTACTCTAGACAACCAATGAATCGTGCTTCTGGAGACAGCACACAGGGGAGAAAATACTGAAGAAACAGGATTTCCGACTGGGAAAATGCATGTGTAGACATGTGGCAGACTAGTTCCTATATGAGTTTGCATTTTTAAAGGCAGGGTGGTAATACATAGGGCCTTATTTATGAAAGCATTGCGCCACCGGTGCGTCACTTTTTCCCATGTTAAAAGTGACGCACCGGCGGCGCAAGGCCTTCATAAATAAGGCCCATAGTGTTGAATTCAGTGCATTGTTTAAGTCTTCATGCAACTTCAGTGCAACAAAAACGTAGGGGCAAACCGCTGACTTCTGGAGTTAGAGGGGGGAACCATCAACTCGTGCTGAGAGACCCTACACCAATAATTCTTCCTCTCCCTCCAGTCATTCACAATCCTACTGCTCGCCGTTTCCAGGGACAGTGGGTAGAACAGCAAGCCGGATTCCACCACCTGCACTGGGAAACAGGTGGGTGGAAGTCAGGTCTCCTGAGTATCCCCCCACCCCCGTATATAATTTTGGTTATTGTATTTCGCTCTGGAATACAAGGGTTTCCATGCTGAAGGTATGCAGGAGTTGAAAAGGAGACGGTTGGTTGTAGGAGTGGAACCGGAGCTGTGTGCAGGTACTGCTGATACATTTCTCTCAATAAAGGAATTATTCTATGGACCTACCGCCAAATTGTGGCAACGAGCAATCAGCAGGACGGCAACAACCCATGTATCGACCCACATCGGACCGCGGTCTTTGCTGTTTGAACCGTGCTGCACGGCGGACTCCTGTTTCGAAGGTTCCGGGTGGCTCTTGTTCCTGAGCCTCATTTCCGGCACCTTGCAGCACGGTGGAATTTAATATAGCTATACATGGTACTGTCTTTAAAGTGAAATGTAGCCAGAGCGGCACGACAGTCAGTGGTGGTCGAAATCCCTGTCACACCCGTAAAATGCTGGTGACCGAAGTGCCAGCCATGACCTGTGTGCTCGTGCATCTGCACTGGAGTCTGCAAGCATTGCGGGAGGGAGTTCCTGATTCTATAGCTGGCTGTCTGCAGAGAGGGAGTGAGCGGCCGAGCCGTAATAAATCAAGGCGCGTGGTGGGAGACGCCATGTGCGCATGCACATCGCCTGTCCGACGGCGCACGCGCACATGGTTTGTCTCCCTTTGGGAAGGAAAGCGACAACAATAGAGCTCGCAGGCGAAACAGCGCATGCGCTGCATACGCACGCGAGACCTAAAAACTAGCAAATTGTATGGCGGTCGTGAATGTCAATTTATGTGGTGTCATTGTTATTAAACTAATACTCTCAACAACTTATTTGAAACAAAGTACGGAATACATAAACCTGGACTGGATGTTAAGAACGCGCACACACATGGGATTAAACAATCATCCTCAGTCAGAAGCGTTTTCTGAGACAACTCATTTCTTTAGAATCTGAGCCGCTCTCCTATGTCAACGTTGTGCACCTATTACCGTGTCAGCTGGATACAGTGAAAAGACTATTAGATTGAAGTCACATCATTAACACACTAGCACCTGTGTAATACATGTGGCTCATTTGATTAGATGTAAACATGTCAATTGATTCAGTAATTCTGATCAAGAAAGAAAAAAAGCTATTCATCTTCCAAAACAGCAACAATATTCTTGTCAAAGGCGATCGATCATCCCTTCGAGTATTTACAGTTGAAGGGTGAACACACTTACATGCACAGGGGATCGGTTTGGGCTGTATGTCATTGTTGAGCCTGCATGGAATCACAACTCAAGATACACTTGATTTTCTGACACGATGATGGGCTCTTAACCTGTACAAACCAGATCATAAATATCGTTTTTCACTGAAAAGAGATCATTCCTGCTTGTGCTAGGTCCAGCATGGCAATGCAATAGGTCTTGCAATATAAAAATTTGGCATTGCTAATAATAATAATACACCAATAGCTCAAACATTCAGTAATGCCAGACCTATTGCATTTCTAAATGCTTGGTTTGTCTTAAAATGATAGATGGATTTAATTAATTTGCGAGATGTGTAAAACTGAACTTGTAGCCTTACTCTTCTACGTCCCTGTTTCTATAAAGGAAATATCAGTTCTGCACTTATGCGCTCGGCACGTTTGGCCTGCAAACACGACCTCAAAATGGTAGCATAATGTCCCAGCCATTGATGTAGGGGACTTTACCAACACAAGTGTAAACTGGCACTGAAATAATACACTGTTTTACCTCAATCAACGATGCTACTTTAATCCAAGAATTCAATCCTGAGTTGCAAAAAAGGGATTCAGTCTGCGACACTCTTGAAGTCTTACTGTCTATTAAGAGTGGCTCCCCCCGGGACGTTGTCCCTATGAGGATTCTCAAACTTGTTGCCCCCTCCATTGTGGAGCCTATTACGGAGGTAATTAATGCCTCAGTAGGTACCGGTGTAGTCCCACCCAACTGGAAGGGTGCAATAGTAAAAGCCCTCTGAAAAAAACCGAACTTAGACCCCCTTGATATGGCGAACTACAGGCCCATCTCGCTACTCCCGGGACTAAGTAAAATCACGGAAAAATTGGTTAATCTCCAGCTATCCAACTTCCTTGAGTCCAACGGTCGGCTAAGAAGCTCCCAAACAGGCTTTCGTCCGGGCCAAGGCACTGACACCGCCTTGTTGGCAGTCGGGGAGGAGGTACGCTGCATTTTGGATTCAGGAGGATCAGTGGCAGTGATCCTCCTGGACCTCAGTGCAGCGTTTGACACTGTTAACCATCGAGTGTTACTCCAGCGACTGTCAGATGCCGGAGTGAGGGGGACGGCGTTGAAATGGCTTAGGTCATTCCTCAGCGAACGGACTTTCCAGGTCTGGGAAGGGGGCGCACGATCAGCATCCACCCACCTCCACTGTGGTGTGTCTCAGGGCTCCTCTCTGAGTCCCACATTATTTAATGTGTACATGGCCCCCCTGGAGGATGTGGTGGCTCCTTTTAACATCAAGATCGTGAGCTATGCCGACGACACCCAGCTGGTGTTCGCCCTCTCCCAGGCCACGGATAACTCCCAGGTGCTTCATTCCTGTCTATCCAAAGTCCACTCTTGGATGGGGGATTCAGCACTAAAGCTGAATGGCTCAAAAACAGAGATAATGCTGATGGGAATGAAAAATCCCTCACTCCCCTGCTCGGCCTGGCCTAGTTGCCTGGGACCCCCTCCCAAACCCAAGGCCGAGATTAAGAGCCTGGGCATTTGGTTGGAGCAAGACCTCTCCTTCAGGACCCAGGCCTCCAAACTAGCTGGTGTCTGTTTTGGCCTTCTCCGATCGGTGCGTAAAGTGCTGCCGCTGATTCCATTCCCATCTCGGAAGCTTTTGATCCAGGGTCTGATTATATCCAGACTAGATTTCGGCAATGCAATCTACCTGGGTGCCCCTGAGATCACTCTGAACAAACTTCAACAAGTTCAGAATGCGGCGGCATGAATGCTCCATAACATCCCCATGTCACGATCGGCCAAACCCGCACTGAGGGCGCTACACTGGCTGCCAGTGCGAGAAAGGTCAAATTTAAATCTCTCTGCCTTGCACAAAATCTTGCAAGGCAAAGGCCCTCCAGCCCTCCAAAAGATGGTGACCCCGTATAAAGCAAGTAGAACTTTACGCTCTGACCAACAACATTTAATCGTGGTCCCCAGGGTCAAAAAGGCCCGATCAGGAGGGAGGAGATTCTCCATACAGGTTGCAACCCTTTGGAACTCACTCCCCCTTGGTTTACGCTTGGAGCCATGTCTCCTATGTATTCGTAAACAATTGAAAACTTTTCTTTTCTGCTAAACGGCTGTGCCTCTTTTCTGTCTTTTTTACTCTGTTTGGTGAAGCGCTGGGATGCTCCAGGGTAACCACGCGCTGTACAAAACTGTTTAATAATAATAATAATAATAATAATAACATGGTCGATATACAACAGATCTCGGCTGCATGCGCCCAACCCACCGAGCATGCACCCTTTGGATTAAGTGATGGAGAGCGCCCTCTACGCTGTACCATGGGCAGGCTGTCCCGTCATAAAATGGGTAGTGAAGGTTTCTCCACATTTACCTCAGGACTAATACACACAAATATTAGGGTTAGTCTATGGCTAAGAAATGGGTCAAAAATGCATGCCTCTGCAAGCGGTGGTATACAAACCGGAAGCACGGGACACGTCACGAGGGGCTGTGGACGACCTATTTCTGACGAGCCGACGGGCTCAACGGTCAGTTACTGTGGCTTGAATTGCAGAAATTAAACAGGCCCGCCCATGTTCTTCGCAGTTTCGTCATCAGTGGAATTGTTCGTCAGGAATAGTGGTTGCCAGCACTGCCCCTAGGAAGAGGTTACTGCATGACGTGTCCCGCAAAACAGTACGACATAGTCCTGTTTTACATGATAATCACCTATTGAATGACCATCATTCTTCTGCATAATTTTCCCGCTAATTCTCAACCCGTCAATGACCAATAAATACAACGTATGAAATGTTAACTCTAATTTCTTGCAGCCATTTGAACAGGGCGTGTAATTTTTACAACTCGCTTGCTGGCTGATCTATTCCCTTTGCGAAACGCAGCAGAGCAGGCAATCGGTCTAACTTCCATTTAAGAACCCGGTGGTAAAGGGCCGTCATGTGGGCTGTGTAGTTGCTAACAACGCCAATGGGATTTTTCTCCAATAGGAGGAACCAGACGTCCTACATGTAACCTATTGAAACTATAATTCCCAATGAGAGAGAGGGAAAACGATGTGTATTTAGATCATAGTCTTCAAACCATACATAAAACATGATTAGGATCCTCATAGTGATAACATTATCATACCCTGCTTCATTTAACAGTTTATAAAAAATCTAAATCCAGAAAATTCTCGTTTTTGGGGCAACTCTAAAAATATTTAAAATCAATACCCATTGCAGTAAGACGAAGTCTCATGTGGTGTACCATGTGCACCTGGGGTTTTGAGGGATGGTGGAGTATGGCTCTGGACTGACGGAACCACTCTGACAGCAGACTAACAGCAGCGAAGGGCCTCTGAGTTACAAGGAGATAAATGCTGCTAATGGGTGGTAACTATAGCAACAAGACAACGCCACTGGAAGTATGGCGTGTACTAGCGAGGTGAGTAGTGCATTGGGTAGAGGCTAGAGTGAAAAATATAGCAATAAGCAATGGAAAGCATGACCAGTCAACCTATGCAAAGGATCTTCCACCCCGCAGCAGCACGCATCTCTGTATTTTTAGTAACTTTTGAATTGTTTGAGAAAAAAAGATTTCTGTTAAAATCTGCAGGTTATGCAGCAGAGGATGGGTTATATGTCCAATATGGCAAATATATAGTTATGCAGAAAAACGCTGCAGCCGCATTATTGCATGATTCCAGTGGCCCTGAATATAACACAGGGTTCTCAAGTTTGCTGTGTTCATGCGTGAGCAACTGATGCAGTCTAGATTTTCGCTTAGTATTTTGGGATTTGTATTCATGACTTTACAAAGTAATAACCAGAACTACCAGTTCCATAATGCATCCAGGCCAGAGTGAGGCACTGAGGAATGGGCCTGGGCAACTTGAGAACTCTGAATGTTTAACTGCTAAAGGCAGCTACCCTAAAATCACGGTAATGAGCCCTCAGGCGCGGCCGAAGGGCGCATCCGGGTTCACTTGAAGCACATTGTTGGACCCCAGAGATCAGCTGAAAGCCATCTAAAGAACCTTGGAGCTCTTCTGAATCCAATCAAAGTTCAAAATAACACTTGCATCTTCCCTTGAAATGGAGGTCAAATGCACCCTTGTTCAATCAATCAATCAGGGTTGGTAAAGCGCAGATACTCACCCACAAGGGTCTCAAGGTGCTAGGGCTGGGCGGCTCCTTCGAATCCTGGGGTCATTCGAAGAGTAAGGTCTTGAGGTCCTTCCTGAAGTGGAGCAGCTTTGGCAGTTAAATTTACCTTCAGCAAGTAAATGCACTCTCAGCCTTAGCTTTGACACTGGAATGCGCCCTCAGCATTTAAATGCACGCTCACCATTGGCACTCAAATGCACCCTCAGCTTCAACTTAGGCACTCAAAACACCCTCAGAATTTAAAAATGCACCTTCAGCCTTATCTTTGACACTAGAATTCACCATCTGCTTTTCCACTCGAATGCACCCTCACCTTTGGCACTCAAATGCACCCTCAGCATTTAAAGGTACCCTCAACCTCAGGTATGGCACTAAAATGCACCCCCAACCTCAGCTTTGGCACTCAAATGCACCCCCAACCTCCGATTTGGCACTCAAATGCATCCTCAACGCCTGCTATGGTACTCAAATGCACCCCCACATCAGCTTGGGAACTCAAATGCACCCCCAAACTCTATTTTGGCAATCAAATGCACCCTCAACCTCCGCTTTGGCACTCAACTGCACCCCAACCTTAGCTTTGCCACTCAAATATATCCTCAACCTCCACTTTGGCACTTAAATGCACCCCCAACCTCTGCTTTGGCACTCAAAAGCATCCTCAACCTCCGCTTTGGCACTCAAAAGCATCCTCAACCTCTGCTTTGGCACTCAAATGCACCCCCAACCTCTGCTTTGGCACTCAAATATACCCTCAGCATTTCAAGGTACCCTCAACCTAAGTTTTGGCACTCAAATGCACCCCCAGCCACTGCTTTGGCACTCAAAAGCATCCTCAACCTCTGCTTTGGCACTCAAAAGCATCCTCAACCTCTGCTTTGGCACTCAAATGCACCCCCAACCTCTGCGTTGGCACTCAAATGCACCGTCAGCATTTAAAGGTGCCCTCAACCTCAGTTTTGGCACTCAAATGCACCGCAGACCTCTGCTTTGGCACTCAAAAGCATCCTCAACCTTCGCTTTGGCACTCAAATGCACCCTAAACTTCTGCTTTGGCACTCCAATGCACCCCCAACCTTATCTTTGGCACTCAAATTCATCCTCAACCTCCACTTTGGCATTCAAATCCACCCCCAACCTCTGCTTTGGCACTCTACAGCATCCTCAACCTCCGCTTTGGTGGTCAAATACACCCTGAACCTCTGCTTTGGCACTCATAAGCATCCTCAACCTCCGCATTGGCACTCAAATACACCCTCAATCTCTGCTTTGGCACTTGAATGCACCTTCATGTTCCACTATACCCAGTGCTTCAAATGTGCTGGTACTGTCCGGTGCTATGTACCTACACTTCTTAAGTTTGAAAGGGTGAGTACCAGCACTTCTCAACACTGCTGCCATACATTTATTGTGAAAGTACCGGCACTTCTCAGGAGCAAGTAGAACTCTAAAGAGTGAATACCTGCACCCATTTGAAGGACTGAGGATACTAAAGTTTTACAATCTGAATCTTGCCTAAAACATACCATGGGTCCACGCCGCAGCTAAAGACGGCAAATGAACCCGCCATATTTCTAAGCACTGTCAGGCCTCACCGAAGCCTCATGAACCATGCTCAGACACAGAGGCCGAAAAATGGCGGTTAGAGCGTATGGGGCCCAAGGATGGTGGGACCTCCATCCGTGACGAACATCGCCCCCCCTCTATCATGCGTTAAGGTCCATTACACCCACATTATGGCTGTCTTTTACTACTCAAATGGTTATGGGGGCATTTCACTTGTTTGTGTTAGGGCTCGAGACACCTGTGCTACGTCAGTGACTGCACCTTCCTACCAGAACCTGCTCAGCTGCGCCCCGCCTCCCCAAGCCAGTTAACCATTAACCTTGTGGCCCAGGTGACCCTCTATGTGTGTGATAAACACTTTTTGCTGTTTTGTAGAGGTGAAAGGGCAAAGAGGGCCCATGCTCGTCACAGGTGGAGTGCATCCTTGGCTCATTCCTTCACTGTTTGCACTTCGTGGCAAACACCAAGGCGCTGTGTGCTGAAGGGGATCTGAGAATGGACAGGCTGGGAGGCCGCCTTCTGCTGGCTGTCCTCTGAATCGCTGTTTTGTGTCCAGAGTTAATGATTGTCAGGCGGCAGCGAGCACCCCGGACATGAGGGACCCTGGACAGGAGGAAGTCCACATGGCTTGGGTCGGTGTTTTAAATGGACAGGTACCGATGACGTGCACTGCGCTAATTTGAACGGCAGGTTACCAGCACGTCTCAGCTGGGTGCAGTACGTTTAATGCGAAAGTACCAGCACTTCAAGGCAGTGTGCAAGACTTTCAAAGTGAAAGTACCAACACTTCAAGGCAGGGAGCACAACTTTTAACAGGATATTATCAGGATTCTCAGCAGGGTGTAGTACTTTTAATGTGAAAGTACTAGCACTTCTCGGCAGGGTGCAACACTTTTAAAGTGAATGTGCTCGCGGTCCCGAAAATGAAAGCGGATTGCGCATGTAACTTATAAAACAAGCACGCGCCTCTGCGGCAGGAGGGGAGGGGGCCTGCGATTCTTTTGCAGGAGCCTGCGACCATATGGTGCCACCATATGGCACCGTGCGCTCCCGCAAGGAAATCGCCAGACGTGCATGTGTTGGCATTGCAAGCAATGCAACCCTTGCACGTTTTTTCCCCGAAACCTGTGTTGATGGCATTAGGTCTCTCCTATGTAACGCATGCGCGCTGCGTAGGCGAGAACTAAAAAGGGATAGCAAGGATTTTGCGCCCAAATTAGGACATGTTACATCTTGAAATACGGGGTGTTAAGCCTCTGGAAATTATATGCTTGAAACTAACGGCCTCATGGTTTGGACTTTTGCATTAACAGTGGGGCATATATATGAAATACTCTTTTTGCAAGTCCTTAATAGCGATTTTTAGCAAATGGCTATTATGGACCCGGAAAATGCTATGTATGTAGGAATCGCAATAATAATTGCGATTCATACATATTCCTTAATTGCGAAGAGCAATTTGCGATTCGCAATGAAGGAATACCTTCCCATTCATTCCTATGGCCTAGATTTTGCGAGGGCCTTTTGAGATGATACAGCCCAAAAGGCTTTTTCCCATTCGCAAATGGGCTGATTCTGAGAATACATATGTCCCATTGGGTGTAGAGCGGTTCAGAAACAACGTACTTGAGACCCTTACGGGTGATTAGTCGCGCTTAACAAACTCCTGATTGATTGATTGATTGAACGTACGGTCTACTTTCAATTTAGGAGTTGTACTAGTACGAGCATACTTTCCCCCTGTACTGTTCAAAGTTGAGGCACCCTAGGATTGTAGTAGGTATCAATCTAAAATATGATTGTGCTTCTCTAAGCAAGAGTAAGAGAATTTTTCCCAATTGCACCCACTAGCACAGTTTGGGAGGCCAATGTGCCCACAACACAGCTCGAAAAAATGAGTGCACTGTCTTTTGCTTTCCTTTCCGACTTCATATCTGTTTTTGGATCCAGGAGTGCTTTAACCTTCAAGTCAGTCTGATGTGGTACTTTTAGAAGCCAGATAAAAAAAAGAAAACGGTCTTAGTATATACTCAAAATATGACTTCCTTCAGAAGATAAGGCGTCTGTATCTGCAGAAGACATGACATCCTTGAACGTTACAAGTTCTACTGTCTGCTCAAAAAGTTTGAATCTCTGTAAATCACACCACTGCAATCTCCAATCCAACGAAAATAACTGGGTACGGTGATGCTGTTAAACACCTCTCACTACAGGTGTTCCACACCCAAAATGTAGCATCTAATTGGCAAACACCAGTCACGATATTTGGCTTTGTGGGAAGAAGCTCACAGTAAAGCTGTGCAAATGGCATAAATGTTAAATCACATCAATCAATAGGACGCAGTGTGCCTTTCCATATCCTATAGGGAGGTTCTGCAAAAAATTGCAACAAGGGCTGTGAACATCCTTGTACTACTGCAAGCCAAGATGTTGCATACATATTTTATAAAAAAACTGTTTTGATATGCTGACCTAATATCAAATAAGTCAACAACAAAGTTTGCTTTCAAGTCCAAAAAGTCCAGTTGTCTAAACCTTAAAAGAGAAACACACAAAGTACGTTGAACTGCATATGCCTGAGACCCGATAGTGATGTTTCCTACTTAGGTTAAGAAACCTTCACAAGCTATCACTAGATCAACAGAGTATGAAATTAAAGAGACCACTGCACCACTTATCTTGAGGGGTAATACTTTGTAAAGGATACCAGGAAGATCAAACAAATAAGTTAAAAATACAAGGAACAAATATACAACCTTGCTCAAGTATGGTGATGGAGTACATTCTCAGAGGTTTTTGACTCACATCATACACTTGTATGTTGACTTGCATCTAAATGTGTATATTCAAAATAAAGTCAAACCCCAAAAAAAGGTCAAAAAATCGGTGCAGTCCACCTTTTTTTTTATCAAACAGGAAACTATAATCCTCGAAATAGGAATAAGTTGCAGTTGAATTTAGAATACATCTCATCCCATGTCCCAAAAGGCTCATTAAATTAATCCCTCAGAAGTATACAGGCAAATGAAAACTACTACTCCATCAGGAATCAATGTAATCTGTGGATTAAGTGATTGTGTGTCCCTGTCTAATATCTGTCTATTACTCTATATTGCAGATGTAGCCTTTCAGACTACTGGGAAACTGTAACTCAGTCAACGGAGAAAATGATCACAATGGGGAAAACGGACACCTGTGTATTTGCACAGAGTCTTCCCTTGCCCTTAAGTGAATTTGTCCACTATGGAGAGCTCCACGAAAAGAGAATAGAAGCCTTAGGAATAGTCACATGACATTTGACATTCCCAGATGGCACATCTTTTCAAATGTACATTAATGAATCCCATAAAGTGCGAATGGATTTTTCAGAACACGCCCCACCTTACTGATGTTTGTCATTTATTTGTTGCTTTGTCCATTAACCTTTTCTTAATTTTGCTAAATTAGGGCTCGATTAGGATGGTGGTCTCACTGCCATCAGGCCCATCAAATCCGCCCACCATATTTAATTGGTGGGCAGATGTGTGGCGTCGGAAAGACCAACTGCAATGCATCCGAAGGACTCCTAGAGCCTGCCGGTACGGCAAAGAGGCTCCTAGTCCCTACAATTGTGGCAGTGCCGACCAGGCACTGACATAGAGATTACGATGTCCCTTCCTGCCCACCTGTTCATGGCGGTTAACCCGCCATGAACAGGTGGCTGGAAAGGAACTTTTGGGGCCGTAGTGGGGCTCTCCTTCCCCCTGGCCCTAAGCTGTGGGCACTGGGGGGGCACCTTTCCCTGCACCATATGGCAAGCACCACATGATGCCAGCCACGCAGTGCAGGGATATGTAAAGTGTCCCAATTTTGCATCGCTGAGGGTGCTGCAGCCAGCAGCAGCCGCCGCAATGCAAAATATAGGCATTGCCACCGCCATGGTTGTGGTATTGTAATGCCTAGTGCGGGACCGCCGAAAGCCTGTTGGGCGGTTCCATTGACAATGGGGTGGCGGGCAGACAAAAGTCTGCCCACCATCCTAATCAGGGCCTTAGTTTGGGAAATGTGTCTGGTTTATGTTCTTATATTTTAATGCTGTCTTTGTGTTACTTAAAATACTTTACATGCATGTTTGTTGAGGAAGTCTGAACCACAGCTTCCTCACAGTACCTTCCTTTATTTTCTAAGCACTCTATTGATTAAAGTAGTGAGAACTGTTCCACTGTTCCCCGTCCTAGTTATAAGCCTCTTTCCCTAAATTAGCTCATTACCAATACAATGTTTTCAACAAAGTCCCCAGCAGCCTGTCTTCATTTGCCTGCTTTTATCTTGCATCTATACATGCAAGACAATTTCAAGGAAATTGTATAGAGATGGCTGTCCCGCTAATGTTCCTTGGTCCTTCTGCTTTGTTAAACATCTATGATCATAACATCCTAAGAAACCTAGCATGTAGGACTAATGCAAAAGATTTTAAATAAAGTGAAAGTGAATCTTAAAAAATCCCTCTTAAATCCTATCTTCAGCACGGATTGATTTTAAAATATACATGGCCAACAGCTCCATGAATTGCTGCAAACTTCAGTGTTTATGTTTCATGCATATGCCAAGGATGGGCCAATAGATATTTAGTATATTGGGTTTTGCATCTGAGAAGTATATTCTTCCAGCAAATGTGGTTTATTTAAAAGCAACACAACTGAGCACAATGGGAAAATCATGAGTTCATTTTATGCTATGTTTGTTCAAAGTTAAATGAGAATTTGCAAATATATATATCTAATATTGGTATTAGTAAAAGTTTCCTAATTGTTTAACAGTTGTGAAAGTCAAACCATATTGTATAATGCCACTGTAGATCCAGGAGAAATACATATTTCCCCTCATTTCAAGCTACTCTTTTCTGGACGAAGTTCTTAACAACTGGAAGGGATACACGACTCATATAGTACACCTACTGGATGATGTGCAATAAGATTCTAGGCCAGGTGTCTTTACTGAGATAGGCATACGTTCGAGTTGGAGGCTTCTTAATGAGTCTTTTACAATGGTGAAGTATGGCCCAGAACTTCAATTAGACTGATTGATGGAACTTTGGCCCCCCACTCCTCTTCACACAAGATAAAGAGGGACCAGACATGTGTGTATATAACTGCTTGGCCCGTTTTAGATGGGATTGTTTGGGATGCTGTAAAGTTCCAAATTCATGGTCCCACAGAGGTTATTAATGTTCCCAATGTACTCCGTGTTTCTATGGGGGATGTGGTTAAACAAAATATTTGCTCTGATGATTGGGACGTCCAGGCCGTAGAGGCTTTGTATTCTGATTTGAAATACTATGCTGCCTTTGATTCTGAAGATTTATATTTAGAGTCTGCAAACTATGGTGATTTGTACTGTTACCAGCATTTTGACAATCACTTTATGCATAAAACAAATTCATTTAGAAATGTGGTTAAACTTCACACAGTGAGAACATTGTCCCGCGCCAGTGGAAGGCAGCTCAAAAATGCTTTTGAAAAAGTTTTTATGTTTTACTGATTTTAATCAATCCAACCCTGATGGTTTTATTTTAAGTTGACTGAGAAGTCCTCTTTCAAGGTTAGACTTACCCACACTAAATTACTGTATTCAAAGTCCTCTATTGACCAGTTGATACCATTGATCTTAAATCTGTTTGGGGTTCAAAAGTTGGCAAGTGCAAGGCCCTGAGGCTTTGCATCATGCATGTTTCATCCCAAACCATATGTTGTTTCTGAATGCTACTATTTCACAAACCACCTGCTTTGAATTGGCAACTTCTTAAAAAATAAATGCTCCTTCGTTTCCTGATTTGGGTGAATTTCCCCATTGGAATAATTTCACCAGTACTTCCCTAAGTGATTTACAAGCCCTGTTGAAAAATTCCTCTTTTAATGTCTCCAGCATTAATCCTGAAAGCTGGTTGCTATGGCAAAAAAGTGCAGATTCCTGCCTGCACCTTTTTGTGGGTCTGACCCCTGGCTATACAGAGGTTAGACTAGATTCCTGTTTTGAGACTCAACATTCAGTCACCACCTATTCTGTAGGCAAATTATGTCAGTTGGCTCAGACACTCGACCTTAGCGTCTGTCAAGCTACATTTGTCCAAACTGACTGACACCGTTCACTTAAAATGATTTTGTTAAAGGTCCTGCTGCAGGCAGAACGAAAAAATGAATATATGCGGCTTACAACGAGGTTTGAAAACTGTCGCAGATTAAAGCTGCTTCTAGGCTCAGAGCTATCGATCAGGCCAATTTAGAAAAAGTACTTGCTGTTGTAGATAATAGCAATAAACACTTTCCTCACACATTTACAGTATGGACAATATTGTTTCATCTGTTGTTGATATTGTGCAAGAATACGTTGCTGTACTATAGCATGGGCAGAATCAATCCCGTTCTGTTATGCAGTTTGCATAGACTCTTCAGACGTTGAAAAATGGTTGGGTGCCTTGGGTTCACATGAACGCGAGTTTGTTATTTCTGCCTTTTAAACAACAATTTATGTCCATTAAGAATGCCACGTTTTCACTGTTGCGTATTGAAAAACTGGAGCTGTTACCTTTTTCAGTGGCCGAGTCGAATTCTGCAGTTTGGCTTATCCATGGGTTGATAAATCTCCCTTTTCCCCTGTTTAAATTTAAGTCTTGCATGAAGCACTATGCCATAGGTAGATTTGAACCTTTAGGTAGTACTTATCTTCATGAAGTTTAGAATCTCCTGTTCACATATAGGTGCTTGAGGGAAGGAGAGGAAGTTTATTTGAAAGGTGAAGAATGCACATCCACACCAGAACATTCATTAGTTTGTAGGAATCTGAAATTGCATGGTTTTTGCAATGTCCAGGCGGCTAATCTTGTGTGTGTTTTGAAAGGCACACCGACCCCGGCTATTACACCGACTTTCACGCTGCTTGGAAAAGGTACTTATTTATTATTAAATAATGAAGATTGTTGTGGTATGCTTGGCGGTATTACTTATATCGTTACAGTTTCCCAGGGTGTGGTTTGCTGTAGGAATGTCTTGTTTCCTCCTCCACATGGGAGGCTCAATGTTTCCATCTCACCTTCTATCCCGACCTTGAAAGCAGAGTTCAAAAAGATGAGTCAAATAAGAGCTCTTTTGTCCCAGAAGGAAGTCCCCCTTACATCTGCGCGTGAGACATTTGTCCTTCACATTGCAAATACTCATACTGAGGTGAATGCCTTATCAAACACAGACCTGCCCCTGCATTTCGTTGCTTTGATTCACACAATTTTTAATGCCCCGTCGACCACTAGCCTGGCGCACTATTTGAAAGTAGTATGTTCTGGCCTTGTGACCTCATTTCAAAGTATGGGGCCCATTAGGAAGTCGGGTGGATAGCCACCGCCATGCAGGCTGTGGCGATCCGCCGGACATCCTTGCCCGCCCGCCACCCATTTCCCCCGCCATATTACTATGGCGGGGGGACCACGGCGGACGGAAACACCGTCCGTTGTTTTTCCGCCCTTGTCGCCTTGCGGCTGGTGCGGAAAAGGGTTTATATGGTGGCGGTGTCTATCAGACACCACCAGCCATATTAGAATGGGCTTTGGGAGATGCCTTTCCATGGCGGCAAGGCAGGCGGTCTTTACTTTGGGGGCCCCCTGCGGGCCCCCATGGTGCAGGCGAGGTGGGGGGTGCACATGGGGGGGCACTTATGGTACCCCCCTGCATTTTAATGTACAACATGACAGGCACCGCTCCTGCCTGTCATGTTGTGCATTGAAAAGCACAACGTGCATTTTTAACATTGTGGCGGGCGGTGCTGAGAGCACCGCACGCCACAATGTTACAAATGCAGGATGCGCCCGCCACTGTGGCGGGCGCATCCTAGTTCACCCCACAGAACCCCCGCCCTTATGGCGGGCTGTCCCGTTGTCCGATAGGGTGGCGAGCGGACAAAGTCCACCCGTCATCCTAATGTCACCCTAAATTTGGTGTGATCCCTGCATTTTTTCATTCGATTTTTTGGAGTGTATTCAGCGGTTTGCATTTGTTCTCACATTGGGAGTGGGCATACTGCTGTTAAATTGTGTTCTCCAGAATGGATGCACAATTTGTGCGCCACGACGATCTACCCCGGCTGCTACTACTTCGTAACCGGATGCCAGAATACTATGGATCGCTGCCTCTGGCGACTTTGAGTGTGGTGTATGGTTTATCTTTCCGGTTCTCATTCTTCACTTGCATGCAGCCTGTTTTCCATTGCCTGGATTGTGGATTTGAATGGTCCCTGGATTTGTGCCTCTGCAACGCGGTGTCTCCTGACCTGGATTTTAATCTACTAATGAGTCCCTTAGTTGCTCATGAAATAGATTGTTCTTGTTTCGGGATTATGGCCTGCGCACCTGCTCATGGGGTTTTAGGCAATTGGAACATTTGGATTGCTGCCAATGACTTTCTGGTGCGCAGTTACACTGAAGTAAGCACGAGTTGTCCTCTGCTGGTGCTAGAAGCTTCGGCAATTGAAGAGCATGTCTGTTCATTTCCATTACTTAATTGGATGGCTGAAATGTTCATGGATGATGACAATGACTTCCTATTGGAGGCTGTTGCGACGTATGGTGCATATACGCTGTTGGATTGAGGTGTGACTTTTTCTGCTTCATAGAAACGTTCTGAACTCATGAGGAATTTTTTCTCCCCCTCTACTGCCTTAATGTTTTTCTTAATTTTTTAGGTCTTTTTTCACACCATGGTCACCCATGATTGTTTTCACTAAGTTGGTTCTTTTTCATTCGAGTTTTACTTCCAATTATCAAGTTTGGCAAATTTCCTGAACTTGGTTCTGTCTCATTCAAACTTGAACTCTGAGTTCTATGAATCTTCCCCCTTTTATTGTGTGTTCCTCGAACAAGGGAGGGTGTAGTATGGCCTAGGGCCTGCTTTGCGTGCATGGTATGTTAGCATGGTTTATTAGAAGTTTAAAAGCCATTTTACCTTTTGATGCTGTTGCACACGACACTGTATAGCTGTTTTTGTACGTTAACCTTCACGAAGGTCTACACATGAGAAAAGGTTTGTTTTTCGACATCTCTAGACTTATGTCGTGCCCCTTGTCTGAACAGTGAGTGCTGAGCCTTCAAGGTTATCAAAACATGTTAGCTATTTTTCAACATGTTCGTGTAACGCTCTCTAGACACAACAGTTTGGCAGCTGTGAGCCAAGTAAGATTCTGGCGTTCTTATTATCAGACACTCAGCATGATTTCACACACTTGGAAGATTCTCGTTTCCAGGGATGCAGAGAGACTATGCTGATCCAGACGTAATTTACTCTTACTGAGCGGAAAGGTAATGGGGTCCCCCAAAACAAGCCCAAAAGACCTTCTTTAGTTTATAATACATAGTTCCTATATAGGGAGGGTGTTAAAACTAGGCGCCATAGGACCTGTTTTCACTATCATTGTAACATGATTCCTCCTTTTGTATTTTATGGAATTGTAACCATGCTGTTCATATTATTCTTAATCATGTGTCTGCTTATGTTGGCTAATATATTGCACATGAGATCACGTCGCTAAAATAAATATTTGAATCTTACCGTATCTCTTTTTAACTCCTGTTGTGGACTGGTATGAGAGTATAACAAAAGAGTGTTTTCACTTCCCACCATTCCTGAGATGGTCCTAAGTCACATGTTTTAGGTTGTCTAATCATTGGTTACTTTGCTATAGGACGAAGAGCTAATAAAACACTGATGCTAGCTGGTTGGGGTTCTTCTAGGTACTGAGGTGAGTTTCATGTACACCACAATTCACTAATGTCCTAGATCTCTGTGCACAGTTCTGTGTAAGAGCAGAAATCTTTGCAACTCTGGCTACTCATGTCTGTTGATCCTATTAGATTTGTCGGCATCATTTGATAAGGTAAAATAAGAAAGTAATGCTTGAAACAATTAAGGATCACATGAGTAGGAGAGGAACGCTCGTTGCGAGGGTTCCCTATTTGCTGCAGTGGTCTCACAGATAAAAATATGTGACAATCTCTCTCTCAAGCATGTGATCATCCACAGGTCCTTTCTTTCACCTATCTATGGGCATATTTATCTGTAGTGTAGCAGGGTTTTGAGGGACCCACGTTGCCCCAGTTAATAGTGTCTTTTACTACTCAAATGAGGAGAAGGTAGAACCAGTTTCCATGCTTGCAGTAGAGCCTGAGACACCTTTGCTACATCATTGCCCACCACCCCTCATCTTTATTCTTATAGAACCTCTTGGTGACTACCACCATTTTGGATTTTCATGCCATCACTATGCTGAAGATACGCAGCTGTCCTTCAATATCTCTCCTTTTAATATCACACATCTATTTATTACTCTTTAAAATATTTCAGTCCCAGATAACCCATTAACTTCTAAGCAGAATCCCCCAAAACAGAGTTTCTGCGTGTTTTTTTTTCTCACATGTACATTGATGTGAGAGGCCTTCCTGATATATGATGTCCACTAATGTAAGTGATACCAAAGGGGATGACCTACAGAGCTTTGAGCAAATCAATTGGGAAATGTGTCTGGTTTATGTTTTTATATTTTAATGCTGTCTTTGTGTTACTTAAAATACTTTACATGCATGTTTGTTGAGGAAGTCTGAACCACAGCTTCCTCACAGTACCTTCCTTTATTTTCTAAGCACTCTATTGATTAAAGTAGTGAGAACTGTTCCACTGTTCCCCATCCTAGTTATAAGCCTCTTTCCCTAAATTAGCTCATTACCAATACAATGTTTTCAACAAAGTCCCCAGCAGCCTGTCTTCATTTGCCTGCTTTTATCTTGCATCTATACATGCAAGACAATTTCAAGGAAATCGTATAGAGATGTCTGTCCCGCTAATGTTCCTTGGTCCTTCTGCTTTGTTCAACATCTATGATCATAACATCCTAAGAAACCTAGCATGTAGGACTAATGCAAAAGATTTTAAATAAAGTGAAAGTGAATCTTAAAAAATCCTTTTTAAATCCTATCTTCAGCATGGATTGATTTTAAAATATACATGGCCAACAGCTCCATGAATTGCTGCAAACTTCAGTGTTTATGTTTCATGCATATGCCAAGGATGGGCCAATAGATATTTAGTATATTGGGTTTTGCATCTGAGAAGTATATTCTTCCAGCAAATGTGGTTTATTTAAAAGCAACACAACTGAGCACAATGGGAAAAACATGAGTTCATTTTATGCTATGTTTGTTCAAAGTTAAATGAGAATTTGCAAATATATATATCTAATATTGGTATTAGTAAAAGTTTCCTAATTGTTTAACAGTTGTGAAAGTCAAACCATATTGTATAATGCCACTGTAGATCCAGGAGAAATACATATTTCCCCTCATTTCAAGCTACTCTTTTCTGGACGAAGTTCTTAACAACTGGATGGGATACACGACTCATATGGTACACCTACTGGATGATGTGCAATAAGATTCTAGGCCAGGTGTCTTTACTGAGATAGGCATACGTTCGAGATGGAGGCTTCTTAATGAGTCTTTTACAATGGTGAAGTATGGCCCAGAACTTCAATTAGACTGATTGATGGAACTTTGGCCCCCCACTCCTCTTCACACAAGATAAAGAGGGACCAGACATGTGTGTATATAACTGCTTGGCCCGTTTTAGATGGGATTGTTTGGGATGCTGTAAAGTTCCAAATTCATGGTCCCACAGAGGTTATTAATGTTCCCAATGTACTCCGTGTTTCTATGGGGGATGTGGTTAAACAAAATATTTGCTCTGATGATTGGGACGTCCAGGCCGTAGAGGCTTTGTATTCTGATTTGAAATACTATGCTGCCTTTGATTCTGAAGATTTATATTTAGAGTCTGCCAACTATGGTGATTTGTACTGTTACCAGCATTTTGACAATCACTTTATGCATAAAACAAATTCATTTAGAAATGTGGTTAAACTTCACACAGTGAGAACATTGTCCCGCGCCAGTGGAAGGCAGCTCAAAAATGCTTTTGAAAAAGTTTTTATGTTTTACTGATTTTAATCAATCGAACCCTGATGGTTTTATTTTAAGTTGACTGAGAAGTCCTCTTTCAAGGTTAGACTTACCCACACTAAATTACTGTAGTCAAAGTCCTTTATTGACCAGTTGATACCATTGATCCTAAATCTGTTTGGGGTTCAAAAGTTGGCAAGTGCAAGGCCCTGAGGCTTTGCATCATGCATGTTTCATCCCAAACCATATGTTGTTTCTGAATGCTACTATTTCACAAACCACCTGCTTTGAATTGGCAAGTTCTAAAAAAATTAATGCTCCTTCGTTTCCTGATTTGGGTGAATTTCCCCATTGGAATAATTACACCAGTACTTCCCTAAGTGATTTACAAGCCCTGTTGAAAAATTCCTCTTTTAATGTCTCCAGCATTAATCCCGAAAGCTGGTTGCTATGGCAAAAAAGTGCAGATTCCTGCCTGCACCTTTTTGTGGGTCTGACCCCTGGCTATACAGAGGTTAGACTAGATCCCTGTTTTGAGACTCAACATTCAGTCACCACCTATTCTTTAGGCAAATTATGTCAGTTGGCTCAGACACTCGACCTTAGCGTCTGTTAAGCTACATTTGTCCAAACTGACTGACACCGTTGACTTAAAATGAATTTGTTAAAGGTCCTGCTGCAGGCAGAACGAAAAAATGAATATATACTGCTTACAACGAGGTTTGGAAACTGTTGCAGATTAAAGCTGCTTCTAGGCTCGGAGCTATCGATCAGGCCAATTTAGAAAAAGTACTTGCCGTTGTAGATAATAGCATTAACCCACTTTCCTCACGCATTTACAGTTTGGACAATATTGTTTCATCTGTTGTTGATATTGTGCAAGAATACGTTGCTGTATTATAGCATGGGCAGAATCAATTCCGTTCTGTTATGCAGTTTGCATGGACACTTCAGACGTTGAAAAATGGTCGGGTGCCTTGGGATTACATGAACGCGAGTTTTTTATTTCTGCCTTTTAAACAACAATTTATGTCCATGAAGAATGCCACGTTTTCACTGTTGCGTATTGAAAAACTGGAGCTGTTACCTTTTTTAGTGGCCAAGTCGAATTCTGCAGTTTGGCTTACCCATGGGTTGATAAATCTCCCTTTTCCCCCTTTAAATTTGAGTCTTGCATGAAGCACTATGCCATAGGTAGATTTGAACCTTTAGGTAGTACTTATCTTCATGAAATTTAGAATCTCCTGTTCACATATAGGTGCTTGAGGGAAGGAAAGAAAGTTTATTTGAAAGGTGAAGATTGCACATCCACACCAGACCATTCATTAGTTTGTAGGAATCTGAAATTGCATGGTTTTTGCAATGTCCAGGCGCCTAATCTTGTGTGTGTTTTGAAAGGCACACCGACCCCGGCTATTACACCGACTTTCACACTGCTTGGAAACGATACTTATTTATTATTAAATAATGAAGATTGCTGTGGTATGCTTGGCGGTATTCCTTATATCGTTACAGTTTCCCTGGGTGTGGTTTGCTGCAAGAATGTCTTGTTTCATCCTCCACATGGGAGACTCAATGTTTCCATCTCGCCTTCTATCCCGACCTTGAAAGCAGAGTTCAACAAGATGAGTCGAATAAGAGCTCTTTTGTCCCAGAAGGAAGTCCCCCTTACATCTGCGCGTGAGACATTTGTCCTTCACATTGCAAATACTCAAACTGAGGTGAATGCCTTATCAAACACAGACCTGCCCCTGCATTTCGGTGCTTTGATTCACACATTTTTTAATGCCCCATCGACCACTGGCCTGGCGCACTTTTTGAAAGTAGTATGTTCTGGCCTTGTGACCTCATTTCAAGCTATGTGGCCCATTAGGAAGTCGGGTAGATCGCCACCGCCATGCAGGCTGTGGCGATCCGCCGGACATCCTTGCCCGCCCGCCACCCATTTCCCCCCGCCATATTACTATGGCGGGGGGGACCGCGGCGGACAGAAACACCGTCCGCCGTTTTTCCGCCCTGGTCGCCTTGCGGCTGGTGTGGAAAAAGGGTTTATATGGTGGCGGTGTCTATCGGACACCACCAGCCATATTAGAATGGGCTTTGGGAGATGCCTTTCCAAGGCGGCAAGGCAGGCGGTCTTTACTTTGGGGGCCCCCTGCGGGCCCCCATGGTGCAGGCGAGGTGGGGGGTGCACATGGGGGGGCACCTATGGTACCCCCTGCATTTTAATGTACAACATGACAGGCACCGCTCCTGCCTGTCATGTTGTGCATTGAAAAGCACAACGTGCATTTTTAACATTGTGGCGGGCGGTGCTGAGAGCACCGCACGCCACAATGTTACAAATGCAGGATGCGCCCACCACTGTGGCGGGCGCATCCTAGTTCACTGAAAAACAATGTATAACAACGGGTCAAAAAACCGGAGAGAAGCTATCAGAACAACTATGTGCTGTTAGTAGGATACAATCCATGAATCCAAAGTATTCATGGTGAAAAATATGTTCCCATCAGATACCCGTCCTGTACCGCCCTACATCATTTGGGATCCTTCACCAGAAGGAAGTGGAATTAATTCCACTATGGATTAGGTAGATTGTGTCCTAATCGTGTTTGAAGGATACAATGATGGATTAATGTAAACTATATGTTGGTATCAGTGGGTAAAAATAATTAGCAGTGCAGAAGATGCTATGTGTAGCATGTGAATAAGTGAATTAATATTGGATTGTAGGAATGGAAAGAAAGAATTTTAATAGGATCCTACCCACACCCAAGGTTAAAAAACAGTGCAAAGTAGTGTTAACAAATAACTACTTGGATGTAATCTAGGTCGACATGTTTCTGCAGATTTTGTAGGCTCACACGATACCTGTCTGCTTCATCAGGACCTTCACAATAATATGCTACTGCTGATAAATGTGTTTTTAGTGATTAAATCATATCACCTGAGATCGCCAAACAGAGTGATCCAGATGGTCACCGTCAGATAGACGAACAAACATACACACAGAGAAAAATGCACATAGTTAATAACAATAGCTTTAAACACAAGGACAAACTCTCGTGATGTTACATATTTTGCCAAACAATATTGGTCACTGATTGCTCTCTAGTCAACCTGGAATCAAGGCAAAAATGACCTAGTAAAGATAAACAAAATAAATCTTTATATTCACTCACCCACAATCTGGGGAATGAACTCTCCACCTCACCCGGCTACAGCTCAGGTACAAATGGAGCACTGCTCTAGTGAATGTAAAAGGAGAGAAACACCAATGAAAGAGGAGGACCTCTCTGAAGCTTTATTACCAAACACACCCTTTCCCCAACCTGTTCGGTTTGTAGCAGTCTTATGTTTCAACGTGGTATAGGGAAGGTCAAAGATGTTTTAAATTAGATACAGCTAAGTTTGGCGCTTTGTTGAAGATATATGCGCTAGAGCTACTTCTAGTGCAAACTGAATGTTTGGCGATCTCAGGTGATATGATTTAATCACTAAAAACACATTTATCAGCAGTAGCATATTATTGTGAAGGTCCTGATGAAGCAGACAGGTATCGTGTGAGCCTACAAAATCTGCAGAAACATGTCGACCTAGATTACATCCAAGTAGTTATTTGTTAACACTACTTTGCACTGTTTTTTAACCTTGGGTGTGGGTAGGATCCTATTAAAATTCTTTCTTTCCATTCCTACAACCCAATATTAATTCACTTATTCACATGCTACACATAGCATCTTCTGCACTGCTAATTATTTTTACCCACTGATACCAACATATAGTTTACATTAATCCATCATTGTATCCTTCAAACACGATTAGGACACAATC
Source organism: Lissotriton helveticus (assembly GCF_964261635.1). Lineage (NCBI taxonomy): Eukaryota > Metazoa > Chordata > Amphibia > Caudata > Salamandridae > Lissotriton > Lissotriton helveticus. The sequence continues at coordinate 658,804,165 of NC_136067.1, forward strand.
TACCTAATCCATAGTGGAATTTATTCCACTTCCTTCTGGTGAAGGATCCCAAATGATGTAGGGCGGTACAGGACGGGTATCTGATGGGAACATATTTTTCACCATGAATACTTTGGATTCATGGATTGTATCCTACTAACAGCACATAGTTGTTCTGATAGCTTCTCTCCGGTTTTTTGACCCGTTGTTATACATTGTTTTTCACTGTATTTAGGGACTATAACAATGCAAGGTCAGTAAATATTTCCCTTATACGCCCTCCCTAATGTATTAATGCATCCTAGTTCACCCCACAGGACCCCCGCCCTTATGGGGGGCGGTACTGTTGTCCGATAGGGTGGCGAGCGGACAAAGTCCGCCCGTCATCCTAATGTCACCCTAAATTTGGTGTTATCCCTGCATTTTTTCATTTGATTTTTTCGAGTGTATTCAGCGGTTTGCCGTTAGTTCTCACATTGGGAGTGGGCATACTGCTGTTAATTTGTGTACTCCAGAATGGATGCACAATTTGTGGGCCACGACGATCTACCCCGGCTGCTACTACTTCGTAACCGGATGCCAGAATACTATGGATCGCTGCCTCTGGCGACTTTGAGTGTGGTGTATGGTTTATCTTTCCGGTTTTCATTCTTCACTTGCATGCAGCCTGTTTTCCATTGCCTGGATTGTGGATTTGAATGGGCCCTGGATTTGTGCCTCTGCAACACGGTGTCTCCTGACCTGGATTTTAATCTACTAATGAGTCCCTTAGTTTCTCATGAAATAGATTGTTCTAGTTTCGGGATTATGGCCTGCGCAGCAGCTCATGGGGTTTTAGGCAATTGGAACATTTGGACTGCTGCCAATGACTTTCTGGTGCGCAGTTACACTGAAGTAAGCACGAGTTGTCCTCTGCTGGTGCTAGAAGCTTCGGCAATTAAAGAGCATGTCTGTTCATTTCCATTACTTAATTGGATGGCTGAAATGTTCATGGATTATGACAATGACTTCCTATTGGAGGCTGTTGCGACGTATGGTGCATATACGCTGTTGGATTGAGGTGTGACTTTTTCTGCTTCATAAAAACGTACTGAACTCATGAGGAATTTTTTCTCCCCCTGTACTGCCTTAATGTTTTTCTTAATTTTTTAGGTCTTTTTTCACACCATGGTCACCCATGATTGTTTTCACTGAGTTGGTTCTTTTTCATTCGAGTTTTACTCCCAATTATCAAGTTTGGCAAATTTCCTGAACTTAGTTCTGTCTCATTCAAACTTGAACTCTGAGTTCTATGAATATTCCCCCTTTTATTGTGTGTTCCTCGAACAAGGGAGGGTGTAGTATGGCCTAGGGACTGCTTTGCGTGCATGGTATGTTAGCATGGTTTATTAGAAGTTTAAATGCCATTTTACCTTTTGATGCTGTTGCACACGACACTGTATAGCTGTTTTTGTAAGTTAACCTTCATGAAGGTCTACACATGAGAAAAGGTTTGTTTTTCGACATCTCTAGACTTACGTCGTGCCCCTTGTCTGAACAGTGAGTGCTGAGCCTTCAAGGTTATCAAAACATGTTAGCTGTTTTTCAACATGTCCGTGTAACGCTCTCTAGACACAACAGTTTGGCAGCTGTGAGCCAAGTAAGATTCTGGCATCCTTATTATCAAACACTCAGCATGATTTCACACACTTGGAAGATTCTCGTTTCCAGGGATGCAGAGAGACTATGCTGATCCAGATGTAATTTACTCTTACTGAGCTGAAAGGTAATGGGGTCCCCCAAAACAAGCCCAAAAGACCTTCTTTAGCTTATAATACATAGTTCCTATATAGGGAGGGTGTTAAAACTAGGCGCCATAGGACCTATTTTCACTATCATTGTAATATGATTCCTCCTTTTGTATTTTATGGAATTGTAACCATGCTGACCATATTATTCTTAATCATGTGTCTGCTTATGTTGGCTAATATATTGCACATGAGATCACGTCGTTAAAATAAATATTTGAATCTTACCGTATCTCTTTTTAACTCCTGTTGTGGACTGGTATGAGAGTATAACAAAAGAGTGTTCTCACTTCCCACCATTCCTGAGATGGTCCTAAGTCACATGTTCTAGGTTGTCTAATCATTGGTTACTTTGCTATAGGACGAAGAGCTAATGAAACACTGATGCTAGCTGGTTGGGGTTCTTCTAGGTACTGAGGTGAGTTTCATGTACACCACAATTCACTAATGTTCTAGATCTCTGTGCACAGTTCCGTCTAAGAGCAGAAATCTTTGCAACTCTGGCTACTCATGTCTGTTGATCCTATTAGATTTGTCGGCATCATTTGATAAGGTAAAATAAGAAAGTAATACTTGAAACAATTAAGGATCACATGAGTAGCGGAGGAACGCTCGTTGCGAGGGTCTCCTATTTGCAGCAGTGGACTCACAGATAAAAATATGTGACAATCTCTTTCTCAAGCATGTGATCATCCACAGGTCCATTCTTTCACCTATCTATGGGTATATTTATCTGTAGTGTAGCAGGGTTTTGAGGGACCCACTTTGCCCCAGTTAATAGTGTCTTTTACTACTCAAATGAGGAGAAGGTAGAACCACTTTCCATGCTTGCAGTAGAGCCTGAGACACCTTTGCTACATCATTGCACACCACCCCTCATCTTTATTCTTATAGAACCTCTTGGTGACTACCACCATTTTGGATTTTCATGCCATCACTATGCTGAAGATACGCAGCTGTCCTTCAATATCTCTCCTTTTAATATCACACATCTATTTATTACTCTTTAAAATATTTCAGTCCCAGATAACCCATTAACTTCTAAGCAGAATCCCCCAAAACAGAGTTTCTGCATGTTTTTTTTTCACATGTACATTGATGTGAGAGGCCTTCCTGGTATATGATGTCCACTAATGTAAGTGATACCAAAGGGGATGACCTACAGAGCTTTGAGAACATCAAACACTCACCCCAGTCAACTGATCTGGGTTTAATCCATCATCATTCTTTAGCTCACTCCACCACCCTAGTTCAGACACGGCCATATGCAAATCAATCTGACCCTGTGCCTCATGGGAACAGTCCAGCCCGAACTGCCAAGCCATGTCTTCCCTGGATCAGAAACAAGCATCCTGGGACCGGTTTCGGATTCATAACCCTGATCAGCCAGGCTACCTTGAATCCAGTGGCAACGTGAGCAAGGGCCCCACGTCTGGGCATACCCTGCCAACTTAGGGCGAACAAAGCGATATTAAAGGGGGTGATGGACGGAACGTTTGAGCAAATCAAACACTTGTCACAGAGTTGCCAACAAGCATATGCACCTGCATAAATACAGAGTACACAGGGGTTTGGTTAGTTCAGCCCCCATGTGGGATTCTGACCTCAGACTTAGTGAGAGGGCAGCACGGGCCTCAGGAGACATAGATAACCACCACCTGTATTTGTTGAACCCTTCGGAATCCCCAGGAGCTCGGGATCAGCAGACCAGTCAGCAGTGTTGAGGTGGCTGCGAATGCAGGAAAGTGACTACTTCACTTCAAGGGAGATTATCTTAAGGTGTCTTGGATGCTCCACATGTCCTGCACGGATCCTGTATGGTGCACGGGCACAGACGAGACAGCAGACTGAAAGGGAAATGCAGTCATGACCAAACGATGTCCAGTGAAGGTTAGAGTGCCCAGATGGTAGAAGTGCAGTGGTTTCAACTCTGGATCTTGTCCACAATGAATCTAGGGACCTACACCCAAGTAGGCCCTTAAGTGCCCTAAGGAGAGGGTTGGGAAGATTCAGGGGACCCTCCCAGGGGAGGCTCTGGACAGGGAGGAGGTTACTCCCATGTCCTTTGCCCAGTTTCACGTCAGAGAGAGAGCTGACGGCTCCCAGGACTGGTTTGAACTGGACTATGCACAGGGACACCAAATGTGCCCCTCATACAGACGTTCAGGCACTGGCAAGTGCACCCACCTAGCCCTAATACACTAAATCCTGTCTGGGAGGTGGTCACACCTCCCTGTGACAGGATGCCTATTGTTTAGCCTTCCCCTGTTCAAGCTTGGCTCAGCAGCAGGAGGGCAGAAATGTGTCTCTGTTCGGAAGCAAACATTTCCAGCACCACTTCAAAATGTCTGGGACTAGAAGGCTGATACCAGGGACACTGAGAGCCTAACGGAGGGCTCTCCCGGTGAGTGGAATCATACCTCCCATACCGGTAGAAGTGCGGGGATATGATTCCAACATGTTTGACACTAAACACAATAGGGTTTGTTGCAGTCATTTTTGAGATGGTCATCACACTTTCACATGATGCCCCTCTATGTTAGTATATAGCTGCTTCACTCACAACCTGGGAGAGCATACTCCGTAGGCTGCAGGGGTGTCCTGCTCATGCAGGGACACCCTCTCACTTAGAACCAAGAACCCTGCCCTCAGGATTGTAAAGGCCTCATAGTTTGTAAGTGCAGTGACCCTTAGATATAGTAAACCTATATCTTTGTAAGTGGTGCATGCACAAACTTACTACATGCTGAAGCCCATGGGAGGCCTCTGGGGTACCTATGCCCTGGTTACATAGGTATCATATACCAGGGACTGACAAGGGTACCTCAGTATCCAATCTGGGGTGTACCTAGCTACATAACACCACAGTTTAAGGAGAAAGCAGATAGACTGGGGTACTGATTAGCGGGATCCCAGTCAGACTAGTCAAAAACAGCATCACATCAGAAAAAAGTGGGGGTAACCATAAGAAGCAGATCCTACTTTAATACAATTTACATTCATGTTAAGACATTATAAATATTCTCAACTGCAAGACCAATATCATTGATTTTACCTACAAACCCACATAAACAACATAGTCAGAATACCCTCTTCAAATTACAGTTTCAGAGAGGCCTGCAATAGTACACACCTTATGCTTTAGAAAATGCACTTTTGCACTATGGCACAAGTGTGTGTGCATTGGTGCATGGTTTCAGGGCCCATCACAGCACGGAATTGGTCATGCTTTCTGTGCTGCATGAACTGAGACTCAGGGCAGACAAAAAATGCCTTGTGTCCTGGTGCTGTTAGACCTCTCAGCGGCATTCGGCCCGGTCAATCATGACCAACTATTGTCGTGGATGGCGGATCTAGGCATTCAGGGCACAGCCCTTGCTTGGCTCACTTTTTTTTCTAAAAAAACACTCTCAGAGTGTCCAGCTAGCCGATCTGGTATCCAATCCAGTTACTCTCCCATGCGAAGTGCCCCAGGGCTCAGCATTATTGCCCCTCCTCTTTTATGCCTATTTGCAGCCCCCGATTGCCACTCTAAATCAGATGGAGTGCTGGATTTATAATTATGCCAAAGACACCCAAATCATTATCCAAATTGACAGCTCACCAACGGCACACCTAAGAATGCAAAACATCTTAAAATTTACTGTCAACTGGATGTCGGGTAACTCACTAAAGATAAACCCTGACAAAACTGAGGTACCTCAGTCTCCAACCCATGGAATGATCTCTTCTGGCCAAAAGAACTTGGGCCTTTTCCTGAACCGGCCGTGGTCGTGAAAAGCCTGGGAATCAAAATTGATGGCATGCTATCTATGACACAACAAGTCTCGGCAGTCGTAGGAACCTATATTGGCCTCCTGAGACAACTGCGGAAACTGTCTCCACTCCTTACCTTTGCCACGCTCAGACGGGCGGTTTCAGCAATGATACTGTCACGTCTGGATTATGGCAACTCTTTGTATGCTGGCCTCCCACAACAACTGTTGGCCAGACTACGAATGGTCATGAATGACGCAGCCAGATTCATAAAAAAAAAAACAAGACGAGCACAAGCCACACCCCTACTATGCGAGCTTCATTGGCTCCCAATCAGGCAGAGAATTAAGTTTAAGGGTCTCTGCATTACACATAAAACCCTGTACGGCCAAGCCCCAAGTTACATCATGGACTGCATTGCCACCTATGTTCCCAGCAGGGCACTGCGGTCAGCAGAGGCCACCCTACTTGTCTGCCCCTGTTTCAATCTGTCCTCCTTGGGAGGGTGAGCATTCTCAAATTCTATCCCCCTGCTCTGGAATAGGCTCCCAGTGAACCAACGCAAGGAAGTGAACCTCCTTCCTATTAGAAAGAAGCTTAAGACCGTGCTTTTCCTGGAAGCATGGGGCACGATTTAAGCAGCCTTCCCTCCCTTCTCCACCTAGTTCAGGTTTGCCCTCTGACAGCTCTTAGAGACCTTTGGGTGATAACGCGTGCTACAAATCAAAATTACAATTACAATTACATGGTAGCCAAAAGTCCACCAGCACCAGGGGAGTGAAAAAATACACCCGATTTGATAAGATTAATTTTCTCTCTCCCTTTGATGCAAAGCACCACAGAAACTTTGGCTGTTGTGCTGCCTTTCAAATGTTAGTAAAGCTATCCCTCAATGTGCACAACACCCCTCCAATGGCTATGCTTCATGCCACTGCTGTTGCATGGACTACATTACCCCTGTTCTCACCACATCTCAGTAGTTACCAATAGAAGCCAAGTATATGTTACAGACTGGATTCCCTACTACTTGTTGAAGAATCTAAAAATGTCTGAGGATTCCACTCTCTTTGAAACTCTGAGATTTATTTTTATAACTGCCATGGTTCAAGAAGGACTGCAATGCATGAGTCATTATCTGTTTGAGCAGAGCTCTTTTCCTCCTCATCCACAATCGATCACTTTTCACTTCACCTCTAATTCAGCATCATCTGCATGTGGTGTATACTTAACAGCGACATATTAACTGGCTAAAGGATGAGGTTAGCTGTACAATACTCTTGTCTCTCTGCAACACTTATAAACATGGTATCCTTCACAACTTATTCACTCTCAATGTAACATGCTTATTGTTATCAGCAAATAGTTAATCTCCACTTGTTATGAATTATACTTGAAAACATTATGCAATTAGAGTATGTTCACTAATTTTCTTTAACTGGGTTTTGTGTTGTTAAGCTAATTTGAAGCATCAACATTTTTTTTCTACCCCTCTGTAAAGTTCTCAGATGCTCTGAGGGTCTGTTTAATACTAAGTATAAGTGTTAGACCTGGCATCTTTGGCGTGGTTTTCCCCTAGCTTTTTGCCTCTACCTCCTGTATTTTTGATGCTGTGCTGGTTTTCGTTTTTGCTGGTTTAGATGCTTTGGACACTCTGCCACTGCTGATCAATGCCAGAGTGTAAGTGCTCCCTATGTAAATTGTTATTCTGATTCGATATACATGTTTGGCATATTTGTACCACCACGAAGTCCCTAGTAAAGTGCACTGGGTGAGCCAGGGCTGGTGATGACAAATGCTACTAGTGGGCCTGCCGCACTGATTGTGCCACCCACAGGAGTAGCCCTAAATGATGTCTCAGGCCTGACACCTTCAGTGCCTGTGTGCAGTTTAGAACTGCCATGTCCTCCTGGTCAGTGTCCCCACTGACCAGGCCTAACCCTTCCCTTTTTGTGCACCTCAGTCACCCCTATGGAAGACCCAAGGTACCCCCCTGGGCAGGGTGCAGTGTATGTAAAAGGTAGAGCATGTACTAGTGCAGGTAATATGCTCTGATAGTGAATGGCAGCCGTTTTCATTTTTCACTATTGTAAGGCTATCTTGCTCCATAGATTAACATGGGGATGCTGGCTACAGTGATTAACAGCATTTCTTCCCAAGGGAACAAGATAGGACATAAGTATCTAGTATCCCTGAACTCAGAATTTAATAACACATCTTTTAGGAGAGGTTGTTTTTAAATCCTGTGTTTGTGAACAACACTTTTAGAAAGTTGCTGTTCTCTTGTCTGACCCTTCTCTGTGCCTGGGCCTGTTTGTGTATTGACTGTCTGGTTTGAGAGTGACAGGGGCTGGGGGTTCTCCAGGAGGTTGGCTGAGTCAGCCCTAGGCTGAATGACTGCATTTGCAACTGGAGTGGTGGGAGAAGTTAGCACCTGGGTCTAAATAGGGCTGTGCCTGCCTTCCACAATGCTGGTTCCACCTCCTGCTGGGCGGCTGACGACCCTGCCCCTCACTCTGAAAGGAAAGAAGAAGCCAGCAAAACAAAGTACTCAGGAAACACCCAGAACTGGTACAGACCGGGCTCAGGGCCCACATGCACAGAGAGAACAAAGACTTTAGGGGTATAAGTACAAGACCCCTGACAACAGAAAATTAGATCATCCTGGAATCAAGAAGGAACCTCTGCCAAGGAGAAAGCTGAAACTGAAGAAGGAAGACTGTCCTGCTGTTGCTCTGCTGGACTGACCTGTTGCTTTGCTGCCAAGGAGAGGGGAAGGACTTTGCTGCTGAGCTGTGTCCCCTGTCTTGAAGGAATCTCCAAGGGCCTGAGTAGAGCTGGCTCCCTGTTCTGAAGTCCCAGGAACAAAAGGACTTCACCCCCAGCGTCCCTGAACTCTGCTGAGAGAGTTCTGTCCTTCCTAGAGTGCTTGATCCAGTTGTGGGGCCTCTGGAAGTTGTACCTGTGCTGGGAAGCTTGAAACTAAGCTTGAGAGATTTTTGAAACTGAAAAGTGTTGCATCGCTCGCTTGGGGAGCGCATCCCCGACAGTGCAAGAAGTTTCCCGCCGCTACGGAGGTCGAGATCGTCGCAGCGCCAGACGCCGCTGCCAGAGATGTCGCATCCTTCATTTGCGGGACGCACCAGACCGGTGCGGTAAAGTCGAACATCGCTGCGAGTGTCGACGCAGAGCCTGTCGTCGCTGGGTGAAATCGCCGCACCGCTTGCTTGTGGACCGCATCACGTCGCTGCGAGAATCGTCGCAGAACCATCGCATCGAGGAGCTGCGAGAGAGAGGATCACCGCTGGACCGGGCATCATCGCCCCGGATATCGTCGCAGCCCCTACGAGATCGTCGCATCGTGCCTTTGCGAGAACAAACTTCCTACGGAACCTACGCACCGGAATCCATACAAGTGGCCTTCCTCCCCATACAGACCGAATTCGTCGCAACACGCCCGCTGCTGCAGCGGGGCTGTTGCAAACGCCTCCCCAGGGTCTCAGGAGCAACGCATCACTTGTTTTCCACCGCACCAGCTTCTGCTTTTGGAACTTTGTTGCAACTAAAAGGTACTGTGAGTAAACGTGACGCAACTGTGAACTTTTCACGCATCAGTAGAGAATTCTATCGCAACCTAAAGAATTTTAACGAAACCTTAAGAACTCTTTTGAAACCATATTCTTGAACTGTGTATGTTGGATTTTTGTCGTTTTGGTCTTGTGTAGTTTAGATTAAAATACCTTTATTTTTCTAAACTGTTGTGGAGTCAGTTTGTGGTGTTTTCACTGTGTTACTGTGAGTGTTGGTACAAATACTTTACGCATTGCCTCTGGTTAGCCTAGACTGCTCGTGCCAAGCTACCTAGAGGGTGAGCAGGGGTTATCTCAGAGGGTTATCTCCTTGCCCTGACTAGAATCAAGGGTCCCTATTCGGACAGTGGTACCTACCTCTGCCAACTAGAGACCCCCAGTTCTAACAATAAGTATACCAGGAAATAATAATAGACATGCAAGAACAGCAGTCCAGCTGAGCGGCAGTCCTTCAGCAGCACAGCAGTCCTTCTTACTGGCTTTGTCTCCACAGGTCCATAAGTATAATAAAGTTCTTATTCCCAGTGGTGTCTTTAATGTGGTGGAGACTTCAAAGACGGTGTTTAAAGCATACAGAGGTCCTCCCTTCCTACCATGGCTCCAGACTCAGTACAGAGGGTATGCAGCCTTTTGTGTGGGAACAGGAAACACCCAATTCAGGTATAAGTGTGAGGCTCTGCCCAGCTCCTCCCTCTCATCCTCCCAGGATGCCCCATTAAGTTGCACCCAAGCGCTATTGTGTGTGGCTGTCTATGGGGAATACACAAACTCCAGCTGTCACCCTCCGATTATGAGTATCAGAGACACTGTATGCACACAGGGCTAAGAGCAGGAAAGGCATCCCCAATGTTATCCTATGAGAGGGGTAGGCCTCACAGCAGTAAAAACATTATTTGGGAATCTTTCACTAACAAGACAGGTAAAACTTAAAAGTACATGTCCTACTTTTTACTTACACAATACCCTGCCGTATGGGCTACCTAGGGATTACCGTATCCATACTAATATTATAAAGAGAGAGCCCAAACCTTTGAGGCGGGTAATCTCAGTAACCACAGCACCAATCACAACACCCAATACAGCGTTGGAAAGGGCAGTTGCAGCAGACGGACATAGGCTATGCAGACGGCCACCATATATTTTTTTTTTTGCAGAGTTTTATATAGCGCGAACTGGACCCGAACTGAATCAGGTATCAGAGCGCTTTACATAGCACCAGTTAAGTTACATAAGGACACACATTCATTTTTGTTAGGCACGGGGAGATTAAGTGATTTGCCCGGAATCACAGGATGTTTGGCATCGTTACTAAGACTCGAACCCAGATCCCCAGGTCCGAGGTCGAGCCCCTTAGCCATTAGGCCAACTCCTCTATACATTTAATAGGTAAAAGAACTGTGCCAGCAAAGTAGACCCTTGTGGGCGTGTCTGCGTTGTTCTGTGGGCGTGGGCTGGGGGCGTGACTAACGCTGGGGGCGTGTGGTACGGCCATCACATCGTGGGCTGTGGGCGTGTGCTGTGGCGGGACAAACACTGGGGGCGTGACAAACGCTGGGGGCGTCCTTCATGCCATGTGAGTCGTACATACAAGTGTCAATTACGTTGCTGCGCAGCATCAAGGGGCACGCTCAGGGCGAGTGAAACGCTGGGGGCGTGTGTCCGGCCTTCATGCCATGTGAACGCAATTGCGCCGCATCAAGGGGCACGCTGGGGGCGTGAGAAACGCTGGGGGCATGTGCTACGTTCCGCCCTTCATGCCATGTGGGTCGTACATTAATCAGAAGATCGTCTGCTGTGGCCGTGTGCTGGGGGCGTGACAAACGCGTTCACCTGGAGGCCTGGTAAGTAACGTTACTGCAGCCTCTCCTGCGCGTTGTTACTGAACTCTCTCATACAACTTAATTACATGCGCATGCTACCATCAACCAGGGCTCTAGCCGGGCTTAGGCGGCAGATCAGTACACTAATTACACGCGCCTGATAACATCAACCAGGGCTGCAGCTGGGCTTCAAGCGGGGGAACACGCGCCTGCTAACATCAAACAGGCCTGCATCTGGGCCTCTAGCGGGGGAACACTCAATTGAGCCTGTCTGCGGGGACAATTACTGCAGCCTCTCCTACTCGCTGTCACTCAACTCTCTCATTAAACGGATTTACCCGTGGCTGATAACTCTCTCATTCAAGGACATTACACGCGCCTGCTAACATCAACCAGGGCTGTAGCCGGACTCAGGCGGCGGATCACTACACCAATTACACGCGCCTGTTAACATCAACCAGAGCTGCAGCTGGGCCTTCTCCCTCACTATTCTAATGAAACAAAAAATGTTGTCTACCGCGAGATTTTAAAATAAATTGCCCTTGCCAAATACACACATTACACACATTCTATTTCATACCCGGACAACGTCGGGACGGGCTGCTAGTATGTAATAAAATGGGAGTTTAAGGCTTGGCAAGGGGTTTTAAATACCAAGTCATCAAGGCAGTATAACACTGATTCAGGCTTCAGTGGCAGGCCTTGGGACACGTTTTAGAGTGCTACTTAGGTTGGTGGCACAACAAGTTCTGCAGACCCACTGGTAGCATTTAATTTACAGGACAGGGGGTTTATGGTATACCACTCTACAGGGGTCTTGCAAATTAATTACAAATGCCAAACAGGTGTAAACCAATCATAAAAAGTTTAGAGGAGAGAGCACGAGCCTTTAAGCATTGGTTAGCAGCGGTAACGTGCACAGAGTCCAAATGCCAACAAAAACTAATTCAGCAAAACGAAGCAGGTGGAAGGCAAAAAGTTTGGAGGTTACCCTGCGGAAAGGGCCATTTTCCAACAGATAACTTATTGCTATTTTAAAGCTGACATTGTGTCACATGAAAAAAGGTCACTGCTTTCTTAGTGACTACCCACACTGAACACTCTGTGCAAGCAGCTTCTCTAAATATACAGTGAGAAAAAGCCAATGCACACAGATATTCAGAGGTGCCACCTGCAAATGATAAATAGGTTATGACACAAAACTCTTGGATATCTACTCACAACTAATACACTACAAGTCATGTTTAAATAACCACAAGATAAAACCAGCCTTGTGTCTTTCCAAGGTCGAAAAATGAGCACCTTTAAGAGAGGTAATAATAGAAGCCCATTCTCAGCACTTTCGGTATGACACAAAAATAGATAAAATATGGTGTAAAAACCAGCTATCAATATTATTTATTTTACATACTAATCAACTGTCTTCCCTCCCAAGCTTCTCTGAAGATTGAAAAGAGTTTACTAACCGCGACCTGCAGGAAGCTTTCTCGTGACATGTTTTTTACCTATGGTGCAAAGCTGTATGAAACTGAAGCTTTTGGCTTTAACCACATCAGCGCGGCGCAGATTCCTGCGCTGTGCTTTACGTTCTAATGAGCCAACGGGCTCATGACGGAACGGTTCCGTCATGAGCACAGGCCAACCGATGCTCATGACGGAACCGTTCCGTCATGAGCATCGAAGGCGTTAAAGCAGTTAATTTTGCAATGATGTGAAAATGCAATAAACTCTTTGATGTTAAAGCGGTATCATATTGGTGATTGTTAGAACTGGGGATCTCTAGTTGGCAGAGGTAGGTACCACTGTCCAAATAGGGACACTTGCCTCTAGTCAGGGTAAGGAGGATACACTCTTTAGATAACCCCTGTTCACCCCCTTGGTAGCTTGGGACGAGCAGTCAAGGCTTATCAAAGGCAATGTGTAAAGTATTTGTACCAACCCTCACAGTAACACAGTGAAAACACCACAAACTGACTCCACAGCAGTTTAGAGAAATAAAGGTATTTTATTCTAAGCTACACAAGACCAAAAAGACAAAAATCCAACATACACAGTTCAAGAATATGGTTTTAAAGGAGTTCTTCAAGTTGCGATAAAATAATCCACAGTTGCGTGAAAAGTTCAGAGTTGCGTCACGTTTAGCCAACAGTACCTTTAAATGCGAAAAAGTTCCAAAACAGAAACTGGTGCGGTGGAAAACAAGCGATGCGTCACTCCTGAGTCATTGGGGAGGTGATGCAACAACCCCGCTGTATATAGCGGGTGTGGTGCGATGACTCAGGGCTGTATGGGGAGGGATGCGATACCTTGTAAGGATTCCGGTGCGGAGGTTCCGTAGTGAAAAAGCTCGCAAAGGCACAATGCAATGATCTTTGGGGCTGCGACGATCTCTGGGGTGACGATGCGCGGTCCAGCGGTGATCCTCCTCTTGCAGCTACTCGATGCGATGGTCTGAGACGATGTTCGCAGCGAAGTGATGCGGTCCACAAGCAAGCGGGGCGACGATCTCACCCAGTGATGACAGGCTCTGCGACAATACTCGCAGCGATGGTAATCTTCCCGCACCGGATTGGTGTGTCCCGCAAACGAAGGATGCGACGACTCTGGCAGCGGCAAGAGGCGCTGCGACGATCTCGGCCTTCGTAGCGGCGGGAATTTCCTCGCACTGACGGGGATGAGCTTTGCAAGCGAAAGATGCGACAAAACTTGCAGAAAGTCTTTAAAATCTTGGTTTCCAGCTTCGCAACACAGGTACAACTTCCAGAGGCACCACAACTGGCCCAAGCACTCTAGGAAGGACAGAACTCTCTCAGCAGAGTTCAGGGAAGCAGGGGGTGAAGTCCTTTTTTTCCTGGGACTTTTTAACAGGGAGCCAGCTCTTCTCAGGCCATTGGAGATTCATACAATCAAGGGGACACAGCACAAAGCAAAGTCCTTCCCCTCTCCTTTGCAGCAAAACAACAGCAGGTCAGTCCAGCAGAGCAACAGCAGGACAGTCTTACTTCTTCATTTTCAGCTTTCTCCTTGGCAGAGGTTCCTTCTTGATTCCAGCATGATCTCATTTAATGTAGTCAGGGGTCCTGTACTTATACCCCTAAAAGACTTTGATCCCTTTGTGCAGGAGGGCTCTGAGCCTGGTCTGAACCAGTTCTAGGTGTTCCTTGAGCACTTTGTTTCCCTGGCCTCTCCTTTCCTTTCAGGGAGAGGGGCAGGGTCGTCAGCTGCCCAGCAGGAGGTGGAGCCAGCATTGTGGAAGGCAGCTCCAACTACACCGACTCCAAAAGACCGAGTAGCCACTGTAGCCAGCATTCCCTATGAAAGCCTATGGGGCAATAGCCTCACAGTAGTGAAAAACGAAAATGGCTGTAATTCACTATCAGAGCATGTCACCTGCACAAGTACATGCTCTACCTTTCACATACACTGCACCCTGCCCAAGAGGGTACGTTGGGCCTTCCATAGGGGTGACCAATGTGTACAGAAAGGGAAGGGTTAGGCCTGGCCAGTGGGGACACTGACCAGGAGGACATGGCAGTTTATAGACTGCACACTAGGGACTGCGGTGGCAGGCCTGAGACACCATTTTAGGGCTACACATGTGGGTGGCACAATCAGTGCTGCAGGCCCACTAGTAGCATTTGTTATCACCAGCCCTGGCACACTCAGTGCACTTTACTAGGGACTTCTTGGTGACACAAATATGCCAATCATGGATCACCAATCACAATAACAATTTACACAGGGAGCACTTGCACTTTGACAATGAACAGCAGTGGCAAAGTGCCCAAAGCATCTAAACCAGCAAAAACGAAATCCAGCACAGCATCAAAAATACAGGAGGTAGAGGCAAAAAAGGCTGGGGAAACCACGCCAAAGATGCCAGGTCTAACTCGTGTCCCCTCCAGCTGAAAGTGGGGAGAGCTACCCACCCTCTTGGGAGTTCTCTTCACTAAGGCGGATGAATCTGGAGAGACCATCAGCGTTGACGTGTTCTGTACCTGTGTTCCACCATAAAGTTCATTCCCTGTAGGGAGATGGATCACCTCGATAGTTTTGGGTTCTCACCCCACATCTGCATTAACCATCTGAGGGGCCTGTGGTCTGTCTGAACACGGAAGTGAGTCCCAAACAGGTAGGGCCTCAGCTTCTTCAGAGCCCAGACCACAGCAAAAGCTTCCCTTTCAATTGCACTCCGTCTCTGTTCCCTGGTGAGTAGCCTCCGGCCAATGAAAGCTACAGTTTGGTCCCAGCCCTCGTCGTTGATCTGTGAGAGTACTGCTCCCACACCATGCTCAGAAGCGTCTGTCTGCACTATGAACTCACTGGAGAAGTCAGGTGCCTTGAGCACCGGTGCTGTGCACATGGCAGTCTTCAGGGCATCAAAAGCAGTTTGTCAGGCTTCGGTCTAATCCACTTTCCTGGGCTGCTTCTTGGAAGTGAGCTCTGTCAAAGGGGCAATGATGGTGCCATATGCCTTGACAAACCTTCTGTAATACCCGGTGAGACCCAAAAAGGCTCTCACCTCTGTCTGGGTCTTGGGGGGTTCCCAAGCCAGAATGATATCAATCTTCGCCTGTACGGGTGCCACCTGGCCGCTCCCCACCTAGTGTCCCAAGTACACCACAGATCCCTGCCCTATCTAGCACTTGCTGGGTTTGATAGTGAGGCCTGCCCTTTGCAGAGCCTTCAACACTTCACAGAGGTATTGCAAGTGTTCTTCCCAAGTGGAGCTGAACACAGCAAAGTCATCCAGGTATGCAGTGCTGAATTCCTCCAGCCCAGTCAATACCTGGTATCCCAGTCTCTGGAATGTGGCAGGGGCCTTCCATAACCCAAAGGGCATGACTCGGAACTGGAAGTGCCCCTCTGGTGTTGAGAATGCAGACCTCTCTTTGACCCCCTCAGTTAAAGCAATCTGCCAGTACCCAGAAGTCAAATCAAACATACTGAGGTACTGGGCAGCTCCCAACCGATCCACAAGCTCATCAGCTCTGGGGATGGGGTGTGTGTCAGTCTTGGTGACCACATTGAGCCCACGGTAGTTCACACAAAACCGGAGTTCCGGAGTGGCACCGGGCTCAGCAGGTTTTGGTACTAAAACCACCGGGCTAGCCCAGGGGCTGCAGGAGGGCTCAATTACCCCCAGCGCCAACATCTTGGAAACCTCTTCCTTGATGCTGGCCCTGACCTTGTCAGCTACTCTGTAAAATTTCTGCTTCACAGGTAGACTATCTCCAGTGTCCACAACATGTACGCACCAATTGGTGACACCTGGGGTCAGGGAGAACAGGGAGGAAAACTGACCCAGCACCTGGTGACAGTTCCTCTGCTGTTCTGGGGTCAGGGTAGGCGAGAGGACCATACCATCCACTTACCCATCTTGCTCCTTGGCTGCCAGGGGGTCAGGGAGAGGATCACTATACTCTTTCCTTCGAGCATCTGTAGCCATAAGCATTGTCACTTCAGACCTCTCAAAGTGGGATTTGAGGCGGTTCACATGCAAGACTCTCAGGGGCTGCCTGGGAGTCTTCAAATTAACCAGGTAGGTTACTTCGCTCTTGCGCTCCACCACCTCATATGGCCCAGTCCACTTGTCTTGGAGCGCACAATGCTCCACTGGCACCATCACCCTCACTTTCTGCCCAGGTTGAAATTCGACCAGAGTACTATTCTGGTCATACCATCTTTTCATTTCTTCCTGGCTAGCTTCCAGGTTCTCCTGAGCGAGCTCCCTGAGAGTTGTACCTGGTTGAGAAAGGCCAGCACATAGCTGAACACATCCTGTGGTGTCTTCCCACGGGATTTCACCTACCCCTCCTTCACCCGTGTGGGAGGTCCTCTAAAAGGGTGGCCATACAGGAGTTCAAAGGGATTGAACCCTAAGGACTTCTGAGGCACTTCACTGTAGGTAAACAACAGGCATGGTAGAAAGACGTCCCACTTCCGTCTCCTGGGCTCCGCTAGGCCCATAATCATACCTATCAGGGTGTGGTTGAACCTTTCAACAAATCCATTTCTTTGAAGGTGGTAAGGAGTGGTGAACTTATATGTTACCCCACACTCCTCCCACAGAGACTTCATGTACCTGGAGATGATGTTGGTATCCCGATCGGAGA
This sequence comes from Lissotriton helveticus, assembly GCF_964261635.1. Taxonomy (NCBI): domain Eukaryota; kingdom Metazoa; phylum Chordata; class Amphibia; order Caudata; family Salamandridae; genus Lissotriton; species Lissotriton helveticus. Next base: position 658,821,210 of record NC_136067.1, read on the forward strand.
CCACCTCTCTGGGGAACCCCACATGGCAAAAGATCCCCATCAATGCACGGCCCACCATGGGTGCTGTGATTGTCCTGAGAGGGACTGCTTCCGGGTACCGGGTGGCATGGTCCACCAAGACCAGGATGAACCTGTTGCCTAAGGCCGTCTTGGGGTCCAGGGGCTCCACGATGTCGATGCCCATCCACTCAAAAGGGGTGCTCACCACAGAAAAGGGTTGGACGGGTGCCTTTCACTTCCCTCCACTCTTGCCACTGGCCTGACATGTTTGGCAAGTTCTACAAAAGGTACAGACGTGCTTCTTCATCTGGGGCCAGTAGAAGTGGGTAACAAGCCTTTGGAAGGTCTTGTCTTACCCCAGATGTCCTGCAAGAGGCACGTCATGAGCCAGTCCCATTAGGAAGTTCCTGAAGCGCACGGCTACCACCAGCACACCGGCTGCACCGGGCTCAGCAAACATAGGCTCACTATACAATAACTCATCTTCCCAGTAAAGGAAATGACTTTTGAAAGGCTCCACCTCCTGCCTGGTCTGCAGCCTGTTGCCGCACACCAATGAGGGAAGGGCACTTTTTCTGTGCCTTGCGGAATTCCTCCCTGAAGGGCCCACCTTCTTGCTGCCAATGGGTCAGCTCAGGTAGGTCGTCCAGTACGGCCACCTGTTCCCCTGTAGGTTCCAGGGCATCTCCCTCAGGTTCTGCTCCTTCCTGGACCGTGGGAACGTCTGGGGCTGGTTTCCCACGGCTCCTGCCTCTTCCTTTCCTGGCAGGTCTCTGGGCCACTGTTCAAGGCTCCAGTTCTTCTGAATCACCCTTACTGGCTGCCATAGCATACGTGGTCACACAGATCCACGCAGGCAAGCCTAACATCTCCAAATGAGTTTGGTGTTCCACATCCTTCCATGGAGAACTCTCCAGGTCATTACCCAGCAGACAGTCTACAGACAAGGCATCACTGACAACAACTTCCAAGAGACCCGAGACCCCTCCCCATTCAAAGGGAACACACACCACTTTGCAGAGGCGCACTTAGCTGTCAGCTGCCACTACAGGGCGGAGTACATTGGGAATGACCTGCTCTTCAGACACCCACTGACACCTCACAGATGTCACATTGGCTCCTGTGTCTCTCAGAGCCTTTATCTCTCTCCCATTGATGATCATCTTCTGGCCTTATTTCATAGTGTTAGGGGCAGTAAGGTTTCCTGGACCATCTCTTGGTCTCCTAAAGAGATAAGGGTCATAACTGCTAGTCCCTCCTCCCCGCTAGAAATTAAATCCCTTCCCAAAGCTACACTTGCTAACCTGGGGCTGGAGCACCAGTGGGTGCTGGAGTTTTCTTGGGACATTTAGGAGCAAAGTGGCCCTTTGCAGTGATAGCAGGTAGGGGGACCCTTGTTGTCCCTGTTGTCTCTATTGTCCCCCCTGCCCCTAGGGGGCATGGCTGTCTAGGTCTGGGGGGTTGGGATTCCTTTCCCTGGGAACTATTTTGGGGCCCTTGGGAAAATTCCTTTTGGTTACCCTTGTCCCCCCACTCTTCTGCTGGGAACCCTGCCCCCCTTTGGCTGTGGTACCCACAATTCCTCTGTGGACCCTGGTACTGGTCCAGTGGTCCGCCTCCTTAGCAAGCTCAATGGGGTCTGTCAGATTGCTGTCTAAAAGATGCTGTACAAAAGGGGGTGGTGATGGACGGAGCATCTGAACCAATCAAACACTCACACCCAGTCAAAAGATCAGGGTTTGATCCATCACCGTTCTTTAGCCCACTCTGCCACCCCAGTGCAGACATGGCTATATGCAAATCAGTCTGACCCTGTGCCTCATGGGAACAGTCCAGCCCGAACTGCCAAGCCATGCCTTCCCTGGACCGGAAACAAGCTTCTGAGGACCGGTTTCTGGCATTGCAGCCGTCTTCAGCCCGGCTTGCTTGAATCCAGTGGCAAAGTGAGCAAGGGACTCACGTCTGAGCATACCCTGCCACACTTATGGCGGCCAAAAGCGGTACAAAAGTTCAGATGCTCCGTCCATCACCACCCCCTTTTGTACCGCTTTGGCCGCCATAAGTGTGGCAGGGTATGCTCAGACGTGAGTCCCTTGCTCACTTTGCCACTGGATTCAAGCAAGCCGGGCTGAAGACGGCTGAAATGCCAGAAACCGGTCCTCGGAAGCTTGTTTCCGGTCCAGGGAAGGCATGGCTTGGCAGTTCGGGCTGGACTGTTCCCATGAGGCACAACGGTGATGGATCAAACCCAGATCTTTTGACTGGATGTGAGTGTTTGATTGGTTCAGCTGCTCCGTCAATCACCACCCCCTTTTGTACCGTCTAAAAGATGCTGGCGCAGCTCTGGAACACAAAGACTACTCAAGTGAATGAATGAATGAATGAATGAATGCATGAATGAATTATGAATTATAAATTTGTAAAGCGCAAATAAACCCAAAGGCATCAAGGCGCTAGCAGATGGTACAACTGTTTGAGCAGAGGGGAGAGAAGAGCAGATTATAAATAAGCTTCAAGGAAGAGCCAGGTTTTGAGTGCTTTGCGGAAGAGAGCATGAGAGGCCAGACCCTTGAGGTCGTCTGGAAGCGAGTTCCACAGTCTGGGTGCAAGAGAGCGGAAGGCCCTTCCTCCCCATCTGGCCTTGGAGAATCGGGGGACGACTAATGAATGAAGTGCTCCCAACTAATTAAATGCAACAACCCCTTATAATCAGTTACTTTGCTGCCCTTCATCCAACCTTCCAGTGCACGTGAGTATAAATTCACATACTCCATCCAAGTCTCAGACTCTCTCTTATTAGAGTTCATAAACTACAGTCTGTACTGCTCTGGAGTACGTCCATACCTGAAACATAAGGCCTCCTTCATATTAGGGTAGGTCATGGTACATGCTAACTCTAAGGGCTCTAGAGCACTCCTCCCAGAAGCCTCAAAATGTTTCCATTGGCCCGCCCCCCAAAGTTGCTCAGGCACACCATTCATTTTAATGCAATTTCATAAGAAGTAAACCAGCATACATATCCTCACTCCTATGGTAATTCTGCACAAGATCATTGGGAATATATACTTTACCCCCCTGCACTGGCAGTGTGCTGCCAACATTTGAACTGGAATCCACCTGCTTGGCCTTGATATCCAGTTCTCTCATGCTCACTTAATGAGCCGAAAGCAATTTCTTCTCCTCCAGGGCACGGGCATTTTTGCTCTCCTCCGCCACCCTCTCTTTTTCTACCTCCAATTGCTTCATTTTCATTCTCATGATTTCAATTTCATGGTCTCTCACTTTTTGATTTTCTTCTAACTCTTCTGGAGTGAAACCCCTACTGGAATGGTGACTGCAGACCTTGAGCCTGGTCCGCCAATAGGCAGATCTTGGGGTTGAAAAAAATTCCTTCCTCTTGCATCATTTCCCTCTTGGGACTCCCAATAGCCTTCAAGATGCTCTGCAGGTCCTCCTTCCTGAGGCTGCTCTTTATGGGGCACCCAAACTTGTTGCAGAATTGTTTAAGCTGTCTAACTTTCTAGGAATACAAATCTTCAATAACAAACTCCAATTCTGCCTCCTCACTTGGTGCCTTCCCATTCACAGACATGATGCTTTGAAGAGTTATTCAAAAAAAAGAACCAACCAAAAAAAAAGTAGTATGCGGTGGCATAGTGGTCTGCACTCACTAGTGATGTACACCAATCACTGTGGGTCGAGTACAAAAACAAGTTCAAATACCCACCGCTGACCAACAATGTTAGAACTAGGGTCTCTAGTTGGCAAAGGTAGGTACCTCTGTCTAAATAGGGACCCTTGCTGCTAGTCAGGGTAAGGAGGATACAGTCTTTAGATAACCCCTGCTAACCCCCTTGGTAGCTTGGCACGAGCAGTCAAGGCTTATTAAAGGCAATGTGTAAAGTATTTGTACCAACACTCACAGTAACACAGTGAAAACTAAGTATGGGTGAAATTTGCGAATTCGCGGTCCGCAAATTCGTGCGAAATTGCAAAAAAGTCAGCGAGTTCGCGAATTTTCCTGCGAACTCGCGGATTTTCGTGCCATTTGCACAAATATGTGACCACGTGTGCCTGTAACTTTGCCAGCGAACCAAAAGGCGCCGAGGTCCCTTGAGTGAGCTGGCCATTACAGTGGGGACGGGCGGGAAGACGGTTCAGACCGCTAGTGTGTGGTGGATGGGGCCAAACGGGCGGGGTTTCTATGCGAGTTCACATGCATCTTGTTTATAAAGGGTCAGAGACCGAGCAGAGCAGCAGATGAGGAGAAAGCAGCCTCCTGGTCACAGGAGCTTCACGGGGATGGCGCTCGGGAAACTCATGGATGCAAAAATACGTTTGGCACAGGACCCCAGAATCCTTCAAATGTCCAAGATAGCTCTGATGCGAGTGTTGGTACAAAGCCATTCTGATCCTGCTCAGTGGGTTAAGGTGCATGCAGCTGCTGCTGCTGGACAATGTACAATCTCATACTAAACTGCCCCGTACAGGCATATGCTGGCGCTAGGCAGTAGGGTGCAGTGGCATGCGGGTGCTACACGCCTGGTACATGCGCATACCGGTGCCAGGGGGGACACGTGTTTATTGGTGCTGTGTAGCAAGTTATGACTTTACATTTTGACTGCACCAGACGGTGGTACCACCTACACGGATCAGGAGCATCCAGGCATCAGACTTCATGGTGCAAGTGCATAATGGTACTGTGCGGTACGGGTATATATGTACTGGGGGCAGGAAGACACTTAGCACAATGTGTGCTCACACCCAGAGGGCTCCCAAGTAATTGAGCACAAATGATTTTCACACCGAGAGGGCTCCGGGGCAGTTCAGCAGCACGGGGGCTCACACCCACTGGGCCCCGGGGCAGTTCAGTGGCGCGTGGGCTCACAACCCCTGGGCAGCTCAGCAGCGCAGGGGCTCACACCCACAGGGCTCCCGGGCAGTTTAGCAGCGCCACCCTCTGGTTCAGCCCTGCCACCCTCTGGTTCACCGCTGCCACCCTCTGGTTCATCACTGCCACCCTCTGGTTCGCCACTGCCACCCTCTGGTTCACCACTGTCACCCTCTGGTTCATCACTGTCCCCCTCTGGTACATCAGTGCCACCCTCTGGTTCATCACAGCACCCTGTGGTTCACCACTGTCACCCTCTGGTTCTTCACTGTCACCCTCTGGTTCATCACTGCCCCCCTCTGGTTCATCACAGCACCCTCTGGTTCACCAACACCACCCTCTGGTTCATCACTGTCACCCTCTGGTTCATCACTGTCACCTTCTGGTTCATCACTGCCACCCTCTGGTTCACCACTGCCACCCTCTCGTTCATCACTGCCACCCTCTGGATCACCACTGCCACCCTCTGGTTCATCACTGTCACCCTCTGGTTCATTGCTGCCACCCTTTGGTTCACCACTGCCACCCTCTGGTTCATCACTGCCACCCTCTGGTTCATCACTGCCAACCTCTAGTTCATCACTGCCACCCTCTGGTTCACCACTGCCACCCTCTGGATCATCACTGTCACCCTCTGGTTCATCACTGCCACCCTCTGGTTCATCACTGCCACCCTCTGGTTCATCACAGCACCCTCTGGTTCACCCCTGCCACCATTTGGTTCATCACTGCCACCCTCTAGTTCATCACTTCCACCCTCTGGTTCACCACTACCACCCTCTGGTTCACCACTGTTGTCCTCTGGTTCATCACAGCACCCTCTGGTTCACCACTGCCACCCTCTGGTTCACCACTGAAACCCTCTGGTTCACCCCTGCCACCATCTGGTTCATCACAGCACCCTCTGGTTCACCACTGTCACCCTCTGGTTCACCATTGTCACCCTCTGGTTCATCACTGCCCCCCTCTGGTTCATCACTGCCACCTCTGGTTCACCACTGCCACCATCTGGTTCACCCCTGCCACCTTCTGGTTCATCACTGCCACCCTCTGGTTCATCATTGCCACCCTCTGGTTCATCACTGCCACCCTCTGGTTCACCACTGCCACCCTCTGGTTCACCCCTGCCACCATCTTGTTCATCACTGCCACCCTCTGGTTCATCACTGCCACCCTCTGGTCCACCACTGCCACCCTCTGGTTCACCACTGCCACCCTATTGTTCATCACTGCCACCCTCTGGTTCACCATTGCCACCCTCTGGTTCATCACTTCCACCCTCTGGTTTACCATTGCCACCCTCTGGTTTATCACTGCCACCCTCTGGTTCACCACTGCCACCCTTTGGTTCATCACTGTCACCCTCTACTTCATCACTGCCACCCTCTGGTTCATCACAGCACCCTCTGGTTCACCACTGCCACCCTCTGGTTCACCACTGATTCCCTCTGGTTCACCACTGCCACCCTCTGGTTCATCCCTGCCACCCTCTGGATCACCACTACCACCCTCTGGTTCATCACTGTCACCCTCTGGTTCATCATTGCCACCCTCTGGTTCATCATTGCCACCCTCTGGTTCATCACTGCCACCCTCTGGTTCACCATTGCCACCCTCTGGTTCACCACTGCCACCCGCTGGTTCACCCCTGCCACCATCTTGTTCATCACTGCCACCCTCTGGTTCATCACTGCCACCCTCTGGTTCACCACTGCCACCCTCTGGTTCATCACTGCCGCCCTCTGGTTCACCACTGCCACCCTCTGGTTCATCACTGTCACCCTCTGGTTTACCATTGCCACCCTCTGGTTCATCACTGCCACCCTCTGGTTCACCACTGCCACCCTCTGGTTCATCACTGTCATCCTCTAGTTCATCACTGCCACCCTCTGGTTCATCACAGCACCCTCTGGTTCACCACTGCCACTCTTTGGTTCATCACTCACACCCTCTGGGTCACCACTACCACCCTCTGGTTCATCACTGCCACCCTCTGGATCACCACTGCCACCCTCTGGTTCATCACTGTCACCCTCTTGTTCATCACTGCCACCCTCTGGTTCATCACTGCCACCCTCTGGTTCATCACAGCACCCTCTGGTTCACCACTGCCACCCTCTGGTTCACCACTGCCACTCTCTGGTTCATCCCTGCCACCCTCTGGATCACCACTGCCACCCTCTGGTTCATCACTGTCACCCTCTGGTTCATCATTGCAGTCATTCAGCCTAGGGCTGACTCAGCCAGCCTCCTGGGGGCTCCCTGAATCTGTCACTCTCAAGCCAGACAGCCAATTCACAAACAGGCCAAGGCACACAGGAAGGTCAGACAAGAGAACAGCAACTTTCTAAAAGTGCTGTTCTCAAACACAAGATGTGTTATTAAATTCTGAGTTCAGGGATATCAGACTTTTATGTCCTATCTTGCTCCTATGGGTAGATATGCTGGTAGCCACTGTAGCCAGCATTCCCCATGATAGCCTATGGGGCAAGATAGCCTTACAATAGTGAAACATGAAAATGGCTGTAATTCACTATCAGAGCATGTCACCTATACATGTACATGCTCTACCTTTCACATACACTGTACCCTGCCCAAGGGAGTACCTTGGGCCTTCCATAGGGGTGACCAATGTGTAATAAAGGGAAGGGTTAGGCCTGGCCAGTGGGGACACTGACCAGGAGGACATGGCAGTTCACAGACTGCACACAGGCATTGTGGTTGCAGACCTGAGACACCATTTTAGGGCTACGCAAGTGGGTGGCACAATCAGTGCTGCAGGCCCACTAGTAGCATTTGTTATCAACAGCCCTGGCACACTCAGTGTACTTTACTAGGGACTTCTTGGTGACACACATATGCCAATCATGGATAATCAATCACAATAACAATTTACACAGGGAGCACTTGCACTTTGACACTGAACAGCAGTGGCAAAGTGCCCAAAGCATCTAAACCTGCAAAAACAAAATCCAGCACAGCATCAAAAATACAGGAGGTAGAGGCAAAAAAGGCAGGGGAAACCACGCCAAAGATGCCAGGTCTAACAGTAATACATATCTGCAATACACTACGTATAGTAAACATGTATGGATTTTCTGGAATTTAAATCTATGTTTTCTCTGTGTATAGATCTTTTAAGATCATCGTTTCACTTAGAGTGAGCACACATGTTGTTTCCATCGAGCTCAGATGCTTTACTTTTAGTTGAAACACACTTCCTGGCAAAATAGATTTTTTCCCAGTGTCACTGTGATCTTCTGTCTACCCAGTTATGATTTACTTTGGCTTGTTTCCACTACTGATGATTGATCAGACACTATTTGTTTTATTCTTTGCTATTCTGGCCACAATTTTTAACACATGTTCCACACAAATTCTGTTACTATATTTATTGTGAGAAATACACTGTGGCACCCTTAGAAAACTGTGAGATGGGCAACTATCATCGTAGGCCCAGCAAAGCTTTTTTACATCACTTTTTCTCTGCTTCTAATCAAACATTTCCTCAATTTGGAGAATGCCATACCTTGTTCCTATAATTATAACTGCTACTTTGACTGTGAATTTTTGTGTTGGGTGATCTTTTTGCAGCAAAACTTCAGCAGTGTTTGTGAGTGATTAGTTGCCCTATGGAACCCAGTATGACAGCAGCACATTTTTGTTTTTATGTTTTAGTTTGAAGTGTAGTAGTAAATGTACTATTCATGTCTAAGGAGACGTAGGGTCAAGTCTCACCTGTTGTGCTGCCTTATGTTAGACTGATACCCGGGGTCTGAGATTTGTAGAAATGGAGGACAGAGAAGTGAAGCTTATCATCTCTAAAGGTTAGCACTGCAGTCTAGTGTAGTGCTTCATCACAGGAGGAAACCTACTCTGTGTCGAGAACAGGACAAGGGGGTGTACGTCTGGTCAATAAAGGCAGTAAGCACATAGGGAATCGGGAGGCTGAGGGACGTTACCCAGAAACAGCATGTTGTATTGGCGTTCTCAGGCTACTGGATTGTCATCTTGTTTGTTGCGTTCCCCCTTTTCTTCGATTCAATTGCACCCTATAGCGGAAAGTTCAGTTTCAGGGTTCCACTTTGTGAACCCGCAGTCCAGCTACTCCTGCAGGACTTCCAGTGGCTCCATACCTGGAGTAAGTTTGTGGTTTGCTCCTGGTTTGTAGACGTCTTATTCTGTGGGCCACAGGTAAGCGATTGGATGTGTTATGGGGGTTTTATATGAAAGCCATATGTGAAAATACACTGCCCCAATGTTCTCAGTTGTGTTCTGTTCTATCAGGGCTGCATATATCTGACATCTTTGAGCACTACCGGAACTCTTCAGAGATACCAATGGGTAACCGTTGTGATACTCAACCTGGCTTCAATATACCATCTAGACATTTTGTTTGAATACCATGTTTTATCCTTTTTCACTTTGTCCTCTGTTCGAGGTTTGCTGCACAGTGAGAGTGAAGGCTGGTAAGAAGGGTTGGGTTTACCATAATCTACAGTCACCTTCGTTTGGAACAACAGGTACTTTCTGACATAAGGGCTGTAGTTCAGCCTCTTTGAGGTACAGACTTCTTTGGCCCAGGAACCTTCAGTCATTGGCTTAGGACTCTGTCAGTCACATCTGTGGTCAGCCCACAGGAGAATTTTAGAATCACTTTGTATGCACTGGTTAGTTGGTTGTATGCATGCATGAGGAACAACTTTATATCTGAAATGTGAACTCAGTCGGAAAAGCAAATCATTAGGTAGAACCTAGCATTGCAGCGCATCCACTGCTCGCTTTCTGAGACATGCGGTATTCAGTATATTATGGAAGCTTCGTGGAAGCTCCACCCACTCTCTGCTCATCTTTTTCATTGGCTTAGGTCCTAAATGCTGCCTTCCGATTGGTTTTAGGCTTGTTAGTCCCTCCTCATGACAGCCATGTCCTCATTTGTATCCTTCCATGGCTACTGTCCCTTTACTCTGAACACGATTTTCTTCCCTTTCTCACCCCCGCCTCCTATCGCAGTTCGTGAATTCTCGCCCCGACACCTCCACTCCTGTTCCTGCCTTCTTGCCCGCCGGCACTCCCGTTTACAATGCAATAGGTCTCACGTGTATGCGAGTCCTATTACATTGTAAATACTTTGTTTACTGTTCTTGCAATGGTGGCACATGCGCTGTAGCTTTAAACATCTTAAGCTAAAGCGTGGTACTGCAATTGTTTCAAAAGTCAAGAAATAGAAAAAAATCTCTATTTCTTGATTTTTAGAGCAATCGTGGCACCGCACTTTAGCTTAAGATGTGTGAAGCTAAAGAACGACTACTGCAATCCACTTGTTTAATGTTTCTCTCAATCATGTGCTACCCCACCCTCTTAAGTTCTCTGGCGCTCTCCCACTCGTTGCACACCTTTTGAATTTCTTCCGCCCCTCACATCCTTCTTTTTGGTTTTTAGTTTGTAAACCCACACTCCTCCGTTACTCCTCTTGAAATTGATGCTGCAGGTCAGCAGTGCAGACTTTTTCACCTGCTCCTCCCAGCTACTTCTAATTACTCTAGGCCGCAATTCTGTTCATTGTTTTTTTTTGCCCACCATGCCACCTCAGACAGGTACAATCCATATGCATATCAGTCTTGGTCCTGCTCCAATGAGAACAGCGCAGCCCAACCAGCCAAGCAAGGTCCATTCTTAACACAAGCAAACGCAGACGGGTTCCAGGATGGACTGTTCCCGTGAGCAGCATGGACAAACTGGTTTTAATAAGGCCAGCGGACCTCTGTTCAGAGGGGTAGGGTGGGTGAAAAACGATGGACCTTGATGCAGACCCCAGCGACTGCCATTGGCTGAGATTAATTCAAGCACTCCATGCATCACCTTGCTGTGTATTGCAAAGTTAGAAATGGGGACAAAACATTCAAAGCAAAACAGAAATTACAGAGTAAAGAGATGCAGAAGACGCCTTTTTTAGGTTGAGCATTCAAGACCTCTTGTATATACTTTAGTATATACTTATTATATACTTATGTGTATATGTGTATGCACTTCGTGGGCTCTGGAGATCAGCCCTAGGACTTAACTGCTTCCGCATAGGGACTTTTTTCTGTTCAACTGCCTCTATTTAACTGTCTTGACCAGCGGAGGTCTGTAAAATACCTGAATTGCTGTCTGCTGTGAGTTTATTTCTTTAAAACTTTTCTGGCAACTGACTCTATTTAACTTTCTTGAAAGAAAACAACTAGCAGACGTCAATAAAATACCAGAATCACTTCAGCATTCTCTAGATTCCAGTCCAAAGAAATTGTCTTCCACAAGCACCTGAAGACAATAATATTTTTTTCAAATCTTGTATTTTCAGTGATATGACCACCGAAGGCCCTGATTTTATATTAAAAACAGAGCTGATTTTCTATTAAAAACAGAGCTTTGGACTATACCATTTAAAGGCAATATTTCTCTCCATGTGTTCCCATACCTACCTTGTCATGCAGTTTGGTGCTTACTTTCCCTCCATGTTAAAGAACAGTAGATGTTTCTGCACCCATGCTAATGTGCTGCATAGCTAAATACATATAAGGTCCCAAAGGCGAGACGGATTGCATTGCAAATGCTTGTTTTTAAAATGGTTTTCACTGCAACAAGCATTTACATTTTCTTTTGGCAGTGCTCCAGTTTTAGCCACTTACCTATTGACCATGCCAAAACTCTTTATTATTCAGCAGCCCTTGAATACAAAATATCAAATGTATAATACAGAGATGCTATTGGCCAGTGCTAATTACTTTTGGAATCATTTTGCATGTCTATTATGTTTCAGGAACTTCAATTTGCCCCTATCCGCACCTGACAACCAAAGCCTCTTGACTCAGGATTGACAAGTGCCTTATATTATAAAGAATTTTAAATAGTGATTGATTGCCTTTGTTCCATTATTTTAAAAGAGATAAAGAACTGCTCTACCAGCTAGCACTCTGCCTACCCAGTATTACGGCACAGAACATACACTCTGAGTGACATCCTTCTGAGATATCTCAGAGGACCAAACATTTCTAAAAGATTTTGGCATGGACCAAAAAACGTTTTTCATACAGTCAGACTCGAAGAATATGTGATGGAAGTTAGGCATTGGGACTGGGAGTTCTAAAAATGAAGGGCCACATGTATGACCTGGTTTGCATCACTCCTGCTCCAAGCAACATGTTGGAAGAGTGACACAAACATTCAGTCATTTTTTTGAATCCTGCAAAGCCACTTTGTGGGGCTCTAAAAATATGGAGTAGCGCAATGCAGCCCAAATGACTGTGTCGCCTTATTCTGCCCTGGGTAGGCATTCTAGGAGAATTGTGTGGGTGTTCCCATGCAACGCCTATGATTTTTGATGCATTTCCAGATGTACAACTTGTAAATGCGCCAAAAGATATACCTCTTCAGGGGAGCCGTAACGCGGCAAAATATCTTTATTTGTGCTTGATTTTTCCTCTACCTATGTGTGCTACAGAACAGTGTTTTCCTGTAGTTGTGAACAAAGTAAATGATTAGCGATGTTGATTCTATTAGTGACAATTATGATTTATTCCATTGAATATATAAAGCAATAATATCTTTACGATCCTGCAAGATGCTTGCAGGTCACTCGTGAGAGGCATGGGAGAGGAACCACACCCTAAGGAAGGATTGTGATTGGTTCATATGGATGTCATTATTTAGAAAAAGAAAACTCCACCCTTTTTGCTTTATTTCACTGTTTGAAGTTGGTGAAAGTAGACATATTTGTCTTGATTCCTTTCCTGTTTGCCTTTCTTCACAAAGATTCAGATTTAGATTAACATCCAGAGGCTTCTGCACCAGCTCAGCCACCTCAGCCACCCAAGAAATCATTAGTGTGGCAATTCTTTGAAATGAGGTCAGGTATCAAGCAAGTATGTAAATGTAAATGTATTTCGACTTATATAGCGCACGAATCACCCAGGGGTCTCAAGGCGCTTGCTTAGGGAACCCGTCCTGGTATTCCCCTGTGAGATACCCCGGCAGGGTATCCACAAGGTGAAAGCCAGGCATCCCGCCGCGAGGGGCCGTAGTGGAGATTAAGCAAGCTATTGCCCAGAGTCGCAGAGTGTGACCCCGTGAGTCGAGTAGGCACCGGAGCGAGAATTGTCGAGTCCGTGGAATTTTGAGCCCGAGACCCGCCGAGGCGGGGAATCGAACCCTGGTCCACGGCCGATCTCAGCTTCCGGGTCTGCCGCCTCTAACCACTGAGCCACGCTTCTCCAGTATCTGTGAAGTATGTTACCTGTAAACTTTGCAGCAAAAGGTTCAGCCAGGAGAGGAGAAATAAACATTATAGCATGAGTACCACAGGGATGTGGGTATACCTGATGTCAATGCTTTCACAAAGGCTTGCACGAGCAGAGGTGGCTCACGTTGTGGAGCTAGGCAACTGTATAGGACCTTCAACATCACTTGCTTCAGGATATACTGTGCCTGTGCAGGTTCTAAGTGCACAAGTTGAAAATAACCCTACTTTTCTTTAACAAAGCACTATTTTGCTGTTTGTGTCATGTTTTCATCAGAAACAGGGATGTCTGCCCATAAGAAACTTGACCAAGAGCTGCATAGGCAGCTATTTTTTTAAATAGTTTTAGTCAGCTTTTCTCCTTTTTTTAAGGAGATGCTGTTGGTGTTTGTTTAACACTTCAAGTTGTATGTTTTTGTCGTACCTTTTTAAAAAAAAGTAAAAATATCAAAAACGTTTGAAAACACAATTGTTTTACAGTTTTGAAAAATGTTAACTAAAACGGCTCCAAACTGCTCTTTTTTTTAGAGCTAACATATAGTTAAATGCTCTATGTTGCTTGCACTATGTTTCCCTTTTTTCCCTTCTCCAAAGCTCTTGCGAGACTCTCTAGGGAGTGCCCGGGAGGCAATTCGTCACATGCAGTTCAAGGGGGCAGTGCTTCCTGGTTTGCTCTAGCCAGTCTCTAGCAAGATCATTCTTTTTATAATGGATTTTGCATTTACATTGAATATAACCTGATGTAGTATGTATAATTATATACACCAGTATTGTAACAGTGTGTTTAGCTTAATGAAATGCAATCCATTATATAATTGTGGGGAAAAATAAATCTATTAAATTTAGACAAAACCCCAATTGTCTTATCTGCATGAGACGAACATAAGCACATTTTTACATCAAAATTTCTTCTCTTGAGGAGATTACCTATCCGAATGATGCCCTGAATCTGACTGTTCAATGGCTCGCCAACAACCAGCTCAAATGGAAAGGAGCTCCTTCTCAACTTCCCACCCAAAAAATCCAAAGACATCCCTGAATGGATTAACTCGATCACAGTACTCAACTGTACGCCAACCATAGTGGATTCTGCCAAATCGCTTGGGATTACCTTGGACGGCAACCTGAATATGCGTGAACACATCAATTCGATGGGCAAAACTGCCAGGTTCCATCTGAGCTACTTGAGAAAACTAAAACCCTTCCTTGATACTGGCGACCTAAAAACCGCAGTTCAGGCATTAGTCATCTCCAGAATTGAATATGGTTGCTCTACCCTATCTGCCCTACCAAAGACTTGGACGGGCCGCTAAAAGCTTGCCTCACACAGCAGCTAGACTCTTATCTGGCTCAAAAACATTTGACAACATTTCAACAAATCTGAAGGCCTTGAACTGGTTTCCTCTTGAAGGCAGACTCCAGCTCCAGCTGGCCTGCATCACTCACAAAGGCCTGTACACGAACACTCCAAAGTATCTCGCCCAGAAAATTGTGATATTTGTGAGAACCAGAAACTCCCGGTCCACCAGAGAATGTGTGCTCCAGCCACTCTGCTTCAGCAATGTAAAAACATGTAACTGAGCGTTCTCTGGGGCCACACCAAGAATCTGGAACTCGCTCCCTCCCTCCATCAGAAGAATTCCTACTTTGTCGCGCTTCAAAAAGGAAGCGAAAACCTTCCTAATGAGCAAATTCCTCCAATAAGTCTCCTTTATTGCGCATTACGCCTTTTCAAGGCCTATGTTTCTGTGTTTAATCTCGTGTATTGCTTGGCCCTCTCCATGTATCAATTGTTCCCCTTGTCTTATTGTTGACATGTCACTTGCTGATTTTTGGTACTGTACTGTTTATTGTATATAGCTCTGGCGTTTAACCTACTGTAGTTAAATCCCTAACCCTATCCTTGTATTTTGCCTATGCCTATACTGTACCCAACGTGTTTATCCCTGTAAAGTGCTCTGATACCCTAACGGGTCATGTTCGCTCTATATAAAACCTCAAATACATTTTTTTTGAAAAAGTAAATGGAACACATTGATATTATTGTATTCACTTTAAGTCCATTTCTTATTATAAGAAAAAGTTCAATCATTACTGTTTTTTTACGATCCAGTGAGAAACTCGCTAGATACTAAATCTTTCTTTAGAGGAATAATTTACACTTTCCATTATTACAGTACTTATGCCTTATAGTACCCATCAGTAGCGTGTGGGGAGAAAGTTGAATCTCAAATGAGACCTTTTCACAGTATAAGAACAGTACACAGTAGGATGTTAGGTGACACTGAGATCTCACTACAAATCTCTACAGTCTAACAACAGCGTGTAGTAGACTATGGGGAGAGACATTGCATGAAGGTACCCAGTAGAGTAGGGAGTAAAGCGACACTGCCTCTCCACTCACACCATACTCCTGGCTCAGCAGGATGCAGTATGCATAGTAGGGTAGATAAGGTAAACACCACACAAGTAAGACCTTCGTATTCCATAGTAAATATAACAAGTTCTGGCTCTCCACCAAGACCTCTTCCCAAAAAAATAACCCTAGATATTAGGTTGTGGGAATGGATTTGACTGTCCAGTCACAGCTCTCCCCAGAAAGAATGACAGACACATACAGTTGTGTAGAGGTAAACATTCTCATCTGCACTGACAACTATCTCTAGAACAACATGGATGTGCAGTATGGTGTTGGCAACGAGTGGCCTCTCTGCTGATACCTCTCCCTATACTAACAGAGATATTCATTGGTGTCTGCGAAGGGAGTGACCGGTCCGCTAACAAATCTTCCCAGGGTGAGATGTGTCTAGTAGGGTTTGAGAAAAATGTTTCTCTCTGCTCATTCCTCTTTCCATGCTGGCATGTATGTAAGTATAATGTCCTGCTTGCTGACACATCTCCCTTGCATTATGAGTCTCGCTAGTACAGTCTGCCGTGAGGCTGGATCCTCTTCTTGACCCGTATCTTGGATGAAGGGTGTGCAAATCAGACTGTGAAAAAAAGAGCTTATCTATCTGGTCACCGATCTCCCCATGATTACCTCTATGCTAAGAAGTCTGTCTTGCATAACAGCTATATACACTGTGATGTTTATACACATTGCCCTGTCACCTGAGAAATCGCCCAGAGTGATATATGTGCAAACAAATCTGTGGGTGGTAGACTATAGAAATGGAGTCTCATCATTGCTCAGAACTTGGTTGATTGGTGTGGATAGTTGAATGTTGAGACACACTCACCTCTCTCTCTCTCAGACCTCTCCCCACGGGGACAATGAGGCATAGTAGGGTGTGCACAGACTTCTCCACTGAAACTTCCCTCTATAATCACAAGCATATATAGTAACATGTGCACAAGAACTACCCTCTCCACTGTCACATTTCCACCAGCTGTTAGCCATGCGTAGTAGAATATGAGAGTGCACTGGCTTGAGAGGTCTGCATAAGACTGTGAGAACAAGGACTGATCTCTCTAGTGAGACCTCACTGCTGCATGGGAAATCACCGTAATCAAATAATTTCACTCTTCATTAACATTTCTCTGTAGCATAAAAGATATGCTTAGTACCATATAGAGAAGTATACATGGAGTGGCACTTCTGCACTCCCTGAAGATGGAACTGCCTGTTTTAGTCAACATTACAATACTGTAATAGTATTCAAATCATTAACAACTATTAAGCAAACAACTCAGTAGTAACTTTAAACAACTATATATTAACAAACTATATCAACAATTATAGAACAAAACAAACAACTTTAATAATTTATAATGTCTTCGTCACATCGTGATGAGCAGCCTGGTATAGCTGCAGTACCTCAGCCCCCTCAATCTGGCAAAAAGTCTTTGGTATGGCAGTTTTTTGTTTTTAGACAAGCTAGAAAAAAGGTGTCGGAAAAGTTTCTCATGCATATAATTATGTAAAAGGAGTTCACAAAGGCTAACTTGGGTGGAGTTAGCTTGTGCTGCTGAACTACAGAAGCCCGTCTACACTGCCCGGTGTTTCTGCAGTCTGAGGGGGACTCCAACTACCTGTCCCAGACTCCAACGCGGCAGGCGCCGCATACGTCCATTTCTAGTGCCCAGAGGCGATTTAAGCAGCAGAGCTGGATCCCGCAGCGCGGGAAGCCCTTTTACACAGCCCAGTGTTTCTGCGGCCTGAGGGGGACTCAAACTACCTGTTCCAGACTCCAACGCGGCAGGCGCCACATACATCTATTTCTGGCACCCGAAGGCGCTTTAAGGAGCAGCGTGAGCACCAACAGTGCGGTACACGCGGGGCGTGCCCGGGCCAAGGGCGGGCCTGTCTGCGCCAATCAGTAACAGGGAGAGGCAGGGCAAGGCCACTCCCCTTCTGGTTCCAATCCTTGTCCCCATCGTTATAGGATCTGGACCTTTGGACTATCATATGGACCCAAGGTACTGTGTTTATTATTGAGGCCTGTAGTCGGGATTGCTTCCAGAAACTGCTCTCCTCTATTTACGTTCATTGTAAAAGTTATCCTCTACCGTCGTGTGGGGCTTGTTTTGGGGGATTCTCAGCTTGGCAGTCGTTCTTAATGTCATCTTTTGTTATACTCCCAAGTATTTTTAAGTAGCATAATTTACATTGCTTTGGGTCAAAAGGGCAGATGGTTAAAAGGAAAGATCATGAGAGGGCCCCAGGCCATGACGATGCTAAGAAGAAGAAAAAAACGCTTGGCGCCATTTGTCACAAAACTATGGATCATATCGATTCAATCCTATCAGAGTGCTAGCAGATAGCCGATCCCACATTAAACTTGTCTTCCGATGTAGGAAACTTGGCGAACCCCAACACATGTAGAGAGCTCGCTTTTGAACCTGGAGCTGGGTCTCCCTGCTTGCTGACGCATCTCCCTTGCATTATAAGTCTTGTTAGTACAGTCTGGGGCGAGACTGGATCCTCTTCTGTGACCTGTGTCTTGGATGAAGTGTTTGCAAATCAGACTGTGAAAAAATGAGCTTATCTATCTGGTCACAAATCTCCCCATGATTAACTCTATGCTAAGAAGTCTGTCTTGCATAATAGCTATATACACTATGATGTTTATACACACTGCCCTGTCAGCTGAGAAATCACCCAGAGTGATATATGTGCAAACAAGGCTGTGGGTAGTAGACTATAGAAATGGAGTCTCCTCATTGCTCAGAACTTGGTTGATTGGTATGGATATTTGAATGTTGAGACACACTCACCTCTCTCTCTCTCAGACCTCTCCCCACGGGGACAATGAGGCATAGTAGGGTGTGCACAGACTTCTCCACTGAAACTTCCCTCTAGAATCACAAGCATATATAGTAACATGTGCACAAGAACTACCCTCTCCGCTGTCACATTTCCACCAGCTGTTAGCCATGCGTAGTAGAATATGAGAGTGCACTGGCTTGAGAGGTCTGCATACGACTGTGACAACAAGGACTGATCTCTCTAGTGAGACCTCACTGCTGCATGGGAAAACACCGTAATCAAATAATTTCCTTCTTCATTAACATTTCTCTGTAGCATAAAAGATATTCATAGTACCATATAGATAAGTATACATGAAGTGGCACTTCTGCACTCCCTGAAGATGGAACTGCCTGTTTTAGTCAACATTACAATACTGTAATAGTATTCAAATCATTAACAACTATTAAGCAAACAACTCAGTAGTAACTTTAAACAACTATATATTAACAAACTAAATCAACAATTATAGAACAAAACAAACAACTTTACTAATTTATAATGTCTTCGTCACATCGTGATGAGCAGCCTGGTATAGCTGCAGTACCTCAGCCACCTCAATCTGGCAAAAACTCTTTGGTATGGCAGTTTTTTGTTTTGAGACAAGCTAGAAAAAAGGTGTCTGAAAAGTTTCTTATGCATATAGTTATGCAAAAGGAGTTCACAAAGGCTAACTTGGGTGGAGTTAGCTTGTGCTGCTGAACTATTGAAGC
Organism: Lissotriton helveticus; assembly: GCF_964261635.1. Lineage (NCBI taxonomy): Eukaryota > Metazoa > Chordata > Amphibia > Caudata > Salamandridae > Lissotriton > Lissotriton helveticus. Next base: position 658,840,340 of record NC_136067.1, read on the forward strand.
CAGTCTACACTGCCCAGTGTTTCTGCGGCCTGAGGGGGACTCAAACTACCTGTTCCAGACTCCAACGCGGCAGGCGCCACATACATCTATTTCTGCCGCCCGGAGGCGCTTTAAGGAGCAGCGTGAGCACCCACAGCGCGGGACACGTGGGGCGTGCCCGGGCCAAGGGCGGGCCTGTCTGCGCCAATCAGTGCCAGGGAGAGGCAGGGCAAGGCCACCCCCCTTCTGGTTCCAATCCTTGTCCCCATCGTTATAGGATCTGGGGGCATATTACCAACAACTAGCGATAATTAGCGCTAGGTTTGCTTAGCGGCAATAATTTTATCGCCGTGTAGCGACGATTTTTATCGCTTAGGAGCCTTGATACTATCAAGGTTTATCTCCTAAGCGATAAAAATCGGCCGAAATGCATGAATATCGCTGAAAAGTCAGCGATATTCATGCATTACCGAGCAAATGCTCTTAGCCATGTTATCCACCTCCCATTGGATAACATGGCTAAGAACTGCTCAGGGCAGGTTTTAGCTTTTGGAGATATTCGCGCTTAGCTAAGTTGGTAATAGGAGATAGCGATGTTAGCGACTGTTTCCAGTCGCTAACATCTTGGCTCGCCCACTTTGCATGTCATTAGTGATAAATTTCTCTGACATGCAAAGCGGGGCCCAAGATGGTCGCTATCTCCTACTAGCTGTCGCTAACTGGTGTTAGCGACAGCTAGGTAATAGGGAGATAATTTTATCTCCGCTTTCTTGGCTTTTAAAGCCAAAAAAGCCGAGATAAATCCCTTGATAATATGCCCCCTGGACCTTTGGACTATCATATGGACCCAAGCTACTGTGTTTAATTTACGTTCATTGTAAAAGTTATCCTCTACCGTCGTGTGGGGCTTGTTTTGGGGGATTCTCAGCTTAGCAGTCGTTCTTAATGTCATCTTTTGTTATACTCTCAAGTATTTTTAAGTATCATAATTGACATTGCTTTGGGTCAAAAGGCCAGATGGTTAAAAGGAAAGATCATGAGAGGGCCCCAGGCCATGACAATGCTAAGAAGAAGAAAAAATCGCTTGGCGCCATTTGTCACAAAACTATGGATCATAACGCTTCAATCCTATGAGAGTGCTAGGAGATAGTCGATCCCACATTAAACTTGTCTTCCGATGTAGGAAACTTGGCTAACCCCATCATATGTAGAGAGCTCGCTTTTGAACCTGGAGCTGGGTCTCCCGGCTTGTCCTTGCCCCTTACCACCCAAACTTCAATATTCAAACCAAACTCAGCTAAGACAATCCCACATATGTTTAAATTCAATCTGAAAGGAAAGAAAAAGGGTTTGGTTAAGGATAAGGGGAAGGAGCTTGATTCAACCGCAAAGATGTGTCAAGAGGACATATGTGGGCTGCCCTCACTCCCTTATGTTGTCCAGGTTGAGTGCTATAATAGGTTTGATGCTTTAACAATTGATGATGTTGGGGTAAGAGAGCCTAATCCCAGTGAGATCAGAAGTGGTCATTCCAACGAAGTAGTTGTATTAAGGACCTTGATTGAGTCACTGAAGGAAGAGGTGGTTGCGCTTAAAAGGGAAGCTGGGATTCTTACACAGAGGAATACCTGTGGGGATGGAAATGAAGCTCGTTATAGACCCCCTAAAAATTTTTGTTTAATATCACCCTAGTTAAAGATAGTGGCTCAATGCAATACCAGAAGCGGACGGCTGAAATACAGTCTAGAGCCCCTCTGTTCAAAACTTTTCATCAACCCCAAGAACCTATGGAGACACCTTTTTCTCGCCCTTGGGACCGAAGAGTAATAAAACATACATATAAGGGAGTGAGCTTTGGGGCGTCAAGATCTGGGCACCCGGACAGTGGGGAGGTGATCCTGGATGAAGGATATACAGACAGGCCATGCTGTGAAGCCGCTCATGGGACAGAGATAGTAAGGGATGGTGTGTACAGAAGGCTGGATGGTAGAAGCAGCTCTGACACAGCCAACCTTACAAATGTTCCAAAACTTTCTAACAGGGGCTATGAAGACTCTGATTCTCTAAAAAATAAGGTTATACATTGGTTCAGGTCAGCCCATCATTGTCACTCAATTATAAGGGATGACATTAGACATGCTGGCAAATTAAATATTCTGGGAGCGGAAAAAGACATCATTTTCTTAAGATTTTTTGATGAAGCCATGGTATCTGGGCTCTTGGCAGTTGATTCTCGTACTTTCCCCCCCGCTAACACTACTATCCAGATCAGGTACAAACACCTTCAAGAAGAAGGTGTGCTATGTATAGATCCCCGAGGGCAGAACAAAGCACTGGCCGAGACTGGGCTAAAAGCAGTCATCGATGACTGAAACATGAGGGTGGTTTGTTACCTGATCCCAGGCCAGTCCTTCTTTTACCCCTAACCAACTCTCTGTTGGGAAGTAACCTATCACCTATCACTGAACCTTGTTCCGTGTCTGAAGCTACAACTGAAATGTATGACAACTCTCAGAATATGCACTCGAATGTAACTGGGCCTTCTTAGATGAAGAACCATGGGATCTCCAAACTACTATCGGATCCCGAATGGTGCACCTTTATAGACACTTTTGATATAATTCTGATGCAGGAAACCTGGAGTATATCTACTCCCCATAGATCTGGCTTCTCAACCTTTCCCATTTATGCCACTAGGAAAAAACAGGGTCGTCCGGCGGAAGGATTGGTGGTTTAGGTAAGGAATTCTGTAGGGATCAAAATCGAGGGGCAGATTTATGATGACTGGCGCATCCCCAGGGATGCGCCAGTTATCATGCGCCGCTGCTCCGCCACCCACGGTGCGCCGCATTTACATTGCGGCGCACCATGGTGCAAGGCATGGAAGATGCGTCACGCATCTCTCGGCGTACGGGCAGCGCATTGCTGGAGTCATGTCGCAAGTGCGACATGACTCCTGCAATGCACAGGGCCCACCCCTACAATGCCTGGTGCGTCACCCTTATGCCTGCTTCAAGCAGGCGTAAGGAATTGACGTAGAAAGTGACTGAGTGAAATCTCATAGATTTCACTCAGCCACTTTCAGGAGGCGTTCCTGCGCAGGAACGACCCCCCCCTGCGCAGGAACGCCTCCTTATGGCGCAGGGCTTTCCAACGTGACGCATCTCCTAGATGCGTCACGTTGTAAATATGGCGCATTGTTTGCGCCGCCGTTGCGTCAAATTAAGTGACGCAATTGCGGCGCAAGGTCCTCATAAATCTGCCCCCAAGTGCCTCCATGTGGACTCCCAGGATATTTTGGCTTTCGAGCTGTCCCTACCTAGTGGTAGGAAGGGGATCATTTTTTTATGTTTATACCAGGGTGGACTGTGCTGGGGAAGAAACACTGACCCTTTGTACATTGGATGATTCCTTAACCAAATACTTGGATAATAACCCAGCCAGCAATAGTTGCTTGTGATTTCAATTGTACTTTCGAGCCCTTAGCTGTAGTGGCCCCAGACTTGACAGAAGACTAGGACAGGGATTGGTCTATTCCTCTATTAAGCCTACCTACGGTCAAATGGATGAAGAGAGGTGGTCAGTTGTTTACACTAACACTCCAGCATGACCTTCGAGCAACAAATGGGAGAACTAGATCAGAGCCAAATGGTGCCCATACTTTCAACAGACCTAATCTAACAAGTTGAATAGATCATTGTTTAATCACCTCTAACCTATGGCCTGTACTAGATGACATGATCATGGTAAACAGACACAATAGCAATCACAACCCACTTGTACTCATGAAGTATCCCAGGTATTGCACAACCAACCTTAAATGGACATCGTGACCTGGGAGTGCTTTCATCTTCAAATAATCTGGGATCAGTCAAGTGGGACTGGGTGGAGAAGCACCCGGAGGTGCTGGATCTTGGCAAAAAGAAAACCAAAAATGTAGTAGAGTCCTTAACTAAAAACCCTAGTAAAGATGCTGTAAAGAGTGAAAATCTATGCCACAAGCACCTTTCAAAGGGGCTAGGGAACTGCTTAGCCGGCCTGCCAAAACTTGGGAAAGTGTTGTCCATTGCACTGGTACTAGGCACAAGTCTAAAAGTACATGGTTTAATTAGGACTGCAGTAGGTCAAAGAGGGAGCTTATCAGTGCTATAAAGCATACTGTTCACCCTGAAATTGTGACTGCTAGAGCCAAGTACAGGCAGGCCATTGACAGTGCCAAAAAGGAGAGGGAGAGCTCACTATGGCTAGCCTTACACACAGCATTAATTGGTAAAGATCAAAGGTCATTCTAGAGAGAGGCAACTCAATGGCTCAAGGGAGAAAAAAACAGAGTTGGATTACAACATACAGCCCGATGAATGGACAGCCTACTTTGGGTCTCTCTATGCCAATGACAGTGACGGTAGTGGTGAGATGGGTGAGTCGCCAGAGAAGGGGTTGAGTGGGGATTTCGAGCCCTCGATCTTTTCCACAGTGGAAACCCATGTGGAAATATCTTCATGTGAACCAGCGCGTGCCCCAGGTCCAGACAGAATCCTCAATGATCTGTATAAAGCAGACAAATGCCTTTGGGGGTCGGTACAAAAATATTTTATCGAACCTGATTCTGTCTGGAGCTCCTATTCCGCAATCGTGGCAGGTCGCGGAAAATGTGCCCATTTACAAGAAAGGAGATAAACTAAGCCATCAAACTATAGTCTGATAAGCCTAATAGATTCTTTCCAAAAGATTTTTTGTAAATAATTCCTGGGGAGGCTCCATGACTGGATGATGGAATCCCATATTTTAAGTGACCTTCTGGCAGGCTTCCATTCTAAAGTTAGCACCCTAGATCAGGTGTTCCACTTCCTCTACATTTAATGGAAGGAAGTGGACCTTAAAGGGGGCAAATTATATGTGACATTTGTCGACTTGGCACAGCTTTTGACTCTGTGCCCCGGGCAAAGCTGTGGAGAGTACTGAGAGAATTGGGCATCCCGGCAAACCTCTTAGACCGCCTAATCAGATTACACTCCACAAACACAGCCCAGGTCAGGGGGGGCCCAAGAAATGAAGTAACAATAACATTTCCTGTAAATTGCGGAGTTAGGCAGGGATGAGTGCTGGCTCCTACCCTTTTTACTCTTTTTATAAATGCGGTTATTGATTATTTGGACAGGGATGGTTGTGATGCACCGAAAATAAATGATAGAAGAGTACCCGCTTTGTTAATTGTGGATGATACCCTTTTAATTTCTAATCCCCCCCAGGGCCTTCAACAACTTTTAAATGATTTGATACAGTTTTGTAATGATAGGAGTTGTTCTTAAATGAGGGAAAACCCAAATATATGATTTTTAACAAAAGAGGGTCAAAGTTCTCAAGTAGATCTATTCCTGCAGGTAGCACTCTACTTGAACAAGTAGACGTTTTTGATTACCTAGGAATACGTGTATCCCCATCAGTAAACTGGGTTGCACAAATAGAGAAGGATAAGTTACATCAGATATTCCAAAGCAATCATATTAGCAAAATACACTGAAAAACATTGTCACAGCAGATTGTTCCTGCACTTGAAATGTATAACTGTAAGGTTTTGGGGGGCCTAATGTATGTAGGTAGTTGTATTACGCTGTGTCACTCTAGAAATAGCAATATCACCATTTAGACACCTCATAGTGTTAAAGAATATGTGCAGAGAGGTTCATAAAAACCCTAGGGCTTGTATTAACACATTGCACAATCTTTCTCTTATAACTAGAGAATCACTGCTAGCATTACATACAGTTGGAACACTTCAATTTTCAACACAATCAGAAAAACTTGCTGATATCTCTCTACATTCTAATGTTTACCCCTCAAAAGCTATAATAAGAGCTACTCCCCTCAAACAACGTTTCATGATGTAAAGATGGTGTAGAATAAGTTTACAAACATTATTAAACTTACTGACACTTCACAACAAGGTTTATAAAATATTATTAAATACCTGAACTTGAATTTCTTTTTTAAATGCAGACAGAGAGACCAGCCTCTTCCAACTCCACATAAATTTACTTCTGCTGAGCACAACTGAAACAGATATCCTTCTCCCCCTAAGTATCAAGGACGAACTGAGAGGTCGGTCGTATGGATACGGGTCCCAACCGAGCTCTGGGCAGAGCTCCAAACCAACTAAACCGAAGTTGGAATTACAACTGCTCACCCAGGGATTCTCAAAACACAAAAAAAACACAGCATTAACGGAGAACATCGCAGAAGAGCCGCCCCAGTGTCCGGTGATAAGATGGCGGACTCCTGCACTCTGCCCTGACTCCGGAGCGGGCGAGCTCTGACTCATCGGGGGACGCACCCCCAGACTGAGGGCACCAGACTGCAGTCCCGGGCGGCAGCCAGGGTAGAAGACACCCACTCGCTGCTGATCTCCCCCGCTGACCGCAGCAAATTTCTGAGAACCACAGGAGAAACCGAGGGTGGGCGGGGACGCTGCTGTGCGATCCCCACCCAGGTATTAAACCCCCCAATCCAGTACACGTTGGGGGCAGAACTCCACCAGAGGACTCACAAGCTGCAACAAAGGAGGTGAGAGGGACGGGGATCTGATTCAGCTGCACTAAACCCTGCTCTGCTAACCCGCCAACTCGCAGTAGTGCCTAACTGCGGGCTGATCGCAGTGACTGTCATTGCCTGACCCTAAAATGGTGGCCACCTGAAGGCATTCTCACCCGTGAAAAAACAGACATTCCGCCCAAGCAGCAGCAGACAAGCGCCTGGGACACCATTGCTACTAATCTCTCCTGCCACACCGCCTGTGACACGCAATACCACCTTTTGGGTGCCTCGCACATCGGAAGGCACAGTGAGATTTTGCTTGTTTCCTTCCTCTGCCAGAGTATTTAACTGAGGGACGCCTTACCATAAATATCAGGGCCATGCTTCAGTGCTGCATTCTGGGGTGTCACCTCAGGGGAAAGGAGGAGGAGCCAGGATCCAACTTGGCTGCTCGGAACCTCTGTTCCGCAGAATCCCGCTTTCATCAACTAAGTGAGGTGCTTAGTTCCCCACCTAAACAACTGTTTCAACCATCTCCGGATATTGAATTGTCGGGAGCGTCTGACACTGTGGCCGCCATTCCAACCGGTCATAGCAATACAAGGATACTGGCAAAAATCTCACCCAGCGTTTTAACCTCATGATGGCGAATGAGAAGGAATGGACCTCCTTTTCAATTGACTCGAAGCAGATCCATGAGAACTTTAACCTAACTACCTACCCCCTACCACTCCCCGCTCTACTCCTCTCCACTTTCCTGCTACTGACCTCTGCCCTCACCTGTCCTGGCCCTAGTCCCCACCCTGTTCACCTGTGAATTTTCCCTCGTCATTTGAGATCTAGCTATTTTGTCTGATGCCCGATGGAGCTACCTGGTTTAGCTATAGGGGAGACAGGTCGGGGATTCCCTCCTTGGACGTCACCTACCTAGTCCGTCTTGAGCCAGACTTCCTTTTGTCTCTCCTGTCATCTCTTCCCGCAACCTCCCTCTATTTATGTCTCTCCTTCTCTCCTCTCTCAATGTATTGAGACTGAACTATTTTGTCTGATGCCCGATGGAGCCACCTGGTTTAGCTATAGGGGAAATGAGCCGTGGACTTTAGACAGACTTCATTTCGTCTCTCCTTGTTGTCTCTTCCCATATCCTCCCTTTCTCACCTTCCCTGTCCCCTCCCCTCTACGCTCCATTTATTTTGCCCTCCATGTTCTTTAAATGTTTCCCATTCAGACCTAGCTATTTGGCCAAAGCCCGGTGGAGCTACCTGATAGCTATTGAGGAGATGGGTTTTGGGATTACCCTCTCGACCGTCACCTACCCAGCTGGACTTTGGGCAGACTTTCGTTCGTCTTTCTGCCGTATCTCCCTCCCACCCCTTTACCCTTACCCCCTTCCACTCTACACTTCACTTATCTCGTTTTCTATGCTCTTGTAATTGTTTGTCTAGCAACTGATGTAACTTGGAACTCATGTAATCTTGTCATTTTGTGGAACCTCATGTAAAGCGCTCTGATACCTCCGGGTCTAGCCAGCGCTATATAAAACTCTTAAAATAAAAAATAAAAATAAAAAAATAAATAAAATAACCATGTAATAACAATGGTAATTATTGGTTGAGCCTTGGTCCTTTTTTCCGTCTCCCCTTTCAATCTCGCAAGACTCTTGAAGGCTTGTAAAACACATTGTGGTAGGCCCAGTAATTTTCCATGTTGGTCTTGTGGGTGTCTCTTGGGATCACACCAGGCTCATGGGACAAACCTCACCCTCTGAACCTTGCACGCTACTCTTGCAAGACTTTCGCAGGATTGCAACATACTTGTAGCAAAATAGTAGCTTGTGGGCGGGACAAACCTCTCCATTAACACCCCATCTGGATAATCAATGTATATACTGAAGTCTGAGAAAAGACTGCCCTCTTCTTTTAAACCTCTCACTCAAATAACAAGCCCGCCTAGTAGGGTATATGAAGGGACAGGCCTCTCCACTGAAACCTCTCTCTTGGATGACTGGTATGCATAGTAGGGTGTGTGTAAGGACTGGCCTCTCCAATAAGACCTCTCTCACAGGTCACAGATATACAGAGTATGGTGTCTAGTGGGATTGGCCTCTCTGCTGAGACTTCTCTCTGTAGACTGATAGACTGCCGGAAAACTCCTGAGGCGGAAGCCGGGAGCAACGTATGTTTGTTTTAATTTCTAAATTGTTGTGCTTTTAAATAGAATATTGAACTTGCACTCTTGGGCACTTACCCTCCCTGTCCTCCTTTCACGGCCTGCTCCCCCTGTGCAGCCGATTGGGCGCTGTCATTGGGATTAGCAGGGGATCCGCCATCTTGGGGGTAGCCCAGGGTTGGCGCTGCAGCTTCCATCACACCGGCTCCTATTAGTATAAAATGTGCATCCTCCCCCGGTCGCGCAGCAGACGCACGCAGCGGGCGCGCTGATGGCGCGCCGAAGTCGCGCCAAAGGCAAGCCCGTCTGCGCCCGTCCGCGCCAGGCCGGGGCTAGGGGCCATCTCCTCTGCACTACCGCTGACTTATTCATCTGAATGCCTGTCGAACATTCGTAGTGCCGCTGGCCCCCTCTGTTCATCCACTGTTAGACATCTTACACAGTTAGGTATTTTTCAACCTTTAGCAGATCTGTGCAATAGTCTTACACGACTTACCTCTGCCCCAGCTGAAACTCAACAACTAACAATTCTCTATCTCAATACTAGATCATTAGTAAAACATCATTTGGATATCTTTCTTCTACTTGCCTGTCAAAAGCCAGACATTCTCCTTCTTACGGAGACGTGGCTCAACATTGATTCATCCCCAGATATATTAGCAGCACTCCCTGACAGCTACTACATCCTACAGGCAGATCGGGCACCAGGTAAAACGGGTGGGGGAGTAGCTGCCATCATCAGTAAACATCTTGCATTTTCCAAATTGATGTCCCTCGACCTCCCTGCAGTCGACAATATGGTTATTAGACTCGACTCCAGGGTGAGCCCACTTATCTGTGTATTACTTTATAGGCCTCCTCAGAGCATGCCCACGTTTCCATTCTCTCTGTGTGACCAGCTGGCCACACTAGTCACTAATCATACCAAGATTTTACTTAGAGGTGACTTTAACTACTGGCTCAATAGTGTGTCTGGTGGCCCTTTGGCAAGTGAGCTCATGGATCTTCTTACAGGGCTCAACTTTTGCCATCATATCAATACTGCGACCCACACTAAAGGGCACACGTTGGATCAGATCTGGAGTTCGAATCTTAGCATCTCACCCCCTATTATCTCTCCATGCATATGGTCTGACCATTTTTTGATCCAATTTCACATCTCCGTTCCTAAACCCACAGTAAACTTAGACACCAGAGAAGGCTTTATTAGGAAGTGGGGCTCTCTCGACACGCCAGCCTTTTTGGGGAGCTTGAAGAACTCAGCCCCGGCGTGTAATACTGATCTTAACCAATCTGCAACTAATATTTCTGAATGGCTCACGAAAGCAAGCGACACATACGCCCCATTGAAAAAACTGAAGACTCTGCGCCAATCCGACGCTCACAAGTGGTTGTCTCCTTACCTTAGGGCAAAAAAACGAATTGTTCGTCAAATGGAGCGTGAGTGGAGAAGGAATTATGAGGCTCTCGGAAAAACCGACTATGCAGCTGCCCGTTCTGCCTACATGAAGGCCATTTTTCCATCAAAATCAGAATTTTTCTCTAATGCAATTGAAATGTCCAATAATAAATCAAAGGAAATTTTTTCCATCGTCGACAAGCTTTCGAATCCTGCAAGAACTCAGCCCAAACTTATTGCTACACAAGAATTTTGTAATACCCTCAATCAGTACTTCCTAGACAAAATTACACTTATTAAGTCTAGTATCCCAGTTACTTCTCCTGCCCCCCCTGATTTCACTTTCATTCACAGAAAACCTTTCCTTGATCACTTCCCCCTTTTGGACGCTCCATCCTTGCTTGCTCTCACGGCTAGAATCAAGTCGGGCTCCCCACGAGATTGCTGCCCCCCCTCATGTCTTAAAAAATATAATTACTGCCTCTCCTTCTCCCATATTGGGTCTTCTTAACTCCTCTTTGACTCAAGGGGTGGTACCCAACTCATTTAAGGAGGCAGTGGTGATGCCCCTGCAAAAAAAATCAGGCGTGGAATTCACTGTTCTATCGAACTACAGGCCAATCTCTCTGCTGCCATATTTGGCCAAAGTATTGGAAGCCCACGTAACATCTCATCTTTCCAGCTTTATTGAACAGTTCGACATCTTGGAATCTGCACAAGCCGGATTTCGTCCGGCTCCTTCAACTGAAGGGGTCATTACAGCAGTCCTGGACTCCCTACGCCATAATGCAGACTTGAGCATTCCTCAGGCCCTGGTCTTGCTCGATCTGTCGGCTGCGTTTGACACGGTCGACCATGACATCCTTCTCAACCGTGTCAGACTAGCCGGCATCCGTGGCCCTGCGCACGACTGGATTAGGTCCTTTCTTTGTGACTGCTCGCAAGCAGTTGGCCTGCCGCCTTTCTTATCCTCCAAACTTTACACCACCTGTGGGGTCCCCCAGGGCTCTTCTCTATCACCCATCTTGTTTAACATTTATATGCTTCCCTTGCTTTGCTCCCTAAAAACCTTTAAAGTCACTACTTTTAATTACGCAGACGATCTGCAACTCACTTTCACTATCGATGACTCCCCAGAATCTGTCCATCAATTTCAGTCCACCATGCTCTTTATATACCAGTGGATGGACAGCAACCAATTGAAACTGAATCCCGAGAAGACAGAACTGGTTCTTTTTGGCAAAAGTAAGCTCCTTTTGGGACCACATTATTGGCCTCCCAATCTGGGCCTTCCCCCGAATCCATCCAGCTCTGTAAAAAGCCTAGGGGTACTTATTGATGAAGAATTATCACTAAAACCTCAAGTCAATTCAGTGGTATCATCTTGTTTCTTCCGGAAAATAAAGAAAATCAGCCGGATGCTTACCCAGCCCGCTTTGACCCAGGTTGTGATGGCCTTGGTGCTGTCACACCTAGACTACGCCAACGCCATCTACCTGGGCCTTCCGGCTGCCCTTAGTAAACGCCTTCAGATGGCTCAAAATCAGGCAGCCAGACTCATTTATTTTCTCCCGCGCTGGCAATCTGCAAGACCGTTGTTGAAGCAACTCCACTGGCTTCCTATTACACAGCGCGCACTCTATAAAGCTGCTTGCATGACGTTTAAGTCCCTTCACGCACGCAGCCCCAAATTCATTCAAGAACTCTTGCCCAAGTATACTCCTTCACGCAACCTGCGCTCTGCATCACAAATTCTCTTGACCGTTCCTCATTATAAATTCCAACGCAAGGGAGGACGCATGTTTGCAACGCTTGCTACTAAACTGTGGAACTCCCTCGCCTTAGGAATCTGTTCCTGTGTCACTCTTCTTCAGTTTAGGCGACTACTCAAGACATGGCTGTTTGCCCATGCATTGGATTAGTCCTCCCTCAGCCTTGAGTGGTAGTTTCCCAGAGTATATCGGTTAGCGCCATGAAACCCTCGGGTGAACGTGCGCTGTATAAATTTTTGATAAGATAATGATAGATGTGTGTAGTAGTGTGTAGGGAGAGACTGGGCTTTCCTTTCAACCCTCTCCTATAGATGACCAATGTGCATAGTTAGGTGTGGGGAGAGACTGCCCTCTTCTTTTGAACTGCTCTCTCAGATGACAGATATGCGCTGTAGGGTGTGGGGAGGGACAGACCTCTCTGCTAAGACCTTTCTCTGTAATGATAGGTGTACCTAGTAGGGTGTGGGGAGGGACAGGGCTCTCTTTTCAAACCTCTCTCTCAGATGACAGGTATGCATAGTAGGGTGGGTGAAGGGACAAGCTTCTCAGCTGAGTCCTCTCTCTGAATGATAAGTGTAACTAGTATAGTGTTGAGAGGGACTGGGCTTTCCTTTGAGAGCTTTCTCTCAGATGTCCGGTGTGCGAAGTAAGTTGTGCAGATGGATGGCCTCTCTGCTGCGACCTCTCTCTGTAATGATAGTTGTGCATAGTAGGGTATGGAAAGGATTTGGCCTCTACTTTCAGACCCCTCTCTCACATGACAAGTGCCCATAATACTGGTCTCTCTGATGAGACCTCCGTCTATAATGATGAGTGTGCCTAGTAGGGTGTGGAGGGGGATTTGCCTCCCCTTTTTAGACATCACTATCAGATGACAGGTGGGCATTGTATGGTGTGGGAAGGGACTGGGCAAAATTGAAACATGTTCTACTGAGGATATTGGAGTTAATGAAGAGATTAGGGAGCTTCATAACAAATAAGTCTCCCAAGATGGCCACTAGAGAGAAAAGAGCCCAGATGTAGCAGACATATCACCCAAAGGTAGCCCAACTATATTCCAGTGTCAGCAGTGTACAAAACACCCAGAACATATTGGGCTTCTTTATAAATGTTCATGACACATACTAAACATTCAGGAATGGCTTGAAAAAATAAAAGCAATTTGCTGTCTTCTGCACTATCAGCGGGTGCAAAGTTGAAAATGCTGCCATTATTGGTTGCTTTGTGTGAGAGTGGTGTGCCATTCTTCTACTTAGTTTTTCTATTTCATGACAGTATTGTATCTATCTGATAAGACAAAAAAATATTATTTGATCAACAAACTCGATTTTCAAGTATGTGAACTACATTTAATTTGGAAAAAAAATTATTTAAAAGGTGCATGTATATGTGAGAATGTTATAAGAGAGTAGCAAATATTTTTGAGAAAATATTGGAACTATATGAGATAAGATATGAGTGGGTTCAGAGTGGATTTGTATGCTTAATAAAAGGTTAGTAAGACGCTTGAGTGTCTGAGAATGTGACAGTTTGTCTGATTTGCAGACTAAGTATGTGAGAAGTTGGTTCACAATCTGTTGCTTTGAGTTGGTATGTTGTACATGTGGTGCTAACTACATGGTGTAAAGTAAAAAGAGTTACATTTTTAGTTAGCAAGGCATTAGAAGGTGTGGAAATATTTACATGGGTATATATGATGTGCTGTTCTTACAGAGTGTTTTTCTTTGAATTCTGGATGTTGTAGTTCTCTTACACTTCTTTGTCAGGCATATACAGAAGCATAAATACATTCAGTAACTTATCCAGAAACTACTTGTGCATGCTGCATATTCAAACATAGTTGTGTCACATCTATACTGCTCTGTTTTCCACAACACAGGCGACTGAGGTTTTGTTTTATAGCCACTTACATGGATATTTAGGGAGCCATAGAGATACTAAAATAGTCACATACAGGTACATTTACTTAAATGTCTCATGGCACTACTACAGGTGCACATTTTCTCAGATATGTTGACAAGTCATGACACAACTGTCTCTTTCATGTATAGAAATACTATTTCAAACATAAATGATGCTTGGTAGGGCAGGTCCTGTGTGTGCACTTTCACTTGTAACTTGATCTGCCATGTAAAAGCTGTTTATCAAGTCTTTAATCCAAGTTGGTATGCACAAGTCACATGTAAGAAATGCTGTAGGATTGCTATAAAGCATGCTGGTTTTGTGTTTAAAAGATGAGAGAGGTTCTTAACAGTTCATTAAGTTGCTTGTGTACTTGTACGCCCCTATACCAAGTAGTACTATGAGAATACTGTCCCTAACGCAACTGACATACATGTTTAGAAAAACACAAAGCCTCTATTTTCAACTATTGAGATAGCTACAGACACACATTTCATCACCCACCAGAAACAATTAATATGCAGCAGACTCAAAGATAGTTGGAGTCACACCTATGTAGCTATATATTGACAAACAGAGGCTCTGAAGTATTTCTGCAGTAACTTACATACACATTTAGACAGCCAAAGAGGTATTATAGTAGGCAGTTACATGACAGCACATTTACATAAACATCTTATGGCACTGATAGAGGTGCAAAAAGAACAATTGATGGACAGAATGCAGAACAATGTCATATATTCACCCCAGTACAGAGGTCAGGGCCTAAATCCATTGTTTTGTTGCTCACTATGCCATTCCAGTTTGGACCCAGCCATATGCAAATCAGTCTTGACCCTGCACCCATTGGGAACAGTCCAGCCCGAACTGCCAGGTCAGGTCCTCCCTGGACTGGAAACAAGCATCCTAGGACCGGTTTCAGGCTTTCAGCCCTCATCAGCCAGGATAGCTTGACTCCAGTGGCATGGAGAGCACGGGACCCACGTCTGGGCATGCCTGTCCCACTCGGGGTGACACATGCAAAAAGAACAATTGATGGAAAGAATGCAGAACAATGTCATACATTCACCCCAGTACAGAGATCTAGGCCTAAATCCATTGTTTGTTTTGCTCACCATGCCATTCCAGTTTGGACACAGCCATATGCAAATCAGTCTTGATCCTGTGGGTGAGCAGACGGCACAACGCGGTCAAAACACCGCGGTGCCATTACGATGCGTCTTTTACAACGCAAGTCGTTACCACGACTTGCGCTGGAGGGCGCTCTAGACTAAGGAATAGTAGATTTACTATTCCAACACCTTCCCTACTGTACGTAGGCTGGAGTTGGAATAGTAAATCTTACTATTTCTAAGTCCAGCACCCTACAGCGCAAGTCGTGGTAACGACTTGCGTTGTAAAAGACGCGTCGTAATGGCACCGCGATCATTTTGATCGCGTTGTACCATCATACATCCATCCTGTGCCCATTGGGAACACTCCAGCCCGAACTACCAAGCCAGGTCCTCCCCAGACTGAAAACAAGCATCCTAGGACCGGATTCGGGCTTTCAGCCCTCACCAGCCAGGATAGCTTGATTCCAGTGGCATTTTTTTGCTGTAACACTGATAGAGGTGCACTTTTAAAGTCTCTCAGATTTGCAGACAAGTACTGACACAATCTTCTCAACCATGCAGAGAAATAATATTTCAAAATTGGTGATGGCTACTAGTGAAGGCCCTAACTGTGGGCAGTCACTGCAAGCTTCACTTGGCATGTTACAGGTGTTCCTGAGGTGTCAAACCCACATTTTCAGTTCACATAATATCCTTCTAACATATGCTGTACATATGTCATAAATGATGTTGTTTTGTGTTTAAGAGTTTGACAGATGTTCTTTAGAGTTGAATAGGTTACTTGAACACTTGTAGGTCCCTATGTGAAGTACTTTATAGAGTATGCACCCCTAAAGCAACTGATATACACAAAAGCATAGATCCTCTCTTCGACCTCAAAGTAGACTCAAAGGTAGTTTCAGTCACATGTTCATAGCTCTCTATTCCTTTACAGAGGCATTGAAGTATTTGGGCGGCCACTTAAATACACATTCAGACAGCCACAGAGCTACTAAAACACATATTCACATACCAGCACATTTACTTAAACATCTTTTGGCACTCATACAGGTGCACTGCTACACTCACGTACATATGTATGAAAGTACTGACACACCATTCTGAATAATGCAGAGAAATAGTTTGTGAATCAAGGATGATGGCTACTAGTGCAGACTCCATCTGCGTATTCTTACCCCAAGCCTCACTTGGCATGTCTTAGGTATTTCTTAAGAATAAAACCCACGTTTTTTGTACATAATACACTTCTAAGATATGCTGTAGGTATGCAATAAAGGATGTTGTTTTGTGCTTAGGAGATTGAGAGATGTCCTTTTGAGTTGAAGGCTTTACTTGTGCACTTACAGGCCTCTATGCCAAGTACTACATAGAGTATGCCATCCCTAAAACAATATACAAACATGTTCACAAAAGCATAGAGACAATCTTTCAGTTACAGAGACAGCTGCAGAAGCAGTTATTCATTCAATCCAGGGGGGCTCCTCAGCTACGGTGGAGGAGCATCGCCCCGCTGAGCAGGTCAAAAGAAAAAAAGGAAAATGATAATAACTCAATGTTACTATCATTTTATTTGTAGTTTGTTGATCAGCTGGGTTGGGGTGAGGCGGGGCTAGGCTCTCACAGAGGAGCAGGAGGAAGAGTGGTTCCCACTCTGAAGTGTGCATGACGGCTTGGCAGGCCATCTCGGGCCGGCCAAACCGCCATGTGCATCATTATGATTGGCTTAGGGCAGCCTGGAAGCTTTGGTGCTTCCTGTTCCTGCTTCCTGCCCCGGAGTCCTGGAAGCAGGCCGCGGGCAAAGAGGACCAAGAGGCAGCGGCATATAGGTAAATGATTGTTGAATTATTTTTTTTCATTACATTCCCCCTACTCCTGCGACTCCCCCTCGCCACTGAATAGCAGCTGACACTGATTCAGTCACTCACCAGAAACTATTTATGCATGCAGCAGGCTCAAAGGGAATTGCAGTGAAACCTACATAGCTCTCCTTTGCCTAACACAGGTGCTGAAGTATATGTGCAGCCACTTATATACAAATTTAGACAGCCATAGAGGTATTATAGCAGGCAGTTGCATACCAACAAATTTACTTAAACATCTCATGGCACTGATAGCGGTGTACTCCTAAACTCTCTCAGATATGTAGGCAAGTGCTGACACAGCATTCTCAACCATGTACAAAAATAATCTACCAAACATGGGTGTTGACTACTAATGCAGACCCTGTCTGTGCACTCTCATTGCAAGCTTCAGTTGGCATGTAATAGTTGTTTCTGAAATGTCAAACCTACATTTTATTGCTTATAAGACACTTCTAAGATATGCTGTAGGTATGCCATAAAGGATGCTATTTTTTGCTGAGGACATTGACAGATGTCCTTTTGAGTTGAATAAGTTACTTGTGCACTTGCAGGCCGCTATGCCAAGTAGTACAAAGAGAACGCCATCCGTAAAACAATTAACATAGATGTTAACAACAGCATGGAACCTCTCTTTCAGTTACAGAGACAGCTACAGAAGCAATTATACATTCAGTCGCTTACTAGAAACGATTTATGCATGCAGCAGTCTCAAAGGTAGTTGCAATGACTGAAATACAGGTAACTGTTAATAATTAGAGCGCTCAGCAGGTAAAGGGTATCTCAATTGATTCAGGTCTAGGTTGGTGCTCAAAATGAATTAAGTCGGTTACCACGACCTAAATATAGAGTTATAACAGGTATAGCTCAGAACATTCAACTATGTATCATTGAGCACTCAAAACGTCCATCAATACTTTTTCAAGCAATAAAGTTCTGATTTCAAACAATAAAGTTCTTTTTTCAAGCAAAGAGTTCTGTTTATTCCTTTTTTTCACAATTCAATTATATCTTCATTGAATTCTGGTAATTGCATCCAAAGTGCAGCCAACACGTGTTTCGTATGGTCCAATCTGACCAATTACTTCCTCAGGGCTGCAACCCAAACAAAATACAATATCCATTACTGTGTTATTTACAGTTGCAACGAAAAATATAACATGTTTCGTATTGTATGGAACCAAGGGAAAGAGAGGAGTTCTCCCCAAGCCAATACCGTGATATAGTCGGAATAAAAGTAAAAGTTTGTCAGCTCACCACCAAATGGTAGCAAAGAATCACCCGTATTATGTATTAATAGTGGAGGGTAAAAGTTTTGTCACTCAATTCTCAAAGTTAAAAAAACAATCAATATTGTGAAGGTTAGAATCTATCAGTGCTCATGACTGTGTTTCACGCGTCATACCCATATGTCTTGGCAGTACGCCCGCAAACTGACTAGTGTTCCAAAAGTTTAAGCGTTGTCTTTCATCTGCATAAAACAGTTAAGAATTCGAGGTATTAGGTTTAGTTCCTCTAATTGCCAAATTACTACCGACACAATTATAGTGCTAAGGGTTAACGTTCACGTTCTTACCAATTTCAGTAGAAAATCACCATGTCTCAATATTAATGTTGAATGGTGGGAGTATCCATCACCTAAAACAATTATTAGACTCCTGTTAGTTATAAATTCTATCCTTTTTACTAGTCTGACATTCAATTCATATCAATTTATGTCGGCTATAGTTCTCACCTTCTTATCTGGTCTATCTCGCGTCGGATCGCGTATCTCCGTGTCGGCGTCCTATTGCGGCGCCATCTTGCTATTACCGTCTTATATATACAGAGGGCGCGAAGCGCCATCTTTGTATAACCGGGACTCGTTCTATATAGGTCCAATATCCATACTATCACGCTTATTTAGATTGCCTATAACATTTGTTATTAAATTTCCATGTATTATGAGTAGTTTACGACCCTTACGGAATATTGTAGTAATATTATCCTTGTCATCTATTTATGATTTAATTCCGTAATCTTACTTTTCTATTTTTATCCTCACATCTCTTCTAATTGTATAAATGCATTCTTAATATTGAATCTCTGCTTAATATTATATTTAGTAGTCTAATGAGTGAATCTTATATTCACCGCGACATTTGTGTGTCCGCCATTTTTGAATGGTCAAGTATAACGAGTAAGTTCAGTAAAACTATCTCCATAATTTATAGATATCTCCACACTCTCGTCTCACACATAATCACTTTTTATACTCTTCTACGTTACTCTCGAACGTTATCAAAATCTAAATATTCTTAATTTAATTTCGTAGGGCAATCACAATTATCACTATGGCCCTAATGGATCCGCCATTTTAACACGATCTATTTTACTATGCAGTCCAATGTGGTGCACACAACAGAAGAAAATTCAAGATGTATCCGCATTGCCGTCTCTACTCATTAACGTAATTAATGTTATAAATGTCTTGTTAGCATTCGTGCTATTCCTTATTTCTTCAATATATCCTAATTTATTAATTATTGAGTTACTTGATTTAATTTATATTCAGTTTGCTTGCGCCATACCTGGCATATTAGCATTCAGCATCACACAGTCATTTACATCCGAATTTATCGTTCATGAGAAGAGGATAGGAGAGATTGGTTTGGAAAGAGAAGCCAGTGTTACTTCTATGCCAAAAAACGATCATCATTGCATTTCTCTAGTTCAACTATACAAACAAGTTTTGCATGTATTATCTTATATACAGTTTCCAGTAGTCGTGCACATATACAATTACTGTTATTCAAGACACTATTTTACACACAATAGAATGCATTAGGTGATATCAGTAATATTTGTGGTAATACATGTCATCAGCATTATTATATAAACTGTCACTCATTCCCTAAAAAGAATTCATATTCATTATCCACATTTAGTCCTCTCTCAACCGCCTTCAGCTTAATTAACCAAGTGACTTCTTTTCTTCTTAATGTCAGTATTCTATTACCCCCTCTGGGATCTGAATCTATGCGATCTATGCCATGGTAGTTGAATATGTGTTTGATTTTTTCATGTGAGTTCCTAATCAGATGTGAGACTGTAGGGTATCGTGTGTCGCCTAGTTTTATTGCTCGAAAGTGTTCATACATCCTATCTTTCAACCTTCTCTTAGTGCTCCCTACATAAATTTTACCACAGCTGCAGGCTATGATGTATACGACATAGGTTGTATCACAATTAATGAACTTTTCAATCACATATTCTCCTGTTTCATTGTAGTTAAAGGTAACTACCTTATTCTTCGCCCATCTGCATGTAGAGCATCTTCCACACTTGTGGAAGCCTCTTGCTCCTGAAAGCCAATCCTTTTTTGGGGTAACTGGGACATAAAATATTGGCCAATGTTAGCCCTTTCTTATAGGTCACTGAAGGGTGATCACTAATAAAGGGTGTCAAATCATTATCCAATTTTAAAAGATGCCAATGTCTTTTTAGGATGGAGTACAGTTTAGTGCTGTCTCTGCTGTAATGTGTTATAAATCTAACTCTTGTTTTTGATTCTTCCTTTTTATTTACAGGCTTACTTTTGAGGGTATCTTTACGTTTAAGTTTCTTTGCTCTTACTACTGCTGTGTTAATCACTTCCTTTTTGTACCCTCGCCTTAAAAAACGTCCAGATATATCTCTCATATTTTCTTCAAAATCACTATCCATGGAACAGTTACGCCTAGCTCTTACTAGTTCGCCATATGGTATTGTCTTTAACTGATTGTTAGGATGGCAACTTTTGGCGTGAAGCACTGCGTTACAACTGGTAGGTTTCCTATACATACGACTTCTCAGATGACCTTCTGCCACAAATAGTTCGATATCTAGAAATGTAATTTTCTCAAAATCATACCCTGTAGTAAATTTCAGATTTACTGTATTATCATTTAAGTAGTCAAAGAAACCTTTAAGCTGCTCAACCGTTCCTGTCCAGATTAGGAGGCAGTCGTCGATGAATCGACCCCAGTAGTGGATATACTGAATCCATTCCTTATTTGCGATGCCCCAGATCCGCTCCGCCTCATACCAGCCCATAAATAGATTGGCAAAAGACGGAGCGAATCTGGCTCCCATCGCTGTCCCAAGTTCCTGCCGATACCATTTTCCATCAAATAAGAAGACGTTATTTTTCAAGACTAGTTCTGTCATTCTTGATATCATTTGTGAATGATCGTAAAATTCTGCTGCTCTTTTACTCAGGTAGTAATCAAGTGCTGTGATGCCCAGGGCATGGTCAATATTGGAATATAGGGACACTACATCTAGTGTAGCCAATATCATCCCCTCATCCCAGGGCATGTCATCAAGTAAGTTGAGGACATGTTTGGTGTCCTCAATAAACGACGGTAAATTATGTACATGGTCTCTCAGATAAGTATCTATAAATTCAGAAAGATGTTCAGTCGGTCCACCTATGCCAGAGACAATCGGCCTGCCTGGTGGACTGTCCCGGCATTTGTGGACCTTTGGAAGGGTATACAGGCATGGTGATTTTGGATAGGTAGTTTGGAGGTAGAGGTATTCATCCCGATCTAATAGAGACAAGTCATACCATTCTTTTATTTTATCATTATTGGTAGTCACTATTGTCTGCATAGGGTTGCTATCTAATTTCTTGTAATAGCGTTTGTCATTCAACTGTGATAAAACCTCCTTGTTATAGTCTACAGTGTTCTGTATGATTAATTAAGCTGAAGGCGGTTGAGAGAGAACTAAATGTGGATAATGAATATGAATTCTTTTTAGGGAATGAGTGACAGTTTATATAATAATGCTGATGACATGTATTACCACAAATATTACTGATATCACCTAATGCATTCTATTGTGTGTAAAATAGTGTCTTGAATAACAGTAATTGTATATGTGCACGACTACTGGAAACTGTATATAAGATAATACATGCAAAACTTGTTTGTATAGTTGAACTAGAGAAATGCAATGATGATCGTTTTTTGGCATAGAAGTAACACTGGCTTCTCTTTCCAAACCAATCTCTCCTATCCTCTTCTCATGAACGATAAATTCGGATGTAAATGACTGTGTGATGCTGAATGCTAATATGCCAGGTATGGCGCAAGCAAACTGAATATAAATTAAATCAAGTAACTCAATAATTAATAAATTAGGATATATTGAAGAAATAAGGAATAGCACGAATGCTAACAAGACATTTATAACATTAATTACGTTAATGAGTAGAGACGGCAATGCGGATACATCTTGAATTTTCTTCTGTTGTGCGCACCACATTGGACTGCATAGTAAAATAGATCGTGTTAAAATGGCGGATCCATTAGGGCCATAGTGATAATTGTGATTGCCCTACGAAATTAAATTAAGAATATTTAGATTTTGATAACGTTCGAGAGTAACGTAGAAGAGTATTAAAAGTGATTATGTGTGAGACGAGAGTGTGGAGATATCTATAAATTATGGATATAGTTTAACTGAACTTACTCGTAATACTTGACCATTCAAAAATGGCGGACACACAAATGTCGCGGTGAATATAAGATTCACTCATTAGACTACTAAATATAATATTAAGCAGAGATTCAATATTAAGAATGCATTTATACAATTAGAAGAGATGTGAGGATAAAAATAGAAAAGTAAGATTACGGAATTAAATCATAAATAGATGACAAGGATAATATTACTACAATATTCCGTAAGGGTCGTAAACTACTCATAATACATGGAAATTTAATAACAAATGTTATAGGCTATCTAAATAAGCGTGATAGTATGGATATTGGACCTATATAGAATGAGTCCCGGTTATACAAAGATGGCGCTTCGCGCCCTCTGCATATATAAGACGGTAATAGCAAGATGGCGCCGCAATAGGACGCCGACACGGAGATACGCGATCCGACGCGAGATAGACCAGATAAGAAGGTGAGAACTATAGCCGACATAAATTGATATGAATTGAATGTCAGACTAGTAAAAAGGATAGAATTTATAACTAACAGGAGTCTAATAATTGTTTTAGGTGATGGATACTCCCACCATTCAACATTAATATTGAGACATGGTGATTTTCTACTGAAATTGGTAAGAACGTGAACGTTAACCCTTAGCACTATAATTGTGTCGGTAGTAATTTGGCAATTAGAGGAACTAAACCTAATACCTCGAATTCTTAACTGTTTTATGCAGATGAAAGACAACGCTTAAACTTTTGGAACACTAGTCAGTTTGCGGGCGTACTGCCAAGACATATGGGTATGACGCGTGAAACACAGTCATGAGCACTGATAGATTCTAACCTTCACAATATTGATTGTTTTTTTAACTTTGAGAATTGAGTGACAAAACTTTTACACTCCACTATTAATACATAATACGGGTGATTCTTTGCTACCATTTGGTGGTGAGCTGACAAACTTTTACTTTTATTCCGACTATATCACGGTATTGGCTTGGGGAGAACTCCTCTCTTTCCCTTGGTTCCATACAATACGAAACATGTTATATTTTTCGTTGCAACTGTAAATAACACAGTAATGGATATTGTATTTTGTTTGGGTTGCAGCCCTGAGGAAGTAATTGGTCAGATTGGACCATACGAAACACGTGTTGGCTGCACTTTGGATGCAATTACCAGAATTCAATGAAGATATAATTGAATTGTGAAAAAAAGGAATAAACAAAACTCTTTGCTTGAAAAAAGAACTTTATTGTTTGAAATCAGAACTTTATTGCTTGAAAAAGTATTGATGGACGTTTTGAGTGCTCAATGATACATAGTTGTAGTTGCAATGACACCTACATAGCTCTCAATTCCCTAACAGATGCACTGAACTATTTGTGGAGCCACTTACATACACATTTAGGCTGCCATAGAGGTATTATAGCTGGCAGTTGCATACAAGCACATTTACTTCAACATCTAATGGCACTGACAGAGGTGTACTCCTACACTTTCTGGAATATGTTGGAAAGCCCTGACACAATCTTCTCAACCACGTACAGAAAAAGTCCTAGAAACATGGATGATGCACACTCATGCAGACGATGTCTGTGCTCTCTGACTGCAAGCTTCACTTCAAATGTTATAGGTATTTCTCAATTGTCAAATCCACTCACAAACTCGTGCACCCAGTCACTGACCCACTAAGACACTCATGCACCCACTTAGACATTTACTCAAACAGTCAGAGACTCACACTTAGACAGTAATTTACCCTCTCACATAACCAGTGAGGCACTTATGCAAGTAGTCCTAGACCCACGCATACCCAGTCATACACCCATTGAGATACTTACGCACTCACTCACACACTCACTCACTCACACACTCATTTCAAAGGTTACAGGTAGGAAATAGAATTTAAAATACCTTAGAAATTCAAACAAATAACAAAGGTTACAGGGAAGTTATAGTTAGCAAATAGAATTTTAAAAACCTGTGGATTTCACAGAAAGTCAAAAGATTACAATGACGTTATAGTTTGTGTTATAAAGTCATCCTTTCACCCTGTTCATCTCTATTTTTTGCTGAACTATACTGGTGGTAACTGACTATGGCTGTACCCTGGGCTCTGCTGACCACACCCCGGGCCAGTGCTGTGCTTAAAAAGGTACATGTTATAGGGTACACTAACAATTGGCAATGACAGACTCTATAAGTCCTTAGTAGATAATACGGCCTGCGGGTACAATCTACTTATAAGTCCCTAGTATATAATGGGGCATGGAGGTTAAGAGGCCTAGCAGAGATCCTACACTTGCATGTGTGTGCTACTGTGTGCCTGCTGTCCATTTAAAGGCAGTACTGCCTTACAGCCTGTCTTTAAGAGTACATTCTCACAATTGGTATTGACAGACCCTATAAGTCCCTAGTACATAATAGGACTAGGGGGTTAAAGCTATTTCTAGGTCCCTAGCACATAATAGGCCATGAAAGCTTAGAGGCCCAGCAGATTTCCTGCACTTGCATGTGTGCATTGCTGAGTGTCTGCTGTCATTTTAAAGGCAGCCTGGCTTTGCGGACTATCTTTAACACCTTGGCTGCTAAGGTGTTTTCCCGTCCTGCGCTAACATTCTTAAAATACCATTGTTCATGACAAGGCCAGCTCGTCATAAGCACAGCTCAGCCGTGCCTCATGACGAGCTGGCCTTGTCATTAGCATCACACAGGTTAAAAGTAAATTGTGTGCAAACTCAACTTTGCTGGTATGGACAAAGTGATAATCATTATTTGTATATATTAGGCACCGCCAAGGTTTTCCCTAGGTGTCCCAGGGGTGGGGGCCATTTAACTACAAGTAGAGACCTTATAAAATATGTTTTGCACGCCCTGGTGGGAAAAAAACTGCCCATTTAATTTTTCCCTATTTTAGATGCTTAGCTCCATAGGCTAACATTCTAATATTTTATTTAGTTATAACTATTACTAGGAAAGAAGGAAAGATATCATTCACAGACTTAAAAGATTGGCACGGATAACATCAACAACTTGCTACTGTTGAATTTATCATAACTAGTAACTTTATCTTCTGTAAGCCAAAATACAGCCTTCTAGTGGTCTCTGCTGATTGGTCAGCCTTAACGGGCTTAGCCAGGCTGCTGTTGATTAGGTGTAAGTGACCTTGCCGGAGCAGATGTTATCTGATAGAGAGTGCGCTGAAGATGAGGAGGATGTGTCCTGCAGAGGGGGCTTGGTAAATCAAACTGAGTTTAAAGAGAGACCAGACCATTGAGGAATGCCAGGCATACCTTCCCCCACATTCTGTGCCCCTGCCAGATGGCAGGCTTAGGACAGGAATTTGTAGAGGTCAGGGAGAGGCGAGCTAATGGAAATGAGCCACACTGTGGGTTGGTTGAACTAGCTCTTACTTCTATGGAGAGAAATCATCAGTGTTGGATTTTGGAAGGGCAATTCTTTATGAGACAAAAATGTACTACACTTTGGAGAAAGTTGTCATGCTTGTTGGTGGCACCCAGCAACTTATTGGACAGAGTTGCCTCCTAAGTGTTGCCCCAGAACAGTGAATACATATGTGAAAATGCCATAGTCTCTTAGATCTGTTGCCTGAAACAACAAGGAGAAGAAGGACTGCCTGCTGAAATCTGGATTTGCAACCAAAGGCCTGCACTCTGACTGACTGCGCCTACTACTCAATATGATACAACAGCCCTGGGGGACTGTAGCTTCCTCCAAGAAGGAATAAGGAGTGGACTCCCTGCAAGCTACAGGTTAACGGAGTCCACACCCTTAAGTACATCCAGGATTTGCGCAGGTGGAGCCTGGGAATCTTGGTACAGACATCCCAGATACCACCTAGGAGATTCCAGACCTTTGGATTGGTGATTTGGACACTTTAAACCAACGAGGAAACCTTGAAGAAGAACCTCCTGAAGTTTGGAGAACTTTTGTGAAAAAGCTACTTGAGGTGACCGACTCGATGTCGAGGCAAGCTCTGGAGCTCCATACTTTCAGGATTTGGTCGGAGCCCCATAGAAAGTCAAGCTGGCAAACCCTCTCTGAATCTGGCCGGCTGTGGAGGGTCGAGCGACATTGAAAGAAAACACTACAGAAAAGTTTCTAAGTATGAAAATAACATTTTGACAAGGGCCTCCCACTTAGTGTATATGATCAGGGCTCCATCACAGTTGTCCTCAAACTTTGACTTTGTCCTGGTTAAGCACGACCAGATGTCCCGGAGTGGCACTATACATTTGTAAGCACTATAAAGAGGCTAATCTTAAAAAAATCATATCCCCTGTTCCCTAAATTGTTTTTTGACATTTTAGTGTCTATTTATTCATAAATATATTTCCTATTTTTAGAAATTAGTGTAGGACTTTTATTGTGTGTTGTGTCTTACTTATTTCATGTAATGGCATTTTTATATGCTTTATTCTCCTGTCTCCTAAGTTAGGCCTCATTGCTCATTGTCAGCTTCCAAGTATTGAGCAAGGGTCTAATTTAGTGAGACCTTTCCGGAACTCTATGCTGTGTTTGAGACCTCATTACTCGTGGTGGGTGCATACTTACCCCTACCAATAACCTACTCGTCAACAATTAGGAAATAGAATGAAAAAAAATAGAAATTCACTGAAAAAAACAAAGGTTACAGAGACATTATATTTAGGCTCACATTTCACTCATACAAATCCAGTGAAATTCAACAGTTATAGTTACCTGAGATAACTAGAACGTATGCCCTCAGAATGGACTGCTTATGACCTCTCATATTACATCACTCATGACATTGGCAGTGACATTACTATGGACATCACTGATGACATCCCAAATGACACAACTGATGACATCATCCAGTTATTGTGAGTTTTTCTAAAAGTTTCAGTGTTAAACATATATACTAAGGTATCACAAAATGTAAATTAGTTTACTTTGTGTACTACTACTAATGACTGATTCTATTTTAACACATAGATTATGCGAGTGTAACTGTGTGTCTCAGTGTGTGACGGGGTGTGTGTGGCTGTATGGGTAAATAAGTGGGGGTGTGAGTATCTGTATGGATACGTTACTGTATGAGTGTATGTATGGGTGAATGAGTGGGTGTGCAAGTGGTGTATGGATGAATGAGTAGGATTGTGAGTCACTATACTAATGACTGAATAGTTGTGTGAGTTTTTGTATGGATGAGCAAGTGGCTGTGTATTTGGCTGTATGAGTAAGTTAGTGGCTGTATGGCTCAGTGAGTGGATGTTTAAGTAGCTGTAAATAGTGAATTAGAGAGTGCATGACTGTCTGTATGGGTGAGTGTGAGGGCATATGAGTGGCTGTATGGGTATGTGACTAGTGCGTAAGTGGTTGTATGGTTGAGCGAGTGAGTGTGTGAGTGGCGGCTGTATGGGTGAGCAAGCAAGTGTGAGTGCCTGTAGGGGGAAGTGAATGTGAGAGAGGGTCTGTGGGATACTATGTAGTTGTCGCAGCGACTGTTTAGGTGACTGAAAACATGTGGTAGTATATATATGATTACGTCTGTGGGGGGTAGCACTTTTGGCTGGTATGTTTAGACATTGAGAGTCTTTATACCAGCATTAGGCACAATGACGGACTTAGAGCCTGTGAGCACTTTTTTAAGTCCAGAAGCATACACCTAGTAGCCCATACTAAATGCTGTTGCAAATGATAGAACTATGTCTCGTGGAAAACATCTTTATTTTCAATGGAGTGTTATACAAACAAACACAGGGGACTTCGATGGGCACCTGCTTTGCTCCCAGCTATGCCAATCTTTTGGTAGGCTGGTGGGAGGAGCAGGTGCCCTAGAGTGTAACCCTAGAACACTGGACCAACAAGGTCAATATCTGGCTCAGCTATATAGACAAAGTCTTTTTTGTCTGGGAGGGCACTGAAAAAGATCTACTTAACTTTGTTAATGAACTGAATTACAATTCTGTTAACCTCATATTCTCCCTGCAACACAGTCAGGAAAGTGTAGACGTCCTTGATATCAAGGTCACAGCCAAAGATAACAAACTTGAAACTGAAATATTTAGGAAAAAAAACAGCTGGCAACTCAGTGTTACACGCTGCCACCCACCTAATTTCCGCTGGAGCACCCCCTTTAGTGAATTTCTCCGTGCCAAGAGAAACTGCAGCTCAGAAGGAGCATATCAGAAAAATAAACCTGAAATGTGTCAAAGATTTCAAGCCAGGGGTTACACAGCTAGGATGTTGAAAAAAGGAGAGAAAAAGTTCACACTGTTAAAAGAGAGGTGGCACTCTACAAAGCACCTAAAACCAATCCGACTAAATCTGATTCCTCCATTAGACTTTTCACCACCTACAACTCACAATCAGTGTCAGCCAAATAGTCAGGAGAAGATGGGACATACTTCTACAAGACAAAACTCTCAAAGAGAAACTAGGCCCACACCCAGCCATAACATATAGGAAAGCTAATCCATAAAAGATCTAATTGTAAAGAGTCATATGGAAAACAAACAACTTACCTGTCTGGCCAAGAGGGGAAGATTCCACAAATGTGGAAAATGTAAAGCTTGTAGTCACAGTGAGAATGTGAGGGAGGTGGTACCAACAAAGACTTTACTTACAGTACTGCGAGGCACTTTAACAAGCACCATGATGGGGATTGGATCAAGGCCAAATACTTTGCATTGGACAGAATGGGGGTTGGGAGCACACTGCCTCACAGTCCCAGCACAGTTCGCAGACATTGCTGTATATCTCTAGACACGTGTTTCTGGGTTGAGCCCTTCATCAGTACAGAGCAGCAGTTTTAGAGAGCAAAGAAAAATCATCTGAGCCGAGCCACAAGAAAACAGAAAAAGAAACGTGAAAAACGCGAAAAGGGGGCAGGGTAGAAACACCCCGACCCCCTAGGCCTGCTATGGGGATCCCACAAGGACCCCAGCGAAAAAAAAACCCCGAAGCCACTGTTTTTTGTTAATTAGACCCGGGGGGGGCAAATCCTGGGGGCATTTTAGTTTATTGAAATGGGGGGGCCCAGAGGGGCCCCCAGGCCCGGGGACCGCCACCCCCGGGGCTTTCACATTACATATGCAGGGGGCTCACGGCCCCTCCGCAGCCCCAGGGACCACCACACCCCGGGGCTTCTTTTTTTTATAATAATGGGGGGCAAGGAGGGGCCCCCCAG
Organism: Lissotriton helveticus; assembly: GCF_964261635.1. Classification (NCBI taxonomy): domain Eukaryota; kingdom Metazoa; phylum Chordata; class Amphibia; order Caudata; family Salamandridae; genus Lissotriton; species Lissotriton helveticus. The sequence goes on from NC_136067.1 coordinate 658,869,716, forward strand.
TTCTGGTGACCGCCACCCCTGGGGCTTTAATATTATGTATGCGGGGGCTCACAGCCCCCCTGCAGCCCCAGGGACTGCCACCCCCGGGCTTTTTAAAAAAAAATACAAATAAAAAAAACTGTGTGGGGGCACGAGCCCCCCACACGCCCCAGGGGCCACTACCTCTTTGAGGCTCTAATATTCAAATTAGGGGGGTCCGTGATGGACCCCCCAGCCCGGGGGACCACCACCCCCGGGGCTTTTAACTGTTGGGAGGGGGCGCTTGCGGCCCCCCTCCTGGAGCCTTGTGGTGGCCCTGGGTACTGCCACCCCCCAGAACCGGCTCCTGCAGTGTCCCGGGTGCCTATCCCCGGGACACTGCTGTTTGCTATGGTAGAGCTCCCGCCCTACCATTGTAAACTGCTTTGGTTTTTGAAAGAGAGAGGAGGAAACCTGCTCTCTCTTTCAAAAAAGTGGCCACAGGAGGGGGGCAAGGCAGCCACCCTCCTAATTAAAAAATATATTTAAAAAAAGACCCATGCCCCTCGGGATGGGGTCCCCGGGGCAGACTATGGCCTTGGGAGGGTGGGCCACACGGCCCCTTTCCCGTTTTTTTTTTTCATTAAAAATTGGGGGGAGGACCTGGAGGATGGGGTCTCCAGGGCCCAAAAAATAAGAAAAAGAAGAGGGCTACACAGCCCTTCTTCTTAAAAGTAATTTTTTTTTTTTAAACGGGATCGGGAGGAGGCCATGCCGCCTCATTGGACCTCTCTGCAAACGCGCCCCCTGGCACGTTTGCAGGGGGGGAACTAATTCCCCTTGCATACTGGGGGTCACGGGGGGCCAACTAGCCCACCAGGAGCCTCCAATATGGGCCAGGGGGCTGCGTTGCAGAGAGGTGTAAAAAGGGGTGTGGCCTCTTAACACCTCTCTGCAACGCAGCCCCCTGGCGCATACCGGAGGTTTATGGTGGGCTAGTTGCCCCCCAGGGACCCCCAGTATGCAAGGGGAATTAGTTCCCCCTCTGCAAACGCACCAGGGGGCTGTGTTGCAGAGCGGTGTAAACAGGGGCGTGCCCTCATTACACCTCTCTGCAACGCAGCCCCCTGGGGCATACTGGAGGTTCCTGGGGGGCTAGTTGGCCCCCAGGGACCCCCAGTATGCAAGGGGAACTAGTTCCCCCTCTGCAAATGCGCCAGGGGGCTGCGTTGCAGAGAGGTGTAAAAAGGGGCGTGGCCTCATTACACCTCTCTGCAACGCAGCCCCCTGGCGCATACTGGAAGTTCCTGGTGGGCTAGTTGGCCCCCAGGGACCCCAGTATGCAAGGGAAATTAGTTCCCCCTCTGTAAACGCACCAGGGGGCTGTGTTGCAGAGAGGTATAAAAAGGGGCGTGGCCTCATTACAGCTCTCTGCAATGCAGCCCCCAGGTGCATACTGGAGATTCCTGGTGGGCTAGTTGCCCCCCAGGGACCCCCAGTATGCAAGGGGAATTAGTTCCCCCTCTGGAAACGCGCCAGGTTGCTGCGTTGCAGAGAGGTGTAATGAAGCCGCGCCCCTTTTTACACCTCTCTGCAACGCAGCCCCGTGGTGCATACTGGAAGTTCTTGGTGGGCTAGTTGGCCCCCAGCATGCAAGGGGACTTAATCCCCCAAACTTAGAATGCGCTACGGGGCGCGTTTGCACAGTGGTGAAGGTAGGGGGCGGGGCTTGAGGTGATATGTGTGCAAACATGTCCTGTGGCACGTTTTAAGTTGGGGAATTAATTTATCTTCAAACCAGAGGTCCCCTAGGGGCAAACTAGTCCAACAGGTACCTCCAGTAAGCGCCACGGATCTGCGTTGCAGAGTGTTGTAAAAAGGGGCCGTGCCCTCTGAACACCTCTCTGCAACGCAGCTCCCTGGCTCATACTGGAGGTACCTGGTGAGATAGTTGGCTCACAGGGGACCTCAGGACTGAAGAGGAATTAATTCCCAAACTTACAACGCGGCACAGGGTGTGTTTGCACACATGTCACCACAGACCCCGCCCCCTTCCTTCACTATTGAGCAAAATATTCCTCTAAAATCAGCCAAACTACGAATTCCGATTTACTCACCTGTTATCATGAGAGACGTCAGTGCTGCATCTTTGAGCCCAGTATGGACCATGAAAAGTAAATCTAAGCGTACTTACCAGTAACTTGTATTTCCTTCCATAGGAATCTATTATGTGGTTTTCACCAGAAAAGTTTCCAAGTGTCTATTTTTGAAACGTACAAATATTCCTCTAAAATCAGCCGAACTACGAATTCCGATTTACTCACCTGTTATCAGGAGAGACCTCAGTGCTGCATCTTTCAGCTCACTACTGATCCTGAAAAGTAATTCTACCCATACTTACAGTAACTTGAATTTCCTTCCATAGGCTAACATTGACTGGTTTCACTTGGAAATTCTTCGAAGTGTGGAGTTTTGGAACTTTAAAAAATTCCTCTAAAATCAGCCGAACTACGAATTCCGATTTACTCACCTGTTATCAGGAGAGACATCAGTGCTACATCTTTCAGCGCACTACTGATCCTGAAAAGTAACTCTAACCATACTTACAGTAACGTGAATTTCCTTCCATAGGCTAACATTGACTGGTTTCACTTGGAAATTCTTCGAAGTGTGGAGTTTTGGAACTTTAAAAAATTCCTCTAAAATCAGCCGAACTACGAATTCCGATTTATCCACCTGTTATCAGGAGAGACCTCAGTGCTGCATCTTTCAGCACACTACTGATCCTGAAAAGTAATTAACCGTACTTACCAGTAACATGAATTTCCTTCCATAGGATATCATTGCCTGCTATATAAAATATATACAAATTAAAAAAATATAAAATAAAAAAGTGAATATTACAATTTCAATATATTTAAAAACTTTTTTTCAATTTATATTAAAAACATGTAATGTAAATAAAAAAATAAAATATCTAAAAATAAATAGTTTAAAACAATGTAGTAAATCAGTATAAAAAATATACCAAGTAATACATTTAAAAATTATCATTTACAAATCCTTTGAAATTCAATGAAAAAAACCATAGGTTTCAGCCACGTTATAGTTAGGAATTAGCATATAAAAAACTTTGAAAATTCACTGAAAAAACCATAGGTTTCAGCCATGTTATAGTTAGGAATTAGCATTTAAAAAAACCTTAAAAATTCACTGAAAAAAACATAGGTTTCACACGTTATAGTTAGCTGGACATTTCACTCATACAAAACCATTGAAATTCCCCCATTATAGTTAATGCTGCTAACTATAACTCACGCGCCCGCAATGCACTGCTGATGACGTCACATATTACATCACTCATGACATCACTGCTGACATCTCAAATGACATCACTGATGACATCATCCTTGTGAAAGAGTAGCAGACCTCCTCTCACCCTAATATAACCTTTTATATACACATTCAAAAATAGAAACTACAAAAAAATGGAGATACCAATACCAGTTACAACAACTTACACAGTAATTCCAATATCTACATACACATCCACTCATTCACCAACAGTTCTATATAGTCACTCATACATGTACTCACTCATCACATGTACTCACACACCTATACATCCTGTTACACACCGATACTCATCCATAGAGTTACTCACACACATACTCACACATGCAAACCTCCATTTACTTGCATATACAGCTATACACACACCACTACACTTACTTCTACAGAAACGTACACATACTTACTCTCTTAAACAATAACTTATAGAAACACATACTTATGTATACAGGAATTCTTCCAGTCTCTCACTCTCACAAATACTCACTTATATACATCAATACTCACATATACTAGTTTAAAACATATGTAGTTACTCATAAAGATACTATTGAGACAGTCATTCACTCACTAACACACCCATGCACACACTCATCCTTCCATACAGTCCTGCACACATGCTGTCCTCAAAACACATACAAACAGTGAGTCAGTCATTCATGCATCTGTACGCTAAGTAATACCCCCCACCAAACCATACAGACACTCATTCTGATACTCAAAAATCCAACTAATCTATATCTATACTACTATTATAAAGGAAGAACTTTGAACCTTTGAGGCGGGTAAACTCGGGAACCACAGCGCCAATCCACACACCCGATACATCGTTGTAATTGTCAGGGTGTGCAGATGGACATAGGCTATATAAACATAATAAATATATGTAATTTCAAAAATTTACCCCCAAAAAAAGTAGTCCCTTGGAAGAAGCGCCGGCCGCGATGTGCGTGCTGACGTTAGGAGCGCGGGGAGGAGCGGCGTACAGGAGCGCGAAGAGGACCGGTGGACATGAGCGCGGGGAGGAGCGGCGCACAGGCGGGGAGGAGGGGTGAGGAGCGGCGGACAGGCGGTGAGGAGCAGTGGGCAGGTGGTGAGGAGCGGCGGACAGGCGGTGAGGAGCGGTGGACAGGCGGTGAGGAGCGGCAGACAGGCGGTGAGGAGCAACGGACAGGCGGTGAGGAGCGGCAGACAGGCGGGGAGGAGCAGGGAACGGCGGATGAGGTAGGTTATTTATTTATTTATTTAGGAGCAGCGGCAAAATACAAAAGCAAACGTTACATTAAATGAAGCAAAAATGACAATCGTGAGGCAACAAAATACAAGAGGAAGCAAACGGTGCATTACAAAAGTGAGCCAAACGGTGCATTACAGGAGGAAAAAGTGACGTCTGCAGGTTACAAAAGCGTACAAAGTAAGCAAGCGTTACATTAAATCAAGCAAAAATGACAATCGTGAGCCAACAAAATACAAGAGGAAGCAAACAGTGCATTACAAAAGTGAGCCAAACGGTGCATTACAGGAGGAAAAAGTGACGTCTGCTGGTTACAAAAGCGTACAAAGTAAGCAAGCGTTACATTTAATCAAGCAAAAATGACAATCGTGAGCCAACAAAATACAAGAGGAAGCAAACGGTGCATTACAAAAGTGAGCCAAACGGTGCATTACAGGAGGAGAAAGTGACGTGTGCAGGTTACAAAAGCGTACAAAGTAAACTGAGGTATAATACTGCATTACAGGAGGAAAAAGTGACGTGTGCAAGTTACAAAAGCGTACAAATTAAACATAGAGGTATAATACTGCAATATATGGAGGAAGGCTACGGGGGACCCACGGACAACGTCTGGCCGGGCGGGGGCCCTAAAGCCTAATTGCTCCCGGACAACGTCGGGACGGGCTGCTAGTTAATATAATAAAGAGAGAGCCCAAACCTTTGAGGCGGGTAATCTCAGGAACCACGGCACCAATCACAACACCCAATACAGCGTTGGAAAGGGCAGTTGCAGCAGAAGGACATAGGCTATGCAGACGCCCACCATATACATTTAAAAGGTAAAAGAACCGTGCCAGCAAAGTAGTCCCTTGTGGGCGTGTCTGCGTTGTGCTTTGGGCGTGTGCTGGGGCGTGACAAACGCTGGGGGCGTGTGGTACGTTCTGCCCTTCATGCCATGTCTCATATTGTGTGCAAATTCCACCCTGCTCCCTTTAAATACCCCTGCACCCCATAATCATAACCCACCCGTACTCCTTAAAATACCCCAACACCCTTAAACACTAACCCATCTTAACCCTATAAATATACCCTGTAACCCAAAACCCAAACCTATCCCTAAACCCTAAAAATACCCCTGTACCCCAAAACCCAAACCTAGCCCTGAACCCTATAAATACCCCTGTACCTCAAAACCCAAACCTACCCCTGAACCCTAAAAATACCCCTGTACCCCAAAACCCAAACCTAGCCCTAAACCCTTAAAATATCCCTGTACCCCAAAACCCAAACCTACCCTTGAACCCTAAAAATACCCCTGTACTTCAAAACCCAAACCTAGCCCTGAACCCTAAAAATAACCCTGTACCCCAAAACCCAAACCTACCCCTGAACCCTAAAAAACCCCTGTACCCCAAAACCCAAACCTAGCCCTGAACCCTAAAAATACCCCTGTACCCCAAAACCCAAACCTATCCCTGATCCCTTAAAATACCCCTGTACCCCAAAACCCAAACCTAGCCCTGAACCCTAAAAATACCCCTATACCCCAAAACCCAAACCTAGCCCTGAACCCTAAAAATACCTCTGTACCCCAAAACCCATACCTATCCCTAAACCCTAAAACTACCCCTGTACCCCATAACCCAAAACTATATCTGAACCATTAAAATACCCAAACACACCAAAACATATACCTCAGTACCCCAAAACATATACCCCTATACCCATACTTACCTTATCAAAACATTTTTTAAAAAACATGCTTTTACCATTCATGCATTTACAACGAATTTCGTTGTAAATGTATGCGTGGTAAAAGCATATAAAATGTAATGCCAAGCGTTATGATGGCATTGCGGAGTCATGGTACTTTTGTAATGAAAGTATGCGGAGTGATGGTATGCGGAAAGAAAGTTGCAGAATAATGGGTGTTTACCCTCCACCGGTAAGTACATTGGTGGCATGGTGGCCCACATCTCCAGCCACATACTCATATTTTTTCACCACCCATTTGAAAAATGCACAGGTCTCTCTCATTGATGGCCAGCACCGACATACACTTTTAGACACACCTCCCGCCACAAGTTCTAGAATTGCGAACTTTAGAGCTGGGGATCTACGTTCGAATCTCGGCATCAGCTCAACATCCTGTGATTTCAGGCAAATCGCTTTGTCTCCCCGTGCCTACCACAAATGAATGTGTTCTTCTGTAATGTAAATTGTGCTCATTCCATGTTGTCGAGTTCGCGCTATATAGTATTGCAGGGAAAAATAAAGTAGGGAAACTCGAGTTCACACACTCCTGAACGCGCACTCTTAAGTGCATCAGCAGTGCACTGTGAATCGGAGCGTTTCACAGGCCTGTCACAAATAAGAAATGCTATCAAAACAAAATCCTACAAAACAATATACTACTGGCCGGCAACAATTCATACCCGGACAACGTCGGGACGGGGTGCTGGTAACCCATACAGACACTCAAGTAGCTACTCACCAACCCATGCAGTTACTTATACACAAAGTGAGACACTGATACAGACATTTACATATATAAACATTACTTGCTAATACATGTTTTCACTAATATACACTTAATAAGTCAGTTATACAATCAATTTTACGAAACAAACCATCAATTTAGACACTTATTCACCCATTTATTCTTCCATCGACCTTAAGATATACATATATAAAAAATAATTATTTTTCAGAAAGACACACATTCACTGGATGATGTCATCAGTGATGTAATCAGTGATGTCATTTGAGATGTCATGAATGATTTCACTGACCATGTCATGAGTGATGTAATATGTGACGTCATCAGCAGTGCATTGCGGGCACGCTGGTTATAGTTAGCTGAACTAACTATAACGGGGGAATTTCAATGGTTTTGTATGAGTGAAATGTCCAGCTAACTATAACGTGTGAAACCTATGGTTTTTTCAGTGAATATATATACATATAATTTGGTCGCCAGTAGGTAGTTATAGTTAGGATCGTTTTCCATAGGAAATCCGCAACATTCTATTGGATATAACTTTGGCGCCGAATGAGGGATCTGCCTGTAATTTTCCTTAACTTTGCCTCGGCTCCTTCCCTGAAAGTTTCGGGGGGATCCGTGAAGCGGGGGCCGAGATAAAAGGGGGTCCCAAAACGTGTTTTCCCCATGTTAATTTCCATAGGGCGGTTGGACTCACTTTTAGCCTGAACGGCTGAATGGATTTCCACCAAACTTGGCAAAATTGTAGGGACTGGTACCCCGATGTGCCTTTGCTATGTCTCAAGATATATGCTCCAGTGGTTTTTACGAAAATTTACTTTGAAAAAATATATATTGGGCTACATTGGGCTATATATGTTAGAGCCCAAATGTAGCCCAATGTAGCCCAATGTAGCCCAAAGATGGCCACCAGAGACAAAAAAAACAAATGTACCCCAAATATCAGCCAGATGTAGCCCAACTATAGCCCAATGACAGAATGTCCCAGAGTGTTCTAAAGAACAACTAGAGCGCTAACAGTCTTACTTATGACAAAAGTATGGCACACCTGAAGTCATCTTGATTGGAATAAAGTGTTAACACTTAAAACATTTAATTTGCAAAGGAACAAAATTAGGGGGTTCATTTTGCCATAGAAATTATGATTAGTGCTGAAGAAAGAAAAATTAGGGCACATTTTGAGTGACTTCTCAAATCCTCTTATATTTCATTATATATATATATATATATATATATATATATATATATATATATATATATATATATATATATATATATATACATATATATATATGTATATATATATAAATATATGTGTATATATATATAAATATATGTGTATATATATATAAATATATGTGTATATATATATATATATATATATATATATATATATATATGCCACGGGTTGCTCTACAGGTTGCTGGAGGCCCCTCGGGAGGTGGCGTGTACTCCTGTCGAGCACGCTAGAAATCCAATGCAGGTCAGTGTTACACGTAACACACGCTCTCAGTGGCAGCCAAAAATACGCTAAACAGAATCGGTCCAAGGGTGTTTAATCATCTGCTACATGTTTTGGCTTCTCACAAGCCTTGATCACGCAAACGATACATTGTGCACAAAGTTTAAATAAAACAAATCATAGTAATAGAAATGGGACTGCACACCGCGCTGATGGCAGACATCTTGTGAGGGCTTGACAATGCAACTCAAGACAATGGCCTGGGCTAACCTTGATAAAGTGAAATACATAGCTCAAAGCCACAGTTTTCGGAATTGATATTAAGTCATATCATATCACAAATTAAAAATTAAAAAGCTATTCACGAACATGTGGTGCAATTGGCGGCGTCAAAAGTCAAAATGAAAATTAGGGAAACGCGATGCGTTCCTCAATGTTATGCACCTTAAGACAATCTCGACATATCACGTTGTACAATTACAAGGCAAATAAACAGTCCAGGAAAGTCTATCATGGTCATCCATCCGGACAGAAAATAAACTTGTGCTGTCTCTGTCATTAAAGAGACAGCGCCGAATTGCAGTGGCGCTAAGAGCATGTCCTATAATAAGGACATGGTGAAAGCATGCAAGTCATAGGCAAGTGCCAGGGTGCCTGGAAGAGACAGAACCCAAGTGGATGCAGGCCGATTACACAGCCTATGAGTAAAAACAAAAGAAAGTACTTGCAGAGCAGTGCTGCAATCCCAGGTGGTCAGGTTAGTGGAGAACTGGTCTACACATCATGCCCAGTGCTCGCGTGGCAGTCCGTGATGTGTTCAGTGATGCCCGAGTGGGCGTGCTCTTAAAGTGTAGGCATGAAAAAGGTGACTGGTAAGCCCTGTGCGAAGTGCTGTGAAGGGCTAGTTTCCAGAAGTGCTCTGTAAAAAAGAGAACACAGTTAAAATTATACATGACAACATCATGTACACATATTCATAAACAAGTTCAAACAACATGGAGAGATGAAGTTACAGTACATATGAATGGACGAAGAAGGACAGCAGAATTAAAGGTAATCATCTTTAAGATGAACAGCAAGTTCCTCATCGTAATTCAGCCCTCCCGGCGCCTTGGTGTGAAAGGAAATGATGTATTTAGATTCCAGCTGCCTCAATTTGAGTACTCTATTACCGCCCCTGGGATTCCTGATAACTTGTTCTAAGATGAAGAATTTCATCAGCGAGGGATTGGAAAAATGGTGTTCAGTGAAATGTCTGGCCACTGGGTATTTGATGTCTTTATGTATGATGGCGCGGTAGTGTTCAAGAATGAGTTTTTTGGCATGTGCGATGGTACTGCCAATATACCATAGTCCGCAGGGACAAACAATGACGTAGACTACGAACATGGTATTACAAGTGAGGAATTGATTGATTTCTTTAGTGACTCCATTGTATGTGGCCTTCTTAATCGAGGTGCTGTGACGGCAGGCCTTACAATGGCCACATGGAAAAAACCCTTTAAGACCAAGGTCCTGGCTATTGGGGTAAACCGTTATGTCGCTGGGGACAAACAAGTCCCTGATGTTCCTACCTTTCCTGTAAGTGATGCTTGGCCTGTCTGCAATGAGATGGCCAATGGTAGTGTCACTTTTTAGGATGTTCCAATTCTTGGCTACAATTCTGAGTATTTTGTTTGATTCTCTGTTGTAAGTGAGAATGAGTCGTGTGTTATTTTCTTCACACCACGTCTCTTCTGAGGGTTCATTGCGCAAGGTGTCATTGCGAGCAACGGAGTCAGCCCTAGTTTTCGCTTTCTTGAGAACCCAGGCAGGATAATTCCTGAGCCTGAAGCGTTCCATCATTTCGGAAGCAGCTTGTTGATAGCTGGTTTCCGTATTACAGTTTCTTTTTGCCCTCAACAGTTCACAGTACGGAATGCTCCATTTGAGCGGTTCTGGGTGACTGCTGAGGGCATGAAGAATACTGTTGCCTGTGGTGGCTTTTCTAAAGAGAGAGGTGTTAATGATGTTATCCTTGATGTCAATTCTGACATCCAGATATTCTGCCATCTCCCTGCTGATGTTGCTGGTGAGTCTGATGTTATAATTATTGTTGTTCAGGATGTCAATAAAGCACAAGGCTTCAGCTTCTGTGCCCTTCCAAACCATGAAGAGGTCATCGATATACCTCCACCATGTGACAACGTGGCCAATGTGTTCCGTTAACGATGGGTCCGTGGAGATCGTCTGCTCCCAATGCCCCATGAAAAGATTCGCGAAGCTTGGGGCAAAACACGAACCCATCGCGGTGCCAATCTCTTGTTTGTAGATGGTACCGTCAAATAAAACAAGTTATTCATCAGACTAAATTCCATCATTTCGAGGAGCATTTTGCTATGCTCCCTGAAACGTAATGGGCGTCCCTCAAGAAAATGCTTACACGCGTCCAAGCCTTGTTTGTGGTCTATGATGGTGTAAAGAGCTTGGACATCCATGGTGATGAGTAGATAATTCTCATCCCAGGTGAGGTTATGGAGTTTGGACAGAAAATCTTTGGTGTCTTTGACATAGCTAGTCAAACCCTGGACCCACTCCCTAAGATAGTGGTCCACGTATTTGGAAATGTGCTCTGCCACACTCCCTCTGGAAGATACAATGGGTCTACCAGGGGGTTGTTCCTTGTTTTTATGAATTTTGGGGAGTAAATACAACACTGGTAGAATCGGGTTATTGTTTTTCAAAAATCTATACTCCTCCCATTCCAGAATACCCTTATCCTTCCACCCACTAAGTTTGTCCCACAGTTCGATTATGCTCTTATTGTAGAGTTCAAAAGTGGTGGTGGTATAGTAGTCACCTTCCGACAGTTGTCTCAGGGCCTCTGCCACATATTGCCCCCTGTCCATGATAACAATGTTACCCCCTTTGTCAGCGGGGCATATGACAATAGATTTGTCTTCTGTAAGAGATTTCAGAGCTCTCCTCTGATTGAATGTCAAGTTGTCCTGTCCAGGTCTGTACTGCTTTTTCTTATTTCTAAAGATGTTGAGTTCCTTGTTGACACATTCATAGAACGTGTCGATGGCATCGTGAGCCATCATGGGAATGAAGGTCGATTTGGGCTTGAAGCCAGAAGCAGCACTGTGGTCTGTAGTGAAATTGGCATCAGTAAGAAGCTGGGTGTTACTGTACAATTCAGAATCTGCTGCTTGAGCCCCGGTGCTAGATGCAATGGGCTCCTTATCACTTTCTTGTTCAAGATGTATGATGTTAACAAGGGCATCGACATCCCCTATCCTAAAAAGGTCAGACTCATCTGCTGGTTCCGTGGGTGTGAGATGCTGCCCCACCCAACCCCGTAGTTTATGCCATTTTTTGAGTTTTCATTTTCAAACATATTTAAAAACATCAATCCTGGATTCGCTGTAGTTGAAAGACATAGAGGGACAAAAAGACAAACCCAGACTGAGGGTAAGTAATTCAGTCTCCGTGATAGTACGTTTAGAAAGATTGATTACAGTTTTGTTTACCATTTCGTCATCTACTATTGGCCTTTCTTGGAGCAAGTGTAAACTCTTCTTACGTCGCCCGTTGTGTTGCCTCCTCTCCCAACGTTGATGTAACCTCTTCCCGCGGTTCTTGCGTTTCCACGTCCTCTGGGCCGTCCTCTTCCTCTCGGTGCACTGGGCGGTGGTGGCGGTGCCGGAGTTGTCGGTCTGATCGTCCGTCTACTCCGGCGCAGAAGACGATATTCGTCTAAAAAATTCGGCTTACGTGCTGGGGTGTGGGCTCGAGAAGTTTCTTCTATGGATACATTCGAGACTTCTGATTCGGTCTCGCTCATAGTTGTGAGATCATCTTCACCTTCTGTTGTGGTCGCCATCAGCGTATTGTTGGCTGTGTTGGCGTATAAATGATCATATTTACCGCTGAAGGTCAAAATCCTGCCCGTGTCATAGTCTTTGTAATCTCTATCTAGTTTTCTCTCTTTGCGAGCCTTTATGTCCTCCTCATAGCTCTTGAGGCATTCTTTCATTTCTGAGACCAGTTTCTTCACATTCTCTTCGTCTGCATGTTTGCTAATTTCCTCCATTAAATCTGCAATTTCTTTTAGTAGTCCATCTCTGTCTAGCCACGCATATTTGACCAAAATCTCCAGCATCTTTCTGGAACTGTTGGCTGAGTTAACTGACCATTCCGCCAGCATGTCAGACTTGGGTGCCTCATAGGTGGGAGTGATGAAAATGCGAAGCCCCCTCGGTATCATCTCTTGGTCTATATAATTCTGTAGCGAGGTCGCCTCCCACCACTTGGAGATTTCTCCTCTCTTTAATTTCTCAAGTTTGTTGATTTTATCTTTAATAGTTTGTGGAGGGTCTTTTCTGGCCACAATGGCGGTTGGGGTCCCCTTCTTAGTTCTAGCAAACAACAAGTGTGCTGCTGCCCTTCTTTCGTCCTCTTCCTCCATGTTGGAACTCCCTCGGACAAGGTGGCTTACTATAGCATATTTAGGCTGCCTCCCTTTGTAAAATATTTTGAGATGTCATCAGTGATGTCATGAGTGATGTCACTGACCATGTCATGAGTGATGTAATATGTGACGTCATCAGCAGTGCATTGCACGCGCAAGTTATAGTGAGTCCCACTAACTATAACGTGGGAATTTCAATGGTTTTATGCGAGTAAAATTTCCACCTAACTATAACTGGTGTGAAACCTATGGTTTTTTCAGTGAATATATATATATATATATATATATATATATATATATATATCAGGCACAAAGATGCGGTAGAGAGGGGCTTGTCCTATGCAGTGGTCCAGAGTGGAGCTCGGCGTACCTTAATTTATTTACCACTTTTGTTCCTTCAAAGGAAAAACTCTGGACACTCCAAGATGCTGGATTCTGTTTATTGTATAACAGATAGCATTCTGCCGGCACATGTCGCCATTACGGCTTGTTCATGGATAGGCAAGTCTTGTAACACTTCAGTATATAAACATTAATTAGAAATAGAGAGTGTTCACGCAGTGAACTGGCGAAAATACATACCAGCCATCTTGTAATGGTAAAGGTTCACATTTTATATAGCTATTTTCTCGTCATGTTGAAGAACACGTACCAATTATTCTGTATCTCAAATATAAAACGCCCCGAAGGTAAGCCAAAGGTCTGCCCGTCTGCCCCCGTCCACGCCTCGGGCGCGTCTAGCGCTAGGCATGCTGCCCGTGACTCCATCCCTTCCAATGCAGTACCAATAAATTATTCACGAGACAATCTACTTCTATTTAGAACGACCCAGTGCCCTGGTTTTGTCCTGCCAACTATGACTGATGGCTTTTTTAACCCTTGCCCCGAGTGTGGTTTTTAGCTGTGCTCAAACCTTGGTGACTTCCATTCATGGCACCAATCACTCACAGGCAATTGCAGCGGCTCTTATTAATGCCCGATCCATGAGCAGACATGCCGCCGATATCTTTGAACTTCTGTCCGCCAGCCATCTTGACATTCTGTTTATAACAGAAACATGGCTTAACACTTCCAGCGCCCCTGACATTGAGTTCGCTATCCCTAGAGGTTTTAAAATAAGCAGAAGGGATTAAGCACAGGGGAGGGGGGGCTGGCGATTGTATTTAGAGATACATGGGTGTTACATACTGAACCTTCAGATGTGTTAGGAGATGGTGAAGTTTTTAATTTTTCCCTCATCCTTTCACCCCATTTTACTCTCGGTGGAACACTGATCTATCGTCCCCCGGGACCCACTGGACCTTTTCTTAAAGCACTGGCTGATGTTATTGTGCCTCGCGCCCTGAGGTTTCCTAGATTTCTCCTCTTGGGTGACTTTAACATCCATATGGAGGTGGCCGAGCCTTCTGACGCCAAAAATTTGTTGGAGTCTCTTAGTCTTGCCCAGCTAATGCAATGGATCTCACTCCCTACCCACTCTGGGGGACACACTCTGGATGTGGTCTGTTCGAATTTTCCCGTATCAGTATCTGTCCCTGAAATTCTCACGTGGTCGGATCATAGGCTGATTAGATTTTTCTGGTCTTTGGGCAAAACCGCCCCTAATGTTAAACCTTTTATGTGCACTCAGAAGATCAATGTTTGCACTCTGTCCGCTACCCTTTGTAACAGTCGGCCTGAGCTTGGTACTGAGCTGACCACAGCTGTACAGACTTTTAATGCTTGGATCGGCGCGGGAGTGGAGTCTTCCTCCAAAGAGACTACCCCTTCTAAACCTTGGTTCTCGTCGTGTTTGCGAGAGCTTAACCTGGGTTGTAAAAGACTTGAAAGGCGTTGGCGTCGTTCTTATTGCCCCTAGTGGCTAAAGATGCCCTACGGGTAGCCCAGAGGGAGTATTAGGCTAGCATTAAAACAGCTAAAAACGAATACTTTGCAGATAGGATTGCTATGGCTGATAATAATAGCAGGGAAATTGTTTCTATTGTTAAAAGTTTTCTTTCCCCTTGCGCCGAGCAACCAATTGTGCCCTCTTCTTCACTCTGGTGTGAGAGTCTGTCCTCATTCTTTGATCAAAAGATAGCAGGGATCCAGGCTAGCTTACGAATTACCTGTCCTAATCAGAACTCCCTGACTCCTGTGCCCCCCACCCCTCCCTCTGTGGGGGCCTATACCTTTGTGGAGTTCCTTCCTCCTTCAGGTGATGATACACTTGCAGTCCTGAGTCAGGTGGTGAGTCAGGAGATTACTGAAATCATTGGCCTCTCTTTCAAATCAGCATCGGCTACGGAGGACTGGAAACTGGCCAAACTCTTGCCTCTGTTGAAGAAGGTGGGCCTTGACCCAACTGTACCAGCAAATTATCGGTCAATCTCTCTCTTACCAGCAATGGCCAAGGTTTGCGAAAAAATGGCCTTCCGGCAGTTAAACGCATTTGTTGAAACATCTCATGCTCTTCATCCTGCCCAGTCCAGATTCCGTGCAGCCCACAGCACGGAATCGGCTTTGGTGGAAATTTCAGAGGCTATTAGGGACTGTTTGGACAATGGCGGCAGAGCGGCTCCAATAATATTGGACCTCTCTGCCGCGTTCGATACGGTACCCCATCAGCTTCTTCTTGTCAGCCATTGGTGTTACCGGTTTGGCTCTTCAGTGGCTGACCTCCTTTCTTTCCTTTTGGTCTCAGCAGGTCTGGCTACCTCCTTTTTCATCATCTGCCAAGCCTCTTTCAACTGGGGTGCCCCAGGGTTCAACTTTGAGTCCGTTGTTATTTAATATATACTTGACCCCCCTGATTATTTTAGCCGAACAACTGGGTGCTAAAATAATAGCCTATGCAGACGACACACAGCTGCTGTTTACTTGGCCTGATGCGGACTTAGACACTGCCATGGTTCAGACCTGTCTTTCTTCTGTTTTCAATTGGTTGGCTTCCGCCCAGTTGAAATGTAACGAAGAAAAGACTGAAATTCTTCTCTATGGGCAGTTAACACCACACTTTAGAGATTCGCTATGGCCTGTTGGTTTTCCTCCCCCCAGCTCTGTTAACATCCCAGCTAAAAATATGGGGGTGTGGTTTGGGGAGGACTTAAAATTTGAGGCCCACATTAAGAAACTGACGTGTGGCTGTTTAGGGACTCTTCGAAAATCTTTTCCTCTACTTCCCAGAACAGCGAGAGAAACGGTAGCTGAGCACTTATTCTATCACGTCTTGATTATGCTAATGCCCTATTGTGCGGCTCTTTGGCTTATCTGATTAATCGTCTCCAGATAATTCAAAATGTGACTGCCAGGCTCCTGTTTAAAATCTCCTGGCGAACTAGTGTCCGGCACCATTTGTGCTGCCTGCACTGGCTTCCAGTTGCTCAACGAATTATCTTTAAGTTACTCATTTTCGCCCATAGAGCCATGTATAATCAAGGCTCTCTTTATTTGAGTAAACGCTCTTCCTTCTACCGTCCTAATCGGCCTTTGCGCTCCGCCACCCAATATCAGCTGGTGGTTCCACGCTTTCAGCGCTGCCGTTTAGGAGGCCAATCCATTGGCCCTCGACTCTCTTCCTCTGGCCCTCCACTCTAACACAAATGACCTACTTTGCAAAAAAGCACTTAAGACTCATCTGTTTAAATTAGCATTCTAAGCTCTGCTCTTCTTCTATAACATCTGAGTACTTCACTTCGCGCCAGGATACTCTAGTAGTAATTGTGCGCACTAAAGAACCCCATATAACATAACATAAAGAGAGGGGTCCAATACACCAAAGGGATAGGACACCACACAAGACGTTAAAGTCTAAGAATAATTCCCTTTGGGTTTTGTTATAACATACCAGTTTTCCAAGCAGCATCCAAACTTCACTCACACACTAATTACAATCAATTCACAGCGGGTCAGTATATTGAGTAGCCAGAAGAATATTTCTCAAAATATTATTGTAAAAATTATTTCATTCCTAATGGAATTTATTGAATTGGTTTTACACAGAAACATGTCACATCAATATAACACATTAAGAACAATAGGTATAAAAAAATGTCAATGTTTAAAAATTCATCAAACAACAGTACACATATTCATAAACAATGACAAGGAATCATATAATGCGCAATCAATTTCATAGGAACATATTGTACGTAGGCCAAAGAGCAACGCGTTTCGGAGGGTTAACACAGGTCCAACCTCCTTCTTCAGGCTTGTTTTAGAGATGTTCCAACCATCTATATTATAAAAGTACATACATATATAGACATTTTTTACAATTCAAATTCACTATATTAAAAACCAATCAACTACAGAATTTACAAAAATATCTTCATATCAAATTTTATGAATTGCGGCTAATATTATAACTCAACATCTTTAATAACTTTATTTAATATATTACTGCCACTTGCAATTTAATGTACGAGTACCTAATAGCACCAGGGACTTTACTATTAAGGGAAGCTTTGACTGTAATACCGATGTCTGTATTTATTGTTTGATCTGCCTGTGCAAAAAGTATTACATAAGTAGCACGATTCACAGAGCCAGCAAAAGAGTCCTAGAGCACAAAATGAGCTATTCGTCATAACAACTAACAATATCCAGAAGCTCGTCATTTTAAAACTCTTCATGGTCAGAATGACAAACTATTGTCTTTTATAATCTTAGATACAGTACGACCGCATGAGCGGGGGGGACAGAGAACGTCAATTTAGGATTCTAGGGTCAAAATACATCATAGACTTCCAAACTTTAATCCCTGTGGGATTGAATTCCAGTGAGGAACTAGCAATTCATCTTGGCAAGAAAGGAGCTTGACAAAAAATGTATATACTGAATGAGAAACAGTTTGACTGTAATTGGAAATTGAACCTTGTATATAGGTGCTCTGAGATTAGAATTTATCAGTATTGGAAATTATTTCATGGTAGATTTTTACCTTGGATGGAATTGTACATACAGGATTTTAATTGTAGATACGAGTCATATCAGAGCATGTAAGTAAGCTGGAGTTATTATTCCTTTTCTTTGTCATTTCTCTAAAGAGGACCATTCAGACCCAGGGGACAATTCTAGAACAGAATTTCAAAGGCACAGAATTATGTCATGTACAAAGGAACAAACTTATATAACAGAAAATGTGAAGAAAATATGTGCAGGGCCACTGGGGCAAGACTGAGAGGCACAATGAAATATGTTTGAAATACTCATTAGTTACACTGCGGTTCATGAGAATAGGCAATGCTCCAATGAAAATTGTATGCTCAGTTATTGGATGCTAGTCCATTACTATTGGACAAATAGCGGTACAGTTATGAATTTCTGCTCATTGATGAAAATGACAAATGTGGATTTGTATTATATGTAATATTGAAATTTTTTTGTTAAAGCAGCAAATGTATTATATCATGTTTGTTATACGAGAATATCAAGTCTGGAAGCAAACTTATTGATTAGGTGCTAGCCCACTGAGGCTGGACTCCTTTAGCACCACTATGTATATTGGTTTATATATTTTTTAACTCTGTAAAATGATTAGTACCGAAATGCAACATGGGCAATTTTATTACGCTTTGTTGAATTAAAAAATACATTATCCTCTGATATGCATGAAAATCTATTTGTGGGTAACAAATGAGTTAAATGAAATGTTTACAGAATAATTGGTATGTGTACTTAAACATGATGAGTAAATAGCTATATAAAATGGGAACCTTTACCATTACAGGATAGCGGGTATGTATTTTCGCCAGTGCACTGCGTGAAAACTCTCGATTTCTAATTAATGTTTATATATGGAAGTGTTACAAGACTTGCCTATCCGTGAACAAGCCATAATGGCGAATTGCGTCAGCAGAATGCTATCTGTTATACAATAAACAGAATACAGCATCTGGGAGTGTCCAGCATTTTTCTTTTGAAGGAAGGAAAGTGGTAAATAATATATATATATATATATATATATATATATATATATATATATATATATATATATATATATATATATATATATATACATATATATATATATATATATATATATATATATATATATTACCTACTGGCGACAGTAGGTATATATAGTTAGGATTGGCTACCATAGGAAATCCGCAACATTCTTTTGGGAATAACTTTGGCACCGGTTGAGGAATTTGTGTGTAATTTTCCAAAATTTTGGCCAGCTCCGCTGCGCTCCTTCCCTGAAAGTTTCGAGGGGATTCGTGAAGTGGGGGCCGGTCTGGCAAGTCTGCAGCCCGAACCGCTGAACGGAATTATGCCAAACTTGGCAACATTGTAGGGACTGGTACGCAGATGTGCCTTTGCTATGTTTAATGAAAATTGCTCCAGAGGTTTTTCTGAAAATTAACTTCAAAAACACATATATATCTATAGCAGCTCACCCTAAGCTTACCCCTAAGCTTACCGGTACGCGTACCGTACGCGTACGTACGCGTACGTGTGCGTACCCCTACGTGCACGAGCTGCATGCTGATTGGCTGCCACTGTCTTTCAACACTCTAAAACAGAAATTGTGGGCAGCCATCTTTTGCCTCGGTAGAGTGAGGTACAGGAAAGCAGAAAAACAAATGTGTAGAACCAAAAAGGGGGCAGGGTAGAAGCACCCTGACCCCCTAGGCCTGCTCAGGGGGTCCCACAAGGACCCCCAAGGCAAAAAAAAAAAGTTGCGGGATCAGGGTGCTTCTACTCTGGCCCCTTTGCGAGTTTCACACCTTTGTTTCACTGCTTTCTTGTGCCTTGGTTCTAACAAGGCACAAGATGCCTGCCAACACTTCCTGGTTTGGAGTGTTGACAGAGAGTGGCAGCCAATCAGCATGCCTTCCCGAGAAAGCTGCATGATCATTGGCTGTCAACACTTCTATCCAGGAGGTGTTGGCATACATCTTGTGCTAGTGTTGACAGACAGTGACAGCCAATCAGCATGCCTTCCCGGGAAAGCTGCATGCTCATTGGATGGATGGATGGGTTTTTATATAGCGCAATATCACCGCCAGGTCTCAAAGCGCTTTGCATTGGGAACCCGTCCTGGTTTTTCCCTGTGAGATAGCCCCTACTGGGTATCCCCAAGGTGAAAGCCAGGCATCCCGCCGCGGGGGGCCGTAGTGGAGATTAAGCAAGCTATTGCCCAGAGTTGCAGAGTGTGAACCTGTGATTCGAGTAGGCACCGAAGCGAGAATTACCGAGTCCGTGGACATTTTGGGCTCAAGACCCTGCCGCGTTGGGAATTGAACCCTGGTCCCGGGTCTGATCTCAGCGTCCGGATCTGCCTCCTCTAACCAGTGAGCCACACTTCTCCATTGGCTGTCAACACTTCTAACTATGGAAGTGTTGGCATCCATCTTGGGTCTTAGTAGACTGAGGCACAAGAAAACAGAAAAACAAACGTGTAGAACACAAAAAGGGGGCAGGGTAGAAACACCCTGACCCCCTAGGGCTGCTCAGGTGGTCCCACTAGGATATTAATATATTTAAACGTTATCCGCTAATAGAATTAGCATTTAAAAAACCTTTGAAATTCACTGAAAAAAACATAGGTTTAGGCCTTATGTAGTTAGGAATTAGCATTTAAAAAACCTTTGAAATTCACTGAAAAAACCATAGGTTTCAGGCCTTATATAGTTAGGAATTAGCATTTAAAAAACCTTGCGAATTCACTGAAAAAACCATAGGTTTCAGGCCTTATATAGTTAGGAATTAGCATTTAAAAAACCTTTGAAATACACTGATAAAACTATAGGTTTCAGGCCTTATATAGTTAGGAATTAGCTTTTAAAAAACCTTGCAAATTCACTGAAAAAACCATAGGTTTCAGGCCTTATATAGTTAGGAATTAGCATTTAAAAAACCTTTGAAATTCACTGAAAAAACCATAGGTTTCAGGTGTTATATAGTTAGGAATTAGCTTTTAAAAAACCTTTGAAATTCACTCAAAAAACTATAAGTTTTAGGGGTGTTATAGTTAGCTGGACATTTCACTCATACAAAACCATTGAAATTTCTCCTATATAGTTAGTTGTACTAACTATATTTCGCGCACCCGCAATCCACTGCTGATGATGTCACATATTAGATCATTCATGACATGGTCAGTGACATCACTGATGACATCTCAAATGACATCACTGATGACATCACTGATGACATCATCCACGTGACAATCACATACACCTTTTCATACACTATTACAATTTTTCATCACTCTTTGTAAAATACAGAGTATCATATTTGAATCCATTGTCACAGCAATACAAGTATCTAAAAATCCACTCAGTGATTCATAGATGTATAGACACATCTAATCACTTACCTATGGATTCACTCATACATGCTGTCAATGAACAATAGAACACTATCAAAAATACTTATACACCTATATCGACATTAAACAACAGCAAGCATCCTATTCACATATGAAGTCATCCTACTCACTTATGCAAACAATGGATCATACTTACATATTTACTTAGCAAAACACTTATACAAACACCACTTCTCCTATTCATTTAGATAGTAAGTCATACTTAGTGAATTATAAAATCATTATTACAAGTATACAGTTATCCATACAGTCACTCAAACAATCATTGAGTCTTATGTATACTTATTTATATACAACAACTGACACATACACTGCCTTTTATTTTTCTAGTTTGTTGGACATGTACCATTGAGAAATATATTTGCTCATCACCACACCCATAAAGAGATTCACTCACCCAAACTGTTAGAACATGTAGTTTTAACTTCATATATCTACTGAATCAACTATTCACACATCTTTGGACAGTCACACACACCCCACCGAACCACACACACTATATATATATATATATATATTACCTACTGGCAGACACAAGTAGGTAGTTATAGTTAGGGAAATGTTCCATTGGAAAAGTGTTTTTTGACTTGCCTATATCTTTGGCAAATCTTATGAAACTTTCTAGGAAATTGATCTGATGATTCTTGTTACACATGGAAAGGTTCGGGCTGATTTGTGGAGTGGGGGCTGAGAAGAATGGTGTTGAATAAAGGGTACATTTAAAATGTTAATTTCCATAGGAACCTGTCAATACGACTACAGCCCGAACCACTGAATGGATTTACACCAAATTTGGTAGAAAGGTAGGTGTTGTTATGCAGATTGTGCTTTTTGGTATTTGATGCAAATCCATTCCATAGATCTTGATAAAGTCACGCTGAAAATTATATCTCTGGCTACCGATATTTTGTGGCAATTATTCGCAAATGCACGCGCTAATGGGAATGCTGTGATTGGCTGCACGCAACCTAAACAGAGAGTTGCGACTGCCATTTTATCGATCGGGAGCGGTTCCCGGGACTGGAAATTTCTGTGACAGCTAACATAAGGGGTCAGAGTGGAGTTTCTCTGACCCCATGTTTGATAAATGGGTGTTAGTGACACAAGTTATGTGTCCAAATTTGATATTTTTAATCATGCAAGATATGCACACAGTGCTGCGACTAGTACCGTGGCACCCCATGAACCGTTGCAGGGTCATTGCGACTATCGAAACGTCTTTGCAAATATTGGTGGAAATATAAAACACAAAAGTATCTATATCTATATATTCAACACACCCTCGCTGGTCACAGTCACAGATGCATATACCTATTAATGGTGGGTGGAGCTGGCGTAGTGCCTCTACACGGAGCTCCACAGAGTTTGAAAAAAACTTTGTGGACCTCCACTTCACTCCCTCCCCCTCCCAAATGATTTCAAAATGAAAAAAGAAAGCACTTACCTGCGTATCTGCCACCTCCCCTGCATGGCCACCCTCCTTCCAGCTCCTCACGTCATTCTTCACTGAAAAAACTCCTATGTTGTATGTCTTGCACGTGCTCATTAGGAAGCAACATGGTTCTTCTAGAGTGTGCTGTGAACTTGTGACCTACTGGTTGCACTGGGTTGCTACATACACTGAGCTAAAAGTGTATTTGGGAGTAAGGGTGTTAAAGAGAGAGAACATTTTGTATTATTAAACAGGAGTAGTGTAGTCAAAAATAAAAGATAAGAAAATGTGCTGTGCATGTATATGAATTATAAGGTAGCAATACTTGTTAAGTATGTATTAGGAAGTCTTTGTCAATGTGTTTTTTTACTTTTATGACCTGCCTGCATATGCTTAGACGGTCATATATGTTGTTTTTGGTTGCAGATAGTTAAATGTACAATGAGACTCTTGAGTTTACTTAAGATGCAGAGAACTATATATTTACGGGTGGACAGTTAGGAACAGCGGCCTAATGGTTACTCCTGTGGTGATTGATTTGCCTGCTAGTCCAATACAACTGAGTTCTTCACCCATATATGTGGGACATGGATAACATGTGTGAAGTTGTATGTGTGAGAGAAAGAAGAATGTGAGGTATGTGTGGGTCATATGGCAAACATGTACACACTGGCTTCTATTGGCTTTGTTACAGAATCCAAGTGGTACCTAGGATGGAGAATCATAGAGAACCAGGACAAATTGATTTGAATTGCAGAACTTGTTCGGACATCCCAGAGCTCTTTGTTGCATACCAGACTGGAATGTGTTTAGGAGAAGAGGTATTAGGTCCCTTTAAAGCGATAGATTTCCCCTTGCCTTTCCTTCTCATTTGTTCTCTAGAATAGGTGTCAGCCCCTTCCTCCACAGGTTACTTAGAGGGACATCCCTCATATCTGTTGTGCTCATAAATACTGCCTGCTACAAAGTGAAAAATAATGCATGTTCAAATATACAGATATTGTAAAGATTATGAACTTTCCCTGCTCCTCTGTGTCCCTTCCGTGTTCACACTCCTTAGCTCCTCAAGGAAAAGAAAGGTAAGAGGTGAGGAATGGTTTCCATTGTCATGAATGAGTTCAGCTGATACTATGTGCCTTACTGCAGAGAAGCCTGTCCTATCCAAAGCATTTTTTGTAATTCTATTTTTTTATGTTTAATCTACTGAAACATTGAAAAGAGTACAACTGTGTGAAAAGAGGATAGGCTTCTTTCTCTATCCCAACCACTGCAGCATGCACCTTCATCAGGGTTGCAGGCACATTCAAAGGACAGGCACCCTGTATACTTGCATGGATATCTGTAACTATAATGACCCCTTTTACCCCCCTTAGAGAGCAAATCTTTGCCAGATTTCATTCAGAGCTGTACTGAGTCCTTTGTACTTATGATGTATATGCTTACCCACTAAATCTTACTCATGCAACCTTTATTTTTATCTGCCTATTGAATTTATATTTAAAACATTGATCCGAGAATTCTTGTCTGTCATTCTTATGAGAATTTCTCAGCCTTATTATATAAGTTCCCTCCACTAAAACTAGAAGGTTCCACTCAGAGGGCACCAAAGTCCGCTTCGGGACTAAACCAATCTCAATCCAAGTTGTTGGTTGGCTCAGGAGAAAACAAATTACAGACAGTTTTGCACGCCAATATGTTCAAGTGTTGTGAGGGATAGCCTTTGATTCTCGTATTTCTTCTTTCCAGAGAAACTCATAAGCATTGAGGAGTGTCTTGTTCCAACATTTTCCTGATACAGATCATTATGTTCTCTCCTCATAACTGGGAATTTCTCCCTTTACTTGACCATTCTCTGCCCTCTGGAACCCGTCAGAGGAGTTGCATATACAAGCTGACACTCTTTGTCGAGCATCTTAATCTGTCTATTGCTGTGAAACCGTAGCAGTGTCGACTGTCAGTATGAAGAGCCCTCGCTGGCAAGCATTTCAGGTTCTGGATTTTCAAGCATGATGCCGTCCATCTTTCCCACTGCAATATGCAGAGAGTCAACCATTCCTGACTTCAAGTTTTTCTATAGCTGGAACCTCACCCTTCTGCCACTTGAAATGTCTAAATGCATATTGTTTTTCGTTTAAAATACAACTTCTAGCCAGCCTACAGCCCAATGTTGAGCAATCCAAAGATTTTGGAGGATATTTCTTTAAATGTACTAAGTTCACTTGGCTAGAAGAACTATGTTTCTGTATTTAATAACCAGTTGACGAAGAAAACAAGTTAAAATGTACTATGCTGGTACTAGTGCTTTCTTTGCCTGTCACCTAGGAGACCTAGTCTGCCCTTGTCTCAGTGAATCTGTGATTCTGCTACGCTTTTTGTCACTTCTGTGCATCTGTGTCTCTTTCTGTTTCTATATTGTTTGCCCATGATTATTCTGTCTCTCGCTGTTCTTCCAGTTTTCATTTCCTTCATTTTTTCTTCACCTTCATTCAGCCTAGAGTCAGTACGGTAATGAATCTGGCAGGATGTGGGAACATGAGAATCGTATCAGAAACAAAGCCGAGATGCAGAATGTGGGATAGAGAAACTGGGGCCCAGACTTATCATTATCTGACGCAGTGCAAACCAGCAAGACAAATTGCTATATCAAACTGAGAGGGCAGGAATTAACTATATTACCCAAGATATGGCGCGTTCCTGCTCTCTCCCTGAACTGGTGTACTGTGCGCTGCCTAGTGCCAATGCAGGCACCCTCGTGCCATGGTGCAAGTGTGCTTGTGCTGCATGCTGGATTGTTTTTGTGCTATTAGGACACCTTCCTGTACACAAATAATCCTTAGAACTGTTCCCTCTATCTAGGTGTTCTGAAGAATTCAGCACACTTACAGAGAGGAAATAATGAGGAGAAAAGAAGATATTTCTCCTTGTTGCACCTTTATCTGGAAGGCGTATGGTTTTGAAGCATTCCCACCTTTACTAATCTTGGCAAACCTGGGAATGCACCAAAAGGCATAGGTGGATGTGTCAGAAAAACCTACCCTCCACCCATGTACACCTTCCCGATGCAGAGCAACGCAAGGCAGCAACTTGCGCTGCCTTTCGTTACTCCAGTTTTACAAAGCAACGCATGGTCATGCAAGGTAGCCTTGCAGACTTGGTAAATCTTACTTAAGGATTGAATTGCCACTGTGTCACCTTGGGTGATGCAAGGGCAACGCAATCATTTGAAAAATCTGGGCATGGCTATTTTTTTTGTACAAGCAACACAAAAGAAATAAAGAATAAATAAGGAACAGGAAACAGGGTTTTACATTCTCATGTCCCTCCGACTCCTCGCCATTATTGCTGAAGAAACTCAGGGGCATATTATCAAGAATGGTGTTAAAAATTATCGCTGGTTTAGCGGCAGAAAACTGCTGCTAAAGCGGCGATAATGGGCTTGATAATATGCCCTGGAGAATTCCAATAGAAGTCCATGTTCTGGTGTGAACATGTGCTTCCATTGGAATTCTCCTGGGCATATTATCAAGTACATTATTGCCACTTTAGCGGCAGTTTTATGCTGCTAAACCGGCGATAATTTTAACGCATGCCTTGATGATATGTCCCTCAGGTAGGGGTTAAAAAGACTTACCTTGTACCCCTGCACCTATTCATCTCCACATCCCACCCTGCCCCAACCATCGTCGTGCATGATCTGCATAAAGGATTATTGCTGGTGATGGCCGTTATGCAACTCGGTAAGGGTATACTACAGCAGGACCACACCAGTCCAAATGCCATGTAAGGCCTATGCCCCTGGATGTACAAACGACAGCTGCATGTAAGCCCTGAAATCTGGCTATCTTGGCTGAACATCTTTATCTTGGGTCCCTCAAGCCGAAGGAAATCATAAAAAACATGTGGGAAAATTATATAGTACAACTGTTGTTGTTCCCAACAACTGGCCAATCTAATTAGCAATATACTCTACTATTTGATTAGAGGATTGTTTGTATCCTATGCTAGAAATCAACCACGGTAAAATATATCACTGTTTAGAAAGAGGGCTTTGTTATGTTGTCATTCGTTAGAGCCAGAAAACAATTCAGCAGCTCAAGTAAGTGCCCTTCCCAGAGACTTTCAAGCTACAGGCTGAAAGCCCCATATGTTCTAGTCAATTTTTCATTTTTCCAAAGTTGATAAAGTAAGAACCCAAGTACTCAGGTGCATAATTCAGTTTGAAATGTTTCCATCATGAACGGTTATCATTATGATGAGACATCAAACAAGAGCAATAAATGGAGACTTAACATAAACTGATTAAAGCAAAAGACAGTTTTCACAGGGGCCGATTCTTAAAAGTATGTATGAATACAAGAAGTAGTACCACAGGGGGACTCGTTTGCGAACTCTTACTTAGATTTGTCAATCCGCAAAGAAAAATTAAAGCTCCTCGATAGCAAAAATGCAAAGAGAATACAGGGGCATATTAACAAGCTGAAGTATCGCCGCTTTCTCGGCACAATTTGCCGAGAAAGCGCCGATACTTCCAGCGCCCTATTAACAAGGGCATTGCAACGCCTGCCTCAAGCCCACTTTGCATGTCAGCGAGAAACATCGCTAATGACATGCAAAGTGGGACTTCCCACGTCCAACCACATGTAAAATGTGGTTGGAGGTTGGAACACCCTATCACCAAAGCAGGCGTTGGGAGGAAAAGACCTGCGATAAACTGATAATATGGGGGTGTGGATCATAAAGCTGAATCCACCCCCCCATATTATCAAGGCACACATTAGCGCGTGAAAACAACGCTTGTTTTCACGCGCTAATGTTCACTATCGCCGGCTATTGCAGGATTTACTATCGCCTACGTGTTGTGCGTTGATAATAACGCGCTAACACGGCGACACAATCCGGCGATAGCCGGCAATAGTGAAATGTGCGATGTGCGTTTTGTAACGCACATCATGTTAATGTGCCCCACCGTCCTTTTTTTTGCTCCAGTTAAATATTACTATTCTCTGAATATTCAAATTTTAGATATGTTCATGACAATTTACAAAAGCATATAAGAGTAGGTGTAAAAGTACTCAAGAAGTATTACATTATGTACTCCAGAATTTCTTTGTGAATAGGCCTCTGAATATTAAACACTAAACAAACCTTGATAGTTCAAATGGCAGTGCCAACAAAGAAAATAAATCGCAACTAAAGCGTGCTGTCAGATTTTCAAACATTCAGCAGTTACATATATTCCATACGTAGCATGGTTAAAGTTGCATTGCTTTCTGGTTCTAATTTTGCATGATTTATTTCCGTAGCCTAATGCAAAAACAGCATTACACTTTATGTGTCAGAAATAATATCATGTTATATTGAGATGCATGAGTGAAAAAGTTGGCCAAGGGAAAACGCGTCCTTCTACGTTTCTGGAAGGGTGTTGATAGATTACTGCAATGCGACCCCTATCATAATACTACTTTTGTAAATCTGTAAGCAGACAAGCATTCAGCCATGATGTCAAAATAAGCACAGGTTTTAGTGGGGATTAGCTGAAGTGTGGACAGATATAACCTACATCTCGGTTGGATTCTCTACACAGGCAGCTCGTCATAAACCATAATTTTTCTTGATTCAAAACCACAGAGAATTTGGAAAATGCTGTTTAATGGTACAACCACTAAATTATATATCTACATCATGACAAAAAAGTGTGAACTATGGTAAAGATTAGCTAAAGAAGAAATGAGTAACGCTTATCTAAAACTGAAGCATTAAAATGATGCATGAAGTCTATGCAAAGTTTTTCTGAAACAGCAGTGGATGAAAATGCACAAATTCTCCCTGGATTATTACCTAGTTACACATTTAGGATGTGATTTAGTGTGCTGTCACTCAAGTGCCCCACTTCCTAAAACATAAAGGGGCAGATTTACAAACCCCTTGTGCCCCCTTTCGTCACTTTTCCCATGTTAAAAGTGACGCAAAAGTGGAACAAGGAGCTTGTAAATCTGCCCCAAGGGGTTTCATTTACAAAAAAATGAAGCATGTCAGTGCTGCAAGCCATTTTGCTGCTCTGAGCTGCGCCATTTTAAAAGCACAGGGATTTGTCCTATTAAGAACAATACAGCGCATCAGTATGTTTTCCCCAGTTCTGGTACACAATTGGCTGCAGTGCGCCAGTGTAGGCACCCTTTCGTCAAGCTGCAAGGGTGACTACGTTGTATGGATGATTGGTTTTGTGCAGGAAGGGACTCTATCCTGGCAAAAACAATCATTGATGGCATTTTCCTCTTTCTATGCATGCTGCAGAATATTTCTCCTCGTTTCGCCACCCCTAAGCCTTCCATGGAGAGGTGTAGGATTCTGACGGATTCCCAGCTTTACAAAACTTTGTAAATCTGGGAATGCGTCAAGTTCAATGGATGTTGTAATGGAACACCAACATGAAAACCCATGGAATTACCCTTTCACGCAAAGTGTTGGAAATGGGGCTCTCTAGTTGGCAATGGTTTGCACCTTTGTCCAAGTAGGGACCCTTCTTCCTAGTCAGGGTAAGGAGGATACACTTCTAAAATAAACCTTGCTCACCCCCTCACTAGCTTGGCACGAGCAGACAGACTTATCTCAGAGGCAGTGTGTAAAGCATTTGTGAACCCATACAGGAATACAGTAAAAAAACCTAAAAATCGACACCACACCAGTATAGAAAAAAAAGTAATTTTTATCTAAACCAAACAAGACCACAACGACAAAAATCCACATTACAGTACTAAATATATGATTCTTAAAAGGTAGAAACAGTTCTGTTCCAAGAAAATGTGGGATGCAAGACAAAGTACCTTGTATGCGTCGAAAAATGCAAGAAAAAAAGGTCGCAGGGAAGGTGATGGGTCAGTTCCTTACTGCTGCACATGGAAGGCGATTCATTGGTCCCTTACCGGAGAGGAGGTGATGCGTCGAGTCTTACTGTGTGGGGATGTGTTGCATTGGTTTCTTACTGCTTCCTCCAATGATGTGACGAACTTGACACTTCAATACGTTGCGTGAAGACCCAGTATGTGCTGCAATGATTTCAACCACGTCCACTCGATACGTCGGTTCTTCCACAACAGGACCTGCATCAGAATCGGTCCTGTTGTGACCTGTCGGACGTCGGTGATTGGTGCACAGATTTCGTCGCACGGCCGACACTTCTGCCACGATCAGGCGTTGTGTCGATTCTCTGGCAGTGGCAATGCATCGGAAAATTGTTCTTGCACCACTGTGATGTGTCGGAAACCGGCATTGCATCGAGTTTCACAGTTCTTGCAATTTCCAGTCCCAAAACAACCTCCAGAGGTCCAGAACACTGGCAGGAACCTCTCAGCAGGTCAGACCTCCCAGCAAAGGAGTTCAGGAGGGACTGGGAATGAAGTATTTGTGTCCCTGAGACTTCAGAATAGGAGGCAAGCTCTATTTCAAGTCCTTGGAGATCTTCCTCTAGCAGGGGACATAGCACACAGCAAAGGCTCTCAGACAGCAAACAGCACAGGGGCAGTATTCCTCCTCAGTTTTGCCATCACTTCTCCTTGGCAAAGGTTCATCTTGATTCCCAGAAGTGATCTAAAAGTCTGGGGTCTTGGCCCCCTCTTTTTATTATAGAAAATCTTTTGCTCTCTGTGGCATGGAAGCTCTTTGCCCAGCCAAAACTAGTTCAGTCCTCTCTGGTGCAGGTTCCTGGCAGGAGGTGGTGACAGCATTGTCCAAGGCAGACCAGGCCCATTCAGGTGTGAAATAAATCTCCTCCCCCTACTCTGAATGCAGCCCAGGTCTATTGCGCCCAGCCCTGACTCACTCTGGAAAGGCAGGACACACCTAACCCCTCCAAGTGGCTTTTCTAACAGAATGCACATCCCGAGACCCTGTCACTGCAAAGCCTGACAGCCAATACACAATCTAGCCATGGCACACTAGATGGTCAGGCAAGAAAATATCTACTTTCTAAAAGTGGAATTCTCAAACCCAGATTGTAAAAATCACCCTCACTAAAAGATGCATCTTAATATTCTGAGTTCAGGCATATCAAACTTTATTTTCCATAGCTTGTTCCTATGGGCAGTAATACTCATAAGATGTTATGAGCAAACTCCCCATTCTATCCTAGGGGGCAAATAGCCTTACAAAAGGGAAAAACTAAATTGGCAGTATTTCACTACCAGGACATGCCACACACATCAGGGCATGTCCTATCTTTCACATATACTGCACCCTGTCCACAGGGGTACCTCAGGCCTACCTTACGGGTGATTCCCAGGTAGGAAAAGGAAAGGTTAGAGCCTAGCAATTGGGTGCACTTGCCAGGTCGACATGATAGTGCTAGACTGCACACCGGAACTGCAATGGGAGGCCTGAGACCTTGTTGCAAGGCTGCTTGTATAGGTGACACAATCAGTTCTGCAAGCCTAATAGCAGCATTTGATTTACGGGCCCTGGGCACACACATTTACAGTTCACTGTACTAGGGACTGACTAGTAGATCAGTCAGTCAGTCAAATATCTTTATTCAGTTTGTGTGCAAACCATAAAAGCATACTAAAAACAGATTATGTCAGCAACTGAAAATCCCTGGTATATAAAACACAAACATAGCCCATATATACAACAACTAAATCAAATATGGAATCACCATTCAATAACAACAATTTATAAAGTGAGCACTTGCACTTTGGCACTGAATAGCAGTGGCAAATTGCCCAATGCATATAGACCAGCAAATTGAAATCCATGACACAGTAAAAATACAGGCGGCAAAGGCAAAAAAATACAGGGGAAACCTATGCCAATGATGCCAGGTCTAACACAGAGTTATGCATGAAAGGGGCCATGGAAAGTCTTGCAGGGTGACTTTACATGCCCTTGTAAATATGCACAGGCACTCTGCACCGCTGGTGCATCAAAGCAATGACGCACCATCAGCGCAATGGCCTTGAAAATGAGTCCCAAAGGGTGCATCACTTCTGCACAGTTAAAGATCACACATTAGTGTGTAGAGTGCTGAGAGAACCCGTAGGTTAACGTGCCCAGCACAAAGGAGTCAATCTTGGCACGTGCTGTTCTCCACTCCAGTGTTATGCTATATTAGGTTTTTCAGAAAAATGTGAGAACAGTCTTAATAACTCTGAAAACGGTATAACCATGATATCTTCCTCCTTCTTTCAGACCTAGTAAAAGGCACATTTATTGCATAGCATTACCTGTCATTAAACTAATAAGAGATGCGCATGCTCTGCAGAGTAGAGGACTCTTGCTCCATGCATAAAAAGACCTGAAGGCAGACAGTGCTAATAATGGGGGCTGATCAAATGAAAAAAACATTGTCAGACAGACTATACCAAACTGTTCCTCACAAAGATGTTAAGGAAGTGGCAAAACAAAAGGTCATAGCAATCCATAGACAATTTGGATGAAAATGAATGAACTAGCACCATCAATACCAATAAAAAAATTAAAAGAAAGAATTCTTCATAGAATAGGCACAAACAAAATGTCCATCCTCCGTGTCACATTGCTTATTTTATGTTGCCATTATAGTCCATTAAATGAAACACAAGATATGCTTTTGTACATCACACATCCTGAAATCATGTTTTGAAGGTTATCCCAAATGTGAAGAAAAAAGAGGTACAATGAAATAAATCAATTACCTTGGATCACACAATTTGGTCAAGTGCGGAAGCCAACATTGAATCCAGGTTTTCTGGTTTCATATTGTGCAATTCAACCATTAGATCAGTAATCTCTTTGTCTGTCTCTTGTTATACATCAAATGTTAATACTTTGTCTTAAATTCTTGGTGCAGGAGGTTAGGGTGTTGGTAGCAGACAGAGGCCACAGGAAGGCTTGACTTGTTTTGTGCTCAATGATCCAAGAGAACCTTGGGGCATATTACCAACAAGTAGCGATAATTATCGCTAAATAGGCTTAGCGACGATTTTTGTTATCGCTGCCTATCGCTAGATATGTTAGCGGAGAAAACATGCTATTAGCAACGTTTTTCTCCATTGTGCTAAAATATCCAGCGATAGCGGCGAAATGCGTGAATATTGCTGAGAATACAGCGATATTCACACATTAGCGACGAAATTCTCTAAGCCATTTTATCCACCTCCCATAGGATAACATGGCTAAGAACTGGTCTGAGCAGGTGTTAGTTTTTGGCGATAGCGGGAATATTTCCATCGCTACGCCTGCCTTGCTAATAGGCGATAGCGACGTTAGCGACTGCTTTGAGTCGCTAACAGGTTGGGTACGCCCACTTTGCAAGTCATTAGCGATAAATATCGCTGACATGCAAAGCGGGCCCCAAACCGCTCGCTATCTCCTAAAAGCTGTCGCTAACATCAGTTAGCGACAGCTTGCTAATAGAGCGATAGAATTATCGCCGCTTAGCGGCCGAAAAAGGCCGCTAAACCGGCGATGATTGCCTATCGCCACCCTTGGTAATATGCCCCCTTGAGTTTAGCCAGAGCCAGACATGTGGCATGAGTTGACTCGAGCCTTCAACGGCTCACTAGCCTCTATCAAATAATGGCAATTAAGGGGAACAAGACATGGGAAGGAGGCTTTGACCATCAACAACAAATTTGGTGAAGCAGGACTACCAACACCACAGTCTAGGACTCCTTGTTTCAAGGCCCATAACTTCCTCAATGCACAACATTTATTGGATGAACTATGAGACATGGGGTTCTCTCCTCTATGGCCAAAATCAAACGATATCTGGGTATACAATCCGAGTTTCTATCACATACTTAATAGCAGTGTCTAGTTTGATTTAAAATCCTACTTCCTCTGCAGAAGAAAGGTAGAACATGTACAAAAAGTGATTGCCCAAGAGCACACAAGTTGGCACAAGGGGGTGCCAGTAATATTGTTAAAAAAACATGTTTTCTGGTTACATAGCTTCCATCTTTCTCATTACAGAATAACTGAGGTGTGAGTGGTTCTGATGGTGAGACTCACAGACTAGTTTCACCCAAAAAAATGCCACAGTGTTCTGGAACCTGCCCTGACTTTTAATGCAAACTTCACATCCAGCATATTTGAGCAATATAGTGTAGTGTAGTTCCTATATTCCCAATAGGCTCTGCGCATTGGAATAACATAAACGATAGTTTAGACGTAGGACTGAGGTCGACTAGGTCTCTATTGAATATGTTAGACTTAATTATGAATGCCAGCTAGCTCAGAGGTCACTAGAAACTTTCTCGAGTAAACAAGGAGGTGTTAACTTCCCTGAATAGACAAGAAGGGATTAGCTTCTGACAACCGCATTAACATGACAACCTTGCTCCCTCCAGAATAAGGAGTATATCTCCAGAGTTGTGTGAAAACAATAGACAGCTATTTCACTCAGTCAATTGTGCATGCTTGGTTTCACCAGAGTGCAGAGAAATAGAGAGACGTGCGTTTTCAATAAAAGTTGTTATTTATTGAGCAGTCCTCTTTCTCGTGCAAGAGAAGTGAATTGCCACAATTGCAATACTTGTCATAAAGTAAAGTGCGTACGGTAAAAGGAGTATTGTGAAATAATACTGTAAAAGCATTTATATGGTTTCTGAGCCATATGATACTTAAAACGGATAAAATACATACAATGATAAAAGTTGACTAAACGTGTTTAACTGGTGTTTCTAAAATACACCTACCCCTGTGTACCTGACCTAAGCCTAATACGTGGGAAGGAGTAAGTGAGATAAGATAGTTTTGCCAAGAATCTGAATCTAGAATTCTCTGAGGATCTAATCAGCTCCGTACCTTGGTTATAGAATGAATGAGGTCTTGTATCTCTTTCTCAGGACTCGATCTCCCAGAAACCCGCAAGGGTGACTGGAAACACTGGAGCTGGATTTCTCGGCAGGAGAAAAGACAGCGTCTCTCTCAGTGCGTCAAATGGGAGGGTCGGCTTCCTTCAGCACTCGCATCAGCTGGGTTTCGGCCAAGTAGATAGCCGCTCTGCTCCAAACCACCGTGTGTTTGCTTAAGGCAAATGCTGGTATATTTATACCTGAAAGGTGCCGAGTTTGACGTAAGGTTGGACATAAGACGTCACTAAGAACTGACAGTTCTTTTAGTACTCCAGGAGTTCTTGCACAAATCGAATCAAAAGCAGGGGGAATTCCCGGGCTGCTGGAGGCTTGGTTTGTTTAAAGAACGCGTTTTACTTTCTAGGAGTCTATGGGAGTAGCCTTGCCGTATTTGGACTGCATTGGCTATGACTAAATATGGATGTGATTCTTATGCCTTTATAAGGATATTATGTGTTATAACCACATAAGGGCATGAATCGGGAATATTTAATTAGGGTCCTAGATACGTTTACAACACCCACTACACGTATTATGTCAATCATTACTAAATACTAAGCAATACTAAATATATAGTGATGCATGTGTTTTTCAACGCACCCCAAAATACATAAAATGCATTTGAAATGGTATACGGTATATACACGAAAAATGAGTATTAATACTGTACGTTTCTCAAGCAGTGGTATCATTCAGATAATGCATACATAAATATTGGCTGAATGAATTGCGAAAATTACATTTATGAAATGGCTCTTAATACAGAAGAGCAAGTCGAGACCATTTCATCACATATTTATACAATACTTGTTCTCTAAGAATAGTTCTACTTTAAGCAGAGTACCATGTGCCAGAAAAAAGGGTAAATATTTTGGAAACGGAAAAAAAATTTCCCTTTCAGGGGAAAAAAATAGTTCCAATTGTTTTCAGTAGTGTTGTTTATAAAAACTGAAGGCCGAATTCAGAGTTCAGGGAACGCTGTTTGCTCGTTGTTTTAAAAGTTATTCTCGTTGTTAGGAGAGAACATCAAATCAGACTGGCTTGAGAAAAATTGGTCTACAACAGTAGGTGAAAGTTCGACCAAGTTGGAAAAAGCTGAAATAGTGAGTATATGAGATTCATTGCTATCATCGATGTCTGGATCAGCAATGCTCACTGAAGGTTGTATCTGTGTGGTGCTGCTTTCATCTCGTACTTCACCGCCACCTAATCGTAATGGTGAAGTCTCAACGAATGCCGTCATCAGAATAAGTAGCCGCTGGGGACAACACGTTGCATGAGCCGTTACCGAACCAAGCAAAGTATCGATATCCATAGGTACTGCTGATGGTAGTGTAAGACAGACGTCCAACATGCATTCTTCTCCGCATAGCAGACATCGAAGCACAGGTAAGATGCAATCTTGCCAGATTGGTCTGAATGAAAGAAACCAGGTAGTATTCAGATCTCTTAGCTTCGCCAAGCCGAGGACCTTAGTAATTCTTTCTCGGTATCTCATCGCAAGGATTGTTTCTTCCATTGTTGCCTAGGTTTTGTCTGTGACATGACTTGCCATATCGCAGCAGAAAGAACAAAAATAAAATTCCTGCTACGAGTCCCAAAAGAAGAGGCAGGCCACCGAACACAGAGTGCCCAAAATTCGGGAAGATCTTCAGGACTGCTTCAAAGGGTGTTAATAGTCCCGAAAAAATTGTCTTGAATACATGTGCGATGCCACTGGTATCAGACATGTTTAAGATTTGACCTAACATTTCTACGAAATGTACGGGGCAATTTGTCGATCATAGTGTATCTATCTCTGCCGCTGTCCTTGCAACTTGCAGATCATACATCTCTTTGGACGAGGTTAAAGGCACAGTTGTCTGTAAAAGAATAGACTTCATTCTGCTTAAAGTATTAATTCGAATAGAAGAGATATTCAGAGAAGGCCATTTTGCTGCCTCCATGTCTGGTTTGCTGTTTGAATACAATACTTGCATACAGCAAATGACCCTGGAAGTAACGCTCACGAGATAGGCAATTCCTGGCACCATGCCACAACAGCTGTGGTCACTTATTATAACATAGCTGCTGTTGGAAAGCTGTCTGAAAAAAGTGCATAGTCCTTTTTTATTTACTGCAGGTTTATCAAATGTGATTAGTCTCTAAGTTTGAACCTCTTGGATTGTAGCAAGGTTTGGTCTTCTGCTACTTCTTGGGAGTCCACTGTGTTGCAGGGGTGCCATGCAGATGACATGAAAGGTTGTTTGATGAATCTTCGCAGGCTCCATGCAAGTTAATACCTTGACACAGAAGTGTACCGCTTAGTGAATTTTTACAGTTGTTACCACTAAGAAATACCTCTTTTTTTCCCTTCACTATAACATCTATGTGTGTAAGGTAATTTCCGGGTTGACTTGATGTATCCTTTACCCAACCTTTCATACAGGCCTGCTGGTATATACTTTTGGCAATATTGAAACTGAAAAGTTGTTATCGGAATTGTAATAGTACCATGTATTATCCATTCAATGATAGGTCTCTCTGACATTGTCAATGGTAATCTCTCAAGTTTTTCAATGCTCAGAATCATATAGTCTGCTCCTTTTTGTGCCAAACTGATTTGTTTATCTGTTTATCTGTAAGGTTAAAGATAGAAAATAATGACGTTTTGTTGATTAGACGCCATGGCCTGAACGCAGATTTTGTAACGTCCAGCCTAACTGTACAATAGAACGTAAATGGGACTGGCCATGTTGTAACATTAGCAAATCCTGCTCTATTAGATCAATAGCAGATGATACAATGCTGTCCAGTGAATACATTCTGTAGGACAGAGTGGTTAACCCATTGTCCACTACAGACAGTGATTTTTCCAAATTAATATGATCAATTTCTCATATTTTTTTCAGCAGTTTCAATTTGCATTACTTTCCAAGCCTCATTGTAAGCTGCGTATATACCGGCGTATATGAAACATTTGTTGACGCTGTTTGCGAGGTCCCAATATGAAATCTCGCAAGTCAGCACCTTCTTTAAGTAAAGTTAAGTGTTGCTTAATTTCCTGCACTGTATATTGTAACTATCCCTGGATGTTGTCTCTGGGAATATCTTGGGTCTGGCCTGGTCTGTTTGAACCCCTGTGTTTTGTTCAGGAATCTATCTTGACAGTTATTAGTTTCTGTGGGCCAGATCAACCATTTTTTCCAATCAGGATTTGTTCTGTTTTGGTGTAAAATATGGGATACGTCTATCTCCACATCTGTAGTGCTATTACTATCAGGTATGGGCTTTGGAAAAGACAGGTTGTTTGTTGAATGGTGTCATTCAGGAACATTATCTGTTCTGGGATCATGCAGGCTCTGAATAATGCTTCTAGACCTTGTACCTGCCAATCCATTGTCCCCCAGATGGTTTTTGTTTCAATGTTGTTTTTCCAAAATTCAAAACCAAATGTAGACATTTTTTCATAACATTTTTCAGAATAAATCAATTTAGTATTTGTCAACATGTTTCGTTCCTGTCTTATTTAACATTTTAAAATAAAACATTTCTGGATCTGTGTTGTTAAACCCTGAGAAGTATGGGAATTTCTCATAAAATGTTTTCGAGCTGCCTTTTGGCGGTGTTGGACAATGTTCCCATTGATTATAAGTAAAAACATTTCTAGGATTAGCAGATTTATGCAAATAGTGATGACCATAGTGGGTAAAACAGTACATTTCTTCATAGTTCGATTACCCTGCAAATAGTCATGTTCTGTGAGTTTTGCTGATATTTCTAAATCTGACATCATATTATCATTATTTTCAAAGTCCCAATCATCAGAGAAAGTACTTGGTGATACAAAGTCACTTAATGAAACTTTGAACTGATGTGGATATTTAAAGAGTTCAACCGGGCCGTAGATTTCGTAATCAGTTGTGTCCCATGCTACACCACCAGGTATAGGAATGGCTGTGATGTTTAGTGATGAAAGTTCTCTTTTTTCAATGTGAGAAGATCTGTGAGTCTTTAGGACCAAGTTGATGTTCTGACTTGCTGTGTCCATTGTACTATGTTTTCCATCATTGAATTTTCCCAAGCTTAAAACCAAAATGAGCCAGAGTAGGAGGAAAAGTACACCTAACACAATCCATAATTCAATCCATGGTGAAATCAGATATGTTTCTTTGAGTTGATGAAAGAGTTCAGTCATGTTTTCTTTAAAAGTTTTAGTTGGTGGCGTTTCTTCATATTCACTTGGATCATCGGAAAAATAATCGAAATTGATGAAGTAGCCAGATGCAGTTCTGTCAATTGTTGGAATTGCTTCCGGATTGTTATTAATCTTTGATTCTGTATGTTCAGAGGCTACATCATTGTAGATTGGTGTTTCTTGACGAACTGTTGCAAATTGGGTTTCAAGAGGCACACCTTCCATGGCTTTGTTGCATAGTCCTTTTTTATTCACTGCAGGTTTATCAAATGTGATTAGTCTCTAAGTTTGAACCTCTTGGATTGTAGCAAGGTTTGGTCTTCTGCTACTTCTTGGGAGTCCACTGGGCCTACTACTTATTATTGGCCACATGATTGTGGTTTTACCAGGTCGATTGATACAACTCTGTTCTCCTTTTTACCAGCAAGGGGCGGTAGTACTACTGATCTTGTTCTGCTGACAGCTAAGACAGGTATTGCTTTTCTGTAAGAAGGCCCAAATTTCTTCTTCACCGCGATCTTTTCTCTGAACAGATCCCCAATCTTTGGAATCCAGACAGGTTTTGCTGGGACAGGTAGTTTTTCTTCAGTGGCTTTTTGCTTTAGCTTTGTGTTACTTAGACTTCTTCTTGTTTTATTTAAGTCCTGTAAAACAGCCAAACAATCTTTGATATCAAATGTTTTTTGTTCCACCACTGAAGTGTGACGATCAAGGTCATGAATGATCATTCTGGTACCAAACAAAAGTTCGTATGGAGTGATACCTCCTAGAGAATTTCTTGACAGATTATTAAGACTATGTTGGACACTTGTTAGATGTTTGACCCACCCTTCACCCGAACCTAATACCCTCGCTGTTATAGATTGCTTTATGTCACGGTTTTTTCTCTCCACTTCCGCATTTCCCTCAGGATGGAATGGACTAGGGTACTGCAATGCAATGCCCAAGCTGGCCATGGCCTCCTTCTAAGCTCGAGAGCTAAACGCAGGACCCTGGTCAGAAGGTAGCATGCCAATTGCGTATGTGCCGATAAAGGCTCGCAAATCTTTTATAACAGTTCTGGCGTCAGCCGAGCGCTGGGGCCACATCCAAATGAATCTCGTCTTAATAATTATGGGATCACCTTTTTCCATCTGGATTTTTGCGTATAGATAGCCTAATGCTTTCTAATAAAGTTATATGGGCTGGTGTCTGGTCCGGTTCACAACTGCGATCTCTATTGCAGTCCTGACAATTCATTGCAAAGTTGTAAATTTGCACGTTCATCCCCGGCAACCAGTATTGTGATTGTAGTTCTATTAGAGATTTCAAGATCTCTTGGTGCCTCAGACCCATTCCCATGTGTGCTTCTTGAATCAAGTAAGCCCTCCGGTTCATGTTTGGAATTACTCTATCCCCCACTCCAGGGATTTGAGCAAAAGGAACTGAGTTCGCATCAATTATGTATGTATTTCCGAGTGGATAATTTAGAGGTAACGCCGCATAGTTGCCTTCCATTGAGGCTTTTACTGCTAGTAGCGTTTCACCGTCTATCTGTTTTTAAGAACGCTTTTTTGTGGCTACGGAAGCTGGTTTGACAGCTGCCGCTGTGGCTCTGTTAGCCAATGAATTCCCTGCAACGTGAACACCATCATGTTGATGACTCAGTGTATGTATCACGTGAGTCTTTTGTAGTTCTTTCTGCAAAAGAACTACTTGTTCCCAAAGTTTTTTATGCTTTATTGTGGCACCTGTCTCATCTTTTTAACCATTTTTGACCCAAGTCTGCATGTCATTATTGTAAGACTGGTCGCAATAATGCGAATCGCACACTATTAGTGTGGGGAATTCGCGATCGGCATTTTCAAGCGCCATCTTTAAAGATCTTATTTCAGCTCGCTGAGCTGTACAGTTTCTGAGCGATTCAGTTTTAGTGACCATCGGTCTGAATTTACCTAAGCGCCAGCGACCTTTAACAATCGCACACGCTGCATTGTAAATTTGTTTATCCACAACGTAGTGTTGTGCAAATCTGTCTGTGTAGATTACACAGGTGTATTGTTCGAGAGGCAGAATTTCGATTGGCAGAGGACATTCACTTTCATATTCTAGATCTTCTATTTTCTTTCATTTTGGGATCAAATGCGTGTTTCACGTCTGTTGCAGCAAGAGAATTTTCCCATTGTATCCATTTTGGATCTAATGCCATAGCATTCGGAATGCTTGGTCTTGTTACTGCCTCAAGGGCTGATACTGCTGTTAAAAGAGTTATGCTCTTGCCTTGGGCTAGGGCTCTTTCTTTTGCTACAGCAGTTTGAACCGCAGTCAGAATTTTTTCATTAGAACTGAATTTCATTTCAGCTTGTGTGTACAAGTGTGATTTATAAGCTTTTGGTACCGTTTCTCCCTCATTTGAGGTCAGGTACGTGAATCCGCATCTTCCTGGGATGACTCGGATTACAAGCTTGCGTTCGTTTGCACGTGTTTGAAGTTTTGTTTTAGTTAACATGTCTGTTTGTAATGAACGTAAAATTTCTGTATGTTTCTGAGTCCAATTGATTGGTTTGAAATCAGGTTTTATTAATTCGTAGAGAGGTTTAACCCTCTCTGCATAGTTTAGAATGTATGTCCTTCCGAAATTCAGGAAACCTAGAATTGATT
Source organism: Lissotriton helveticus (assembly GCF_964261635.1). Lineage (NCBI taxonomy): Eukaryota > Metazoa > Chordata > Amphibia > Caudata > Salamandridae > Lissotriton > Lissotriton helveticus. The sequence goes on from NC_136067.1 coordinate 658,911,056, forward strand.
GTACATTTTTCAGCGTTTTTGGAGCTTGGAGTACTGCACACTTTTCTAAGAAGTTGTTTGCTAGGCTTTTGCCTTCACTTGATAATTCATATCCTAAAAACAGGACAGTTAGGTGGGCAATTCGTGACTTTTTAAAGTTGAATTTATACCCTTCAGATGCGAACCCAAGTATGATGGTGTTCACTCTTTTCAAGTGTGTCACCAGGTCGTCGTCTGTAAGATAGATGTCATCGACATATGATAATGCCTCATCATCATACATTTGTAGTATCTCTGTTACCCTGGCTGAGAATAATCCTGGGCTATTCTTGAATCCCTGTGGGAGTCAACAGAATTGTGATTATGCCCCCATACAGGAGAAAGCGGTCAAATACCTGCTTTCTGGTGCAATGTTTTGACAAAAGAAGCCATTTGAAATATCTAATGTTGTTTTATATTTTTTGCGCACAATGTTATTCATTAGTGCTGCACTGTGTGAGTTTTGTACTGCAAAAGTTTTGCAACAAGAGTTTAAGTGTCTGTAGTCCAAAACTAGACGATATGTATGGTCTGGCTTGGAGACAAGAAACAAAGGATTGTTCATTTGTGAGGTGCATGTTTCAATCACCCCCGGATATTCAAGTTGATCTAGGATCTCCCTGACTTTTTTTTTTAGCTTCTTGCTTAACAGGATACTGCCTTTGTGCAGTAGGTTGATTTTTTAACTGAATTTTATGGTGAGGAGAATCCTCATTCCATCCTACATGATTTTTAAATAATGCAGGGGCTTGGGCCACTGCCCATTTTCTTGCAAATGTGTATTTTTTATGAATTGGAAATTGATTTGAGAAGGCAGGCATAATCATTTCTTCGCCATGTGGGCACTCCCTGACAAACTCTGGTGGCCAGTCTTTTTCTGCTAGAAGGATATCATAGCCTTTCGAAAGGTTATCCCAAAAGAGACCTTTTTATTTTCCTAGTGTTGTCCCCCTCTATACGTAATGTTATTTGATATAATTTATGGGGTATGCTAACTTGAATGTATTCATTCGTGTCCACTGTCTCCAGAAGATTCATCAGGATCTTGCGAGCTATGGTCCCTTTTGCTGCGCTGTCTAGCATTGTCTGGGCCCATTCTCCGTTTTTCAGTTGTGTCCTCAGAATCCTCGGCATGTTTTATTTTAATACTGGCTACCTTCTTTTTTGGAAATTGTAATTTTTTACTTTGATGAGCAGGTTCCTTGTCTTTGGACTTGAAGTGCTCTTCTTTGTGTTCTGACCGTCCTCTTCTTTCCGATTTCTGTGAGGAAGTCTGAAAAGATCAAGAGGGACGTGTATCATTATCTTGATAACTGTCAGGTTTTCTTAATTGATCCCTATCTCTAAGGTTGTATCTTTTCTCAGAGGGCTCCCTGTGGGGAGACTTGCCTCCTCATTCTGGAGATCTATCTCTCCGTTGAGGAGACCTTCCTCTGGACTGAAACTGTTTTTCTCTGGGAGTAGTTTGTTTATTACCCTCCCACTTCTTTTTTGGGGTATTGAGATTATTCTTGATAAATGTTTTTTCAGGATTTTCATTTAGTTGGGGTTTTAGTGGTTTCCCACCCAAACTATCTCTACCTAATTCTTCATAGGATTTTTCTATGATTCTGGCAAGTTCAAAAGGTTGTTCTACTATATCTGTCTCTTTCAATTTTTGGCGGACCGCCACAGATGCTGCTTCTCCTTTTATGTTTGCTAGTAATATTGCTGAGACCTGCTTAAAGTCTTTCAGTAATTTCATACCTAGAGTTAAAGCAGGTTCTGGACCGTATTTATTTTGAATCTGTCTTAGTACGTCTGGTATAACCGCCATAGACGGAACACCATGTGCTTTTGTGTATATCGAAGCAAAGACTGTGCCCCAAGTGTCACAGTCCTCCACATGTGGTGCAATCCCCATTGGAAGACAGATAGTCAGAATTCTGTGTTTGTCATGAGTTGTAGTATCAGGAAATACTGCCTCTATTTGAGTGATTTTTTGAGCTAACCAGAATGGAATTTGTTCCAGTTTTGCGGGTATTTTGCCAATGACTGATTGTATAGTCTGTGGTGTGATTTTATTTGTATTCCCCTGTTGAGGGGTGTGTTGTGGAATTCTTATTGCTGGTTGGACTGTTGAAGTCCGCATGACATATTGGACCAATTGTCTATTTATTTTAATGAGTTGTTTTAGCTGAGCTAAAAGTTCTCGGTCTGACATTTTTTCAATGTCAGGATGTGGTGTATAGCTGGCTAGAACCAGCCATGTGGCTCCTGGTCTACCTAGTGGACCGAGCCTGGTGATGTGATTTTGATGTTTTAGGGCACCATTAAACCAGAACAGGTGCTCTTGGTATGTTAGTGGAATTTCAACGTCCTCAAAAGGAGCGTATTCCGTTGGAGGTTCCTCTATTTTGTAATAGTGGAAATCTTGTGTCACAGCGTGTGCTGCTGGAAAATGTATCCATGAATAGAATACCTCTGTCTGCGATATTCATGGGCCTCTACCACAAATATGACTGTACCACCTCTTGGTGATAGTCCATTTTCTATAAGTTTAAGAGTTATAGTTCTTACGTTTACCGGAAAGATTATAACATTCGGGTCTTCATTTTGGAGACTTGTGTCATCCGCTAAAAGTTGAGCTGCTATTCTAGCTCTCTCTCTTTCATCCTCACTTTCCCCCATTTTCTGACAGAAAGTTTTGTTTGCAGAGCAAGTTTCAAGGAAACAAAGATTAGGTGCACAATATTTTGGAACACTGTATCCTTCAACGTTGACTAAACCAAAAACTAATACATAGGATTCTCATCCTACTAAGTTCCGGCGGATATTAACCTTTCACCCACTCCAGACGGCTTTTGGAGTTTTTACGGGAAAAAGGGGTCTGTGTGAAAAGCACGACTGAGTTACTCTAGTATCTAGCGTTAGATTATCGCCTTACCAAACGTTGGGCGCCATGTAGTGTAGTTCCTATATTCCCAATAGCCTCTGAGCATTGGAATAACATAAACGATAATTTAGACGCAGGACTGAGGTCGACTAGGTCTCTATTGAATATGTTAGACTTAATTATGAATGCCAGCTAGCTCAGAGGTCACTAGAAACTTTCTTGAGTAAACAAGGAGGTGTTAACTTCCCTGAATAGACAAGAAGGGATTAGCTTCTGACAACCGCATTAACATGACAACTTTGCTCCCTCCAGAATAAGGAGTATATCTCCAGAGTCGTGTGAAAACAATAGACAGCTATTTCACTCAGTCAATCGTGCATGCTTAGTTTCACCAGAGTGCAGAGAAATAGAGAGACGGGCGTTTTCAATAAAAGTTGTTATTTATTGAGCAGTCCTCTTTCTCGTGCAAGAGAAGTGAATTGCCACAATTGCAATACTTGTCATAAAGTAAAGTGTGTACAGTAAAAGGAGTATTATGAAATAATACTGTAAAAGCATTTATATGGTTTCTGAGCCATATGATACCTAAAACGGATAAAATATATACAATGATAAAAGTTGACTAAACTAGATCAACTGGTGTTTCTAAAATACGCCTACCCCGGTGTACCTGACCTAAGCCTAATACGTGGGAAGGAGTAAGTGAGTTAAAATAGTTTTGCCAAGAATCTGAATCAAGAATTCTCTGAGGATCTAATCAGCTCCGTACCTTGGCTATAGAATGAAGGAGGTCTTGTATCTCTTTCTCAGGACTCGATCTCCCGGAAACCCGCAAGGGTGACTGGAAATACTGGAGCTGGATTTCTCGGCAGGAGAAAAGACAGCGTCTCTCTCAGTGCGTCAAATGGGAGGGTCGGCTTCCTTCAGCACTCGCATCAGCTGGGCTTCGGGCAAGTAGATAGCCGCTCTGCTCCAAACCACCGTGTGTTTGCTTAAGGCAAATGCTGGTATATTTATACCTGAAAGGTGCCGAATTTGACGTAAGGTTGGACATAAGACGTCACTAAGAACTGACAGTTCTTTCAGGACTCCAGGAGTTCTTGCACAAATCAAAACAAAAGTAGGGGGAATTCCTGGGCTGCTGGAGGCTTGGTTTGTTTAAAGAACGCGCTGTACTTTCTAGGAGTCTATGGGAGTAGCCTTGCCGTATTTGTACTGCATTGGCTATGACTAAATATGGATGTGATTCTCATGCCTTTATAAGGATATTATTTGTTATAACCACATAAGGGCATGAATTGGGAATATTTAATTAGGGTCCTAGATACGTTTACAACAATAATAAAGTCATGATAAAACATCAGGGGCCAGATTTACTAAGGGCTTGTGTTGCCCTTAGGTCACTTAAGGTGATACGAGGCAACAAAAGCACTTAAGTCATATTTACTAAGACACGCAAAGCCACCTTGCATGGCTATGTGTGGCTTGGTAAATCTAGAGATGCGCAAGGCAGCACAAGTTGCTGTCTTGAATTACATTGCATTGGGAAGCTGCTCCATGGTTGCAGTGTGGGTTTTCCTAGGCATTCACCCTTGGATTTTGGTGCATTATCATATTTACTATGAATAGTAAATCTGGTAATGTGTCAAACTGCTATGCCTTCCAACAGAGATGTTTCTCCTTTTTATTTCCTCTTTATAGTTGTGCTGCATTCTGCATCACCTTTAAAAAGAGAAAAAATGCCCCTGAGAATTGATTTTGTGTAGGAAGGTATCTAATCCTGAACAAAACAATCCTGTTCCATGGTGCAAGGCTGCCTGCATTGACGTTAAACTGCCCACAATGCATCAGAGTAGAGAGAGGGTAGAAATGCAATAATCTTAGTAAATATGACACATTCCTGCTCTCTTCATTTGAATTGTCTTGCTGCATTGAGTGGCACCAACTTTTAGTAAATCTGAGCTCAAGTCTCCTAGTGCCATGACTTAAACTTTCCCACTGTATCACATCTAGCATTAAAGTTTGGGTGTTTGGGTCTGCCCACCTCAATGAGTTGCACACCTGGGGGCATATTTACAAGCTCCCCTATCCCCACGGGAATATCACATTTTGCGACGTTCCTGTGGCGATAGGGGCTTCGCCTTATTTACAAGGCATCGTAAAGCCACTTAATGTGGCTTAACACTGCTTGTAAATAAGGCTCCCTTACACATTATGCCTAGCATAAAAGGAAAGGGCAATCAGTTTTGCTGCAGGTGTTCCACCGCAACACCCATTGATTCTGATGTTGCCCCCTATTTACAAGGGAGGCGTAAATAGAAGGAACTACCTGAATTAAGACCAGGGAAAATCTGGTCTTACCCAGGTGCAACAAGGAGAAATGTCTAATTTTCCTTCATTTTGCTGTTTTCATCTGTTATGCAGCACACATAAAAACTGTAAAAGGCCAATGCTTGTTTATGTACAGGAAGGTCCCCCTTCCTGCACATAAACAATCATTTTAAAAAAATGACATTTTGCAAAAAGCAGCACACATAGAAGTTACAAAATGGCATTTAAAAATTATTTATATGCAGAAAGGGGGACATTCCTGCACGTAAATAGTCTTTCCCTGCATGCAGACACCCTTGCACCTTGGTACAAGGGTGCCTGTGTTAGTGCTTGGCTGCTAAGTGTAGCACCAGAGCAGGGGGAATCACAGGGCTGCACCATATTCTGGTACATATATTATTTATACTTATAGAGTTATGTTATTTATACTTATAGAGCGCACGGTTACCCTAGGGTGTCCTGGCGCTAAGTACTGGTTACCTGAGGAGCATAAGGCCTAATAGTGAGAGAAAAACCATGTCTTCAAGCCCTTACGAAACAAAATGAGGTCTGGGGCATTTCTGAGTTGGCACGGAAGTTCATTCCATGCTTTTGAGGCACAATGAACAAAGCTTCTGCCACCCCAGTTAGTTTTTTTAAAAGGGGGAATTTGCACAAGTTTAGATCCAATCGACCGTAGTATTCTGCCTGGGATATGAATGAAAGTTTACATTTGAGAAACTCAGGACTTATCCCGTTGACGGCTTTAAAGACAATACATAGTGCTTTAAAGCGTGATCTTATTTGTACTGGAAGCCAGTGCAATTTCTTACGTTCTCCTTTGACATAGGCGAACCTAGGTGTTCCGGTCAGCCTTCTGGTTGCCGCGTTCTGGACCAATTGCAACCTGTTCTTGTAATGTTTTTGAACATTGAGATATAAACTGTTGCAATAGTCCAGACGCAACATTATAAGTGCCTTCACCACAGTCCTAAGGTTACTCTCACTCAGGAAGAACATATGGTGCAGCCCTGCGTTTCTGAAGTGGCAGAGTGAGACATTAAGGCAGGAAGACTAACGCCTCACTCCACCACTTCTCTTGTAAATATGCCCCCTAGTTGGGTGTCTTGATGAAGGGTTTTTTACAGCACTTTCTGCCATAACTGAGCTTGTTTCTGAGCACTCTTCATGTTTGCAGCTAGGACACCAAACACATAAAAAGGTTGTGACGCTTAGGTTTCCATATAATTCCGATTCTGCCAAAGTTCCTTGGTTCATTTGGCTTGCAAAAGGCATTGATAGAAAGCAGATAAACATTACTCCAGGTTCAAGTAAAAGGATAGCATCTCAAATACAGTATAACACAGTATTGGCAAATCTATTTCTCTTATAGAGATTAGCAGCTTCATTTAGCGGACAGGATGACATAAAATCCTCAGAATAACTTCACAGCTCACAGACTACATTGTGTACATCCTCCCCTACCCAACTCTCTCAATATATACCCTGCAAAGTCCATCTTGCTGGCATCAATACTGCATCAATACTGCCCTTAATCATACCACAAACCATACTTTTTGGCCCTGGAAAATGTTTGTGAGTACCCATGCTCCAGAGGAATTAAAATTGAAAATTTCCACAACCAAAAATGTTGTCTCCCTCAGAGGCTTCGCTGCAAGGACTTTGCCGGTTCTTTGTTACACTCTGTTGGGGGCAAAAGGAGAGCGTTCCAGAAGGACTCGAAGTCCCAGGAGCCCGGGTATTGCCGCCACCTGTGCCTGAGGCCCGCCCACAGCCCGCCCACAGCCGCTACATAACTTCTCGCGGCACCTGCTGCACGGCTGCCGCTTAGCTGCAAGGACTTTGCCGGTTCTTTGTTGGACTCTGTTGGGGGCAAAAGGAGAGCATTCCAGAAGGATTTGAAGTCCCAGGAGCCCAGGTATTGCCGCCACCTGTGCCTGAGGACCGCCCACAGCCGCTACATAGGCAAAACGCGTGAGGGCACGCACCGGGAGAAGCCCGGGACAAGGGCGGGGCCGTCTGCGGCCGTCAGAGGCCGAAGGAGGCTGTGCTGGGCCACCTCTCTTGGCCACTGTATCTATATGGACTTACTGTATATGCTCAAATACGTTCCATTTTCATGTTGACAGTTATTGCTAATCACACTAGAACTGTGTTAGTTCTATTTTAAGCCAGGGTGTGCTTGGTCTAAGAGGAAAAAGCTTATTGAATCAAGGCTCCTGGTACTGGGTGGTTATTGTAAACTGTTTTTATCAATAAGATACTGGAAGCAAAAAGGAGGGAGGGAGTGTTTCTTTCTCTTTCTTTTTATTGCCCACTTATTTGGATTGTTGTGACCACTTAGCAGCTGTAGGTTACTTTCGTTTTTTGGTTGTGAGCAAGGTCTAACCCTTGCTAGTGTAGATTTGAGAAGAAACCCTGCATAGTAGAGAAGTTGTACCTAGCATTTAAACATGAGCAAACGAAAAGGTACAGCAGGGACACTGGATAACTTCATCCTAAGGGCAGAAACACTCATAACCCATGAAATTGAACTTGTCGAAAGACGATTATCTCTTGATCCATCTAAACTGCCTACGCATAAGGAACTTGACTTACCAACTTTACTTGATCCCCACAAATGCTCACGACCAATTGTATTGTATCCCCTTCTCTCACTTCAGGCGGCCCGTGGCAAATCTGGCTCTTAGCCATAATGATAACTCTGATGTGGATGTACCAACAACACCATCAATAACAACAAGGCTTCGAGGGCTAAGGCAGGGGGGGTTAACAAAAGAAAAATCAAAGATCACATCGCGGGGAAAACAGAATGCCAAAAAAAATGAGGAAGTTTGACGGTTAGGGACATCTAATAAAGGAGACACTGCATTGATTGAACATACGGGGACCTTAAGTAGGTCCTTTGGTACTCAAACCGAGATTGAAAATCCTCCTTACCCTAATAGAGTAGATGGCACGATTGAGACATTAGAGCAAATCGTTGCAGATATTTTTAAGACCACCTTAGATTCCGTCCAGGCCCAAAAAAAGGATTGTTTGGGCATTAGAATGAAGGACATAGATGGTAAAATTGCCCAAATAAACCAGGCTATAGCAAAACTAGAGGTTATGTTTGAAAAGGAGAGTGACATCATTGATGAAGGGCCAAATTATTTGCCGAGTATAGAAATAATTATCCTAAAACTAACGAAGTGAGCGCTGATGGATATACCTTAGTGCAACCAAGAATAGATTTTCCGAATAGTACTGGCACTGTGGAAAAAAGAGTCGAACCACTAAGAAATAAGGAGTCTCAAAGTAAGAATAACCAGCCAGGAGAGAGAAGAATAGACCCAATTGTGAAGAGAGTAGATCACCCTGATAATGGTATTACAAGGGGGTCAGTATCTAGCCCAAATGGAATTGATTTAATCCCTAACCATGATAACTTAAATCTACCCTAGCTGCATGCCCGCATGTTTTAATACTCACTCGTGTGCCGGCTCTAAGGCAGGACCAAACTGAAACATGGCATAACCTTAGAAATAAAGTTGTAGACTGGCTCCAAAAGTTTAAAAGATTCAACCCACAAAAAATTTACGAAATCCTAATTGTCCGTATGGTGGGGTGGGTGGGGGACAACAGGAAAAATATTCAAGGCGACTGTATAGTCGTAAACTTTAGGCGTCCCCACATAGTCCGCAACTTATTAAGATCACATGAGGAGACTTTGATGCAGAATACAAATATTCATGCCCTCCCTCTTGGGTACTTCTACAGACCAGTTGGTGGAAAAATAACCCGGAACTGTGATAATTCCTTCTCCCCTCATATCTCAAACAGATTTCAAGAACTTTCTTCCCTGGAGGCGGTCGATTGACTGTATCTACCAATAGCTCTGGGAGATGAAAAGCTGGTCGCACCGATAGAAATATATATGGAGGGTGAGAAGGCTGCTCCTCACACTGTATCAAAGATCAACGCATCTTTACCCTAGGAGGTAGATATGGGTGGGGATGGTATAGTGTCTTACAAAACTACACCGAGCTTGGGTGGCGAAGTAGTATTGTTAAGGGAAGACACAAATATAAGTCATATTCTGTTAAATAAATCTTTGGTAGCCACAAGTGGTAGTAATTCTCCAGGATTAAAAATAATTTCATGGAATATAGCGGGGCTTAGTAAAAATGTTAGCGGCCTGGAGTGGATTGAGTATATTGAAACAAGTGATATTTGCTTCTTGCATGAAACCTGGGCGTTAAATACCCCTCATAGAGTGGGGTATAGAACATTCCTTGTTGACGCAGTCCCCTCTGCAAGAGGAAGACCCTCGGGGGCCTTGTAATATGGGTAAAAGTAACACTTGAGATTAGAATTACAGAATTATGTATTAATTCAATGGATATACTCGGAATCAGAATAAACACTAAGGAAGGAAGGGTTCTTCATTTATTTAATGTGTACAACAGACCAGGTCCCTTGTCAAAAGAGTCACAGACATTAGAAAAGTTGGACTCACTCCTTAATTGCTTGGAGGGAAAATCGAGTATTATAATAGGTGGTGACCTAAATTGGGATATATGACGGTACAACGCGTACCGTCACAACGCATACCTTTACAACGCGGCCGTGACAACGCAAGTCGTTACCACGACTTGCGTTGGGGGGGGCGCGGATTTCGAATAGTTTAATTTACTATTCTAACACCAGTCCCCGTGGACCCTAGGGAAGGTGTTAGGATAGTAAATTAACTATTTTTAGACCTTGAGCGCCCTCCAGCGCAAGTCGTGGTAACGACTTGCGTTGTCACAGCCGCGGTGTAAAAGTACCGCGTTGTAAACGATGTTTACCCCTAAATTGCAACTACGAGCCCATTATAGGGCTTGGAGACATCTTTGAAGTTGAGGACAGTGCCAATAATATCCCTATATTGCATAACATCAACCCAGTTCCCTGCACTGTATTAGCCGTACAAATCACGAGGATGACAGCTTCCTATGGGCTGAGTGCTTGTAACGGTCCTTTCCCATCAGACACATTAAAGGCCGCTACTTTTTTTAGGAATAATTCCCAAAGCAAAATTGATTATCTTATGGTTTCTCTCGATATCTGGACCTATGTAATTGATTTAGCGATTATGCCTAGAATTGAGAGTGACCATCTTCTGCTCCAATTGTTACTCCTTAATAGTTTATTGCCTGGCTCAATTACGAACAATGAAGTAATCAATGCAACTAATGATCTTATACTAGCTAGTAATAATCGCCGCTCATTAAAATGGGCCCACATGTTGGAACATGGCGAAGTACTAGCAGAAATCTACAATACAGTAGCTGACACTTTCCTTAGACACTTAAGCATACTGCTTGAAGGGAGTGTCTTTGTAGACTTACATAAGGGTTTCTTTAAATCATTAATACCATTGGTAACGAAAATGCCAAAAAAGGTCACCAAAAATAGAAATTTATGGTTAAGTAGGAAACCCTGGTATAACAAGGATTGCCGTAATGGTAAGGTTAGACTACTACAAACAATAAAAAATAAGAACCCAATTGAAATTAAGGAAGCCAGAAGAGAATATAGGAAAATACAAGAGAAGGCGAAAACAAATTGGGATGAGGAAAGTTGGTCAGAATTGCTGATGGCTGCTAAGAACAAGGAACAAGTGGGGTTCTGGAGATTAGTGGCTAAGGGGAATTATATGGGAGGAGCAGTTAAGGATGTCTTTCTTGATGAGATAACCTGGGTTGAACATTTTATGCAGCTATACAGGGCACCGGAAAATGTTGGGGTCCCAAATAAGGATGTTTTACTGTTAAGACCTAAACTGGAGTTTGAACTAGAGGAAACTGTGTTACCTATCAACGTGGTAAAAAATGGAAAGGCACCCGGACTGGATAAAATTCCAGGCGACCTATATAAGCATGAAATTAACGTCTGGGCGCCTTACATTAACTATTTATGGAATGCTCTAGCAGCAGGTGTGGACTTTATGGATACTTGGAGGGGGGCGGAAATCGTATTAATTTTTAAAAAGGGCAATAGGAATGATCCTGCTAACTATCGCCCAAAAATCTATGCAAGGCATATTTTAAATCGTATAAATCGTATAAACACATGGATAGAGGAGGAAGCTGTTCTCACGAAGTTCCAGTCAGGTTTTAGACCCAAAGTAAGCACTATAGGCCAGGTTTTTAGATTTTGCTGTTTATGTTGGAAGTATGTTAAGATAAGGACGGGGTATTTGTATGTCGCATTCGTAGATCTTAGGGCTTCTTTTGATCTTATCCCACGCAAATTGTTATGGGAGTCATTACATTGTCAAGGGCTTCCAGTTTCCCTTTTGCAGCAGATCATAAGGCTGCATGAAAACAATGATGGCAAACTAACAAAAGCTATCCCTATTAAGAGGGGAGTTCGCCAAGGATGCGTGTTGGCACCTACATTATTTTCAATGTTTGTCAAAGACATCCCATCATATTTAGAGGGCTGTAACAAGGATGCACCGAAATCGAACGGAGACAGGGTTCCAGCCTCCCTATTCGCACACGATACTATATTGATATCTCAAACGCCCAAAGGTCTGCAACACTTATTAAATTCCTTCCAAACATATTGCAAAGGAAAGGGCCTTGAGATTAACACCAATAAGACTAAATACATGGCCATAAACCCTCATAAAACCTTCAGGGGGAATCTGTTTTTAAATGGTCAGAAATTAGAATATGTGCAGAATTTTACATACTTGGGCGTTTCACTGGATTCAAAATTATTGTGGAAAACCCAAGTAGAAAAAAGTAGAATGATACTGACACAGAACACTTTGTCAATTATGACAAAAAACATGGGAACAGTCATAGTAAGGCTGTCTCTCCAGCATTTGAGGTTTTTAAATTTAAAGAACAGTCCGTTGCATTATATGGTGCTGAAATATGGGGGGCATCGAGTAGGAATGTCTTCGCGAATAGTGAAAATAAATTCTATAGGGCACTCTTGAGACTGCCGACAAGCACGCCATTAATACCAGTACTGCTTGATTTAAATATGAAACGCACGGACCATTATGCTATCTTGAGACCACTATCCTTATGGGTAGGACTCTGGTCTACACCTGAGCTAGTTGATTATAAAGATGGCCTGCAAGAAATAATGGGAATGGACCAGAATAATACAATCGTCTGGCTAAAACATGTGCGTACATGGCTGAAAAGGATTGGCTTGGCGCAGTTTTGGGATGAGCCTTCAACATTGACCCAAAACTCGAAGAAATTATTGAAATCTGCATTCTGGGTATATATTGATCACAGTTTGTTAAATGACAGAACAGGCGGAACCTTGATTCGTAACTTTCTTATATTTAAAGATTGTGCTTACTTTGAGTAGTTTTTGGATGAGGTCCAACCACCTCTGACTAAAACATTATATATGAAATTTAGGTATGGAATTTTGAAAACAAATAAGACCATGGCCAGATGGACAAGTACTCATACCGTAAAGACTAGTGACCTATGTACCATGTGCCCATGTAGTACAAAAGAAGATGAATCGCACATCCTCTTTTTTTGCCCAGCTTATGAGGTAATCAGGAAAAGATGGATTAAACCTCTCTGCTTGAATTTGGGAGTACGCTCATATAAAGAAGCAGAAAGGATTTTAAAGACCGATACTAGGCAGGTGATAGTTTTCGGTGTCAGCAGATTTCTGCTAGCAATAAGTTTTATACGTGACAAAGTGGGTCTGAAGCTTTAAATGGAACTGTGATGTAAACTTAAAGTAACTCACTATAAAATGTTGCTGTTACCTTGGTCAGATTAACTGTGTATGTATGTTTTTTAGTTCTTAAAGTTTTATCTATAATAAGAAATGATGACGAGCAGGATTGAAGTAACGAAATTCATGTGTTTTTTTTATACCTTTTCATATTTTGATGCTTTTTTAATCTATTTAAATTAAGTTTTAATATAACGATTTCCTAACCGTATCCGTGTTATCTGTAAAACCACTAATTCCCTTATATGGACCTTGTATTGTGTAACTTATGTTTAATGTATCTTTTATGACTTTATTGTGCCGAAATAAAAATTATAAATGAAATGAAATGAATTAAAATAGTTTAAACAACAAAGTAAATTCAGAAAGACAATATCTGGGTCAAAATATCTGAAAATATATTCATGAAATAGACAATGCATTAGCAGGTATTGGCAGTGAGATTTACGAACAAGCTAGAGCATTATAACCCTCAGGCTAGAAAGAAATAGTTCTCTCATAGGTATCTTACTAGTAATTTAGTTGTGATATACTATAGAATTTGCAGGTGTCTAACAATTACCTGAAGATAAACAATCTTTGTGGATCCGGTCCAAAAGAGAAAATGTAGGGGAATGCTAAGTGAAGCAAGTAACAAGTAACATAATTCAACTAATGTATTAGTTTAAATTGTACTGTTTGGATTGTTATAACCTCTCCTCTTGGTATTTTTAAATAATATAGTGCAAGCATTTTGTTCGCATTTTTACAGATTCGTTGCAATAAACACAGGGGAAAGCAATCAAAAATACAGAGAGATGTGCGCAGTCTCCTGGAGAAAGAGCCTATTTATTAAGTAAATACTTACGCCAAGTAGGTGATTCTGAGGTTTTACTGGAGAGAATATGATAACGAAACAAACATTTGCAATGCAATCAGTCTCGCCTTTGGGACCGTATATGTATTTACCTATGCAGCACATTAGCCTTGGTGCTGAAACATCTACTATTCTTTAACATGGGGCGAAATTAAGCACCAAACTGTGCGACATGCCAGGTATGAGAACACTTCGAGACAAATGTTGCCTGTCAGCGGGAAATGGTGTAGTCCAAGCTCTCTTTTTAATATAAAATCAGGGCCTTCAGTGGTCATATTACTGAAAATACGAGATTTAAGAAAAATTGTTATTGTCTACGGGTGCTCATGGAAAACAATTTCTATGGACTGGAATCTAGAAAATGCTAAAGTGATTCTGGTATTTTACTGTTCTCTGCTGGTCGCCTTCTATCGAGAAAGTTGAATAGAGGCAGATGCCAGAAAAAAAAAATGAAATGAAAGTCCCTCAGCAGAAAGCAATTCTGGTATTTTACTGACCTCTGCTGGTCGTTTTCTATCAAGACAGTTAAATAAAGGCAGTTGAACAGAAAAAAGTCCCTAAGCAGAAGCAGACAAGTATTAGGTCTGATTTCAAGAGCCCATAAAGTGCATACACATATAAGTATGTACTAACGTATATCAGTATATACTAAGTATATACAATAGGTCATGAATGCTCAACCTAAAAAGAGGAAACATTTAGGGCAGCGAGACGCCTTACATAAAGCACATTCTCAATAAAAGTTCTGGTACTGGGAATATTAGGGCTTTCATTAGGGCAAAGTTGTGTAACTTTGAGTTTTACTTGCTCGAAATGAAAAAAATCAATTTGTTTTGGCAAAAGTTACCAAAACAGATGGGGACAAATATGCTGTTTTTATTGCAAGAGAAGCCCTACTTTTTGAGGTGGAGTGAGCAAAGTGCACACGTTACAACAAAAGATGTGTTTGCATTTAACCCAGGTTTTACTGACAGAATAGCAGCTTAGCTCTACAACATATATCTTTGGTAATGACTGGAAAGCCAGATGCTCACTGTAATAAAACACATGTGATGCATTGTGAAAAATGTAACACAAATACTGTTAGCTATTACAATTCTTATTAAATACACCACTTTTAAAAAATAGCTCATAATTAAATATTGAAACCTGCAAGTGGGTCGGCAATACATAGAAATACACCTAAAATTCTGCACCTGCCCTGCAGCCAAAATCACTAGAAAAGACATAAATGAAGGTTAATATTGACAGGTCAACTTATATATTTGGCCAAGAGGAATCATTGCGCACCCTCGTTGTAGAAGCACATTTGCTAAGTTCACTCTCGTTTAAAAAATAACATCATGTTTAGATATACAATCGATAAACTTTTGTTTGATTTTCAGAGAAAATCCTCCAAGTACATAATAAGAAGATATTTATCATAAACAAGCAATATTGAATGAATAATAAAATACATGAGTACATAAAACAATAAAAACAGTCACATTTTAAAGGACAGTTCCTAAAAAAATAGAGATTAACAAATCATTCTGCAGACAAATAAATACGTTCTATCGAGTAGAGCTTTAAACCCAGATATAAAATGGGAGACAAAAAAACACATGGGCCTATCTACAAGAAAAAGGCGCAGGACGCCAGCAAATTTTGCAACACCACACTGCGTCATTTAAAAAAACGCAGGGAGGAGCCATATTTATAACAATACGGCACACCCCTGTGTTTTCCATTGCACTGGCGCTACAATTAGCTGCCTAGTGCCAACACAACCACTAGAATTGCAAGGATGCCAGCATTGCAGGAGATGATTGCTTATGTGCAGGAAGGAGTTCCTTCCTGCACATAAACAATCGTTAAAGGCGATTTGCTCTTTCTCTGTGTGCTGCAAAAACGAGGAGAAATAAAGGTATTTCTCTTGTTTTGCCAATGTAAAGCCAGCTTTGCATGGTGTTAGTTTTTATCGCTGTCTCAGATCCTTGTAAATTAGGGGCAGTGTCAAAAAGCAATAGGTTTTGCAGTATAGTGCCCACAGCAACACTCCTTTCACACAGAAAACCGCATGACTGGGTACCACATTTTTCAGATGGATTTCGTAGAGTTAATGCATGCACATTACAGTTATTTCATGAATTGTTTGCAGATTGAGATTTGAGAAGGACCATAGGGCGCAAAATTCGAAAAAAAAATCTGATTAGAAAAAGAAACTTATACCCGCCATTGTGTGATTGTGGATCGTGACCAGGTATACTTATCAGGCAATCTGATTGCCAAGCCATGACTAAAAGTCTGTGTTGTGGCTACACTTATTGGATGTAAGGAATTCTTAAATGTCTAGTTCAAGAAAATAAATTGGAGGATACGATTGGATATGGGATATCTACTGACACCAGGGAGCAAAAAAGATACCAGAGGGGTTGATACTGCCACCACCAATGCCTTGTCTCATTACTTAAATGTACTCCTTCTATTCCATCAATCCCTAATCGATCCTCCTGGGAGTCAGTGGCTTCCTCAGCCACACCCAATAGTACAAGATAATCAAACTGGCCTGACGCGCAGACGCCCAAAAAATGGTTCTCACCAGACCTTAAAGCAAAGAAACTGGCCCTTCGACAATTAGAGCGCCACTGGCGTCGCAACTATGCCCCTGACTCTAAGTACCGATATATCACAGCCAGGAAGGATTATATGAAATCTATCCTAGCCACGAAAGCTGCTTACTTCTCTTCTCGCATTACTAACTCAACTAATAAATCAAAGGAAATTTTTTTCTATTCTCAATGAATTAACTAACCTTGACAACGCCCACCCAGATCCCCTGCAACTCATTGAACGTCTTTTTTACAGAGAAAATTGCTGCCATCAAAGCCAGTATTCCACAATCCATAAGTCCCACCCTTTCTGTTCTAAGTCCCAATCCCACTGACTCACTTAGCAGCTTCACTCCTATCACCTTAGATCAATTTCAGGAATTACTGGTAAGAGTAAAATCAGGTGCCCCTTCCAACAGATGTCCACCCTACATCTTGAAAGACTGCCTATCAGTTATTCCGGTTCCCGCTTGCACCCTACTAAATAATTCATTAGCCACTGGACAAGTCCCCCTCGCATTCAAAGAAGCAACAGTAATACCACTCAAAGAAACCCGGCGCAGACCCCACCTGCAAGGCAAACTACTGCCCAATCTCCCTTCTCCCCTTCTTAGCAAAGGTGTTGGAGGCTCATGTTGCTAACTGCCTGTCCAACTTTATAGAGGCATCAAACTGCCTCGAATCACATCAGGCGGGCTTTCGCCCAGCCCATTCAACGGAGGCGGTGGTAGTTGCAGTAATGGATACCCTCCGGGACTGTGCCGACAACCGCATCCCGCAGGCTTTACTGCTCCTGGACTTGTCAGGCGCGTTCGACACGGTCGATCACACCACCTTGATCGACCGTGTCTCCCAGGCTGGCATCCGGGGCACGGCAGCCTGCTGGCAGAAGTCCTTCTTAGTAGATCGTTCTCAGGTAGTTAGCCTGGGTAACTTAGTTGCTACCAAGCAGGTCATCACATGTGGTGTACCTCAGGGATCGTCCCTGTCACCCCACCTGTTCAATCTCTACATCTCCCCCTTAATTCAGACTCTCAGATACAAACAGGTGACGGTGCTCAATTATGCCGACGGCTTACAGCTTCTATTCACAATCGACAACTCGGATACGTCCATCTCCTTCTTTCAGTCAACAATGAGGTTCATCCAAGCTTGGATGTACCAAAATCATTTGAAACTGAACCCAGGAAAAACCGAGCTGGTTTTGACCGGGCACAGCGTCAAACACTGGGGCCCACACTACTGGCCAACAGACATGGGTCAAGCTCCGATCTCTTCATCTTCGGCAAAAACGCTTGCCATCACCTTAAACAGCGACCTCTCACTCAAAACGCAAGTGGGTCAGGTGGTCTCCAAGTGTCTCTTCCAATTGAGAAAAATCCGGAAGGTTCGTCGCCTTCTGACCCGGGTAACCCTGACACAGGTGGTGATCGCTACTGTGATCTCTCACATAGACTATGCAAACTCGATCTATCTGGGCCTCACCCAGTTCCTTCTGAAACGACTTCAGATGGTGCAAAATCATGCACCCAGACTGATTCTAAGCCAGCCCAGATGGCAATCAGCCACCCCCCTTTTGAAGACACTTCATTGGCTCCCTGTGGCCCAGCGCTGCACCTTTAAAGTTAGCTGCATGATCTTTCAAGCGCTCTACTGCAAAAGTCCTAAATTCATCACAAAACGTATTACGAAGTATGGCCCGTCCCGAAGCCTACGCTCGGCTCATCAATGTCTTTTACAGACACCATCTTTTAAACGCAAACGATAGGGCGGTTGCAGATTTGGCACTCTGGCTTCTCGCCTGTGGAATGCCCTTCCCCTTGAGATCCGGCTATGCCCTGATCTCATGTCATTTAGGAAATCCTTAAAGACCTGGCTTTACCAACAAGCATACCACTAACTCCGCAGGCTTCAAACTCTGACTGCCCTCTGTCTTCTACAACGCCAGGAAACCAACCGGTGTCAGTGCGCTTTACAAACCATTGTTAACATAACATAACATAACATGGAAGGTAGGGGTATCACTGACTCTATATTCATTCATAGTTGCACACATAAAAGATGGTGGACATGATGCATTTCTGCGATTATGAATGTTTGTTGTACATTCAGTGGAGTGTTGTACCTGTAGTAATACAGGGCTGTGAAAGGTTTACCTTGTAGTTTTTG
This sequence comes from Lissotriton helveticus, assembly GCF_964261635.1. Lineage (NCBI taxonomy): Eukaryota > Metazoa > Chordata > Amphibia > Caudata > Salamandridae > Lissotriton > Lissotriton helveticus. The sequence continues at coordinate 658,929,648 of NC_136067.1, forward strand.
GCACATGAAGGGCAGCTAATATATATATATATATATATACATATTTGGTCATTCAGGTACACTGTCGATCTTGGTCCTGGAAATCAATGTTCAAGGCTCGGAGTTGCATCCACATCCTGTTATTGTAGTGTAATGACGTAATCTACGCATGCCTGAAAATATTCTGTAAATACAGTGCTCATGTAAATTGCTGACATAGTTTTTGGTTGATTTTGCGCTATATAAATATGCAAAAAAAAAAGTTTTAAAAAAAAGGAGGGATAGCCCACACTTACTGTCAGAGATAAGATGGTTGCATATGCTATTTATAGCACAATATATTGTGGTAGGGCGCAGGAGCAGCATTTTGAAAACATAATAAATACACAGACACAGATAGATAGGTGAAGTGGGTATGGGCAAGTGTGCTCAACTCCATTTTATTACGTTGCTGTTGGTAACTAGTAGAATAGTAATCATGATATCATACATAGATATTCAATCCTAAATGGTTTATGACACAAAGGTAGGAGCACTACATGTGAAATAATACACAGAAGATTCTATCGTAAAGGGTTCATGAGCTGTGGTGCACGAAGGTAGGATCGGTTTGTGTGGAACCTGCGATGGTGCGTGGTTCAGGCAAACCGCACTGGTAAGAATGTCTTTTTTTTAAAGTTTGAGTTTATTGTGTGATGTATTCCTATAGGTTCTGTATAGATCGCCCTATTCCTGACCCTATTCTGGTTAACAAATGAACTAGCAGCCATCCCATGATGCAGAAACCGTTATCTGATTAAGCCAGACCACGGCACAGGAGCGCGTTATCTGATTAGGTCATAACGCTTGCCATCTAATTAGGCAAGCAATATTCCTCCAGCCCCTGATAAGGCATACGGAGTTCTCAAAACAAATCAAACCTATGACAACCTGGGAAAATCCCTGCGGCCATTGTTTTGATTTCTCAAAGAACTTCAGTAAAAGAATGTGCTAACGACCAGCTCGTATGACATCCTTATTGACGTATCTATGTCCATCCTTACGTCAATCTCGGCATCTTAGAGGTATAAATATTACCGACATTGCCTTAAGCAAACACACGCGGTGGTGACGAGATCGGAGCAGCGAGACTTGCCGAAGCCCAGCAGAGAGCAAAGCCCACTGGCGCTGCCCCGCCTTCCTGACGCGCTGAGAACGAGACGCTGCCTTTCTCCTGCCGAGAAATCCAGCTCCGGCGCTTCCGAGCAGCCCTTGCAGGCAGCTTGGAATATCGAGACCACAGACGAGAGATACCATCCCTCAACCATCCTAGATCTCAGGTACAGAACTGAATAACCCCTTGCAGAGAATTCTTGAGTCAGTCACTTGGCAAAACAAACTTAACTCAAACTGCTACTTTCTACTCCAGCCCACGTATTAGGCTGAAGTCAGGTACACCGGGGTAGGCGTGGTTAGAAGCACTAGTTGAGTACGATTAGTCAAATGTATATGTGTATGTATATATTCTATCCATTTTAAATAGCATATGGCTTAGAAACCATATCAATGCTTTTACAGTATTATTTCATAATTCTGCTTTTATTGTATGCACTTTACTTAACCATAAGTATTGCAATAATATCGATTCATTTCTCTTGTACGAGAAAAGAGACTGATCAATAAATAACATATTTTATTGAACACGCCCGTCTCTTCCTTTTCTCTACAATCTGGTGAAACTAAGAATGCACGTACTGACTGAGTAAAATAAGTTGTCTTTTGTTTTCACACGACTCTAGAGATACACTCTTGATTAGGGGAGAGCAAAGTTGTCATGTTCTATGGTTGTCAGAAACTAAATCCCTTCTTGTCTATCCAGGGAGGTTCAACTCCTCCTTGCCTATTCGAGAAAGTTTCTAGTGAACTCTGAGCTAGCTGGCAAACCCAAAACTTTAAGTCTAATATCGACAGTAGAAGAACTAGTTAACGTCTGGTCTAGGCCTATACTATTGGAGGTATTATTCCAATGCGCAGAGCCTATTGGGATAATAGGAACTACACTACATAGCGCCCAACGTTTGGAAAGGCGATAAAACTAACGCAAGACTTTAGAGTAACTCAGTCGTGCTCTTTCACTCAGACCCTTTTTTCCCATAATACTCCAAAGACGTCTGGAGTGGGTGAGAGGTAAAATCCGCCAAACCTCACAGGCGGGAACTCCTATGTATGGTTCTTGGTTCAATCAACGTTGAAGGATACACTGTTCCAAAATATTGTGCATCTAATCTTTGTTTCCATAAGGAACCTGATCTACAAACAAACAGAATAACCTTCCTGACAGTAAAATGTCAGAAAGTGATGATGAAAGAGAGAGAGTTAGATTAGCAGCTGAACTAATAGAAGCTGATAATACTATGCAAGAAGCAGACCCGGATATAAAACTCATCCCGGTCAACATAAGAAGATCTATAACGTTAAAACTTATAGAAAATGGACTGACACCAAGAGGTGGTACAGTCATATTCGTAATTGAGGCACACGAATATCGGCAGACAGAGATATTCTATTCATGGATAAACTTTCCAGCAGCAAATGCTGTAACAAAGGACTTCCACTATTATAAAATAGAGGAACCTCCTAATGAGTACACTCCTTTCGAGGAAGTGGAAGTACCACTCAAATTCCAAGAGCACCTGCTCTTGTTTAATGGCGCCCTAAAACATAATAATCACATCACCAGGCTCGGTCCACTTGGTAGACCAGGAGCAACGTGGCCGGTCCTAGCCGGATACACACCACATCCAGACATCGAAAGAATGTCTGCAGCAGATCTTTTAGTACAACTAAAACAATTAATTAAAATATATAGACAATTAGTCCAATATGTAATGCGGACTTCAACTGTCCAACCAGTAATTAAAATTCCACAGCTGACCCCTCATCAGGGGAACACAAATAAAATTACACCACAGAACATACAGTCCTGCCTAGGTAAAGTACCAGCTAAACGGGAACAAATACCATTCTGGTTAGCACAAAAAATCACCCAAATAGAGGCGGTATTTCCAGATACCACCCCGGTAGAAAAACACAGGATTCTGACTATCTGTCTTCCAATGGGAATCGCACCACACGTGGAGGACTGTGACACTTGGGGTACAGTCTTTGCTTCCATTTACACAAAAACACATGGAGTTCCATCCATGTCAGTAATACCAGATGTGCTAAAACAAATTCAAGACGAATACGGTCCAGAACCCGCTTTAACTCTCGGTATGAAATTACTAAAAGACTTCAAGCAGGTCTCGGCAATATTACTAGCCAACATAAAAGGAGAAGCAGCGAATGTGGCGATCCGCCAGAGGTTAAAAGAGACAGATATAGCAGACCAACCAGCTGAAATTGCCAGAATTATAGAAAAATCCTACGAAGAACTAGGTAGAGATAGTTTGGGTGGAATACCAGTGAAGCCCCAACTAATTGAAAGTCCTGAAAAAATATTTATTAAAAATAATCTAAACAGTCAAAAGAAGAACTGGGATGGAAACAAACAATCCAATCCAAAAGAAAAGAGATTCCAGTCCAGAGGAAGGTCTCCTTGGCGGAGAGAAAGATCTCCGGACCAAGGACCCAAGTCTCCCCAAAGGGAGCCCTCTGTGAAAAGATACAACCTTAGAAATAGGGATAACATAAAGAAACCTGATAGATATCAAGATTTTGATACACGTCCCTCTCAATCTTTTCAGACGTCCTCGCAGAAATCGGAAAGAAGAGGACGATCGGAACTCAGGGAAGGGCACGTCAAGTCCAAAGACAAGGAACCTGCTCATCCAAATAAAAAATTACAGTTTCCAAAGAAGAAGGTAGCCAGTATTAAAGTATTCAACAATGCCGAGAATACTGAGGACACAGCTGAAAAACGGAGAGTGGGCTCAGACAATGCTAGACAGCGCAGCAGAAGTGAGCATAGCACGCAAAGTCCTTATGAATCATCTGGAGACAGTGGACACGAATGAATACATTCAAGTGGAAACTGCAGACACCAGAGTTAGCAAACCTCACAAAATATATGAAATAACTTTACGTATAGAAGGGGATAAGACCAGAAAAATAAGGGGCCTTTTTTGGGATAATCTCTCCAAGGGCTATGACATCCTTCTAGCTGAAAAAGATTGGCCACCAGAGTTTGTCAGGGAGTGCCCACATGGCGAAGAAATAATTATGCCTGCCTTCTCAAATCATATTCCAATTCATAAAAAATATACACTTGCAAGAAAGTGGGCAGTAGCCCAAGCTCCTGCTTTATATAAAAATCATGTGGGATGGGATGAGGAATCTCCTCCACACAAAATCCAGTTAAAATCACAACCTACTGCACAAAGGCAGTATCCAATCAAGCAAGAAGCTAAAAAACAGGTAAAAGAAATTCTAGATCAACTAGAATACCAGGGGGTGATTGAAACTTGCACCTCACAAATGAACAACCCTTTGTTTCCTGTCTCCAAACCGGACAATTCATATCGTCTAGTTTTGGATTACAGACACCTTAACTCATGTTGCAAAACTTTTGCAGTACAAAACTCGCATAGCGCTGCACTAATGAATAACATAGTGCGCAAAAAATATAAAACAACATTAGACATCTCTAATGGATTCTTTTGTCAAAATATAGCACCAGAGAGCAGATACTTGTCAGCGTTCTCAATAAATGACGCTCAAAAAGAATTCTGTCGGTTACCCCAGGGGTACAAGAACAACCCAGGATTATTCTCAGCGAGAGTAACAGAGTTACTACAAACATATGATGACGAAGCATTATCTTATGTCGATGACATATACCTAACAGATGATGACTTGGATACTCACTTGAAGAGAGTGAACACCATAATACTTGGGTTCGCAGCAGAGGGTTACAAATTCAACTTTAAAAAATCTAGAATTGCCCATCTAACAGTCCTGTTCTTAGGATATGAATTATCAAGTGAAGGCAAAAGCCTGGCTGACAATTTCCTAGAGAAATGTGCCGTACTCCAAGCACCTAGAACACTAAAAAACCTACAGTCAATTCTAGGCTTCCTAAATTTTGGAAGAACATACATTGCAAATTACGCAGAAAGGGTCAAACACCTTTATGATCTAATAAAACCTGATTTTAAAAAAACCAATTGGACTCAAATACACACAGAAATTCTGAGATCCTTACAAACAGATATGTTAATTAAAACAAAATTAGAAACACGTGATAACACACGCAACCTTGTGATTCGAGTCATCCCAGGAAGATGCGGATTCACATACCTGACCTCTAACGAGGGAGAAAAGGTACCAATTGCATTCAAATCACACTTGTACACTAAAGCTGAAATGAAATTTAGCCCAACGGAAAAAATTCTTACTGCAACACAGACAGCTATAGCAAAAGAACGAGCCCTGTCACAAGGTAAACGAATAATAATCGTTACACCGATACCAGCCCTAGAGGCTGTAACAAAAGCAAGCATACTGAATGCTAAAGCGCTCCATCCGAGATGGATACAATGGGCTAATTCTCTTGCTGCAACAGACGTGGCATCCGAATTTGATCCTAACTTAAAAACACAAGAGTTTCTCCAATACGAATTCGAATGTCCGCCGCCGACCAAAATTCTGCCTCTAGAACATTACGGCTGTATAATATATACAGATGGATCAGCACAACCCGCAGTAGGGGGTAAACAAGCTTACAGTGCTGCGTGTGCGATTGTAAAAGGTCGCTGGCACGATGGGAAATTCAAACCAGCGGTCACTAAAACACAATCTCTAGGAGATTGTACAGCTCAGCGAGCAGAACTACTGGCATTCAAGATGGTGCTTGAAAATACCGATCGGGAATTCCCCACACTCATAGTGTGTGATTCGTATTATTGCGTTCAGTCTTACAATGAATACTTACAGATCTGGCTTCAGAATGGTTTTAAGGATGCAAAAGGAGGCACAATCAAGCATAAAATGCTTTGGGAACAAGTAGTTCTTTTACAAAAGGAACTACCAAAGACTCACGTGATACATACACTGAGTCATCAACGTGATGGCGTTCACGTTGCAGGGAATTCATTGGCTGATGAGGCCGCAAAGGCAGCTGTGCAAACGGCTTCCGTAGCTGCCATCACCCGGTCAAAAACAAAAATAGACAGCGATATATTACAAGCTGTCAGCGCTACAGTAAAAGATGCGATAGAAACACTCCCGAAAGGCTTTCCAGTAAAGTACTCATACATAACTGATGCGAATAATGTTCCATTTGCTCGAATCCCTGGAGTGGGGGATAGAGTAATTCCAAACATGGAACATAGGTTAGGACTCATCATAGCGGCACACGAAGGACTTGCTTCTGTACATGCTGGCGTCTCAGCCACAGTATCATTATTAAAACAGAGATACTGGTGGCCACAAATGAGAAGACAAACCAGGAACTATGTTCTAGAATGTGAAATATGTCAAAAAATGAAAGTATCAACAGTGAGACGACCAGCACAGACGCCCCTTCTAATCTCGGATAAACCATTAGCCTGTGTTTACCTGGACCACTGTGGTCCCTTACAAAGGGATGGTAACTATAAATATATCTTGGTCGCAGTGGATTCATGCACGAGATTCATATGGATGTGGCCCCAGCGATCGGCTGACGCCAGGACTGGTATAAAAGATTTGCGAGTCTTTATCGGCACATACGCAATTGGCATGCTGCATTCTGACCAGGGTCCTGCTTTTTGCTCTAGAACTTATAAGGAGGCCATGACCAGCATGGGCATTGCATTGCGGTATTCTTGTCCATTTCATCCCGAGGGAAACGGAATTGTTGAAAGAAAAAACCGTGACATAAAGCAATCTATAGCAGCAAAGGTATTAGGTTCGGGAGCTGGGTGGGTCAAACATCTAATAAGTGTCCAACGTAGTCTAAACAACCTGCCAAGAAATTCTCTGAAGGGATTCAGTCCGTACGAATTATTGTTTGGGACTAGGATGTTAGTCTTAGATCTTGACAGTCAGACTTCAGTGGTGAAAGAAAAAAGCTTTGATATCAAAGATAGTTTGGCTATTTTGCAGGACTTAAACGAAACAAGAAAAGACCTGAGCAACATAAAGTTGAAACAACAGCCAACAACCACTGTAGAAACACCGCCTGTCCCAGCAACACCTGTCTGGATTCCAAAAATCGGGGATCTAGTCAGAGAAAAGATCGCGGTAAAGAAGGAATTTGGGCCTTCTTACAGAAAAGCAGTTGCTGTCTTGTCCATCAACGGGACAAGATCAGTTGTACTACCGCCGCTTGCTGGTAAAAAGGAGAACCGAGTTGTATCCATCGACCTGGTAAAACCACAATTATGTGGCCGATAACAAACAGTAGGCCAAGTGGACTCCCGATAAGTAGTAGAACACCGAGGTTTGCTACAAGTACAGAGGTGCTAACTAAAAGGCTAATCACATTCGAAACACCTACAGAACAACAACAAGGACTATGCAACAATGCAATGGAACTCACACCTCTGAAAACCCAAATAAAAACGTTTAGTAGAGACACACCAACCTACAATGAAGTAACAAATGAATATGCAAGAAACAGTAATCCTGAAGCAATTGGAACAATTGATAGAACAGCATCCGGCTACTTCATAAACTTCAATGATTCCTCTGAAGACCTCAGTGAATCAAAGACACAGCCATCAACAAAAACCCTTAAAGTCAAAGCTAAGGAACTTTTGAAACAACTGAAAGAAACCTATCTGATTTCTCCATGGATTTTGGGTGTCCTTTGGTGTATTTATCCTCATAGTGTGGCTCATCATGGTACTATGCTTGGGACGCTTCATTGAGGGAAAATATGCAAAAATGGACACAGCAAGCCAGAAAATCAACTTGATCCTCAAGCCACACACGTCTTCACACGTCGAGAAAAGAGAACTTTCTTCAGTCAACTTCACAGCCAATCCAATACCGGGTGGGGTAGCATGGGACAATACTGACTATGAAATTTATGGTCCGGTTGAAATCCTCAAATATCCACACCAAATCAAGATCTCGTTGAGTGACTTTGTAAAACCAAACTCATTTGCTGATGATTGGGACTTTGAAAGTATTAATGACATGATGTCTGACCTAGTGATGTCTGCTAAATTTACCAAACATGATTATTTGCAGGGTTCGTCTAATTATGATAGTATGTACTGCTACAACCACTATGGTAACCATTTTCTACATAAATCTGCACAACCTAGAAATGTTTTAAATTATAATCAATGGGAACATTGTGCAACCCCTCCAAAAGGAAGCTCAAGAACCGTTTATTACAAATATTCATATTTTTCAGGGTTCAATACAAGTAAAGCTGAAACATTTTATTTTAAATTGTCAAATAAGACAGGAACAAAAACCATGCTTACAAACAAAAAATTGATATATTCGGACTCATTTTTTGAACAAATGAATACATTTGGTTTTGATTATTGGGACAAAAATGTGGAAGTTAAAAGTGTTTGGGGTACAAGAGAATGGCAAGTTCAGGGTATAGAATCATTGTTTAGAGCCTGCACGATCCCAGAACAAATTATATTCTTGAATGACACTATTCAACAAACTACCTGTCTTGGATTAGCCAAAATCAAAGACTTAAATAAACCGTCTATTCCAAAACCAACAATGAACAGCAATAACTCTGCAGATGAAGAGATAGACGTAAACTATGTATTAAACCAAAACAGAACAAATCCTGATTGGAAAAAATGGTTAATCTGGCCCACAGATACTAATAACTGTCAAGACAGATTCCTGAACAAAACACAGGGGTTCACATTGACCAGGCCAGACCCTAGATATTCCCAAAGACAACACCCAGGGATAATCACCACCTACAGTGTGGGCAAACTCTGCCTTCAATGGCTACAAACTTCCACACTGACAGAAATTAAGCAACACCTAACTTTACTTACTGATGGTGCTGACTTGCGTGATTTCATTATGGGACCGCGCAAACAGCGTCAAAAACGCTTCATAGCAGCCTCTATATATGCAGCTTACAACGAGGCCTGGAAGATAACTCAAATTGAGACAGCAGAAAGTATACGGGAAATTGACCGTATTAATTTGGAAAAATCGCTTTCTGTAGTGGACAATGGGTTAATGACTCTGTCCTCCAGAATTTTTTCATTGGACAGCATTGTGTCTTCAGCAAGCGACATAATATCGCAAGACTTACTGTTGTTACAACACGGTCAGTCGCAATTGCGTTCTATTATACAGCTTGGATGGACGTTACAAAATCTGCGTTCAGGCTATGTGCCTTGGCGTTTAATCAACACAATGTCACTATTCAATATCTTTAACCTTACTGATAAACAAATCAGTATGGCACAAAAGGGTGCTGATTATACAATCCTGAGCATTGAGAAACTCGAGAGATTACCATTGACAATGTCAGAACGACCTGTCATTGAATGGATAATACATGGGATAATTAATATTCCGATATCTACTTTCAGGTTTCAATACTGCCAAAAATATATACAGGCTGGCATGTACGAAAAATTGGGAAAAGGGTACATTAAAACAACATGGAACTTTCCCTATTCACATGCATGTGTCAGTAATAAAGGACAGAAAGTGTTCCTTAGTGGCAATAATTGTGCAATGTCACTAAGCGGTACACTTCTGTGTAATGGAATTAGTTTGCATGGAGCCTGTGAAGGGAACTCAAATAACCTTTCATGCCACCAGCTAGGCACGCCTGCAACACAGATAGAACCATTCTTTAAAAGACTCTATAACGGGAGTTACATCCTAATTGTGGATCACAGATGTTGTAGTCTACTGCCCGGGGTTCCTTATCTCATAAGTACGACTGCGAAGGTCATGTGCTGTGGACGCTTATTGTTCCCCAGCTCCTTTCCAGACACGGAGGCAAGGACATGGCCTAACTTGAAAATTACTTCTATTCGAATTGATACTTTAAGCAGAATGAAAACAGTGCTTCTTCAGACGCCGACCAGGCTCACGTCATCAAAAGAAACGTATGATCTCCTAGTCGCAAGGACGACTGCAGAGATTCACTCATTGTTATCAACTAATTCCCCCATACATTTAGCAGAAATCCTGAATGAAATCTTAAATATTTCTGATACCAGTGGAGTCTCAAATGTATTTAAGACATTGTTTTCAGGGGCATTAACACCATTCAAAGCCATACTGGGTATTTTTCCAGACCTCGTCCATTCGATTTTTGGAGGAGTTCCCCTCATTTTGGGACTAATTGCAGGAATCCTATTCTTGGTCCTTATATTTCGTTATGGCAAACCATGTCACAGACAAAACACCTGCGACAAGGGAAGAAACAATCCGAGCCATTGGATACCGGGACCGGATATCAAAAGTCCTGGGACTAACCCGGCTTAGAGACCTGAACATGACTTGGTTTCTTTCATTTCGGCCGATATGGCAAAGATGTGTTTTACCTGTATTAAGGTGCATGCTGTGCGGAGAAGAATGCGTGTTGGACACCTGTCTGACGCTACAATCGGATGCGCCAATGGATGCAGAAACATTGTTGGGTCCGGTAACGGCTCATGCATTGTGCTGCCCTCAACGGCTGCCAATCCTGATGACGGCATTCGTGGAAACTTCACCACTACGATTGAGGGGTAGTGAAGATCAAGATGAAAGCAGCATCGATCAGGTACGACCTTCTGTCAGCAATACTACTCAAAACGTCAATGGAGACAATCATGCACATGAATGCATGGTTACATCTTATTCCGAGTTAGTGGAACTCTCACAGGAAGCTGTTGACAGCTTTTTCAGCAGTCTCAATGATATGATGTTCTCACCAGAGCAGAAATAACGACTCTTGAGCAAGCTAGCACACGGCGTTCCCGACACCTTGAATTTGGCCTTCAACTTTAATAATAAAGTAGCAAGAACAATTTTTCCTCCAGTTCACGGACAGCAATTTTTTTAGCAGCCCCAAAATATTTTAATAATTTTTTCGGGACACTTATCTTCTGCTTAAAGTAAGAACTATTCTTAGAGAACTAATTTCTGTTTTTAGAAACTTCATAGACATTAGCTGCCCGCTGGTATGTTCATAAATATTTTTGAACTGTGATGAAGTGGTCTCGAACTTTTCTTCTGTATTAAGAGCCATTTCATGTGTAATTCTCATATTCGATTACTAATAATGTATACATATGCATGATTAATTTAGCATTATTCTACTGCTTGAGTGCATATAGTACATGTGACTATTTTTTTCCCGTATATTACATAATTTCAAAATGCATTATGTGTATTTTGGGGTGGTAAGGTATACATGATACTCTACAGTATGTTTTACTATGCCTAGATTCGTAAATATGGCCATAGTTAGCGTGGAGTGGGTGTGATGTATTCCTATAGGTTCTGTATAGATCCCCCTATTCCTGACCCTATTCTGGTTAACAAATTAACTAGCAGCCATCCCATGATGCAGAAACCGTTATCTGATTAAGCCAGACCACGGCACAGGAGCGCGTTATCTGATTAGGTCATAACGCTTGCCATCTAATTAGGCAAGCAATATTCCTCCAGCCCCTGATAAGGCATACGGAGTTCTCAAAACAAATCAAACCAATGACAACCTGGGAAAATCTCTGCGGCCCTTGTTTTGATTTCTCAAAGAACTTCAGTAAAAGAATGTGCTAACGACCAGCTCGTATGACATCCTTATTGACGTATCTATGTCCATCCTTACGTCAATCTCGGCACCTTACAGGTATAAATATTACCGACATTGACTTAAGCAAACAGACGCGGTGGTGACGAGATCGGAGCAGCGAGACTTGCCGAAGCCCAGCAGAGAGCGAAGCCCACTGGCGCTGCCCCGCCTTCCTGACGCGCTGAGAACGAGACGCTGCCTTTCTCCTGCCGAGAAATCCAGCTCCGGCGCTTCCGAGCAGCCCTTGCAGGCAGCTTGGAATATCGAGACCACAGACGAGAGATACCATCCCTCAACCATCCTAGATCTCAGGTACAGAACTGAATAACCCCTTGCAGAGAATTCTTGAGTCAGTCACTTGGCAAACAAACTTAACTCAAACTGCTACTTTCTACTCCAGCCCACGTATTAGGCTTAGGTCAGGTACACCGGGGTAGGCGTGGTTAGAAGCACCAGTTAAGTACGATTAGTCAAATGTATATGTGTATGTATATATTCTATCCATTTTAAATAGCATATGGCTTAGAAACCATATCAATGCTTTTACAGTATTATTTCATAATTCTGCTTTTATTGTATGCACTTTACTTAACCATAAGTATTGCAATAATATCAATTCATTTCTCTTGTACGAGAAAAGAGACTGATCAATAAATAACATATTTTATTGAACACGCCCGTCTCTTCCTTTTCTCTACAATCTGGTGAAACTAAGAATGCACGTACTGACTGAGTAAAATAAGTTGTCTTTTGTTTTCACACGACTCTAGAGATACACTCTTGATTAGGGGAGAGCAAAGTTGTCATGTTCTATGGTTGTCAGAAACTAAATCCCTTCTTGTCTATCCAGGGAGGTTCAACTCCTCCTTGCCTATTCGAGAAAGTTTCTAGTGAACTCTGAGCTAGCTGGCAAACCCAAAACTTTAAGTCTAATATCGACTGTCGAAGACCTAGTTAACGTCTGGTCTAGGCCTATACTATTGGAGGTATTATTCCAATGCGCAGAGCCTATTGGGATAATAGGAACTACACTACAATTGAAGAAAATAAAAAATCAGAAACAGAAAATGAAGAAACAGAGAAAATCATATGCCATTAAATTACACAATAAGAAGAAAAAAAATGTTATAGTCGTAAATTCAAATAGATAAATAAAAGGCAATCAATATCTCACAGAGAGAGAAACAAAGCAAGCATAATAATTTAGAAATAGAAGTACATTAAACAGTGTATTAAAAGCATAATAAATAACAAGCAATAATTGGTATTAAGTAAAAAGGCAATGGGAGAATCATGGTGGTTTTCGTACTTCAACAGAACTAGCATCAGGGGTGGTGACTGAAGGAGCAGATGAGGAGAGGTAATTCACCAAAGGAAGCCAAAGGAGATCTCTTTTAATTGCTAAGGAAATGGGGGAGACATAGTTAGTGTCTAAGCGATGATGAAAACAGACTGCATTCCACCACGAACGGAATGAAACATTGGTGGCTTGCTTCCAATTGGTGGTAATAAGATGAAAGGCAACAGCTATCAAGAGGTCAATGAGTAAGTAATGTTGGTGAGATTGGGGAAGGTCAGGGGATAAGGAACCTAGAAAACGTGGGAGGGAGAAAAGGGGATTTGAAAGTGGAAAATCTTTTGAATTTGGGGCCAAACTAGTTTCCAAAACTGGGATATGGGAGGACAATCAAATAACATATGTTTTAAATCTGCAGAAAGACAGGGACATGACCAGCAATTAGAGGGAGTGTCTGAGGAGAAAGTTGACAAAACTAGTGGAGTAAAGAGAATTCTATTGTAAATAAAATATAGAGTTTGGGTGGTCTTAGCAGCTCTAGATGTTCTATGAACCTTAGACCAAACCTAATCCCAGAAGGGAATCGGCCAAACAAGTGAAAAATCATCTTCCCAGGCCAGCTCAGTTTTAGATTTAGATCTATCTGCAAGGAGACGAAAAGAATTGTAAAGAAATGATGCAGAGAGAGAGGATTATATTGCCGAGGATATGGATTGATGAGCGGCAGGAATGTCATTAGAAAGCGGTAGCGATGGAAGGTATTGAATGAGAATAGGATACAACAAATCATACTTAGAGCGAGAACTGGAGGGTAGAGAGAATTGGGATTGAAGATCCCAAAAAAAAAGCGGAATGTTATGAGAGAGGAGTTGAGAAATCCAACGTAAGCCATGGGAGTACCAGGTCTTCCAGAAAAAAGTACGATTGTGGATTTTGAGCTGTTTGTTATACCAAATAGGCTGTTCATGCGTCGAAGCGAGGGAAGGATAAGATGAGGATAAAAAAGGAAGAAGGAGCTTGTGAGAGTGAGAAATAATCGAACGAGTCAAATTGGATGTAAAAGATAAAATTTCACGAAAGTCAAAGGGAGAAATGAAAGAAGATTCCATTTGTAACCAAAGAGGGGGATAGAAAGGAAAGTCAGCTGAAAGCCAGCGGGATGATTGTTTCAGAGAGAAAGCGCGATGATAAGACTTAAAATCAGGGAAGCAAACTCCATCTTGAGTTTTGTCTTTCCATAAAGAGGCATTAGCAATACGAGAGCGCTTACCGTTCCATAAAAATTTCAATAAAGCGGAATCAACCTTTTTAAAATAATAATCCGGGATATGTATAGGGATCATAGAAATAGTATATAATAAAATAGGTGAAAGCATCATTTTTATAGAGCTTAAACGACCCCACCATGATAAAAAGAGAGGATTCCATCTGGTAATGGCCGCATCCAATTTCTTAGAAATATAATCAAAATTTATTTTCAGAGTATCGGATAGAAGAGGAGCAAACCAAACGCCTAAGTATTTTATCTTAGTTGGTTGCCATGAGAAACTGGAAAGAACGAAGAGATGTTTTTGACATAGAGAGTTTAAAGGGAGAATTTCGCATTTATCAGCATTAAGGCGATACAGACTTGTCGAAGGAAAGAAGGAAGAGAAGAGAGAGGGTCTGAGCAATAAAAAAGGATGTCATCAGCATAAACAGAAAGCTTAACCTGACAAGAACCAAAGTGAAAACCAGAAATGGAATCATCCTGACGAATTCTGGAAAGAAAGGGTTCCAAAGCTAAAACTAAAAGTAAAGGAGATAGTGGGCATCCTTGTCGAACGCCCCTTTGAAGAGCAAAGTAATCCGAAACCATACCGTTAACAAAGATCGACGCTTGAGGGCCAGAGTAGAGTAATGATATAATAGAAATAAATGTGGGAGGGAAGCCAGCCCAGGTGAGAGCTTGAAACATAAAATCCCAACTGATCCTGTCGAAGGCCTTCTCAGCGTCTAGGGAAATAGCAGCTAAAGGAAGATCGAGGGATGATGCTTTGCTGATGATGTTGAAAAAGACTCGAGAGTTATCAGAAGAGAGACGGCCTTTTACAAAGCCAGGTTGTTCCGGGCCGATTAATTCAGGTAAGAGAGGGTCTATCCTTAGAGCCAAAATTTTGGCCAGTATTTTGTAATCTGTATTGACCAAAGAAATGGGCCGGTAGTTCTTACATAAGGAATTATCTTTATCATCTTTAGGGATTAAACATATTAAAGCCTGTTGAATAGAGCCGCTGGATGACCCGGCATCAAGGAAGGATTGAAATAAAATTAAAAGCTTTGGTAAAAGAAGAGAAGCAAAATGATTATAAAATTCAATAGTAAACCCGTCAGGGCCAGGATCCTTACCATGACGTAGCTTCAAAGCAGCATGGGAAATTTCTGCAAGTGAGATATCAAGGTTCAAAGGGTCAAAATCTACATTGGACGAAGGAGGAGAAGGATTAGATTGAAAATAGGAAAGAAGCTCTTCTGAGGTAGGGACATGTTCCGGGATATAGATAGTTTTGTAAAAATTGACAAATTCAGTGAGAATATCTTTATCCGTAAACCGAGATTCACCAGAAGGGTTCTTAATCGATTCGATCTTAGTTCGTTCCTTTCGAACTTTCAAATAATTGGCAAGTAGTTTCCCCATTTTGTTTTGACCACCATATGATCGTGAATTACATTTCAAAAGAAGATTAGAGGCAGCGTCAGTGTTGAATTTGTTAAAAGAAATTTTAGCTTCAATAAGCTCTTTCAGAGAGGATTCAGAGTTAGATGAATGATAAGCAAGTTTGAGTTGTTTGATATCAGCAAGTAGCTGGGTAGATTTGGCTTCTTTGAGTTTCTTCCCCATTGACGCAAAATTCATGATAAATCTCTAGAAGCTGCTTTAAAAGAATCCCAAACCATAACAAAAGAGGAATAGGGAGTATGATTAAGTAGAAAGAATTCAGAAGCAAAAGTAGTGAATTCAGTACAGAAAGTGGGGTCGAGAAGTAAAGAGTGGTTAAATCTCCATCTGCCGGAGTGGTGAGAAAAGGGAATAAGATCGATATCAACCAGGACGGGAGCATGATCTGAAATTAAAATGGACCCAATATCAGAACGAATAGCTTTCTGGGACAATGATTTACTAAGGAAAATATAATCAATGCGGGACAGTGAGTGGTGAGTGGGTGAATAAAAACTGAGGGGCATATTATCAAGGGATTTATCTCCGCTTTTTTGGCTTTAAAAGCCAAGAAAGTGGAGATAAAATTATCTCCCTATCAGCAACAGGGTGCTAACACGCAAATTTTCATGTTAGCACCCTTTTTCTCTACGCTTCCCCTTGCATCTCTAATGAGATGCAAAGGAGGCGTTCCAGAGAAAAATATTAGGAGAAATGTTGTTAAGCGACATTTCTCCTATTATCAAGGATTTCGCTAACCCTGTTAGTGATAAAAAAAGCAGCGCTAACCGCGGTTAGCACTGCTTTTTTTACACCTGGTATTTTCCTGACTTAGCCATGATATCCTATGGAAGGTGGATATCATGGCTAAGTTTGTGAGCCCCTATCATGAAGCTAACGCCAAACTTCGAGAGATTATCGTTGGTTTTCCAGCGATAATCTCTCATTTGGCAGTTAGGGTGAGGATTTTTATCACTTTTGAGATAAACCTTGCTAATAGCAAGTTATCTCTGCGATAATTTCCGGCGATGCTTAGCGTTAAAAAAAAATTGCTAAGCATCGTTAGCGATAAACATCGCTATTCGTTGGTAATATGCCCCTATTTTCTCTGAGGTCAGGATTACATAACCTCCAGATATCTACTAAGGCATTGTTTTGAACAGCTTTGGTGAATTGGGAATGCATCTTAGATGGCGAGAACTTAACTTTTGAGTGACAGTCAATGAAAGGGTCAAGGAGTTGATTGCAGTCACCACCAAAGATGATATAATCATCAGTGAGTGTAGCTAACTTTTCAGAAATGGAGGGCCAAAATGATTTATCAATTCCAGTGGGAGCATAAACATTGAAAATCACAAGAGGAATATTATCTATAAGTAGTTTAACAATTAACCAACGACCATTAGTATCACATTCATGAGAAACTGAAGAAACATTTAACTTTTTATGAAATAAAACCACAACTCCATTCTTCTTATCTACAGTAGGAGAAAAGAATACATGACCTACCCAACATCGTTTAAGTTTCAAAGCCTCTATTTCGGAGAGGTGGGATTCTTGGAGGAGGGCAACATCAGTTTTAAGTCTGGCGAGGTGGGACAACACCCGTTGCCTTTTAATCGGATTATTCAATCAATTTTTTAGCATTCCATGTAGTAACACGAAAAATAAAACGAAGAGAAAATATCTATCAATAACATGCTTACTGAGTTTAAAGAGAAAAAAGGATAAAAAACACCAGAAAATAGTATGAAATGAGAACAAGAAGCAAAGAAGAGAAAAGAAAGAAAAGGAGAGAGAGAGAGACAGAAGAAGAAAAGATGAAGGAAGGAAGGAGAAGAAGAAAGAGCCAATGATGTGAAAAAGAAAAAGAGAAAGAAATGGAGAACACAAAGACAGTACAGGTCCGAAACAGACAACTGAAAGAACATAATTACGAAAACAAACGGAAGACAGGGGTGGCGCCGTCAAAAGACGACGGCAGTAACAAACGAGAGCGGGCAACCAGACCTCCGCTTACAGAAATTTGAGAAAAACACCATAGAGAACCAATATGACACATCGGGATAGGCTGAATGAGGAAATATCTGTAGAAAAAAGGGAAGAAAAATATGCTGTAAGAAAAACAAAAAGGGAAATAACAATAAGAAAAAACATTTCTAAACATAGGATAAAAGAAAGGGTAAGACAACAAACAAGGAGAAAAACAACAAGATTAAATCAGGGTCCACAAAACTAGTATGTTATCAGGTCCATTCCGGTGACTTTGTAGGTGTCCATAACATCTGCACCATGATGAAGAAGAAATTCTTGTAGAACAGCAGGATCTTCAAAAGTGGTGGTTTTCTCCTTGTACGTAACCTTGAAGAGGCATGGGTGAAGGAGACCATATCTGGCATTGAGAGCTCTCAACTGTGGACGCATGTCAAGAAATTTCTTCCGATGATCAGCAGTGACTTTAGCGACATCCTGTGATAAATAAAGACGATGGCCGTCCCAGATAATGTGTTTCTTGACCTTGGCTGCTGAAAGAACCTGCAATAGATCCGTGTACTGCAAAAACAACATGATGACTCCACGAGGTTTAGAGGATATTCTAGGACCGAGGCGATGTGCTCTTTGAATGTTGACAGAAGATAAGGCAGGCGCATCTAAACTTTTTGAGAGAAAAGTCTGGAAGAAAGCTGTGGGGTTGGAACCTTCTGAAAGCTCGGAAAGTCCATAAAGGCAAAGTTTGTTCCTGCGATTTCTATTTTCCAAATCCTCTGTGTGCTTTTTAAGTTGAAGAATTTTAGCTTCCATGGAGGTGATACGAGAGCAGGAATTTTGCACAGATTCTGTGGACTGCTCTAGGATTAGAACACGAGAGTCTAAAGACGACCATTTATCATGCATAATTTGCAGAGTTTTAGTTGTCGTGTCCATGAAAGGTTTGAGTGCTCGTAGTTCCTCTAGAATAAGATCTAGAGATGAAGAGGACGAGGTGTTATCTGAGGAGGGAGGATCTTTCTTGAAACGTTTAGAAGACGCAGCAGTAGTCGGTAACTTACTACCATTGTGAGATTTAGATATTGCGCCCAAAGCTATTTCAGACTTAGACATCGCACCTTCTTCCATATCCTGTGAGGGAGAAGCAGGCACCTTGGTAGCAGAAGAGAGCTTCAAGTTACGAAGTTTCCCCATGAAAGAGCACAGCAAGTTGAGTGAAGCAAGATGTAGGCCACCAATGTCAAATATTGTGAGAAAAGTCAGTTGGACATAGAAGGCAGGACAAAATGGCGGTACACCTGATAGCGACAGAAAAAGTTAATGGATAAGAACGAGTAAAGCCATGGAGCATAACAGGGCAGAGGAGGAGTGTCCAAAAAAGAAAAGAAATAGAAGAAAAAATCATCCTTAATGCAAAAGGGAAACAGGAAAGAAATGCGGCATTTAAGCGCTTCAGTTAACGAAACACGCTCTCTCCAGAGGTAAGAATGGTGGTCGGAATTTAAAGAAACAAGCTGCAGTTGAAGGAAAGCCAAAAATGTAATATGAGTATATGGTAAAGAGGGCGCTGGGCTCACCTCATCCTAAATGCTGAAGGGCATCATGTTGACGAAAGAGCATTCCAGTAAAGCTTCAATACCACAGTCAAAAGCGCTTCAGAGAGTGAGAAGCGTTTCCATTGATAACAAAATGGCGGTCGGAATCCAGGAGACCAAGCCACAGTGAGAGAAAGCCAGAAAACACAGGAAGATGGTATTGTAGTGAGGGCGCAGGGCTCACCTCAGTTTAAACATTTAAGGGCGTCCTTGTAGCCACAAACCAGTCCTTGAAAGCCTGATTGTGAGAGGCAAAAACGCAGCAGGTATTGAAATGCGCTGCTCCGAAAAACAAAATGGAGGCAGGGACTCGGAGCTCCGATCCACAGCTGAAAAAACCCCAAAAATATATCAAAATGTGGAAACAACGAGGGCACTGGGCTCACCTCATCATGGAAGACAGAAGGCAGTGTTTCCTAGTCGAAAACTGCCGGTAAATCCGCTCGTTATCAGCAGAAAGCGGAGGTCGGCGCTGGAGCCTCGCCGCTACGCCGCCATCTCAGGTGACGCCTAAGCCACGCCCTGTGAGAATGTCTTTTGACTACTGAATTTTGCCTTAATAAGGCCACGTGGCAATTATTTACGGTGCACTGAGCAAGTGGTACATGTGGTGTTTAGCGTGTGCTCACCCTGCGATGATGCGTGATCCGAACGGGCTGCACTGAAAGCATTGACTGTTGCATACTGGATTGCATGTACTTTGAGGCGGAAAAAAGTACCATCGATGGTTATCAATTCTTCAGCAACAAAATTATCAGAATCAGATGATTCTTCCAGTGGTGTAGCTGTACAATTGTCTCTGCCTTAAATAAATCATGGGAGAATTTCCTACTGTTCATAGTGTAGATGCAAAGTTGAATTCTAGTTGTGAACCCTGCTGTCCACAGTGTATATGGAAGGCACTACTCGATACAAACATTGATGAATCCTTTTTTGTCACAGTTAACAGACTCTGCCTTAAATAAATCGAGAATGAATTTAATGTTGTCTGCGGAACTGATGCGTTCCTGGTATCAAGTGGTGAACTCTGTTGATCGCAGTGTACATTTGAAAACAGTACTCAGTACACTCATTGAGGAATGTTTTTTGTGGCATCCTTTAACAAAATTGTCTCTGTCTCACATAAATCAAAGATAACTTGAATGCTGTCCGTAGTGTAGATGGAAAGCTGAATTCAAATTGTGAACCCTGCTGTTCACAATGTAGATCTTAGGTTGCACTGCATTATCTGTAATGTACTCCATACATCGACTCTTGCATTCAGGACTCATGAACTGGTATCAAGTGGTGAACTCTGTTGATCGTATTGTACATTTGTCGGCAGTACTCAGTACAGTCATTGAGGAATGTTTTTTGTCGCATCATTTAACAAAATTGTCTCTGCCTAATATAAATCAAGGCTAACTTGAATGCTGTCCGTAGTGTAGATGGAAAGCTGAATTCAAGTTGTAAACCCTGCTGTGCCCAGTGTGGATCAAATGCAGTAGTTGACACAGACATCGAGGAATGCTTTTTGTCACTTATTTAAACAAAATCTGAAGACATATAGTACAATTGTCCCTGCATTAATAAATCAAGGCTGAATGTCCTACTGTTCATACTTTAACAAAATATGAGGACATAGTACAATTGTCTCTGCCTTAAATAAATCGAGACTGAATTCAATGTTGTCTGTATTGTTTCTGCACCACGGGTTACAAGTTGTAAACTCTACTGACCACACTGTAGATCAAAAGCTGTAGTCTTTTAGTCTTCTCATTTCCTCTCTTGCAAAATTTTCCGTATGTTTTGTCTGAAGATGTCTCCTCATACTTGCTGTTCCACAAAGAGTATTTGTTTGTACTTTTACCCCTGGACAGCACCGTCTTACAGATTTTGCAAATTACTTTGGTGGCATTAACCTTCTTCTGCATCGGAAGAAAAGTAAAAAACTTCTAGACAATTGATGTATACTTCTTTGGAGGGGGAGGTTCAGCACAAATTCTTCATTTCCAGAGTGTTCTGAATCAGAAGATGCTTCATTAGTAGCCATTTCTCCAACTTTGCTGAGAAACAGGTGTGCAAAATTGAAAAAGAGCATATCTTGCGAGTGGATGTCTTCTCCTCAGGAAGGGCTAACAAGAGTGATTGAAATGGGTGGGGTACTTCAATACTTACAATAGGAAGTGTAATGAACCAATCAATCTCTTTTTTTTCTGGTCACATGGTGTCTGCGCACGGTACGCACACGCAGCTAGCACCCACTGCGTCTCCCGCATATGACATCAGATGCAACCGCGCGACCGTCATGTCGCATAATATGTACAACTCGCATATGCGCCACAAGTCGGGTACCAGTTGCATAGCGTCCACGTTTGAAAAGTTGTACTCGTCCCACACCGTACGCGTATCCTACACAACAATCCTAAAATGACAGACACGTTCCGCGCAGTGATTGAGAAGTGTGCCCATTGGGTGCGCGACTCTCAAACAAAAAGAAAAATATAACTATATTTAAAAAATATAAAGTAATACAAAAATATATATTTCTTAAAAAAAATATTAAAAAAATATGTGTTGAGTAATTAAAAAATATATATATTTAAAAATAAGTAGATTATAAAAATGTAGTTAAATAATATAAAAAAATAGAACAAGAAATATATTTAAAAGTTATCAATTAAGAAACCTTTGAAATTCACTGAAAAAACCATAGGTTTGATGCTTGTTATAGTTAGGGATTATCATTTAAAAAAACATAAAAATTCACTGAAAAAAACATAGGTTTCAGGGGAGTTATAGTTAGCTGGACATTTCACTCATACAAAACCATTGGAATTCCTCCGTTATAGTTAGTTGTACTAACTGTAACTCTCGCGCCCCAAATCCACTGGTGATGATATCACAAATTACATAATTCATGACATGGTCAGTGACATCACCGATGACATCTCAAACATAAGGGCTATGATGGCTATGATCTTGTATTGTGTTTTTAAATAATCAAAAGTATACTAAGTTGCAGGGTCATTCTCTGGCTTGTCTTTCAAGGGAGGTGTGTAAAAGTACTTTTCATCATTTAGGAATGTTAGCAGTACACCACTCAGAAATGAAGAAGTAAGTAAGGAGAGTGTAGTGATGAAGGTCCACGTAGGAAGTAGTAATTCAGGGTGTTTTATTCAAGTAGTTAACAGGCGTTAACTAGTAGTACAAGTTTTTGTTTACTACTAATTCAAGTAGTACAGGACATCATGTAGTTATGTTGTAGATCAGAGCGCCACCAGGAGCTGCCTGTCAGCTGCTCAGCCCTTGACCAACTGTCACTCTGCCTCTCTCAGTCCCAACATTCCGAGGCATCATCAGACTCCAACATTCCAATGAGTCAGAGCACAGGCACTGGCTGAGAAGGGCTGGTAAAACACCTTACAATATAATATGCAGGATACTACATATCCCCTTTCGTTCTAACAGAAGTATTAAACCAATAAGTAAATAACAAATAGCGAGAGAGAACCAAGGAAGAGATAACAAAGAACACCAGAGGAACAGAAACAACATCAGGGAAAGGAGTAAGCAAAGCAGCTTGAAGAGACAGGTGGAAGAAAACTTGGAGGAAGAAGAACAAGTGGAAGAGAAGAATTAAGCGGAAACCAATAGAGATAACCCAAACTCACGGACATAGAAAAGGTGTGAGGAAAAAACAAGTAACCAGAGGATGGAAAAAACAATAGGCAGAAGAACACAGAGGCACCAAAGACTAACCCCCTAATGCACCCACTGGCCAGGCAGGCAGGAAGAGAAGAAAGAACAAGGCACGACGCACAACGGACACTAGTCTCCACACATGAAATGAAATGAGTTTTGTAAAGCGCAGAATAGCTGCCCGGAGGCGTCCCAGCGCTGAAAGCTAACACAAATTGCCCATAGGCAGAATACAGGAGGAGCAAACTATTTGTTAAACAGGAAAGTTTTTAAATTTTTCCTAAAGAGGTGAGGTCTGAGTTGGACCTGAGATGAAAGGGTAGACTGTTCCACAATTTGGCCGCGTTCAGAGAGAAAGAGCGACCTCCTGATCTAGACCTTTTGACCTTTGGCACAACAGCCAGTAAGGCATTGGTAAACCGAAGTTGTCTGCTTGGAAGATAGGGGGTGATTAAAGGGCGACTAATCAGTGGCCCAGTTTCCCAGAAAGATCGATGAGCAACACAAAGGGATTTGTAGCTGATCCTGTCTTTCACCGGAAGCCAGTGTAATCTTGTCAGTCCGGCCTTCACAGAAGTCCTGCGGGGAAGCTGGAGCAGGGTTCGAGCCGCACAATTCTGAATTACCTGCAGCTTTTTTAGTGTGGAGACACAGACACAGGAAAGAGGGAATAACACGTTTCTTCCTAAACTGGGAAGGAAAATAATGAAGATATGAACGAGAGAAAGGCTAGAGACAAAAGACGACAACAAGCAGTGTAGATCCAGAAACCAAGGATGACAAATATGAATGACACCACGAGGAAAGCTGGATGAAATGGAAAACAGAGAAGAGGCAAAGTAGATACAAACAGTAACTAATACTTCCCCCTGTTTTCAATAAACAATAACAATGAAAGTGTGACATTGCATTATACAAAGCAGCAAAATTACAGAATGTAAATTGACAATATCAGTCAAAAGGACTAAAACCCATGACCGTCCTCTACTCCAGTGCAAGAGTGAGAGGAGCAATGTGAATGGTACTGTACCCCCTATGACGCCCTATGTAAGGACTAAGTAAATGTAAATGGGTAAAAGACCCATAAAATTGTGCCCTGTGTAAGGGTACTATGTAAATGTAAAATGGGACTGTGACCCATAAGACGCCCTGTGTGAGGGTGACAATGTAAAAATAGATGGAACGAAAACCCTTTAGACGGACCCCTGTGTGAGGGAGAAAACCGTGAGTGGCCTTTGTTGGCACGTAAAAGGGAAAATAGGGCTTGACCTATACCCATCCCTGTGTAGGGAAGAAAAATTGTGTAAAGCGTACACGTGTAAAAAAAAACAATGAACCCAATGCAGATAAGTACCCAGAGTCCATACATGAAGGATGTAGCCCATGGAGGCAAACATGATGGAAATGGGGCCAAAGCCCATTGCTCTCCCTGAGTAGGGAAGAAAATGTAAAGTGCCAAATGTACACCAGTAAAATGAAGTAATGAACCCTTAAAGGTATGTACCTAGGATCCAAGGGAAACCCCCAGTAAGTAAAAGTGGTGAAGGAAAAACAGATAAAGAAAGCGTGCATCATGTCACAGCCACAGACAAACTAAATATTTTGTTATTATGAATGATAATATTTTAGTAATCTGTGGCATGCAGTCGAAAATGAGAACACAGCAGAGCATTCATCGTCTTTTGACACCTACTGGAGTAAGTATGTTACCCAGATTTGCAGAATTGAAAAACAGCAGACATTGTAATGTGACAGGCAGCATAAATTTGAGTTAACACATGTATTGTATAATGTAAGCTTGTAAAAGAGGTCCGAAGTGCAAAAAGAATCTGCCAGTCTATGTGGGCTAAAAATCACAGGCACAACTGTATTTACGCGTGTATTCAAATGGTTTTTTCTTGCTCCTTGAATGTGCCAGAGTAAGAACATAGATCTCGAACCAAGAGCATTCTTAGAAAAGTCCCAATGTACAATAAACAATTTTGCAAAGGAAAACAGCTCAAAGTCAAATTCTTACTTTTGGCACTTGAAACCACCCAGGCGTATTTGCATTCCCAAAACAAAAAATGTATGCCTCCAAAGTGAAGTACTGAAGAGCAGAACACCAATGTTACACAATCTGTTGGCTTCAAATGACTGTGGCAGGCACATAATAAAGCACAGTAACCCTTTGATCAATCTCAACATAAAGGCACGTATGGAACGCTGCACCAGGAGGCTCACAGTGCGTTGCTGCTGGCAGATGTAAAGCAGCAGCAGAGGCTGAATTCCATAGAGGGTTCATGAGGAGAATGCGCGCAGTCCATTAAATGAGGAGGACAGCGAGTGCTGAAGTAACTGAAGAAGGGAAACGAAATTACCGGTCATAACTGCCGTAATACCGGTAAGTAGAATTGATTTCTCTTGAGAATGAAAGGGCCGAAGTGTAAATACACAATGGAAGTATTAAATACGCAGGCCAATAAAATTGCTTAAAACAACAAGCATAATTTGAAAAGGTCGATGAAATGAAAATAAAATTCTTTAGACACTGACAGAATGGTGTCCAAAAATGTAAATGTCGTAATAGGTGAAAACTTCACTATTCAAAGACAAAATTGTCTCTGCCTAATATAAATCAAGGCTAACTTGAATGCTGTCCGTAGTGTAGATGGAAAGCTGAATTCAAGTTGTAAACCCTGCTGTGCCCAGTGTGGATCAAATGCAGTAGTTGACACAGACATCGAGGAATGCTTTTTGTCACTTATTTAAACAAAATCTGAAGACATATAGTACAATTGTCCCTGCATTAATAAATCAAGGCTGAATGTCCTACTGTTCATACTTTAACAAAATATGAGGACATAGTACAATTGTCTCTGCCTTAAATAAATCGAGACTGAATTCAATGTTGTCTGTATTGTTTCTGCACCACGGGTTACAAGTTGTAAACTCTACTGACCACACTGTAGATCGAAAGCTGTAGTCTTTTAGTCTTCTCATTTCCTCTCTTGCAAAATTTTCCGTATGTTTTGTCTGAAGATGTCTCCTCATACTTGCTGTTCCACAAAGAGTATTTGTTTGTACTTTTACCCCTGGACAGCACCGTCTTACAGATTTTGCAAATTACTTTGGTGGCATTAACCTTCTTCTGCATCGGAAGAAAAGTAAAAAACTTCTAGACAATTGATGTATACTTCTTTGGAGGGGGAGGTTCAGCACAAATTCTTCATTTCCAGAGTGTTCTGAATCAGAAGATGCTTCATTAGTAGCCATTTCTCCAACTTTGCTGAGAAACAGGTGTGCAAAATTGAAAAAGAGCATATCTTGCGAGTGGATGTCTTCTCCTCAGGAAGGGCTAACAAGAGTGATTGAAATGGGTGGGGTACTTCAATACTTACAATAGGAAGTGTAATGAACCAATCAATCTCTTTTTTTTCTGGTCACATGGTGTCTGCGCACGGTACGCACACGCAGCTAGCACCCACTGCGTCTCCCGCATATGACATCAGATGCAACCGCGCGACCGTCATGTCGCATAATATGTACAACTCGCATATGCGCCACAAGTCGGGTACCAGTTGCATAGCGCCCACGTTTGAAAAGTTGTACTCGTCCCACACCGTACGCGTATCCTACACAACAATCCTAAAATGACAGACACGTTCCGCGCAGTGATTGAGAAGTGTGCCCATTGGGTGCGCGACTCTCAAACAAAAAGAAAAATATAACTATATTTAAAAAATATAAAGTAATACAAAAATATATATTTCTTAAAAAAATATTTAAAAAATATGTGTTGAGTAATTAAAAAATATATATATTTAAAAATAAGTAGATTATAAAAATGTAGTTAAATAATATAAAAAAATAGAACAAGAAATATATTTAAAAGTTATCAATTAAGAAACCTTTGAAATTCACTGAAAAAACCATAGGTTTGATGCTTGTTATAGTTAGGGATTATCATTTAAAAAAACATAAAAATTCACTGAAAAAAACATAGGTTTCAGGGGAGTTATAGTTAGCTGGACATTTCACTCATACAAAACCATTGGAATTCCTCCGTTATAGTTAGTTGTACTAACTGTAACTCTCGCGCCCCAAATCCACTGGTGATGATATCACAAATTACATAATTCATGACATGGTCAGTGACATCACCGATGACATCTCAAACATAAGGGCTATGATGGCTATGATCTTGTATTGTGTTTTTAAATAATCAAAAGTATACTAAGTTGCAGGGTCATTCTCTGGCTTGTCTTTCAAGGGAGGTGTGTAAAAGTACTTTTCATCATTTAGGAATGTTAGCAGTACACCACTCAGAAATGAAGAAGTAAGTAAGGAGAGTGTAGTGATGAAGGTCCACGTAGGAAGTAGTAATTCAGGGTGTTTTATTCAAGTAGTTAACAGGCGTTAACTAGTAGTACAAGTTTTTGTTTACTACTAATTCAAGTAGTACAGGACATCATGTAGTTATGTTGTAGATCAGAGCGCCACCAGGAGCTGCCTGTCAGCTGCTCAGCCCTTGACCAACTGTCACTCTGCCTCTCTCAGTCCCAACATTCCGAGGCATCATCAGACTCCAACATTCCAATGAGTCAGAGCACAGGCACTGGCTGAGAAGGGCTGGTAAAACACCTTACAATATAATATGCAGGATACTACATATCCCCTTTCGTTCTAACAGAAGTATTAAACCAATAAGTAAATAACAAATAGCGAGAGAGAACCAAGGAAGAGATAACAAAGAACACCAGAGGAACAGAAACAACATCAGGGAAAGGAGTAAGCAAAGCAGCTTGAAGAGACAGGTGGAAGAAAACTTGGAGGAAGAAGAACAAGTGGAAGAGAAGAATTAAGCGGAAACCAATAGAGATAACCCAAACTCACGGACATAGAAAAGGTGTGAGGAAAAAACAAGTAACCAGAGGATGGAAAAAACAATAGGCAGAAGAACACAGAGGCACCAAAGACTAACCCCCTAATGCACCCACTGGCCAGGCAGGCAGGAAGAGAAGAAAGAACAAGGCACGACGCACAACGGACACTAGTCTCCACACATGAAATGAAATGAGTTTTGTAAAGCGCAGAATAGCTGCCCGGAGGCGTCCCAGCGCTGAAAGCTAACACAAATTGCCCATAGGCAGAATACAGGAGGAGCAAACTATTTGTTAAAATGGAAAGTTTTTAAATTTTTCCTAAAGAGGTGAGGTCTGAGTTGGACCTGAGATGAAAGGGTAGACTGTTCCACAATTTGGCCGCGTTCAGAGAGAAAGAGCGACCTCCTGATCTAGACCTTTTGACCTTTGGCACAACAGCCAGTAAGGCATTGGTAGACCGAAGTTGTCTGCTTGGAAGATAGGGGGTGATTAAAGGGCGACTAATCAGTGGCCCAGTTTCCCAGAAAGATCGATGAGCAACACAAAGGGATTTGTAGCTGATCCTGTCTTTCACCGGAAGCCAGTGTAATCTTGTCAGTCCGGCCTTCACAGAAGTCCTGCGGGGAAGCTGGAGCAGGGTTCGAGCCGCACAATTCTGAATTACCTGCAGCTTTTTTAGTGTGGAGACACAGACACAGGAAAGAGGGAATAACACGTTTCTTCCTAAACTGGGAAGGAAAATAATGAAGATATGAACGAGAGAAAGGCTAGAGACAAAAGACGACAACAAGCAGTGTAGATCCAGAAACCAAGGATGACAAATATGAATGACACCACGAGGAAAGCTGGATGAAATGGAAAACAGAGAAGAGGCAAAGTAGATACAAACAGTAACTAATACTTCCCCCTGTTTTCAATAAACAATAACAATGAAAGTGTGACATTGCATTATACAAAGCAGCAAAATTACAGAATGTAAATTGACAATATCAGTCAAAAGGACTAAAACCCATGACCGTCCTCTACTCCAGTGCAAGAGTGAGAGGAGCAATGTGAATGGTACTGTACCCCCTATGACGCCCTATGTAAGGACTAAGTAAATGTAAATGGGTAAAAGACCCATAAAATTGTGCCCTGTGTAAGGGTACTATGTAAATGTAAAATGGGACTGTGACCCATAAGACGCCCTGTGTGAGGGTGACAATGTAAAAATAGATGGAACGAAAACCCTTTAGACGGACCCCTGTGTGAGGGAGAAAACCGTGAGTGGCCTTTGTTGGCACGTAAAAGGGAAAATGGGGCTTGACCTATACCCATCCCTGTGTAGGGAAGAAAAATTGTGTAAAGCGTACACGTGTAAAAAAAAACAATGAACCCAATGCAGATAAGTACCCAGAGTCCATACATGAAGGATGTAGCCCATGGAGGCAAACGTGATGGAAATGGGGCCAAAGCCCATTGCTCTCCCTGAGTAGGGAAGAAAATGTAAAGTGCCAAATGTACACCAGTAAAATGAAGTAATGAACCCTTAAAGGTATGTACCTAGGATCCAAGGGAAACCACCAGTAAGTAAAAGTGGTGAAGGAAAAACAGATAAAGAAAGCGTGCATCATGTCACAGCCACAGACAAACTAAATATTTTGTTATTATGAATGATAATATTTTAGTAATCTGTGGCATGCAGTCGAAAATGAGAACACAGCAGAGCATTCATCGTCTTTTGACACCTACTGGAGTAAGTATGTTACCCAGATTTGCAGAATTGAAAAACAGCAGACATTGTAATGTGACAGGCAGCATAAATTTGAGTTAACACATGTATTGTATAATGTAAGCTTGTAAAAGAGGTCCGAAGTGCAAAAAGAATCTGCCAGTCTATGTGGGCTAAAAATCACAGGCACAACTGTATTTACGCGTGTATTCAAATGGTTTTTTCTTGCTCCTTGAATGTGCCAGAGTAAGAACATAGATCTCGAACCAAGAGCATTCTTAGAAAAGTCCCAATGTACAATAAACAATTTTGCAAAGGAAAACAGCTCAAAGTCAAATTCTTACTTTTGGCACTTGAAACCACCCAGGCGTATTTGCATTCCCAAAACAAAAAATGTATGCCTCCAAAGTGAAGTACTGAAGAGCAGAACACCAATGTTACACAATCTGTTGGCTTCAAATGACTGTGGCAGGCACATAATAAAGCACAGTAACCCTTTGATCAATCTCAACATAAAGGCACGTATGGAACGCTGCACCAGGAGGCTCACAGTGCGTTGCTGCTGGCAGATGTAAAGCAGCAGCAGAGGCTGAATTCCATAGAGGGTTCATGAGGAGAATGCGCGCAGTCCATTAAATGAGGAGGACAGCGAGTGCTGAAGTAACTGAAGAAGGGAAACGAAATTACCGGTCATAACTGCCGTAATACCGGTAAGTAGAATTGATTTCTCTTGAGAATGAAAGGGCCGAAGTGTAAATACACAATGGAAGTATTAAATACGCAGGCCAATAAAATTGCTTAAAACAACAAGCATAATTTGAAAAGGTCGATGAAATGAAAATAAAATTCTTTAGACACTGACAGAATGGTGTCCAAAAATGTAAATGTCGTAATAGGTGAAAACTTCACTATTCAAACGTGAAATAACCATCTACCAGGCACAGGCAAAAAGTCAGCACATATGACCTGTAAATGTTCTTCTTCTATCAAAGGCAAACATGTAGTCACAGAGTCCATTAATGTCAACGATATTCCTTACATATTTTCAAACAGTAATGCCTCTGAAAGATCACAGAAACACTGTAGATGTAGGGTGATTCCAAACAAAGTATGTGGCAAAGGTGAAAGTTTTTATTTAGAAGATGATGACACACTTGTAATACGTAGAGAAACATCAATGCAGCCACACTGGTGCAACCCATATGGAGATCAGCTATATGTGCACAAGATCACCCAGTGCAGGGAGGGCCGTGGAACAGCGTCAAACACAAAGTTCTGGGTCATACACTGTAAACTCCCATACTTCTCAATGAAGAATGTAGCCAGACCTTCCATGAACACAAACTCTTACCACAGTTTATAAATAGTGGTGTAAAAACAGGAGTCAAGATAGTTGTAAAAAGCACATTGCAATGTAGCAGACAGAGATGGTAAAGCCAAAGTCCAGGAAGAGTAGAGAGGATGAGCACAACATGCCTGGGCTAGGGCTGGCTGATGGTTTTGGCCACTGGTTGGGCTTAAAAGCGTAGTGCTTTGTGCTCACTTGTTTCGTGATGTCTTCTTTTCTTTTCTGTGAGAAGCTTGATTCTTTCTTGGAGTCATCTTTGTAGTTCTGCGTTAAATACGTCTGTTTCTTGTTTGTTGAAATTACCATCTTGTGGATACCTCCCCTTCTGTAAATTGTGGTTGTTCCCACTGTAGTTTCTGAAGTTTGCACCTTCTCTAGGTCCACTTGTAAGTCAGGTACCTGAGATTTGCTTGTAGCTGTACATTCTTCGTCACCTTGTCGTCAAAATATGTAGTGATGAAGGTCCATGCAGGAAGGAGTAATTTAGGATGTTTTATTCAAGTAGTTAACAGGTAGTAAAGTACAGGACATCATGTAGTTATGTTGTAAATCAGAGCTCTACCAGGAGCTGCCTATCAGCTGCTCAGCCCATGACCAACTGTCACTCTGCCTCTCTCAGTCCCAATATTCAGAGGCATCATCAGATTCCAACATTTCAATGAGTCAGAGCACAGGCACTGGCTGAGCAGGGCTGGTAAAACACCTTACAATACAATATAATATGCAGTATACTACAGAGAGTTGTGTAAAAAATCCTGCATTATGTTTAAGTGAAACACAGCTCTTTTGCACTGTTCAGTATCAGATCTAAAAAAAGTTTGTGATGATATACAGTTTATTTTTTGGTTCACAAGAGGAGTGTAGAGAAAGTGAGAGCTTGATAAGTATAGGTGTTGAAGAAGAGGTGGAAGATATTAGTAATGACGAATTTGCAGGAGAAATTACAAGGTGTAAGACAGTTTCATCTGAAAAACCAAACTATGTTTGTATTTGAATTTGATATATAGAATATATAGAGGTCAAACTAGGAATGCTGATTTATATTTAAAAAGTGAAAAGGAAAACAATGATAAGTAGCAGCAATTTTGTGCTTGTTTGTTGGTAGAAGGTCGGTTTGAGTTGGCTACTGATCAACGTATTTGTAAATATTTTTGCAACAAATTAGTAGAGAACAAAATGCCTGCTAGAACAGCACATAATAACTTAGAGTTGGTAGGTATTACTTCGAACAAATCAGATTTGATGCATATGGGTCCATTCCTATTCAATCTGTGCACCCATTTCAAGCTATAATTTATATGGAGCCTAAAACAGGTACACTGCCTCCAACAGATTTTCAAAGGGGTCTGAAAGGAAGAGTTGCATACTTACATTTAGATTTTAAGAAACATATTGAAACTGATAGTATGGACAGGGAGGAAAATGACCCAGTATTTATTCTAGGTAATGGTCTACCAACAAAGAGTTGAAAACTATTGCAAGGCTTTGTCGATGTTAATAAACTTCAAAAGGCTACATTAAATCTGATACAGAATAATATTTATTATAAAAATGTAAATGTCCATGAACAGGAAATATGCTTAGAAGATGAAACAGAAATTTCTAGTGGACAAATAGAAAAAGTGGACAAGTCTAGGATTGAAGAGATCTATGAACATTACACTATACATCCCTACATTCAAAAGAAGTGATAGGAAACAGTATTGAATTATTTCAAATGAAGGAAGCAAAGGGAACTCCCATGAGTGTATGGGAAACAAAGTTTAGAAGCTTGTTGTTTTCCACAGCTGGTCCCCACTGGAAAAGGTGGATGATTTGATGAGCGTGCTGTTCAGATTCGAGCTTCAGAATACCGCTCTACAAGATTGTACTCTGAAGATCCAAGACTTCGACAGTGCATTCCATACATATTTTATCTTTTGTTTGAAAGTGATTTGTCAACACTTTCATATGTAATGTACCACATATTAAAAACAGGAGTTCATCTTCAACATGTTTCTGCAAAAGAATTAATTGACAAAGTTAAACCAAGAGATGAACATTTCGAATCATAGTTAATTAATTTGTCAACGTGATACTAAGGAATATTAGTTTCATTGTCAAGGTGAACTTAAATGTATGTTAAGAAACTTGGGTACCCCTACATGGTTTGAAATACTTAGCTGTGCTGAGTATGCATTGAACGATTGACTTACATTTCTATGAGAAACAAATTCAAATGTAAAAAATATTGAATTGAAGACACCTGGAGAAGTCTGTTCCTTGGATCCTGTAAATGTCTACAGGCATTTTAACTATAGGTTTCAAAGTATGATGTCATTTATCTGAAATAAAAATATTCAGCCTCTTGGAGAACTTACTGATTTCATTTGGCAAAAAGACACCAAGCCAGAGGTGCTCCTCATGTACACATGCTATTATGGATCAAGAATGCTCCAAAATCTTGACCTGATACTTATGAAACTGTTTTGTCCAACAGTATGTTACCGGTGTCATTCCAAGAGAAGGAGGAGAAAACAGCTTGAGACAACAAGTTTTACAGTTTCAAAGTCATTGATGTGGAAAATACTGTCAACAAAACTACAAGTTAAAAAGGACATTTTATACAAAATATTGTTTTGGAGTCCCACGTCCAATCATTTCTAAAGGAAGAGCAGATAGTTTCATGTCTGCTGTAAGGCATACAATAACTCAAAAATCTCCAAAGAATAAATACAACTTAAAAAGAACCGAAGATTCAAAGTATATTAATGACTCCAATCCAGTGAATTTGGAAATGTGGAATGCAAACATGGATATTCAATATGTTGCAGATAATTCAATTGCTGTTGCTCGCTATGTTACATCATACATAACCAAATCTGAAAAGACAGAGATAAAAAATAAATGTGGGAAGAATGAGTCTTCCCATCGATAGATTTGATCCTATGAATGTGTGGATCGCTTGAGCTCTGCCAGTTTATATTTAAAATCAAGAGAAGTCCTTTGGGTAAGTGAAGGGCTTGCTTCCACACAAAATAGGGTATTGCAAACATTACAAGAAATCGAATACTTAGCACGTAATGAACCAGAAAGTAAAGATATTGTCAAAACTAATATGTTGGATACATACTAACCCAAAAGAAGTTCTCATCTGGAAAACCTATGTCTGTATGAAATACTTCAATATTACAGCTTTAACAGAAACATTACAGAAAATATAAAAGAAGAAAAATATGCAGTAATTGGATGTGATGGATGTTTGGTAAAATATGCCAAAGGAAATCTTATTAACCACAGAAAACTCTGCTGCGAAAGTCCATAAAGGATGGAATTTTTCTATTTAGCACTTCTACAAATGTTTAAGCCTTGATGAAGTGAAACGGGAGTACTTGGACATTTTGACTGCTAAGAAGATTCTTTTAATTAATGAAAAGATAGCATTCAGTGCACAATTTTCCATATATATCTAGAAATGTTAAATATAGAGATTTTCTACTGTACATCAGCGGTCAAGCTGGATGAGGATAAAAGTTTCTTAATTAATGTTTTAACTAGATATCAACAGAAAACTAGGGAATCACTTTTATCTTGTGTTGTAACAGCTCCAACTGGATTAGCAGCACACAACATAAAAGGGATTACTTTACATCGAATACTTATGCTACCTGCTAAACATGATATTAAGTTGGAATATCAAAAGCTATCTGGAGAAGTTTGTTATGAAGTCTCAAGAGTACTGAAGAAAATTAAACTTTTAATCATTGATGAGGTGAGCATGGTCTCAAAAGTTATGCTTTCACTTGCACATTTAAGAATGTAAAAACTGATTACAATGTTCTGTTTGGAAGAAAACATTTAATTGTATTCGGAGATCTAGTACAACTTACTCCTGTCAAAAAGATACTTGTCCATGAAGACACTAGGAAATCTTTGGGAATTATTAGAAATGTGAACATTTGGTTATATTTGGTTACATTTTGAAAATAAAGATCTTATGAAGAATATGCAACAAGCAAGTGATGCAGATTATGGAAATAGTCTTCAAGATATAGGAATTGGTGTCTTGACAAAACATGGTAAACCAGCTTTAGAAAGTCAGCTCCTAAGGAACTTATTTGCAACTGGAAGTACAACAGCTAAAATAATGTGCAATAAGCTTAGAGAAAAGTAGTCTATGGTTTGCCTGATGCCTACACTGCAAGAGTGTTCTACATTTAATCAAGAACTTTTGAAACTGGAAAAATATCAAATAGAGGAAATTGAAGCTATTGATAAAACTGAACACCAGGGAGTAACTATGCTTCTCATGGAGAAACTACAGGCTAAATTGCATTCTTTACAAAAGTCTATATCTAAAACTGCAGGTTTAGAAAAGACTTTACATGTATGTATAAATTGTCAGGTAATTTTATGGCGTAATTTGAATGTAGAAGAAGGTTTAGTGAATGGAGCAATGGGAAAAAGTTATTGATTTTGTAAGATTTCAGAAAAGTGGTTTTTGATTATAAAATGTGATCAGATTAAAGAGGTAAGACAGATTGAGCATTGTGTTGTTCATTATTTGCTTCTAAAAATGTTGTATGTTTGTAGAAAACAGTTTCCACTGTCTTATGCAGTAACTATTCATAAATCTCATGGTTTAAGTTTAGATAAAGCTTTTGGTAGCTGACAAAAATAAAACCCATACTTCTTTTGGCGTTCGGCATCTTTTGGATAGACGTCCTGGTTCATTGACATTTACTCTTAATGCACAACAAGATACACAAGAATTTCTAATGCCTATGGTTGAAGTGTTAGAAAATGAAGGAATACAGATTGAAAACTTATTTGGACTAAGTTACAGATGGGATCATAATGAGTTTTTATTTACTACCATCACTGAAATACAAACAGAGCAATTCATATACTTGATGATACCAGACTGTAAATCAGTAAGGTTTAACAAATTGATAAAAACAGCTAATCAAGACACAAAATGTTCACATTGTAGATCAGAGATGTGTCTACATTATATTTAGAATGATTTGGAAAATAT
This sequence comes from Lissotriton helveticus, assembly GCF_964261635.1. Classification (NCBI taxonomy): domain Eukaryota; kingdom Metazoa; phylum Chordata; class Amphibia; order Caudata; family Salamandridae; genus Lissotriton; species Lissotriton helveticus. Next base: position 658,965,529 of record NC_136067.1, read on the forward strand.
CTCATTTTAAAGCTATTAAAGCTATAAAAGCTATTAAAGCTACAATGTTGTAGAGCAAATGGTAGAAACTGGAAATGAAAATTTTAATTTTTAATGCAAGTCAAATATCTATTTCAGGAAGAACATTTTAAGCAGTGACTATTATTTTCGAGAATGAACCTACTACAATATCTGCACACTATTCTGTGTGTTTAAAGTGTAATAATGGATGGACACATTGCAATGATGCCCACTTGGAATTTAAACCTAGATTGTCTTATGAATTACCAAATTCATAATTGTTATTTTTTAAACCAAAGTTTTGAGTACATCATTCGGCCAAGTGGGAAGATGTGAACATTATTATTTGTGGTAATTGATATTGCATTTGGAAAATTATGTTTAAAAGGAAATAGTTGATCTATTTGTTGTCTATTTTGTACCAGATTTAAATGAGATGGTAAATGTATTTGAGATAAATAATAGAGTTTATGTAGATGAAGAAAATAATTAATAAAGGGTAGATAGAAAAGCACAACGCTACACATATTGAAAATTATGTTTTATGATGATTTTTTTTCAACAATCTATTCAATTGTTTTTTCCCCGCTGTTCAATGATGATACCACATTGAAATCACTGTGTTTGGTGACGTTAAGTGGAATCTGAGAACAGCAAAAAAAGGGAATCTTAAAATGTTATCTAATTCTAAATTTATGTTGAGTTGCAAAAAATATAATCTTACAATTTTAGTAATATATTATCATTAAATAACTGTTATCTTCTTCTTTATAGTAGGCACTGTTGAAGTTTGAGAAGAGTTTTAATGCTGTTTAGGACAATACTAATCTAATATACTTCTACTGAGTAATGTATCTAAATTATTTAAAAGGTATGAATATATAATATTATATGCATGATAACTTGAATTTAAAAAAAGTTTAAATATATGTTATTTTTATCTAATATAAACAATGTTGATCCTTTAGTCTACTTGAAAATGATAATTCTGCTGCTCATGTAATCATGCAGGCAGCAAAACACAGTCATTGCCCTTCCATTTTTTCTTTGACACAGGCAGTACCCATGCAGCCATTCAATTCCCCAAGCAATACAGCGGCACTTCTGCAAATACCCAGGCACTACTGATTAATTTGTTCAATTACCCAAGCACTACAGTTCCACTCATCCATTCAGTCAGGCAGTGCCCATGCACTCATCCATTCAGCGAGACATTACCCATGCACTCATTAAATAACCCAGGCATTACCCTAGCACTCAGACTTTTACTTAGGTACTTTTCATACACTCATCAAAATACCTAGACACTACTCCTGCACACATACAATCACCCAGGCACTACCAATGCACTCATGCAATCACTCAGGCATTACTCTTGCACTCAACCATTCCCTCAAACACTACCTATGCACTTATACATTCACTCAAGCACTACACATTCACTCATCTATTCACTCAGGCACTAAACATGCAGTCATCCAATAACCCAAGGATTACCCTTGCAGTCCTTCTTTTACTCAGGCACTACTCAAAAACTGATGTAAGTCCCCAGTTATTAGCTTTGCACTCAGGCACTCAGGCACTACCCATGCAGTCTTCCAAACACCCAGGCAGTACCCCTGCACTTATGTAATCACTCAGGCACAGTGTCAAGACTGATTTGCATATGGCCATGTCTGAACTGGGGTGGTCTGGTGTGCAAAATAACGATGGATTAAACCCAGATCTGTGACTGGGGGTGAATGTTCTGCCATTGTGCAACATTCCGTCAATCAATTGTTGTTTTTGCATTTGTCACCCCGAGTGGGACAGTATGCTCAGACGTGAGTCTCGTGCTCTCCAGGCCACTGGAATCAAGCTACCTTGCTGATGATGGCTGATAGCCAGAAACCGGTCCTAGGATGCTTTATTCCGGTCCAGGAAAGACATGGCTTGGCAGTTCGGGCTGGACTGTTCCCATGAGGCACAGGGTCAAGACTGATTTGCATATGGCCAAGTCTGAACTGGGGTGGTCTGGTGAGCGTAATAACGATGGATTAAACCCAGATCTGTGACTGGGGGTGAATGTTCTGCCATTGTGCAAAATTCCGTCCATCAATTGTTGTTTTTGCATTTGTCACCCCGAGTGGGACGGGTATGCTCAGACGTGAGTCCCGTGCTTTCCAGGCCACTGGAATCAAGCTATCCTGGCTGATGACGGCTGATAGCCAGAAACCGGTCCTAGGATGCTTTATTCCGGTCCAGGAAAGACATGGCTTGGCAGTTCGGGCTGGACTGTTCCCATGAGGCACAGGGTCAAGACTGATTTGCATATGGCCATGTCTGAACTGGGGTGGTCTGGTGAGCAAAATAACGATGGATTAAACCCAGATCTGTGACTGGGGGTGAATGTTCTGCCATTGTGCAACATTCCGTCCATCAATTGTTGTTTTTGCATTTGTCACCCCGAGTGGGACGGGTGTGCTCAGACATGAGTCCCGTGCTCTCCTGGCCACTGGAAGCAAGCTATCCTGGCTGATAACGGCTGGTAGCCAGAAACCGGTCCTAGGATGCTTTATTCCGGTCCAGGAAAGACATGGCTTGGCAGTACGGGCTGGACTGTTCCCATGAGGCACAGGGTCAAGACTGATTTGCATATGGCCATGTCTGAACTGGGGTGTCTGGTGAGCAAAATAACGATGGATTAAACCCAGATCTGTGACTGGGGGTGAATGTTCTGCCATTGTGCAACATTCCGTCCATCAATTGTTTTTGCATTTGTCACCCCGAGTGGGACGGGTATGCTCAGACATGAGTCCCGTGCTCTCCAGGCCACTGGAATCAAGCTATCCTGGCTGATGACGGCTGATAGCCAGAAACAGGTCCTAGGATGCTTTATTTCGGTCCAGGAAAGACATGGATTGGCAGTTCGGGCTGGACTGTTCCCATGAGGCACAGGGTCAAGACTGAATTGCATATGGCCATGTCTGAACTGGGGTGGTCTGGTGAGCAAAATAACGATGGATTAAACCCAGATCTGTGACTGGGGTGAATGTTCTGCCATTGTGCAACATTCCGTCCATACTCTTGCACCACTCAGCCATTTACTCAGGCACTACATATACACTCATACATTGACCCAGGCACTATTCTTGTACTCATCAACTTACTAAGGTACTACTCATATACTCACCCAGGAACTACTTCTCCAGTTATGCAATCACCCGGGTACTACTCATACACATATCCAATCACCCAGGGACTATGCCTGCACTCATGCAATATCTCAATCACTACCTATCCACCTATGAACTTATTCAATTACCTAAGCATTACCCTACATCCATCCTTCCACTCTGGCAGTACCCATACACTCATCCAATCATCTAGGCAGTACTCCTCCACTCATGCAATCACCCAGGCACTATATATGCCCTCATGCAACCACTAAGGCACTACTGTTGCATTCATTCGTTTCCTCAAACACTACTATGCACTCATCCTTCACTTAGCCGCTACACATGGACTCATCTATTCACTCAGGCACCAACCAGGCAGTCATCAAATCACCCAGGCAGTACTTTTCCAGTTGCAATGACCCAGGCACTACCCATGTACTTATCTATTCTCTGAAGCACTCTCGTAAATTCACTCAGATACTACGCATGCACTCATTAAATCACCTAGGCACTATTTTTGCATTCAACCACTCACCCAGGCACTACCTAGGCACTCATGCAATCAGTTATGCAATCACTCAGCAATTACTCTTGCACTCAATAATTCACTCAGGAACTATCCATGCACCAATCCATCCCCTCAGCCACTACCTATACACTCTTCAAATGACCCAGGTATTACTCTTGCAGTTATCCTTTTACTCATGCTGTACCCATGTACTGATCTAATCACCCAGATGTTACTTTTGCACTCATAAAGTCACCCAGCCACTACCCCTGCACTCATGCAATCACCCAGGCAGTATTTTTGCCTTTATGCAATTAACCAGGCAGTACAAATGTACTCATGCAATCACTCAGGCACTACTCTTACACTCAACCATTCACTCAGGTACTTCCTATGTACTCATTAATTGTCAAAGGCAGTACCTATGCAGTCATCCAATCATCGAGGCAATACCCATGCAGCTAACAAACCACCCAGGCACTATTTTTCCATTCAACAATTCACTCAAGCAGTACCCATGCACTCATCCATTCAGTCACACTACCCCTGCACTCATGCAATCACTAAGGGACTACCAATGCAGTTATATAATCACTCAGTCAGTACTTTTATGCTCAACCATTCACTCAGGCACTACCCATGCATCCATCCATTACCTCAGGCTCTACCCATGCACTGTTCATTGACCTAGGCATTACTCTTGCAGTCATCCTTTTATTCACACAATACCTATGCACTCATCCAATCAGCCAGGCAGTACCGCTGCACTCATGCAATCATCCAAGCACTAGCCATGCACTCATGCAATCACTCAGGCACTACTGTAGAAATCATCCATTCCCTCAAATACTACCCATGCACTCATTCACTCCATGAGACACTACTTGCACACAATTCTTACATTAATCATACACACATTCAAACAATAAATCACTCTCATTACATACCATTTTTCTATTGTTTACCAGTTTAGGTGGTTCCATTCAAACCTATTTTATAGAACAATTTGATATTTTTTTTGTATTTTCTGAACACTAGTTTGGTGTTTTCATTTTTTTTAAACACAAAATAAAAGTAAGTGTCCAAAACTGTTGTTTCTGTTTAACATAGAAACAAAGGCAATAAAACAATTTTTTTTCAGCATTTGTGACCTGTGAGGAGTGTGTTGATAGCGTTGATAGACAGTTCACACACAGCGTTGTAAGACAGTGGCGGCAGTGGGTGGCAGCATCTGCCAACTCAGGAACCATCAGGGCTTGTGGAGTTGTCAAAACAACCTCTGCAGATGTTGATGGTTGTTGCTTATCATTGTTGGCTGCTTCCTCCTGTCACTCCACCTCACGTGCCAGGCGAATAGGATGCATGGTCTCCGGATGTTTTTTCATTGCAGAAGTACCACAAGAGTGCTTGTTCTCTGACCCTCTTGATAATACTCTGTGACAGATGGTGCATGTAACATTTCTTGCATTTATTTTCTTTTCACCTTTCAGCAAAGTGAAGACGCCCCATACCACGCTCTCTTTCCTCTTCTTCACTGGCTCCTGCACGCCATTCATCTCCTCCTCCTTGTTCTCAGAGAATGTTAATGCCATTTTTGGTATTAATAAATGAAAAACACCAGAAAAAACTAATATATTCTCAGGACCTACAAAATAGGTAATTTTCAATCAAACACACCCAAAAGGAAAGGGCTGTAAGAGGTCTTCGTTCCACCCATCAAAAGAATGACAAGCTGTTTAACCAATAAGAAGCTTTTTTTTTATGTCACATGGAGTCGCAAAGGGGTTGCACACCCTACGCGTATCCATCACGCACCCGTAAAATATACTAAATGCCATATAGAACTGTAAATTTCGATCAGGATATTGTGTTTCAAAGTATTTCAATGAAAACTCTGCATGCAAAACCGATATAAATATATTTTTTTAAACTTTATTTTCAGCTATGAAACAAATATATGTTGTAACAAGTACCTTGCTCATCGTATCGTATACAAACGTTTTTCAAGCTTTACATGTCGCTTCGGACAGTTCAATACCCGTTGCAGATATGACAGTAAGAACAATGCAGTCTCATGTTACCACTTATCCAAATCAGAAGGACTCACCCTCAGCCCGAACACACAACGCTACTCTTATGCACATCTCCTCACATCTGACATGACATTCAGCCTGGAAACGCAGAAGTACAACATTCCGAATAATAGTTTTGTCACGTTCCACAATATAAGTCCTGCCGATCATCCCACACCCTCTGGCACAATTCCGTTTTTGGCCTGAGAGCTGGAGGCCTGCTTAGCAGCTACCATGTCTTCCCAAAATGGACCCCATATATCTCTGGGGCGGGATGTTGAAGGCATAAGACTGCCATAGGTCTCCGCATTGACATTGCAATAAGCTAAACTGCACAACCAGTCCTGCACTTTGGGAGCAGTCTTCCTCCCACAATGTATGGAAACCTCTCTTTTGGGCAAGAGCAGGCCCAGTGAGGCAAATCTTCTGACCTTTTTTGGGAACTGCACCGTGTATCTTAGCAGCGCAATCTCCGGGATAGGATTGAGAGGGAAGCCAACCATTTTCCCCAGGGTTGTGTGCACGTCCGCCCAGTAAGACTGTAATCGGGGGCTAGTCCAAGCCAAGTGTATGAAATCTGCGTGAGGTGCGGTGCATTTTAAACATGTATGGGGCCTAGCGGTGTTTATCCTGTGCACCTTATCAGGTGTAAAATAGGCGCATCAAAGGAATTTAAAATGAAGCAGCTTGTGTCTGCTATTGAGGGATATTTCTTTGGTGGTCGCACAGCATTTTGACCATTGTTCATCTATTATGTGTCTGCCAATATCTGTCTCCCAGGCTTGTCGAAGTTTAGCGTCACACACTGGTTTCATATGGGCGCTAGCGTTGTACATTTTATAGATGAGGCGAGCCCATCTGGACTCTCTATCACTAGTGTGAGTAGGGAAAATGAATCCGGTTCAATGGCAAATGTGGGGAGCGTAATCCGCAGGGCCGATCGTACACGGGTCATAATAAATCGGGTAATGAAACTGCAGTTAGCGTACCTTGTGTCTTCGTCAAGTGAGAATACATGTACCCCATGGTAGAGATCTCCTATTTTGTCAACGTCTAATGTAGTCAGAGTGCGCTGGACCAGGCCCTCCCCAGAGATTGGCGACCATCTAGCATTTGGCCGGGGAAGGGAGCAAGAATATAGTGTTGCAGCACCTGTGAATTTCCTCAGTTTTCCCAAAGGCCAGGAGGTGGTAGATACTGTTTGAATGTCACGTGGGTCTCGAGGGAAGCCCCTGGGAAGCACTGTGAACAGTTTGTCGGGGAGAACAAGGTCCGCCTCCGGTCGTAGAAATGGTATTCGCACATCTGGGTGGAACCAACCACACTCATTGCGGCATTGTGCTACTAAATAATATAAATGGAAGTCCGGGACATTATACCCTCCTCTTTCATATGGCAATGTAAGGATGGACCAGCAGATGCGTGGCTGTTTCTCTCCCCAGACCAGATGGGAGACGTGTGATCGTAGTGTACGAAAGAAACCATCAGTGAGGGGTATGGGAATGTTGTTTAAGAAGTATAGAAACTTGGGAAGGACCACCATCTTTAAAATTGCAACCCGATCCGCTAGTGATAGTGGTAACCTAAGCCATTTATCGACCAGCGTTTCCAAAGTGTGAAAGGCCTGCATATGATGTGAGTGGTGTCTAGGTGAATGTGTACCCTGAAATATTCTACCGAATCGTGGCACCATTCGAGGGGGAATTCACATTCCCACTGTACCGTGCTTGTGGATAGTGGATAATAATGGACTTGTGCCAGTTTATGCCTAGCCCTGAGAATCTACCAAAGCGGAGAATTTCCCTAATGAGGGGTGTTAAGTTGATATGTGGTTCCCGGACGTATAAGATGGTATCATCTGCATAGAGGGAGACAAGGAGAGGGCCGGTATTGAACTGCAGCCCTCGGTGCAGGTGGCATTATTGAAAATGCCTGATCAGTGGGTCCATAGCCAATATAAACAGGAGTGGGGATAAGGGACAGCCCTGTCGAGTTCCACGAAAAAGCCGAAAGGGTCTGGAAAGTGTGCCATTTAAACGGAGTCTCGCTATGGGGTTGCCACAGAATAGAGCAACCGTAGCAATGAAACCAAATGGCATGCCCTTGTGTCTCATCACTTCAGTGATGATTGCCACTCCAAGGAGTCGAATGCGTTCTCCGCATCCAGCAATATAGCGGCCACAGGGTTGTAAGGTTTTATTCTGTGAAGTACCGCAAACAGTGTACTTAGGTTCAGGGAGGTAGACCGGTGAGGCACAAAGCCGCATTGAACCAGGAAGATAATAACCTCTATTAGTTGAGACAGCCTATTTGCAATTACTTTAGCCAACATTTTGTAATCCAAATTGAGTAGGGATGGGGGCGATAGGACCCGCAATGTCTAGGGTCTTTTCTGGGCATTGGGAAGAGAATTTTTATGGCCTCTCGTAGCGCTGGTGGGGGGAAGTATCTGTTTTTCTAATGCCTCCGCATAGACTTCACTGAGCTGCGGGGCCAGAAGATCTTTGTATTACTTGTAAAAATCCCCTGTGAAGCCATCTAGCCCAGGGGCCGTGGTTTCCCAGAGAGTGTTGATGGCAAGCATGACATCTGCCACTGATATGGGTTCCGCCAATAAGTCTTACATATAATTCTCCAGATACACCAGCGTGATGTCTGAGAGGTAGTCTGTCTGAGCTGTGCTGTCAGGTCCTATCCTGGAAGTGTAAAGGTAAGTATAACATTCTAGGAACTCGCCGCGGATTGCAGATTTATTGGTAAGTGTGTCACCCGTGGTGGAATGAAGTTCAGTGATGTATGATTTACTGTACGGCGGCCTCAGCATTTGTGCCAACACTCTCCCCGGTCTCTCCCCCTCCCCATAACGTTGGGCGGTGTGATATTTCCCCAGGTATATATCTCCCGGCCTGCAGTGTCTTTATAATCAGACAGAAGGGCTAGCCTTGTTGCCTGGTCATCAGGGTTTGGGGTCCCCGAGGATTTGGAGTCTAATGCAGCGATGTCAAATTCAATATGGGACATCGTGTTGCGGAGATCTCTGAGCACCCTGGCATGTTTAGAGATACAGACCCCTCTAATAACAGCCTTGAAACCCTCCCACAGTACCACCCAGGTGTCCACCAAGTCAGTATTAATCTCGAAATAGTCTGCAATAGCTTCTCGTACTTCCGCCTTGAATAGTTTGTCCTGGAGGGCTCTGCCCGGGAAGCGCCATTGCCGTTCATACCACTCTGGTTGTGGGAGTTTCAAATGTAATACTATTGGGGAGTGGTCAGAGTATATCCTAGAGAACGTCATGTGTGAATCGAACCAGTCTGTAAATGCAGGGGAAAGCAGCCAATAGTCCAACCTGGTCCAGGTGTTATGTTGACCAGAGTAGTGAGTGTACTCAGTTAGAGTAGGAATATGGCTTCGCCAGATATCCACAAGTGTATATTGGTCAGAGAGGTCCCTCAGGGCCCGCCGTGCCCATGGTTTTGTTTCAGGGGTACGGGAGGTGCTTTCCATCCTAGGGTCCAATAGTAAGTTGAGGGCCCCACCCAATAGAAGCTTTTGAGGCGCGTGTTTTGCAAGCTGGGCGCTCAGTGCGTGGAAAAATTCGGGGGTGTCCATGTTCGGGCATAAACGTTGATCAGTGAGATTCTATGGCCACAGAGGGAACCAGTGACAATGGTATATTTACCATCTGGGTCAAGGACAACATTACTAAGACTAAATGGGACTCTTTTGTGTATCAAAATGACGGTGCTCCTAGCGTAGTTGCTGTAATTTGCAGAATACCTATGTGCTCCCCAGCTGGCACCGAACCGCGCCACATCTGTGGGGGGAGGTGTGTTTCCTGCAGGTATGCTATGTCTATCTTGTGCCGGAGTAAGTAACAAAGCACCTGACGCCATTTACTGTGATTGTTGAGCCTCTGAGTTTTCACGACATCAGAGCTAGAACTGAGGGGCCCTCGATGTTACCTAGGCGTGTGATCTGGGCAAAGTGTATAGTCTGTCCTGACAGAACTGCAGTGAGCATCGAACATTGCTAGTGATAGTGAGCGAAATTGTGAAAAAAAAAACCACTGAAGCGTACAATCCCCTCAACCCCCCCTCTCCCTTCCAACCCAAAGGAGGCCAAACCTGAGTTGATGTGGCCCAAGTAGAGAACCCCAAGATGAGGATAAACCAACTCAACGGATACAATATGTGGGGGTGGCAGCATTGGGTCGAACCAGCCAGATGACATAACAATGTAAAATACATAACATTTTCCCCAGTTGGATGCATTAAGTGCATGAAATTAAGCAAGTGAGTTAACCGGTGCCCGGATTGGAAAAGAGTTCTGCGCTAGAATCTGGGCCGCTATGGGGCGGGGAAGGGAGTGACCCTCCCGCTGCTGTCTGAGTGTTTTGTTGCCTGTATGTCCGACAGAATTCCTGTGCCTCTGTTGGTGTGTCAAATATGCAGGACCTGCCGCCAACATCAATTCTTAGTCTCGCCGGGTAGAGCATGCCATATTTGAGTCCCAGGTTTTGCAGAGTGGCCTTCACCCCATTAAATTTCTGACGGGCCTCCTGGACCATTGCTGTTAAGTCTGGATAAAAGGACAATTTGTTCTTCTGCAAGTCCACATCTCTGCGTTCTCTCGCAAGCCTCAGTGTGGTGTCTTGGTCTCTAAAGCTTAGGAGGCGTGCTATTATGGGCCTGAGGGGGAGACCGAGGGTAGGCCTGGGGCCCAGTCACCTCTGGGACCTTTCCACTACTAAAGTGGTTGTGAATGCCTCTCTGCCAAAGAGGTCAGTGAGCAATTGCTTCACAAAAAGATCTATACGGTTGGTGGCTGTCGTCTCTGGAACCCCCATGATGCGGACGTTGTTGTGGCAACTACCGGCTGCCAGATCTTCATTTCTTTATGGTGACTTCTTTGAGTAAGCGTTCCATTTGTTCTAGCTTCTTGAAGGACTGCGCGGTCCCGTCCTCGATGTCGTGGGCCTCCGCCACGTCTAGTCGCCGATCGTGCACCTGTATTTTGGCCCCCAAGTCTGCAATGTTCTTATCCAAGGTATCAAAGCGGGAGTCTAGGGCCTTGAAACCTGCCCTCATTTCTTGGAGTAGGAAAGCTACAGCTGTTTCGGTGGTCTCGGAGTGATTCATGGCGTGTGTGTTATCGGCCAGTTCAGGTGAGTCCAGAGATGTACTTTCTGCCACTTTCTCAAATGGGAGGGTTCTCTGTTTGGGGTCCTTACATCCAATGCCGTACTGGGGTTGCCAGTGGGTGATGTGGTGCAGGTCGGAGTGGGGAGCAGCAGGCCCCAGTGCCAGGCCAATCTCAACGGCCGGCGAACTGTGGGCAGTTTTAGAACCTCTGTACGATGGGAAAACACCTAGAAATGTATATGCAGGGTACAGGAAAGCAACTTCAAGGCGTGTCGGCAAAATGGCAACTTCCGGGCTAAGAAGAGGGTCGTAGAGTGATTGATTTGATTTGAGAATTTGTAAAGCGCACGAATTCCCTGGGGCATCTTGGCGCTATGTCAGATGTTCAAACATGCCTGCAGAACTAGAAGGGGAGACTATTCCGAGAAAAGCCAGTTTTTTACAGCCTTTCTGAATGCCAGAAGAGAAGGACTGTTCTTTATGAAAAGAGGCAGATGATTCTAGGTCTTAACTGCGTGCAGCAGGAAACTTATCCCTCCCCATCTCAGTTGTTTAAATCTGGGGGTTTTAATTAGTTTGGCGTTGCTAGATGTGAGAGTCCTAGTGGGTTCATACTGTCTTGATTTCTGTTTTAAGAAGTGGGAGCCAGTCCCCTGAAGGGCCTTGTATGCCAGACAGACTGATTTAAATCGTACCCTTTTCTCGACTATGAGCCAATGCAGACTCCTGAGTCTGTGGGCGACTGGTTCATGTTTGGGAATGTCCAGAATCAGCCTGGCTGCTACATTCTGCAAACGTTGAAGATTTAGCATTAGCTGCTTCTGCATCCCTGCACACAGGGCGTTCCCATAGTCCATCCTTGAGAGAGCTAGCATAGTTACCAGGGTTTTACGGGTCTTTACGGGAATGAACGGTAGTAGCTTTTTGATCATCTTTAACGTGTACCATACTGATGAAGTCAGTTTGTTAATCTGGGCTAGGAAAGTAAGTTTATCATCTAGGATTAAGCACAGATTCTTGACTTTAACTACTGGTAGTGGGCATGATCCCAGGCTGCCCCGCCACCAATTCTGCGACCAAATATTAGGTTGAATGCCGAATAGCATTACATCAGATTTGTCACCGTTTAATTTCAGGCAGTTTTGTTGCATCCAGTCGCTGACTAGTTCCATGCATTTCCTGAACCTCTCCGCCATCTCCTCGGGGTTATTAGAGATGGACACCACTATTTGAGTGTCATCGGCGTAAGAGACTGGCAGGAACCCACAGTTTCGGATAATAGAGGCTAATGGAGATACATATATATTAAAAAGGTTCAGGCTCAAGGAGGAGCCCCGTGGTACCCCCCATGGGGAATTGAAAGGTTTGGACGTACAGTCTCCTATTTTGACAGTAACAGTTCTGTTTTTAAAGAAGGTTGCCATCAGGGAGAGGGAAGAACCATGAACCCCAAAAATCAGCAAGGCAGTTCAGGAGTGTGTCATGGTTGACGGTATCGAAGGCTGCCGACAGATCTAATAAAATCAGGGCAGCCTTCCTGCCTGCATCCAGCACACTACTGAGCTCTTCCACTGCCATAATTAGAGCTGTCTCGGTCCCGTGTTCCTCCCTAAACCCATACTGCGACTGGTCTAGGGCGCAAGAGGACCTGAGGAACCCTGTCAATTGTGAGTTTAAAATCTTTTCCATCACTTTTGCCGGGAATGGTATTTTAGATATTGGCCTGTAATTGGCTGGACCCGAGGGGTCCAGATTAGGCTTTTTCAGCAAGGGTGTAACCGATGCCAATTTCCATACTTTAGGGAAGATGCTTGTCTGCAGAATGTTATGAAAAAGTGTCTGAAGTTGCTTGCTAAGGATCTCTGGGAACAGATGGAAAATCCTAGGCGGACATGGGTCTGTAATACCCCCGACCTAGTTTCCAGCATTATTTGTTGTATCTGCTTTAATGATGGAGTTGTAAATCTGAACCCTGAGTCTATGATTTCTCTTGCCCCAACCTGAATAGGGGGGAGACCTTGATTGTGGAGCCATGCCGAGATTGTTGGATCCTACTGGTTCATAGATTGACTTTACTTTTTTCACAAAGAATTGCCCAAGTGTGTTACAGAATACTGTGTTCTCCTCCAATTGGATACTAGCTTCAGCTTTGGTCAGTTTTTTTACTACAGAGAACAGCTCTTTGCAGGAGTTTTTAGCCTCGTTGATTTTCTTTACGTAATAGGAGGATTTTTTTTCCAGGGTCGATTTTTTATAGGAGTTCAGCGTCCTCCAATAATTACCTTTAGCCCCTTCTTCATAGTTGGCCCTCCATTTCCTTTCGGCCCTCCTACAAGTCTGTTTAAGTAGTCTCAGTTTCTCTGAGAACCAAGGTTCTGAGATCTTATGTTTTCTAGGGCATGAATTTTTTATGGGGGCGGCTTTTAGTTTTGCGGACTTGATCCAGTTGTTTATTTGATCATTAGCTATGTTGCAGTCGGGGTCCAATTTGGGGATCGTTTGCTCCAATTGTTCCTGCGGAATCGGTGTAACTACTTTAGCCCAGTCCTGGTATGTGTAATGTTTAGTTTGCGTGGGTCTTGACCTTGTGGCTTGCTTAATTGTCAGGAAAAACTTGATAACTTTATGGTCCGACAATGGGACTGGAATGATTTCCTCAATTGTTAGGTTAGTGTTGGATGAGAATATACCATCCAAAGTGTGCCCAGCAGAGTGGGTACTCTGTTGGACCTTTTGTGTCAGCGAACAGTTGGCCATAGTCTGAGTGATGAGCAGAGTATCTCTGTCTGCGTTTTTCTCTAGATGAAGATTGAAATCCCCAATATAATGTAGTCAGTCTCTTTTAGGCTATATTCTAGAAAAGGATCGAGAAGTTGTGTCAGGAGGGTTTTTGCTTTTGGTGGTCTGTATAACAAGAGGCCTTTGAAGGCATAATTTTTGGTAATCGCAATACTGAAGGATAGGGTCTCACAGTCCTGATTGCTACCTGAAACTGACTCTCTTGCCTGGAACTCATCTTTAACGATGATGGCTAGCCAGCCCCCTCTTTTTCCTGTTCTGTCTGCCCTAACTATAGAGTAGCCCCCTAAAAGCGACAATGCCAGGTCTAAACCAGAGGCTTCGTCCGCCCAGGTTTCCGTGATAAATAGTATATCTAATGCGTGGGATTCGATTAGTATGGCCGTGTCCAAATTGTGTTTTACCAGGGAACGTGCATTTCACGAGGCCGGGTCACCCCCCTGCTTCCCACGCCTGCCGCTGCTGCTACCTGCCTCCTGCCGGACTCCTGATTGCTGCAGAGAGACCCAGCCACCGCTGGGCCGCCCGGATCTCTCCCGCCGCCCACGCTTGACCCAGGGACTCCGCCTGCCGGCCAGAGGTTCCCACCGCTGCCCCCCTGCGGCCCCGCCCACCACCAGCCCATTGGCCGCCCCGCTCCTGCCACCCAGCTGACCCGCCCACCAGGCTCCTTACTTATGACGCCCCCAGAGCAACCGCGCAGCGGACGCGCGCAGCGGGAGCACCGAATGAGCGCCGAAGGTGCGCCAAAGGTAAGCCCGTCTGCGCCCGTCCGCGCCTGGCCCGCGCCCAGTGCCAGGACCCCTGGCCCCCACCGTCGGAAGCCGACCCGACGGACCTACGACGCCAATGAACTCAACGCACTCAACACTGGCCGAACCTCGGGCTGCTACCGAGCCACACCGAGACGCACCCACGGACCCTTCAGCTGCCACTCCTGCAAGTTCACCTGCAACCGGACCCACGCCACACCAGCACCCACCAAGCCGAACTCCAGCAGCACCCACCTGAAGTGCATCCTGCTCAACACCCGCTCCGTTCACAGACACGCCGTCGAGCTCTGGAACCTGCTCGACACCACAGCCCCAGACGTCGCCTTCCTCACGGAAACCTGGATGAACGCCTCCTCAGCGCCCGACATCGCCATCGCCATCCCAGAGGGCTACAAGATCATCCGGAGAGACCGCGTCAACCAGACAGGAGGAGGCATCGCCATCATCCACAGGAACACCATCCGCATCATGACCGACACTGACGATACACTCGCACCCGCCGAACACCTGCACTTCCAGATCCACGTCAACCCCAAGACCACCCTCAGAGGCACCCTCATCTACAGACCCCCGGGACCACGCACACAATTCAGCGAAGACATCGCCGACTTCATCAGCCCACACGCCCTCCCCTCCGCCGACTACATCCTCCTCGGGGACCTCAACTTCCACCTGGAGAACAACAACGACCGCAACACCACCACCCTGCTGGACAACCTCTCCAACCTCGGACTCAAGCAACTGGTGACCACCCCCACCCACTACGCTGGACACACACTCGACCCGGTCTTCTCTTCCAGCAAGGACATCGCCTTCAGCCACGCCACGGGACTCCACTGGACAGACCACAGCTGCGTCCACTTCAGCTTCAGAAGGACCCCGGTCCACCATCACCAGCAACAGGTTCCCCGCAGAAGCTGGAACAAGATCACTGCAGACCAGCTCGCCGCTTCCCTGAGCAAGAACCCTCCCACCAGCACAACGAACCCGAGCCAAGCGGCCACCAACCTCACAAAATGGATCACCGTCTGCGCAGACGACCTCGCCCCTCTGAAGACCCCGCCGAGCAGACCCGGCAGCAAGAGAGCCCCATGGTTTAACGACGAACTCAAGAGCTCCAAGAAGAACTGCAGAGCACTCGAGAAAACCTGGCGCAGAGACCCAACATCGGACAACATGACTGCCCTCAAGCTCGCCACCCGAAAACACCACCAACTGATCCACGCCACCAAGAAAACTGCATTCAAGGAACGACTGGACATCAACGCACACAACAGCAAGGAACTCTTCAACATCGTGAAAGAG
Source organism: Lissotriton helveticus (assembly GCF_964261635.1). Lineage (NCBI taxonomy): Eukaryota > Metazoa > Chordata > Amphibia > Caudata > Salamandridae > Lissotriton > Lissotriton helveticus. The sequence goes on from NC_136067.1 coordinate 658,981,288, forward strand.
CTCTCCAACCCCAACACCGGAAACAACGACATCACCCCTTCGCAAGACCTCTGCAACTCCCTCGCCTCCTACTTCCACAACAAGATCGCGGACATACACAACAGCTTCAGCACCCAACCGACGCACGCCACGACCGAACCAGCGCCCCCCCACCACCACCCTCCGCGCCTGGACCCAGATCAGCACCGAAGACACCATCCGCACGATGAACTCCATCCACTCCGGATCTCCGACCGACCCCTGCCCTCACCACGTCTTCAACAAGGCCGACGCTGTTATCGCACCCCACCTGCGGGACATCATCAACACCTCCTTCGACACTGCCACCTTCCCGGAGAGCTGGAAGCACGCCGAACTCAGCGCTCTACTTAAGAAACCATCAGCCGACCCCACCGACCTTAAGAACTACCGTCCCATCTCGCTGCTCCCGTTTCCGGCAAAAGTCATCGAGAAGACCGTCAACAAGCAACTGGCCACCTTCCTCGAGACGAACGGCTCCCTCGACCTCTCGCAGTCTGGCTTCCGGCCAACCACAGCACCGAGACCGCCCTGATCGCAGCTACCGATGACATCCGAGCCCTGCTCGACAACAGAGAAACAGCGGCCCTCATCCTCCTGGACCTCTCCGCGGCCTTCGACACTGTCTGCCACCGTACCCTAGTACAGCGCCTCAGCAACGTCGGAATCCAGGAGAAGGCTCTGGAGTGGATCAGCTCCTTCCTCGCCGGAAGCACACAGAGAGTCCGCCTCCCCCGTTCAGATCGGAGGCCACCGAAGTCATCTGCGGCGTCCCTCAAGGCTCCTCGCTCAGCCCAACACTCTTCAACGTCTACATGAGCCCCCTCGCAGCCATCGCACGCCAGCACAACCTCAACATCATCTCCTACGCCGACGACACCCAGCTGATCCTCTCCCTCACCAACGACCCCGCCACCGCCAGAGCCAACCTGCACGTAGGGATGACAGACGTAGCCAAATGGATGTCGAGCAGCCACCTGAAACTGAACTCGGACAAGACGGAAGTCCTCATCCTGGGATCATCACCCTCTGCCTGGGACGACTCCTGGTGGCCCCCCGCCCTGGGCAGCGCACCCAAACCCACAGACCACGCACGCAACCTGGGCTTCATCCTGGACTCCTCCCTCTCCATGACCAGACAAGTCAATGCCGTCTCCTTGTCGTGCTTCAACATCCTACGCATGCTACGTAAGATCTTCCGATGGATCCCAACCGAGACCAGGAAGACGGTCACCCAAGCCCTCGTCACCAGCCGTCTGGACTATGGCAACTCCCTCTACGCCGGAACCACCGCCAAACTCCAGAAGAGACTCCAGCGGATCCAGAACACCTCAGCACGACTCATCCTGGACATCCCCCGCCGCAGCCACATCTCCGGACACCTGAGAGACCTGCACTGGCTCCCGGTCAACAAGAGAATCACCTTCCGGCTCCTCACCCACGCACACAAAGCCCTACACAACCAAGGCCCAGGATACCTCAACAGCCGCCTCAACTTCTACGCTCCCAAACGCCAGCTTCGATCGACCAGCCACGCCCTCGCCGCCGTCCCCCGCATCCGAAGAGTCACCACGGGAGGAAGGTCCTTCTCCTACCTGGCCGCCAAGACTTGGAACTCCCTCCCGACCCACCTCCGCCTGACCCAAGACCACCTGGTCTTCAGGAAGCAGCTCAAGACCTGGCTGTTCGAGCAGTAGCGGACCCCCCCCCCCCCCAGCGCCTTCAGACCCTCCGGGTGAGTAGTGCGCTATACAAATGATTTGATTGATTGATTGAATTAAGGCAGCTTTTATAACTATGTTTCACTCGGCTGTCCTGAGAAATTTGCTGTGATACCGCCCCATTTAGGGAGATGTCAGCGGGTGTGAGCATTTTGAGCAGTTGTTAGTTTCTATTAACATATTTAGAGTTGGGCAATGTGTAAAAGGTCGTAGTTTAAATAATTCCATTCTGTTGTACCTAATTCTGGAATCTTGGATCTGGTTTGAGGCATAGTGTCTGGCCCTACGCACGGGCCAGGCGCGGACGGGCGCAGACGGGCTTGCGCGCCGGCGGCGCCCCTGCTGCGCACGTCCGTTCTGCCATGGTTGAAATAGGGCTTTTTTCCGAGCGCGGCCTGAGCGACTAGACCACTTGCCCGTGACGGACCGGGGTGACTTAGGGAGACCTGAGATGCACCAAGTCAGTGGCGTCACTAAGGGGGTGCGGGGGGTGCGGCCCGCACCGGGTGACACCAACACATGGGGTGACACCAATCTGCACTGCAGCCTCGCCTCTGCTCTCACCTTTACTGTCGCTCCTGTGCAAGCTTGTTCCTCATGCTGTTCACACTCGCCAGCGTCTCGCAGGAGATCTGCAATACTTGCCTGCAATTTTCTTTGATCACAAGGCAACTCTATAGCAGCTTAGCTCATCTGAGGGTGCATGGTTTCCTATTTTTCAGTATCTTGCAGGCTTCCGTTTTCCAGTGAACCAGTTCCAAATTTCAGCTTGCTCTTCACTACAGTGCCACCTGTTGCTCGCACTGTTGTTTATACAAATCCAGGGAAGACAGATGGAGTAAGAGAGAGAGGGAGACAGAGGGAGCTAGAGGGAGTAATACAGAGAGAGGGAGCTAGAGAGAGCAAGACAGAGAGAGAGGGAGCAAGAGGGAGTAACAGAGAGAGAGAGAGAGCTAAGAGAGTAAGATAGAGAGAGATGGAGATAAAGGGAGTAAGACAGAGAGAGAGGGAGACAGAGGGAGCTAGAGGGAGTAATACAGAGAGAGGGAGCTAGAGAGAGCAAGACAGAGAGAGAGGGAGCAAGAGGGAGTAACAAAGGGAGAGAGGGAGCTAGAGAGAGTAAGACAGAGAGAGAGGCAGATAAAGGGAGTAAGACAGAGAGAGGGAGGTAGAGGGAGTAAGACAGATAGAGAGAGCTAGAGTGAGAAAGACAGAGCGAGAGGGAGCTAGAGTGAGAAAGACAGAGAGAGAGGGAGCTAGCGGGAGTAAGATAGAGAGAGAGGGAGCTAGAGGGAGCAAGACAGCGAGAGAGGGAGCTAGAGGGAATAAGAGAGAGGGAGCTAGAGGGAGCAAGACAGAGAGAGAGGGAGCTAGAGGGAGCTAGACAGAGAGAGGGAGCTGAAGGGAGTAAGACAGAGAGAGAGGGAGCTAGAGAGAGTAAGACAGAGAGCGAGAGAGCTAGAGGGAGCTAGAGGAAGTAAGATAGAGAGAGAGGGAGCTAAAGCGAGCAAGACAGAGAGAGAGGGAGCTAGAGGGAGTAACAGAGAGAGAGGGAGCTAGACAGAGAGAGGGAGCTAGAGGGAGTAAGATAGAGAGAGAGGAAGCTAGAGCGAGCAAGACAGAGAGAGAGGGAGCTAGAGGGAGTAAGATAGAGAGGGAGCTAGAGCGAGCAAGACAGAGAGAGAGGGAGCTAGAGGGAGTAAGAGAGAGAGGGAGCTAGAGGGAGCAAGACAGAGAGGAAGCTAGAGGGACTAAGACAGAGAGAGAGGGAGATAGAGGGAGTAAGGCAGAGATAGAGGGAGTAAGGCAGAGAGAGAGGGAGCTAGACGGAGCAAGACAGAGAGAGGGAGCTAGAGGGAGCAAGACAGAGAGGGAGCTAGAGGGAGTAAGAGAGAGGGAGCTAGAGGGAGCTAGAGGGAGTACGAGAGAGAGGGAGCTAGAGGGAGTAAGACACAGAGAGGGAGCTAGAGGGAGTAAGACAGAGAGGGAGACAGAGGGTGCTAGAGGGAGTAAGACAGGGAGAGAGGGAGCTAGACAGAGAGAGGGAGCTAGAGGGATTAGGATAGAGAGAGAGGGAGCTACAGGGAGCAAGACAGAGGGAGAGGGAGCTAGAGGGAGTAAGAGAGAGAGAGGGGGAGCTAGAGGGAGCTAGACAGAGAGAGGGAGCTAGAGGGAGTGAGACAGAGAGAGAGGGAGCTAGATGGAGTAAGACAGAGAGAGGGAGCTAGAGGGAGTAAGACAGAGAGAGGGAGACAGAGGGAGCTAGAGGGAGCAAGACAGAGAGAGAGGGAGCTAGACAGAGAGAGGGAGTAAGACAGAGAGAGAGTGAGCTAGAGGGTGCTAGACAGAGAGAGGGAGCTAGAGGGAGTAAGAGAGAGAGAGGGAGCTAGAGGGAGCAAGACAGAGTGAGAAGGAGCTAGAGGGAGTAAGACAGAGAGAGAGAGCAAGACAGAGAGAGAGAGGGGGCTAGAGGGAGTAAGAGAGAGAGAGGGAGCTAGAGAGAGTAAAACAGAGAGAGGGAGCAAGGCAGAGAGAGAGGGAGCTAGAGGGAGTAAGAGAGAGAGCGGGAGCTAGAGGGAGTAAGAGAGAGAGAGTGGGAGCTAGAGGGAGTAAGACAGAGGGAGGGAGCTAGACAGAGAGAGAATGAGCTAGAGGGAGTAAGACAGAGAGAGAGGGAGCTAGAAGGAGTAAGAGAGGGAGCTTGAGGGAGCAAGACAGAGAGAGGGAGCTAGAGGGAGTATGACAGAGGGAGAGCAACCTAGAGGGAGTAAGACAGAGAGAGGGAGCTAGAGGGAGTAAGACAGAGAGAGAGGGAACTAGAGGGAGCTAGATGGAGTAAGACAGAGAGAGAGAGAGGGAGCTAGAGGGAGTAAGACAGAGAGAGGGAGACAGAGGGAGCAAGACAGAGAGAGAGGGAGCTAGAGGGAGTAAGACAGAGAGATAGTGAGCTAGAGGGCGCTAGACAGAGAGAGGGAGCTAGAGGGAGTAAGAGAGAGAGAGGGAGCTAGAGGGAGCAAGACACAGAGAGAGGGAGCTATAGGGAGTAAGACAGAGAGAGAGAGAGAGCTAGAGGGAGCAAGACAGGGCTAGAGGGGGCTAGAGGGAGCAAGACAGAGAGGGGAAGCTAGAGGGAGTAATACAGAGATAGGGGGCTAGAGGGAGCAAGACAGAGAGAGAGGGAGCTAGAGGGAGTAAAACAGAGAGAGGGAGCTAGAGGGAGCAAGACAGAGAGACAGGGAGCTAGAGGGAGTAAGAGAGAGGGAGCTAGAGGGAGTAAGAGAGAGAGCAGGAGCTAGAGGGAGTAAGAGAGAGAGCGGGAGCTAGAGGGAGTAAGACAGAGAGAGGGAGCTAGAGGGAGTAAGACAGGGAGCTAGAGGGAGTAAGACAGAGAGAGGGAGCTAGAGGGAGTAAGACAGAGAGAGGGAGCTAGAAGGAGTAAGAGAGGGAGCTAGAGGGAGCAAGACAGAGAGAGGGAGCTAGAGGGAGTAAGACAGAGACAGAGGGAGCTAGAGGGAGTAAGACAGAGAGAGAGGGAACCAGAGGGAGCTAGAGGGAGTAAGACAGAGAGAGGGAGCTAGACAGAGAGAGGGAGCTAGAGGGAGTAAGACAGTACCTAGCGCCGTACATTTACGACAGAGGTGGTCCATGCGGTAAGTCGTGAGGGGGTGACACCATGAGTTACCCGCACCGGGTGACACCAACCCCAGTGACGCCACTGCACCAAGTATTTTGCGCAATGAGGTAAGGGTGAACTAGCAATTTACACAAATTAAAAACAGTTTCACAGTTTGTTTAAAAATGGATCACCGCTTTCAGCCTTTGACTGCTGTAGCTGTTCGCAGCATCAGGAATTAAATCTCTTTGGCAGAACTGCGGCAGTCAAATAACATCCGACTCCGCGTCCGTCCTGCTTCTGATTTAAATATGTTTTTTTCCGAGCGCGGCCTGAGCGACTAGACCGCTCAGCCGGAAATGCCCCTGCACTGGAAGTGTGTTTCGGATTTGCTTCCCACCGCACCCTCCGTACAAGCGGCACTTGCCGTGACAGACCGGGATGACTTAGGGAGACCTGAGATGCACCAAGTATTTTGCGCAATGAGGTAAGGGTGAACTAGCAATTTACACAAATTAAAAACAGTTTCACAGTTTGTTTAAAAATGGATCACCGCTTTCAGCCCTTGACTACTGTAGCTGTTCGCAGCGTCAGGAATGAAATCTCTTTGGCAGAACTGCAGCAGTCAAATAACATCCGACCCCTACACCCTAAAGAGGTGTAGGGGTTAAACTCGAATGTACCCCCTCTTGTCAGTGCTTGGATGGCCAGCTGGAGGAGTTTCCAGCTTTTGCACGGGCCTGTGCAAGTTCTTCAACATATAGGCACTGGGTCTTTGCATGTGCGCGGTGCCCTCCATTCCACAGTGCTGTACAGCATGTGGCAAATTGCACTATACTCAGGGGCTGACCGCTGTACTCCTACAGCAGGCCCGTGCCGACCGATATATGCAATGTGCGGGCCCTGTTCCCGCACATGCCTAGTGATCATAAGTGGGGGTCGTGAGGCCAGGCCGACAGTTGGGCCAGCCAGGAATGGGAAAACAGGCAGGCAGGGGGGAGTCATGACTCACCGCTTCGCCGCACAGTCATGACTCACCGCTTCGCCGTCCGGCCTCCTCAGGCACTTCCGATGGGTGTCCAGGCTTCACACGCACTCTGGCTCACCAGGACGTAGGCTTCTCCCGGGTTGCTCGCAGTGAGCTGCATCTCTGGTGTTAAGGCTGATCTGCGGCCGGATAACATTTTTTCGGGGGCAGTGCCTCTTACGCTGCCTGGCGCTGCGGTTTTAGAGCAAAATTGGCAGCATTATATTGGGAGAAATGACACCGGGCCAGGATGTCTGCCGGAACTTCTCTACCAAGCGGCCATCTTAGCCGCCGGCTTGGCCATGCCCCCATGCAAAACCGATATTAAGATTAGAAACAGTCATATTTCATACTTTTGAAACTACGCCTGAGTCGCTTCTCCTACGCGAACCCCGAAATATGTGACAGTAGGATTCACACACCCACTGAGTAGAACCGCTTCATGTACCCGATTCCATCGCATCCACAAAAATCTGTAAAAAACATTTGAAAACAAATTTAAAACACCTTTATTACTATTTTTATGCACTCAGTAATAAACCACTACATCTAAAACATATTAATTCATTCTAAATGTGGTTTTGAGAGTGAGATTCGTATACCTGTTGCATGGACCCATCACATGGGATTGCCTACGTTGTGTACCCCTTTTTTGTAAATTAATTAAAAAATAATACATAAAAAGTTAGATATCAAAAGAAAACAAGAAAATAACTTTAATAGTATTAAAAGCAATCTTACATAATTTTACTTAGCAAAAAATACTTTTAAAAAACTATACATTTTTCGAAAAAAATCCTTTATAATTGAAAATTCTATTATATAATATCACAACTATGTTATATATATATTTTTAAAACATATCATTATTATTTTAAAACAATAAAAATTCTTTAAACGACATAAACATTAAATAAAAATATATTTACAAACATCGTTTCATAAATAAAATGATCTACAAAAACTTAGAAATTCATTGAAAAAACATAGGCTTCAGTGACGTTATAATTAGGAATTAGCATTTAAAAAATCTTAGAAATTCACTAAAAATAAGACAGGTTTCAGGGACGTTATAGTTAGGCCGATATTTTACTCTTACAAAACCAGAGAAATTCATCCTTTATAGTTATAACTCCCGCAATGCACTGCTGACGATGTCACATATTACATCCCTCATGACATGGTCAGTGACATCACTAGTGACATCTCAAATGACATTTTGGTATGTATCAAGCCCAAACTGATATTCAGTAGCATGTTATTGAATCGCAATTTGGTCTGCGACCAAATGCAGATTCGGTATTTGGAAGAGGCCTCCATTCCAAATACTGAATCTGAATGGTATGTATAAATGTTTTGTAACCAAATTCAGGTCCTAAAACATTGATATTTTACTGACTACGAAAGTGTAGTGCTAATGCATTCGCAAATTTGAAGGGGTCTCCTAGGGACCTCATCCCCTTTGTAAATGTAAAACAACAAAGTTTGTTTAAGAGGAGGGATTGTCTAAGAGACCACTGAGTCCTCCTAAAAAAACAAAAAAAAAATTATCTTTTCTTTTTAAATGCATCCCTTTTGCCATCACTTGCTGAAGTACAGCCATCATGTGCCACCTAGAGGGACTGTAGTGTGTCTAGTTCATGTAATAATTCATTATTGGTCATCCTTTCAGGATAATTTCTCTCAGTTACCCTATATTTATCTCCCCCCTCATTCTTGTTCTCTTTGCATGTCATCTAGAATGGAGTGATCTACTTGAAGTGCTCAGTGTAGAATGCTCCTTTCCTACTGTCTGGCCTAAGGAAAATAAAATATTCTGGTGGATCCTACTATATCTAGTAGCAATAGAAATCACGTAGGCCTTCAGCTGGAAAATAAGCGAGGCCATTCTTGGTAATAATATGACCATAGTAATGCTGAGGATTTCGATTTTCATATCCTATAAAATGCTCTCTCAGTTATCTCCTTCAAATCAGTTGTTCTTTCTTCATCCTGTTTGTCTGTTTCTCACCAAATTCATTTGATCACATTTCTGTCACTGTTATCTCTTTTTCATTTGTGGCTGTTTTTTTCTAACCTTTCTCACCCATATCCCTCTAAGCTGTCTTTCTCACTTATTTGCTCTATCGACTCTCTCAATATATTTCCATTTCTTTCAGCTCTCTTTCTCATCTTTTGGTCTGATTATACCCTGAAACATTTGTGACCCACTTCTCTTTTTAAATACCCCGTCCATCTACATTCCTGTATATAGACTTTAAAAAGGTCATCTCACACTTTGGTGTAAGTTTATGTTTTTTTTTGCTTTCACGAGGAGTATCTTCACTACTGCGGAACCTTATCACTGGTCGCGGAGACTTGGCAAAAGTCGTAAAGATACTATTCATAAAATGTGTTTGTGAAAAAAAAACATAGACTTACACCAACAGGTTCTAATGAAATGCAACCAATACCCAGACAGTGTTACTAAGTGTAAAAATGATGACATTATGATGCAATACTAATACAGAATGTAGCACAATATGCAGCATAATTTTCCTTATCTGACCAAATAATTTACTCAACCCTGCCACATAATTTGTCCCTCTCCTGCCGTATAATTCCATTGGCCTGACAATATAATCTGACATATTTAAAGCACCTATTACTTCACAGTATTCCATTGCTCCACCACCTAGCTTCACATTGTTGAAATAAAAACCGATACAGGTATCGGTAGTAGATGTTGGAGGGTAGAATGGGCATATACAGCATCCATCTCATGAATGCACATGAAGCCAATTGAGTTTGAAGGGGGCGTACACTCCACCACACCTAGATGGGAATCATCCCATAAATGCAGACAAATGTGACATTACTGGAAATCCGTATTCTCAGTCAAGGGGTGGGAAGTATGAGTTCTAAGGTGTAGTTTTATTTGTGCGCTTTGAAACAGCCATTTCTCAACAGGCAGATAGATATCCTGTGAGCCATGCTGTTTGGTGTATTTTGATTAATTGCATTGCTGCTGCTAATAGTTTTTAATCAGTATTTCTGTGTTGCGGATTTATTATTATGAGCAATGGTTAGGGTAGCTCTCTATTTTGTTTGAAACATTTTCCTAGCAAAATGTGCTTAGCAACCCAAAATTACAGCACAATTACCTGAAATGATGCATAATGCTGCTAAATTCAAATCACTCTTTCGCACTATAATTTGGTGTGAAATGTATCCTCATGTACATTTTTGCCTGAGGATGCATTTAAACAAGCGCACCTCTGTATTTTTACTGGTAACTTTATCCTTCAAATGGGCATATTTGCACAATGTGGAATAGTTTCGTAATTTCAGGAATCTTGCTCAGTGTAATCGAAATGAAGTACTCATCTAGGACGGAATTGAAATCTTTCAGGCAACCATCTAGTCTTTTGGTGGTCTACTATGTTCAGAGACACTGCCTCACCTGCCTCTTATGTTACGTGCATTTGTAGAGCACTCTGTCTTCCTTGAAGGATCCTATTGCTTAAAGCAGGAGCAAAAAGCCCCATCTGCATCGTCCTATGGAATTTGATAAAAGGAAGTAGAGGCACTGATGTTCAGCCACAGGTCGTTCCATGCTTTTAGTAGCAATGTAGGGAAAAGCCTGACCACCCAATCTGATTCAGAGTATTATGGGGTGTCTCTGATTGAGAATCTGGCTGAAGGGAGGCGTCTGGTGGGTTTGTGGAATGTGATGCATCTGTTTATTGAGACTGTAAGGCTCTTAAGGTATGTGTGAGGGTTTAAAAAGGACTTATTTGTGTGGGAAGCTAGTGGAGCTCCCTGAAGTGCAATGCGATGTGCATGAAATACGGTACGTTAAGTAAGATCTTATTCTGCAGTGTGAGCCTATTATATTAGTTCCCAACACACTATCATCTTGTTACTCTTGATCATAACATGAACCATATGCATACTAACCATACATTGTTGTGATAACATTGGACAATTAAGCCTTATTATCATGAATTATATGTATATTAATTTAGTGACCTGCGTTTTTCCTCCTCAAATCTTTACTTCCTTGACCTGAGTATTTAACCTGCTATCTCAAGTGTATACAACTCGATATTTATCTCTGTGTACTTAATCTTTACTTTAAATCACATTGGACTATCCCACATTCCCACTCGAACCACACTAACCCCAATCCCCATTGTCCCTCAACCTCTTCCCCTTATCCTCTCTTTTTCTTCCTTCCTACCTTTTCGTTTCTTTTGTCATAATGGGATATTTTTCCCTTTCCTCCCTCCTCATGTCATGGTGACCGCTTATCGCATTTTCTCTACACCATACCTGCACGCCACTCTATACGCTTTGGGCCTCCACTTGACATTGGACCTCATGCGACTATATGTGTATCACTCATGTATCAGCCTACCTTGTCTTGCTTTTGTTATTCCGAATTGTATTTATGCTCACTTTTCTTAATCAGCCTGGAAAAAGCCCTGTAATCGCTGGCCTTTTGGGTGAAAAACGTGTCGGCTGCATTTGAATAAAGAAGAAATTACTTAAAACATAATATTGGATTTCCTGTATACACAACGTAATAAAGAACTTTGGGATTCTCTTACCCAAGGATTCTACATATTTACCCTTGGCACAAACCTATCACAATTCTGAAATATTTACCCCAAGGTGGATGCATTGCACAGTGGAAGTGGTTTCAGGCCAGACCACCATTGTGGTTTCTGTAGTCGAGATCGGGATGCTTGTTGCGAGATTGATGGGGTCTTGTGGTAGTTCAAAGTTTTTTATATTGGTTATCTTGTTGCAGAAGAACTGAGACCGTTTGATGCAGAAGTCCAGTGAGAGGGAAATGGACGATACTGGTGTAGCTTGCTGCTAGAGAGGTGACATCTTTCACAATGGTGAAGACCTCTTTGCTGCTGTTGGTGCTAGTGTCAATGTGGTCTGCAAGCATAACACGTTTGGTGAGTTGAATCTGCTGGTGGTACCATTTGGGGCAGATTTGAAGGTGATTCTGTCCATGTTGTCCTGGCTCATTCTCCAGCTGTGCTCTAGTTGTTTGCAGTGGTGTTTGGCCATCCGAATTTCCACCATGAAAAGCCAGCTTGAGGTCAAAATCTTGAAGTTTTTTTTTTACTTTAAGGGATCCAATGTGTCAGTGCAGGCGGTTATCCATTCATTGAAGTTGGAAATGGAAACGGGGAGGCTACTGCTGTGAGCCGAACAGTGTTCCAGTAGTTCAGTAGTCCAGGCTTCTTCTGATACCTTGTTCCAGCCTCTGCAGGCTGGCTTGGCGATAATGGTTTCTGCGGTGTTGCAGAAATGGGTCATTAAATTTTGATGAGGGTTTTGTCAAGCCTGCGGATTGGTGTCAGCTCTTTTACCGTGATGTCTCTGAAGGTGGTATATATGTCCAGTAGGTGTCAGTGGCAGCTAATCATTTTGACAGAGAGGGGGGCAGGCTGGCAATAGACGCACACATATAGACTCACACCCATGCATTCACAAATGGACACACACACACATTGATAAGACTCATTCACAACAAATTCATACATTTATACATACACGCAGGTACCAAACATTCAAAAACATAAAACATACCTGTCCTACAGCTCTCGGAGAGGAAAGCCTTGAAGATCCCAGAAGGGTTAGCACTGCTGCCTTTTCAAGGCACTTTTGCCAGGCTAAGGAGGCTCAAGGCACTTCTGCCAGGCTGAGGAGGTCACCCGCATTGGGGTGTGAAATCCTCAGCCAGGCAAAGCTTAGCTCATGCAGCCAAGAGCCTGTGCATTTTACACATCTTTACCTCCTGGCTGTCTGACCTGAACAAGAAGAGTGTCTGTCAGACTGACCTTTGCTCAGCCTGACAGACACCTTTCTTCTCTGGAAAAAGATGTGGGGTGTGGTTCCCCTCACCCATATGGACGTGCTACGGATGGTTTAGTGGCATTAGTGGATCCAAGGTTTCACTGGTCTTCGAGTCGGGTTGTTGGTGTACAGGTCGCTGTGGGCTTCCAAGTGGAAATATAGATCTCTGAGGAGGATGACGGTTTTTGAATTGACAATGAGATATGCAACAAAGTCTGCAATGGTACTGGAGAAGTTGGTGACTGTCTAGGTGATTAGTAGGTGAGGGTGAGACTCAGGGTGAAGTAGGCAGTGATGAGGAGCTCGAAGGTCAAGTGCTCTATGTTGCTGGGGGTCGCTTCTGAGGAGGTGGATCAGCTGATGGAGTTCTTGAAAACGATGGTAATTTTGCCTCTAAACAGTTGTGGTCTATCTTGTCTGGTGATTTTGTAGCCAGGAGGCATGGCTGTAGCAATGTTAGGGCCAGCAGGTTTCCATGAGGAAGAGTGGGTCCAGTGAGTGTTCATTAAGTGGGACTCAGACTTCAATGACATGTTTTGTGAGTGAGCAGGAGTTGACCAGTGTGAAGGATAGTGTGGAGGGTGGTGCAATGGGTGTCGGGTGTGAGTAGTTGTCAGTGAGTCACTTGTAGGGGGCAGTTGGTGTTGGTGTGGTGTGCAGTGGGCATGGTAGGCATTTGGTGAACTTGCACGGGGCAGGAGAATGTCCATGTAGTGTTGTGAGGTACAGTGTGGCAGCAGCAGTGCGAAAGACATCAGGTGCCAAGTGCAACGAGGACCATGACAAGGTCTTTGAGGTGGGGGAAGACCAGGGTTGCTTGTGCTGGGTGGGGCAAGGACGGGCATGATGTGATTGCCTTTGGCGCACATTTGGCATCCCAACAGTGCACCCACTGTGCAAGTCTGCTGCACTTTTGCACTGCGGCCACCATTAAGTAGGTATGGAGGGGAGGAGAGCAGGGGATGGTGAGTAAGGCTGGGAGGAGGTACAGGAGTCAAAAGCTCGGTGGATGAGGTAGGCAGGAAAGGTAAAGAGCATACGGGGACCAAGAAGGGGGAAAAGTTGTGAAAAAGGAACTGAGAAAGGGGGAGCAAAATAAAGGTCACCAAAAGTACAGAAAAAAGAGTGAGAAGAGCAGGAACAGCACAGTGGCATTGGGGGTAGGCAGAAAAGCACTAAACTGGCATACTTCCTACCTTTTCGCATGGTCTCAGGATCCAAACATCTAAGACCTTCTCAGGCCCCTACAGAGTTTTGCTGGGCTCTTCATTGATCCTCATTACTTTTTAACATCTATGTCGCACCCGTGGGACATCTCATCTGCTCTTTTTTAATAGGACGACACCCAACTGGTTATCTGTCTGCATAAGTCTAGAGATCATGGGGCGCTAGGTGGTGCATGAGCAAAATGGCCACACAACAGTGAGGATCTTGCTGCTCGGTCCACTGATCCTATCAATTATCCTTTCCCGGCGGCTATAACTTATGATTTCCTGAACCAAATTGCAGAGCAAGGTACAGTGACTCAGCGGAGCGAGTGTGGGTTCTCCAAAGACGCTGCTGTCTGCCACAGGGAATCGGTGCAGAGAGGCTTCTCGTACCCGGTCCCCCCTGCCGGCAGAGCATTCTACGCCAGCACTGCGGCACCCATGTGGAGACTGGGCTGGGCGTCCATGGGGACCGAGAGCTGCTGAAACTTGGGGCGGCAGCGGTGATTGCTCACGTGTGAAGCACCCCTGCACACTCATTGCTACCCACACGCTCGCAGTTCATGGCCAGAGAGCCTCCGAAAGGCTCCTATTACACCCTGTGGTGCTCCCCGTTCCTTGAGAAATACAGCAGCTGGGTCTTGCCTCGTCCATGCTCTGCAAGCACGGGCCCTGAACCATTCACGAGGCACCCGAACACATCCTCTCAGAAGACCAGGAGGAACTACTTTCTGGGACCCCTCACTCCAGTTCATGCCCCAAGATCCGCTCCCGCTGAAGTATCTTTTTTTGAATAATATAATGAATGTAGTGATTGATATTGCACAAGAGAATCATATATTTACATATTCATAACATTCAATTGAAATTTAAAAACATATTAGAAAAAACCATGATCAATAGACTTGAAAACTAAACAATTGGGTTGAAGGCAATACGGTAGATAACACGGTAGTTGAAGGCAATACGATAGATAACACGGTAGTGTTATCTACCGTATTGCCTTCAACCCAATTGTTTAGTTTTCAAGTCTATTGATCATGGTTTTTTCTAATATGTTTTTAAATTTCAATTGAATGTTATGAATATGTAAATATATGATTCTCATGTGCAATATCAATCACTACATTCATTATATTATTCAAAAAAAGATACTTATTAAAAAAAAGAGATATATATTAAAAAAAGGGAAAAAATTATATAAACAATCACTAAATGCAAATATAAAATATCAATAAAATTGAATATCCAACTAGCTACTGTTTGAAGTTTTTCTATACAGTTGGATTGCACATGTTTGTGACGGTAATCAACTGGTCATACCTAGATATCAAAATATGTGATCATTCTGTCACTTGGCTATAGACTTTTTCTAAACTTAAGTTTTTCCCTATGTATCGCAAGTGAAAAAGTATTATATAGGGGTCCCCTTTTTCCAAAATACTTAACTCAGCGCAGGCCAGATCCCACATAAGACATTGCGTATACAGTGTTGCAGAGCACCTGAGGCCTCCTTACATCGCTTGCCCTATCTGCGCCTGAGTGCACTGCAGCCGGGGGCAAAGAGGCAGTGCTGGCGGTGTCCACAACACCATGCTTAGAGCTCATCCTGTGGGCCCATCGTGACGCTCTCCTCACTGCATTTCAACGGCTGGAGGCAACGCGCCATCAGTATCAGGGCAACTGCTCACTGTGCTAATATTCTCCTCCCCCTGCATTCACGCACCCTGCGGCTAGGATAAACAGACACCACTGGCGACAACTAGGGTGCCACCACCTGGGGACCTCTGTGAGCCTTAAGTTGATAGCCTGGAATTTACACGCTGATGATTTTAAATCGCTTGCTGAGGTGTCAACTGGACTTTCCAGGATGGGTAACACAGATGCGCGGCAATCCAGGCGTAGAAAGGCACCGAGCACAAAAAGAGGAACCTGATCACCTCATTGAGGAGCAAGCACAGGAAACAACTCAACAACAAATTACAGACATGAAAGAACTCCTCCTCGCAGTGCGACAAAGCCTCGCCTCTAATGAAGGCAAAATGGATGCAATGAACACCCGTATGGACGCTATAGTCTATAAATTGGACAACCATGATGAACGCCTGAAAGAAGTCAAACGCTGCATTTCTGACACAGAGGACAACCCCTCCGCAATGTAAAAGAAAATGGTGCAAATGGACAAGTTACTTCGCTTTATTGCTGCTAAAAAAGATGATCTCGAAGCGCGCAGTTGACGCAACAATATCTGAATTATTGGCATCCCCGAGAGTACCAACACCGGCCGGATGGAGAAGTTCATAGAAAGACTGCTTCCGGAGATAATTGTCGCTGATGTGCTGTCCTTACAATTCATTGTAGAGTGGGAGCACCGCTCTCTGGGTCTGCGCTCATGTATCCAGCGTGGCTAAGAGTGACCCACCAAAGCAAGCAACAATTTTTTACTAACCCTCAACAAGCAGAGGACTTCTTAAAGTGCATCAAGAGGCCAAATAACGCTCGCACTACACGAGAGGGCTCATCGGGATCGTCGTCCCCTGCCAGACACTAAAATGACCTTACATCTCTGGCTGGTCACCTTTTTGGGATGGTGAGACAACCCACCCTCCTTTATTCCTCCGGCCGCGGAAAGTACTCTTTGCCTACTGCTGGGACACTGGAACACTGACACTCGGATCAGTCGGAGAACAGGGACTGAAACATCAGGATCAGATAAGTGACCTCTTGGGAACATGTGATATTTAGCACCGGGACACCTGTCCCTGCCGAGTTTCTTTTTTCTGATACCAAGCAACTCGGAGAGGAGGGTGTCACTGTGCATGAGCCTAGGAGTCCCCCCACAAGGGCGATCCCCCTTTCTGCAGATAAAAATGCAGGATGTTACTGTTCCTTTGGGCTATGTGGGTGGGGTGGGATTGTTTTTCAACATATTGGTGGTATGTTATGCATCACTCTTGTAGTTGTAGATCAAAGACTGTTTTTCACTGTCACTTGAAACCCTTCTTATGGCCAATATAACATCCAATCAGAACTTGCACCTCATGACGTGGAATGTTAGAGGACTTGGGGATCCGCGAAAATGGAGACAGGTGTTGGCATACCTGGACCGGCATCACATCAGCATTGCACTGCTCCAAGAGTCACACCTTAACCCTCACCAGGTTCCTACATTCGCTAGTAAATGGGAGGAGCATAGAGTATTTTCCTCATATTCCAGAGGCACGGCCAGCCTTATAAAAAAAAGGCACTCCGTTAATCCCTGCTGGCATGCCGCACGACCACAAGGGCATTACTGCATGCTCTGGGGCAGGCTAGGCGCAAGTTCCATCACAATAGTCTGCTGTTATGGGCCTTTTGTTGATGACCTTGAGTTCTTCGCCACACTATGGGGGAAGATACTGGATGTAGGCTCCACTTATCCCATTTGGGGAGGAGATTTTAACACTACCCTCAATCCAGAGGTAGACATGCCCAACTTAGCACTGCATCATTGCACTAGGTCACATAAGTTGCTGCATGATATGTTGGCTGTCAATGGGTTACTGAAAGCCTGGAGGCATATCCATACAAGCAAAGGCACGCATTACACAACCTTCCATGCCTCCTGGGCCAGATTAGATTACTGCCTGATATCTCGTGGGTTGGGCCCCTTGATAACAGCAGTTACACATTTGGCGAGGACATTCTTGGATCACTCTCCTGTCCAATTACCACTAACTCCACCAGGGTGCGATCTCTCCCCTAGAAGCTGAAGACTTTCACTTCTTACTCTGCTGGACACGGCGTTTCGCAGTGATTTAGGGCAAGAAATCACACATTTTGTCCAGCAAAACCTGGGATCAGTTGACAGTGTGGGGACGGTTTGGGAGTCCTTCAAGGTCACAATCCAAGGTTTTTGCATTTCTAAGTGCTCCGGCGTATTGAGCGACATCTAGAACACGCTAAAGAAACTGGAAGGCGAACTTAAAGTGCTAGAGACCTCAATGTCGGGGGTACAGATGGTACAGCGCATCAGGACTTCAGGGAGAAACTCTCTGAATATTTAGAGATGGCTGATCGGGAGACCGCTTCAATATTAAATATTGGGTGGTTCGCAGATATGGGGAAGGGTACTGTCCAGGCAGGGCCCTAGCTGAAGTAATACACAAACTTCACTTCTCTAGCTATGTGTTAGAACTCACAAGCCCGAGGATGTGCAATATAGTGACACAGTAGACATACTAGCTGAGTTTACCACACATTACTCCAGATTATACTCCACTAGCAGACGAGGCTCTCTTGATCTGGCCTCATATTTGGATGCAGTAGCACTAGGGTGGCTGGGAACCTTGCAGAGGGAATTCTTATTAGCCCCCTTTGAGCATGATGAAATACGGGAGGCCATCATGCAGATGCAATCTAGTAAGACCCCAGGACTAGACGGGCTGCCTATAGATTTTTTATAAAGCATGTATTTATCAATTGGCACCTATCCTGAAGGCCGGATACGAAGAAGCTCAAAAGAGCGGAATCCTCCCACTCGCAATGATTGAGGCACTTATTACCTCCCTATTGAAACCAGGGACGCTTGCGGATCAGTGTGATTCATACAGGCCTCTATCTCTGATCAATAATGACGCCAAAATATTAGCTAAGATGTTGGTTAATAGGTTCAATTTACTGATGGAGAAGCTAGTCCTCCCAGACCAGGCTGCGCTTATCCTGGGCCGTGCAACCTTACACAACTTGCGTACTTTGTTTTCTATTCTGCAGAATGTGGACCCCAATTTGGCTCTCACTGCCGTTTTCCTAGTTGCTACAAAAGCATTTGATTCAGTGGAATGGGATTATTTGCTGGGAGTACTGCAGTGCATGGGTATGCCTCTGGGATTCTCGTCCTGGATTTGTCTGCTATACCAGTCACCAACTGCGAAGGTCTTAATTAACGGGCAGCTGTCTCCCGCCTTCTCTATCACCAGGGGTACCAGACAGGGGTGTCCATTTTCCCCACTGCTCTTCATGCTTGCAGTTGAGCCTCTCGCGGCCAGACTGAGGCAACATCACCAGGATAAAGCCTTGAGATGCCCCATGCGCCAGGTGCTCATCTCTCTCTATGCGGATGACATCACCCTGTATGTAAGAGACCCGGAACAAATCCTCAATCCCCTCTTGAGAGAATTAATCATTTTCAGGAGACTTTCGGGGATTCACATCAATTGGGGGAAGTCACAGTTGTTCCCCCTCACCCCTGCAGTTATACAGTTCCCATTGGATTACCCGCTAGAGTGGTGCAACACAGAAGTGAAGTTCTTAGGCATTCGCATTTCCAGTGATAGGGGTAAATTAATGCGCCTCAATTATGGCAGGTCATTCGACCACATCACTAGTTGTGTCAAACGCTGGATCTCTCCACCGCTATCTATGGCAGGGCGAGCCTCACTAATCAAGGTGGTGGTCCTGGCAGAGGTGCTATATTTATTCAAGAACATCCCATACTACCCGGGTAGAAATTATTTTACTGCCCTACACTCTGAAATGATCAGAATACTCTCGGGGGGGCAAACAGCCATGCCTACAATGGGATGTTATTCACAAGGCGGATTTGATGTCCAGAATTTTGAACTATACTACTTATGCGCTCAGGCTCACTATGCCTATTATTGGTTCCACCCACCCGATACATGCCACAGGTTGCAGTGGAAGAGTGGCTGGCATACCCCATCCCCTTGGCAGATATGATATGTAGTGTTCCCCAGCCTCAGGACAAAGACACAACAAGAGTTACATGCACAGTAATTGCCTGGATGCAAATTATGAAACAACAGCAGTCCCCTATCCTTCACTCACCTTTTCTCCCACTGCTGAATCACCCCCACATGCAATTGCTTCAGGAGGCAGTATTTAGGAAGACCATGGAGAATATGGGCATTACTTGCTGGGGGGACTTGTATCATAACAGGATCTTCTACAAATTAGAACACATGTTCCATGACACGCAGACCTCACCCTTAGACGTGTTTCTCTATGTGAGACTTAGGCAGAGCATTTACGCGACATTACCCCTACATACCCACAAGAGACCCCGACATTAACCCCATTGCATATGCTACTTCAAGCCACCTCCACGGCACACGCTGTTTCTAAAATGTACCATACAATACATATTCAACAAGCAATGGAGCAATGCTATGCCCGCACACAATGGGACACGGAGCTCGGCTGCATGATATCAGATGAGGAATGGATGTATTGCTGCCTGCAGACCACACAAGTGTCAGCGAATAGTAAGCTGCAGCTCACACACTATAAATTCCTGCACCCTCTATATTACACGCCAGTCAAAATGAACAAATATAAACTGCAAGATATGGATAGGTGTGCAAGGTGTGGTGTGGAGGGGGCAGATTTCCTCCACTTAGCATGGAGTTGCACAGGTGTGCAGGAATACTAGCGAGAAATCTTCGTCGCTTTGGAGCAGATGACATCATTGACCTTCGTACTGAGTACTGATCCCACTACTAGTGCTGCTGGGTTATACTAAACTTATAGACACGCCATTCCATAGATATGTTGCATTGGCACTAATAATGGCCAAATGCCGAGTAGCATGCAGATGGGTGCGGGGAAGGGCTCTGAAATTGTTGATTTGGTGTATTGTCATGAACAACTGACTAATGATGCAGAATTGCTCCCCATGGCTTCACGTCCTAAAGAAATATGGAGTCAGTTGCAGAGCTATCTCATAGCACATCCCGTAGACACAACAGATGTGAATAGGCGGTCAGAGACATGAACTGTGGTGTGCGGCCCGAGATGTCTGTCTGGCTGCAGGAAATTGGGTTGATGGCGAAGTCATGACTGGATACTGTTCTGATGATTTGTCATAGCATGGTGATCCTTGCTGTTTATTAGAATCTGCCAAGTGACTACCTCCCATAGATGTTGCCATACTGTACTTCCCAATGTACTGTAGTTTTACCCTTTTTTTTGTTCTTTCATGACATTTCAGAACCAAGAAGGGATGCAACAAAGGAATGATCTACACTGTACTCCTCATCAACACTAAGTAAACAATGCGCATGTTCCTTGAGAATGCATAGATACGTCCGTAATGATTGTAAGCTACATGTTCAATGTTATTCTTCAAAAAAGGTAAAAAAATACAATTTAAAAAAAAGTCTAGAGATCAGGAAATACCTTAATTCTTTGATTGTGTTACAGCAATGGCTGACTGGATGAATTATAATGTTTTTTTAAATTTACCCTGATAAACTGAGGACATCCCTACTCAACGCGGATGGGTGGCTTGTGGCCTTAAAATCCAGATCCTGAAGGTAGTGAAAAACCTATTCTTCCATGTAGATGATAAGCTATTCTTCCCAACCAAAATCTAAAAGTCTATTTTTAGGTCAAGCCTAGCAGCAGCGCACATGAGCTGCTCGCTCTGCAAGACAGCTGTAGTATGGGAGAGAAGACGCTCACACTCTCTGCCCATATTTTTCATTGGCTTGTGTCATTGTGTTTCGTAAATGCTGCCTTCAGATACGGTAATAGGCTTGTTAATCACTTCTTAGTATGGCCTTGTCTTCATTTGTAACTTCCCATGGCTACTGGTCCTTTTACTTTGGTTATTACACAGGACCTGCTATTAAGCCACTATGCCGTGGCGCACATTCCCCTGTAGTGCGGGCAAATTCCAGGCATGCGCAAATCGAACAGCCCCCAGCCGTCCTATGCACACGCCCACATTGACTTTGGACAGCCGGGGGCCATCTGAAACATGGAAGAGGTTAGTCTATAAGCACTATTTACTTTCTTGAGTTTCATAACTTGGGAGCCTGCTTTCAATCACTTTAACCCAGCATTATCTAGTGTCTTTTCAACCCCCCCCCCAAGTAAAATGGATTTAGAAATGATTAGCGAATTAAGTCATGTGAATTCCAGGTATCACATAATCCTATGCTAATGGGCTGAAGCTGACAACAGCTCATCTTCATTAAAGCCACCTGACCGGTTGTTTTTATAAGCCTGTTTTATTAACAACACCAACACCACCAATGCGACCTCCTCCACCACCACCAGTACCTCCACCAGTAACATCACTATCAATACTACTACCACCAATACCACCAATGCCACCACCACCAATACCACCACACCAATGCATACCACCACCAATACATACCAACACCAATACCACCACCAGCAATACCACGACCACCAATACCACCACCAACATCACTACCACCAATACCACTACCATCCCCAATACCACCACCACTGCCACCTTCAATACCACCACACCAATACCATCCCAATAACACCACCACCAATACAACTACCATCACCAATATCACCACCAATACCACCACCACCACCAATAATACCAATACCACCACCACCAATTCCACCACCACCACCCCACCAATACCACCACCACCAATACCACCCCAGCACCAATACCACCACAACCACTGATACCACCACCACCAATACAACCACTAAAACCAATACCACCACCACCAATACAACCACCACTAATACCCCCACCACCACTAATATTACCACCACCAATACCACCACAACAACCAATATGACTACCACCAATACCACAACCACAAATACCACCATCACCCATACCACCGCCACCATTACCACCACCACCCATACCACCACCACCAATACCACCACCAACAGCACCATCACCAATACCACCACCACCAATACCACAACCGATTCCACCGCCACCACCAATATCACCACCAATAATACCACCAATCCCACCACCCCCTCCAATACCACCACCACCAATACAAATAGCACCAAAGCAATATCACCCCACCACCAATACCACCATAACCACTGATACCATCACCACCAATACCACCACCACCAATTACATCACCAGCAATACCACCATAACCAATAGGACCACCACAACAACTATCACCCCAATCAATACAACCAATACCACCACCAATACCAGCACCACCAATACCATCACCAAAACCTATCAGACAACCACCAATACCACCACCACAAATGCCACCACCAATACCACTAATACCCCCCACCAATACCACCACCACCACCAATATAACCACCAACAGCACCACCACCAATATCCATCACCACCAATACCACCGCCACCACCAATATCACCACCATACATACTACCAATACTACCACCACTAATAGCATCACCACCAATACCACCACCACCATCAATAACACCACCACTGCCAATACCACCGCCATCAATGCCACCCATAACAATACCTCCACCAGCACCAATATCACCACCACCAATGCAACCACCACCAATACCACCACCTCAATATCAATACCACCACCACCAATACCACCACCAATAGCACCACCACCAATACCACCACCATCAATACCACATTCAATTCCACCGCCAACACCAATATCACCACCATCAATACCACCACCCCCACCAATACAACTACCACCAATACCACCCCCACCCCCAATATCACCACAACCACTGATACCATCACCACCAATACCAGTAACAATACCACCACCAATATCACCATCAATAACACCACCAGCAATACCACCACCACCAATAGCACCACCACCACAAATATCACCACCATCAATACCACCAATACCAGCACCACCAAAACCAATATGCCCAGCACCAATACCACAACCACCAATACCACCACCACCAATACCACCTCCACCACTACCACCACCACCCATACCACCACCACCAATACAACCACCAATAGCACCACCATCAATATCCATCACCACCAATGGCATCACCACCAAAACCACCACCACCAATACCACCACCACCGCCAATACCACCACCACCAATGCCACCCATACCAATACCACCACCACCAATATCATCACCACCACTGCAACCACCACTAATACCACCACCATTAATGCCACCACCACCAATACCACCACCTCCAATATCAATACTACCACCACCAATAACACCACTACCACCACAACCAATACCAATACCACCAATACCACCACAGACAATGCCACCAATACTACCACCACCAATACCACCACCTATACCAACAGCACCAATACAAATACCACCAACACTACCACCACCAATACCACCAGTACCACCAATACCATAACAAATACCACCAATGCCACTACCACCAATAGTACAACCACCACTAATACCACCATTTCAAATACCAAAACCACCAATACCACTGCCAATATGACCACCACCACCAATACCACCACCAATACCACCACTAGGACCACCGGTAATATAACCGGCAATACCACCACTAATACCACCAATACCATCAGCAATATTGCTAGAGTGCGCTAGAAAGCTGATACACTCCTGCCGAGAAACGCCATTCCACTGAAGTTGGACGTATGAGCAGATTGCTGTTGCCCGCCCTGCTCCTGCCCCTCCTGCCCCGTGCTCGGCCCCCGGGAGACGCGGAGGCAACCAGCGACCGTGGGGACCGGTGGGGACGTGATCAAGCGGCCTTTGAGAGGCACTTCCAATGGCTGCAGAGACACGCCGCCAATGAGCGTGTTAGCACGGTAGCATTCTAATTTCAGCGAAGCTGCAGAAGCCTCGTCGCTGCTCACGGAAGCTCACGGAAGTCCGCGGAAGCTCTCGAAGAAGAAGCGACCAGAAGCGACCAGCAGAAGTCCCTCGCCTGGCACCCCTCGCTTGGCCACCCTCACCCTCATCCTCACCTCATCCTCACCTGAGTGGCGTTCACCCCCGGCATTCGGTCCGTCTGGCTCCACATCACTCTGTGCATCTGCAGTATAGCTGTTCACGGGAGGAGCCCAGCGCCGCAACGGGAGCATCGCCTGGGAGCCGGCGAGCAGGTGAGCAGGTGAGCAGGTGAGCGGCGCAGCGTTGGGAGGGAGCTCCAATGCGCAAGAAGTGAACGGCTCGCTGGTAGCTAGCTGAGTTTTACCAGAATCACAGCTCACCTACTGCTGTTCAATCGACGAAAAGCCTCGAGTACTTTCAAGGTTGCTGACAAGGCTGCTGACACTCTAAAGGATCTCTCATAACCCAAGGAGGACAGTGAAAGTGGGGGGGGGGCTCTCTACGATATCACAAATTAGCATTTCGCTCCCGAGCCCTCATCCAGGAATTGACCTCAGCCCCCCCCCACGACCCTTGTCCTACAAATACGCCGACCCGGCTGGGTCTGAACCCTACGCAAGCAGCCCTTTCCCTTTGACAGCAAAGCCCGGTCAAGCAGCAGCAGCAGCTCTGCCCTACCCTCCTTGCCCACACGCCACCTCAGCTGCCCACAGCCACTCTTCCATCCAGTCCACAGTGACGGCAAAGCCCCGGAGCCACGCTGTCTGGCGGCAACAAGGCGAGGCAACACTAGGAGGTCACCCGACCAGGTGGTACTTTGGCCAAAGGGGTCAAAAGGAAGGGTCGCCAGGCGCTGTCTCCGGAAAAAAGCCTAACAACTCAATCACCAACCTGTAAGACAACTCGGAAGACCAGGAGTAAATCATTAACTGTTAGTCCAAATGAAAGGGCACAAGATGCAGCCCAAAGAGGGACAATCACAAACTTTTTTACGAAAAGGGAATCCCCCAACAACATTCACAGCTTTGGCCTTAGCCCAACAACCAACCCTGGCACTCCTGACCCCGCTCAAGACCCAGTTCAAGATAACAGCACACCCAACCACAGCGGACGACCGCCGAATCCTGATCGCACTCCCAAAGCAGCGTCGCCCTTTTGTGAGGAACTCAGTTCCGCCCAGGATCAGGCCCAGGATGAGGCCAGTAGACAGGACACTACAGTTCATGGTCAATCACACCTAAAGTCAACCGCTGGACCACTCCGCGACAGCTCTTCTCCCTGGTCCACAATTGAGACACAGGGCACCACAATCGACAAGATCATCGCCAAAGTCCAGACCGGCAGTGGCCGTCCCGCATCAACAATAGCTCAGATCCACCAGCCAAAAATCCAGGGCTTATCTTTTCAGAACCCGGGTCCTAGCACTTCACAGCACGACCAAGAACATGTGCACAAGAATCTTAATCCAACGTTTCCTCAACCGAATTCCCCTGCTCCATCGCCGCCACCCACCGAGGAGCTCTTGGGCTCCTTCCTTCACAATCTTGAGCAAAAGATTGAAAGAACTCTCGAACTAACCCCATTCCATCTTGGCCCTAAGAATCCCTTTGGGCAACCAAAAAGAAAACGCGGAATCCCGACCGCGATATCGGCACAGACACGACCCCGGACAATTCACCCCAGTTGGAGTCAAGTAGCGCCACCAACAAAGCTCTTCTGTGGCAATCCACAAAAATGGAACTACAGATTGACCTTCTGCAGGCAATAGCTGGGCGATTAGCCGACATAGGCTTCAAGGTGGAGGCTCTGGCCACTGGGGGGCCGGCGCCTCCCGTTGCTCAGATATCATCGAGAAGTGGGCCTCTCTGCCTGAGGTACTAGCCGAAATCATGGAAATAGCGAAAGGAAGAACGGCGGCACCCACGTTGAATGATAAAGAGAAGGGGGCAAAGTACAACAGCCTCACCCCGAAGCAAAACAAACACCAAGGGCCCGAATGGGGAAGAAAGACACAGCTGATAATGGCAAAAGCGCAGTACTTTCAACCACAAAGCCAGCGAACAGCTCACCAGAACCCATAACCGTCGATAGCCTCAATCACAGGGACAGCGAAGAAATCAAAACAGCTGGGCCAGATGACTCACCAGGCTTAGTAGACACACAGAAGTCCCCACTGTCAAGAAGATCAAAAAAGAAGCTAAAAAAACAGCAGAAAAAATCAAAGTTAAAAGTTAGACAACCACAGGCTTTGAATCCCAAGCACCAACCATCAAACGAGGGGACAAAAGCTAGAGCGACCCAGCTGTATCCAAAATTTACAGATAAAAATTGGGGCTTAAGGCCCATTCAGGTCACCCCACCAAAGGGAGACCAATACAACCAACCCACATCAGTAGGCCCCCCCAGCCTAAAGGAAGAAAAGCCACCAGCAATGCAAACTAGCTCTACGGCAAATCAGCCAATGGCCGAAAAAAAACCACCAGCCTCAACATGGCCCCAACGGCCAACTCTCTCAACATTCGTGTCCCAAGGCGCCACCTTGCATCCACCCCAAATAAGTCCCCAGCTTTCAATCAGGACAAATGACTACCAAAACAAGAGGTTACAAGGAGGTATGCCCCCAACCCCCCAAGACAGTCACATTTCTGTGCCCTCTCTTGTCAAACCGACCATAAAAAAGGGCAGTGGGGCCCAAAACTTGAATGGACTCTCAGTCTACGAGGTGGTCTTTACTCCAAGATTCTCCAGCGCAGGACACTATGACATCCTGAACCGGAGCAACCTCCTACGCCTTTTCAAACACCTGGACACCCTGGACAAGATACAATCAGGGGACATAGACTGGGTGAAATTCAAGAGTTTGAAGGGGGACTCACATGGTGATTCTACTGTGGTGGGACTGAAGAACAAAGAAATACGGCAAGCCATCAAACAAAACTCCGCCTTACTCGCAGAGTGGGGCATCGATGTTCAGGTATTATCACCTCCAAAATACCCACTCGTCCTGGTCCCTGACTGCGGGAGAAAGGTCACCCAATCAGTCCTAAAAGGGACAACCAGCTTGGGCCCCCCAAATAGCAGCCAGACGGGCCCGAGAGCACACACCGGAATCAGAATACTTTATGAAAACAATCATCGAATCATACACAACATCCTCACCCTCCCTGAGCGAAAGGGACCAGGAAGCAAGATGACGCAGCACTCCTAACCGCAATAACAGTCAGCAATCCAGTAGGGTTGCCAGGATCGACACCACTGCAAAACCAGAACTTACAGTAATCTCCTGGAATATAGCAGGGGTTAGCAAAATCTGCAACAATGAAAATCTGAAGCAGTTTCTGGAATGTGGGGACTTAATCTGTCTCCAAGAAACCTGGGCCTTGACCTCCACCCCCCTGGCTGGGTATTATGAGTTTCGAATACCAGCAACGAAAAGGAACCTTTTCGGCCGCCCAGCAGGTGGACTATCAATATTCATAAAACATGCGTGCGCATTCGATGCCTCCCACATCAACGTGAACACTGTCGGTCTACAAGCGTTACTGATAAGGGGTCTGAGCCTCACTAGTCTACCAATTCATCTGCTTGTATTAAACTGCTACATCAACCCCGCACAGACCCTTATGAAAGACCACCTGGAGGCTCTGGCATCCAACTTGGAGGACCTGTTAATCAAATACAATACATATCAGGTCATCTTAGCAGGGGACTTTAACTTAAAATACCTAGATAACTTGGAAACCCTTCCTCGAGGCTCAGGAAGGGTGGCCCCCCTGCGTGACCTCTTCCGCAGCTACAAACTGTCATCCACTCATACGCAGAAAAAACTAGGTTCAAGTACCTGGCAGCCACACCCCACTTTTCGGAATCTGTCCAGAATTGACTACATCCTGATAAGTGGGACACTGGCGAATAGAATGACTGACTACGAAGTCGTGAACCGACAGGACAGCGACCATAGGCCATTAAAAGCTTCATTCCAGCTGGTCATACCGGCCGCCACCCCGTATCACACCATTGGTGAGTCAAGCGGGGAGGAGATACACACTGCCCTGCGGAGAATCAAGTGGACAGACAAGACAGAGGGAAAACTTCAATCATGGCTATGTCAGATACAGCAAGGGAGTCTGCCCGTACTTGGTCCCCCCACAACAGGATGGGTGCAAATCATCGAGGACCTACAAAATAAACACGGTAATCCTAAATCACATAATCCAATAATAAAAGTGCCCTTCAAGAATCGGAGAACCTGCCCCCAGGATATCCGGGAACTTAAACGACTTCTGCGCAAGGCCTGCGCAGCTAAGAAAAGAAGCGGCCACCAAGCAGAAGGGCCCTCAATATCGGAGCTGAGGACCTCCCTAAGGAAGAAGTTATGGGAACTAAAAAAAACGTACACGGAAAGCAAATGGCTAAAAGTCTTCCTTCTTCTCAAACAAAAGAACCCCGCTCAACTCTGGAGCTTCATCAATCAGCTGAGCAACCGAGGGCCAACGAGGGAAAACGGGGTAGCCGAAAAAGTTTGGATCCAATACGTGAAACAGCTATACGAATCTGCCCCCAGCCAGGAACCCCCGACAGCGGACATGGTGGAGCTAATCGAAAAAGTCCAACAGCCATGCCTCCAGTTAGAAACAGCTACCCTATCCCCAAGAAACAACACAAGGGGTAACAGCTCCCCGGTCGCCGCCCTCCCAACCACATCAACCTGGGCGAACACCAGACAGGTCATCAACACCATCAAGCGGATGAGGAATGACGGCGCGCCGGGGCCCAACGGGATCCCAGCACCTGTCTTTAAACAGGCAGCAGAGTTCTGGGCGACACTTTTAACTCCACTCTTTAGTTACGCCTACCACACCACAATAATCCCTGACTCTTGGAGGGGCTCCATACTGTTTCCCATGTTTAAGAAAGACGACCGCTCCGAGCCTTCGAATTATAGGCTTATTGCCTTGCTTGACTTGGAGGCCAAGGCATATGCACGCCTATTGCTCTCCGATCTGGAAAAATGGGCAGAAGAGGAAAAAATAATACCAACATATCAGACTGGTTTCAGGGCCAAGGCCTCTACAATGGACAATGTCCTGGCGTTAGCACATCTTTCAGCCAAGGCAACTCAGAAGAACCACCCCCCATTATTCTGCTGCTTTGTGGACTATAGTACAGCATTTGACAAAGTGGACAGAAAACGCCTTTGGTGGAAGTTAGAAAAATGGGGGATACCATCGAAACTCTTGAAGGCTATAACGGCACTTTATGAGATGACCTGGGTGCGGGTTAAAACAAGCACACACACTGTCACCCGCAAAATATCTACAGCAAATGGGCTGAAGCAAGGGTGCGTGCTGGCCCCCCTCCAATTTAATCTATACACCGCGGATTTGGGAGAGGCCCTAAAAGGTGCCAGTCTAGTAGCACCTAGACTAGGAAGCATAAGGCTACCACTTTTACAGTACGTCGACGATACAGCCATCATGGACCATACGAGGATAGGCTTACAAAGAGCTCTAACGGCCTTAAACAGTTTCAACATTGCCAGCAGCCTGACGGTTAACAAATGGAAAACCAAGGTCATCATCTTCGGATCGTTCCGTCATAAACGGCACGCACAGTGGCAGCTGGGGAATGCTCAAATACACTCAGTGGCCTCTTACAATTACCTAGGGGTCTGGTTTTCGGAACGGGCAAAAGCAAATGTCCACCTTAATCATCTGGCCTCAAAAGCTAATAAGGTAACACACCTGCTAAGACAACTAAATCGGAACCTGATCAGCCCCTCTGCCTGCCCAATTTTGATAGCTCTAAGAGCAAAGCTTCTGCCCGCAATCTCCTACGGGCACTTGGCATTTCCAGGGAAGTTGGATGCACTCCTCACCTCTGCTCAAATTAAGGCGTACAAGTCAGTGTTACACATCCCAAGGTCCGCTAGGAGAACCAGGCTGAGACTGGAGCTTGGCCTTGCAAGGCCAGACGTGATCGGCCAGGGGGAGCTCATCAAACTGTATCTAAGGATATTAAAGGCCCGGCCAACTCCCTAAAATTCCATCTGCGTCCTATCTTCGAAGATCCAGCATCTACATGGCACATTAGGCTGGGAAAAGCAACTAAAGCCCTTAAGTTAGTAGAAGAAAATCTACCGCGGCAGGACATCTCGCTGAACTTTTGGAAGAGAGCTATCAATAAACAGGTGAATGAAATCTCCTTTGAACTTGATCACAGATCCACTCGTTGAAGCTCCAATCTGGAACCCCTAAACAACTCCTACACGGTGGGCAAAGCACAACCATATCTTAGCGAGGCCATCACAACTCATGCCCGAAGTAAAATTCTATCCATGAGGCTGGTCACGCTCGGGATAGCCGATTTCAACCCTGCTTGGGCCCCAAAAGGGGTCCCCACATCATGCAGGCTTTGCACATACAAGAGGGAATCTTGGCTGCACCTTCTTTGCTGCTGTCCTCATTTGAAGAGCAAACGTCGGCGACTGCTTCGCCCGATCTGTCTCAATCAGAACATTACAACATGCTCAGAAGCATCAGCCCTGTGCCTGTCAACCATTAACACCATGTTCCTAGCGCGATCAGCGAAATTTGTTCACCAAATCAGTATAGCACTAAAAACTCATAATGAGAGTACCCCTCCCCCCCCAACTTAGGACACTCACCACAACAAGAACTGATATGAGCTGAACAGAACCAGACCCGTTGTTCCACCGAAAAAGTCACCAGCTCGCCATCATAACCAACAACGCAAAGTCTTACCTGAACCAATACAAATGCTGGGAACTCCTAATCAATGAGACTAAGACTGTGGGAGTTGCACTCCTCTCCACCCATTTTGCTACCCCCTATATACCATTATTCTAATCAGCATAGGTACACTTTTTTTTATTCTTTATCTTATTTAGAAGGTTATTTTAGAATTATTGATCATTGTACTTTCTCTTTTACAGTAAAGATTTTAATTAATTGCACAGTCAATAAAAACCTTGAACCATCAGCAATACTACCACCACCAACACATCCACCACTAATACCACCACCAATACTGCCAAAACCTCCACCAATACCATCAGAAATACCGCCAATACCACCACCACCAATACCACCACCACCACCAATACCACCACCATCACCAGTTTCACTGCAACCAATACCACCACCACCAATACCACTACCACCAATACCTTTACTACCACCGATACCACCAAAATCACCACCAATAACATCACCACCACCAATACCACCACAACCAAAACCACCACCAATACTAATACCACCAATACCAACACCAATACCACCACCACCTCTAATACAGGCAATACCACCACCACCTATACCGCCACCACCAATACCACCACCACCAATAATACCATCAATACCACTGATAACACCACCAGTACCACCACCAATACCACCACCACCACCAATACCACCACCACCAGTACCACCACCACCACCACCAATACCACCACCAATACCTATACCACCACTACCAATACCCCCACAACCACCAATACCACCATCACCAATACCATCACCACCAATACCAGTATCACCACCAATGTAACCATCAATACCACCACCAATACAATCACAAATATCACCAATACCACCACCACCAATACCACAACTGATTTCACCGCCACTACCAATATCACCACCATCAATACCACCACCCCCACCAATACCACCACCACCAATACAAATACCACCAATATCACCCCACCACCAATACCACCACAACCACTGATAGCATCACCACCAATACCACCACCAATATCACCACCACCAATTACACCACCAGCAATACCATCACCACCAATAGGACCACCACAACAAACATCACCACCATCAATACCACCAATACCACCACCAATACCAGCACCACCAATAACACCTCCAAAACGAATATGACTACCACCAATACCACCACCACAAATACCACCACCAGTACCACCAGTACCACCAATACCCCCTCCACCAACACCACCACCAATACAACCACCAATACCACCACCACCACCACCAATATCACCACCATAAATACTACCAATACTACCACTACTAATAGTATCACCACCAATACCACCACCACCAATACCACCACCACTGCCAATACCACCACCACCAATGCCACCCATAACAATACCTCCACCAGCACCAATATCACCACCACCAATGCAACCACCGCCAATACCACCACCATCAATGCCACCATCACCAATACCACCACCTCAATATAAATACCAACCCCACCAATACCACCACCAATCGCACCACCACCAATACCACCACCACCAATACCACAATCAATTCCACCACCACCACCACCAAAATCAGCACCATCAATACAACCAATACCACCACCCCCACCAAAACCACCCCCACCAATACAACTACCATCAATACCACCACAAAAACCACCAATACCAGCACCAATACCAGCACCAATATCACCATCAATACCACCATCACCAATTACACCACCAGCAATACCACCACCACTAATAGCACCACCACCACAAATATCACCAGCATCAATATCACCAATACCACCACCATTACCAGCACCACCATAACCAATATGACCAGCACCAATACCACAACCACCAATACCACCACCACCAATAAAACCTGTACCAATACCACCACCACCCATACGACCGCCACCAATCCACCACCAATAGCACCACCATCAATATCCATCACCACCAATAGCATCACCACCAATACCACCACCACCAATACCACAACCACCGCTAATACCATCACCACCATTGCCACCCATACCAATATCACCACCACCAATATCATTACCACCAATGCAACCACCACCAATACCACCACCATAAATGCCACCACCACCAATACCACCACCTCCAATATCAATACCACCACCACCAATACCACCACTACCACCACAACCAATACCACCAATACCACCACACACAATACCACCAATACTACCACCACCAATACCACCAACAATACCACCACCAATACCATAACAAATACCACTAATTCCACTAGCACCAATACTACAACCACCACCACAAATACCAAAACCACCAATACCACTGCCAATATGACCACCACCACCAATACCACCACCACCACCAATACCATCACCAATACCACCCCCACCACCACCAATACAGGCAATACCACCACCACCACCACCAATACCACCACCACCAATACCACCACCACCACTAATACCACCAATACCATCAATACCACTGATTTCACCACCACCAATACATCTACCACCACCAGCAATACCACCACAACCACAAATACCACCATCACCAATACCATCACCACCAATACCAGTACCACCACCAATGCAACCATCAATACCACCACCAATACCACCAATACAATCACAAATATTACCAATACCACCACCAACGCCAATACCACAACCAACACCACCAATACCATAACCAATACAACTACCAACACCAATACCCCCAATATGAATACCACCACCACCAATACCACCAATAACAGTACCACCAATACCAGTATGAATACCACCACCAGTTTCAATATCACCACTTTCACCAATACTACCACCACCACCAATACCACCACCAACAATATCACCACTATCAAAACAACAAACACTACTGCCAATACAACCCCCCCATACCAACACCACCAATACCACCAATGACACCACCACCAATGCCACCACAACCAATGCTACCATCACCAATGACACCACCACCAATACCACCACCACCAATATCAATACCACCAATACCATCACCAATATGACTACCACCACCACCAATACCAACACAACCACCGCCACTATCAATACCACCAACAATACCACCACCAATACTGCCAATACCGCCATCAGTACCACCAATACATCACAAATACCACCAATACCACTATCACCAATACTACCACCACCAATACTAACACCACCAATACCAACACCAATACCATTAATACCACCACTCATAATGCCAATACCACCATCACCACCACCAGTAACACCACCAATACCACTACCAATAGCACCTCCAACAATACCACCACCAATACCACCATCACCAGTTTCACCACAACCAATTCCACCACCACCAATACCACCACCACCGCCAATACCACCACCACCAATGCCACCATTACCAATACCTCTACCAGTACCAATAACACCAACACCAATGCAACCACCACCAATACCATTACCATCAATGCCACCACCACCAATACCACCACCTCTAAGATCAATACCACCACCACCAATACCACCACCAATAGTACCACCACCAATACCACCACCACCAATACCACAATCAATTCCACCGCCACCAACAATACCACCACCACCAATACAAATACCACCCCATCACCAATACCACCACAACCACTGATACCATCACCACCAATACCAGCACCAATAGCACCCCCAATATCACCATCAATACCACCACCAGCATTTACACCACCAGCAATACCACCACCAGTAATACCACCACCACAAATATCACCACCATCAATACTACCAATACCAGCACCACCAAAACCAATTTGACCAGCACCAATACCACAACCACCAATACCACCACCACCAATACCACCACCACCAATACCACCTCCACCAATACGACCACCACCCATACCACTGCCACCAATACAACCACCAATAGCACCACCATCAATATCCATCACCACTAATAGCATCACCACCAATACCATCACCAACGCCAATACCACCACCACCAATGCCACTCATGCCAATACCACCACCACCACCAATATAATCACCACCAATGCAACCATCACCAATACCATCACCATCAATGCCACCACCACCAATACCACCACCTCCAATATCAATACCACCACCACCAATACCACCACTACCACCACAATCAATACCAATATCACCCCAAACAATACCACCAATACTACCACCACCAATACCACCACCTATACCAATACCACCACCACAAATATCACCAACAATACCACCACCAATACCACTACCAGTACCACCAATACCATCACAAATACCACCAATACTACAACCACCACCAATATCACCACCACAAATACCAAAACCACCAATACCACTGCCAATATGACCACCACCAGCAATACGACCACCATCACCAATACCACCGCCACCACTAGGACCACTAGCAATACCACCACTAATACTATCAATACCACCACCAATACTACCACCAGCAACACATCCACCACCAATCCCACCACCAATACTGCCAAAACCTCCACCAATACCATCAGAAATATCAAATACCACCACCACTACCAATAACACCACCAATACCACCAACGCCAATACCACCATGGCTATCAATACCATCACCATTACCAGTTTCACTGCAATCAATACCACCACCACAAATACCACTCCCACCAATACCTCCACCACCACCAATACCAATACCACCACCACCAATACCACCACACTAAAACCACCAGCAATACTAATACCACCAATACCATGACCACCACCAATATCACCACCACCAATACAGGCAATACCACCACCACCACCAATACCACCACCCCCACCACCAATACCACCACCACCACTAATACCACCAATACCAATACCATCAAAACAACTGAAACCACCACCATCAGTACCACCACCAATACCACAACCACCACCAATACCACCACCACCAGTACCACCACCACACCACCAATACCACCCCCACCAATACCACCACCACCACCAATATGTATACCACCACCACCACCACCCATACCACCATCACCAATACCATCAGCACTAATACCACCACCAGTGCCACCACCAGTGCCACCACCAATACCATCACTAATACCACCAATACCATCACAAATATCACTAATACCACCACAAACACCAATACCACCACCAATACCAGCACCAATACCACAACCAATACCACTACCAGCACCAATACCCCCAATATGAATACCACCACCACTAATACCACCAGTAACAGTACCACCAATACCAATATGAATACCACCACCAGTTTCAATATCACAACCAATACCACCACCACCAATACCACCACCACTAAAACCCCCACCACCAATACCACCACCACCAATACCACCACCAACAATATCACCACTGTCAATACTAAGTACAGGCGAATTTTTCAAATTCTCGGTACGTGAATTCGCGTCAAAGCGTACTCGCGGTTCGCAAAATTTGCGAACTTTCGGGAGATTGCGGATTTTTTAATTTTTGCGAGTTCGCAACATTTTTTTTACCGTGGCTTCGAATTTGTGCGACTTCGGGAAAGCGAGCTGTCGCCGGATGTCAGCTGCGCGTCGCATCTACGTATTCGCAATTTTTTTCTCTCGCGATGCGTGATCGCGGGCCCTTATGACCTATTCGCGTTCTCAAAGTCTCGCAGTGCAAGATGGAGGGACTCCATGACATACTCGCAGTCGAAAAGTCTTGCGCGATCATGCAGCCAGATCCAAAATGGCGCAGCGCACGCAAGCCGGGAGGAAAACAACTCGGCAAACTCAGAATCACTGTAAGTCAACGCCACGCACGCAAGATTGTATTTTTGAAGCGCGACCAAGCAAATAAAATTCGCCAACTCGCGATTTGCGGATTTTGGGCAATTTTGCGCGATTCGAGGACCGCGAAATTGCCAAACATCCGCAAATTCCGCGAGCGGAACGAATTTTCCGCTCATGCTTAATCAATACCACCACCACTACAGCCAACACCACCACCACCAATACCACCACCAATACCACCAACAATATTACCACTACCAATACCACCAATACCACTACCAGTACCACTAATACATCACAAATACCACCAATACCACTATCACCAATTATACCATCACCACCATTACCACCACCACCAGCAATACCACCACTAATACCACCAATATCACCACCAGTACTACTAGCACCTCCAAAACCAATATGACCAGCACCAATACCACAAACACCAATACCTCCACCACCAATACCATCAATACCATCACCACCAATACCACCACAACCAAAACCACCACCAATACCAATACCACCACCACCAATATCACCACAACCAAAACCACCACCAATACTATTACCACCAATACCACCACCACCACGAATACCACCACCACCACCACCAATACAGGCAATACCATCACCACTACTACCACCACCAATACCACCGCCACCACTCACACCACCAATACCAATACCATCAATACCACTGAAACCACCACCACCAGTACCACAGCCAATACCACCACCACCACCAATACCACCACCACCAGTACCACCACCACATCACCAATTCCACCACCACCAATACCACCACCACCACCACCAATACCTATACCACCACCACCACCATCACCAATACCATCAGCACTAATACCACCACCAGTACCACCACCAGTTCAACCACCAATACCATCAGTAATACCGCCAATACCATCAAAAATATCACCAATACCACCACCAACACCAATACCACCACCAATACCAGAACCGATACCACAACCAACACCACTACCAGCACCAATACCCCCAATATGAATACCACCACCACCAATACCACCAGTAACAGTACCACCAATACGAATATGAATATCACCACCAGTTTCAATATCACCACCAATACCACCACCACCAATACCACCACCACTAAAACCCCCACCACAAATACCACCACTAACAATACCACCACCAACAATATCACCACTATCAATAATACCACCACCACTACAGCCAATACCACCACCACCAATACCACCAACAATACCACCACCAATACTGCCAATACCACTACCAGTACCACCAATACATCACAAATACCCCCAATAACACTAACACCAATTATACCATCACCGCCAATACCACCACTACCCATATCACTGCCACCAATACAACCACCAATAGCACCACCATCAATATCCATCACCACTAATAGCATCACCACCAATACCACCACCACCACCATTACCATCACCAACGCCAATACCACCACCACCAATGCCACTCATGCCAATACCACCACCACCACCAATATAATCATCACCAATGCAACCACCACCAATACCATCACCATCAATGCCACCACCACCAATACCACCACCTCCAATATCAATACCACCACCACCACCACCAATACCACCACTACCACCACAATCAATACCAATACCACCCCAAACAATACCACCAATACTACCACCACCAATACCACCACCTATACCAATACCACCACCACAAATATCACCAACAATACCACCACCAATACCACTACCAGTACCACCAATACCATCACAAATACCACCAATACTACAACCACCACTAATATCACCACCACAAATACCATAACCACCAATACCACTGCCAATATGACCACCACCAGCAATACGACCACCATCACCAATACCACCGCCACCTCTAGGACCACCAGCAATACCACCACTAATACTATCAATACCACCACCAATACCACCACCAATACTACCACCACCAACACACCCACCACCATTCCCACCACCAATACTGCTCAAAACCTCCACCAATACCATCAGAAATATCAAATACCACCACCACTACCAATAACACCACCAATACCACCAACACCAATACCACCATGGCTATCAATACCACCACCATTGCCAGTTTCACTGCAATCAATACCACCACCACCAATACCACTCCCACCAATACCTCCACCACCACCAATACCACCAAAACCACCACCAATACCAATACCACCACCACCAATACCACCACACTAAAACCACCAGCAATACTAATACCACCAATACCACGACCACCACCAATACCACCACCACCAATACAGGCAATACCACCACCACCACCAATACCACCACCACCACCAATACCACCACCCCCACCACCAATACCACCACCACCACTAATACCACCAATACCATCAATACAACTGAAACCACCACCAATACCACAACCACCACCAATACCACCACCACCAGTACCACCACCACACCACCAATACCACCCCCACCAATACCACCACCAATATGTATACCACCACCACCACCACCCATACCACCATCACCAATACCATCAGCACTAATACCACCACCAGTGCCACCACCAGTGCCACCACCAATGCCATCACTAATACCACCAATACCATCACAAATATCACTAATACCACCACAAACACCAATACCACCACCAATACCAGCACCAATACCACAACCAATACCACTACCAGCACCAATAACCCCAATATGAATACCACCACCACCAATACCACCAGTAACAGTACCACCAATACCAATATGAATACCACCACCAGTTTCAATATCACAACCAATACCACCACCACCAATACCACCACCACTAAAACCCCCACCACCAATACCACCACCACCAATACCACCACCAACAATATCACCACTGTCAATACTAAGTATAGGCAAATGTTTCAAATTCTCGGTACGTGAATTCGCGTCTAAGCGTACTCGCAGTTCGCAAAATTTGCGAACTTTCGGGAGATTGCGGATTTTTTTATTTCTGCAAGTTCGCAACATTTTTTTTACCGCGGCTTCGAATTTGTGCGACTTCGGGAAAGCAAGCTGTCGCCGGATGTCAGCTGCGCATCGCATCTACGTATTCGCAACTTTTTTCTCTCGCGATGCGTGATCGCGGGCCCTTATGACCTATTCGCATTCTCAAAGTCTCGCAGTGCAAGATGGAGGGACTCCATGACATACTCGCAGTCGAAAAGTTGTGCGCGATCACGCAGCCAGATCCAAAATGGCGCAGCGCGCGCAAACCGGGAGGAAAACAACTCGGCAAACTCAGAATCACTGTAAGTCAACGCCACGCACGCAAGATTGTATTTTTGAAGCGCGACCAAGCAAATAAAATTCGCCAACTCGCGATTTGCGGATTTTGGCCAATTTTGCGCGATTCGAGGACCGCGAAATTGCCAAACATCCGCAAATTCCACGAGCGGAACGAATTTTCCGCTCATGCTTAATCAATACCACCTTCACTACAGCCAATACCACCACCACCAATTCCCACCACCAATACCACCAATAATATTACCACTACCAATACCACCAATACCACTACCAGTACCACTAATACATCACAAATACCACCCATACCACTATCACAAATTATACCAGCACCACCATTACCAGCACCACCAGCAATACCACCTCTAATACCACCAATATCACCACCAGTACTACTAGCACCTCCAAAACCAATATGACCAGCACCAATACCACAAACACCAATACCACCACCACCAATACCATCAACACCATCACCACCAATACCACCACAACCAAAACCACCACCAATACCAATACCACCACCACCAATATCACCACAACCAAAACCACCACCAATACTATTACCCCCAATACCACCACCACCACCAATACCACCACCACCACCACCAATACAGGCAATGCCACCACCACCACTACTACCAACCCCAATACCACCTCCACCACTAACACCACCAATACCAATACCATCAATACCACTGAAACCACCACCACCAGTACCACCGCCAATACCACCACCACCACCAATACCACCACCACCATTACCACCACCACATCACCAATTCCACCACCACCAATACCACCACCAATACCTATACCACCACCACCACCACCACCATCACCAATACCATCAGCACTAATACCACCACCAGTACCACCACCAGT
Organism: Lissotriton helveticus; assembly: GCF_964261635.1. NCBI lineage: Eukaryota > Metazoa > Chordata > Amphibia > Caudata > Salamandridae > Lissotriton > Lissotriton helveticus. The sequence goes on from NC_136067.1 coordinate 659,022,027, forward strand.
TCAACCACCAATACCATCAGTAATACCGCCAATACCATCAAAAATATCACCAATACCACCACCAACACCAATACCACCACCAATACCAGCACCGATACCACAACCAATACCACTACCAGCACCAATACCCCCAATATGAATTCCACCACCACCAATACCACCAGTAACAGTACCACCAATACCAATATGAATATCACCACCAGATTCAATATCACCACCACCAATACCACCACCACTAAAACCCCCACCACAAATACCACCACTAACAATACCACCACCAACAATATCACCACTATCAATAATACCACCACCACTACAGCCAATACCACCACCACCAATACCACCAACAATACTGCCAATACCACTACCAGTACCACCAATACATCACAAATACCACCAATAACACTAACACCAATTATACCATCACCGCCAATACCACCACCACCAATACCACCACCACAAGCAATAACACCACTAATACCACCAATATCACCACCAGTACTACCAGCACCACCAACATCAATATGACCAGCACCAATACCACAACCACCAATACCACCACCACCAATACCATCAATACCATCACCACCAATATGAATATCACCACCACCAATACCCCCACCACCACCAATGCAACTTCCACCACCACCAATACCACCACCAAAACCAATACCAACACTCCCACCAGTACCACCACCAATATCACCACCACAAATACCACCACCAATACGCCCACCAATACCACCACCACCAATACCATCAATAATACCACCCCCAATGTCACCAATACAACCACCACCACCACCAGTACCACCAATATGAATACCACCAATACCTGTACCACCACCACCAATACCAGTACCACCACCACCTCCACCACCACCAATACCACCACCACCACCAATGACACCACCACCAATACAACCACCACAAATACCACCACCAGTAATAACACCAACAAATACCACCAATACCATCACCAGCAATACCATCACCAATACCACTACCACCAATATCACCACTACCACCAATACCACTAACACCAATACCACTGACAACAATACTAACATCATCACCAATACCACCACCACCAATACCAGCTTTGCCAATACCAGTACCACCATCACCAATACCACCACCAATACCACAACCACCAATACCAATATCACCACCAATACCACCACCACTAATACCACCACCACCACTAGTACCACCAATACCACTATCACCACCAATACCAATATCACCACCAATTCCTACACCACTAAAACCACCAACACCAATACCACCACCTCAGTGCCTCTTGCTCACTAGTATTAGCAGGGGCACTGTGCGAGGCCGGAGCTGCAGCCAAGTCCATCCCTCCCTCACTCCATGCCTGCCATAAAGCACAGTCCGTACTGCTCCAGCAATGTTTTTTATTAGACCAAAGATAACAATGACATTACGCAATGCCACTCTGCACACTCAAATCACAGAAAGTGCAGGAAATAGCCCCCCTCCCGCTCTTTCTACTGAGCCATGACAGTGTAATCACAGAGCAAGAGGTTCAAGGTAAGAGGGGTCTGTAGATCCCAATCCCTTAATAACCGTATTATTGAGTAGAAGCTGGGTGAAGTACTTGTCCTTGACAATGGTTAACTCGCTCCCCTTTTGAGGAAGTAGGTTTACAAGAAAGTCAGGACGAGTTAGGAATTGTCTTTATTTGTGGAAAAAATCCCAATGTTACGGTTGCTTAGAAAGGTTTTTATCTGGTATGACTCTCTTTCGAGTTTTCAGAGTCAAAAAGAGAATGGTGACAGCCAACACTTGTTTCACCCCTTACATAGCCGTCCGGCCTGGGGCTTCCTCAGGGCTGTACAGTGCAAGAATAAAATATTAAGCTTAAGCATAAGTGTAGTGACTCAGCCACTTTAGTGGTCTGATGCTCTGTGATGACCCTTGATCACCACCATTGTGTGCTGACTTTAGTGTGCTATGTTACTTTAGCCTGAATGTAGGATGGTCTTGCATTAGAATAATCTTGCCAAAGAATAGAAGGTATGGGATGTCGAGGTGCAGAGTTGTTGGTGATGGTGCACACATGTGCTCCATAGTGGATACTGAGGGATTAAGTGCATAGTGTTATTTGAGTTAGGTGAATTATGACTTTAGCCTATTGGCTTTGATGTGGTCTAATATCATTCTGCTTTCCAAGTAGTAGAGGCCTATGCTTGAGCAACTCCATATTCTAAACTGCAGCCATCTTCTGAGCCTCTGTAGGTGAGAAGTTATATTTTAGATTACATGTGTTGTCCACCAGTAGTGAACCAGACTGGACCGGTTCTTATCAAGAAGAATGTACTCTCTTCGTGCCGAGTCATAGCAAAATGCTTGCCCAGCTGCTTGTTGTGCTCTTTGTACGAGGTGGTACAGGAATCCAGTGAGTACTGTAGGCGGAGTAAGCTAGAAACTTCGATGGAGAGCTGCATTCTATATTAGAGAAAGGGGGTCAGAGAGATGCTGAGATGCTGGTCTGGTGGTTTGGCGGTCTGATGATACATCACGGTGCAGACGTGCAGTCGTGTTTGTGCAACAGAGAGTCCTGACCCAACCAGAAAGGGAAAGAGAGACGGACCCTTCTTCAGATAACAAGACGGCTAAGATTATGGTGAGGTGTTCCAGGTGTACTTATTGTATCTAACTATGTCTTTTATTTTCAGGCTCTATGTATATGTATGTGTTGATGATTGCTAATAATGTTTACTGTGATGTTTAGTTATTTCTTTCTTTTGTCATCCTATTATCATGTAATAAAGAAACCCTAGAGCATATCATTTGTTTGTATTCCTTGTGAGGGAAGGTCGGGACCCTTTTTTACTAAGTACTTACAGAGGGATGGGCGATTCCCCTCTAATGGGTAATTGTTGATACGGGAGGCAAATCGGCTCCCATCAGGGATGTCTAAATTCTAATTATTCTATCCACTACATTGCTAGGAGGAGCATGCATTGTGTACCCTCTCAGATGGGGAGGTGTTGTGATTTGTTTTGTACCCTCTCGGATGGGGAGGTGTTGTGACTTGTTAGTTGCGAGCTCCTCGGCAATGGTCTTATATGTTGTCAGTGTTTATTCCTTTCTTGGGTAAGTATTGTGAAATGTGGTGTCTTTCTGGATCCTGAGAAAGGAAGTGGTACGTAATGGCCTGGTGACTGACAGAAGCACCAAAACATACAGAGAAGTAGGTCATTACAATATGTATTTACACTGCAAAATGATAAAACATACATACAAAATACTCTTTTTCAGTATACATGCCACAATGGTGGTACTCACAAAGAACATTCAGAAAAAATGTGAACGTTATAGGGGCATTAGTAAGAAGGCGATTGGGAGAAGAATTAAGAGAGCCCGAAAGAATCATGCAAGATCAAGAAATAGAAGGAAAAAAAAAACAAACGGGAAGGAAAATAGCAATTGACAATCATACCTGATATGATGGGAAATGAATAGCAAATTACACAGAAAAGAAAATGCTGCCAATTACATCCTAAGGTCTGAGAGCTGCCACCCGAATCACAACATCAGGAATATCCCTAAAGGGGAATTCCTCCGAATCCAGAAGAATTGCAGCCCACCAGCATTAGTATTGGTGGTGGTGGTACTGGTATTGGTGGTGGTGGTTTTCATATTGGTGGTATTGGTGGTGGTGATGGTTGTATTGGTGACATTGGTGGTGGGATTGGTGGGATTGGTGCTGGTATTGGTGGTGTTGGTGGGGCATTGGTGGTGGTATTGGTGGTGATGGCATTGGTGTTATTGGTGGCATTTGTGATGGTATTGGTGGTGGAGGTGATATTGGTGTCGGTACTGGTGGGAGTGGTGGTATTGGTATTGGTGGTGGTGAAGCCCCAGGCCGGACGAGCATGTAAGGGGCGAACACGTGTATGCTGTAGCCTTTCTCTATTTGACTCTTAAAACTCGAATAAGAGTCATACCAGATAAAAACCTTTCTAAGCAACCGTATACATGGAATTTATTTCTGCGAGTCAAGACAATCCCCAACTTGTCCTGACTTCCTTGTAAACAGAGCAAAAGGTGTTGAAGCGCTTTGTTAGTGATTATAGCATGGATCATATGTAACTCTCACTTCACACTTTTTGTCAGTGTAATTTACAACACTTACACATCTGTGTGAGATTGTATTAGTATTGTAAATTACAAACCCTTTTATTTATGTTTTACAACCCAAAACATAAATAAAAGGTATTGTTATTTACAATGTCAATAGCTCAAACTCGCCTGAATGCGAGACCTATTGCATTGCAAATGCTTGTCTTTTTTCGTTCAGTGTATGATTATAAAACTCATTTTGACACACTTGTTTATTGACTGCTGCAACTTGGTGACCCAAGATCTTAGTCTGCCTATAAGAAAATAGGAAAACACTTTTGGTGTCCATGGTTTAACCAGCTCGCTTCCGAACTCTGGAATGAATGTGCAGTCTCTCTTAAATATTTAGAACAGCCCCTGATTTTAAGGAAACAACTGAGAACTTTCCTCTTCAGAGTAAGCATGGTTCTCATTTATATCCTGACCCTGATGAAATGTTGCCTATTAGCACCAGGATGCCTTTTTAGTAAGAGTTAGCGCATTAATAATAGTTACACTAACAAGTGTAAATGTGTTAGCTTCCCCATCTCCTCTTTTAACTCTTCCTTCTAGGGGGGACACCATCCTCAACATAGAACATTTCCTCAGGGTCATACCGGCAAAGAATGAGGACTTAGAGGCACATGCCTGTCGTAATAATAATTAATAATTTAGGGGTGTCTGAATCCACCAGCAAAGGCAACAGGCAAGTTTGAGAATTATATTGAGAAACTGCTGGTGTTCATGTTTGGTTTAGCTTCTTGGTCACGCTTGCTCATCATGGAGCATGCACATGACACACTGGCTGCTCATCTCCCACCTGGTGCTCCAGCCCACCCAATTCTGTTTGGGTCTTAAAGTTCTGGGACTACAACCCTGCCCTTCAACTGGCTCATTAGAGACGAACCCTACATTTTGATTGTAATACAATTTTCCTTTCTCATACTTCATGCCTAAGTTCAGGAGGCCTGCCACAAGATTCTATTACTCAAACAACAGCGTTAGCAAGCCTCCAACCCCTATGATATGTTATATCATGCTCGGCTACAGATCACCATACAGAGCAAACTACACTTTTTCACTACCCCTCAGTTGGCAATAGAGTTTATATTCAAGCTGCCTGATATGAAGCAGCGGGGACCCATTTGACTTCTCCATCCTGAGCTACCTCTCCTTTCACTAGTGCTGATTGACAGGGGCCTGGTTGGACTGTGAAGAACTGTTAAAAATGTGGTTTCTGGTTGCCAGAATTATGCACCTTGCCCAAGCAGGAACATCCACTCTAGTCAGGATAAGCTAACAATGCACTAAAAGATAACTCATGCTCTCCCTCTGGTAGCTTGTCACGGAGCAGTGAGGCTTATCTAAATAGGCAATGTGAAAAGTATTTGTGCAGCAACACACACACACAGTAACAAAATAATTACAGCACAAAATACTGCACACATGGTTAGAAAACCAGAAATAATTTGTATGAGTAAAACAAGTTAAAAGAAACCAAAAATCCAATAAGTGGAACCAGAGTAATGATTTTTTAAAGATCAAACCAAAATATAGTGCTCAGAGCCATAAAGCACCAATCGGGGCATCTGGTCATGCTAGACCGAGGCAAATCCAAAGTTCAGGCCAACCGTGATGGGGGGTAGGCTAGCAACAGGACTCACATAGATCCTGCTGAAAGAGTACCTTTTATGGAGGAAGAGTCAATGTCAAGGAAGCAATGTGAGGAGCAGAGAAGGTGATGCATCATCATCAATCCCGTGGATGCAGGCGATGCTTCTGTTCCAATCGGCGCAAAGCCTCATCAATGAACACTGGCGATGTAGGAGATGCATCATCAAGCAGCGCAGTCCTTTGTCAAACCACGCAGTCTGTTGATACAATGACATCTGGCAGCAGGTGCCTCGCAGTTGAAGAGCAATGTGTTGGTTCTGATCGGCACTAAATAGTCAATGCAAGGATTCTGCTGAGTCTGCACAGAAAAAAGCACTTCCAATCGCCCAGGACTGGATTGGCACCACTTGGCAAGGCACGACACACAAATGGCATAGTCCAGGTGCTGTTGCAGGGTTGTTGGAAGTCCTTGATGGCCCTGAGACTTCAGAGCAGGGGGCAAGCCAGCATACCTTTGGAACCACTCTGGGTTCATGTGAGTTGGGTCCAACTTTTCCCTCAGCAGAGCAGAGGGTATCAAGCAGTCAGCAACAGGCAGCACATCAGAGCAGAAAAGCAGATCCTCCAGAGCAGCAGTCCAGCAGAGTGGCGGCCCTTGTAGCAGCACATAATTCCTTGTTCCTGACTGGATTCCTCACAGGTCCAGCAGTGTCATCTCTTGGTACGGTCAAAGCCCCAGTAATTATACCCAGTTGTATCTATGAAGTGGGGATGACTGCTAAGAAGAGATTTTGAAGTACACACAGGTCCTTTCTTCCCAGACCTGGCACCAGACTACCAGTAGGGGGTAATAATCAGTCCTTTGTGTGGGAAACAAGACACTGCCTATTCAGGTGTGTCAGTTGCCCCCTCATTGCCTGTTCAGGAAGAGCCATCAGAATGCAGATGCATCCTCAGACACAACTACCCTTTCTCTGTGCTGGTGTCTGTCTAGAGGGAACGTACAAAGTGTAGCTGTCACCCAACCCAGATGTGTATTGGAGACAGACTGCAGGCACACAGAACAGTAAGAGCCGGGAAATGCACTGTTTCTAAAAGTGGCAATTCTAAAACAGTAATGTTAAATCCAACTTTACCAGTTAACAGGATTTAGCATTCCCATTCCAAGGATGTGAAACACAATGCAAATATACATTTTTTGTCAAAGTAGTTTTTATTGCATTTTTTCAAAACTTAGACTCAGGGCACAATCCGCCAATATGCCCTCACAGGGGCTTCCGGAAAGCAAAGCACATTATTCAGACCTACTGACAAATAGAGAGTCAAAGTTCCTCCAATACCCATCGTACCCAAGCCTTATCCGTGTCTCAATAATAGGGTTCAGTGTCGAGGTAGATGGGATGCAGTCATTGTGTCCAGCATGAGGGATAAGCACTGGGAGCAACGTCACTTCATGAATGTCTCTGCGCTGCTTGCGCCCATTACACTCCCTTTTCCGATCAATTGCCAGCATATGCCATCAGCAGGCGATACCCCCGAGGGGCTCTAGGAACTCAAGAATAGGCAGTACCCCATGAGTCAACCAATAAACAAAGATAAAACCCAACCTCCCCCCCCCCCACTCCTTCATCCCCTTCTTCCCACCCTCCCCAGTGGTGGTGTTGCTGTACAATAGAGTTGTGACCTCATAGAGTACCTCAAAGTTGGAATAGATGCAGGGCCCTAATTGTGGAAGGGCAAACTGCCGAAGGTAGACCCTTCGAGAGGAAGGAGACCAAAGGACCCCACCGGAATTCAAAGTTCTTAAAGTCCTCTCGGGATATGTCAGACATGCGCTCCAGGCTCATCAGGTTCCACAGGCGGGAGTGCCATAGGGACATCGCCGGTGCCTCCCTTTTCTTCCATGCTGCCGCTACAGCTAGTTTAGCAGCCCCCAGACAGAGCCACATAATCCTTTTATCGGCCCTAGTCTGATGTTCTAGTATAGGGTCTCTAATACCAAGCAGGGCCTCAATCATGGAAATCGGGACGGGGTCCCCCAGGATAGCTTTCACCTGTGCGAGGATCTCTTCCCAGAACGGCCGAATGGAGGGGCAGTCCCACCATATGAGTTGGAAGTCCCCCAAGAGGCCACATCCCCTCCAACAGCGATCCGAAGTGCCGGGAAAGATTCTAGCGAGCTTGGATGGGTATAAGTACCAGTCTGTCATTACTTTCAAATAGGCCTCTCTCAGAGCTGTGGACCGATTGAATTTGAAGATATCTGACTATAGGTGAGTCCAATCTGCCTCAGAGATGTCGCGCTGGGCCATTCCCTCCCACCAAGCCATATATCGCGGACGAGGGGAAGCCTCTGTGGACAGTAAGAGCTTGTATATAGCTGAGATAGCCCCCTTCATGGATTTAGTTTTAATGAGGAGTGACTCAAACACGGTGAGAGGTCTGGTGGCACCTTCTCTGGTTCGTGGGTCGAGAGCCCAGTGTAGCAGCTGTGCGTGGTGGTATCTCTCCTGGACCCCCACCCCGCAATCTCTTGTGCAGTTCTCGAAGGTAAGGGGGTCATAGTTGTGGAACAAGTGTGTCAGTGCGAGGCAACCTCCCTCCCTCCAAGCATTAAACGGCCCCTCTAGAAGCGCTGGGGGGAATAAGGAGGAGAAGTGGATCGGTGTGAATGGTGAAGGAAAAGACGTCCAGCCCTTCCTCGTAGCCACAGTGTCCCATACTCTAAGAGTAGTGCGTGTTAGGGTACTGAGGTATGCGTTAGGGGGCCTGTCCCGTTTCTCGCGCCATATCAAGTCCCAAAGAGGAAATATACTTGATCAAGTAAACAAAAAAAATCAAATGAGGAGAGGTTGGGTTTCTAGTCCTGTTGTTGATATTGAGGAAATATACTTGATCACGTAAACAAAATAAATCAAATGAGGAGAGGTTGGGTTTCTAGTCCTGTTGTTGATTTTAGGTGTTGTGCAACATACCACATCTTGCAGAACATCGCTTTGGCACTTCTACTGTTTAGCCATTTACAGTAAGAGCACACATGGTGTATCAATACCAATAATTCGACCAGCTACGCTGCGGTCCATGTGGAGCCAGTGTTTCTCAGATTCCTTTTGCGACCATTCGACCAGGATACGCAGTTGGGCCGCCTTATAATAGAGCTTAAGATCGGGGAGTCCCGCTCCCCCCTCCTTCTCTGGACGCCAAAGCATGGAAAAGGAGAAACGGGCCCGCCCTCCTTGCCAAATAAAGCGCAAGATCATAGTTTTCGCGCGCCTAAAAAATTCCTCTTCCAGTTCTATAGGGAGAGCCTGAAACAGGTACAGTAATTTGGGGAGAAGTGTCATCTTTACAGCATGTATGCGCCCCAACCAGGAGACAAAAAGCGGCTTCCATCTCGTGAGGTCCGTTTGGATGCGGGAGAGCAGTGGAGGGAAATTAGCTGCATAAAGGTTCTCTAAGGTCGGCGTCAGTTGCACCCCTAGATATTGTATGGAAGAGGGCGCCCACGCTAAAGGCGTTAGGGATCGGAGTCGAATGGAGTCTACGTGCGAGAGGGTCAGGTTAAGTATATAGGACTTATCTAGATTAATCTTGAAGCCTGCCGCCTTCTCAAAGGAGCTAAGTACTTCCTGGAGGAGTGGGAGTGAACCCATCGGGTTAGACAAGGAGAGTAGGACATCGTCCGCGAAGAGAGAGATCTTATGGGATTCTCCTGTGAAGGGAAAACCCTCAATCCCCTGGTGCTCCCTTATCGCTATAGCTAGGGGTTCAATGCTGAGGGCGAACAACAGAGGGGACAGGGGGCAGCCCTGTCTGGTCCCCCTGGAATGGCAGAATGAAATAGATTGCACGCTGTTAATGGAGACCTTAGAGTTTGGGTGTCTGTAATTGGCCTGGAGCATCGTTACGAATTTGGGGGAGAAGCCGAATTCCTTAAGCGTGGCCCACAGGAAACTCCAATCCACTCGATCGAATGCTTTTTCGGCATCCAGGCCAACTAGGACCGCAGGAATTTTAAACTTATTAGCCTTTACGATCAAGTGGATAATGCGCCGGGTGTTGTCGTGCGTTTGGCGCCCCTGTATAAAGCCAGGCTGATCTGGATGAATAATAAGTGGTGTGAGGTCAAACAATCGCTTGGCCAGTATGGAGGAGTACAGCTTCGCATCAATGTTCAAGAGGGCAATGGGTCGGTAGGAGGAACAGCAAGTGGCGTCCTTGCCTGGCTTGGGGATTACTGAGATTACCGCTTCCGCCATAGAGGCAGGGGTGTCGCCGTCTAAGGCCATCCTATTGAAGAGCCGGACCAGGTGGTGACTAATGTCCGCCGAAAAGGTCTTATAAAAGACCGCGGTATACCCATCAATACCGGGTGCCTTATGGGGTTTATGGGGTTTCAGTGCCTTAATAGCTGTTTGCACCTCCTCATGAGTTATTGGAGCAATTAGAGCTTCGTTCCACTCCGGGGAGACCTGTGGGATTGGCAGATCCCTAAGGAAGGCTTGCTGGTGAGCAGAGTCAAGGCCATCAGCTGTGTACAGTGAGCTGTAAAAGGACCCAAACAACCCCGCCTTGTCTTCGTCTCTATGGATTAACTGCCCCGTCCCGTCTTGAATACCCCCTATGTATTCCCTCTCTCTTTTGTCCTTCAGCTGTCTGACTAGGTGTTTCCCCACCTTGTTGCCCAGAGTGTAGGACAGGTTGCGCCGTTTAAGAAGGGTGAATTCTGCCCTATTATTATATATGACCCTTAATTTGCTCCTGAGCGCCGTGAGAGCGCGAAGTGTCTGCCTAGTGGGTGCAAGCTTGTGGGTCCGTTCAGTGGTCGCCAGTTCTTCTTCCAAGCTTTCCCTTTCCCTTGCCCTTTGTTTGTTCAGAGCTGAGTTAAGCGCAATGCATCTGCCTCGCAGAACCGCCTTGAAAGTGTCCCACGTGTTATATTCAGAGGTCTCGTCTGGTCTGTTAAGGGTGAAGAATTCTGTGATAGACTCCCTTAGCTGTGTAACCGAGTCCCTATCCCTCGTTAAGGCTTATGGTAAGTACCAACGGGCCGGTCGGGGTGCATTACCCAGCCATGAAAGACATACAGTGTACAGACCGTGGTCAGAAACCGAGATGGGCAGAATCTTAGCATCCTGGAGAGTACCCTGTAAGGACTGACTGAGAAAGATATAATCCAGCCGTGAGTATGACCGGTGCACATGTGAATAGAAGGAGTAATCTTGTGTAAGAGGGTATAAAGTTCGCCATGTGTCCAGGAGGCCCATATCCCCAATACGTGTCTGCATGGACTCAGGGAAGGTACCCAGGTCGGTACGACGTGTGTGCGTGCTGTCAAGTGTTGGATGCCAAACCAGGTTAAAATCCCCCAGGAGGAATAGGGGCCCCTCCGCAGAGTCGGTTACCCTCCCCAGTAGTGAATTCAAGAAAAATTTCTGCCAGTATTGGGAGCATAAAGCGCTGCAAAAGTGCACATCCTACCCCTCAGGTGGCCCTTGACCATCAGCCATCTCCCCTCTTTGTCACCTAGAGTGGCAATGGGTTCGAACTGGGCGCCCGGGCTAAAGATGAGAGCTACACCCTTCTGTTTAGTGGAAGCTGAGGACCTATAGATGAGGGGATATTTTGTATGCTTAAGACGGTGGTCCTCAGTTTTCAACAGGTGAGTTTCCTGCAGAGCCACTATATCTAGATGATGGTCCAGAATGTATTTCCAGACCTTCTGGCGTTTCTGCGGGGAGTTAAGCCCTTTGACATTCCAGGTCCCTATGGTAAGCGGCATAGTATGTCAACTCGTGGTGTTCCCGCTATAGAAGCTGATCTCCGCCCGTACCCCCCTGTGGTGGACCCTCTCCCTTCGACCCCTCCCGTGGTCTCCACCCAATGCCCACAATGATGTCAAGGCGTCCTCCCATCCCCACGCCCGTGTTCAATCCGCCCTGCCCTTGCTCTCCACACGCACTCCACAATGAGCCCCTCAATGGACCTACTGTGAGAGGTAGAACAGTATGCACAACACCCCACCCTCCCTCCCCCAAAACACCCCCTAGGAGCAACATGAGTATACTATGGAACAAAAAACCCCACCCGTTGGACAATGCCTCAGGCCTATGCAGAGTCTGTCCAGGCCCGCAGTACATGGGTAAATGGACGGGTTGCGTGGCAGTGGCGGCTCGACGGCTCGAGACCCCCCGCCCCATCCCCAAATCGTGTCGCCATACTTAGCTGAACATGACCTTCACTTCAGGCGTTCAAGAGTCGGCACCAGTGTCTTTGGAGACCTCGTGGATCGCAGCAGCCTTTTCCGGTGCCATTGTTTCTGGGTTCGGTTTGAGATTCTTCCTGGAGGGACGACTTCTTCTCACCGTCTGCCAGCCGTCGTTCGTCACTCGAGGGGATCTGGACAAGGCCCCTGATGTCTGATCCCCCCCTCCTCGTCTGGCCGGGTGTCCTCGTGCGGAATGCCCAGTAGAGTACAGGTGTCCCGTAGGGATCGTAGCTGGTGGAGGGCCCCGTTCCACTTAAAGATTCGTCTCACGCATGCGCATACGGCACCCCTTGTAGGCCGATGACGCGTGACGCGTGTGGCTCTCGGCCGCGGCGTGCGCCTAAACGCGCTGAATTTGGGCTACTTTCTAGTAGGATTTCAGTTGCGTTTGGGCTGCACGTCACGGCGCGAATCCTTAACTGATTTCATTGCAGTTTTTAGCGAGCTTGCATACCGGTGGTCCCTCTGCTCTATGATATCGCCTGAGAAGGTTGTAAAATATATTGGCCAGCGGTTGAGTGTGCACACGCTCTGTATATCTAGTGTTTGGCCTGTGTCTCTGACCCCTATGACTACAGCTTTGCTGAGGGGGTTGACATTATTTGTATTGAGTGTGCTATCAGGCCTGCCCCCCCTCTTTTTGACCCTCCTTGTGGCTGGACAGTGTTCAGATAGACCTTGAGTGCTAAACTTCACTGAAGTGCATATTGATAAGCCACCCCTGCAATGTCGGAGTGGGAGCATTACAATGAGGAATATGCTGAGGAGGAGGTATATGATGGACGGCAGGAGGCGGTCCTGGAAGACAATTAGGTCAACGCTTTGGACGCCTCTGTCCAGTATTCGGTCAATAGGGCCATGAAAACTACAGTCCCACAAACGGTGCAGCAAGCCCTAGCTACTGCCCTTCGCCCTATCAGAAAACAATTGGAGGGCTTCGCCAAGAGGCATGGCTATGACAGGCCACAAAAGAAAAACGCTTCTGGTCAACCTTCGGTTGATACTGCCACATGGCCTCATGCACAGGCCCTAGCTACCTTACCAGACACGGCGGAACACTCTTATTCCGGCAGCAAGGCCAAAGCAAAGCATAAAGTCCATGCAGACACAGACACTGACATTAACACAGACACTACCACAGGCACAGACACGGATACTTCGGAGGAGCATCCTCCTCCAAAGAAGGCGAGGAAGGGGCAGGCAGAGATTGCCCCGGTTAATACACCTTTTACCTTCGACCCGTCTGAACTCATGCACCCCAGGTCACAGGACTGGGTGCCACCTCCGGCGGTGGCAGCATATATCCATGACAACCTTAGACGGAGCTTCCCCAGGGAAGTGAGGAACCGACTTAAGTCCGAATGGCCTCGCCCTGACATCCCGGACAAGGTAGCGGAAACCCCAGAGATTGACGCAAGTCTCTTGACCTTCTTGAAGAAATTCGCGAAGGACCCCAAACGAGGTTTGGATAGGGCATGGTCAGGATGCCAAGACAAAATGTTGGACGCAATCGGACCTTTGGCCAAAATTCTGGAGATGGCTCTGGCGGCCAAGGATGCTTCCTCTCCTGTGGACCCGGACGTGCTGGCCGGATGGACCCAGCGAGCCATCTGCTTGCTGGGCAACGCGAATTGTTCCATTTCAGCGGAAAGGAGAAAATCACTACTCATGAAGATGGATAGTAATTTGACCGAGCTAGCGGATGCTGAGCCAGGACCCCTAGCAGCCGGTCAATTGTTTGGAGACAAATTTGTGAAGGATGTCTCCAAGTATGTGGGGACTTTTACGGCTCTGGACAAAGCGCAGTCAGGCATCAAGAGAGCTCTCAGCCAGGGAGTTTTTAACAGGGCCGGACGAGGCGGGGGTCGCTCGTCGGGCCGTGGAGGTCCACAAGGCTCCCACAGAGGCGACTTCGGCAGGGGCAGGAACGAGTACGATTCCACCCGTGGTGGGACCTTCTACCCCTCCCGTAGGAGGTTCAACAGGAACCGTTATCAATCGAATAACAACAGGGGGAACTTTAAACACCAGCAGAACTCAGGTGAGAGTAGCAGATGTTTATCTTCTTCCATTGGGGGGACGGACACGACACTGCCTTGTGCAGTGGCGGGAGCTTACACAGGACGCCTGGGTGTTACAAACAGTTCAAGGTTTTCACTTGGAGTTTTATTCTCGTCCTGTTCAATCAGGACTCCCTGCAGGTCTCCATTTTTCCCAACAAGATCTCAGTTTTATAGACGAAGAGATCGCCGGGTTGCTGCAGAAACACGCGATAGCACCGGTTCATCAGGGTCCTCACGGTTTCTGCAGCAATATCTTTGTTATACAGAAGAAGGGAGGCGGAAACAGACTGGTTCTGAACCTCAGGGATTTCAACCAGTTTCTCACATACAATCACTTCAAGATGGAGGGCATCCATCTTTTTACAGATCTACTCCAGGTAGGAGACTGGATGGTCCGGCTGGACCTGAAGGACGCTTATCTCTCCATTCCAATATTTCCCCCGCATCGCAGATACCTCCAATTCCGGTGGAGAGACCAATGGTACGAATATTCGGTTCTGCCTTTCGGGCTCTCCTCGGCTCCTTGGTGCTTCAACAAGGTGATGAAACCAGTGGTGGCATACCTCCGAGAACGGGGTATACGCCTTATAATCTATCTGGACGACATCCTAATAGTGGATCAGTGCCAGCAGACCCTCTTGCGACACCTCATTCTGACGACAACATTAATCAGAATCTGGGCTTCGTAATCAACACCAGGACATTGGTCATGGTACCCACTCAGGTGATAGACTTCCTAGGTTTCACGATCGACTCCGTGATAGCGCAGCTATGCCTCCCGAAGGACAAGCTGAAGGACCTGAAGAAGGAAATCAGGAGACTGCTGAACAGTCAGACAGTATCACTCAGGGCGATTGCCAGAGTGGTAGGAATATTGGCGTCATCGGTACAAGCGATATTCCCGGGCCCTCTGCATTACAGGGCCCTGCAACAGTTGAAGATCAAACACCTGCAGAAGGGACTGTCGTATTCGGACAGTATCCCTCTCACACAAGAGGTGAGAACCGAACTGCAATGGTGGCTGGGTCACGTAGATGCCTGGAACGGCCGGGCTATCTTCGGCTCCCTCCCAGAAATAACAATAGAGTCGGACGCCAGCCGTTGGGGCTGGGGAGCTCGTTGCGGAGACATCTCCACAGGTGGCAGATGGTCTCCGGAGGAGCTTTCGCTTCACATAAATTGTCTGGAACTGCTCGCAGGGGCGTTCACGGTGCGGACATTGTCCCCGAGGCAGACATCTTGTTGTATCCTCCTGCGCTTGGACAATGTGTCAGCAGTGAGATACATCAACAAGTTGGGCGGCACGAGGTCGTCGATGCTTGTGCAAATAGCCAAGGACTTTTGGCACTACTGTCTAGAAAACCAGATATCGATAATTGCAGAGTATCTACCGGGTCAGTCCAATCAGGTGGCGGACTGGAACTCGAGATACCTCAGGGACTACAGCGACTGGAAGTTGCTCCCAAAGGTGTTCCAATGGCTGCAGAGAATTTGGGGTTCGTTCAGGACGGACTTATTTGCCTCCAGACTGACGTTTCAAGTACCCTGGTTCTTCAGCTGGAGACCGGATCCGGAGGCGCAAGCGACGGATGCATTTCTCCAGGATTGGTCGGAGGGGATGCAGTATGCCTTCCCCCCCTTCATGCTGATCCCAAGAGCAATGTCTCAAGTGATCAGGCAACGGGCGAAAGTAGTCATGGTGACCCCATGGTGGACGTCACAATCATGGTTCCCCAAACGAATGCAGTGGAGTTGCGATCGTCCCAGACTCCTCCTGGAATCGGAGACGCTATTGCTGGGCCCTCATCAGGAACAGCATCCCTTGATAATGGAAGGCAGACTTCAGCTGATGGCTTGGAGGCTTTCAGGGAACAGTGGCAGTTGCCAGGCGTTTCAAGCAGGACTTGCGCTTTCATCAAGCAGGCCTGGGCACCATCCACGCGGAAAAGATACTCCTCGGCCTGGAAGAATTGGGTGGATTGGTGCATGAAACGACATCTGGATCCCGTAAGGGCAGACTTACCCCACGTGCTGAATTTCTTATCGGATAAGGCTTGCGAGGATTTGCCGTATAGATCGGTCAATAATTTTAGGTCAGCCATATCAGCAGGCCATGCTCAGCTGGATGGAAAACCCTTAGGCATGCACCCAGTGGTGTGCAAATTGCTTAAAGGAATTAGAGTGGCTAACCCACCAAAGCCCAAATACACCGGGTTGTGGGATGTGTCTTTGGTTTTAGAGTTATTTGACAGATGGCCAGTAAACTCTCTTTTATCCAGGAAGCAGTTGTCAGCAAAGTTAGCCATGTTACTCTGCCTCTCGGCATGCAGGAGGTCATCGGACGTGCGGGCGCTGGAGGTTACAGGTAGAGTATTTACTCCGGAAGGAGTTTCTTTCACCATTTCAGGACGCACCAAGACATTATCTCGTCATGTTTCGTATAATGCTTTTCAGGAGAATGACAAGTTATGTGTGGTTAAATGTTTAAAAACTTATGAGGAATGTACAGCGGCTAACAGGCCGCTGGGCTGTTCTCAATCATTGATTGTCATACAAAAGCCTTTCAAAGCAGTGGCAGCTGCCACCATTGCCAGATGGCTTCGTTATGTCATGAAGGAAGCTGGTGTTGACGTCACCATTTTTGGTGCTCATTCAGTCAGAGGAGCCATGGCTTCAAAGTCATTTATGTTGGGTTCCAGTATACAAGATATCATGCGTAGCGCAGATTGGTCATCTGAATCGACCTCCAAAACGTATTATTATAAGCCATGTGGGGGATATTACCTCTGTTGTTTTTAATAAGCGTTAAACAAGCATAATCTGAAGCCTCCGGTCCTGCAATAGAATCACAAATTTGCTAGCATTCGCGCCAAGAATTTGCAATTCTATTAAGGACACGGAGGCGAGGATTATCCCACCCGGCATGTTATGTATAAATGCTTGCCCACCCAGTGGTTATGGTGGTTACGGTCTCATATCCTTTATTGCAGGTTCAGATAAGAAAAACGACTGAACGACGACGTCTGCCAGGATATTACGCCTGAGAAGTTTATGTTCTTCCACGTTGGAGGAGTTACAAGGTTCTCCAAGTTGTTGTTGGAGCTGTTCGCCTTAAAGAAAGAGGAAGATGGCAGCAGGCAGAGGCCTCTTATGGACTAGGGGGGCGTGCCTATGTGCTAGTCATGATGGGATGTGTAGTTGTTTAACGTTTATGTAATGAAAAGCAAGCATTTTCATTGGCTGCTGTGAGCTTCAGTAAAGATTGAGAAGCATAATCCTCGCCTCCGTGTCCTTAATAGAATTGCAAATTCTTGGCGGGAATGCTAGCAAATTTGTGATTCTTCTTGTAAACCGGCTTGTTTCAGTTGTAAAACAAAGTAATAAGGCACAATCCAAAAAGAAGTTCTCCATGTCCTCCAGATACACCAAATTTAAAATGCAGGTTCGTGAAACTGGTCGCTCCTGTGATGAATAGAAATCGTAGCAGGCCGGGTTCAAATCGTTGCCAAAATTGTAACAAAGTAATCCAGGCAGGATTTATAAAAAAAATTAAGAAAGATTTATTTGATGCAGCACAGTAGGAGCAACTGTACAGGTAGAAATCTCCATAACTTCTGTTGCATGGAACATGGAACAGCCTGTACCATAGCAACAGATTACAGAAGGAGATTCAAGCATAAACACTTATACAAGCTGGTATTAAAGTAACATGAAAGCACATGGAAAAATATAACACAGCCACACCAGAATTCCCAGCTGAACCTCCCGTCTTTACTACATTACACAGCATGCTTCAGGCCACCCGCACTAATAAACCTGGTCTCCTTTCTTTACAGCTCTGCACATGCCGAATTGCCAGAATCCAAGGGCAAAGCTCGCATGTATTGGGAACAGGAACTAGGAGTTGCTCTCTCCGACGAGCACTGGCGTTACTGCTGTGCACAGACAGGTCAGATATTCCCTGTAATAGAATCAGAACCATCCACTACAAGTTCTTCCAGGGGGCATACTATACTCCTGCCAGACAGGACAGATTTGGATTTAAACCTGATGACCGCTGTGCCATATGTGGGTTAGAAGGGGGTTGCCTTTTTACACCTGGCATGGTCCTGTGGGCCGATGCATTCTTACGAGACCCTTTCCCTCGTGATATAGGATACGCTATTACTGACATATTAGGGTGATCTGGGTTATGTGAGGATATCTGTTGGCCCTGTTGTTTGCCAAAGGACGGGTCACCTGCCACTGGGGATGAGGGTTGACACCTAAATTTAAAGATTGGATCACGGATTCAATATACTGTTTCAAACAAATATCGTTTAATGCTGCCCTATAACTATTCCCTTGTGTCCCTGAGATGTCTGGCTCCCTCTCCACGCCTGTCTACAGATGCAGCATGCAAATTTTGCCGCTGGGGTGCATTCCTCTATCACTCTATAATGCAGCCTCTTATACCAGAGGTCCTAAGAGCATGACTGCGTCACATGATGCTATAGTTCATGACATGTAGCATGACTATTAATTCATACTAAATCAAATACTGCTTAGTGAAGACCAAACGATGCAAACAGTGCCTAACATCTGTTTTTAGCATCACCATTTAGAATTCAAACGTCGGATCAAAACTTTTCACAGGCCATAAAACATGAGATTATGTAAGCCAATAATTTCCTTACAGTTGAATTTGGACTTTGAACTGATGCACATGTGGCAAGCTGTATGACATATTTCATAACATTTCGAAGAAACGTGTAAGATGTGTGTGTTTTTATTTTCACTGGAAATAATACTTTTATTATTTTGCCTATTTACAGTACTATCTGTTTGTCATTATTTATCAAGCCGAAAATACGTAGGGTGAAAAATGTTTGTTTGCTCATCCCAAGAGCATGAGAATTGATAAAGATTGTTTCTAAATTAGGCGACTCCTGTTTACAATTATGAACCTAACTTCTCATGAATGCTCGCGCGCTCTTTGTCTTTATTCAATACAGAAGATATCACTAATAACAGACAGTGCCATTAGGTGAACATTAAGAAAATAAGCAGCAATACTCGTAGAATATGGCCAGTACTATGGCAGTGCCCTCGACATGCCAGGTGAACAAGGGCTGCATTTTTTATGTGGGCTCAAAAAGCAAATTATTTAAATTTTGCTGAAGTTGAGGTCCAGCCGCCGGTTGGTGGTGTATCCTGATCAGGTGCTGCAGGCAAATAGTTTTTTTACTGAATAGGACGATGTCATCTGCATATTGGAAGCTTCCTAGTTGTTCTTGGCCATGCCTGGGTGGGGGAGTGAGGGGGGAGTCTCTCGACACTTGGACCAGGTGGCTATCAAGATCAGCCATTTAGATGTTAAATATACAGGGGGCCAAAATACAACAATGTTTTAGGCCTATGTTGGTGGGGATTTTTTGGGAGGTTCATTGGACAGTGCTGATCTTGATTTGTAACCAAGTGTGGTGTAAAAACTGATGATTGCCTCGAGTAGTTTCGCTGGCATCCCCCAGCGCGCTATTTTTTCACCACATTTTAGCCCTTAGGACTCTATTGAAGTCCGTCTTTAAATAGATGAAGCAGGTGTAGAGCTGGCTGGATTTTGCAGTTCTTTGCTCAGTGAATAATAGTACAGCCAGCAAGTTGGTTAATATGCTCATTCCTACTCTGAATCCGGTGTGCGTTTTCGGAACAATCTTTGATTGGTTAACCCAGTCCTCTGGATTAATAAGCAAATTAGAGGCATAGATCTTGGCTTCTACATCTATTAAGGTGATTAATCTATAGTTGATGGGGTTTGAATGACCGCCTGATTTGGATATTGGATGTAATATGCTGCCTCGCCAGGATTCCAGGGTAGAATTTGTTGACAAGTCATGTTTAATAGTGGTGTTAATTGCTTAACTACAAGGGAGGGGTCCTTTTTAGATTGAGCCTGGGTTTGCTGTATTGTGGTTCGTATTTTAGGCTCCGCCCACTCTCTGCCCATATTTTTCATTGGCTTGTGTGATTTTCCTTTGGAAACTGTGGCTTTTCATTGGTCAAGAGGCTAAGTAGTCCCTCCTTGGTACTGCATTGTCTCAATTTGTAACCACCAATAGTGACACCCTGTGTTGTTACTCGCTAGGCTTTATTTACAGCCTCCGAGCACTATTTTGCTAAATGCTTTTCTGCCCTGCTGTCGCAGGTCGCAGGCAGGACAAATTCTCTAACAACACTTTCTTTTTTTAAATTTTAAAATGTGTCCCCCCCTTTTTTTAAGACGCGGCTGGCTCATGTAAAGAACGGGGGCGGTCGACATTATTTCGACAGTTGTCAAGGGGTGCTTTTTCAAAAAAAGCATTTATTTGACAATTTGCCAAACAAATGCTTTTTTTAGGCACCCATCAAAAAAAAGAAAAGAAAAAAAGAAAAACTTTACTGTAGCTCTTCCCCAACTCAGCAAGGGAGACAATACTATAATATACTATAATATTCACCGCACTACAGAAACTCATCCCATAATGCTTTGTGGGGCACTTTATGGTACACTTTATTTAAAACAAATGTTTGCCCTTTACTCAGCCTGTGGTGTACAAGTATAATGAGACCACCACAAAATCATTCCGCACGGCATGGTTTTCCTTTCTAGGTTATCATCTGGGTCACGGGTACTCATAGTACGGCCCGCGGGCCAGCAGCGGCCCGGCAAGCCTTCCGTGGCGGCCCGCGGACCATGAGACATCGTACCCGTGTTTCAAAAAGTGTCTTCAAACACTCTGCTGCTCTGTGGGGGCCGGGCCATTCTTTCCGGCGAGGTCAGAATGGAGCTGCAGGGGCGCTAAAAGAAGGTGGAATTACACAAAGTCCCATTAACATGCAAATAGTCTTGTTAATGACCTGTGAAGTGCTCGGGTGGGGCTGTGTGTCTGTGCGCGCTGGGGAAGCAGGCTGGGGAAGCTGTCTCAGCCCGTGACACACAGGCAGGGTGGGGTGACAGAGGGAGGTAGAGGGACAGAGACAGAGGGAGGGAGGAAAGGGAAACAGAGAAATGGAGACAGAGAAAGGGACACAGACAGAGGAAGGAGGGCGACAGAGGGAGGAGGGTGACGCAGTGAGGGAGACTGAGTCAGGAAAGGGGAGTGAGGGAAGCTAGTGAGGGAAGGGGGAGTGAGGGAGGGGATAAGGGAGGGAGTGAGGGAAGGGGAGTGAGGGAAGGGGAGGGAAGGGAAGGGAGTGAGGGAAGGGGAGGGAAGGGAGGGAGTGAGTGAGGGAGTCAGGGAGTGAGTGAGGGAGTGAGTGAGGGAAGGGAGGGAGTGAGGGAAGAGATGGAGTGAGGGAAGAGATTGAGTGAGGGAAGGGAGTGAGTGAGGGAAGGGTGTGAGTGAGGGAAGGAGAGTGAGGGAAGGGGAGTGAGGGAAGGGGAGTGAGGGGAGGGGAGTCAGGGGAGGGAGTGAGGGGAGGGAGGGAGTGAGGGGAGGGGGTGAGGGAGGAGGTGAGGGGAGGGGGTGAGGGAGGGGTGGGAGGGAAGGGGTGAGGGGAGGGGTGTGAGGGAAGGGGGGGAGGGGTGGGAGGGAAGGGGAGTGAGGGAGTAAGGTAAGGGTGTGAGAGAAGGGGAGTGAGGGAGTAAGGGAAGGGAGTGAGGGAAGGGGAGTGAGGGAAGGGACAGGAGGGAGTGAGGGAAGGGGGTGAGTGAGGGAAGGGGGTGAGTGAGGGAGGGAAGGGGTGAGTGAGGGAGTGAAGGGGAGGGAGAGAGGGAGAGAGGGAAGGGGAGTGAGGGAAGGGGAGTGAGGGAAGGGGAGTGAGGGAAGGGGAGTGAGGGAGAGAGGGGAGGGAGGGAAGGGGAGTGAGGGAGAGCGGGATGGCAAGGGAGTGAGGGTGAGGGAAGTGAGGGAGGGAGAGGGGGAATAGGGAGAAGGGAAGTGAGGGGAAGGGAAGGGGAGTGAGTGTTAGGGAGGGAAGGAGAGGGAGGAAGAGGGAGGGAGAAGGAAGGGGAAGGAGAAGGAAGGGGAGGGAGTAGGAAGGGGAGGGAGAAGGAAGGGGAGGGAGAAGGAAGGAGCGAGAGGGAAGGAGAGAGGGAGAGGGAGTGAGACAGTCACAATGAGGGAGAGAGAGGGAGTGAGAGGAGTGAGAAAGTCAGAGTGATTGAGACAGAGGGAGACCAGGAGGGAGAGAGGGAGATAGAGGGATGGAGGGAGGGAGGCAGAGAGAGAGAGAGATAGAGGGAGGGAGACAGAGAGAGAGAGAGAGATGTGTATGCGGGGTCTGGTAGCTCAGTGGACGAAGGCGTGTGCTGCAGGGACCTGTGTTCAACCTCATGGTCACAGTTTTTTGTGTTGCTCTAGCTCCGCCCCCTCCCCCACTGACTCCGCCCCCACCGGTGCGGCCCTCGGGAACAAACCACACTGTAAATTTGGCCCCCGAGAGAAAGTTTGTGAGTACCCATGATCTGGGTCCTCACCTTAAGATGGGGGAGGCAAAATAATCACCTTTCCCACTGTCAGATGAATTTTAAATTCACTCTTCCATAGTTGGAGCTAATGCTCTGTAGCTGGGAGGATGTGTTTATGGTATCTTTTCGCTTTCTTTAGACGAGCTGTGTTTAAAAGAGATGCAACTTCGTGACATGGGGCACTTTGTCTATCAACTTGACAAACAGATGGGGGTTTTTTTCTCCGTACAAGCGTGCCATACAGCGCTTTCACCTTAATGGCATCTGTGTCCCTTTCTTTCAGACAAGCTGCTGCCATTAACCTGAAAGGGCCCCATGGGTCGCTTTTACAAATATTGCATTTCCAATGCAAGAGGTCTGGTATTTGCGAGAGAGTTTCAGCTATTGGTGTTGTCATTTACAACGCCACAAGCTCAAATTCTCGTAAATGTGATTGTTGAATAAGGCATTTGGAAGGCCATTGGGCCTTGGGACCCCGTCGGACCTCAGTCTTTTCAAAGTGTATACAACCTGTGTGTATGTGATGATCAGGTGAGGTGCCTCTGTTAGTTGAATACTCTGATATGGCTGTCTGTGGGCTTCCGATTGCATTATCAGGAGCTGATACTGCTCGGTCTGATTATATTCTGCGACCATGTGTGATGTCCAAACTGATTCTGTAATGCTGGCTTTGGGATGCCGGTGACAGCCTATAGCCAATTTGTAATTTTAGCCCAAAAGGATTTTGCAGTTTTTTTTTTGCTTACTTGAAACAATTTAAGCTAGAAACCCATCATGTGATAGCTTTTGTATATACTTTGTTTCTTTTTAACAATTTTGACTTTGGGTTTCTTCCTGAGTTGGCTGCCCAATGGAAGGATACATGTGAGCTCCTTTTTGAGTTTTCTTTTCATGATCCGCAATTGTGGTGTGAACCATTCAGCCCCAGTCGGGCCACAGCCTTTGTTTTCTGGGTGGTTTAGCTGGAAAGTGTTTTAAAAGAGCCGTCACGAAAGCTTCCCAGGTCTGGGTGAGCAAGAGGTTGCAAGTGATAGCTCTGATTTAAAGTGGAGAGTAATAAACTCCATCATGCTAGCTATCATTGTGTCCTTCCATATGAGGCTCCTCATATTAAACAACTGTGGAGATGAGGACAGGAAATTTGCTTCTGGGGCCCGAGGTAGAATAATTTCTAGTATAAATGTTTGAACAGAGTGATCACTCTCTAGTCTCGCTTTTATAGCAACTGTGCTGAAACCTGCGAACAATCCAGGGTCTACTAAGATATAATCTAAGGTGGAATTTGCCCTTTCTGTCGGTCTGGTGAATGCTGCAGGTTGGTCCACTGGGCTCTGCCCATTCATTGTGTAAAAGCCCCCAGGCGTCACTTTTACGCCGCTGGTGCGTCACTTTTTGTGACGCACCAGTGACATAAAAAATGTGCCTTGTTGCGCCATATTTACAAAGTGACGCATCTAGGTAGATGCGTCACTTTGTAAACCCCTGCGCCACATTATACCTGCGCCAGGTATAATGTATGCAGGGGGGCATATTGACGCAAGAAAGGGTCGTAGAAATGACGCAGTGAAATCTATGAGATTTCACTGCGTCACTTCTAGGACACAAATGCGTCAATTTCTTACGCCTGCCTCACAGCAGGCGTAGGACTGACGCAGGCCCTTTCACATGGGGCTTGCCCCATGTGAAAGGAGGCATTGCTGGAGTTGTGACACACTCCAGCAAAGCGTCACTTTTGCGCCTACAGATATGTCAGAAATACTGACGTATCTGTAACTCCTTGCGACATGATGCCTCATATTATAAATATGACGAATCATTGGTGTCGCAAGGAGGGCGCAGTGAAAAGTGACGCATCGCTGTTTTCACGCAGCGATGCGTCACGTCTCATAAATGAGGCCCCCAGGGCTTCGAGTGCTATTATGCGCATTCTGCCTAATTGGTCTTGTCTGGCCTGGTTGTATATTATCTGGAGCTTGATATCTGAGCCTTGCGATAAGTTTATATTGAAAGCACCTGACAATCTTATGCGGGCTTGTGGTTACACAGATTGAAGAGTTTTTAGGAGGCCTGGAGCAGGATGGATAGATTAAGAATTATTAGTGTGGAATGCTTCTCTAAATACGATGCCACTATACATTTGAGGCATTTTACCCATGATAAGCCCAGGTCCATCTCCTTGGGGGCCCATCAAATGTCAGTGGAGATATCGAGCAAGAGCCTTGCCCGACTTGGATGCTTTTATTGCTGCAGTGTGATATTCTTTATAGGCCATAATTGCTGGTTAAACTTTCTGCCATGTTTCTTGTAGTAGCAAGAATTCAAATTCATTTAGGAAGCATTACAAATCATCCTCCCCCTCCTTACTGAAAAGGCCATTCATGTTCCAGGAGCAAATTTTGCAAGGGAGATCCTATAGGGGGGCGTTTGAATGTGTCTCTCGTGCAGTTCTAATCTAGTGGGATCAGCCCGAGCCTGATTTGTGCCATGGCTCCTTGAATCTGTTCCCCGGTTGTAGTTGTCACAGGTTAGGTGAAGGGCTCTGCCCAGATTGGTGGAACTTGGATTACAGGAGAGTGAATCTGAGACACTCTTTGGTTTTCAGGGTGGGGAGTCACTAAAGTGATCGATCTTAGAGCATTGTTTCCCCATGAGATGACTACATTGATAGGTTAGGCTCATTCCAGCGATAGGAGTACAGTCTTATATCCTTACTAATAGCGCCAGTGCTCAAAACGCTGGCTGGATGTAATGATTTTGTTGTGACTTCTGTGCCCCAGAAAGATACTGGTGAATGCTGTATCGACAAAAGTTGCCTGTAGATGTTCTTGGGGCTCTGATGTTGGTGGTACTTGTGAGTGGGGATGTTCCTTGAAAAGGTGGCTATATCTGGCTCAGTGACTTCCATGCGTTCTTCCAGCTGCCGAAATGCGATAGTAGGAGCAGTGCCTTGGACCTGGTCTTTGACCTCCTTCTTTTGCGGGGGGGGGGGGATGGGTGGGAGGGGTGTACCGCAGTGGGCTTGGTTTTTGTGTCGGGTTGGTTTGTTTTCCCATTTCTTCAGCTCTGTTTTTCCTTGCTTTTCAAAAGCACTTGCATTCCCTCTTTGACATGGAGGCTTAAATGTTTCTGGACGGCAAATCCAGAGCTGGCTCTTTTTTGGAAGCTGGCTGATTCTGATTCAGAATGATGGGGGCGTATAATCCATTCAATGCCCCCATTAGCACTAATAAATTGTTCTCTTCCAAAGTTCGAAGTCAATGAGCTCCTTCTATAAAGGTGGTGGATGTAGCCCACCTGTTGTTGGGCTCCCGATATGTCAATGCTCACCGAGAATTTACGAGTTGCTGATAAATGATCGAGTTTGAGAGGCTTTGACTTCATCCAAAGTTTTTACAATATTGTGGGGACCGTAGCAAAGAGGTCCATATTCGAAACACATTGGCATGTATGAAGGATTGTAGCTGGATCTTCCTGTACTCTTCTTACTTGAGCCAGTCTGCATCTGCAGTTTGTGATCCCTTCCCTCCACGTGAACTGTAAAAGCATTATGAAGTTTTGTATATCTAACTTATCTGTGTGGTATGTTAAGGCCCTGACCGCCGAGACCTGAGCAACATGCCTGATGCCCAGTGAAGCTGTTAGACAGCTATAGAGGAGATCCACCCTGGCTCACCACCGCGGCTGTCACCTACCCAGCCGGACATTGGGCACAGCTCTTCCCATCTCGTCTATGCAACCGTAACTAATGTAACCTTGTTTTCCCTGACGGCTGAGACCTGAGCAACATGGCTGATGCCCAGTGGAGCTGTTAGACAGCTATAGAGGAGATCCACCCTGGCTCACCACCGCGGCTGTCACCTACCCAGCGGACATTGGGCACAGCTCTTCCCATCTCGTCTATGCAACCGTAACTAATGTAACCTTGTTTTCCCTGACGGCTGAGACCTGAGCAACATGACTGATGCCCAGTGGAGCTGTTAGACAGCTATAGAGGAGATCCACCCTGGCTCACCACCGCGGCTGTCACCTGCACAGCCGGACATTGCTCTACAGCTGGCACCAAACGACAGGGCTGATGGATGGTGTGGCAGGTCTGGAAGTGACCTTTCCATTTGATCAGGTGAGATATTTACTCTATCGGCTTGGCCCCTTTTGAGTGTGAAGGTGATTTATGTGAGGCAATATTTCTTATTGTCTGCTCCTCTTAATATCTCCTCCAGGGGAAGCATTCTACAAAGGGAACTTCATTTACCAATGGCAGTTCGATGGTTGAAAGCAAAATATTATAGTCATGTTTTAGGGCTGAAGAAAAGGAAGACTGAGCTGGGCAGGAGGCAGTCCTGAAAATGATCAAATGTGCTTAGGAGCATGTCCGGCCATACTGAGGTGTCATCAAAGACTTCCTCCTGTGTTGTGTTACTTCAACTATTATGGGAGTGTCTTGTACTCCACTTGTGACTGAGATCTTTTAAGCAAGAGAATCCCTCCTGGTTGTTTTTTGTGCAACCCAAGGTGCGGGGTGTCTAAGCAGTCGGTTGGGATTTTTTTGCCTTTCTAGGGTTCAAAGACTTAGTGCAGGAGGTCGCTGTTACTATCGACTTGCTGCCTTCTGTAGTGTCTACCATAAGAATTAGAGAGTAAACACGAAAGAAGCTTTGAAGAGTATTTTTTTCGCCTCATCCACAAACAGCCAGGCTCTCAACTGCCTAGAATACCTCACATTCCTCATTCTCAGAATGATCACAAACGAGGAATCTAAGTTCTAAAAGGAAACAAGTGCATGTAAGGAAGGCTTGACATTACACATCTCCCTTCTTTACAACAGCAATAAACTCAAAAACAAAAGTAAGGTAAAAGAAGATAAAAACTGAACAACTTAATGTTCTTAATAGTGACACAAATGAGTTTATACATAGTCTTTCATATAAGATGGTGCTCTGCGTAGTCTTTGACTTCTCATACGACCAGAAGGTGAATTGCTAGAACAGGTAAGAGGAAGATTAATAGTACCAGAGGATTCACAGACAAGATCAATGTCATCTTGAGAAACATTCTTTGACTTAACCACAACTACATGACTTCTGTTCCAAATCCTCCCATCTTGTGTCTTAATGGCATTACCAAAAACTTTAATGACAAGTCTAACATTGGTATATTTAGACCATGATTTTCTTCCAACAGGTGCTTTTATTTTGACTAGATCACCTACTTTAACCTCTTGAAATTGAACACATTTTTTTTTTTTCAAAATAAAATTTTCTACAAACTTGTTTTTCTAATTCCCTCTCCCTCCAAGCACCAACATGATTGTCAACAAACCCCTTGTTCAAATTCATCCAACCAGGACACCACATGGTGTTAGGAACTCCACCTTTAAATAATTCAAAGGGAGATTTACCAGTAGTAGAGTGAGGGGAACAACGGTAAGCTTCAATCCTTTCCTTAAGTGCTTCTTTCCAATTCATCCCATTGACTCTCGCAAGCTGAATGCACTCTTTTAATGTTCTGTTGACCCTCTCAACTGCACCATTGGTTTCAGGGTGATATAATGAAGAACGTTTGTGTACAATACCACATTTATTGAGGTATGCATCAAATGCAGTCGAACAAAATTGAGGCCCATTATCTGATAAAATACTGTTTGGAAAACTCTCTCTCATAAAAATCTCAGATAAAAACTTAATAACAGAATCAGATGTTATGTCACTTACAGCACACACTTCAATCCAACGTGAATATAAATCAATTAAAACAATCAAGTACGGAGTATCAGAGACACCCGTAAGAGGACCCAAAATATCAATAGCTAATTCATCCCATGGATGATTCGGTAAAACCCTGCAAACCATTGGCATTTGTCTGGTTTTTAGAATTTTGTCACTAGCGCAACATTCAATACAGTCCCTAACCATGCGTTCTATTTCTAAATCCATTCCAGGCCACCAAAATTGAGTGCGTAACATTTCCTTAGTTTTCACTATACCTAAATGGCCAGTGTGTGCATGTACCAACAATCTTTTCCTCAAGGAAGAGGGAGGCACAAGTCTCAAACCTCGCGTCAATATGCCATCAGTTATGGACAACTCCTGAGAGACCAAGGACCATGGTTTTTCCAAACGTTTATTATCTCTTAGCAAGGATACTACCTTAACTAACTCTTCATCCTTTAGCAATTCATCCTTCCACTCATCTTTTCCCACAACACCCTCAGTGACTTCACAAACATTGAGAAGATCATCTACATCAACAAACTTCTCATCATCACCTAGATTATCACTCTTTACTAGTCTCGAAAAACAATCAGCAGCTTTATTTGAAACACCTGGCAGGTATTGTACCTCAAAGTCAAACTCCTGCAAATATATAATCCATCTTCTAATTCTAGAGGAGATAGAATCCAAACCCTTCTTATAAAAAACTTCCTTCAAAGGTTTGTGGTCTGACGTAACAACAAACTTAGTACCCCAAATCAAATTCCGAAACTTTTTTAGAGCCCAGTAGATAGCTAATGACTCTTTTTCAATAACTGAGTAATTAAGTTCCGGACCACGAAGACACCTTGAGGCACAAGCAATAAGAGACTCATTCCCATTTTTGTTTTGTACTAATACCGCACCCAGACCTTTATCACTTGCGTCAGTAAACACATACGTTGGCAACCCCGGAACAAATGCCTGAAGAGAGGGAGATTTTTTTTATTTCTCTTTAATTTCATCAAATGCTTTCCTACAGTCATACGACCACTCAAATATAACATTCTTTGCAGTAAGCCTCCTCATGTTTTTTGTTTTATCTGCAAAGTGTAGTATAAATTTCCCATAAAACTCTACCATGCCAAGAAATGACAGTAACTCATCTCTACTAATTGGTTGAGCCATGTTATCAATGGATGTAACTAAATCTAACTTTGGAAATACACCTTCACTCTTAATGCAGTGTCCAAGGTAGTTCACTTCTTCTAACCCAAACTTGCACGCTCCCTCTTAAGAGACAAACCAGCTATAGACAATCTTTCCAACACATCACACACCCGTTCATTATGTTCTAGCATGTTGGCACCAAAAATTAGTAAATCATCTTGGTAGCATTTCACGCCCTGAAGACCTTTGAGTATATGTGCCATTATTCGTTGAAAAACAGAAGCAGCAGATATTAATCCAAAAGGCATTCTTTTAAATTTAAAAATTCCCATGGGGGTTATAAAAGCAGTCAAATCTTGGCAAGAGGCATCTAGTTCCACCTGGTGGTAGGCAGAAGCAAGATCTAAAGTGGTAAAATACCTTGCACCTTCCAAAGTACCCACAATCTCATCTATGTTGGGCAACGGAAATCTGTCTACCACTACCTCTTTATTTAAAGCCCTCAAATCTATACATAAACGAATTTCGCCAGTTGGCTTCTTAGCTATAACAATGGGAGCCAACCACTCTGTAGCTTCTACTGGTTCCATAATGTTGTTCTCAATAAGCTTGTCAATCTCTTTCTGTACTTTGTCTTGTTCAGCTAAAGGGATCCTTCTTACCTTCGCTATTACGGGGATTGCATTCTTTTTTAATTTTATGCAATGTTTGTAACCTTTCAAACAACCCAACTTATCTTTGAATACATTAGGATATTTTCCTGCAAACATTTCTGACAAATCTTCTACCTCTTGTATTTGCACTTGAGGTGAGGCATTTGGATTAAGTGTAACTCCTAAATCTCGCTGATGTCTCCAACTAATTAAGGAATCACCCAAATTTGTCACATAAATCTTACCAGGAATAATGCGACTTCCTAATTCAATAGTAGCCATAAAATAACCCAATTTTTTAATTGGTTTCCTGCCATAACCCAACGGTATGATATCGCTTTTGAAAAGTTTGACATTCCTTCCAAAAATCTTATGTAATCATTTTTCATCAATCATGGTAATCTGGGAACATGAATCAAACTTAAACTAAATTATGACATCATTCACTTTCACTAAATGTGAGGGATGATCTAATGGACCGCTACTGATTTGAAAAGTTACAGTTTTCACCTGGGGTTGAGACCATTTTCTATTCACATTGTCCCTCTTGTTGCTCTTAGTTCTACAACATTTTGAGAAATGTCCCCTTTTCCCACAATTATTACAAATGGATTTCAAAGCAGGACAATTGGGGGAGTTAGCTAGATGACCAATATTCCCACATCTAAAACAAGAAAACCTGTTAGAAACATTTAAATTTGGATTGAAACTATTCATTCCATTATCACTCTTTTCACTAGACATTTTTTCTTCTTTCTTCACTTGACAGACAACTTCTTCAACTTTAGGTTCATCTTTCTTTTCAGGCTCAGTCCTCTTTTCTTTTTCTCCTTTTAATTCATCCACACATTTAGTCATGTGTTCAACCTGCTTTGCTATAACTAGAACTTCTTCCAATGGCGGTTCGTCTTTAAACCATAGCTCTATTTGAATGCTGTCATGAGCACATTTCAAAACAAATTGGTCTCTAATTCTTTCTTCCAAGGTCTGTCCAAACTTACAAGATGAGGCTAACTTTCTTAATGCAGAAACATAGTCTTCAACTGACTCATCCTTCTTTTGTCCTCTTAAACCAAAATGGTATCTTTCCATTATCGTACTCAATCTGGGAAGATAATGTCGATCTAATTGTTCAATGGCTATCTCGTACTCATTCAAATTTCTTTGTTCAGATGCTGTGAGCTCTGGTAAATGTTCCAAGACATCTTGACCTTCTCCTCCTAAACAGTGTAACAGTAATGAGTGTTTTCTTTCTGCACTCAAGTTTGTGCCACATACTCTTGCATAGTTTGCAAATATTTTTTTCCATTTCTGCCATTTCACATTTGGTTCTCCAGGACTTGTCAAAAAAATGCGGGTTGTGTTACATTCTGCATTTTAATTGAATCTTTTTCTTCTTTTTTTTTTTTAAAATTATAATATATTGTTTAGACCTTCTTGTAATTTGAATTTGAATGCTGCTTGTAATAATAAAGAGAATGGCTTCACTTGTAATGATTCCTTATTGAAATTATATTTTATTTAAGAATTGTTGTGTAACAATGGATTTCTTCCTTCTGGTTTATTCCTCCTTTTTTTTTTTATGTCATAAAGCCAAACTAAACAGTGAAGCACTGAGCTTGTTCTTCCAAAGAGAGTTTTCTTATTGTTGACATTCTTTTAACGTCACAATGCTCTTCACATTACTGACGTGCAGGAATTATTGCCTTGTAGAGAACACTCACACGCTAAGCAGAACGTAATGCGTCAATGACACGCACTGAATACGTCATTGAAACGCACAGCCATTACTCTGCGTCTTTCAATTCCAAGCGTGAGTGTGTGTGCGAGTATCATATAAATTATTCAAAACGTTTTGTTTCTTTCTTTAGCTATTTTAAGTCCCTTTTTATAAAAAACACCTCCCGCTGCACTCCTCACCGTACAATCTTTTCATGGAATATGGTGATGAATTTGGTGAACCGCCGCTGGGAAGACAACGCTTCCTTTGATGACAAATCAGGCGCTGGAGAGGTGACAAGTCGGGGACGGCTGCGTGTTGAGGCACAGAGGTAGGATGATCGTCGCCAGTAAATATGTAGTGTCTACCATAAGAATTAGAGAGTAAACACGAATGAAGCTTTGAAGAGTATTTTATTCGCCTCATCCACAAACAGCCAGGCTCTCAACTGCCTAGAATACCTCACATTCCTCATTCTCAGAATGATCACAAACGAGGAATCTAAGTTCTAAAAGGAAACAAGTGCATGTAAGGAAGGCTTGACATTACACCTTCCCTGCTTGTCTCCTCTGCTGGCTCTGCTTCAAAGACTGGGGCTGCGGTTTGTATATTGGGCGTGGATTTTTCCTTACCAGTGCCTCTATATTTTTTTGCTGTCTTCGTGGCCACACAAACCTTTCCTGTTCTCATTATGTCCTGATTGGTATGCTGGGAAAGACAATAGGGGCCTGGGGGTGGATGAGCATCTCAGGAGGTGCATACTGCATCCAGATCTAGCCGGGACGCTTCTGCGCCAGTCCTGACTCAACCCTTGACAGCAGCCCCTAATGCTGCATCACGACCTCAGCTCTTCTCTGTCCTGTAAGTGGATGGATCCTGGGCTGGTTGCCCTTGCCACATGCCCTCTATGCCCTTTGGACTTGTCCTCGTCTTGGCTGTCCCGCACCTTCTGTTACCCTTGTGCTGCTGGAGAAGGAGTAGTTGTCGACATACAGATAGTTTGTAAATAGTTTACTTTTTAGTATTTGCTGGTTTGCTATTTTGTAAGGTATAGTCTGTCTGACAGACTGGTTGTTCTTGATGGCAACTGGCAGTCCCAAGTAGAACCCTGGTGCAAAGCCCAGCTTTCCGAGGGCAGTTGCTTGCTCACATAGAACACTGCTCCAGACTAACCCTCAAAGATCAACAGGACATTGAGTGTCCTTACTCACAATCACATATGCTAGCTTCTACATTGCTTCTATAGTTATACCCCCTTCTGGCATGTTTCTTGTTGTGACCCGTGGTCCGAGGGCCCAGAGTCCGGCTGGGAGATTACAGGCAGGCACACTTACAATTCGCAAGAGTACAGGGGGTGATCCTTGACAGAACGGACTGTTGGTTTGTTGAACTCTGTTAGGACCTGCTGTTTGCCTCACTGAAAGTAGAAAGAGACATAAACAGGGCAGGGGAAGGCCACACGGGGCATAAGCTGCACCAGTGCCCAAGCTGGCCACCTCCACTCACAGCAGCCTTCTACCCTGTGGTGCAGCACGTTCTGTGCTGCACCCTCACCATGGTTGTCTCTTCCCGACAGCTCCCAACTCCAGCACTCAAGCGCAACATGCTCGCTGAGCTCCTTATCTTGCCTTGCACCGCACCGAGCTGCTCCCCAGATGACAACCCTGAACCGAGTAGGCGGGTGACAGTGGAGGTGGGAGACAGTGGCAAGGAAGCATGGAAGTGATAGAAGCAGAAACATAAAATGGTATTTATAATACCATTTTATGTTTCTGCTTCTCGCACTGTGAGAAAACAGTGTGGCGACGCTCCTCCGCCTACATGGGGGACCCACCCCTGAGTGTATGTACATCTGCACGTCCTATGTGTCCTAACCTACTTCTCTCACGCCTCTATTTGTGAGTAAATCATGTAATTGATTTATTACACGTTGGGGCATATTTACAATAACTGGCGCATCCCTGCAAATCAGCAGGGATGCGCCAGTTATTCTGCACCACAGCTCCGCCGTCATGGATGCGCCGCATTTACAATGCGGCGCACCATGGTGCAAAAACGGCACAGATGCGTGACGCATCTGTGCCGTAATAGTGACGCATTGCTGGAGTTGCGTCGCAAGCGCGATGCAGCTCCAGCAATGCTCTGGGGACCCTATCTAGTTAATACTGTGTCAATCCTTACGCCTGCTTCAGGCAGGCGCAGGGTTTTGACGCAGCATGGGCCTAATAGTGACTGAGTGAAATCTTGTAGATTTCACTCAGCCACTTTTAGGAGGCGTTCCTGCGCCGGAACGCCCCCTCCTACACAGTAACGCCTACATGTGGCGCAGGGCATTACAACGTGACGCATCTCCCAGATGCGTCACATTGTAAGTACCCCCGCACCATGGAGCAGCATTTGCGCCGCCGCTGCGTCACAAAAGTGACGCAACGGCGGCGTAAATGAGGCGCAAGGGGCTTGTAAATCTGCCCCACTGTTCTTACACTTTTGTGGAACAAGGCAAGTTCAAAAACAGGCAAAAGTTGGCTATGTCTCTTATCTCTACCTGCTTTTTTTGT
The DNA here is from genome assembly GCF_964261635.1 of Lissotriton helveticus. Taxonomy (NCBI): domain Eukaryota; kingdom Metazoa; phylum Chordata; class Amphibia; order Caudata; family Salamandridae; genus Lissotriton; species Lissotriton helveticus. The sequence goes on from NC_136067.1 coordinate 659,056,322, forward strand.
CTGAATCAACTCCTTATGTAATCTGTCATAAGGTACACCATTCTGTGAACCTAAGTCATTGCTAGCAGCCAATAGTTTCCAGTTGCCCCTGAACACCGTGTCTCTGTCTCTACTGCTGTTCACCAGCCATTCCCTAGATTGTACAGTCTTTTTCTGGATTTCCAGACATCTGCACTTTTTTTAAACCTATTTTTTGTTTGTTCCCGCAAAATGTTGGACATTAGCATTGTATTTATCTTGTGACATTTCACTATCTGCCATTTTTCATTAATCCTCAACACATCCACAGTTTTTGCAACCTCTTTCTGTGGAGTTGTGTCCTCGTCAGTCCTCATTTGAATGGTAGCCATAGCTCCGTTCTAATCATCCCTTTAAATTGGTAAATGATTTCATCCCTTTGAATGTCAAACCTATTTTTTATATTTTTTCATGAGATTAATACAACTAATGTCTGCCAAATCTCAGTTTAAAGGATCTCCAACCTCTTCTCCATTTAATTTCCTTCAAACAGCATCTCTCTTAATGTCCCATCTGTCCAAATCCCTTAGGGCTCTTCCTTCACATTCCTTCTTACTCAGTCCCACGTCCAATAAAACTGAGAACTCTGGCCTCTACTCCCTTCCAGCCTTAGTTCAAAAGTTCTGGCTAAGTGCCTGACTAAGCAACACATTTTGGAAGTGTCCAAAACACTGTGGTTAGGATAAATTATGCTACTATATTATCACAGTTCAAGGCAATCCTTTATTTTAATCCCAATGATTCTTTCCCAATCACTCTCAGTTCCTGTCCCATCTCGTATTTGAAATTCTTCGTGACATATTTAAACCCCACTATGATCAAATAGGCTATCAAAGACTCACAGTTTTATCACCCTGCCTATTTTTCAATATCGAGCTTAAATAAAAAAAAATGAATTAGGAATGCTCCCTAGAAGCTCATCCTTCTTACCAGTGGGAAAAATGGCACTTTCCTTGCTATCAGTGTTTTCTGCAGCCTAAAGTATCTCCTTTAATATGTTGTGCTTTTTCCTACCTCTTGACTCCAGAGAGGGTTGTGGAAGACTCACTGAGCCCCTCTAAAATTAGAGTAGCTGCTCTTGGCAAAACCAATCCTTACTTTTTGCATTACGTTCTTAAAGGGTAAATGGGCATCATATCCTGCTCCTGCCTCTTTCTGGTCCTTGACGGGCCCAGACAGGCTTTGCTTTAGTGCACCACCAATGCACCCAATAAGCATTTATGCTGTGTACAAGCACCACCCATCCATCCATGCACCAACAGCAGTGTAGTAATTAGCTGGCTGCAACCTGAGAGGAAAGATGAGGCTGCCATTTTGTGCATCAGGGCACAGTCCCTGGTGGGGGGGGAATAAATGGATGGGCTCCCCAGGCCCATTAAATCCTACTAGAGCTTGGGGAGGGGGGAAATGCAGCCCCACTCTTATATTTTGTATGTTTTGGCCTCTGGGGAGGGCACCCCAAAGCCTATAATCCTGCCCGTCAGGGACTGGCAGAGACTGGACTGGGCCACCCCTTTGATATTTGGACATTGGTAGCTTTGTGGTAAGCCTAAACCTTTGTATCGCTTATATTGGCTGTGCATGTTTAAGTGGCATGTGAACTATTAAGTCAGCCTTCCCCTATTTTCCACACAGTGTAGTAAGCTGCAGATAAAATATGAGCAAACGCAAGGGCCCGGCTTCAACATTGGACACTTTCATCATCAGGGCAGAATCTCTATTAAATCATGAGATTCAAATAGCAGAAATGTGCTTATCCCTTGAACAAGCGCATATTACTCTACAGAGACAATCGTGTTCTCCCAAATTGTCTGGTACCCCGCATTCATCTCCATTAATGACTACAAAAGCAGGCGTTAATAATGGATCCTCACCAAATTGCTCTACTGCTTCCCTACCACCAGGGCAAAATGAAATAAATAGTACACCGAGCCCGGTAATGGGACCTAGACTAAGGAAGCAAAACTTGAGACTAGCGAAAAAGGGGGATGACCAATGAGTAAAAAAGAAAGCTATCCCAGCTGCGAGGAAAACCAGGGCAAAGATAGCAGGGGGCCTGTTCAAGGAGTAAGATTTAACTCCAGTACAGATGTATATAGGGCGATTAAAATAACTGTCCGCACCCAGGCCGAGGCCAATTATGATCAAAATTATTTTGATTTAGGGAATCTTACTGGGGATTTGGAACAAATTGTAAAAATGTCCCTTGAATCTGCAAAGGAGGCTATGGTAACACAGATAGTGGAATGCATGAGTGAGAACCTGAAGTCCTTGGAAGGGAAGCTGGGACAATTGTACACTGCAATAGAACACTTGCAGGATAGTAGTAATTTCACCAGCCATTCTGTGCAGGAGGGAGGGCCCCAAAAATAGAAGATCATCCACCCCTGCAACCAATAGTACAGGGAGATGGCCGGATAATACCAGCTGTGAGAAGTTGGCCTGATGTATGATGTCTCTAATTCTGGGGGAACCTTATATCAGTCCAAACAATCCCTTATGGTGGTGATTGTAAGTCAACCTTATAGACTAGCTATCCTAGGGGTAGCATGGACTAAGCAGTCTAAAGGCTTTAACTTCAGAGGGCGAGTGAAGCCAGCTGTTTTACCATATGCAATCCTGTAATACCAAATGAAAGGACACCACACAAGTTATATATTATCAAAATATATGTATTTAGTCTTGGAATAATCCCCACTACTCTTTATGAGCAATGAAGCACAAGCGTTTAAATAAAAGCACAGTATAACATACACAAGTTGCACAGTTATGGATGAGGCCGTTGGCCACTCAAACCATATATCAAAAAAGTGGTATAACAATCACTAATCGATCAGGGGTAAGGCCTAGGGCCTTGGGAATCGCTGGAACTACACTGGACTAACAGCAGTTAGGACGGGAGTAGGCCGCGGGATTCGGGTGCAGTGCCTAAAGCACACGCATGCACCAATGCAAAGTCAATGGTGCGTAAAAGTTATCGAGTTACAGTTTTAAGAGTCTTCCGACTGGACTAGAAGGACAAAACTTTAGAGTTAGACACTAGAGGTGTAAACAACTACAGGAGCACCGGCGTTCAAGAGTTACCTCACCCACAGGAAGCGTGTGCACAGGTGCAAAGATATGTCAGGTTTCGTCACGAAGATCTAGGGTGCCTGGAGATGAAGATGCTGCAGACGTCCAGAAGAGAAGTGTCCGGTGTGATCCAAGGGTGGATCGAAGTTGTAGAGTACCTGAAAGCAGTGGGGACAGAGTCTGGATCACTAGCCAGTGACCAGGATGGAACCAGGAAGGAACCAGGCAATGTCGGGCGTAATCAAGTCGTTGTCGTGAAGCTTGTCTCCGCTGCCACGTGGTTTCTGGGGCACCGAGAATGTCCTAGAGTGAATCACCAGCTGTCCCACGAAGGCTCTCGCTGTTGGCGGTGTCGGCTTCAAGATCGGAGTCAACAGGCCTTGGCAAATGCAACCCACGCAGGATTCGTAGATCGCTTCCTTCTCGGACCAGCAAGGTCTAAGCGGGTGCTCCTTTTCAGGGGAGCGAGGGCCAGTCTGGAGCAACCAGACTAGCAGAGCAAATTCAAAGGTTCGTCGGTACTAAGGCCACTAGCCAACGGGCAAGCGACCGGACCAACGCGTCGAGCAGGAAAATGCAAAAGGGCCCCATGCAGCACTCGAGGAGTGTGGAGGCGTGAGCTTCGGTGCACAAGCTGCTCGGGCTGGAGCTTCTGAGACTCCAAAGCACAGCTTCGAGGGAGCCTCGGATGCTGCACGGTCAGCGCTTCGTAGTTTTTCCAAGATGGCCGGCCCCACGCTTCAGGTCGCCTCCACGGGTCTCAGCTCTGCAGGGACTGTGGATCGGGTTGTTAGAAGGCAGGCACGCTGGGTCTTGTCGATCTCTGTCGCTCGAGTTCCGGCAGGAACTTCAACAAAGCAAACGTCGAGGTGCTGGATGGTGCCTGTTTGCACAGGGTGATCACTCCTTGACCACAAGGGAGATTCTTCAGTCTTCCACGTCGAGTGGGATGTCGAAGGGTCCAGAGTTTCATTTCCTACGTTTCAGTCAGGATAATCTGATGTGCGTCTGCACAGCTCCTACTTTTAAGTCGAATCAAGGGTCTGGATTACCTGCTAGGTCCCTCCTATGGGTGGGACCTGAGAAGGGGGTGGTTACACCCCTTTCCCTTTGTCCAGTTTCATGCCAGGACTGGGCTGGATGGCCCCAGAACCGGTTTGACTGCAATCTGCCCAGGGACACCTTGTGTGCCCCAGGCAGTGTCTAGTTTCTTTCAACCCTCCCTGCTACAATCCACTATCTCCTGTCTGGGGTGGTGTGACACCTCCCTGTGACAGGAAACCCTTTGTCCAGGCGTCCTCTGCCAAGTTTCGGTCAGCAGCAGGAGGCCATACATGTGTCTGTGGCAGCAGCGTCCATTTTGTGATGCTGGGGCTCTGGTTAGGATTAACCGCATTTTCAGTGAAGTAACATGTCTTCACCCTCTAGAAGGGTGGGATGCTATCCCCATCACCAGTACTGGCGAGGGGATAGTATTCCAAAGTGTATGACATCAAACACGACATGTTTTGATAAAGCCAAACCAAAGTTAGCATTAACCGCAAGGATTATAATGCACTTAAGAGTATATGGTATGGCAGTATCACTGGAACAGCATTAAGGAATTGGTCCCAACACTGCAGTCAGGCTCAGCTCATGCTAGAGCACCATCTCACATAAAACCAAGCACTCTGCCTCCAGGGCTGTAAAGGCCTTCCCTAAGAGTGACTTATAGGTATAGGTGTGTCCAGATATAGGTTTAGACATAGGTATACTACATCTAAGCAAGGGGTGAGTACACCACCTTGCCCCAGCTGTGGGAACAGCCAGTTGTGTCGATTTAAGTACCAGCCAGGGGTGGCAAAAGATATGCTGCAGCCCCTGGTAGGCCATGGAGGCACCTATGCCCTTGGCACCTAGTGTGCACTGGATAGGGGCTGACAAGGTGTCCAGTACCAAATTGGTTATGTACCTATAGTACATGTCTGTGAATTTAGAGAGAGAACAGCAGGCTGTGGGTCTGATTAGCAGGCCCACAGCCACATTAAGTCGAAAACCAGTGAAGCAAAAAGCAAAAATTGGGGTGACCATAGGATAGCAGACCCTACTCTCCTACACAACCCCCCCCCCCAAACGCAGGGACATTAAACTTAACCTTGACCAGATAAGTCTTCATGTTCTAAGTGGAAGTACCTGGAGAGACCATCTGCATTACAATGGTCAGTTCCTGGGCGGTGCTCCACTGTAAAGTCCATCCCTTGTAGGAAAATGGACCACCTGAGTAGTTTGGGGTTTCACCCTTCATCTGATTGAGCCACAAGAGGGGCTTATGGTCTGTCTGAATTAGGAAGTGAGTACCAAACAAGTATGGCCTCAGCTTCTTCAGGGCCCAAACCACAGCAAAGGCCTCCCTCTCAATGGCTGACCAACGTTTCTCTCTGGGGGTCAGCCTTCTGCTAATGAAAGCAATGGGCTGGTCTTGACCATCTACATTACGTTGTGAAAGCACAGCTCCCACCCCCAACTCAGAAGCATCTGTTTGAACAATGAACTGTTTGGAGTAGTCAGGACTCTTAAGGATTGGTGCAGAGCACATGGCCTTCTTCAGGTCATCAAATGCCCTTTGACAGCTAACTGTCCACTGAACGTTTTTGGGCATCTTCTTGGGTGTCAGATCATTCAATGGTGTCACAATGGACCCTTAGTTCTTTACAAATTTCCTGTAATACCCAGTCAGGCCCAAGAAGGCTCTGACTTGTGTCTGGGTAGTTGGAGGAGCCCAGTCCTTTATGGCCTGGATCTTGCTCTCCAATGGTTGAACTTGACCCCCACCTACTAGGTGGCCCAAGTACACAACCTTGCTCTGCCCTATCTGGCACTTGGTAGCCTTGATAGTCAGGCCTGCCTTTTGCAGGGCCTCCAGAACGTTCTTCAGGTGGATCAGGTGATCCTCCCAGGTAGAGCTAAAGACAGCAATATCATCTAGATATGCTGTACAAAAGTCATCCAACCCAGAAAGGACTTGCTTCACCAACCTTTGGAAGGTGGCAGGTGCATTCTTCAAACCAAAGAACATCACCACAAACTGATAATGTCCACTTTGGGTAGAGAATGCTATTTTGGCCTTAGACTCCTCAGCTAACCTGATTTGCCAATAGCCAGCTGTCAAATCAAATGTGCTCAGATATGTGGCAGAAGCCAACTTATCAATGAGTTCATCTGCCCTTGGAATGGGATGAGCATCTGTCCTAGTGACAGCATTGAGACCTCTATAGTCCACACAAAATCTCATTTCTCTCTTTCCATCTTTGGTATGAGGTTTTGGCACAAGGACTACTGGGCTGGCCCAGGGGCTCTCTGATGGCTCAATCACTCCAAGGTCTAACGTTTTCTGCACCTCAGCCTTTATACAATCCCTGACATGGTCAGGTTGCCTGTAGATCTTATTCTTCACAGGCAGACTGTCACCAGTATCCACCACATGGGTGCACCAGTTAGTTTGACTGGGTGTAAGTGAAAACATGTGTCTATGGGCTTGCCAAACCTGTCTGCAGTCCATCTGTTGCTGGCCAGTGAGGCTGCCTGCCAAGACTACTCCTTCCACTGAGTCATCATCAGGGTTTTGGTAAAGCAGGTCTGGGAGAGGGTCACTCTCTTCCTCCTGATCCCCATCTGTAGCCATTAGTAAACCCATGCTTTCCCTGCCAACAAATGCTTTCAACCTGTTTACATGGAGCACCCTGTGGGGGCTCCTAGGGGTTTCAAGGTCCACCAAGTAGGTGACCTCTCCCTACTTTTCCAGTATGGTGTAGGGTCCAGACCATTTGTCCTGGAGAGCTGCTGGGGCCACTGGCTCCAACACCCACACCTTCTGCCCTGGCTGGTACTCAGTCAGAACAGCCTTTTGGTCATGCCAAGCTTTCTGTAATTCTTGGCTGGCCTCCAGGTTTTTGGATGCTTTCTCCATGTACTCAGCCATCCTGGAGCGGAGACCAAGTACATAGTCCACAATATCAAGTTTAGGCTTTTTGAGAGGTAACTCCCATCCTTCCTTCACAAGACACAATGGACCCCTCACAGGGTGGCCAAACAAAAGTTCAAAAGGGCTGTAGCCAACCCCCTTCTGTGGGACCTCTCTGTAAGCAAAGAGTAAGCAGGGTAAAAGGATATCCCATCTACGCCTGAGCTTTTCAGGTAATCCTTTTATCATTCCCTTTAGGGTCTTGTTCAATCCCTCCACAAGCCCATTGCACTGAGGATGATAGGGTGTGGTGAACTTACAGTTCACTCCACACTCTTTCCACATTGCTTTTAAGTATCCAGACATAAAGTTGGTACCTCTGTCTGAAACTACCTCCTTTGGAAAGCCCAATCTGGAGAAAACTCCAAGTAAAAACTCCAAGTAAGGCCCTTGCCACAACAGGAGCTGTTGTGGTCCTCAGGGGAATTGCCTCTGGGTACCTGGTGGCATGATGCACTACCACCAGGATAAATCTGTGCCCAGATGCTGTTTGGAGATCCATTGGTCTAACAATGTCAATCCCAAATCTCTCAAAGGGCACCCCCACCACAGGTAGAGGTATAAGGGGGGCCTTTGTGGTGCCACCTGATTTGCCACTGGCTTGGCAGGTAACACAGGAGCGACAAAACTCCTTGGCATCTTCTGACATATGAGGCCAGTGAAAGTGAGGGACAAGCCTGACCCAAGTCTTGTTCTGGCCTAAGTGTCCTGCAGGGGAATATCATGGGCCAAGGTTAGAAGGAAGCCCCTAAATTGCAGAGGTATAACCAACCTCCTGGTTGCACCAGGCTTGGGGTCTCTAGCCTCTGAATAAAGGAGCCCATCATCCCAATACACTTTATGGGTACCTTGAGCATTCCCAGCATCCTCAGCAGCAGCTTGCTGTCTGAGGGGTTCAAGAGAAGGGCAAGTTAACTGAGCCTGCCCCAGATCTGCCCTTGAGGGTCCCCCTGCCCCAAGAAACTCAACCTCATCAGGTTCAAGCTCTTCTGGGACAGTCTCCTCTTGGATCTCAGAACCAGCCTCCTGTGAGGTCTGATCCTCAACCTGGGGCAAGTGGGAAGGCACTGCCTTGACCCTCTTGCTCTTTCTCTTGGGTTGTGGTTGGTCTATAGTTTCAAGATCCACCACAGGTTCAGGTAGGTACTTCTTGGTCTGGGACCTGGTTACAGCAAGGACATGGGCTGAAATCCCTAGCATTTCTGCATGAGTCCTGTACTCCACTTCTGACCATAGGGATTCCTCAAGATCTTTGCCCAACAAACAGTCAACACTAACAACAACTTTCTTGAGGCCAGTTACCCCTCTCCAGGATAAGTTAACAACAGCCACACTATGTGTAGTAGTGGCATTGCTAGCGTTGGTCACTAGGTAATTCTCACCTAGTATCATCTGTTCAGGGTCCACAAAGTTAGGTGTCACCATAGTGACACTGGCACAAGTGTTCCTGTAGGCCTGAGCCAGTTTCTCATTAATTAAAGGCGTCTGCCTGTACTTGCCCAAGTTATTAGTACTTATAGTAGAGGACATGGCTATGTCCTGAGGTACTGGGTTTTTCAGAACCGGTACCGAACCGGTAACCCAGCGGTGTCAGGGTACACCCTAAGACCTCGAGTACTTTCCTGATTCAGACCACAGAAACTCAGAGTCTTCTAGGTGAAGTCAAAGATCGAATTTATTGGCTGCAACCAAGTAACAGGCGTCCTAGAAGTACAACAGCACGGTGTGTATATTCTCAGGAGACTGCTCAATCTTACAAAGCCAGGCTCCTCTTTTTATACAAAATATTATGCTTCAGGCAAACATTCTTAAATTTACAATAGACCATTCACATATTTTCACTACAAAGAAAAAGCAGAGTCATGATGACAATCCCACATTTCAGTTCGTCCAGCCCACAACAAATTACCCGGCAAGGCCCAACATTTTCATCAGATATCGGTGGACCCCCAATAAAAATGGGCACCTCCTCCTCATAAAACAAGACATATGTAAAGAATCAGGGACAGGTGGGAGCAAGGTTAGGCAGGGTGTGTGTGCGATGAAAAGGTTTATGGCATGTTGTGCCTTGATGCTATCTCGCTCGGCCACTGGGAAAGAAACTGGTCGGGCAGGTTCGGCCTGGGGCAATGGTTTCAGCTTGCCCAGGTCACAGAGTAGTCAATTAAGGTGTATGTGTCCTTTGGAATCGAATTTGGCTGTTTTATAAGCCTATGTGAGGGCAACTCTAAAATGGCTGCCGTACACAAAATGGAAGCCAAGGGTTCAGGACAAAAATGACGATTTCGAGGTGAAATCGTTACTGGAATATGACGAAAATGCTTGTACATAGTGTACTAGCCATTCTCGGTCTTTTGATACCAAAATCGTCATACTGTGGCAAAGTTTATTACACGAGTCCAGAATTTTCAGAACCACAAACCCTCCTTTTGCCCTTACATAAGCAATTAACCTATTCTCATGCTAATCTGAGTCCAGGCCTATATTCCTAAAGTCATTGAGATGTTGCTGTAACATCATCCTAGTACTTATCTCGTCTCTTGATACAGGTTTCCTTACACATGATGTAGCACAGAGGCCACATATTGCAGGAGCACACTGCACGCACAGACAGAACAGGAAAAGAATGGCTAAGATCATCCCAATGACCAACAGAATTTTCCATCCCCAGGCGGATATCAATTCCCAGAACCATCCCATTAACGACCAATCTCCTTTATCCACATGAATAGATTCGGAAATCTTATGTAGTTTGGAGATGGCCTGGTACACTGTTGGAGCGTTATCTGAAATGAAAACACAGCAACTCGATTGGATCAATTTACATACCCCACCTCGGTCTGCAAGTATGACATCTAATGCGACCCTGTTCTGAAGGGTCATGAGACGATCCGACTGGAGCTCAGCAGTCAAGTTACTAAGGGCACCAGCAGTTTCAACCACGGTGGATTCAACCACCCTTGTCAATTGCCTTATGTTCCTGCTGTTAACCATGGGTCCCCAGAACGGCAGAAACCCCTTTACGAAATCCCCAAATTCTTGTCCTGCAGTGTCTTCTTTACTGAAGACACCTCTAACTATCCTTGTCTTATGGTAATCTGCCGCAGCTGTGTAGGTGGGAGGCAGCAGGAACGAAACAAAACATGTGCCCGAAAAGTCAGGGGGCAACCATGTATAGGCTCTATCATGGCAGATGAAATAGGTACCCTTAGCTGCTAAAAACGAAGGGGAAGTCTGAGATGCAAAAACATATGTTTCAGTACAGATGCTTTTCCCTAGCTGAGCTCTGGGATTCTTGCCAGTACCTTGCAGACACAGGTGACCCTGATGGGGTACAATCCAAATCAGGGAAGATCTCTTAGCTTGCTGTTTCTCACTCAGAGTAGCTCCATATCCGGTCACGTTCCATCCTATGTATACTAGTGTCTCATCTCTAGGGATAGTCTCGTAGGAAATATCTTCCTTAATCATGTCTACTATACCTTTAACTAGAGCACTATTCTTAGGATTGTATTCCACAGAACGTAGGGGGTAGACTTCATGTGCATAGATGAACATTGTTCTGTATGCCCACACAGAACCATTGTGGCTGAAAGGCAGGACCAGATAAGGGATACCTTTATCCGTTGTGTGAGGCATAAGACCACACACCCAACAGTTAGTCGTGTTCATTACTAGTTGGTGTTGGTGCAAAAGCTGAACAAAGGAGTTATTAATAAACTCTAATCTCCTAGCGGATTCGTGTTCAGGAAGGGGTTGAAAAGAGTGTGGGGAAACAGTAGAAGGAGGAGGTATGGGCGGTGTAGTGGGTGCAAATGTCACTTGATAAGAGAATAAAACGTATCCAATTAAAAACGTCATTACACTTAATAGAACAAAAATGCATACTATCAGAAAATGTTTTTTGGTCATCATTTCACATATTCTAGCTTTAAAGTTCACAGTTTTGGCAGATCTCTCCATCTCGAAAAACTCCATCCTCTCTAAAATGCTGCTCGCGATGGTAGGTTGTTTCTGCTAAGGAATGCTTCTGTCAGTCTAGGGCAACTCCCTTAGACCAACCAGAACTGTCGACCTAACGTCGTCAGCTGCACCCCAAAGACTTTGGGCAATCGCGACCCTAGCAGCGGAACCCGGATGGCGGTTTGAAAAGCAAAAATAAGCAAGTTTCTCAAATGGGAGAGCTGCGTTTTCAAAAATAGCGAAAAAGGAACATTTTGTTTATTTGTCCATAGGTCTCGGCCTCAAATTATAACGTTTTCTCCCAGGTACTGTTTCGTCGTGGAAAAGGAGTTCAGGTTCTGTAGTGTCCAATCGAATTGACGGTGATACAGCTGGTTGCAAAATATTGTCACTTTCTTTCTCAGTAAGTGTTCCTTTTATACGTGCATCGCTGAAAGGCAGAAAACGAGGCACGGTTTCAGTCTCTGAGTCGGTGACACCCTCCTGGACCCACCGGTCGTACGGCAGAGGTAAAGGCACCCTCTTGCAATGTACGCCGTGGATCCAGTGCTTCTTCCCTTCCACTCGAACAGCTGATCTCGTTGAAAGAAGGACGAGGTGTGGGCCGGTCCACCTGGGCTGGTCGTTCTTTGTTCGCTGAAAGTTCTTTACCAGCACCCAGGATCCAGGGTCGATTTGGTTACCTGGAGCTTCAGAGGCTTGAGGCAGAGTGTTGTGGACCTGTTGGTGTAAAACACGCAATTTAGCTGTCAATTCGTACAAGTAGTCAAGCAAAACAGGGTGTTCGATTTCATTAAATTTTGTGGGCCTTGGCACTCCCCATATGTTGGCCGGGCGGCCAAAAACTATCTCGTAAGGACTAAGTCCCACTCGCGAATGCACAGTCATTCTGGTGGATAGGAGTGCTAGGGGTAGAGCGTCAGGCCATTTAAGACCAGAGCTCGCTAGAATTTTGGCCAATTTAAGTTTCAACGTGCCATTGTAGCATTCTACTAGTCCAGCTGATTGGGGGTGATTTGCAGCGTGAAATTTCTGATGAATGCCTAGCCCTTCGCATACTTTCTTCATCACTCGACCCACAAATTCACTCCCATTGTCACTCCAGACCATTCTAGGGATTCCGAATCTGGGGAAGAACTCTTTCACGAGGGCTTTAGCTGTGGATAAGGCAGTGTTGTCCTTTAGGGGGTAGGCTTCCACCCATCTTGAAAAGGCACAAACAACGAGTACGTATTTTAAATTGTTGCACCTTTCCATGTGGATGAAATCTAGCTGCAAAACATCGAACGGATACGTAGGAGGTGCAAAATGACCAGCTGTAGTTGGGGTTCCCCTACCAGGATTGTATTTTAGACACACCATGCAATTCTTGACCACGTTTTCTGCACACTTGGGAATTCCAGCATTTTGCCATACTGGAGCCAACAACTTGCAAATCCCTTTCACACTGATGTGAGCCATTCCTTGAGCCATTGTAACCACTGCAAGCACATACGCATCGGGTAACAACCATCTCTGATGCTCTGACAATTCAATCCAACAACCATTTGTATCCATTTTACCCGTACTTTCTCTCCACACACTCAACTCTTTCTCTGTAGCTTCAGCTTGAATAGATTTCACACTCTCTATTGTGTCTTCACACATTCCAACCTCACCAATCCATCTTGCAGGGCCTGCAACATACATTCGGCTCATCACATTCCTCGCTGTTTCTTTTGCGATTTCGTCAGCAAATGCATTTCCACGACCAACATCATCCGTCACCTGCTTGTGTGCGCTACATTTCACAATCGCAACTTGCAACGGCAAAGTAAGTGACTCAAGAAGCTCATTCACCAACTGACCATGCTGAATCTTAGCTCCATGCGAAGTCAGGAACCCACGTTCTTTCCACAATCGTCCAAAACTGTGAGCCACACCAAATGCATACTGGCTGTCGGTATAGATAGTCACTTTCATTCCTTTCGACAACACACATGCTCTCGTAAGTGCAATCAATTCTGCTGCTTGAGCTGAATTATGTGGGATACGTGCAGCTTCAACAATTGTATGCAAAGTCGTGACAACATATGCTGCAGTCGTATCACCATTCGAAAGCTTGAAGCATGAACCATCCACCCATAAGGTACCATCACACTTTGCAAGGGGAGTATCCTGGAGGTCTATTCTCCCTTTCGTTTCTTCTTCTGATCTAAGAAAACAATCATGCTGTTCTGAATCATCTAATTCCTCTACAATCGGCAACAACGTAGCTGGGTTAAGTGTGTTGCATCTTTTTATATGCACATGGCTCGCTAACAATGTCAACTCGTAACCTGACAATCGAGCACTAGTTAAGTGCTGTGTCTTGGTTCTGTTTAACAACGTGTCCACTGCATGTGGAACCATCACAATTAACGTGTTATTCATCACTAAACCAGCAGACTGTCGAATAGAAACAGCTGCTGCGGCTCTCAAGCAACTTGGCAATGCTTTAGCTACAGGGTCCAAAGTCGACGAAAAATACGCGCATGGACGCTGCTTGTCTCCAAATAACTGTGTCAACACTGATAATGCACAACCTTCTTTCTCATGGACATACAATGTAAAGGGCTTACTGTAGTTGGGGGTACCCAACACAGGAGCCGAACATAATGCACTGCGTAATTCAGAAAAACTTTTCTGACACTCTTCAGACCATGGGATGGGATTCGGTGTATCTTTACAGGTTAATGCCACCAAAGGTTTGGTCAGCAAGGAAAAATTTGGTATCCATTGCCTGCAATATGATGTAATGCCCAAGAAAGCACACACTTCTCTCTGTGTTCTTGGCACACTCAATTTCGCTATTGCCTGAATTCTTTCTGGGGTCAGTTTCCTTCCCTCCTTCGATAAGAGATGACCTAAGTAGGTCACTTCTTGTCGACAATATTGCAATTTTGAAAGAGACACTTTGTGATGCAGATCACACAAATGACGCAACAATGACAACGTGGCTTCTTTACAGATTTCCTCAGTATCTGCAGCAACAAGCAAATCATCAACATACTGAATGAGGGTAGCGCCATCAGGTAAAACAATCGTATCAAGCTGTGTTTTTAGAGCTTGACTATATATTGATGGACTTTCACAGTAGCCCTGGGGAGCGCGTTTAAAGCGGAACCTTCGACCTCCTAAACTGAAGCCAAAAATATCCCTACTCTCCTCAGCAATCGGGGTGCTGAAGAAAGCATTCTTCAAGTCAATCACCGAGAACCAAGTCGCAGAAGCTGGAATCATAGTCAATAGGGCAGTGATGCCAGGAACAACTGGAAATTGTGGAACAACTATTTTATTCACCTCTCTAAGATCAATCACAAATCTGTAAACAGGTGGCTGGGAAGGATCAGTTAATTTCAAAACAGGCAGAACAGGACAATTGCAAACGTTGCCTCTTATCTCTTCAATTACATCTTTTTCAATCAAATCGTAAATGATCGCTAGTAAAGCTTTTTCACCTTCACTAGAAATTTTGTATTGGGGAATGCGTGGCATTTTAACATTGGCTTTCAATGTCACAACATATGGCGGTATTTCCAAAAGACCCACATCATTAGGACCAGTAGCCCAAAGAATATTAGGGAGAGATGACAATTCTGTTGGAAGTTTGTCCTTTGACAAATACATTTGAGAAATAACTTTCTTACCCAGTGTAAGTTGTACTCCTGAAGGAGAACAGTACAAAGTCGCATACAATCTTTTTAACAGCTCCAATCCTAACAAGTTTTCACCACAACCTGTCGTTAAAATAAGGGGTGCTTCAAATTCACAAGGTCCAACAGAAAGGGACAAAGGGTCAGAAATCGGGTTTCTAACTGGGGCGCCAGAAAAACCTACTGATACATTCGTTTCGCCAGACAAAGGTGCGCCAGGGAGTTTAGAGTGCATAATAGAACTCTTTGTAGCACCAGTATCCAACAGAAAAGGCTCTGACACACCTGATGTAATCACCTCAACATAAGGTCCACTCTGATCTACTGGAACTGAAACAACTCCCTCTCTTTGTCTACGGCTGTCCTAGCAATCATTACCTCCCATATGCTCATCCTCTGCATAGTAATCATCAGCATAGTACTGAGCTGTCCTACCAGACACATTATTCTGTTGATCAAAACTATTCATTGAATTTTGAGGCGGAAAGGAACGCGCGTTCTGGGGAAAATGGTTTGGTTGTGCAGCTAAAGGCTGCGGAGGTGCCGTAGCATTCTGTGCATAGGGGGTGGCGAACTCAACAAATGCGACATTAGGGGGTCTTTTTCAAGGTCTTTTGCTGCATCTTGCTGAAGAGGCGGCATAACCGGATAACATTTATCGGTTACCATTTTACGTTGCCTGTGCAACTGCTCACTCATCTGTTCTTCTTCGTTATCTTTATACTGCATAGCAGCTTGCATTATCGAAATACCCCTTTCTCTCTTATGTTTCTTCTCTAATTTAATTTCCTTCTGTTTGGCTTCCTTACACCATAGGCGGAAAGAGTCAAACATCGCCGGCCGGACTTTCTTCTTAAAAAGTTTAACTTCTAGATTATCTAGGATTTCCGTGTCAAAGCTACCATATTGGGGCCATTTTAGTACACCATCTTTTCTGGTGTATCTGATCCATACTTCATTATATGTGATAGGGCCTACTCCATGTTTCACATACAATTCATAAGTTGGAGTTCCAATCGGAGGAACCGGACACGAGTCCTCCAATCGGGAATCCCTATTATTACCACAACAAAACAAGTTTCCAAGTCTGCTAAGACCAGGCATCTTCGCTCTCTAGTCTTGCTTCAAACTTCAAAGGATTATCGATTACGATATTCTCGTGAATACACGAGTCCTTCGGCTTTGGTACTTGCAAGTTCCAAATCAAAGATCCCGAAGGGATACCCAAACTAAGAACCAACTAAGGACTGGGAGACGCTCCACTTATACTTAACTGAGATATCGATGACGTCACCAGAAGACTCGTCTAACGTTTCGCTCTACCAAACATCAAGGGTCCAAATCAGGGCGATAGCCAGGGCAGCAGTCCTTCGTAGCCGTCGGGAAACGGGGAACCTCGCAGCAAAGACTTTCGGACCACGTCGACATGCAGGTGTCGATGAAGTGGCGGCCTTCCTCCAGAATTTTCACACGAAGCTCCTCACGAACCTCTGGCTTGGACCGGTGTCGCTGGTATCGCCCCACATTGGGCGCCAGCTGAGGTACTGGGTTTTTCAGAACCGGTACCGAACCGGTAACCCAGCGGTGTCAGGGTACACCCTAAGACCTCGAGTACTTTCCTGATTCAGACCACAGAAACTCAGAGTCTTCTAGGTGAAGTCAAAGATCGAATTTATTGGCTGCACCCAAGTAACAGGCGTCCTAGAAGTACAACAGCACGGTGTGTATATTCTCAGGAGACTGCTCAATCTTACAAAGCCAGGCTCCTCTTTTTATACAAAATATTATGCTTCAGGCAAACATTCTTAAATTTACAGTAGACCATTCACATATTTTCACTACAAAGAAAAAGCAGAGTCATGACAATCCCACATTTCAGTTCGTCCAGCCCACAACAAATTACCCGGCAAGGCCCAACATTTTCATCAGATATCGGTGGACCCCCAATAAAAACGGGCACCTCCTCCTCATAAAACAAGACATATGTAAAGAATCAGGGACAGGTGTGAGCAAGGTTAGGCACGGTGTGTGTGCGATGAAAAGGTTTATGGCATGTTGTGCCTTGATGCTAATTCGCTCTGCCACTGGGAAAGAAACTGGTCGGGCAGGTTCGGCCTGGGGCAATGGTTTCAGCTTGCCCAGGTCACAGAGAAGTCAATTAAGGTGTATGTGTCCTTTGGAATCGAATTTGGCTGTTTTATAAGCCTATGTGAGGGCAACTCTAAAATGGCTGCCGTACACAAAATGGAAGCCAAGGGTTCAGGACGAAAATGACGATTTCGAGGTAAAATCGTTACTGGAATATGACGAAAATGCTTGTACATAGTGTACTAGCCATTCTCGGTCTTTTGATACCAAAATTGTCATACTGTGGCAAAGTTTATTACACAAGTCCAGAATTTTCAGAACCACAGTCCCCTTCACAGATCAGTATTGCCTGAGTAGGGATTCTGACTAAGCCAGACTCCATCTCAGATCCCAGGGTTAACCCTACTATCCCCTTGGGTTGTGCACTACCACTGCTAACTTTACTAGGGGGTGCAGGTGTCTTAGGGACTGCAGTGGTTGGAACTGGGTTTCTCTTAGTGCATTCACTTCCCCAATGAGAAGTGGACTTACAAAAGTTGCACCCAGGTTTCTTTGGACCATCATTCTTCTTTTTCTTGTTACCATTTTGGGAACCACCCTCCTTATTACTATTGTGGGGGCCTATAGAAGACTTCTGGTCTTTTTCTTTCTTATCTCCACCCTTCTGGTCTGTTTTCTTCTGATCACCTCCTTGGTTCTGGGGTTTCTGCTTAACCCTTGTTCTGACCCATTTGTCTGCCTTCTTTCCCAATTCTTGGGGAGAGGTCAGATCTGAGTCAATAAGGTGTTGATGCAATTGCTGGTTAGGACAATTATTAAGGATCTGTTCTCTCATTATAAGATTGTACAATCCTGTATAGTCTGAGACTTTACTTCCCTGCAACCAACCTTCCAGAGCCTTAGTGGCACAATCAACAAAATCAGTCCAGTCTTGAGTCTGTGCTTTTGGGGTGTCTCTGAACAACAACCTGTATTGCTCAGTGATTAGGCCAAACCCCTCAATAAGAGCACTCTTCAAGACAAAGTAGTTTTTAGCATCCTCTGGTCTAACAGTGAGGAGCTTATCTCTCCCTTTCTCAGAAAAGGAGAGCCACAAGATTGCTGCCCACTGATCTTGGGGGACCTGCTGTACCATGCAAGCCCTCTCAAGAGCAGTTATCCATTTGTGGATATCATCCCCATCTCTGTAGGGGGGCAGAATCTTACTCAGGTTTCTATGTTCATAGGAACTGTCTTTAACCTTTGGGATAATGCTGCCACCAGTGGGAGTCTCCCCACTCATCTTCTGCTCTCTTGCAAAAGCAAGTCTAGCTTGGGCCAGGGCTACTTCCTCCCCCTCTATTTGGAGATTAACAGCTCTCATCCTGGCCCTATGCTCTCTTCTTTTAGGGGAAGTCATTCCTCTCTGAGATTCTCTTGAGGCACTAGAAATGTGAGAATCCCTTGAAGGGGTTCTCTCTCTCCTATTACCTGGGAGAATTCTGCTACTGGGTCTGGGGAAGTGATTCCCTTCTCCATTCCCATGTAGGACCAAGTTGGCTTGGCTAAGCCTTGCAACTGGTACCTGGGTATCCCTCTGACCATGATCTGACTCTTCACCTTCTGATTCAGGGTCTGCCTCCTCATTGTCTACTTCTGGGGAGGTGTTCTCAGTATCTGGGGGATTTATTCCTTCTCCTGACCCTGAGGGAACTGTTCTAGGTTTCTCAAGATCATCCTTTTCTAGGATGGCTATCATGATAGGAATGGTAGGGTTGTGACCCTTTCTCAGCCTCCTTGCAGTGCACAAGGCACTCAAGTCTCTGTGGCTGAATTTGTCATAGTTGGAGGTTGCCTGTGGAGGGTCAACCATCACAGGTAGAGAGCTTCCAGCTTCACCTGTGCCAGACATGACTCTAGTGTGGTGTAAGTGATGCACCTACCTACACTAAGTGTTTTCCTACTGTACCTTGCTAGTGAGTTGTAGTCAGGGTGTGCTAAGCCCTTCTACCTACAACTACTAAGTTCAGTAGAACTTAAATATGCTAAGCTTTTATTTATATGTACCTATGGTACTTAATGTGATCTTTCAATTTGATATAAGATTGCAAAGGTAAAACAACAGCAAAGCTCGTATCCAACCGCTGCTCACCAATGTGAGAAGTTGGCCTGATGTATGATGTCTCCAATTCTGGGGGCACCTTATATCAGTCCAAACAATCCCTTATGTTGGTGGTTGTAAGTCAACCTTATAGACAAGCTATCCTAGGGGTAGCATGGACTAAGCAGCCTAAAGGCTTTAACTTCAGAGGGCGAGTGAAGCCAGCTGTTTTACCATATGCAATCCTGTAATACCAAATGAAAGGACACCACACAAGTTATATATTATCAAAATATATGTATTTATTCTTAGAATAATCCCCACTACTCTTTATGAGCAATGAAGCACAAGCGTTTAAATAAAAGCACAGTATAACATACACAAGTTGCACAGTTATGGATGAGACCGTTGGCCACTCAAACCATATATCAAAAAAGTGGTATAACAATCACTAATCGATCAGGGGTAAGGCCTAGGGCCTTGGGAATCGCTGGGACTACACTGGACTAACAGCAGTTAGGACGGGAGTAGCCCGCGGGATTCAGGTGCAGTGCCTAAAGCACACCCATGCACGCACCAATGCAAAGTCAATGGTGCGTAAAAGTTATCGAGTTACAGTTTTAAGAGTCTTCCGACTGGACTGGAAAGATAAAACTTTAGAGTTAGACACTAGAGGTGTAAACCACTACAGGAGCACTGGCGTTCAAGAGTTACCTCACCCACAGGAAGCGGGTGCACAGGTGCAACGATGTGTCGGGTTTCGTCACGAAGATCTAGGGTGCCTGGAGATGAAGATGCTGCAGGCGTCCAGAAGAGAAGTGTCTGGTGTGATCCAAGGGTGGATCGAAGTTGTAGAGTACCTGAAAGCAGAGGGGACAGAGTCTGGGTCACTAGCCAGTGACCAGGAAGGAACCAGGCAATTTCGGGCGCAATCAGGTAGTTGTTGTGAAGCTTGTCTCCGCTGCCACGTGGTCTCTGGGGCACCGAAGATGTCCTGGAGTGAATCACGAGCTGTCCCACAAAGGCTCTCGCTGTTGGCGGTGTCGGCTTCAAGATCGGAGTCAACAGGCCTTGGCAAATGAAACCCACGCAGGATTCGTAGATTGCTTTTTACTCGGACCAGCAAGGTCTGAGCGGGTGCTCCTTTTCAGGGGAGTGAGGGCCAGTCTGGAGCAACCAGACTAACAGACAAAATTCAAAGGTTCGTCGGTACTGGGGTCACTAGCCAACGGGCAAGCGACCGGACCAACATGTCAAGCAGGAAAATGCAAATGAGCCCCACGCAGCACTCAAGGAGTGTAGAGGGGTGAGCTTCAGAGCACAAGCTGCTCGGGGCTGGAGCTTCTAAGACTCCAATGCACAGCTTCGAGGGAACCTCGGATGCTGCACAGTCAGCGCTTCGTAGTTTTCCCAAGATTGCCGGCCCCACGCTTCAGGTCGCCTCCACAGGTCTCAGCTCTGCAGGGACTGTGGATCGGGCTGTTAGAAGGCAGGCACGCTGGGTCTTGTCGATCTCTGTCACTCGAGTTCCGGCAGTAACTGCAACAAAGCAAATGTCGAGGTGCTGGATGGTGCCTGTTTGCACAAGGTGGTCACTCCTTGACCACAGGGGAGATTCTTCAGTCTTCCACGTCGAGTGGGATGTCGAAGGGTCTAGAGTTTCATTTCATAAGTTTCAGTCAGGATAATCTGATGTGCATCTGCACAGCTCCTACTTTTAAGTCGAATCAAGGGGCTGGATTACCTGCTAGGTCCCTCCTATGGGTGGGACCTGAGAAGGGGGTGTTTACACCCCTTTCCCTTTGTCCAGTTTTGCGCCAGGACTGGGGCTGGATGGCCCCAGAACCGGTTTGACTTGAATCTGCCCAGGGACACCTTGTGCACCCAGGCACTGTCTAGTTTCTTTTAACCCTCCCTGCTACAATCCACTATCTCCTGTCTGGGGTGGCGTGACACCTCCCTGTTACAGGAAACCCTTTGTCCACATTTCGGTCAGCAGTAGGAGGCCAGACATGTGTCTGTGGCAGCAGCGTCCATTTTGTGATGCTGGGGCTCTGGTTAGGATTAACCGCGTTTTCAGTAAAGTAACATGTCTTCACCCTCTAGAAGGGTGGGATGCTATCCCCATCACCAGTACTGGCAAGGAGATAGTATTCCAAAGTGTATGACACCAAACGCAACATATTTTGATAACGCCAAACCAAAGTTAGCATTAACCGCAAGAATTATAATGCACTTAAGAGTATATGGTATGGCAGTATCACTGGAACAGCATTAAGGAATTGGTCCCAACACTGCAGGCAGGCTCAGCTCATGCTAGAGCACCATCTCACATAAAACCAAGCACTCTGCCTCCAGGACTGTAAAGGCCTGCCCTAGGAGTGACTTATAGGTATATATGTGTCCAGATATAGGTTTAGACATAGGTATACTACATCTAAGCAAGGGGTGAGTACACCACCTTGCCCCAGCTGTGGGAACAGCCAGTTGTGTCGATTTAAGTACCAGCCAGGGGTGGCAAAAGATATGCTGCAGCCCCTGGTAGGCCTTGGAGGCACCTATGCCCTTGGCACCTAGTGTGCACTGGATAGGGGCTGACAAGGTGTCCAGTACCAAATTGGTTATGTACCTATAGTACATGTCTGTGAATTTAGAGAGAGAACAGCAGGCTGTTGGTCTGATTAGCAGGCCCACAGCCACATTAAGTCGAAAACCAGTGAAGCAAAAAGCAGAAATTGGGGTGACAATAGGATAGCAGACCCTACTCTCCTACACCAGCCGAAGCCAATGGTTGTACCAGGTGTAATTCATCTGTGGATTTCACCAGGCCACATTCTAACTCTATCATAAACAACGGGGCAGATATAATTGAGGGTGGGACATGGGCCAGTGCCGAAAATCAAGGGAACACCATTGGCAACCAACATCGACACACTGGGGAAACATCCTTTACAACGCGGTGTTTACACCGCGCGACCTTTACGACGCAGCCATTACAACGCAAGTCATTACTACGACTTGCGCTGGATGGTTCTCTTGCTTGAGGAATAGTTTGATTTTCTATTCCAACACCTTCCCTACTGTTACGTGGGCAGGAGTTGGAATAGAAAATTAAATTAATCCTCAATCCAGCACCCTCCAACGCAAGTCGTTGTAACGACTTGCGTTGTGAAAAACGCGTTGTAAAGTACCGTGATCAAAATGATCGCGTTGTACTGACGTACATCCACACACAGCACGTGATAGGTCAGGTATCCAATCTGGAAGGGCAGCAGTACATAGCCCAAAAGGCACAGACCTAATACAGAATAGTGATGTTTTACAACTAGCCCCTGCCTCGTGTCCCAAAGTGATAATCTTAGCTGGAGTTCCGGTCTTAAGAAGAAATCAGAAAGAGACCTGGGTTAATTTAAGGAACAAGACGGCTGACTGGTTAGCAAAGTTTAAGCAATTTAATTTATTGAGAATATTATAATGGCCACAGTTGGTTAGGGATATTCTAGCTACCAAAGAGGAAGTCTAATTTAGGAACACTAGTGTTTGCGTACTTCCGCTGGGATATTTCTATAGATCGATGTGCAGGAAAATATAAACAGCACAGATTCCCTGGTTCCACTCTCTTATAGATTTGAGGGATTATCATCTCTAGAGGACTTAGATTGACATTCAAAGTTTTCATATGATATAGCGGATGCTGCGGTAATTTCCCAGACGAGTGACTCCTTGTTCTTGGAAGCACCCAGAGTAGAAGTTTTCCAACGTGATCTATTAGTGGATGGTAGTAATGAAATCCCAAGTCAAGACAAAGTAGAAAAAACCCAGAGTTTACATGTTCCTAGCACTGAGGTGTATACCGACATGCCAATAGGAAGCCATGATCTCAATTCACTGAATGGAAATATTGGAAGAGGGCTACTCTTGAATATAGAGCTGTGCAGGAACTTGGAAGTATGCCTCACCTCGTGGAATATCGCAGGCTTAAAAATAAATATAATTGATATAACTTGGAATCAATATATAGAGCAAAGTGACATTACTCTTTTACAGGAGATCTGGTCACTAGAAACACCTCACAGAACTGGTTTTAAAACATTTAGGGGGTCATTAGGATAGCGGGCGGAAAACCACCCCGACCGCCATGGAGGCGGAAACCAACCGCCCGCTTGCACCGCGGATACACCGGCAGCCACATTAGGATCAACTGCCACTAAAGACCGACCGCGGTGGTAGCGGGCCAAGCAAAGCCGTCCGACGTGGGTGGTGATGGTCAAAAACCGACCGCAGCGGTCGGAAAAGCTGCGGAAAAGCAAAAACCCGCCGCAAGGACAGCGGACACACCGCACGGGAAATTAGGATATCCCGAGGGTGTCGCGGTTGGAACCGCTGTTACCGACCGCCATGGACGTACATAGGAGTGAATGGGTGAAATAGCGGAAGAGCTGCAGCATAGCCACCGCAGCGGACGGGTCATGAAAAACATGGCGGACGATGCCAAAACTCCGCAGTGATGCCAAACATTGCACAAATAAAATTAGCCATGCCCCCCAATACATAACACACATACAAATAAAACAAATAAATGCAAATAAAAATAAAACAGCACAGGACAACTCCCACAACACACCTGACACCCAAATTCCACTTGGACACACCCACACAGCTGAGTATAAAGCCATCCCCTTCACTAACCAAAATCCTTTGCTACACTCCAGAAGAGAAGGCCATACCCCACATCCAACAGGAGAGACAAAAGAGCACAGCACACACACACATCTACCACTACCAGCACCACCACCATTACACCAGCACAAACAATCCCCCAGAACACAACACACCTCACACCTCTACACCACACCCCTGCACCCCCACCCCTACACCCACAAACACCTCAACCACCACACACAATGACAGCACAAAAAATGCCCAAATTCACCGAGAGTGAGTTGACAGTCATGGTCAATGAGATTTTGAGAGTATAGCCACAACTGTCTGGTAGCCTGGTCCAACAGACACCATTAGCCATGAGGACACAAATGTGGGAAAGGATAGTCCAAAGGATGAATGCAGTAGGGACCACCCTAAGATCCAAGAAGGAGATCATGAAGCGGTGGCATGATCTCAAGAGGGTTGTCAAGGAAAGGAGGAGCAAGAACTGGACGCTGGCGAATGTGACTGGCAGTGGCCCTCCCATCCCACTGAAAACATACTGCTTCCTGAGAGTCTCACAGGAGTAACCCGGGGAACGGAGGCTGGTAAGTACAAACAAATGCCAAACAACACACTGAGAAGTACTTCCTTGCAATACCTAAACACCATTACACTGTCCACCCTCACCCAACAGGTAGCTAGCCATGGGTGAGGGAGGGAGGCCTGCACTACCACTCCCACCGTTCCCCCTGGCCTACAGCTGAGCAGGAGACAGGCATCCCCCACCCAGGAGCATGTGTCAGCCATTGAACTGTCCACCCTCACCTAACAGGTAGGTAGCCATCTTGTATTGGAGGACTGTTTGGGGTTGGGAGGCCTGCACTACCACTCCCAGCAGTCCCGTCCCACACCCCAGCAGCATGGAGGCACTCCCCACCCTGTGTCAGCCATTGCACTGTTCACCAAACAGACTTACAGGTAGGTAGCCATCTTGTATTGGAGGACTGTTTGGGGATGGGAGGCCTGCACTACCACTCCCAGCACCCCCCCCTGTCCCACACCCCAGCAGCATGGGGGCATCCCCCACCCAGGAGCATGTGTCAGCCATTGCATTGTTCACCCTCACCTAACAGGTAGGTAGCCATCTTGTATTGGAGGACTGTTTGGGGGTGGGAGGCCTGCACTACCACTCCCAGCAACCCCCCCCCTGTCCAACTCCCCAGCAGCATGGAGGCACCCCCACCCAGGAGCATGTGTCAGCCATTGCATTGTTCACCAAACAGACTTACAGGTAGGTAGCCATTTTGTATTGGCGGACTGTTTGGGGGTGGGAGGCCTGCACTACCACTCCCAGCACCCCCCCTTTCCCACACCCCAGCAGCATGGAGGCCTCCCCATCCAGGAGCATGTGTCAGCCATTGCACTCTTCACCGTCACCTAACAGGTAGGTAGCCATCTTGTATTGGAGCACTGTTTGGGGGTGGGAGGCCTGTATCCCTACTCCCAGCATGCCCCCTGGCCCACACTCCAGCAGCATGGAGGCCTCATCCTCCCAGGAGCATGTGTCAGCCATTACACTCTTCACACTCACCTAACAGGTAGGCAGCTGACTTGCTTGTGATGTCTGTCTGTTGGAGGGAGCCCTGCACTACCACTCCCACCACGCCCCTGGCCCACAGCTGAGCAGGATACAGGCCTCCCCCACCCAGGAGCATGTGTCAGCCATTGCACTGTCCACCCTCACCTAACAGGTAGGTAGCCATCTTGTATAGGAGGACTGTTTGGGGGTAGGAGGCCTGCACTACCACTCCCAGCACCCCCCTGCCCCACACCCCAGCAGCATGGAGGCCTCCCCACCCAGGAGCATGTATCAGCCATTGCACTCTTCACCCTCACCTAACAGGTAGGTAGCCATCTTGTATTGGAGGACTGTTTGGGGGTGGGAGGCCTGCACTACCACTCCCAGCACCCCCCCTGTCCCACACCCCAGCGGCATGGAGGCCTCCCCCACCCAGGAGCATGAGTCAGCCATTGTACTGTTCACCAAACAGACTTACAGGTTGGTAGCCATCTTGTATTGGAGGACTGTTTGGGGGTGGGAGGCCTGCACTACCACTCCCAGCACCCCCCCTGTCCCACACCCCAGCAGCATGGAGGCACCCCCACCCAGGAGCATGTGTCAGCCATTGCATTGTTCACCAAACAGACTTACAGGTAGGTAGCCATCTTGTATTGGAGGACTGTTTGGGAATGGGATGCCTGCACTACCATTCCCAGCACCCCCCTGTCCCACACCCCAGCAGCATGGAGGCCTCCCCCACCCAGGAGCATGTGTCAGCCATTGCACTCTTCACCCTCGCCTAACAGTTAGGTAGCCATCTTGTATTGGAGGACTGTTTGGGGTTGGGAGGC
Source organism: Lissotriton helveticus (assembly GCF_964261635.1). NCBI lineage: Eukaryota > Metazoa > Chordata > Amphibia > Caudata > Salamandridae > Lissotriton > Lissotriton helveticus. The sequence continues at coordinate 659,082,276 of NC_136067.1, forward strand.
CTGCACTACCACTCCCAGCAGCCCCGTCCCACACCCCAGCAGCATGGAGGCACTCCCCACCCTGTGTCAGCCATTGCACTGTTCACCAAACAGACTTACAGGTAGGTAGCCATCTTGTATTGGAGGACTGTTTGGGGATGGGAGGCCTGCACTACCACTCCCAGCACCCCCCCCTGTCCCACACCCCAGCAGCATGGAGGCATCCCCCACCCAGGAGCATGTGTCAGCCATTGCACTCTTCACCCTCACCTAACAGGTAGGTAGCCATCTTGTATTGGAGGACTGTTTGGGGGTGGGAGGCCTGCACTACCACTCCCAGCATCCCCCCTGTCCCACACCCCAGCAGCATGGAGGCACCCCCACCCAGGAGCATGTGTCAGCCATTGCATTGTTCACCAAACAGACTTACAGGTAGGTAGCCATCTTGTATTGGAGGACTGTTTGGGGATGGGATGCCTGCACTACCATTCCAAGCACCCCCCTGTCCCACACCCCAGCAGCATGGAGGCCTCCCCCACCCAGGAGCATGTGTCAGCCATTGCACTCTTCACCCTCGCCTAACAGTTAGGTAGCCATCTTGTATTGGAGGACTGTTTGGGGGTGGGAGGCCTGCACTACCACTCCCAGCACCCCCCTGTCCCACACCCCAGCAGCATGGAGGCACCCCCACCCAGGAGCATGTGTCACCCATTGCATTGTTCACCAAACAGACTTACAGGTAGGTAGCCATCTTGTATTGGAGCACTGTTTGGGGGTGGGAGGCCTGTATCACTACTCCAGGCATGCCCCCTGGCCCACACTCCAGCAGCATGGAGGCCTCTCCCACCCAGGAGCATGTGTCAGCCATTGCACTTTTCACACACACCTAACAGGTAGACCGCTATCTTGCTTGTGATGTCTGTCTGTTGGAGGGTGCACTGCACTACCACTCACACCATGCCCCTGGCCCACAGCTGAGCAGGATACAGGCCTCCCCCACCCAGAAGCATGTGTCAGCCATTGCACTGTCCACCCTCACCTAACAGGTAGGTAGCCATCTTGTTTAGGAGGACTGTTTGGGGGTAGGAGGCCTGCACTACCACTCCCAGCACCCCCCCCTGCCCCATACTCCAGCAGCATGGAGGCCTCCCCCACCCAGGAGCATGTGTCAGCCATTGTACTCTTCACCCTCACCTAACAGGTAGGTAGTCATCTTGTATTGGAAGACTGTTTGGGGGTGGGAGGCCTGCACTACCACTCCCAGCACCCCCCCTGTCCCACACCCCAGCAGCATTGAGGCACCCCCACCCAGGAGCATGTGTCAGCCATTGCACTGTTCACCAAACAGACTTACAGGTAGGTAGCCATCTTGTATTGGAGGACTGTTTGGGGGTGGGAGGCCTGCACTACCACTCCCAGCACCCCCCCTGTCCCACACCCCAGCAGCATGGAGGCCTCCCCCACCCAGGAGCATTCCCCATCTACTCTACAGGTGATGAAGAACTCTCTGCTGAGGACCACCCCAATGACCAGCAGAGCCAGTCTCCACCCCCGGCACATGGACTCTCAGATGTGGACTCCCAGGACAGTTTGGACGATGAGCTCCGGCCCGGCCCATCTGGTGTGCCACAGACCCAGAGGTCCCAGGCCCCCATCCTCCCCACCACCATGTCTGCTGCAACAACAGCACAGCAGACCCCTGCTGTCACGGCCTCTGCCTCCACGGCAGCCACCACCACCACCACCGCCACTGCCACTACCACTAGTACCACCAGTACCACCTGCAGCACGCTCCCTGTCCCAGGGGATGACCAGCCCACAGCAATGACTGTGGAGGGTAGGGAGAGATTGCGTGGACCCACAGTGGCGAGGCAAGAGGTCCGTGGCAGCAGAGCAGGTGGGAGGGCCAGGGTCACCACCAGACCTCGGGAAGAGTGGACACCATCCCTGGACCACTTCACCAGAGTTGTGCAGGCCTACCAAGAGGTCCAGGGACAAAGTGGCCGGTCCGATGAACTATTAAGGGAGCTCATCCTGCTGATGAGGTCCATCGATAACCTCCTTGGACAGATGGTGGACCTCATGGGCCAGCAAGTGGCGTTGCAGAGGGACAGGTCTGTGTCCCAACCACCACCTCCGTCCCCTCCTGTTGTGCCGCAGGATGACAGTGCACCATCCTCCCCTGCGCCAACAGAGAGGGGCGAATCCTCTGACGCTGCTGCCCATTCACAGGCCCCCCACCGCCAAAAAGATCTAAGGGGTGTCCAAAGAACCTGCCACACGCCAGTCACGGAGCCAGCCGTGAAGTCAACCCTCTTCCCCACTGCATTCACTGTTTGGACTGTCTTTCCCCACATTGCCTTGGCAATGGCACCTGTCTGTTGGACTGGGTCACCAAATCCATGTGGTGTCTACTCTTGCATCTCATCGACCATGACTGTCAACTCACTGCTCATTCCCTACCTTCATGTAAATATTCCCGCACAATTCACATGTCCACTTTCAAAATAAAATACCTGACGCACCTGATTTTGTGCATTATCGTTTTTAGTGCAATATTTACAGTGTTGATAATGTCCCTGATGTGTCCAAATGATGTACAGTATGTAGGGCAGAATTCTTCTGTAGCACCTAGGGAGACACAACAGAACAACAGTCACAGGTCTCATTGTGGCATCACAGGCAGAACACTACACAAAACATACACAAGACACAACAGGCATACTAGACAATGGGCTGCAGGTGAGAACAAATAGGGTCCAGCATACGTCCCCATATGGAACGTCAATGTCACATTTACCAAACACAGGTGACTGAACGTGTGCCTGTCGGTTAGATCCGCGCATAGCCCTTCACAACAGCAACCACACCAGACAATGTACACGTTGTACCTCGTCACCCATCTTCAAGTGAAGTAGCGGTCGATGAGCTGCTGGCGCAGGTCTACTCCTTCCTCAGGTCCTTGAGCAGGTGGTGGCCTTGGTTCCTCACCATCGTCCAGGAGCAGGGGGACCCCCTTGTGGATGGCCAGGTTGCGCAGCATACAGCATGCCACAACGATCTTGCACACCTTCCCAGGCGAGTATGCCAATGCATCTGTGGTCCTGTCAAGGCAGCGGAATCTTGACTTCAGCAGGCCAAAAGTCCGTTCGATTACCCGTCGGGTCCTGCCATGGGCCTCATTGTAGCGGATGTCAGCCGGGGTCCTGGGATTCCTGAGGGGGCTCAACAGCTATGGCCTACTGGTATATGCTGAGTCACCTGTGAATGACATACACCCATTGCAATGTTGCACAGCCAGAGTGCATCAGGTAACACACAGCACGCCATATCAGTAGGCATACTCACCCACAATCCAAGCACGCTCGGGATGCAGATTCTCCATCATCCGAGGCACCATGCTGTTCCTCATGATTTATGAATCATGCGCCGAGCCCGGATACTTCGCACACACATGAGACATGGTCTTGTCCGCAAGGCACACCACCTGCACATTGATGGAATGATAATGTTTGCGGTTCCTATAAATGTGCTCCATCGCCTGTGGTGCCACTAGACCTACATGGGTGCAATCTATGGCACCAGCAACATGTGGGATGCGCCCAAGGGGATAGAAGTCCCCCTTCACGGCAGCCAATTCTCCTCCCCTAGGGAAATGGATGTAGCGATTCCGATACAGCATCATGGCTGCAAGAACTTCCCTCAGCACCATGCTGAAAATGGGCTGCAACATCCCTCTAGCGCTAGCCACGGTCTCCTGGAAGAAACCTGCTGCAAAAAAGTGGAGTGCTGCTATCACCTTGTATGTGGGTATGAATGCCGTTGGATAGTGACGGCGAGGCTGCAGGTGGAACTTCAATAGATCACACAGGATCTTCAGTGTTGGTCTATCCAGGCAGAATTTCCGTATTATTGCCTCATTCTCCATGTCCTCCAGCACTGTCAGGTGACGTAGGAGATTTGGCCTCCTCCTGGTTAAAATGTAAAATTGAAAATGTCAGTGACAACCATCATGAGATGTCCACAGAACATACCATCAATGAGGTCATGGGAAAATAAAGACTGCCTGAGAGATGCATGGCACACCAGGTTACATGGGTGGCCTTCTGATACACATAGAGGGCCCACCTCTCCACTGACAATACACAAGTGCCACAAACACATCGGGGAATGTGAATGCGCACATACTGGAGAACACAATGCGCACCCCGGGCACCCGCGGTGCATCACCACCATGGAGCAATGTCTACAGCCAATGGGAGCGATGACCGCGGTGGCATGATGCAGATTTGAAAGCCGCGAAGGTGGTCATTGGATACTTTTGAAAGAGGCAGACCTGGACAACCAATTGTTGCTGCTTTGCAGCTTCCAAACAACCCCGGGGGGCTATAAATCTGTGGAAGTGAGCCTCACATTTCCACTGCTCACAGAGCCTGCTGCCTGGGACCCTGTCCTGCTGCCGCCTGAAGGGCCTGCTGCCTGGGACCCTCTCCTGCTGCTGCCAGGGATCCTCTCCTGCTGCTGCCTGAAGACCCTCTCATGCTGCTGCCTGAAGAGCCTGCTGCCTGGGACCCTCACCTGCTGCTGCCTGAAGAGCCTGCTGCCTGGGACCCTCTCCTGCTGCTGCCTGAAGAGCCTGCTGCCTGGGACCCCTCACCACTCACTACCACCACAGGTATTACATATCCACAGGGATGGCAAGGACAGAGAAGATCCGTGCCAGTCCATTCACAGGTGAGGAGCTGGAGGTCCTTGTGGACGAGGTGCTGGCACAGTACCTGTTGGACTTGGCCCGCAGGGCAGGTTCGCCCCTAAACATTTTGCTTTATTTGTGACCCTGTGTAGTGATTTTTGGGTCTTGGCGCACTTTTTCCCTGTGTCCCAGAGTGAAAGTGCGTGCGTGTAGTATGGCTGGCCTGCCCTCCCATAGGAATGCATGGGGAATGTGTGTGCCCTGGTAGTTCCTGATGTGTGGGGAGTGCAGGCTCGAGTTTAGTATGTATGAACTCGTGAGAGCGAATGCTGCGCAATGGTATGTGCGGCTTGTGTGTGTCTAGAAGGGAAGTGCTACTTCTGGACATTGATGTATGTGTGCAGTGAGGATAGTGGAGCGTGATTGGCTGGAGCTGGCTGGCATGCCAGGCTCCAGGAAGTCTGGATGGGTCTGCCCGGTGGTGAGTGGGAGATTAGCATGAGTGATGTGTGGGAGGAGTGTACCTGTGTCCTGGATGGGCTGGGTTTTCCCCACACAATGCTGGCTCCGCCCCCCTGTGGTGTGTCTAACGACCCTAGCCTCCCCAGTGAATGAAATGGGTGGTTGGGCCATTAAGAGTGCTCCAGAGCCAGCTGAAACTGGTTTTCCCCCCACCCTGCACCTTGAAACAAAGGATTTGTTACTATAAGAAGGGGCTGTGTCCCCTTAGAAAATGTTCTGCTTTTGGATCCTGCCAGAGGGGGCTGTTGCTGCTGCTGGGGCCAGGAGGACCGCCACTTGGACTGTCTCCCTGCCTGGAGACCCAGTGTGCTGGCGCTGGCCCAGCCTTGCCCCCCTGCCTGCCTCCAGCCCCTGCTGGAGCCCTGTCCTGTCCTCCAGTGCTGGGGAGCACTGAGGACTTCATTGCCTGCAGCCTGAGAGCGCTGCTCTCTGCCCTTCAGCGCTAGGAGCTCTGAGATCGCCTGCCTAGCGCTTGGAACCGCTGGATTTTACCCCCAGCGCCTGGGAGCGCTTTTTGCTGCTGTTTAGCGCTTACGAGCGCTTATTTTTGCCTGCAGCGCTTGGGAGCGCTGTGGTCTGCAGAGGCCGGTGCCCACCCGGCCTCCGATCGCCCCGTGTGGTGGTTGGACGGCGCGGGTGCCACCCCGCTCATTGCCGTATTATTTTGCCCAAGTGCCGATTTGTTGGATTCACGAGGGAGCCCACTCCTCGGATCCTGGGAAGCCGCCTGCCTGCCGAAAACGGGCCGCCGCGCTGCCCGCGACGACCCGGAAGCACTGGGCCGGCTGGCCAATCAGAGTGCGGCCCCAGAAAGGCCGACCGGAAGTCCCGCCTCCCCCGCCGAGCCGCGAGAGAGCCTGCCGAGGCTCCCCGAGAGGAGAGGAGAGCCCCGGGACCAGCGGGAGAGACCCGCCGCCGCTGGAAAGCCCAGCGCCAGACCGGTAGGTGCCTGCAGAGGAGGGGGGGAGCGTCGGGACACCTTGCCGGTGTCCGCCCCGCCCCCTCTCTGTAGCGCGACCTCGCGCCTATGTGTTGTTGGAGCCTGAGGGCTCCGGGGGCATTTCTTTACTTCATGAGCCCTGAGAGGCTCTGAGCGCCCCACAATCACGTCGAGTCCCCAGAGGGGGGACTCCCAAAGAGAGGCGCCCGTGTGTTTCGAGCCTGAGGGCTCAGGGGGCATCTCCACGTTTTGGAGCCACGAGGTGCCCCGGGGGCACCAGTTGATTTAGAGCCCAGCGTGGCTCTTGGCGAACATCACTGCTTTGGGTCCCCAGAGCGAGGGACCCCACAGCCCAGCGAGGCTGCACCTTTTGTTGCTGGAGCCCTGAGAGGCTCAGCAGCCCCCTTACTTGTGTAAGAGAGCCTGAGAGAGGCTCACCAGTGCCACAGTGGTGGTTCTTTGAGCCCAGAGAGGCTCCAACTTTGCGCTAACTTTCCCTGCTCCAGTTGCCCAGCACTTTGTGGGCAACTGCCACGTTTAGGCCCTGACATTGGGACACCGGGACAGTCACAGGTGGTGACTGGTGAGTTTGGGGAAATTGGTATTTGCTCTGCACCGCTGAATGTATTGATTATGCGTCATGTGCCTTTACACCTCTGAATGTTACGGCATCATGTGTTTTGCTTACACCTCTGAATGGGTAGATTATTCATCATGTGTTCTCTTTGTCCTTTTACACCTCTGAATGTTACGACATCATGTGTGTTTTCCTCTTACACCCCTACAGGTATTGTAATACATAGGTGGTTGTTTTCTCCCTAGTACAGGTGGTGCTAGTGAGGTCCTGTTACCAGTGATTACTGGTTGTGTGCTCTATTTTCATATTGTGTGCTACAGTGATTTTTATTTCTACAAAGTTCTAAAAGTGCTGATACCCCTGACAGTGGTCCAAGTGGCCCTGTCCTGTGCAATATCCCTTGTAAATTCCGCCCGTGCCTGTTGGCACAGTGTAACAAGATGTGTGTTTTATCTGATGTTTATTTATTATAATACAAAGGCTATTTTTATATAACCTTGTGTGGAGTTTCCTTTGTGGTGGGCCTTTGGTTGTTGTTGCTGGGGTGCGTGCGCAAATACTTAGCCTACATCGCCTCCAAGTTTAGCCTTGCTGCTCGCGCCACGTTACCTAGAGGGTGAGTAGGGGTTATCTTGGCGTGTAACTCCCTTGCCCTGACTTGGGTGTGGTGGTCTCTGACTGACTTTGGCGAAAGCCCTGGCCAGCCAGGGATCCCATTTCCAACATTGGCGGCAAGCGGTGGGATAAGGATTTGTGTTTGCCTTGTACCTTAGTAGCGGCTGGCTGCACCACAAAACTCTGCATTTTAGATAACCACATTTTGGGGATTATTGTTGTTGGTAAAATTCCATTGTTTCTTCTCCTGAAGAGTGTCATTTGATAATTGTGTCCTGTACATTTGTCCCCCGCCCTGCTTCCAGAGTTTGGTACCTGTGTCGCTTTTGGTCAGGTTGAGAAGTCAGGGGTGGTAGAAACTGCCTTACCGATCCGAGGGGAGGGTGTGTGTGGATGAATGGTGTGTTTTCCTGGACGCATGAGTGAGTTCTTTTTTAAGGAGAGTGTGGAAGTTTTGGAATTGTGTACTCCTACTTCAGATTGCTAGATCCCTTGTGTTGCACGTGTCTGTGAGCATCCTGTCAAGATGGAATCTCCTTTTAACCTTTGTGGCCTGTTTAAGTACAGTGTGCATGAGTTGGTACGGTTATGTAAGGAGAGAGACATCCCAGTGAGTGAGTCAGACACCCAGTCCAAGCTTAGGGATAACATGATCCTGTGGCAGAAGAGTGACTGGGAGCGTGAGCACAGTGAGAGGGAGAGGGCCCGGACCGCACACCCTGAGGGTGGTGGGTCTGAGGGGAGCCCTGAAGAGTCTGATGTGGAGAGTGAGTGTGACAGTGGATGGGCGCCAGCAGAGAGTGAGTACCCCCTAGATAGGGAGTCCCTTGCTGGGTCCAGTGTCAGGTGTAGCACCCCATCCCTTTCCCTGTCCCCAGAGGAGTGGGTGGATAGGAGAGAAGAGAGGGAGCACCAGCTGGCCATGGAGAAGCTCCGGTTAGAGTATGCCAGAGAGATGGCGCAGCTGGGTGTGAATGAGCGGACTGCAGAGGCTGAGAGGGCCTTGGCCAGGGAGAAGATAGCCCTAGAGTGTAGGTTATCCCCTGAGCGCAGTCTTAATTTTCTGGATCCCCCAGGGAGGGTTGAGTCCAGTGGTGGCAGCTATTTAGGTTCCAGTATAGGAAGTCCCACTCCCAGTGCCCCGAGTATGGTACCTGTTTCCCAAGAGGAGGAATATAGGTTGACATTCAGGAACAGTAGGAGGAAGCCGTCTCACCGGGTCTGGGGAAATTATGTGGATGACTGTAGTAATGCACTGATGGATTGGTTAGAGGTTAACCCGCAACAGGAGTGGCTTGGAGTGATCTACATGGTTCTCAAAGAGCAGTTCCTCAGTATTCTGTGTCCAGAGTTGCGCCAGCACCTGTTGAGGTTGGAATGCTTTGATCCTTATGAGCTGGCAGAGGAAGCAGACCGCTGGGAAGGGACCAGAGGATCTGTAGAGTCATTGGTGAGTGACTCCGAAAGTAGTGGGTCAGGGATCTTCCAGCCCAGCGTGGTGGAAGAGGCTCAGTGTAGCCCAGCTAGGTCCCAGTATAGTGAGAAGGGTGTAGGGGCTGACTGCCTGGCTCAGTGGAGCAGGAGTCAGTGGGTGGCTGAGAGCCCCCAGAGGCCCGAAGCCCTGTCTCAGAGCCTGGGTGGTTTCTTGAGGGAACACCAGGTTGGGGACCTAGGCTGTCCTGTTAGCCCATTTGAGGAGGATCTCCTAGTGAGTAGAGGACCTGGAGCGTCTGTAACCAGAGCTCCTGTGGTTCCAGAGGCTGGCAGTACCGCTCCGGTAGGGAGGGTACAGGAGTCCAGCGTGAGGAGTGATTGGGGGATGAGTTTCCCAGTGGATGCACCAGTGGACCAGAGACTAGCCCGGTGGGCTAGATCTTCTTGGAGGGACCCGGGTGGCACCACTTCTGGTCTGGGGGATCGTCACGCACTGTCAGGTGGACAGAGGGCGGGAGATCTGCGCCAGACAGACAGTCACACAACAGATGTGTCATTTGTTAGCCTCAGAGGGATTGTGTGTGAGTCCCAAGAAGTCCTGGAGTGCCAGGCAATTGTTCCACCAAAGGTTTTAGACCGGAGGTTGGATGGCCAGGTTCAGGATCAGCCTGACCTGAAGGGTAGGACGACTGTAACCAGTGTCCTGACCGGTTCTTCTTCCAGAGGAACTTCTCCAGGTGGGAGAGGGCAGACCTCTGGAAGGGGGTGCAGAGGGTGGGAGAGCCCAACTCTGACCCCGGTGCAACCTGAGGGGTTAAACCCTGGGTTGGCATGGCGTTCTAGGTGTCCCCCTCGCACGGGGAGGAGGAACCCTAAAAGAAGAGGTAAGGGGAGGAGAGCCTTCCCTGAGACTCCTGGTCCACCTGAGGTTGTAGACCCTAGGCTGGAGAACCAGTGGCAGTCTGGCCCTGTCTGGCAGACAGGAAGAGTGGAGAGTGGCTACTATGGGCCTGGGGTTACTACCCCCCACTTCATGAGTAGGCAGGAACCAGTGGCACCTGGGTGGCCTAGGGCCTGGTCCTGGCCGCAAACAGCGGAGGAGTACCAGTGGGGTAGCCCAGCTGGTCCTTACGGTAGCTTTAGAAGGAACCCTAGGGGTTCACCGTGGCATAGAACAGGAGGGTGTCCCGGCAGTGGCGGGCCTGCGTCCGTGTTCTATCGCCCCAAGCAGGGAAGTCCATCACGGTGGTGATTGTTCTCCCCTGCGTTTTGGCTGGAAGGGGGTTGTGTTGGACTTGGCCCGCAGGGCAGGTTCGCCCCTAAACATTTTGCTTTATTTGTGACCCTGTGTAGTGATTTTTGGGTCTTGGCGCACTTTTTCCCTGTGTCCCAGAGTGAAAGTGCGTGCGTGTAGTATGGCTGGCCTGCCCTCCCATAGGAATGCATGGGGAATGTGTGTGCCCTGGTAGTTCCTGATGTGTGGGGAGTGCAGGCTCGAGTTTAGTATGTATGAACTCGTGAGAGCGAATGCTGCGCAATGGTATGTGCGGCTTGTGTGTGTCTAGAAGGGAAGTGCTACTTCTGGACATTGATGTATGTGTGCAGTGAGGATAGTGGAGCGTGATTGGCTGGAGCTGGCTGGCATGCCAGGCTCCAGGAAGTCTGGATGGGTCTGCCCGGTGGTGAGTGGGAGATTAGCATGAGTGATGTGTGGGAGGAGTGTACCTGTGTCCTGGATGGGCTGGGTTTTCCCCACACAATGCTGGCTCCGCCCCCCTGTGGTGTGTCTAACGACCCTAGCCTCCCCAGTGAATGAAATGGGTGGTTGGGCCATTAAGAGTGCTCCAGAGCCAGCTGAAACTGGTTTTCCCCCCACCCTGCACCTTGAAACAAAGGATTTGTTACTATAAGAAGGGGCTGTGTCCCCTTAGAAAATGTTCTGCTTTTGGATCCTGCCAGAGGGGGCTGTTGCTGCTGCTGGGGCCAGGAGGACCGCCACTTGGACTGTCTCCCTGCCTGGAGACCCAGTGTGCTGGCGCTGGCCCAGCCTTGCCCCCCTGCCTGCCTCCAGCCCCTGCTGGAGCCCTGTCCTGTCCTCCAGTGCTGGGGAGCACTGAGGACTTCATTGCCTGCAGCCTGAGAGCGCTGCTCTCTGCCCTTCAGCGCTAGGAGCTCTGAGATCGCCTGCCTAGCGCTTGGAACCGCTGGATTTTACCCCCAGCGCCTGGGAGCGCTTTTTGCTGCTGTTTAGCGCTTACGAGCGCTTATTTTTGCCTGCAGCGCTTGGGAGCGCTGTGGTCTGCAGAGGCCGGTGCCCACCCGGCCTCCGATCGCCCCGTGTGGTGGTTGGACGGCGCGGGTGCCACCCCGCTCATTGCCGTATTATTTTGCCCAAGTGCCGATTTGTTGGATTCACGAGGGAGCCCACTCCTCGGATCCTGGGAAGCCGCCTGCCTGCCGAAAACGGGCCGCCGCGCTGCCCGCGACGACCCGGAAGCACTGGGCCGGCTGGCCAATCAGAGTGCGGCCCCAGAAAGGCCGACCGGAAGTCCCGCCTCCCCCGCCGAGCCGCGAGAGAGCCTGCCGAGGCTCCCCGAGAGGAGAGGAGAGCCCCGGGACCAGCGGGAGAGACCCGCCGCCGCTGGAAAGCCCAGCGCCAGACCGGTAGGTGCCTGCAGAGGAGGGGGGGAGCGTCGGGACACCTTGCCGGTGTCCGCCCCGCCCCCTCTCTGTAGCGCGACCTCGCGCCTATGTGTTGTTGGAGCCTGAGGGCTCCGGGGGCATTTCTTTACTTCACGAGCCCTGAGAGGCTCTGAGCGCCCCACAATCACGTCGAGTCCCCAGAGGGGGGACTCCCAAAGAGAGGCGCCCGTGTGTTTCGAGCCTGAGGGCTCAGGGGGCATCTCCACGTTTTGGAGCCACGAGGTGCCCCGGGGGCACCAGTTGATTTAGAGCCCAGCGTGGCTCTTGGCGAACATCACTGCTTTGGGTCCCCAGAGCGAGGGACCCCACAGCCCAGCGAGGCTGCACCTTTTGTTGCTGGAGCCCTGAGAGGCTCAGCAGCCCCCTTACTTGTGTAAGAGAGCCTGAGAGAGGCTCACCAGTGCCACAGTGGTGGTTCTTTGAGCCCAGAGAGGCTCCAACTTTGCGCTAACTCTCCCTGCTCCAGTTGCCCAGCACTTTGTGGGCAACTGCCACGTTTAGGCCCTGACATTGGGACACCGGGACAGTCACAGGTGGTGACTGGTGAGTTTGGGGAAATTGGTATTTGCTCTGCACCGCTGAATGTATTGATTATGCGTCATGTGCCTTTACACCTCTGAATGTTACGGCATCATGTGTTTTGCTTACACCTCTGAATGGGTAGATTATTCATCATGTGTTCTCTTTGTCCTTTTACACCTCTGAATGTTACGACATCATGTGTGTTTTCCTCTTACACCCCTACAGGTATTGTAATACATAGGTGGTTGTTTTCTCCCTAGTACAGGTGGTGCTAGTGAGGTCCTGTTACCAGTGATTACTGGTTGTGTGCTCTATTTTCATATTGTGTGCTACAGTGATTTTTATTTCTACAAAGTTCTAAAAGTGCTGATACCCCTGACAGTGGTCCAAGTGGCCCTGTCCTGTGCAATATCCCTTGTAAATTCCGCCCGTGCCTGTTGGCACAGTGTAACAAGATGTGTGTTTTATCTGATGTTTATTTATTATAATACAAAGGCTATTTTTATATAACCTTGTGTGGAGTTTCCTTTGTGGTGGGCCTTTGGTTGTTGTTGCTGGGGTGCGTGCGCAAATACTTAGCCTACATCGCCTCCAAGTTTAGCCTTGCTGCTCGCGCCACGTTACCTAGAGGGTGAGTAGGGGTTATCTTGGCGTGTAACTCCCTTGCCCTGACTTGGGTGTGGTGGTCTCTGACTGACTTTGGCGAAAGCCCTGGCCAGCCAGGGATCCCATTTCCAACAGTACCCAAGGCTGTTTGGTGGTCCCAATGTAGTGGTAAGTCACAATGAAGGTAGCTGCAGGGCAGGGGGGTGTCAGACGTGTAGTTGCACAGCTGCAGTATATGCTTGGTGGCGTGGTGTCGTGTGAAACACTGACAGACAAACTGTCTCCAGGGCAAGGGAGTGTGTGTGTCACAATGTCACTCTTTTATATGCCTGGACATGTATGTGTGTGTGTTGTGTGTTATGTTGTCAGACATACAGAGCCAACAGTTGATAGCCATCTAGGTGCCAGGACAATATGTGTGAATATTTCTGTGTGCACCTGTAGTCTGAGTCAGTGTGACCCAGAGAGTAGAGTGCCTGCCCACCAAAACGATTATACATCACCAAACTTACATGCTCCTTGCTCCAGTTCCTTCACACTGTATAGTAGATATGCCAAATCTATGCCCTGGATTGCTGCAGACCTACACACTTCTGTCGATGCATTTTGTGTAGTGGCATCATGCATTTGTGGGAATATCATGGAGCATATACGCCCCAATGTGTGTATGCAATCACAAATGTCTGGGCCATGCATAGTGCCCTTGTGAGGGGTCCCCCAGTTTTGGAGGGAGGGAGGTTACAATTAGTCATGAGTCTGTGTCTTGCTACTGTTCTGATAGATGTTGGTATCTGACATTGTGTAACTAGACATTTACCCTTCTTTTCTCTCATACCTGCAGATCAAGGTACACAAGCGTAAGGCCTTGTGGAGGGCCATTGCAGAAAAGGTGCGAGCCCTGGAGGTTTCAAACAGACAACACACCCACTGTCACAAGAGGTGGGACGACATCAGCCGGCTGGCAAAGCAAGTGGCAGAGATGACCTTGGGGATGCTACCACACACTGGGCATTTGGCACGGCGCAGCATGACTCCACTGATGGCCCGCATCTTGGCAGTGACTCATCCAGACCTGGATGCACGTCTGAGGGAGCATCGGCAGCAAGGCAGGGCTGGTGAGTATCTGGGGAGGGTGACATTTCCTGGGAGTGGATGCATGTGTAAAGGGCCTGTGACACCGGAGACCCATGTGATGTGCGTGTGGTGCTTTGATGTGCTGTGTAATGTGAGTGGCTGCTGTGATGTGTCGTTCTATCAGGCATTGGCCCACCCTTGCATTACTGAGCTGATAATCCCTGATGTACTTTCGCATTGCCAGATGAGTTAGGTTCCACATGGTCATTCTTCATTGGGATAGTGTGGGGAATCCATAATGGGGTGAACTGCAGTGTCAACTTTCTGAGTGTGACTTCAGGTATGCCTACTTTGCATGCACCATGATCGTTGAGGCCCACACATCAGACAACAATGTGCTCCAGGTTACCACATGGATCTTGCTATGGCCTACTTGGCATTGTGGACTGTAATTACCTAATAGATGTGTGTGTTGTCCCCTCCTGTTCCCTGAAGGTCTGACATTGGTAATAAGTGTTGTATCCATATCATGTACCTAGGACAGGGAGAGTTGGGGGGTGGGGCACTCCATCTACGGACTGGGAGTAGTGCTGTGTTGCATGAACATAGCTCATTCATCGCATAATTTGTGCGTTACAGGCACTGTTGTGGTCTATGTAGTGTGTTGCTGCACAGTGAATGCAGGGTGTGGCGGTTACCATGTAGATTTGGGCATCTCATATACTGCATTGCTTGTAATACGTGTGACCAGATGAAGACACTTACACAACCCTGTATCTCTCTCTCATGCAGATTCACAAGGGACCACGGAGGAACATGAGCCAGAAACCAGTGGTGAAGAGAGTAGCTCTACAGCTGCAGCGGAGGCCATTGACACAGAGCCCACCAGTGCATCTGAGGGGGACAGAAGTATGCAGGAGTAATCTGTGCCAGAGACACAGAGTTCCACATCATCAGATGCCAGCGGGGATGCATCCATGTTGGTAGGCACAGGGGATGGGAAGTCTGCATCATCATCTACCACCCAGCGGCCAGTCCCCAGCCTCCCATCCACTTCCTCTGGTGCTGCCCGTATCCGTGTCACTAAGAGGGGACGAGTCACATTCACACCTGGCACCGCTGCCCCTGCAACTGTCCCCCTGCTGCCCTCAGTGCAGAGTATGTTGAGCTCCTGTGTCAGCTTTGTGTGGGCCAGACCGCCCTGCTCAATGCCTTCAGTGACCATGAAAAGAAATTAGGCCAGGTGGTTGCATACATGGAGGGCATACTAGACGTCCCCCGCACAGACCACATCTCCGGCCACCTGAAAGACCTTCACTGGCTCCCCGTCAACAAAAGGATAACGTTCCGCCTCCTCACCCACGCACACAAAGCCCTCTACGAACTTGGACCTGATTGCCTCAACACGCGCCTTTCCTTCTACACTCCCACCCGCCATCTGCGTTCGTCCAACCAAGCCCTCGCCGCTGTGCCGCGCATCCACAAAGCCACCATGGGGGGAAGATGCTTCTCCTACTTAGCGGCCAAAACCTGGAACTCCCTTCCCATCCACCTCCGCATTACCCAAAACCACCTAGCCTTCAGAAAACAGCTTAAAACCTGGATATTCGATAGGTAAACTCCCCCCCTCCCTCAAGCGCCTTGAGACCCGCTGGGTATGTAGTGCGCTATATAAATTTTGACTTGACTTGACTAGGGCATACACTCAGACGTGGGTGGGCTACACCAGACAGTCCAGGCGTTGTCATCCACAGTCACGTCAGCCCTTCAACAGGCACATGCTCCCATTGTAGCTCAGGTGCCTTTGTCCACCCCCCAGTCAGTGGCCACATCAGATGACAGTGTGCACGGTTCGCCTGTGTCAACGAAAAGGTACAGCACACAACAGACACAAGCCAAACACTCCCGCCCACAGACACCATCCCCACTGAAGAGCATGGCCACCCCAGAATGCACAGACAAGAGCCAGTCATGTAAGAGCAAGGCCAGAAGAGCAATCAGGCAGACATCAGGCTCACATGACGCAGAGGCATCACCAGCAAAAGACTCTCCTGTCACTAAAACACCACACAAACCTACCCATGCAGTGTCTGTGCCCACTGAGGAGGTGTTGCATATCAGGGGTACACCTAGGAAGAGCACAGGGACACATCCACCCACAACATCTACCCCATTTCCATGACCATTGATGCAGGTGGAGGAGGGCACTGTAGAGACCACCCCTGGCAAGAAGGCAAAGGAGGGCACTGTAGGGGGTACACCTGGCAAGAAGGCAAAAATAGGGCACTGTAGTGACGAGCCCTGGCAAGAAGTCAAAGGAGGGCACTGTGGGGGATACACCTGCCAAGAAGGCAAAGGAGGGCACTGTAGTGACCAGCCCTGGCAAGAAGTCAAAGGAGGGCACTGTAGGAGATACACCTGGCAAGAAGTCAAAGGAGGGCACTGTAGTGACCAGCCCTGGCAAGAAGTCAAAGGAGGGCACTGTAGGGGGTACACCTGACAAAGAGGGGAAGGTGGTCCAGAGACGTAGCCAGACCATGCGTTCCGCGGGATCCAGCACATCTCTAGAGGTAGTGCCAGTGTCTGTACCTGATGTGGGACAGTTGGGGTGTGTGCCTGTTGTGTCATCACCACTTCACATGAACCCCAAGACAGGGAAGCCATTTCATATTCCCAAAAAGTGGAAGGGCACCCCTCCAACCACTCCCACCCACACTGTGTCAGAGGTCTGCATGACTCCATCTCCACGTGCCACTATGCCACATGGTCCACACAGCCCTCCAGCTTGCCAAGCCACTGTTAGCCCCACATCACCTGGGGCTCTGTCACCACAGTCAAGTGGGCCTGCTGTCCCCGACACACAGCCAGGTACAAGTCCGCATGACAGCCAGGAGTGAGTTGACATCACCCTCATATGCCTGTGCCTCATACAGGTGTGCTAGTCCTGTACATTGTTTGGAACATGGGCGAGTTGCTGGCCCTGTTGCTCTGCTGTGTTGGCCTCTCCCCTGCCATGGACACTGGCCCTGTTGCTCTGCTGTGCTGGCCTCTCACCTGCCATGAACACTGGCCCTGTTGCTCTCCTGTGTTGGCCTCTCCCCTGCCATGGACACTGGCCCTGTTGCTCTGCTGTGCTGGCCTCTCACCTGCCATGGACACTGACCCTGTTGCTCTGCTGTGCTGTACTCTCACCTGCCATGGACACTTGCCCTGTTGCTCTGCTGTGTTGACCTCTCCCCTGCCATGGACACTGGCCCTGTTGCACTGCTGTGTTGGCCTCTACCCTGCCATGGATACTGGCCCTGTTGCTCTGCTGTGCTGTACTCTCACCTGCCATGGACACTGGCCCTGTTGCTCTGCTGTGTTGGCCTCTCCCCTGCCATGGACACTGGCCCTGTTTCTCTATTGTGCTGTACTCTCACCTGCCATGGGCACTGGCCCTGTTGCTCTGCTGTGTTGGCCTCTCCCCTGCCATGGACACTGGCCCTGTTGCTCTGCTGTGCTAGCCTCTCACCTGCAATGGACACTGGCCCTGATGCTCTGCTGTGTTGGCCTCTCCCCTGCCATGGACACTGGCCCCGTTGCTCTGCTGTGTTGGCCTCTCTCCTGCCATGGGCACTGGCCCTGTTGCTCTGCTATGCTGTACTCTCATCTGCCATGGACACTGGCCCTGTTGCTCTGCAGTGTTGGCCTCTCCCCTGCCATGGACACTGGCCCTGTTGTTCTGCTGTGATGTACTCTCACCTGCCATGGACACTGGCCTTGTTGCTCTGCAGTGTTGGCCTCTCCCCTGCCATGGACACTGGCTATGTTGCTCTGCTGTGCTGTACTCTTACCTGCCATGGACACTGGCCCTGTTTCTCTGCTGTGCTGTACTCTCCCCTGCCATGGACACTGGCCCTGTTGCTCTGCTGTGCTGTACTCTCACCTGCCATGGACACTGGCCCTGTTGCTCTGTTGTGCTGTACTCTCACCTGCCATGGACACTGGCCCTGTTGCTCTGCTGTGTTGGCCTCTCCCCTGCCATGGACACTGGCCCTGTTGCTCTGCTGTGCTGGCCTCTCACCTGCCATGGACACTGGCCCTGTTGCTCTGCTGTGCTGTACTGTCACCTGCCATGGACACTGGCCCTGTTGCTCTGCTGTGCTGTACTCTCACCTGCCATGGACACTGGCCCTGTTGCTCTGTTGTGCTGTACTCTCACCTGCCATGGACACTGGCCCTGTTGCTCTGCTGTGTTGGCCTCTCCCCTGTCATGGACACTGGCCCTGTTGCTCTGCTGTGCTGTACTCTCACCTGCCATGGACACTGGCCCTGTTGCTTTGCTGTGTTGGCCTCTCCCCTGCCATGGACACTGGCCCTGTTGCTCTGCTGTGCTGTACTCTCACCTGCCATGGACACTGGCCCTGTTTCTCTGCTGTGTTGGCCTCTCCCCTGTGCTGTGGACACTGGCCTTCCTGTTTGTGTTTCACCTGTGCATGGTATCTAGCATTTGTACATCATTTTGAGCCTTGCTGTTGTCTACAATTGCTGTACCGCTACATCTGTTAAATCTGTGAATAAATACAGTTACTTTTGTTGTGTCTTTTGTCAGTGTCCTTGCTGATTAAAGTTCTGTTTCTGTTCGCATTTGATTGCCTGTGCACCATACTCCATGTATAACTTCAACATGGCAAGTCTCTTTGCAAGCATCATATTTTTGGACAGGGGTGACAGGGTCTTCAGTCCATTCTGACCCTGCAAATGCTATCATGTGTGATGGCTATTTTAGCTGCCATGCAGCCATTTTGATAGTGATTTGCTACTGTTGCCTACACTGTTTACATGTCTGGTTGGGGGACACTGCCAGCACAGGGTAAATGTATTTGTAAATGTATTTGAGCTTGTAAAGCGCACTGCTACCCATCCACAGGTTTCCTGGCGCTGTATAACTCTGGGGAACCCGTCCTGGCTTTTCCCTGTGGGATGGTCCCTGCTGGGAGTCCCCAAGGTGGAGCCAGGCATCCCCGGAATTGATGGGGCCGTTGTGGAGATTAGGCAAGCTAATGCCCAGAGTTGCCGAGTGGAACCCCTGATTAGAGTAAGCACCGAAGCGAGAATTATCGAGTCCGCTGACCCAAGTCCACGACCCTGCCGCGTCGGGAATTGAACGCTGGTCCCGGGCCGACTTCTGCTCCCGGGTCTGCCGCCTCTAACCAGTGAGCCACACTACTCCACAGGGTGTGATGCTGTGCAAATGTTTAGGAGCTGGCTGGGATATGTCATGAAGTATGTGTGTGGTTTCCTTTCTGTGTGCCCAGCCTTGTATGTGTATGGTCATCTTGTGTTGGCCCTTGGTCCTGGCACCATGGCCTCCATGAGATGCGTGGTCTTGGGTGTAGCAGAGGTGTGCAGTGTGAAGGGTGTGAGTTTGTAGTGGATGTATGTGTGCCCCTGTATTATGGGAGACACACATGTGCCACCCAGGAGTTGTATTCCTGTTGTTTGTTTTGTCTTGACCTGTGTAGAGGATTGTATGCACTTGTGTGAGCTGTTTGTGGTGCACTGTGTTGTGTGTTGGTGTATCCATGGTGTTGTGTGTGACTCCTCCTGGTTGTGTTTGTAAGTTTAAAGTGTGCAAAGTGTGTAAGTTGCACATCAGTGTTGTGTTTGGTTGATCCTCAATGTGTTTTGTGTGTTTTTGTGTAAACTGTGTGGGCCTGCTGCTCCACACTGGCATTGAGATTGTCATGCATTGCAGGCACATGGTGGTTTTTCCACTCCTGTATGGCATGGTGTGTGTGGTTTTTGTCCATCCCCTATGTGAAAAGACTCCAGCGCATCCAGAACGCCTCCGCCCGACTCATCCTGGATGTCCCCCGACGCAGCCACATCTCCAGCCACCTGAGGAACCTGCACTGGCTCCCCGTCGACAAGAGGATCACGTTCCGGCTCCTCACCCACGCACACAAGTCTCTCCACGACCTGGGCCCCAAGTACCTCAACGACCGCCTGACCTTCTACACGCCCACCCGCCAGCTACGGTCCACCAGCCTCGCTCTTGCAGCCGTACCACGCATCCGAAGAGCCACCGCCGGAGGAAGATCCTTCTCTTACCTGGCTGCCAAGACTTGGAACTCCCTCCCCATCCACCTTCGGCTGACCCAGGACCATCTCGCCTTCAGGAAACAACTCAAGACCTGGCATGTTTCGAGCAGTAGCATACCCCTCCCCCCAAGCGCCTTGAGACCCTCCCGGGTGAGTAGTGCGCTATACAAATGGCATGATTGATTGATTGATTGATTGTGTGCCACTTGTGCCTGGTGATTGTGGGTGTTCCCTCCCTCTATTTGTGTGTGGTACACCCCTTACATGTTTGCTAATTACATGCAGGCTGTTTCAGTTTTATGTGAGCTGTCCCCTTGGTTTCCATGTGTGTGTGCTTCCACATCACTTCATTTGTGAACTTGTGCTTTGTGGTGCAGTTCTTGGGCCATGTGTGTTATTCCACTCTGGACATTGCCACAATGGTTTATGTGTGCTGTCCTTGTGCTATTGGTCATTCTGTAGTGGTTATGTGCACTTCAGCAGTGTGTGCTGGCCAGTGCTCTGGTGGAGGTGGCTGGGCTCTTGTATCCCAGAATGGTCCATGTGTAGTTGTTGTGTTGGATGTGTGGATGTTGGCTGTGGTATTGCTTGAGTTCCTGGGTGTGCTGTTGTATTTGTACAGTGCAGTGTAGTGGTGTGTGTGATGCTGTTGTGTCAATCATGTGTGTGTGTGGCTGTTGTGCTTGTTAGGCACACACTGCTTGTTGTGCATGCAGTGCTGTGCGTATGTGGCCTTGGCATTGCCTGATGTGCATCCCCTGATGTCTTGTGGTGTTTGTTGATCGGGGTTTCATGTGCATCTGTGGTTGGTTTGGTGTGGCAGTGCGTGTTTGTCCAGATGCACTTCTTGTGTGATTAGTGTTATGGTATGTGTGTTTTGTTCCTGAGTGATGTTGTTGTGTACTCCTGTTGTGTCTGTGCTCCCATTGCCTTTCCCCAGTGTGGCTGATAGGGTATGTTTGTTTCTGTTGGAGTTCAGTATGTGTTCCTGTAGTGTTTGTATGTTGTTCTTGTGCAGGCATCTGTTGGGGCATCCCTGTGTGTGTGTTGTGTTTGTGGCTACACCCAGGGTGTGTGTTTGTTTGTGTATGTCATGGGAGGGACTGTGAGCCTTCAGTGTGTGTGGCACTGGTGTTGTGTGTTCCTTGTCAGCCACTCCTGCAGTGACTGTGTCCCTGGTTGTGTGTTGTGTGGTGCAGAGGGTGTGCATTGTGCTTGTTGTTGCAGTGCTTGTTGGTGTGCCTGGGGGATGCACGGGATGGGCACCTGGCCTGTGACTTGTTGTGGTGTGTTGATGTGTGATTGGGGGTGGTGTGTCCCTATGGTGTTTGTGCCCTGCCTATGCCTTGGAGTGGCCCTGCCTTCTACATAGTGAGCATGTGTTTACCGCAGCGGTGACGTGACCGGGACCGGGACGTTGCTGTTGGTTGGCGGACGATGTGTGTTTCGGATGCAGAGGGGTGCCTTGTTATCAGGTGGGTGATGTGTGGGTGCCCGTGTGGATGTGTTGTGTCTCCCAGCAGGGTGTCTGTGTGGTGCTTGGGCCCTGTGTCGGCATGTGTGTTGCATATGTGTAGTGGCGTACCTACGGCGTCCTCCGCGGCGGCCCATCTGGCGGTAGTGTTGTAGCAGGTACATCACCAGATGCATATGGAGGGCTGGGTCCATGGCGTTCATGACCGGGTCTCGGCGTTCGCGCTCTGCTGTCGACTTTCCGCCTGCTCAGGCTGGGTGGTGTCTCCGCTGCGGTGCATCAGCTTGTTTGGGCCATCCTAATTTGTCGAGCGGGCGGACGTCATTCGGCACGGCGGAGAGTCTCCATTGGCTCCCGCCGCCGCGGTGGCGGGCGCACTTTGATGGCGGTGCGCGTCGCTCCGCGGCGGACGGGAATTGACCTATGTTTTGTTATCCTAATGTGGCGGGCGTGAGTACCGCTGCTCGCGGGCGGAAAAAGCTGTTTTTCCGCACAGCCACCACAGCGGTGGTGCCACTGCCCGACATCCTAATAGACCCCTTAGTGTGGATGCCATCCCCTCAGTAAAAGGAAGTCCTTCAGGGGGCTTGGTGAAAGTCGATATAATCTCACTAAATGTACCATCTCGAGATATGTTGGGATTAAAATTGATCTCACGGGACGGAGATGCTTTATATCTTTTTAATATCTTTATCAGTATTAGTTGGTCAACTTGAATCCTTTCTAGATACATTAGGACCTAAACCTAGGATAATAATTGGAGGTGACTTCAATTGTAATTTCGAACCTGTATTGGGTTTTGGTAATTTATTTGAGGATGAAGATATGGCAAACAATATTCCTGCTGTAGAGAGTGATAAGGAGGTGAAGTGCACAGTAGCATTGGCCCAAATTTTGAAGCTTGCAATGAAACATAGCCTGAGAGCATGCAATGGTCACCTGCCTTCCAACAGACCAAATGCACACACATTTTGTAGAGGCAGTTCCCAGACTAATATAGACTATATAATGGTGACACTAGAGTTTTGGCCGCATGTGCGTGATTTAAAAATTGACCCCAGAATGGAAAGTGACCATCTCCCCTTACGGCTGACAGTATCTTCGAAGTTTTTTCTCCCATTCCAAGACGGTGATAAGGAAATTGGTACCATTGAAGATGAAATTATACTGAGTAACAATCGTCGAGCCATAAAGTGGCCATATATTCTAGGGAACCTTCAAGCCATGACTAGTATTTAAACTATTTTGGCAGAAACTATTACACCATTTATAGAACAATCTGTAGACAAAATTCTGGTGTTGGATTTGCATGCCGCATTGGTAGATGCCCTAAGTCTGATTCTAAGTAATATACCAAAAGAGGGGAATGCAGGAATTCACCATATAAACAATTATGGAAACCCCTGGTATAATAGGAATTGCCGGGTAGCTAAGAAAGAGCTTATTCGGGCAGTTAAAAATAGCAGTATAACTGCAATAAGGGAAAAAAGGCATGATTATAAGCAGATATTGGAAAAAGCAAAGAAATCATGGGATGATGATATCTGGTCAGGTCTGATCAGCGCGGCTAAAGCCAAGGACCAGGCAGGTTTTTGGAACTTGATAGCCAAAGGGAACAGAACGGAAAGGACCCCGAAAGATTTATTTCTTGATGAAAATACCTGGGTGGCACATTTTTCTGGTCTCTACTCAGAAACTAATGGTGAGCAATTTGTGGTAACAAAAGATATGGAGATCACCGCAAAGGCTGCCAAATTGCACTTCAGTCTAAAAGAAATGTTATTAGCAATTGAGTCAGTTAAATCAGGCAAAGCACCAGGACCAGACAAAATTCCTGGTGATCTTTTAAAACATGATGCAGGAGTCTGGGGACCTTACGTAAATATTCTGTAATGCGATAGTTGATTTTGCACTAATACCGAACATATGGAAAGGGACAGAAATTGTTACAATTTTTAAAAAGGGCAATCAGCACGATCCGGCAAATTTTCGCCCCATCAGCTTGATTGATATCACACCAAATATTTTTGCTAGGCACATTTTGACTAACTGTATGGATGGAAGAGGTTGAATTACTCTTGAAATACCAAGGTGGGTTTAGGAAAAAACTAGTACAATTGATCAAGTTTTTAGATTCATGTGCATGTGCTGGAAATATATAAACATAAGGAAAGGCAGTTTATATATTGCCTTCATAAATTTAAAAGCTACATTCAACTTGATACCCCGGAACCTGCTGTGGGATTCTTTGAAAGACCTAGGTGTGCCAGTCAAATTGCTTGTCAAAATAATAAGGCTCCATGATGGAAATTTTGCTAAAGTAAGATGGGGGCCTAGGCTGTGAACTTACTAAGGAAATACCAGTAAGAAGGGGTGTACGATAGGGTGCGTTTTGGCTCCCACCTTGTTCTCTCTGTATGTAAATGACATCCCCCAATATTTGGAAGGCTGCAACAATGACTCACCTAGGTTGGGAGGCGAAGTAATACCAGCATTATTATTTGCTGATGACACTATTCTAATCTCGCAAAAAAAACCTAGGGGACTCCAAAATTTGATGAATTCTTTTCACTTGTATTGCACTAAGAAGGGCCTTGAAATAAACTCCAGCAAGACTAAATATATGTCCATAAATCCACATAGATCTTTTAAAAGGAACTTGGAGTTAAATCACCAGAGATTAGAGTACGTACAAAGTTTTAACTACTTAGGAATCACATTAGATAGGAAACTGACTTGGAAGTCACAATTGGAAAAAAATAGAATAATTCTGCTCCAAAATTCTACTCCCATTTTAAAAAAGCATAGAGGAAGTACTTCAAGGGCAGTGTCCCCTGCCTTAGAGGTTTTTAAATTTAAGGCCCAATCAGCTGCTCTATACAGAGCAGAAATATGGGGGCCGCATTGTGAATGGAATTTTGAAGTGGGAGAAAATAATTTCTTCCGGAAACTATTAAGTATACCATGTAGAACACCTCTGATTCCAGTTGTTATGGATTTAAACTTTAAGCTAACAGACAACTTTGCTTTATTACATCCCCCTCTTATTTTGGGTGAGGATTTGGTCAACTTCTGAGCTATTAAACTATAAAGAAGGCCTCAAGGAGATCATGAACATTGGTCAAAGCAAGGCTATTCCATGACTCCAACACGTGTCAATGTGGTTGGAAAGGATAGATTTTCTTCATTTTTGGGATGAGCCATCTGAATTGACCATAGCATGTAGTAAGCTAGTAAATTAATCTTTTTGGGCTTACATTAATGATAATGTGCTACATAACTCTAGTATGGGTCCTTTAACATCAAGATTTCTTCTATTTAAAGATATAGCTCAGTTTGAACCATTTCTAGATGAGGTACAACCGGTGCACAGACATAATATCGACTCCAAAATATCGTTTGGACAGAATATCGAGTTTTAAATATCGTTTGGAGAAAATATCGACAGGACAGAATATCGACAGCCAAAATATCGTTTTTAAGGTAAGTGAAGTAATATCGACTGTAAATAATATAGAAAGTGAAAATATCCAAGTATATAATCTAGATAGTAAAAGATATCGTTTTTTAAATAATATGTAATTATTTATAGTGTTTTTATGTTATAATATGTGTGAAAAGTGTCATTTTATGTTATAATTATTTTTAATTAATGATTTTTTTTTAATTATTGTGTAATTTTATTCTGTAGCGGGTTGTGGGTTTATAGGGGAATAGGGTGGGAAGTAATTTAATTATAATTATTTAAAAATGTAAATTTATTAATTGGTAGTAATAATTAATTAATTGGTAATTAAATAATATATGTTAATTATTTAAAATGTAATTGGTAATTAATTTAATTTAATTTATTAATTGCTAATTATGTAAATTAAAATAATGTATTTCCTGTAGCGGGTTGTGGGTTTATAGGGGAATAGGGTGGGAAGTAATTTAATTAATATTTATTAAATATGTAAATGTATTAATTGGTAGTAATATTTAATTACTTGGTAATTAAATAATATTTGTTAATTATTAAAAAATTTATTGGTAATTAATTTAATTTAATTTATTAATTGCTAATTATGTAAATTAAAATAATGTATTTCCTGTAGCGGGTTGTGGGTTTATAGGGGAATAGGGTGGGAAGTAATTTAATTATTATTTATTAAATATGTAAATGTATTAATTGGTAGTAATATTTAATTAATTGGTAATTAAATAATATTTGTTAATTATTTAAAATGTAATTGGTAATTAATTTAATTTAATTGATTAATTGCTAATTATGTTAAATGAAAGGGGTATTTTTAGGGTTCAGGGTCAGTTTTTAGTTTTTGGGTAAAGGGGTATTTTTAGGGTTCAGGGTCAGTTTTTAGTTTTTGGGTAAAGGGGTATTTTTAGGGTTCAGGGTCAGTTTTTAGTTTTTGGGTAAAGGGGTATTTTTAGGGTTCAGGGTCAGTTTTTAGTTTTTGGGTAAAGGGGTATTTTTAGGGTTCAGGGTCAGTTTTGGGTTTTTGGGTAAAGGGGTATTTTTAGGGTTCAGGGTCAGTTTTTAGTTTTTGGGTAAAGGGGTATTTTTAGGGTTCAGGGTCAGTTTTTAGTTTTTGGGTAAAGGGGTATTTTTAGGGTTCAGGGTCAGTTTTTAGTTTTTGTGTAAAGGGGTATTTTTAGGGTTCAGGGTCAGTTTTGGGTTTTTGGGTAAAGGGTTTCTTTAGGGTTCAGGGTCCGTTTTGGGTTTTTGGGGTACAGGGGTACAGTGTAAAAATAAAGTAAAATTAAATTTACATAAATTTATTTTAATGAAATGAAATTAAATTAAATTATATTTAAATAATTTTAAATAATTTAAATTAAAAAAATTATTATATACTTACCAATACTTACGTTGTAATGGTAGTGCGTTGTAAAAGTTGCGTTGTAACGTCATATATCCACTGTTGCACTCTTTGCAGTGGGAATAGTAATTTTTACTCTTTTGTATTTGTACGTTAATAATATTGGCTATTATTTAATTAAATTTTGTTACTATATATATATATGTTTTAAGAAATATGATTAAAAAAATATTATTTTTTACTTTAATTAAATATTTAATTATTAAAAGTTATTTTAAGTATTGTTAATTATATTTTAGTAATTAATTTTTTATATTAATGTAATTAAACATTGTTTTTATTAAAGTCGATATTTTTTACAATTATATTTTTGTAAACGATATTTTGTACTCGATATTTTTGTACTTACCTGTTTGTACATACAAACTCGATATTTTGGTAGTAGATATTTTTTCCTCGATATTTTGGGTAGTCGATATTTTGGTAGTCGATATTATTTCAGTGATCCGGTACAACCCCAATCAGGGAAATCTTTGTTTTTGAAATTCAGATATGGGGTCCTACAAACAAATGGCAACAAATCTAGATGGGTAAGTAACTGTGTTGATAAAAGTCATGAACAGTGCATGCTATGCACAAATGAGGTTAAGGAAGACGTCTTACCCATATTATTCTTTTGCCCCCAATATATATCCCTAGGAAAAAATGAATTAAACCTCTCTGCAAAATTTTGAACGTTAGACATTGCAGAGAGGCAGAGCGTATATTGAGGACAGAGACGACACAATTGGTGATCTTTGGTGTAAACAAAAAGACAAAAGGAGTGGTGGAGGGTCCTAGGGGAGTTTGTTTATAGACCGTAAGAGTACCTAGTCCCCCAACTTGACAGCAAAAAACACGAGAGGTACTAAAAGTCTAGAAATCAGAGAACTACTGGAACCTAATTGTGTCCCATATTAATGTTCAGACCACACTGTTAATCTAAACAAATGACAGTGTCATGCCAGAGAAGTGAGACAGAGAAGATACAAAGTCTAAAAGACTAGAAAAAGACTGGAAAAAGTACCCATCAGCCCACTCAAAAGTGGAATCTCGTCATCTGGGTTGTTCAATGTACCGCTTCCACATCATCAGTTGTTGATGATGTGGGTTGGTGTTATTAAGTACATGTTGGGTCTCAAAATGGTGGACATATAAATTCGCCAGATATTCCACTGTTTCTCCTCAGGAAAGAACAAAGATGGGTCTATAAATTACGCAGTGACACAGAAGGTTTGAACGACGACATCCCGTGGATGCAGTTGTGAGCCTGAACTCAGTATGACTTAGCTGATAAGCTGTATCACCCAATTGACATTATTGAATGACACTCCTGGCATAGAAGTATTGATGCTCCTGAATGTTTGGCTATAATGTCATATACTACTGACACATGCCCATCCATTAGATAAACCACCTGGCTCTACATACCATGTTGACCGATAGGCACTGCCTTTTTCGCGAGCCATTTTTCTAAATGTTTTCTCTAATGTTTTTTTTTTTTTTCTAAATGTACATTGGCCTCACTATCTACTGTGGTCGCGTTGGTCTATGGATATATCGATTCCACACTGCAACATATGCATGGCGCATTAGATCGTGTGGTTATTTGATTCTGTCTGAGTTTCTCTTCATCGTACTTTGGGTCTGCCTTCCTTTGTCGGCAAGATCAATGTTGTACGAAGGATCGACTGCCCTTTGCACTGACATATTGAATGTGAAGGTAGCTGTTTAGCATTCAGGCTGATCAGTATATGCCTTTAGTCAAAATGAACTCTGTTTTGGCCGTATTATACCATCCTTCCAACTGTTTTCCCTTTTGGTCCGCGTCCAACCCTTGACGTTATTGCTGTTTGGCATTGGCTCAAATTTAAACACATTTTTGAGTCTGTGCGCTAGCCTGTGACCCTCATTTGCAAGCGAAGGATTTACTACAATTCTGCTACTAATTATTTTCCACATAATGCGCTATTTCTTTGGAAATGACTATGGGAATGCAGTTCTCTTACGAATGGAAAGGCGGCATTAAACTCTCCTTCCCATTCACCTTCCCAATTGGTCCGCGTAATACCGCAGACGTCACCCTTGTTTCGCATGCATAACAACACTTCTGAAACCAGTCCCCTTGGACAGAACCACGGAAGTTGAGCTCTTCCGTGATTGGCCTACATTTAACCAATCACTGAATTCGAGTGGTATTCTGCTCTGAGACTTCCTATTGGTCGGGACAGCCAGCCTATGGGAATACTCCGCTTATGAGCTTCCAACAAGGTCCGCCACCCTAACGGACTTAATTTTGTCGTCATGGCCCTCCATTGGCCGACAGTTCATCGCTTCCTATAGCCCAGCATGGAGGCCCGAACTGCCACCATTGGCTCATGTTATGTGCAGATAGCAAGCCAATAGAAACGCTTACATTTAGAGTTCCCTCTAAGGTCCGCCACCTACTGATAAAACACCGCTTACAACTCAGTACTTCACCTCCCCCTCGGCTCAGTTTTCAATCCGAGGCAACGACGGAGAGGTGAGTCATGGCGGTTTACTATGCGGTTGTTCTCTGTCTTTGACAGAGTACTGGAGGTGTGGTACTTTTTCATTGAGTACTAATTATTCACCCAAGCACTAATGGAATAGCTACTTGGTTACTTTGACCAGCTAGTGAGGTGTCCTAATGGAATATTCCAGTTGGACGCTCTCCATAGCTGTGTACATTCTAAATCTAGTTTTGCCTTTTTGCCTCAACAGTATCACTTATGAAATGTTTTAAATGTTTTGTGTGACTGTAATAGTCGCCCTGAAATTAACTTCAGATCCATGCGCTTATTTACAGTGCGTGGCCTCCTTCCAACCTGAGCTGTCGCCAGGTGAGGTGAGGTTTTTTCTCCCCACAATTAGGGTGAGTGAGAACTACATTTTTTCATATTATTTCTTTCACTTGTACGGAGTTGTGAAGTGCATGCTACAGATATGCATATTTCTAATACTGTTTTACTTTTGTCTCCCACATTTGTATACACAGGAGAAGATATACCATCTTTCCTCTTAATCAATTGGAGAATGGTTGTAAATCACGTCTTATAACACGATAAGTAAGTGTTGCAGTAGCCAATCATAGGTCCTGAAGAAAGCCGCTCTAGGCTGAAACATGTCGACCAACTAACATTCATGGTAGATAGCAATTCCTTGCACGCTATCAGCATACTGCTTTTAATAATACCACTTTGATGGTCAGACCCAATAAAGTTTCTTTATGTCATTAAAGTAGGTATTTTTAAATCACTAGGATCATTTTCCTTTTCTGTTCTTCTTTTGAGCACTGCAACTTTTTGCCCCTTCCGCTCACAGACTGTCTTCTGTTGGTTGGATGCTTGATCCCAGGGTCCATCATTAGGCAACCTCAGACTCTCCCTGAGGAGGAGCCTACAGGACACCTGTCTCCAACACTGAACAACCCAGATGACGAGATTCCACTTTTGAGTGGGCTGATGGGTACTTTTTCCAGTCTTTTTCTAGTCTTTTAGACTTTGTATCTTCTCTGTCTCACTTCTCTGGCATGACACTGTCATTTGTTTAGATTAACAGTGTGGTCTGAACATTAATATGGGACACAATCCGATCTTTGGTGTAAGCAGATTCCTATTTAATGTGAATATTATAAGAGCTATAACTGGATTGAAACTCTAATAGTCAAGAGTATATCATTGTAGTAATTACTTTTATATACTTCTGCACCTTGCACTTTAATAATATGTGATAACCCAGTGATGAACTTCTGATGTAATAAAAGCTCCATACTTAGTGGAGACATCAAATAACTTTGAAAAAAGCTGAATATATCAAATTTAAGGTTGGCAACTGATGGTTTTTAAAAGGTTCTGTCCAAAATGTCTAGTTTTTTATGTTCTTAAATTTTTTATTGTATTTATTGAAGCTGTTTAGCGCTCTTAAATTGTATAATTAGAATGGATCATGCAACTGTGCTCAAATGCCCCACCAAGTGTTATAATCAACTGATCGATAAATGGATAATGGGAATGTTTTAATATGTATCTTGTATGGTTATTTGACAGAAATAAAGTTTTAAATGAATAAGTGCTTTGGGAGGGGGCCCTAAGGATCCCATCGCTTTAAAGAAAAAAGGCTCTGGGGCAGGGATTCCCAGTGTCATGTGTTCCAGTTAGTCGCTACCATTGTTACATGTACACAGGTTTTTTCCTAAAGTTGCCTTCATTCTCACACAATGACTTTTGCCACACACTTGCCACCATGACAATGCAGATTAATTTCTAGGAAACTGTACTTGCTTAATTGATTTTAAAAGAAAAGAAAGAATGACGAATAGTAATCGACTCCACACAATAGGCGAGACAACGTGGTCCATTATAAAAGACAGTGTTCTCAATTTCACGAACTGGAAAGCCTTCATGAATATTTAATGAACATGAAATATGCAGATACTAATTATGTTTTTTTTGATGTTGCCACTAAAACTACGTGATTAAAGTATCTAAAGGAATGGTTTATGGGAATTGTAGTTCCCGAGATAAAATAGCTTTGTGTTTGACTGGCGGGAAAGGAGAAAGCTACTGTCCAATGGTGGGGAGTGAATGCATTGAAATGAAAAAATAAAGAGGGAGGGCATTAACATCGTGTTAGTATTAAGGAGGATGATTGTTTGGCAACGGCCATGGCAGGTACGGAATGCTGTTACCGTAGCATTAACAATCGGGTTAATGTGGTCTTCTTTACGGAGTGTGAGCATCTGGATGAGATCAGAACGATGTTAAGACATATGGCGATGTTGCCACAGGGTTGTAGTGGTTTAAGAGGGGAGGAGAGTATATGGGGGGTTGTAAGAAGAGCAAGTGAATGTGGTTGTTTGGGAGTGTACGTGAGAGAGAGATGCGCGGTAGGTTAAATGAATGAAAGGAAGAAAGAGGGGATGCATGAAGACGTGTTAAACCAAGGGTGAAAGTATTAGGTAGATGATTTGATTTGGGAACCATGCGAGCAGGCTATACAAAAACTGAGGAATGGTTTATTGCCCCGTCAGTTAAAGGATGCATATAATTAATGTGGCGAAAACACATGAGTAATTACAGAGTATATTTAGAGTTCTGTTTATTAATTTGTTATGCCAGTAAGCGGTCCTATTGTTAATATTGACTGTTTTGTTTGTTATTATAGTGACCCCTGATGAAGGGCACCAGGTTCGGATGGCCCAGCTTAAGCATAAGAAAACGAGAAAATTGGCAAGCACCACCCCACTTGTGGAGGAAAGCATGTTGGAAAACGAACTGAATTAAAATGTTTATTTTATGGAATACATGTGGAATAATTGGATGAATTTGGAATAACTAGATGCCAGCCCATGTGGATGCTCTTAGCTGTGCGTTTGGAGAGGGAGAGTTCTAGCCCCAAACAGAGACAGTCAGATACACACCCTAAATTAACTTGTGCTCGCCTCTGGTGCTTGGCACAAAGCAGACAGGCTTAACTTAACCTCTTCGATGCGTTGGACGGATGGGGGCCATCCGACACTACGGTGGGCATGGGCGTCAGACGGCCAGGGGCCGTCCGAACTGTGCATGCGTCAAATTCCGCTTGCGCCGCTTTAAAAAGCTTAAAAGGCAGTGTGCATAATATTTGTGCAACACTTAATAAGTAAAACAGCGAAAATGCCACATTCCACTACGACTCTAAAGGAAATAACAGTGCACGTTTCTGGGCAACGATAAACAAACTCCTACAACCGGCACATGGTGGGTTAACAACATACATAACAGAAAACAACTGGACATCCTTTTTAGAACGTCACTTTAATCAACACGTACCAGAACTCAGTAGTAGCAAGGATGACCAAACAGCTCTCCAACTACAAACTGTGATGACCGATGAGGCTGAGATTACCGAAATTGACGCCCTCATGATCAGGGAACAAATACGCAAGGGAGGAAAGAAGAAGCACCCGGGCAAAACGGTATTCCACCAGCTCTTTTTAAGCAAGACCCAGAATACTGGTCAGAAACCCTAGCTCCAATCTTCAGCTCTGTTAGACAGTCTGGGTGCTTGCCCGTATCATAGAAGGGCTCAGACATCTCACCAATTTATAAAGCGGGGGACAAAACCCTACCAAAAAACTACCGCCTAATTGCACTGCTGGAGTTAGAGGCACAATATTTTGTGGGGAACCTACTCACAGACCTGCAAGAATGGGCAACAGAGCAAACCATAATTCCCTCAAGTCAAAAGAGGGTTCCGTAGAGAGACAGGCACAACAACCAACCTTTTAGCAATGTCATTAATCATCGACAAAGCAATTTTAACCAAACAATCTCTCCACTTCTGTTTTGTAGATTTTAAGGCGCCATTCGACAACGTCAACCAAGCTAACCTCTGGAGGAAATTGGTGCTTTGGGGGGTTCCTCGTCCCTCCTGAACTCCCTAATAGAGCTACAATCCAACACGTGGATACAGGTAAAGCTTGGAAATGGCTCCCATCTATTGAGGCGCATACAAACAACTAAAAGCCTCAAGCAGGGGTGCATTCTCGCACCCCTTCTATTTAACCTCTACACAGCTGACTTTACAACAGTACTCACCGCCTGTAAAGTACACGCCCCTCGAATAGGAGTGAAACCGATTTCCAGCATGTCATACGCGGACGATGTTGTCTTAAGTAGCCACACTCAAGTAGGTTTACAACGGCAACTTAACACACTGCATGGGTACGCTGATGAAAACCAACTAGAAGTCAACATAGACAAAACTAAAACTTTGACTATTAATGTAAAAAAGCCGCCCCATGCTTGGTTGCTTGGAAAAACCGCAATCACGAACTGCAAAGCGTACAAGCACCTAGGTGTTATGTTTGATAAAGGGGGCCAATTCGTGACCCAGCTTAAAACCATCAAGAGGAAAGGAATGGCGATTGCGACAACGCTAAGGATCCTCAAAACAAAATTCACTGGACCAACTTTTGCCCAACTTCTTCGTGTTGCGTAATCAAAAATCCCATCAACAGTAACATACGGCAGTGAGGTACTGAGAGGCAGGGACGCTTCATTTCCGGATACCACCTTGGCAAAGGCATATAGAGTAATGCTAAATCTCCCGCCATATACCGTGCCAGCACAGATTTGCCTAGAGCTTGGTCTAACAAAGCAACTCCACGCAAGGCGAGGTTCGTACATCAAGTGCTGCCATAAAATCAAAAATTCCACCAGGAACACACTGAACCATCAGCTCTGGCAGGAACTGTGCAGCACGTCCACCACGCCGGCTAAAACATATTTGGACAAATCACTGGCCGCCACAGGACTAAGTGAAATATGGGAAATTCCGACAACACACTTACACTTTAAGTGTATCGTAAACAAGGTTATTAAGAACATTTCACTCACAGAAGATAAGGCCACATTTACCCACAGGAGCCATGCATGGATGTCTCTGTGCAGCTACAAACGTTTTGGTCCACAAGCATACTTTGAATTGGGCTACTCTAGGAAGTCTAAAGAGGCCTTTCTAAAATACAGGTTAGGGATCCTGCCAGTCATACCTCATCTCCCACCATGGCTGAGAAAGAACTATGGGAATTTGTGCCGGCTATGCGGAGTTGGGAAAGAGGATATTGAACACATAATATGTTCCTGCATCAAACTAAAAGAAGAAAGGGTATGTCTCCTTAAAACTCACTTTCATGAACGTGGCATATGCACTAGGAGACACGCAGTACTTGCATGTTTTAACCCAAGGGACCCACAACTAAATGGGAAGCTAGTCAAGTTCCTATGTCAAGTTGCTGCTAAGCAAAGGATCAGCGGTACTGTAACCTGCACATAGACCCCTGAGGCTTCACGGAAAACGTACCATGGACATACTGCACTTTTTTTTATGCATGCCCAGCTATATACAGTCTTTTTAACAGTCCATTGATCGAAAAGGAATTTAACCAAAATGTTTATCAGAATGTATTTTTGTAATGATTTTAACTAATCAAAAACAATACATTTTTTACTTACTTTACTTACTGACAAATTAATAATACACATCAGGTTAGAGAAATAGAACTTAGTTTAATCAGTAAAACAAGACCCAAAACAACAACAATCCAATAAGTAGATCCTAAAATAATACATTTGAAAGATGTAAGTGAAAATATTACATAAAACCAAACAACACCAACTATGGTTATCTTTTTGTGCCAGTCCAGGAAAAAGTGAAGAATTAAGGCCAACAGCAATGGAGTGCAGGCCCCGTATAGGGACCTACTGAGGCCTGTTGAGCACAGTACCTTAAATCCTGGTGCACTGTTTGTGCGGTGCGGCTTCGTGTCGGTTTTGATGAGGACCACAGAGGGCAGAGCACCTCAGGTCCAGTACCAATGGTCCAGGACTGGGGTGGTACACCAGGCGGGGCAGACTCACATATGGCAGAGTCCAGCTGCAGGAGCAGGTTGGTTGTAAGTTTTTTGTATCCCGGAAACTTCCGAAAATAGGAAGCCAGTCAGCCAGTCCTTGGAGTCACTTTAAGTTCTGGGTTGTAGAGGTGTATGTCCAGCCCTTCTCACTCCCATGCAAGAGGGCAGCAGGCACAGACCAGTACAGCAAAGCAGTAGTCCAGCAAAGTAGCAGTCCAGCAGAGTGTCATACTTTCAGCAGCACAGAAGTCCTTCTTCCTGACAGAGTATCCACAGGTACAGAAGTATACTGAAGTGGTGGTATCTGAGGCCCAGTATTTTCACTTTGCTGCCCTGGTTTTTAAAGGTGGGAAAAGCTTCAAGACAGGGAATCTCCTTCTTACCCTGCCCTGGCTCAAGCTAGCTGGAGTGATAATACAGGGTCATTAGGCATATTATATGGAGACAAGGCACAGCCTATTCAGAAGCAAGTAGTGCTGTGCCTTCATAGAGCCAGTGAATGGCCCATTAACCCCTTAACCCCACAGCAAATTCTCCCTCAGTGTGGGAGAATTAATGAGTGGGCAAGGCTGCATCAGCAAACGAACATGCGCAGCACCAGTGAGGTAGTGCTTGCGTCAGCCGGTGGCCGAAGCAAGCACGGAACGGGTTAAGGTCCATCAAGTCAAACCTAAGCTCCCATTGTGTGATGTTGTCTCGAGGGAATGTACAAGGCCTAGCTGTCACTCACTCCAGAAGTGTGTTCAGAGACAGGCAGAAGGCACAGAATGTTTAAAGTAAGAAAATGCCAACTTTCCTAAAATCATATTTTCAGACTTGCAACTTAAGATCCAATTTTACCAAAAGTTGTGATTTTATATTGTGAGTCCAGAGACACCAAACGTTAAATATCTATCTATTCCCAATTGGAAATTACACTTATAAAATGTAATAAGATAATCCCAATGTTCACCTATAGGAGAGAATGGCCTTGCAGTAGTAAAAAATGAATTCAATAGTTTTTCACAACCTGACCATATAACACTTAAAAGTACATGTTCAACTTTTTGAATAGACTGCACCCTGCCCCTGGATCTGTCCAGGTCCTATGTTAGCCTATGTCAGCTTCATGAAAGGGTTTCAATGCTTTTACATGTGACTCATTTTTTTTTTTTTATGTGTTTTTATTGCAGAGTTAGAAAACATACAATCGTTTGTTTCAACAGTCCCGCCATTCACAAATGTCCCATATATGTTGTTAATCAATCATCACACAGCCGTTGAGCCCACATCCCGGAGGCCGGGCGACGCTAGATAGAAAGTGCTCAAACCTGGTAATAGCAAAAGGAAATAATGACATCTGCTCGGCTAGACGATCCAGCATCTGCTTTTTCTTTATTGCCCCACCCCCTGGTCCCAGCAAACAACCTGTACGTAAGCTCAGACGGGAAATACTAATATGTACCGCTATTACCATTCAATGGTCCCCCGTTAACCATCTCGTCCCCGTGAGTAGCCACCGTCTGGGAGCTAAACTTGGTGTATCCTCCCTAAGTGGGGGAAAATGTGAGCAGTTATACATCTCAAACATCAACTCATGCAGCCCTCGAAGATCAGATTCTTATTACATCAATAATAGGACTCCCCGATCTCCCACCCCCACCCTCCCCTTGAACCTCGGCTGGTGTGGGCCTAGCTCATTTGTACCGATCTCTAAAAGGAAGAAACCTATAGGAGCCTTACTCATCTATTTTTGTATTCCATAGAACTTCCTTTCAAAACCCCTCCCGCCTTAGTCCTCCTCATTCGCCAAACTGTTTTTGAGCGTTCGTACCAGTTCCTCCCAAGCTCGTGCCATCTCTAGACTCTTCAAATTAGCTGTGCGGGCTGCCTGCCTAAGTCTGATAGTACCTTCGCTACAGGCCCATTTACACAGTACATTCGCCCACCTTCTACTAGACGGGCCCTTCTTCGATTTCCAGTGCCAGGTTATCTCCCTCTGGGCTAATATAAGACCTAGGTCACTAAATTTACTAGTGATTTTAGTCCTCTTTGTGTGGGGAAACCAGAGCAACAAACAAGCCGCCATGTCGTAGATCACCTGCCTATCATTAATCTTGTTAAGCATCGCCCCCACCTCGGACCAATAGAGCCCTAGGTTCGGACAGTCCACCAACATGTGTTCCAGTTCTACATCAGGCAGCAAACATCTAGGGCACGCAGCATCTTGTACCTGGAAATATTTCCGGATCATCCCTGGGGTAAGATAAGCTCCGTGCAGCACAAAAAAGTGCACTTGCTGAAAGCGAGCATTCCTGCACCCCTTCCACGTCCTCCTCAATATATGCCCTCACGTCGCGTCCGGGATGGGCTTCCCCACACTCTCCTCCGACTTTTGCTTGAGAGCCGCAAGTGGTTCCAATCCTTCATGTAACATTCGAGAATGCAGGCAAGTGACCGCCTTAAAGGTGCCCGCCGCCATTACCACGTACTGGCAGGCCATCGTGGTCATTGGTTCTGTCTGCCCAGACTTCCAATGCTTCTTTATCACCGTTGTGACAGCCATATGCAAGAGGAAGCTCCCGTCAGGGTGGCCAAATTGAGCCTGCACTGCCCGGAAGGGTAACAATTCACCCTCAGCATAGAGGTCCCCTATCACGTGAAGCCCCAGTTCTTCCCACTCCAGTAGTGGAGACCAGTCTCCTCCATGTGGTAAGGCCGTCAACATGCCCAGTGGGATTTCGGGCACGTACGGGTGTGCCACTCCCGTCCTCCACTGGCTTTTATTACAGCACAACCTCAGGGTCTTCTCCTCTAAGGTTAAGTCCCGTAACTCAAGCTTTTGTTGCATGACTATATAAGAGAGCACGTGCCTCTGTATTCCTATTCCACGAGTCTGGTCCGGGCCCCTAAATTCTCGTGCAACATTCTGTGTAAGAATCTGCAACTGTGCCGCCAAATAATAAAGTTCAAAGTTAGGAACTGCCAGTCCCCCTTCCAATTTCGGTCTTAACAACGTATTCAGCGCCACTCGTCGCCTCCCGTGCCCCCATATAAAGTCAATGATGAGCGTGCGTAATTCTCGAAAGAACCGTGGGGGTATCCATAATGGCAGTGTACGGAAGTAATAAAGTAAGCGAGGCAAAGCCACCATTTTCAGCAGCACCACTCTCCCTACCACTGAAAGGGGAAGGGTTGCCCAAAACGCCATACTGCCTCTCAGGGCCCTTACACAGCG
Organism: Lissotriton helveticus; assembly: GCF_964261635.1. Classification (NCBI taxonomy): domain Eukaryota; kingdom Metazoa; phylum Chordata; class Amphibia; order Caudata; family Salamandridae; genus Lissotriton; species Lissotriton helveticus. The sequence continues at coordinate 659,119,997 of NC_136067.1, forward strand.
TCCTACATTCCCCTCCAACATGTTGTCAGCACCATGATATATCCGCACTCCCAGGTACGTGAAGCATGACCGCTCCCAAAACAGACCAACGGGCAGCTGCGGTTGTTGCACTTCCGGTCTCAGAGGGAAAACGCATGTTTTATTCCAACTAACTCTGAAGCCCGAAAGCGCCCCAAAGTCCGCGAGCAGGCCCACCACCCCCTGCAGTGCCACTGTCGCGTCCTCCAAGAACAACAGCAGGTCGTCCTCATACAAGGAAATGTAGTGCGGGATTCCTCCACACATAAGGCCATTATATGCTGTCCCCATCCTAGCGTGGGTCGCTAGAGGCTCAATCGCCAGCGCGAACAGCAGGGGCGAAAGCGAACATCCCTGCCTTGTACCTCTTTGTACCGGATACCCTGAGGATATGACCGCACCCAGTCGCACCCTGGCTGTCGCCAAGGAGTACAAGACCTTCGTCCACCGCCTAAACTGCTCCCCTAAGCCGAATTTCTCCAGCACCCTATCGAGGTAGTCCCATTCCAGGCTGTCAAACGCCTTCTCTATAACTACCGACAGCACGGCCGGCATCATACCCACTTCCAGGTCACTCTCCAATACACGTATGAGGCGGCGGATATTAATCGAGGTATTCCTAGTTGGAATAAACCCCGCTTGGTCCGCATGAATTACAGCAGTCATGTGGGGAAGCAGCCTTGTGGCCAATATGAGGCTCAAAATGTTATAGTCTACCGTCAACATAGACAGCGGTCTGTAAGAGGTCACATCACTACTCTCCCTCCCGGGCTTCAATAAGGGGACTACCAGCGCCTCTCTCATAGACTGTGGCAGGTGGCCCTGCTCAGCTGCTTCGTTGTATACCTCTACTAAGCGGGGCGCTAGGACATCTATGTATTTTACATAAAATTCCTGGGGTCTTATTCTTAGCCATTTGCTTGATCGCCCCCCTAACCTCGGCCAAAGTTATCATCTGTCCCAGAGTCTTAGCATCTTCCTCATCTAACTGTGGAAGCTGAGTCCCCGCTAGGTAATCCTCTATATCCGGCCCTTCCGCCTCCAGGTGACTTTGATATAGTGCCATGTAATAGCTCAAGAAGCGCGAGAGGATCGAAGTCTGGGAATAGACCATTTCTCCCGATTCCCTTCACACATTCAGAACCGGGCACCCTCCTGATACCGGGTTCGCTAGTTTCGCTAGAAGCGTGCCCACCTTGTCAGCGTGGACCTTCACCATATATTGTCTATAATCAAAGCTCCGCAATTTCTCTGTCTCTGTCGCCACTAGTTCTTTAGCCGCTAAAAGCTGTTCCTGCAATTCTCTCCGCTCTGGCCTCTGCTTCTCTACCTCCCTCAGTGCCTCCTCTGCTTTCGCCACATCGGCCAGTACCACTGTTCTCTCACCTGAATGTTTGCTAATGCACAACCCTCTTACCACTACTTTAAAGGCGTCCCACTCTGTTCCCCTGGAAGATGTTGTCTCCGTATTCACTGCAAAGTAGCGTTCAATGCCATCTCGAATTTCCGAGCTAAAGACCTGATCCTCCAGGGTATCCGGACGCAATCGCCACATGGGGATTGCAGTCCTTGCTCGCTGCCACTGAAAGGTCACCAGCTGAGGATTGTGCTCGGAGATAGTCCTAGTCAAGTACTCAGAGCGTGTCGCCAGAGAAGCCAATGCGTGGCTACAGAGTATAGTATCAATTCTGACATATAGTTTGTGGAGCGGGGAAAAGAAAGAATAGTCCCTATCCCCGGGATGGTGCCCCCTCCATATGTCGGTCAGCCCCCACCTATCTTGCCAACCTGCCCTCTGCTTCGCTATCCTACGGACCAGGGAATCAGCCAGTAGTGGGTGCGATCTGTCTAATGTTATATAAGTAATCAAATTAAAATCTCCTCCCATTATTACATGACCAGCCAGAAAATGTGCCAATGTCCCCGAGATTTTATCTAAGAATCGGGGCTGATCTGTGTTCGGGGCATAGACACTACAGAGCACCACATCTCTTCCATGCAATCTCCCTTCAACCGCCACATGTCTGCCCTCCGGGTCCATGATACTATTCGTACCCTGAAAAGGGATCCCCGCCCTCACCCATACTAAGACCCCTCTGGCAAATGCTGAGTAGGCTGTGCCAAACACCTGGCCCCACCATCGCTTCTGCAATGCAGTACACTCCTGTTTGGTAAGATGGGTCTCTTGGAGTCACGCTATCTGAATTCCAAGTCTCACCAAATATGCATGTACCTTGTGGCACCTGGACATAGTATGCAATCCACGTACGTTCCATGTTATACATTTCAATTCAGGTAATTTCCCCATTGCAAGAGCACCGCAGCCTCTCCTCCTCCCAACAGCGCCAGCCCAGACCAGGACCCTTGAACCTTAAACCCACAACTCCCTGAATAACACCCAGTACCCTCCCCCCCAGAACAGGACCCAATAACACATTATCAGTCCCCATCCAAACTTCCGCAACAAAGCACACAATTCTATCCTGCAGTAGCCACTACAGGTTGCCTTAAGGCTATGGGAAGGTGGTTCAGGCCCGACAGGTGGCAGCTCTCGCCCCAGCCCCCGGCCCTTCAATCCCCCACATTAATAAGGTTCAGTTATAGTGTTAACAATTGTTACCAAGTACTCCAGCGATCCCCGATCTAGTTCTCCAGCAGCCGCCCCGACGAGGTTCGGTGTAAGTTACAAATCGTTGGCTGTTCTGGGTGTTACCTCCGGGCCCCTGGTGCTATCTGTGTCCGAGAACTCGGGACCTGAGTGTCTTTTGTCCTCTTCAGAGTCCGTACCCCTAGTCGAGTTCTCTGTCTGTGATCCAGTTATTGCTGCCGTAGCCGCTAGAGCCCCTTGTTTGTCCGCCGCTAGTTGTGCGAGCTGTAAAGTTTGTCGGGTCCTATCTTTCTTGCGGAGACATTTTGATTAGCGCATCCGCGGCGGTCTAGGTTGCTCGCTGTCTCTTTTCCCCTTCGATCCGTGCCTGCCCTATAGGATTCGAGCCAGGACCAAGAGTCCTCGGGCGTCAGGAAAAACTGTGTGGAACCATCCATGATCACCCTCAACTTTGCAGGGAATAGTAGCGAATATTAGATCCCCTTGTCTCTAAGCTACTTTTTGACAGCCAACTACGATGCCCTGCGCCTCTGTATTTCTTGAGTGTAATCCGGGAAAATTGTGACAGTGTTGTTCTCTACCTTGAAAGGCCCAGTGGAGCGTGCATTCTGAATCAGAAGATCCATATCCTTGTAAAGAAGGACCCTGGCCACCACAGGCCGAGGAGGGCGGCCCAGCTGGGGCGGTTTGGCCGGAACCCTGTGCGCCCTCTCCAGCGTAAAGAAGGAGGATAGACCCTCCGGAGCAACCTGCGTTTTGAACCAGTTCTCCAGATACGTTATCATGTCCGTTCCCTCTATTTTCTCGGGCAGGCCTACTACCCGTACGTTGTTACGCCGATTGCGACTTTTGGAACCTTCTGCCCTTCTCTCCAGAGTCGCCAGGCGTTGCAACGCGTCCTCCAGTTTACGTTCTACCGTCACCACCGCCGGCTTCAAGTCTTGTATGACCGATTCAGTTTCTTTAACCCTGTCCGCCAGTTTGGAGTGGTCCGCCCTTAGTAGCCCCAACCCCTTTGCCACTTGCGTTATGTCGTGGTGCAGGGATTCCTTCGTAGCTGCAATAACCTCCAGGATTTTATCGAGGCGCTCAGTTAGCCTCCTTTCAGATGGCGTGCCCTCTGCATCCTCACCGCCACCTCGGGCGCTGTCCTGCTCCGCTGCGCCCTCAGTTTTGTTTTTAGGTTTCATCTTGGTTGGTAAGGTGTGTCACTATTCCGCAGGCGGGAAACCTTCCGGTCAACGATACCGCTGCCAACGACGTCGTGGGTCACCGCGGGAACAGGGGTCAATCCTTCAGGAACGCAAAGCACCCGCCTCCACCCCTTAGAGGGCCACTGCACTCCAGAAGACGTATCCACAGCCCAGAGCACCCGCCAGATGCCCCCTATCAGCTACAGGCACGAGCATGAGTTCCCCCAGCGTACTAGATCCTCACCGCATAACGCGTTGCTTCTCAGGTCCCCAGCCACCTCTCCGCTCGCTGTCAGCACTGCAGCCGTTAGTTTGTGGTCGGCCTTATCCCCCTAATAGCCCGTCTCACAGAGTTCGAATGTCGGGCAGAGAGTCAGTAAAAGTTTCATGGCCCAGCGGGATCCGTGGCATCTAAAGCAGCCGCTGGCCGAATTCCCCACGGTGGACACGGCGTCCCGTGTGCTCCTCACCCTTCCTGCTATGGCCAGGAAGGCACTTCCCTAACCTCAGTTCTCTGGCGGGCTGTGCTATCGATTCTTCCACCACGGAGCTTCGCTGTTCTTGTGCTCCTAAACCCCAGCCTCGAAGCGCTACAGGCCTGTCCCCGCCCCCACCTCCGCAGCGCCGGTCCCAGGCCCGCGTCGCTCCACTCACCAAGGGCCTCAGAACAATCCAGTTACCAGCCACAGACCCCAGGTCCGAGTCGCAGGGCACCCATCGTTCTCTCCGCCGTGTCCCAGAGGTCAGGCTGCAGGGTCCCCCAGCCGGCGCAACAGCGATCGCAAACCGCCCGCTTCTTCACCGCGGCTCCACAGATGGCGTACAGCACGCGAACCGCCACACTTGTCCCGCGGGTGCAGTGCTTGTTTGCCGCTGGATGGTCCTGCACCCCCAGCTCTCCTGGGAACCTGCGCCTCACACTGCCATTAATGCGGGGCCCTCCAACCATTCCGCCCGCCGGGCGCCATGTTGGATGTCCCGGGCGATGCAGCCAATCTCCGCCTCCAGGGTCGACTATCACACCAGCAATTATTGGCGGCACCCTTGCAGCATACGACGTAAATCATGCGCCGCTCGCCGTCAGCAATCGTGTCCTGGATGTGTAAGCACCCCAAGCGATCAGGGCATCGCGACACGGCCTCCGCTGCCGATCAGGTCGCCATTTTGCTGCACCTCCTTCGGGTCTATCAGCCAAATCATCCGCAGCCGGAACACTTTGGGACCTTCAAAGAGCACCGCAGCTGGCCGGTATGTTCCTTGGCCGTTCCGACACTCGTTTCCGTGGTTTCAACTGCACCACAGGCAGATTATCAGGATAAATGGCGGGATCAGGCCCGGAGCTAGCCGCTCACGCCGCCTCCACCATCGGCGCCCAAGCCACGCCCCCCTTTTGCATGTGACTCATGAGGAACATCTAGTAACGACTAGTGGAACTGCAGCTTGATGTAATAATTACAATGATTTTGCATTTGACTCATGAGGGACACCTAGTAACGACGAGTTGAACTACAGCTCTTTGTAGAATTATTTTGATATTCACTGCCTACTGCTAATCTCGTCCCATAATGCTTTGCAGGGCTTTGGTTGGGTTTGTATTTTTGCCCATAATAACGGTGCTTGGGGTGGTCCTAAGAGGATAGGACCACCACTGAATAGTTCAGCATGATATGCTCTTTGTGTTCAAGGCATCTGCTGGGTTCTCTCCCTAGGTTAGGAAGGATCCCAAAATCAGCAACTCTCTCATTGGCTGATATTTTGATTTGAAAGTTCACTTTTGTGAATTGGTTATTCGCTTTTTAGCATGTAAAGTTGTTTTATCAAAGAATTTGGCTACGCTACGTGAGGGAACTGAGATTTTGCTTGAATTTTGTGGTTTTCATAGAATGTGTAGTTAATAATTCTCCACAAAATCCGCGAGCGGAGCTCATTGCCCAACTCCAGTGTTAAGCAACAATTTTACTCCATTGCAGGTTGCTATAGTAGGCCCACGTTGGGTCTTGTTTATTGAAAAGTATTACTGTTTATGTAAGTTAATAACAAGATGTAATTTATAAACTTAAATAAACAATAGGAGTTTTAAAGGTATGCTTTTTTGTTTTGCAATGTGTTTTTGTGAAAAATGATTTTCTTTGTCGCAGGTAGATGAATTTTTGATATGATTAAAAAATATCAACGTATACTTCGATTGAGATTTTACGATACGTGATTTAGAAGTTCTCGAGATAGATTTTGATTGATAGATTATGGAAGATGGATTAAAAAAGGGACTGCTATCAAAAAATATTGGATTGCATTATTGAAATATGTTTTATTTTTTACACAAAAAAATAAAACAAATCGGGATTTATTTCGTGTGCCTTTTTCATTAATGTGCACATATTTTGACAAAATATGTTTTTGCACATTATTTTTGATAAAAACGGGAGATGATTTGGAAATTAGAATGTGGATTATTGGTTATGGATTACAATAATGGAAAAAGGACTCTTGGTGAAGAGATGGAAGGAAAAAAAGACCAAGAATTAAAAAAAAAAACATCTAAAGGTAAGGAAACCTGACTTATTAATACATATTTTTTATTAAAAAATTGGAAATTATTTAAGATAAGATTTTTAGGGTAAAACGGGCAAGTAAAAAGATAGAATAGGTTAGAAATGGAGGATGGGTGCAAGATTATCAAGGTACTCTGAAGCTACACACAATGTAAACTGTTGTATTGGTCCCAATAGTCTGTCTAACATTTCCTTTGTTCTTTTTGAAATACATGGATTCAGACTACATGTTAATGATTGCGACATTCTCATTTTTCGGAAACTTTGCTCCTTCCACAAAATTTCCAAGAATTTATAGAAATTAGGATGAGGTTTGCCAATTAATTTATTGAAGGAGTTGTGTCATCCCTCTATGGCACTGTTTGTTTTTGCTCCTCCCTTTAAACGGGTCGAGTAGCAGTTTCACCACTCCGCAAGGAAACGTGGCTTCCTCCTGCGACCCAACCTGCGTAGATGGCCAATCCACGTGTCTTCAAAATAAATTAGAATAGATGCCAATTTGTCTTTGTTTGTGGTAAAGTAACCTGATTCTGTAATGGAAGTGTAGTACTCGTCTACACTGTCAGGAGGAACAAAGCAAAGAGCAGTTAGTTTTTTAAGTTCAAACTGTAGTTTGCTATCTGATATGTAATCCTCGATTAAGGATGTTTTTTTAATTTTCCACCAATACGCCTGTGAAAAGTGAAAAGAAATCCTTGAATTTGGGTATCCATGTACAATATGGTAATAGTATTAATCATTGGTAATTCAAAGTCAATTAGTACTTTTCTAGGGCTTTTGTTTTATGTTTTAGATTTTATCACTGAAAATAATTCAGTGTATGTTGAGGATTGTTTATCAGGGAGTAAACTGTAAACTAAGGGAACTACTGTGTTGTTAATGTATGCGCGAATGGTGTATATTTGTGTCAATGGATGGGGCATTTTTTTAAACGTACCATCCATCATTCAAATATCACTGTTCTCCAACCTTACAAGATTATGGGGTGTGCTAAAGATTAGGATTCTCTTTTGAGGGTTTTGGTTGTCATGCAAAAGGAAAGGTTCATTAGAAACAGTGCATCCCCTAAATTTAGGGAACGACCCTCTGGGCGCTGCTTCAATGGATCGCAAATGCGATTTAAACAAAATAATATAGTTATATAATTCATAGTGTCAAGTCTGAATATCCATTCATTTTCCTTCTGTACCAGTCTTCTATTCACATCCTGGTTTTCCATGTTGGAAATGGTCTCTAGGACCATGAATTGCAATTGAGAGATACTGTGTCTCGGATCGTACAGCTATGTTGGATTTTTCATTTTTAGTCCTGGTGTTACTCTTGTGCTCTGATAGACGTATTTGTATTTTTCTTGTAGATTTGCCTACGTATGCTAGGCCGTCGGGGCATTTGAGTAAATAGATCAAGTTCGTAGAGTCACAGGTGGCAGTCCTAGAGACCATTTCCAACACGGAAAACCAGGATGTGAATAGAAGACTGTTACAGAAGGAAAATGAATGGATATTTTGACACTATGAAGCCCCATGGGCTCAATGACCGCTTGGAATTCTCATGTTACCTGTAAATACACTCTTCTTATGTCATGCAGGATTTTCTATTGTTTATGTTATTTTAAGAGTTGTATTACTTATTCACCTTACTACCAGTATGATTTTTTTGACCTCTCTTTAAGATTTCATTAAGTTCATAGTCTCTCTTATACACACACTGTTGTATACTGGCCAGTTTATACACCCAGCTGTTTACTGGTGTTTTATCTGCACACTCGAGAAACCTCTTTTACATCTTTTGATGGTACAGGTCGATATTTCTTTCTTCACACTTCGTAATTAACCCACCATATCACTTTTGTTGTTTTACACGTTGAGTGTTTTTCGACACTTTTTCATACATTTCATTCAAATAAGTTCTTATTAGGTGCTTCATTGCCTTTTTCAATATGGCCACCATGGTTTCTATACTTTTTCAAGAGTTTTTCGCTCGATGTCTTCAGTTTCTTACTACCCAACTTTTTTTCATATATGCTGTGGCACTTCCCCGTTCACCACGGTTGTTAAATCTATTCCGAATTTACGGCTACCAGGTTAATCGGTAAGTCTATTTGGTGGCATGCTTGTTTATTTCGTTTCTTAGTACCACTCCGAACCACACTGCACCGGGCAAACCGCGGTAATGTTCCTTTGAACACGCTTGTGATTAATCAAAGAGGACTAGCTTAAGTTGACCAAAGTGTTACAGTACTCTAATTAGTTCTGTCACTGGCACCTTGTTGGTTTATTCATGAAGCCCTCACCCACCAACCTAGTTGGTGGCATGCTTCATCATCGGGCCCACCCAGTGACACCTAGTATGTCCCGGGTGTGCTACGACGCCTGATTACAGCGGAGCTGGTATATTGCTGAGAGTGCAGTGAGTGAGGTTGAGTGAGTTGTGATTTAAAACGGCTTGGTGGTGGTCCCAGTACCCGAGGGTAAATAAAATTTTAATAACTGGGCCGTCACCAGCGGTTAAAAGTAAGGCTACAGGACGCGTAAGGGTGGCGAGTTACTGCCCCCTGCGTCCTTCAGATGGTCGACATGTTTCAGCCAGTGCCTTAGAGTATTCTGGCTTTCCTCAGGACCGTTTTTTAAAAGGTGTGGTGAAATAAAACAGACTTAGTGTTGTGGTACAGACTATGTGATACACTCACTAAGGCGTTGTTCTATATGTGAGAGGGGGATTCCCTTCTCATGCATACGCTTTGGGTTATTAGCCAAGGCTTCCTGGAGGGAAGCGGTAAGGGGATGACCAGTCTTTCTGGTCAGTGCCTCCCTTGTACCTGTTGTCCCGCCGTCGTCCTCCGGTACTGAACACGCTCACTTTGACTTGATAAGTTACTTATCATCGGCTCAATTAAAGTGTATCTGATAACCGGGCTCGGTTTTCCTTTCACGTTACTCTGCACCGTGTCTTGACTTAACATTTTTACTTTTCTGGTTTTCTTTTAACTCTCAACTTGGCACAGTTTTCGTTTGACGAATTTTCACTCGTTAATCACTAATCTCACTAACATATCGGTTATTTGTGAACTGCATTTCTTATTGCGTGGGTCCTCATACATACCCATTTTCTTTAATAGATTCCCTTGATGAAGTGCCTTTTGGGCACGAAATGCATTGGGACCATGTCACATATGATATAATTCCATTGTGAATGATGGAAAAAGAACTTTATTAATGTGATTGACAACATTGATCGAAGTTCTTTATTACAAGTTAAATAAAGACTTTTGCAAAGACTATTAATACAACGGATTTTCTTCAAGAATTATTTTGACTAATGGTTTTCACTACTGATATTATTTTGTTTAAATCGCATTGGCGATCCATTGAAGCAGCGCCCAGAGGGTCGTTCCTTAAATTTAGGGGACGCATTTTTTTTGTTCAATTTGTGACACCTACAGGACGGCTAGGTGAGACCTCCGTGGCACGCAACAACTTTTCAATTCAGATTAATAGCCTGTGCACAGTCACCCATATTGTTCTATTTATATTCATTATAAAGAGTAACAGAGAGTTCAGGAGGAATTAATATATCAGAATAGGTTTGGGGTGTTACTCTTTGTGGGTTACTTGCCTGTTTTTGTCGTTGAACAATACATCTCAAATTAGGAATTGTGAGCATACTGCTGGCAACATGAGGTGGAACGTATTGGGCTACCTCTCTCAAAATTGCACCACAGGGTTAATTGGAGGTGGATGTAATCTCTTTAATCTCATTAATGGCTTCTCTAACCTCAATCTACATTGCAGAGGCAGAGTGGTTATGATCTGTGGTTCTTAAAACAGAGTCACCAAGAGTAACCACTCTGCCTGTGCAATGGGACGAGTAGTATTGCACACACCAACAATGGCACCTGGGTTCAGTGAGTCTCTCCTTACAATAAATATACCCCCTGTGTTTTAGGTGTCTGTTTCCCGTGCAGGAGGTTATGTATGATGCTCTTTCATTTGAAGACATTATCTGAAATGGAATGAAAAAGAAAACAAACAATGTTAGTATTTATATAATGAATGTGTTTGCTGTGCAGAAGAAAAAAATATATTGAACAATATTTTTATAACTATTGAAAGTTCTAAGTAAATGCTGTTTCAAGATTGAATAAAAGTTTCAAAATGTTTGTGTTTCAAGATTAATTGTTATTTTACTATAAAAATCCTATATTTGGAGAGAAAAATAGTTATTATTAGATTTGATAACGTTTTGTTGAGTTTTTCTTTTTCTGATGAGTTTTCTTGCTGCTTTTTGTTTGAAGGTGTCTTTTGACTAGTTGTTGAATCTAAAAGGAAAAACAATTATAATGTTTTATTAGATTTTAATTTTTAGAACGATTGTTGCAAGGGAAAAACATGGTTAAATAATAGTACAGTTTTATTTTTGAATGTGTCTTACCTTTTATGGTGGATTAAAAAAGTGATTTTCTTTTTTTGATCACATGTGATTTATTTATTGTCTGAAAAATTCAAAAAATGTATATTTATAAGTGTTGGTTTTATTTGAAAAAAGTTTCACCTGAAATAGATAAAAATATTAATGGTTATGGAATAACAGGATAAAGAATTGCTTATAGAAATACATGTATTACTTTTCACACATTTGACATCATTTGGAAATATTATTTTATTGACAATTGAATTCTAATTTGCCATCATATTGTTTAAATGCTTAGGATACGAGATTTTGGATGTTTGGAAATATTTCTATTTATTTAAACAATGTAAAAGGAATATTTTTAAAATATAATATTACCTTTAAAAGCCTTTATGAAAAGATAATTTGTTTTTTGACGGACATTCTGTTGAAAAAGAATAACGTTTATTTACAGCTTATCTTTAATATTTCCATTTTTTCACTGCATTTTTGTTATATTTTTTATAACAATTTATACTTTAATAATGATTTCTAGATGTACTTTTGTTCCAATGTGATAAATTAAGGATTTTATTATCAGGAGTATTTTAAAGTGTACTTATCTGTGGAGAAAAAAAATGTTAAACAAATATTGAACTTTAAAGAAATATCTTTTTGAAGTTTCCAAGAGGCAAGCTGCCTTTAGTTTTGGAATAGTAATTTATACCCCACCACTATCCTGCCCTTTCCCTAAGGCAAGCGCCCTTTGGAGTAGGAACAGTAAATTAAACACCACCACTATCCAGCCCTTTCCTTGAGGCAAGCACTCTTTGGAGTAGGAATAGTTGTTAGGATCTGTTCGAGACAAAGAGCTTGTCCCCTCTCTTCACAATGACTTTGGCTCTAAATAATTCTGCATTGTAACGACTTACATGGCTTTGATAACGCTTATAAAGAAATGCACAATACTATATTGTTTTTGCCAAGGTTTGTTTGTCATTGCCAAGGATTGTTTGCAACTGTAAACTGGTAAAGAGCCTTCCATTCAATGTATATTGAGCCCTTTGTTTGCATAATTGGGCGCTGCACGTTTTACAACAGAAACCATTTCAACGTGCAGCGCGTGTGAGCCCCACCGATGTTGTCTATAAAAGACAGTCCGGAGCTTTCGCGGCTGCTTGTGTTCGTCAGACAACCCTCTTCTCCTGAAGGTCCCGCTCTGCTTACCTGATTCCTATTCCACTCCTGAAGATCCCACTCTGCTTACCTGATTCCAGCATCTGGAACACTTCATTCAGGCGGAGCTTCTCCTCCCCCGCGGCTGTTCGTTGTTCCGGCGCTTCTCCTTTTGCGAGGCTCTGGGTCCGACTCGGAGCTCCTTCCCCATCTCTTCCGGTATATCCAGGTTTCTGGTCCCCGGTGTGAATCGGAACGACCTACAACAGGAAACAAAAGAGGTTAACATTTTTGAAATTACAAACAACACTCGAGTAAGTACATTTTGATATTGATAATCAAGGAAAGTACGAAAGGTACAGAAAACTTTCGGAATACTTTGAAACATTGAGGACTCTTTATTTTTACTTTTGATTTGTTGAGACTTTGATTTGCTGAGACTTTTATTTTGCTGAGACATTATTTGAAGCACTCGCAACACAAGGAATATCAGGACAGGTTTCTGGTCCTATTCAAGATAGAGACTTAAGCCATATTATTACCAAAGAACAGTTAATCTTTCATGTACCAATGTAAAGGTTTATGAACCTAACAATTCATAGCCAAATCATTCCAGGACATTTTATTTATGTTACAAGGACAAACAAGAGAGTAAGTTATGGCAAATGTGTTCCCAAATAAGTTTGTGCATTTAGTAATTGACAGCAGACTTAATGGTTGTTCTTTCTTCAACTGTATGTAGGAAAAGGTATCACTACTATCTCGAGAAAAAGAGTCCTATCTGGTGAAACATAAAAAGACCAGAGACAGAGAGGTACATTAATATATGAATATGTATAAGCAATTGTGTGTATTCCAGAATGAGAAGAAGAAATTTGAGTCCATATAGAATAGTTTAATAATAGTCTTGTCTTGGTTGTCTCTTCCTGATAGATAATACAGCAAACAGAACTCCCTTCCAGTTGACGTCTCAAGAGGAGCAGTGTTTCTCTCTCTTTTGTATTTTCTCCACTTCCCCCTTCCCTTGAGCTTCTTTTCTTCATGCACTGTTTTATAATAATCAGTGCAGTGAGATCAGAGGCTTAAGAGTGGGTATGAATTGTCTTCAGAGCTCTCCGGCAGAACAATCTGGATGTTCAGTTGAGCGAGGATTCAACAGAAGCACAAGCCTTTACAACACCTAGTTCTGCTGGAAAGATGATGAATACATGGGATGAAGCTGAATCTATCAATGCAGCTGACATGGCACAGGTATTAAGTGAGGATTTGGCTCCCAATAAGTCAGTTACAAAACTTGTAGAGCAGATGCAAGCCGAGATTGAAACATTAAAATTAGAAAATACCAATCTAAGACAAGATTTGGTACGATATAAACCTCGAGAAAATCTTTGTCGAACCACTTTTTCCCCTTCTTTTAAAGACTCTTCTGAAACTGTCACTAGGTCTAAAGACACTACTTCGAACTCCTCTCCCATGGAAATTACAGTTAATTCCCAAACACAGTGCCTTTAGCTGCTCCAGAACGCTTTCATGGAGACAGCAATACATTTTATGTATTCCTAAATCAGTGTCAACTACACTTTGTCTGTAAGCCACAACAAATTCCCACTGATGCTACTAAGGTAGTCTTTGTGCTTTCCTATTAGGGGGGCACAGTGGCCAACTGGTCCATTCCTTATGTAGATAGAGATGATCCTATTCTTCACAACTGGACCCAATTTAAACGAACAATGACACGCCTATTCGCTAAACATACATAGATGCAGGCAAGTGATAATGAGCTTTTAAATCTCAAGCAAGGTAATAAAGATTTGTTTACCTACTTTACTAGTTTCAACCAACTACTGACTGAAACACAGTGGCTGGAAGAAAAACTACCTCCCTATTTTACAAAGGGCTGAGGGATGACTTAAAAGATGCTCTTGCCCATATTGTGGATCTACCAGAAGATTATTCTGACTTTGTAGATCTAGTTGTTAAGTTGGATCATAGACTTGGAATAAGGAAAGGAAATAAAACCAAGATGTAAACTAGATTGACTTTTGTAAAACATGATAAAAAAGAAGCAGACAGTAACAAGAACCTATGCAAATAGGGAAAATTAAAGGTCCACTGTCTCAAGAAGAGAAGGAAAGGAGGAGAAAACTCCAATTGTGTTTATATTGTGGTCGAGCAGGACATTTTGCCAAGGACTGTCCTGTAAAACCCAAAACTCCGAGAAAAGTTAATGCTTTGTCCATAAATCCTTCTGAACTGGAAAATGAATAGGCTCAACAAGGGCAGAGGTCACACCTCTAACCATGCTGCTTACACAGTTCCACACATACCAAAACATTTTTTGATTCAAGTAATCCTGAATGTGAGCACTCAGTTAAGACATTCCCTCCCCGTTCTACTTGATTCTGGTGCTACGGGAAACTTTGTGGATAATGGCTTGGCTACAAAATTAGGTCTTCCCATTATAAATAAGACCTGTCCAGAATCCGTGTGTGCAGTAGATGGATATGAATTCACTTCAGGACTAATCACACAGCAAAAAAGTCCTATAACTATGGTGTGTCAGAATGGACACACATAAGTTACTAGTTTTGACTTGATAGATACCCCCACCTTTGGTTTGATTTTGGGAGTACCATGGCTCACTACTCATAACCCAAAAATAAATTGGGTATCCAGAACAGTCACCTTAGACCCTTCATTTTGCAGATCCAGTTGTTATCAAGAAGCAGGGAATAATCATCTAACAGTGGTGCATTGTGCCAATGTTATTCAATTGGAAGGAACCATTCCTCCAGAGAACGAGGATTTTAAGGACGTCTTTGATCCGGTAAGGTCGAGTGTTCTACCTCCACATCGGACATATGATTGTCGCATAGACCTAAAACCCAAAGCTCCTTTGCCAAATAGCAGAGTGTATGCTCTTACTGAGGAAGAAACAAAGTACCTGAGAACCTATTTAGATGACCTGTCACAATCTGGTTTCATTCGCCATTCTACGTCTCCGGTATCGTCTCCACTCTTTTTTATACCGAAACCGGATGGGTCTCTTCGTGCCTCCATAGATTATAGAGGACTCAATAAGGCCACAATAAAAAAGAAATCTCCACTCCCTCTAATACCTGTACTTCTTGATCAGTTATGTCACTCCACCATTTACACTAAACTAGATTTAAGGGGCGCTTATCATTTCGTGAGAGTTAAGGAACAGGATGAGCGAAAACTGCATTTAAAACCAAATTTGGTTTATTCAAATACACTGTGATGCAGTTTGGCTTCTGCAGCGCCCCAGCGGCGTTCCAGTTCTTTATCAATGAGGTCCTGCACAAATTTTTAGACGTTTGCGTCATAGTTTATATTGACGACATTCTTATCTATTCCAAAAATCAGGAGGAATATACACAACACGTCAGAGCAGTGTTAGCTAAACTAAAAGTACATCGTCTTTTTACCAAATTAGAAAAATGCATCTTCAATGCAGACACAGTTGATTTCCTGGTATGCTGTTTGTCACCGCAGGGTATCACCATGGATATAAAGAAAGTGATTGGCCAGAACCCACTTCCGTAAAAGAAGTGCAGACATTTTTAGGTTTTGCCAATTTTTATAGGAGATTTATTTCTCATTTTGCAGACACAATGGCACCCATTACCAAATTATTGCAGAAAGGTCAACACTTCGTTTGGGATGCTCAAGCTTCTCAAGCTTTCCAACTTTTGAAACAAAAATTCACATCAGCACCAGTTCTCAAACATCCAGATCCTGATCTCCCATTTTATGTGGAAGCTGATGCTACACAAGTGACACTTGGGGGAGTACTCTCTCAATGGGATCCTTTAGATGGACAGTTGCATCCAATTGATTTTTATTCAAAGAAATAGTTACCTGCCGAACTAAATTATACTGTGGCAGAAAGAGAACTCCTGGCTATAAAGGTAGCTTTTTCAGAATGGAGACATCATTTAATCGGGGCTAAGTTCCCAGTCACAATTTTCAGTGACCATAAGAATCTTCAGTTCTTTAGTTCCATAAAAGCCTTAACTCCATGTCAAATGCGTTGGCTAAATTTCTTTCAGTGCGTTCGATTTTGTTATCACATATAGACCAGGCACACAATCAGATGTGTTATCCAGGTATGGACATACTTTAGAAACTAAACAAGAAAAGAAAGGGCTACCAATTACAGCACCTCAGAAAATTCTGGCACCAATACAACAGAAGGACTTTATGAAAGACATTTATACAGAACATCTGAAAATAAATCCTCAGTATTGGTTGAAGGGATCACACAACACAATTCAACAAGGATTATTATATCATGATTCCCTACTTTATATACCAACTACAGACTTACAATCCCAAATCATAGCTTAGCATCATACATCAGTGTTAGCAGGACATCCAGGTTGGGTAAAAACATTAGAAAATGTACGTAGACAATTCTGGTGATCTTCCATGAGTAATGATGTTAAACAGTATGTAAATAATTGCCCTATCCAGGCAAATATTACCAACAATTTATCTGTTTGAATTGTTCATATTGTTTACCATTCTAATAATGCTGATTGCAGTAGCATGTCTGATATTTCTAATAATTGCGGCTCATGCTTTTTTATGCAATATTATAATTTCAATAAATGTTTGAAAACGCATTGTCATATGTATAACATGGGCATGCACAAGAGACCAAACGAAAAGGCTATATCTGTTTCCACAGATTCCTTGCGCTTCAAAATACCATGTTCGAAGTTGCCAACAACATATTTTACCCTGGTTGGTTTAAGGGTTAGACGTAGTATTGTGAACTTGTCAGAAACCCACCAACACTCACTGATGGTAAATGTGAACTAAGACTCTTCACTATGAAGTTTGTATTGTTTAATACAGAGTGCTGCTATATTTTTAGGGACCGTATAACAGTGTGTGCAAGATGCTGGTCCAGTCCTTTCACTCAGGCAGCAGGGCAGCAGAGTAGCAGGGAGCAGAGTAGCAGTGCTTGTTGCAGCAGAGCAGCACACAAGTTCTTCTCAGTCTACCACAGGATCAAAGGTTTACTGAAGAGTTGGGTCAGAGGGTCTGTTATTTATTATACTATAACAATAAGGAGCCGTAGAGGGAAAAAATGAACAGGTCGCCCTCCTCTCACTTTATTTCAAACACACAAAAGACCTCTCACCCCGGGCTCTAGATTCATAAAAGTAGAGGTGGGACTTTTTACCATTTTTCTTCACCTATCACTCCTCACTTTTTTACGAGGTAGTGTCCTTGCACTTTATTTGCCTTATTTTATGAAACAGTTTTTTTATCGCCGCCTATCGCCAGATATTATTGCAGAGATAACGTGCTATTAGCAACTTTTATCTCTAAAGCGATAAAATATCCAGCGATAGTGGCTCAATGCGTGAATATCGCTGTAAATCCAGCGATATTCAGGCATTAACGCTAATGGGGACTTTACCTGAATATCAACCTCCCATTGGATAAACAGGTTAAGTCCTTGTCCAAGCAGGCATTAGGTTCTGGCGATAATCGCACTTAGCGTGAATTTTTTTATCGCTTCGCCTGCCTTGCTAATAGGCGATAGCTGTGTTTACAGGTTGGGTACGCCCACTTTGCATGTCATTAGCGATAAATATGGCTGACATGAAAAGCGGGCCCCAAACCTGTAGCTATCGCCTATGAGCTGTCGCTAACTGCTGTTAGCGACAGCTTGCTAATAGGGCGATAAAAATATCGCCGCTTTAGCGGGAAAAAGTCCAGCTAAAGCAGCGATATCGTCCTTGCTAATATGCTCCAGTGTTTTTTATCAAGTGACAGTCATATATCCCATTTATATAATTATATATGGGAAAAAATGATGTATCTACCAAAAACACCCCTATAGGTATGTTTATATTACAAAAATTGTGAAACAGCAAAATGGCACCTCACGTGCGCACCACCAGTCGAGCTTGCTGATTGCTACTCACCACCTATGCTCACTTTTATCATCATTGGTAACCATTTTACTTAACAGAAGTATATAGTGTCCCAAAAAGAGTGCTCAAAAAAATCCAAAAAACACCATAACATGTGCTTTATGACTACCACACAGACAAGACCCAGTGAAATATTTTTTTATGGGGTATGAATAGAAAGTTTTTCCATTCATACCCATAAGCGCCAAAAAACAGTGATCTCCTCTCTTGTTCTGTCTAAATTAGACAATTGTAATGCACTCTATGTCAATCTTCCGAGAGGACTCTTGGGCAGACTATAGATCCAGAACGCTGCAGCCAGGCTTCTAATGGGGCTCCCCAGACATCAGACATCAATCAGCCAAAAAGGCACTTGTCTCTCTTCACTGGCTCCCAAAAAAGAAGCAGATTGATGTTAGAGCTCTGTGCATCGCCTTTAGGGCCTCGCACAACACTGGACCTGAGTATCTTAAACATAGGTTCCACTGATATGCCCCCACCAGAGCTTTTCACACTTCCACTGCAGAGCTTGTTGAGGTACCTAGGTTTAGGCTTGCCAATTGGGGAGGCAGAACATTTGTTATAACGAGGGCCAAACTGTGGAACAGCCTTCCCCCTCATTTAAAAAAATCCTCTTAACTGCTCCCTTTCAGGAAGGCCCTTAAAACCTGGCTTTTTATCCAAAAATCACTTATCTTGTTATTTCTTAAAGGCCTAGCTTCATTTCTTCGTTTCGCCAAATTCTTCTCCTATAATGGTATCAATGCTGAAATGCCTTTGAGCAGTGGTTTACCCTTTACAAATATATAAAAAAATCAAATAATATCGTGCTAGTTCATGTTCATGGTAAACCCAGGCAATATAGTGCACTATTCTGTAATGACAAAAGGATTGAACACCCTAAATTCTCAAGTAATTGAGTAATCAAGAACAATCATATACAAGCTTGTTGGATAAGCAAGCATGTTTTATAAAACCTACAGCAATCAAGAGTGCTAGTACTATACAATTATTGAGATGACAGAGAAATGAAGTATGCTTGAGGCTGTCAATTAACAAGCACATTTTCAGTGAGAAGAGTACAACACAGTTAAACCATGGCTGACTGCATATGAATCGTAACATATGGCAAAGATACTAAGAAATGTAAACATACCAGCATGCAGTATGTAACTGTGACACTCTTTTTTGTTTTGCTACTATCAAACTGGCTTCCAGGGTAACTGCAGAAGCAGCGGGGAGGAGGCGGTGGGGGCCCTACATGACCTTGTAAAGCAGAAATTACGAAGTGGATGGCAAGAAGACATAGACAGAGAATAGGCATCAAGGCTGGCACACACATGGAGAATGCAATATTTTTACCAGCCCCCTGATCTAGTTGTGGCCCAGACATTTTCATTTTTAATTTGTGTTTTTGGATCATTAGAGAAAACATTTTGCTTGAGTAGACATTGCTGGTCCGGGTTGAATTTTTCTGGAAATGGCAGATGTGTTGCAGTGACAATGTAATATTTCAGGAACCATGAGACCTATGTAGTTCACTTTATAGAAACAGAGAAAAACTCCCAGAGCAACCCGTCCACCATTTACCAAAATGGCAGCCAACATAGAGGAAGAAGTGACATATATTGAAATGAAAGAAATAATAATGGTTTTAATCCTTTTGTGTATACACTAAACAATGCTTATGCTCCGAATATGAAAAAAGTGTTTATCACTCCTGTTTTGGACACGTTTTCATAGTTCACTTTATTTATTTGTTTCATCAATCGCTCGTGGTACATTTGCAGAATGTTGAACATTTGAGAAAAGTATATCAACAGGGACATCTATTTTAGTTTTTGCAAGTACATGTATGCATAAGTTTCGTGGGTAGAGGCTATAGAAATGTTGTAGGTTTTAGCACACTATCAATATTTTCCCAACCAAATTCACATGGATGTTTCTCTACATATGCATGATCACACATCTTTTGAGCAAGTAGAATGCTCTTTTAATGTGTCCACGCGCAGAATATGATGTTTGGTGGAGGATGTACGACATTACAATGCATGCTTTTACATCGCATGCTTTTACAACGCGAGCTTTACAACACATACCATTACAACGCATAGTGCTTTGGGGTGCTGGATAGTGAATTATTTAATTTACTATTCCAACTCCAGTCCCCGTGGATAGTAGGGAAGGTGTTGGATAGTAAATTAAATATATTCCCTATCCTAGAGCGCCCCCCAGCGCAATGCGTTGTAATGGTTTGCGTTGTAAAAGCTGCGATGTAAAAGCATTGCGTGGTAAAAGTTGCTTTGTAAGTGATGTTTCCCGTTGGTGGAGGCCACTTAGCGGGACTGATCTCTTTAACTCACTGCACCGAAGATCCTCAAGTGTCTGACAGTCAGGACTCATTTTGCACATGTGCACAAGGTATTTTTCTACATCTTTAAAGTCACATTCTTCTTGTGTTTCAGCAAATCCTATTAAAAACTTCAAAGGTTCAGCAGTTAAAGATCTAAGTTGTATTCCAATTTTGCTCATATTGTCAACATCCATAGGAATATGTGCCTTCATAAGAACACTGTGCATTTTTGGGTCAAGTGTCTTGTACAGAACATGAAGCTGAATTAAGTGTCTTTTCATGCCTGCTCCATAACGCATCCATAACTCAGACAATCCTTGACTTCTAAACATTGCAACAAATCTAAGTAGCACAGTAATAACATCTGTGCCATTTGACAGTACAATGACTCGATTTGAACCATTTCAGAAAGCCAACTCAACATGTGGCACCACAAGAAGGTCAGCATCCTCCAATTGATTGTTAACCACTTCAGCGCTAATGACAAGGGTAACTCGTCATGGACTTTCCATTGATTTCAATGGAAAGTCAATGGAAGCTCATCAGGTGCCTTAGCAGCCAAGTGGTTAAAGGCTCAAACCAAAAGGCCTGTACCTTTTGAATATATCTCTGAAGGCAACTCCTCATTGACAAGCATTCCACTTTTAATAATTGGACATTCAGTGTTCCTTGAAGTATCAGTAATGTTTCGGCAAGTTATCATCTCCAAGTTCATCTTTTTCGATGTTGAAGACCAGAATGTGTCATGTTGCACAGGGATGGGAGTCAAATTTTTGATGCAGGCAAATTCAATTGTTCCACTTGTAGGTCTTCGTCTGATTGTCTCACATTTTTTGACAGATATTTCCCTTCCATTCAGGAGGCTTCAGAACCAGATGTCAGAATACCTCCAAGTACCTTTCTGCCTCATTCTTCCTTTTCAATGGGGAAAGTGGGGGGTCACCTAAAATACTTTTTACACACATTGAAACAAATTACACAAGACCCTTGGGTTCTACAGACTGTCCAGGGTTTCACAATAGATTGTATAGAAAAACCCAAACAAGTTGCAATACCCAGAGTGTTATATCTTACCCAAGAATGATGTTCTATTGTAGCAGAGGAAATAAACTCGATGATGGTGAAGGGAGCAATTGTAGAGGTCCCCTGGGAATGCCAGAATATCCTGAGCAATATTTTCCTGGTGGAGAAGAAGGACAAAGGGTGGAGACTGGTAATAAATCTCAGAGAATTGAACAAATTGCTCACCTACAGACACTTCAAGATGGAAGGTATCCACCTCCTCATGGACATGCTTTTAGAAAATGACAAGTTAGTGAAATTGGACCTAAAGGACGCCTAGTTTACAATTCCAATGGCGCAAGAATCCCTGTCCTTCCTCCAATTTGCTTGGAACAATCACCTATTCCAGTTCCAAGCTCTTTCCTTCGGTCTATCCTCTGCTCCCTGGTGCTTTGCCACAGTTATTAAGCCCATTACCTCAGTTCTGAGGGAAAGAGGTATCCGCCTTATAATCTATCTAGACGACATTCTCCTCATGTCGCAAGACCATTATCAAATTCTAAAAGACTTGAATACTACCGAATACTACTGAAACCTAATAGAGTACAGGTTTTATTTTAAATAAGAAAAATTAATCAAGACTCCTTCAAAGTCTCTAGAGTTCCTGGGCTTCACAGTGGACACTGTGAAGTCTATGCTGCTACCTCCCCCAAAAAAGATATCAAAGATCTGAAAGGAGATATCTCATGTCCTGAAACTGGATCTGTTAACCTTAAGAGAACTAGCCAGACTCCTGGGCTTCCTCTCTATTTTCCTGGGTCCTTTACATTATCGGGTCCTTCAATGGCTGAAAGGTAGAGCTCTCCGGTCTGGCCTTTGGTACGGAGACAACATTTTCCTAGATTTGGATGCCAAGACAGAACTGACCTGGTGGTTAGAAAATATGGATGCATGGAATGGGAAAGCCATATTTGGCATTTCCCCAGAGTTTGTCCTGGAATCAGATGCCAGCCTTCATGCCAGCCTTCATGGCTGGAGTGCTTGCTTACAGAATCAAAACACGGGAGGCTTATTGTCCTATTTCGAGAATACGAACCACATAACACTTTTGGAGTTAACTGCTGTGCTTTATGTTCTTAAGAGTTTCAAGCAATCCCTTCAAGAGAGGTCGGTATTGTCAAGATGGACAACATGTCTAACGTAGCCTACATTAATCGCCTAGTAGGGCACCAAGTCCTCTCCAACCTAGCAAAAAAGCTATGGATGTTCTGCCTCGAACATAACATATCGTTAATAGCAGAAGACCTTCCAGGCAAAACACTGTTTGTGGGGACTGTAATTCCAGATTCCTAGTAGATCACATAGACTGGAAACTGAACACAAACATGTTAAAAAAACTAGATTACCTTTGGGGTCTCTTAGAAGGAGACCTCTTTGCGAGCAGACTGACCTCCCAACTATGCAAATACTTCAACTAGATGCCAGACCCGGGTGCTCTGGCAGTGAATGCCTTCTTTCAACCTTAGAAAGGAATTCAGGGATATTATTCCCCCCCCTTGCAATGATCCCACGCGCCCTGAAGAATTTGAGAATGGAACAATGTTCAATAATCCTAATAACATCATTTTGGCCGTACCAACCTTGGTTTCCAAAACCTTGGAATTAACTTACGAAATACCCTTTATTTTCCCAGCTTCATCAGGCCTCCTGAGAGACATAGACAGTTTAGAACATCCCCTTCTCTAGAACGGGACTTTGAACCTTCTTGCATGGAAAGTGTCAGGTGAGCCAATGCAATCTCTAACCTTTTGGCGCAGGCTTCTTCTCTCCTCCAAGAATCCTGGGACCTGGTACACACTATAGATCCAACTGTATCTGGCAACGATGGGTTTGTTTGTGATTTGTAAAGGAACCTGGATTCCGTGGAGGCTCCTATTGTACATGTAGCCAACTTTGTGTCAAACAATTTGAGGTCTTGCTTATAGATCAATTACCTGCTATAGATCAGCTATTTCTGCAGGTCATTCCCTTTTAAATGGTAGATCTATTGGTAAGAATTCTATAATATGCAGAATTATCTGCTAGATAATACAAAACTTTCTATTAAACTAGCTTCTCTCCTATGTCTAATATCCTGTTGTATGGTTTCCGATGCCAAAGCACTGGAATTAACCAATAGATCATATGAATCCTTCGGTGCCAGATTTGAAATTATCAAAAGAACTAAAACCATGTTTGACATGCTTTTTTACCCTAGGCTTGATGCTTGCCCAAAGTTAAGCGTTGTAAACTTTAGGAAGGAGTATGAGGCAAGGATGAACAAATATCGCACTGCTAGTGTAAACCAGCTTCTTATTTCTTTTGTCAAACCTTTCAAACCTGTCTCCTCTTCCTCTATAGCTAGATGGGTTAAACAAGCTATGCAAATGGCAGGCATTGACCTCCAAAGATTTCAAGCTCATTCTTTAAGAGACGCTATGGCTAGCTAATATTTTTGGAAAGGAGATAAGTTAGAAGATATTCTTAAGGCGGCCGACTGGTCTAGTTCCTATACCAAAAAACAATACTGCAAAGCTGTAGAACATATGCATAATGGTAGCCTCCGGTCTTGTAATGCAATTGCGATTCTCCTATTACCATGACCAGAGAATCTGGATTTCATTAAAGACTCAGAGGCTAACATTATCCCAACCCTCCCATCCCGGATTGGTCTCTTATTATAGCATGTTATTAATTTATTGTAATTTACTTTATTGCATCTGTTTGAACATTAGAACTCAAAAAATACAAATAAAAAAGGGGATGTATAATGATAAAACATTTCAGTTATTTAATACCCTTAATTTTCTCCCTTTTCATAGGGCTTATAAATGCAATTTTTAATAATTTACCTTTTTTCAGATAATTCAACGTAATTAGTTACTGCACAAGATGCACAATCTCATCTGGAGTTCTAAGATTTCCTCATCTTCCCTCCAAGCAAATCTCGGCATCGTACCTTTTGTTCCTTTGGATTTCATCAGTTCCTAAAGAAGAAGCGTATCGTTTTCATAATACTTGAACTCTGACTTTCATTGCATTTAAAAGAGGCAGATCTATCTAGCCTTGTTGCCTTCGTAACCTATGAGTATACTAGAGATTTTCTTTGTGATGTATAAACTTTAATATGGCTCCTTGAAGTTGCATTAAAGGAATTATGCATAATGTTAGCCTCTGTGTCTTTAATGAAATCCAGAATCACTGGTCATGGTAATAGGAGAATTGCAATTGTCTCACATTCTTTGACAGATAGTTCAAGGTAACTTTCAAAGACAATCTGCAGTTCTTCCAAGGTGCACACTGACTTTGATATCCGTAGAAAAGTCTGAACAGCCTGGCCGAAGCTTTGCATGGATACAATTTTGACCATTTGTCATTGTGACATATAGTCCTCAACAACAGCAGTTTTCAATAAGGACACCTTTTCAAATTGAAATTCTTCAGGTTAAATTTTTGTGCTTCACTGATTTTATTGTAGCATCTCCATCAAATAATGCGTTTTTTTGGTAGAAGATCATGTGACAGAATGGCCTTGATAAATGTTCCCCTTTTTCTACCTCCATCTCTCTAAGGGCTCACGAAAGTTGTTTTTTTGGAACCTGTTTTGTAGTGGATGGTTGGACGAAACTCTTACCTTGGCAATTAAAGCGTGGTAGTTTAGCTTTAATGATTATTCCAAACAGATACTTCTCTTTCAATATAAATCTCTCCTGCTTCAGTTCTGCCTATAGTTTTGATCCATGTTCCAGGAAATTAGTAGGCATATCTTTATATTGTTATACATATATTGTTTGGTCACAAAGTTATGTAGTCCAACAGGCTCACTCATTCATTTAAAAGGGGTTTGCTTGCTGCTGCATGAAATGAGTAAGGCTGTAAACATGTTTATTAAAACATTCCCCTCTCTTTACCACAATTTTGAGTTCAGGAGCAGTTTCGCGACAGTTCATCAATTTAAATTTGTTAACTCTCTGAGAACATTGAATATGGAAAGGACTTCATGGTAAACTAGCTGCCATTGAGCACCATATTAAGTTATACATGTGTGACCAACAACTCCCTTGGAGTTATTTTGTTCACAACATTGAACCTTCCCTCCCTGTCTTTCTGTAGAGGTATGTTTTTTCCACCTCCTTCTGAATACCAGGACTCATATCTCAGGTAGTTTATGCAATCAAATTCACAAAACATAGTACTCCACAGTCTTCATGTGCAGCTCCCAATCACCATTTACAAAGTTTTTGACTACAGCTATCATGTGTAAAACATTTCCCCGCTACTTTCAAAGATCAGATTTTTCTTCAAGTTCTTTGACAAACTCTACAAACTTGGTTTACAGGTTTTGCGGTTTTGAACTGTGTGCATTGAACATTGCTTGTCTATGAATTATGTATTTTGAATAAAGTGCACCCTGTGCCTTGTTCTCTTCTGAGAAAAGATATGGAAAAACAAATGTATCATTCTTGTTCCATAAAGAATATGATTGTAATGTTTCTATAGCCTCGTATATGATGAGCATACCTTGTAACAAACAAACATAATGAATTCCGCCCAATACAAACTGGACAGTTTTGCTTCCAAAGATTTCAGCCTCAATAAGTGTATCATCTATGCCACATCCACTGAGGTAACCTCCTGCACACCGCAATACAACTTTTGTCATGTGGAAAATGCCCATTATTGGATAAAGATCATCAATTTCTACTGGATAGCTCATAAAAATGTCAGCTACAATACGGAAAACACCTTCATTGCAGAAAATTGGCGGGATAGGCTGGTCTTCAAGCTGAGCACGCAAATTTTGGAAGTATTTTGGAGCAGTTTATACTGTTGCGTGGCTCGTGACTGGAGATTGTATGACTAGTAAAAAAACACCCTTCTTCATTGGGACGGTTTTTAGAGAGATCAGAGCATGATTTCCATCCTTCAGTCCCCACCAAATAAGCAGTCTAATAAATTCAGTTAAATCAGCTTTGTGGACTGCAGCATCAGGTAGAAGAAGATCCATGTCCTCAGCCACATTGAAAATTTCTGATAGACTGGGACTTTTTGATGGCATGTAGTGAAATTGCACACATTGACAAGGCAGATGGGTTATAAGTTTTCAGCTTTCTTTGTTTATGCCTACAGCTGACTCAGCTTGTTTTTGAGCAGCTACTTCATTGGTACAGTCCTGAAAAAGCATCATGGCCATGTCATTTGTGCTCTATGTTCCAGACAAAGAGCTGTATTCAAAATCAAAATTATCAAGAGCAGCAATTATAAATCCTTTCCTGGTAAAGCGACTTGGAAGTGGTCTGCTGTCAGATTCACAAGATTTTACAGCATGAGCTGCTAACAAGTTCCTTTTCCTTACTATGAAGTGGTTAGCTTTCTACTTTTGCACTTGTCATAGATTGGGTTGGCAGTCATCAAGTTTAGTGGAGTCTACTTTTTCCTGTGATATAATTCATAAAGCATGCGTTGGAAAAGAAAGAACATTTGCGTGGCATAAGCCTGTTAGTTCATCGGATTGTCTTCCACTTCTTCACTTATATCTTCAAAGCCATCCTCAATGTTGTTGATTTCTGTTCCAAACCCAAGAACTTTAGTTTTTAACAGTTTTGCTTTGCTGATATTAAATAATGGTGTAAAGAAATGCAATAATGCTTCAGACATTTTTGTTGACTCCCAGGATGGGCAGACCTCTGGGGCATCACAAAATTTGTCAGGACGTTTCTTGAAACGGTTCCTACTGATTTTACTGCATCCTGTCATCTTATTCTGGCAGCAATACCTTCAGGAGTCAAATCAGCTGAGAACACCTTAAGTGGCTCAGGGGCATATTGACACGGTGGCGATAAATACATTATTGCTGCTTTAGCTTCCATTTTCGGACGCTAAGAGACGATAAACATATCGCCATATCAATAAGGCCACTTAGCATTGGTTTTCAACGCTTAGCGACCAGATTTTTTATCGCCTAGCCTTGCATCTCTAATGAGATGCAAGGTAGGTGTGTCTGGGAATACTTCAGGAGAATCTATCGCTAACGGGGCTTATCGTTATTAACAACGAGGCCCAGTCAGCGTTAGCGTTGCGATTTATATCGCTATCAGGGGCTTAACTCAGGAAATTAACGTCTGCGAAATTCCTGATTTAGGCATACCTGTAATGGGGGGTGGATTATGTGGCTAAAACCACAGACCCTATCAACAAGGTTATCTCCATTTTCAATGGAATATCTCTGGAAAAACAGCGGTCAGTGATACCGCTTGTTAATATGCCCCTCAATCTTTTTGTTAAACTGACAAAATGAATTCTGTCATTGTACATGTTCACCAGACAAATATTAATTTCATTATTATGGATCAATACAGTTTCCTCAACATTGACCATTATTTCTATTATCTCACTGAGTGTGAACCCGTAGATAGCACTCAAGAGTGGCTTTAAAACTTTATTTTTTATACGAATGAGTGCAAACGTAACTGAAGGCTCGTGGTTACATTGCTTCTGGGAGCTCATTGTACATTCATATTTTCAAATGTATGCATGCATGCAGTTCAGGTGGACATATAAATCCGATGCAAATGCATTCACCTTACTGTTTAGATAAGCTACTTACCTGAAATCTTCATCTTGAATGAAACTAGCTGCAGATAAAAACATGTTTGCCATTTTAGACTCATATACTTTGTTGTTTTGTCAATCCTTTTGGCCCTTTTTCAGTCTAAACCACATATAACTAATTGAAAATCCTCTGCTTTCTGATCAGTTATTGAAGGTGGATTAGGAGTAGGCATCAATCTTCTAAGTGGATGGGGGTTGGGTTTGGTTGTCGTTGCTTTCTCAGAAGACTTGGGGCCAGATGTATCAACATTGCAATTTGTGATTCTATGATTGCGAATTTTACCAATTTGCGGTCATAGAGTCGCAAAATGCGATGTATCTAGGTTTTGCAAAAGAAATAGCGATTCTTACATACTACTTAATAGCGAATCGCAAATTGTGATTCACTATTAAGGAATGCTTTCTAATTCATTCCTATAGGCCAAGAGGCCCTTAGGAATGAATGGAAAGGCATTCGCAATATGCGATTACCAAATTGATAATCGCAAGTAGCAAATTGATTTCAAGGGTGATAGAAGGCCAAAAGGCCACCCTGATGCACCCCCAAAAATGTCATGTGTGTACATATGGAGAAACACACATGCCTTATGGGCATGTGTATGTGCCACATGGTATTTGAAAAAATGCAATTTGGGGCATTTTTTTAAAGATTTGCAAATTACCACCAACATTCTGAGAATGCTTCTTGCATTGCATTTAGGGAATCGCAAATTGTGATTCCCTAACTGCATTCACAAAATAGGTAATCACAAAAATTGGTATTACCTATTTTGCGAATTCCTTTTGGGATGATACATCCCAAAAGGCTTTTTATCATTCGCAAAGGGGCTGATTCTGCGAATCAGACCCTTTGCGACCGGTAAAAGCATTGACACATCTGTCCCTTAGATTCTTGTTGTGACTTATTGCCGTCTGTTGTTTTAGACAATTTTCTTTCCGGCTTTTTTTCCATTGTATATGACTTGTTGCACTTGTAGTTACAATGACAACATATTTGATCCTCTTCACCTATCAGTTTCAATCTTTTGTGAACTTCGTCTTGCTCTACTTCTGCAGCAACTCAAACTCTCAGTTGATGTCATCTTTTCTTGTATTAATTTGGAATATGGCATATTTTTCTTTGTTAAAGGAGTCCCCAGATTTTGTAGTTAGCAACACTTTTTCAGGAGGTAAAGACACTCTTCTATCACCTGCTTCACTCATGGTTACGAATTTGAATTAACAAAAAACTTGAAAAAAACAATATTAAAATAAATGTGCAATATGATGGCTAAAACACATTGTTATAAAGCTGCCGTTTTGGAAAATTGCTGAAGGGTGCTCTGAGGAGTTATTTTTTGTCTCCAAAAGACAACTCAACCCCCAAAACTTTTGACACCAAAATGAAGTATGCAGGTCTCATGGTTCCTGAAATATTACATCATCACTGCAACAAACCTGCCATTTAAAAAAATGTCTCCCAGAGCAATTCGGCACGGATTAGCAATGTCTACCCAAGCTAAGTTACTTCTCTAGTGATACAAAAACACATGTAAAAATTGAAAATTTCTGGCTAACAATTTTCTTACGGAGGTATATCAAGGGGCCAGCACTATACTGACAATACCAGAAACAAGGTGATAATCACTACAATAAACACCACAAGAGGTAAGAAAACTTGTAATTACCATGTCATGAAAACATTGCACACTACAATTATACAATTGCTCTTATCTTTTGCCATTTCCAAAACCTCCCACATAATGTAATTTCACCAAAGCATATTTTTGTATTGATTCTAATTAAATTGCATAACAAAATGATATGGCCATAGAAGCAAATGTCAATAAAGCATATTTTGTATAGGCACTTGACGCCTCATTGATTTCCTATAGAAAACATTGTGCAAACACAGGCCCCTGGATAGGGATTCAAACATATCAATATTAGTCATACCAAGGAGGAAATTAAATATGTTCAGCACTGTTAAAAAATACAGGGCACGAAAGTGGATAAAAGAGACTGATTTGTGAAATCCACCAACAATGGCATCACTGGGAACCTTTCATTCTCTAGACATAAATATAACACATGTATGCTCAATGTACTTTGCTTACCAGCAGAAATGTAAGTGCAATCCATTCATACAGGCTGTGGCAGTGCCCCTCTATGCACCACTGCCTCAGGGGTGGAAGTCCTGGTTTGAATGGCCCCTTTGCATAAAATGTGGGTGAACAATAAACAATAAACTGATTACACATTGCTTTAGAGCACGTATATCTGGGCTCAGTCGTTAACCATAAATAGAACCATCTGATAAGGGGGCACAGGTGGCTCTCGACTTTGTGGAGACCCAATGTGGCCTTCGTGTATGTGTCCAGGTGTCCAGCATGTGGAGCATGTGATCACTGCGCGTAGGGTACATGCTGTGTTCTGATTCCTAGCTATATGTTACCTCTGACTGTGTGGTATTTTGGAAATGCGTCCCCCATTGACCAAACATGGTTTATTGGGGCGAATCTCCCCAGACCTTTTGTAGTGTAGCTGTCTATTTTTGGGATCTATCTGGATTATCCCTGTTTGTGCATTTGTCTTTGGGCTAAGTGTAACCTCACTTATGATCTATTAATCAAACGGATTGAGATTGGGTTGCAGGGCAGGTCCAACCACGTATCTCTGACTCAGGGATGATGGGAAAGACCTTTTGGTGAGTTCGATAGCAGTGATACAAGTTCATTATTCCCTGTACGTGTTGCTACCTCTAAGAACCTCTTTTGAACAAAGTCTTGGGCCAAACAGTGTCATCTCCTTTACTGCCACTTTGCACATCCTATCTAGCTTGCTCTGAATGTCGCTAGGTTCAGAGAAATGTATAGGAAACTCAGGAAATTAACGTCTGCGAAATTCCTGATTTAGGCATACCTGTAATGGGGGGTGGATTATGTGGCTAAAACCACAGACCCTATCAACAAGGTTATCTCCATTTTCAATGGAATATCTCTGGAAAAACAGCGGTCAGTGATACCGCTTGTTAATATGCCCCTCAATCTTTTTGTTAAACTGACAAAATGAATTCTGTCATTGTACATGTTCACCAGACAAATATTAATTTCATTATTATGGATCAATACAGTTTCCTCAACATTTACCATTATTTCTATTATCTCACTGAGTGTGAACCCGTAGATAGCACTCAAGAGTGGCTTTAAAACTTTATTTTTTATACGAATGAGTGCAAACGTAACTGAAGGCTCGTGGTTACATTGCTTCTGGGAGCTCATTGTACATTCATATTTTCAAATGTATGCATGCATGCAGTTCAGGTGGACATATAAATCCGATGCAAATGCATTCACCTTACTGTTTAGATAAGCTACTTACCTGAAATCTTCATCTTGAATGAAACTAGCTGCAGATAAAAACATGTTTGCCCTTTTAGACTCATATACTTTGTTGTTTTGTCAATCCTTTTGGCCCTTTTTCAGTCTAAACCACATATAACTAATTGAAAATCCTCTGCTTTCTGATCAGTTATTGAAGGTGGATTAGGAGTAGGCATCAATCTTCTAAGTGGATGGGGGTTGGGTTTGGTTGTCGTTGCTTTCTCAGAAGACTTGGGGCCAGATGTATCAACATTGCAATTTGTGATTCTATGATTGCGAATTTTACCAATTTGCGGTCATAGAGTCGCAAAATGCGATGTATCTAGGTTTTGCAAAAGAAATAGCGATTCTTACATACTAAATAGCGAATCGCAAATTGTGATTCACTATTAAGGAATGCTTTCTAATTCATACCTATAGGCCAAGAGGCCCTTAGGAATGAATGGAAAGGCATTCGCAATATGCGATTACCAAATTGATAATCGCAAGTAGCAAATTGATTTCAAGGGTGATAGAAGGCCAAAAGGCCACCCTGATGCACCCCCAAAAATGTCATGTGTGTACATATGGAGAAACACACATGCCTTATGGGCATGTGTATGTGCCACATGGTATTTGAAAAAATGCAATTTGGGGCATTTTTCTAAAGATTTGCAAATTACCACCAACATTCTGAGAATGCTTCTTGCATTGCATTTAGGGAATCGCAAATTGTGATTCCCTAACTGCATTCACAAAATAGGTAATCACAAAAATTGGTATTACCTATTTTGCGAATTCCTTTTGGGATGATACATCCCAAAAGGCTTTTTATCATTCGCAAAGGGGCTGATTCTGCGAATCAGACCCTTTGCGACCGGTAAAAGCATTGACACATCTGTCCCTTAGATTCTTGTTGTGACTTATTGCCGTCTGTTGTTTTAGACAATTTTCTTTCCGGCTTTTTTCCATTGTATATGACTTGTTGCACTTGTAGTTACAATGACAACATATTTGATCCTCTTCACCTATCAGTTTCAATCTTTTGTGAACTTCGTCTTGCTCTACTTCTGCAGCAACTCAAACTCTCAGTTGATGTCATCTTTTCTTGTATTAATTTGGAATATGGCATATTTTTCTTTGTTAAAGGAGTCCCCAGATTTTGTAGTTAGCAACACTTTTTCAGGAGGTAAAGACACTCTTCTATCACCTGCTTCACTCATGGTTACGAATTTGAATTAACAAAAAACTTGAAAAAAACAATATTAAAATAAATGTGCAATATGATGGCTAAAACACATTGTTATAAAGCCGCCGTTTTGGAAAATTGCTGAAGGGTGCTCTGAGGAGTTATTTTTTGTCTCCAAAAGACAACTCAACCCCCAAAACTTTTGACACCAAAATGAAGTATGCAGGTCTCATGGTTCCTGAAATATTACATCATCACTGCAACAAACCTGCCATTTAAAAAAATGTCTCCCAGAGCAATTCGGCACGGATTAGCAATGTCTACCCAAGCTAAGTTACTTCTCTAATGATACAAAAACACATGTAAAAATAGAAAATTTCTGGCTAACAATTTTCTTACGGAGGTATATCAAGGGGCCAGCACTATACTGACAATACCAGAAACAAGGTGATAATCACTACAATAAACACCACAAGAGGTAAGAAAACTTGTAATTACCATGTCATGAAAACATTGCACACTACAATTATACAATTGCTCTTATCTTTTGCCATTTCCAAAACCTCCCACATAATGTAATTTCACCAAAGCATATTTTTGTATTGATTCTAATTAAATTGCATAACAAAATGATATGGCCATAGAAGCAAATGTCAATAAAGCATATTTTGTATAGGCACTTGACGCCTCATTGATTTCCTATAGAAAACATTGTGCAAACACAGGCCCCTGGATAGGGATTCAAACATATCAATATTAGTCATACCAAGGAGGAAATTAAATATGTTCAGCACTGTTAAAAAATACAGGGCACGAAAGTGGATAAAAGAGACTGATTTGTGAAATCCACCAACAATGGCATCACTGGGAACCTTTCATTCTCTAGACATAAATATAACACATGTATGCTCAATGTACTTTGCTTACCAGCAGAAATGTAAGTGCAATCCATTCATACAGGCTGTGGCAGTGCCCCTCTATGCACCACTGCCTCAGGGGTGGAAGTCCTGGTTTGAATGGCCCCTTTGCATAAAATGTGGGTGAACAATAAACAATAAACTGATTACACATTGCTTTAGAGCACGTATATCTGGGCTCAGTCGTTAACCATAAATAGAACCATCTGATAAGGGGGCACAGGTGGCTCTCGACTTTGTGGAGACCCAATGTGGCCTTCGTGTATGTGTCCAGGTGTCCAGCATGTGGAGCATGTGATCACTGCGCGTAGGGTACATGCTGTGTTCTGATTCCTAGCTATATGTTACCTCTGACTGTGTGGTATTTTGGAAATGCGTCCCCCATTGACCAAACATGGTTTATTGGGGCGAATCTCCCCAGACCTTTTGTAGTGTAGCTGTCTATTTTTGGGATCTATCTGGATTATCCCTGTTTGTGCATTGTAACCTCACTTATGATCTATTAATCAAACGGATTGAGATTGGGTTGCAGGGCAGGTCCAACCACGTATCTCTGACTCAGGGATGATGGGAAAGACCTTTTGGTGAGTTCGATAGCAGTGATACAAGTTCATTATTCCCTGTACGTGTTGCTACCTCTAAGAACCTCTTTTGAACAAAGTCTTGGGCCAAACAGTGTCATCTCCTTTACTGCCACTTTGCACATCCTATCTAGCTTGCTCTGAATGTCGCTAGGTTCAGAGAAATGTATAGTGCTGTTGGGTTGGTCTAATACTGCATGATGTTGACTTCTGCTCTATGGCGTTCTACTCTTTTGGGTTGTATCTTGGCCCTAATCCTACATAGATACAGTCGGATGAGGCAGTTTGCTTTTTCGGGGTCTATCTCTTGGGATAAGTAAAGCATGTCTGCACCTAGGAAGTGGGGTATCAGCAAACATATGTAACACAACTTTTTTGTCGTTTGGTTGCCCACAGAGATCATATGCTGATACCATGTGCTGTGTGGGAGTGCGCTGTGTAGTGCATGAGGAATGCTAGCGTTCAGCTCAGTGTAAGTGTAAGTTAGGTGGGAGATGTCCCTACCAAGCGCTGCAAGAATGTCGAGGTAGGTTTCATGAAATTCGGCTGATTTCTGGCATTAGAGGGGGGCAAGAGCACCCATGCTAGACACAGGGTGTACAACAATACATAAATACATACTTTTGAAAACATTTGTAGGTCTTAGGGTGGTCCCCAGGTGATATGTCAGTTTTGTGGGTTCCCAGGGATGTCTTAGCGCACTGCAAACAAACTTCTGTCTGTAAAAAAAGTGTCTGTAAAGACAGCCTTTTGCGAGTTTTGCACATGTGGCTCAATTGCAGACCTGATGGATAAGAGCAGTGGGTTGTTAGCTTGGAAAAAACACATTTCATTATCAGTTTGTGCTTCTTTGTGTGGGTTCCGTAGAGCCTTTACTTATACCTTTGGGTGATGCTGCTTCTAACATAGTATACTGGAGGTAGTTAGGGAGTTGTATGCCAGATCTCAGGTGGCTGGGGCCAAAATCACCCCTCAACTGGGGGTGTGTTCCTTGTTCCACTGGGGCTTGATGGGCCGTGACTTTGGGTGAGGCTGGCACCGAAGTGGGAGGGGGCTGGACTTGCCTGAGCTTCGTGGTCTGGTAGCCTCCCTTTTCTGGGTCTGGTGGCTTGCTGCCCAGTGGGGGGCCCACCGGCCTCCTCGACCAGTGGATTGGTCTAACCCAGCGCAAGGGTGGCTGGAATGGCAGGCAACAGAGAGAGCATCTCCCTGCTGGTATATGGTAGGGAAGGTGCAGACTTCTTGCTTGCGTGTTTGAGGACAATTTTGTAGGATGGGGCAACTTAAAAAAGGGCCCTTAACTCTAGTAGGGCCTCTTTGGTTAGCCCTCTTTTGCCCTACTTATCTGTTCTCTATGTGTGTGCTTGTGTGCTATATTATGTTGGTATCAAGTATTCCCTCCCAGGCCAGAGGAATATGTATGTGTTGCTATGTGTGTGCCATTCACTAGGGGGCATATTTACAAGGGCTTTATCTTGGAAAAAACTATCATCCTATTTACAAGAGGCTGCTAACATGCATAATCGCATGTTGCACCCTTTTTCCCATCGCCTCCCTTTGCATCTCTAATGAGATGCAAAGTGGGCATCACTGGGCGTACCCTGGATGGACAATGTTGCAAATATCACTGATGTTCACATCGCAATATTTACAAGGCTGCCCCAGCATTTTAGGACATATTAGTTTTTGGAGAAAACCGCTGTTTCCCTAATGTCCGAATTACACCCTATTTCACACCCATTGTTAATGGGTACCATCTGTGTGATGACAAGCAGTCTTTACTTCTTTCAGACACTGTCAGTGTTAAGAAACTGGCAGTCCCTAAGGAAATGTCTTTAAACTAAAAATTAAGATCAAGGTGGTGACCCTATTTCACACCCAGGACCAATGCATACCATCGGAGAGATGCCTATTGGTCTAAGAGAAGAAAATAAAAAGCAACCCTATATCACACCCAAATCACACAGAATATCGAGAGTAAGAATATCGACATACAGAAAAATCGATGCAAGAATATCGAAGTCAAGAATATCGACATCCTATCTACATTATGGTAAGTACAAAAATAAAAAATAAAATCTTTCAAAAATCTCGTTAAAAAAATAATTTTTTTATAAAGTTAAAAAAATTATGTAAAAGAAAGTAAATAATACATATAATTCAAATACACATAGTAACAAATTATAAGTAATATATACAATTTTAAAATAAATTAAACACATACATATAATCTATAATATATATACTTATTAATATTTTTTAATACTTATTTTAATAACTTATAAATTGTTTAAAACAATCTTATGAATTATAAATACATCTATACATATAAAACAATATAAATACAAATGCAATAAATATATATAACAAATAAAAAAACAAATTATTTGCAATCTTTTTTAAATTGATTATATACATTAACAAAAATGATACAAAAAATATTAGATAGCGGAGGGAATGAAATTACTATTCCAACTCCAAACAGTGCAACAGTGGGGAAAGTGTTGGATAGTATAAGGGTTAAACGTATTACTCCCACTCCAGTTACTGCAACAGTAGGGAAAGTATTGGATAGATGAGGGGTAAAAATTACTATTCCAACTCCAGTGACTGGAACAGTAGGGAAAGCATTGGGTAGCGTAGGGGTAAAAATGATTATTCCCACTTCAGTGAGTGCAACAGTAGTTAGAGTGTTGGATAGCGTAAGGGTTAAAAATACTATACCCACTCCAGTGAGTACAACAGTAGGGAAAGTGTTGGATAGTTTAAGCGTTAAAATTACTATTCCCGGGGCGTGGCTTGCGCGCCGCTGAAGCATGGCGTGTCGCGCTTGAGCTCCGTAGCGAGGGTGTCCCGTCGGATTGTTTTCTCCGCTTCCTGACTGCCCCTGGATGCGGAACTGACAGCCTTCTGCAGCGGAATATGCTGGGAGCTGTTTGACGGCGTTTTCGGAGCTTCATGTCATCAGCTGAATGCTTTCTTTGCTGAGTGCCTGTGACGCCTGTTTCTCTCACGGGCGGCCGCCATTTTCCCGCTTCTGACGCAGCTGGCATTTTTCTCCTCAGAAGTGCCGCTTTGGATACATTATTGCCGGTTGTGGTGGTGGTTCAGGACATTTCTTCTAAGAGGCCTCAAGTTGGTAACATTTATTCCTTTTTCCTGCTCTTTTCTTGCTGCTTGGCTGGATACTAAGTTGCCCATGCGCAGTATTTTCTTCAGTGCTGCTGTCCCTGGCTGGTATAGATCTTTCTCTTAAAAGTCATTGCTGCTCTATTTGTGGGTCTGGCATTACTGTGGTGTCTGCCTGCCCTGCATATAAGTCCGCCGCTCGTATTTACTTAAAGCCCAGTGTGCTCAGTGTGCTGTATTTCTTTATTTGGGCACAGATTGCGTAGTTTTTGTTCTTCCTCTCACGTGGCTGCGCATTTTTTATTGGAGGCTGCTCCTACATGGCTGCAAATATGGGTCGTTCCTCGACCAACAAAGACTCAAAGGATGCTGGCACTTCGCTTAAGAGGCTTAAGGCATTGTCCCCTACGCCTGAGTCGGTTCAGTCAGATACTAACTCCACTCTGGAAACAATATTAACGCGCCTTAATGAAGTGCATGATATTGCGCAGTCAACTAAAACTAATACGGATTTACTGCAAGTGGAGGTGTCTGCTATTAGATCTGACTTCAAAGCCCTCTCTCTTCGTGTATCTGCTACGGAATCACGAATCAGCTGTGCAGAGGATGGTATGCAGAAACAATCCAGATCCCTCAGCCACTTAGAGCGTTCAATGGCGGCATTGCGACGAGACCTCACTGAGCAGGAGTACCGTAACCGTAGATCTAACCTACGCATTTTTGGTCTGCCGGAAGATACAGAGAAATCATCTTCGTCTATGATTGACTTTTTATCTCATTGGCTTCCGGACACCTTACAAATCTCATTCCAGAGAGACTTTGAGATAGAAAGAGCACATCGTGTTCCAACGTTTCGACCTAAATCAGCAACCCAGCCAAGAGCAATAATTTTCAAGCCATTGCGACATCAACATACTGAACAGATTCTGTCTCATATGCGGAAAGCTAAACAGGTCGTCTGGGAAGGTCATCGAATTTCAATTTCTCAGGACTTTGCCAGAGATACGGTTATAAGAAGAAAGGGCTTCCTTAATCTTCGGAAACGTCTTTCTGAGATGAACATTCCCTTTTCGTTTTCTGGCCCGTCAAAGTTTCGCATTACTTACAAAGGTCGTTCTAGAATTTTCGATGAACCGGCCGACTTAGCTGCATTCCTGGACAACCAATTGGAGATAGAGATGGAGATTCAAAGAGCGACATCGCATGTTCCTGGTGCCTCGGGCACTTGAAATGTCTCCATGTGTTTTTCTTGGTGATGGTTTTCTATATGCCTGAGTTTTTTCCTCTCTCCTCTTGAGCTTCTATTTTGATCTTGACCTTCAACTCTGTTGCTGAAGTTTCTCTGTTCTCCTTGTGCTCGCAATGTCTTCTTTGAATGCCCCTCTTTCTTGGATTTAGGCCTTTATTGTTTTCCTTTTGTTCCTCTTTCAATTATTGCTCTCATGTATTTTTCTATCAGTGCTCCGATCTTCTATTTTACTCCTCTCTCTCCCATTTTTCCTTTCTAGACTCTCTTTTCTTTCCTACTCGTGTTACTTATTCTATGTCTACATGTCCGCTTCTCTTCTCTTTCTTCGGTCTACTGCCCTTGTTGTTTCTATTTCATCTCCATCTTCTTTTCTGGTCGTTTTTTTCTTTTCTTGATTCTTATCCATGCCTAATAGATACCTTGTTTTTTTTTTCTCTTTTCCTGATACGTGTCATGTTCTATCTTCTGGGCTTTTATTCTCCTGTTTTCTCCCTCTCTTCTCTTCGATGCTTTTCTATTCCGGCATTCTCAATTTCAGTTACCTACTGTTTAACTTTATACAGTTATAGCTTGTTCTTTAATTACATCTTTTTGTCTAGGATATACATGATTATCTGCATGCATTCATATATTGTTCATGCTTTATAACCTGGTTTTGTTTCTTTATCAGATTGTCTAGTATTATTACTTAGTGTAAATATTTCTCTTGCTATTGGTGTACTGCCTCATTAAGACTGTACTGTTCTCTTAAATACACTATGATACTTTATAATATTAATCTGATATTCGTTGATACTTTTGCTTGTTCCCAGCTCTCATTTACCTGTCATCAGCGTGGTATATTATTGGGGTTATTGTTATTCATTCCTTCTTATCCTTGTACGGGTCCCTGGCTCGCCTTTCCACGTTCTCCCTAGTATGAATTTGGTCTTTTTTAGGCCTCCCCTCCTGCTTCTGCTTCTTCTCTCCTTTCTCTTTTTTCTTTTTTCTTCTTCTCTTTCTTTTTTTCTTCTTCGGATTCCCCACATGGTTTCTCCTTCTTTGTTCCTTCTGTTATCTGGGTGGTTTTATGTCTCTGTGAGGTTGACTGTTTCACTGTTGTCCATGGCATCTTTTCTCTATCTTTATGTATTTCCATGCCAGGTTTAAATGTTTTATCCCTTAATGTTAAGGGATTGAATCATCCGGTGAAGAGGTCGAAACTCTTAGATTATTGTAAATCTCTCTCTTCTGATCTGGTCCTTTTTCAGGAGACCAAGGTCACTGCCAGAGATGCAGTATTTTTGAAGAAAGAGTGGGTTTCGGATGTTTGTTGTTCTGATGCCTTGGGCAAACGGAATGGGGTCGTTACATTAATTTCAAAAATTTCTGGCTTGTCTATAATCTCTTCTGATCATGATTCTGAGGGTCGTTGGTTGCTATCTAAAATGTCGGATGGTCATCATGATCTCTATGTGATGAATATCTATGCTCCTAATGTTGACGATCCGAACTTTTGGAAATCGGTTACCAAAAAATTGAATGACACCCCGCATTCTGGCAATCTGATTGTTGGCGGAGATTTTAATTTACCAATGGATCCTCTTTTAGATAGGAATTCTGCATTTCAGTTTCGCCCCCCTAAATCCCACAAACAAATGCTTAACATGTGCTCCTTTACTCACCTTCAAGATATATGGCGCCTTCACAATCCCACTGGCAGTGACTTTTCTTTCTTTTCTTCGCCTCATTCTTCCTTTTCTCGTATTGATTATCTCCTTGTTCATTCTTCTCTTGTTTCATCTTCCTCCTCTCCGCTTATACATCCTATTTTGATTTCTGATCACGCGGCGGTTACTTTTACGTTATCATCCTTTGCCCCTAAATCACATGCTCGTTCCTGGAGATTGAATACCGAAATTTTGCATGATGTCTCCCAAGTTACTGAATTTTCTAAGGCTATAGACACTTTTTTCCATGAGAACGACGGCTCTGTTTCTTCCCCAATAGTCCTCTGGGATTCGTTTAAATGCACTTTCCGTGGTCAAGTTATTAATTGTATGTCAAAAAGGAATTCTGCTATTAAAAAGGAGCTCACAGATTTATCCTCTGAAATCAAAACTCTGGAAGCCACTTTTAGACTTTCTAAGGATTCGTCTTGTTTACAGCTAATAAAACAACTGAAATACAAATATAATACTATTGTTACTAACAGAGCCCATATTGGTGTACAAGCGCAAAAATCCAAAAATGTATTGTTACAAAATCGAGCTGGGAAAATTCTGGCTGCTACACTGAAATTCCAAGATTGCTCCTTTAAGTTCTCGCAAATTTCTTCTATTACTGACCATTCGGGATCTAAAAAATTCCAAACTGCTGAAATATTTGAAGTCTTTCGTGATTTTTATAACAAATTATATACTCCCTCTAATCAATCTTCTTTTGATCAGTGTCGGGATTTCTTACAATCGGTTCCGGTTCAGTCGGTCTCTGAGGATGATCGCATTTTATTAAATAGACCAATCTCCCCTGAGGAAATTGTTACCGCAATTAAAGCTACTCGTTCTGGTAAGGCCCCTGGCCCTGATGGTTATCCTATTTTATTTTATAAAACTTTTCTCCCGACACTTGTTCCCAAATTACAATCTGTGTTTGATTCTTTTCTTCAGGATGGGTCTGTTTCTGGTACTGCTGCTGATGCAACTATAGTAGTGATCCCAAAAGAAGGGAAAGACCATTCGGATCCCAAAAATGTCCGTCCTATCTCTCTTCTTAACATGGAAGCTAAGATTTTTGCTAAAATCCTGGCCAAAAGATTGGAAGCCCTTATCCCTCATCTTGTTCATCCTTCTCAAACCGGTTTTGTAAAGGGTCGGCTTGCGAGGGACAATATACGCACCTTTTGTCATATTCTTGGTGCAGCTAAGCGATCTCGACTCCCTGCCGCGGCCTTGGCCCTTGACGCGGAAAAGGCCTTCGACAAGGTCTCTTGGCCGTTTCTTCGGGCGGTTTTATGCACACACAACCTTGGTGACTCTTTCATTAACATGGTAGTGTCCTTATATTCCCAACCTAGAGCTAACATTAGAGTTAATGGGGCTACATCGTCATTTTTTAATCTTCGTCAGGGCACTCGACAGGGTTGTCCTTTATCTCCTCTTTTATTTTTATTATCTATTGATCCTCTTCTTCGATTAATTGACTTACACCCAGATATTACAGGTTTTTCATTCGGATCTCACTGTATTAAAACTGCTGCTTACGCAGATGATGTGCTTATCTTTTCCGATAATATACCCCTGGCAATACCTGCTATTTCAGATACCATTTCCCTCTTCTCATCGGTTTCAGGTTATACCCTGAATAAAGATAAGACTGAAATGTTCCCTCTCAATGCCTACTGTTTCCCCTCTCATATGGGTTCTGCGGGCTTTAAGTGGCAGTCTACCCACCTGAAATACTTAGGGATTTACTTTTGTTCTACCCTTTCTGCCACTACTGCCTATAATGAATCCCAGACTCTCCTTAAAGTGCGTCGTCTTTTGGACACATGGTCTCCGAAACATATTTCCTGGTGGGGCCGTCTCCAGACTCTCAAAATGATGATCACCCCTATTAAAAATTTTGTTTCCTCTATGCTTCCGGTTAAGTTGTCAGATTCCTTTTTTCGCGAAATTGATGTTTTGACATCTAAATTTCTATGGAATGACAAACGTGCTAGAATTGCATACAAATTTTTGCGCCGGCCTTGTGTTATGGGTGGGTGCAATTTTCCTGACTGGGACAAATACCAAACTGCCTTTTTGGCCTCTGAAGGTGCCTTGTGGTTCTCTCCTCCATCTCCTCATGTTCCTTCTTGGCTGCTCATAGAACAGGACTTAGCATCTCCTTTGCCTCTTGCCTCTTTTTGCACCACATCTACTTTACATATCCTGTTTTCTCGTTCTATAATTTTAGATACAATTGCTGCGGTCAGGAAAATAGATAAGAAAGTGGCAATTCCTTTACATAAAACTAGATGGACGTCTATTTGGCGGAATTCTAAATTTAAACTCGACCTTACTCCTGTCCACATGTCATACTGGGCAACTAAAGGGATCTCTCTTGTTAATCACCTTTATGGCGCTTCTGATGAGCCATTACCTTTTTCCACCTTGGCTACGAAGTACTCTTTAACAAATCTTGATTTTTATACTTTTCTTAAAATTAAAGTGGCTCTTGCTAAGGTACGTCTTCATCCTACCTCTTCTACTATTTCCCTTTTTCATATATGGACTAAATCTGGTCACGTTGCCTCCAAGATTTATAAATTTTTATCATCTGCTTCAATACCCGCACAGACGGTTGCTCAACAAAAATGGTTACACCATTTTCCTCACGACATTACGGCTCATATTCCCTCAGATACTTGGCAATTGATTGGTAAACTCTCTCTTCGCAATAAAATCGCTCCATCTTTAATGCAGTCTAAATTTTTTTCTCTCAATCTCCTTCATTGGACGCCGGTGCGTCTACATTCGCTCAATCTCAAAGATGACAATTTATGTTGGAGTTGTGGTTTGCTGCAGGGCGATTTTCAACATATGTTTTTTGGTTGTTCCCTGCTTCAGCCTTTTTGGAACCTCATCCATAAACATCTCTCTCTTATCTTTGGTATTGAGTTCCAACTCTCTTTCCCTTTAATTTTATTGGGTCCACTGGCTGCCCCTATTCCTCTCCCCTTGGATCCCATGGAAGTACAATTGATGGATCTTCTTCTGACTGTTGCGGTGAAAATTATACTTATGGAGTGGAAATCCTTTTCTTCGATTTCCTATCATACATGGTGGGCGTGGGTCTCCTTTTTGCGCAGCGCTCACGTTTCGATTGACCATGCTCATCTCTCTCCTTCTATCTCTAGTGGGGTTTGGAGAGCTTTGGATGATTATATGGATCTGTCATCACAAGGGTTAGTTGCTCAGTTTCCTTTTTGATTTGTCTGTCTCCTTGGTGTCCTATGTGTTTATATGATGGGGTACTCCTGTGGTAATCCTCCTTCTTCCTTCTTCTCTTTTCTTCCTCTATCCCTTTTCATCTTTCCTATTGCTCTTCCTTTCTTTCTTCTTTCTTCTCTGCTATTTCCTCCCCTGTCTCTATTTCGAAATTTGATAGTGATACTTTTGTTTAT
The DNA here is from genome assembly GCF_964261635.1 of Lissotriton helveticus. NCBI lineage: Eukaryota > Metazoa > Chordata > Amphibia > Caudata > Salamandridae > Lissotriton > Lissotriton helveticus. Next base: position 659,163,445 of record NC_136067.1, read on the forward strand.
TGCTTTGCTGGTAACTTTTATCTAATCGGTTTCTGTTTTCTATAATACGTTACCTTTACTTTTATACGCACTTATTTTGTTTACATCTTATTTTTAGCCCCTGATTGGGTATTTATCTTGCTTCATATGTATCACTTTGATTGTATTTTTGCTCCTTATTTTCTTTGACACTTCTTTATAAATAAAAGATTTTGAAATCAAAAAATTACTATTCCCACTCCACGGAGTGCAACAGTAGAGAAAGTGTTGTATAGCGTTGCAGTAAAAATTACTATTCCCACTCCAGATAGTATAACTGTAGGGAAGGTGTTGTATAGCAGGGGGTTTAAATTAAAATACTTATTAATTATTTTTTTGTTTGAAATTAAGTAAAAAATGAATAATAATTACCCAATAAAAAACCAACAAACCAATAAAAAATAATGATTTAACTAACAATAAATTACTTACCACCATATTCCCCTATAAACACACAATACACTCATAAAATAATTTAACACACTTAATACAATATATCAATTAAACACATATTAAAAAAGAAAGAATTAATAATTAATTGCCAATTTTTTAAAAAATAGATACAAATACATTTAAATTAATAATTACTCATTTATAATAAATTACTTCCCACCCTATACCCTATAAACACACAACCTGCTCCATGAAATTAATATCATTATCAATTAATAAAAATTAATTACAATTTAATAATTATTTTTAAATAAATTAATTATAAATACAATTCAATAAAAATAATAATTACTTAATTATAGTTCAATTACTTCTAACACTATTCCCCTCTAAATCCACAACACACTCCACATAAAAAAGAACACAACAAATATAATTTTTAATTAACAAATAATTAGCAATAAATACAACATAAATACAAATAAATAAATAATAATAATAAATTACTTCCCACCCTATTCCCCTATAAACAGACAACCCACCAATACATTTTGTTACACAATTATTATACATTTCAATTAATACATTAATAATTAATTAATTGCCAAGTATTAATTAATCACAACTTAATTAATTATTAATACCAATAAATACAAATAATAATGAATTCATTATAATAAATTACTTCCCACCCTATTCCCCTATAAACCCACAACCCACTTCGTAAAAATATTTACACAATTAATATAATGATCAATTAATCAATTAATTCAGTTATTTGAAAATCCTTCCTGCTTTCCTGCCTCCCGCAGCGCGGGTCCACCGAAGAGGAGATTCCTGTCGTGCTGAGCTGCTAGAGGACTGCAATAACCAGGCTGCCTCCCGGCCGTGGCGCTTAGCAGCCAATCTACCAGCGCCTGGTGGCGCTTTAAAACCAGCGCTCGACTCCCGCAACGCGAGGCGCGCGTGCAGACAAATCCCAGAACAAGGGCCTGCCCATCTGCGCCTGTCCGCGGCAGGCCAAGGCTGGGCTGGGCCACCCCCCTTGGCACCGGGAACAACACTATGGGGTCGATTCCGATCCGGTAAAAAGCGCTCCAAATCGACATACGGAGCGTTTTTTCCCCGTACGAATCGTACCTGTAAACGTCCCGTACGTGCGACGAAGTACGATTCGTACCAGGAGCCGTACTCCGTACGAGTTGTACAAGACACCGTACGACTCTAATCTCCGTACCATTCTCCCTCGGAACCTGCTGTGCGCGACATCTGTTTGGTTTGCGGCTGGTTTTTATGACCCAGCCAGTACGATACATGTCGGGTACGTACCGTATGACCCTTTTTTACGGGAGCTGAAAACAGCTGTAAAAGCAGAGTTTGCGCCGAAACAGGTACGGAACGGCCCCCCCGGGTACGGTGCGTACCCCCCATGATCGCAGGGGTACGCACCGTACGCCTGCGCTCATGGGGTGTACAAGCGGTACCCCCATTATATGATCGGTGTACGAGCCATACCCCCATTGTACGATCGGTGCATGAGCCGTACTCCCATTGTACGATCGATGTACGAGCCGTACCCCCATTGTACGATCGGTGTACGAGCCGTACCCCCATTGTACGATCGGTGTACGAGCCATACCCCCATTGTACGATCGGTGTACGAGCCGAACCCCCATTGTACGATAGGTGTACGAGCTGTACCCCCATTGTACGATCGGTGTACGAGCCATACCCCATGTACGAATGGTGTACGAGCCGTACCCCCATTGTACGATCAATGTACGAGCCGTAGCCCCATTGTACGATCAGTGTACGAGCCGTACCCCCATTGTACAATGGGTATATGGCTCGTACACCGATCGTACATGGGGTACGGCTCATACTCCGATCGTACATGGGGTACGGCTCGTACACCGATCGTACAATGGGGGTACAGCTCGTACATCCCATGATTGCAGGGGTACCGTGCGTACCCCTGCGATTATGGGGGGTACGGACCGTACGATGTGTATGTGTGCTTTTCCGTACAACTCGCCCTTACCTGACGTGGACCGTACGAATCGCGTCCTCATACCCCGGTCCGGATCGTACTCGTCGGGTAGTACGGCATGTGTACGAGTCGTACGGTATGTGTACGAGTCATACGGTTCACGGTTTTAGCCTTGCAATACGTACGGATCGCGACGATTCGGACGGATTCACGGAATACGGATCGTACATCGCGACTCGGACGGACGGGTACGATTCGTACGGAGAGGGCTCCGGATACAAATCGTACGGACGTTTTTTTTCCCGAATCGGAATTGACCCCATAACTGGTAAGAAGTTGCATACTCCGTAAATCTGTGACGTGAAATAGCAGAGGATGGGTAAGGGAAAACTAGAACCAAATGGTGGGAAGACCAGTACCAGCACAAAAATTGTCCCCATAACTAACTTTTTTAAAAGTGCTGTCGGGAAAATAAATAATGAAATAAATCAGGTTGAAAAAGAACTTGCTGCCACAAAGGATGCTCTAGATGCAGCCATAAAAAAGTAGCATCTAGAGGCAGGGAGCTTGAGACTTGTCCCGTTGCCCACAATGTTAGAGGGTGTTGCCAAGGGTAGTGAAAAGGCCTCCGTGACTCAATCCATTAGCCGTTGTGAAGGTACCATAGCAAACACCACAGGCATGGTAAATCCCTGTATCATGACAATCCCACTGGAAATTTCCACACTATCTGACTCTTTGGAAATGGTTTCTCCACCGGCCAAAAAATTGAAACAGCAACCGCCTAAAGCAAAAGTAATACTGACATTAAACCAGCAGAAAAAGGTTCAACCCAAACCAAAATCCAAAAAAGGAGCAAAAAATCAAGGGTATATACTTGACGGAAATATGTCTGATTGTGCCCAAAAATCATTAAACCTTGAGAATCTCTTTAAAAAACTGCATGGGAAAATGGACTGTATTGAACGGAGACTAATGTCAGAAATAGATCAAGTGAAGAAGGATGTTACGCACCTCCTAGAACTGGTTTCAGAACAAACATTGCCAAAACAGTCAGAAAAAATATTGGCGAAAAGGTCATGTTGTGAGACAGGGAAAAATTACTCTGGGACACAAACGGTGTCTCAAATTGCTGCAAGCAAAAAACAGTCAAGACCCATACCTCAAGTACCATCACATCAAAATGAATTGTTATTAGGTCAACTAACAAAAACAGATAAAGTCGTTTTTAAAAATATGGCGAACGAAAGTAACTCGGAAATGCCAGACGGACAAAAATACTAATTAAGAACCCGGCTGAAGTTTTACACTTACCCCCACAGGCAACCCCCTATGTGATAATTCTGAAAAATGTACCTAAAGTGAGGGGGGCTAAGAGAGAATCATGTGATATATTACAAAAACAGGTGGTGCACTGGATTGCTGCTAAGTCCAAATGTAATATTAATCTTCTACAGCAAAACATCATAATGTTGAGAAGAGTGAGCTGGATAGGGGATTCTAGGAAAATATGTCAAGGAGACTGTGTGGCAGTGAATTTTCGCAGTAGGGAATTGGTTGGTAATTTGTTAAATTAATTTTATAATTTTATAGAAGAACCCACTGTATATCCACGTGAATATATTACCGCCGTTCATCTGGGATATTTCTATAGGCCAAAAAATTAGCATTGCTATAATGAAATGAACAATCTAGGAATATCTGAAGTAAGGGGAATTACCCCAACACTTAATAGATTCACCCCACTAAGGGGCTCATTAGTGATGACGGGTGGACTTTGTCCGCCCGCCACCCTATTGTTATTCGGGACCGCCTGCCATAAGGGTGGGGGTCCTGTTGGGGGAATTAGGATGTGCCTGCCACAGTGGAGGGCACATCCTTCATTTTTAGCATTGTGGCGGGCGGTGCACTCTGCACCGCCCGCCACAATGCTAAAAATGCATTTACGCATTTGCATATACAAAGAGGCAGGCACCGCGAGGTGCCTGCCGCTTTGTACATGCAAATGAAGAAGGGTACCATAGGTATCCACACTGTGTACCCTGACTTAGGCCTTCACCAGGGGGGCCCACAGGGGCCCCCCAAAGCAAAGACCGCCTGCCTTTCCAAATTACCACCAACATTCTGAGAATGCTTCTTGCATTGCATTTAGGGAATCACAAATTGTGATTCCCTAACTGCATTCACAAAATAGGTAATCACAAAAATTGGTATTACCTATTTTGCAAATTCCTTTTGGGATGATACATCCCAAAAGGCTTTTTATCATTCGCAAAGGGGCTGATTCTGCGAATCAGACCCTTTGCGACCGGTAAAAGCATTGACACATCTGTCCCTTAGATTCTTGTTGTGACTTATTGCCGTCTGTTGTTTTAGACAATTTTCTTTCCGGCTTTTTTTCCATTGTACATGACTTGTTGCACTTGTAGTTACAATGACAACATATTTGATCCTCTTCACCTATCAGCTTCAATCTTTTGTGAACTTCGTCTTGCTCTACTTCTGCAGCAACTCAAACTCTCAGTTGATGTCATCTTTTCTTGTATTAATTTGGAATATGGCATATTTTTCTTTGTTAAAGGAGTCCCCAGATTTTGTAGTTAGCAACACTTTTTCAGGAGGTAAAGACACTCTTCTATCACCTGCTTCACTCATGGTTACGAATTTGAATTAACAAAAGACTTTTAAAAAAAACAATATTAAAATAAATGTGCAATATGATGGCTAAAACACATTGTTATAAAGCCGCCGTTTTGGAAAATTGCTCAAGGGTGCTCTGAAGAGTTATTTCTTGTCTCTATAAGACTACTTAACCCCCAAAACTTTTTTTTTTGTCCTCACAGACCATTAAACAATTCCAGAGATATTCGATGACCATTCGATGCCCACTGTGGCCCCTCAACTGATTTGCACCACCGTAAACGCTCTGGTTTTAATGGGGAGCACTTTACACAGAGCTCCTCAGTCTCAATCTGTCTCACTCTACTAACTGGGTAACCATCGGGACTAACCTAGGTTGTAAAGTATTTCCATGTAGAGGCTAATCATTGGACATAATTCTCTATTGTTATAAATTATCCAGTCAAGTAATACATGGTATCCAGAACTGCTTCTTTTTTCACTCTTATTTGTCATCCCGGTTGTGTCCAATTTAACTACATATTTGATAGAATTTACCCATTCTAGGAAGGTTGGAGGTACAGATTTAATCCAACATTTACAGATTGGTCTCCGAGCTAATATAATAAGATAAAAGCACAACTTATTTTTATCCAGTGCTATTATTTCATAATTTGGAAGTAAACCAAAAAAATCTCAATAAGATGCTCACCTCTATTTCGAAACCAAATATTTCTGTAATGCCTCTAATTACTGAGCTCCAAAAAAAGATTTAACACTGGGCAACTTATAAACATGTGCTCATCGTCTGCTTTATCCAGCTGGAACTTTGGACAGCAGGGAACGGTACCCTTCGCAAACTTGGAAAGCTTGTAGGGTGACCAATACACTCTGTGGAGACTGAAAATATGGTTTTGTCTTCAATTAGCAGCATATACAGTAGAATATAGTAGGTCATAAGATACTTGCCATAATGTTTCTGTGCAGGAACCCGGCAAGCATTCTCCCCACAGTTGTGTTGGAAGGATAATGCCAATTCAATCAAAAGCCAATATAAATTTGCAACTTCCTTCTTATTCCGTTGATTCTTTCTTAAAGTTGACTCCATTTCATTTGTGTTACCAACTGCAATGCCACTTGACTGAGACCAATGTACAGGGATCTGGGCCTAAATCCATCGTTTTTTTGCTCACCATGTCATTCCAGTTTGGACCCAGCCATATGCAAATCAGTCTTGACCCTGGCCCAATGGGAACAGTCCTGCTAGAACTGCCAGGCCAGGTCTTCCCTGGACTGGAAACAAGCATCCTAGGACCGGTTTCACCCCTCTTCAGCCAGGATAGCTTGATTACAGTGGCATGGAGAGCACAGGACTCACATCTGAGCATACCCGTCCCACTCGGAGTGACAAATGCAAAAAGAACTATTGATGGACAGAATGCAGAACAATGTCATACATTCACCCCAGTACAGAGATCTGGGCCTCCCGTGTTCTTTCTCCGTCGTAACTTTTTATACGAAATTCTAAATCCCGTGGAAGCCCAAATTAAGGAATTTATCATTCCCTGAATTTCCTTCAATCCGGCTTCTTTGAATGCTAAAGGTATGTTTTGAAAAAGAAAAATACATTTTGGCAAGGGCATCATTTTGACCAAGTTAACCCTACCGATTAACGTCAAAGGTAGGTATGCCCACTTTTTTAAGGATTCAGACAGTTCTTTACCAACTCTGTGTAGATTTGCATCAGTTAAATCATTGATGTTTTGAGTGATCCTGATATCCAAATATCCTATTTCTTTTTTTAACGAATAATTAGTAGGCCGCACATCAACATTCCATGCCATGTATTCAGTTTCAGTCTGATTTATCTCGTAACCCGAGAACCTTCCAAACTGCACAGCTAAATTATATATACAGGGAATGGCCATTTCTAGATCGGATGTAAAAATCAACATATCGTCCGCATATAGAAATACTTTTTTTCCCAATTTTTACATTTAAATGGAAGTATGTGGTCACATCTTCTAATGTTCTTGGCAAGCGGTTCAATATACAAATTAAAAAGCAAGGGTGAAAGAGGGCATTGCTGCCTAGTCCCCCTTTGAATTGGTATTGGAGAGGAGAGTATGCTGTTTATTAACATCCTTGCTGTTGGGGTATGATAAATTGACGAGATTGCCCTACAAATTTTTTGCCCAAGTTATGTTTATCTATATATATAAAAACGAAAGGATGTCTGTCTGTCTGTCTGTCTGTTTGTCCTTTATGCATTACTACACCATTCATCCGATCGGCATGAAACTTTGGGAAGTTGTTGAGTACACTCCCGCAAAGGTTTCTGGCATAGCATTTTTTTAAATATCAGCCCCCCAGGGCCCTCATAATCTTTCAAATACTGATGTACGCACCAGACGGAAAAAAAACATTGTGTATCCACAAGCACTTGAATAAATAAATAGAATTAAAACACCAATCATCCGATCGCCAGGAAACTTTGGGAAGTTGTTGAGTACACTACCGCGAAGGTTTCTGGTATAACATTTTTTTAAATATCGGCCCCCAGGGCCCTCATAATCTTTCAAATACTGATGTACGCACAAGACGGGAAAAAAAATCATCATCAAACTTTGGGAAGTTGTTGAGTACACTCCCGCGAAGGTTTCTGTCATAAACATTTTTTAAATATCGCCCCCCCAGGGCCCTCATAATCTTTCGATACTGTTGTACGCACCAAATGGAAAAACAAAAAATCGTATATCCACAAGCACTCGAATAAATAAATAAACCAAATTAAAACACCATTCATCCGATCGCCAGGAAACTTTGGGAAGTTGTTGAGTACACTCCCGCGAAGGTTTCTGGCATAACATTTTTTTAAATATAAGCCCCCCCAGGGCCCTCATAATCTTTCGAATACTGATGTACGCACCAAACGGAAAAACAAAAAATCATGTATCCACAAGCACTCGAATAAATAAATAGAATTAAAACGACACTTTGAAATGTTTTCCATATTAAAATGAATAAGTTTCAATAAAAATTACACAATGTAAATTGAATGTTATCATAACGAGTTTGCTTGAATTTCCTTTCTTCAGCGATCGCAGCAACGGGTAAGCTAGTTTAAAATAAAATTTAAATAGGACCAGGTGACCCGGTCAAACGCTTTTGTAGTGTCAAGCGTGATAATTGGCATCGGAATTTCATACAAAATTGCCATATCTATGGCCCTAATTAAATTATACGTTAAATCTTGAATGCATCTACCTCTCACAAATCCCTTTTGATCTTCCTGGATTAAGTCAGTTATAATACCGTGCATTATCTCCACTAAAATGTTAGTAAAAATTTATAATCCAAGTTCAGCAGAGAGATCGGCCTATATGAATCGCACTGTCGGGGCAATTTAGATGGTTTCAATATTAGTGCTACCAATGCCTCATCGCAGCAGTCTCCCCCCTTTTTCGAAGATATGGGAGAATAAACTAGCCATTACCGGAATAAGACCCTCTCCTAAATTTCTGTACAATTCTGCTGGAAGACCATCAGATACTGTCGCCTTCCCTTTTTTCTGTGAATCTATTGCCATTTTAATTTCAATTTGGCTAATTGGTCTGTTGTGATTATCAGAGTTTACATCAGTGATTTTTTTAAAAGGAATATTTTCAAACCATGCTTCCATACTTTGGGCCTGAGTTTGCGGAGTTTTACATAGTTTCCCAGTATTTTCACAGACTATTTCTTTTATATTGGCTTTAGCTCGATAATTTTTAGACTCCCAAGCTAAAAGCCGACTGCAGCCTTCCCCATATTCAAAGTTGGCCAACTTGCTTGCTTCCCACCTTGTTTTTAAGCCTAGCATCCAGCAATTCTACCAGCTCTGATCTGAGTGCTTATAAAGCATCCACCTGAGGGGTGGATTCATTCTCTAATTTCTGAATTTTATGTTAAATATTTCCCTTTTCTGCCTTGTATTTCTTTTGTCTAGTGATTTGAATAGCAGTTATCCTTCCTCTCAAGAAGGCGTTATAAGCATCACAAACTATTTTAATGGATGCAGTTTCCAAGTTAGTCTGGAAGTAATTTATTGTATCAGTCGTTAAGCTAATGTCCATCTTTTGTTGATTGTGTTACTAGGACGTTTCAGTGATAATATAACTGGTACATGATCTGATAGGTGACCCCCAAAATGTCTTATCTCTTTAACCCATTCTCTCAATTCTGTGCAAATTAAGAAAAAATTCAATCTAGATTTGTGGTTATACTTTTTATTATGAAAGGTATATCCCCTCCTAATACCCATCCTTACCCTCCACATATCTATCCAGCCTTGGTGTTTCATCGCATTTTTCAGCAGCGATCGCATTCTACAATTCTGGGCTAATCTGCTATCAACAGACCTATCTAAGACGGGATCTAAGGCTATATTAAAATCGCCCGCCAGGATCAAAGGGTCCTGAAAAGGTAATAATTCCGTTAATAATTCTTTTAGGGGAAATAAATCATCCAAGTTAGGACCATAGTAACCCGGAATCATGAATTTTTATGTGTAAAATTGTATTCTAGCTATAACCCATCTTCCCAGTTTATCTGCCTTAAAATTTTCCACTAATAATGCAGGATTTTTAATGATTATAGCCACCCCCTTAGTTGTTGTGTTTTGTGAGGTACATATTACCACATGAATCCAATTCCTATTTTTAAATAAGTCCTTCATTTTTATTCCTTTTATTTTTATTTTTTTATTTGGCCTGACTCTTAGTGCTCACAACCTTACTCCCTGTGCTATTCTGGTATATTGTTGGGGCCACCTCAGAAACTTGAAGGGGATCCAATGAAACTGTACCAGTACTCCTTAGGGTGTAACGATATTTCAATTTAGGCACTGCAAGCTCTTTTCTCTTTTTTTTGGAAACCCTATCAACTGCAACTGCATGAGTTGAATCTGTCGATTCCATACAATCCACTCTTGTAGAGAAGGACCCACATGTATCCAAGTTCTTAAGTCTCTCCTGCAGCTTTCTATTTCCTGCTACAAGATCAGTGCATTGTGGGAGAGTGAGTCTCTTGCTGTAACACACTCTGGCTTTCCAATTGTGCATGGGAAGCCTTGCTGTGGCCTTCCTCCCCCGTCGGATCCTCAGTGCTACCCGTGTCCACAGTTTTACATGCACCTCCTGACTTTGAAATTGATTCTCACCGTGGTTCGTAGATGTCAGTATCGAGCAGACTTTGGACCCCGCCACCTCTATTGCCTCCAACATAAGCGTCAAAGGAAACTGCATCCAGTCAGCCCAAAATGTATTCAAAAGTAAGTATGACTCAACTAAACAGTATATCTGCCCCCCCTTGTTACATTGATCTCCTCACCAAAAGTATGTTCCTGGCTACTTACCAACTCTATCAGGTTCAATGCGTTTCAGTGCGGCAGTCTCAACCATTCTGTCAGCCCCGCCCGACCTCCGCAGAGCTCCACTGCCCACCGCCTCGATTCTTGTTGTGACTTATTGGCGCCTGCTTTTTTAGACAATTTTCTTTCAGGCTTATTTTCCATTCAATTTGACTTGTAGCACTTGTAGTTACAATGACAACATATTTGATCCTCTTCACCCATCAGTTTCAATCTTTTGTGAACTTCGTCTTGCTGTACTTCTTCAGCAACTCAAACTCTCATCTTTTCTTGGATTAATTTGGCATATGGCATATTTTTCTTTGTTAAAGGAGTCCTCATATTTAGTAGTTAGCAACACTTTGTCAGGAGGTAAAGACACTCTTCTATCACCTGCTTCACTCATGTTTGCGAATTTGAATCAACAAAAAACTTGAAAAAAACAATAGTAAAATAAATTAGCAATATGATCGCTAAAACACATCCTTATAGAGCCGCCATTTTGGAAAATTGCTGAAGGGTGCTCTGAGGAGTTATTTTTTGTCTCCAAAAGACAACTCAACCCCCAAAACCTTTGACACCAAAATGAAGTATGCAGGTCTCATGGTTCCTGAAATATTACATCATCACTGCAACAAACCTGCCATTTAAAAAAATGTCTCCCAGAGCAATTCGGCACGGATTAGCAATGTCTACCCAAGCTAAGTTACTTCTCTAATGATACAAAAACACATGTAAAAATTGAAAATTTCTGGCTAACAATTTTCTTACGGAGGTATATCAAGGGGCCAGCACTATACTGACAATACCAGAAACAAGGTGATAATCACTACAATAAACACCACAAGAGGTAAGAAAACTTGTAATTACCATGTCATGAAAACATTGCACACTACAATTATACAATTGCTCTTATCTTTTGCCATTTCAAAAACCTCCCACATAATGTAATTTCACCAAAGCATATTTTTGTATTGATTCTAATTAAATTCCATAACAAAATGATATGGCCATAGAAGCAAATGTCAATAAAGCATATTTTGTATAGGCACTTGACGCCTCATTGATTTCCTATAGAAAACATTGTGCAAACACAGGCCCCTGGATAGGGATTCAAACATATCAATATTAGTCATACCAAGGAGGAAATTAAATATGTTCAGCACTGTTAAAAAATACAGGGCACGAAAGTGGATAAAAGAGACTGATTTGTGAAATCCACCAACAATGGCATCACTGGGAACCTTTCATTCTCTAGACATAAATATAACACAAGTATGCTCAATGTATTTTGCTTACCAGCAGAAATGTAAGTGCAATCCATTCATACAGGCTGTGGCAGTGCCCCTCTATGCACCACTGCCTCAGGGGTGGAAGTCTTGGTTTGAATGGCCCCTTTGCATAAAATGTGGGTGAACAATAAACAATAAACTGATTACACATTGTTTTAGAGCACGTATATCTGGGCTCAGTCGTTAACCATAAATAGAACCATCTGATAAGGGGGCACAGGTGGCTCTCGACTTTGTGGAGACCCAATGTGGCCTTTGTGTATGTGTCCAGAAGTCCAGCATGTGGAGCATGTGATCACTGCGTGTAGGGTACATGCTGTGTTCTGATTCCTAGCTATATGTTACCTCTGACTGTGTGGTATTTTGGAAATGCGTCCCCCATTGACCAAACATGGTTTATTGGGGCGAATCTCCCCAGACCTTTTGTAGTGTAGCTGTCTATTTTTGGGATCTATCTGGACTATCCCTGTTTGTGCATTTGTCTTTGGGCTAAGTGTAACCTCACCTATGATCTATTAATCAAACGGATTGAGATTGGGTTGCAGGGCCTGTCCAACCACGTATCTCTGACTCAGGGATGATGGGAAGGACCTTTTGGTGAGTTCGATAGCAGTGATACAAGTTCATTATTCCCTGTTCGTGTTGCTACCTCTAAGAACCTCTTTTGAACAAAGTCTTGGGCCAAACAGTGTCATCTCCTTTACTGCCACTTTGCACATCCTATCTAGCTTGCTCTGAATGTCGCTAGGTTCAGAGAAATGTATAGTGCTGTTGGGTTGGTCTAATACTGCATGATGTTGACTTCTGCTCTATGGCGTTCTACTCTTTTGGGTTGTATCTTGGCCCTAATCCTACATAGATACAGGCGGATGAGGCAGTTTGCTTTTTCGGGGTCTATCTCTTGGGATAAGTAAAGCATGTCTGCACCTAGGAAGTGGGGTATCAGCAAACATATGTAACACAACTTTTTTGTCGTTTGGTTGCCCACAGAGATCATATGCTGATACCATGTGCTGTGTGGGAGTGCGCTGTGTAGTGCATGAGGAATGCTAGCGTTCAGCTCAGTGTAAGTGTAAGTTAGGTGGGAGATGTCCCTACCAAGCGCTGCAAGAATGTCGAGGTAGGTTCCATGAAATTCGGCTGATTTCTGGCATCAGAGGGGGGCAAGAGCACCCATGCTAGACACAGGGTGTACAACAATACATAAATACATACTTTTGAAAACATTTGTAGGTCTTAGGGTGGTCCCCAGGTGATATGTCAGTTGTGTGGGTTCCCAGGGATGTCTTAGCGCACTGCAAACAAACTTCTGTCTGTAAAAAAAGTGTCTGTAAAGACAGCCTTTTGCGAGTTTTGCACATGTGGCTCAATTGCAGACCTGTTGGATAAGAGCAGTGGGTTGTTAGCTTGGAAAAAACACATTTCATTACCAGTTTGTGCTTCTTTGTGTGGGTTCCGTAGAGCCTTTTCTTATACCTTTGGGTGATGCTGCTTCTAACATAGTATACTGGAGGTAGTTAGGGAGTTGTATGCCAGATCTCAGATGGCTGGGGCCAAAATCACCCCTCAACTGGGGGTGTGTTCCTTGTTCCACTGGGGCTTGATGGGCCGTGACTTTGGGTGAGGCTGGCACCGAAGTGGGAGGGGGCTGGCCTTGCCTGAGCTTCGTGGTCTGGTAGCCTCCCTTTTCTGGGTCTGGTGGCTTGCTGCCCAGTGGGGGGCCCGCCGGCCTCCTTGACCAGTGGATTGGTCTAACCCAGCGCAAGGGTGGCTGGGATGGCAGGCAACAGAGAGAGCATCTCCCTGCTGGTATATGGTAGGGAAGGTGCAGACTTCTTGCTTGCGTGTTTGAGGACAATTTTGTAGGATGGGGCAACTTAAAAAACTCTAGTAGGGCCTCTTTGGTTAGCCCTCTTTTGCCCTACTTATCTGTTCTCTATGTGTGTGCTTGTGTGCTATATTATGTTGGTATCGAGTATTCCCTCCCAGGCCAGAGGAATATGTATGTGTTGCTATGTGTGTGCCATTCACTAGGGGGCATATTTACAAGGGCTTTATCTTGGAAAAAACTATCATCCTATTTACAAGAGGCTGCTAACATGCATAATCGCATGTTGCACCCTTTTTCCCATCGCCTCCCTTTGCATCTCTAATGAGATGCAAAGTGGGCATCACTGGGCGTACCCCGGATGGACAATGTTGCAAATATCACTGATGTTCACATCGCAATATTTACAAGGCTGCCCCAGCATTTTAGGACATATTAGTTTTTGGAGAAAACCGCTGTTTCCCTAATGTCCGAATTACACCCTATTTCACACCCATTGTTAATGGGTACCTACTGTGTGATGACAAGCAGTCTTTACTTCTTTCAGACACTGTCAGTGTTAAGAAACTGGCAGTCCCTAAGGAAATGTCTTTAAACTAAAAATTAAGATCAAGGTGGTGACCCTATTTCACACCCAGGACCAATGCATACCATCGGAGAGATGCCTATTGGTCTAAGAGAAGAAAATAAAAAGCAACCCTTTATCACACCCAAATCACACAGAATATTGAGAGTAAGAATATCGACATACAGAAAAATTGATGCAAGAATATCGAAGTCAAGAATATCGACATCCTATCTACATTATGGTAAGTACAAAAATATAAAAAAAAATCTTTCAAAAATTTCGTTAAAAAAATAATTTTTTTATAAAGTTAAAAAAATTATGTAAAAGAAAGTAAATAATACATATAATTCAAATAAACATAGTAACAAATTATAAGTAATATATACAATTTTAAAATAAATTAAACACATACATATAATCTATATTATATATACTTATTAATATTTTTTAATACTTATTTTAATAACTTATAAATAGTTTAAAACAATCTTATGAATTATAAATACATCTATACATATAAAACAATATAAATACAAATGTAATAAATATATATAACATAAAAAAACAAATTATTTGCAATCTTTTTTAAATTGATTATATACATTAACAAAAATGATACAAAAAATATTAGATAGCGGAGGGAATGAAATTACTATTCCAACTCCAAACAGTGCAACAGTGGGGAAAGTGTTGGATAGTATAAGGGTTAAACGTATTACTCCCACTCCAGTTACTGCAACAGTAGGGAAAGTATTGGATAGATGAGGGGTAAAAATTACTATTCCAACTCCAGTGACTGGAACAGTAGGGAAAGCATTGTGTAGCATAGGGGTAAAAATGATTATTCCCACTTCAGTGAGTGCAACAGTAGGGAGAGTGTTGGATAGCGTAAGGGTTAAAAATACTATACCCACTCCAGTGAGTACAACAGTAGGGAAAGTGTTGGATAGTTTAAGCGTTAAAATTACTATTCCCACTCCACGGAGTGCAACAGTAGAGAAAGTGTTGGATAGCGTTGCAGTAAAAATTACTATTCCCACTCCAGATAGTATAACTGTAGGGAAGGTGTTGTATAGCAGGGGGTTTAAATTAAAATACTTATTAATTATTTTTTTGTTTGAAATTAAGTAAAAAATGAATAATAATTACCCAATAAAAAACCAACAAACTAATAAAAAATAATGATTTACCTAACAATAAATTACTTACCACCATATTCCCCTATAAACACACAATACGCTCATAAAATAATTTAACACACTTAATAAAATATATCAATTAATCAAATATTAAAAAAGAAAGAGTTAATAATTAATTGCCAATTTTTTTAATAATAGATACAAATACATTTAAATAAATAATTACTCATTTATAATAAATTACTTCCCACCCTATACCCTATAAACACTCAACCTGCTCCATGAAATTAATATCATTATCAATTAATAAAAATGAATTACAATTTAATAATTATTTTTAAATAAATTATTTATAAATACAATTCAATAAAAATAATAATTACTTAATTATAGTTCAATTACTTCTAACACTATTCCCCTCTAAATCCACAACACACTCCACATAAAAAGAACACAACAAATATAATTTTTAATTAACAAATAAATAGCAATAAATACAACATAAATACAAATAAATAAATAATAATAATAAATTACTTCCCACCCTATTCCCCTATAAACAGACAACCCACCAATACATTGTGTTACACAATTATTATACATTTCAATTAATACATTAATAATTAATTAATTGCCAAGTATTAATTAATCACAACTTAATTAATTATTAATACCAATAAATACAAATAATAATGAATTCATTATAATAAATTACTTCCCACCCTATTCCCCTATAAACCCACAACCCACTTCGTAAAAATATTTACATAATTAATATAATGATCAATTAATCAATTAATTCAGTTATTTGAAAATCCTTCCTGCTTTCCTGCCTCCCGCAGCGCGGGTCCACCGAAGAGGAGATTCCTGTCGTGCTGAGCTGCTAGAGGACTGCAATAACCAGGCTGCCTCCCGGCCGTGGCGCTTAGCAGCCAATCTACCAGCGCCTGGTGGCGCTTTAAAACCAGCGCTCGACTCCCGCAACGCAAGGCGCGCGTGCGGACAAATCCCAGAACAAGGGCCTGCCCATCTGCGCCTGTCCGCGGCAGGTCAAGGCTGGGCTGGGCCACCCCCCTTGGCACCGGGAACAACACTATGGGGTCGATTCCGATCCGGTAAAAAGCGCTCCAAATCGTCGTACGGAGCGTTTTTTCCCCGTACGAATCGTACCTGTAAACGTCCCGTACGTGCGACGAAGTACGATTCGTACCAGGAGCCGTACTCCGTACTAGTCGTACAAGACACCGTACGACTCTAATCTCCGTACCATTCTCCCTCGGAACCTGCTGTACGCGACATCTGTTTGGTTCGCGGCTGGTTTTTACGACCCAACCAGTATGATACGTGTCGGGTACGTACCGTACGACCCTTTTTCTACGGGAGCTGAAAACAGCTGTAAAAGCAGAGTTCGCGCCGAAACAGGTACGGAACGGCCCCCCCGGGTACGGTGCGTACCCCCCATGATCGCAGGGGTACGCACCGTACCCCTGCGCTCATGGGGTGTACAAGCGGTACCCCCATTATATGATCGGTGTACGAGCCTTGTACGATCGGTGTACGAGCCGTACCCCATGTACGATCGGTGTACGCGCTGTACCCCCACTGTACGATCGATGTACGAGCCGTACCCCCATTGTACGATCGGTGTACGAGCCGTACCCCCATTGTACGATCGGTGTACAAGCCATACCCCCATTGTACGATCGGTGTACGAGCCATACCCCCATTGTACGATAGGTGTACGAGCTGTACCCCCATTGTACGATCGGTGTACGAGCCGTACCCCATGTACGATCGGTGTACGAGCCGTACCCCCATTGTACGATCAATGTACGAGCCGTAGCCCCATTGTACGATCAGTGTCCGAGCCGTACCCCCATTGTACAATGGGTGTATGGCTCGTACACCGATCGTACATGGGGTACGGCTCGTACTCCGATCGTACATGGGGTACGGCTCGTACACCGATCGTACAATGGGGGTACAGCTCGTACATCCCATGATTGCAGGGGTACGGTGCGTACCTCTGCGATTATGGGGGGTTCGGACCGTACGGTGTGTATGTGTGCTTTTCCGTACAACTCGCCCTTACCTGACGTGGACCGTACGAATCGCGTCCTCATACCCCGGTCCGGATCGTACTCGTCGGGTAGTACGGCATGTGTACGAGTCGTACGGTATGTGTACGAGTTGTACGGTTCACGGTTTTAGCCTTGCAATACGTACGGATCGCGACGATTCGGACGGATTCACGGAATACGGATCGTACATCGCGACTCGGACGGACGGGTACGATTCGTACGGAGAGGGATCCGGATACAAATCGTACGGACGTTTTTTTTCCCGAATCGGAATTGACCCCATAACTGGTAAGAAGTTGCATACTCCATAAATCTGTGACGTGAAATAGCAGAGGATGGGTAAGAGAAAACTAGAACCAAATGGTGGGAAGACCAGTACCAGCACAAAAATTGTCCCCATAACTAACTTTTTAAAAAGTGCTGTCGGGAAAATAAATAATGAAATAAATCAGGTTGAATAAGAACTTGCTGCCACAAAGGATGCTCTAGATACAGCCATAAAAAAGTAGCATCTAGAGGCAGGGAGCTTGAGGCCTGTCCCGTTGCCCACAATGTTAGAGGGTGTTGCCAAGGGTAGTGAAAAGGCCTCCGTGACTCAATCCATTAGCCGTTGTGAAGGTACCATAGCAAACACCACAGGCATGGTAAATCCCTGTATCATGACAATCCCACTGGAAATTTCCACACTATCTGACTCTTTGGAAATGGTTTCTCCACCGGCCAAAAAATTGAAACAGCAACCGCCTAAAGCAAAAGAAATACTGACATTAAACCAGCAGAAAAAGGTTCAACCCAAACCAAAATCCAAAAAAGGAGCAAAAAATCAAGGGTATATACTTGACGGAAATATGTCTGATTGTGCCCAAAAATCATTAAACCTTGAGAATCTCTTTAAAAACCTGCATGGGAAAATGGACTGTATTGAACGGAGACTAATGTCAGAAATAGATCAAGTGAAGAAGGATGTTACGCACCTCCTAGAACTGGTTTCAGAACAAACATTGCCAAATAAGTCAGAAAAAATATTGGCGAATAGGTCATGTGTTGAGACAGGGAAAATTACTCTGGGACACAAACGGTGTCTCAAATTGCTGCAAGCAAAAAACAGTCAAGACCCATACCTCAAGTACCATCACATCAAAATGAATTGTTATTAGGTCAACTAACAAAAACAGATAAAGTCGTTTTTAAAAATATGGCTAACGAAAGTAACTCGGAAATGCCAGACGGACAAAAATACTAATTAAGAACCCGGCTGAAGTTTTACACTTACCCCCACAGGCAACCCCCTATGTGATAATTCTGAAAAATGTACCTAAAGTGAGGGGGGCTAAGAGAGAATCATGTGATATATTAAAAAAACAGGTGGTGCACTGGATTTCTGCTAAGTCCAAATTTAATATTAATCTTCTACAGCAAAACATCATAATGTTGAGAAGAGTGAGCTGGATAGGGGATTCTAGGAAAATATGTCAAGGAGACTGTGTGGTAGTGAATTTTCGCAGTAGGGAATTGGTTGGTAATTTGTTAAATTAATTTTATAATTTTATAGAAGAACCCACTGTATATCCAGGTGAATATATTACCGCCGTTCCTCTGGGATATTTCTATAGGCCACAAAATGAGCATTGCTATAATGAAATGAACAATCTAGGAATATCTGAAGTAAGGGGGATTACCCCAACACTTAATAGATTCACCCCACTAAGGGCCTCATTAGTGATGACGGGCGGACTTTGTCCGCCCGCCACCCTATTGTTATTCGGGACTGCCTGCCATAAGGGCGGGGGTCCGGTTGGGGGAATTAGGATGTGCCTGTCACAGTGGAGGGCACATCCTTCATTTTTAGCATTGTGGCGGGCGGTGCACTCTGCACCGCCCGCCACAATGCTAAAAATGCATTTACGCATTTGCATATACAAAGAGGCAGGCACCGCGAGGTGCCTGCCGCTTTGTACATGCAAATGAAGGAGGGTACCATAGGTATCCACACTGTGTACCCCCACCTCGGCCTTCACCAGGGGGGCCCACAGGGGCCCCCCAAAGCAAAGACCGCCTGCCTTTCCATGGCGGCGTCGCCGCCAATGAAAGGCACCTATTTGCACGCATCATGATATGGCTGGCGGTGTCCTTTGGACCCGCCACCATATTATGCCCTTTCCGCCGCGGTCGCAAGGTGACCGGGGCGAAAAAGCGGCGGACGGTCTTTCCATCCGCCGCGGGGAACAGTGTCGGGTGGATTGCCTCCGCCATGCAGGCGGTGGCTAACGCCAGCCTGGCGGAGGCAATCCGCCCGACATTGTAATGGGCCCCTAAGTTTCTGTGCTGAAATAGATTGACAGTAAATGGAAATCATAGGGTTGCAACCAGATGTTCAGAAACTTAACTTTAAACAAAATGAGACACAACTTGAAAAAGACAGTGGGCTGTTAGTGAAACAAGCGGATGATGTATATCAATTCCCGCAAGAGAATCTAAGTATGATGTCTTGGAATGTGGTAAAAGTTCAATTAAACGATGAGGAATGGTTAAAAAATGTTGAAACCCATGCATTCATTTTATTTCAAGAAACGTGGCATACTGAACCCTTTTTTAATAATGGTTACCGAATCATATGTACACATACCACGCCATATAAAATGGGACGTGCAAAAGGTGGCCTAGCAGTAGCAATTTCAGTATCTTTTCCCCTCGTTTTAAAAAAATCATACATTGCATCACAATTTTATCAATTTTTATGTTTAAGGTCGAGGGGAAACAGTCAATTGTTGTGATAAATTATTGCAACAACATTTTTGATAATACAAGATCCAAGGTAATTGAGTCCTTAGAAAAAGATATTGATGTCTTCTTGAAAGGGATGGGGGAGACTACATGCTCATATGGGCTAGTGATTTTAACGTTAGAAAATGTGAAGTTATAGTAGGGGAACAATGTGGGTATCAAAACTATAATGGAGATCACATTTTGCATTTCCCATCCATAAATATACCTTGGTAATTTTGGAATCATATGATGTTGATAAATTAACACCCACCCATACGTTTGTAGGCGCTAGAACGTCTTCAACAATTGACCATTTTATTGTCACAGAACAACATAGGGATTTAGTTGGATCGCTTATAGTCTGTTCAAATTTTTTTAATGATCACCACCCCTTAATCCTGACTCTTAATTTACCTAGGATTAAATGAGGGAAGGAGGCAGACGCAAATATTGTGACCAAGGGAAATAACGGAGTCTCATTGAAATGTACAGGAGTAAATCCCTCTTTATTTATGGAAAATGTAATGAGAAAAAAGCAACATGATATTGATACCTGTCTAGATAGTTCATCAGCTAATTCAGATATTATTACTGCTTTTTACAATATTATCACTGAAATGGCGGATGATCTAAAAACAAAACAAAAGAATAAAAAGCTTAATCAAGAACCTAGATGGTTTAATCAGGAATGTTCAGGGCTGAATAGGGATCTGAAAAATATTCTGAAAATTAAACTTAGGAACAATCCTGAAATAAGAAACCTAAGGAGAAAGTATAACTTAGCCTTGAAAGCAAGGAAAGCTGAGATCCGGGAAGAAGCCTGGGACAAATTATTACAGGCTGCAGCAACTCGGGATACTACTTTATTTTGGAAAATAATCAATTATCCCTGTTTTAGAGATGTTGCAGTGGAAAAGATAGACGTTGTAGTGCCAATGGAGGATTGGTTAAGCCATTTTGAAGGCATCTTTAATCCAGGAGGGGTAAATACCTTGCAAAGGGAGAAAAGTACTTATAATATAACAGTCGATCCCATAGGAATACCTCAGATAACTTTAGACAAAATTAAAGGGGCACTCAACAAAAAGTGCTAGTGGTAAAGCGGCTGGTCCCGATGGGGTCCCAATCGATGTGTTTAAGCATGACGTTGAATTTTGGTCACCTATCCTACTGAATTTTTTTAATGCAACCCTTGATGGAAAACTGCCCACTTCATGGGTTGAAAGTATTATAGTCCTTATATTTAAAAAAGGGGATAGGGGAATTGCCAAGTGTTACCGTCCCATATCACTCCTTGATGGGGAGGGTCCTGTTGGGAAGATTGGAGACCTGGGCCTCTGGAAATAACATTTTTTCAGAGGCCCAGTACGGGTTCAGGAGAGGTATTGGGACAATAGAAAAATGTTTAAACTTGGATCTTTTGGTGGGAAGATATACACAAGCACGCCTGACTTCAGGGTAACTCCTGGGATAAGACAGGGGTGCGTTTTAGCACCCCTCTTATTCTCACTATACATAAATACTGTTGACTGTTGTCTACAGATCCTAAAGGCTAACGCACCAAAAGTAGGACCCCGCTTCACTCCAGTGCTCCTTTATGCAGACGAGGCCATCCTTATTTCAAAGACGGCAAATGGTTTGCAATGCCTGATTGAAAAATGTGCCCATTTTATGACTGTAAAAGATTTAAAATTGAACTTAACCAAAACTTTCGTCATGACTAGTGGCAAAAAAGGAATAAGGATTAAAAAGCATTATGTGGATGGCACTGCTATAGAGAGAGTATCAAGTTTTACTTATTTGGGTTTACTGTTTAATGAAAATGGTACATGGGGCTCACATATTGAATTATCACATTTTAAATGTACACCGAGCATAGAGGGCATTTTCAGATTTGCTGAAAAAATAGTAAATAAACCAATAAGGGAAATTCTCACCCTATATAGAAGTAAAGCAATTTCGACTGCATGCTATGGCGCAAACTTATGGGGGAGAGCTAATACTGTAATCCTCCAAACACAAGAGAATACGTTTTTAAAACGACTGCTTGCAGTCCCAAGTTCTACATCTAATTGTCTAGTTCATAGAGAATTGTCTGTTCCCTATATTAGTGATTTTATAAAAATAGCTGGTCTAACATTGTGGCATGGGATTTGGATACGGGAAGAAGCCATGTTCACCAAGAGCATCATACTTGACTGCCTGGCTCTAGATAATAGTAGGAACATTTTGTGGCTTGAATATATACAAATGTTATTAAGTAGCTGCAAATTAACCTCAGACCCTAAGGATCCTATGACCATTCAAGATTATAGCAAGAAAGAAATGAAAACAAGGTTTATTACCGCCTTGGACTTAGTAAGGGAGGGTGAATCCAGTGTAAAACAAAGTATTATTTCTTATCATGAGCGTCCGCTCTTTATGGGTATACAGCCCTACCTTATTATTGTAAGAAACGTTCATCACAGATTCCTTCTGACTATATTAAGACTTGGCACCCTGCATTATCTAGTTGTGTTTCCTAAGATCAGGAGAAGGTACCATGTCTTACCAAATTGTCCATGTGATGGAAAATCTTCCCAAACCACGCTGCATTTTTTACTTTTTGTGACTTTTTTAGGGACATTCGTAAATTTGCTTTGAAACCCCTTTTTTTTAGCAAATACATTTTATTTTTATAAACAAGCTTTTTAATATATATGTAGATTGGAGGATGAAAAGATTATGAATGCTGCCTGCAATTTTATTCAAATGTCTATCAAGAAAAGAAAGACTTATTCCCATTTGGAGGCTCTAACTTATGAAAATTATGAGAATTGATGTTGTATAACATAACGCACAATATTTAAAATATGTGATACTAAAAACAATTATGTACTTTTATCTTCTGTGATGATTAATGGATCTATAAGATTTCAATGAAATTATATCAAATGGCCCCTCTGGATTTTTTAGTCAAATATGGACTGTATTTTTAAATACATGTGACTGTGTAAATATTGTATTTCTTATTGATGTTTTTAGTATGCTTTTATGGTCATGTGAAATGTACCGAAAAAAGCCTTTTTTGATTTGATTTGATTCAATTAATAATAATTAATTACCACTTATTAATTAAAAATGAATTAATTATTAATAACAATAAATACAAAATAATAATGCATTTATTATAATAAATTACTTCCTCCCATTCCCCTATAAACCCATAACCCACTCCGTAAAAATATTTACACTATTAATATACTTATCTATTAATACATTATTATTAATTAATTACTAATTAATAATTAATTAAAAATAAATTAATTATCCATACCAATAAATACAAAATATTAATTACTTAATTATATAAAAATTACTTCCCACCCTATTCCCCTATAAATCCACAACCCGCTACCGAACTAAACCGCAACATTTTATTTAAAACTAGCTTACCCGTCGCCTGTTGCTGCGATCTCCGAAGAAAGGAAATTCAAGGAAACTCGTTATGATAACATTCAATTTACATTGTGTAATTTTTATTGAAACATATTCATTTTAATATGTAAAACATGTCAAAGTGTTGTTTTAATTCTATTTATTTATTCAAGTGCTTGTGGATACACGATTTTTAGTTTTTTGGTTTGGTGTGTACATCAGTATTCAAAAGATTATGAGGGCCCTGGGGGCCGATATTTAAAAAAAATGTATGCCAGAAACCTTCGCGGGAGTGTACTCAACAACTTCCGAAAGTTTCTTGGTGACCGGATGAATGGTGTTTTAATTCTATTTATTTATTCGAGTGCTTGTGGATACACAATTTTTTTTGTCCGTCTTGCGCGTACATCAGTATTTGAAAGATTATGAGGGCCCTGGGGGGCCGATATTTAAAAAATAATTATGCCAGAAACCTTCGCGGGAGGGTACTCAACAACTTCCCAAAGTTTCATGGCGATCGGATGAATGGTGTAGTAATGCATAAAGGATAAACAGGCAGACATCCTTTTGTTTTTATATATATATATATAGATAATTAATAATTTCCCCCCAAATAATTAATTTACTATAATTAAATTACTTCCCACACTATTCCTCTATAAACCCACTACCCGCTATAATACTAAAACGCTAAATTAACTTAAAACAAATTAATAACTTCTAAACATTTAATACATATATTTAAAAATAAATAAAAAACCATAACAAATTGTTAAATACATACATATAAAATACATTCTAAAATACATAACACTAATATAAATGTCGATATTATTGGCATCTATATTATTGCAAATTATATTACTTACTTCGATAATAATAAAAACAATATTACTTATCTTAAGGTCGATATTCTGGTCACCGATATTCTTGCTGTCTATATTCTGTCCCGCCGATATTTAAAACTCGATAAAAATGTAAGTCGATATAAAAAAACTCGATATTTTGACAGCGCACCTCATACCCAGGGCCTATGCTGTGTGATGCCCAGCCTTCCATGCAAACTAAACTATATACCACCTTCACCTTCCTTAGCGTGCTGACTAAGGAAAAAGTGACCTACACGCTTGTCCTAGCATTCCACACACCACATGCTGGGACTAAAGATCAGATGTAGACTCTTATCCTGTGATGGCAGCTTCCAGAAGGAGCCCCGCCCCACGGATTCAGCTGAACTTTCAATCAATGATGGCATTTGGTCACCGGTCTTGTTGAGCAGATGTGAATCAGTTCGGGCAGGGGTCTTTGTCCTTTGGCAGCAGTCGAGCTTGATAAAACAATCTCTCCTATCTGGTCAGCCAAATGTTGCTCAGATATGAATTTACCTTCAAAAAATTGAAAAGACAAGAGGTGTTTGGCTGGTTTAATGAAAAGCAGCAGCCGGGAGAGCAGCAACAGAGTGGTATCTAAAGACTGTCTCGATTTGCAGAGGTTTAGGCTGGCTTTATGTACAGTTCTTGAAGTACAATAATCCGAGTACACATTCCTTTCTTTTATTTCAATCTAGAACATGATTAAATATACAGAATTTTATTAGAAAATAAACAGATCAGGGTCCAAAACAATGGTTAAAATCATTTGACAGATCATAAAGCAAGATAAAATGCAGTAATGAGATAGGGATACAATACATAAATATTAATTTTACTTTTTCATATGCTCAATCATAGGACACCAAATCTGTAGACCCAGTTTCCGTCTGCGTGTACCCTTGAGGGAGTAGAGGCTGTATTCAAGATTATAGATAGCATAAAATCTGGCTCTCCACATCTCAAAAGAAAAAGGTTCTTTCTGTAACCACACAAGAACAATACATAACCATGCTACGGCTGCGACTATGAAGATTTAGGGGCTGATTATGATGGTGGCAGACTATATCCGCCCGCCACCGCATCGGAGCATGGGACCGACTGCCGATGTTGCAGCGGGCCTGCCTTCAAATTAGGATGCGCCCACCACACTGCTGTAAGCAACACCCACCGTAATGTAAAAAGTGCATGTTGTGCATTTGCATGCACAACGTGACAGGCACCGCGTGGTGCCTGCTACTTTGTGCAGGCAAATGCAGGGGGGTACCATAGCCCCCCATGCCCCAACACCCTGGGGGCCCACAACGGGCCCCCAAAAGCAAAACCCGCCTTCCTTTCCATGGTGGCAACGCGGCAATGGAAAGGCTGATCTCTGCCAGCATCATAATATGGATGGCGGTGTCTTGCAGACACCCCCACCATATTAAGCCCCTTTTCTGCGCGGTTGACAAGTCGACTGGTAGAAAAGCGGACCCCCAGCCATAATAATATGGTGGGGGGTCAATCAGGCATGGATGGCGGGTGGATCGCCCCCACCGTGCCAGCGGTGGCTACTGTCGGCCCGGCGGGGGCGATCAGCCCGCCATCCTAATGGGCCCCTAAGTAACTAAACTCACACGACACCAGTCCTTCTATCAAGCCATCCCCGATTCCTGATAACATTGTTTACGGCGTAATGTTGATTCCTGCCCCAGTTATCTAATTTAAGAAAATGTCTTTGTGTCCCACCAACTGGGTTAAGTGAGCACATTTATAGAAAATATGCAAAATATCAGCCTGCTCCACCCCACAACAAAAACATTTCCCATCGCTCATCCCTCCCCGTTTCAACATTTTAGTGGGAATATAAGATAGATCAAATATAGGCTTAAAGTGGTGTGCCTTTAACTTAGTAGATACCAAAATATTTTCGGCAGTATCAATAGATCGCTACAGGAAAAGCCCTTGCCACCCCACACGATTGTTTCATTTAAGATTTTGAGCAGCTATATTGTTCTGCTGTGCATCCAGCATAAAATTATATAAAACACCAACTTGATGCTTACATCTTATGGCATCAAACCGAGGGGTCAGGCTCTATCACCCTCTGCTTCTGGCTTCTACATAAAATATCATGAATCTGTAAGAATTTAAAGAATTTGGTTTTAGGTAGGCGATATTTACCAGCGAAGTAGAAATTACCTACCTGTCTTATACCTTTAAGTCTCCATCTGACCATTATCAAATCCCCAAACATAGTAGGCAACAATGTCAAAGCGACCGTGGGTGTATAATAACAAATTCCCTTGTTCTGAACGCAGCTCTGTCCTGCCTTTCATACCTTAAAAGCTGTTAGCAGAACCTAAACCGTTTTTGTTGTAATAGCTTGGCTCTAACATCCTAAATAAACAGTTATTGACCTCTGAGCCAAGCAGCATCTAATAAATGGACAGAGCATTGGCCTCTCTTCCAACCTCCTCTCCTGTGAGTAGCATCCACATATTTTGTAGATACTGGCATAATAATAAAATGTAAAGTTAGGCACTGCCTAGCCCCCATGCTAACGAGGTAGTATTATGAATTTCATTGCTCTGCATGGTTTCCCCTGATCCAATACATCTACCACAAAGTGATTGCAGCCTCTGAAGCTGTGCCCATGTAAGTTCTAGTGGTACTTATCTAAAGTAGTATAATACTTTGGGTATGATATTCATTTTAAGGGCATTACTCCTTCCAAATAATGAAAGGTGGAGACATTCAATCCGATCAAGTTAATGCTTAATTCCAGTGAGGATTTTATTTATTTATTTATTTTATTTATTTAATTAAATGTATGTGTCAGCGCAACAGCTACCCAAAAAGGGTTCCCCAGCGCCATGAGGAAACAGCAGAGAGAAGAAAGAGACCTACTGGCTGAAAAGCCAAGTCATGAGAGATCGGTGATACAGAAGAAGATTTGATTGCGTGAGGAGAGATAAAGGCAGAGCATTCCATAAAACAGGACCCAAGTATGCAAAAGAGTGCCCTCCCATGTGGGAAAGTCTGACCTTAGGGACTTGGAATTTCTCTTGTGTGGAAGACCGAAGAGTGCGAGAGGGAACATAAAGACAGGCTAGTTTTTGCAGGTAGCGGGAAGACTTTGCATGCTTGATACGAAACATGTAGGTAAGGGCCTCAAACATGGAGGTTCCCCAGCAGCCTAGAAGCCGATGCGGTTCTGGAAGCTCGGCAAAGTAATCTGGCAGCAGAGTTTTGCACTCGCTGCAGCTTACGCGTTACCTCTTTCTGGACTCCCAGATAGAGGATGTTCCCATAGTCCAGCCTAGATGTAACAAGGGCCTGGACTACGTTTCGCTAGGTATGATCAGGTAGCATCCACACAATCTTCCTCAACCATTTCAAAATGGTGAAACAGGTGGCGGCAACCTTGGTAACTTGTTGACGCATGGATATAGATTCGTCGATGATAAAGCCAAGGTTGCCTACCTGGGTGGAGGGTTGTGGAAGCATACCCCTTTCTGCGGGCCAGTGTTGAGGGCCCCAGAGACCTCTATCTCTGCCCATAACCAGGACCTCCGTTTTCTTGCTATTAAGTTTTAAAAAATTGACGTTCATCCAGGCCACAACTTTGCTGAGGCCTGTCCTGGGAGCAGAGCTCTGAGGTCTTACCCCCTGAGAGAGAGAAGAGAATCTGGTTATCATTAGCGTATGAGAATAGCGACAACCCAGATTCCTCTACCATAACTGCCAGGGGTCTAACGTAAATGTTAAACAGCAGGGGACTGAGAATTGAGCCCTGTGGGACCCCATAAGGTGAAGAATGTGCCTTGGATTTAGCGGTGGATGAAAAAACCTGAACGGTACGGTTAGAAAGAAAAGACCTAAGCCAATTCAGGGCCGCCCCGGTGACACCAGAAGATTGGAGAGCCTTTATGATTATGGTGTGGGAAACCGTATCAAAGGCCGTGCTTAGATCAAGCAAAACCAGGGCCATGGTTTCGCCAGCATCCAGGTTCTGTCATGCACTTCTGTAACACCTAAGAGTGAGAGTAGAATAACCGGTCCTAAAACCAGACTGGGAAGGATGCAAGAGCCCATTGGTTTTGATGAACTTAGATAGGTGGCCATTGATGTGTCTCTCTAGAATTTTTGAAACAGCAGGAAGCAGCGAGATTGGATGATAATTTGAGGGAATCGCGTGGTCAGAGTTAGTTTTTTTTAATAGTGGGACAACCATTGCATGTTTCCAATCTGGAGGGACAAGGGACTCCCTTAGAGAGTCCTAATTAGCCTCTACTAACTACTTTCGACAGACCCACATTTTTACACCTATATTTGTGACCTCATCAGATACCCTAGAGTCACCACTAAGGTTGAATTTGTACAGACAACCTATGTTTTAGATGGGGGAATTTGTACCCTGATACAAACCCAGACAAATGCACAATCTGTTCTATCTCAGAGATCTCTAAAGCTATATTGTCTGCATACTCAAACACCCAAAAGTGTTCCCATCCACAGATTACAGATTTAATCGTCTTACTACCTTCAACATCATTAAAAAAGGGTTAATATATAAAGCAAATAGAAGCAGGAGCAAGGGCAACCCTGCGTTGTACCTCTAGTAATAGACACTGGCTTAGACTCTATGACCATTATGCATATTCTGGGTATAGCGGTCATATACATGACCTAAATGGAATTAATAAAACCTGGTCCAAACTCCAGATGTCTCAGTACCGCCCATAAAAACTCCCAGGAGACAAGGTCTAACGCCTTTTTGGCATCTAGTAACACCAGGCCTATGGTAGTGCATTGTACATTTGCCACGTCCAACAGGGTCACTACCCTGTATATATGATTGACTTTGCTCCTGCCAGGTATAAAACTATCTTGTCGGATGGAAACCAATGGGGTGATCACCCTAGCCAAACGTGCTGCCAGGATTTTGATGTAGATCTTCCCGTCGCAATTTAGCAGGGGTATAGGTCCATAAGAGCCAGGTAAAACCGGGGGCTTGTCTTTTTAAAAAAAAAAACAATGATGTTTGCCTCATCTCAAGAGGGTAGATGGTCTCCAAGTTTTGCCGCTCGAAAGGTAGCCAGCATATTGTCTTTTCGCTCCTGGAAGAAAGTTTAATAGATTTCCAAAGGAAGGTTATCTGGGCCAGCTGCCTAACATATTTATTGCTTCCTCAAGCTGCTCCATAGTAATGGGGGTATCCAACATAGCCGATTCTTCCTGGCCCAATGTCTCACAATGTAAATTCTGCAATAAAGCCTCTCCGGTCTGACCGCAGGGATTGCTCTCAGTGTACAGTGCTTCAAAGAATGAGTAGAATATCTTTATAATCTTGTCAGCTGTCTTCACTATCTTCCCCATTAAATCTGTCATAGTGGTGATTCTTTGCGCCACTTCCTTTCATTGTAGCCTTTTTGCCAGACAGAGCCCAGTGGCCTCGCCCTACTCATAGCTCTCTTCTCTATATGCTTTATATTTACAAGCAATTCTTTACTCCAATGTAAATTAATCTTGGCTTACAGCGGGCTATCACAGTTTGCAAAAGGGTTGTGACAATACCTGCAAGTACTCCTTGTACAAGATTCTCTACGACCTTTCTAAGATCCTCAAAATGACCCTGAATCGCAGTCTTAAGGTGCTTCTGTTTGAAAGTCCGAAGCTTAGAACCTCCCCCCTAAGCCCATCCTTTAAAGCATCTCATAGCAGAACCTGTGAGGTTGAATTGCGGTTAATCTCAATAAATTGCACTAACCAGCTTTGGTTGTGGCTGATAAACAAGGTATCCAGCAAGAGCTTCTCATCAAATGAGAAGGATCTTGGTAGAGATATAGCGTTTATGGCAGGAATATCTATCAGCAGAAGACCTTGATCCGCAGTGATCCTGGGACAAACCTTAATTTTGGCCCCTGAAATAAGCACCCTTGACATAACAAATTAATCCAGACATACAAACTTATTATGTGGATGCAAACAAAATGTAAGACAAGGATCTGGATGCCGCAGAGCAAACCACACATCAACCAATCTATAATCGGCTAGTAGCTGCTGCAATGCCTTAAAGACTTTGGGTTTCCTTCCCCTGTAATTGTCTGTGGCTAGCTGCGCTTCCTGACAGCCCAAATGAATGTTAAAATCACCGCATAAAATTAGGGGCGTGGGCCAAGATGCTAGTTCTACATTCAACCCTTCAAGTACTAATGCCACATTCAAGTTTGACCCATAGACTGAGCACAGAACAAACAGCGGCGTGTTTATCAGCCAATATCGTACCCGTTCCCTGAATCCCCTGTTTTTCCAAGATATCAACCCACCTGTTTTTTGTAGCCTGTTGAGTGCAGGCGAATAACCGGCTCAGTCAAAATCTTCCGTTTAACCCAACCAATGTGGGTTTCATGCAAACAGACAATGCCAGGCGACCACACTTTTCCCATTGTTGTTCATCCCACAAACATTAAAAGAGCAGATATGTGCACCTACAGGTGTCGCCCTACCCCACATAAATCAAAACAACACTGTTCCGTGAGATGACTCTTCTAAATGTATAAGACACACAATTGATGGACGGAATGCTGAACAAATCTAAACATTCACCCCCAGTCAAGAGATCTGGGTTAAATCCATCATTCTTTTGCTCACCATGCCACCCCTGTTTATACCTGGCTATATGCAAATCAGTCTTGACCCTGTGCCTCATGGGAACAGTCCAGCCTGAAATGCCAAGCCAGGTCCTCCCTGGACCAGAAACAAGCATCCTAGGACTGGTTTCGGAGTTTCACCCCTCTTCAGCCAGGTTAGCTTTATTCCAGTGGCACAGTGAGCCCAGGACCAACGTCTGAGCTCACTCATAGCATAAGTACACCCCTCAAGCTTCCACATGTTATGAATTGATTCCCCCAACCACCCACCATCTCTACCACATTGTCCCCACCCACCCACTGTACATCCCCCCGACAACCACCCCAGAGCTCCTTCCCAGAGCATCCTCCGGGCCCCCACCCCTTCCCAGATAGGAGGCAATAGGACCTAACGTCCCGTGAAATGGGAAGCTCCCATGCTACATGGTTCACCCCCTCCTTTTTTGTCTTTACCTACCTAATCCAACAGAACATATTATCACCACCTTAACTGAAAGTGGAGAATAAGTACCAAAACAGTGAGAAAAGGCTGAAAGAAAAAGAAGTACAGGGGTCCCAGCGAAAGTGGCTGCAATTATTCCTTAGCCTGCACCTCTGCTGAAAGAAGCGAGTTTGCTCCTTATAGATTATTTTCAACTTTGCCGGATTCAAATGGAAAGCCTTTGCTTAAAATGGTGGAAAGAGTTGGCTCAGTTGCCACCGCTTTTTAACTATCTGGTGGGAAAGGTCGGATCTAGCAAAAAACTCAGACCCCTTCCCTGTTCTCTTCCTATCAGGTCATGCTAGATCATACACTGCCTGGCGAGCCAGTAAGTCATTTAGGCATTTCAAAATAGCCCTTGGTCTGGTAGAGGACTGCCCTGGTCTTAACTGTGGCTGTTTGAAAGGGAATCAGTATGCCCTCTGAATTTCTTGGTTCCAGTTCCACTGTGACAGCTCAGGAAAGGCTTTACTGAAGAGATCCACCATGAATTTTTGAACATCCTGTCCTTCAACTCCCTCAGGTGTGCCCAAAATTCTCAAGTTGATCCGCTGCAGACGATTCTCTAGGACGGTTAATTTCCATTGTGTATTGTCTTTTTGTTCAAGCATGACCTCAGTAATGGATCCCTGGGCTGCAAGTTAATTGTCTAGGGTGGAAATTAGAGCCTGTCAGGGTTCCACCACCAATGACCCACATTGCTCATTGTGCAACCATAACCTCCAGTAGTCAGGGTCAAGAATGCCTACCTGCCTGTAAGAAACTCAGAATCATTGTGACCGGCTGCAGGGTTTACGGAAGGGACTGCAGGAGTTGGGTGAACGCAATCAGGGTTGCCGGTCTAGTCTCTCAGGGGTGGTTGAAGGCACAAGGACAGACCTGTGTAGTGTGCTGGCAGAAATAGGAGCCGTGCACTTGACCAACATTTTCTCAGAGTGTGCCTCTCTTGCACAAGCACTTTAGTTAGTCAGGAGGTTAGAGTAGGATATTTTCTTTCAAGCATGTGTAGTTTCTAGTGCAAGATAGTGTTAGTTTTCTGAAGCATCGGTCAGTTAGTTAGGGAATTAAGAGATTCCGAGTATTATGAAATAATTCAAGGAAAAGAAGGAAAAACAAACTAGAAGTAAGAAAGAAGCTTTCCTGAAACTCCTTGGTATCCAGTGGGTACTAGTCTTCTGATTCAGCCAAACCACAAGTATTAAGCTGTAAAAGAGCTGTAAAAGTAATAGGAAAATTTGTAAGATAATGGCAATGTATTTAATGCTTAACACTAAGTAAATTATTTACCACTAAGTAATAGGCAAGACATAGTAAAGGAGCACAAATATTTTAGATCTATTACTTACCTGAATGAAAGAAGAGAAGCAAAAGCCTTTAGCTCAGAGGGTAAGAGAATATAAATTGTATAAAGTACTAGGAAATCGAGTTGAGGTAAGGAAGTGGATTAATGGTTGTCGTGTCATTAACTTACAGTTCACAAGAAGGAACAAAAGAAGAGAAACGTACCCAGAAGAGTGTTGAAGAAGGCAGTAGAGTGAACCAAGGAAAAGCAATGCAGTCTCTTGTCTGTCCCCTTCCCCTTTCCCCTGGCAGGGCTCATGCGAGCGCCTGTTGTTTGGGAATTCGTAGGAAGGCCTGTTAGGGGAATTTGGATGTATCAAGCATTCTGCTCCTGGGAGTTTCTTGAAGTAAAATTGTGAGTACCAAGTTGGATTCTTTACCGAGCCTCTGCTTCATTGATCCTTTCTGTGAATTCTGTTCAGGATTTCGCAATCCATCTGACAGCATTCTGGAGTTTCCGATGAGCACCATATGTCTTTTGGCTCTCCCTGCATGTTTCATCTCTGTGAGCCATTATGCTTTGATAGATCACGGCCAGCTAAATCTCCTCAGTTTTTATAGGGAGGGCCTCCTCTGTGTGTTTAGATGCCGTCCCCCATCCAAAGCCAGCCCAGCCGAAAATTATTAATCCCAAAGTAGTGTTTAGTTAGGAGTGTGTGAGTGCCTCTCATCCATTTCTCAGCACTCTTGGATATAGAAATACTTCACGATTCCAAGTGGTGCATTAGACAATATTTATTTTGCTGTCCATTATTTGTACCAAAGTAAGGTGCTATTAGAGATTCTCAACAGCCATCACATGGTTCACTCTTATGGTCATCGAGACTAGGGTTCATCAAGGCTTTCATAGGAATACCTCCAATTCTTACGTTTCCAACAAAGGGTAGATATTTCTTGTAGCGCAAAAATCATTCAACAATAACAATTAATTTGCTGTATGTGCGGCTGCATCCATCTTGGTAATATCCACGAGTGGTGTATGGGCTCAAACACCCCTTGTAAACTTTACTCATGGATCTTACCAGTGCTATTGAGAGTCTCTAATTGCACCTTACTTTGCTACGAATACCGGATAGCAAAACAAATATATTTAAAACTACCACTTAGAATCGTGAAGTGTTTATTTATCCAAAAGTACTGAGAAATGGAGGAGGATGCACTCACACCCTCCTAACTGGTTACTAACTGAGGTACCAAAGGTTCAATACCTCGAGAATTGCTCCCTCCAAACATAGGATATAAGGTAATTACGCCCAGGAGGAGAACCCCTGTCCCTTTCCCTGTAATTTAACCTTATCCCAAAGCAGTGTACCTGAATCATCTGGTTGTGCCGCACCCTCCAACAATGCCTGGCTCTAGCCCAATGCCATGAGGCCAAATTCCAGGTTGCCACTATTATCTTCTTCAAAATGTGTGCTGCTAAGTTCACTGCCACCTCTGGCAGGTAACTCTCCTCCAGAGCATGGCCTAAGAATCTGATGAGTCATATGGATCCGACATACAGAAGAATTTATCCCCAGAGTCAATTTCCTTCACGGTGTCCTGCGTGCCACAGGAGATCTACGCTGCGCTGTAGTGCTGGGCTCAATATGCTCCTTAGAGATACCTTCACCTGTCAGAGCAGAGGGAGATACTGTACTCTGGTTCCCCCCTGTTGCCACACTAATACCTACATCTTTTCCATCTTTAGAGCTCCAATCATGATTATCTGGGGTCCCTTGATCTCTCTGGGCAGTATCCAACGTCAGCAGTGGCTGATCACCTCTAGCAGACAGGTCAGACTCCTGACGATGTGGGAGTATTTCTGGGTGCATACAATCTGCTTGAGATGCTGGGGCTTCTTGCTTTTAGCTGGCTGGAAAAAGAAGGTAGATTTTTCCTCCCCCTTGCTCACCTTCATGAAATTTATTGTACTTCTCTATGCTGGAGACGAAGACCGAGATCTCTCCTTGTTGTCCCAGTGTCATCAGTGGTAGCACCAGTTTTGCCTTGTCTGGCTGTCTTTGGCTGCATAGCAAGAGAAGACACGACCAGCGCTGCAGGGCCATCGCTCATGGCTGTGTAGCGGGGGCACAGAACCAGGAGCCAGCACCAGATACAGCTCAAACAGTGGAAAAGTCCGAGAAGCAGCACACACCAGCGTCACAGGGAGAATGCAGATCCTAGAGTAGGTAGCATGAATTGGCCCTTAAGAAGCACTAGTCGTGAGTTGCCAGACACAATCACTACAAGGCAGAGGTCTTCCCGTCTTAGGGTGTTGCGTGCTGGGTTAGGCCTGAGCACTATCGTCGCTTGCCGAAGTAAATCGCTGCAGGGGGGTCCGGGAGCTGCAGCTTACACGTCCGATCTGGCGGACGCCATCTTGCCTCCGTTCTTTAACTCTTACTACTGATTACACATTCCAGTAGCGCAAATAAATCTGGGCCTAGTCACGACCCATACATTCAATCATCTAATAAGGGGGCACAGGTGGCTTTCAACATTGTGAAAGACTCAATCTGGGTAAGTGTGTATGTGTCCAGATATCTGGCACGAGGTATGCCTGATCACTGCGTGTAGTGTACATGCTGTGTTCTTATTGGCTGAGTATTCCTAACTACATGTGGCATCTGACTTTGTGGTATTTTGGAAATGCACGCCCCCGCGGGGCAAATGTGTTTTAGTGGGGCAAATCTCCTCTGATCTTTTGTTGTGTAGCTGCTTATCTGTAGGACCGATCTGGTTTTTCCCTATTTGCACGTTTGTCTTTTGGCTCAATGTAACACCACCTGTGACCTATCAATCAGACTTCTTGGGTTTGGGCTGCATGGCCTATCTGACCATGTATCTCTGAATTGGGTTTGATGGAGAGGTCATCTCAGGTGAATTTGCCTACAATGATGCGAGTTTGGTATTACATGTACATATAACAAGGCTATCATTGATATCGCTTTTACTGACATTCTCATTATAATGCATACATGTGTCATGGCGTACATCGTATTTACCAGTATTGACATTGTTATGTGTACATATATCATGGCGTACATTGATATTGTATTTATTGGTATTGTTATTGTATACATACATTTATTATGGCGTGTATTGACATCATATTTACCAGTATTGACATTTTTATGTGTTCACATATTATGGCGTACATTAACATCGCATTCACCGATATTAACGCATTTGTGCCACTTCTCTCACTCTTTGTGCCATTTCTCTTGCTCTTTGTGTTTTCTCTCTCACTGTTTCTGTTACTTTTGTGTCACCAATATAGCTCTTTGTGCCTTTTCTTTCAGCTTTTTTGCCTTTTCTTGCACTCTTTCCATGACTTTGGTGTGCCTTTACATCTCACACTTTATGCCATTTCTCGCACTCTTTTTGGGACTTTTGTGGTGTTCCTCTTGTGCTTCTGTCTTTTCTTGCTCTTTATGCCTTTCCTCTCTCTCCTTTTCTAAACTTTGCCTTTTCTCTTGATCTTTCTGCGACCATTGTTCCATATTTTCCCATCTTCTCCGTATGTGCTCTGTGGGCTTTTTCCTAGCCTCTCTGAGTCCCCTCTCCTTACCTGTTCCTCATGCCTGTTTCCTTCCCTGCAATTGTGCTCCTCCTCAGCCCCTCACACCACTCTGCTCCTCCCTCTCTCATGACCTACTAAATGGCAGCTACAACATGGACCTTTATTAAGCAGGGGCATAGGCTCAAACTCACAGGATTACCTGCAACCAGCCCTCTGACCGGTCAAGGCCCTTGTGGACCCGGCTCACCACCCAGAGGCATCCACCTAGCCTCTCTCCCTCTCATTCTTTCACCTTTTTCTCTCTCTCTTGCTCTCTGTGACTTGTGTGCCACTTGTCTTGCTCTCTCTGCATTATCTCTTATCTCTCACTAGTTCTTAGGCTTTTGAGTGACCTCTCTCACTCTTTGTGCATTTTCTCTTGCTCTGCTTGCCTTTTCTCGCACTCTTTCTTTAGCTTATTTGTATCTTTTCTCTCACTCTTGCTGCCTTTTCATACACTTTTTCTGTTACATTTGTGCCACTTCTCTCACGTTGTGGCTTTTTTCTTCCTTTGTTGCTTTTCTGGCTGTTTATACCAATTTCTATCTCCTTTTCTGATCTTTGCCATCTCTTCCTCTCTCTCTGTGACCTTTGCACCATGTGTCTCCATCTTCTCTGCATGTCCCTTTGTCCACTCTCCTTTCCTGCCCTCTATGTGCCCCCTCTCCTTACCTATTTCTCATGCCTCTCTCCATCTCTGCTTTCGTGCTCATCCTCAGCCCTGCACACCACCCTATGCACTCCTACTCCCTCCGAGAACCTAC
Organism: Lissotriton helveticus; assembly: GCF_964261635.1. NCBI lineage: Eukaryota > Metazoa > Chordata > Amphibia > Caudata > Salamandridae > Lissotriton > Lissotriton helveticus. The sequence goes on from NC_136067.1 coordinate 659,200,579, forward strand.
TTAATAATGGCCACAGTGTGAACACTCCATAGGCACATCAAAGCTAGCTTATTTGTACTCGACTATGCCTGGACCACACCCATTGCCAGAAACCCTGGCCCTCCCCTGACACACCAGTACCCTGCCACTTGCACACCACATAACAAGGAAGGAGCTTTCACCTTCTCCCACTTCACATGCTTCACCTGTTCTGCAACTTCAACCAAGAACAAACCCACAACACCCAACGTCACACAATGTTAATCACTTACCAACAAACACACTTGCACCCTCCACTCACCACTATCTTGCGTGCTTCTTAACACCCCCTCACTCAGGAAGCCCACCATGGAGAACTTGAACCTGCTGGACAATGATCACCCGGACCTCATCTTCCTCAAGGAAACATGGCTGACTGCCGCTTTAACCTCAGACATAGATACTGCCATCTGCGACCATATACAAACTCACCTTGCAAGATTGCCTACACCGGCCAGAGGACAAATGCCATCATTTACAAAGATACCTTCAACTGCACTGCCTCTTCTGTAGCTGGATAAAACTACAAGGAACGCCTAAACTATAAATTACAAATCACAGAAAACATCCCCCTGCGTGTAACCCTAGTCTACCCACCAGACCCCCAAGCCAACTCTGCTAGCAAAATTAGGGACATCATTTCACCCCTAGTCCCTGACTCTAGAGCATTTTTCCTCCTATGAAACCTCAATTTCTATCTAAAAAACCTGCCTGACCCCAATTGAACGACACTTCTTGACAGCCTCGTAAACATGGGACTAATCTAACACATCGCAGAGCCCACCGAAACATAGAACCAGCCATCACATCCTTCAACAACATCATGATCAACACAACAAGGCCAGTTACACAGTCAAATCATGGCATAGTCAGCTTCACAATCAACATACACCAGCACAACTTAGAGGAGCCCCCAATACCAACCCTAAAACAACTAACAGAAGTAGATTCAGTGACAGCCATACATGAGAACAAATCAAAACCCATGGGCCTCCTGAACACCCAACATTGAAAACTTCATGAAGATGATCACCAACCGACCCAGAACTCAGGACCCCAAGAAAGTCAGCCATGCTGCAAAAACTAGAACACAAGCCAGTTGGTATATGGATGACCTCAGAATGACTTAGCAACATTGTAAACAACTGAAGCAAAAAGGGAGAACCAGTAAAGGGGAGGTAGAAAAAGATGCTTTCAAAGTCTCTCACATTGGCTATAGAGTACCTGGATACCTTCATGGGTGATTAGTGTAATATAAAATGACTGATAGCATAGCATAACATTATGTAACTTAACATAACATTCAGTGCTGGTAACTCCTCGCATGCTTGTTACCTTCCCAATTGCTGTCTCTATCATGTTGGAGATGTTACTGGCAGAAGCATACAGATTCATCAAAAAATGAATTTGAATGAAGGAGGGAGGAAGTAGGAGGAACAGGGATAGAGAAGAAACATAGGGATGAAAAAATAGTGCTATATTAAATTTTTTTAATGACGTTTTATATAGCTCGAACAATACCATTTCTGGTATCAAATCAATGCACAATTGGAAAATATTAGGGACTATACAAAAAGGAACACATAGAATTTCAGGGGTGATATCATTAACTAGACCATTTCAGGTAACTGGGCATTATAAGACAGTATACGTACAAGTGGTTGTGAGAGGGAGATTAGCAGGGATCACAATTGGTAAGGTCTTAAAGATAATCAATAGAATGTCAAACATGGGAAGGAACAAAGAGAAAAGGCATTAGGGGCAACTAGGTTCACAGTGGTAAGGTTAAGAGAGGTATTGCATCAGTGGGAAAGGAAACTATTAAATAATAAAGGTTTTGCTGTTCTCTTGAAGTGGTTATTGAAGGGTTGGTCCTAGTCTCAGTAGAAAGAGAGTTCCACATTTTTGGGGGCAATTCCAGAGAAGGTTTGCTTGTAGGTAGGCTTTTTTTGTTGAAATTCTGGGGCTCACACAGTAGAGAGCTTGTCCTATGACAAGATCTATTCCCACCAGATAGCATCAGTTCTTGGTTAGATAGGATGAAGTGTTGATGTGAAGAGCGTTATGTGTTATGCAGGCAATTTTCAGATATATCCTTGCCTCCTCAGGTAGCCAGTTCAATGTTCTCAGGTCCGAGAAGATATGATCACTTTTTTCTGCGTCTGTGATGATTGGCCCCTCTGGTGGAGGCGCTGATGTGTTTCAGCATGGAGTGGTTATTGTCCAGTATTATCTTAGAGAATTTGCTGACTCGATGATGTTGGGTACAGTTTATGGCTGTAAGATGTGGGAGCCAGTTTTTGCTAAGAGGTAAAAGTGATATAAATGCAATACAACCAAAGAAAAATATGAATTATCACCCAGATAAAGGACATAGGAAGGGATGGGGAAAAATGACAAATGTCTTTTTGCAAACATAGTAGAAAAAATAACAAAGAGAGCACATTTTCACCGCAAATGATATTTACATTTTATAAAATCATGGAAAAAGAACATTTCAAAAGAAACCATTCTATGAATTGTTTTTTCCAACTATGACATTTTCAAACAATTTAGTTGAAAGTGTTATATGGATATGGTGTTCTCATAACTAGTTTTTCTATGAAATCACATGCGAACATTGCAGGAATGTTACTGCGCTCTTGATGTGCCAACCCATCAACTCTCTGGGGTGTGTTCACGATGTTGTACATGCATGTGAGTAAATCTATACTTGTAGCTTTACTTTTATGGGGGCTTTTCAGAAATGTAAGCTTACACATGTGTACAATTACATGTGTAAGTCAATATTTGTTCTTTTGAATAACTTTAATACATTTGGCTATTTACTGATGATGCATGTAGAGTTACTCAAAAGTGTTATATAATGTTATGTTATATTATATTATGTTAGGTTTTGTTATGTTATGCAGATTTGTAGAGCACACTGTCACCCGAGAGGGTATCCTGGCATTGAGCAGGTATGAGTCTTGGCAGAACCAGGGCCTAATAGAACCATTTGAAAAGCCAGGTGTTCAGCTTTTTGTGGAATTCAAGAAGTGAGGAGGAGGCTCTAATGTGTAGCAGCTGGTTGTTTAATGCTTTAGGAGCAATGTGGGCAAAGGCTCGACTGCCGTGGGCAGGATTTGTACCAGTTTGAGTCTGGGCGAGCGGAGGTAACTGGAAGGTTTGTGAAAGCAAATGCGATTGTTGAGGTATGTCGAGCCAGTTTTATGCAATGCCATGAAAGTGTGGATGAGAAGATTGAATTATGCTTATTTGTGAATTGGGAGCCAGTGGAGCTCCTTCAGGTGTGGTGTGATGTGTGTGTCGCATGGGAGCTTGAGTTATTCAGGCTGCCAAGTCATGAATGGCTAGCAACCTTCTGGTAAGATTTTTGGTGTTCCCGGCATAGGAGGTGTTTCCTTAGTCCAGCTTGCTTGTGACCATGGTGTGCGTAATGATATTCTTGCTGCTGATTGGGAGCCATTTGAAATTCATCCTCAGCATCTTCAGGGTATGGAAGCATGAGGTGGCGATGGTATTGACTTGGGGATCAAGTTGAGTTTGCTATTGATGAGGATCCAGAGGCTCTTGGTGCAGGTGGTGGGGCAGAGTGTTGTCAGTATTAGCCTAATAAAGTGTAGAAATACATGCCCCAGCCCTGAAACAGGGGTAGAGTCAGTAAAAATATCATATACAACAGTACAATTACTGCTTGCAGTGACTTTACAACTGTATGTTATGTTCCACACACTTGGCATATTCCTCCACAATCAGGGTAGAAATCCCATGTGGTAAAGTAGAAGGAAAGGTCTAAAAGGAGCAATAGGGATTCCCATTTTTTTCCAGGGTTGTCGAGACTGGCTCCTGGGGAAGTGCGCCCCCAGCTGGCTGAGGCTGATGCCACAACTTCAAAAGTTAAAGTAAAATGAGCTGATCATAATGAGACTCCCATTGACCCTGGCTTGATCAGTTCCTGCCATGAGCACTAGGCCCAGCCACACATGTGGGTGCAGGCAAAGCTATAGCTCAAAATTCACACCTATCAACATTGCAAGAAAATTCTCTTTTGAGTTGAACATTTTAATCTGTTATCCATGTTATGTTTAGGCCCTGTCCAATCGCCGGTGCTAGTTCTACCCACAGGATGTCATTTGTATTGGAAGAAAATGTGCCTTCTTAATAAAAAAAACCCTGTGCGATCCATGCTAGTTACACTATACTGGACTCTGCTGGGTGTCCATTTTTCAGAAATATCTGAGTTTGCTAAGTTTTCTTGAGTCCTTGCCGAGCTACAACCCAAAATACACAGCTACAGAAATTGGAAATAAGGTCTGCTTTGAGTGGAAACATTTGATGTATCCATGTTTCATTTTGGGAGGGCTTTCCGACAGACTAGTGCACCGGGGCTCCGAGCCCCCGAGTACGATGCGAACCAGCGTTGACGGACACGGGTCGCTTGAAGCTCCATTGAAGTCAATGGGAGCCTGTTGTTTGACACGTACATAGGTTCCCATTGATGAAAGAGGTACGTTGTGCACAAGGGCGCCCCCTGTAGTGGGGATGCGTCTGTGCCACCCACATCGTACATGCATGTGCAGGGTGGACCCTTGGGTCCCCCTCCTGTTATGGACTCGTATGACTATGATTGAAGGGGAGTCCAGTGCGGACCTCCCGAAGTCCGCTTCCCAGAGCGTTTACGTGTCGGAGCCTCCGACTCAATCCGGCTGTGGGATTTGTGCACCGTACTGCCTCGGTCGGAAATCGCCTCCATTGCATGGCACGGTTTGCTTACGGAAGAGACGTATAGAGTGGCTCGGACCCGGAACGATTCAGTCGGTGTTTTCACGTTTCTCGCATTGTACTTGCTCGCTCGTACAGCTGTAGGAGCCTGTCGGAAAATATGTGTACGGCTCGTACTTTTTCCGGCCGGTTCACGTTCAGAACCATACTGAGCGAGATTGGAATCGGCCCCTAGGTGTTAGAAGTGTGGATCCCCAGATTCTGGAACTTTCTCTCACAGAAGTTTGAAGAAAATGTGTTTTTTTGTCAAAGTCTGAAGTTAGCAAGGGCTTTTTGTTAAGAAAATCTTGTGAGATACACACAAGTCATACAAACCTGTACTAGTGTCTAGTTTTCAGTAGTGTAAGAATTTGATAGGCTTCCCTAGGTGCTGGCTGAGTTAGGGCCCAGATGCGACAGCCAGCCCCATTGTAAAAAGGGGTATTTCTTCTGCAGAAAAAAAATGTTCTGTCATGTTGTGTTTTAGGCCCTTTTCTGTTGAAAGCACTAGGCCCACCCGCACAAGAGGGGTACCATTTTGATTGGGAGATGAGTGGGAATGCTGGATGGTAGGACATTTTTACATCCTCACAGATTCTGGTACTTTGGCACACAGAAAATGTCATGATAACCACATACGTCCTACAGGCCTGGACTTCCCATGTATCTGTTGCAGGTGTGATAGGTTTCCCTTGCTGTTGGCTGAGCTAGGGCCAAAAATCAGCAGCTACCCACATTGAAACAAAAGCATTGTTTTTGCTGAGGGAAATGCGATGTCTGCAGTTTGTGTTTTGTATCGCAAACACTATGCGCAGCTACACAAGTGAGGTTTAATTTTTTATCAAAGGACATATGGCAAAGCATCCTCTGAATTGCATTGTAGTATAGGCAACCACAAATAGCCATTGTTCATAAACTCAGGAGTTTGTGTACAATTCAGAGTGCTTAGGTTTCCAACATACCCATTTTTCACTCTTCATATTAAAGAGCTCGTACATAATGTAAAATCATTGGAAGGTGCCGCTCACTTGTTAGAAATGGGTATTGCATATCTTTGAAGAAACTAAAAACGTTATATTTTGCCGCAACCAGAAGGGTCAGTTAGGCTTAATGGTCTATTGCTTTTGTAAACTTCCCATCAAGAAGTTACAGTTGAAAACTTAATCACAAATGGCTGTTTTTTCCTACACATTTTATTGAATTTTTCTATAAACAGTCATGACCTGATTCACAAAGGTAAATTTGCAAGTGTAAGGTTGTGATTTTTTGCTATTCATGAGCACATTTTATGAGTGGTAATTGACGACCTTGGAGTCTCTGTGCTCATGATGGAGACTCCACATAATAATAAAAAGGTCTGTCAGAAAGTTACTACTCATAAAAGTTGTTCATGGATAGCAAAACAACTTTCTGAATCATGCCTTAGTTTCTTTGGGACATCTTGAGGTATATTCACAAATGACTGCTTGCTGAATTCAGAATTTTGCCTACTTTACAGAAATGTATAGCTTTCTAGGATCACCCATGGGTTTCACAACTTTTTGCATCACAAACTGCAAGTAGGATGAGAAACAAATGAGGAAATATGAACTACCTATAAAGAAAAATGCTAAACCTGTGATAAACATTTTTGTTTCGGATACAACTCTGCTTGTTCCTGAAAGCTGGGAAATTCATTATTAAGGCATAGCAAACCTTTTCTTGCTGCCATTTTTACAAAAAAACATATGCTTACGTTCACAGCACTTTAAAAAAAAAAAATCAACAATAAGCAAATGTACCTAAATTTTGGCTATTTTCTTGTTTTTTTCTGGGTGGAGGGGGGTTAGTGAAAACCTTTAGAATCCCAAAACAAATATTGTAAGAGGAAGGAACAAGCACTTTGAGCATCTGTGCCCCATCAGGAGATCTGCGACCCTCCCCAGTGTCCGTGACAAAGTTCTGTCACTGCGGCACTGCCCCCCAATAGAGGACCCCGGGGACCCGCTGATAATTAGACACACCATTAACTGGATGGGAATACACAAACAGGCCCCAAAGTTTTGAGAAAGTGGGTGGGAGCAGAGGGGAGCCAAGGGAGACTCCTGCTCCCTGCTTTTACCAAACATACCTCTCAGAGGCTGGGACCCAGATAGACCCTTGGAGATCACAGAGTGAGTAGAACAACAGGTGAAGGAGATCTTTGACCCCTGTCCCAGGAGCCCCCTCCTCCAGTGCATGGCATTTCTTGACACTTGAGCAGTCCGTGATTCTTTTACTTAAACTATGCACTTATAGCTTGTTTCACATTCAGGCATTTCCTCGGCGAGTGACAGTCACTGGCAGAGAGCAAGGTATATACGCTACACTGTGCCCCTGGTACCACTGCTCCCCCGATGGTCATCTCCCCCCACCTCCTCGCTCGCTCAAGGCAGACCATGTGAGCATGATGCATTTTGGCCTAAGTGCCTCCCGTACCAGATGTAGCTTCATACCTACTCAACAGGCAGGCCGCAGGTGGTGGGGCCCAGCTGAGTTCTGCAGTCTAAACCGGACCCCAGAGGGACACTGTTTGCCTTGCCTGTGCTCCACGTGGCTCTGCTTTGAGTGTACCACTGCATCCTTACTCAAAGAAGAGGGTTTTGCATCAAAGAAGGACATTGACTTTCCATCAGAGATGTCGGGCATCTTCCCATCCATGGCCTCTCCTAGGAATGAACAAAGCCTCCTCGAATGGATCCTCATAGATTCCCAGTAATAGATAAGAGGGACTACTGAAGTTAAAGGCAGAGAGTCAATCTGCAAATGAGAGTTGACCATATTGAAGCTGATCTTGAAGACATCCATACATCAAAAGTTAAGTATGGTTTTTTGTTTTTATTAATTTTCACGAATTTTAGCAGAGTGACAAGACATTGGTCCTAAAGAATGCCACAAATTCACATCATCTGGCAGAAACATGTTGACCTAGTCAGATAGAGAACATCCTTATCCCTATTGTTACACTGTTTTTAACTCCATCCATTGGGGATACTTAAAAAAGTTTATTTTCCCCATATTAGGTGGTTTTAATTCACACATTTTTGATATTATTTAGCACCTTGCCCCTCACTCACGTATCACATTGGAGTAGAAAACATCTCACGCTCCTCTCCTAAGGGAGAATTGTAGCCCACACTGTGCACCGTGCGGGCACTGTGTGCAAGAAGGAACCCAATGATGAAGCATGTCACCCTATGGGTGAGTGCGGGTTCTCGTGTTTAAAAAGCAAATGTCTTTCTCAAAAGACACACTCTTGTTCACTTTTTTTAACTTTTTCTCTAGCAACCATCCGGTTACCTTTTGTGTGAATTGTATATTGGAGTGGTACCGTGGATGGTGATAATTCCTCCATTAGAGACCCTGTTGTGATTAAAAAATATACCCTGAAAACAGGAACACAACATTATGAAAACTCAACCAAAATAAAATGGATACAGGAAGCCTTATCTGCAACTACAGGCAGAGGGAGGCATGCAACGCAGCTCTTTGGTTATCACTCCATTTCTTTCTCGGGGAAGAGGGAGGAGGCGATTATTCTTGGCTATGAGGTGACTGGCAATGCCGCGGTAATGCCCTGAGTCTTCCAACCTTTTGCCTGCACTTCTAACCCACCCAGCCCTGAGGCTGCTTCCAATTACATGTAACATACTCGTTATAACAGAGCCTATACATAACCGTCGAGGAAACCAAAATCAGTCCTTGCAAAAATGTTCAGACCAGCTGCACACTGCAGGGTGCCATGACGAGAATGGAGCCATGGCGTCAAGAGGCACTTGGCAGTCCAACCTGCTCTAACACCAGCCCCCCTGTATTGCAGCCCACCACAAATTGTCAGAGTGATCAAATGTCCGGTTGGGTCTGTGCCCGTGCCACAAGTATATCCAAGCCTAGAGACGACAGGTTCTACACCCCTGCCAGTCTCCTGAGCACACCCACCCCTAGAGGTGACCCAATTGCCCATGTCAATACCCTGAGCCATTCAACCCTAGCAGTAACAGTCTCCTGATTCCAAACGCCAATCCTAAACCAAACCATCCAGGGCCAAAGGTAATGGGCCCTGCAAACCTGTGCTAGGGTTGCCACATGAATGGGTCTTTTTTAACAAGCCTGGCCTGTATAAATATCAGAAAAAGCAGTGAAATCTGGTATTTTTAACCTTCTGAAAACATAAACCTAAGCGAGAAAACACATAAAGGGATCAGGTGGAAAGTATGTGACATGTATATCGTTTCAGGATGAATTTTAGCGCAAACAAACGGATAATCGGCATGTTGAAAAAGTGAGAATCCTGATTTATTTCACACAAATTATTTTTCCTTATAGGTTTTCGGTTGTTCCACCACAGCTAAGCGTAAACAAATAACCTGTATTTTTTTCTCAGAAAACGAGCAACCTTATGTGTGATATGCTCTGTATTTCGGGTAATTGACTATATATACTCATGTCAGGCTTTGTATCCCAGTGCGAAGGCTATGGGCCTATGTGGCCCCAAGGGTGATGGGCTATTCGTGCATGTGTATGCTCTAAGTCCTATTACCTGTTATTAATCCATCCCACCTAGAGATGGCAGGTTAGGTTCTGTATCTGAGTGCCAGTCATCTAAGCACATACAACAAGGTGATGGATGGAATGTTCAAAATATTATCAGCCGATGGCATTTACTCGAGTCCGCATCCCAATCCATTGTTTTTTGCCCAACATGTCACCTGAATTTGGACACGGCCATATGCAAATCAGTCTTGTCCCTGCTCCTCATGGAAACAGTCCATGCCAAACTGCCAAGCCAGGTTCTCCTTGAACTGGAATACAAGCATCCTCTGACTGGTTTTGACCTAGTTAGGGCTCTTCAGCCAGGTGTAACTTGGTTCCAGCGGCACAGTGAGCCTGGGACATGCTGCTTACTATTTTGCAAAGTCCATTAGCTATTCTGTCCTATATATTAAAGGATATGTACACCCCACCCCATGCTAGTCCTATGAACTCTTCCATTACTATGGGTGTTCTTATTAATTTATTGTGTATTTATATCGCCAATAGATCATTACTTACTTAAAGGCCACTTCAGTGCTCTGGGACACCAGTTAAAGAAAAAAGGAGCACACACCTAGGTGATACGCTAAGTTTACCAGATGACTGCATATCACTGGAGACAAGATTTTCCAGTCCAGGACTTCCTTCTACAAACCATTGTCACCGAGAACTTTAGCACAATTGATGTGATTCAGGACTACAAGTCCCAGAATGCACCCATGCCATTCCGCTTCACATATACAGCGTTTGAAGTAACAGGATCTGTATCCTTGTGCATATCCCCTGAGCTTCTCGAGCCCTACAGATGACATTCAGCTCGTGTATCAAGCCATGGGAACAGCCAGTCACAAATGAACCAGTCAATTATTCTCTGTACCTGCCACCAGAGTCAATCCACTTCATGGACTTTTGCGCAGTGCAATTTCTAGAGCTTGAAGTAAGAATATTCATAGCTTGTACCAGCTCTGTGAATCCATTCCAATGGATACTTGCTCTGTATCCTTGTGGCAATTCCTGGCCCACACATTGGATGTCTGAATTTATTGGTCTTTTACTGACCAGATTGCATCACCTACTTGCTTCTGAAAACGGAGGCGGCATAAATAACAGGGTACATGGTGGATGGCTGTATTTGTAATTACAACACTGAGGTTCTGTTCATTCAGTACCACAACTGGGTAGCTTGAGATTACATGGCATGTGTGTGGTAGGTGAAGTATGGGGCAAAAACACGATGTATGGGTACAGTGATATGGATAAGGCATATGAATTTGGGACTTTGGAGGAATTAATCAGGTATTTAGGTCTCACCTCTCAGACCATTTTTAGGCTGCAGCCTACCAGAGAGTGCAGCTGTCTGGTTTTCAAATGACATGTTAGGGACATTCAGAAAGTTGACCTAGAAATGCATTCCGCCCGTTGTTTACCACTGGCTTTGTGGTTTGTAACTCACATTTTCTTACTTTCTCTTTGCTGGCTTTATTTGCTTTAGGATGTCCAGTTCGAGTTTGCCCCTCCTGCTGCCCAAACCTTGCTTACTGTATTCTTCCACGAATTTGCTTTCTCTAAACATGTATTTACATCTATTTCTTACCTTGTCACATTTGCTGTGCATTCAAAGGTGAAGATCAAATGTCCAGCTGTGTCTTCCAGGGAGTGGTGTTTATTTTTCTTTCTCTGACTTCAAAGTGAGAGGATTTATGTGCCAATCATGTTAGCAACTGGGGTTGCTTGAGTAAGGCTGTACGATGTTAATTTTTTTTGTAGCACAAAACAAAATGTAAATGAACTGTGCTGATGATCCAATCCATACATTAGGAGATGACATTTCCACACTATGGCATAGATTCATCAAGCGAAATTGCGATCGCAATAGCTGCGAAACAGTGATTGCGATTGCAATTTCCGCTCCCGCAATTCATCAAGTACAAAAGCAGCAAATAGCGAATTCGCAAAACAAAGAATCGCAAAACCATTTGGTAACCCCCATTGCAATTCCTTAACAGTGATTACCCATCCCTTTTGCAAAATAAATGGCGAAATCGCAAATAATTTGCAAAATCGCTAATAAATCGCTATTCCTATTCATCATAAATCGCAAATAGCGAAAATACCCTAAATCGCTAAAAACAAGTCGCAATTTAAGGAGAAGCAAAACCAGGTGGTAACCATGAAGTCCAATTGGTGAAAAAAAAAATGGCAAACAGGAAACAGGTGTTGGGTAATTCAAACACACTTGAGGAGACTCAGTAGGAGCATGAGCAAAGTCACAATGCCAGGTCTCTGCATCGAGGCAAGGCGGTTGAGGCTCCAGGCTGCAGCCCAGAACCGACGCAGGATCCAGGAGCGCATCTTCCGGCTGCGGATTACACTCCTGGGCCACACTGAAGAGGAGATATACTCCAAATACAGACTCAATGGGGGTATGATAAAGAAGCTCATCAGAGACCTTGACCCCCTGATGCAGCACCCAACACGGAGGGCCAATGCCGTGCCCACCCACGTCCAGGTCCTGTGCTGCCTGCACCTCCTGGCCTCCGGCAGCTACCAGGGGATAGTCGCAGTTGCAGGGGGTATATCACAGAGCACAATGTCACGCTGCCTACAGACTTTCCTGGACGCCATGCTGATCCGGATACACCACTATATCACCTTCCCAACAACCCAACAGGACTTAATGTAAGCAAAACTGGACTTTGATCACACTGCCCATTTCCCCCATGTAATTGGCTGCATCATCTGCACCCACATTCACATCTGTCCACTTGCAGAGACCGAATACATGTACCGGAACCGCAAGTCATACCACTCCCTCAACATCCAGATGGTCTGCAATGCGAAGACCATCATCACAGACATTGTGGCACAATACCCGGGGAACACGCATAATTCGTTCATCTTCCGGCACAGCGGCATGTACACCCGCTTGGCCAGGGCTGAATTTGGTGAAGGACGTCTCTTAGGTAAGTACACATGCCCACATACAGTATGTTAAGACCATGTTGCTGCGCATAACAGGCACTGACCCTCTGCTCCTACCTTCAGGTGACAGCGCCTATGGCCTCCTTGAATACCTCCTCACCCCATACCTCAACCCTGCAACACCACAGGAACAGCGGTACAATGCTGCGCACATACACACAAGAAATGTGATAGAGCAGACATTTGGCATGTTAACCCCTTCAGCGTTGATGACAAAGCCAGCTCGTCATGGGCGTTACCTGCGCTACGCGCATGACGAGCTGGCTTTGTCACGTTACGCGCGATTTTCAAATTTCAGCGCACAGCGGGAAAACCCGCTAGCGCGGTAGAGGTTAAAAAGTCAATTTTGCATCCTTCACAAGACTGGCGGGGCCCTCAAATACCGGCCTGAGGTCTGCTGCCGCATCGTGGCCGTGTTTGCCATACTCCACAATATTGCCACCAAGCGGAGGATATCTGTGGAGGTGTCTGGTAGTGAGCCGGAGGGGGACAACCTGCCACCTGCACATGTGCATCATGCACGTGGGGAGAATTCTGCTGAAGGACACAGGCATGAATGACATGAGAAAGATTTGTGTTCAAAGTAAATCTTTTGTTTAGTTACGTTCTCCATGTGGTTTAAATCAGCAAAAATGTGTGCAACTGTATTGAGTCATAAAGGCTCTTGTATCCAGAGCGGGCTTACATGGTTACCTCACCATGGCACTGCCGGTAGTGTTCAGTCACATGCACCTCCTGCCTGACGCACCCTGCCGCCTCTCAACCTCCTCGTTGGGTGTGTCCTGCCGTGATGCAGCATTGGGCCGGAAACTGTGGCGCCTTTCAGGTAGGCACAGACAGGCTGCTCAGGCTAGATTTACCCTCACTGGCATCATCACCCCCCCCTTGCATGGCCATGGCCGGATGCCTGTTGGTTCTCCACAGCGGTGGTGACCTGCTCCAGGGCCCTTGCAACATCTTGGCAGCATTGTACCATCTGTATCTGCATGGCCAGCGACCTGCGCGACAGCTGGGAAGTGGCGTTCCCAATGAGGTGGTTTGAGCGGGTGTAGGCAGATAGCCGTGTTAGCAGCTGGCGGTGGCGTCTGCATGTGATGTCCTACTGCACCACCATCAGTTGGTTGCTCTCTTTGACAGCTGCGGTTAGCTCCTGCACACTCTCAGTTAGTTGGTTTATGTTGCGTGCAGTTTTGTACAGCTGCAGCTGCATAGCTGCCATGTGCTGTGCCTGCTTGCGGTGCACAGCAAGCATCCAAGCTTCTATTCCAAGGCCTAGATTATGTGCCTGTTGCTCCATGTCTGCTGGGGTGGCCACAGAGCGCTGCTGTCTCAGCCTGCTGCTTGCCTGGGACCGCACAGTGGCTGTGCGGCATGTCTGCCTCCTGGGTGGTGGTGGGGTCTGCTCCACTGCCATGCGTGATGACTGGTGAGGTTGTGCTCCTCCTATGGCTGCAGGGGTGGCCCTGTGTGTTTGGGTAGGTGCTGGTCCAGGTCCTGGTGCAGGTGCTGGTCCAGGTGCTGGTGCTGGTTGGCTTTCTCCCTCCGTCTCATCAGGAGTCTCCACAATGTGGAGTGTCTCGCTATCAGACGTCTCAGCATCTGCAGCACCTGTGATGTGAATGAGTGCATGATTAATGATATGAATCAGGCACCTGGGATGTAGCAACATGCATGCAGGCTAGCATTCCCTGACTGGCTTTAGGGGTATGTTTCACTTGACTATTCTGGCTGTTTGTGGCTATCATGGGACATTGTCACACTACCGGTCCCGTAATGCAATTGGGCATTTGGGAGGGGCAGGGACTGCATTACAGGGGTTACCAATATGGCTTGCTCTGGGGGCATGGGCATTGTTAGGGGACGGGTTCGCAGTTGCATGGCTCTTACCTTGTGATTGGTGTGTGGCACGGGAGGTGTCCAGCTGAGTGACCCCACGCAGGCTGCAGGGTTGATGGTGTCCTCCACTAAGTCCTCCAGTGGTGTGTTAGCAGGAACTGTGGAGTCTCCTCCTCCCGTGGCCACTCTCTCCCCCAGTCTCTCCGCAATGCGCTCCTTGGCACCTCTGCGAATTCTGGATAGCGATTCGGTATTTTTCGCTATTTAGGATTCGCAGAGTGGGTGCTTCATGCATCTGGGGGATTATCGTTTATGTGTTGTATACTTTTATCAGTAAAACTGTATGTGAGTGCAAATGTAAAGGCCATTTCAATTGAAGATGTGTTGTCTGTAATGGCATGATGCAACCATACCATGCACACTCCACGTTACCCCATTCCACTCTACTCTGCACCACTCCATGCCACTGCAATCTACCCTGCACCATTCCACACTACTCTACTCCACTCCTCACTGCATCACTGAACTCTTATCTGTACCACTTCACTCTACCCCTCACCTCTCTTTACTCTACACGACTCCACTGCACTTTTCGCCACTGCACTCTACACCATTCCGCAACACTTCACTGTATGCCACCCTACTCTGCAACAATGCACTCTATGCCACTGCACTTTACACCATTGCAATCTACTCTGTACCACTCTGCTGTACGCTAGTGCATTCTAAGCTAATCCCCTCTATGCCACTCCAATCTACACTGCACTCTACTCTGAAACAATCTATTCTATGCCAATGCACTTGGCGCCCCTGCACTCAGCACCATGCCACTCTACTCTGGACCTCTCTATGCCCCTGCACTCTTTGCTAATGCACTCCACACCACTTTACTCAAAACCAATGTGCTCTTTGCCAGTCTACTGTGACCACTGCACTCTACGCCACTAAACACTATGCCACTGCACTCTACGCCATTGTATTCTGTCCCTGCACTCTATGTCACCCTATTCTACTCTTTATCATTTTACTCTACACCACTGCTCTCCAGGTCACTATACTCTATGCCACTGAACTCTATGCCAATGAACTCCACCCCACTCTACTTTACACCACTGCACTCTACAACAGGACTATATGCCACTCTACTCTGATTCACACCAATCTATGCCACTGCATTCTATGGTAAACAACTTTAAGCCACTCTAATCTAATCTGCCCCACTGCACTCTATAACACTCTATTCCATACCAATGCAATCTACGCCACTTTAGTCTATTCTGTAATGATGGACTCTATGCCACTGCATTCTACGCCTCTCTGTTTGACATTCTACACCGCTACAGTCAACGTCACTGCAGTCTACACAAATGTGTACTACACCAGTTTTCTCAAAACCAATACACTCTATGCCACTGCACTGCATGCTAATCTACTCTGCACCAGGGCACTGTATGTGATTATACTCTACTTTCTGCCACTGCCACTCTACACTCTACACCATTGCACTCTACATCACTTTACTCTTTACTTCTCTATGGCACTGCACTCTACACCAATGCACTCTACAACAGTCTATTCTGCAGCACTGCACTCTCTGCTACTGAACTCTATGTCACTTACTCTACTCTATGTCACTCTACTCTGTGCCACTTTGTTCTATGCCTCTGCACTCTACTATGTGCCACTCCACTGCTCTCTAAACCAATTCACTCTACTTCATTCTAATCTACTGTGCACCACTGAATGCCTCCTCTATGCCACTCCAAGCCACTTTACTCTACTCTATTCTATGACACACACTCCACTTTACTCCACTCCACTCTATACAACCCCACTCTGCCACTCTATGCCACTCTGCTCTATGATACTCTGTGTGCACCCCACTCTGTCCCACTCAACTCTACAACACTTCACTCCACTCTATGCCACTCCACTCTATGCCACAACTCTGTACTCCACTCTATGCAACACCCTCTACACCACTCCATGTCACTCAATGCCTCACCACTCTACATCACTCTACTCAGCTCTGACACTGTCCTCCACTTTACATCACTGTTGGAAAACTAGGCAGCATCTGTGAGGCCTGCACAAATAACATGACTACATTTGTCCTTCACTGGGAACCAAACACCCAATTGTAGCACCTGACTGTTGGAGGGTAGCGTTGCAGAGCAGTCTGAGGTTTACTCAAGGTAGGTGGTGTGGGCTAGTAATCACCATTTGTAGGTGCGCAAAAATAACACTCAATAATTGATGGTTCAGCCTGTACTTTGCTTTATAAAAGTAAGAGTACATGTATTAAACACACACCCTACTCAATACTATGCACCAATTTACAAATATACATACTTTGTGACATTGCATAATATGTCCACCCCCGCCCGCAGAGGGGGTGGGGTCTAGTACCACCACTCCCATGTATGCACATCATCTTGCCCCCAATGCAGTTAGTTGATCATAACCTGGGGTGTGGCCCTGCGCACTGGCACCTTCCCAGTGGCGACCCAGCCCATTACCTCAACCAGCATTAAAAATGGGTACACCTGCCTTGGTGACACATAACCCTGACTGAGCATCTCCTACTGACCATAACGTATGCACCTCTACATCTTAAGAGCTAACAGTCTGGGTGGTTCCTCACCTAACAGCAGCAGCAAGAATGAATGTTTAAGCATCACTTTAGAGGACAGTACTCATCACATTTGTGTATCATTAGAATGCATTGCAATTACAGCCGCTAAAGGCATCACAGATGAAATCACAGGATTACACGTATACAGCCAGACACCCTAGCAGGAATGTCTGGCAACATAATCCCACTTTGCTTATGACATCACCTTTATCATGTACGTGAACTTCAGTCCCTCTAAAAGAAATAACCATTAGTAAATTTAGGTGCAATTACATTTCTTCACCTCCAGGGAATGCCCTTCTCCAGACATCTCCAACTCAACCCTTCAGTCCCTGAAGCACTTCTCTATACACCCTCAGCTATAGAACAAAAGTTCCAACCCAGAAGTTGTTAAATCCTTTCAAATCCCCAGGAAACTTAGCAAGGGACGTCTCTTCCTGCTGGGGGGAAGACTGTGCTTCTCCAGCAGCTCCCCCCAGCACCTTTTCACAATTTAGGGTGACCCCTCTCCTCTGGGGGGCCACCAAGCACCAAAACAGTAATTTCCTCTTGCCTTGCAAGGCATTATGGGGTGCTTCAGGCTCCTCTTGATGAATAATCGATGAGCGGCTCTCCCACTGTGCCGGAGAGAGCCACGCTGGTGGTGCTGGTGCTTCGCCGCTTTGTAAGGCCTCGTTAGGGGGTTCCACCCGCACCCCCAGGTGAGGGAATGCAGCTCGGGGAGCACACCCCGGCGGCTTGGCCCGTTTTTGGGGGCCCCGTCTCACCCGGGCCCCGTGAAGCTCCTCGTCACTGGGTCGGGGTCCATCCAGGTCCCACCCGGGACCCCTACTAGCCTTTGTGTTGGAGGGCAGCCTGGGGAGCCCACCCCCGGGGCCCCACAAGGCCAGCACCCTCGTGGGCTGCCGCAGGAGCCAGCTGATCACTTCTGGACTGCCCGCTTCAGCGGACAGACGCTTCCTCAACCCAGTCTGGCTGGACTGGGCAGCTCTCCCCCGACCTTGTCTCATTCTTCGGGGCCTGAGGATGGTGTCCCGGGCCCCCAGACTTCTTTGGGGGGGGGCATGACGGAGCCCACCTTTCATCCTGGTCTCTTTGGGGCCCGGGGATGGGGTCCCGGGCCCCTCTTCTCCTCCTCCTCGCAAGGAGTGCGCAGGTGCTCCACGTCTTGGGCCATTTCAGCAGGGGCCAGGTTAGGCTCCTGGCACCCCACCTGGGGGCATCTTCACTGGGAATGCGACAGCACTCCTGGACTTGGTTTTGGGGCCCGGGAATGGGGTACTGGGCCCTCTATGACCTCTTCGTGGGGGCATGATGGTGCTCCCTGCCCTCCTGGTCCTCTCTTTCTTTGAGGTCCAGGGATGGGGTCCCAGGCCCCTTGGGCAAATTTTTGCAAGGGGCGAGACGGTGCTCCCTGACATCTTGTGGGCTCCTGGCACCCCGTGAGGGAACCTTCACGGGGTGCGCGACGGTGCACCCTGACTTTACTTCTCCTGGGGGTAGCCCGGGGACCTGACCCACCTGGGGGGCATCTCTGAGAACGGCAGCGGAGCCCCATGTGCTTCGTAGTCAGTTGTCTTAGCGGTCAAAGGTCGCCTACCTTCTGGGGGCCATATCTCAGCCCCTCAGGGTCCGATGTGCCCTATTTTTGCCCCATTTTTGTATCTTCTTGCTCATGGTGGTGCCACCCCCCTCGCCCCCCAGCGACTGGGAGCACTCTGTTTCTCCCTCCTGGTTTCCAAAAAGGTGCATTCTGCAGGGAGCAGTCTTCACTGGCTCCCTGTATCAGCCTTTCACCTGGCTCTCCTCCTGGGCCTCTCTTCTCCCTGCGCAGAGGCCCAGAGGCCCCTGCTTCTGCGCACTGCTCCTGGGCTCTTCTTCTGGTGCTGCTAGAACCCTGGGGGACTGGCAGGGGGTTCCTCCTTTCAACTGCCCATTGCCTGGCTCCAGCACCTTCCGCCTCAGCAGATCACACCCCAGAGAGAGCTTCTCTTCCTGTGCAAGCACTTTTTAAAAGATGAGTAGGGGGACGCCAGGAAGTCTCTTTCGGTCCTATCAAACAGTGACACATTATTTCCCTGCCCCTGCTCCCTCCTTCTTGTCCAGCCTCTGGGTTTGTTCAAGATGGTGTAGTCCAGGGTCTCTTGCCACATGGTCTCTGAAAATAAAACCCTTCCCCCCTCGCTGCCTTCCCTCCTTGGTGCATCCTGGTGCCTGGCCTCCAGTGGTAGCTGCTGATGGATGGGCCTATAGCCACACCCATCTTCTCTTCGTGGAGAGGAGGCCTTAGCTTGTGGAAGAAAGGTTATCAGTCCATCCCGCTGAGGTCAGCCCTCAGCCAGGCCCTGATTATGACTGACTCAGAGAAATGTGACTTTTCTGGATGACCCAAAAGCAGTACAAATATGACTTTGACTCTGCAGAATACTTCTTTTCACATCAGCTACAGTGGACTTTAGCGCGTGTCTGGAATCTGTAGGCCTTATGGAAGTTACTCTTGCCATGGGCTCCATGTCCTCATAGGGGAATAGTGAAGTAGAACAGAGTAAAACACACTGACTTTCCCTGACATGTTTCTTCCCAGTGTATAAAGCCTATTCCATGTCACCACCCAATTCTGCACAAGTCCTGCCACACCCTTCATCTTGTAGCTGCTCCTGGACTTCACACGCTAGGAATCTCCCCTGCGCAGCCCCTACACGTGCGCACGGGCATGTACACATGTGTCTGCATGTAACCAGCCCGGGGACACCAGTAAAATCCCCATGCAGTCTCTTACAACCTGACTTCACTGTGGGTGAGTCCCAATTTATGAGGCTCCATCACAGTAAAAGCTCAACAACTAGGTGCTCAAAAAGCGAAAAATCCGGGCAGCCCATAGTGTCAGAACCACCTTCTAACAACCACTCAACTCTATGCCCATCCATTCTACAACACTCTACTCACTTAAAGACACTCCTGAACACTGTACACTACCCCATGACACTCCAATTCACTCCTCTACATGCCACTCAGCTCAACTGTGCGCCACTCCATAACACTCTACTCTACTCCACTTTACAACACTCCATTCCACGCCACTCTCCTTTACCCAACTAACTAGACATGCTGAACAGCAGACACTTTTGTGTACAACACTGCTAAAACATATTGGCAAAGCCAATAGCTCTGGCATAGGTGAGACCTATTAGCTTTGCCTATGCTTGCTGACAGTTGGAACTATAGAATTGCAGTATGTGAATAGCAATGGGCATACTCTTTTGCAGGGGGATGCATTCCCTTCGTTAAGCCCCTATGTAACCTTCCCTAAAACACTCTTTACTTCTACATAAACGTCTCTGATTTAGTCATTAACATTCCCCCTTTTCTAGCCACTCCCCAACTCTCTCACATTTACTAGTAAAATATATACTTACATGTGTGAAGGTCTCTGCTATGAGGCAGAGATCTCTGCACATAAAAGGTAGGAGAAGCAAAGGCACTGACCTACACATGTAAGTTAGTGAACAGTATTTTGTAGTACGCTTGTAGCACTACTTTAGTGTTACTAAACATAATACAAATTGCAGTTTGTTAATAAGCCCCTCTGTGTTTTCATCCTTGTATTTCTCTGTAATGGCCTAAACCAGTGCACCATTTATTTTGTACACTGTACCCTATATAATAAATCAGCAATATCATTGTACATACCTATGTACAATATTCCTTTGATTATTTAAAAGAGAATAAACATATGAATTTAAAGACAAAAGAGGTCACATCTGCATAGTATATCCGAACTCATGATGCAGATGATTTATTTGGGGCAGTTGTGGCCACCTGTTTTGTTCTGTGTAATTCAGATTTTATGGCAGCAGTGTTAGCAATGAAGTTCACAGTTCCTGAAGGTCCTTAGGGCCATATGTATCATAGTTCCGTTTTGCGAATTCTAAATAGCGGTTTTTAAGGAATCGCTATTTAGAAATCGCAAAATGGTATGTATGTAGGAAAACGCGTATTTTTAGCGATTCCTTAACATTCCTAAAGTGCGATTAGGAGGCCCATAGGAATGAAGGGGAAATTTGTGATTAGCAATTTGCTAATTGCAATTAAGGAATATTTTCAAGGGTGCAAGGTTGTCTCAAGAACACCCTGCTGCACCCCTGAAAATGACATGTGGGGGCATATGGCGCACATACATGCCCTAAGGGCATGTATGAGCGTCATATGGCACCTTTGGATTTTAAAAAAAATAGTTTTTTTTAAAGAATTCACAACTTACCACCAACTAGAAGTTGGTGGTAATTTGCGAATCCTTATGGGCATTTTTGAATTATTTTTTCTTTGATACACTGCATTTAAGGAATCGCAAAATTTGCGATTCCTTAAGTGCAATCGCAAAATAAGGAATGGCAAATTTTGCGATTCCTTATTTTGCTGCCAAAATGTTTCATACATACCATTTAGCTAATTAGCATTCGCAAAGGCCGAAATTCTGCGAATTTCGGCCTTTGCAAATGCAAATTTGCTTGATACATATGGCCCAAAGTGCCTTACTCCATGGTACTTGTGCTTTCCTTGGCATTTTCTGTATGCAAATGATCTTTGCCAGTCTCTTTCTGAATAGATGCTGTTTTCCATATATTGGTGAAGATATGTACAGCTGGTTGTTGTGATAGTTACCGTCTTTCATTGGAATTGAGACTTATCCTGACCATAGTGCTGGCTGGGGTTGCGGTTCCTCTTTGTCATTGTTTACATGCTTTCACTTGAAACCGCATGTGATTAGGATCATGGACAGGCATGTGATTATTCTTGTTTATATGTACTGTGAAACAATACAGAGACAAGGTTCAAGGGATGCTGGACTCTTCATGGTGCAATGGATCCTAACATTACATTCCTGAAGTGTGTTTCCTCATCTCCTGTGTAGAAGTGAACAGTTCAGTTTCGTCACTTTGCATAGTGGTGTGTCTTGTTCATAGTGCTGAAGTGTTTTATGTCTGTAGTGTGGGTTGTAGTTTGTTGGGATGTTGACTTACCGACTGCGTATGCAGGTGGCATGCATTATCACCGCTGACAAATGTGGTGTTCTGGTTGTTATCGGTGTGAATGCATGAAAAGCAGCTACAGCCTGCCATGCTTCTAAAGAGATTAAATTGAGTACTATCCCGGGAAATTTAGCAATATTAGCCTCTGTTATTTACAGCACTAACTCAATACACTATGCACTATAAAACAAATCATGAAACAAATTAATATTATAATCATATTAAAGCAAGCTATCATGTGACCTGCGCTATGGACTTATAGGTAAGTATGGCTATTACAGTCAACCAAGCTACATACACCATACTGTATGTTACTAGTGGCGGCTCCGTCAACTAGTTGTCATGTCATGTCATGTCATACTTCTCCAGTCTCTGAGTAGGGGTCTAATGTGATATTAGTAACCCATGTGCCATTTGCTCATATGTGACCTCGATCTTTGGATTGATATGCTTCTGTTTTGTGATTGCTTTTCCAGTATATTTATTCTGTGAAATTCATATTAGCTTGAATTTCACTGTATGACTCTGTGTGAGAAACACTGGCAGCTTGAGTCTTGTGCAGATGTGTTTTGTCATATGGCCATGCCCACATCAGAGTTTACTGTGGGTGGCGGCATCATTTGTTTTGCTGTTAAATGTTAATTTTGTTAATCTGTGTGTTGCATTTAATCTTTTGTACATCTGAGTAAATGTGGTCATGTTGGCGCACCAAAGTCTACATGGTTGTAGAAACCATGGGGCATTATCTTGGAGTGGGGGCTGCTGGGGAAAGTACATCCCCCTGATTCTGAACCGGAAACCGATGATTAAATAGTGGAAGACAGAATATGTCTCAAAGCCATGCTGCTGGATACGTTTTCCAGAGTTTCTAGAATATAGCCCAGACTTTGGCTTTCTAGACCCCTAGCACCAAAGACCATGTAATTATGCCAATGTGAGACAGAAATCCAGTTTGACTGCAGCCACTCTACAACCTACTGAGCAATATTTGAGTGAGATATGTTTTTCAGATACCGTTCATTTCTATGTGACATTACCCGTATAATACAAATTTCATTTCAGAAACTCACACTAGGAAACAGTGCATATATTTTAAAGATTTATTTTAAAATTAAATCCTATCCTAGTGCACATGATATGAACTGTAAATGGAATGATACCTGCTACGTTCACCAAAAGTATGAACCACAAACAATATTCCAGGAATTGGCAGTAGAACTTTAAAATAATACCATCATCATTTGTCTTTTTACTAAGCTAATCCTAGAACTAAAACCTAAAGGCAAGTTCTGCTTACAAATTGTGGCAAAATACTGATCGCAATTTGTGACTGGCATTTTTGCGACCACTTTGATAATTTGCAAACCGACCTATGAACAAATTGGTCAGTTTGCAAATTGCTGATTCCTAGTGGTTTGCAATTCGACCTACCTCATGAAAATTAATGAGGTAGATAACAAATTGTGACCCCTAGGGAAGCAGCCAACGCAAGGATGGTGGCCGGGTGAGGTCAGTAGACCACCATGACTGGGATTGCTGTTAAAGAAAGCAGCTTTTTAAATGCAACCTGTTTTCCTTAAAGCAAAAAGATATATTTTTTAAAAGTGTAAATTATAAGTTTAATTTCTTGAGAGTAGGCAGTAGTCCATGGAACCACTGCCTACTCTTAAAAATTATTTTTTCCCCAAAAAAAATTGGGGACCCCTTCCCGTTTGAGAATGGCTTACCACCTCCTTTGAGGAGACGGTAAAAAGACGGTAAAAGATAAAGTTTTGCCGATCAAAATTCGGTCGCAAAACATTAATACATACCAGTCCAATTCAGGATTTAGAAAGGACACCCTAAACTTGCCCTTTCCAATGTGTTACAGAAAAACAATTTTCTTATGTACATATAATAAGGCTTTTTTGCTTTTTTGCAGTCACAAACAGTTCAACCTTTGCGACCACAAAATGCTTTGGACATCTAGCCCCAAAAGCCTGCTTTGTACACCCAGACCCAAAAGCCTAATTTGAGTGTCAGAGATCGTTCACACCACATACATGTTCAAACAATAAGGCTTTATATTCAATATAATACCAAAGTCTGCTATTCTCCGCTCCTCAGGCAGATGGCTGATAAGCTCATTGAGTGAAAGCTGAATGCCTCATGCTAGCTTTTAGCAAAAAATAGATTATGCAATTCTGCATGGCGTCTCTTGTCTGTGTCATCTGGCTCCAAGTTCCCTTCCCACCCTTCACACCCTGTGCATAGCTTATATAACATTATTTAGTTGTTGTTGAACCTTTCAAGGTAAACAGTTAACGGAAGGGGTCCGGATGCACTTTTACTTATTGTAATGTTGTAATATTATGTTCTTTGAACAATAATAAACAAGATTGCATGAAACTGTATTCACAACGCTCTAACAGGTATTTAGAATGGAATTGTCAACTCAGATCAATTTTGTGACTATATTCTAGCAGGCTTTATTATCGCATCAGTATCCAACATGTTGAAAGCCAATGGGGAAACTCTATCCGAACATTTTTCCCCAAAGCAACCTTAGACTAGCTAAATGATTTTACCAATATCCGACCACATAATATTTATGGAAGTGGACGAAACAGAGCCCAAATTAGAGCGGACAGTGCGGTATACGAAGTGGTTGAGAGGCATTGTCACAGGCAGGTGGGGCTACTGTGGAACACTGCTTGCCTAGTTACAACAAATAGAGGGTCAGATATATAAAGCACTTGCAAATCGCTAATCGGTTGCAAATCAGTTAGCAAGTGTGAAAAGGTAAGTTTCTAATGTATCAAAGTGCGATGTGAACCAAATGTTTCTGACACACTATTTTTTGTGACTGGAAATATTAGCTTTTAAACGATTCTCAATGTCCATGTCCTAATCTAAAATGTGTTAAAAGTTTACTTATTGCAAATAGTTACAAAAACATACTTGCAAATTAGCATCAAGTTGAAGCAGGTGGTAATCATGTGCAAACTATGAAACTAGAAAGATGAGGGGGCATATTATCAACAACTAGCGATATTTATCGCTACATAAGCTTAGCGAAATTTTTTTTATCGCCGCGCATCGCCGGATTTTATCGCAGAGATAACGTGCTATTACCAATGTTTATCTCCAAAGCGATAAAGTATCCGGCGATAGTGGCGAAATGCGTGAATATCACTGGAAATCCTGCGATATTCAGGCATTATCGCTAATAGGGACTTAGCCTGAATATCCACCTCCCTTTGGAAATACAGGCTAAGAACTGGTCTGAGCAGGTGTTGGTTTTCAGCGATATTTGCGCTTAGCGTGAATTTTGTTGTCGCTGCGCCAGCGTTGATAATAGGCGATAGCGATGTTGGCGACTGCTTTCAATCGCTAACAGGTTGGGTACGCCCACTTTGCATGTCATTAGCGATAAATATCGCTGACATGCAAAGCGGGCCCCAAACCGCTCGCTATCGCCTACAAGCTGTCGTTATCAGCTGTTAGTGACAGCTTGCTAATAGGGCGATAAAATTATTGCCGCTTTGCAGCCAAAAACGGCCGCAAAAGCGGCGATAATCTCATATCGCCTGCCTTGATAATATGCCCGAGGTTATTTGCTTTACGTCAGCACAGGAGAAGACAAGGACAGGAGCACATTTTTGGAGTCAGAGTGACTTCATTCCAGTAGACTGAGAAGGAGATTCATAGAAAGGATAGGCTGAGCAGCAATTTATTTTAGATCTCATTGCTGAATTAGGCTCGTTGTTGTCTAGGGTTAAATATAGGAGTGTGTCTATCCCCACAAATTTACAAGAACTTTGCTGTCTTCACCTTTCAGTTTCAGGAAGCTATCAGGGTGCTGTAGACACAACAAAATGGGTTTCACGGAGCCCCCTTCCAAGTTTTTTTGTATTTTTTTTATATGCAATTTTGCCGAACATTAACAGAAACATTGCATTTCCAAATACTCCCCAGGATTTGCAGCACGCTACATTTTTGCTTTTTTTCGCATTGCGCATTTCCCCCGGGTTATAGGTTATTTCGCTGGCTGACACGTTTTAATATGTTCAATTGCCAAAAGTGTCCTGTATTAACTTATGATTCGTATATCTTAAGGAAGTGCGGGTTGTGCAAATGCCATTCCAAGGCAGAGTTTGGTTATGACTTTCTATCAGGCATACATTTTAATTGCGAATATATTTTTTAAAACATTGATTTGCCCTGCTTTAAAATGTACTGTTATTTTTGTGTTAGGTGACAGTGCTTAATCTCTGCATACTTGGATCATGACCCTATACCTGCATACCACTCCCCGTACCTAATGGAGATGTGGGGTCTGCTCCACAAAAGTAAATTTACACTTTTGTGTAAGTGAATGATTTTTTGCAAATTCACAAAGCAATTTTATGAGCAATATCTTTATGAAAGCCTATCTTTTATGTGCCAAGTCTGCACCATGAGTGCGGAGACTCCAAAGTTAAAAACTTACTGCTCATAAAATTCCTTTGTGAATTGCATAAAATGTTAAACGTACGCAAAACTATAAGCTTACCTTTGTGAATGTTTCATTGGGGGTTTTAATATCCAAAACAGAAAACTAATTGAAACCACCAGTAAAGAGAAGAAGAATAATCTAGAAAAGCACAGAGAAAAGAAGAGACAGGGCACCCAGAAGAAAATCTTTCACAAGATCCGAATAATTTTCAAAGCAGAGAAAAACTCAAAGGGGCATATTCACAAGGAGCCATCGCGGAATTAACCTGCACTTTATCGCATCCAAAGTTATGATAAATTTACCCCATCATTCAAAAATTGGTGCTAACAGCCTACAGCACCACTTTTCATGCGATAGCAGCCGCAAAAACATCGCGACAGAGGACCCCCGCAACTATCGCTAATGAGATGCAGAGTAGGCGTTCCCGTGACAAAAGCTGCAACAACACCACATCTCAACATTCACAACGACCAGACAGGTTGGCGATAAGAACACAAAACACACACTAAGGCGCCTTATCAGTAGGAATTTTACACCTGCTTTGACCTGCTGTAAAGTCGGATGGCAGCCTGCACCACAATAGGGAGCCCTGCCCAGGGCATCATTGGAAGGGCAACAGATGCCAAGGAGCAACTGAACATGCAGCACGGACACAAAGAGGGCCACAACACCCACCCGGCACACAACCCCTGGACTACCACAGGGCAGTGCAGACAATTACAGCGGCCCCCCCAAGGCAACGCACCTGCCTCATAGGCACAACATCAGACATTGTCCCTGTCCACTACAGGCTGAATGGGACAACCATCCCAGGCATCCTGGCCATCATCGCCTAACAGGTCTACGGCACCAACACAGCGGATAACCAACATCCCACCCCACAGCAAGCTGCTAGCCCACCTGTTGGCCCCTGGCACACCCCAAACAACACCCGCCAGAGTCGGTAGAGTCTCACAGCCAGCCACATCCACGACCCCACGTCTGTCCTGGACATCACCATCATCCCTGCACCCGAGTCTCCGTACGGCCAACACAATGCGCAGGAACCGCTGGAGACCAAGCAAGGACCACAAGCCACAGCCGTTTGCACGCACATGTAGGGAGAAATCCACTGCACACATGTCCCACCAGTGCCCCCTGGAGACAAACCCTGTCCAATGCCATCTGGCGAGCGCTGCTGCCACAAACCCTGTCCAACGACATTCGGCGAGCCGTGCTGCCACAAACCCTGTCCAACAACATCCGGCGAGCAGTGCTGCCAGGAACCCTGTCCAATGCCATCCGGCGAACCGTGGATGAGGGACCAGAACAACCTTGCGCCAGAGTCCACACGAGTGGTCGGGCGGAGAGGAGTAAGAGGAAGATGCGGCTCAGTCCAGACGAAAGCTGTGTCACGATAACGGAGGTGACCAAACACATAGTCCCACTGAACCTGAACTACGCAGGCCAGTGAGGCCACCAACCTCTGCCGGCGACACTCGGTGAATGGCCTGCGCTGTCCCCTGCCTCCGGCCTACACTGCTCTCGGCCAAGGCTGTGCTTGAGTAGGCCACAGATTTGGAATTGAGCATTGATTATGCATTGATTATGCAAAGGCAGATTACAAATCATTGAACACAAGGAGAGGCCTAAGAGGATGTCGCCTTGCTACTTGGCGGAGAAAAAAGGGTCATCGTTATGGAGGTGTTCGTACACTACCGACTGCTCTGGTGTCACTAGCGCTGTGCATCGCGAGCCGAAGACATTTGGCTGTAGGCCACTGCTGACTGCTGCCTATGGCCTACACTGCCGTCCAGTAGGTCACAGAGTCATGATTCAGCAATGGCAGAGTCCATATCAGTGTACCGGCATCATCGCAGTCAGAATCCCCACTCAGCCCCAGTACCCCAACATTCATGGACACTATCTGGTTGGACAGTGGTGGCGTCTGAGCCTATGGACTAGCGGGCAGTTTTCACCCCAAGGTAGCTGATACGGATTTGGTGGTGGCCACGGGCTGTTGCATTCCACTCCTCCATTTGCTGCTTACTGATAAAATCAAACCTTTTGACGTCTTGCCCTGGAGGACACCTTCCACTGTCCAACGAAACACTCTGAAACATACACCTCGGACAATGATGTTTACCCGCTCAAGTCGAGTGGCCCATCCGACTGCACCGCAAGTCACCGTCCCGTGGCTGGGTGTCTGTGCCGGCCACAGTGCATCCGTGGCCACTAACTCTGTACTGGTCAAGTCTGGGACCCCTTCTCCGGGGCCATAGGCTGGTCCCTGAGGCATGGGCATTGGGCTCATCACTGCCATGACTCTGTGGCCTTGCGCTGTACGCAGCCTCCGTGCCCAAATGCGTCCCACCCGGGATCACTCACCAAAGCAAGTCCAGAGCGGCTCCGACAACGCATCATCGCAGGAGGCACACGCCACCACCGCAAGGACCACCTCCAAATGCCATCTGTCAGAGTTAAAGAGGTGATCCAGACAGACTTCGTGGTTGCTCAGGCCTGTCGTGGATGCCATCATCAGCCTGTTACCCTGCTCAGCACTCCAGGTGCCAGTGACTCAGTGCACCGCAGGTCATTGTCCATAGCTGATTGTGTTTCGTGCTGTGGAGCGGTTGCACAGGTATGTCACCTCAGACAGAGTGGGGGCCCTGAGATGTTCAAGTTGATGCAGGTCTGACACACCCCACTGCATCTGCATCAGGAATATATCGAAGGGACACAAACCGAGACTTTTTATGCACATGAGCATGCTCATCTCTAGTGTCCACAACCCAATGCACCGCGACTCACGGATACTTCTGTTTGCATGTTGGACTTTATCCGGATCACCCCATGTTGCTCATCAGTTGACTCTGTATTGCATGTGTTTTCTGTTTGCGTTGCACTGGTATCCAATGTCCAAGTGGTTGCCAACACCAGACATTCAGTTTGGGTTGGCTTACACTCACCCCACACACATCGTCACTGTGCATGTGGCCCTGCCAATAAAGGGGCTGAACACATATGCTCGTAGCCAGTTCAACATGATCTCTGCGTGTGTCCCTGTGGTCTTGTAGTATGCATGTGGTCACTGGGCTCTACGACTTCACAAGGTGCGGTGTACCATGGATGTAGACATGTCACTGGAGGCAGCAGGTTGAGGCTTGGACATGTAGGTTTGTCGTCACCCACTCCATTAATGAGGGGAGGGCCAGGGCCATCGTACACACAGCCAACATGCATGTGTGACCGCTAATTGCACGCACCAGGGCATGGTTCTGTGCTGTGCATCTGCATCTGCATGTGTCTCTATGGCAGCGTGGGTCTCCTTAGTGGGGTGTAGGTGGGCCCTGTAGGATGATAGACCCCTACATATGTGTCCTGGTTCGCATTCCATGGGTTCGGCCCCCTCCCACACCTGTTGGGCCACCTCCTTTTTGCTTGTTGACACATGCCATTGGGGTGCCATGTGTGGTTCGTTGAAGTGTTGTTCGCCAGCTGTGCTTGCGGGTGCTTCCTGCTGTGTGGTCTGTTGCAGGCTCGGTGTTCTCCTCTGTGTATCTTGGCTGTCCAGGTCCTGGTGGGGGGCTGCGTGGCATATCCATGGTCTGTTGTAAGGCATCAGTGTTGATGGTGTGGTGTCCTCTCCTGCATCACTGATGTGTTGTATTATGTGCTCTGCTGCATGCGTTGTGTGGCCTTCTGCGATGTGAAGGGGAGGTGCGTGTTGCCTTTGTGTTGGCATATATGTTAACGCATTGTGCAGACTGTATGGCAGTGTACATTGTGACTGTTTGGTGAGTGCTGGATTCCTCTGCTAGTGGGTCAGTTACTGGTAGTGTTCTGTCACCTCTGAGATGCTGGTCTTGTTTTCCTGCGGTCGGCACCCCTTCTTCCTCTCCCTCTTCTCCTTGGCCTTCCCCGACCCCGTTTTTCCTTGCTGGTAGTCTGTGGGGATTGTGGGGTTCGATTTGGGCTCTGCACTGGGTCAGGGTGCATCCATGTTGCTACATGCTTTGGTTTGTCTCTAGTATATTTTTACCGGGCTTTTTATGGTCCATTGTCCTGCCAGATGTGTGGGATTTGCAGGCTTGTGGCCGGTTTGTGCTACTTTTTGTACCATGGTTGACCTCATTGCGTTTACGCATTGCATTTTTGTGGCGTGGCGTTGATTTTCACGCTGATATTTGCCGCGTTGTCTGGTGTCTATTACATGCTACCTCCTTGAATTCCATGTTGACACAGGGTTATTTTCCAGCGATGGGCTGCGATGTTGACAGTTGCGTTACACTACTCTCGCGGTAGTTATTGCACGTTCTTGCGAATATACCCCTTGTGTTGGATTCACAAAGGTAAACGTACACTTTTTTGTAAGTTTACTCTTTTCTGCTAGTCACAAAGAAACATTTTATTAATAAGTTTATGACTCCTGAGACTCCTCAGTTATCGAGGAGAGGCTTGTCAGATTTTTTTATGTGTGATGTTCTCCACCCCAACTGCAGAGTCTCTGCAGCCATGACTTTACTGTTAAATTATTTCTCTGTGTGTCTCGTTGGCATATGCATTTTGCGATGAAATCGCTTTTAGTGAAACAGTATTTTAGGAAAGCAGAACTTCGCTATTTTGAACATTTACAGGATAGAACATTCATTTGCCAAATCTAAAAATGTGATTTGTTTACCATCACAATTTACGATTTGGAAAATTACACATTGGTACATCTGACCCATTGTTATATCTGACCAATAGGGCATTAAAAGACACCTCGTCTACAAAATACAAAATGTCAATAAAGACTTGATTGCTTTACAAAGGTTTGCAGGAAACCATGCGAGCACTAGCATATCCACACAGTCACCAATGGGTATTTTGGAGAACGTTGGAAAGTAGTTTATTGTTGTCTAGGCAGAAGTAAGTGCTAGGCGAGAGAGAGAGAGAGAGCGAGAGGAGAGGGGGAGGGGGAGGGAGAGGGAGAGGGTTTATGTGTGTGTGTTTTTAATGGCTGTCAGTCGGTGCTTAGAGTCCTTGTTCTCAGACTCAGCAAGTCTCAGTGTAGAACTTGGCACACTCTCATACCAAAAGACTCATTCAGCCGTGAACAGCTTAATCACTTACTCCCTGTGTTACAAAAATCAAGTAAAAGGTGGGATACAGATAGGTTACATTGGAAACAAAAGCTTACATGGAGGAGGAAAATCTTCAGTGAGAAGAGAGAAGTGGCAAGAGGTGTAGAGTGGAGGAGTGAGTGAAGGCAGCAAGAGTCTCAACAGTGTGAGAAAGAGGGGGAGCCACTGTATTTAGGATGAAGCAGACTTTTTTCAGGACGGCATAGACATGCAGAAAAGAAGCATTGGAAAACAAAGGGAAGAGGTCGGAGTTCCGTGTAGTTCCTAGGGTCCCCCAGGACCTGTGCTTTTAGGATGACCTAAACTGAGGGCTTGGTGTGCAGACAGACTCTGGACACCCCCACAGGATGGGTCAGCCAATAGACCAGCTAGGTCTACAGTGCCACTACCAGCCCCATGTATTCTACAGCGGTGTCCATACTTTCTGGCAGCCGCTGAACATGACAACCCTAATTCCTCAGGTATTGTGGAAAACAATACGCTATATTTTGCTCAGTCACTCATGCTTACTTTTCTCAGAATACACATAGAATGACAATTGTAATGGTTTCAGTAATTATTTATTGATCAAGCGTCAGTCTAGTATGAAACATATTCGCTGCGACAATCAAATACGATTGCCAGCACTAATATCGTAAACAGTAGATACATTTCCACCATAGTGCTAATAAGATGAGTAAAAGTAGATTATATAAAACAATAGCATTGGCATAGTTGTACGATGCGTGGTCCACCTAAATGTACTTAGCCTAGATATGTAGGTGAAGCATATGTAAGGAAGTGCTAGGATATATCCTAATGCAGCCGAAAATCCCTGGGGAAGTTCTAGCCCCTCATCTGATGGTTCTGAATAAAGGATCCCATCTCTGCGTCGAGGATGGCACCCAGCAAGGGATGTCAGTTCTCTGCTTGTCGAAGGATCAGCCTGCAGAGTCTCGGTCCAGCCTGGAAAGAATTTTCCTCTCTTTCTGTGAGGGGGAGGGATGGTCTTTTATAGTAAAGTGGTCACTCCAGGGTTTCTTCTAGAATCAATATGATTTGAAAACATTCACTAATCCTTTGCTTGTCCTATTCTAAACAAAAATACTCATGCACAGCTGGCTGTTGGCCATGGGTGAAAAAAGTGGTGACCCCTCTACAGAATAAATCTGCCGTACCTGGGGACATGTTTATGTACATCAGATACAGGGCCTGGTATAAAAAAGACAGAGGTAATCTACTCGTTAAAAGGTCACCTGTGTAGGACTGTTATGTTGTGTGGATGGAACAACATGTATGTAATTGGTATGTACATGATGGGACTATCCTAAAGGACATGACAGGAGGATAAGGCAAATGCCACTGGAGAAGTAAAAAGAAGGGCAAGCTTCTGGGGGTGAGCCTGTGAGTGGAGGAAGGCAGAGGTTCAGGAGTCGGAGAGTAAAGCTGCAAGGAAGAGCTTGGAGCACAAAGGGACACTTGCTGGGCAGAAATCTGAGGGAGCATGAAGACCTAACTCATAGTTATGTGTAGGAGGAAAGAGGTGTGGGTACAAAGGTGAGCGGTAGATGGCAGAACCGTGTAAGGGAGAACCAAAGCTGCTCACGGGAGATGAAAAGGAAAGAAAGAGGTGTACAGTTATTGAAGATGGTACGGATGGATGGATACATGGGTGGATGGATGGGTGGGTGGGTGGTTGTGTGAGTGGGTGGATGGATAGGTGGATGGATGGGTGGATGGATGGATGGATGCATTTATTTATTTTACTTAAAATTTTATTGCAAAATGGTGGAAGGTGTTTCTACTGAAGGGTGTGTTATCTAAGTTTACTGTGAGAGACAAGATATTTGTGGAAGGATACTGTAAAATGGCTGTGAGAAATATGGAGTTGCTACATATAGAGGGAGGCATTGCTATTTGTGAAACTGGAGTGCTGATGCTGTGCGAGTTGCTGTAGATGCTAGCTGTGAGATATTTTGGAAGGTATTACTGAGAGAGGGCTTTTGAAGTGCAGGCCAACAATTGGGGCACCAAGTAACCCTACAAGCAATAAACCGGGTGACTGGGAGCACTGACACATAATTCTATCTTTGGCAGCAATACTATTGCACCAACTCTTCCTGTAAATACAATGGATAGTTTTGAATCCAGTGCACAAGTAGAATTAAAAAATGTGCACTACCTTCTGCATTCCCGGAATCACATGACAGTTCAAGCTGACATCATAAGAAAAATACCTCTAAACGAGATGTCTCTGTGTTTATGTTTTTTTTTACTGACAGGTGAAAGGCTGTCAAAAAGAAAACGCCTCACATCTCCAGAAGAGTTGGAGAAGAGGATTATCTGCTTTAGCTCCAGGTAAAACATTTCTTGTAGACAGAGTCCCCGTGTGGGTTTATAACAGATTCCATAAAATGTGCTGAATACATCATGTTACAATGATGAAACAGACTTAGAGAAGGTTCTCCGAATTGAAAGAGGGTATGTCTATACCTGTGCTGCTTGCGGCCTGAATTATGGCTCATTTCACGAACTGACGTCTGGAAATGCAGGCATGACTTATGACCGAGCACTGGTGCAGAACCCGCCTTAAGGTATGGAAAACATATATGTGCTTTCCTCACAGAACGACCGGCATCTGGGATTTGTCCACAGGAGACTTTTACAAGCTGGCATCCCAAATGAACAGTTTATCATTGGCTCCAATGCATCGTTCACTTAGGTCAACTCTTTTGTGGTAGAAAAGAAACATTCTCAATCAAATGCTTTGGGGGAGGGAAAGAGACATATCTAAGCGAGACAAATGTTAAGGTAATACGTGATATGTGTGAACTCTCTGTGACCCCCTGGTTCCTTGCAATACATATGAAACATTGTCACTGCCAGGATGCAATTCATTTTACTTTGCACCTGTACCGCCCTGAGCTATAAACGTCAGCAAACATGATTCCTTAAAATATGAAAACTAATTTAACCTTTCAGTTCCTCAGTACAGCACACGAACAGTACTTGAAAGAGCAATCAATTCCTTCAAAGCATACATTCATGGCTTTGAGCCCAATCTCTGCTACACTGTTTTAATCTATATTAAGCCATATAGAAGGATTCACAATGATTGCAATAACTAAAAATAAATAATTGCATCTTGTTCTATACATTTACTTGCACTGCTGGTGGTGAAACCACAGTCTTTGCACAATCTCCCCGAACTGCAGTAGCGTGGTGGGAAATACAGTGTAGGAGCTGTAAGACTCTAAACTCGGGGCCTGGAAGACTGTTAAGCAACTCACTATAGACCTAATGAGCAAAACCGTAAAACAATAGTGCCAGATTTCCCCCATCCCAACATAATGACTGTTATTGCACCTCGCTGAGGGGCGCAGCGGTTCTTGGTGGTACACCTGCAGGCCTCATCCAAACTGTTGTAGGACTCGAATGAGCCCCAAATGTGGACACGCGGCTCACAGAGTGGGTTAGAACCACCCTAGTAGGTGGTATATGTCTATCTGTTTAGACATACCTATGCGATGCTATGTTGCTATTAATACCTTGTAAAACACTATACCGTTCTTCAGGCATTAGGAAGGGGATCATAGCAGTAATAGCTAGTTTGAATTAGACCAAATTTGTGACTCATAATGTTTAAACTTTGTTTCTGAAGACCAAAAAGCATGAAGTAGTGTGAAAACCTGGTGGAAGATTCTCAAAGTGAGAGGCCTAGTTCAGAAAAGGAACCACCTTCCTAGCCTCACCTCTTCCTACAATTAAATCATTAGGGTAACAGGACAAGAGAAGCACAGAAGTCTGACCTGAACATACCTGGGAAGTTCAGGCTTCACACATTAGAAGCATTGCCATATATACAATCATAAGCAATGTGCAGCACCTGAATTGGCAAATCGTGAAGCTGTCTAAAAATCGAGGAACCTCTACTGAATCTAGATGCAAGAGTCACCATTCCAACTGCCTGGCTCTGTGCTTGCAAGTAGTCACGATGTAACCCAATAATGTTTGACGAGGGCAGACAGACATACTTCCAAAGTGGAGTATCCTGCAAAGCTTTCTCATTTTCAAGGTGGAGGATTAAATCAAGCTTCACTCCAGATTTATCAAGCCACAGAAGGCCACCTTGCATGGGCCTGCATGGCTTGATACAACTGGAAAAACGCAAGGCAGCACAACTTGTGTTACTCTGCCCCAGGGAGGCAATTCTTGGGAGGGGCGTGGATCTTTCCATGCTTCCACCTATGAATTTTGGCACATTTCCTGATTTACCATTATTGGTAGACATGGGAATGCGTCACAATGCTACGCCTCCCCAGGTTTCTCTTGTGTTTGCACAGGAAGGTGTCCCTTTATTCACAAAAATGATCCTGCTTACAATGCAGGCACATTGCACCATAGTGTAACACACTGTGCAAGGAAAAGACAGGAATGCACTGTATAATGTTAAATACAGTGCATTCCCGCCATTTCCCTTTCATGGAGCACAGCGCAGCAAGTTGGCTTGCTGCTTTGGGCTGAGTGAAAGTGTGATAAGTGTGAACCTATGTGTGCCAGGATTGTCAGAGGTTCTCACTTGTGCCATATCTCATAAATTTCATCATGTATTCACTAGCAGATTTATCATAGTACTGCGGTTTCTTTGCGCCATGCAAGGTAACGCAAGGGCAACACAACACTAAATTCAGATTTACCAAGCAACAGATGGTGCCTTGAATGAATCTGCAGTGCTTGGTATATATGGAGTAACGTAAGGCAGGGGAAAATGCTGCCTTGTATTACTCTGCACCGGTAAGGCGTTTCATGGGTGATGATCAGGTGTTCCCATGCATTCACCTATGCATCTGGTCACATACCCAGTTAGTATTTTATTTTTATTAAATTAGTATTAGTTATTATATGTTTAATAGATAAAAAATGTATGTTAAAAACTTTTTTTAATTAAATTTTAGGACAGGGATGGTGGATTTATAGGGGATAAAGATGGGGAGTAATTTACAATTTTTGTATTAAAATGTAACTTTTTTTTACATTTTTGTTAAATTTAGGAGCGGGATGTTGGGTTTATAGGGGATAAGGAAAGGGAATAATTAAACATTTTTGCATTAAAATTTAAATATTTTCACATTTTTGTTAATTTTAGGAGTGGGATTTTGGGTTTAACGGTGAGGAGTAATTTAAACATTTTGGTATAAAATGTAAATATTTAAAATACATTTGTAAAATTTTAGGAGTGGGATATTGGGTTTATAGTGTAGAAGGGTGTGGAGTCATTTAAAAAAAGGTTTTCAAAATAATGTAAAAATATTTTTTTAATATTTCAAATATGTATTTGTTAGATGTATTTATAGGGGATATGTTTATGGTTTATTTAAAATTGTTTAATTCAGATATCATTATTGGAGTTGGAATAGTAATGTATTATGTTTTATTATCCAACACCGTTCCTGAGTTTATTTTGTTTTGGAGTTGGAATAGTAATTTAATTTGCTTTATTATCCAGCATTTTCCCTGAGTTTTGTTGGTTTTGGAGTAAGGCATAAACATTTTTTAGTGTTAATTAGTTATTTCATTTTGTATGTACACTTATATAAGAAAGGAGATGTATGTTAGTTATTCTTGTAAATGTTTGTTTATTGTTTACAAATGTTTTTATTTTTATTTCACAGCTTTTTTTGTTCTTATTTGCATTTGTTATACATTTTCTTACAATATTGGAAACATTACCCCGGTATTTTTATGTAGTTCAAAATGTATTACAAAGTATAATATCATTTTAATATACTTTTTTTGTTGAGTTGGGTTGGTTGTCCTCTTCCAATTGTGGTTTGGAAGGCACTATGCTATCCTTCCACTGCATTGTTTGTTTTTACTTTTTGAGCTAGAGTACGTTCGAGCAAGTTATTTGGAATTTGGGTTGCCTATGGTGCCCTGACCTATGTAACTTTCCCACCCAAGTATTTTCAAAGTGATCTAGGAAGGGAGTTAGTTTTGTTTCATTTGATTGATAGAAGGAGCTTTCTAGAAGTAGGTTGTAATGGTTTGCTACTTCAGTTGTTGGTACATAGGCCAGGGCTATTAATTTTTTATTTGGTTGGTGAAGTTGCTGTTGGTGGTGTAATCTATACTCAAAGTAGATTTTTTAGGTACCTCCAGATACTTTGATTAAAGTAGTAGTATCAACCTTGTATTGCAGTATGTGGGTATCATTTTAAAATGCATTGAATCATTGATTGTTCAAATCAATTTTGATTTTTTGTGGAAATTAGTTGTTGGTGTATTGTTTGACTGTTTTTAGGAGCTCTATGTATGTGGTGTTCTGTTTGTTAGGGAGTAGTGCGTATAGGAGAGGTATGTTAGTATTTTCATATTCACTGTGGATTGTGTATAGTTGATAGAAAGATGTTACCACTTTCCCTAATCACGCCCTGTTCGCACAGCTTCCTATCTATTTTCTCCTGTTATTCCCTCTTCTCCGGCATTGGTTGTTGTAAGTCAGGTGGTAGGGGAGGTTGCTATTTAGAGCCACCCATACCTGACACCTGTGCTAGACTTCAACACACTCTGTTGATCCGACCAGAAGGGACGCAGGAGTGTGCCTCACTTGGACTCTCCCTTCCCTTGATTTAATAGCCAAGAGTACAAATTAGCGTGACTCTCTTTTGAGTCCCTAATTACTGAACCATCAATCTGAGAGTACGCAGGAGTGTGAATCTCTTTTGAAATCCCTTCTCAATTGAATTTGCAATTCGAGAGTATGCAGGAGCGTGACACTCTACCTTAGGGGTTCTTTTTGCTGTGTGGCAGGAGCCGCAAGAGAATTCCTTCCAACTGACCGCAAGCGTGGTCCGGTGCCCTTTCAACCTCCCGGAGGAGCCGTTCACACTTCTTCCCTTTTTACCTCCATGTCAAGGGTTTCCCGAAAACGTGAAGTTCTGTGCCAAGGCTCTGCTGTAGCTCAAGAGGAGCTGGCAGTTGCCAATTAATTTTTTTCAGCCGCAAAAGCGGTACTTGGTATTTGCTGGGGCACCGCGGAAGCTTCTTTTTCATTTGGATTCCTCAGAGGTGCACGGCAGGAGCCAGCGGCTTCGCCTCCAACGCAAGTACTTAGTTTATTTTGTTGTGGTAGCTTGTTTTATTTCTTGCATAGTGTTTTGTACCAGTGTTTGACATGAGTCAACAGCGATGTGTTCCTGTATCTATAAGTGCAACTTTGAGCAGAAGCTTTTTGTGGCTCCTTGTAGAGGGAGTAAGAAGTCACATTTCGTCTGTATTTCCTATTCCTCCTTTGAGCAGAAGCATACAGCACTTCTTCGTTAGAGAGTGAATTTATCCCTCGACTATCCTCTGGTTTCCCCCTTCCCATCTACTCCATCTCTTCGAAGAAATAAAGAGCTAACTGGGAAAGACTACCTTGGTTCACAGTTTTGAACTGATGCTCTTGTTCCTGTGAAACACAGGGTGAGTCTTCTTTCCGTGTTCCCTGTCACTATTGATAGCAACAACCTTGATTACTGTGTGTTCGAAGTCCCTTCCCCCTTCTCTAAAGTCTTTTCATTACTTCTGTCTTCCAGAACTTAAGCTGTGACTTCCTTCTTCGCTGTTATCTTACAGATGCTGTCTGTCTGCCTTTCCCCACCACGTTTTGGACATCACATCTAGTACCTTTCCCTCAATGCCTAGCACACCCTGAGTGGTGCATTTCTCGTCCCTTTCCCCATACTATAGTATAGTCAGTGTGGAGGATTGGTCTGGAGGTGAGAGGGGGGACTTTCTTCGTTTCTGCGGTTCCTGGTTTTCAGGTGAGTGGGGGTTGTGAAAAAAGCTTTAGGGCAAACTTTGAATGTGTCATTCATCCACCATTCGTCGCAGTTTTTAAGTTTTTCTAATTTGGTATTTGTTGCAAAGATGAGAATTCATTTTTCATGACTTTTGTTATCATTACATTAATCTAAAGAATGAGAACATCAAGAAAGATCTCCTCAATGATCTAATGTCTCACTCTTGCCCTCTCACCAAAACCTCCCCCTACCCCCAAATGCAGCACAACAAATCCTGTCAAAGTTTGTTTAAAAAACAACGCGGTATGGTCATCCTTTTACATCTATTCTGAAGACGCTATAGGCAAGTTTCTCAGTGCCCTGAAGCCTGCCAATCACTTCACCGACCCTCTCCCTGAAAAATGCGGTTAAAGAACTTACCCCATTGCTTCTACCTCTCTGGACCAAAATCATCAACAGTTCACTTCTACAAGGTTGCATCCCTGACTCCCTAAAGATGGGGCAGGTGACTCCCATCCTTAAGAAACCCACAGCTGACCCCACGGACCTAAACAACTACCGCCCTATCTCCAATATTCCCACCCCGGTCAAACTTCTGGAAAAATGTGTTCACCACCAACTGACAAAACATATTGATCACTTCAACCTTCTTAACAAACACCAATCCGGCTTCCGTGCAGATCACAGCACGGAATCAGCCATGACACACATCATTGATGATGCACTACAAATACTTGATCAAAATGGATCATGCCTCCTTATCCTATTAGACCTCCCCTCAGCGTTCAATACGGTC
Organism: Lissotriton helveticus; assembly: GCF_964261635.1. Taxonomy (NCBI): domain Eukaryota; kingdom Metazoa; phylum Chordata; class Amphibia; order Caudata; family Salamandridae; genus Lissotriton; species Lissotriton helveticus. Next base: position 659,240,536 of record NC_136067.1, read on the forward strand.
AAACACAAGAACTTGATAGATCTGTTGAATCACAGAATGGGTCTATCAGGGTCAGTGCTTAACTGGTTTAACTCTTTTCTGCAAAACCGGACTCAAAAATTCAAGGTCAACAACAAACCTGTCCAAACCCGTTCCAGTTACGCTAGGAGTCCCACAAGGGTCTTCGCTATCCCCAACACTTTTTAACTTATTCATGGAATCACTCACCAATCTGCTACAAGCATCCAACGTGCAATTTCACATGTACGCTGACCAAACCCAACTTTACCTTAAGATCAACACCCTTGAAGACATTAATTTGCTTAATACTACTCTTAAGACCACCCAAACATGGCTGGCAGAGAATCACCTCAAATTGAATGCTTTAAAAACTGAATTCGTCCTAATTGTCCCACCCGCCAAAGTCCCCATAATGCACGATTGGATCAAAAACCTCACAGCACTCAACTTTCAACCAACCATTGTGGATTAAGCAAAATCATTGGGTATAGCACTGGATTGCAACCTCAATATGCAGAAACACATTAGTAAAGCAACGAAGGGAGCAAACTTTCAGATTAATACATTAAGGAAGCTGAAACCCTTCCTACCTGCCAATGCCTTCAAGATGGTGGTTCAAGCTCTAGTTCTACCTCGGCTGGGCTATGGAAGTGTCTCGCTATGCGTTCTCCCCAAAGCTACTACTGCTCCCATAAGAGCCTCTACTAATGCGTCAGTGAGACTCATCACTGGCTCGAAAAGAAGGGCCCACATCTCCCTTGACCTAAAATCTCTAAACTGGCTGCCATTTAAAGCAAGAATTCACCTGAAAATAGCGTGCATGATGCATAAGTCCATAAATCACAATGCACCCAGCTATCTCACACAAACACTCACAATATCCGGTGGGAAAAGATCCACAAGAAGTGCGAAATCCTCCTTTTGACGCCACAAAGATTCAACAAGAAAAAAACATATAAACGATCCTTCTCAGGAATGGCGCATAGGATATGGAATGCCCTTCCCCCGGAAATAAGACTGAACCCCTCCACTGCATCCTTCAAATTGGAAGAAAAAGACATTCTTATGGCAAAATTCACTTACACAAAGTCCTATGATTCAGTGAAAACTTCCATACCTGTTATAAAACTTGTCAACCTAATCAATCTATTTGCCATTACCATGCTTCATCAGTCAACCCTTGTTCTGCACCTTATTGCTTTGCTTTTTGTCTGCCCAGTGATGTTATATATATTTAACTTACTTATCTTTATTGTATTACCATGACTCATCAGGTCTCTCCTGTTCTGCATCTACTGATTTGCTTTTTGTTTGCTTTATGATGTTATGTATACTTGTCTTGCATATTTTGAATGTATGATATAATTAATCTCATTTACTGTAAAGCGCTCTGATACCCGCAAGGGTCTTGTCCGCGCTCTATAAAACTTTCAAAATAAATCAAATAAATGGAGAAGGAATTTTTCAACTTTCTGAGTGATGGTAAATTCTGGTAAATGTCTTTCAGCAGAGGTTTTAGGGGTAGGTGGGGTTTGAGCTGTAGCTCTTTTAGTTCTGAAAATTCATCTCTTCAGAGTGGGGATGGAAGGTTGTTCAGACTCAGGTCCGTACCACATCGGAATCGGGCCCTATATGTTTCAATTTATTTATTTGTAATTAAATAAATATACTTACTCTTTTTAGTTGATGATGTGTCCTTAGTAGAACATTAATTTAGCTATCTTTTGTTATTTCATTCAGTTTAGTTCTTATAAATAATTTATGTTATTTGTTGGTGACGTCATAAATTTACTTCCTGTTACATTTTATTGTTGTTGTATACTTAAATCTTTGTGCTGAAATTTCTAGATGCAATTTTAGTAATGTTGAATCTGTTATGTATTATGGAAATTATAATATGACGTTTTCCAAGTTATTTTAATTTATTTAGTTATGAAGTTCTGTGCTTACCCTTATTGCAGGATGTTTGGAATAGTTTCACGCATAGTTGATTTTGGTTTTGTCTTGTCTCTCTCAAACGTTCATTCTTCCTCCATTGTCGTCCGTTATAAGGTAAGTTCTACATTAATTAAGTGATTGTTTTTATAGTGTTTGTTTAATTAGTTAGTTAGGGCTTTCTATTAGTTTGTGTTAGTGTGTTTTAAATTTATTGGGTGAGAAACCTTTTTTGATTTTTTTTAGCTGTTACCTTGTAATTTATTTAATGTTTATAATGTTTTTATTTTGTTTATTGTTATTATTTTATTTTATATGTAGATAAATGTTTTATATTTTTTTTCTTTAATGCATAATGTTGTTTGGTTATTAATTTGTTTTTGTATATTTAGTTTATTTGTTTAAATTACTGTGGTTAATTTCTTGTTAATTGTATTACTTATTTACATTAATTGGTATGTGCTATTTGATTTTATTATCGTAAATAGTATTTTTTTATGTATTTTATTTCCGATATAGCTAAAATATATTTTATCAATGTTTGTGTTGTCGATATTGTTTGTATCGATATTTTTGATGTTTCATTTTATTTTAATGTTATCGATATTGTTGACTCGATAATCCTGTAATTTGATGTTATGAGAGTCGAAACGGCCATCTGGCAGTCTTTCAATTTGGATCAATGTTACTGCTGGAGGCAGTGTAAAGGTCCTAGATACTAAAAATTATAAATTTCAAGGATTAATAAATATAAGGGGTTTATCAATATGTTTCATTAATTTTTATTATAATGAATTTTATTCTGTACCTAACACAAATTTTATTAATTTTCTCAACTTTATTTTGTTCCTACCACAAAACAACAGATTTGGTAATACCTCTGGTATCTGTTTGGAGGGTGATTTTAATGCCCAAATTCCTAGGGATATCACCTGATTCACAGAACCTAACACTAACAAATATCAATGTAATAGGGGCTTGGGCATAGTTTGCAGAGTTTTGCTTCACGGAACTCCACGAAGTTACAAAAAAACTTGGCAAAGATCCGCGAGTGGCGGAGTGCAGTGCAAACTGCAGTTTGTGCTGGTATTCCTGCCGCTCATGTAGAAATTCTACCCAAGTGGCAGCTTGCGCTTGGAAACTTACCGTTCACGATCGCGAACTTACCATTTGCAATCGCGAGCAGGAAAAAAACTCCTCTGCATAACACGAAGCAGAGTTTTCTGCACTCCGCAAGCTCCTTTGGACACCCTTGCACTCTTGAAATACCTCCCAGTATTACCGATTCGGTAATACCGAATGTCTTCGCATTCATTCCTATGGGCCTCCATGCCCATAAGAATGAAAGGGTAGGTATGCGTTATTACCGAATCGCAATTACCGATTCGGTAATAACTAATATTAAGAATTCAGTATTTTTTACCGAATTCTTACCTACATCGAAATACCGATTTCTAAATTCCGAATCGGTAAAATTCGGTATTTAGGAATCAGTTTTTCCCCATTACCTACATCCAGCCCCTAATGCCTTAAGCATTTTAGAGTGGGCTTTGTGGATTTTATGGGTAGTTTAGATCTTTGTACCAATTTAAAAAAATCATTTATTATGTTCTGTGGGCTGAAAAAGTATCTTTTAAATACCATCACTGTAGACAACCAAAAACTACAATGCACCAGCACTTTTCCCTATGTGGGGCTACTTTTTTCTGCTAGTAGTTCCTGGGTTGACCATGTGGTATATAGTAAGAATAAGTTTTCAAAAGCTATTAACTCAATTCTATGTCTACCCCAGCCTAAACGGACAGGGATATTGTTAGCTCTCTTGAAAATGTATAAAACTCAGTGCATTCCAACAGCGACATATGGCGCAGAGGTATGGGGCTACACAGACAGTAATAACATACAGCTCGAACAAAATAGATATTGTCAAAAAATCTTGGGAGCACCGATCTCCACTTCACAATATATCTGCCATGCCGAATTAAAACTGCACTATGTTGAAAACAATATAAAGGCGCTGCTGCCCTTTTTTGGCTTGCTATCTGGAAAAAATACCTCTGCATTCCTGACTAGAGTTATATAAGTGAATGCCTCAAGTGTGATAAAAGGGAAAGAAATACCATGGCTTGCTGCAGTGAGGGAGAGCTTGAGTAGTATTAACCATGTATTGGTTTTTGATAACCCCACTGAAATTGATAGTGTGAATAAAAAAGTCATTTGGGATGCCCTTTATGATCATTATAGAACTTTAAGGCACAAAAGGGAGGACCAGAAAACGTCCCTAGCAATCTATATGCATATTGCAGATGTATCAAATATACCAACTAGTTCTCATTTCAAACCGATGGGTCATTGGGAGTGAGGACTGCTCTTCTGTTTAAGGGCTGCTATAGTAACATTTTTACTGTGTTCCCTATGGAGTACACTGTTTAGATCAATTACCATGCCCATGGGATGACAGGAGTGTGCAGACAACATTCCATTTCCTATTTTTCTGTAAGTTCTACAAAGAATATACAAAACAGTTTTTGCTTCCATTTGTTTGAAAAATTTCACCTATCTGTTAGATGCAGCTTATATAAAAAATTGCAAGTTGAAAGATTAATTAATTGTTCATGTAGGCACTTTTCTAAAACCTGCACTACGCGCCCAAAATACAATGTGCACTTTATGAAGCGGGTTTTATATAACTAATTTGATATACGCAGTTATGTCTTATATGAAATTAATGTACACTGTCTATGGATTCGTTTTCAACCACCTCACAGTACTTTTATGATTCATGGGGCTTTACAGTGTTAATAATTTGTATTTGTCTTAACATGCTCTGGTATGTATGATTTTATCCTAGTATTTTTATGACCATTAGATTTGTATACCCCTTCTGTTATTATGCAACTTGTGGATATACAAATATCTGAATAAAGATTTTTGATTGATTGATTGATTGATTGAGAGTCGATGTTGTATCAGTGATCCTACCATGTAATGTAGACATGGGAATGCATCAAAATGTTACGTCTTACCAGGGGAGGTGTAACAGGGAGAAATATGTTTATTTCTCCTTGTGTTTTCCTTAGTCTACGTGTACCACATTTTGCAGCACATATAGAAAGAGGAAAAGCTTCAGCACGAAAACAATCCTGCCTACAACACAGGCACCCTCACACCACAGCTCAAAGGTGGCTGCAGTGGTTGCAGCATATGTCCTCATATCTTGAAAGACCCCCAGATTATAATTAATGAAGGCAAATACAACATAGGTAATCTTATTAATTGCCATTCAAAGAATCTGATATATCTTATCAAATGCCCATGTAACATAGCATATATAGGCGAAACTTCTAGGGAGGTTAAAACTAGAATTTTAGAACACAAATCTGCCATTAGAACGAATAAGAAAAATGCACCACTGGTTGAACATTGGATAAAAGAAAGACATAATTTGGACGACCTGAAATGGTGTGGGATTGAAATTATGTTTACTAGTTTCCGTGGTGGAAATTATCTAATAAAAAGAAAAAAACGTGACCAATATTTCATGTGCCTCTTTAACTCTGTCCGGAGTGGACTTAATAGTAGGGAGGACTGGGAGAGACTTATATAAATGGTCATAGTAAGATCCCTTAACCTGTAGCCAGTAATACGTGATTCAAGGTATTGGCCTTTGCAAAACTGATCTTTTGGGACTCAACCACCACTTTTCTGTCACAAGAAATACCAAAGAAACTTTTTTCCCAAATTTCTTTTCATGAGAATTCCGCATATATTTCTAACATGCAGCACGGGTCTAGACGCCCATATATTTAGATATAAAACATTTCTTGGGAGCTAAGAAAGAGTACCCTTTACTGTCAATTCGTTCGCAAGACATCATTCGTTATGTAGGAACGTCCACCGCTTTGAAGCGGTGCAATAATCTCTCTAACAACACTTACTGTGATTATAGCCTTGATAGGTGGGTGATGTATAATCACCATTTTCCCTTTTAACGATGGCCCCCAGTGACATTGCCCGTGTGGGAGAGACAGAGTGACGACAATAGGATGCTTCCTCTAGCACATTTTTTGTAATACCCACAAGATATTCGCTTAGACAATAGAAGATTATAATTAATCATTTGTTTGATAATTCAATTAGGACGGCATAGTGAATCCGGAATGCGATGAAGTGATTTCCTCCCATTTCAAGATGTCCGCCACCTACACTATAAACAAGACGAGTTATAGACAATAAATCATTTTTCTAAGTTGTTATTTACATTGGTCTTTGACCATGAAATCAATATCTGTCTCTTCAGGAGACCGAGAAAATTAGCTCTGAGGGTAAACTATGAGGTAAACCCGATAGCGTGACCTTTAACCTAATCTGGAACACCTAAACAACGCCGTAGTAACCCATGTGCCATATTCACATCGGAAAGAGGCCACGGGGGAGACAGGAAGCACGTTCCGCGTTCTTAAGGTAAGCAGACTGGTCGGAACGCTGGTCCATTAGATTTCTACCCGCAGGCTTTTCTAGTAAATTGGGATTCTATTGAAACTAAGACACTCGTGACTTCGTACTAAGTTCATTGGTAGGCATTAGCGCGTAGCACGTTGATACAGCAAAATACTAGTTTAGCTCGAGAGCAGGATATTAAGTGAGCGGACTATCTTTGTCATTTATGGAGTAAAATTGGTGAGAAGCCCCGTTAGAGCGGTAGGTTTACACTGGTGACTTGGTACAATCTTGTATGCTGTGCCACCAGTTACCATTCAGCTATTTTGCACTCATAGGTGATTAATTACATGTTCGGTCGCTTTGCATTTATACCGACAACCGGTTATTTCCATCTCAAATGTAAGGTTTTTTAATATTTATTTGAGATAGGCACAGACACAATCACCCCGAAAAGAAGAAATCTAACTTGTAAGTAGGGACTATATAGACTTACATTGCACATTAGGTGTCATATAGAACATAAATTCCCGATGACTGTCTAGATATATACAAAATGATATAAAAATTATATATAAAAAATATCATTTTTTGACTGAAGATACATCGGCCATATAGTGATGGGAGTGAATATTAATTAACCCCATGAGTCATCAGATAAAGTAGGATATAACTTGAGAGCTCGGACAGTTTAAAGACTGATCACATTCTATTTCAAACAGGTTGATGCAGAACCTCACAGACTTCTAAAGAATTGCAGCCAGAAGTAGTCTCAGGTAAATTCATTGTACCACCATCTAATGACCTTGGCTATCAAGGCAATTTCAAATCAACTAAACAATCATTTTGTTATATAAACATTTCAGCCACTATCCAGTCGCGATTTGCAAGCAGACCAATTTCACGGTCTCTTGTCAGGCACCCACCAGGCAAGTTTCTACGGGCCCAAGTTTTGTATTTAATTTGACAACAGTGGATCCATGTATCAAATTAGCTAAGACCCTCTACTTGTATTTATGTTAACAGTTTTTGATTTTGATTTTATTAATACGGAACATTCGCACGAAGGTCTCCCATAATTTGAGTCTGTTATACATTGGTATGTATTAATCTCTTTCACCAATGTTCAGTTTGAATCATATGAATGGGGTATTCATGAAATATTACTTCTGCTTTTATTTTGACTAGGTACCCACCCCATGCGTAATCTTTATGAAATTTTAGAAATTCTAGCCACATATAATTGAGTTTCACAGACACTGGAAGTGACAACTGTTGTTAGGCCTGTCCTTGTGATTAAGAGAGGTATGTCTATTTTTAAGTGTCGAAAGGTTATTAAACTCCTCTGAGCATATATGTTGTTTATTAATCCTAAAATATCCGGTTGAAATTTAGCGTTACTTATGCAAAATGCTGACTGGACCAATCAATGAGATATGTGTATTGCTTTCTTGAGGAGAGGTTTTTCCTAAAAATTGGAGTAAAATAATGATGTAACTAAGATGTAAGTGCTTGCGAGCGGGCACAGGGCAAGATTTTAGCTTGTGCAGTTAAAAGAGGGTGTCACCAACAACATGTTTGAAGAATAACAGTATGAATTGTTTTTATCATTTAGAAAACTGTCCTGAAGAAGGTGAACATCTGTATGAAATCACCGAAACGCAGCGTCGACTTTGTTTTCTTGATCTATGTATTGTATATATGATTGCTAATGACATTTTTTTAATGTGCTATGTTTTTTTAAATTCTTTGTGTAATCAATTGTTGATAATTATTTTTATAAATCACACTTTCCTGTATTTCTTTGTATTCTCTATTGTTCGAGTGACCCTTCAAATTGACATCTGTGCACCTGTTTAATTTATTTTAATGCATTTAGTTTTGTTTCGTTTTTTGCTTGCCTAGAACTCACACACATTAGCTATTAGCTATTAGATACATTTTTTGTGTTTGCCAACTGTATCTACCCTGTCCCTATTTTAAAATAGTAGGGTTCATCCCTCCTTGTTTTCATATCACACATCACTCACAGAACAAGAAGGTGGCTTGAACGTCCTAAGAACTACTTTACAAAAGTTTTGACAAAGTCCTCCTATCTCTTTTTCCCCTAGCCTATCCAGCAAGAAGCTGTGATCAGTAGTGCCAAACTCTACTGATAACAAGATCTGAGTGTTGATGCTGTCATGGTCTATGACAGAGATTAGATCATTTGGAGCCATGCAATGTGATTGCACTATGCTGCAGCTTAGTTAATAGCTAGTCTAGACTTCATTGAGCACAGCATTGGCCTCACAACAGTCCAGTCACCTATTTGATTAGTTCCATGCATCTCTATTATGTTATACTCATTTAAGGCAAAACGTGAAGTTTGCAGCAGGGTTGCTTCCTTAATAAGAGGATGGCTCACCCCTTCTGTGAATGCTATCACTCATTTTAGAATTTAGCAGTGGCTTAAAAATGATGGCATTGGCAGGGGACACGTGCCAGGCAGACCTATTTTGGTGGTGGTTGACAGTACCAATTTAAAAATGTCTTCTTTCTCAGAGATCTAGTTCTGAGTTCACCTTGTCTTTCAATCCCACACATTGTCCTTCCTAGGCTTCCCACAATTATAGCTATGAAATTTAGTTGCACTTTAAATATAGACGCATACAAAATTATGTTTTTATGTGTTAGGCACTATGCTCCATCCAACACAGGCATTGCTTCTGAGGGTACACTTATTGTTTTTAACCCCTTCCACGCTCATGACGAGCTGGGCTCGTCATGGTGTAGCCTCCTCGCACGCTCATGACGAGCCCAGCTCGTCATGAATAATGGAAAATGGAGGATCCCAGCACCGGGGGGGAAAACGCATAGCAGCCAAGTGGTTAATTCATTGACTGTGCTGAAGTATCACTATGAAAGAATATAAAAACCTATCCTGGGACGATTTCCAGTAGTTTGTGCGCTACAGACAACCATGCCATCAACCATTGGCAGATTCACGGGGTTGAGCTTCAGATGATTTGAGCTCATCCAATTGCTAATGAAGCAGAGCGTGTTTTGAAAAGTGGTGCTTGATTCGTCAGAGGAATCAATGGTAAAGATCAGTTGAATGTCATCCGCGTAATTAAACGCGGTGACACTCAACCCACGAAGGGAACGGATTAAAGGAACCAGGTACAAATTAAAAAGAAGGGGGGCCAAAGAGGAGCCCTGCGGGACACCACAGGTTAGCTCGACCTGAGTAGCAGAGAACTGGGACAGCCTCACAGCTTGTTGGCGTTTAGTCAGGAAAGACTGAACCCAGTCCAGGGCGGTGCCCTGGATGCCAGCCTCTCTGACACGGTCGACCAAAATACCATGGTCGACCGTGTCAAAGGCGGCCGACAGATCCAAGAGGACCAGGGCCTGACAGATGTTGGCGTCGGCCCCTCTGCGCAATTCATCCATCACGGAGAGGATAACTGCCTCTGTGGAATGTGCAGGTCTAAACCCGGCCTGCTGGGGGTCCAAGACGCATGAGTCTTCAACAAACGTGCTAAGGGTATGAGTTACATGCGACTCCAGGACTTTACTAAGGAAGGGAAGGAGGGATATAGGGCGATAGTTGCTCATGATGGAGGGGTCTGCCGAGGGTTTTTTCAGGATGGCAACCACCTCGGCCTGTTTAAGGAGCAAGGAACCTCCCCAGTGGCCAAAGAGTTGTTTAAAAGGGCCAAGGGGGGTTCAGAGCAGGAAGTAAAGGCTTCCCGAAGGGCCGAGGGGGGGGCAGCAGTCGCGAGGAGAACCAGAGGAAACCTTGTGCAAAAGTGAAAGAAAGTTAACTTTCGAGATGGGGGGAATCTGAGTTAAAATATGGGTATTGAGATGATGGCAGGAATCAATAAGCGGAGAGGGGGCTGGCGGGGCTTGGACAGAGATACTAGTTTTAATCTTAACAATTTTTTCCACAAAAAAATTGGTTCAGGGAATCACATAGGGATTGGGAAGGGAGGGGCGCAATAGTGACTCTCACCGGATTAGACAGTTCCTCAACAATTGAAAATATATCTTTGGATTTGTTTGAGGAGTCCAAAATTCTGTTGGAAAAATAGAGGGATTTAGCCAAAGCTATGGCTGATTTATACTCTCTAAGCAGGGAGGAAAATATCTGTTTAGTCTCGGGGGAATACCCCCGGCGCCAGCGCCGTTCTGCCTGACGAAGACCAAGTTTTTAGGCTCTGAGATCCTCGGTGAACCACCTCTGGGCGTCATGACTGCGCCTCGCTCTGACTAGTTTTAAGGGTGCCACCAAGTCAGCAGCAGAGGTAAGCCAATGAGTAAGACCCTGTGTCTGAGTGCTATGGGCCTAGGGGCTCATAGCACTTGGACCTCCCACATACACTGACCATGCACGAAACCTATGCATCATCCTGGACTCCTCACTAACCTTAAACCACCAGATCAACTCTGTCTCACCGTCCTGCTTCTACACATGACATTACGTCTCCTCCGAAAAATCTTCAAATGGATCCCCACCAAGTCCAAAAAGATGGTCACCCACACACTCACCAGCAGCAGAATCGACTACAGCAAACACACTTTACACGAACATCACCCAGAAACTCTTCAAGAAACTGCAGAACATTCAGAATGCCTCCGCCAGAATCATACTCAAAATCCTTCACTACAGCCACATGACCAGCCACCTGAGAGACCTCCACTGGCTCCCAGTCCACAAAAGAATCACCTTCAAACTCCTCACACACATCTACAAAGCCCTACATGACACAGGACCTCGGCACCTCAACTACCACCTCTCATTCCACGTACCCACCAGAGACCTCTGTTTCATCCAACTGACCATGGCTACCGTCCCAGGCTACCGTCCATGTATCTGCAAGATCTCAGCCAGAGGAAAATCCTTCTCCTGCCTCGCAGCATAGACATGGAACACCCTGCCTCTCCAGCTCAGGAAATCACCTTCACAGCCTCAATTCAGCAAGGACCTCAACACCTAGCTCTTTGACTGCACCACAGCGCCTTTAATCGAAAAGCATCTCCCCTACCCACATCACCTTGAGACCCTTACGGGTGAGTAGTTGCACTTTACAAGCCTCCTGATTGATTGATTGATGCACGCACAACTGTGTAGGCATAGGGGGCAAAACATGTGCCCCCGGCCACTATACCCACTGGGCTAATTCGTTCTGGGGTCCTGTCTGTGGCCCCTTACCTTCCTTCCTGCTGACCTTGTCATGGCTGTATGAATTCTGTTTTGATAATGTTTTAATTGTTAAATAATGCTGTAGTTCTGTATTTTTATGTTGTTTATTGTTCTTGTATTTCAGATTGTATATACTTGTGGGATTCAAATATTATATCCTGAAGAAGGTGTTGGGTTTTTAAATACGTGCCCACCGAAACGCGTCGATGCATTTTTTTTAGTTGAAATACGTTAAGTCTATGAAGTAACAACCCTGACTATAAAAGTGATATAAATGTCAGAGTGTGATTGCGTTTCGACTACTGTATTTATCTCATGACAATAGGATCCATTTAGTCCTTATTTTTTGTCTCCCACTTTTGTGTTTTTATATTTGTGTGATTTTATATTGTATAATTGTATATTTTAACAATTATGTACTGACGATAGGATATTCTGTATTTTTAATACTTACCTGAATAAACTGTATATTTTTTATGAATGTCAACTTTATATTTCCTCTTTGCTCCCTTCTGAGTTTATTGTTGTGTTTGAAAGTATAGATGGTATAGTAATTCACCCAAAGGGGAATTTCTGTTTTGACATTTGTCTTCTTGGTACCCTACCCCTTTGGTTATTGGGTCCCTCTCTTTTATTAGAGATGGCTCGGTCCCCGCCATGAAAATGTCATCAAAAAGGAAGATTATAATGCCCATGGTGGTGCCAATGCCGGCACCACCTCCATTGCAGCTTTGCTCACAGCGGGACCCGAGATACTAGCATTAGTGGTGGTCTTTCAGCTGTGTTACAGTGGTATCACCACCTGCATCCTAATTTGGTGCTTGGACCACCAGGTATGCAGGCGGTCGTACCAATGAAAAGTGTCACAGTGGTCCCAGAACCGACAACACCCAATTCAGGGCCAGGGTCTTGAAGTCTTTCCCAGAAGTTCAGTACCTAGCAGAGTTCGACCAGCAAAATACAGACATTTGGGAAATGAAATATGTTAGATACTATCCGAGAAAGAGTCCACAATTGGTAATCATTTGCCTTTATGATGTACCGCAAAACTACAAACTGTAGAGTAATTTTGCAGTGTGATTTACATTTTGAGGAAGGATTAGTAATAGTGTGATGGGTAAAGTGATAATTTTCATTAATTTTCCAAATAGGTAAAAGGTTGAATACTTAGCTATAAAATTTAATCAAATTGATGGTGTGACGCAGTTGGCCGAGATATTGTACGTTTTTTGCTTGTAAAAGATCTATAAATTGCAAGGTTTAGGTGTAGATGCAGCTTTTATTAAATTGGAAGTACAGTATTCAAAGAAGGTATGTCATATGTTGCATTGTCCCGAGTTAGAATATTGTCCGGTTTGTTTTTGGTTGATTTTAATTCAAAAAGATTTAGTACCGATGCAAGTTGTGCCAGAGAGTATAATCAGTTAAGAAGTGTATATACTCATCACTTAGGACAGTATCCTATGTATGGAAAATAGATAATCTGACCTAAGCAGAAGTTTACAAAAGAATCAACGGATATTCCTCAAAAGAAGCAAATGAAGAGCAAGGAAGAAGGTGTTGACATAAAAAACTGTTAAATGAGGGAGATATTGTAGGTTTGCATTTCGAAAATAGTAATGGTGTGAACAGTTATGCTAAAGTTGTTCTCAATGTACTCTTCAATTAACAGCAGCTTATAAATGCAATCCAAAATAAAGCACAACAGATTCTGCTCTCAACTGTATCATTTGATGAAACGTACACATAGTGATAGGTCTGTAGTACATTCAGCTTCAAGCATTCGAGATCTCGTAAACTTATATAGTGTGTCTGTAGTATTTACTCTCAGCACTCAAGATGCATAGGAATTTATTATGGTCATCCTTGGAGTTTTGAAACAAGAAGAAGTAAATATTGGTGACTTATTTGGACTGAGTTGCACATGGAACCAATCTGTGAAGATTGCTCTTTTACATCTACTACTCAAATTGAAAAAGTGCTATACAGTGTTTGCTCTTCATGGATCATCACTGTTTAAGACATCATTTGGCCTACAAGGGGTGATGTGTTCAAAATGAAATCAAAAATATAGTTCTATTTCAAGGAATAAACTTCTTGCAATATCATATCATTTTATTGTTTTCTGTATGTGTATTTAAATTACTGTAATACCTATAACTAAAATAATGTGTTGATTATTTGTAGTGAGTGTAATGCATAGTATCATTTATTTATAGTGCCACACTATGCAGTTCTGTTTTTTTTCTTAAAATCTAGATGATTGCTTTTTCCCCAACTTTTCAAGGATTAATCGTTATATAGAACATCGTTTATGATGTAGAAATATGAAAGCTGAGAACAGTAGCAAAGAAAAAATGAAATGCTTGAAGTAAATGTATAAGTCATTTTCTGTGTTACAGCTGTTTATTGTTTTATTCATGACTTAAACATTTCCATTACAGAAACATATACCTTACTGTGCAACTATATAATAAGTAAAAATATCATTTATTTCTATTATTCTTTCTTGTATAACAGATGAATGAATTCATTTTTGTAGTTATATGGGTAACTAAGGGCCTGAGTATTACTGACCGTCCAACTGGTATCTTTGCGAGCCCTTTCTAACCAACAAGGCTGGAAAGTTCCCCCTGCCGTATTATGATGCAACCACTGATACCGTGGCAGTCACATCCAGGGTGTACAAAATCACAGAAAACCTGTGAATTGTATACACATGCATGACATATACGGGGATATGCCTTGTGTACCATGCACCCCATTGACAGAGTGTGGTGGAATGTGCACAATCCAGTCAATGGGGATACATACCGCATAAGGACTTACCTGGATTAGGGCGCCCACAGGATCATAGTCATCAGGGGTTCAGCTGCTCAGATGTAGGGGGGACCTGGCGAAAGGGATACATACCATAAAGAAGTGGATTTGGGTGAGTATATACCCCAAATTCATTGCTTCTGATGACTGGAGTAAGGCGGTTAAACTGCCACAGTCAGGTCATCGGAAATCAACATCCTAATTAGGACGGTAGTCAGAGATCCCTGTGCAGCCCTATGGTGGTTTGTAGCTTTCTGTCAGAGTCAGTGGTCTATCAGCAGGTGGTCTGAATACAGGATGCATGCATCTTAATCTGGCACTAAGTGTTTACTTAAGTTTTATTATACATGCAATAAGGCCCCCAGATATGGCTGGATACACTAGAAAACTCAACCACACATTCATACAGGTATTACCATAGCAAGGATCCACTTATATATATATACTCAGACAATCAGGCATACACTGTTACATCCAAAGACATGCTCAGACACTCATGCATACATTAAGACACCAAAGTAGACACTAATGTATACACTGACACACCCAGGCACGCACTCTTGCATACTCTGATACATCCAGCAACACACTGATGCATATATTGAGGCACCCAGGGACATAGTGATGCAGGGACATAGTGATGCATATACTGACACACTCAGTCAGACACTAACACATACACTGACACATCCAGGCATACACTGATACATACACAAAGACACCTACAAACACACATATGCATACTTTCACATACTGAATAACACTAAAGCGGCAACAAATGGCACTACTGGTGGCAGGCAGCCCAAGAGAAACCATTGGTGCATTAAGTTCCTTAAATTCACGTTATCAAAGTATGTTAAACTGGAGTAATTTGATAACATGAATTTAGAGAGGGTGATTCACCAATGGTTTATTTTGGGGCAATGAATGATACACTACAGTGAACTTAAGTGTAGATAGATTATTATACACTCAGGGGTCGATTCCAATTCGGGAAAGAAAACCGTCCTACAATTCGTATTTGTAGCCGTTTCCGTACGATTCGTACAAAGCTGTTCGAATTGCGTAGTACGATCCGTTTACAAAGGTTCCGTCCGAATGTTTACAAACCGTACGAAAAACTAGCGAAGAACCGTACGATACAGACTCGGCTAGTGAACCGTACGATTTGTAAACATGCCGTACGACCCGCCAAGTATGATCCGGACCGGAGACCGTGAACCCCATTCGTATGGGAAAACGCAGTCGCTTATGAACAGCGATTTGTACGGAAAACATCGCTTATGAGCGAGCTGCACAATCTAATAAAAACGAACCCCCTGAACGAAGCGTGCACGTACCCGCAAATACGCCGTGTATGAGAAAGCTACACAAGAAAGTACGAGACGAACCCCCCTCAAAAAAATACACGTGTACCCCTAAAGTAGCACAACACCACAAAACATATCTCCTGTGTACAAACCATTGCAAAGCAATGTCCTGGCCAAATCCAATGTGGCAAACAGAGGGCCCAACTCAGACCCACCCCTTATAACACACCCACCAAAAAATTCAAACTAAGCCACACCCACAAATGGACCAATAAAAAGGGCCCACACACACAAACCAGCATCCTTTGCAACATACACATTTACCTACAGAGATTTACAACACACCAACAACTGCACACATCCACCTTCACACATACCCACAATCATATTCAGACCCACACACCCCCTTCACATTCAGACCCACAACCCCCCATCCATACACACCTTCACCCCCCCCCAATCACATTCACCCCACAACATGTCTGCACCAAAGAATCCAAAGTTCACAAACCAGAAGATGGAGATCCTTAAAAATGAAGTCATCAGAGGAGAGCCACAGCTGTTTGGCACATTGGTCAGACAGACCAGCATAGCTGACAAAACCCGGCTGTGGGAGAGGATCGTCAATAAGGTCAATGCTGTTGTACCCATCAGGCACACCAGGAGGGATTGCCAGGCTAGGTGGTACAATCTGCGTAGGATGGTCAAACACAAGATGGATGAGGACTATGCCAATACCCACCACACTGGAGGTGGTGGTCCTCGCAGACCAGTACAGTTCCAGCCCTGGGAGGAGAAGGTCATGGCCCTGCTACCACCGGTGGGAGTATATGGAATTGATGGAGTCGTGGAGCCTGGTGAGTATACAAACAACTCATGTCACATGGGGGGTCTCCCAGCATTCGCCAGACATAAGAGGGGTGGGTGCAGAGGACTCCCAGCAGTGCCCAGACATAGGAGGTGGGTGTGGATATGACTCCCAGCAGTGCCCAGACATAGGAGGGGGGTGTGGATATGACTCCAAGCAGTGCCCAGACATAGGAGGGGCGGATGCACAGGACTCCCAGAAGTGCCCAGACATAGGAGGGGGGTGTGGATATGACTCCCAGCAGAGGACAGATATAGGAGGGGGGTATGGATATGACTCCCAGCAGTGCCCAGACATAGGATGGGGTGTGGATATGACTCCCATACGTGCCCAGACATAGGAGGGGGGTGTGGATATGACTCCCAGCAGTGCCCAGACATAGGAGGGGAGTGTGGATATGACTCTCAGCAGTGCCCAGAGATAGGAGGGGGTGTGGATATGACTTCCAGCAGTGCCCAGACATAGGAGGGGTCTGTGCACAGGACTCCCAGCAGTGCACAGACATAGGAGGTGGGTGTGGATATGACTCCCAGCAGTGGCCAGACATAGGAGGGGGGTGTGGATATGACTCCCAGCAGTGCCCAGACATAGGGGGGTGTGGATATGACTCCCAGCAGTGCCCAAACATAGGAGGGGGATGTGGATATGACTCCCAGCAGTGCCCAAACATAGGAGGGGGATGTGGATATGACTCCCAGCAGTGCCCAGACATAGGAGGGGGTGTGGATATGACTCCCAGCAGTGCCCAGACATCGGAGGGGGGTGTGGATATGACTCCCAGCAGTGCCCAGACATAGGAGGGGTGGGTGCACAGGACTCCTAACAGTGCACAGACATAGGAGGGGGGTGTAGAAGTGACTCCTAGCAGTGCCCAGACATAGGAGGAGGGTGTGGATGTGACTCCCAGCAGTGCCCAGACATAGGAGAGGGGTGTGGATATGACTCCCAGCAGTGCCCAGACATAGGAGGGGTGTGGATATGACTCCCAGCAGTGCCCAGACATAGGAGGGGTGGGTGCACAGGACTCCCAGCAGTGCACAGACATAGGAGGGGGGTGTGGATATGACTCCCAGCAGTGCCAAGACATAGGAGTGGCTGTGTATATGACTCCCAGCAGTGCCCGGAGATAGGAGGGGTGGGTGCACAGGACTCCCAGCAGTGCCCAGACATGGGAGGGGGGTGTGGATATGACTCCCAGCCGTGGCCAGACATAGGAGGGGGGGTGGATATGACTCCCAGCAGTGGCCCGACATAGGAGGTGGGTGTGGATATGACTCACAGCAGTGCCCAGACATAGGAGGGGTGGGTGCACAGGACTCCCAGCAGTGCCCAGACATAGGAGGGGGTGTGGATATGACTCCCAGCAGTGCCCAGACATAGGAGGGGTGGGTGCACAGGACTCCCAGCAGTGCCCAGACATAGGAGGTGGGTGTGGATATGACTCCCAGCATTGCCCAGACATAGGAGGGGTGGGTGCACAGGACTCCCAGCAGTGCCCAGACATAGGAGCGGGGGGTAGGAAATGACTCCCAGCAGTGCCCAGACATAGGAGGGGGTGTGGATATGACTACCAGCAGTGCCCAGACATAGGAGGGGGTGTGCATATGACTCACAGCAGTGCCCAGACATGGAAGGGGGGTGTGGATATGACTCCCAGCAGTGCCCAGACATAGGAGGTGTGTGTGGATATGATTCACAGCAGTGCCTAGACATAGGAGGGCATGGGTGCACAGGACTCCCAGCAGTGCACAGACATAGGAGGGGGTGTGGATATGACTCCCAGCAGTGCCCAGACATAGGAGGGGTGGGTGCACAGGACTCCCAGCAGTGCCCAGACATAGGAGGGGGTGTGGACATGACTCCCAGCAGTGGCCAGACATAGGAGGGGTTGTGGATATGACTCCCAGCAGTGACCAGACATAGGAGGGGTGTGTGGATATGACTCCCAGCCGTGCCCAGACATAGGAGGGGTGGCTGGATATGACTCCCAGCATAAGCCAACAGTATGGGGGTGGGTGGATATGACTCCCAGCAGTGCCCAGACATCGGAGGGGTGGGTGCACAGGACTCCCAGCAGTGCCCAGACATAGGAGGGTGGGGGGTGGATATGACTCCCAGCAGTGTTCAACAGCATGAGGGTGGGTGCAAGGCTTATGGCCAGAAAGCTGCAAGGGGGATGGTGAAGAAGCTTAAACTTTGGACAACACTATCACCACTACTGTGTATGCACAAGCCCAGTTGCAATCATCCCATATGGTCCAGGTACACACCCATGGACCATGCTCAATGTACAGGGAGTGAGAAAGTACTGACAACATATATGACACTGGGCCATGGTGTATGCCGCATAAGGTCATCCTGTGACCAGTGCAAACACTAACATCAGGACAACAAGGGCAGATAACTTAACCCGGAACTCACAACCACTGTCATGGTAGCATGCTCCATGGGGGGGACAGCCACACCATGAGTGAGGCCCAGTTCCAACGCACACTCAAACTACCAGCACGGCCAGTCACACACACCCCTTACATAAACATAGCCAGCTGGGACAGGCAATGGATTGGCCCACTGTCACAACTGTCATGTAACACTACAAATACCGATCTGAATAGGCATTTAAGCAAAAACTGCACAGGCCTAATTCGCAAGTCACTAGCACTTATACCACGATTGCCGTCGCTACACCTTACTGACGCAGCGGACGCACACATGTTACTGCAATGGTGCTGGGTATTGACAAGGTAATGCACCTGGGAGATGTGTCACGTCCTAAAGCCCTGCGGCAGAAGTATGTGGACTGGTCATGGTGTGGTCGTGTTGTGGTGTGCGGTGGCAGCCCGTCACAGTACAGCAACACCTCCCAAAAGTGGCTTATTGAATTCTTAAAATTTTCATTCAGCAACTTTTATGCACATGCTGCCTCAAAAAACTGTGCATGTCTGAAGCTGATGTAAGGGTTAACACAGCATTGTGCAGATAGGGCCGCACAGAGCATTGTTGGATCTGCGTGGCACCAGCGACTTAACTCAAACAATGTGCCACTTCCATGGCACAGATGTGGGAAGCAGCTGTACTGTTACCACACTATGGTGATCCACAGTGTTAAAGTATTGCATCCATTCTGGCATAGGTGTGGTGCACAATGACTGCCAAATCATTGCTGATATGCCTGGCTGTGCCATTCACCCTCACATTAAAATGTGTACTCAACACAGATCAATCTGACACCACAAGTGAACAGTGTGAAAAATCCAAAGCTGGTGTAACAGTGACAACGACAATGTATATGAATTTTTTTTTGTTGCTTTAAATGGCATTACCATTGTCTGTCTCTCACACCCACAGGGCAACGTGCACAATCTACTCCCAACCAGGGGGAGAAGGATCACATTTGCAGACTCCACAGGACCCTGATTCCACCAACAGCGATGCCTCTCATCACTCCATGGATGACACAGGCCAACCTGGCACCTCTGGATCCCAAACTCGTGCAGCTGCTGGATCTGGGGCATCTGTGCCAACCACCACATCCATTCCTGCCACATCCCAGCAGACAGGTCGGAGCCCTGCCCACAATCCACAACTGAGCCAGTCTGACAATGAGGTACAAGGTTTGTTGGACACCCAGGAGGAGGCAGACAACCCCCTCACCGTCAACCCTCAGGGATCCCGTCGACCTGATGTGCCCACAACAGCAGGCCGGGCTCGTGTGGGCAGGGGTGGTGGTAGTGGCACAAGGCAGAGGTGAGAACCTGATCAGCAAGCTGACGGGCCCGGTATGTCGGAACTCAGAAACATCATGGAGGGATACCGGCGGGATACCAGGGAGTTCAGCCAGGGAGTGGGGGCCCTCATTGCTTTAAAAAACCAGCAGGCCGAGCAACACACCAGTCAACGACGACACCAAGGACAGATGGAGGCAAGACTGGCTGAGCTCTTGGCGGTGCAGAGGGACATAAGCCAGTCACTCCGTCGAATTGCTGACAACCTGCAGCACCCTCCCTGTGTCACTAGGCCAGAAACATCCAGGCAAAGACTGCCAACAGGCACAGGGAGAGAGGAGGAGGTGGAACCATCCGACGGAGAGTCCCAGGCATCATCAAGGCCTGCATATGTGGGTCCCCCAAGGAAGGCAGGTCGTCCACGGAGAAGACCTTGAGAGGCAGAAAGCCATGCGCATTTCCCAGGTCACCTGGTCTGGCATCTTGCCTTTGTGTGCAACAGCATCACCTTATTGACTGTCACACTCTCCCACATGGACTTGCTGGTCGCAGTGTCACCAATGATGCCAAACACTGTGCTCTGGACTCTGTTGACTGAAACTGCAAGGCATCAAATCTCCTTCTGTGAACTTTGGATTCCCCACATGTTTGTACAGCACCTAACACCTACTCACATTTCACTCACAAGATAGAGAATACAAAATCACAGACACAATACGTATTGATGTTGAAGTATTTTTTCCCTGAGTCAACAACATACGTGTTGGGATATGTCAAAATATGCCAGAGTGTTGAACAAACACAAGCCATCCATACCATGGGAACTGATTCTGGTTGTGGACACACATAGGTCACAATGTATGATCAACTACATCCATTGTGGTAAATACTCAGACGTGATGGTTACTATATGCTGAGGGGGGGGGGGTTGCCATACTGCTCTGACAGACAGTTACGGAAAATCTCATGAAGGTGCACAGGTCATGGGTAGTGTGTTGGTGTCCAGGGAGGGACTACCAGGTCTGTTTCTTGATGTGGGATAACTATCACCCGTATGCAGTTGTACTGTGGAAGTGATGAATGTTGCCCAGGACAAGGGTGACTGGACGGACTACAGGCGACGTGGCGTGGGATGGGAGTCGTCCATATTTGTTTTTTGGTTGTGGTTGGGGAGTGCCTACTGAGTGTGGCTGAGGAGTATGAAGGTCTGCCTGCAGTTGACAGTGGGACTCGCAAACAATAAATCAAACTATATTTGTAAAGTGCGCTACATACCCGTGATGGTTTCAAGGTGCTGGGTGTAGTGGAGGGGGCTGCTACTTATCGAAGAGCCAGGTATTGATGAGTTTTGTGAAGGGCAGCAGCTCCTGGGTCTGATGTAGGTTGGTTGGGAGAGTGTACCAGGTCTTGGTGGCGAGGTGGGGGAAGGATCTTCCGCCAGCGGTGGATTTCTGGATGCGTCGAACATTGGGGAGGGCGGGGTAAGCAGACTGGAGGCTGCAGGTGGGGGTGTAGAAGCTGAGTCGGTCATTGAGGTATGCTGGTACGGCGTTGTGGAGGGCTTTGTGTGCGTGGGTGAGGAGTTTGAAGGTGATCCTCTTGTTCACGGGGAGCCAATGCTGGCCTCTCAGGTGGGGTGTGATGTGACTACATTGGGCGGCATCGAGGATATGTTGTGCCGGGGCATTGTGGATGCGTTGCAGCCATCTCAGGAGCGTGGTTCATGTTCCTGTGTAGGGGGTGTTACCGCAGTACAGGCTACTGGTGACGAGGACCTGGGTGACGGTTTTTTCTTGTGTTGGAGGGGATACATTTCAAGTTCCGGCGGAGCATTTGCAGGGTGTTGAAGCATGACGCGGAGACGGCGGTGACTTGCTTGGTCATGGAGAGGGCGGAGTTGAGGATGTCCCCCAGGTTGTGTGCGTGGTGGGTGGGTGCTGGGTCTGTTCCTATTGATGTTGGCCACCAGGAGTCGTCCCAGGCTGATGGGGTGGTGCTGAGGATGAGTACCTTCGTCTTGTCTTCATTCGGCTTCAGCCAACTGTCCATCTTCCATACTGCAACGGCCTTCATTTCCCTGTGGAGGTTGGCTTTGGTGTTGTGGTGGTCTCTGGTGAGGGATATGATCATTTGGGTGTCGTTGGTGTAGGAGATGATGTTGAAGCTGTGATGTTGAGTGACGTAGGCGAGTGGTGCCATGTAGATATTGAACTGTGCTGGGCTGAGGGATGATCCCTGTGGGATGCTGCAGATGATCTTGTTGGTTTTGGAGCAAAAGGGTGGGAGGCGGACCTTCAGGGTACTGCCGGAGAGGAAGGATGTGGTCCAGGCCAGGGACATCGCTTGGATTCCAGTGTCATGGAGGCGTGCTGTTAGGGTGCAGTGGCAGACCGTGTTGAAGGCTGCTGATAGGTCCAAAAGGATAAGTGTGGCTGGTACTCCTTTGTTCATCAGGAACCAGTTGTTGTTGGTGGTGGCGATGAGGGCGGTCTCAGTGCTGTGGTTGCTGAAAAACCCAGACTGGGATGGGTCCAGGATGTTGTTGTCTACTAGGTAGCGGGTCAGCTGTCTGTTGACAATCTCCGTGACTTTTGCGGGGAAAGTGAGCAAGGAGATGTTCCGGAAGTTATTCAGGTCATTGGGGTCTGCCTTGTGTTTCTTCAGTAGGGTCTTGATCTTGGCGTGCTTCCAGCTCTCCGTAAAGGTTGCTGTCTCGAAGGAGATGTTGATATTTTTTGGGAGATGGTGTGCGATGGATGTGCTTGCTTTGTTGAAAGAGTGTTGAGGGCATGGGTCAGATGGGGATCCCGAGTGGATGGAGTTCATGGTCTTGATGGTGTCTTTGTCGCTGACGTTGGTCCAGGCGGTCAGGCGACTGGAGCGTGTGGGGGTCGCAGGGGTGGTGGTCTTGGTGGTGGATGAGGGGGTGTCGGTGTTGAAGCTGTTGTGGATGTCGGTGATCTTGCAGTGAAAGAAGGTGGCCAGTGATTTGCACAGGTCTTGTGATGGTGGAATGTCGTTGGTGTTGGAGCTTGGGTTGTCGAGGTCTTTCACGATGTTGAAGAGCTCTTTGGTGTTGTTGTGTAGGCGGTCTTGAAGGTGGTCCTCTTGGTAGTCCTGATGAGTTGGTGGTGTTTGCGGGTGGCGTCCTTGTGGGCTGTGTAGCAGTCTGGTGTTCAGTTGCAGAGCCAGTTCTTCACTAGTTTCCAACAGGTGCTTTTGGAGGCCCGGAGATCTTTGGTGAACCAATTGGCTTTCTTGTTGGTGTGATTGGTTGCGGAGGTCTTGAGTGGGGAAAGGGTGTCCGTGCAGTTGTTGATTCACTGTTTGATGTTGATGGTGGTGGTGTTGGGGTGTGTGGGGGCGATGGGTGGTCCCAGGGCGATGGTGGTGGTCAATTGGTACTTGGTGACCTTGCCCCAGCTGCGGTGTGGCAGCTGTTGGGTGCGGTGGTGTTTGTTGTGCTTCCTGAAGGTGAATTGGACGCATCTGTGGTCAGTCCAGTAATGTTTGGTGGTGTGGTTGACAGAGACGTGGTGACTTGCGGACAACATGGTGTCCAGTGTGTGTCTAGTGGCGTGTGTGGGTGTTGTCACAAGCTGTTTGAGTCTAAGGTTGGCGAGGTTGTCGATCAGGGCGGTGGAGTTGGCGTTGTTGTTGTTTTTGAGGTGGAAGTTCTATTCCATGAGGAGGATGTAGTCCGTGGATGCGAGGGCGTGGGGGATGATGAGGTTGGTGATGGTATCGCTGAACTGTGGTGGGGGTCCGGGTGGTCTGTAGACGGGAGTCACTATGAGGGTGGCGTTGGGGTCGGTGTGGATCTGGAAGTGCATATGCTTGGCGGTGTTGAGGGTGTCGGAGTTGTTAGTGACTCTGAGTGAGTCCTTGTGGATGATGGCCATTCCCCCTGCCACTCTGTTGGTGCAGTCTCTGCAGGAGTTTTGCTAGCCCTCTTGGATAGCAATGGCGATGTCTGGTGCCGAGGTGACGTTCAGCCAGGTCTCTGTCGGGAAGGCGACGTCGGGGGTGATTGAGTCTAGGAGGTCCCAGAGTTCAATGGGGTCCATGCAAGTGGAGCGGGATGCATTGGAGGTGGTGGGTTATCTGTTTGATGGTTTTGCGTGCCGGATGCATTTGCGGCTGTAGTTTCGGCAGGTGAAGGTCCCTTGGTTGTGCTTTGGGGTAGCCCGGTAGCAGGAGTTATTACGTCCGGGGTTGCGTGCATGAAGGGTGCTGGAGGAGTAGTGCAGGCTGTTGTTGTGGTGGCTTTGGGGTCCAGGGGTTCTTGCGCTGGGCGCCGTCTAGGTGCAGACGGGCGCAGATGAGCTTGCCTTTGGTGCACCTTTGGTGCTCCAGCGGCGCACATGCTGTGCACGTCTGATGCGCGCCCGCACACACTCCGCCATTTGAAAGCGGGGAGGGAGGTGCATCTGGGAGGCTGGAGCGTGGTGGGTAGGGGACGTTGAGGCCGGGGCAGCGGCAGGAAGGGGTGTGAAAAAGCAAGGGGGCGGGTGGGTGAAAAAAATTCCATGAGCATGCCTTAGCGGCTACAATGGAAAAACAGAGCACAGCGTACACGGATGAGAAAAATAATACAAGTCACAAATCACCGGGGTAAGTGCAGAAGGCAACCACAATTGCACAGTGGAAGGGTGGGCACAGCAGGTGCAAAGTCACGCTTCACGCAGTAGCAGGCAGGGAACAGGTGGAGCTGTTTGGTGGTAGGGGGCAACCTGGCCTGCAAGCAGGTTTAAGGGTCACTCTTGACTGTAGTAGGTATCTCAGGTGGGCGGTCATGTGGCTGTGGCAGGGGATGTTGATGATGAGGTGTGCGCATGCGCCCTGGGTGTGCACATGTCCTCCTGGAGTCTGGCTCTTATTCCTGTGTAGAGGTTGTTGACGTAGTTGAGCTGGCTGTTGTTTTGGACCTGGGTGGCTGTTTGTCTTGACTAGGAGTGGATCTATGTGAAGGTCTGTTCCAGCATGTGGATGGACTTGCATCATGAGTTAGTGATGGTGTGGATTTGGTGAACTAGATGCAAACATTGTTGTCCCAATGCAGGATGGTGGTGTGTTTGTCCTCCAGGCAGGAGTGGCTCTAACACTGATCCTTTTTTTCACTGTTTAGCTGTGAGCCTGCATGCTGAAGTACTAGTCCAATGTCTGAGGAGCAATCTGGAAAGTTGTGTAGCAGCCCAGTGGTTTAAGATTTTTACACAATTTATGTGGAAGCCTCCCAGCTCAATTAGCATATGTTAATCCACTTCCCCTACTGAGCCCCTGCACACAAACCACCACAACATCCTTCCAAAGATTCACTATCAACACTGAAACGTCATGTGGAACCCTTTTCGCAGATTGGTCACAAATCCGGATGTGTAGAGACACACGTTCCTCCTACACATCTTAAGTAAAGGTAACACAGACCCTGTTTAAGCTTCCAATCATACACCAAGATCTATCTATCAGTCCTGGCAGAGATTTATGTGAAATTTTCATGGAAGAAACAGATTCACTTTATTGAAGATAGTAGCCTCCTTCATTATTCACAATCCAGCTTCCATCCCACCTATAGTACACAGGTGTCCCTCATACAAATAGCAGACTGTATACGCTGGGAGGTCGATGGAGGTTCCAAGGCGGTGTTAGTGCTGTTTGTCATGTCTACAGCATTTGACACCCTAGACCATCACAATCTTCAGAACCACATGAATACCATAGGCGTGTGGTCCTCAGTGCTGTACTGGATATTGTCCTAACTATCTGACTGCACACATCAGGTCTGCACCTACAACATCGACTCCTTAGTCAAAACACAGAAGTGGGGTATGCCGCAGGACTCTGCTCAGAGCAGGCAGACTTAGGTATTATTTACCTTACCACGCTGGCTGATTTTATTGCCATGTCTGGAGTCTAAATGATATCATATGCCGAGGATCTTCTGATTCTAATCAACTAAAATCCAGTCAGAGCTGCAAAATTTGAGCATCACCACAATTGCTCCTCGGGGTTGTATGTCACTCTGGGGGTGTACCTCACAAAGTTTTGACAATCATACTCGTGGAAAGTTGGTGTCGTCCTTGCGGGTGGTCTAGTATCCATCTGTGATGGTGATGTAGAAGTAGTGTGCTGGCCTTACGTACAACCATGTCACAGTAATTGTGGTCATGTGTTGTGGTGTTGTGTTGATGAGGTAACAGAGTCCAATGTTGTGCTGGTGTAAGTAGCATGTATGCAGAACAACGCACATGACCTGCTTGTACGGACATGCACTGTTATGTGTGGCAGTGCGGAGTTGGCAGTATGAGTTGCACACACAGCCTGTGGAGCTATCATGTGTGCTCTTAGGGGTTGCCTGATACCAGTTGCATTATTGTGTGGTGTTCACTGTGTGGAGGGTGGCAGGAGCATGAGTCTGTAGTGTAACCTGTGTCATTGAATGACCACAGGGCCATGCACTGTGCACATTGCATGCGCTGAGAGGCCTGCCTTTGTCATGGATGTGGTGCAACTGTGGCACGGACAATCTGCGGTCTGCCTTAAGAATGGACTGATGGATGTTGGATAATATTGGAGGCCTGTATGTCGCCGAATCTGGGCACTGGGTGTTGCGGTGTCACTGGGGATGCAGCATCTGTAATGTCTGAAAACACGATGGCAGAAGGTGTGAGACACCATGGAAAAGTGGCACACAAAGTCAAGGATATTTGCATAGCAGCATGTTACATGTGTATGGAAAGGAAGGAGTGTCTAGTTACTCATGGGTCACTGCTAGAAAATGGGTAACCAATCATTAAGTATGACGGTCACAGGATCAGGCACCAACAGCACAAGCGGGGCAGAGGACAAACAGCATCAGCATGTGTTGCATGACCGTTGTGGGTATTAAGCTAAAACAATACATACACAGGCATATTTGTCAATCACATAATGGACCATGAAGTATTACAAACACCATGCATGTTCCCCCACTACACATAACCACAATCATTGTAAAGTATGCCATAGATGAGGCACTGGAAAGACATCTGCAGTGACAGTAATGTGGCACAATGTACACTTAGGAATACTTTAACCACATACATGGTTCAAGTTGGTTCTGAGGCCATGCTGCATTAGACAATGTACATGGGCTGCGGCATTGTTCAGAAGGGAATAACTGTAATACAATGAGGGTACCTCTAATGCGGCTGAAACTATCTCCACACGAAAGCCAGGGACAGTTGGTACCTTTGATGCTCAAATTTGTGCAATGCTGAAAGGGGTCTATCTCCAGATAGCCCCTTGGTCTGAGTATGAATTACAGACTCTAAAGGGTGATCAAGCGAAGGAAGGAGAGGATGGAAACAGCATGGAGGGAGATCTGAAACAAAGGTAAACAAGCTTCACAATTCAAGACTTCTTGGCACCGACTAACATTATACTCATGATGTATACTGTAACATTTACACCTGTGTACTTTAACCACAGCCACTGTATCCATTTTGTCAGCACAGGTTTTGAAATGATACAACATCTGAGGTTTTAACATGGACACATAAAAGGATTGCAGAGTCTGTCACATAAATGAAGGGGGTCTAACGCTCACTAGGCTGCTTCAATGCAATTAGAACCATGCGCTCACAAACATACTCACAGTGTATGAATGTGGCTCATAAAATACAGTGAATTGAATGTTTAGCAGTGCTACTCACAAAAATCAAATAACTGTAGTCAGCCCTGGGATTCAGTGAGGGTCATGAATGTAAGATAAACATCACCAGCTATAGCCGTACTTAGCTAATACAACGAGTAAGGGGATTATTTTAACACAAGGAAGCCTAGTAAGAGCCAATCATTGGCTCTACAAACTGCGCCTTACAATGTCAAACATGAGAAGCAGGTGTGACCAAACTCTACTGAGAGCAATGAGGAACAAACCCAGTAAACCACCCCTACCGTGACCAGGATATGCAGCACGGCACAAGAGTTAGCTGCGATTCACGTCAATCAACTGGTGTAACGGAAGTGTTTACATTAGCAACACCACTACGTTGCTACGTTATCAGTGCAACATTCCTGCAATCATGGGAATAGAAAGTTGCTATAAAGTTACCAAGAAGGCTTGCAAAGTTGTGTTCTCCACCGGAACTGATGTAGCGACCAGTGACATTACATACTGGCACAGGGGGCAATGCATCCATATGAACAGACTCACTGGACAGATGTCAGAACATGTGGGACATACAGTGGTCCACACCTTCACAACATGTCAATAGGTAAACCGAACTGTACTGGGCCAGAACATAAATGTGATGAGCCAAACGCATCCTGCTGTACACAGTGAGGTTGCAAATCCACACAGAGCCTGTGGTTGTGATGTCACACACAATGTAAACCGGTGAAATCCGCAATGTGTCAGGACTATGGTTTACACACATTGATGTATTCACCAGAGTCATCAATCAACAACAGATGAGTGACAAGAAGGGTGACTGTCCAGTCATGGGACTGTTGCAACAGACATCTTGATCCATGTTAATGACACATGTATGTATGCTTCAACAACAGGCACAGAAACAGCTCCCACACATTCACAAAGCATACCAACCCAAAAACCATGTTTAGATATCTTACCCAAACTGACATTTCCACATGTCTGTGCATAGAACGCTGATTCGACACACGTTACAATACATCCTGGACACATATGTCAGCTTCCTGGCACTTCAAAAATAACCAAGATACATTTGTAGTCTTTTTAAAAACACATTACATGCACACAAAAACAACTGCTGGGCTGCTCTGAGTGAGCACAGCAAGATATCACTGGAGTGACACACATCACCAGACCTGCATTAGAAGGTTGTCATCCCATACAGACAGCTGACTGCAAGGCACAGACGCAGGTCACATGGAATGTCTAGTGTACATATCATCCAACTTGCTAATGAGGATGTGTATGTGACAACGCAACACCACAGGAATTGTCACGATGCACACATGTATGCATGGGGATCAATGATGCATGATGCCATCAGACCCAAAAACCATTGATAAGGCACATGTGCCATGGTGTGCGTACATGCAAAACAGTTTCAGTCACAACACAGACACATTATAGATGCACCAAAAACACATACATTTTACGGAACCCAAACAGCAAATTCAATCTATAAAATTACACACATAACATTATTACATAGGGACCTGATGAACGTCAAATTGACAAGTGAAAAAGTGCCACGGTCCCTGGCATCATGACACAGGTTCCGGAAGTGATGACTGTGCCATGTCCCAGTGTTTATGTGCATGACAACATGTGCATGATGATACGAATGGGACAAGTGGAAAGGTGATATGTACCACATAATGCCCCATCACACATCACATGTGTCAACAGGTCATCACACATGAATTGTGCAACATGAACTGATATCCTCTGCTATATCAGTGCCTGGCACACCTAGGGCATGCTCATGTAAGTATGCAATGACAAGAACTTGATAGACATTCTAGAGTTAACCATACTGCTACATCCCTGCCATTTGTGCGCCTTGTATCACTATTGTAATGGTGCCATACGCGATTGAACCGTGCACCTACATTATGTGCGTGTGTACGGGATGTTTCACTATTGAAATCGTGCCATACGCAATTGAACCGTACACCTACATTACGTGCATGTGTGCGAAACGTTTCACTGTTCAAATCGGGCAATGCGATTGAACCATACACCTACATTACGTGCGTGTGTGCGAGACATTTCACTATTGAAATCGGGCCATATGCGATTGAACCGTACCCCTACATTACGTGCGTGTGTGTGAGACGTTTCACTATTGAAATCAGGCCATACGCGATTGAACCGTACACCTACATTACGTGCGTGTGTGCGGGACGTTTCACTATTGTAATCGGCCATATGCGATTGAACCGTACCCCTACATTACGTGCGTGTGTGCGAGATGTTGTGTGCGAGACGTTTCACTATTGAAATCGGGCCATACGCGATTGAACCGTAGACCTACGTTAAGTGTGTGTGTGTGCAGGACGTTTCACTATTGAAATTGGGCCATATGCGATTGCACCGTACCCCTACAGTACGTGCGTGTGTGCGGGACGTTTCACTATTGAAATCAGGCCATACGCGATTGAACCGTACACCTACATTACGTGCGTGTGTGCGGGACATTTCACTATTGAAATCGTGCCATACGTGATTTAACCGTACACATACATTACGTGCGTATGTGCGAGATGTTCCACTATTGAAATCGGGCTATACGCGATTGAACCGTACACCTACATTACATGCATGTGTGCAAGACGTTCCACTATTGAAATCGTGCCATACGAGATTGAACCGTACCCAGACATTACGTGCATGTGTGCACCTCGTTTCACTATTAAAAAAGTGGCATACGTGACGTGAAATGCATCGTACTTGTGTGTGGATCACAAAAAAATACATAGGGGACACCTAGGCTATGAGTAGTAGTACTAGAATGCAGGCTGGTTGTCATTGATACTGAGATTTGAGTGTGTGCTACAGGTGTCCTGCAAAAGTCAGTTGGGCAAAACTATACAATGTTGCAATGTTGTTTTGGAGCTGAAGCTCAAATTTTGAACCATGCAAATGTGTGTCAGGGCCTTACGTTGAAAGTGATTGGATGAAACGTAGGATGCTAAGTAATGTGGCCTATCACACTGTACTCCTGATACTGAAAGCCCCTCAGCAGCTCTGACTTAAGGCTGCATGGGGCTGTGAGAGGGCACTTGCCTGCACAACATTGGAGTGGACAACACTGCTGCTGTCTCTGCATTCCTGGGACTCTGATTTTGCTGACCATGGAGAGGGCACCTGCATTCAGTGAGGAGGAGTACCAGGCCATGCTGGATGCCCTCCTACCAAACTACAGCAAGCTCTATGGGAGACCAGGGGAGCAGGTGAGTGATGACTGCATTAACTTTGACTGTGCCCCTGTTGTGTGAGTGTCACTACATCCATTGTGTATTTGTGGATCAGACATGCAATGTGGTTTCTCTGTGATTGCAGGGTGTGTACATTGTGGTGTCTCCCATGCAGAGCATGTTGTAGTAAAAGTGTGTTTACTCCTTACTTGCATTATGTTAACTGTGACATTCAGGCAGTCTGATTTACGCATTCTGCTGTGCCACACCGTGCAGGTTTTTTTACATGATTTAATGAGCTGTAATAGTGTTCACCCCAGAGTGACAGCTGAATATACTCACTGATATTTATAGTGTTTTTGGATCTGTGGTGATTTTTTACATATGCTGTGTTTGGATTCATGGACATTGAAGAGTGTGAATGTTCCTTGTCACCTGGCTGAGTGTGTATGTGATGTTTTGCAACACAGCTGCATGGCGTATGGAGCAGCTGTAGCCATCTGATGAGACAAGTATACAGTGTTATGTGCATGACTTGCACAGTTAGCCCAACACCTGTGTCACCTCTTTGTCAAGTGTGACATGTGCAAAGTGAGGGTTGTATACAATGTTGAGACCGACAGGCAAGGGATCTGTGCCAGGGTGTGTAGGTGTGGTTTGCTGAGGGTTCGTAGGTGTAGTGGGATATGTGGCAGCATGTCAGGTGCTATCCAACACCCTGCAGTTGCATGTGTTGTACAGTGTGTGCAATGATCAGTGAGTGTGTTGAACCCCTTATGCCATCTGTTGCCTTTCAAAGGCATGAAGTGCATTAGTGTATGCCCACTGGGTAACATCAGATGGACAATGATGCAAGTCCTGTCAGCATCCAATGCCCTGTTCACATCATCAATGTAGTGCAAGTGTGTGTCTCAGGGACATGCAGCAGGTGTAGTGATGTTGTTTAACTTTGTCTTCCTGACAGGTAACTGCCTATGAGAAGGGGGAGATCTGGTCAGACATTGTCAGGGCTGTCCGGTCTGTGGGAGGCCCTCGCCGTCGGCTGATGAACATCAGGAAGAAGTGGTAGGACATCATGCTCCGGGGCCTTTCCAGACCTCCATAGGCAGTTGCAGGACGGACAGCAGCAAGGAGGGGGTAGGTACATGTCTGTTTGTAGTGTTGTGTGTCACATGGTACTAGAGGTGGTCTGAAGCCTGTGAACACTCCCACAGTTGGGGGGGTCAGGTCAGACAGGCTATTTGTGCATTGTAGTTTAAAATCACCATATTCATCTGCTGCTCTTTTCCATCCCTTCCCCTCCTCAACATGTTACCCCTGGTTTGTGTGTTTAAAATTTTGAACATGTACTTCTAGGGTGCAAGGTAATTAGACAGCACATTGATTTACGCATCATGTGGGAGGGAGGTCTGTGACATGTGTTGTAACCTTGCCTGTGCCATGACTTGTGACTGTGTTTTGCATTCATATTTGTTTGCACTGATCATGAGTATCAACATAGGAGTGTAATTTATATGATTCACACCCTACCAGCATGCATGAGCCATGTTGTATACTCATACATGATGGACATCATTTTCAAGATATGCATAGTGACAAGACGGTTATTCATAAGACAGTCTGCAATTTATTGACACAAAGATCTGTGTGCCCACCACAGTACCCTGAAAAACCCCGGCATCCTAATCATGTGTGTCATCCAACACTGTGCCCATTCTATGTGGGTTCAGCATGGGTCTGCCTCAGTGGCCTTGGTCCCTGCCATACTTTGTATTTATCACATGTTAGCTACATCTGCACACTGGCCATGGATACAAGATTTAGCTTGTGCATAGTCACACTGGGCATTGCCTGTGTGCCTATTCTCAAGAATCTGTTGCTGATTGTTTGAGACTGATATGGATTGCCTGCCACAGGAGGTGATCTTGCTGTACATTTTAAAATGCTGCTCAGTTTTCGCTACCCTGATTCTGATGGTTAACTTATTGAGCAGTTTCAAACACATTAATGGAGTGATGGGGTCTTGTGCAGGAGAGGTGTGATGGGCCTGCCTGTTTGCCCTTGTCAGTTGCGAACTGTGCATGTAATTTGTGAGTTATAGTTATCAGCATGCACTTCACCTGTGATGCTGGACAGTGCTGTCATTGGGCTCTTTACAGGCTATGTTGTTTGCTTACAGAGATGATTGTGCCGCAAAGATTTTTGGATACATGTATGTAGTTGCGGTGCTACGCTGTTTTGTCCTAGTGCGCAGACTACAGTGCTCACATTTCCCATGTGGTTAAGGGTTTGTCTTTCTATGCAGCAATGATTTTGATCTTCCAATTGCAGGCACATTTGCTTAAGCATTGTCCAGATTTAGGACATGTGGTCCACTTCACATGACAGCCAGTGTGTGTTATGTGCTAACAACTGTATGATCTGGTGATGGATGCCCCTGTGAGGAGTGACACATTTGAAGTGATGTCACATTGATGAATGTCCCTAGGCACTCCCAACACTTGTTGAAACTAGTTAATGTTTGGAATGTGTTCATATGACAAAATGTGTACGTTACACTTATGGGTCTGCATTATAGTTGGCTCACAAGGTAGTGCACACCACACAACATGTGCAATGTTGTTGAATAAGCATGCAGGTTTAGAATGAGGCCAGAGTTAGTGGTTAATGGTGTGCCTTCATCAACATCAACATGTCCCCACAGTGGTCTTGAGTGCTTGAGATTCCTTTGCTGTCAATTGTACTGACTGATGTGTGTCAATACATCAAGACCTCCTTTGGACCATGTATATGGTATATGGTCCACACCATTTATTTCTTACAGTGTTTCATCTTGAAGTGTGCAAGCTGTCTCAATAAAATTGTGTATGTTGTTTGTGTGGATTTCCTTGTGAGAGCTTTCATGCTGGCACATACGTGTTATGTACACAAGATAGATATTTTTCAGAAGCTATACAACTTGATTATGTGAAGGAAACGTATGTGTTCGAGACTGCTACGATTCCCAATAGAGAGCGCTAGTGAGCTAATCGAGACGCCGGTCAGAAACGTCAGAACGCCATCACCATCGGTCCAGACGCCGGACCAGGGAGCTGCGAGGAGCTGCGGGAACAGCGAGCCGCAGGACACGGGCTGGGACTACAACAGCAACTCTCCCCGGCGCTGCAGAGGCCGCGGAGATGAGACCAGCGCGGCGGAGGTAATCGCGCATTTCCCCCGTTCCCGCACCCGCACCTTCACCTGACTGGGAGGGTGCACGGACGGACCCACTCCCTCACCCGCACCCGCACCAGCACGGGGTAACCCACACCCACTCGTACCCACGCCTATACCTGCCTGCCTGCCTGCTCGTACCCGCAACTGCATCCCACTCCTACAGTGTCCGGAGCGTGGACTGCAGAGCAGGAGCGGGAGCAGCAGAGGAAACTGAACAGCGGAGCGGGGCAGTTGTGGCGACGGCCGCGGTGGCGAGTGGCGGTGGCGTGTGTGAGCCAGAAAAGAGCCAGAAAGCGCCATAGAGTCACATAAAGCCACAAAAGCTACAAAAGCGCCGCAGCCTTGGGGGCAGCCCTGCGAAAAGCCGCGCCGAGCACCAACTGCCAAACCAGCTAGTCAAACAAATATGGAAAAATAACGGTCGCAAAAACGGCAGCGCAGAGCAGCGGAAGGAGCCACAGAGAAAGCTGTGGAGGAGCCACGGAGGTGGAATTGGGCAGTTCAGTTCCGTGTAGCACTGCAGCTCTGGGCACTTGGGAGACGCCTGCAACTACATTACAGCTGAGCCTGGGTCTGCCTTGAACCCCAAGACTTCAACCTCGACCTTGAGCCTCACGTTTCTTAGGGGCTCAGGGGGCCAGGGGCAGACAGCTTTTCAGATGCTTCCTTTGTCCCACCTCCTCTACTGAGCTAGTGAGACAGCTAGTGTGACAGTGAGGCAGAGAGCAAACGAGTAATCAAGCAGGCTGCCAGGGGGCCTAGAAGCGAGGAACACAGAGAGGAGAGCAAAGGAGAGCCGTGCAAGCAGAGCCCGCCTGTTTCCACAGCACAGAACAGTGAGAGAGCACGAGTGACAACGAGTGATAACGTCGACGCTGTCGGCACTGTGGGGGGTGTTTGTGGAGCGTCGAGGGACGAGTGGAGCCGAGGGACTGTAATCCCCCCACCCCAGATTAACTTTCGGATTCTCAGGAGGACAGCTAACTGGCTCCACCCCAGCACCGCAGCATTACCTGCTCAGTAAGTGTTACGCAGCGCAGCGCGGAAAGTATTTAAAGCATAAAGCATAAGTGATACTCTTTAAAATCAACACGATAGCCACTGATGATATTTACTGAATAACTGCGAACTGTGAACTGTGTACAACTGTGAAGCACTGGCACTTTGTTTAGAGGGGTGATAATTACTGAAAGATCAGTAGGGCTTACTGGTCCCCCTCCTCCTTCGCTTGGCTGATACTAGCTTCTAGCCATCATGAGATCAGGCAAAGAAAGACGAAGTATCTCTACAGTAGTGAGCAACCGGAAGAAGAAAAATAAGCTACTTAATGCCCCCTCCGACAACCAACTAACAAGGCCAACAAGAACTGGCAAAATTACAGAGGATGACACTTTAGTTACCCTTGACTACGAAGCAGAGGGCTCAGCACCTGGTCACATTGATCAACAATCTTTTAACCAATAAAATAAAAAATCAAGAAAACCTCTCCTCCAACCGAAAATGTTCTCAAAGTTCGCCTTCGTCAAAGATGCTGGGGCTGTATTAAACCATATGAACCCCACTCAGAAGGGCCTCCCCTCCCCTTTGCTTCCGGAAATTATTATCCTAACAAAGCACGATATTGCAGACTCAGCAGCCGCGGCACGAGCCTTACAATCATCAACAGCTTTGGAGAATTATTTGGTCAGTGAAAATCCACCCAAACTGTACAGTGACTTAACACCTACCTCTCCTACAATAGCAAACAGCCTTCAATGTTTTGAACCCAATGGAAATAATCCTGGGCAGCAAAATAAAAGTTTTGAAGCAAAAAAGGAAACAAGCCTGGCAACAACATCAAGAGCGGACGACCTAGATGACCAAGCCAAAGAGCCTCCTCACAAAGAGTACTTGGAATATCCACAACTTCAAAACGTCACATTCCACTCTACTCCAGCAAAAAAAACACAGCGCGAGTCCCCTGTCCTGGCTTTGGAGCTAAACAGTTTACATCAAATAAACCATCCTGGTCAAAACACGATCCAGCACGTGCCATCAAGACCCACACACCCCACCGCTTCAGAGTCAAACACCTCTCCACAAGCGAGATCCTTGGAGTTAACTCCCACTCAGTCAGGGTCAGCACTGGCAAATAGTGCATCCCCCTTGACAATTGAAGAACGGGGGAAAATGGCGGCCACACATGCCCAGGAAAAGGGCACCATGCTACCTCATGACACAGAAATTAAAATGGTGGATTCTCCAAAGTCTCTAAACACAGAAGAGAGTGGCCTTTGGGCATCACTGTTAAACACCATGAATCTCACGACAAAAGCAATGAAATACCATTCGGACAAGATGGATATCCAACTAAATCTACTAACCCGCTTAACCACCCACGTCATTAACATCGACAC
The DNA here is from genome assembly GCF_964261635.1 of Lissotriton helveticus. Classification (NCBI taxonomy): domain Eukaryota; kingdom Metazoa; phylum Chordata; class Amphibia; order Caudata; family Salamandridae; genus Lissotriton; species Lissotriton helveticus. Next base: position 659,277,330 of record NC_136067.1, read on the forward strand.
CAAGCTATTAGATTTGAACAAGTTGATCAAAAGAGTTCAATCTAAAACTACAATCAACCCACCAAGCTGCACATGTTTTTCTATTATTGATAAACTATCATCTTTACCAGAGGTAATGAGTGAGATCTTGAGTGACATAAAATCTGTAAATATTTCCCATAGAGCAGCTTGGGCAGTAGCAAGCGGGGAAAGAAAAAATCAAGACCGTGAGATATCGGAAAAAACCCAATCGGTGGTTATTCCCTATGGCACAATGGCTTCAAACATCCCACTTAATCACTTTAAGGACTCAAATGACCAGATTACACAACAAGTGGGAGGCGTACCTATGCCGCGGCAAGATGAAAAGCAGCAGAGCACAACTAGAGGGCCGGCTACCATCATGAATAGCGGGGAGTTTATATGTAACAAACAACAGTCCGCTAAACAAAGAAGGAAAATGAAGAGAAAAGGGAGAAACAAAATGGGCCTTATAAAAACATACTTCCCACAAGTAAATAGATCGCCGACGGAAGCCGAGAAAGAACAAAGTCTTATCAAGGACGATCAAAGCGAAATGCCCAGGGAAAGCCCCTTAAACTCTCCCACGCTTACAAACCCAGAGGCAACATCAGCCAAGAAAAAAACAACTGTAGATGATCTTTCAAGAGGAACAGTTGAAGAAGCTAGTGAACTAAATGATCGAGGGGCGATAAGCAATAGTATAAAAAAAAACCTCCACATCAAGTCAATGGGGCCACAAACCGCGGGCAACCCGGGGGCACTGTCAACTGTAGGAATGAACCCTTGGGGTACAGTGATCTGTACCGCCTCACCAGCAAGAAAAAACGAACCTAACATAATTTTTGATAAGGATTCCTTGATCCAGAGAAAACAAAACCCATGTCCATCACGAAGCACAGTTCTCGAACCAACTCCGGGCCTAAGGCAGGACATCAACAACTACGATCCCTGTGATCCAATTGCTAACTCCGGACAACTGACGTAAAGAGAGCAAGCGCCCCCGGATTATAGAAACTGCAATAATACAGCACGGGCAGCAACTGCCATCTTGGGCCCGCCGGCCCATGGGGAGTCAAGACCTCAAGAATATAACAACTGCAATAGCTCAGAACGGGCATCAAACCCTGAACAGCAGTAGGAGGTTATCAACCACGAAGAGTCTAAGATAATACTCTTCATTCCAGATTATAGATCTAAAGGCCGCGAGGATACGTTAAACCGAAGGAACATCTTACGTGTCCTGAACTCGATTGCATCTCTAGCTATGCTAACCACTCAAGATCTGAAGGCTGTTGAATTTATCACACTTAAACAACTATCAGAGCAGGAAATTACAAAAACAACCTGGAACTCTGGAGAACTAGTGACAAAAATCTTAAGAGAGGAAAACCAACTAAAAGCATGGGGGATTCGAATCAAACCATTTTACAACCCAGGCTATCCAGCCCCATTACTCCGCAATCCTCAAGAAAACGCTAACTTGAGTTTGAGTAATTGTTACCCAGTCATTCCTACAAAATCTATACTGAGAGGAGCACGAGGAATCTCAACCGAACGAAAGACAGGGGCACCTCTTCTGCAAAAGACTATTGATCTTCCGACACAAAACCTAGAATGGGACTGGATTGCAAAAACAATTAATTTTAGACAGCGGCGCCAATGGCAATCTATAGAGCCAAACGGCACCACCCCAAATACAAATCGTCCGCATAAATTGTGTTCCTGGAACATCAACGGACTAGGGGCAAAAATTACCAACAAGAATCTATTGGCATATTTTCAGCAGTACGATTTAATACTGTTACAAGAAACCTGGTCAGCAGAACCGTTCCATCTTCAGGGCTTCACAACATTCCATCTCCCAGCAAGGAGAACCTCAACATTTGGCCATGAAAAATGCGGTTTAACGATATATACCTCGATTCAAACAATAAACCACGCAAAAGAGCTGTTAAATAAAAATACTCAAGGAACTGAAAACGGGATTATTGCAGTCCAGCTAGAAATATTAACACCGAGCTCCAACAGGCAAGAACTAATCGTGGTTAATACTTATCTGCACCCAAAAGGAAAAAAAATGGTGCTACCACCCTGGTGACGGAATTGAACAAATTAATAACGGAAGTGGACAACCCGAACCTCATTGTCTCAGGAGACTTTAACATGTTCCTATCAAAATCTACAGGAAAGAACTGTCCAATGGAAGATTACTTGTATGTCAGGGGGATTCCATCTCTGGAAGTGTGCCCTTGGGGAAAACAAACAAATATATCAAAAAACCTATTAGAAGACCTAACTAATTTGGGCCTGATTTCGGTAAATGGGCGAACGCCGGGGGATTGTCCCCAAGCAGCAACCTTCCATAATTCGACTACATCATCAGCGATTGACTATACCTTCTTGTCTTTTTCACTGTTCTCATTAGTAAAAGACTTTAAAATCGGAACATCGGACTGCAGCGACCACCTTCCGCAAGAACTGACACTAAGGGTACAAGGAACAGCGCTAACATTTCCAGCAAATGGTCTAAATTCATGGACTTCAGTAAAACGCAACAGAATTAAGTGCAATACTAGCGACCCAGAACGGATAATGCAAGAAGCAAAGATGAGCTGGGAAAGTGCTGCTGAGTTGAACGATAACAAAATACTCGCCTGGGAGTCCTTCTTGAAATCCTTCGGCCCAATGAACACCAAGCACTGTTTTGTTAAAGAAACTGGCCCATGGCCATGCGGGAAAAAAACATTGCCCGGCCCGAGAAGTTATTCAAAAAACCACCTTCAATCCCCTTTAACGCCTGATTTAAGGGCAATAAAAACAGCCATTAACAGCACACTTCGTGATTTGCGGAAAGATGGGAGTGATAATGGTTTAGTGACCAAATTGAGATCACTAAAATGCACTAAGAACAAAATTCTGTGGCGAATCAAACAAGAAGCCTCGGAAAAAACTTGGGCAATGCTACTTTATGATTCAAAAAACAACAACAGTGCAAGATTCTGGAACACTGTAAATAAAATAGATAATCCAAATGCCCCCGGAATAAATTCCCACATCACAGAGGCAAGCTGGGTAAATTATTTGTTCAAACACTTCAACGATGAAGAGCCAAGTAAAGGCCATCGAAAACCCGAATTCTGTAAGTCGACTGCGATGGCCTTAAGGCCTACAGACGTGGACACCAAATTTCCAGGTTCGATTGAGCAACTGAAGGGACGAATTGCGAAAGGACGGAAGGAGGGAGCCCCAGGCCCAAATGGAATTCCTCCAATCATCTCTAAACAAGATCCATAGTATTGGGCCGAACAACTACTTCCGCTCTTTGTTGACTCCTGGAGGGTTGAACAATTCCCATCCTCTTGGAGGGGCTTAATAATAGCTCCAATCTATAAAAAAGGCAACAAGAACGAGGCTAAGAACTACAGACTCATAGCCCTTATAGATATAGAGGCAAAATACTTTTCAGGGCTACTCTTGGAAGAACTAACCTCCTGGGCATCAGATAAAAAACGAATCCCTATCAACCAAACTGGATTCCAAAAAGATCTAGGGACCTCAACGAACCTTCTAGCCCTCTCCCTGCTGATAGATGCTGCTATTAAAAATAAAAAATCATTATATGTGTGCTATATTGATTACTCGGCCGCCTTTGATAGCATAGACAGAGGGAAATTGTGGTCAAAACTTTCAAAGTGGGAGGTGGACTCCAAGCTTCTCAACTTACTGATCTTACTGCATTCAGACACCTGGGTCCAAATAAAATTGGGGGCCGGCAACTATCTATCCAAAGAAATTCCGACCACAAAAGGGTTGAAACAGGGGTGCGTCCTTGCGCCGACACTGTTCAACCTTTTTATGTCCGACCTCTCCAAAGTACTGGACGACTGCAACCATCATGCCCCAAAACTAGGGGGCTTTACATTATCGAATGTATTATATGCAGACGATCTGATACTAATTAGTCACACCCCAGTAGGCCTGCAACACCTAATTAACACAACTAGCTCATTCTCTGAAAAAAACGGCCTTTCCATAAATACGGAAATATCAAAAGTGATGGTTTTCAATCAATAATCAAAAAAGCAAACGTTCCAATGGTCTCTGCGTGATCTCAAAATGTAAACAGTTAAAGACTGCCTTTCCATAAATACGGAAATATCAAAAGTGATGGTTTTCAATCAATAATCAAAAAAGCAAACGTTCCAATGGTCTCTGCGTGATCTCAAAATGTAAACAGTTAAATACCTGGGGATAAGCTTTGATTCCAACGGCTCATTCCAGCGACATGCAACAACAATAAAAAACAGGGGGATTTCACTAGCCATCGCTTTAAAAAATATCAAGAACAAAATAGCGGGCCCAAATCTAATCCCTTTGCTGGACATATTTTGTGCAAAACTGCTACCATCACTAACTTATGGCAGTGAATGCATGAGAGGGAGAGATGAGGATATTTTAGATAAAACGGTTAGCAAAACACTCCAAATACTCTTCTCACTCCCTCCTTGCACTTCCCCAGCACAGCTAAGACTGGAGTTTGGTCTACAGAAGCAGCAAATTGCACGCAAGGGCGCATATGCAAAAAGCTGGTACAAAGTTAAGCACGCTGTAACAGACTCCCTGAACGTCCACCTTTGGATAGTGCTGGAGACAAACAAGGGATCCTCTGCAAAGGCCTACCTCCAAGCAGCTATAAAATCCCTTGCATCAAAAGACCTTTGGGAGTCGAGCTGTTCACATAAGTGCTTTAAGCGCCTGGTCAACAAATCAGTGAAAATTCTCTCCATGGAGGAAGATAAAGCAGCGTTAACCAGGAGATCACATGGGTGATTCATAATACAAAGCTACACCAGCGCTTCACCCCAACCATACCTCAGTACCACCTTTTCAAGGAAGGCGAAGGAAGAATTCCTGCGGCTGAGGATGGGAGTAATCCCGTCAAAAGTCCATCTTCCCCCATGGAAACGCCTGGAATCCAACTCCAACTGTCGGCTTTGCGATAATCCAAATGAGGACGTTTTACACCTGTTATGCAGCTGCAAAGCCCTAGACCGTGCCCGAAGGGTCCTACTAATCCAGCTCTGGAATCAATATGGTGTGCGAACTCGCAGACAAGCCTTGCTGTTCAGCTTTAAAGGAGAAAATATCCAACTGGCCTGCCGTCTAGTGCGCTTCATGAAAACAGTTAATACGATCCAAAATCCAGAGACCAGCGACTGAATTAGACTCATAAAGACCCGCTCCTGCACCTTAAGAAAGCTCTTTTTCAACCAACAAAGACTTAGTAAATGCTGAACGGTCTCTTTTTACAAATATTTGCAACTCATTGTACCATTTTTGTATAGATTTATCGTCCATCCTTTGAATTTTCTTTTATCGATTTTAACTGCTCTTTTGTAAAACCTATGATTGTGAAATTCTTCCTGTATTTTTTTTTATAAAGTGTTATTGCAAAGATTTTTATTAATCATGCAATAAAAGTAAAGATTAATTTGATTATGTGAAGTATGCAGAATCCGAAGATGCAAAGATTTTATGCCATTACTTTTCACCAAACACTGCTTCATGGGCTCTGGGAGTGGTGTATATCTTGGGCAGTGAGGTGTGTTACTTTGCCCTGAGGGGAAACACAACTGTTTATTTTTTGTGAACTTCAGGTGGCATAACTTCATTGTATAGATCAGCTCTCATGGGAACAAACCGAACATCCTCAGTGTGACTCTCACTCAAGTCGTGGCCTGGTCTATTATTTGGATCCTTGTGTGGAAGTAGCATTGTGTCTATACCAACTGTGCAGTACTAGTCTTAAATATGTGCAGAGTTATGTTGCTGTTACTCATGATGCATGCCATGATTTGCAATGTGCCCAAATAAATGTGTGTTCATGTGTCAGATGTGTACAAGTGACCGATTCATTTTTGTTTATTCTCCTTCCCAACAGCATCATCAACCGACACAGTAGGAGACATAAGCATGGACCAGGAGGGGGGACCCAGCCGCAGTGCCACCAGCGCTGAGGAGTTGGAGGGAGCCAGTGGCACGGAGGGTGAGGGGAGTCAGGCGGCCGGACCTTTTGAAGGGGACACCTCGTATCATGTGGACGGCTCGGCTTCTGACTCCCATGAGGAGGGGGAATATGCGGCGACAGCTTCTTCCACCACTGTGTCTGTCCCCACCTCCTCCAGACCCATCTCCACCCTCCCAGTTGCTAGGGTCCCTTCTGGCCCTGCTGCCCCCCCATGTCTCCTTCGTCCCCGGCACCGCAGCCCCTGCCCCTGGGCGTAAAATCCGTTTCGGTCACGGAATTTGCGGATTTTTGGCAATTTCGTGGTCCGCGAATCCCGCAAATTTGCCCAAAAATCCGTAAATTCGCAAGCTTGCGTATTTTTTTGCTTGGTCGCGCTTGAAAAATACAGTATCGCATGCGCGGCGTTGACTTACCGTGATTCTGAGTCCGCCGATTGTTTTTCTCCTGGTTTGCGTGTGCTGCGCCATTTTGGATCTTGCTGCGTGATCGCGCAAGAGTTTTTTGACTGCAATTACGTCATCGCAGTCCGCCATCTTGCACAGCGAGAGTTTGAAAACGCGAGTACGTCATAAGGGCCCGCAATCACGCATCGCGGGAGTAAACAATGGCGAACACGTAAATGCGGCGCGCAGCTGACTTCCGGCGGGAGATTTGAACAGCTCGCTTTCCCGAACTTGCAAAAATTGCAATTCTGCACAAGAAATCCACTGCAGGCAGCATAAAGCTTCTGAAAATCATGATTTTGATCAGAATAACTCCTCAGATTGACATTTGGCTGCACTTTTTTGTGCAAGGAGTCCATTTTTGGGGGGGTTGGAAGGAAGGAAGTGCCCCAGAGTTTCCAACTTCCTGTTCCTGTCCAGCAGGCTCCTCCCAGTGCTTTGTCCATGTCCTGGTCACTTTTCATTTGGATCTGGAGCTGGAAGGATTACTTTTTGTGGCTCCTGCTGGATATTTGTATTTGAGGACTTTTTGTTTGGATCACTTTTGGATTACTTTTGGATTTGAGATTTTACAAGTCAGTTGGTGTTGTTTGCTTGGGGCATTGCAGTTGCTGCAACTACAATTTTTAAACTTTTTCACAACTTTAAAAAAAATATATTGTGGGTAGCCACAGTATCCAGTAGGCCCAGGGTTAGTCATGGGTGCATGATACAACTGTTTCTGTGAGTTTTGTTGAACTTAAATATCATTTATGTCATGGAATTAAATAGCTCACTGTTATATGTGGATTTTTATTTTTTATTTTGCGGTGCTTGTAAAGCCACACTAGCCAGTTGGCCCGGGGTAGTCAGTGGTGCATGGACCAAGTCTTTCTGTGGGATGTCTTGAATTTAAATATCACTGAGGGCATGACTGACATTGGATTGTGGTGATTTTTGTGTGTTTTTTTACTTTTTGGGGTGTTGTTGGGGCCTGGCCTTGTGGGTGGGGGCCATTTTGAGGCCTGGTCCAGGCAGGGCCTGGGCATGTAGCTGGGGGGTCAAGGGCCCATTTTGAAGCCAGGCAGTGTGCTCAGGCCTGCACCCAGTTTGCCTTGCTTTCTTCCATTAGGCCCAGGGGTAGTGAGTGGTGCATGGACCAAGTCTTTATGTGGGGTGTCTTGAATTTAAACATCATTGAGGGCATGGATGGTTTTGGATTGTGGTGATTTTTGTGTGTTTTTCGACTTTTTGGGGTGGTGTTGGGGCCTGGCCATGTGGGTGGGGGCCATTTTGAGGCCTGGTCCAGGCAGGGCCTGGCCATGTGATGGGGGTCAAGGCAGGGGCCATTTTGAAGCCAGGCAGTGTGCTCAGGCCTGCACCCAGTTTGCCTTGCTTTCATCCATTATGCCCAGTGGTAGTGAGTGGTGAATGGAAAAAGTCTTTCTGTGGGGTGTCTTGAATTTAAACATCATTGAGGGCATGGATTGCATTGGATTGTAGTGATTTTTGTGTGTTTTTGACTTTTTGGGGTGGTGTTGGGGCCTGGCCATGTGGGTGGCGGCCTTTTTGAGGCCTGGCCAGGCAGGGCCTGGCCATGTAGCTGGGGGTCAAGGGCCCATTTTTAAGCCAGGCAGTGTGCTCAGGCCTGCACCCAATTTGCCTTGCTTTCTTCCATGAGGCCCAGGGGTATCCAGTGGTGCATGGACCAAGTCTTTCTGTGAGTTGTCTTGAATTTAAACATCATTGAGTGCATGGATGGCATTGGATTGTGGTGATTTTTGTGTGTTTTTAGACTTTTTGGGGTGGTGTTGGGGCCTGGCCATGTGGATGGCTGCCATTTTGAGGCCTGGTCCAGGCAGGGCCTGGCCATGTAGCTGGGGGTCAATGGCCCATTTTGAAGCCAGGCAGTGTGCTCAGGCCTGCACCCAGTTTGCTTTGCTTTCTTCCATTAGTCCCAGGGGTACTCAGTGGTGCATGGACCAAGTCTTTCTTTGGGATGTCTTGAATTTAAACATCATTGAGGGCATGGATGGCATTGGGTTGTGGTGATTTTTGTGTGTTTTTCAACATTTTTTTGGGGTGGTGTTGGGGCCTGGCCATGTGGGTGGGGGCCATTTTGAGGCCTGGTCCAGGCAGGGCCTGGCCATGTGGCTGGGGGTCAAGGGGCCATTTTAAAGCCAGGCAGTGTGCTCAGGCCTGCACCCAGTTTGCCTTGCTTTCATCCATTAGGCCCAGGGGTACTCAGTGGTGCATGGACCAAGTCTTTCTGTGGGGTTTCTTGAATTTAAACATCATTGAGGGCATGGATGGCATTGGATTGTGGTGATTTTTGTGTGTTTTTCAACTTTTTGGGGTTTTTAACTGATGCTCCTCTGTCTTCCATTGCTTTTAGGTTCACAAGAGAACCACCAGTGCCAGGAAGAAGTCCTGCAGCGGTGTGTGCAGCACACCGTCACGTGATGTCACGTGTGGCCACAGACAAGACAACTCTGCAACTCGTGCAACTGCAGCCTGCTGTTCAGACATCTGAAGAAGATGGGCCCAAAGAAAGGTGGCCGTAGCGCCTCAGCGAAAAAAGTTACCAGTGCCACTGCCAGTAAGAAGGAGCAGAAGAAGCAAATGGCACCACCTACCAAGGAGACTAGTGGGCTCACCGACTCCTTTTTTGGGGAAAAAAAACTACGCCTGCAGCAGCAGTGGTGTCCACCGGGGACCAAGCTGGAAGCAGCACCTCCGCTTCATTGGGCTCAGTGCCACCATGCCAAGTTAGGTCCAAGGCCATGAGTGCTGCTGAGGCAGCCACTTTAGTTTCTCAATCACCATCGACCAGTGATATTGGCTCATCACAAGAAAGTACCATCCAATCAACACCGTGTGTAACTCAGCTGACGAGTGTTCAACAACCACAGCTGCAACGACAACCACAGGTGCAACTAGTACAAGCGCAAGTACATGGGCAAGGAGAGGCGCAAGTACATGTGCAAGGAGAGGCGCAAGTACATGCGCAAGGAGAGGCGCAAGTAGAGACGCAAGGAGAGGCGCAAGTAGAGGCGCATGGAGAGGTGCATGGAGAGGTGCAACAAGAGGTTCATGGAGCGGCACAACTGCCTACAACGCTTGTTCCTCCAGAAGTAGGGGCACATCAGGAAAGTGATATCCAAGCGGAGGTATCATCCGAGGAAGCCACTCCTCCTGATGATGATCCATTGTCTTCCAGATCCCCAGCAAGAAAAAGGTCAAGGAGGGCTACTACTACTACTACTACAAGTTCTTCTTCAAGCCCCCTTCATTCTGATGACCTTGATCTTGATTGGAACCCACCAATGCAGTCTGAGAGTGAGGCACGCCATGAGCCAACAAAGGTAGCTAAGCCTAAAAGGAAGGTTCCCGCAAGGCTTCCACTTATGGGTGATGACGACGAACAAGAAGTGGTGTCTTCTGTTGCTGATGAACAGTCTGATGACGACCCAGTCATCACAGTCGTCACTCCAGCCCCAGCGGGCATGCAGCAGACAGACATTTTCACCCTATCCCGAATGGCTGCTGAGTGGGATGTGGGCGTCATGGCACTGGTACCACCACCAACGCAGTTAACTACAACACCATCACGACCTACAGCTTCCATATTTTTTAGTCAGAAGGGCCAGCAGGGACCTCCATCCAGCTCGACCTCCATTACCTCAAGTAGTGGTGCTGTAAGTGAACAACAGAGTCGAATTCAGGCACGCCCATCCTCCACTTCATCTGGCATTGAAACTGAAAGTAGCATCTCCACCACCAGCGACATCTCCAGTCCCCAGTTTGGGACTTCTTCAGTGTTAGCAAAAATGCGGAAAACATGGTCGTTTGTACGATTTGTAAAATATTAGTTAGTCGGGGTAAGCTTGGTACCAACTATGGTACCGGAGGCCAGAGAGGTCATCTCCAAAAACACCACACTATCCAGTGGGAGGCGCACCTAAGGAAGATCCGGGAAGCCAAAAGTAGAACTGATCCAAATGTATCCATTCAAATTGCATCTGATGCTGACGAGGGGCTGATTGTGCAGGGGGGAAGTCAAGAACCGACCGACATTTTTTCTTGTACACCCAGTACCCCTGGCAGCAGCACTGCAGTGGTAGCGCCCACACCCTCTACCCCTGCAACATGTATGAGGGGCACACTAAGTCCGGGAGAGACTCCAATGCGAAAAAGTACATGAATGAGCCTAACTGGTTTGAAGAAGTCTGCATCATCATCATCACGTAAAACGGTCCAGACCACCATTACCAGAATGTTTTGGTCGGATGCGCCATTTGAACGCAAGCACCCAACGGCTCATCTATATAACGCAAAGCTGGCTAAAATGCTAGCGCTGGACCTTCTCCCTTTTTCTTTCGTGGAAGGGGTGGGTTTTCTAGAATTTGTGGCAACTGGGTTGCTGTTCCAGCACTACATCAAGATGTGCTGGAGGTGATTGGCGCAGCTATTATGAAGAGTGCTCTTCACACTATCCATCTGACAACAGACATGTGGGCCAGTTGCCAAGCCTTTGATTACATGTGCATCACTGCACACTGGGTCTCTTTTGCAGGGGTTAAAGACCAGTTAAAAGCAGGTGTTGACACGGACACAGTTATTCAAGCTACTCAGGAAAATACAACAGTAGCAATGTTTGCCATGGAGAAAACTCATACTGCACCTAACCTTTTGGAGGAGTTTGATAGGAAGGTCTATGAATGGCTGCATCCAAGAAATCGCATAGTTGGTTATGTTTCCACAGATAATGGCAGTAATATAGTTAGGGCCATGGCTGAGGGTGAATATTTCTGAGAGCCGTCTTTGGCGCACAGTATTAACATCGTGGTGTAACATTTCTTGAAAAAAGAAAACACAGTCAGCAAGTTACTGACCACCTTCAGAAGAATCTGCACACATTTCAGCCATTCTTTTAAGGCCTGGAAGCAGCTGAGGAGCATTCAACATGAACGTAGACTGCCAGTCAAAGGACTCATCCAGGAGGTGGCAACACGTTGTAAGTCAATCTTTTACATGCTTGAGCGTCTGTCTGAGCAGTGGGAGGTAATAAATGATTATGTCTATAAACTGGGTTCTACTATGAAAGACATGAGGCTAGAGTTGGAGGAATGGAAGCTAGTTGCAAGCCTGACAGACATGCTTCGTCCTTTTGAGGTCTTCACGCGTGAAGTCAGCAGGGAGGACTGTTCTTTGGGCAAAGCTATCCCATTGTTGCGCATGCTAGAGCACCAACTGAAGGCAGTGTCTTCAACAATCCGAGATGATGCTGAAAAGCAAGACGCATATCAGTTGGCGGAGAGGTTATTAAGCCGCCTAGTTGACAATGAAAGGCTTAAAAACATACATACAGAACAACATTACATTTGTGCCACTATTCTGGATGCACGGTACAAAAAGGCAGGGGCCAGCAAAGCATTCATTCCTTTTGATGAAGCGGATGTTTCAAAGTACAATCCTTGGCTAGCTGTGTCAGCCACTCGGTTCGAAAAAGAGCGGCAGAAAATTCAAGGAGCCGGCAGAAGTACAACTGAATCAGCAGGCCATCCAGCGTCAAGTTCCACTTCAGAATCTGTGGCCGAAGGGAGTCACTTCCCCTCCAGCCGTTAATGACACCAGCAACCGTATCATCATCCTCACCTGCCCAGGCCCAGCCATAATATTGTCGGAAGCGGATTGTCTAACTCATCAAGGGTTTGCTCATTCCAGTGATGCAAAGGCCACAGATGGTACGCAAAGTGGAGCAACCCTGGAGAACCTTGAGTCGATGGTGCAGGCCTATCTGGATGACCAAACAGAGGTCTTTGTTAAACAGAACCCATTGCTGTATTGGTGTAGGAAAAGGCCTCTATGGCGACTGATCACCAACCTGGCTCTAAATTATTTGTCTTGCCCACTCACAAGCGTGTCTTCTGAACGTGAGGCCTGGTCCAGGCAGGGCCTGGCCATGTGATGGGGGTCAAGGCAGGGGCCATTTTGAAGCCAGGCAGTGTGCTCAGGCCTGCACCCAGTTTGCCTTGCTTTCATCCATTATGCCCAGTGGTAGTGAGTGGTGAATGGACCAAGTCTTTCTGTGGGGTGTCTTGAATTTAAACATCATTGAGGGCATGAATTGCATTGGATTGTGGTGATTTTTGTGTGTTTTTGACTTTTTGGGGTGGTGTTGGGGCCTGGCCATGTGGGTGGCGGCCTTTTTGAGGCCTGGCCAGGCAGGGCCTGGCCATGTAGCTGGGGGTCAAGGGCCCATTTTGAAGCCAGGCAGTGTGCTCAGGCCTGCACCCAATTTGCCTTGCTTTCTTCCATTAGACCCAGGGGTACTCAGTGGTGCATGGACCAAGTCTTTCTGTGAGTTGTCTTGAATTTAAACATCATTGAGTGCATGGATGGCATTGGATTGTGGTGATTTTTGTGTGTTTTTAGACTTTTTGGGGTGGTGTTGGGGCCTGGCCATGTGGATGGCTGCCATTTTGAGGCCTGGTCCAGGCAGGGCCTGGCCATGTAGCTGGGGGTCAATGGCCCATTTTGAAGCCAGGCAGTGTGCTCAGGCCTGCACCCAGTTTGCTTTGCTTTCTTCCATTAGTCCCAGGGGTACTCAGTGGTGCATGGACCAAGTCTTTCTTTGGGATGTCTTGAATTTAAACATCATTGAGGGCATGGATGGCATTGGGTTGTGGTGATTTTTGTGTGTTTTTCAACTTTTTTTGGGGTGGTGTTGGGGCCTGGCCATGCGGGTGGGGGCCATTTTGAGGCCTGGTCCAGGCACGGCCTGGCCATGTGGCTGGGGGTCAAGGGGCCATTTTAAAGCCAGGCAGTGTGCTCAGGCCTGCACCCAGTTTGCCTTGCTTTCATCCATTAGGCCCAGGGGTACTCAGTGGTGCATGGACCAAGTCTTTCTGTGGGGTTTCTTGAATTTAAACATCATTGAGGGCATGGATGGCATTGGATTGTGGTGATTTTTGTGTGTTTTTCAACTTTTTGGGGTTTTTAACTGATGCTCCTCTGTCTTCCATTGCTTTTAGGTTCACAAGAGAACCACCAGTGCCAGGAAGAAGTCCTGCAGCGGTGTGTGCAGCACACCGTCACGTGATGTCACGTGTGGCCACAGACAAGACAACTCTGCAACTCGTGCAACTGCAGCCTGCTGTTCAGACATCTGAAGAAGATGGGCCCAAAGAAAGGTGGCCGTAGCGCCTCAGCGAAAAAAGTTACCAGTGCCACTGCCAGTAAGAAGGAGCAGAAGAAGCAAATGGCACCACCTACCAAGGAGACTAGTGGGCTCACCGACACCTTTTTTGGGGAAAAAAAACTACGCCTGCAGCAGCAGCAGTGTCCACCGGGGACCAAGCTGGAAGCAGCACCTCCGCTTCATTGGGCTCAGTGCCACCATGCCAAGTTAGGTCCAAGGCCATGAGTGCTGCTGAGGCAGCCACTTTAGTTTCTCAATCACCATCGACCAGTGATATTGGCTCATCACAAGAAAGTACCATCCAATCAACACCGTGTGTAACTCAGCTGACGAGTGTTCAACAACCACAGCTGCAACGACAACCACAGGTGCAACTAGTACAAGCGCAAGTACATGGGCAAGGAGAGGCGCAAGTACATGTGCAAGGAGAGGCGCAAGTACATGCGCAAGGAGAGGCGCAAGTAGAGACGCAAGGAGAGGCGCAAGTAGAGGCGCATGGAGAGGTGCATGGAGAGGTGCAACAAGAGGTTCATGGAGCGGCACAACTGCCTACAACGCTTGTTCCTCCAGAAGTAGGGGCACATCAGGAAAGTGATATCCAAGCGGAGGTATCATCCGAGGAAGCCACTCCTCCTGATGGAGAAGTGGTGTCTTCTGTTGCTGATGAACAGTCTGACGACGACCCAGTCATCACAGTCGTCACTCCAGCCCCAGCGGGCATGCAGCAGACAGACATTTTCACCCTATCCCGAATGGCTGCTGAGCGGGATGTGGGCGTCATGGCACTGGTACCACCACCAACGCAGTTAACTACAACACCATCACGACCTACAGCTTCCATATTTTTTAGTCAGAAGGGCCAGCAGGGACCTCCATCCAGCTCGACCTCCATTACCTCAAGTAGTGGTGCTGTAAGTGAACAACAGAGTCGAATTCAGGCACGCCCATCCTCCACTTCATCTGGCATTGAAACTGAAAGTAGCATCTCCACCACCAGCGACATCTCCAGTCCCCAGTTTGGGACTTCTTCAGTGTTAGCAAAAATGCGGAAAACATGGTCGTTTGTACGATTTGTAAAATATTAGTTAGTCGGGGTAAGCTTGGTACCAACTATGGTACCGGAGGCCAGAGAGGTCATCTCCAAAAACACCACACTATCCAGTGGGAGGCGCACCTAAGGAAGATCCGGGAAGCCAAAAGTAGAACTGATCCAAATGTATCCATTCAAATTGCATCTGATGCTGACGAGGGGCTGATTGTGCAGGGGGGAAGTCAAGAACCGACCGACATTTTTTCTTGTACACCCAGTACCCCTGGCAGCAGCACTGCAGTGGTAGCGCCCACACCCTCTACCCCTGCAACATGTATGAGGGGCACACTAAGTCCGGGAGAGACTCCAATGCGAAAAAGTACATCAATGAGCCTAACTGGTTTGAAGAAGTCTGCATCATCATCATCACGTAAAACGGTCCAGACCACCATTACCAGAATGTTTTGGTCGGATGCGCCATTTGAACGCAAGCACCCAACGGCTCATCTGTATAACGCAAAGCTGGCTAAAATGCTAGCGCTGGACCTTCTCCCTTTTTCTTTCGTGGAAGGGGTGGGTTTTCTAGAATTTGTGGCAACTGGGTTGCTGTTCCAGCACTACATCAAGATGTGCTGGAGGTGATTGGCGCAGCTATTCTGAAGAGTGCTCTTCACACTATCCATCTGACAACAGACATGTGGGCCAGTTGCCAAGCCCTTGATTACATGTGCATCACTGCACACTGGGTCTCTTTTGCAGGGGTTAAAGACCAGTTAAAAGCAGGTGTTGACACGGACACAGTTATTCAAGCTACTCGGGAAAATACAACAGTAGCAATGTTTGCCATGGAGAAAACTCATACTGCAACTAACCTTTTGGAGTAGTTTGATAGGAAGGTCTATGAATGGCTGCATCCAAGAAATCGCATAGTTGGTTATGTTTCCACAGATAATGGCAGTAATATAGTTAGGGCCATGGCTGAGGGTGAATATTTCTGAGAGCCGTCTTTGGCGCACAGTATTAACATCGTGGTGTAACATTTCTTGAAAAAAGAAAACACAGTCAGCAAGTTACTGACCACCTTCAGAAGAATCTGCACACATTTCAGCCATTCTTTTAAGGCCCGGAAGCAGCTGAGGAGCATTCAACATGAACGTAGACTGCCAGTCAAAGGACTCATCCAGGAGGTGGCAACACGTTGTAAGTCAATCTTTTACATGCTTGAGCGTCTGTCTGAGCAGTGGGAGGTAATAAATGATTATGTCTATAAACTGGGTTCTACTATGAAAGACATGAGGCTAGAGTTGGAGGAATGGAAGCTAGTTGCAAGCCTGACAGACATGCTTCGTCCTTTTGAGGTCTTCACGCGTGAAGTCAGCAGGGAGGACTGTTCTTTGGGCAAAGCTATCCCATTGTTGCGCATGCTAGAGCACCAACTGAAGGCAGTGTCTTCAACGTTCCGAGATGATGCTGAAAAGCAAGACGCATATCAGTTGGCGGAGAGGTTATTAAGCCGCCTAGTTGACAATGAAAGGCTTAAAAACATACATACAGAACAACATTACATTTGTGCCACTATTCTGGATGCACGGTACAAAAAGGCAGGGGCCAGCAAAGCATTCATTCCTTTTGATGAAGCGGATGTTTCAAAGTACAAACCTTGGCTAGCTGTGTCAGCCACTCGGTTCGAAAAAGAGCGGCAGAAAATTCAAGGAGCCGGCAGAAGTACAACTGAATCAGCAGGCCATCCGGCGTCAAGTTCCACTTCAGAATCTGTGGCCGAAGGGAGTCACTTCCCCTCCAGCCGTTAATGACACCAGCAACCGTATCATCATCCTCACCTGCACCAGGCCCAGCCATTATATTGTCGGAAGCGGATTGTCTAACTCATCAAGGGTTTGCTCATTCCAGTGATGCAAAGGCCACAGATGGTACGCAAAGTGGAGCAACCCTGGAGAACCTTGAGTCGATGGTGCAGGCCTATCTGGATGACCCAACAGAGGTCTTTGTTAAACAGAACCCATTGCTGTATTGGTGTAGGAAAAGGCCTCTATGGCGACTGATCACCAACCTGGCTCTAAATTATTTGTCTTGCCCACTCACAAGCGTGTCTTCTGAACGTGTTTTCAGTGCTGCTGGTGCCATTGTAACTTCAAAAAGAACCTGCCTCACGCCCAAAATTGTGAAGAGGTTAACACTGATCAAGATGAATCAGCACTTCATACCACCAGATTACAAAATACGTGAATGCACGCAGGAAGAAGAGGACACCGACTTAGGTGACTGAAGTTCTTCTCTGTTAGCTGACCTACTCCCGTCTCAATTCATAGAGTTGGAGGACGAGCTCTACTTTCCTGACACCGAGGCCTGAAAACGACTTCCTTTTTTTCGTCCTTATTCACTTTTATTCCTGTGTGTCTTTCTTTGTTTTGCACCTTTTACACAACAAAACTCTAATCACCTAATCACAACAAGTCCATCAGCAGCACTGTCTTCATCTTATTTTCCTTATTGATTTGAAGATGCCACAGTCTGCATTCCTGAGGTTCACAAGTTCACAACTCAATTATGCCCCTCTATCCCCCTCCTCCAGACTCCCCCGATCCATTTCCCTCAAGGTAAATGGATGGATTACGAAGAATAAAGCAACTTTGTCTTCGTAGACGAGTCCCCTCAAGTGGGAATGAAATTACTGACTGACTACATGCTTGCTGATTGCTGACAGAATTACTTCGGAAATTGACAGGAGAGGCTGCCCTGTGGGCCCTCACTTTCCGAAGAAGATGCGGACAAAAAGTAGAACAGGTAATGAATAATGAGAAGATGGAATGCAGTGGCCAGCAATGGCTGTCTGGCTCTTATGAAACCAATTGCTGTTTGTTTTTTGTGCATGAAATGAATCATATGTTTTGTTTTAGTTATTATTTAATCTTTTACACAGTAATTGTAACTCATGTCTATTACTCTGTTTTTTTTACCTTGTTTAATTCAAATTGTACTTCAACTTCAGGGGCCACTATGTTGCATTATTCAATATGCAAAATGTCCTTGGAGTGGACTCACTTGCCTATATGCCATGATGATTGATTAAATGATATATCTTTTTTCTCTACAGTCACTCACTCGGATGGATGGATCATCAGCGTCGGTTTACGGAAGAACTATGTCCAATTCGTGAGTGGCAAACAGGTAAATCAGTCTACAACAACTACTACAGCAGAACTACATGTCTGTCTATTCGTGGTATGTAGTGGTCGAGGGCGAGGCAGTGTACTGTTGTTGTTATGCCAGGCAGAGTCCACTCCACTCCAGACAGCAGTTCATGTAAAATTGGGGCTACGTGGCTTGCTGCATACAATTAGATATGCTTTGTCTGTCTGACAAAGAGCCTAGGTATGCTACATCAGGTTACTTCACTCAGTCGTGCCTGCCTTGACCGACTGCATGGCCCTGCCTCAAACTTGGGCCAAACATCCATTATGTTTGCGAAATTTGCTGTTTTTCGGTTTTTCGCAAATCTTGCCAAACTACAGAAAATTCGCAAATTCTTGAGCGGAACGGATTTTTGGCCCATGCTTGCGGCAGGGCTATGCAGACGGTCAAGGCAGGCACCACTGAGTGAAGCCTCCTGATGTAGCATACCTAGGCTCTTTAACACAGGCAGACAAAGCTTATCTAGGGTTTAGGGTTCAGTGCGATTTACTAGGGTTTTTAGGTTTAAGTTGGTAGGGTTCCCGCGGAGTCTAGGGCTCAGTGCCTGATGCAGGCTCGTTCATAATGATGTTGGCAAGGTTTTAGGTGGTTTTGGCATTCTTTGGTCCAGAATTGGCAGAATTTTGGCCTTTTTTGGTGTTTTTCGGGCGCATGTGTTTGGGTGAAAAGTGAAAACTAGTCGTAGACCTTCTTTTTCTTCTTCAAAGAGCGCAGTGGTTCAATTTTGTTCTGCCTTGCTGAGATTCTTGGGAATCGCTGGAACAAGTGTCCAGGTAAGTTTCAAGAGGATCGAAGTAGTGGAAGTGCCTAAAACAGCAATTTTTTGTGAACAGCGCAATTTGCCATGTTTTGGATATACCAGTATTGCATGTTTTTGGGGGGCTATTTGGGGGTGTTATAGATTTGTGGGGGTGGATTTATGGGTCTGGGAGCACTCCTGGTAAGGTCTAATTTTGATTGCAAGTGGTTTGAAGAAAATCCGTGGTGGAAAAGGGGGGTTTGGGCCTACTTGCAGACAGTGTTTTGGCACATTTTAAACTGAGGCCTAGCAGTATTACATGTTTTTGGGTAGCTGTTTAGGGGGTTCTATGTTTTTGGAGGTGGGTCGGGGGTCTTGGAGCACTGCTGGGAAGGTCTAATATTGGATGCAAGTGGTTTGGAGAAAATCCATGGTGAAAAAGTTTTTCTTTTTTAGCTCACTTGCGTGTTTTTGGGGGCTGTTTGGGAGGGTTCCTGGTTTTTGGGGGTGGGTTGGGGGTCTGGGAGCACTGCTGGGAAGGTCTAATTTTGATTGCAAGTGGTTTCAAGAAAATCCATGGTGGAAAAGGGGGGTTAGGGCTTAGCTGCAGAGCGTGTTTGGAGCGCTTTTCAGGTAGGCCTCTGTAGATTTTCTAAGTGTGGCATTTTCCATTTTTGCTTTTGGCCTGTTTGGGGGTGTTCTACTTTTTTGGGGGTGGGTTGAGGGGTCTGGGGGCACTGCTGGGAAGGTGTAATATTGGATGCAAGTGGTTTGGAGAAAATCCATGGTGAAAAAGTTTTTATTTTTTATCTCCCTTGCATGTTTTTGGGGGGGCTGTTTGGGGGGGGGGTTGGGGGTCTGGTAGCACTGCTGGGAAGGTCTAATTTTGATTGCAAGTGGTTTCAAGAAAATCCATAGTGGAAAAGGGGGGTTTGGGCCTAGTTGCAGACAGCGTTTTGGCACAAATTAAACTGAGGCCTAGCAGTATTGCATGTTTTTGTGGGGCTGTTTGGGGGGTTCTACATTTTTGGGGCTGGGTATAGGGGTCTGGGAGCACTGCTGGGTAGGTCTAATTTTTGATTGCAAGTGGTTTGAAGAAAATCCATGGTGGAAAAGGGGGGTTAGGGCCTAGCTGCAGAGCGCATTTGGAGCGATTTTCAGGTAGGCCTCTGTAGATTTTCTAGGTGTGGCATTTTCCATTTTTGCTTTTGGCCTATTTGGGGGTGTTCTACTTTTTTGGGGGTGGGTTGAGTGGGCTGAGGGCACTGCTGGGAAGGTCTAATATTGGATGCAAGTGGTTTGGAGAAAATCCACGGTGAAAAAGTTTTTCTTTTTTAGCTCACTTGTGTGATTTTGGGGGGCTGTTTGGGAGGGTTCTAGGTTTTTGGGGGTGGGTTGGGGTCTGGGAGCACTGCTGGCAAGTGGTTTCAAGAAAATCAATGTGGAAAAGGGGGGTTAGGGCTTAGCTGCAGAGCTTGTTTGGAGCACTTTTGAGGTAGGCCTCTGTAGATTTTCTAAGTGTGGCATTTTTCATTTTCGATTGTGGCCTGTTTGGAGGTGTTCTACTTTTTTGGGGGTGGGTTGAGGTGTCTGGGGGCACTGCTGGGAAGGTCTAATATTGGATGCAAGTGGTTGGAGAAAATCCATGGTAAAAAAGTTTTTCTTTTTTAGCTCCCTTGCGTGTTTTTGGGGGGCTGTTTGGGGGGTCCTAGGTTTTTGGGGGTGGGTTGGGGGGTCTGGGAGCACTGCTGGGAAGGTCTAATTTGATTGCAAGTGGTTTCAAGAAAATCCATGGTGGAAAAGGGGGGTTTGGGCCTAGTTGCAGACAGCGTTTTGGCACAATTTAAACTGAGGCCTAGCAGTATTGCATGTTTTTGTGGGGCTGTTTGGGGGGTTCAACATTTTTGGGGCTGGGTCGAGGGGTCTTGGAGCACTGCTGGGAAGGTCTAATTTTGATTGCAAGTGGTTTGAAGAAAATCCATGGTGGAAAATGGGGGTTAGGGCCTAGCTGCAGAGCGCGTTTTGAGCGATTTTCAGGTAGGCCTCTGTAGATTTTCTAAGTATGGCATTTTCCATTTTTGATTTTGGCCTGTTTGGGGGTGTTCTACTTTTTGGGGGGTGGGTTGAGGGGTCTGGGGCCACTGCTGGGAAGGTCTAATTTTGTTCTAAAATCACAGTTTACACTTTACACGTAGCTTGAGGGGCAAGATCCGCAAATTTCACCCACACTTATTTATCCATGAAAAGGAGACTTAGAGTACGCACTTTCGAAATGATGCTTGTATGTATTGTAATACTGTGGACTCTGAAATTGAAAGTGTTATTTTTGCACTACACAGCGTACCTTATATTTTTTTCTCCGTGGTGTTTTAATATCACTTCCTGCTTTTCCATCAACAATTACAGGCCAGATTTTACCCTGTGCAATGGGAAAAAAGAATGAACTCAGGCTTGCCATTAGTGAGCCGTAATTCAGCATCCTCCAGGCAGGCAGTGGACAAGGTGTCTTATGGTCCCCAACATTGACCGACGGAGCGTCAGATGGAATGGAGGAGTACCGTAAAAAAGAGGAATGGCTGGATGCATGCAACTTCCCAAATTCAACAGGATAACTACAACAACATACAGTTACAGTATCCATCTTAATTTCTACTTATCTTTTAAGTAATGTTATTGCTGTGAACTTCTATGAGTGTTACTCTGTGCATTTGTTTGCTCTCTGCTTCAATTCATCCCTCCAGCCATTGTATACTTTTTCCTTTGCTATTTTTTAAACTAATTTAATGTATTAAGTGGTTCTTCTCTCTGAGGGCAGATAGGCAAGTGAAATTGCGTAATTACTGCAGCCCTGTACTGTCACATTGTTTCTTCATAGCTAGTACATTGTAGAAAGTACTACTTACTTTTCAGTAACCTATCCATTTAGCAAAAAATGTTCATGCATGCAGTAGTTTATGCCCCTTAAAAGATTTATGGATAGCTTTGTATCCAAAGATTTGTTTATCTTCATTTGTTGTTTGTCCATGCTGTGTTTTTTTTCCTCACTCCACAAAACTTTCCCCACAAACTCCATTCCCATCCAAGTTTCAAACCCTAACCCTTTTCCCCCGGGCTGTGTGGTTTTCATTGAGGTGTGAGTAAATTACAACAATAATTCCACACACTTGCTGGGGAGGATAAGGTGCAAGCAACCTCCTCAAATCAATTTTAAGGCAGCTAGATGAATCCTAGGATATTGATTGATTGAAACAAGCTTTATTTCGGATATTATAATTCTGGTTAAAAAAACAACAATGAGTATTTTAAAATAAATTCTGAATTTCATGCCCACCATCGATTGGATTCATCGTCAACATCATCCTCCTACATGTCAAGAAGACATGTTGTTATGCTGCTGTGTCACTGTTCTTGTTGTAGCCATAATCATCCATGCAATTCTTTTTTCCCCATACTTATCTTCAGCATTGCTTAGGCTACTGATCCTTCTAATACTCCTCTCAGGCCACTCAATGTCTCATTTTGCTTTTCATATGCTGCTACTGCTAGTGTGGTACCACTCCTACTAACACCACAACCACGGAATTTTGGTCCGGGATGGCGTAATCGCCATTTGCCATGCAGCCAGCACTGTGCCTAGCTCTATTCTCAAACACGAATTACAGGTAAGATAAGCATTTTGGGGAGGTAGAATAATGGGCTAGGACTCGGAGGAGAGACTGACAGTAGTACCAGTAAAGTACTAGTAGGCCAATTGAATTCACTAACTCTGTTAGTGGCACTTTTGAACATTTTTGGACGTTTTAGATAATTCATGCTGGTAAGTTTGAGGAAATGAAACGTGCCGTAACCCCCGCCCACCACCCTGCAAAATAACATCAACACGTACACTATGTTGAAGTATGTAAAATAAATAATTATATATTTACCCTAACAAAAATAAACTAGTCCCACCCCTCCCTAACCCAAACAATTGTCCATTTCAAATAGTCCTCTGAAAAGTCCCAAATAATCCCCAACTCCCGATTCCCACCCCCCCAACAGTCTTTAAAAAGGGGCAAGGGACACAGTCACTTCCGGCGGTGTCTGGACAGGCAGTCCCGCCGCTCCTTGCAGAGGTCCCGGAGCTGTTTCTCAAGATTGTCCACCTTGTGCTCCAGGTAGTCCACTCTTAGTGGTAGGCGGAGCATGCGTGCCATCCAGACTCTGGGGGGGCCAGCTGCTGGTGTTCTTGCAGATGAGCGGCGGCGGGAGGCTGTCCGAGCATGGTGCCGTGCTGGAGGCTGCTGGCTGGTGGACACGGGGCACTGGAGGAGGTTGTTGACGCCCCCTCCTCCAATTCCCGAGCCCACAGCCGATGATATTCCACACAAATGGCCTCCAGCTTCCGGGCCCTGGCCCGGACAGCCATCTCCTGTCTAGTGAGCTTTTTGGGAGCATCTATATGAAGAAAGAAAGAGAAATAATGTAACCAATACTATTTAGCAATAACACAAAATAATTCAACAGAAAGTTGTCTCACAGTAACACTAGCAATTTGCAAGCACAGTATAACATTTTGGCATGTATCTTTCCGACGTATTTGTAGGCCTGTAACAGTGGGAGTTTCAGGAATTCTACTACCAGGCAGCACTATGGACTCAATACATAGTCAGAGAGTCAGAGAGTACACAGTATTCTTATTTTGTTCTCTAGTTTTGCCAAAGAAATTACTTGTACGTGAACTTGTGTTAGCCGGCATAATGCCAGCTCAGTTAGCTTGCACCCAAGAAAAAGAGACACAAGCCATGATGACGCATACTTGCATGCATTACTTTAACCCCTTCAGTGCTAATGACAAGGGTAACTCGTCATGGAGTTTCCATTGATTTCAATGGAAATTGCATGCGGAGCCATAAAACACCTTAGCATCCAAGTGGTTAAGCAGTACATGCAGGTGGGGATAGGGAAGCTCTTACTTTTGTATAGGGGTGGCACTGGCCATACTCGGTTACATCAAGGGCTACTGCTCAATTGAATTTATATTTCGCACTGCCCCCCCTGGGCCTTCAGTACTACAAAAGGGAAATGAAGATTATTTATTTCTGATCATGTATCGAGCTGATCACATGATCTCTTTGCTTATATGATGGATGACTTTAGGTGCTTTGTTGTGATAGATTGAGTGAACAACAGCGATAGTCCATCCATGATTAACACAGCTGAAATAAAATTATGAACATAGGGAGTAAGTGTGGTAACCATAATTGCAGGAGGAAGGGACTTGACTTGATATAATTGTCAACTATACAATACATACACAATATATGCTGTGCTTGCAAAGTAAACTACTGTACTGTTACTTTAGGCAAGGGAGAGTTTCTGAACAATCACAACTTGTAGTATTTGGATTTCCTCTGCATTGACCCTAAGTTCTTTCCCTTTTCATTCATCACATCCCTCAAGTTCATCTGATATTACTTGGCTTCACGATAAACGTTTCCCAGCTGATTTGAAGTCAAATAGAGAGGGCCATTGCTTACTCAAGAACTACCGCCGCTAATGCTATTGCTAAGTCAAGGGTGACTGTCTTTTCCATGATTTGCTAAAATGTAGTTCTAAATCAGTAACTGTTCTTAACAGTACAGTGTACTTGTAGTAGTGTACTGTCTACTGTACAGTACATCATACACTCCTTTGCGAGTCTACTCTAAAATGTCAATAAGTAAGGAGTATAATAATAACTTACCACCGTCCGCCGCTGCTGAGGCATCCCCCTCAGCTAGTCCTGGTGGCACTTGTGGCGCCACCGAATCCGCCCCTGGAGTGGACCCCTCCACACTGCTGGCCCCCACCACTGGTGGTGGGAACTAGTGCCGCATCCGATGTTGTGACACCTAGAAAATACAAGCCATATTTTTAGATGCCTTGCACCACCCCCTATTTCGTCTTGTAATGGAAGAGAAAATGTTAAAAAATTTTAATTATTGGGACTGAAAAAAAGTCACGGTTTTAGGGAGTGTGTTAACTTATATGCTTAGCCATAACATGCAGCTCTTTTTGGCACAACTGATAAATGCTTGCTCTTTAACGTGCAACATTTTTATAATTACAGACAGAACCAACTACTCCTCATCACCACCAGGAGAACTTGAAGTTCCAACAAGGTGAGGGCTCCCGAGTCCCGCACAGTTACTTCTGACTGAGGTATGTGGAAAGTCGAACTGCACCTATCAGCAACAATGTCCTATTTCTCTTGTCCATACTTTTGTATGTGCAGAATAGTCCCTGAAACACTAGCGGTATGGTATGTGCTACTATCAAATCAAAAAGCCAAGTAATAAGCTTATTCTTGGTGGACATTGACATTTTGTTGTTGGAAATGGTCAAAGCACTAACATTAAGAAGACTGGAATAGACAGCAAGGGCAACCCAGAGGACTGCACTGAGTATCTCTAGAGCTATTGCTGGATCAGAGTTTTGTTTAACACTGTTTGCCGACTGGGCAAGCTTAGCTACCTACACAGACCGACTCATAATAATAGTAAATAGTAGTAGCACAGAGTGTGAAGGTAGAGAGGCAGGATAAGAATGTAGAAACAGTCTACAAGAAGATCAAAGACTATTTTGTAAAAAATAGAATTAGGAAACAGTTTGGAATGAATAGGAGCTGTAAAAGTTAGGGAAGTATAATTATATTAACAACTTACTGGGGCCAGCAGAAGAGCCTGCAGAGGACCGTTCCTGCCCACTCTGTTCCGCCGGAGTCTGGGGTGTTGCTGTCTTCTTGCCCCTGGGAGGTTCTGATGATCATGAAATAAACACAAAAATGGATGATTGTTTTTTTGAAATATTTGATTTCTTTGACTACAATCTAAAATTATCTCGGGGAAACTAATTAGTAACAATTGTACTACATGTATTGACCTATCTGATCTACTCAACTAGGAGGATACTAGTACAGTATTGCTGGATTCGCAGACCGTCTACTTAGAAAGTTATATAAATCACTAACTAAACCAACAACAAAACGGTTCTACTACGACTGCCAGCACTCAGCAGCACGCGACGTGACAGACACAGTACGTCATCATGATTGCAGACCACTAAAAAATATCCTACTACTAATAACAAGTCATAATATACTCAACCTATCAATCCATCACTATCTCTTCTTCTTAGTGGCAGCAGGAGTACAAAGGAAGGACTAGACTTGAGTCTCTAGTCTCTCTAGCATTACGCAGTTCTGTAAAGTACTACACTCATACCTATTCAGGACAAATGAGCACAAAGTTGCAAACAAGTAAGCATAGTAGCAACGCCACTGAGGAGGCGAGAACCTGCAATCGCTGAAGCTATTTAAACATTATTTACCTGCAATGTAATCGAATCTGTAGCATTCTTGCTCTTCGGGAAAACATATATTAGCAATATAACACAGAGAAGAAGAAAACAAAGTAGTTATTAAATAGCTATTCACCAAGGCCAGGGATCTCCACGCCTAGCAGGTCAAGCAGGTCCCTCTCCCAGTCGAGGAGGTCAGTCCACCGGTGCGTCGCTTGGTCATAGGTGCGCCGGACCCCCGAATCCCTCCGCATGGCCTGGCACACCTTTATCCCACCGCTGGCGACTCTCCTGGAGGCCATACCCTTTACCGGGCCTGCCCCTTGCAGCCACGGTCTTAGGGAGGTGGCGCAGAACAAAAAATATAAGAACGGCCACCTCCACCGCGGTAAAAACCTCCCTGGCCACTACATCATCCCCCCTCAATCGCCCACATGGGAGCCGGGTACGGGGTGCCGTACCCTTCCCCTTGCTTTTCCCGGCTCCCTTTGCCATGGTCCTGGGTGAAAGAAGAAAGGATTAGGTGGAAAAAAATAAATTAAATAAAAGAGAGAGCTGCACAAAAAAAGTAGGTATTAAAGTAACAAAAAGTTGAAAGAAACACAAAATATAGATCTAGACAAATAGAGAGATAGATAATGAGCAAAAAAAAGGTCAAAGAAACAAAAGGAATGCAAAGATTGAAAGAGGATAGAAAAACCATGCCCAGAACCATAGCAATGAATGAAAAAGAAGATGGCCACACCCATTGAGGACCGCGTGGGTAAGTTTGCGTGATATTTCCCCCGCGAGAATGCAAAAACATACGCAAACTCGTAATAGCGTGCCGCACAAAACGCGAGCTTGCCTATAGCTCCCGGAAACGGAAATACACAACGGGCACAAGATGGCCGCACCCATGTACAACCGCATGGGTAACTTCGCGGTCGGTGCGCTGCAAGCGGCCCGCGAATACGCAAAACACCCCCGAACACGCAAAAAAAATCCGTAAATTCGCACAAATTCACGGATTATGCGGAATGCGAATTCGCTTTTGCACGAATTCGCTTACCGCGAATTCACCAATTTTGCCCTTACATGTCTCCCCTGCTGCCCTCAGTGCCGAGTCTGTGGACCTACTCCGGCAGATTCATGTTGGTCAGACATCAATGCTGACTGTCCTCCATGGCCAAACTCAGATCTTGACACAGTTGTTGTCATTCATGGAGGGCATGTCAGCAAACATGTCTGACCAACGTCGGAGTCTATCGTCTATAGACTCCTCACTGACGGCAGCACTTGCCCTCCTGCAGTGGCCCGTCCCACCCACTCCTTCAGACCCATCCACAACCCCTTCACCCATACTTGTCCACAGAACATGCAGACACACAAGATCACACACCCCAACAGACCCACCCAGCACACCACCACGGAAGTCTATGCGCAGATTACCAGGCACCCAATCTCAGGTGGATGCAGGCACTCCCACAGGGACTGGGGTCAGATGGCAGGCATGCAGACACATACACAGTACGCATGACTCAGAGCCCACTACCTCCACTCCCATTGTGTCCCAGGGTGCAGGTGGTGGTCTGGCGGAACTGGCAGCAGTGTGCAGCGCCGAATTTCTTTCCAGCTTTGGCGCTGCACAAGCCACTGAGGAGGATTCCTCCCCCCCTGCACCCACAACACCTACACTTCCCTCTGATGTCCCTGCGATGCCAGACACTGACCCAGATGATGCCCCCCATGGGTCCACAAACCTTTAACATCATCATGGTCGGGCAAGTTTTGGGGTGACAACCTCTACAAGATCACAGCAACAGAAAAAACTTTATTCTGGACTGGCCATTGGCCTTCATTTGAGCCTGAACTCATTTAGGAAAAAAGATTTGTTTTGGTGTTGAATAAGGCATTTTATTTTTCATTCCAAACTATTGCATTTCAGGTACTTGCTTTAGGTGCTGTGTGCCTAGGAGTTGGTGTCATGGTAATGTTTTGGTATCGTGAAAGATGTGTATTTTGTAATGTTAATGAGGTGGACCATGGTTTCTATGTGCTATCACAATGTAGAAGTTAATTATCTTAATTTGTGTGTGTTCAGTTTGCCTACAGACATTGTCAAAAAGAGTGTAACTTCCTCAGTGACACATGAGATCTTATGTACAGACAGTTGCACAATATTTGTGGCTACTTTGGTGCACATTTCCTTTTTTTTTTTAAAAAAACATTCCATTCAGCAATGGCCATGCCTGCTCACAAATGAGTTCTGCTCATTACTCGTGGCCATCCATGCTACTCACTGTGTTTGTGTTTGTAGTATGTAGTAATGCCTTCATGGACACCATCAGCCTTTTGCACAATATGCTAATGTATAATCACAGCCTTACCCTTATGTTTGGATTTCTTACACAGGGTATTTGTGCAGACAACTCACAATGTAGTGCTTTGTATCTAAGGGCGTTTCAACCCTGTTCCTTCCGTGGAAGAGTACATGTTTCACCACCTGGATATACATATCAGGCCCGGAATATACATGACAGTGTGTTTTTCCTTTTTGGTGTATTTGTTTGGTGGGAGGTTACATGACTATACACCATAGAATAATGATGGGAGGGTGTGTAGGTTGCCTGCAAACTCCATGCGTGGATATGCATGTGGGATCTGACATCACACACACATGTGGTGTGTCACGCAGTGTGTGACAGAAATCCATCCTTCATGGAGTGGGACACTGCTGTAAGTGATGTGTTGCTATGGCACTATCATGACTGTCACAGGTTAGGGATGTAAACATACACCCATGTAGTTGTTGTATGGTGATGATAATGCCCCACCCTATAACTGAAAACAGAAAACCAAACCAGTTGCCAGTGCTGCTGTTTTTTCTCAATTAAGTTTAACCAAATGCAAGAACCATCAATACATCTGTAAGCTCATTAGTCGCTGATGTGTCACGAGGGAACCTTGTGACACATCCATATGTAAGTGTCTTTTTGGGCCATCACTACTTTGCTGAGTCCGTCTGAGTTTGGACACATGACTAACAGTCTTTTCCTCTACTCTTTTTTTCTTTCTGCTCTAGACTTTTCCATCTGCAATTTTTTATCTGTAATTGATGCCACTCTTAGAAATTGACAATCTTTGATCTCTCTTGGAGGTAAGCCACTGACGTAGACTGGTGTAGCCATAACATTAGAGGTCTGAGTAAGATCATGCCCTGATTAGTTCTTTCTCTTCTTTCTTCTTTTTTTGTAGTGAGTTTGGTCCTGACGAGAACCTCTCAAACAAAGAGGTTTGAAACGCGTAGGCCACTGGATAAATCAAACGCTTGTGTTCTATTAAAAAAGTGTACCAAACCCAGTAGGGGATTTATACAAAATCCACTGAGTGCATTAATTGTATAAAATGTATATAACCTAGTGTATTGAAAAAGTGACATAATGTGTATGACTGTTCAATGTTTGGTTTATCAATATAGACTTTGTGTATTTTTTGTGTATGAGTATGAATGCAGTGTTTTTGAATTAGTGAGTGTGATGTGATGTTGTCTTTAAAAAAATTAAATAAGATTTTAAAAATAAAAAAGCGACTAATGAGCTTACAGATGTATTGATTGTTCTTGCATTTGTTTAAACTTAATTGAGAAAAAACAGCAGCACTGGCAACTGGTTGGGTTTTCTGTTATTAGGTGCTCAGCCTTGCTGAATATGAGCCAGACCCTTTATTGTTATTCGTCACCACCCTATAACTGGGCACTGCTGGGAGTCATATCCACACCCCCCTCCTATGTCTGGCAACTGCTGGGATTCCTGTGCACCCACCCCTCCTATGTCTGGGCACTGCTGGGAGTCCTGTGCACTCACCCCTCCTATGTCTGGTTACTGCTGGGAGTCATATCCACACCCCCCTACTATGTCTGGGCACTGCTGGGAGTCCTGTGCACCCACCCCTCCTATGTCTGGGCACTGCTGGGAGTCATATCCACACCCCCCCTCCTATGTCTGGTCACTGCTGGGAGTCTTGTGCACCCACCCCTCCTATGTATGGACACTTCTGGGAGTCATATCCACACCCCCCTCCTATGTCTGGGCACTGCTGGGAGTCCTTTGCACCCACCCCTCCTATGTCTGGGCACTGCCGGGAGTCATATCCACACCCACCTCCTATGTCTGGGCACTGCTGGGAGTCCTGTGCACCCACCCCTCGTATGTCTGGGCACTGCTGGGGGTCCTTTGCACCCACCCCTCCTATGTCTGGGCACTGCTGGGAGTCATATCCACACCCACCTCCTATGTCTGGGCACTGCTGGGAGTCATATCCATACCCCCCTCTTATGTCTGGGCACTGCTGGGAGTCATATCCACACCCCCCCTCCTATGTCTGGGCACTGCTGGGAGTCCTGTGCACCCACCCCTCCTATGTCTGGGTCTGCTGGGAGTCATATCCACTCCCCCCCTCCTATGTCTGGGCCCTGCTGGGCGTCCTGTATACCCACCCTCCTATGTCTGGGCACTGCTGGGAGTCATATCCACACCCACCTCCTATGTCTGGGCACTGCTGGGACTCATAATCACACACCCCTCAGATGTGACGCACCGTACCCCAACATAAATGGCGTGTGTGCGGCTCGTATCACTATTGCAATGGTGATATACACGAGCGCATGACGCACCGTACACCAACATTCACGGCGTGTGTGCGGCTCATATTACTATTGCAATGGTGATATACGCGAGCGTGTGACGCACTGTACCCCTACATTCACGGCGTGTGTGCGGCTCGTATCACTATTGCAATGGTGATAGTCGCGAGCGTGTGACGCGCCATACATGTACACTTCCGTTGTTGGGGTAGGTTGTACTCACCGTCTGCGCCGTCATCGATTTCTATGCACCAGGTCGTAGGCGTACAGGATTGGGATGACACGGTCGATGGGGTTCATGGTGTGTCTGTCGCGTACCGGGGTGCTGTTCGGGCCGGACTCTGCTTTTATGGTAGTTTTCAACTCCCTTAGCAATAGGGCCGTACGGAGTGTCGCCGAGATGAATCGTCCTAGGTGGGCCCGAAACTGCTGCCTGTTTACGTACGGACGGCGCGTAGAGCGTGACCCGGATATGTTTCGTAAGTATTTTCAGTTCGTATGGTGTTTGGTATGAATCGTATGTTGATATGCTTTGGGTTAGGATCGTACTTGATCATACGTACGGAGACGTAGTAGGTGTACGAATCGTATGGAAAAAACGCTCCGTACTGCGATTCGTGGGGGATTTTACCCGATCGGTATTGGCCTCTTAGTATACAAAGTACAAGGGAGAAGATTACGCCTAACTCCTTGTTTCTTATTTTTCTCTTTTCTCTCCCAATTTACTGTTGCTCCCTTACCTTAAATCCACTATTATCCTTGAGAAAATCCCTTGATACGGAACAATAGGTTTTTAAACATCCTCCTATCTTTACCTGAGGTGTGAGTATTATGTTACTGGGACCGGTAGAGTCCTGAGGAAGGCTGGTGTGACCCTACACAAGGGGCACACACACGCAACCGAAACATGTTGACCACCTTGCAGTAAGGAGGGATGTTAGGAGCACATTGCATCTCCCAATCACCACAATCCTCCAGGTTTTTAACCCTGGCCGGAGAGTCCAGGAATAAAGTCTTAGGCACAGCGACACTTCCGAGCTAGTTTTAACTCGCATCACACTGCACTTTCACTAAAGCCGTTCCCAGCGACTGTGAAATAAATTGTTTCTCTCTGTTATGTATTGTCTTCCCCCACCCTATTGCTCCACCCCGTGCTTTGCTATGCCGGGGTGTATTGTAAGCACTCCTATGATGAAGCATGTCACACATTTGTATGAGTGAGTGCAGTATTAGCACACACAGCACGCGCCATCACGAGGCATAGAGATTTTATTGCTCCCTACTGCTTCTGATGTACTAAGTATTGACAGGGGGTTCGGGGTAGGTGAGACCATACCCTCACCCCTTTTTTTGTGTATACAATTGTAATATGTTCCCATACATATAGGCCAATGTGTTTTGATCCAGGTAGATGACTTTTGGATCATCCAGATAGCCTACACGATTCTCTGAATGGTCATGGTGCTGGCAATTGCTTGATATCTGTTCCCCTCAGCTCTGCACTTAACCTATGCCCTGCCACATGAAAACAAACCATTGCAGAGGTTGTGCCAGATTTGTCTCTTGCTTGTGTTGCTTGTGATGAGTGTGTGATATCTGTGTGACAACAGCATTTGTCTCTCCTAAGGTTGAAGGCTGTTTGCCAGAAATTCTGACCCGGACTCTAACTTCCAGCCATTCTTCTTCCAGGTCTCTCACTTGCTCAACAAACGAAGTGCCTGAATTAGATTTTGGGAGACAGGTTACTCCATCACAACAGTGATGAATATCCCATCTGCTGAAATATAAATCCCAGAAAATCACAGGGCACTTATATTGTGGGGGGCAGAATATCTGTCACTGTTGTGAGGAAGTAACCCATCCAGCTGAAATCTAAATCATGCCCGAAGTCTTGTATTGGGAAACATCCCCTTCTGAAAAGGAATCAAAGTGGGCAGTATTTTTTGTGCCATGGATCAAGTATTGTGGCATTTGCCCATCGCCCTGGTCATGTTATTCCTGGTTGCAACCCCTCCTCTTTGAAGGACATATTCGGTGAACAGTCTGTACTGCTCAAACATATGTTGCAACATGTAGTAGGTTAAGTTCCAACATGGTGGCACCTTCGATATGGGGCCTTGACTGGTACAATATAAGCACTCTGAATGATCTTCAGCTGCTTCTGGGCTTTTAAAAAACCCTGAAATGAGTACAGATCCTGCTGCAATGGGCAGTATGTTGCTGACTATGTCTTCTTCTTGAGAAAGTACTGCACAATCAGGTTAATGCGTTGCGCCAAACAGAGATATCCACCATATGCCATGGCCTTGACTATTTAACTGCCATTGTCCATGGCAACAAATCCAGTTCTTAGATCTCTTTGTTGAAGCTTTCAAACAACTTGTTGTTAACGGCTTCCAAAAATTTAGCAGTTGTACAGGATTTCTCCATGGTGAACATTGCATTTATTGCATGCCACTTGACGCCCTTAAAACTTTCCTCAGCACTGACACCTGCAGATGGCTGTTGCCTAATACCTACAAAAGAGACCCAGTGTACAGTGATACACATTTAACCTGTTGCTTGACAACAGGTCCACATGTCTGTCATCAGATGGACAGTGTGAACAGCACTCTGCTGCACAGCTTGGGCAATCAATTGCAGCACGTCATGATGGAGCACAGGAACCTCAGCTCTGGCAAAAGAGGTCTGGCATGGAACCTTCCATTTTGGGTAGATGGCCACCACACATTCTAAAGATCCCACTTCTTCCACAAAAGAGAAGGGGAGATCCAGCCCTAACATTTCAGAAAGTTTCCTGTTGTACAAATATACCGTTGGGTGGCTGCATTTGTAGAGCCCTCCTGTTTAAACATGCCTGTTATAAAATGGATCTCTGGTTGGCAAAGGTATGCACTCTGTCCAAGCAGGAACCACAATCCCAGTCAGGGTAAGTCGGATACACACGACTAGCACCGCTTGGCAGGGCAAGTCTCACAGATGGCAGAGTCCAAGTGCTGTTGCAGGGTTGATGGAAGTCTGTGATATCCCTGAGACTTTGGAGCAGGAGGCAATCAGGCAGGCCCTTGGAGTTACTCTGGGTTAAAGTGAAGTAGATGCAGTCCTTCTCACCAAGGCGAGAAGGGCAGTAGACGGCAGGTGGGTCAGCACAGCTGAAAAGCCGTTCTTCCGAAGCAGCAATCCAGCAGATTGGCAGTCCTACAGCAGCACAGCAGTCCTTATTGGTGGCAGAGTATCCACAGGTCCAGAAGTTTACTGATTTGGTGGTTGCAGAGGTCCAGTACTTATACCAAGGTGTGCCTTTGAAGTGGGGGCTGTGAAGTGGGGGGCTTTGAAGTGCAAGGAGGTCCTCCCTCTCCTGCCTTGGCTCAAGACTCACTAGTCGGGGTTAACACTTTGAATGAGGATGTCAGCCAATGGCCCTCACTCTACCTCCCCAGTGCATCAGTCAGCCATTGGCCAACACTCTGCTCCGGAAGAGCTTTCCGAGCAACCTGAGTGTTTTTTGTTCTTTAATGACAATCTGTGCACAGGGTGCGCTGACATCATTGCAGTCAAAGTGAAAGTAAAATAAGCGGATGTGCTCATTTTACTTTCAGTGAATCAGTGCTTGGAGGCATATCTCAGCACCGAACACTAATTATCTTGTGGAAAGCATAGTTAAAAAGGGAAGAATCTCCCCTTTCCAATTATACCTCTGTTAAGTGGATCCCTGTTTGGGGATTGCCACAGGAGAGATATCCAAAGGATCTACCCATTAGGCATCAGAGATGGGGGAGCGGCCCCTTATGCCAGGTTTATCTGCCCCCCTCAAGTGACAGAGAGGGTAGTTACCCCCAATCTGCCCCCCTGGGGAGGCAGAAATCCCACTCTACACCAGGGTTAACTAAAGAAATAACTAGAGGGATGAGGCCTGCCCACTATGGGCATTGGCCATGTCTCTACTCCTAAATAATATTTTTTTTTAAACAGATTTTTATTAGTAGTTTTCTTGTTATACAATATCAGAACTGTTATGCATTAGACATATGTGACAGTATCCAAATCATTGCAGACATAGCAATATTGACACATGTAAGCAAAGGTCGCATATCAAACATGGGTATCATTAGCAGTTGTACCTGCTATCCAAAACAATACGTGAATTATGCATCCTAGCAATGAACAAATACCTCTACATTATTGACCAGGTACTCACGTCTACCCAACCGGGTACACATTTCGCGTCCCATTGCTTCTGAGACTGCAATGATAAAAACATAACCTTCTCAACACAATACCCCTCCCCCTCCCTTCAGTCCTTTATGTACATGTGAATAACATCTTTAAAGTGGGTGTCCACACGAGGCCCAGCTGACAATTCCATTTGTGAAAAACAACACCAATAACGAAGCAGTACTTCGCATTATGCAACCGCAGTCAGTGAAAATACAATCATACGATTAGTAGTAACGTGTACAATACAGGTTCTTAGGATCCGCCGGCCATATTGTGAATTGTTGCGAGATTCCACAACATCTACCTCCTGCGTTTTGAAGGATTCTACCATTGTATCCCACTCTAATGCAATCGGGGTTTTAAGTAATCCCCTGGCCTCTTCTTGCCTTAGAGCTGCACTTTCTGCACTACTCCACCTGATCACTTCGCCATGCTACATATGTATGGGGGATGGTTTCTTGGACTTCCACCGCATAGTGATGGCTTGTATTTCTAAAATTAACGACAGGTTCACGAACCTGTATTGTACTTTGTGTTTTGAAGGGGACTTGTGAAGACCCAAAATTCATTCCTCCATCGTGTTGGCTATATCCCTCTGTATAACCGCAGAGATAAGCCGCCTAACCGAGTCCCAAAACCCCTTATGTGAGGGCAGGACTATAACATATGTGCTAGCTCAGTGCCAAGTGTGTAGCATCTAGGGCAATGATATTGCGTTTGCAGG
This sequence comes from Lissotriton helveticus, assembly GCF_964261635.1. NCBI lineage: Eukaryota > Metazoa > Chordata > Amphibia > Caudata > Salamandridae > Lissotriton > Lissotriton helveticus. The sequence goes on from NC_136067.1 coordinate 659,312,855, forward strand.
AACATTTTGTCCAATCTATGAGGGGTAAGGTACGCCCTGTGAAGTACCATGGTTTGGATACATTTAAATCTTGCATTTCTGGTAAGCTTTCTGGGGTGTTATATAATTTTCCACCATTCCTTCTCCTCTATGGCCCGCCCAATGTCTCCCGACCATGCATCTTGTAGCTGGGTGAGGGCTATTCCTGTATGTGCACAGATCCCCACATACAGCCATTTCACTAGGTGTCTGCCCCTTCCCATATAATATAGCATCTTGACTAACTCTTGTGTAGCTGGTTCCTGTCGGTGCGGGGCCCAGTGGGTCTTCACATATTTTGTTACCGCTGTGTGTAAGATGTACAAATGATCTGGCACTCCCGTGTCCCTGACAAAGTTAAAATAATCTAGCAATTACCCCTCATGGAACAGTTCCGATACCGTGCTAACTCCTGCTTTGGTCCAGGGGGGCGATGGCACGTTGCTTTATACATCCCGCTATCAATGGTATGCCCACCAGGGGGATGTTTCCTGCATATGCAGGGTGCATGTCCGTGTAGTGAAGTGCTGCTTTCCAGCACTGCAGCGCTGTACGCAACAGCGTGAGGAGCAGCTGTGGGAGTTTGCAGCGTGGCAGTAACAGTGCATGCAACGCTCCCGCTGCTATATTTTGCTCAGTGAACCCTATTTCTTGTAGATTACGTCCGGCCGTCCAAAAGGATAGCCACAGTAACTGGCAGGCGTAATAATAAGCTTTAAGGTCTGGGACCCCGAGTACCCCTTTGTCCTTACTAAGTTGGAGCGTTTTGAGACTAATTCTCCGCCTGCCTGTCCCCCAGATGAGATCATCTAGCACGGTATTTAAGAGTTTAAAAGTACGCTGTGGGAGCAGAACTGGCAAATTCGTAAAGTAGTACATCAGTCTTGGAAGGACTACCATTTTTGTAATGGCCACCCTACCTATGACCGACGGCGGCAACGAAATCCAAAAGGAAATACTAGAGCGCAGGGCTTTAATTGCTCTGTGCAGGTCACATCCAACAGGTCAATGGGAGTTCGGTACACATACATGCCTAAGTATTTAAATGTATGTGGTGCAACCTGTAGCGCTATTGGCCCGAATGGAACAATCGTCGGTAGTGCCTGTTCCCGGAAGAAAAAGGCATGGGATTTCGTTGGATTAATGGCCAGTCCCGATATACACGCAAAGACAGTTAATAACTCCACCAGAGGTGTTAAATCGGACATAAAGTCTCTGACATATAGGATAATGTCATCCGTGTATGCCGAAAAAAGGTGTATTGTGGGCCCGATCGGAATGCCCATCCCTTGTGCGTCTGCACGCAGTTTAATAGCCAGGGGCTCCAGGGCCAATATAAACAGGAGTGGCAATAGTGGGCATCCCTGTCTCGTCCCTCTGAATAATGGATATGCAGCTGAGATATGGCCCCCAGTACGTACACTGGCAGTGGGGGCTTGGTACAACAGATGGAGCCATTTAAGATAACCCTCCGTTAATCCAAACTTTCCCAGCACTTTAAATAAGTATTTCCAATTTAATGTGTCAAACGCCTGGCGGAGGTCCAATGATACGCATCCAGCATGAGTGTACTGTGGTGGGGTAGCCGGCATAAGGTAGTGCAATCACCTGGTGTTCAAAGATGTGCTATGGGCTGGCAGAAAACCCGGTTGATCTACGTGTATTAATTTATGTAGGAGGGGTATGAGCCTATTTGCTAGAATCTTGCTAAGAATGTTATGTTCCTTCTCTAGGAGCGACAGTGGATGTTAGCCTGTCATGTCAGTGGGGTCCCTACCCGGTTTCGGGAGTGTGATCGTCAACGCATGTGCCGTAGTGAGTGGCAAGGCTCCTTTTTCCAATGCGGTGCTGTATAGGAGTTCCAGATGGGATAGGAGGGAATCATTAAAAGTGTCATAGAGTTCTGCAGGCAACCCGTCCAATCCAGGGGTTTTATTGTGGGGCAGTCTCTTGATTGCCATTTTTATTTCAGTTTTGGTAGCCGGACCTGAAAGGTCTTTTATGGCAGCTGGAGTCGGTTGCGGGCATGTCAGTGTGTGTAGGAAGTCGTCAATTAGTGTTTCCACATAATTTTCTAGGTTCGCTATAGAGTTGGGTATAATATTCGCAGAACGCTGTGTTAATGTAATTTGGTGTATGTGCTGTATCGCTCCCCAAGGTAGTGACCTCCCTAATCACCGTGGCCTGGGGGTCGTCTCTCAATAATTTAGCCAACAGCGCCCCAGATTCGTCCACTTCCGTGTGTGTCCTCTGTGTGTATTGCTGGTAGTCTATAATTCAAAGGGATTCTAACAATGCCTCCTGTTCTAGGCGATCCATCTTACATTCTGTGTCTATTAGGGCTCTATTAACCTCATGTCTGTACCCCACAATCGTCCTGATGGCCCTACCGCGCATTACTGCCTTAACGGTGTCCCATTCAATTAAGCAGCTAGAAGCTGTGTTACTGTTTTCATTAAAGTAGTTTGTAATGGTGTCAGCCATGGCGGCACGGGACACGGTCCTCTAAAAATTGTGGCCATAACCACAAAGTAGGCACTGGATTAGGTACCCTGCACCATGTGATCATTAACTCTAGGAGATTATGATCTGAAAAGGTCTTTGCAAGATACGTAGTGGGTGCATCTCTGTATTGTTAGAACAATAGATTCTATCTATTCCGGTGTGTAGCATGTGAACCAGGGAGTACAATTAGTATTCTCTGTGCGACGGGTGCCGCATCCTCCACACATCACACAGGACCCAACCAGCTGCCCAGCCACAAAGCGTTTTCACCTGTCTAATTACCCCTGCACCATTTAGGGGGGTAGGTGATCTGTCTAAGGAAATGTCCATAACTGTGTTACAGTCCCCTCCTATAATCCAGGGGTGGGCTTCCCACCCCACCAGTGCTAGGTTTAGAGTGGTAAAGAAACATTCCTGGTCTGTATTTGGTTCATATGTACTACCTAGAAATATCATCTGGCCATCCAGGGACCAGCGTATAAATACATAGCGCCCTTGCTTGTCTATTCGGTGTTCCATCGGCGAAAAGGGCACCCCATGGTGAATTCAGATGGTGACACCCCATGCAAAGCGTGAGTAGCTAGTGGTAAAAAACTGCCCCCTCCACTTCTTATGGAGTTTCACCACCTCTTGAGTCAACATGTGGGATTCTTGCAAATATACTATCTGCGCTTTCCTCCTTAGTAGTTTGGCATGTATTCTATGGCGTTTCTGTATGGAACCCAGTCCCCTAATGTTCCACGTTACAATGTTATACTGACTAAGAGTATACAGTGGGATAACATATTGGTCTTGTAGTCAGCCCATGACGAAAGTGTGGCAGTGATCAGCCGTCGTGGAACTAGCAAATCAATAGAACTGTGCCCCTCCCCAAAACTCTCAATACTCGGCCCGGTCAAAGAACTATACTGGGCCACTAAACAAAGCATGTAAACAAAACTATACACTGCTCTACAACAGCAGTTGCAAATTGGGGGATATCGCCAACGCCGTCCACAGAGCACGGGTCACGTTCCATTCTGTCAGCGAGCTCCGAACCTCAAGTAACCCTGGCTCGAGAAAGTATAAACACAATACATAATATAACATGACATAATGCTGCACCATACGTTTAGTATAATGAGAAAACCAGAAACGATATCACAGCAGCGCTCAGTTCCAGTTCGTAAGAAGTAGCACCACGCTATTATCAGCCAAACAGTCCATCTGCCGTTTGAGGGGTCACGGATGGAAACAGGGCCACACTTCCCTCAGAGTCCGATTTGTTCAAATCTTCCTCGGAAGAGGCTGAGTCCTTCACAAGCGCAGGCTGTTTGAATGTAGCAGCCGCTACAAGCACCTGCTCCTTGCCCTGTTGCTGTTGCTGTAATGTTGGATTGGGTTGTCAGGAGTTTCCTCGCAGTCGTCTACTTCGGCGGACGCCATATTGTTCTGTATGAGTGGAGCTGCGTTGAGTACTTTGGGAAGCATCATCACCGGTCTCAGTGGGATCCATTACCGCCAGACATTCTTCTGCATCTTCTGGGCTTTCAAAGAAATGCGTCTTGTGTTCATAGATGACTTTTAAACGGGCCGGAGAGAGAAGTGCATATTTGAGGTTCAAGTCTCTTAACTTCTTTTTAACGGCCATGGAAGAGGAGCTCTGTCGCTGCACCAAAAGTGTATAGTCCGGGTATAGTGACACTCGTGCATTCTCGAAGTTTATCTGCCCCAGTTTCTGTGCTTTTTGCAATAGTGAATCTCTGTCCCTGTAATTCAATAGCCGGACAATGAGGGGTCGCGGTGGGGCACCCGGTTTGGGCTGTCCGGTGGGTATTCTATGTGCCAACTCCACACAGTATTGGGTGGAGAGACCTTCCAAAGTAACATGATCGAGAAACCACTGTTCCATGTACGTAGCTGGGTCTCGCCCCTCGCAGCGCTCCGGCAGACCAATGACGCGGACGTTGTTCCGTCTTGTTCGTCCCTCTGCGTCCTCCACTCGGTCCAGTAGGGTGTTGACTTGCTTCTGTAGTTGTTGTACCTGGGTCGTGGTCTGTGCTTGTTGTGGGGAAAGATCTGCCAGCGCCATGGTGTTGACTTTAACCTTGTTAACCAGTTGAGCGTGAACCGCTTTGAGGAGTGTGAGACCCGTCGTTAGACCATCAATTTGATGTTCAATGGCCTTCCTCAATTCCTTGACCTCCTGTAAGACAAGGTCTAGTTTGTCCACAGGTTCCGTCTTGGCCGTATGTGGGCCGCCCCACTAAGGTCCACCTGCGTTATTGTGGGGTCTGCGTTGGGCCCAGCGTCGTGCTGCTTTCCTCTATTGTGGCCCATCACCGTCAAGCAGTCCGCGAGAGGCCACCAATGCGTTCCCGCTCTGAGGAGCAGGAGGAGAGTTGGGCATATCCCAACCCAGTAAGGGCGACACTACAATTGCCAGGATGGGCACCACCGGTAAACTTCACTCAGAGCTAGAAACAACACTGGTCTTAACGCTCCACATGTCGGGGCCCCGCGGAACCCCCGCGCACTCACTCTGGTGACACAGTATGAGAGAGCACCCAATCAGGAACAATAGCAGGGGCATCCAGGCACAGTGGCACTCAGGATTCTACAGTCTCAAGCAGGTAGGTATGTGGGAGGCCCCCCGCCTCCAAGGACATATCCGTTCCACAAGCTTGCTCCACACCGCACCACCTTACCCCCTCTAGCATAGCGTCTATCCAGAGTCACTGTGGTGGCACCTCTCAGTTGTCCACTAATCTCGGCGCTGGGCCCCGTAGTATAGTGGGCGCATCATCAGGGACCCCCACTGCTGATGCGCATGTCTCTGCACCCAGCGGGCCTCCGTGGTACAGCACTCTCACAGCCGTGCCCTGTTCCAGCGCGTCCACTGTAAGCCGCAATACGGGGACTTGCGTAAAGCAGCCCCAGGGGGGACTACTTCCGTCGCTCGGCAGCCTCCGCCAGTCTCTCCTGGTCCGTGTCACCACCAGGCACACTGCCGTCAGGAGAGCACTCCTTTCGAGCACGGACACCTTCCCCTAGCCCTCCAGCGCAGGACAAACACCATCAGGAGCCAGCTCAGATCGAGCCAGCAAGTAGGCGGGCTCCAGTTGTTAGACCCGGGACATCTTATCAGGCAGCACATTATCCACGGGCATCAGCAGACATCGATCCCTGGTAGCGGGCGGACTAAGAGTCGGTCTGATTATTGCCTCCACCATGCCAGGACAAGGGCAGTGAAAATAAGGGGATCAGGTGCTGTGTGGAGCGCAAGCCCGGGTCCGGAGCTGCGTTAAAATGCAGCCGACATGATCGGCTGTTGGACACGCCCCCTCACTACTCCTAAATAAATAAGACAACTGTCTTTCTGCCAACTTGGAGGGCATATGGGGTGATTATCCCCAAACTGCCCCCCAGAGGTTAGAAAGCCCATTAGATGCCAGGGAATGTCCTTTTTTAAAAAAAAAAACATAGGGAATGGCGCTGCTTACCATGAGCATGGCCATGCTCCCACTCCTAACAAGAGGAGAGATAGTCGTTCTGCCCCTCTGGGGCTTATATGGTAATTACCCAGATCTGCCCCCTGGGAAGTCAGAAAACCTACTAGACACCAGGGTCAATACGAAAATGTATAGGGGTAGGGGCTGTCCACTATGTGCATAGCCATGCCCCAACCCCTAATACAATTTAGCTATAGACTTTCTGCCACCTCCTGGAGAGAAGATGGGTTGATTGCCCCACATCTTCCCTTTGAAGGGCTGAAAGTCCACTAGACACCAAGGAGCATATATTTTTAAAAATAATATGTGGGTGGGCCTGCCCACCATGGGTATGGCCTTGGCCATGCCCCAACCCCAAAGCAAGGACTGACAGTCTTTCTGCCTCCCTGTGGGGCAGAAATCCCACTAGGCAAGAGGGTCAATAACAAAATTAATATAGGGGTGTGAACTGCCCACTGTGAGCATAGCCATGCACCCACCCCTATAAAAACATGGTGATGCTCTTTCTGTCTCCTATGGAGGGCATATAGGATGATTGCCCCAATATACCCTGGGGGTCGGAAAGCCCACCAAATACCAGGGGGGGGAATTAGGGTGGGGGTGTGACCCCCATGAGCACGGCCATGTCCCTAACCCAAAGGGGCACAGATGGTCTTTCTCCCCACTCAGGGTGGATTGTGGGAGTTACTCCAATCCCCCTCTCCCTTAGGGCAGAAAACCCACTAGAAACCAGAGACTACATTTATACAGTATTTGTGTGGGGGAGGTGCCTGCCTCGACATGGGCCCCTGCTCTCACCCACTCCTGGCCCAATAGACTTTCTGCCTTTGGGGGTGAAGAAGAGTATTCACCCTCAATCTGCACACCAGGGGGACAGAAGGCCTACTAAACACCAGGCATTTCAAAACAGTTCCAAAACAAACAAAAGGAGGGAGTGGCCTACCCTGGTATCAAGCCACACCTCCTCAGAAGGGAAAATAGTACCTTTATGCCCCCCCTCCAAGAGGCAGGTAGGAGTTTTCTTCCAATTAGGGAGATGCCCCAAATATGACCCCCGGTGGGCTAGAAAGTCAACCTTACACCGTGACACAAGGGTGTTTTCCCTTGGGGCAAAAGAAGATGGTGCTGGTGTTGCACTCTTGCATTGTCCACCCCCCACACCCAAAAAATGTAAAAAAAACTGTCTTTTTGTCTCCTCCACAGGGCAGACTGGAGGTTTTCCCCAAGTTGCCCCTGGGTGCCAGAAAGACTACTGTTTTTAATAAAATAATGGGGTGGTCTGGCCCATCCTAACATCTGCCTTCCCCTCACCCCTAAAGCCTTAACAGTCTTTCTGCTCTAGTGTGCACTAAGAAATCCTATCCTAATGGCAAACGAGAGGACATTTTATTCCTTTTGTTGTTTGTATTACATATGTGCCAGGAGAGTGTGGCTAACTCCAAGTATCATCCTACATGCAATGGTGAATGCCTGTGCCAGTTGGGCTTGGGAAGGCTGCCACCTGGGAAAACCTACCGGACCCAGACACTCCTGAAAGCTAGACACCTGTTGAAGTACAGGGTGGTGTGCTTCCCATAAACTCCACAACATTTGCGTACCCACAAGGCCCAGCAAACCACAAGCTTTAACTAAAAACACACACTTTTTTCACATCTGTGAGGAAAACATTTAGAACCTGCGGGCAGTTACACATTTCCTGCCACCCAGCATCCCTCAAAGTCTCCTGATAACAATGGTGCCACACTTGTGTGGGTGGGCCAAGAGACCTTGACACAAAAGACCCTGTAATGCTACGTGGAGAGATAAGTGATGGAGTAGTTGTGGGATTTATGGCTGTGCTCTGCCACCACCCATGGAAACCTATGAACCACAGACAATTTTCAAAACTAGACAAACAGGGGATTCTAGGGTAGTGTACCTTGCATGAATCCCATGAGGTTTTCTTGCCTGCAATGCCCTGTAAACCTCAAACTATGTCTGAAATCACACATTTTCTTTGCATTTCTGTGATGAAAACTGCCAATGCATGGCCCCAAATATCACAGCTACCCATATTACCTTTTTAGTGCCTTGTGTGTCGCCCACTCAAATAGGGGACTGTTCTGATCGTGGGACATGTGGGAAATTAGGCTGGTAGGAAATGTGTGGCACCCTGCAGATTCCAGAACTTTCTGTCACAGAAATGTGAGGAAAATGTTTAATTTTTACCAACATTTGATGTTTGCAACGGCATCTGTGTAAAACTACCCAGTGAGAGCCGCACAAGTCATTCACCCCTGGACTCCGCTGTTTGTTTTGTCTATTTTTTAAAAAAATGTATGTTTTTGTGGTTTCCATAGGTGCCGGCAGAGCCATGGCCAAAAATCCAAAGCTACCCACTTTGCAAAAAAAATGGTCAGCTTTGAGTGGAAAAATGTGATGTGTTCATGTTCGCGGTTTGGCTGCCACGGGCACTAGGCCTACTCATATAAGTGGGGTACCATTTTCATCAGGAGACTTGGGGGAATGCTGCATAGGAGGAACTTTGTGGCTTCCCTCAGATTCCAGACCTTTTCATCACAGAAATGTGAGGAGAATGTGTTTTTTAGTTAAAGTTTGAGGTTTGCAAGGGATTATAAGTTAAAAAAAACTAGCAGGAGCCACACAAGTCACCCCACCATAGAGTCTCCAGGTGTCTATTTTTCAAAACTGTGCAAATGTGCTAGGGTTCCCTAGGTGGCGGCTGAGCTAGGGACTAAAATCCACACATACCCGCTTTGCGAAAACAAGGGTAAGTTTTGAGTGATAAAATTTGACGTATCCATGTTGAGTTTTGGGCCATTGCAAAAAGATCAATTGATGGACAGAATGAAGAACAATGTCATACATTCACCCCAGTACAGAGATCTGGGCCTAAATCCATCTTTTTTTTGCTCACCATTTCATTCAGTCTTGACCCTTAGCCCATTGGGAACAGTCCAGCCCGAACTGCCTGGCCAGGTCCTCCCTGGACTGGAAACAAGCATCCCAGGTCCGGTTTTGGGCCATTTCCTGCCATGGGCACTAGGCCTAACCATGCAAATGTGGTACCATCTTTGTCAGAAAACTTGATTGCAAGTGGTTTGAAGACAATCCATGGTGGAAATGGGGGGTTAGGGCCTAGCTGCAGAGCGCGTTTGGAGCGATTTTGAGGTAGGCCTCTGAAGATTTTCTAAGTGTGGCATTTTCCATTTTTGATTTTGGCCTGTTTGGGGGCGTTCTACTTTTTGGGGGGTGGGTTGAGGGGTCTGGGGCCACTGCTGGGAAGGTCTAATTTTATTCTAAAATCGCAGTTTACACTTTACACGTACCTTGAGGGGCAAGATCCACAAATTTCACCCACACTTATTTATCCTTGAAAAGGAGACTTAGAGTACGCACTTTCGAAATGATGCCTGTATGTATTGTAATACTGTCGACTCTGAAATTGAAAGTGTTATTTTTGCACTACACAGCGTACCTTATATTTTTTTCTCCGTGGTGTTTTAATATCACTTCCTGCTTTTCCATCAACAATTACAGGCCAGATTTTACCCTGTGCAATGGGAAAAAAGAATGAACTCAGGCTTGCCATTAGTGAGCCGCAATTCAGCATCCTCCAGGCAGGCAGTGGACAAGGTGTCTTATGGTCCCCAACATTGACCGACGGAGCGTCAGATGGAATGGAGGAGTACCGCAAAAAAGAGGAATGGCTGGATGCATGCAACTTCCCAAATTCAACAGGACAACTACAACAACATACAGTTACAGTATCCATCTTAATTTCTACTTATCTTTTAAGTAATGTTATTGCTGTGAACTTCTATGAGTGTTACTCTGTGCATTTGTTTGCTCTCTGCTTCAATTCATCCCTCCAGCCATTGTATACTTTTTTCTTTGCTATTTTTTAAACTAATGTAATGTACTAAGTGGTTCTTCTCTCTGAGGGCAGATAGGCAAGTGAAATTGCGTAATTACTGCAGCCCTGTACTGTCACATTGTTTCTTCATAGCAGGTATATTGTAGAAAGTGCTACTTACTTTTCAGTAACCTATCCATTTAGCAAAAAATGTTCATGCATGCAGTAGTGCATGCACTTCCTTTATGTCCCTTAACAGATTTATGGATAGCTTTGTATCCAAAGATTTGTTTATCTTCATTTGTTGTTTGTCCATGCTGTGTTTTTTTTCCTCTCTCCACAAAACTTTCCCCACAAACTCCATTCCCATCCAAGTTTCAAACCCTAACTGTCTTCCCCCAGGCTGTGTGGTTTTCATTGAGGTGTGAGTAAATACAACAATAATTCCACTCACTTGCTGGGGAGGATAAGGTGCAAGCAACCTCCTCAAATCAATTTTAAGGCAGCTAGATGAATCCTAGGATATTGTAATTCTGGTTAAAAAAACAACAATGAGTATTTTAAAATAAATTCTGAATTTCATGCCCACCATTGATTGGATTCATCGTCAACATCATCCTCCTACATGTCAAGAAGACATGTTGTTATGCTGCTGTGTCACTGTTCTTGTTGTAGCCATAATCATCCTTGCAATTCTTTTTTCCCCATACTTATCTTCAGCATTGCTTAGACTACTGTTCCTTCTAATACTCCTCTCAGGCCACTCAATGTCTCATTTTTTTACTTTGTTTTTCATATGCTGCTACTGCTAGTGTGGTACCACTCCTACTAACACCACAACCACGGAATTTTGGTCCGGGATGGCGTAATCGCCATTTGCCATGCAGCCAGCACTGTGCCTAGCTCTATTCTCAAACACGAATCACAGGTAAGATAAGCATTTTGGGGAGGTAGAATAATGGGCTAGGACTCGGAGGAGAGACTGACAGTAGTACTAGTAAAGTACTAGTAGGCCAATTGAATTCACTAACTCTGTTAGTGGCACTTTTGAACATTTTTGGACATTTTAGATAATTCATGCTGGTAAGTTTGAGGAAACGAAACGTGCCGTAACCCCCGCCCACCACCCTGCAAAATAACATCAACGCGTACACTATGTTGAAGTATGTAAAATAAATAATTATATATTTACCCTAACAAAAATAAACTAGTCCCACCCCTCCCTAACCCAAACAATTGTCCATTTCAAATAGTCCTCTGAAAAGTTCCATATAATCCCCAACTTCCGATTCCCACCCCCCCCAACAGTCTTGAAAAAAGGGGCAAGGGACACAGTCACTTCCGGCGGTGTCTGGACAGGCAGTCCCGCCGCTCCTTGCGGAGGTCCCGGAGCTGTTTCTCAAGATTGTCCACCTTGCCCTCCAGGTAGTCCACTCTTAGGCGTAGGCGGAGCATGCGTGCCATCCAGGCTCTGGGGGGGCCAGCTGCTGGTGTTCTTGCAGCTGAGCGGCGGCGGGAGGCTGTCCGAGCACGGTGCCGTGCTGGAGGCTGCTGGCTGGTGGACACGGGGCACTGGAGGAGGTTGTTGACGCCCCCTCCTCCAATTCCCTAGCCCACAGCCGACGATATTCCACACAAATGGCCTCCAGCTTCCGGGCCCTGGCCCGGACAGCCATCTCCTGTCTATTGAGCTTTTTGGGAGCATCTATATGAAGAAAGAAAGAGAAATAATGTAACCAATACTATTTAGCAATAACACAAAATAATTCAACAGAAAGTTGTCTCACAGTAACACTAGCAATTTGCAAGCACAGTATAACATTTCGGCATGCATCTTTCCGCCGTCTTTGTAGGCCTGTAACAGTGGGAGTTTCAGGAATTCTACTACCAGGCAGCACTATGGACTCAATACATAGTCAGAGAGTCAGAGAGTACACAGTATTCTTATTTTTTTCTCTAATTTTGCCAAAGAAATTACTTGTACGTGAACTTGTGTTAGCCGGCATAATGCCAGCTCAGTAAGCTTGCACCCAAGAAAAAGAGACACAAGCCATGATGACGCAGACTTGCATGCATTACTTTAAGCAGTACATGCAGGTGGGGATAGGGAAGCTCTTACTTTTGTATAGGGGTGGCACTGGCCATACTCGGTTACATCAAGGGTGACTGCTCAATTTAATGTATATTTCGCACTGCCCCCTCTGGGCCTTCTGTACTACAAAAGGAAAATGAAGATTATTCATTTCTGATCATGTATCCAGCTGATCACATGATCTCTTTGCTTATATGATGGATGACTTTAGGTGCTTTGTTGTGATAGATTGAGTGAACAACAGCGGTAGTCCACCCATGATTAACACAGCAGAAATAAAATTATGAACATAGGGAGTAAGTGTGGTAACCATAATTGCAGGAGGAAGGGACTTGAATTGATATAAATGTCAACTATACAATACATACACAATATATGCTGTGCTTTCAAAGTAAACTACTGTACTGTTACTTTAGGCAAGGGAGAGTTTCTGAACATTCACAACTTGTAGTATTTGGATTTCCTCTGCTTTGCTACTCTGGCACGGACATGCTGTTCGAACAAAGTAACACTCTTCATGCACTGAGCGTCTGCTCTACATACACCTCTGCTATGTATGAGGAAGAAGCAACCATCCAGGCTTCCAAAGTAAACGTCTATCATTCTTCCTAATGTCTCAACTGTAACAACTTTACTTTTTCTCAACAACCAAATAACACCCTTTTCATTTTATTTGGTAAACCATCGTCTTGACTTGCATTTGAGTTTCACCCAAATGACATATTGCAATGCACACCACACATGAATTTTCTGATTCACCCACACAGGCAGTCATTTTTTCTTTCTCCTCCAACCATCCTTGCTTCAAGCAGCCATGCATCTGATTCCTTCCTATCAGCCACCTCTGCCTGCATTCAAAAACACGTATCATTCTTAACAGTCATAAATGTTACGACTCGCTCGTCCTTCCATTGACCCTAAGTTCTTTCCCTTTTCATTCATCACATCCCTCAAGTTCATCTGATATTACTTGGCTTCACGATAAACGTTTCCCAGCTGATTTGAAGTCAAATAGAGAGGGCCATTGCTTACTCAAGAACTACCACCGCTAATGCTATTGCTAAGTCAAGGGTGACTGTCTTTTCCATGATTTGCTAAAATGTAGTTCTAAATCAGTAACTGTTCTTAACAGTACAGTGTACTTGTAGTAGTGTACTGTCTACTGTACAGTACATCATACACTTGTTTGCGAGTCTACTCTAAAATGTCAATAAGTAAGGAGTATAATAATAACTTACCACCGTCCGCCGCTGCTGAGGCATCCTCCTCAGCTACTCCTGGTGGCACTTGTGGCGTCACCGAATCCGCCCCTGGAGTGGACCCCTCCACACTGCTGGCCCCAGCACTGGTGGTGGGAACTAGTGCCGCATCCGATGTTGTGACACCTAGAAAATACAAGCCATATTTTTAGATGCCTTGCACCACCCCCTATTTCGTCTCGTAATGGAAGAGAAAATGTTAAACAATTTTTAATTATTGGGACTGAAAAAAAGTCACGGTTTTGGGGAGTGTGTTAACTTATATGCTTAGCCATAACATGCAGCTCTTTTTGGCACAACTGATGAATGCTTGCTCTTTAACGTGCAACATTTTTATAATTACAGACAGAACCAACTACTCCTCATCACCACCAGGAGGACTTGAAGTTCCAACGATGTGACAAGGTGAGGGCTCCCGAGTCCCGCACAGTTACTTCTGACTGAGGTATGTGGAAAGTCGAATTGCACCTATCAGCAATAATGTCCTATTTCTCTTGTCCATACTTTTGTATGTGCAGAATAGTCCCTGAACCACTAGCGGTATGGTATGTGCTACTATCAAATCAAAAAGCCAAGTAATAAGCTTATTCTTGGTGGACATTGACATTTTGTTGTTGGAAATTGTCAAAGCACTAACATTAAGAAGACTGGAATAGACAGCAAGGGCAACCCAGAGGACTGCACTGAGTGCCTCTAGAGCTATTGCTGGATCAGAGTTTTGTTTAACACTGTTTGCCGACTGGGCAAGCTTAGCTACCTACACAGACCGACTCATTATAATAGTAAATAGTAGTAGCACAGAGAGTGATGGTAGAGAGGCAGGATAAGAATGTAGAAACAGTCTACAAGAAGATCAAAGACTATTTTGTAAAAAATAGAATTAGGAAACAGTTTGAAATGAATAGGAGCTGTAAAAGTTAGGGAAGTATAATTATATTAACAACTTACTGGGGCCAGCAGAAGAGCCTGCAGAGGACCGTTCCTGCCCACTCTGTTCCGCCGGAGTCTGGGGTGTTGCTGTCTTCTTGCCCCTGGGAGGTTCTGATGATCATGAAATAAACACAAACATGGATGATTGTTTTTTGAAATATTTGATTTCTTTGACTACAATCTAAAATTATCTCGGGGAAACAAATTAGCAACAATTGTACTACATGTATTGACCTATCTGATCTACTCAACTAGGAGGATACTAGTACAGTATTGCTGGATTCGCAGACCGTCTACTTGGAAAGTTATGTATATCACTAACTAAGTGGAATAGAGTGTTTCCCTTGGCACAGTTTATTTGTTAAGCCCACATGTTAGTTTTGAACATTTTAACATTTAAACACTATAAAACAAACCAATACGTATGTAAAAAGGCTGATATAAATTTATTATTCTTAAAAACATAAAGAATCACAAGTTTAAAAAATATGGTGGTACCATATTACAAATGATAAAAACCGGGGGAAGAAAGCAGAAAACCTTTTCTTCCAACAATATATGATCAAACTCAACACAATATAATGAGGGAAATAAACGACGAATTCAATGGACAATACAAGATAAATTAATCAAATTCTACTACAGCACAACAGAGAGAGACACATAGAGACAATACAGTTTTGTCATTCCAGCTATGGCACACCGAGTATATAAATCTCAGGCTGGCAATCTTGGGTACATATACTTATTGTACTTTACAAAATTGACACGGTTACTCAGTTGTGCAATTCGTTTTTGCGTCGACGCGTTTCGATGGCTTATTTCACATTCTTGCCATCTTTATCAAGACTGTTGTATTTCGTCTCTCTTTGTCAGCGGCACTGGATGGTTGCCTTAAATTAGGAGGTCCTATGAACAAACATATGGCCATCAGTATCTTTTTTACATATTGCTGATTTTATCATTTAATAAACACACCTCTCCCTAGTACAATCGATCTTTATGCATCCAGGGCAGTGTACATCTTATTTAAAACCTCTCAATTTCATTTCTCTTATGCTATGTTAAAACCACTTTTCTAACCACCATTAGCGACTTCATCAGGTTAAGCCCAGGTCTCATCATTTATAACCATCATTGCACCTACAGTTGTCCAATCTTACCATGTGTGCTTATACATTTCAATGTCACCCACCCACATATTGGCAGAAGAAACTTGTCATGGGTCTGAATTTAATACACACATGTTAGGGGCAGTTTTTACCTTTTATTTCATACTTGGGAAGGATTTCTCTGGTTGTCCTGCACAGGCATATTATAAGGCAGGGCTATTCTGAAAAATAAGGAGATATTTATAGCTCCGCATTTTGCACTACTACGGACCCATTCCTTAAGTCTCCTAGTGTTAACTTGCTTGTACCTTTTATACCTGCTAGGGATTTCCTTGCTGTTTGTTCTTTCCCAGTGATAAAATCAAGTCAAGGGTCCTGCGCAGGGGTTATCTGTAAAAAAGTATATATTGGTCCTTCACTGACGCTTATTATTTAAACATTTGGATTTATTTTAGTCGTTTTAACTTATAACCCGGATTTACCTTTATTTATTATTGTCTATTTGGCGGTAACCCACTGGTCGCGTCTGCTGGAGGGGGCGTCCCGCTTTGTTTTAATTTGGCTTGTATCTAGTAGTAGATAATGAGTATTGTTAGATTTTTCCCGCCCCATGTTACAAAGGTGTATAAATCATTAGTGACTTGTTAAGCCTATTCAAAACGACCCACCTTGCTCATTGAGTCGTAGTGTTTGTAAAGGAGTGGATACTTGGCTGCACACCGTCTTTTGTTTTTTCTCTAAAAGATAGAAAAAGGATAGCGGGAGCTAGAGTTAATATCCGTTCTTACTGCCTCTGAAACCTTCCAACCGCGGCATTCTAACCATCTTACCTTATAATACGGCAGCAATCGTGTCTCCACTCCCGGTCAGTTACGATCCTACGTCTGGTTTCCCCGTGGCGTTTCAGATTGCCCGCGCTTCGTTCCTCTTTTTAAACCCCATTGATTGGTTAAATCCGTATCAGCTGAGTATCTCTGGTAAGCGGACGGATGTTATTAAACCGTAGTTTCCGCTTTGTCCTATGCGTGCCTCGCCTCGTTTTCATTTATTTTGTACGAGCCAACCCGATAGGCGGATCCTATTGTTATTCTATTCACGCATCATAAAATGCGTGCTGTGCCTCGCTTTCATGTCGCTTTCGCGGCTCGTTTTTTTTAGGTCCGCTATTATTTGTTTATGTCTACCACATTTCTGAAATTGCTGGTCTAGCCTATTACTGTTTTTAATAAGGCATGCATAATGTCTAATCTTGTGCTCACACTAACTTTGCGTATGTGTATTAGTTGACTCGCCCCCCTTTTTTTTAGTAACAATGCACCCTTCCAGTATACAGTTTAAATCTAAGAATAAAAAGGGGGCAAAACAAACGAGGATGATAATTTTCTTCCGTTAGTCCTAATTCTGCAGGGGCCAAACAATTGGAGGATTTTCTCTTGCATTTCTACAGGTTTGTTAGCTACAGTTCATTTAATTATTAGTTAGTATTATTCTTCCAGGTTACTTTTAATTATAGGCTACAATTTTCATCCAGTCTTCCTTTGAATTTAAGCCTTTGTCCACTGTGTCTAAAAAACACATAAACCATTGTTCACGTGTTTTTCTTAGGGCGTCTATGTTACCGCCTCTTCTACTTATGGTTATCTTTTCTAGAATGTACCATGTAAATTCATTACACCCATGGTTTTCTTTTTGGTAATGATGTACTAGGGGTGCATTGTCTTTCTTGTTTTTAAGTGAAGACCAGTGTTCCAGTAGTCTTGTCCGCAGCTCCCTGCCTGTCTCACCTACATAGCCTAACCCGCAAGGGCAGACTAGCAGGTAGACTACATTTTTGCTCCTACAATTATTCAGAGTCCTAGGGACCAAGGTTTTACCGTTAAATACCAGTTTCTTTGTTTCAATACAGTTTGGGCAGATTGAACAGGTTCCACATTTGTGGTTTCCTGTTGCTTTGTGGTTTCCTGTTGCTTTGTTCTCTCTCTTTCAAATTAAATATCACTAACTAAACCAACAACAAAAAGGTTCTACTATGACTGCCAGCACTCAGCAGCACGCGACGTGACAGACACAGTTGGTTATCATGATTGCAGACCACTAAAAAATGTCCTACTACTAATAACACGTCATAATATACTCAACCTAACAATCCATCACTATCTCTTCTTCTTAGTGGCAGCAGGAGTACAAAGGAAGGACTAGACTTGAGTCTCTAGTCTCTCTAGCATTACGCAGTTCTGTAAAGTACTACACTCATACCTATTCAGGCCAAATGAGCACAAAGTTGCAAACAAGTAAGCATAGTAGCAACGCCACTGAGGAGGCGAGAACCTGCAATCGCTGTAGATATTTAAACATTATTTTACCTGCAATGTAATCGAATCTGTAGCATTCTTGCTCTTCGGGAAAAACATATTTTAGCAATATAACACAGAGCATAAGAAAACAAAGTAGTTATTAAATAGCTATTCACCAAGCCCAGGGATCTCCACGCCTAGCAGGTCAAGCAGGTCCCTCTCCCGGTCGAGGAGGTCAGCCCACCGGTGCGTCGCTTGGTCATAGGTGCGCCGGACCCCCGACTCCCTCCGCATGGCCCGGCACACCTTATCCCACCGCTGGCGACGCTCCCGGAGGCCATACCCTTTACCGGGCCTGCCCCTAGCAGCCACAGTCTTAGGGAGGTGGCGCAGAACAAAAAATATGAGAACAGCCACCTCCACCGCGGTAAAAACCTCCCTGGCCACTACATCCTCCCCCCTCAATCGCCCACATGGGAGCCGGGTATGGGGTGCCGGACCCTTCCCCTTGCTTTTCCCGGCTCCCTTTGCCATGGTCCTGGGCGAAAGAAGAAAATAATAGGTGGAAAAAAATAAATAAAATAAAAGAGAGAGCTAAACAAAAAAAGTAGTTATTAAAGTAACAAAAAGTTGAAAAAAACACAAAATATAGATCTAGATAAATAGAGAGATAGATAATGAGCAAAAAAAAGGTCAAAGAAACAAAAGGATTGCAAAGATTGAAAGAGGATAGAAAAACCATGCCCAGAACCATAGCAATGAATGAAAAACAAGATGGCCGCGCCCATTGAGGACCGCCTGGGTAAGTTTGCGCGATATTTCCCCCGCGAGCATGCAAAAACATACGCGAACTCGTAATAGCGTGCCGCACACAACGCGAGCTTGCCTATAGCTCCCGGAAACGAAAATACACAAGGGGCACAAGATGGCCGCACCCATGTACAACCGCATGGGTAACTTCGCGGTCGGTGCGCTGCAAGCGGCCCGCAAATACGCAAAACACCCCGAACACGCAAAAAAATCCGTAAATTCGCACAAATTCGTGGATTATGCGGAATGCGAATTCGCTTTTGCACGAATTTGCTTACCGCGAATTCGCAAATTTCGCCCATACTTACCTGTCTCCCCTGCTGCCCTCAGTGACGAGTCTGTGGACCTACTCCGGCAGATTCATGTTGGTCAGACATCAATGCTGACTGTCCTCCATGGCCAAACTCAAATCTTGACACAGTTGTTGTCATTCATGGAGGGCATGTCAGCAAACATGTCTGACCAACGTCGGAGTCTATCGTCCATAGACTCCTCACTGACGGCAGCACTTGCCCTCCTGCAGTGGCCCATCCCACCCACTCCTTCAGACCCATCCACAACCCCTTCACCCATACTTGTCCACAGAACTTGCAGACACACAAGATCACACACCCCAACAGACCCACCCAGCACACCACCATGGAAGTCTATGCGCAGATTACCAGGCACCCAATCTCAGGTGGATGCAGCCACTCCCACAGGGACTGGGGTCAGATGGCAGGCATGCAGACACATACACAGTCCGCATGACTCAGAGCCCACTACCTCCACTCCCATTGTGTCCCAGGGTGCAGGTGGTGGTCTGTGGGAACTGGCAGCAGTGTGCAGCGCCAAATTTCTTTCCAGCTTTGGCGCTGCACAAGCCACTGAGGAGGATTCCTCCCCCCCTGCACCCACAACCCCTACCCTTCCCTCTGATGTCCCTGCAATGCCGGACACTGACCCAGATGATGCCCCCCATGGGTCCACAAACCGTTAATATCATCATGTGCGGGCAAGTTTTGGGGTGACAACCTCCACAAGATTACAGCAACAGAAAAAACTGTATTCTAGACTGGCCATTGGCCTCCATTTGAGCCTGGACTCATTTAGGAAAAAAGATCCGTTTTGGTGCTGAATAAAGCATTTTATTTTTCATTCCAAACTATTGCATTTCAGGTACTTGCTTTAGGTGCTGTGTGCCTAGGAGTTGGTGTCATGGTAATGTTTTGGTATTGTGAAAGATGTGTATTTTGTAATGTTAATGAGGTGGACCATGGTTTCTATGTGCTATCACAATGTAGAAGTTAATTATCTTAATTTGTGTGTGTTCAGTTTGCCTACAGACATTGTCCAAAAGAGTGTAACTTCCTCAGTGACACATGAGATCTTATGTACAGACAGTTGCACAATATTTGTGGCTACTTTGGTGCACATTTCCTTTTTTTTTTTTAAACATTCCCTTCAGCAATGGCCATGCCTGCTCACAAATGAGTTCTGCTCATTACTCGTGGCCATCCATGCTACTCACTGTGTTTGTGTTTGTGTTTGTGTTTGTAGTATGTAGTAATGCCTTCATGGACACCATCAGCCTTTTGCACAATATGCTAATGTATGATCACAGCCTTACCCTTATGTTTGGATTTCTTATACAGGGTATTTGTAGAGACAACTCACAATGTAGTGCTTTGTATCTGAGGGGTTTCAACCCTGTTCCTTCCATGGAAGAGTACATGTTTCACCACCTGGACATACATATCAGGCCCGGAATATACATGACAGTGTGTTTTTCCTTTTTAGTGTATTTGTTTGGTGTGAGGTTACATGACTATACACCAGAGTAATGATGGGAGGGTGTGTAGGTTGCCTGCAAACTCCATGCGTGGATATGCATGTGGGATCTGACATCACACACATGTGGTGTGTCACGCAGTGTGTGACAGAAATCCATCCTCCATGGAGTGGGACACTGCTGTAAGTGATGTGTTGCTATGGCACTATCATGACTGTCACAGGTTGGGGATGTAAACATACACCCATGTAGTTGTTGTATGGTGATGATAATGCCCCACCCTATAACTGGAAACAGAAAACCAAACCAGTTGCCAGTGCTGCTGTTTTTTCTCAATTAAGTTTAACCAAATGCAAGAACCATCAATACATCTGTAAGCTCATTAGTCGCTGATGTGTCACGAGGGAACCTCTTGACACATCCATATGTAAGTGTCTTTTTGGGGCATCACTACTTTGCTGAGTCCGTCTGAGTTTGGACACATGACTAACAGTCTTTTCCTCTACTCTTTTTATGTTTCTGCTCTAGACTTTTCCATCTGCAATTTTTAATCTGTAATTGGTGCCACTCTAAGTAATTGACAATCTTTGAGCTCACTTGGAGGTAAGCCACTGACATAGACTGGTGTAGCCATAACATTAGAGGTCTGAGTAAGATCATGCCCTGATTATTTCTTTATCTTCTTTCTTCTTTTTTTGTAGTGAGTTTGGTCCTGACGAGAACCTCTCAAACAAAGAGGTTTGAAACGCGTAGGCCACTGGATAAATCAAACGCTTGTGTTCTATTAAAAAAGTGTACCAAACCCAGTAGGGGATTTATACAAAATCCATTGAGTGCATTAATTGTATAAAATGTATATAACCTAGTGTATTGAAAAAGTGACATAATGTGTTTGACTGTTTAATGTTTGGTTTATCAATATAGACTTTGTGTATTTTTTGTGTATGAGTATGAATGCAGTGTTTTTGAATTAGTGAGTGTGATGTGATGTCTTTAAAAAAATTAAATAAGACTTTAAAAATAAAAAAGCGACTAATGAGCTTACAGATGTATTGATGGTTCTTGCATTTGGTTAAACTTAATTGAGAAAAAACAGCAGCACTGGCAACTGGTTGGTTTTTCTGTTATTAGGTGCTCAGCCTTGGTGAATATGAGCCAGACCCTTTATTGTTATTCGTCATCACCCTATAACTGGGCACTGCTGGGAGTCATATCCACACCCCCCTCCTATGTTTGGCAACTGCTGGGAGTCCTGTGCACCCACCCCTCCTATGTCTGGGCACTGCTGGGAGTCCTGTGCACTCACCCCTCCTATGTCTGACCACTGCTGGGAGTCATATCCACACCACCCTCCTATGTCTGGGCACTGCTGGGAGTCCTGTGCACCCACCCCTCCTATGTCTGGGCACTGCTGGGAGTCATATCCACACTCCCCTCCTATGTCTGGGCACTGCTGGGAGTCCTGTGCACCCACCCCTTCTATGTATGGACACTGCTGGGAGTCATATCCACACCCCCCTCCTATGTCTGGGCACTGCTGGGAGTCCTTTGCACCCACCCCTCCTATGTCTGGGCACTGCCAGGAGTCATATCCACACCCACCTCCTATGTCTGGGCACTGCTGGGAGTCCTGTACACCCACCCCTCCAATGTCTTGGCACTGCTGGGGGTCCTGTGCACCCACCCCTCCTATGTCTGGGCACTGCTGGGAGTCATATCCACACCCACCTCCTATGTCTGGGCACTGCTGGGAGTCATATCCACCCCCCCCTCTTATGTCTGGGCACTGCTGGGAGTCATATCCACACCCCCCCTCCTATGTCTGGGCACTGCTGGGAGTCCTGTGCACCCACCCCTCCTATGTCTGGGTCTGCTGGGAGTCATATCCACTCCCCCCTCCTATGTCTGGGCACTGCTCGGCGTCCTGTATACCCACCCTCCTATGTCTGGGCACTGCTGGGAGTCATATCCACACCCACCTCCTATGTCTGGGCACTGCTGGTACTCATAATCACACACCCCTCAGATGTGGCGCACCGTACCCCAACATAAATGGCGTGTGTGCGGCTCGTATCACTATTGCAATGGTGATATACACGAGCGCATGACGCACCTTACACCAACATTCACGGCGTGTGTGCGGCTCATATTACTATTGCAATGGTGATATACGCGAGCGTTTGACGCACTGTACCCCTACATTCACGGCGTGTGTGCGGCTCGTATCACTATTGCAATGGTCATAGTCGCGAGCGTGTGACGCGCTATACATGTACACTTCCGTTGTTGGGGTAGGTTGTACTCACCGTCTGCGCCATCATCGGTTTCTATGCACCAGGTCGTAGGCGTACAGGACTGGGATGACACGGTCGATGGGGTTCATGGTGTGTCTGTCGCGTACCGGGGTGCTGTTCGGACCGGACTCTGCTTTTATGGTAGTTTTCAACTCCCGTAGCAATAGGGCCGTACGGAGTGTCGCCGAGATGAATCATCCTAGCTGGGCACAAAACTGCTGCCTGTTTTCGTACGGAGGACGCGTAGAGTGTGACCCGGATATGTTTCGTAAGTATTTTCAGTTCGTATGGTGTTTGGTACAATTCGTATGTTTATATGCTTTGGGTTAGGATCGTACTTGATCATACGTACGGGGACGTAGTAGGTGTGCGAATCGTTTGGAAAAAACGCTCCGTACTGCGATTCGTGGGGGATTTTACCGGATCGGTATTGGCCTCTTAGTATACAAAGTACAAGGGAGAAGATTACGCCTAACTCCTTGTTTCTTATTTTTCTCTTTTCTCTCCCAATTTACTGTTGCTCCCTTACAGTAAATCCACTATTATCCTAGAGGAAATCCCTTGATACGGAACAATAGGTTTTTAAAAATCCTCTTATCTTTACCTGAGGTGTGAGTATTATGTTACTGGGACCGGTAGAGTCCTGAGTAAGGCCGGCGTGACCCTACATAAGGGGCACACACACACAGTCGAAACATGTTGACCACCTTGCAGTAAGGAGGGATGTTAGGAGCACATTGCATCTCCCAATCACCACCATCCTCCACGTTTTAACCCTGGCCGTAGAGTCCAGGAATAAAGTCTTAGGCACAGCGACACTTCCGAGCTAGTTTTAACTCGCATCACACTGCACTTTCACTAAAGCAGTTCCCAACGACTGTGAAATAAATTGTTTCTCTCTGTGTTGTATTGTCTTCCCCCACCCTATTGCTTCACCCCATGCTTGGCTATGCCGGGGTATATTGTAAGCACTCCTATGATGAAGCATGTCACACATTTGTATGAGTGAGTGCAGTATTAGCACACACAGCACGTGCCATCAAGAGGCATAGAGATTTTATTGCTCCCTACTGCTTCTGGTGTACTAAGTATTGACAGGGGGTTCGGGGTAGGGGAGACCATACCCTCACCCCTTTTTTTGTGTATACAATTGTAATATGTTCCCCTACATATAGGCCAATGTGTTTTGATCCAGGTAGATGATTTTTGAATCTTCCAGATAGCCTACTCGATTCTCTGAATGGTCATGGTGCTGGCAATTGCTTGACATCTGTTCCCTTCAGCTCTGCACTTAACCTATGCCCTGCCACATGAAAACAAACCATTGCAGAGGTTGTGCCAGATTTGTCTCTTGCTTGTGTTGCTTGTGATGATTGTGTGATGTCTGTGTGACAACAGCATTCATCTCTCCTAAGGTTGAAGGCTGTTTGCCAGAAATTCTGACCTGGACTCTAACTTCCAGCCATTCTTCTTCCAGGTCTCTCACTTGCTCAAAAAACAAAGTGCCTGAATTAGATTTTGGGAGACACGTTACTCCATCACAACAGTGATGAATATCCCATCTGCTGAAATATAAATCCCAGAAAATCACAGGGCACTTATATTGTGGGGGCAGGATATCTGTCACTGTTGTGAGGAAGTAACCCATTCGGCTGAAATCTAAATCAGGCCCGAAGTCTTGTTTTGGGAAACATCCCCTTCTGAAAAGGAATCAAAGTGGGCAGTATTTTTTGTGCCATGGATCAAGTATTGTGGCATTGATGTACTTTTTAGAAGATGCAATCTCTCTTTGCAGCCTTGTGTTAACAGCCAAGCAAAAGGTCCAGAAGTTTACTGAATTGGTGGTTGCAGAGGTCCAGTACTTATACCAAGGTGTGCCTTTGAAGTGGGGGGTTTGAAGTGGGGGGCTTTGAAGTGCAAGGAGGTCCTCCCTTTCCTGCCTTGGCTCAAGACTCACTAGTCGGGGTTAACACTTTGAATGAGGATGTCAGCCAATGGCCCTCACTCTACCTCCCCAGTGCACCAGTCAGCCATTGGCCAACACTCTGCTCCGGAAGAGCTTTCCGAGCAACCTGAGTGTTTTTTGTTCTTTAATGACAATCTGTGCACAGGGTGCGCTGAGATCATTGCAGTCAAAGTGAAAGTAAAACAAGCGGATGGGCTCATTTTACTTTCACTGAATCAGTGCTTGGAGGCATATATCAGCACCGAACACTAATTATCTTGTGGAAAGCATAGTTAAAAAGGGAAGAATCTCCCCTTTCCAATTATACCTCTGTTAAGTGGATCCCTGTTTGGCGATTGCCACAGGAGAGAGATCCAAAGGATCTACCCATTAGGCATCAGGAATTGGGGAGCGGCCCCTTATGCCAGGTTTATCTGCCCCCTCAGGTGACAGAGAGGGTAGTTACCCCCAATCTGCCCCCCTGGGGAGGCAGAAATCCCACTCTACACCAGGGTTAACTAAAGAAATAACTAGAGGGATGAGGCCTGCCCACTATGGGCATTGGCCATGTCTCTACTCCTAAATAATATTTTTTATTAAACAGATTTTTATTAGTAGTTTTCATGTTATACAATATCAGAACTGTTATGCATTAGACATATGTGACAGTATCCAAATCATTGCAGACATAGCAATATTGACACATGTAAGCAAAGGTCGCATATCCGACACGGGTATCATTAGCAGTTGTACCTGCTATCCAAAACAATACGTGAATAATGCATCCTAGCAAGGAACAAATACCTCTACATTATTGACCAGGTACTCACGTCTACCCAACCAGGTACACATTTCGCGTCCCATTGCTTCTGAGACTGCAATGATAAAAACATAACCTTCTCAACACAATACCCCTCCCCCCTCCCTTCAGTCCTTTATGTACATGTGAATAACATCTTTAAAGTGAGTGTCCACACGAGGCCCAGCTGACAATTCCATTTGTGAAAAACAACACCAATAACGAAGCAGTACTTCGCATTATGCAACCGCAGTCAGTGAAAATAAATATCATACGATTAGTAGTAACGTGTACAATACAGGTTCTTAGGATCCGCCGGCCTTATTGTGAATTGTTGCGAGATTCCACAACATCTACCTCCTGCGTTTTGAAGGATTCTACCATTTTATCCCACTCTAATGCTATCGGGGTTTTAAGTAATCCCCTGGCCTCTTCTTGCCTTAGGGCTGCACTTTCTGCACTACTCCACCTGATCACTTCGCCATGCTACATATGTATGGGGGATGGTTTCTTGGACTTCCACCGCATAGTGATGGCTTGTATTTCTAAAATTAACGACAGGTTCACGAACCTGTATTGTACTTTGTGTTTTGAAGGGGACTTGTGAAGACCCAAAATTCATTCCTCCATCGTGTTGGCTATATCCCTCTGTATAACCGCAGAGATAAGCCGCCTAACCGAGTCCCAAAACCCCTTATGTGAGGGCAGGACTATAACATATGTGCTAGCTCAGTGCCAAGTGTGTAGCATCTAGGGCAATGATATTGCGTTTGCAGGAACATTTTGTCCAATCTATGAGGGGTAAGGTACGCCCTGTGAAGTACCATGGTTTGGATACATTTAAATCTTGCATTTCTGGTAAGCTTTCTGGGGTGTTATATAATTTTCCACCATTCCTTCTCCTCTATGGCCCGCCCAATGTCTCCTGACCATGCATCTTGTAGCTGGGTGAGGGTTTTCCTGTATGTGCACAGATCCCCAGATACAGCCATTTCACTAGGTGTCTGCCCCTTCCCATATAATATAGCATCTTGACTAACTCTTGTGTAGCTGGTTCCTGTCGGTGCGGGGCCCAGCGGGTCTTCACATATTTTGTTACCGCTGCGTGTAAGATGTACAAATGATCTGGCACTCCCGTGTCCCTGACAAAGTTACCATAATCTAGCAATTACCCCTCATGGAACAGTTCCGATACTGTGCTAACTCCTGCTTTGGTCCAGGGGGGCGATGGCACGTTGCTTTATACATCCCGCTATCAATGGTATGCCCACCAGGGGGATGTTTCCTGCATATGCAGGGTGCATGTCCGTGTAGTGAAGTGCTGCTTTCCAGCACTGCAGCGCTGTACGCAACAGCGTGAGGAGCAGTTGTGGGAGTTTGCAGCGTGGCAGTAACAGTGCATGCAACGCTCCCGCTGCTATATTTTGCTCAGTGAACCCTATTTCTTGTAGATTACGTCCGGCCGTTTAAAAGGATAGCCACTGTAACTGGCAGGCGTAATAATAAGCTTTAAGGTCTGGGACCCCGAGTCCCCCTTTGTCCTTACTAAGTTGGAGCTTTTTGAGACTAATTCTCCGCCTGCCAGTCCCCCAGATGAGATCATCTAGCACGGTATTTAAGAGTTTTAAAGTACACTGTGGGAGCAGAACTGGCAAATTCGTAAAGAAGTAAATCAGTCTTGGAAGGACTACCATTTTTGTAATGGCCACCCTACCTATCCCAAAGGAAATACTAGAGCGGAGGGCTTTAATTGCTCTGTGCGGGTCACATCCAACAGGTCAATGGGAGTTCGGTACACATACATGCCTAAGTATTTAAATGTATGTGGTGCAACCTGTAGCGCTATTGACCCGAATGGAACAATCGTCGGTAGTGCCTGTTCCCGGAAGAAAAAGGCATGGGATTTCGTCCGATTAATGGCCAGTCCCGATATACATGCAAACACAGTTAATAACTCCACCAGAGGTTTTAAATCGGACATAAAGTCTCTGACATATAGGATAATGTCATCTGTGTATGCCAAAAAAAGGTGTATTGTGGGCCCGATCGGAATGCCCATCCCTTGTGCGTCTGCACGCAGTTTAATAGCCAGGGGCTCCAGGGCCAATATAAACAGGAGTGGCAATAGTGGGCATCCCTGTCTCGTCCCTCTGAATAATGGATATGCAGCTGAGATATGGCCCCCAGTACGTACACTGGCAGTGGGGGCTTGGTACAACAGATGGAGCCATTTAAGATAACCCTCCGTTAATCCAAACTTTCCTAGCACTTTAAATAAGTATTTCCAATTTAATGTGTCAAACGCCTAGCGGAGGTCCAATGATACGCATCCAGCATGAGTGTACTGTGGTGGGGTAGCCGGCATAAGGTAGTGCAATCTCCTGGTGTTCAAAGATGTGCTACGGGCTGGCAGAAAACCCGGTTGATCTACGTGTATTAATTTATGTAGGAGGGGTATGAGCCTATTTGCTAAGAATTTTATGTTCCTTCGCTAGGAGCGACAGTGGATGGTAGCCTGTCATGTCAGTGGGGTCCCTACCCGGTTTCGGGAGTGTGATCGTCAACGCCTGTGCCGTAGTGAGTGGCAAGGCTCCTTTTTCCAATGCGGTGCTGTATAGGAGTTCCAGATGGGGTAGGAGGGAATCATTAAAAGTGTCATAGAATTCTGCAGGCAACCCGTCCAATCCAGGGGTTTTATTGTGGGGCAGTCTCTTGATTGCCATTTTTATTTCAGTTTTGGTAGCCGGACCTGAAAGGTCTTTTATGGCAGCTGGAGTCGGTTGCGGGCATGTCAGTGTGTGTAGGAAGTCGTCAATTTGTGTTTCCACATCATTTTATAGGTTCGCTATAGAGTTGGGTATAATATTCGCAGAACGCTATGTTAATGTAATTTGGTGTATGTGCTGTATCGCCCCCCAAGGTAGTGACCTCCCTAATCACCGTGGCCTGGGGGTCGTCTCTCAATAATTTAGCCAACAGCGCCCCAGATTTGTCCACTTCAGTGTGTGTCCTCTGTGTGTATTGCTGGTAGTCTATAATTCAAAGGGATTCTAACAATGCCACATGTTGTATGCGGACTTCTTGGAGTGGCCCCTGTTTCTCCTTGTCCTGCGTTGCCTCCTGTTCTAGGCGATCCATCTTACGTTCCATGTCTATTAGGGCTCTATTAACCTCATGTCTGTACCCAATCGTGCTGATGGCCCTACCACGCATTACTGCCTTAACGGTGTCCCATTCAATTAAGCAGCTAGAAGCTGTGTTACTGTTTTCATTAAAGTAGTTTGTAATGGTGTCAGCCATGGCGGCACGGAACACGGTCCTCTAAAAATTGTGGCCATAACCACAAAGTAGGCACTGGAGTAGGTACCCTGCACCATGTGATCATTAACTCTAGAAGATTATGATCTGAAAAGGTCTTTGCAAGATACTTAGTGTGTGCATCTCTGTATTGCTAGAGTAATAGATTCTATCTATTCCGGTGTGTAGCATGTGAACCAGGGAGTACAATTAGTATTCTCTGTGCGACGGGTGTCGCATCCTTCACACATCACACAGGACCCAACCAGCAGCCCAGCCACAAAGCGCCTTCACCTGTCTAATTACTCCTGCACCATTTAGGGGGGTAGGTGATCTGTCTAAGGAAATGTCCATAACTGTGTTACAGTCCCCTCCTATAATCCAGGGGTGTGCTTCCCACCTCCCCAGTGCTAGGTTTAGAGTGGTAAAGAAACATTCCTGGTCTATATTTGGTGCATATATACTACCTAGAACTACCATCTGCCCATCCAGGGACCATCGTATAAATACATAGCGCCCTTGCTTGTCTATTCGGTGTTCCATCGGCGAAAAGGGCACCCCATGATGAATTCAGATGGTGACACCCCATGCAAACCCTGAGTAGCCAGTGGTGAAAAACTGCCCCCTCCACTTCTTATGGAGTTTCACCGCCTCTTGAGTCAACGTGGGATTCTTGCAAATATACTATCTGCGCTTTCCTCCTTAGTAGTTTGGCATGTATTCTATGGCGTTTCTGTATGGAACCCAGTCCCCTAACGTTCCACGTTACAATGTTATACTGACTAAGAGTATACAGTTGGATAACATATTGGTCTTGTAGTCAGCCCATGACGAAAGTGTGGCAGTGATCAGCCGTCGTGGAACTAGCAAATCAATAGAACTGTGCCCCTCCCCAAAACTCCCAATACTCGGCCCGGTCAAAGAACTATACCGGGCCACTAAACTAAGCATGTAAACAAAACTATACACTGCTCTACAACAGCATTTGCAAATTGGGGGATATCGCCAACGCCGTCCACAGAGCGCGGGTCACGTTCCATTCTGTAAGCGAGCTCCGAACCTCAAGTAACCCTGGCTCGAGAAAGTATAAACACAATACATAATATAACATAACATAATGCTGCACCATACATTTAGTATAATGAGAAAACCAGAAATGATATCACAGCAGCGCTCAGTTCCAGTTCGTAAGAAGTGGCACGACGCTATTATCAGCCAAACAGTCCATCTGCCGTTGGAGGGGTCACGGATGGAAACAGGGCCACACTTCCCTCAGAGTCCGATTTGTTCAAATCTTCCTCGGAAGAGGCTGAGTCCTTCACAAGCGCAGGCTGTCTGAATGTAGCAGCCGCTATAAGCACCTGCTCCTTGCTCTGTTGCTGTTGCTGTGATGTTGGATTGGGTTGTCAGGAGTTTCCTTGCAGTCGTCTACTTCGGCGGACGCCATATTGTTCTGTATGAGTGGAGCTGCGTTGAGTACTTTGGGAAGCATCATCACCCCACTGCTGATGCGCTTGTCTCTGCACCCAGGGGGCCTCCGTGGTGCAGCACTCTCGCGGCCGCGCCCTGTTCCAGGGCGTCCGCCGTAAGCCGCAATCCGGGGACTTGCATAAAGCAGCCCCAGGGGGGACTACTTCCGTCGCTCGGCAGCCTCCGCCAGTCTCTCCTGGTCCGTGTCACCACCAGGCACACTGCCGTCAGGAGAGCACTTCTTTCGAGCACAGACACCTTCCCCTAGCCCTCTGGCGCAGGACAAACACCATCAGGAACCAGCTCAGATCGAGCCAGCAAGTAGGCGGGCTCCCGTCGTTAGACCCGGGTCATCTTCTCAGGCAGCACATCAGCCTCGGGCATCAGCAGACATCGATCCCTGGTAGCGGGCGGACTAAGAGTCGGTCTGATTATTGCCTCTACCATGCCAGGACAGGGGCAGTGAAAATAAGGGGGTCAGGTGCTGTCTGGATTGGATTCACGTCAGGAAATGCAAGCCCGGGTCCGGAGCTGCGTTAAAATGCAGCCGACATGATCGGCTGTTGGCCACGCCCCCTCACTACTCCTAAATAAATAAGACAACTGTCTTTCTGCCAACTTGGAGGGCATATGGGGTGATTATCCCCAAACTGCCCCCAGAGGTTAGAAAGCCCATTAGATGCCAGGGAATGTCCTTTTTAAAAAAAAAAACATAGGGAATGGCGCTGCTTACCATGGGCATGGCCATGCTCCCACTCCTAACAAGAGGAGAGATAGTCGTTCTGCCCCTCCGGTGCTTATATGGTAATTACCTAGATCTGCCCCCTGGGGAGTCAGAAAGCCTACTAGACACCAGGGTCAATACGAAAATGTATAGGGGTAGGGACTGTCCACTATGTGCATGACCATGCCCCAACCCCTAATACAATTTAGCTATAGACTTTCTGCCACCTCCTGGAGAGAAGATGGGTTGATTGCCCCATATCTTCCCCTTGAAGGGCAGAAAGTCCACTAGACACAAGGGAGCATATTTTTTAAAAATAATATGTGGGTGGGCCTGCCCACCATGGGTAAGGCCTTGGCCATACCCCAACTCCAAAGCAAGGACTGACAGTCTTTCTGCCTCCCTGTGGGGCCGAAATCTGACTAGGCAAGAGGGTCAATAACAAAATTAATATAGGGGTGTGAACTGCCCACTGTGAGCATAGCCATGCACCCACCGCTATAAAAACATGGTGATGCTCTTTCTGTCTCCTATGGAGGGCAGATAGGGTGATTGCCCCAATATACCCTGGGGGTCGGAAAGCCCACCAAATATCAGGGGGGGAAATTAGGGTGGGGGTGTGACCCCCATGAGCACGGCCATGTCCCTACCCCAAAAGGGCACAGATGGTCTTTCTCCCCACTCAGGGTGGATTGTGGGAGTTACTCCAATCCCCCTCTCCCTTAGGGCAGAAAACCCACTAGAAACCACAGACTACATTTATACAGTATTTGTGTGGGGGAGGTGCCTGCCTGGACATGGGCCCCTGCTCTCACCAACTCCTGGCCCAATAGACTTTCTGCCATTGGAGGTGGAGAAGAGTATTCACCCTCAATCTGCACACCAGGGGGACAGAAGGCCTACTAAACACCAGGCATTTCAAAACAGTTCCAAAACAAACACAAGGAGGGAGTGGCCTACCCTGGTATCAAGCCACACCTACTCAGAAGGGAAAATAGTACCTTTATGCCCCCCCACCAAGAGGCAGGTAGGAGTTTTCTTCCAATTAGGGAGATGCCCCAAATATGACCCCCCCGGGTGGGCTAGAAATTCAACCTTACACCGTGACACCAGGGTGTTTTCTCTTGGGGCAAAAGAAGATGGTGCTGGTGTTGTAAGCATGAGTGCAAAATCCGCTCCGATCGCGGATTTTGCGGATTTTCGGTGAATCCGCGGTCCGCGAACTCTCGCGAATTCACCGAAAATCCGCAATCCGCGATCGGAGCGGATTTTGCGGTCAAAAGTTCAAGCCTAATGCTTAATTTACGATGGCGCCGGCAAGCTGCCAGCGCCATCCTCAAATGGTTACTTAATTAGCTTCAACAGGAAGCTCTAACAGATAAGATAAAGCAGGGGCTCGAGCGCCTGCTTTATTTTATCAGTTGGAGCTTCCTGTTGAAGCTAATTAAGTAACTTTTGCAGGATGGCGCTGGCAGCTTGCCGGCGCCATTGTAAATTATTTACATGGGGAAAAACGGTGGTGTCTTCTTGAATAAATATGAAGGGCAGGGTTCATTCTGGCACGACGGTCCTGGCACAAAAAATAAACCTCAACAGGAAACACTTGCAGATATCAATAACGCATGTGCCCTAGTTGAAGCTTAAATTCAGTGACTCATTCATCAGCCCAAAAATAATCGTGAGCGTTGTGGAGGCTGGGCAGGTGTGTCGAGCACGAGTCTGTCTCTTAATCTGCTGCTCTGATCGGTCTCTGACCTTTTATACACACAAGCGCCATGTGCGCTCGCATGGAAGCCCCGTCCGTTTGGCCCCGCCCGAGCTTCTGTCTCTTAATCTGCTGCTCTGATCGGTCTCTGACCTTTTATACACACAAGCGGCATGCGCGCTCGCATGGAAGCCCCGTCCGTTTGGCCCCGCCCACACACTCGAGGAAGCCCCGCCCCCAAATCCGCCGATCCGCATAATCCGCGGATTTTGCGGATCCACGATCCGTGAATCCGCAAATTCGTGAATCGTGGATCCGCAAAATCCGCCCATGCTTATGGTGTTGCACTCTTGCATTGTCCACCCCCCACACCCAAAAAATGTAAAAGAAACTGTCTTTTTGTCTCCTCCACAGGGCAGACTGGAGGTTTTCCCCAAGTTGCCCCTGGGTGCCAGAAGGACTACTGTTTTTAATAAAATAATGGGGTGGTCTGGTCCATCCTAACATCTGCCTTCCCCTCACCCCTAAAGCCTTAACAGTCTTTCTGCTCTAGTGTGCACTAAGAAATCCTATCCTAATGGCAAACGAGAGGACATTTTATTCCTTTTGGTGTTTCTATTACATATGTGCCAGGAGAGTGTGGCTAACTCCAAGTATCATCCTACATGCAATGGTGAATGCCTGTGCCAGTTGGGCTTGGGAAGGCTTCCACCTGGGAAAACCTACAGGACCCAGACAGTCCTGAAAGCTAGATACCTGGTGAAGTACAGGGTGGTGTACTACCCATAAACTCCACAACATTTGCGTACCCACAAGGCCCAGCAAACCACAAGCTTTAACTAAAAACACACACTTTTTTCACATCTGTGAGGAAAACATTTAGAACCTGCGGGCAGTTACACATTTCCTGCCACCCAGCATCCCTCCAAGTCTCCTGATAACAATGGTGCCACACTTGTGTGGGTGTGCCAAGAGACCTTGACACAAAAGACCCTATAATGCTACGTGGAGAGATAAGTGATGGAGTAGCTGTGGGATGTATGGCTGTGCTCTGCCACCACCCAT
Organism: Lissotriton helveticus; assembly: GCF_964261635.1. NCBI lineage: Eukaryota > Metazoa > Chordata > Amphibia > Caudata > Salamandridae > Lissotriton > Lissotriton helveticus. The sequence continues at coordinate 659,346,292 of NC_136067.1, forward strand.
GGAAACCTATGAACCACAGACAATTTTGAAAACTAGACAAACAGGGGATTCTAGGGTAGTGTACCTTACATGAATCCCATGAGGTTTTCTTGCCTGCAATGCCCTGCAAACCTCAAACTATGTCTGAAATCACACATTTTCTTTGCAATTCTGTGATGAAAACTGCCAATGCATGGCCCCAAATATTACAGCTACCCATATTACCTTTCAACATAGGGTTTTAGTGCCTTGTGTGTCGCCCACTCAAATAGGGGACTGTTCTGATCGTGGGACATGTGGGAAATTAGGCTGGTAGGAAATGTGTGGCACCCTGCAGATTCCAGAACTTTCTGTCACAGAAATGTGAGGAAAATGTTTAATTTTTACCAACATTTGATGTTTGCAATGGCATCTGTGTAAAATTACCCAGTGAGAGCCACACAAGTCATTCACCCCTGGACTCCGCTGTTTGTCTAGTTTTTAAATTTTTTAATGTTTTTGTGGCTTCCATAGGTGCCGGCAGAGCCATGGCCAAAAATCCAAAGCTACCCTTTTTGCAAAACAATGGTCAGCTTTGAGTGGAAAAATGTGATGTGTTCATGTTCGCAGTTTGGGTCGTTTCCTGCCACGGGCACTAAGCCTACTCATACAAGTGGGGTACCATTTTCATCAGGAGACTTGGGGGAATGCTGCATAGAAGGAACTTTGTGGCTTCCCTCAGATTCCAGTCCTTTTCATCACAGAAATGTGAGGAGAATGTGTTTTTAGTTAAAGTTTGAGGTTTGCAAGGGATTATAAGTAAAAAAAACTAGCAGGAGCCACACAAGTCACCCGACCATAGAGTCTCCAGGTGTCTATTTTTCAAAACTGTGCAAATGTGCTAGGGTTCCCTAGTTGCCGGCTGAGCTAGGGACAAAAATCCACACATACCCGCTTTGCAAAAAAAAGGGTACGTTTTGAGTGATAAAATTTGACGTATCCATGTTGAGTTTTGGGCCATTGCAGAAAGAACAATTGATGGACAGAATGAAGAACAATGTCATACATTCACCCCAGTACAGAGATCTGGGCCTAAATCCATCGTTTTTTTGCTTACCATTTCATTCAGTCTTGACCCTTAGCCCGTTGGGAACAGTCCAGCCCGAACTGCCTGGCCAGGTCCTCCCTGGACTGGAAACAAGCATCCCAGGTCCGGTTTTGGGCCATTTCCTGCCATGGGCACTAGGCCTAACCATGCAAATGTGGTACCATCTTTGTCAGAAAACTTAGGGAAATGCTAGCAGGTGAGAAGTGTCTGCCTCTTCTCAGATTCCAGAACTTTGCATCACAGTAATGTGAGGAAAATCTGTTTTTTTGTCAAAGTTTAAAGTTTACAAGGCATTCTTGTATTAAAAACCTGATTAAAGCCACTTAAGTCAACCCAACCTGTATTCTCCCAGGTGTCTAACCTATAAAAAAATTCAGGTTTGCTAGGTTTCCAATGGAAAAAGGGTCAATTTTCAGTGTGAAAATGTTCTGTGTTTATGTCGCATTTTGAGCCATTTCTTTGTGTGGCCACTAGGCCTATCCACACAAGAGAGGTATAATTTATATTGAAAGATATGTGGGAGCATAGAATAGTAGAGCATCTATTTGTATCAACTGGATTTCATTGCATTTGTGCCTTCCAAATGTAAGCTGGTGGGTAAAAAAGAAGATATTTTGAAAAACACTCTATCAATCATATGCTAGTACCTGTACTCACAAATTCAGAAATGTACAAATAACCACGACTCTTAAAATTCATATCTTGTGCCCATTTCAGAAATACAAAGGTTTCTTTGATACACATTTTGTGCTCTACATATCTCACTATATGAATTGATCTAGTCTCGTACACAAAGTAAAACCTTTGTAAAGTTCAGCTCTGTTGTTGGATCTGGGTACCTTGTGTTCTTGGAGAACCTACAACCATATGTATACCAGCAGCCAGAGGGTCTTGCTGAAATAATGGTATATTGCTTTTAAAAAGCAGCCATCGTGGCAAAAGTTACAGATGAAAGAGTTGTCAATCAATCAATCAACCAGGGAATTTTAAGCGTGCTACTCACCCTTGAGGGTCTCAAGACACTGAGGGGGGGTCCACAGATCTGTTTAGCCGAAGAGCCAGGTCTTGAGGATCTTCCTGAAGGTGTTTGGGGAGGGGCGCATCTGATGTCTTCTGGTAGCTCGGTCCAGGTCTTGGCTGCAATGTGAGAGAAGGATCGTCCACCTGCTCTGGCTCTGTGGATGTGCAGGGTATCTGCCAGTGCGAGGTTGGAAGATCAGAGGTTTCTTTTGAGTACGTGGAATTTCATTCTGTCTTTGAGGTATTTAGGTCTGTTGTTGTGTAGGCATTTTTAGGTGTGAGTGATGATTTTGAAAGTGATTCTTTTCTCCACGGGGAGACAGTGGGAACTTTGTAGCTGTTGGCTGATGTGTTCGTGTCGGGGGTTGCCGAGGACGAGTTTGGCGGCGGTGGTCTGTATTGTCTGAAGTATGCGGAGTAGGCACTTGTTAATGCCAGCGTAAAGTGTGTTTGCATAGTCTAGTCTGCTGGTGATGAGTGCGTGGGTGATTGCCTTCCTTGACTCATGGGAGATCCACTTGAAGGTCTTGCAGAGGATGCAGAAGGTGTTGAAGCAGTTGGAGGTGACGGCCTTGACCTGTTGGTTCATGGTGAGTGATGAGTCGAGTACGATGCTGAGGTTCTTGGTGTGGTCTGAGGGGGTAGGTAGGCTTCCAAGGGTGGTCGGCCACCACGTGCTGTCCCATGCAGAAGGGGCGGTACCAAGGACAAGGACTTCTGTCTATTTGAGGTTGAGCTTCAGGCAGCTGTTGGTCATCCAGACTGAGACGTCTTGCATTCCTTTCTGGAAGTTGAGTTTGGCAGTGGTGGGGTCTTTGGTGAGGGAGAGGATGAGCTGGGTGTCGTTGGCGTAGGATACGATGTTGAGGCCATGTTGTCGGAGGATGGCTGTGAGGGGGGCCATGTAGATGTTGAAAAGGGTGGGGCTCAGTGATGAACCCTGTGGGACTCCGCAGGTGATTTTAGTGGGGTCAGAGAGGAAGGGTGGGAGTCTGATCCTTTGGCTTTTTACGGTGCGTAATGATCGGATCCAGTCCAGGGCTGTTCCTTCTATGCCTGCATTGTGTAGTCTGGAGACTAGTGTGTGATAGGAAACGGTATCGAAGTTCGCTAACAGGTCCAGTAGGATGAGGGCTGCGGAGTGGCCTTGGTCCAGGATGGTGCCGATGTAGTCTCTGGCGGCGAGTAGGGAAGTCTCTGTGCTGAGGTTGCTTCGTAATCCGGATTAGGACGGGTCGAGGACGGCATTATCTTCAATGAATCGTGTCAGTTGTCAAAAATGGTTGTTTTTTTCCTACTCATTTTCACTATTTCTTTAATTCAACAGTAGTTTCTTTGGGAAAGCCGTTAGGGATCTGTTCATTTGACCCCTTGTTGAATTCTAAATGTTGACTACTTTTCAGAAATCTATAACTTTCTTGGATCACCCACGGGTTTCAAACTGGCTTCCACCACAAATTAGAAGTAGTTTGAGGGCACAAAGAATAGGAAAAATGGGCTACCTCTTTTTAAAATGCCAAAACTGTGAGAATAATATAGATTTTATTCCGCTCTGCATGTTCCTGAAAGCTGAGATGACAGTGGCTTTAGCACAGCAAATTATTTTTGGATGACATTTTTAAGAGAATCACCAGAAAGTTTTATGCAAGCCCTTTTTCCTACTTTTGTTTTTAAACTTCACAATGTAACTTTTTTTTGTCTATTTTCTCAATCCCATCCAGGGGAATCCACAAACTTTTTTGTACCTTCAGAATTCCTGGTACGTTGAAAGAAAGGATTCAAATTTGGAATGCATGGCTTATGTGGAAAAATGACCCCATATAGCCAAAAAGAGACTCAGCACTAAGATGGGGGAAGCCCGTCATTTAAGGGGTTAAACAGTTCTTTTTGTGGGGATGAGACACAGCCCATTCAGAAGTGTGAGGCCGGGTCCAACTCCTTGTTTCCATCCTTCCCAGGATGGCCCATCAGTATGTGGATAGTTCATCAGTCACATATAAGCTCCCTTTGTGTGTGGCTATCTAGAGTGAATGCAAAAGGCTGAGCTTTTACCTACCCCAGATCTGTATTTGAGCCAGGGAGCAGGCACAAAGGGCTTAAGAGCAGAAAAATGCCAACTTTCTAAAGGTGGCATTTTCAAAGTTGTAATCATAGATCAAACTTTGCCATTAAAGAGGATTTATTATTACAAGTCCATAGGTGGCAACAAAAAGAGTTCTGCACCCTCTCAATCAGGAAGCATAACTTGTTAAATGTAATATGAAATCCCCAATGTTATTCTTTGAGAGAGGTCGGCCTTGCAGTAGTGGAAAACGAAATTGGGAGTTTTCCACTACCAAAACTTATAAAACTTAAAAGTACTACCTTTTAGTTACACAGCACCCTTCCTTATTGGTTTCTTAGAATCTACCTTAGGGGTGACCTATATGTAATAAAAGGGAAGTTTATGGCTTGGCAAGGGGTTGTGAATGCCACATTGACATGACAGTGGAACTGCACACACAGGCTCTGCAGTGGAAGGCCAGACACATGTTGTAAAGGGTTATTTAAGTGAGTTGCACAATCAGTGCTGCACGCCCACAAGAAGCATTTACCTTATCGACTCTGAGTACATTTAGTGCACTCTACTCGGGACTTTTAAGTACATTAAATACGCTAATTGTGGGCAAACCAATGACACCATGTTTACGGGAGTGAACACATGCATTTTAGCACATGTTAGCAGTGGTAAACTGCTCAGAGTCCTAAAACCAACAAAGAACAGCTCAGTGTACAGTGAGGAAAACAGGTGAAATGTTTTGGAGAAGACCACCCTAGGGCTCACCCTAGGGCTGACAGGTCTAACAATGCGGGAGTGTAGTGGGAGGTTATAGACTCTCTGTGCATCTTAAGCAAAAGTGACTGTATGCTACAGTGGTATCTGCATCTGAGTCCTGGGCAATTTGAAGGTCGCTGATAAGTGTGATGCAGTCAGACTGCAGGGTATAGGGCTGCTTTGTGTAAAACAGTCATCCTCTTCCTCCTCCTCACCTCCTTTTTCAATCATTGTGCTTAGAGCTGCTTCCCCTCTCTCATCACCACCACCAGATATCTTTTTAAGGTGCTTCTCCCACCGAATTGAGTAATTTTTGTCATGTGGGACATTTGGACTCCAGTACCATAGCGTGAACCTGTCTTACATTGCCGAACACTTGTGTGACAAATGGAGCATGTTGCAATGTTATCCTCCTGCTTGCTAATTGTACAGAAATCCCAAACTGAGGAGGATAAACATTTTAGTGTGCCAATGACTCAAGAACTGGAAGTAGGTGGGTTTGTCAATCACCTCTCTCTGTAGTGTGTACTTCAACTGAGGTAGTGATTGATGTAGGTCTTAGTGCGGTTCTTAAAAATATGGAAGCTGTCAGTGGATAGTGGTGGAACTGCATCCTTCTAAGCAGGTTGAATAGGCGGGGTCATCCCAGTGTACTCTGAGCCACCGTCTAAACTGACAACAATTACTGGCTCATCATCACTGTCAGTTTCCATAATTCTTTTGCTTTCAGGAAGTTTATTTTTTATTTGTCCCTGGTGGCTGGTCTCAGACTCGATCGGAGTCCAATCCATGTCCAGATCATCAGAAGGGGGGCTTGGAGAAGATGGTGGAATAGTCTTTCTTTTTCATACTGGAGATCATGAAGCCAATGGTTCAAGCGCTACAGCTTGCTAAGCAGGAAGCTTAACCTCCGGTTCTGCTCCTAAATCAGGAAGAACTGTTGCTGGCTCCTGTTGTCCATTTTGGTTACTTTGCAGGTGAAACAAATCCAGTTCATACTGACTGCTCTTTCCATGACTGCCTTACTGAGAGACATGGGCTTGGGCTTAGGTTGAGGTGGTGCCACCAATATGGGAGTGCTGGTCCCAGCTTTTTGCTGCCCGGAGGAGGGTGCAGCAGACACACCACATTTCCTGAAAAAAGTAGATAGATGCACACCAGTGGTGGCAATCTCTTCCTTTTTCTCCTCACTGGCCCCTTTCTTGCCAGGAACACCTTTCTTTAGACCCATCTTCAAGTTCTTAGCTCTGGCAATTGAAACTCAGCTGTACAAGTGGAAGCAGACGAGGAGGACTCAGATGATGGCACTCAGAACTGGCTTTATGTGTGGTAGTACATTCTCTCTGGGGACCTAAACCAATACCTTTTAGGCGCAACAGTAGGCAAAGAGATCAGCACTCAAACTTCACTCTGCAACATCCCAACGCAATGCACACCACTGCATGGAAGCAAGAGCCGCAAGAACAATCGCCTCCTGGAAGAACTAGAACATCTCAATTTTAGTGATCTTAATGGAAGATTCCCAGGAGTCTTCCCTGTGTGCCATCACACTACCGCTCTTCAACATGCCCCATACTAGACTACACGTTTGTAAGCCTATCACTGTATCCCTGCATCCATGGATTTAGATTGGGAGACAAAGGAGACTGTGATCACCAACCACGTGAAACTCTGTTAATAGCAACCACACCCTTTTCCATCTACAGAGAAGAGGCCTTAGGCACTAGTTACACCTCAAACCTCAGGAGGATCAAATCTGCGGTGTCAAAGGCGGAGTCCCAATCAACATCAGCAATTGACCTCTTTCAGTCCCAATCAACAGACACAAAAGACTGCTTAACCAACTGGGAACACTTTACTGCTACATTTCTTAATCTCTATGCCTCTTCATCTGAAAAACATCATTACCAGGCACTCAGCCGGGGAAACAGGATCCAGACAGCTCAAAGGGTTCAATTAATGCTGCTAAAAAAATCAGTAAATGACACTCTATGATCTCTGGGAAGGCAGCCCGGGGCCACACGCCTTCAACTCCACCTGCGACAACAAAAAAATGCAATAAAAAAACTGAAATGGGGACTTAACAAAAAACAAGAAGAAGAAACTTGGGCAAGACTCCTGCACGACATAAACCATAGTGACAGCACCCGGTTTTGGAACGCGGTGAACACTCTCATCACAAGGGCTTCTTGTCACATATTCCAGAAGAAACCTGGGGAATATTTTTAACTGAGCATTTTAATCATCAATCTAGGGGTGAATAAACAATCAATCTAAACAGATTCTCATCAAGGGACCGCCATACCTGTCACCGATCACACATCTGACCATGACGTCAGTGTCTTGATGACACTCTTAATAAAGAAGCAGATTGCAAAAGGGAGAAGAGAAGGGGCGCCGGGCCAGAATGGCATTCCACTGGCACTTTCAAACAGAAGACGGTTGATTGGGCAAATACTTTGCAACCCCTTTTTTCTAAAGTCAGAATATTCAATAGAATACCAGAGACATGGAAGGGCTTGACGATAGTACCGATCCATAAGAGTGGTGACAAGGCCTTGTCAGGCCATTACCGCTTAGTGGCATTGATCGACAATGAGACAAAATACTGTGCGGGCACCGTACTAGTGGACCTTACAGCCTGGGGAGACACAAACAAGATAATTCCTTTAAATCAGACTTGTTTCTGTAAAACATCAGGTACAACAACAAATATCCTTGCAATTTGATTACTTACCGACACAGCCAAAACTGCCAACCATCCATTACACTTATGCTTCATCGACTTTGATAACGTCAAGAGGGAAGACTGTGGGGGAAGCTGGCATGCTGGGGAATTCAACAAGCTGTCCTAAACCTCTTGGCACTTCTCTACACTTACACATGGGTCCAGGTGAATCTGGGCGGAGATCTTTCCTCTCTAGAAAAGTGCCCCAAACCAAAGGCCTGAAGGAGGGTAGCGTGCTCGTACCCACCCTATTTAACCTGTTCACGGCAGACGTCCCACCAGCACTTAACATCTGCAACTCGCATGCACCTAGGCTAGGAGGCAAAACACTGACTAATCTCATGTACGTCGATGATGTAGCCCTGCTCAGTCACACCCAGGTGGGCCTGAAACACCTTTTCGATGAACTGCAGAATTATTCCACAGAGAACAACCTAAAAATCAACTTCAGGAAAACAAGGACTATGACAATCAACAACAAAAGGAGTCGGCAGGGGAGATGGCACATGAGCGGGATACAAATAGAACCAACCACTGACTTTAAGTACCTAGGGGTCATTATCAAAAAGGAAGGGTCTTTTGCCCCTCAGAAAGAAGAAATCAGAAGGAAAGGGGTGGTTATAGCAATACCAATGAAAGATTTCACATCAAAACTAATGGGGCCCACACAAAGTTGAATATTTTATATGTCACATTTCTTTTCCCCAACTTCTATTAGTGTGAAAACAGACTAGTATATTTAGCAGGAGCATATTCCAGTCCTGACGAAAGCCAAGATACCTCTAAGGAGTGTCAAGAGGCTGAAACATGTAGACCTCATTCCATCGTCACCAACCTGCAGGCATACATTTTTCCTGTTAGTACCATTAGTTTCTAATCCTGGCCCAAGGATGAGGCAATAAAATGTCATCATGCACCTGGTAGCTAGTTTTATCTCACCTCCTCACAATGTAAGTTTTTTTTTGCGCTGCCCACTTCACCCTACCTAGTTTGTTGCCCATCATTGCTGGATTTAGTACATACAAGATTAGGAATAATACATCCCTGAGCTCCTCCCTCTCTGAGAGGGGGTTGTAACCCATGGCGGGCCTAGGTTTTCCTGTCACGAGGCAAATCCCAATGATGAAGCAAGCCACCTCTGGTGGGTGAGGGATTTCATCCTAAAAAGGGATATCCCCAGGGGTAATCTTGGATGTTGTCATTCTGTTTGATTTGTTATTTTTCTAGACCCTACGGTTATCTGTAGTGTTATGGCCCACACTAAGTCACCTCCTAAAGGCAGCACAGGCCAAACTATTGCCCAAGATAACCTATGAAAGCGAAGCAATGCGGGCCGAGACGCCAAACTACTGGACAGCACCTTAGTCACAGCGTACAGAATTATGTTCAGTTTCCCAAACTACACCTCACCAGCCCAAGTAAGGCTAGAGTTTGGCTTACTAAAACAATCTCTGTCCAGTCATGGTGCTTATTTCATCTGCTGGAAGATCAGATCCTCCACTCTAGGGGCCGGATGTAGGTAATTCCGATTTACCTACTCTTAAATACGAATCATACCGATTCGGTATTTAAGAGTAGGTAAATTGGAAGGAGGCAGATGTAGGTAATTTTTATTTTATAATTACCGATTCTGTAAGATTCGGTATTTACCGATTCGGTAAATACCGAATTGGTATTTCCCATTGATTCCTATGGGCCTTGAAGCCCATAGGAATCAATGGGAAATACCGATATGGTATTTACCGAATCGGTAAATACCAAATCCTGGCAGGGGGAACGGGGTGTCACTTTGACACACTGTAGCACCCCAATTGCAGGCTTGTGTGCCATGTGGCACACAGACATGCCCTAAGGGCATGTCTGTGTGCCACATGGCATAGGTGTACATGCACAGATGTAACAATTTACATGTACACTGGAATTCGGTATTTTACCACCCAATAGGTTTGGGTGGTAAAATAAGGAATCCTAAGAGCCTGTGGCACTGCAAACTGTGCCACCCACATATGGATTTACAGAATCGGTATATTTACAGATTCAGAAAAATACCGAAGTGGTAAATTTACCGAATCGGTAAATATACCGATTCTGTAAATTCCGACCCACCTACATGTCAAAAGCCAAATACCGGTCGGTAACGGCCGAAATCGGGCGTTACCGATCGGTATTTGGCTACCTTCATCTGGCCACAAATACCTTAAACCAACTTTTATGACCAGAACTCAGCAGAGGGATACCTTCCCTGTAAGAAGCTACCTGCAGGAGTCTCTGGAAACCATTGGGCTCACTGACCTTTAGAATACAAGGCTCCCTCACTCAACTTTCAAGGAACTGGTTTGGAAGTCTGTAAAATGACTCTCACTGATAGACGACAAGGCTACTTTCTCAGCCAGATCTCATGCCTTGATGACCCTTAACACTTACAAAAAGCTTGAACTTCAAAAATATTTCAACCAGTAAAACCTAAAACCCTAAAAATGAAGGGGCATATAATCAAGAATGGGCGTTACATTATCGCCGCTTTTATCGGCAGGAAACTGCGATAAAGCGGCGATAATGGGCTTGATAATATGCTCTATGAATTCCAATCGAAGCCCATGTTAGATGTAAAGACATCTAACATGGGCTTCGATTGGCATTCATAGAGCATATTATCAAGCCCATTATCGCCGCTTTATCGGCAGTTTCCTGCCGATAAAAGCGGCGATAATGTAAGGCCCATTCTTGATAATATGCCCCGAAATTCCTTAGGCATCGACTAGGCCTCCTTCCATGCACCCAGAACCTCCCACCCGGCAGAGGGTGCCAATCAAAATGTCTTGCAGAGACATTCTGCCCTTAATCTTCAAGGAGCTACTGCAAGAAAGGTAACTGCTGTTAAAGCACCCTTCAAACAGAGAGGAATTCGCAGTAGGTGGCAAGCTGTGCTGGCATGCTTTGATCAGGGGGACACACAATTGAACTGTTGAGTGGTAATATATTACATGCTGGCTGAGCAAAAAAAGCCACAAGCTCCCGACTAAAGAGACTGTCGGGCTATCAGTTGAAGAAGCACCTGAACGATCACCAGGTGGTGTGCATAGGCTAAAAACTCCGCGCTAGGCCCTCTTGCCAAGATCACTACTTTCAAACGAAATTGTCATGTCTGCAGCTGAATCAAGGCAAGAACTGGATTCCAGTTAATTCTCAAAGGAAAATTGACACACACATAACACCACAAAAAAAAAAACATATTAAACTGCTCCAAAACCCACACGTGGCGTTTCAATTGATTAATCTAAACAACAGCGGAAGCCTGATTGACACCACATTACACCATGTCAGGGATGCAAACCAGGGAGACCTTCTATCTTTCTCTTTCCCCCTTGCTCTTCTCTCTCTGCTACCACTCTTTACTTTCTTGAACTACGAGCATCTGGCAAACAAACTGGCATCAGGCTGAATGGAATGATCCCGGTTTTCATAAGAACATGTTGCTCCTTTTAAAAACCATTTAGCTGCCTAAAAAAATGTGCCATAATGAGCTATATCCTGGTTGCACCAAGCCTGCCAGGTTTTATTTCCAAACATGAATTTGTTGCAGTGCATTTTATTGCAGGCATTAAGCTGACCACGAAGAAACGGTCTCATTATCTGACAATGCTACTATTTCCTCTCCTACTCCGCAACAATAACATAATAACTTTTTAGGATGCACCAATTTCTACTTCCCCGGCGCCTGTCAGATGCTTTTACCAGACATGCATGTGCGGCACTGCACTTTATGGTACATATTAATGGTTTTAAAGACATGTACCAATGGTTTTATGGATTGTTTTAATGCATTGGAATGGTTTTTAGTAACTATGCAAAATGAAATAAATTAAAACTGGTAGTACTCTGCGTGATGTCATTTCAATCCATACCATAATATAATATTTCAACATACAGATTTAAAGGTTTGCTTTATGTACCTCTAGGAGCTGAGACACCTGTGGCAGGCAGGGGATGCAGGGAAAAAAGGATAAATCCTTAAATAACATTAATAGTGGTGTGCGCCTATCACAGGCATGGGGTGCAGAGGAAAATGTAAAAATCCTTAAAAAATGTAATACTGGTGTGTGTCTATGGCAGGGAGGGGGTGCAGGGGAAAATGGAATCATTATTTTAAAAAAGTAATGATGTGTGCGACTATGGCAGATAAGAGGTGCACAAGAAAATGGAATAATCATTAAAAACATTAATTCTGATTTGTACCAATGACCTAGGACATCTATGACAGGCAAGGATGCAGGGAAAAATCAATTAATGATAAAAAAAGAATTGCCGATGTCTCACTAATAACTATGATAAATCCTATGGGAGGCAAGGAGGTGCAGGGGAACATGGAAAAAATAATAAACACTGTACATACGTATTACAATGATCCGCAAGCACATTAAACTGATATCGGGGGAAAAAAATAAATAAACAAAAACAAAAAGGCATAGCTCTCTTCTATCATTGTCCCTCGAAAATGGCTTTGAAAACTGGGAGAAAAAAATGAAACCCACAGGCTGGCTACACAAAATGGCCTCCGGCCACATGTTTAAACAACACCAAGCATGAAGGCATGGAAAACAAAGAACACATAAAGGCCTTGTTCAAATGCACACTGACTACTACAAAATGGCCGCCAGCCACAAGCAACGTGAAAGAAGGGTTGGACAACAAAAAACACATGTAGGCCTATGGCTACTTCACAAAATGGCCGCTGGCCACATGCTCAATCAACAACAAGCAAGTAGGCATGGACAACAAAGAACACATGAAGGCCTATGCCAAAAGCACACTGACTACTACAGAAAATGGGCATATGCCGCATGTTCAAACAACAACAAGCAAGGAGGCATGGATAACAAAGAACACATTCAGGCCTATGGACACTGACTAAACAAAATAGCCAGATTGCAAGAAGGACAAAGACAAAATGATGGCCTATCTCAAACACACACACAGACCAGACAAAGTAAATGGCCACTTGACCTGCAAACAAAAGATGCATGGTAAACAAAGAAGAAAACACTGCCCTTATTTCAGCAATGTCAAAAATGAAAATTCAGTCAGCTCTAAAAAATCCCCCAACAACACATATCTTCCAAAGGCATAAGAAAAATACCCTAGCAAAATACACGTTAACACTTTGCAGAAAAATGTGAAATACAAAACAAAATTAATTTTGCATGTAAATGAAGGCCATCTCTAAATCACAGATGCTTTAACACAACATATAACACAGAAACAGTTGTTTTACATACCGAAGGCCTAGTACCTGCTGCATGGCCCATGGGCAGGCTAGGCCACATGCTAAAATGAATAGTGCACATTTTACAAACATATCACTTATCCTTGCAAATGTTGTTCCTTGTAAAAACTAAAAAAGTGAAAGCAAAAAATAAGCCCCTACTGCAATTCCAGGCTATCCAGAGTCAAATTAAAAAATTGATTAAAAAACAAAAAAGGAATAAATATATACTGGTTTATGTCCTCTATCAAACAACTCCATTAACCAAAAGTTTTTTTACCTACTTGCTAGATATAATAGATATGGAAGGAATTGCAGACAAAGAGAGTGATCCTTTCACCTCAAAATCCAAGTGAAAAGTGACCAGGGGATGGATAAAGTACTGAGCGATGTCTTCTGGAAAGGAAGAGAAAGTTGGAGTGCCTGTGCCACTTCCTTTAAAAGAAAAAGTGTGCTTCACACGAAAAAAAACCCTACCAGTACTGTCTGTTTGGGTAGAATATTCATTGGAAAAGGTAGGTTCAATTTGATTTAGCTGCTTATTTATTGAGTAGAAAATCTACTCCAGAAGCAGCCTCTACCTCTCATACATGCCCCACATTAACACAATGGCTCTGGAAGGCTCCTTGGTGATTGGAAATCACACTGGGGTCCCCCAAATCTCACTCACGCTCGCTTGGAAGAGCCTTGCATTGTCTTCATTATCATCACATTGCTTGAATGGCAGCAAAATTCCACCATACTGCAGTTGACAGAATTAGTTACAAGAGTAATGCAGAGTTAGCAAATTCTACCAGTTCCACCAGTAGAATTAAAATTCCTACTGGGCCTACTCCATACTCTCAAACCAACACCTAATACCATTTATGTTCCTGATGTGGTTAAAACATTATGGTACAAAAGGGGGTGGTGATGGACGGAGCATCTGAACCAATCAAACACTCACACCCAGTCAACAGATCTGGGTTTAATCCATCACCGTTCTTTAGCCCACTCTGCCACCCCAGTTTAGACATGGCCATATGCAAATCAGTCTGACCCTGTGCCTCATGGGAACAGTCCAGCCCGAACTGCCAAGCCATGCCTTCCCTGGACCGGAAACAAGCTTCCTAGGACCGGTTTCTGGCATTTCAGCCGTCTTCAGCCAGGCTTGCTTGAATCCAGTGGCAAAGTGAGCAAGATTAAACCATTAGGCAACAGCCAACAGAAACAACCTCCCTATTGCAACAAAAAACCCAGTCATTCCTCACACAAAAACCTTCACATCAGCTTTACGATTCATGCACCAATATTGCAGATCAGAAATGAAACACAAGTTTGAAATTTCAAATACTATTACATGTTATAAATTTGACCGACTAATTTTCACAAAGACCTGGTTCAATGACACATCCCACACGATATTTGACCTGCAGCTTTTGGTACAGTAAATCACCTTTTACTCCCTGAAATACAAAAACAATCGAATGGGCATTGACAATGTGAACCTAAAGTAGTAACATCCTTCCTCTTGGGTAGGTCACTGAGGATCAAAATTGATGACTGTCTGTCTTTAGTAAAGGCTGTGGATAATGGAGGCCCCCAGTGTGTTATCCTTAATCTTACCCTGTTCAACCTCCATATTGAGCCTCTGGAAGTCCTACAAAAAAAGGCAGTGATCCTCTACCACCAGAATACAGATGACACCCAACTCTACTTAAAGGTTTCAACCTCTAATTACATTTCTCACCTTGCCACCACTCTAAACTCCATCAAAGCTGCATGACTTCTCACAACTTAAAACTGAAGCCTTACAAAACTGAATTCCTTGTTATTTCCTCTTCACACTCACCACACCTGTACAAACCTGGATGGATACACTCAACAGCTTTGACAAAAAACCCATCATCATTACCAGTATCAGATCCTTGGGAGTTGCTCTGGATAAAAGGCTTACTGTTTTGACCCAAATCAGCAACATGGCCAGTAATGTGTGGTTTCAACTATGTTTCCTTTGGGGAATCCACCACTACATTTCTCAGCATGATCTGAAATCTCTAGTTGAATCACTGGTTCTCACCCAGAATTGTCTATTGAAACTCTGTTCCGACAAGTCTCCCAAAACCCACCTCATTCTTCTGAGTACACAGCTGCATATGGCAGCTCATTTCATCTTTGGGGTAAAAAAGAAACAATCATAGTCCACCTATGCTTGTTGGTCTCTACTGGCTCCCCATAGAAATCAGGGCAATATAGAACAGCCTGTATCACTCTAATTACCTTACCCAATTCACTCATTGCTACCTATTAAACAACCTGAGGCTATTGAAAGACAACAGCCCATCATGAAACACTGAAGCTTCTGAACTTCAAAAAGGAACAAATCATGCCACAATCTTTCTGGGGATATGTGACCAGAATATGGAACTCCCTACACATTAAACTGTGCACCCTTGTCTCATTGTCGATCTTCGAAAGGGAGCTGGAAGCCTTTCTCTTAAAAAGACACTTTGGCCAGTTGTCCTCTTAACCAACCTCCCCTATGATAATGTACCCTACCTTGACCACGATTACTGCACTGTCTCAGACTCACTTGACCTAAACTTGCTGCTGCAATCTATACCACCTACATCCTCTGACTAATCTAAGTCTTTTCCTTTGTAATGATCAATATGAACAACTGTGGGTAGGTATCTACCCACCTATTTGGAATGCAGGTTCGCCGAGATCTGTTTTCCAGTGCGGACCAGTGGGGGCATGTCCTCTGCGGCAGGCTTACTCTTTGTGGTTGCATTGGGGGTGCAGTGTCTTATGTCGCTGGTAGAGGTCTCTTTGCCGTTCTATGTGGATGCCTGGTGACGGCCTGTGGTACTACACCCATTCCCTTGCTTTGTGAAATTTCTTTGATGACTTATGCTACGGCTGGGATATTTTTTGACAAAATAATTAATCTAACAAACTTTTTTATTTGAAATTCCAATTGCTCAAATTGTCAGTAATGTGAGATCTATTGCATTGCAAATGCTTGTTAGGTTTGTTACTGTATTTTTTATTACTTGTGTATTTATAATAAAACTTCGGTCTGCCAGAATACCAAACTGCCCATCAAACACCCTGGGGTTTATGACCCACATATCTGACCCTCAGGATGGACACTCTTCTGGTTTCAATGGCCCACAGTGTTGTGGTCAGTCGAATTTGCTAGAACACAAGGGGCACGTTGGCCGCCTTGCACCTATTACTCATCCCATACTGGGCATTACGGGCAGTGTGGTCTCAGAGCATCTCTCTGTCTCTGCACCTCCTCAGCCATGCTTCCTGATGTCTAATACAGGGGTTCCCTTCACACACTTCTCCGAAGCCCCTATTTGTGCCCACTTCGCTCAAGATTTCTACCACTTTTCTTGTCTTATAATTTATAGATACTCAAACACATAATTTACTTAAAAAAATATTACTATCTTCTAAAAATGTTATACATGTATTCAAAAACCAGTACAATACTTAACAAAAAATATAAACACAAACATAAAAAATAAAATAAAATACATAACACTAATATAATGTTGATATTAGTAACATCAATATTTTTGCTATCGATAAAACTAACTTTGATATTAACAAAAACAATATTTCTTACCTTCAGGTCGATATTCTGGTTGCCGATATTCTTGATTTCGACATTCTGTCCCTACGATATTTACAACTCAACATTACTGTAGGTCGATAAACTCGATAATTAGACTGCGCACTGTGAACAGGTATACCAGAGCTCTTTGGACCCCCATAGTAGATAGACTGAGATCCGATTGGGCTTTGCCCATTTTAATACACCCAATGGGATCTGACACACGCCTGTCACTTTCAGTAACAATTGTGGCAGAGCATCAATAATACCTTTTGAACATTTCATGGACAGGTGATGGGGTTTCGTGAGTGAGTGAATGACTCAAGATGAGTGACTTACCTGCACAGACTTCCTGTATGGGTGCCGGCTGTTATGGTAGATAATACTAGACAGAAGGTCCACTGCTGGCTCACCCACACAGTTCCAGTCATTCCTTCCTACTTCCTACTGCTCCTGTTTTATTCTGTTTGTTCTCTCTCTTATCTTGATGAGGAGGTTCAGGTGTAGAGAAATTCCCTAACAAATTTTGGATAATGGTCATAATATGCGTTCACGAAGACATTTGAATTTTCTATAGAATTAAAGGTATTACAGAGTCAGATCCTAGAGGTTCCACTCTTGGACCTCAGACATTTCAGATTATATAAGTATCAGACCTGCTTGGCTAGTGAACGTCTACCGACAGAGACTGACTCTTAGAGTGGCCTCATGTCTGGTGTGGATGGGATACAAACGTCTCCTGCTTGTGCCCTTGGTACCTGGGACAGTCCTTCAGATCACTCTGTGTAGCGAGTACAGTGTCTCACGTCTTACCCTGGCGTTAGTGTAGTGTGAAGAGTCTCAGATACCCTGCATGGGTGGGCAAGTAATAACATCATTGGATAGATTAAATCACTTAATGTAGAAGCATGGACAATTTAAACCACAACAATACAAAGCATGGCTTGTCTGAAATATCGTACAAGAAAGGAATATTAATCACAGCTGACATTGACAGTTGATTACGCCAAATGCACTCCTTGCCTTCCCTAATAAATATAGTGCAGATGGTCTTTTAATTGCCTTTGAAAGTGGTTGAGGGGAGCAAAACAATTCAAGATTATACTTACAATATAATCATGCTTAAAAGACCAGAGACTCAGAACTCTAGTTTGTGGATTTATTATAAGGCCAAAAAAAATTGAATATAAACACAACTTAATATCAGAGTATATAGATACATGAAAATCAATACAGAGCTGAGTCTATGAATCTAAGTCATTCAACATAAAAGGCATATTGTGATAAACTCCAAAATCAAAATGCGACACAGAATGGAAGCTGAATCCAATTCTCTTTTCATTGAGAAGAACAACACAAGTTATCTTTCCCTACACTGCTCTCTATGAGGGTCTTGCCTATCTCCCTTGCATCATATCCCAATGGTGTCAGCACGTGTTGACTTCCTAAGAAGTACTCATGTCAAATGGTTCAGATAGCTTAAGTCTATGTAGC